>NC_140591.1:1365712617-1368350931 GCF_964204655.1 Triturus cristatus
CTTCTTTACTACTGGTACCTTCCAGTACACTGTGACTATAGCAGGTGGGATGTCGCAAACTATGGTTTAGTCGTCTGCTACGCGGTGTCTTGGAGGGGAATGTTGCATTTCCTTGACCTGTAAATCAAGTTCCCTAGCCCAGCTGAACTCCCTGAAATAAAGGATGCCTTTTATACAAAGGGGAGGATGCCGAACGTCATCAGATCTATTGATGGGACACATGTGGCCCTGATACCACCACAGGCACATGAGCAGGCATACCGGAACAGGAAACATTTCTCTCGATCAATGCTCTGGTGGTATGTCTTGCAGACATGTGTATCACACATGTGTGTGCACGGTTCCCTGGTTCTGCGCACAATGCCTACATAATGAAGAGTAGTCGTATTGCAACGCTGATGTCACAGATGCCAGATCAGCGTGCCTGGCTTGTCGGTGTGTACTGACTGTTTACCATTGTGTGTGTTTGGCAATGTTGTATTCCGCACTCCTACAAAACTCAGCTAATTGTTCATTTCTTTGTGTGTAGGTGACTCCGGATACCCCTACATGCCGTGGTTGCTGACACCCCTCAGGAACCCTGTGACACCAGCCGAGATGCGCTACAATGAGGCACATGGTCGGAGCAGGAGGGTGATTGAGCGGACATTTGGCCTCCTGAAAAGCCGCTTCCGCTGCCTGGACAAGACCGTAGGGGCCCTCCCATATGAGCCTGCAAAGGTGTGCAAAATTATCCTTGTATGCTGCATGCTACACAACATGGCAGTGCGGAAGAAGGTGCCTCTCATCCAGGATGACGATGACCAACCTCCGCCACCTGTGGAGGATTCCGGCCTGGGCCACGATGCCAGTGATGATGAGGATGAGGGTGACGTCCGCTCACAGCTCATCAACAACTTCTTCACCTGAATGTGAGTTTCCAGGGTTGTTATATCAATGTATGGAGTTAGCCTGGAATGTGTTGTGGCTGCTCTGTTGCTGTCTGAGTGTGTCTGTGTGCCACTTGACTGGATGCGTGCAGTGATGTGTCCATTCAGGTGGTGTGTACTCCACAATAGGGTAGTACTGCTAACTTGTTTCTGTGTAGGTTTATTGTGACATGTTTTGTGAATGTGTATTGCATTTCTCTCCTGTTCTTCTGTGCTTTTGACGGTGTCTTGTGTCTGTCCTTCCCAGGGTAATTTACCTGTTGTTTGGTCAAAACTGACCCCCAACACCCAGAATCCAACACCAGTGTGGGAGTAGTCAATTGCCATCAAGTGATGTGCCACACACCCCTGGACTTCAATTCTCAGACACTCTGTGACCGGGTGTCCACCGTAACGTACAATTGCCTTGCAACTATTTTAGAATAAACATGTTGCTGATGTGTAATGAACCTGTGGTATGCTTTGTTAGGTGCGTTGTCTGTCTTCCCACATCTGAGTGATATTTGCTTACCTCACCTGTGGACTTGTTACCACTGACTGTGGTTAGGTGTTGTGTCTGTGCATACCTATGTGTTTCAGGTCAACATCATTGTGTGGGATGAGTAACATGGCCATGGTGAGTATGTGTTGTGTTGCCATAGTGGTGTGTCTCCCTCACATGTGTCACATCACCTGACTCACCTAATGGTGGTCACATTGTTGTAGTATTTGGCATGCACTGTGTTGTTTAGCAGATCGACATCTCCATGACACATGACAAGTTGGAATCACAACAGAGGCAAGTATGGTGTACTGGTGAGTTTATTTTCGAACATGTGTGAGGAAAGTGCACAGGATGGTGGGTGCTGTACATTGGGCTTTGAATCCAAAGTTCACATTGGAGTTGGAAGTGCTGGTAGATGAAATGTCCAGAGTAAAGTCCACAGTCATCTGCTACATTGGACCAACATGAACCCTCCATGTCATGTGGGCGAGTTGTGTGCGATTGAACAAGGTGAACAGGTTGCGCACAAAGAACATTGTCCAGAACAGGTTTAGAGGCCCTGGGGGATGTGCTGGGACATCTGCCTCTCACATGTACTTCTTCGGACAACCCCTCTTCTTCTTGGGGGGGGGGGGATCCTCAGGTGCAGGCCTCTGCGGTGCAGAGGACTCTCAGCCAGAGTCCTCCTCCCTCCCCGTGGCACTGGCAGATGGTGTTGCAACAGATGTTATGGCCACACAGGGAGGTGTGGACAGGTTTGTGCTGATCTGGCGGAGTCATTGGAGTATGTCCCGATGCACCGCAGTAATGGCATCCCACTTTGCCTCCATGCGGGCATGGTGGGCAGCCTGCTCCTGTTGTTTGTCCTTGAGGATCCCCACTACCTGGCCAAATCCTCCGGTGGTATCCTGGTACACATCTATGATGCATGCCAGTTGGGGGTCATCATTCATTCCAGACCCCTCTGCAAGGCGCACCCTCTGCCTCCCACCCCTCCCAGTACCCCTATCCACACGGGCAGGACCAGGGGCGGGCCGCACAGGTGACACTGGGACCCCTTGGGTGGTGTTGCTGGTGCTGTTGGCTGTAGCTTCCCGGGGGTCCTGTGTCCCTGTGCTGTGGGTGTTCAGTGACCTTGGTCTGTCCGTGTTGGCAGGGGTGCCCTGTCGGTTTCCAGATGCTGGAGGCGTGGGTACAAGGGGTGCAGATGTTGATGCTGCTGGTGCTGCATGATGACTCACACCGGAGGGGCCAGGTTGGTCGTCGTCATCCGAAGAGGACAGAGACAGAGTCAAACCAGAGAGCTCAGTGTCCACCAGAGTCTGGGACTGGGAATCCTCTTAATTTGGTGCTGGGTCCCCAGCACCACCTGTGTTTGGAAGAGACACGCAATGTAGGTTATGTTTCTACAGGCATCAATGGTTCACAAACATGACATATTCTACTGCACGAACGGATGCCTGCCTGTACACTGATTTTTTCCGGCTTGTCACGGACAGAGATTGATATTGTTGTTGCACATTCCCCAACCATAAAGAAACATTTCAATGTACATGTCGAAGTGTGTGCATGCCCAGCTCATGGATAGATTTGTCTGTACATGACCATTGCTACTCAAGGGCCATCACCTTGCTGACACAGGTGAGTCATCCCTGTACACATGTGAGCTTTAACAAGGACATACGTGCTATTCCACTGGGGATATGTTGTACTATTGGGGCATGTGTGGTAGCAGATTTTGCTAGTCTTTGTGTGCCACATTGGTGTATTGGTACGACATGGTCACAGTCCGGTATGCCTGTGATCTCTTTGGAAGAAGTGCTTTTTTTCAGTGTTCCTAGTTCCCATCTCATTTCATACAAGTGATGATGTTACCATTGTTAATGAGTCTGGTGCTGAGTTTTGTACGTGCATATGTGATTTGACTTGTCAATGTTCCACATGTTGACATGGATTGGGCAAGGTAGCACTCTGGCTTTTCAATGTTCATGACAGTGAGGGCCAGTGGTGTGTGTGTTGCAGTTTGGCTGCTGTGAGTAGCATGTCTCCTCCAATGCTGTCCATGTTTGACCTTGGGTCTACAGTGTCTATGTCAGTGAGTGTTGTGTTGTGTGAAGGATGGCTATGTTTCAGCACAATGTAGGGGTGGAATGCAGCTCACAACAGCACTAAGTGTGAATGAGACCATGCTATGGTGTTGGCTATATTGGTGTGTCCATTCCATTCACTGTCAGATGTCCCCTGTCAATGATGTATATGTGAGTTCCTGTGTGTTTTGTACAATGTACCATATATATGGCTCTCCTCATTTGTCATCTGCAAGACACACCTCCCCTGCCCGGCCAGGGGGCACCCCTGGACAATGCATCCCCAGACAATGATTTTGAACATATGGTTGCAATGGCTGTGTGTGCCACCGGGTTGTGTTTGGTCAGTGCATATGTGTGATTGTCAGCCACATAATTTCTCAGGCCCAGTGTCAGACATCTTGACAGTCCCTTCCCACTCCCTGTGGGGCGAGCATGTGTCAGTGTGAGCTTGCTGGGCCATGTGGGTGGGTGTGGATTGTCTGTGACTGTAATTCCCATCATGCTCTTGGCTACACCCCCTTCCCAGCATGCCCATACTTCCTCCCTCTTGACTCTGCTTCCCTGTGAGGGGGTGTGACAGCAATGGCAAGATGGCTGACTGTGAAGTCCTGGTGTTTGTTGTTGCCCAGTTCCCAGCATGGCCTTGTGCTCCCCACAACAGAGCCCAGTGTCAGACATCTTGACAGTCCCTTCCCACTCCCTGTGGGGTGAGCATGTTTCAGTGTGAGCTTGCTGGGCCATGTGGGTGGGTGTGGATTGTCTGTGACTGCAACTCCCATCATGCTCTTGGCTACATCCCCCTTCCCAGCATGCCCATACTTCCTTCATCTTGACTCTGCTTCCCTGTGAGGGAGTGTGACAGCAATGGCAAGATGGCTGACTGTGACATCCTGGTGTTTGTTTGCCTACAAGTCCAAAGAGAGCCCCTGTGCTTCACACGGCAGCACCCAGTACGGGGTATCTTTTGCTGATATTTCACTGAGGTGTGGGTCAATGCATTCTACCCGGTGAGTTGTGTGGAGTTTGTGTTGAGGGGGGTGTGTCTCCACATGCTGGTAAGTATGGTCAGAGCTGTCAATCCTCCTTCCCACCTGGCCAGACATCCCACCATGAAACGTGCTTCCATTGGAGGGCGTGCAAGTTGTCTTTCAGGATGTCAGTCAGTGGTGTCCTGCTTCTGATTTGCACACAACCCCTACCAGGGCCTTGTGCTCCCCACAGCAGGACCCAGTGTCAGCCATCTTGTCAGTCATTTTCCACTCCCTGTGATGTGGGCATGGTTCAGAGAGGTCTTGATGGGCCAATTTGGATGGGGAGCATTATCTGTAACTCCAAACCCCATCATGCTTTTGGATACACTCACTTCACCTGCATCCCCACTATTCCTTCCTGTCAGTCAGCTGCACTGTGAGGTAGTGTGTTTGTGGAGGCAAACTGTCTGGCAGTGTTTATTTGGCTTTATTCCACGGCCTTGCTCTATTTGTTTGTAGGTTGGTACATGTCATGACACAGTTCCAAGTCACTATGAGATGGCAGGTATTGTGTTTGTCTGACTAGCATACACATCTTGGGATGATTATCTATTGGTTACTGTGGCTTTGCTTGCGGTGCATGGTTTCACTGTCCCCTTGCCACACAATATTGGGTATGTTGTTTGTGTACTCACCAGGCTCTGGTATGTCTGTTAGACCATGGATGCTCTTTGGTGGTAGGATGTCCCGCACCTTCTCCTCCCAGGTCCTGAAGTAGACTGGTTTGGCAGGAGGGCCACCGCCGGTGCACTGACTCAAGGCGTGATCTTTCTCAATGAGTTTCTTGACCCTTCTGCGCACGTCATACCACCTGTTCTGGATATCGTCCTTTGTGCGCCTTGCTGGTGCTTGTGCGCTCACCTTGTCTACAATCCTCGCCCACATCTTTGTTTTCTGTGACATGGGGGTCCTTTGGACCAATGTACCAAACAAATGTGGCTCTACTCTGATGATCTCGTCTTCCAGCACTTCTAACTCACTATCTGTGAACTTTGGATTCTTCTTGGGGGGCATGGTGATGGGTGGTGGGGGTGAGTGATGTGTGTGTGAGGGTGGGTTAGTGTTGGCTTAGCTAGCTGTATGTGTGAGTGCTTTTGGTGAGGTGCTGATGGTGTGTGAGTTGTGTGATGGGTGAGTTGTGAGTGTGTCTGTGGTGGTTGTGTGATGGTGTTTGCTGTTGGCTGTGTCTCCTATTTGCAAAGGATCATGGTAGTGATTGATGTCCTTTATAAAGGTGGAGTTGTGGGTGTGTCTTTGTCACAGGTTTTTTTGTGCTATTTATAGGCTTTGTCATTGCTTGTTTGGTCCTTTTTTTGTCTTTTTTCCTTTGGGTTTTCTAGGCATGAAGGAGACGTTCTTCTGACCGAGACGGACGCTGATGTTGGCTCGTGCGGGGTTCTCCGCCTCGTTCACGCTGACTATCTTCTTTGTTTCATACGCGTCGGTCGCGGAGATCTCTATTACTTGTGGGCCCGGTTTTCTGTGCGTGTCGGTCATGCGGCTTGGGCTCCGTGTGAGTCGGTCTGGGTTTACACGCATTGCATCGTACTGCACGGGTCGGACATCACGGGTACGTGTCGGTCCGGTTCATTCCGGGTTCGTGTCCGTTGGTGAAACTCGTGTCAGTTTTCTGGCCGGATCACTATTTTCCCTATGGCTCGGTCGTACGGCTTGTATTCCGTACGTGTCGTTTGTAATTCACACGCGTTGCATCGTACTTCACGGGTCGTATGGCGCTGGTCCGTGTCGGTCGGTCTCCGGTCGGGGTCCGTGTCGGTCGGTACGTTTTGCGACCGGAATTGGAATCGGCACCTTTGTCTGTGTGCTGTACAATGCAGCACACAGTTGAGGTTGTAAAAATGAAGAAAAATTTAAACATTTCTTTTGGTTACTCTGGCCTCTAGGATGCATAAGGTTTTGGCTCAAATTCCTGTCTATGAATGTTAGTAGATAGGGATATGCATCAAACCCCATGGGTGGTTGTATAGGAATACTCACGTAACATCAGATGACCACTCCTTTGACGCTAATCACACACAACAGCAAAAACTGAAAGGATCCAGCATTCGTGCAACCAAAGCAGAAGAAATGCTCTCAGAAAACAACAGTAATTTCCGCACTGGCACCACAACAAATCATACTACCTTACAAAAAAAAAAACTACTATAGATAGCACAAATTTCTCAGAGTAAGCGGCAAAACTCTAGATATCATGTAGAGAAAGGAAAAGAGCCCTTGACAATCACCTGTAATTCAAGATAACAGCGAAGAGCTGACTTATCTTTAGCTAAAACCACAAGAAATGGACAGACAAGACCTACTCACTATCACTCTATAAAGAGAGAGACAATAGTGCTTTAAATCACCAGCAGTATGGTTATGTAGCAGGCATGCTTCAGCCTACAACATACCAAGCCGGACTGGGAACACAAAGCAGCCCTGGCAATTTTGTCAGACCAGCACCCAGGAAGTGTAGGGGGGGCAGCCGCAAGGTGCAAGTGTGAAGCACGGCTGCTTTTGTTACTGATGGCCGATATTGCAGGACCTCTGCAAAACCAGCCCTCGGTAACAGAACCTCCCCCCACCGCTGCAAAACCAGCCCCCACCCTTCCAGCCTACCGGGGAAAGGTCTGATGCCCACTACGTCCAGTCCGGCCCTGCCAACATATCTTCAGTCCCATAGGACGGAAGAAGCTACAGGGGATTTTGAAACACAGACTCCCTTAGAAAGCCATCTAAAGAGCAACGCTTAACCTGGCTGAAACAGTCGAAATTGCTGTTGGTGGCAATACCATAACATCAAATGCTGGTGCCTCACTATGAGCAAATGTTTTTATCATTGCTGAAATGGAATAAAATTCTCCTGTTCCACTCTGGGTAGCTTGTTAATCATCATATGCACTATGCCACATTTGCATCCCTGGAATGATCAAATTGCATGATGATCTGCAAATCACAGCATTACTGCATGAATGATTTTCTTACCCTTCAGCACATGATGCATGACAGTATTCATAAAATCTACATGACAACTTACAGTTACAACACCTATGTATATCACTCTGCATGACATATGTAACATCACCACATGCTACATGCAGGACTGCAAGCGTAAAATCTATTTGTCAACTTATGAAATCCATGTAAATCAATTAGTTTCACAGTCTTATGCATGTGTAACAATTTGCTCAGCAAACTACATGACAGGCTGTTTACAAACTGCATGACAACTTTGCGAAAAAAGGGCATAACTGTAGTAACTACTTACGAAAAACAAACTGGGCTATTCGCAAAGGTAACTTACACGTTTTAGTAATTTGCATGTGTAATTTACTCCTGCACACTTGAGTAACTTACTTTTGGCTATTCACAAAATCTGAGTGTAAAGTTATTCAAAAGTGCAGATTTACAAATCCCCACCCCTGAAAATCTACGAGTGTAAGGTACTACTTCCAATAAAGAAACAGTAGTAAGTCGAGCACCACAAATGAACAACCACTGATACTGCAACACTCTTCCATAGAACATAATGCTGGCAGGGATTTAAAATAAAGCCCCACAGGAAATAATTCTTAATTAAATTAAGTTATTTAAAATATTCAAAAATATACTTTAATATTAAACCAATATAAAAAAATAGTACATATGTATTATTTAATTGTAAAATACTTAAACAACGTTTTTAAATTTATACATTAATGTAACATTAATTTGTATTAAAATTTAATTCAATTATTTTAATTCAATCTATAAATCACTTTTAATATTTATCAATGCATAATAAAAAAAATCTTTACATTACATTTAAATTATTTAAATATCGAATTCAAAATTAAATTAATGCTGCAACATATTTTTCATTCTGTTTGACTATTAAAATAAATATATAAAATAATTTACATTAATATTTCATATAAAATAATTTAACACATGTATTATAAAGTTTAATAAGCTTTTTAATTCTACCTATATTTTAGTATAGGGAAAGTACCACTGCGACTGTGGAGTCTCCCAAAGGTAAAGTTTAGGCAAGTTAAAAAGTTAATTTAACTAAAAAAATGAGTAAACTTTTATGTTAAATATTAACATAAAGGAATTTAATATATTTCTTTTAAATGTAGAAGAATATAAAAAATGGTACATCACGTATAAATTAATTTTGAATTAAACTTTAAATTTAAATACATACAAATAAATAAATAGATATATTTCAGAAGTTTAAACTAAGAAATACATTCCCAACCAGAGTTATTTTTTATTATGCATTATTAATTATTAAAAGTTGTTTATATAAATTATTAAAAGTAATTTAATTATATAGTAATAAAAAAAATGTTTCATTAATTTATAAATTCAAAAAAAGTTAAGATATTTTATAACTAAACAATAAATGTGTTTGATTTAATTTTTTTAAATTAAATTATCTTTATTTATAATTATAACTTTATAACTAATTTAATTTAACATTACTTCCTATTTTAAGCCCTACCACCATGACTTTCTATGGGAGTACAGTGCCAGTATTTGGCCATATGTGGTGCTGGACTTACTCCAGCTGTGAGCTGGAGTAATTTTGTACTGTTTTGGGTCCCTTATTGGCATGTACTTTAGAAGTGCAGTTTGTGAATAGCAATGGGTTTACTCTTTTGTGGATGGGTGTATGTCCCTCCCTAAACCCTCTCTAACCCTCTCCAAACCCCTCCTTACTCCTCCCTAAACCCCTCCCATTTATTGGTGCCTATGCACCCTTTCCTAGCCATTGCTCTGGTCCGTCCCACTTTTACTACTTAGGGCCCGAGTACGATCTCGCCAGGAAAGCCCTCCATATGACTCGGATCCGGAAGGCTTTCCTAGCGAATTGTGCTCTGCGAGTCTGAGTGACCGAGTACGATGCATCCGTATGATGACAGACTTGGTTCATTCGGACACCCATTGAACTCTATGGGAGCCCGTATACCTAAATGTACACAGGCTCGCATAGCAAAAAGGGGTGGGTGGGGAAAAGCATACACCCTGTGGCGGGCACCCCGATGCCCGCTACACTGTGCATGCATGGAAAGAGGAGACCCATGGGGACCACCACAAGACCGATTCGGAGGGCCCCGGGTGAAGGGGGCCTGCTACAGCCTCCCAGAGTCCGATTCCCACAGCCGTTTCTTCTTGCTGAAACCGAGTAGATACGGCTGTACGAATCGTGCATCGTACTCGCTTGTTCAGAAGCCGGCTCCATTACGCGGCAAGATTCGGCTGCGAACGAGTCGGACTGAAAGGGGCGGGTTCAGAAACGATTTGGTCAACGCGGACGAGAACTTCGCATCATACTTGGTCATTTGGAACGGGGGATGATTCGGTCGGAAACATAGGCTCCAAATTGGATTTGCTCATTCCGCAACCCGTCTGGAGGCCTTCCTAGCGAGATCGTACTCAGGCCCTGAGTAGTAAACGTACATGTATAAGGATCTCCCCATAGAGAAGTCAGGAGAGGTGGAGATTTACACTCCTAGGTTTGTAAATAGCATTTTGTAGTACTTTAGTAGTACGTTAGTAGTACTACTAAATGTACTACAAAGTGCAGTTTGTGACTAGGCCCCAAAGTCTCTATTATTGTAAGGATCCCACTGAGCTACCGATTCTCAAAGCACTTAAGTATTTTGTTTGGGGTAGTAAGCACCATATAAATGGCCTTGGAGTAAAATGTGAATACCTTGGATCACCCACAAAATACTGCATTAAATAGTCACTCTAATTTTTGCCCAGCCACTTTCTGAATACCCTCCAGATCATTGGTGGGCGGTGCAGCAAAACTTCCTGTCCATTTGCTTTCTCTATGATAGGTAAGCTCATTGTCACCAAGGAGCCACCCTCCTCAGTCCCTTTGAAATTGATCCTTGCCCTAAAATACTCACCTGCTATACAGTAAAACAATGGAGCTATGATCTGGGAACATATAATGGGATAAGACTTCACAGGGGTGTGTGGTCTCTCCAGGAGTATATATAGGCTGGGAGGACAGCCTCAGTTGTTTCCCCGCATTCCAGCCCTACATTCTGGTAATACCTTGTAATGGTCTTTGGTGTCCTATTGTGAGATGAGCTTGCATGTGTTCAGCAGAGGGTATGTGTTGTTGTGTTACTTTCTGTTTTGCTTGATAAGCTGACTGTGAGGTTTTTTATATGTATTATTTTTTTTATTATTTTCACTATTAAACACAAATTAGTGAGACCTACTTAAGCATCTGCTGTTGTACAAATGCATCGGTTTTGTAATGTTTTAGACTTGTTGAAAGTTGCTTTTTTTTAAAAAACCTATCTTTATTCTGTGAGAGTTTTAAATATAGTATTATTATTGTAAAATCCAATTACATTGTTAATTTTATAGCTACTTGATTGTCACTTTTCAAATCCTGTATATTGTAACTCCATTCAAGTCTTGGTTATCAAAGATCTGCCTAATCCATCCACAACTTCCTAGCTAAAGTGAGCCCTAATAACTAATAGCTTTGCTATTGCCAGTACTGCTGCGCTCTCAGCCTTACCAGACAAATGAGAACATGACCTGCTTGCTTTCACTGAGATCTTGTTCAGTCCATCATCCCAACTTACTATTTGATGGATACAACATTCTCTATCAAGACAGGTCTGAAAAGACAAGAGGGAGACTCACTCTTTTACAAAGATAGTCTTAATTGCATCACCAATACTGATTATTTCTTCAAACTTGAATGTCTACTGCCATCATTATCAGCAACAAGAAAAAGATCATCTACCACCCTTCAGTTAATAATACTTTCACTGATGATCTTACGGAATTAATGACTAAGTCCTCTCCCACATGAAAATGTATTCATTGGTGCACATTGGTTGCACAATATCACAAAAGAACCAGCAAGCCCACTAGCCAACTGGATGTATTTCTGGAAGTGATGTGCCACCTGGAGCGGTCCAAGTTCCATAAAGGCAAGAGATTGTACAAAAGGTACACATTCTAGTAGCAGATTGGTCTTATAACTTATTTCTCTCCTTTCTTTGTCACTGTTCTTCTCTGACACAGACCATGCAGAATATCCCTGACAATCATTAGGGACCTTAACAACATTGATCCTCAAAGTTGAAGGATATGGTTGTCTCCCTAAAAACTACTCAGACTCAATATACGGAGCTGGACCTACTAATACAATAATATGACAACAACTTTACTTCGATGCACCATTGCCCGACCTATCATTGAAATAAAAAATGAAAATCTCCCACTGGGTTTCTCACCAAGTAAACTAGGAGAAGCAAAGACAGGCAGCAGTTGAAGGTAGTTCCCATCTGATGTTACCTTCACTCAACTGAAGACCACAAGATACACCTATTAAAAATTTCCTATGAATCTAGACACACCTTCCTCAAAAGTAGAATAAATAATGCTAGAAATTGTACTCTAGAGCTTTACAGCATCCTAAAGCAACGGTCCTCTACTCCCACCCACCAGCTCGATGATCAATGTGTGATGAATTTGCCAGCTACTTTTGTAACAAAATGAGTACACAATAAATCTCTCTACTATGTGGTGCACTTTTGCTGCAATGACTCTACAAATTCTTGAAAAAGCCATCTTTGAAATATGTCCATTGCAAAACTCTGACAGCCTACACTCCATGGCAAAAGAACACAGGATATTCTTATACCATTCTGGCTAAATTACATCAACGCCTCACTCCAGAGTGTTATTGTATCTAACCCTCGTAAAATTAGCCACATATAACCTCTAATTAAGAAGGCTGACCTGACACACCCAATCTGAAAACTTTTGAGGTTTCACTAGCCTTCCATTCTTGGCAAAAAAACTTAAAAGATGTGAGGCCGAACCACTCAAAGAATAAATCAACAATTACCAATTCTTATGTTCTTTTGCATCAGGATTTAGATCCTGGCACAACACAAGAACAAGGTCCTTCAAGATAGTAGAGGACTTCCTCTAAAGGGAATCCATATCTCCTGGTGCTTCTTGGCTTTTCATCAGCATTCAATACAATTTATCACAAGATTCTCCTCAATCGTCTATCGGAGAGTATGGGTTTTAAAGTCACAGTTTTGAAAATGTCAAATTTCGGCAACCAAAAGTTGGTAACTCCTCTTCAAAACTCACTCCCTTGCCTTAGGTGTGCCACAAGGGTCCATATTTACAATATCCGGTTTAGTACCTACATTGACGCTCTAGGTACACTTCTGCAAAAACCGTGTCTTATTTCACCAAATATGCAGATGACTGCCAGATTCACTGACGGCATAGCTTCATGCAATATGCACATGACTGCCAGATTAACTGGCCAATTAGCCCCATGACCCAAAATACATGCAAATCCAAAATACAGGCATGGAGCAAACATATTAAACTAAAGCTTTATATACCAAATTGAATTCAACCCTCTCTACTCTCAGGCCTCTCCCAGACTGACTTGTGGCATTAAATCCATGCCTCCACTCAGCTGACTTGCCTCCAGACAAGAAAACTGATTACATCTTTCCAGTCCAGTATCATTGAACTGGCTGCCTCTTGTGGGTTGTAGCACATACAAGATTGATTGTATTACTTACAAGACACTGCATATGAAATCCCCCACAAATACTTGGCAAACAAACTGTCCTTAGCTGGAAGAAGCAAAGACTTAAGGTCTAAGACCTTTCTATGCCTTGAGCTTCCCTATTTGAAAAATAAAATAGAACCACCACATTGGACTGGCTTCTTTTAGAAGCTCACAGCACATACAAGACAGCTCAGATTTGAAGAACTTGTATTAAGCCATGGTGATATCCAGAATAGATTACTGCAACACACACAGACCTTCTCAAGACCTGACTTGCACCATTACATTAAACAAGAGTTCAATAAGATGGCAGCCAACCACCTGTGTAAGACATAAGTGAGATAAATGGCATTCTTTGGGATAAAAAACAGCAATCAAATGCATCCAGATATGATTCATCCCTAAATGCCCACATTAAAGTAGAGCCTAACATGGAGCAATTTACAGTGTATTGACAACAGCTTCCAGCCAGATTTTACTATAAAATGGAAATGAAAAGAGGTCTTATGGCATTACCCATTATTTTACGTCAACGCACTCTATTGTTAATAGTGGAAACTGCAAAATACTATAGACACTGAAAACCATAAAATATAAGTTGAGATATGGATAGCGGCTGTGCCAAAATAAACAGAAGAAAAAAAGATCAAAGAGTTGCTTGACAATTGCTTTAGGAGAAAATCGTTTTGAGTCAAAATTAACAGCATTTTTAAAAAGTAGAAAGAGTAACAAAAAACAGTAGCATATTAAGACAACAAAAAATGTCAAAAATAACCCAAGAGGGAAAAAATGTAAATGGACCATGTACTTGCGATTCACATGAAAGACATAAAATCAATGGATCCTTATTTATGAGGCCTTGCAACAGTTTTGCGCTTCCGTTGCGTCACTTTTTGTGACGAATCGGCGGCGTAAAACATGCCTCCTGTTGCACCCTATTTACAAAGTGACGCATCTAAGCAGATGCGTCACTTTGTAAACCCCTGCGCTACACTTTACCTACGTCAGGGATAATGTATGCAGGGTGGGCGTTCCAACCTAAGTAAGCTTTGTAGACGTAACGCAGTGAAATCTACGAGATTTCACTACGCCACTTCTAGGGTGCAAATGTGTCAATATCTTACGCCTGCCTCACAGCAGGAGTAAGACTGACGCAGGTACTTTCACATGGGGCTTGCCCCATGTGAAAGGACACGTTGCTGGAGTTGAGTCACTTTTGTGACACACTCCAGCAATGCGTCACTTTTGCTCCTACAGATACATCAGAAATACTAACGTATCTGTTACTCCTTGCGACATGATGCGTCATACAGTAAATATGATGCATCCATCATGTCGCAAGGAGGGCGCACTGAGAAGTGACGCATCACTGCTTTCACGCAGCGATGCGTCACTTCTCATAAAGGAGGCCCCATGGTGATTAGAGAGATCCAGCAAAGGAAATAGTGTTAAAAGCATTAATACAAATGTCTGTACAGCATTATGTGTATTTGTAAAAAAAAAAAAAAGATCCAAAGTTGAAGTCTAGCGAGAATGGGTTGGAGAGCTGAAGGACTGATCAAAGATAACTTCAAAATCAGGATTTCATGCAGACCTGGGCACTGTATTTAAAGCAGGGACTCTTTTTTTTACTGCAATAGCACCCAACTAACCCAACTAAATTTAGAGCCGCTTTTCTCGTGCCACTTTCTCATTGTATTGTATTATAGTTGCTTTTTTTTTATAGCACTTGACACTTTTGTTGAAGCAGTCAAGTGTATTTTTAGAAGAACAACACAACACAATAAGGGAATGTTTGGTTGGAAGTTTGTTGTGTTTGAATGTGGGAAATGTTTTGGTGTCAAGCGTGACTCAGTGATGTTGTTAATCTGTCTGGGGAAATAGTGCTTAATAGTGTAGCGGTGGGAAAAGAAGTGAGAGACAGAGCATACACATTTTAAATCATTCAGTTGCTGTCAATTATTTTGCAGGTCCCTTGTAGAATTCGCTCTTGAAAGCCAAATCCACCAACATGTCTGTTCTGTGCTGGATACAGCAGTCAAGAGAGAAGGTCTTTATATTCCTAGTGAGATGGGCAGGAGAGGGGCCCTAAAGGATCTAGTACATTAATCTTGTTGATCATATAGGCTGTAACTGTAAAATGTAAACCTAGATGTTATACTTGTTTTATGTGTCCAGTCGGAGTGGCAGATGGCTGAATTATTTGTGCATTGTATTCATGTCTTTTTAGTGATACATGGGATTGGTTTACAAGCGTTTAGGATGGCTCGATAAATACTACTGGTTCATCAGGCTTCACTCAGCCTTCAAACAAACACAAGGAAGTGGGTTATGTGGGGAGTTAGTAGTGATCTCAGACAGGAGGTACTGGAGAGAAGCAGGGGCCATTGAAAATGTGTGCCATGCTGTAAATGCATGGCTCTGTTCAACCAGAGGAGGACGTTCACAGAAATGTTATTCTAAGGGAGGCAGTGTCGGTGTGCATACTAAATAATGAAGTCAGAGTATCGAGGATACTTGAAATCGAGGACCAAATAACAAAAAATATATAGACAGGTAAGTAGGTCTAGATTTTCTATACCCAACTTCACATATATGTACCTACACAGTACATGTGCCTTCAAGGTAGGTAAATGTGGAGATAGGAATAGTAAATTTATAGTTCCCTATTTGCACTTATGTTTCAATATTTTGGGCATCATGTAGGTAGCTAAATACCGGTCGGTAACGGCTGAAATTCGGTAAATATCCCGTTACCGACCGGTATTTAGACATTCGAGATGTATGAGGCATGATTTAAGGATTCGGTAATTTACCGAATCGGTAATGGATCGGTAAAATACCGAATCGGTAAAATACAGATTCGGTAAATTACCGAATCCTTAAATCATATGTAGGGAGCACTCAAGTGAGTGAATTTCAGTAGTAAGGATTCGGTATTTAACACCAACTACAGGTTGATGTTAAATAACGAATACCTTTCAAAAATCTAAATTTGGCTGCTTTAAAAGTGCCATGTGGCAGACATACATGCCCTTAGGGCATGTATGTGCGCCACATGTGCACACATGCACGAATCAGGGGTGCAACAGGGTGTCAATGTGACACCCTGCCACCCATGATTATGCTTCCCCTATTACTGATTCGGTATTTACCGAATCGGTAATAGTAAATGGCTTCCCATTCATTCCTATGGGCCTCCAGGCCCATAGGAATGAATGGGAAGGGATGCATTATTACCGATTCGGTAAATACCAATTCATGAAATTCCGATATTTACCGAATCGGTAATAATTACCGATTGTTTACCTACATACTATTTACCGATTCATAAATACCGAATCGGTAAAATTCGGTATTTATGAATCGGTAAATAGTATGTTACCTACATGAGGCCCTTTGTCTCTTGATATTCTGTCCTCGAAATTCTTGTACCACAACATTCTTCATGTTGATATTCAGTAGTACACGCGCAGTGGGTATATCGTGAGTGGGGGATCTGTGCTTTACATACTGCTACCATCTCATGATAAACAAGGACGATGAACTGGATGGAGGCTCTGGCCTCGCTGCGCGGGGCGGCTGTCGCTGTGAGCCTTTGGCTCATCCAGTTTAAGTATCTGCACAGAGTCTATTTCACTAGAGTTAGGTTGTATAAGGCGGGCCTGGTGGCCTCTCCGCATTGCCTCCGTTGCCTGAATGCAGAGGGGACGCTGCTACACACGATATGGGACTGCCCTGGGTTAACTAGGTTCTGGCGGGGGGTCTTGACCTGTCTGTCAGAGGTGCTAGGTTGGGATCTCCCACGGTCCCCCAAACTGGTGCTCTTGCATGTGATGGAGGATATAGGGGGCAATGTCTATAAGCGCCATCTGATGCTCCTGGGTTTTACTCTAGCCAAGCGAGATATAGCGAGGGCGTGGAAGGCGACAGTCGCACCTTCACTATCTGTCTGGAAGACCGGTCTCAATTTTTGTATGGGACTGGAGGCCCCCATCTATGTGGCACGGGGCTGCCCCCGTAAACATTATAAAATATGGAAGCGCTGGGCGGACTACAGGGGACTGGACTTAGAGCCCATATTGGAGGAATAGTTGGGTGGGTGGTGGACCATCTCCCTCTAGCTTTAAAGAGGCATGGCACACTGGAGTACCAGGCACAGCCGGGTCTGGGGGGTATGGGTCATGGACGGAACAGAATACTAGTCGTGCATAGATCTGCTGCTTTGACTGGATGGACAGTGCGATGGGTGGGGGAGTGGGGTGGGGGGTGGTGTTATGTTTTTTTAAGGGAGGGGACTGCTTTGGTTCTGCATGTCTCTTTTGTAGTCTGTATACGATACTTCATGAGAAAAATGTCAAAGCTGGTATGTTGTCTTTTGATATGGTTGAAGTCTCTGGGTCACAGAGCTTCGCTGGATGTGTCTTTGACGAATAAAATTTGTTTACAAAAAAAAACAAGGACGATGAAGATGGACACAGGAAGTGGATTTCAGAGGTGGTGGACCCGGTACTCAAAGCAGGATTAATTTTTTTGCTGTACACATCTACAGGCACAGCTGCCAAAGTAGAAGAGCTGCTTTCAGCCACTCCTTTCTTCTCTAGATAACTTCAGGCCTAGTTAAGGCTGAAGTAATTTCCTGGCGCCTCCGATATGGTCTACAGGGCACTACCTGGTAGGGTTTAGAATGGGAATGTGGCATTCACAAAGCAATATGGAGGGGGTCTTTCATCTGATGATATATTGGAGGTGTCAGTGGCTCAGGCACCATTCACATTGCAGAACATAATATGTGCTGCTGGCATCAAACTTGTCACACCCCATTAGGTGGAAGCTAGCTTCAGAGCAAGGACCCAGTAATGTGGGATAGAGAGGACCTTACATTAAGTACATTAGCAGATCCCGCTTCCCACTGTTTGAGTAGAATCTTAGCTACTACCAATTGTTTGTCTCTTCACAGGCTGGTGAAGAGAACGTGTGTAATCACATGTCTAGAGAACCCTGGCCAGCAGACACTTGTGTTCCATTGCTGAGATGTCAGAATATAAAGAACACCACCTATGGGACCTTAACATGTACAGAACACTAAAGGAAAGCACAATAAATGCAGATAGATCAAAAAAGGATGATGTGTCTGCACCAAGCAGGTACTTTCTTGCCTACATCAGGTAATGCTGGTCTTTTTCTGCCTATGCCAGCTAACACAGAATTCGGGGGAGTTGTAGATTTTCCCTGATGTATAATGACCCAATACTCACTGTAGCAGAGCCAGGGTACTATGGAGAAAGAAAGCATTTATTATAGTTACAAAGTATTTACATGCTTATTATCAATATTTTTATGGATAGTGTAGGTAATCTGCCTTTTCTGTGTGGTCGCTCTGATTTTTTTTACCTTTTTCTGCACCCTATTGTTGCTGTTAGTGTGCACTGTGACACTGCTGTTCAGTACTACTGTGTGTGTGTTCAGCCTCTAAAATGGTACAGTGCAATGGATTTTCCTAACTGACTCATTTACAATTCCAACACACCTTGTTAGATGGTGCAGAAAATGCACCCATGGCATAGGAGGTAAATGTTGTAAGTGGACTCCAGCTTGTATTTCCACCATCAACATATATGACAAGAATATGTGCCTAACATGAGCCCCACGTGCTCTTGCTGGGATGAAGTTTGAAGCCACTGTTGGGACACATCTAAGGGAAAGGTGCCTTTGCCATGTAGGACAAAGCATTTTATATATTAACAAGTGACCCCTAAAGTGTGACTTTAAAGTCTATAGAGCTGGGTGTTTAATTATAAACAAAGGTGGCACGCTATGCATTAGTAATGGTATGGCCTCACAGAGAATAACTGCCAAAAAGCTGTTTTCACTGGGTAGTTTAAGGTATGATTTCCATAACCAGGCTGAGGTGTATTTCACATTTCAGGCTTGGAATATGATCATTAGGAAACTCATTCAAAAGTATTTTATACTTAGTATCAAAAATCTAATTCAATGGTGAAGGCAGATTTTTGATTACTGTAGTAGAAACGTAACTTTATAAAAGGGAAGTTTGTACTGCCGTAGACAAAATTTGTTTACAACTAGTTATACCTCTGCCCGCTGCAGAGGCAAAAAATGTACATGCCGTCCTGGGAGTGAATGACCCTACAGCCAGAAGACAATGGGCTTGCCTCTCGGCAAAGAAAGGCTATGGGGTTGTAAACAACTTATCACTGAATAGGGATGGGTCATCTGTGGGAACAGGAACAATTTGCAGAACACAGCCTTCCCAAGTTTGACTTGCTGAGGCCACATGGTTTTGGCAGGATCTGTCCCCATTCATTTTCAGGGCCATCTAGGCTTTCTGGCTCAAGTCTCAGCAAGAAGAAACTATTATCCTTTAACCCCCAGCTATGCACGGGGTTGTCCTCAATGATGACATTTCAGATGAAATCAGTGATGTTATCGATGAAGTCATGGAACATGTCATGAATGACATAATATGTGAGGTCATCAGCAGTGCATAGCAAGGGCGTGAGATATAGTTACCTGAATTAACTATAACTGGAGAATTTCTGTTGTTTCTATTTTTAGTTTAAATGTTACATTTAAACTGACATTTTCACCTAACTATAACGTCATGTTAAACTTTTTTTCAGTGAATTTCTGCATTTTTTTATGCAAAGTAAGTTATTACTATACCTAACTATAACTTCACATTTACCTTTGATTTTTTTCACTGAATTTCTAGTGTTAATCTTTAATGTAAAGTAATATTTTAAGACTACACATAACTATACCAAACCCCAGTGGGCATCCAATCCCCTGCTTCACATAGCCTTCAGTTGTGCACAACGTGGGCTTGGCCGCTGATCACCCACAAGGTCAAGGGGGTTAGGGTACCCCTCCCCTACACTCATTTTTTTTTTCAAATATTAAATTCCAATCATCACAAACATTGTTATACATGCAGTTCAATCTTGTAATAGCAGGTGTGTAGTACTTAAAAAGAAGAAGTGATCAATCAATCATAGCAGTCGAACAATCAGCGTTTCTGGACATGGCCATTTCCACAGTCGGGGATATACACAAGTTCCCTCGATATGCATTCCACCCACACTATTTTTTCATACCATTTTTTGGGACATCCTCGAGGTTTAAAGACTTCTTTTTCAGCAATCATGCACTTATCGAGTTTGGACGCCCAGGTCGTTTTTGATGGCCTCTCCGCTACTTCCCATTTCATCGTTATTGCTCTCTTAACGAGTGTGTACCCCAGAGTAGCCAGTTGTTGTTCTACCTCCGTGAGATCTGTTGCATCCCAGATATTTAGAAGTCCCAGTGGTGGAGTGAGGTTGACCTCTTTGCCCAGTGCCTCCTGCATATGTGTTATAGCCCCATCCCATATGGGTCGTATGAACGGGCATTCCCATATTGTGTGGTAGAAAGATGCTTCCTGGTGACATCTCCTCAGACAAAATGCGTCTTGCCTATGTCCCATTTTCTCTAGCATGACCCCGGTGAGGTAGGTTCCATGCAAGATTTTTAGTTTCCCCTACACTCTTATACCTTTTAAAAAAAAAAATCAGGACACAGGGACTGAGTCCCTCTCTCCTGAAAGGGCAGCTCCAAAATGTCTCCTTATGTTGCGGACCACCAATCAGAGTGCAAGCTACTGCAGGAGCAAGAAGTTGATGTGAAAAGAGGCCCCCTCGGCCAGATTGCTTTATTATTTTAAATTGTGTGCTCGCGGGACTCTCAGATATACATGCATTTTTTCAACCTTAATTTCTCAAAACATACTGAACACAATAAGCTAGAAGCCAGAAAGCTAGCTATTTCACAAAATCACACTTTCTGGGTAAAGAGCTCTCTTTCTGCCAAATGTGATGTAATTCTATTCAACCGTTTGAGCTGTAGTGCCCTTCAAAATTCCCTTTGGGAATTGCATGGGGAAGTTGCGTTTTGGGACCCCTCTTTTTCTTGGCCCTTGCATTTCAAGGAAGGAGCAGCAGTAGATTTTTGAGGCTGGTTAAAGTAATGTTATAGTTAGATGAAATGTTCAGTAACAATGTAATGTTTTAAACTTTAAAAACCACTGAAATTCACCAGTTATAGTTCCAGTTATCTCAAGTAACTATAACATGTGCCCTAAGGTAACTATAACTTACACTCTTGCCATGTACTGCTAATTACCCACATATTACATCACTCTTGACATCTTCTATGACATCAGTGATAATATCACTGCAACATTTGTAGTGAAAATATAGATGAGAAAACTGTGCTTGGCGGGGGCACGAGTTATAGTTACCTTAGGGCACAAGTTATAGTTACTTTAGATAACTATAACTGGTGAATGTGAGTGGTTATTAGTGTTTAAAATGTTACGTTGTTACTGAACTTTTCATCTAACTATAATGTTATTTTAACATTTGTTTTTTTCAGTGGAAAAAAAATACACATATATATAACACATGTTAAAGTGACGGTCTAGTTAGGTGTTGAAATAAGGTAAAAACTAACGTTTAAAAACAATAAAAATGAATTCACCAATTTTAGTTTACTGAGCCAACTATAACTTGCACCCCCACCATGCAAGACTTATTGCTTCACGTTACATAACTAATTATATATTAAATGACATCATTGAGGGCTTCACTGATCTCTGTCTTAAAGCATGCCTTGCGCGACATTCAGACTCACAGAGGTCAGTATTCGCTGTCTAGCACAGGATTTGTGCTTCAAGCACAACTTTTCAGTACAAATTCCAAAGTCTAAACAAATATAGAAAGATCCCACGGACTGAATGTAGGCTGTGAATTTCAGCTCATATGCAATGCATGTTTTTTTTTTTAGAAATTAAAACATTTCTGTTTGTTAATATATGCTTCGTGGAGGTGTTAGTTTTTTACACAAAGCCTGGTTAGGCTATGGTGTTTGGACTGTAATGGCTCCTTAATGCAAGGTGAGGGTAAGCAGTTCAAAGCACTTTTGCGCTGAAAAAAGGGTACTTTTCCAGCACAAAATACATTTTGTGTTGGAAAGTAAATACCAATGTGTTGCTTTGCATGGCTTTGAACGACTTTTCATCACTTTGTTACAGCGCAAAGTGTTAGTTAATCTGGGCATTGGTTGCTGTGCTGTGTTGCATGAAAAATTAGCACATCTGCTCCATATTATCTATACTTAGGGCATACATTTTAAATAGTTGTTGAAAACTGGTTATGTTGATGTATGTTTACATTTATATGCGACCTCACTTTCTGCGTTAAGTCCATCTGTCTGGCTCCAGGGTGTATTGACAAGTACATTGTATTGAATTCTATGTCAGGACCGGAGGCGGGGATTATGCTCATCTTTCTTTTATAGCAGACTTCAACTTCATAAAACTACCTTTCCCAGAGCACACAGGAGAAAGGACTACTAACAAAGTTCAACCAATAGCAATCCACATCCTCTCGTAGCAGCCCGCCTCCTCCGAGCTCCTTCCTCTAAGTGATACCAAAGGGGATGATGGACGGAGCGTTTGAGCAAATCAAACACTCACCCCCAGTCAACTGATCTGGGTTTAATCCATCATCATTCTTTAGCTCACTCCACCACCCCAGTTCAGACATGGCCATATGCAAATCAGTCTGACCCTGTGTCTCATGGGAACAGTCCAGCCTGAACTGCCAAGCCATGTCTCACCTGGACCGGAAACAAGCATCATGGGAGTCATTTCGGGTTTATAACCCTCATCAGCCAGGCTATCTTGAATCCAGTGGCAAAGTGAACAAGGGACCCACGTCTGGGCATACCCTGCCAACTTAGGGCGACCAAAGGGATACCAAAGGGGATGATGGACAGAGCGTTTGAGCAAATCAAACACTCACCCCCAGTCAACTGATCTGGATTTAATCCATCATCATTCTTTAGCTCACTCCACCACCCCAGTTCAGACATGGCCATATGCAAATCAGTCTGACCCTGTGCCTCATGGGAACAGTCCAGCCCGAACTGCCAAGCCATGTCTTCCTTGGACCGGAAACAAGCATCCTGGGACCAGTTTCGGTTTCATAACCCTCATCAGCCAGGCTATCTTGAATCCAGTGGCAAAGTGAGCAAGGGGCCGACGTCTGGGCATACCCTGCCAACTTAGGGCGAACAAAGCGATACCAAAGGGGATGATGGACGGAGCGTTTGAGCAAATCAAACACTCACCCCCAGTCAACTGATCTGGATTTAATCCATCATCATTCTTTAGCTCACTCCACCACCCCAGTTCAGACATGGCCATATGCAAGTCAGTCTGACCCTGTGCCTCATGGGAACAGTCCAGCCCGAACTGCCAAGCCATGTCTTCCTTGGACCGGAAACAAGCATCCTGGGACCAGTTTCAGTTTCATAACCCTCATCAGCCAGGCTATCTTGAATCCAGTGGCAAAGTGAGCAAGGGACCCACGTCTGGGCATACCCTGCCAACTTAGGGCGAACAAAGCGATACCAAAGGGGATGATGGATGGAGCGTTTGAGCAAATCAAACACTCACCCCCAGTCAACTGATCTGGATTTAATCCATCATCATTCTTTAGCTCACTCCACCACCCCAGTTCAGACATGGCCATATGCAAATCAGTCTGACCCTGTGCCTCATGGGAACAGTCCCGCCCGAACTGCCAAGCCATGTCTTCCCTGCGCTGGAAACAAGCATCCTGGGACCGGTTTCAGGTTAATAACCCTCATCAGCCAGGCTATCTTGAATTCAGTGGCACAGTGAGCAAGGGACCCAAGTTTGGGCATACCCTGCCAACTTAGGGCGAACAAAGCGATACCAAAGGGGATGATGGAATGATTTGCATATGGCTGGGTCCAAACTGGAATGCCATGGTGAGCAAAAAAACGATGGATTTAGGCCCAGATCTCTGTACTGGGGTAAATGTATGACATTGTTCTGCATTCTGTCCATCAATAGTTCTTTTTGGATTTGTCACCCCGAGTGGGACGGGTATGCTCAGACGTGAGTCCCGTGCTCTCCATGCCACTGGAATCAAGCTATCCTGGCTGAAGAGGAGTGAAACCCCGAAACCGGTCGTAGGATGCTTGTTTCCAGTCCAGGGAGGACCTGGCCTGGCAGTTCGGACTGGACTGTTACCATTGGGCACAGGGTCAAGACTGATTTGCATATGGCTGGGTCCAAACTGGAATGGCATGGTGAGCAAAAAATTGATGGATTTAGGCCCAGATCTCTGTACTGGGGTGAATGTATGACATTGTTCTGCATTCTGTCCATCAATAGTTCTTTTTGCATTTGTCACCCGGAGTGGGACGGGTATGCTCAGACGTGAGTCCCGTGCTCTTCATGTCACTGGAATCAAGCTATCCTGGCTGAAGAGGGGTGAAACCCCAAAACCGGTCCTAGGATGCTTGTTTCCAGTCCAGGGAGGACCTGGCCTGGCAGTTCGGGTTGGACTGTTCCCATTGGGCACAGGGTCAAGACTGATTTGCATATGGCTGGGTCCAAACTGGAATGGCATGGTGAGCAAAAAAACAATGGATTTATGCCCAGATCTCTGTACTGGGGTGAATGTTGTTCTGCATTCTGTCCATCAATAGTTCTTTTTGCATTTGTCACCCCGAGTGGGATGGGTATGCTCAGACGTGAGTCCCATGCTCTCCATGCCACTGGAATCAAGCTATCCTGGCTGAAGAGGGGTGAAACCCCGGAACGGTCCTAGGATGCTTGTTTCCAGTCCAGGGAGGACCTGGCCTGGCAGTTCGGGCTGGACTGTTCCCATTGGGCACAGGGTCAAGACTGATTTGCATATAGCTGGGTCCAAACTGGAATGGCATGGTGAGCAAAAAAACGATGGATTTAGGCCCAGATCTCGGTACTGGGGTGAATGTATGACATTGTTCTGCATTCTGTCCATCAATAGTTCTTTTTGCATTTGTCACCCCGAGTGAGACGGGTATGCTCAGACATGAGTCTCATGCTCTCCATGCCACTGGAATCAAGCTATCCTGGCTGAAGAGGGGTGAAACCCCGGAACGGTCCTAGGATGCTTGTTTCCAGTCCAGGGAGGACCTGGCCTGGCAGTTCGGGCTGGACTGTTCCCATTGGGCACAGGGTCAAGACTGATTTGCATATGGCTGGGTCCAAACTGGAATGGCATGGTGAGCAAAAAAACGATGGATTTAGGCCCAGATCTCTGTACTGGGGTGACTGTATGACATTGTTCTGCAGTCTGTCCATCAATAGTTCTTTTTGCATCCAGTGAGTTATGTGCCATCCTTTTCTATCTCTCATTAAAATTGTGAATTTCTTTAATGCTTGGATTGTGATTGCTTTGATACTGTACTCAAGTGAGCTTTGCAGATTCGCATCGCGAGAGCGCGTTTCAGCACTCTATTAGCGGCCACCCTTTTTTCCATTCCTCGGGCCGCAAGAGTGCAGTGAGGCGCTGCCCCGGCTAGAGGGCATTGTATTTTTGCTATGCGCTGGAACCATCTTGCTGCTCAGAAGGGGAATGGTTAGTCACTGACTCGCCGGCGTCCCCGCAAAGCTCCTGCCGCTCACGAGCCACCTTAGGAAGCCAGAACAACCCCTACCACTGGGATCAGTATTTATAAAATCCAAGCTGCAGAATCCTGTCTTACCAGGTCTGTATAGAAAACGCAGGTTCCTGCAACTTTATAGCGCTGCTTTGGGGCTGGGCCCAAGGGGTAATTAGATCTTGTGTCTGTTTAAATTTAAAGCGTATTACAGCCCCAGGGCATAGACCCTCATTTGCGTGCCTAGCACGACCCCAAATTTATACTGCTTTGCCCAGTGCCATATCCTGCTTACAGGGCTTAGAAATTGGGACTAGCACTTCCGGTGCTCCCCTCACTCTAAAATGCATTGCTGGTATCCCCAGGTTGTGTCACTACGCTCTAGCGCACTTAAAATAATTACCATCTGCCTACTTGGTGCAATTTGAGGCCATATATTCTGGAAATGGAGGGCGATTATCCTGAGAAGGAGTCTGTTATGGTCCTCCCGTTAGATGATGAGTTTTGTGAGGCTGTGGACGTAACTATACATCATGCGGTAGCCTCAGCAGTGCAACCCCTAGGGAGGAGGCTCATGCAACTAGCTTATGCCTTCCCAGGCCCCATGCATTTGTCTCAGGACGGATCCCACAACTGGCAGGTTCTCATGGATCCAGACCAGATGCAACAGCGCCCCGCCAAACGCAAATCTGATTTGGGCATGGTCCTGAGCGCCTTTTAGAGGCTTAAGGGGGCTTTCCTTGTGCGCCCTATCCCACCAGATATGGGGTCAGCGACTGACACCCTAGTCATCCCAGATGATCTATCTGCTCTCTCTCCCCTTCCTGAGGGGGATGATGATGATTTCCACGTGGAGTCCAACAATGAGGCGGCCAGTCCCGCTCATTGCGCCCTTCGCCCATTCCCACCACTTCTACCGCCACAGATGCAGATGATTCTTCTGAAAGAGATCCATAAGATTTAATACACCCTAAGTCTGCAGAATGGTTTCTGTCCCCTAAGAGAGGCAAGTATTTGGCAGGCCGGCTCTGCAAGCCACTGGATAAAGAGGTTGAGCCTAAACTCTGGGCAGAATGTCCACATTTTAGTCGGTGCCGGCCAGTGACTCCTATTCCCAAGGCCCTCCAAGAGGACAGAGCTACTGGAAGAATCAGGACCAGTCCTGCTCTGGGAAATTCTTCCCTACCAGGAGAGTGCAACAAGGACGCTAAACAAGCGGCTCTTCCAAACGGCAATTCCAAGCAGCGGAGGATGGTAAATGTCGGTCTCACTTCGCATCATGAAGTGGGGTGGTTGGTAAGCTCTATCCTTGCACAACTGGGAGGCTATCACCTCCGACGCCTAGGTTCTGCAAACAGTACAAGGTTTTGAAATAGACTTCTACGGTTCCCCAGTCTAAATCGGGCATCCACAAACTTTAATTTTCACACAGGACCAGACAACCTTGATCAACCAAGAGGTGAGGGAGTTGCTTTGCAAAACGGATCTCCCAGGCTCAACTCCACCCAGATGGGTTTCTCAGCAATATATTTCTAGTGAAGAAACGAGACAGAGGCCAACTGCCAGTCATCAACCTGAGGGAGTTGAATGGATGGCTGTGCAGACACTTCAAGATGGAGAGCATCCACCTTTTATGCCATCTGTTACGGCCAGAGGACTGGATGGTGCGCCTCAGCCTCAAATATGCATACCTGGCCGACCCTATCTTTCCTCCTCATCACCAGTTCCTACAATTCCTGTAGGAGGCTCATGTCTACAAGTTTCTAACTCTACCTTCCGGCTGTCGTCCGCGCCTTGGTGCTACTCCAAAGTTCTGAATCTGATGGTGGAGTCCCTCAGGATGCAGGGATAGTGCCTCATTATTTATCTGGATGATATCCTCATTATGGACCAAGATCCGTTCCGCCTCAGGGACCAGTTGCAGGCAACGATCTGGTTGCTGGAAAGTCTGGGGTTTGTCATCAACACCAAAAAGTCCCTGCTGGCCCCTTCCAAACAGACAACCCTTTTGGGGTTCGTCATCAATTCATCAGAGAAGACACTCAGCCTTCCGTCCAGGAAAATAGCGAAAATTTGATGGGAATTGCGCAAGACTGTGGCCCGCACCACGACCTCTCTATGTCAGATAACCTGAGTTGTGGGTCTATTATCCTCTTCCATACAGGTGATCTTCCCAGTCCTGGTGCACTACAGGGTCCTTCAGCAGTTGAAGGCCTTCCACCTTCATTGCCGTCTACAATATTCAGAACAGGTCCCACTGACAGAGGAAGTGAGAACCGAAATTAGATGGTGGCAGGCCCACATGGAGTCCTAGAACGGGCAGGCCATATTTGGTTTAGACCTGGATACAGTGATAGATTCCGACGCCAGCATGTCTGATTGGGGGAATGGCTGCTTGGACTCGTTTACAAAAGGAAAATGGTCAGCAGCAGAGCAGTCCCTCCATATCAATTGGCTCAAACTGATGGCAGGCTCTTTTGCGATCCAATCCTGGACCAAGGAGAAAGTCAGTTGTTGTGTCCTGCTAACGATGGACAACATCTCAGTGGTTTGCTACATGAACCACTTGGGGGGCATCAAATCCAAG
This sequence comes from Triturus cristatus, assembly GCF_964204655.1. Classification (NCBI taxonomy): domain Eukaryota; kingdom Metazoa; phylum Chordata; class Amphibia; order Caudata; family Salamandridae; genus Triturus; species Triturus cristatus. The sequence goes on from NC_140591.1 coordinate 1,365,740,833, forward strand.
GTCCAAGCAGATCTGGCCATGGATTTTTGAATCTATTGCCTAACCAACAATATCTCGGTCACAGCGGAGTACCTACCGGGAGTGTCCACTAAGATTGCGGACTGGTGCCCCAGGGAATGGCCAGACATGAGTCTGTGGCAACTGGACCCTCGGGTCTTCCAGGAGCTGAACCACTGGTGGGGCCCCTTTCTACAAGATTGGTCCAAAGAGATGGGATACATGTTTCCACTGTTTGTGATGATTATGAGGCTGCCCGCCCAGGTACGCAGGCAGGTGAAATTAGTCTTGATCATGCCTTTCTGGAAGTCTCAAGTTTAGTTTCCAGGTCTTCTGGAACTTTCTTGGGATTTTCCAATCCGTCTACCCTGCACTCCAGATCTCCTTCGGAATCCTCTGGGTGAATTTCACCCACTAATCCTTCAACTACCTTCTACTGTGACCTCTCCGGCCAGTGTCATGAGGCAGCAGGGCAGCAGCTATAGGGCATTCCACCGGGTGACCCCAGACATGCTAACGCATGCCCTGGCAGATCACCCTGTTTCCTGTACTGGCGACCTGGAGAAAGATCTGGAGAGCCTACAATCCTGGCTTCTTGCCAGACTAAATGAGCTCGCTCCCTCACAGCCACCCAGATCTGCTGCCCGGCGGGTCTCTGCCCCCTGGTTTACGGAGGATTTAGCCCACGCTCGTAGGCAATGTAAAGCTGCTGAGCGGGCGTGGAGAGTCCAGTATGAGCCTGAAGCCAAACAACGCTATAAAATCATGATGAAGTCCTACCACGATCTTATCTTACAGGGCAAGAAATGTTACTTCGCTAAAAGGATTGAAAACGCAGCTAACTCCTGTAAGGAGATTTTTTCAATTGTACGTGAATTCACCAGCCCCCGGACAACCTCTACTCAGGGTGCCCCGGTGGAGACCTGGGCTAACACTATTGCCAATTTCTTCACCACCAAAATCAGGCTAATTCAGGATTCTTTCCCGTCGAGAGCGTTAGATGATTTATCTACGATGCCGACGGAGACAGTCTTCCTGTCTCCTCCTGGCCCAGCTTTGCTAGACTTTCCTCCCCTTCCGGTTGCCGCATCCTTAGCCTTGATGAGGAACCTTAAATCAGGCTCACCATTAGATCCGTGTCCAGCAAAATTCTTAGCGAAAATGGCAGATGTCATTAATCCCATAGCTAATCCTATCCTCAATTTATCCCTGAGTCAGGGTTTTCTGCCCCAGGCCTGGAAGCAAGCCATGGTCATCCCCCTGATCAAGAAGCCCAATCTTGATCCAGAGGCGCCTTCCAATTATAGGCCAATCTCGCTCCTTCCAGCACTGACCAAGATCCTGGAGAAACACGTGCACAGCGTGCTTTCTAACTTCCTGGAGTCTAATGAGTTACTTCATGAATCCCAATCGGGCTTTCGTTCCAACTTAAGCACCGAGACTGCGCTCCTGGAAGTCTCGGAGATCGTGAAGGAGGTGCTGGACACAGGAGGCAGGGTGATGTTAGTCATGTTAGACCTGTCGGCGGCGTTTGACACCGTCCCCCACGAGGATCTCCTCACTAGACTTCATAACATCGGTCTAGGGGGGACGGTGCTCAACTGGTTTCGTTCCTTTCTGGCCAACCGCCGGCAGACGGTCTGGGTCCCACCCGGGTCCGCCGAGATGCCGCCATTGGGAGTCGGAGTGCCTCAGGGCTCTGTACTGAGCCCCACTCTATTTAACATCCTTATGACCCCTCTGGCGACACTGGCGGAGTCCTACGGGGCCCGGATCGTCTCTTATGCTGACGACACCCAGCTTCTATTCACCTGTCGTAAGAGCGAAGAGTTCGATGGAGAAAGGATCTGCGAGTGCCTTGGGGCTGTCTTTAGCTGGTTTTCACACAACAGCCTCAAATGCAACTCGGACAAATCCGAAATACTATTCTTCGGATGCCCATCAGAACCAGATTGGCAGGGATGGTGGCCTGCTGACATGTTCCCTCCCACTCAGTCCTCTAAGTGGGCTAAGAACCTGGGGGTTAAAATTGACAACGAGCTCTCGCTCAAATCCCAGGTTTCCACTCTTACGGGAACATGCTTTGGGATACTCAGAATGTTGCGCAAGTTCTTTCCCCTTCTCTCGGAGGAACATCGGAGGATCACTGTTCAGGCACTCATAGGGTCCAGATTGGACTATGCAAATGTCCTATATCTGGGTCTGCCTGAATACCTCCTCCAGCGTTTGCAGGTTACTCAGAACGCTGCTGCTCGTGCAATTTTTGGCCTGCACCGCCGCACCAGTGCCTCCAATCTCCTCGTATCCCTTCACTGGCTTCCGGTGCGGAAGAGGATACTTTTCAAGGCCATGACTCTCGCCCATAAGGCCTTGCATGGCAATGGTGCCAAATATCTTCAGAGGAGGCTGGACTTCTATCGACCTGTACGATCCCTCAGGTCAGAAGCTTTGGCTTTGGCTCGGGTGCCACGCATCAAAAGGGCTCGGCTAGGCGGCCGGTCCTTTAGCTTTCTTGCTCCACAGCTATGGAATTCCTTACCGGTGTCCTTGCGAAACACCGCTAACCTGCTTGCCTTCAGAAAAGACTTAAAAACCTGGCTGTTCACTGGATAATCTGCCCCCTCTTTAGGCCCCTGCTCTTTCTACTGTTATGTTTTCCAGCTCTTTCTTTGGTCTGGAGCACAAAAGCGCCGGGACACTCCTTTGGAGTAGCCGTTGCGCTATAAAAGTCCCACATAACATAACATAACATAACAACATAACAAGACAGGATGCCCCTGTTTGCATGGAGGATTACCAGGAGAGATGGAGAGTTCCAGGCCTTTCACAAGAAGCTGAGACTCTCCTCGCTTCATTATGGGCAGAGGGGTCAACGAAACGTTACCGGTCAGCATGGACACAATGGGCTCGTTGGTGTGTTCAACACAGTGAGGATCCCATGGGGTGCGATGTTGTCGCCCTCAGGAATTTCTTGGCCTCACTTTCTTCACAAGGTCAGGCAAATAGGACAAGAAATGTATACCGTTCAGCCATTTCAGTGGGTCATCTGCCAATTCAAGGTTCCCCAGTGGGGGAATATCCAATGGTTTATAAGCTCATGAGGGGAATCCGTTTGGCTTTACCACTGGAACCTCTATACTCCAACCTTTGGGATGTTAATGTGGTTTTGAATCGTTTTCGGTCTTGGCAAAAGAACGAATATTTGTACAGGAAGAAGCTATTGGTTAAGCTTGCAATGCTGCTCTGTCTTATATCCTGTTGCAGAGTGTCAGACGTGAGAGCTTTGGATATTACTGGCAGGGCATTTACCAAAAAGACATTACCTTCCACATTTCCAGGGAAACTCAATTTAACTCCAAATCTGTGTCCTACCCAGCTTTTGACAGATTTCCCAAACTCTGTGTGGTGAGATGCCTTAAGGCATACAAATGTATGACAGAGGACACTAGACCCTCCGGGGAGAAACTATTGTTAATTTCCTTAATGAAGCCTTTCAAAGCGGTGTCTTCCCCCACCACTGCATGCTGGGTTTGGTGGATCATGCAAAAGGCTGGCATTAACCTGTCACAATTCGCAGCATATTCAGTGAGAAGAGCCATGGCCTCTAAAGCCTTCTCTGTAGGGGACATTATCAATGCAGCTGACTGGTCTTCGAACTCAATGTTTATGCAGTTTTATTTCAAACCAGTGATAGATGTGGCGTCTTTGGGGGTGGATAAGCTTTGAACGAACATAATCCTCACCTCCAGTCCTGTCACAGAATGAAAAAATTCCTAGCATTCGTAGCGGAAAGTTTCAATTTTATTAAGGACACGGAAGCGAGGATTATTCCCACCCGGTTTCTGCAAATATTTCCCAACCCAATAATTGGTTCTACAATGATTCCTCATGCACACAGAACTTTCTATTTCGGAGACGGATTTGTGAGGTATAAGTAAGCTTGATTACTTGTTCTGTTTGATCTTTTGCTTTTGGTCTTTCTTACAATATATATGTTGGTAACTAGGTTAAATTCTGATACATATCATTAATGCTTTTTCTAATGCACACATTTTCTTTCTGGTAAAACATTCAGGCATGCCTCTTAGGACACCATAGTTACTGTGTGTCTATGTATTGTCGTAGGTGGTGACTCTGCCAAAGTCTCTTCTGTTGGACTCAAAAAGAGGAAGGAACTAAGAGGAGGCAGGCTGTTATGACAGGATGTGGATTGCTATTGGTTGAGCTTTGTTTGTAGTCATTTCCGCTGAGTGTTCTGGGTAAGGTAGTTTTATGAAGTTAAAGTCTACTGGAACTGGAAAATGAAAGAAAGATGCGCATAATCCTTGCTTTCGTTTCCTTAATAGAACTGAAACTTTCCGTTACAAATTCTAGGACATTTTTCATTCTGTGGCAGTAAAGTCAGCTCCTGTCTCATGATGAAGATTTTGTTTCTATTTAAAAAAGGAAAATAAAATGTTTTTGCTGGAATGCTTGGAAAAGTCTCAGCTACTGGCAGACACTCGGGTCTCATTCCAGTCCGTTGTTTTTTGCCCATTGTATCACTCCAGACGGCTAGCAACCATATGCAAATCAGTCTTGCCCCTGCTACTATAGGAACAAACACAATAGTTTAATCTAGGAAGCAACATCTCCTCTGAAAGGAAGTACAAGCAACACCAGATCACTTTCTGCAATATTGGGTCTCATCAGTGAGGTGCATTTTCAATCCTGGGGCACAGAGAGCAATATCTGGACAATTATGACTTCAAAAAAACAACAACAAAAAGGCGATGTGTAAAATTCTTGCAAAAGTCCCAGGCACTGGCAAATTGCCCTTGACTCCTTCCAGTCCATCATTTATTATAATGTTTTGTCCACTATGCCACCCCAGGACATCCATGTGTATATTCACTGCGTGACTGCAGTGCTGCCTATCTGTGAGTACCCTTTGAAAAGCCAAACTATCGACTTTGTCATTTTCTTCTTTTTTTTTTACAGGTGAGACAGCCAATCCTCAGGGATAAGAATACATTTTGAAAACCTCTTCTTAGTTGTCCTTGCATTTTATTTTAACTACCTAGTGCTTCTGACGGGAACTTGGCAGCACGGTGTGATTGAGATCCCTAATAAAATGTCACTGCCAAAAAGCACTTTCAAGTCGAATAAGTGGCATCAGCTCTGAGTACAGCATGCCAGCCTCGTCCAAAAGTCCCCGAACACAAATTTTAGCGACAAAATCTTGTCTGTTCATCAAATCAATAATAGATGTGAGGCTCAGACATCACAGGCGTTCACGCGGCAGAGCTTGTTACAAGGCGTCTTTCCTCGGGAGAGCAGCTGTTTTCGGCGCCAGGGTTTCAGCGACATTGACGAAAACATCCCCTTCCCCTATATGAAGGGGGGCCGGGGGTACTGCGCAGTTTTCGGTTACTCAGGAACATCCTAGTCTGGGTTCTGAGGAGAAATAAATGTTCCACCGGAATATTCCGAAATCAGCTGTACGATTCCTCCCCGCGGCTGGAAGTCCTCCAGCCATTAGTATTGCTTATCTGCGCACGCCAGATGGGTCCAAGGTCACTCGGTCCGTCTGCCTCAATCTCTGCAAGCAGAGAGGGAGCAATAAAAGTAACGGCGCCATAATCACGCGAGGCCTTGTTTCTTCTCTGCATGGGGCGCAAACAGCTACACATGATCGAGTTCGGGAATTACATAACTATATGCATTAATATAAAAAAGCAGAGGAACGTGTCAGACGCAGGTACATGTTTAGACGTGATGCCCCTCATTTGCCAGCTCGCGCGGATCCGCGCCTGCTAATGAAACCGGGATGCACAGATAGACCTGGCACGGAGCGGGCAAGAGCAACAAACACTTAAGGCCTACTTCCTCAAAAGACAGCTTAATGCCGCACCACACCGCGTCTGCAGCTTTCCATTAAAGTTGTTTAATAGTCTTCCCTCGCAGTAAATGAACCTCGTTTCAAGGACACGTGGTAGTGCGCTATTTGAAGCACACAGGTACTTCAGCGAATCTATTGCAGTCATATTCCCTTTTATTTATAGCAGAGGCAGCCTAATGTACGTCGCTGTGGTGTTCTGTCACTCCCTTGTGTCGCAGCCCTGTTTACGCTGCTGCACTCATTCAAGCTCATTTATGCCGGTAGGACAGCGCCATGATTTGCACGATCGCCGCTGAGACGTGCCGTGGTCTGCATGCCACTAGTTCCAGTGCCATCATAGACGGCCCAGCCTTTCAACACTCAGAGGTGGCTAAATCGTGTACCTTTACATTAGGTTATAGTAGCGCCTGCCCTTTACAGCGCTTAGAAACGGCACGGGTGCGATCTAAAAGCCACATAAAAAAAAGATGTGAAGGACATCTAACATGGGCTTCAATTGGAATTCCATAGAGCATATTATCAAGCCCATTATCGCCGTTTTAGTGCCAGTTTTCTGGCGCTAAAGCGGCGATAATTTTATCGCCTGTCTTGATAATATGCCCCCAAGATATTCATGTGGTATGTATTATTATTCTCTGCTACACACAGAAAAGCAATGGTTACTTGCAATGGAAACCTTGAGTGTAAAGATAGCTTTTTACCGCATTCTTCCAGACGGTGTCACCGTGGCGATACTTGAAGAGTACCTGTAATAAGAGGCAGGAAAGGGAAGCGTAAAAGGAAAATAAAAGTCTAATGGTATCTCTAAAGGCGGAAGCCGCACATCTTCCTCGTGGGGGGCGGGGGATCTATATTAGAATTCCGCGCAGGGCCTAGGACTCAAGGCAGACATCACCGGTTGGGTGCACACAGCAGAGCCATTTATCAGAACCACATGAGTCAGCGAAAAGAGTGCAATGAGCACAGATGATGATGGGCCTGCCGCGTGCACCGTCTGATGGCATCCGGGCTAAATCTTCCCGGCGTCGCCTGGAGTGCGGTGACATATTACTGCATCTTTCAGTGTCAGTTGCAGCCTTCTTTTGGAGTGGATGTCGCGCTATTAAAACCTTCCTTAAGAAGCAAACTCCCCCTATATTAAATGCTTTTTGCATGTATAATTGTAACAAAGAGACATGCCACTCATGTAGGTTGGTAAAGGTGTGCCCATTAGGAGTGGCAGTCCAAATGCTCCGAAAACCTGTGAAAATATGTGGGATTGTTCCCCATATATTAGATAATAGGGTCAATTCTACGGACAAATACATTACTGGTCACTCACGGCTGTAAGATAGTAGAACGCAGGTAAAGACATTGTATGCCTTTAACTCGCATTTTTTACCATGCATTTTTTTACCATGAACATGCTTTTACAGCGCATGCCATTAACACACTTTGGGGCGTATTTACAAGCCCCTTGCGCCACTTTTGCGTCACTTTTAACATGGGAAAATTGACGCAAAAGTGGCGCAAGGGGCTTGTAAATATGCCCCTTTGTTTTTATATATAAAAACAATGTATTTGTGGGGGTGGGGGAGCCCTCCCACATGCCCCAACTTACCTTAAATACGTGGTGAAAGGCATGCGTTGTAAAGGCATGCACGTGGTAAAAATATGCGTGCTAAAAAATGTGTGGTAAAGGCACAGGGAGGTAAAAACCTCGGGGCTCATTTATGAGTCCTTGCATCAATTTTGCGCCGCCGGTGCGTCACTTTTTGTGACGCATCAGCGGCGTAAAAACTGGACCTTGTTGCACCATATTTACAAAGTGACCCATCTAGGTAGATGCGTCACTTTGTAAACCCCTGCGCTACATTATACCTGTGTCAGGTATAATGTATGCAGGGTGGGCGTTCCCACGTAAGTAAGCATCGTAGAAGTAACGCAGTGAAATCTACGAGATTTCACTGCGCCACTTCTAGGGTGCAAATGCGTCAATATCTTGCGCCTGCCTCTCAGCAGGCGTAAGACTGACGCAGGCCCTTTCACATGGGGCTTGCCCCATGTGAAAGGACACATTGCTGGAGTTGCGTCACTTTCGTGACACACTCCAGCAATGCGTCACTTTTGCGCCTACAGATACGTCAGAAATACTGACGTATCTGTGACTCCTTGCGACATGATGCGTCATACTGTAAATATGACGCATCATTGGAGTCGCAGGGAGGGCGCAGTGAAAAGTGAGACATCACTGTTTTCACACAGTGATGCGTCACTTTTCTTAAATGAGGCCCCTCATTGTAAAGACTGTTTCCCGTCACTCACATTTCTGTCCTCAGCCACTGTTCCCTCAGGGACATCTTAAGGCTTTTGGGGGCCGTGGACCAAACGTATTTTGGGGGTCCCTCTTTGGAACTGCTTTGAATTTATGATCCAATTTCAGCTCTTTCATGCCCTTTTTAGCTAGGTCACTGACAGTGCATAGGAACACTGCCCACATTCTAAATGTGTTCATATCTAATATTCAGGGTTATGATGTGTGTTTTCAATATTATAACACAGCAACAGCTCATTAAAATTACTGCAAATAATCTCTGGGACACCCTCCCATTTCTCATTTATGAGGTTCTGTTTTTATATAAATGACACTTTTTATGGCTGTTGCATGTAACAAACACATTTCTCTGCAAAATGTCAATAATAGACTCTCAAACATCACCCACAGTAAAAAATAAATTAAAAGAAAACGGTATTTAAAACAATCTGTTTAAGAATTATTCAATGTCATCTAGTCAAGCCTCTGCAGAACAGAGCTGTCTCTTTCACCCCTCCCCCAAAAGGCTGAGGCCCTGGGCCAGAGCCCACTTTGCCTATTTCTTAAAGCGTTTCTGCGTTTCCTGATGCTAGGGGTCGGGGTCACCCACCCTCTCATTCCCACCCAGGGTCGGATTGGTAAGGCGGGCACTCGTCCGGTATCCGAGTTCTAGATGTGGGCTGCTTTTTTGGGCAGCCTGGGGGCTGATTTGAGCGGTATCTGTGCTGTTTGGATGACGCCAGCGGCCAGTGGGTGCCTGAGTGGCCTTTCTGGAGGCAGATGGGCCTCTATTACCTCCCTTTTACCCACGGGCAGAGGTGTCAGTCCCTTTCTCTCGCTGGGCCGGCCCATTAGTGTACGCAGATTGAGCAGGGATAGGGGGCTAGGTCTGAAGTGACCTCACTTGTATTCAGGTGTAGTTCACCATTGTGAACTAGTTTGTGCCTGTTTTTTATCTACGTGAATTTGGCAAAACATGCCTCTCTCAGAGACCTCCCCCCTTCTTTTCATTAAACTTCCCTGAAGCAGTGTTTTTTTCGGAAAGGCAATCCGCAAATGTGGGCCACTTTTTTTTAGCTTGTCCGGGGCGATTTTTAAACCCAATCCAACCCTGCTCCCACCCTCCCAACCTTGCCTCCTTTGCATGTCTGTGTTACAGGATCGGACGGACTGCAACAGCAAATAGGCCTGGGCACCAAAGAAACATGGCCTCCATTAGTAAAACAAATAGCTAAAAAGTTGCCCAAGTTCGAAGTTTGTGGCAGTTTTGAACTTGTAAAAAACACGACATATAATTTTGCAAGGTGAAGGATACTGCATGCGTTGGTGCTTGGTACAGGCAGTGTTTGTGATAATAGGAAGGAAGGCAGCAGTAAAAACCGGAGAACGGGACCATAAAACAGACCCAAAACACGCACAAAGCCATCCCTACACATTGACCTGTCAGTCCAGGTCTGTAGGTACTGCAAGATCACCCTACAGGCTAGTCAGATCCTGCTGTGTTACCCAGAGTCCACATTTGCTTTCCATGTTGAGTCTTAAGAGAGGTGAGATGTTTTTGACGCTTCTGCGAACTTTCTTTCGCTCTACCTTAAAACTGAGGGAGTCTTAGAAAATGTGTGGGAAGTGTCCAGCATTGGTAACATCTGCAGGCCATTTCCAAAATGTCCATATTCAGTGTACAATTAAGAAAGGTGTTTCTTTTACGACAGTATCTGTGCCATAGATTTGGACTATCCCTAGACATGCGCATACAGAATGCGATTATATAGAGTTAATCAAAAAGCATTCTCTTATATTTGCTAAACATCAAATGAAGTAGAAGCGGTTGATTCCGGAAAAGCCGAATTTTGGGACAAAGTGGGACATTTGGCACATGATTGACTCCTTAAGTATGACATTTTTATTGCATTACATCTTATATACAAGTCATGAGACTGACAAGGAAGCACGTTTCACCTGTACAAGATGGAACAATCATTGGCAAAAGCCATAATGTCACTCCTGTGAAACCTATTCGCTTTGTCAATCCTTGTGCTTTAGGAAAATCAGTTCGAGCCTGACGCACGTACATGCAAGCAGCGGAAGGATACATGCCACTCAATCAAACTTCCATGAGACTGCCTGAAGTGCTCGTTAAGTGGCACAAACAAGCACTGGAGGAAAAGCCGTGAGGCAGGAGCAATCAATCAGGTGGTTTGTAAAGTGCAACTACTCACCGGTAGGGGTCTCAAAGTGTTGGGGGAGGAGGGAGTGTCGAAGGCGCTGGGGATCAGTCGAAGAGCCGGGTCTTGAGGTCCTTCCTGAATTGAGGCAGTGACAGTGATTGCCTGATGTGGAGGGGCAGGGTGGTCCAGGTCTTTGCTGTGAGGTAGGAGAAGGACCTTCCACCAGCTGTGGGCTTGCGGATATGTAGCCAGGGAAAGTTGGGCGGAGCGGAGGTCTCGGGTAGGTGCGTGAAATGCGAGGCAGGGGTTGTGGTATGCAGGTCCCGTGCCATGTAGGGCTTTGTAGGCATGTGTGAAGAGCTTGAAGGTGATTTTTTTGTTGACTGGGATCCAGTGGCGGTCTCTGACATGGCTGGTGATGTGGCTGTGGTGGGGGATGTTGAGGATGAGTGTGGCGGAGCCATTCTAAATGTAATGACATTTCTTGAGTAGTTTCTGGGTGATGCCGGCGTAGAGTGTGTTGCCATAGTCGACTCTGCTACTGATGAGTGCGTGGGTGACCATCTTTCTGGACTCAGTGGGGATACACTTGAATATCTTTCAGAGCAGGCATAGCATGTGGAAGCAGGATGATGAGTCGACGTTGATCTGGTGGCTCATGGTGAACAAGGAGTCCAGGATGACGCTGAGAGTCGGTGCGTGGTCTGTCGGTGTGGGGGGTTCCAAGTGCTACAGGCCACCAGGAATCATCCCAGGCAGAGGGGGTGAAGCCCATGATGAGGAATTCGGTCTTCTCTGATTTGAGCTTAAGGCAGCTGTTCTTCATCCAGGTGGTTACAGCCTTCATACCGTTCTGAAAGTAATTTTTGGCTACTGTGGGTTAGAGAGAGAATCAACTGGGTGTCATCGGCATAGGAGACGAAGTTGAGTCCATGGTTCCTGACAATGGCTGCGAGCGGGGCCATGTAGATGTAAAAAAGAGTAGGGCTTTGAGGCACTCCACAGCTGATCTTTGTGGGTTGTGAGAGGAACGGAGGAAGTCTGACTTTCTGAGTTCAGACGGTGAGGAAGGAGCAGTTCCCTTCGTGGAGTCTTGTGCATAGGGTGCGGTGAGAGATGGTATCGAAGGCGGCCGAGAGGGGCAGGAGAATGAGGACTGCAGTTTCTCCTCAGTCCAGGAGGATGCGGACACCATCTGTGGCTGCGAGAAGGTTGGTCTTGGTGCTGTGGTTGCTTCGGAAGCTGGAATGGGAGAGGTCCAGAATGTGGTTCGCTTCAATGAACTAGGAAAGATGGGCGTTGATGGCCTTCTTGATGACCTTGGCTAGGAAGAGAATAAGAGAGATGGTTCTCAAGCTCTTGAGGCCCTGTGGGTCGGCAGAGGGTTTCGTCAGCATGGGGTTGATCTCTGGGTGTTTTTGCAGTATTCCAGGAAGGTGGCGGAGTTGATGGAGCAGTTGATGGTGCGGCATAGTACGGGGCGATGGTGCTGCCAGCTATGTTGAAGATGTGATGTGATGTGGGCAGGGGTGCGAGGGTGCTCCGGAGTGAATACTCCTCATGAACTTGAGGGTGTCGTTCATGGTGAGGGGGAATCCAGTTGAGTAGGGTCTGTTGGGGTCTGGCATCGTAGGGTGCGGTGGCTGTGCTTGGGGTATGAGGGTCTTGGGCATCGAGTCTGTCGAAGCTGCCGTATAGCTCCTTGATCTTGCGGTGGAAGTAGGTGATGAGGTTGTTGCAAAGGTCTTGTGAGGGGGAATGTCAGCTTTCTCTGTGCTGGGTCTGGCGAATTCTTAGTACACGGCAAAGAGTTCTTCACTATTGAGAGTGTTGGCGTTGACCCTTTCTTGTAGGAGTGCATTTTTTGTTGTTCTGATGAGGTGGTGGTGTACGTTGACAGCGATCTTGAAGGCTGAGTGGTCTTCCGGGGTCTTGTTGCTTGTCCATCTCTTGTCGGGCTGTCTACAGGTGCGTCTGAACTCATGAAGGGCGGGAGAGGACCAGTTGGCTTTCTTGGAGTGTTGCTTGTTTGGGGCTGTCTTCAGGAGAGCCAGAGAGTTGGTGCAGTTGGAGATCAATTGGTGGTGGTTGCATGCTGATGTGTTGGCGTCTGTGGATGTCGATGGAGGGTTTTTTCTGAAGGAGATGGTGAGCTGTTCTTCGGTGACCTTGTTCCAACTTCTGCGAGGGTAGCGGGGGCTGTGATGGTGGGCGGTGGGTTTGGTGAAGGAAAAGTGGACACAGCAATGGTTGGTCCACTGGAGCTCAGTGGTGTGGCTGTAGGTGATGTCACTGGTGGAGAAGATCAGATCGAGTGTGTGTCCCGCAGAGTGTGTTGGAGAGGTGACCAGTTGTTTGAGTCTGATGATGGCGAGGTTCTCCAGCAGGGATGAGGTGTTTTTGTCCTTGGAGTTGTCCAGGTGAAAGTTGAGGATGCTGTGGAGGATATAGTCTGTGGAGGCAAGAGCGTGGGGTGCGATGAAGTCTATGATGGAATCGCTGAAGGATGGGAGGGGTCCAGGGTGTCTGTAGATAAGAGTGCCACAGAGGGTTGTGTTCGGCTTGGTTTTGACCTGGAAGTGGAGGTGCTCCATGTTGGTTGAGAGGTCGTCCGCATGGGTGGTGAGGTAGAGGGTGCTTTTGTGCACGATTGTAATGCCTCTCCGGGTTTGCTGACGCAGCGCTTGTGTATGATCTTGTAGCCGTCCGAGATATCAGTGGTGATGTCTGGGCGGAGGTGAAGTTCATCCAGGTTTCTGTGAGGAAGGCGATTTCTGTGTCGACGGAGGTTCCAGACCTCCATGGTGTGTTTGTGGAGGGAGAGAGTGTTAAGCAGGATGCAGTTGAGGTGGCTGGGTCTGGTGTTTATCAGTCGTGCAATGGGCGGGGCTGGTGTGCGGTGGTAGGTGGCTGTGCAGCTGCAGTTCCGGCAGGAAAAAGGCCTTGGGACTCCATCGTGGATGTTCGGTGGCAGGCGGTGTGGCATCCGGTGTTGAGGGCATGAAGGGTGTGAGCGTTGTATGGCCTGAGGACCACAGTCCGTGGGGCTGGGTGTGGTACAGGCGTAGATGGGGTTACTTTAGGCGTGCCAGCGGCGTGGCTGCATAGCAGCCCCCATAACTATTATGAGTGGGAGAGCTGGACAGCTGGGAGGTGGGAAAGCCGGAATCAGTGCTGGATGGGGACGGGGCCACGAGGGATGAGCAGCAATAGGGACACAGAGGCAAAAGTTGCAAAAAGAGGCAAAAGAGGAAAAGAAGAATTAAGTGAAAAGAAACAGAGAAACTCAAAGAAAAATGAAAAGGAGGGAAAAGAGATCAGAAGGCAGAGAGACATTGGGCAGAGCAGTGGCAGAGCAGAGACACCCTACCAGTGGACCACCAGGAATGAGGTGCAGGCAGGAGACTGTTGTTCTATGAGGGCCTCGAACCACTGACCAGAGGGTCAGCACCATCTATGGGGGCAGCAACTACAAGGCGGAGCTGCGCAGGGAAGGGAGAAGCCCACTGACAAGATCAGCAGAGAAATGAGAAAGACAAAAAGCCATCCAATCCTAAATAAAGGGCTGACTCAAAGCCTACTATATGCAGTGTATTGTTCATATAGGTCCTCGACTGCAGACAGCGCTGTAGGCTAGACCTCATAAACACAGGACACCAATACGGACTGTGAAGGTATTTCTTTGAATCTTCAAATAAATACGTGTCATTATAGATTTTACTGTACATTAAAAATGGTATCTCCAAATATAATTTTTGTCTTACCAAAGGGTTCCCTCTGTGCAAAAGTATACTTATGGCATTGTAATGTAACACCAGGACTGAGTTATAACCAAAAAGAAGCAAGAAGAGAAGACATAGTTCAATAATTTGCACATGCCATTCCAAATCGGATTACTTTTTTTTTTTTTTTTTTTTTTACAGAACGTTCTGTTGAAAGGATTTCCCTGGAGGGATCTTAAATTAAGAATTTTTTCACAGACTGCTTATTATTTGAAATCTAGCTGTTTATAATGAGTCTAATGAAATATGACTGTATCCATGGATTCTGTTTTACCTATTAGTATTTATAAGGTGCAGTAGGAAGGGATTAGGTGAGCGGAACTAATTATATTTCAAGCATAGAGCTTTGACAGCTGTCTATCAACAGTGTACCATGAAATGTAGAAATATGCCCCACCTAAGTCAAAGCCAGCTAGCAGTAGATTGGGAATTTAATGTGACTTCAATTTTATTTGTAAACCACAATAGCTACAGAAGAATATTATGCACAGTCAAGCTATATGAACACATTGCCTGTTTATCCTCTTTTTCACCCAGTACTTTTTTAACATAATGAAGTGTGGCTGCACCCTGCCTCCCCAGGCACACCGCTGACCAAACTAAACCAAAAGCAAAAATCATTTTTAACCTATGAAAATTGACATGTCTTTCCTTCACCAAGGTGGAAACCACAAAGATACACAACATACCCACAACTGTTGCTGTTCTGAACCAGCTGTTGTTTTTTTCTGATGGCTTCCCATCCCTCGATATAGTTGATTTTTTTCTTTCTCCCTGTACCTTAACACCATGACCGCGGCACGAATTCCGCCGCTGTGCTGGTGAATTAATGAGTGGATGGGGTTTGGACTAGGCCTGGGCAAAAATTTCGTTCCGTTCGCGGAAATTGCGATATTTTGACATTTTTGCGTTCCGCGGAGAGCGCGAAGATGTCAAAAATTCCGGTTTCCGCAGCTTGGCGATAATTTGTTTCTTGCTCGCGCTGTAAAATGATACATTCTCGCGCGCGCGCGATCGCCTTACCTGATTCCCTGCGTTCGCCGACAAGTTTTCTTGATCCGGTCGCGTTCTCCATGAGATGTTGTATTGTTTTTAGCCATTTGCGCTGTCTCGCGACAGTTCGCGCCCGCAGTGACGTCATGCGTCGCGCGATCACGTCTTTCTTCTCGCGATCATGCACCGCGAGAACAACTCAAAACAAGATGGCCGCGCCCGCAAGCAGCCACATGGGTAAGTTGGCGACCCGCAACCATGCAGAAAATCGCGCGAACATGCCGGAAAAAACCTTCCGCATCTTCGCGATATTTCTGCTTGTTTGCGATAATTTTAAACATTCTCGCGATAATTTGCGAAGGTTAATTCCGCAAATTCCGCCCACCCCTAGTTTGGACGGCCCCCGTCTGAGAGCTTGCTTACCTAACTGGAGGAAGGTGAGAAGTTGCAGCTTACCCCTGCAGTATCCAGAGAGGGGTTTCTTTTTTTACTGGGTGGATCCAGATGCAGTTGCTGAAAGTTGTCATGAACAGTATGCCACTGATCAAGTAGAGCTGCATCTGCTTCAGATGTGCTATGGTGTCATCCAGGGTCCCATTTGTCCAGTGGCTGCTGGTCCATCAAAGGTGCCAGGCAATTGCCTGGACATCCGAGGTGCCTAGATCCATAACTAAACATGCAAAAGCCTAAATCATTTGGGTTGTGTGAAATGGGGTAGAAAATAACAATTGGATTAGTGGGAATGTTTTTTTTTCCGAATGTTCTACAATTCTTCTGGGTAAACAAAAAAGACATCCAGGGGCAGATTTATAAGCTCCTTGCGCTGCCAGTGCGTCACTTTTTGTGACGCACTGGCAGCGCATTTTTCTCCCTCATGTTTACAAGGACAGGAAAAGCCACCCTGCGTGGCTTTTCCTGTCCTTGTAAATATGGCCCCTTTACATGCAGCACTTTGTGTGAAAGGGCCGTTCCATGGGTGTTGCTGTGGTGTTTTCATTTCTCCTCGTTGTTTTCCTCTTTCTATGCGTGCTGCATTCTGCAGCACGCATAGAAAGAGGAAATCACCTCTGATGATTGTTTATGTACAGGAAGGTGTCCCTTCCGGCACATAAACAATCATTTAAGTAAATGACGTTTTACAAGATCTATGTGTGCTCATGCAGCACACATAGAATTTGGAAAACGCCATTTCTGATTGTTTATGTGCAGGAAGGAAACTGTAGTAACATGCATTCTTGGTTAATTAGAATATTCATGTATGGAATATGTTGACATCACATGGAATGTATATATAAGAAAGAATGTTAGAATGTGGAAGGTGCTCTTGACCAGGATCGTGATAAGAGCACAACTCCATTTTACAATGCACTTATAAGCTTGAATAAATAAGATTATCTACTACAAAAGTCTCAGCAATTACTAGAATTTTGCCAATGGGCTAGGCACAACCTTTTCACGTGTGAAGAGTGCTGCTATCCACTGAGGCAAGTTTTACTGGACGCTACTGCGGATCGGGGAGAAAACAAAGACAGGAAAAGAAAAGAAAGAAAAAGGAGGCAAATTCGGGCGCTAGTGCCAAGATTTACTCCGCAGTTTTCGTGAACAATGAGGATTTGTCACTCCCGACCGCTAATACTAGTAAATGTTGCGTCGCGCAGGCAGGCCTTACTTACGGTTGGGCAACTGTTTAATTTCAAAGCACGCAGTCAGCGCGTTCGCCATCCTGTCTTTATTTCAAATCCCGCACTTGGCACGCTCTTGCATTCAATCTTTATGGTCCCGATGTGTTTGTGACGACAACGACGGCTTCGCACTGACGCCTCTCACGTAGAGTCAGCTGACGTAAATACGCATTAAGGTCACGCATGGCAGCCATTTTGGAAACACTAGTTACCATAGTAACAGTACATCGGCAATTAATTTCACTCTGGAGTTGTGATTTCACCAGCGTTGCTGTGGGCATCTATTCTTCAGGAAAAAGGGTATTTTCCTTTCTACATTTCTTTAATAACTGTGCACTGTCACAAGGATACTTAGCAAGGCATATTCATCGGAGTTGTGTTAGTTCCTGGGTCAACAGTTGGAATATATGTACACTTTAACTGTTACTATTTATTCGTCAATTTTCGACTAAGGAGCATCGTACTAGTACTTTTTTTTTTCTCTAGCCAAGCATTCAAGTTGTGCTTTTGTTCTACTCTTGACATTTTATTATATCCAAGTCATGTCTACAACAACTGGCACTAGTACAACTTCAAGTGACCTTGTTGTTGCTGCTTTTACTATGCACATTAATACCCCAAGAGAATTTTTAGCGGTACCAGGAGAACCACCAGTGGCGTGGATAGACTGGAAGGAGTACTTTTTAAATTATATTGCAAACATGGAGGATTCTAGCGGAACTTTTTCACCAGAAAGAAAACAAAGAGTGATCATGTATAGTCTAGGTCCTGAAGGGTTACAGGTTTACAATGAACTACAAAAGCATGAAAGGGCTGGGGGAGACATTGATGTGTTTAAAGCTGCAATCTTAGATTTAGATGATCATTTTTCTCCCACAGTATGCATAGCTGTAACTAGACATAGTTTCTTTCAAAGGTAGCAGGAAAAACACGAGAGTATAGAAGAATACGTCTCAGCTTTAAAAAAAATTGCCAGCAAGTGTAAATTTGCTCAGTTACATGACGAATTAGTCAGGGATCAAATTGTCATGTACACAAAAAATAAGAACTTGCAGGATAAGTTATGGGTTGAAGGCGAAAGTAACCTAAAAGACATCATTGCCATGGTTAAGAAAGCTGGATTATCAGAACGATGTGCAAAAGCTACTTTATCTCATGATAAAAAGGATGTTGAGGTTGTAAATAAGATCTCTGAAGAAAAATTGAGTCACAAGAGTAACAGAGATCTTAAAGTAGAAGGAAGGAAAAAAGAGAAATTTGAACCTAAGAAAATGGGAAAGTTGATGTGTTACAGATATGGTAGTCGTTTCATTCTGCTAACTTTGACAAGTGTCCTGCGAGATTGTCAAAATGTCTTGAGTGTGGCATTGTAGGTCATTTTGCTAAGGCTTGCAGAAGGAAAACCTACAAAAAATATAACGGTAAAGTAGCATGTGTCCAAGACACTGAACAGTACAGTGATTCTACATCTGGGAATGATGAGGTACAAACACACTTTAACATGAAAAAAAACATTGTACTGAATATTTCTGATTCATGCTCCTCTAAACCCATTTGTCAAGTTTCCTTAGGTGGTGTTCTTGTTCAGTTGGCTGCTGATTGAGGTTCTCCATATACAATCATTTCCAAACAGGTTTGAGAGGAGTTATTAATTTCCTGTGTTGGTAGTGGGTTAGAACCCTGTGATATTGCACTTGAAAGCTACACAGGCAAGAGGATTGATATCCTAGGTTTCAGAGTACTAGTATTTCGATTCAAAGGTAGACACTCCACTGGTAAATTATATGTTTCTAAAGAAGGGCCATCAGTCCTAGGTTGGAAGGACCAGAAGAATCTGAACATCATCCTTGATCCAAATAGCAAGGAACAGGCTCTTATTTCATGTGACAGTGAAAACACAAAAAAATGGGTACTAGAAGAGTTTTTTCTGGTCAAATGGGCGAGCTTAAAGGATTCACTCATAACATTCTCTTGAAGAAAGGTGCCGTTCCAAAAATGCATAAAGCACTCAACATACCTTTCATTGTTAGATATGAAGTTAAACTTGAATTAGACAAATTGCTTGAAAATAATGTAATTGAAACTGTTGAAGATACTGAATGGGTTTCTCCATTGGTTGTAGCCCGCAAGGCCAATGGAAAGGCCCGTTTATGTGATGATCTGAGATACTTAAATAACAACATTTTAGTGGATCAATTTCCTCTCCCTGGAATTGATGAGATGTTGTCACTCACACGTAATGCCAAATGGTTTTCTACATTAGATCTGTCTTCCGCATTTCATCAAGTGGTCCTGGACCCTGAAAGAAGACATCAAACCACATTTTGCACTTCCTTTGGTTGTTTTAGATTTAAACGCATGCCGTTTGGATTAGCGTCAGCAGCTGCGGTTTTCCAAAGGTTGATGTCTAATCTGTTTGGTCATATTCTTGAGGTTGTCTTCTTTCAAGATGACATTTTAGTCATGGGAAAGAGTAAGTCTCATCATGATTCCACATTAAGGGAGGTTCTTAGGATGTTAGAGGTCAATGGTTTGGTTGCTGAAGGCAGGAAGTGTAAATTTGATGAAACAAACGTTACATACTTAGGGCATGAGATCTGTGATGCAGGGATTAAACCCAAAGCTAAACTAGTTGATGCCATTGTTAATTCTTGTGCACCAAAGTCCAAAGATGAGCTTGGGTCTTTCCTGGGTTTAACTGAATTTTATTCTAAGTTTGTTAATCAATTTTCACAAAAAACATATGAAATGCCTCAATTAATGAAAAACAAAACCCCATTTGTTTGGAGTGCTAGTTGCCAGAGTGCATTTCAAGATATAAAAAAATGCTATCACAATGCACCTACTTTACAAGGTTTTGACCCTGTTGCCGATACCTTTGTTACCACAGATGCAAGTGGCACGGGGCTTGGAGGCATTCTCTCACAACTGACAGAACAGGGTGTAGAGGTTGTGATAGCATTTGCTTCACGGTCTCTGTCACCTTGTGAAGAGAAGTACTCAGTGATCAAACAAGAAACTTTAGCGTGTGTATGGGCGATATAGAGCACTTTAGGAAATTTATTTGTAGCAAAATGTTTATTCTCAATTCAGATCACAAACCTTTGATGAAGCTGCTTACTACAGAAGGTTTGTGCAGAGCATCAGCCAGAATAGCCAGGTTATCTATGAGGCTCCAAGATTTTGTATACGAGGTGCAATATGTATTTGGAGTAAAAAACGCCATTGCTGATTTTCTCAGCAGAATGTCATTACCACTTAGAGAGATTGATCATAGTTGGTGGAATGATTTTTGTGTTGGTGGAATTTTCTTCGGCTGAAATGCCAGAAAACGGTCCTAGGAAGCTTGTTTCCGGTCCAGGGAAGACATGGCTTGGCAGTTCGGGCTGGACTGTTCCCATGAGGCACGGGGTCAGACTGATTTGCATATTGCCATGTCTGAACTGGGGTGGCAGAGTGGGCTAAAGAACGGTGATGGATTAAACCCAGATCAGTTGACTGGGGGTGAGTGCTTACAATGTTCAACACTCCGTCCATCATTTCCTTTGGTTTTTGCTTTGTTCGCCATAAGTTGGCAGGGTATGCTCAGACGTGAGTCCCTTGCTCACTTTGCCACTGGATTCAAGCAAGCCTGGCTGAAGACGGCTGAAATGCCAGAAACTGGTCCTAGGAAGCTTGTTTCCGGTCCAGGGAAGACATGGCTTGGCAGTTTGGGCTGGACTGTTCCCATGAGGCACGGGGTCAGACTGATTTGCATATGGCCATGTCTGAACTGGGGTGGCAGAGTGGGCTAAAGAATGGTGATGGATTAAATCCAGATCAGTTGACTGGGGGTGAGTGCTTGCAATGTTCAACACTCTGTCCATCATTTCCTTTGGTTTTTGCTTTGTTCGCCATAAGTTGGCAGGGTATGCTCAGACGTGAGTCCCTTGCTCACTTTGCCACTGGATTCAAGCAAACCTGGCTGAAGACGGCTGAAATGCTAGAAACCGGTCCTAGGAAGCTTGTTTCCGGTCCAGGGAAGACAATGCTTGGCAGTTCGGGCTGGACTGTTCCCATGAGGCACGGGTCAGACTGATTTGCATATGGCCATGTCTGAACTGGGGTGGCAGAGTGGGCTAAAGAACGGTGCTGGATTAAACCCAGATCAGTTGATTGGGGGTGAGTACTTGCAATGTTCAACACTCCGTCCGTCATTTCAATTGGTTTTTGCTTTGTTCGCCATAAGTTGGCAGGGTATCCTCAGACTTGAGTCCCTTGCTCACTTTGTCACTGGATTCAAGCAAGCCTGGCTGAAGACGGCTGAAATGCTAGAAACTGGTCCTAGGAAGCTTGCTTCCGGTCCAGGGAAGACATGGCTTGGCAGTTCGGGCTGGACTGTTCCCATGAGGCACGGGGTCAGACTGATTTGCATATGGCCATGTCTGAACTGGGGTGGCAGAGTGGGCTAAAGAATGGTGCTGGATTAAACCCAGATCAGTTGATTGGGGGTGAGTACTTGCAATGTTCAACACTCCGTCCGTCATTTCCTTTGGTTTTTGCTTTGTTCGCCATAAGTTGGCAGGGTATGCTCAGACGTGAGTCCCTTGCTCACTTTGCCACTGGATTCAAGCAAACCTGGCTGAAGACGGCTGAAATGCTAGAAACCGGTCCTAGGAAGCTTGTTTCCGGTCCAGGGAAGACATGGCTTGGCAGTTCGGGCTGGACTGTTCCCATGAGGCACGGGTCAGACTGATTTGCATATGGCCATGTCTGAACTGGTTCCCATGAGGCACGGGGTCAGACTGATTTGCATATGGCCATGTCTGAACTGGGGTGGCAGAGTGGGCTAAAGAACGGTGATGGATTAAACCCAGATCAGTTGACTGGGGGTGAGTGCTTGCAATGTTCAACACTCCGTCCATCATTTCCTTTGGTTTTTGCTTTGTTCGCCATAAGTTGGCAGGGTATGCTCAGACGTGAGTCCCTTGCTCACTTTGCCACTGGATTCAAGCAAGCCTGGATGAAGACGGCTGAAATGCCAGAAACTGGTCCTAGGAAGCTTGTTTCCGGTCCAGGGAAGACATGGCTTGGCAGTTCGGGCTGGACTGTTCCCATGAGGCACGGGGTCAGACTGATTTGCATATGGCCATGTCTGAACTGGGGTGGCAGAGTGGGCTAAAGAACGGTGATGGATTAAACCCAGATCAGTTGACTGGGGGTGAGTGCTTGCAATGTTCAACACTCCGTCCATCATTTCCTTTGGTTTTTGCTTTGTTCGCCATAAGTTGGCAGGGTATGCTCAGACGTGAGTCCCTTGCTCACTTTGCCACTGGATTCAAGCAAGCCTGGCTGAAGACGGCTGAAATGCCAGAAACCGGTCCTAGGAAGCTTGTTTCCGGTCCAGGGAAGACATGGTTTGGCAGTTCAGGCTGGACTGTTCCCATGAGGCACGGGGTCAGACTGATTTGCATATGGCCATGTCTGAACTGGGGTGGCAGAGTGGGCTAAAGAACGGTGATGGATTAAACCCAGATCAATTGACTGGGGGTGAGAGCTTGCAATGTTCAACACTTCGTCCATCATTTCCTCTGGTTTTTGCTTTGTTCGCCATAAGTTGGCATGGTATGCTCAGACGTGAGTCCCTTGCTCACTTTCCCACTGGATTCAAGCAAGCCTGGCTGAAGACGGCTGAAATGCCAGAAACCGGTCCTAGGAAGCTTGTTTCCGGTCCAGGGAAGACAATGCTTGGCAGTTCGGGCTGGACTGTTCCCATGAGGCACGGGGTCAGACTGATTTGCATATGGCCATGTCTGAACTGGGGTGGCAGAGTGGGCTAAAGAACGGTGATGGATTAAACCCAGATCAGTTGACTGGGGGTGAGTGCTTGCAATGTTCAACACTCCGTCCATCATTTCCTTTGGTTTTTGCTTTGTTCGCCATAAGTTGGCAGGGTATGCTCAGACGTGAGTCCCTTGCTCACTATGCCACTGGATTCAAGCAAGCCTGGATGAAGACGGCTGAAATGCCAGAAACTGGTCCTAGGAAGCTTGTTTCCGGTCCAGGGAAGACATGGCTTGGCAGTTCGGGCTGGACTGTTCCCATGAGGCACGGGGTCAGACTGATTTGCATATGGCCATGTCTGAACTGGGGTGGCAGAGTGGGCTAAAGAACGGTGATGGATTAAACCCAGATCAGTTGACTGGGGGTGAGTGCTTGCAATGTTCAACACTTCATCCATCATTTCCTTTGGTTTTTGCTTTGTTCGCCATAAGTTGGCAGGGTATGCTCAGACGTGAGTCCCTTGCTCACTTTGCCACTGGATTCAAGCAAGCCTGGCTGAAGACGGCTGAAATGCCAGAAACCGGTCCTAGGAAGCTTGTTTGTGGTCCAGGAAAGACATGGCTTGGCAGTTCGGGCTGGACTGTTCCCAGGAGGCACGGGGTCAGACTGATTTGCATATGGCCATGTCTGAACTGGGGTGGCAGAGTGGGCTAAAGAACGGTGATGGATTAAACCCAGATCAGTTGACTGGGGGTGAGTGCTTGCAATGTTCAACACTCCGTCCATCATTTCTTTTGGTTTTTGCTTTGTTCGCCATAAGTTGGCAGGGTATGCTCAGACGTGAGTCCCTTGCTCACTTTGCCACTGGATTCAAGCAAGCCTGGCTGAAGACGGCTGAAATGCCAGAAACCGGTCCTAGGAAGCTTGTTTCCGGTCCAGGGAAGACATGGTTTGGCAGTTCAGGCTGGACTGTTCCCATGAGGCACGGGGTCAGACTGATTTGCATATGGCCATGTCTGAACTGGGGTGGCAGAGTGGGCTAAAGAACGGTGATGGATTAAACCCAGATCAATTGACTGGGGGTGAGAGCTTGCAATGTTCAACACTTCGTCCATCATTTCCTCTGGTTTTTGCTTTGTTCGCCATAAGTTGGCATGGTATGCTCAGACGTGAGTCCCTTGCTCACTTTCCCACTGGATTCAAGCAAGCCTGGCTGAAGACGGCTGAAATGCCAGAAACCGGTCCTAGGAAGCTTGTTTCTGGTCCAGGAAAGACATGGCTTGGCAGTTCGGGCTGGACTGTTCCCAGGAGGCATGGGGTCAGACTGATTTGCATATGGCCATGTCTGAACTGGGGTGGCAGAGTGGGCTAAAGAACGGTGATGGATTAAACCCAGATCAGTTGACTGGGGGTGAGTGCTTGCAATGTTCAACACTCCGTCCATCATTTCTTTTGGTTTTTGCTTTGTTCGCCATAAGTTGGCAGGGTATGCTCAGACGTGAGTCCCTTGCTCACTTTGCCACTGGATTCAAGCAAGCCTGGCTCAAGATGGCTGAAATGCCAGAAACCGGTCCTAGGAAGCTTGTTTCCGGTCCAGGGAAGACATGGTTTGGCAGTTCAGGCTGGACTGTTCCCATGAGGCACGGGGTCAGACTGATTTGCATATGGCCATGTCTGAACTGGGGTGGCAGAGTGGGCTAAAGAACGGTGATGGATTAAACCCAGATCAGTTGACTGGGGGTGAGTGCTTGCAATGTTCAACACTCCGTCCATCTTTTTCTTTGGTTTTTGCTTTGTTCGCCATAAGTTGGCAGGGTATGCTCAGACGTGAGTCCCTTGCTCACTTTGCCACTGGATTCAAGCAAGCCTGGCTGAAGACTGCTGAAATGCCAGAAACTGGTCCTAGGAAGCTTGTTTCCGGTCCAGGGAAGACATGGCTTGGCAGTTCGGGCTGGACTGTTCCCATGAGGCACGGGGTCAGACTGATTTGCATATGGCCATGTCTGAACTGGGGTGGCAGAGTGGGCTAAAGAACGGTGATGGATTAAACCCAGATCAGTTGATTGGGGGTGAGTGCTTGCAATGTTCAACACTCCATCCATCATTTCCTTTGGTTTTTGCTTTGTTCGCCATAAGTTGGCAGGGTATGCTCAGACGTGAGTCCCTTGCTCACTTTGCCACTGGATTCAAGCAAGCCTGGCTGAAGACGGCTGAAATGCCAGAAACCGGTCCTAGGAAGCTTGTTTCAGGTCCAGGAAAGACATGGCTTGGCAGTTCGGGCTGGACTGTTCCCATGAGGCACGGGGTCAGACTGATTTGCATATGGCCATGTCTGAACTGGGGTGGCAGAGTGGGCTAAAGAACGGTGATGGATTAAATCGAGATCAGTTGACTGGGGGTGAGTGCTTGCAATGTTCAACACTCCGTCCATCATTTCCTTTGGTTTTTGCCTTGATTCACCAAATACTTCACATGTTGTTTCTGGTTTGGATGTTTTGACAGAACAAGAAGTTACACATAGTGACTCAAATATTGACCCAGTCTCAAAATGTCTGCATGAATCTGCCAGTCATGGGATTCCGACTACTTCTAGAGAATCTGAACCAGTGTTTAAAAAAGATTGTATACCTGTTTCCACAAGGTATGGGCGACGTGTTGTTACACCTAAACCTTAACATGATTTTGTGTGTAAATAGTCATTTATTATCATTTAGGATATCTTCTGGCCTTAGTAGATTTTTGTATGTATTTTTCATTTTTTATTTAATTTTTATTAGGAAAGGGGATGTGTAGTAACATGCATTCTTAATTAATTAAAATATTCATGTATGGAATATGTTGACATCACATAGAATGTATATATAAGAAAGAATGTTAGATTATGGAAGGCACTCTTGCCTAGGATCTTGCTAAGAGCACAGCTCCATTTTACAATGCACTTATAATTATTATTATTATTATTATTATTAATCTTATAAGGCGCATAGCTACCAAAAAGGTTTCGCCGCTGTACAGGAAAAAGTACAAATAGTCAGATTGCGAGCTTGAGGAGCAGGTGTAGGGAGAGTCCCCATTTCAGGTGGCCAATGCTGGGGGCCCCAGAGGTCTACATTCTTACCCAAGATAAGAACCTCAGTATAATCTTGAATAAAGAAGATTATCTACTACAAAAGGCTCAGCAATTACGACAGAAACCCTTCCTGCACATAAACAATCATCCCCTTGACGTCAAGTAGGCATCCTTGCACCATGGTGCAAGGATGCCTGCATCTGCGCATGGGAGCAGTTTGTGCGCCAGCGCAGGGGGAAGCACAGAGATGCAACATATTGTTGTAAATATTTTGCATACCTGTGCTTCCAAACTAACGCAGCACGGCGCAGCAAAATGACTTGCTGCACCGTGCTGCGTTAGTTTATTGTAAATCGGCCCCCAAGTTTTCTCTTATTCCTCTGATAGGTATATTTGTCAAAGCAGTAAGGGGTGAGGCAGTTTGCTTCAAGGGGGTGTACCAATGGTGGTGCATATGCATTCATTTATTTAACTATTTGAGAGTGTTATATAGCGCTGGCTAGACCCCAGCTATCAGAGCGGTTTACAAGACATTAAGGGGCTGATTACGATGTCGGTCAGTTTACTCCTCCCGACACCGACTCGGAATCAGGACTGACTTACTCATGGTTGGCAGTTCCTCCCGACCGATAACGATGCAGAAGCTCTCCCATTAATTTCAATGGGAGCCTGTGTTCCGACCGACAGCACAGGCTCCCATGGGGAAAATGGGTGTCTGTGGAAAACTTTGCACCCTGTCATGGGCACCCCATCGTGCCTGCCACACAGTGCATGGATTTACAGGGGGTCCCTTGGGTACCCCCAGAGCCCCCAACCGAAGGCCTCAGGCTGAAGGGGGACCTGCTAGGGGCCCCTAAAGTCAATTGCCGACAGCTTTTTCGTGTCGTACAGACAATCAGAATCCAACATCGTAATTGATCGGTCAGAAACGCTGTCTGTAGAGCTGTACGAATCGGCTCCAACCAACACAGATTCTACGAATCGGGCGGATGGGTTCCGACACGGTATAGGAGAATCCGACTGTCAGTTGGAGGCTTTCCGATTGACATTTTAATCAGCCCCTAAGTGATTAGCTCAGAATCGCAGGATGTAGTGCAAGGTCAGGGTCTATCATTGTCCCCAATCTACTAAGGAAGACAGCTGTAGTCACTAGGACACATCTCCTAGCCTTGACACTGCAGTCTGCACCATTATCTACCTATCTGCCAATCATCACTGATGAGTCAGAAGGCCAGATGTTAATCAATTTAATGCCTTCCATAACAGGTGAGGGACCCACCAGGCTGAGTGGGAAAGAAAAGTCACACCCAAACCAGAACTAATACCCAAATCAGTATCCCAAAAATGAAGTGGCCCGAGAGCACCATGACATGGTTTTAAGAATAACATCCTCAGGCCATATTTCCCATGCAACCAGCCATGGGTTTTGATCCAATTCCCTTTCTGCTAACATTGATAGACAGGGATTTACACTAAAGGTATGCCTCCTAAAAGCAGACATAACTTTAGAGAAAAGCTTCATTTTCGCAAAACCTTTGTAACATTACATGTTTGCTGTACTGTACTGCAGTGCAAGGGTGGGGGGTGTGCTGGCGCAAGGAAGCCTTAAGGGCGCCAGCACAGGGAGAGAGAAAAAACAACACATATCATAATATAACTTTGGTTGCTGCACTGTGTTTTGTGAATTACTGTACATGTGCCCAATGGAGACTAGTGAAAATGTGTGCATCCTTCTGGTCCTAAACTGCCTAAATGTAAGAGAGTCAAGGAACATGAAGTGACAAGATACAAACCATGTTAAGACCTTTTCACTTTTCCTCTTGAAGAAGCTCAGTGGATTTTCTGAAGTTACTAAGGGGGATACTATGATTACTAATTGGATTGAGAAGGCTTCCATCACCATTGATAACCATAGTCCTGTTGGAATAAATCTAGGTATCGGGATGTCCAATGGATAGTTTACACATGAGGTTTCATCTAAGTTATTAAGATGAAAAATGTGGGAGAAAACCCTCTTGATACTATCTCCTGGGTTGGGATTTTCAAAAAACTGTGGCTTCCCCCACACACTCCCATTGGCACGCTTCATCATCATGTATCTCATTGCTGCTACCACCCTTTAGGTGTTTACAGACCTCACCTACTTCAATCAAATGAAATAAATTCTGCATTTATAGTGTGTACTGTCATTTGTAAGTTAATTAGTTCGAGATTGTTAGTGGTCATGCCTGAGACACTCTAGATAATTTGTGTGAATTAATAGTTACTGTAATCCCTGTTGGAGTTAATAATGGGATGTGTTTTAGCTCAGACCTAAGAATTATTAAACTAGTAAACAAAGAATGGCATGTGAATAGGAAACATAAGTGATAGTGTATCCAGTCAACAGTTAGTATGAGACTTACTTAGTTCTGGACTTTTATGGCCTATAAGGGGCATTCTAAAAATAGTTGGTATAGATGTCATTATTTTTCTGAATAGAGGGGGCATTAATGCATGGGTGGTTCATCTTAATCCTAAATAACTACATTTGTCCCCAATTTGTGTCATCATTCAGACCGGTGATGTGCGTGGATGATTTGAAAACCCATTTCTCTTCTTTGCAATGGAGGTATGGTTGTTGTCTTGAGACAACGTTTTCTACAATTGTCCATGTAAGGTCAGAGTCCGTTTTGCCCAAGGTTTTATAAGAACTAAGTAGTTAGCTTGCTTGAACATATGTTGCTCGAATGTTCATTAACTCCAGTACAAATCGTTTGTGTTGTCATCCCAAAGAATCACAGGCTACATGATAAGTAAGTAAACCACAAATTCATTTTTACAGTTAATGTGTACCAGTTGTTTGCAAAATCTGTATAGGTCAGGATCTAAATCTTCCGAGGTTTTTGAGAACTTGGACACTTCACAGTTACCAAAGGACGATGTCCAATGATCCTTGGGGGTGACTGTAGCGCAGACCGAGTGGTCTGCATGTTCTGCTGAGGGTCCCTTCGGCTTCTACCTCTTTTGAACGAAAACAGCAGTTTTTCGAAGTGGGTCAGGCCTATGTTTTAAATGTGGCAGTTGTTTAAGACAGTCTTCTTTAAATGATTTGAAATTGTTGTATATGTGGTTACACAGGTGAGACTCTCTGGTTTCCCTTTTTGGTATCATTCAAGAAGGGCTTCCCTGTTATTCCCAGCCAATTTCCTAAACTGTCATACTATCTTATCAAGGTAATGTCTAGCCAGCAGTTTATAAGCTCAAGATTTTGACTGTACATCAAACCTCTCAAGATCTGTACAATTTTTCCTGATACAGAGAAACTGTTAGGAGGGAAGATTTTTCCCAGAGGCTCTAGGATGATGATTGATGAAGAGAAGTAATTACTTCATATCAGTTGCTTGTTTATAGATCTTCCTTGTCAGTTTGCATTAATTAATAGGTTTAGACATTTGATGGTGTGTTTATTTAGTAATATGTGATCGTGTATCCAAGTTAGTGAGACACTGATTGACCTGTGTCAATGGATCCTTATCACTCTTCTAAATTCTGAAGACATCTTAAATGTAATATTTTCAAACTGAAAAGTTGGTCCTGAAGGGACTGGTAGCGTCATAAATGTACGGCATCTCAAAGTCACGTTTATACAGGAAAGCCGAAAGTTATGATGCAGTGACTGTTAGTGACGTTTGAAAGTGGAGTGGTGTGAAATTTGGTTATGACATTTAGGAAGTGAGCGAAGCGAACAAGCTTAATGGACAAACATGGGGTCTGTGGAGGGGGGGTCCTCCTCTCGAGAACATTTTGAAAAAAGATTGGCAAATTGTGCATTTTAATGTAAATTAATTCAGTGAGAAAGTCAAGTATATAAAGCAGTGCAAACGTATAGTCTTGAAATATAAAACACATTAAAACAGGTCCCATATCTTACTGCATTAATATGTTCAACAGTTATTGTAATGTAAAATTATTCAGCGTGACAACTTGAGGCCCTTTTAAAGTGTGTGCTTGCTCACAGTCTTGTACTGCATGTGGCATCGCCTTTGGAAGAAAATGCTCTAACCAGACTTCGGGAAGCACCCACAGCTGCTGGCTGCAATCAGTCATATAGACATATGTAAGGATAGGTCTTTAAATGGGATAAAAAAAAGTGGGGGTTCTCTAAAAGGTAACATGTACAACAAACCTCAGTAATTCCCATAGTGTGCCTCCTGGGCATTATTTTGGTTTCTCTCTGAGATGTTTTTGCATCAAGATATATAACACAACAACTAACTTGCACCTAAACCTGCCAGTACTATTGGCATTGTCAATAGGTGTTAGCTGTTTAACATTAATGAGTAACAGCAATGATCTGTTATAAATAATTAACACTGGAAATGTTTCAATTCTGTAATTATGAGACTGTGAATTAAATATTGTGGAAGGAGGACTGGCCTTTAGCTATGTGCGATTTATGTGAGATATGTATGCCCTT
The DNA here is from genome assembly GCF_964204655.1 of Triturus cristatus. Classification (NCBI taxonomy): domain Eukaryota; kingdom Metazoa; phylum Chordata; class Amphibia; order Caudata; family Salamandridae; genus Triturus; species Triturus cristatus. The sequence goes on from NC_140591.1 coordinate 1,365,770,921, forward strand.
TTTCTCTCCACATCTTGTCCATCTGCACACCCTCCACCTCATCTCTTTCCTCTTCAGCACCCACTGTTCACTCACCCCCAAATGCTCTTTCTCACATCTCCCTTACTTAATCAATCCCCAAACAGACACTGCACTCACTCACATGTAAGCTCTTTATTTCTTCCTTTTACTTTTGTCTTTTGAAGATTTTCCCTAAACCTCATGGTTTTTGGGCCTGCGTCTGTGTATGAGTGTGTGCATGCGAGTTTATATAGGTGTTTCTGTGCGCTCACACACAATCCTCTTGATCTTCTGGTTGTTAGTGTCCATCTTTTTTTCAGTTTAAAGAGGATTTTATTGAAGAACGAAAAAGTTGCAATACAATAATAATATACATTTGAGGTAAAAAATACAATGTAAAACATTTCAGAACAATAAAAAGAAGTAAAGAGAAAAAGAGAGAGAAGAAAAGAAGGAAAGAAAAAGGGATATCATCAGAAACATATTACAACAATATATTAAATAATTGGCAGTATAAAGAAAAAATATGATTTCATAATACAGGAATTAATATTCAACAAGAGATAGAACAAATTGGCAAATTCATACATTAATACTATCAAAATTATTAATAATAACAAGAACATCAAGGAGGTTTAGGTACTTCCTCCCTGCAAGGATTATGTAAGGGAATGGGTTGGGCAGACAAATTCAAAAAAGAGGTAATGGGTAACCATAATAAGTCCCTTTTAATCGCAAGGGAAATAGGGTGGACATAAGCTCTATCTAGTCTATGGTTATAACAAACCCCATACCACCATGCTTGATAGGAAATAAGGGAGGTATCCTTCCAAGCTTTCGTGATTTGTTGAAATGCCACAGCAAGAAGGAGATCAACAATAGAGGTATCAGTGTTGGAGGAGGACCACACTTGTGAGAGACTCCCGAGAAAAATATGAGAAAGAGAAAAGGGGAAATTGGTGGAAAAAATGGAATTGATTTGTTGCCAAACTTTGCCCCAAAAAAGGTGAACAACAGGGCAAGTAAACAACATATGTTTAAGATCAGCCACTAAAGCCGAACAGGACCAACAGATGGATGGGATAGAAGGATCAATGTGGTGTAATTTATGTGGGGTGATTAAAAGTCTATTGTATATAAAAAATAGCGTTTTAGTTGTATTTGCCGCTCTAGATGATTTCCTTATTTTGATCCAAATGTTATCCCAGGTAGTAAACGGAAAACAGTCATCTAAATCTGATTCCCAAGCACATTCCACAGCAGATTTCACTCGATGAGCAGACGAATCTCGTAATTTTTTGTAAATTTGAGACGCAGATGGAGAAGAATGTAAAAATGGTAAGGAAATGAGAGAAGAGTTATATTGAATGGATGTACCCGTAAGAGCATCAAAAGCAGCTTGAGCCGCCGTTCTTAATAGAATATTATTTGGGATAAGAGGAGAGGGGGAGAGAGAAACGATCTTGAAGAACAGAAAAGGGTATAAAAGAACCATCATGAAAGAGTTGATGAGTCCATTTAAGACCTAGAGATAGCCAATCATTCCAAAAAATAGATCTATTTTTAATCTTGATAAGAGAGTTATACCAAATAGGAGATTGTAAAAAACGGGCACGGTCATCCAGGTTATGCAAAATAATAGGTTGAAAGGTCTTGCAAACATGTTGAAGAATAGGAAGAGAAAATTTCTTTGGAACTTGTGACAATGAAACAAACTCCTCAAACGCAAAGGGCTGAAAAAAGGAAGTTTCAACCTCTACCCACAAAGGACAAGAAGAGGGGTCAGGAGTATGATCAGAAATGAAGGAAGCAGAATGAGTAAGAAAAAAGGAAGTATGATATGAGGAAAAGTCAGGAAAATTGACACCACCTAAATGCGTAGGAGACTTAAGTCTAGAAAAAGACATTCTGGCAGTTCTGTTTTGCCATAAAAATTTAGATAATACGGAATAGATATTCTTGTAATAAAACTTAGGAATGTGAACAGGAAGATTCGACAAGAGAAATAAGACTAATGGTACCAGCATCATCTTGATAGAATCTAATCTACCCCACCAAGATAAGAACAAAGGATGCCATTGTTTCGTAGAAGCAGTAAGAGCTGCTAGTAAATTTTTAAAATTCAAAGCCACAGTGTCTTTAATAGAAGGTGTAAACCAAAGACCAAGATATTTGATTTTGTTTGGGCTCCAGTTGAAGGAAGAAGTTAAGAAATCTGCATGAAAACAGAATTTATTAAGAGGAAGGATTTCGCACTTGTCTACATTAAGCTTATAGCCAGACACTGATGCATAGTTCGAAACTTCTGATAAAAATGCTGGGAGAGACGTATGAGGATTCGAGAGAAATAACAAAATATCATCTGCATATGCAGAGATCTTTAACTGTGTAGAACCATAAGGGAAACCAGAAATATCAGCGTTCATACGAATTTTAGTTAAAAAAGGTTCTAATGCTAATATAAATAGGAGCGGAGAAAGCGGACAACCCTGCCGAACACCACGAAGAAGAGGAAAGGAGGAAGAGACAAGGCCATTGGCCAAAATAAAGGACCTAGGTGAAGAATAGAGCATTGAGACATAAGAAAGAAACTTAGGGCCGAAACCAAACCAAGAAAGGGAAGAACAAATAAATTGCCAGTTGACTCTATCAAAAGCTTTCTCAGCGCCCAATGCAATAGCTGCCAATGACGTCTTATGAGAATGAGATTTACTTAAGACATTAAAGAAAAGACGGGTATTGTCAGACAAGTGACGTCCTTTGATAAATCCACACTGTTCTTTGGCGATTAGTTGTGGAAGAATTTTTTCTAAACGAAGTGCAAGGATCTTAGCAAAAATTTTGTAATCTAAATTAATGAAAGAAATGGGCCTATAGTTCTTACAGAAGGTGTGATCTTTACCATCTTTGGGGAGAAGACAAATAAGGGCTTCCTGAAAGGTACCGTCAGATTTTTGAGATGTTATAAAGGATGAGAATAGATGGTGAATTCTTGGAAGAAGTAAGGAGAAGAAATGGGAATAAAATTCTATAGTAAACCCATCGGGGCCAGGAGCCTTACCCCTCTTTAGAACTTGAATAGCCTCCAGAATATCTTTGTGCGTGATGTCAGCTTCTAAAGGGGAGAAATCAACCTCTGAAGAGGAAGGTGGAGCAATGGAGGATAAGTATCGAGTAATTTCGGATAAGACCGGAGAGGATTCCGGAGTATATAAACGTTGGTAAAAATCCGTAAATTCAGCCAAAATATCCTCGTCTTTATGAACCACAACATTAGAGGAGGTAACAATGGATTCAATTTTAGTACGCTCCTTCTTGACTTTGAGGTATCTAGCTAAAAGATTACCGGCTTTATTTTGGGCAGTGTAATATTTAGCACTAGACTTAAGTAAAAATAAATTGGCAGAATCAGTAGAAATTTTATTAAAGGAGAGCTTAGCCTTAATAAGATTATCCAGGTCAGATTGGTTCTTAGAGAGGTAAAAGGAGTGTTCTAGTTGTTTAATTTGTGCGTTAAGCAAATGAGTAGATTGAGAGGCTTTACGACGCTTACGGGCAACAAATGTAATAATGAAGTCTCTAGAAGCGGCTTTAAATGTATCCCAAATAAGGGAAGGGGTTAACTGAGGCGAGTCATTGTCCACAAAAAATGAAGAGGCAAAATCCATAAAGGCTGGTGTAAACTGTGGGTCCAATAAAAGAGAGTTATTAAACCTCCATCTCCTAGTGCCTTTCACGGGGGGGAGTAATTCCAGACTTAAAGAGACTGGAGCGTGATCAGAAATTAAGATAGAACCTATGTCTGAGTGAGTAATAAGTTGAGTAAGGGCTTTGGAAATGAAAATATAATCTAATCGGGACTGGGAGGAATGAGGAGGTGAGTAAAAAGTGTATTCTCTAAAGGTAGGGTGGCAAAGCCTCCACGAATCAACAAGGGCTCTTTGGGAAATAGTGGAGGTAAACAAAGAATGCATGTGGGAGGGGGAGAACCTAGAATCAGATTTTCTGTCCAAAAAGGGGTCTATAACCATATTACAGTCACCACCCAAAATCAGATAATCATCAGTGACTTGCATGAGCCGGGAAAGAATATGGGGCCAAAAGACTTTATCTGGAACAGTGGGAGCATAAATATTAATAATAGTCAGAGGAATTTTATTAATCAACAGAGAAACTGCTACCCATCTGCATCATTATCTTGATTGACAAGCTGAACATCTAACCTCTTATGGCATAAAATGGCGACACCATTGCGCTTCCCAGACCCAGGAGAGGCAAAAACATGACCAACTCAATTACGACGTAACTTAGGAATTTCAGTATCTTTAACATGAATTTCTTGTAATAAAACAATATCCCCTTTTAAATTTGCTACATGAGACAAAACTCTTTGGCGTTTAATAGGTGACCCAAGACCTTTAACATTCCAGGATAAAATATTCAAAGACATTCACAGATAAGGAAGAAAATGTAAATAAAAGAAAAACAGAAAAGCATAAGTAGAGAAAAACGGGATAGTAATCCTTACATTAGTAAGAGAAGGAGCAACAAAACATTGCAAGGAGAAGAAAGAAAAGCAGATACATAATTTAATAAATACAACCAAGGAACCGCCATAAACACATTGCATTGAAAAGGGAAGAAAATCAAAGAGTACAAAGAGAAAACGAGAATGAAACACAGGAAGAAAATAGGAATCAACAGGTGAAAAAAAGAGGTAAAAAACAGACTGAAGTAAATGGATAAAGAGAAAGAGATAAAGAGAAAGAAAAGAGCAAGAGGTAAGAGTAAATAGAAAATGTTAGTGTCCATCTTGATCGTGCAATCCACTACTTCACAGAATTATGTTAAATAATCCTTCAGGTCTTTCTTACTTGAGTCCCAAATCAGCCCACCAATCAACATTTTCCTTGCATCCTCATCGCTCTTGCTGGTGCTGGTGGCGTCGGCCTCTTTGGGCATCTGATCGACCTCCACACCATCCATTGGCTGCTCTGCAGCCTCGCCTTCCGCTGCCTCACGCCTGTTCTCGGTGCTCTAACTTGTTTTCTGCTCCGAATCAGACATGTTTGGCAAGCGGGCGAATTACACATGAGAAGCTAAAAATGCTGCATTTATTTCAAGATGGACACTCCAGACAATGCCAACCTGTGTGTGCCTTTATAAGAGAACCTTGGCCGCAGACACTCAGTAATAAGTCACTAACATTTCTGCATTTTTTCATGTTAATAAAAATGGTCTTGCCTCGTCTTTACATTAGTACTGAATCTCTCGCAGTGCATACCATGGGCAGAGACAAACAGGAAGCTCTTTCTGTAGCAGTGCTTTTACTTTAATTCTATGTCAGTCCACGTAGGCTTCGTATTATGTTTCTCTTTCTTTACTGAACAAATACAGCAGCCAATTAACTTTAAACAGCATAACCCGGAAGGACTTCCCCTCCTTAGTATGCACCAATCACAATACCCCCCACAGGTATAAATGTCCTGAACGCCATCGTTCTTCCTCTTTCTTTGCTGCTGCAGCAGCTTGTTAAGTGCATTTATTTATCGTTATCTTTAATTGTATAATATATTGTGGTACTTGAATGTGGTTTGATTTCATTGTCACGTGCAACAATTGTATTTGTATAGCGCGTTTGATTTTGATGAATGGCTAATTGTGGAGCCGGACAGACGCACTCTCCGGGCTCGGGGAGACAATCCCTTTTCTATTGCCACGATAGTTGCGCATGCGTGAGCAGCCGGATTGGATTTTATTACCGATTGGCTCCTCGCGCACACGCTGCTTTTGCCTGGCTCGATCCTTGGTCCCATGTGAACGCCCAGCGGGGCGAATAAACATGTAAGGCATTGCCTGAGGGGAGAATAAAAGGGTGACTCCCTCCACACCTATAAAGGACTATTATTAGTACAGGTTAGTGGAAGGTCTAGTGAAAATATTACAGCTAGAAGTTGCTTCAACAAGACTGAGAGCAGATTAGTGAGGGCTACTAGGGCTATTGGCACCCCTGGGTTTCTCCCCCCCCCCCGAACCACCTCCACACCTCTTATAGCACAATGGCGTACTAAGCCAAAGAGGTTGATCAATGGGCAGACTATAATGATTATGCAGAATATGAAGAGGCGCCTTACGAGCACCAAATGGAGGAGCAGTTAGTGGAAGCTCTGGATACCCATGTCCAAGGATCAGTTAAAAGGGCTTTGGTCAAGGCTTTGCAACCATTTACAAAACCCCTGAAACGCTATGGGAAATGTAATTTTAAGGCATCGCTGAGAGAACCCTCATTCCATTCCTCAGCTGAAGTCCTATCCCATATGGCATCTGCTGTCCCCAGAGACTATGGTTATGGCAGCTCCCTCTCTTCTGGACATTCTGGTAACTCCTCCCTATCGAATCCAGGGGAGGCGGTGGTGTCTTCTCCTGCTGCTCCAGACACATCTGAATCGGATTAGGATACGGAAAAACCCAAAAGGGCAACCAAATGCAAACGTAAGACTCACAATGTGAGCAATGACCCTCCTAATAAAAATCTTTTATTCGATCATAGAAATATTGTTTACCCTAGATCAACAGAATGGGTACCGTGCGTCGGGGTAGCACACTTTGTGCAGAAGAAACTCAGGCAGGGTTTTGAGTGTGAAATGTACATTACATTAAGATCCGAATGCCCCAGACCCTCTCTCCTGGGCAAGGTAGTAGACACCCCAGAGTTAGACCTCAATATGGCCACCTTTATCAAAAAGTTTGCCAAAGACCCAAAAAAGGGGTTAGATAGGGCATGGAGAGGATGTCAAGATAAACTGTTGGACATAACTGGTCCCCTCATGAAGATTCTTGACTCAGCTGTTAAGACTAAGGATTCCAGTACCCCACTGGACGCGACCGAGATACTGGAATGGGCACAGTGAGCATAATGTTTCCTAGGCAATGAGAATTGCGCCCTATCAACGGAGAGAATAAGATCATTCTTAAGGAGAATAGATCCACAACTGGCGGACATGGCTATGACGGAGGCAGGAACCCTAGCGAATGGGTTGTTATCCGTAGATACACTTGTGAAAGAGTTGGGGAAAATTTGTGGCGACCTTTTCGGCCCTCGACAAGGCCCAAGCGAACATTAAAAAGGTGTTCCACACTGGCCTTTTAACCAGGGCTGGGTGCTTCAGGGGTCGAGCGACCGGCTGAGGTTTCAATCAGACCTCTAGAGTCTTTGATCAGAGAGGGCATGGCAGAGCCCAGCGCTCCAATTTCTACCCCACCCGGAACTGTGGTGGCAGAGGCAGACAGAATAGAGGAGGTTACCGTGGGCAGAACAATAACAGAGACACCTCCTATTCAGGTAAACCTGATTCAAGCTGGGGAAGTAACGGTGGGAGGCCGGATTGCTTTGTTTCCACAAAAGTGGGAGAGTTTGACACACGGCATTACTTCAGACTGTACAGGGTTTTCAGATATAATTTTATGCATCACTGCAACAGGTACACAGACCTCAACCTCTACATTTTTCCCATGTAGAAATTTATTTTATAGACGATGAAGTGGCATCCCTGAGAAAAGGGGCAGTCATAGAGACGATTCCTCACCCTCACGGTTTCACCAGCACAATATTTATAGTTCCAAAAAAGGATCAGGGCTTAAGACTGATGATAAACCTCAAATAATTCAATTCTTGGGTGGTGTATTGCCATTTCAAAATGGAGGGAATACACTTACTGAGAGACCTTCTCTTAGAAAAGGACTGGATGGTGCGCCTCAATTTAAAAGATGCTTACCTCGCAGTGCCCATTTTCCCTCCACATCGGAGGTTCTTACAGTTCCAATCGTGAACCAGATGGTTCGAATTCTCCGCCATGCCGTTCGGACTTTCGTCCGCCCCCTCGTGTTTCACCAAGCTTCTCAAACCAGTGGTTCAATACTTGAGGGAGAAAGGGGTGAGACTCATCATCTATTTAGATGATATCCTTATCATGGCACAGAGTGTGAGTATAGTTCTTCGTCATCTAGCCTGGACAACCCAAATCCTACAGGAGTTGGGGTTCGTCATCAATTCAGACAAATCCATTCTAAATACAGCCCAATCGTTGGAGTTTTTGGAGTTTCAGGTGAACTCAATAGTGGCACAACTGTTACTTCCATTGAAGAAAAGAATAGAAATCAAGAAGTAATTGAGGAGAGCACTTACCTCTCCGACTATATCCTTGAGGACGTTGACACGTTTAGTAGGTCTTTTAGCTGTATCGATTCAAGCGATTTTCCCAGGCACTCTACACTACCGGGCACTTCAGAGGCTGAAAATTATGCATTTACGCAAGGGTCTGAGCTTTGCGGAGCAGATACTGCTAGAGACGGAGGCCAGGACAGATATTTCCTGGTGGTTGGAACAAATGGACGCATGGAATGGCAAGGCCATATTCGTGTCAGTCCCAGAAGTGGTGATAGAATCAGATGCCAGCCGATACGGCTGGGGAGCCCGATGCGGGTCGGTGGAGATGGGGGACTGCTGGTCCCCGGAGGAATTGACTACTACATGTAAATTGCCTAGAGCTACTAGCAGGCTCTTTTGGGATCAGAACACATTCCCCACAGAATGCGAGCTGCTGTATACTCCTGCGGATGGACAATGTCTCGGCAGTGAGATACATCAATCGTCTGGGTGGCACGAGGTCCCGACTGTTAGCGGAAATAGCCAAAGTCTTCTGGCACTATTGTCTCCTGCACCACATCTCGGTGGCGGCAGAATATATTCCGGGCTGTTCCAATGTGGTGGCAGATTAGAATTCACAGTTCCTATGGGACTCTAGAGACTGGTGGCTACACCCCAGGGTATTCAGACACTTGGGCAACAAGTGGGGCCCTTGCTCGAGTGATCTGTTCACAGCCAGACTGAACACGCAACTTCCTCAATTTTTACAGTTGACGACCAGATCCTCAGGCAATAAACTCAGACGCATTCCTTCAATCATGGACGACGGGTATGCTTTATGCCTTTCCCCTGTTTGTCATGATTCAGAGAGTACTGGCACAGATCCACAGACAGAAGGTGGAGGTGATATTGATCTCCCCATGTTGGAAGGCAAAAGCATGGTTCCAAGTGGCGCTAACCTTGTCTATGTGCCTCCAATTCGGCTGCTCTCGTTCCCAGAGATTCTTGTGGCCCCTCTGGGTCAACCTCATCCACTAGTGGTACAGGAACAGTTCTCACTCATGGTATGGAGACTTTCAGGAGACGTTAGCAGAGGCCAGGAGTTTTGCAGGAAGCAATGTTTTTCCTGTCGCAATCTTGGCACCCTCAATGAATAAATGATACGAGGCAGCTTGGCGTAGAAGGGTTGGTTGGTGTTCTGAACGACAGGGGGATCCCGTCGGATCCGGAATTCATATGATCGTGAAATTTCTGTTGGAAGTGGCGAGTAAAGGTATGGCCTATCGAAAGGTTAATAATTTCTGTTCCGCAATCTCAGCCGGACATCCCCACGTGGATGGTAAACCAGTGGGGAATATCCTCTGGTATGTAAAATAATGAGAGTCATCAGATTGGTGAATCCTCGAAAACCTAGGTATTCCTCGTTGTGGGATGTAGATGTGGTTCTGCGATTCCTCAGGAATTGGCCAGTGAATGACGGCCTATCTCGTAAGCAATTGTTGGTGAAAGTTACATTGCTGCTTTGTTTAATCTCCTGCAGATGGGTTCCAGATGTTCGAGCTCTAGATCTAGCAGGTAGAGTATTCACTCCTACGGGGGTTTCGTTTACAATTTCAAAAAGAACTAAAACAAATTCTAAGTGTGTTTCATATCCTGCTTTTCCGCACCATAACAAATTGTGTGTTGTACATTGCTTAAAATGTTATGAAGATTGTACTAGGGAGTTTAGAAATTATGTAGCAGGACAACTGTTAATCTCATTACAGAGACCTTTTCGCCCAGTCACTGCAGCGACTTTAGCCAGGTGGGTTACTTGGTTGTTAAGTCAAGCAGGTATTGATATTTCTGCATTCGGAGCCCATTATGTATGGGGAGCTATGGCTTCCAAAGCTTTTTCTACAGGTTCTCATTTAGAGGACATGATGACTGTGGTAGTTTGGTCTTCGGATTCAACTTTCAAGACGTTTTATCACAAACCAATTGTTGATGTGGCATCTGCGGTGGTGGCTCATCTTTAAAGTAGCATAATACGAAGCCTCCGTGGACTGAAATAGAATAAAAAAAATTCTAGCTGACGCGTCAAGAATTTTTAATTCTATTAAGGACACGGAGGCGAGAATTATCCCACCCTAGAACTGAGATTGGAAAACATGTTAAGGATTGTTCATGATTAACAATGATATATGAATTGAATATATGTATAGAACAATGTTGGGTTTCTTCCCGCCCGTGTTATTTTGTTGGAAATATATACAGCAAGTGGTCTAATAAGGCTTATATTCTCTTTTCAGGAGATCAAAGCAAAGCGACTTAACGAGTCAAGAAGAACTCTTGTCAGGGTCAAGTGAAGGAGTTCCTTCATGAAGGTTATGGTTCGAGTCGATGGAGTAATCGATGGAGTTCAAGGTTCAATAGTTCAAGTTAATGGACTGAGTTTGATGTTTTGCAAAGAAAGAGGAAGAACAATGGAGTTCAGTACATTTATACCTATGGGGGATATTGTGATTGGTGCATACTAAGAAGGGACAATCCTTCCGGGTTATGCTGTTTAAAGTTAATTGGCTGCTGTATTTGCTTCAGTAAACAAAGAGAAGCATAATCCTCTCCTCCGTGTCCTTAATAAAATTGAAAATTCTTGATGCGCCAGCTAAAAAAAAAAAATATTCCCTCACACACAGCTCAAATGGAAAGAGTGTGCTTCCAGAGAACCTGTCACAGACAAATGGCCAGTCATTGAGAGGCTTCAGAATAAAGCCACACGGTGATTGGCCATGTTCTGCAGTGCACTTACCCTAGCACTGCCTCGTGGGGTATTGCGAGGGACTACAGGCCAGCCTTCTGAACAAATCACTGTGCTCATGCTTTTTATACCATCAAACAAAATGAGAGCAGTACCAGGATTGGTCCGGCATATTTTCAATATGCTGTTTGTCTAAATGGAAGTTTACGTCTCCCAGCAACAGGAAATTAGAAGATTTTAGAATGATTAGGGAGAAATAATTGACCAAATTGGCCACATAATTGATCTTAACTTCAGGCGGTCTGTATATCAGGGCCCCTGTCAATATAAAAGTGTTAACCTTGATAGAGAATGCTAAGCAGTCACAATTAGAAATAGGTGATGAATGAACATAACAGAGTCCTTGTCAACAATAGGCACACACCCACTGCATTTGTGAGGGTTTTTAGCCTGGTGCTTCACCAATAATCTTACATTGAACAGGAGGCAATGTTAGCTATTAAACTGCATAGAATCAGTATCTAAGCCCGAAAAAGGTGTTAGTTGGTGTGGATAACTTGACTCCAAGGGACTCATTTACTACAAAATGATGTAGCGTGGTGCCGCAAGCCATTTTGCTGCATCATTTTAAAAGCACAGGGATGTATTATATTAACAACAGTACAATGCATCAGTGTGCTTTCCCCTGCGCTGGTGCACAATTGGTTGCCATGAGCCAGTTCAGGCACCCTTGCATCATGTTGCAAGGGTGCCTGTGTTGCGGGGATGATTGTTTTTGTGCACAAAAACAATCATGGATGGCGTTTTCCTCTTTCTATGCGCACATAGAAAGAGGAAAAAACGAGGAGAAATAAAAGTATTTCTCCTCGTTGCACTTCTCCTACACCTCCCCTGAGGAGGTGTAGGATTCGGATGCATTCCCAGCTTTACAAAATGTTGTAAATTTGAGAATGCGTCAGGTTCCATGGATGTTGGTGGCCACACCCACAGCAACACCCATGGAACGCCTCTTTCACGCAGAGTAATGTGTGAAAGGGACCCATATTTACAAGGCCATGAAAAGTCACATTGGGTGACTTTATGTGGCCTTGTAAATATGGATCAGCCCTGTGCACCGCCAGTGCGTCAAAAAGGTGATGCAACCTGGGGTTCATCCTGGACTCCTCTCTGTCAATGGCCCAACAAGTCAACGCCGTCTCCTCCTCCTGCTTCAACACCCTCCGCATGCTTCGCAAGATCTACAGATGGATCCCCACCGAAACCAGAAGGATGGTCACCCAGGCCCTCGTCACCAGCAGGCTGGACTACGGCAAAGCCCTCTAAGCGGGAACCAGGGCCAAACTCCAGAAAGGACTCCAACACATACAAAACGCCTCCTCACGCCTCATCCTCGACATCCCCCGCCACAGCCACATCACCGCCCACCTCAAGGACCTGCACTGGCTTCCCGTCAACAACAGGATCACCTTCAAGCTCCTCACCCACGCCCACAAAGCACTCCACGACACCGGACCAGCGTACCTCAACAAGCGACTCACCTTTACACCCCCAACCGCCAGCTCCACCCCGCTGACCTCGCCCTTGCCACCATCCCACTCATCCACCGAACAACCACCGGCGGCAGATCCTTCTCCCACCTCGCCGCCAAGACATGGAACACCATCCCCATCCACCTACGACAGACCCAGGACCTGCTGACCTTCAGAAGACTCCTTAAGACCTGGCTGTTTGATCAGTAGCTACTCCCCTCCACCCCCCAACGCATTGAGACCCTCACGGGTGAGTAGCACACTCTACAAATGTTTGATTGATTGATTGACCGGTGGAGCAATGGGCTTGTAAATGAGGCCTCAAGTGTGGAACTGACAGAACACTTACAGTGAGTTCATTCCTCCTGTCCCTTCCCAATAGCATGACGTGAGAAACCGGCATAAAAATGTTGTTTTTTGTTGAGAGCATGTAGTTCTTCAGAAGTACCAACATACCTGCTGGCGTTGGCAAGATTAAGGTGCTGATGGGCTCACCTGACCCGTGGCCCACCTGCCCACTGAGCGGATGCGCAGCAGCCTGAATTATATGGACGCTCATTACCCTGTGCATGCTCGAGTGGCTGACAAATAGACTGCTGAGTAACATACAGTATGCCCTTGTAAGGAGCATGGACCAGAGGGAATTGCGGATTTGATGCACCAAATTACCTTGACAGGGGTATAACATAGCCCTGAACTTACCCGTGCCGGACTTGGAACTAAGAAGGGCATATTATAGCCCGCAAATAAGGTGTGCAGGTCATTTGGCTCAACCGGCAACTACATGTGACACATGATTTACCACATACAGAACGGAATTCTATATATACTAACTAGACAAGCCTACTTCCCTGTCTTCTATCGTTACTGACAGAAACATTACGTTATTTCTCACTAAAAGTATATGATCATTGAAACTTCCTTTCACACGGTCAATCATCCAACCTTGCCTGGTACCTGTCGGTTGCGTTAGACAATCTTCATCAGACATTGTGCCGTAATCTCAGCACTTTTGAGGACTTCCGGACAGTTACGTCACTATTACGGTGAAGGGCTTATGTTTATTTCTGAGTCTTCAATTTGCATAAAAATGTTTGGGAGGACATAAATGTATACTACGCTCAAGCCTTGAAAAAGTTATGGAAACACGTGTCAGCTGTTGTGTTTTTCTCTTCATCTCCAGGATGTGTCATTCCTTCATGTTCAACTGCTTACAACAAATGTGTTCATGTTTACAACAAATGCACCTATATATGAGATTATGTACGAACCATTAAATTCAAGAAAAATTGCAGTGCAATTATTGGTGTCTTCTGTGATTTGAGCTACCTGAAATATATGCAAAATTGATGCTTTGAATACAAGTAAGAATAAATAGATAAATATTGGGAGTGCCGGGGTACAACTGTTAAACTTAGCTTTAGCACGAGGATCTGGCTAGATGTTCGTGCACCAACACCTTAGGTAGTGGGGTGTTCTGTTACCTTGATTGGAACCCAGACCTATGTTTCCTTGACTCCTTAAAAACATAACATTACCCATATAATGTTTTTTCTGTACTGAGGTGTGACTCCCTATGCCACCACTACCCCTGGTGTATATTGCAAAATTGGAATTACGCAATAGAAAAGGCAGTATATGATGATATTCCTGGCAAATCAGTGAGTGGTCTCAGAGGGATGATCTTTACCATACCGGAGGTGGTGTGGGAATGGATGAATGATTGGTGTCCAGTGGAAGGGAAGAGATGCAGATGGAGCGGCAAATAGACAGGCCCAACGGCTGTCTGCGGGAATCACCATAGACCAAAGGAAGACGGTGGTCGACCAGTGCACCAAAGAAAAGAGACACTGACTCCCCACTAGATCAGTGATTCACGAGGCCTGGGAGATGCTGGACTGAGTTTAGAGAGCTACCAATGATAGCACCACCAGCGCCCCTCCACAGAGGAAGTGGACTGCACCTGGTGTCCTCATCTGGATACAGTTGTTGTTTACTGTTTGATGGGTCAGATGGGAGGGCAACAGACATCTCAGGCACTGGCATGGTCACCAGTTGACATCGTCCTGGCCTCGTGGTGCTTTACTCTGGGATTTCAATCACCAATACTGCCAAAAATGGGAAAATGGCTGTTCTAGCTTCCAGAAGCAGTAACAGTAGTGGGGGAAATATCTCAACCTTACTATGGAGGGCAGACAGGATAGACTCTGCAGGGGGGCAACTACCAGAACAAGACATGAGACTACGGTCATTTTCAGATGTACTAGGCCTACTAGATGTGTGGAGAGAGGCTTTCACACAGAAATACAGTACAGATATTCCTCATCAACTAATGGGATCATATCTGGGTTTGACTATATCCTGGTTTCCAAGACACAGGGGCACTTACCCAGGAGTATTTCTGACCACGCCTCTGCTAAGATGTGGGCTATCCCATAATTCCACATTCTACTATCAGCAAAACAACTTTCGAGTTGTTGAGGATAAGAAGTGCAAACTCTCTCCTCTTGAACCCACAGATTTGTCGCAAAAAGAGAACGAGGCACAGAGCTTTGTCAGGCTGGGCCCGAAGATCTGGAGCTCTCTCCCACCGGAAGTCCGCAGAATCTCCTCCACGGCTGCCTTCAAACAGGAAGTAAAAATAATCCTAATAAACAAGTTATTCCCTTAAATGGTCATGGCTCGTCTGTTTTTCTAAACGCCCCTCTGACTACCTACTTTATTGGTCTAACACCTGTGAAGCTCAGGGCCGTTGGATATACCCTATTAAGTAATGTTTGTTCTTCTCCCAGTACGCTATTGTATTAGCTAAATATGATATTCTTTGTTACCCCCTTTGTCATTTTCCCTTTACTATTTCCTATCCATCTGGATCATGTTCGCGCTATATAAAACTTTGTAAATAAATAAAATAAACAAGGGTAGACATATTATTTGTGCCAGAGTCTTTAAGAGAATGGGTGAAGAGAGGCAGTCATCATGGCTTGCCTGTTGAGGGATTTAACAGCCGGGTCCATTCCAAGTAGGGTGCATAAAAACAATACTATGATAATGGGAAGGGTATACAAAGCAAGATAGTTGATGAATGTGATAGTGTTTGAGTCAAGCTACAAGAGATCAGGAGCAATAATAAGCTTAGTGTTATTATGAGTTCTCATAGTATTTAGTAAGATTAGAACATATGTTGTATTCAAGATGTGGAGCGTTGTGGCACAGCGGCCAGAGTGGCTGATTCCAGCGTGCGGGGCTCACGGTTTGATCCCTGGCTCCGGAAGCAGCTCAGCTCAGCATCATGTGACTCTGGCCAATACCTCACTTACTCTCCACGACGGCCCCCAGCGCCTTGATATCGTTAAGGGGTGGTGTGTTTGAGCTTTGTAAATACAAATTATTATTACTGATTGTTCTGTGGGGCATTCCAGTTGGTGGCAGTTGATGCCTGGCCAGCTGGGAAGGAACCATGCTTGTGTTGTGCTCTTGAATAAATTACTTTCTACTCAACAAGCTGATGGTAGGCGTTATGTTTACACCAAATTGGTGATGAGGATGTGGATAAGTTCTGAACATTCCACTCACTTTCTGTCCATCTCCTGTGACATGCGCAGTCCAAAGCGCAAGTGGGCATAGGACATATGCGTTCCAGTGCATCCCTACGTAGGTGGGCCACGTGATGCATGCAAAACTGCAATTATAAATTGAGCTGACTGCATACACGGTGATATGCACACCTATTGCATGATTCTTAATGTTTGAAATATATGGTGAGGCACACTCTACATTTCAGCTGAGTATGTCTGGGAAACCATACACTTGAGACACACAGTGATGTGCATATCATATGGATCGGATGCAATATATGAGGACAACCAGATTAAGTGCATACGATAATGGGCATTGCTCTTTTTGTCTTCTTGCTGATTATTACCTCTGATGACCATGGAATCTGCATATCCTGACATTACACCAGTTTTCTTTTTACAGGCTGGTTCACCAGGACTGTGTGGGGATGTTTGATAATTACTCAGAAGGTTTGGATTGACTTAATTTTTTATCCTCTAGATAAAAAAAAATTATTGTGGAATGTTTTGGATAAAGTGGTATGCAAACCTGTTGGGAAGCTGACGGCTAAGCAATTCAAGATTAATTTAGGGGAGCCAAGAGAAGACTACAGATAAGATTTGACAAAGAAGTCAATTTAGTTATGTTGCGATATAAATTTTATACTCAGCCTCAAAATGTTGATAAGTCCATCAATGAATTAGTAGCTAGACTGAGAGAGCTTTCAACAAAATGTCAATTTGGTCCCACAACAGATGAGTTACTACGGGATCAACTTGTGCAGTGTAAAATTAAGAATATGCTTGAAAGATTGTGGGCTGCTAATGGTCCTTCTCTTAAAGATAACATTGATGATGCAAAGGCTGTGGAGCAGTCTGACTTATTTATGAGGAAAATGGTAAAAAGAGATAGACATGATATTAGTGATGTCTCAGCTAGTAATGGTAGCAATAATAACAATTGTGTATGGACAGTTGTGAAGTAGTCTAACTGTTTCATTAGGAACACTGCTACTGTCAAACTAATTAGTAGAAATTGTCAAAGGTGTGGCAACACTTACATTACTCTGACTAAAAGCCCTGTTTCGCCTAGAACAAAACATGCAGAAAGAATGGCTGTTTAGGCCATTTCGCAAGAATGTGTAGAGGGGATGGCATGAATAAAGTGGCTGTTGTGTCAGAAGATTCACCCAGTAGTGTAGCTGTGGAGAGAGCCTTGACTGTTGGAGGTGATATCTTTTGAAAATAAACTTGGTGATTTAAAGGGATATGAGTATAAGATCGTATTAGAACTTAATGCGATACCTGTTCAACACAAGGTGTGGAGAGAACCTATTTTGATACATGATGATGTCAAGACAATGTTAGAGGAGATGCTTTAAGATAGAGTCATAGAGCCTGTAGAAGCTTCTAGTTGGATTTCTCCTGTAGTTATTACAGAAAAAGCTGATGGCAGTTTAGGATTTTGTGTTGATCTCAGATCGCTGAATCACAATATTGTAGTTGATGCCTTTTCTTTACCCAATATTATTGAGTTACTGTCATTATTGAAGGGTGGTAAGATAAAAAAAAAATTGATTTGAACAGTGTGTACCACCAAATTACAGTTCATGAACATTCAAAATTGCTACCTTTCTACTCACATGTATTTTAGGCTGTCTTCAGCAGTGATTGTTTTTTAAAGCATGATTGTGAGAAAGTGCCATCTTTCTTGCAGGGTATGCCCCACTTTTTAATGAATTGCTGAATGTACTTTGACTAAGTGTGCCCTGGGCTCCTGCCAATCAGGTGCCCAGGGCCTATGTTCCTTCCCTAAAAACTATGCTGAAACCTACAACCCAAATTGGCAATCCCTGGCCACATGTCAGCCCCTGGTAAATGGTACACTAGGTACCCAGGGACTTGTGACCAGGGAAGGACTCTAAGGGCTGCAGCACTTATTGTGCCACCCTTAGAGGCCCTGTCCCCTAACACAAAAACACTGCCCTTGCAGGCTGAGTGTCTGCGTACAGGACAAAACAGAGAGTCGACATGACACACATCCCTGTGTGCCATGCCTACAACATACACTGCCCTGGCACACATCAGCCACGCCTCTAGCTGGGTGCGCTATGCCAGTGGTGTGGGCACAGGAGCATGAGCCCTGTGCCCCTACAGTACCCAGGTCCATTCCTGGGCACTGTAAGTGCAGTGCTGCCATTTAAGAGTATATGGTGCTGGGAGATCATCAAACACGAACTCCACAGCACCATGATGGCTCCACTGGTATCAAACTTCTCAGCACATTAAACCCGCACTGATGCCAGTGCAGGATTTAATGTACAATGCACGACAGAGGGCATCTTAGAGATGCCCCCTGAGCCTAACCTACAATCCACGTCTGGTCTGAGGGTCTGCCTAGGCTGCCACACAGCAGACATGTTGCTGGACCCCTGGGTAGAGAGCCATCCACTCCCCTGGGCCTGCAACAATGCATATCCTGGGTGAGGTGCTAGGTCTCCTCCCCCAGGATGGGCAGGGGAAGCTTCAAAGGCATGCCGCCTCTGTGAGCTTCTACAGGCCACTTGCAGTACTCAGCAACTGGCCCCTACCGGTTCTAAACCCCCACTCTGGTGGGAAGACTGTCCGGAAACCCCAAGGATGGACAGGGGGTGTGCCAGCCTCTGCCAACCCCACCACTCAGGTGGGGGAGGCGAGGTGAAGCACATCTCCGGGCTCTCGCCATCTTGAAGATGGGGAGCCCTGCCCAATCAGGACTAGGCCACTTCCCCCCACCCACAGGAGAGTGAAAGGATAGGGGGTGTACCCATCCCAGGGCAGGGACTCAGTGATCCCTGCCCTTTACCTACCTGTAACGCCCCTAAATTTAGTATTTAGGGGCACCCTGAACCTTCCTTCCTTAGATTCCAGATTCCGAAATAGCAAAGAAGATCAAGAAGAAAGAAGACCTGCCATGCAGCTGCTAACAAGAGGAAGACACCAACTGCTTTGGCCCCAGCCCTACCGGCTCCTGCTAAATCCCGGAATCTCCTGTGGCCAGCAACCTCACAAACCCCGGATGACCTGGTAACCTTGTGACTCTGAGCACCTGGGACTCCCACGAGCAGTGACACTGCTCAAAGCAAGTAACTGACCACTGGCATAAGCCAGGAACCGCGAACCCTACACACTCTGCACACGCCAAGCCTGGCCTGTGCTGGAGTGGACAAAGACCCTGAGGATGTCCCCCCGGTGACTGTGACCCCGAATCCGGCACCCAAGGACCCACCTCTACGCTCCTGACGACGCCTGCAGCCTCAGAACCAGGGACCCCCCAACCGCGATCAACAGAGGGTAAGATTTCCCGACACCAAAAGTCACCCCTGCACCCGGCGCCCTGCGGCCCCCTGTGCCCAACTCCTGGCTACCTACCTATCCTCCAACTACCCAACTTACCTCTCAAAGTGGTGGTCACACCTGAATAATCTTCGTCCCCGAGCATGCAGCCTTTGTTCGTCCTTGAGCTTTTCCTTTGCAATCCATTGAGCGCCCGAAGGCTCAAAAGCACCCTGCACCGAGCCGCCCGAGTGGCCCTGGCAGTGCAACTTCTACTCCTACCTAATTCCCCATTTGCCCTGAGCAAGTGACCAGGAGCCCAGCTCCCATAGCCGTGTGGCGTGCTAGTCAGCAGCCACCAACCAAGGGCCCCCTGCCTCCCATAGGATAACATTGGGCCTAACTCACTTTGCACCCGGCTGCCCCTGTGCCTCTGAGGGTGTAACAACTGTACTTACCTGACCCTGGGAGACCCCTGAGTCTATGCCCAGAAACTCAACTCTGCCAGTCAAGTACTTACCCAAAAGCCGATAACTCACTTTTCTTTCATAGGGTAACATTGACTGGTTTCACTTGAAATTTCTTCTAAGTGTGGAGTTTCTAAACTTTAAAATATTCACCTAAAATCAACCGAGTAACGAAAATGGAAATACTCACCTGCTATTAGTAGAGATCCCAGTGCTTGATCTTGGTGCCCAGCACTGACCCTGAAAAGTACTTACAACCGTACTTACCATTAACTCAATTTTCTTCCATAGTAAACCATTGACTGTTTTTCTGTGAAATTTCTTCTGTGTTGATTTTTGCAAACTATAAATATTCTTTAAAAATCGTACCAACTGTGAAAACGTAATTACTTACCTGTTTTAGATAGATGTCCCAGTACTGAGCCTAGGAGCCCAGCACTGGATTACAAAAGTAACGAGAACAAACTTTACCCGTAACTTGAATTTTCTTCCATAGGAAACCATTGACAGTTCTTCTGTGAAATTTCTTCTGTCGATTTTGCAAACTTATAAATATTTGTTAAAAATCGCCTGTATAACTTAAACGCAGTTTCTCAACTGCTTATAGGTGGTACACTAGTGCTGGATCCAGGATACAAAACTCACCTAGAAAAAGTAACCATAACCCCACTTACCTGCTAAGTGGATTTCCTCCCATAGGATAACATTGGTAATTTGATTAGAAAAAGTTTCAAAGTATCAACTTTTAAAATAGCAAAATATTGCTTAAAAATCACAACAGTAACTAAAACGTATTTACTCATTTGTTTCCAAAAACTGTCCCAGGACTGAATCTAGGATCCAGTCCTGAAAAGTAATCCTGAAAGTAATCAATTGCATATAACTTTCATTTCTCATTGAGCTCAATGTATTATTGTGTTTGAAATTGTGTTGCCTATTACAACAAACTGTAACTATTGCATTCAAAAGTCAATTGCCTATTGCAAAGTATTTAACTAAAACATCTCATTCTGAGAAAGTATATTTGGATACCTATTGTTGGTTCTAAATTAAAACAACCATATATTTTTATATACAAACCATTGGCCTAGCATTCAGTTCTTGAGTGTGTGAGACCATTTGCTGACTGATTGTGTACAGCAAATGCTTTTCACTGTCCTCTTATACTGCCTTACTACTCGACCAAGCTACCACTTTAGAGAGTAAGGTTATATCTAACTTTAGCCTCTGCCAAACCTCTGGGGGCTGTGGACTCTGTACACACTGTACCTATTAGGGAACAATATATACAGAGCCACTTTCCTACAATGACGAGTGACATGTTTTAGGGAATGCAGAACATAGTGTATTTCCATAATGATACTGTGGTGTATAGTGGAACTGTTGATCAACACAATCCGATTCTTATAGAAGTATTATACAAAATCACAGAAGTGGGTCTTACTGTTAGAAAGAGAAAATGTAAATTTTTGGAAGAGGAAATCGAATACTTAGGATATGACATAATTGGAGATAGGATGAACCCCAAAATAGACTTGGTTAGGGCTATTGAACTTGCACCTGCCCTCTCTGACAAAGAGAAGTTGAGGTCCTTTATGGTATAATTGAATACTACTCAAAGTTTGTGGAAAATGTTGCTCTTAAAACAGATTGTCTCAGATCTTTGCTTAGAAAAGGATATAGTCATGTATGGGTAATGACCAACAAGAGTGCTTTGAGATCATAAATAAAGAAACCTGGGATGAAAAAATTGTAGTAACATTTGATACCAAAAAGAAGACTATTTTACTGTGCATGCTAGTGCGACTGGTATAGGTGCCATTCTTTCTCAGAGACCTGGGAATGGGAAAAAACGGTGTCAATTGCTTTCAGGACACTTACTGATTCAGAAAGAAATTACTTTGTAATTGATAGGGAGACCCTAGCAGCTGCACGGAGTGCTGAGTATTTCCAGCCATATTTGTGGAGGATTATGTTTGTCCTACGATCTGATCATAAACTGTTGGTGAAAATTTTGCTTCGTAGTGGGGCTGGTAAACTTTCAGCGAGGCTTGCAAGGTTGGCAGCCAGGTTGCAAGAGTATCTTTATGAGTTGGAACACATTCATGGATGGAGAAATGTTCAGGCGGATTGTTTATCAAGACTTTCTGTATATTGGGAAGATCCAAAAGATGGGTGTATGCTGTTTACAACGAAGTATGGAAGTTGTCCCAGATTGAGGCTGCCTCCAGACTCCGTGCTATTGACCAAGCCAATATGGAAAAAGATATTGTCCAAGACGATGTGTCGGTTTTATATCATGGTCAAAATCAATTGCGATCGATTATGCAATTTGCTTGGACTTTGCAGACGTTAAAGGCGGGGAAAGTACCATGGGATTATATGAATATTTCGTCTTTATTCCGCCCATTTAATCTGTCAGCAAAACAACAATTCATGTCTATGAAAGATGCAACATATTCGCTACTGCATATAGAAAAATTAGAACCTTTGCCTTTTTCTGTTGCTGAGTTGGATTATGCAGTGTGGCTCGTACATGGAATGGTAACTTTACCAATTTCTATGTATAAGTTTAGTTCGTGCATGAAACATTATGCCTTAGGCAGATTTGAAAAACTTGGTTCTGCCTTCTTGCATGAAGTCTGGTCTCTCCCATTTACATATCGTTGTGAGAGAGACGGCAAAGAAGTTTATTTGAAGGGTGAGGAGTGTACGTCTGCTCCTGATCATTCTGTAGTATGTAGACATATCCAATTACATGGATCGTGTAATATGAATGCCCCTAATTTAGCTTGCGTTTTGAAGGGCATTCCTGTGCCAGTTATAACGCCGTCATTTACGCTGCTTGCTAATGGTAGTTATCTGCTTCTAAATAGTGAGGCTTGCTGTGGGATGTTAGCAGGAATTCCCTATATTGTTTCAGTTTCACGAAGAGTAGTTTGCTGTAATAACGTGCTTTTCCCACCCCCGCAAGGCCGACTGGATATATCCATCTGGCCGACGATTCCAACCTTGAAAGCAGAGTTCAATAGGATGAGCAGAATAAGGGCTCTTTTGTCTCAAAAGGAGGTTGCGTTGACTTCATCACGAGAAACATTTCTCCTTCAAGTTGCGAACACTCGCACGAAAGTTCAAGCGCTTTTGAATACTGACCTCCCCCTACATTTTGGCACACTAATACACACTATCTTCAATGCTTCTTCTACGACTGGTCTGGTGCACTTTTTTAAAATTGTAGGCTCTGGCCTTGTGACGTCTTTCCAGTCTATCTTTGGTGTAATACCAGCTATTTTTCATTCTATTTTTTCTGGGGTCTTCGGAGGGTTTCCTCTGATACTCGCATTAATTGCTGGCATACTCCTGTTGGTCTGCGCACTACGCTATGGCTGCACGACTTGCGCTACTCGACCACGGATCCAGCATGTTCCATCTGCGTAGCCGGATGTGGGAATCTTATGGAACTCTGCCACTGGCTACCTTGAGTGTCGCTTATGGATTATCCTTCCGATTCCCGTTTTTCACTTGTGTACAGCCTGTCTTTCACTGTCTCGAATGTCCGTTCCAATGGGCTCTGGATATGTGTCTGTCAAACTTGGTGTCACCTGACCTGGATTTTGATCGACTGATGTATCCCTTAGTGGTTCATGAGTTTGACTGTTCTGGAGTCGGGTTTATGGCCTTGGGTGCGGCGCATGGAGTCCTCGGATTATGGGATATCGAGAAAGCAGCAGTTGACTTCCTGGCACGAAGTTACATCGAGATGCCTGCTTCTTGTCCACGTGGAGTGCTTGATGCTCATTTCCCTGTGGAACACGTGTGTTCTTTTTCTTTGCTGAACTGGATGTCCAACAATTTTGCGGATGACTCAAATGATTTTCTACTGGAAGCCGCAGCTGCGTATGCTGCCTATACTTTCCTACATTGACTGACTGATGGCGAGTCGAATAAAGTTTTTTTTTTGCCATCTTTTCACAAACGATCGTTGGCTTCTATGGACGATGGTTTGTGTTTTTACATTTTTTTCTCTTCCTCTAATTTTTCTGAACTCTCATTTCAAGCTCTTTAGTCTGCATCATTGATCTTGAACTCTGCGTTCTGTAAAAATATTCGCCCCTGGTTATACCGTGGTTCGATCAAAGGGGGATGTCACATGGTTTTAGGCCACTCCCTATTTACAGTGCTAAGTTAGCTTAATCACGTTAGCTGTTGGAGGACCATCTTGTTGCTTTCGCTGCCTTTGCACCCGACACTGTTGTTACATGTTATTACTTTGAGAAATGCAGACTCGCTCTTGTCTCAAGTGAATGTTATTTATACATCCTTAACAGTTGCTAGTGCCCTTGGTCTGTACATCGAGTAAAGAACTGTTCTAGGACACTAGACGGTGCCGGCTGATTATGTTCAGGGTGATCGTACCACTGTTTAGTCACAACATGCACGCAGCTGCAAATACCAGAAAGTCGAGGGCTTTAATAACACAGCGCAGCATATTGTTAGAGCATTCGATAGAAGAGCTGTTGTAGAGAACACTGAGCTGATCCTGTGATGTGATACACCTGAGCTGATCTATACGGTATGGGGTCCCCTATGCAAGCCTATGAGACCTTCTAATAGTCTAATAATATTTTATTAGTAACTAGAGAAAGGAGGGTGGTTATTTTCCACTGTCATTATAATATGATCGCTCCTTTTATATTCTATGGTATTGTAACAATGTTAATGGTAATGATCTTAACCATTTGTCTACTTATGTTAGCCAAAGTATTGTATAACAGGACTCGAGGTTTATGAATAAATTCTTTAAACTTTACTGTGTCTTAGTTATTCTGTTGTGGACTGATATATATGTGCAAACGGGTATTTCGGGTTCCCACCATTCCTGAGAATAACTAAGTCGCTTGTTCTGGGTTGTCTATACATTGGGACCGCCGAGCTAAAACTCGGATAACGAATGTGAAACTAAGCTAGTCGGATAAGGGGTTCTTAGTTCTGAGGGGAGTTTCTGGTACACCACAATTCTCTAAGGTTCTGGTTTCCTGCGCATAGTTCTGAGCATACGCAGAATCCCTACAACAGTAAGATTTCCCGACACCAAAAGTCACCCCTGCACCCGGCGCCCTGCGGCCCCCTGTGCCCAACTCCTGGCTACCTACCTATCCTCCAACTACCCAACTTACCTCTCAAAGTGGTGGTCACACCTGAATAATCTTCGTCCCCGAGCTTGCAGCCTTTGTTCGTCCTTGAGCTTTTCCTTTGCAATCCATTGAGCGCCCGAAGGCTCAAAAGCACCCTGCACCGAGCCGCCCGAGTGGCCCTGGCAGTGCAACTTCTACTCCTACCTAATTCCCCATTTGCCCTGAGCAAGTGACCAGGAGCCCAGCTCCCATAGCCGTGTGGCGTGCTAGTCAGCAGCCACCAACCAAAGGGCCCCCTGCCTCCCATAGGATAACATTGGGCCTAACTCACTTTGCACCCGGCTGCCCCTGTGCCTCTGAGGGTGTAACAACTGTACTTACCTGACCCTGGGAGACCCCTGAGTCTATGCCCAGAAACTCAACTCTGCCAGTCAAGTACTTACCCAAAAGCCGATAACTCACTTTTCTTTCATAGGGTAACATTGACTGGTTTCACTTGAAATTTCTTCTAAGTGTGGAGTTTCTAAACTTTAAAATATTCACCTAAAATCAACCGAGTAACGAAAACGGAAATACTCACCTGCTATTAGTAGAGATCCCAGTGCTTGATCTTGGTGCCCAGCACTGACCCTGAAAAGTACTTACAACCGTACTTACCATTAACTCAATTTTCTTCCATAGTAAACCATTGACTGTTTTTCTGTGAAATTTCTTCTGTGTTGATTTTTGCAAACTATAAATATTCTTTAAAAATCGTACCAACTGTGAAAACGTAATTACTTACCTGTTTTAGATAGATGTCCCAGTACTGAGCCTAGGAGCCCAGCACTGGATTACAAAAGTAACGAGAACAAACTTTACCCGTAACTTGAATTTTCTTCCATAGGAAACCATTGACAGTTCTTCTGTGAAATTTCTTCTGTCGATTTTGCAAACTTATAAATATTCGTTAAAAATCGCCTGTATAACTTAAACGCAGTTTCTCAACTGCTTATAGGTGGTACACTAGTGCTGGATCCAGGATACAAAACTCACCTAGAAAAAGTAACCATAACCCCACTTACCTGCTAAGTGGATTTCCTCCCATAGGATAACATTGGTAATTTGATTAGAAAAAGTTTCAAAGTATCAACTTTTAAAATAGCAAAATATTGCTTAAAAATCACAACAGTAACTAAAACGTATTTACTCATTTGTTTCCAAAAACTGTCCCAGGACTGAATCTAGGATCCAGTCCTGAAAAGTAATCCTGAAAGTAATCAATTGCATATAACTTTCATTTCTCATTGAGCTCAATGTATTATTGTGTTTGAAATTGTGTTGCCTATTACAACAAACTGTAACTATTGCATTCAAAAGTCAATTGCCTATTGCAAAGTATTTAACTAAAACATCTCATTCTGAGAAAGTATATTTGGATACCTATTGTTGGTTCTAAATTAAAACAACCATATATTTTTATATACAAACCATTGGCCTAGCATTCAGTTCTTGAGTGTGTGAGACCATTTGCTGACTGATTGTGTACAGCAAATGCTTTTCACTGTCCTCTTATACTGCCTTACTACTCGACCAAGCTACCACTTTAGAGAGTAAGGTTATATCTAACTTTAGCCTCTGCCAAACCTCTGGGGGCTGTGGACTCTGTACACACTGTACCTATTAGGGAACAATATATACAGAGCCACTTTCCTACAATGACGAGTGACATGTTTTAGGGAATGCAGAACATAGTGTATTTCCATAATGATACTGTGGTGTATAGTGGAACTGTTGATCAACACAATCCGATTCTTATAGAAGTATTATACAAAATCACAGAAGTGGGTCTTACTGTTAGAAAGAGAAAATGTAAATTTTTGGAAGAGGAAATCGAATACTTAGGATATGACATAATTGGAGATAGGATGAACCCCAAAATAGACTTGGTTAGGGCTATTGAACTTGCACCTGCCCTCTCTGACAAAGAGAAGTTGAGGTCCTTTATGGTATAATTGAATACTACTCAAAGGTTGTGGAAAATGTTGCTCTTAAAACAGATTGTCTCAGATCTTTGCTTAGAAAAGGATATAGTCATGTATGGGTAATGACCAACAAGAGTGCTTTGAGATCATAAATAAAGAAACCTGGGATGAAAAAATTGTAGTAACATTTGATACCAAAAAGAAGACTATTTTACTGTGCATGCTAGTGCGACTGGTATAGGTGCCATTCTTTCTCAGAGACCTGGGAATGGGAACAAACGGTGTCAATTGCTTTCAGGACACTTACTGATTCAGAAAGAAATTACTTTGTAATTGATAGGGAGACCCTATCAGCTGCACGGAGTGCTGAGTATTTCCAGCCATATTTGTGGAGGATTATGTTTGTCCTACGATCTGATCATAAACTGTTGGTGAAAATTTTGCTTCGTAGTGGGGCTGGTAAACTTTCAGCGAGGCTTGCAAGGTTGGCAGCCAGGTTGCAAGAGTATCTTTATGAGTTGGAACACATTCATGGATGGAGAAATGTTCAGGCGGATTGTTTATCAAGAGTTTCTGTATATTGGAGAGTTATGGATCGGCCTTCATTTTTAGCCTAAGAGAAGTGAAGGTGCATTCTCAGTTGAGGAATGGGTGCAGGGAAAGGAGGCTGATACCACATTGAAGAAGGTGGTGCAGTTGCTGATTGTAAGGAGTATAATAGAGAGTTGTGGTTCGTCTTCTGTAAAGCCTATGTAAAAATATAGATTAATTAACCTTGTGTGGGAAGAAATTGCTCATGAGAGGTAAAGAGTGGCCTACACGTCACACTGATTTCATTGTCTCGTGAGGGACATTTGGGACAAAGTTTGATTAAGAAAAGGTCGAAGATGCAGTTAAGTGGGTGGCAGGATTAGATGAACAAGTTACTTCATGGGTTCAGAAGACAGATATTAGTAAGGAGGGAGAAAAGAGACTTAAAGTTGAAGTACAGTCTTCTATGGGACAAATTATTAATCCAGGTAAACCATGACACAGTGTGTGTTTAGATTTTATTGGTTCAGTGTATAAACTCAGAAGTGATTTTATGTTTGCTTTGGTTGTCGTGGATGTTTTTTCTAAGTGGGCGTGGGCCTTGGCCACTATTCAATATTTGAAACAGATTTTTTGGAAGAAGAAGGTCCATCGATATTGATAACTGATAATGGCACTCAACTTACTTCAGGTGAGATGCAAACATTTATGTCCTCACTAGGTATTAGACACCATCGAACTTCTTCATATAACCCATAAACTAATGGCATAATAGAGTGTATCAATCGATTGGTTAAATGCACCATTCAAATAGCTTTTGCTAGTGGTTATCATGTTGTTAAGCTGATAATTGACATGGTGAAGGTATATCACATGATGCATGATGTCACCCAAAAATCTCCTTTTGAAGGGTTGTGGGGAAGAAGCCCAGGTTCTAAGTTGGTTCAATCATAGTTGAAGGAGTGGGTGGTGAATGGCGGAAGCTTGGACAAATCTGTGAAAAATGGTGGTGTACGAGAAAGAGCTGCAATTAGAGTTGGTGACTGGGCAAAAATTATGCCTGGGAGAGTAAAGAAGGTTTGTCAATTTTTTGGGGCCTGTTTAGGTTTACATTTGTTTATCAATAATATGTGGTTCTAGACAATTGTGAACAATGGAATCGCAGAAGGGTGGCTTTATACCAAAGAGGAGGACAATGCAATAAACAAAAGGAAGAAGGGTGTAGTGGATTCATGCTGATGAAAGATGATAATTTGTGTTCCAGTAGTGGAAATGTGGTGAATTGCTCAATTGAGGGTGGTAGTAAAGTAATTCTTAGAAAGGGATTACAACTTTAAATGATTCACACATTGGGGCAGAGAGGTGTGCCCAACATTGTAGGTCTTCAAGGTATTCACAGGACTTTGTGAGATGAAGGAAAAAAATATATTTTTTTAAATGATTTGTTTACATTAGGTATCCAGTTGTAACCTATTCAGATTTTCTATTATTTATGATGTGTGTGTATAGCTATTTATTTGCATAACATGTATCATTTTTCATTATTATTAAGTATAATATTAATAGAAAAGAAGGGGATGTGTTATGATTAGTTCTCATAGTACTTGGTAAGGTTAGAACCTTTGTTGTATTCTAGATGTAGAGTCTTCTGTGGGGACATTCCAATTGGTGGCAATTGATGCCTGGCCAGCTGGGAAGGAACCATGCTTGTGTTGTGCTCTTGAATAAATTACTTTCTACTCGACAAGCTGATGTTCGGCGTTATCTTTACAGCACTTAGATTTGGTAGGACAGAACAGGTTGATGAAGTGAGAGTGATGGCTGTGTTTCTGTGGTTGTTAGTTTAACAGAGTGATAAAAATAGAAGAAGTAGCTAGGAAAATTGCAAAGTAAGACCAAACGCAGGGTGATGGTCATGATGCATAAAGTTCACAAGTTTGGAATGTTCATTGTGGTGCAGACTTTGTGCCACTTGTATCAACATTAGGAATAGTGATTATCTAAATGCAATTTTCCTGAGAATCGCAATTAGGTAATCGCAATTCCTAAATATATGAAACTCCAAGAGTTTCATTTAGCGATTCCTAGGGGGTCGCAAATTGACCTACATCATTATTATTAATGAGGTAGGTCGTAATTTGCAACCCCCTAGGAATCGCTACAATCACAGGGTTGGTGGCCTGCTAGAGTCAGCAGACCACCATGTCCGTGATTGCTTTTCAATAAAGCAATCATTTTTTTTTAAAATGCAGCCCGTTTTTCTTAAAGGAAAACAGGTTGCGTTTAAAAGACAAAAAATGACAAGTTTTCTTTTCATTTTTTTTAGAGCAGGGAGTGGTCCGTGAGACCACTGCCTGCTCTTAAAAAAACGTTTTTGCCACCAGTCCCAAAGAGGAATTGGAGACCACTTCCCATTCGCGAATGGGTTACCACCAACTTGGTATTTGGAAGGTACGACTTAAACACGCCCCTTCCAAATACCGAATTGCAAACCCATTTTGTGATTCGGAAATGCCTTTTTTGCGTTTGCAAAGGGGCCGATTCTGTGATTCTAGGTTCATACATATGGCCCACAATATAAAAGCACATGTATGTTCAAAGGTGTTGTCTGCCTTGTCTTCATTATGTCCTAGTTATATTTTTGTGCCAGGTTTGTTCTTTGGGGTGTCCTCGTGTTATTATGTTGTGCTTTGTTTAGCAGCGGGGAGATTGTTTCAAACTATTAGTATGTGAATAAATTGAGACAAATTAGCATCTTTTAAGGGCAGGCAAGATACAGTTATGCTCAAATATAATTGCAGTTCTAGTTTAGTTTTAAAAAATAGACACATCTTCGTTTTGCCAATCACCTTTTTGTCCCTGATCTAAAGCACTCCCTCAGTTTAAACTCTTAATTAAGACAAAGTGGGCCAGTTTGCCATGCGGCTTTAATGATATGCAAAGGCTCTAAAATAAAAACATATTTGCAAGAAACAAAACAAAAATTATATTTCACAAGCCCAGTTGGCTGTTTCTGCATCAGCAATGGTTTGACAATGGTAAAGGCCAAATTAATAGGATCTTTAGGATCTTGAGAGTCCCTGACATTGTGTCTAGATCTTACATGCCATATTTCTCATTAACTCTCAGTGTGACTGGTGATGGGACAGCCACCAACGTCTAAGCTTGCAGTTCTTTTGATGTACGTTTTTCAATGTTTGGAAGACTGAATTACATTTTTTATACTACACTTTTCGAGAACTTAGTGCATTGTGACACAACTGCTTAATCAGACTAATGTGTTCATTTTGAGCCAAATTAAGAATCATGCAGCCCTAAGGGAAGCGGATAAGAAAGATTTTTTAGGAGAATATTGAAATAGTGTATGCCTCTGAATAGAGTGATTTGGTTTCAACTTTTTTAAAAACTCACTCACATGATTAATTCTGTGTCAAGTACCCTGTCTAAAACATGGTTCAATTATTTTAGCAAATTTTCGAACCAATTCAGTGTCTAATTTGAGCAGGTGGTTGCAGGTGAGGAACTCCACATTCATTTTTGGGACCAGGATTTTTTTTCCCCCACTGACTTTGACCCAGAACAAGGGAGGGAAAACCACAAAAGAGAAAAGAAGGAGGAAGAGAAGAAATATGGAAAAACAGTGACAAAGTGAGAAAGCCGCGATGTAAAAGAACCCACAGGAGTGGGATAAAGCGGTACCGCGCAGCAGAGTGGTAAACTTGGCAGAGTTTTACATTATCACCCATAACGTTTCTTAAATAAAAAAATAAAGCTCAATGCCTTTCAAGCACGGTAATTAACCAGATGCATCCATAGACTAGCACCACATGCATAGAGATGTGTACAAGTTAGTAAAGCTCTTGAAAGAAGAGGCCTTTATAGGTAAAGCAGTCTCTCATCTCTGCGCACCTCTATTTTCCACAATGGCTCAGGCACTGGGAGCAGCAGAAAGGCCAGTCACTTGTGACATCATCAGCCTCGTTGGATGGTATCTGCCTCTCCGTTGCTGCATGACATGTGGCTCACATTCGATTCTACCAGAACGAAAGCAGCACCTTGGACAAAAGAGCCATTGAACCAGCAGTGACACCTCAGAACTGTTCAGTAGAATCATTTCCACTCAGCACAGCTTGCCAGCAGATTAATGGTTGCCCTCCTTGAGGTGTGGAATGCAGTTTTAAAGAGCTTCATGACCAGAATTCCAAGATACCACTTTGGTATTTATAAAAAATATTCAGTCTGAAAAAATTTCAAAACAATTGCCATCATAAGTAAGAATATTGATTTTCTTATTTGTCTCCGAGAGGGGGGGGGGGGTCCTAATTCTAGCGAGGGAAGCAGTGGTTTAACAATTCTGAATTCTTGAGCCTTAGACCATTTTCTTGTAAGAATGATTTGCTTTGGGATTACAAAGAATCTTAGGCTGGCCTTGTGGGTATTTCGAGGAATGATCAATGTACAGAACATAATACTTTTGTGTTCTATTTGGAGTCTGTGTTTTGTAGCTCTTGGACTATTTTAAGTATATCCATTAGCTGTCACTGCTGTTAGGAATCTCCTCTGATGGCAAAAGGAGTTGTTGTCCCCAATAATAAACTGTTTCTCAACCTATCCTGCTAATTCATGTTGAAGCACCCGTTCCACCAGCCAGCCCATGTGAGAAGGTAAAACATCTTGAATCTCCTGGGCTTAATGTATGCAATCCACGAACAGTAGAGGCTTGGGTATCGCTGATATCTTCATACACTACTGGGCTCTATAGGTACCTATTATTATTAACTGGTTCATTGCAGCCAGGGATGACCCAACAATTCTAGGTGAATTAAAGTTACTTAATGGTTTGTCACTTCTACACTGCCTGTATAGTGCCCGACTCCGCGATTATGCCCTAATGTCCACCAGGACAGCCCTGAATTGTTGACAGAGAGTGCTAAAGTGGATAGGGTGGCTCAACGCATCAAGACAAGAGACTCCTTTATGGTGCAGTACGATATTATGGCAAGTGACAAAACATGAGGGTTTTTTTTAGTAGGATTTTATTGGAATTTCCGAACTGAGGCATATTCCTGGGAACGGGGAACTTCAGGTCATTTGAAGCACTTGCATAAGAATACGAATTACATACCCCAGAGTTCTTTTGATGTTCACAGTTGTTTAATGCAATAGATCAATACCACCACCAGCTAGCAACCCTTCCAGAAATTAATCCTCTCGAGGCATAATTAATATTAGAACCCCGGGGTAGATATGGAACCTCCCGCATTTAAAGATCCTTAATGATAAAAACATTTGACTGATTTTCCTCGTTGTGAGCTGTGTGGGAGCTCTACTTCAGCCTACTGGAAAATGCGGAGTGGATGGAGGTCAGGGTGTCATCTGGCGAGGTTGACATTCTGTCCCACTTACGTATGATTCAAATAAATTACTTCATAGAACACACTATTCCTACTACTGCCCCAAAAGTCTGTGGAAAATGGGTAGGTTGAGCCCCCAGCTCTGTACATGATATGGCAATTATCAATTAACAAAAGAAGGAGAGTAAGGAGGGAACATAGGCACTCGTTCGTCTCCCTTTATCTTGGATTCAACAAGCAAAGAGAACGAGCTCAAAGCTAAGCTTTTATTAACCCAGTCAACAGGGTCCTCAGAAAAAAGTCTCAGTTGCAGGGAACCCATTTTTTTTTTTAAACAAATTTTATTGAGTTATCCAAAAGACATAGACAAAACCACGTACTCAATGAAGCTGCAAGTGGACAGATTGAATACACACTTAGTACTGAGCAGGATATTACTGGTCCATAGTGCATCAACAATCAACTGCAAGCAAAGGAGAAAGGAACCCCCTCCTGACATGGGGAAGTGTGATCTAAGTGGGGGATAATCTCCAGCACCCCTTACTCTGTCAGTTGCAGGGAACCCATTTGGTTTATAGAAGAACCCTCACTCACTAACCTAGTTGGTGGCATGCTTCATGATCGGGTTCCTCCTAGGTGTGCTTCGATGCCTGATTACAACAGATGTGGCAATGACAATAGTGACTAGCTTCATTTGGTCTGGAATTGTACAACAATTCAAAACTACTAGAAATAAATTGGATGGGTACTGATGAGGGCCCTGGGGAAACCTATCGAGGTCAAGCGTAGATTATGTCTACTGGGTGTCATGAGGGAATAGGATGGTTCTCACTATTGTACTCTGCTTAGCATGGTATGCTTTGTGGCAAAGAGATACTATGACACAGGAAATTAGATAAGACCCCAATATAGGAAGAGTGGCTGAGAAGAATGGAATTTAATGCTGTTATGGAAAAGGCTGTGTGCCTAGCAAGGAGTTGCCTGGGACACATAATTATCACTTGGTTACACAATTAGAGAGGCATTCTCCATCAGTTGTATCTAAGTCAACAATCCAATTGGAAGAGTTAAAAGAATTATGAATTCTGCAAACAAAGGGTCTGATTCCAATGAAGAATATCTATCCCCCATCGAAGAAGAATTTTATTTATTAAATCATTTAAAAAACTGTCTCAGAATCCAACAGCCAACATGTTTTGTTCCATATGCAGAACTTCTTCAGGGCTGTGAATAAGAAAACTCTAAGTATACCATATAATCTTAAAAACAGAAAAAGTGCATCTAATGCCAAAAAATATCAAAACAAACCATAGAATTTATTTTCTACATTAAATAATTTTTATTGAGTCTGATGTAGATTGTGTAGAGTTTAATATATGCAAGAACAGTGCCAATTCATGTCCACAGATCCACCACTTTCTGTAGGTTCATTCTTGGTCAAGTAGCAATACTGTTAATGTTAAGAGCTTTAGAAAAAATAGCAGACATATAACTAACAAGTTCCTTAGGAACCTGGTATCCCTTCCCCTAAGCACACCCCTCTCTCGCCTCAAGCTTGATTTGGGTATTAAGTTGATTAACAATCTTTCAAGGCTTTGCCTATTGTTGTTTTGGCATAGATTGGCCTCTACCCCAGATTTGGCACACTATGCAGCTGGTCTTTGCGAGGTCTCCAACTTGGATACCGCAAACAAAATTGGCTGGATTAAGCAAGTAAACGTCTTACGGTCTAGTATTGGCTTGCCAATACAAGCTATCAGCCACCCACCCTCATACTCAAGAAGCCAAGTAAAACATTTGTATTGGGCTTGGGTCGACGAGAACAAGTTTCGGAAAAGTCAACCTGGCAGCCTAACAGATGCTTTCATTGATTTGAAATCTATTTGCCACTTAGAAAGCTATTTCGATATCATTAAGGTGCCAGCAGACAAGAAGTTGTACACACAGTTTAAACACGGAAGCTTACCAATTAATGCTTTTTCTAATTCCTGGCAGAGTAACAATCTTCAGCCAAAGGGCCGTCCTTCCTGCCCATTCCCACATGAATCTATCAGGCATGTACTTTTTGCCTGCAAGGCATATGTGAAGCCAAGAAGAAAATGGTTAGCTCCAGTGTGTAGACAATTAGGGACCCGAAGCTCCAAAAATGCCCTACGGATATTAAAATCTGACACCAGACCTCTCTTCGCCTGTGCCGCTGCGAAATTGTTAGGCCATTCCTGGGCGATTAGGAGGGCACAGTTAACAGGGTCGATTGGTGTGAATGGATAAAATAGATTGTGCTGACCAATCAAGACTGCACTGATGAATTAATGTTGTAATTTTATACTTTTAAATAATTGCTTTCATGGTGTTTTTTTATGTATTTTATTCTGCCTATTGTGACTAATGCTAGTGCCTTGACTTTAGATTAGGTAATCCTCTTTTCTGCCACTGCGTGGGCTATCAACCCAGAAACTGATTTGCACAAATGTTGATGATGCACTTGCGTCCCACAATCATGTTAGAATGGTCAAAGTTATGAATTGTGTGAAATAGTCTTACTTATATGATGTTAACGTCAATTTAAATATGTCAACTCGAGCGCTCTTATTCTATATGTGTATATTATTCGTCCGAAATGCTCTTTTAGTTTAAAATGATACAATCATGATCTGTATGGTTGCTTCTTTTATTGTTTGTTAAACCGAAATAAAGAATTTGATGATGATGATGAACTATATGGTGGGGTCTATATTATGGTTCGACTCATAATCCCTTTGCACAAGCATAAAAGAACCACAGGGATGTCCAATAGGCCTTTCGTCATGTTGCCCAATAAGTAGTTTAGGTGAGGACATATAGGAGCATATTTACAATAAAGTGGCGAAGCTTGTCGTTAAGGCAAGAAGGCTCACGACACGCTTCGTCACTTTAGAAACGCAGGTCTGCACCATATTTACTATAATATGGTGCAGCCCTGTGTTTCCCCCTGCACTGGAGCTAACTTTAGCTGCCTAGCGCCAACGCAGGCACCTTTGCACCTAATGCAGCACACATAGAAGTGGCAAAACTGCATTTTTTTAAATGATTGTTTATGTGCAGGTAGTAAATGATTGTTTATGTGCAGGTAGATGGATCTACCTGCACATAAACAAACATAGGCAATTTGCTGTTTGTATA
This sequence comes from Triturus cristatus, assembly GCF_964204655.1. Classification (NCBI taxonomy): domain Eukaryota; kingdom Metazoa; phylum Chordata; class Amphibia; order Caudata; family Salamandridae; genus Triturus; species Triturus cristatus. The sequence continues at coordinate 1,365,806,821 of NC_140591.1, forward strand.
TGTCTTTTTCTAACTTTCTTTTGCCTCCTTATCTCATTTCACTCTTTCGTCCTGGCTTTTGACAGGTTTTTCGCTCCCTCATTCTCACATGCCGTATGGTTCTTCTTAGTCTGCTAATCACCATTCTTGATCCACTCATATCTCCCCCTTTACATTCCCTGGAACGCCATCCCCACCGCGCACCCTCATAACTCGGCCCTCCCCGGGGCTTACTCGAGTCTCTGGCTTTCCCCCTGTTCCCCCTTGGCTCACTCCCCCTCCTCTCTACGCCCATTCTCCTACTTCCATCCCTCCTCTCACTGACATTTTATCCGCCTTGGATGTCTCTGAATGCCAGATGCACAATTTCCCTCCCACGTCAATAACTGTCCCTCCTTCTGAGTCTCCTACAGCCCCCTCTGCCACCCAAACTCTCCCACCTCCTCTTGAATCTGTACATCCTTACTCTAATTCCCCCCTTTCATCTTCTCCTTCCTCCCAACTCCCTAAATTCGATCTCCCTTCAGCCCAACTGCTGACTCCAATTCCTCCCTCTCCTAACAACCCTCCCTCCTTAACCAGGGCGTCTGACCTCCTCACTCTCCCCATGCACCCTTACCTCCCCTTGACTCTCAACGGGCTCCAGTGAATCTCCTTTCTCTCCTCCCTTCGTCCATCAACCGGAACACCCCTCTCCACCCCCACCTGGGCTCCCACCCCGCCCACACCCCAGATCTCCCATCCAGACTATCTCGGAACACTCTCCTCTGCCCTCCCGACCTCCCTGCCCCGTCCCTAGCTCTCTTATAACACAGACACTTTTTAACATAGAACTCCATCTCGCTAACCTGTGGTTTGAACTCACATCACTCAGGAAAGACGTCAATTCCCTCTCCGCACTTAACCGCCCCAACCATTCTATTTCCCTGGGCTCTGTCTAAACCAACACCTCATTCCACCAACAATGGAAAACTACCCCCCTTTGTAATGATACAGATAGTACATCCCACACCTCAAGCCATCTCCCCTCTCCTGATCTCTGTGTCCTCGGTTACTCTTTCCCCCATAACTCTCTGTTTACAGACCCTCCTGTCCCCCACGCATCCATCCCCGTGATCCTTGGAACTAACAGAATGCCAACCTACCCAGCTTCACCCAGGCTGCCTCCGCAACTTACCACTATCCATTCTATCCCCCCTCCCAAAACCAATCCTAAACCCCTTACCTGCATGCTGGTTAACTGCCGCTCTGCTGCTTGTTATGCGACTGAAATATCGGAAACTATGCTTAGTGAAACAATTGACATCGCCTTTCTAACTGAAACTTGGCTCAATGATCACTCTACTTCCATTCTTGACCTGCTCTCTCCCCCTGGCTACTCCATCCTCAGAAAAGATAGACCCGGCAGAATTGGAGGTGGTCTTGCCATAATCTATAAAAACGAACTCCGACTCTCACTTGTGCAGAGCTCCGATCATTCTACTTTTGAATACCTCGGAGCAGAACTTTGAGTGCATGGTTCCCTGCCAATTCGCCTTCACAATATCTACCACCCCCCTAGTGACTCACTTCACTTTGTAGAAGAATTTTCCGACCTTCTTTCTCAATCCTCGCTTTCCAATTCTAAAAACCTCTTCCTCGGGGGACTTTAACCTCCATTGGAACAAAAAGGATGATCCTATGGTTAACCTCCTTACGGATCTACTTGATATAAATGACCTGAAACAACTCTGCCATTCGCCTACTCACACAAAAGGAGCCACTCTGGATGCTATCATTACAAGCACTGATTTGGCCTCCCTTTCCTCCATCGTACCCATCGACTGGTCTGACCATCACCTCATCCTTTTCACGATCTCTAACATGATGCTACCCCCTCCCCCCAAAATCATGAAACAGAAGAAATTGACTAGAAATTTCCATTTTATCCCCCCGGGCGAACTTGAGACTAAAGTCAAAGCACAACATCGACTTCCCCCTCCTTCCCAAAATGCTAATGACCTCACCGAGCACTTTAATAAATCCATCACGGTTGTCGTTGACCAAATTGCTCCAGCCAAACTTAAACTTCAGATAAACATCTCCTCCAAATCCTGGTTTAATACGGATCTCAATAATGAGAGGCATGCCCTTAGGTCGACTGAACGCATTTAGAGACAAAACCCATCCCCCCCAAATCTCGCACTCCTCAGATCCGCCAGGTCCAATTACAAAAAGCATATCCTTAATACTAAGGCTGCCTTCTTCTGCTCACAACTGGACTGGGCCAAAAATAGACCCAGGGAACTATTCAGCATTATAAAAAACCAAACCACCTTTGCCCCCCAAGGTGACGGCAACTATTGAGAGATGTGAAGAAATTGCAAACTACTTCTCTGAAAAAATCTCCAAAGTTGATCACTCCTCTGTCTTTACTCCCCTTCCACATAGCCCACTACCCCACCAAGACTTTTCCTCCAATTCTCCTGCCCTCTTACCACTTCCTCATGACCCTTCATCTCTGCCCCTAGTCGTTTCTCTTCCTGATTCCGACCCCACCAAACTTGAGCAAAAAAATAATGCTTTCTGGCATCACTTCCATCCAGTCACTGAGCTCGAAGCCCTCAATGTCATTGCCAGACTTAAACCATCCTCTCACTCCAGAGACCCTCTCCCTGCCAACCTTGTCCAAGATTTAAGACATATCATTGCTCCTTTTTGGACCTCTATCATCAACTCCTCCTTTGCCACGGGCTGTGTCCCTGTTTCCCTCCAACTTGGACAAATCACTCCCATCCTCAAAAATCATGCTGCCGACCCTAATGACCTAAATAATCTTCGGCCTATCTCTAACCTTCCTCTTCTCTCTAAAGCCCTTGAAAAATGTGTCCCGCACCAATTAGGCACACACATTGACACATTCAATCTGTTGGACCCTTTTCAATCAGATTTCAGAAAGGGCTGTAGTACGGAAACGGCCATGTTCAGTATAATTGATTACATCCATCACTCCCTCAACAAGGGTGAGTCTTCCCTTCTCATTCTCCTTAATCTCTCTGCTGCTTTCAATACTGTGAACGACTCTACTTTACACTTTTAAAGATCGTTTTGGCCTCAACGGTTCAGTTCTCAAATGGTTCTCCTCCTTTTTTCAACACAGAACCCAGCAAATTTAAATTCACGACTGCCTTTCTAAACCAGTGCCTGACTCGCTGGGTGTCCCCCAGGACTCTATTCTCTCTCCCTCTCTTTTCAACCTCTTTATGGAACCCCTCACCCTTATTCTTAAGCATGCGGGAATCAAGTATCACCTCTACGCCGATGACACTTAACTTTATCACAAGATTCAATCCCGTTCTGACATGCTCAATGACGCCTTGACTAAGATTCAATCCTGGTTCCACTACAACCACCTCAAACTCAACCCAAAATAAACTGAAATCATTCTTTTCTCCCCTAAAAACAGCTCGCTCCCCATCCAATCCTGGATCTCGGACCTTACAGCTCTCAACTGCTCTCTCACCATATCCAATTCAGTTAAATCCCTCGGAATTAACATTGACCAGAACCTTTCTCTCGTCTCCCATGAAAAAAACTCGACCAAAAGCGCTCTCTTCACTCTCCATCACCTCAAGAAATTAAAACCCTTCATTCCTGCTGATGACTTTAGATCAGCTGTCCAATCACTGGTCCTGTCTAAAATCGACTATGGTAACGCCATTCTCTCTGGAACACCTAAAGTCCACTTAGCTCCAATCAAATCTGTTCTTAACCTCGCTGCTAGGCTCATTACCGACCTCAAACAGTTCGATCACATCTTCCCTACCCTTAAAGCCCTCAATTGGCTTCCCATTTTACCTCGCAGATAAACTCCTCAAAGTGGGCTGCTCTCGAACACTGAGGAGCTCAAACACTCTCGTTCTTGTCCCTCCTCTGTTAAACAAGAAATCCACTCAATCACGCTCCTTCTCCGGAAATGCGCCTACCATCTGGAATGCACTCCCTAAAGAACTTCGTTGCAACCCCTCCTACTTCAGCTTCAAAAAGACCTCAAACTACACCTTCCCGGCAAATTCTGGGGTCCTTAACCATTTCTCTGGGCTCATATCCCAACCTGGTTTCCTACTGTTTAGGATCCCCCCTTCTGATCTCCCGACGCCCTTTCTCCACCCCCTTTTCCACTTCTTACTTTTCTTCTCCCTCTATCTCACTAATCCCTTTCATAGGCCCTGCCTGATATACTTGGTATGTCCTTACCCCCCCCTCACAGCCTCTCACCATTCTTACATCCTGCCCCCCTCTTCTCTATCCCCCCCCTTCTCCGCGACAACCTCTTTTCTCTTGACTTGCTGTTGACTATCGCAATTTGTTGTAAACAGATCGTATACATTGAGCTGTTATCTGTTGTTTTAATTGGACTTGAATGCTAACTCGTTGTATTTTTTGCTATTTTTTATCTACTCATTAGACCCATGTAAAGCGCTCTGATACCCTTGGGTCCAGCCAGCGCTATCTAAAACATTTAAAATAACAAAATAAAAAAAATGTGTGCTGCCCAAGGCAGCACACATGTAAACAGCAAAAACTAAGAGAAATAAAGCATTTCTCCTCTTTTCGCTGTTTAAGACCAGGTTTTCCCTGGTCTTAATTTTGGCGCTCCCTCTTATTTATGCTGCCCTTGTACAGAGGGCAGCATCAAAATCAATATGTGTTGCGGTGGAACGCCCACCGCAAGACCCAATGCCCACCCCTTTCACACTAAATATAGCGTGAAAGGGTGCCTTATTTACAAGGCAGTGTTAAGCCACATTAAGTTGCCGAATGCTGCCTTGTAAATAAGGCGAGGCCCCTATCACCATTACAACGTCACTGGAAGTGACGTTGTGGTGGCGATAGGGGTTGTAAATATGCCCCATAGTGTTTCACAAGTATATTAGTACGATCACTTTCACAACAGAATGACAAAATGAATATATAAATCACTGCCTAAGTGAATCACACTACAGAATGGCACCATCAAATGATCTTGCAAAGTGGCTCCATGGTGATTAATTCCATGGTTACATAAAAATATGCTTGGGCCTAGCTGGATATATTTGTGTGATATGTATATTATCGTACTTGATAAATCCAAATTGGTACAATTAGAGGATTACTCTGATGTTAACAAATAGGTTGTAGCAAAGGTTGTACCATTTCCTGTTGGTTAAGCTTCAAATATATCTAGGCAATATGGTAGTCTTGCCATCATGCACATTAATGCATCTTGAACAACTTTTGGATTTATTGTGTATATAATAGATGCACAACCCTGGCTGGCTTCCTTTGTTGAGCTGAGGGCTCTCGCTGTGTGAGGATGGGCTATCATGTGGCAAAATGACTGCCAAAAGTGAACGCACAAATGTTGATAATCAATGAGAGTACAAGAACCTTATGTACACTGGAATGTTTACTAATATACCCAAAGCAGAACCTAAGATTACAATGCCTTTTTGAAACAAAGTGGCTTTCACCATATACCAAACATAGCTCTTTGCAGGACTTTGCTGCCAAATCATTGCATATGATGGTGTGAATATACAATGCAATGTTTAGTCTGGGCTATTATAACAGGAGCGTGGTGTGATAATAAAGAATTGACGAAATCACCTGATTAGAAATAACTGTACACCATGTGATACATGATACTAATAATGTTGTGTTATATTGTAGTCACTGTTTTTTACCACCCCTCAGAAAGGTCTGATTACAATGAATTTTAATAAAATCTGTGAATATGAATTGGTTTTGTTCTCGCATTTTTAAACTGCACACAATCTACATATAACCCACTAAAATGACTTGATATAGAAAATCCATTGCATGTTTCGTTTTGTTATTTTGGAATTCGTTTTTTTCCTGTTTTTAACTCTTATTAACCTGTTCACACCCCTGTGGGTGTGAAGTTCTGCATTCAGAATGAAAAGTGTTGGCTGTTGAATCCTGAGATTTATAAGATGATTTAATAAACATAAGTCGTCCTGATATATTTCTATAAAATTCCTGCACAAGGCAGTGGTGAATAAATAGTCTTTGTTGGAATCGGGCCCTTTACTGAGACGTTCATAATTTTGTGATCTCTTTAATTGGATTTGATGACCTGGGTACAATTGATGGAGAGCGCCTCTTTAATAGTTTAGTGAATAATGATGGGTTCACATGATTGTTGACTTCTACACCAGCATTAGGGAAAGCAAGCTTATGGAGGTGGGCAGCTCCAAAAACAATGTCAATTTTAGTGGAAAAATTAGAGCTGGTTACTGATCTCAAACCACAGCTGCTTCAACTAAAATTGGGTATTCAAGTTCTGTTGTCAATGATGGGTCTATTTAGGATTAGGTTCGTCCCATACATCAGCTAATTGTTTGTCCACTCAATTCGCTTGCTAGTTTATTGACTCGTCTGTTCTGCCTGGGCTACCCAAAGTTACTGACACACAATGGTAATGCCTGTATGGAAATATGCTGCTTTAAATATTCTGTTGTTGAAACTTAATAAAAAGTTTATTAAAAAAGGAAAGTTTTCAGTCATTTTTGTGATGTGACCTACTTACATCATATGGCATAGGTCTTAGTATTGTCCACAAAGCAAGTTAACCTAGTTCTTGAGGGACCTCTTGGATGTACGCTGTCTCTAATAATATTCAAATTGTGTATGAGTCAGTAAGTATACAATAGCTCAGCACTGTATCCACCCACAACATTTTGTAATTTTACCCTTTTCCTACCTGACAGCAATGGCTTTAGTGGGAGGAACTGTGGGGCTGATTATGATATCGGAAGGACCACAACCGACCAACTGTCAGTTGCGGCCCTTCCGACATCTGCCCCTGCAGTCTGCCAGCTGCATTACGATGCAGCAGACGGAGGCATCGGGCAGAGGGACCAGCCGCTGATGTTCCGACGGGCTCTATGAGCCCGTCAGAGCATTGGAGAGACACCATAATCCCCTAATGAAGGCGGAGGCAGCCTCTGCTCCGGTGTTGGGATTATGATGTCATTTTCCAAAGGTTTTTCCATGTTGACTTTTCTGACATCGAAAGGCTGGCACAAAATGGCTTTGGGGTCCCCTATCAGGAACCCTTTCCACCATGGCCCTTCACTATGGGGCCTGGGGGGCACCTATGGCAGCTTGTGCTGTGGGCTTTTCCCGCCTGTCGCACAAGCTGCCATAGCAAAATGGATGTTTCGACCACCCTATGGACAGGCGCATCAAAATTGTGAGTTCGGGACCACCGATCTAAGTTTGAGCTGTTTCAGACTGCTACAGTGTCGGGTGGTAGCAAGACTGCCGGACATCGTAATGAGGGCCTGTGTGATAAATAGCTGGAAGGGCAACTTGACTCCATCATACTGAGCTTTGATCTTACTGAATCTCATAGGTGTTGATTGGTTTTAGGCAAACTGGAGTCTGTGGTGCTGTTGCATATTTCATATTTTTGTGCATATCTCAAGATATTGTACAACATGTTCTCTATTAATGTCTATTCATTCTTCTTCTCTTCCATGGACTTAGATAGAATAAGTGTAGACCCTCCTGCTTCACGTGTAAAATGAGTACTTCCATGATGTCAGTAATGATTTAATCTGCAGGTGTGTCATGTTGTTGGGCTGGAAGCTATTGTACATTACCAGGGGCTTCATGATATAGTGTTGGAGGACTGGAAAGTCAAATTCTAAGCACTAAACTTAGACCTCTATCTAAGCCACTCCCTTTCCTTGCAAAATCTATCTTGAAACTCACAGCATGTTTTGATAGAGGTGTGGCATGTCTTGCTAGAGGGTGAAACCCTCTAACATGTGTGAGATAAGGCTTACCTTGGAGTGATATTATCCTGCACAAGTGTAGCATAGTTCTTTATTCAGAGAGACTGTGACAGCTGCAGAGCTGAGAGCACTGTGGCGGTAAGGGCATCATAGTGTGAGTATCTGAGTGACAAAGAAGTGTGAGTGATGGAGTAATGGGGCAGTCTGCAGCTTTACCAGTGCTCAATCTTTATTATGTGCCCAGCCTCGCTGGAGGTGTTCTTAAGACATGAGAACGGAGGAGGACAGCTGTTTTCTGTGCATGTAGTTTCATGACCAATGGGCCCAATTCACAAAGGCAATCTGAGACAAAAGTCTAACTTTATGACTTTTGGTATTCACAGAGGTCATTTACGAGTGATATCTTTATGTCCGCAGTCGGGCCGGAACCTCCGCACTCGGACCGTACTCTCCGCACCCGGGCCATACTCTCCGGCTCCAGCCGTACTCTCCGGATCAGGCCGGATGAATTGTAATCAATGGGCCGTAATGCAATTTTTTACAAAAAGGTACAATAGGAATGTGTGATAAATGGTGGAGGTCATGAAAATCAATTTGGGCAGGGAAAAGGAAGTGGCCGGAACCTACATCATATCCCTGTTAGAAATGGGTATCTCTAGTTGGCAGAGGTAGGTACCTTTGTCCAAATAGGGACCCTTCTTCCTAGTCAGGATAAGGAAGTTACACTCCTAAAATAACCCCTGCTCACCCCCTTGGTAGCTTGGCACGAGCAGTCAGGCTTATCTTAGAGGCAGTGTGTAAAGCATTTGCACATAACCAACAGTAATACAGTGTAAGCACTACAAAAGGACACCACACCAGTTTAGAAAAATATCCAATATTTTTATATACTCAAGACAAGACCAAAAATATAAAAGAAAGTCCACAATACACTACTTAGAAATATTCAGTTATCAAAATAATCTTGAAAAACAGTTCCTTGAAGCTGATAGCTCCCTCTGGGGCTATCACAGCGTCGTGAACAAACAAATCCAAACAGTTCTGGCTGACCCAATGTCGCAGGCCAGCTATGGTGTCGGGAAGACCCGCAAAACAGTACCTTTCAGAAATGCAGGGCGTCGGCGACTTCTCATTGAGCTTCCGAAAGCACGGCATCAGCAGGCATCAGTTCCGGAGGTCGGTGCAGGAGTCGTCGGGCCCTTGAAGTCACACGAATTGGAGATCGAACTCCTCGCGGTTGAAGCCAGGAGCGCTGGCGTCGGCAGGTGTCGGGAGCTGCGGAGCGAAGTGCAGTGGTGTGGCCTGCGATGCCCTCAGGTCGCGGTGCGAGGAGTGGCTCGGTGGCAGCATCAGATGGCGTTGTCTGTGAGACCAGGGTCGCGGTGCGAAGTGATGCGGTGCTTGTCGCTGTGCTGGCAGGTCACGGTGCAGGCAGTGGCGTCGTCAAAGCTGAAGCGATGTCATCGGCTGACAAACTGGAGTCGATGGCACTGGCGTCTGTAGGCCAAGGCTGCGGTGCGGGATGAGGGCGGTATGTCTTGTAGCTTTACCCGCGTTGCCCTTGAACCACAGTGCAAGCAGCGGCGTCGATTTCAGATTGGAACGGCGTCGTCGGAGATACCCAGGCAGTGGGGTGACACAAGGCGATGCGGAGTGCGGTGCCCACAGGTTGTGGTGCGAGCAGCGGCTCGGTGGTGGTGTCAGCAGGCATCGTCGGTGAGACCAGGGTCGCGGTGCGGCATTGCGGCTGTGCCCTCTGTGGTGCCTTCAGGACATGGAGTCGGAAGCGGCATCGGCAGCGGCATTGTAGATGGCGTTGGGTTGCTTTTTCTTCTGTTGCAGCACAAAACACACAGTCGCCAGTGCTGAGGGCAGAAGAACTTGAAGTCTTTGCTGTTCCTGAGACTTCTTGAACAGGGGGCACACTCTACCTCAAGCCCTTGGAGAAACTCACAAAGGTAGATTGCAGAAAATTCAGTCCAGTCCTTTCACTGCCCAAGACAGAAGCAGCCACTGCAGGCCAACACAGCAAAGCACTCAGCAAAGTGGTAGTTCCTCCTCACAGTTTCTCCAGCTCTTCTTCTTGGCAGTTTTCTTGGTCCAAAAGAGTTCTAAAGTTCAGGGGTTTGGGCCCCACTTTTTATAGCCCAAAATCCTTGTTCTCTGAAGGCAGAGAGTGTCTGTACCCAGCCAAAACCAGTTCTGTCCTCACTGGTGCAGCTTCCTGGCAGGAGGTAGACACAGCATTGTCCAAGGCAGACGGGGCCTAGTCAGGTGCAAGGGAAATCTCCTCCCACCACTCTAAATGCAGACTGGGCCTATTCAGGTGCTAGTGACAATTCCTCCTACTACTCTGAATGCAGCCCAAGTCCTATTCGGACCAACCCTGACTCATTCAGGAAAGGCAGGACACACATCAACCCCCCGGTGGCCGTCTGTGAGAATGCACCTCCCCAACTCTGGTCACTCCAAAGCCAGACAGTCAATACACATCCTAGCAGAGGCACACAGGATGGCTAAGCAAGAAAATACCTACTTTCTAAAAGTGGTATTTTCAAACACAGAAAGTAAAAACCACCTTTACTGAAAGATGCATCTTTAGATTCCGAGTTCAGGCATACTAAACTTTATTTTCCTATCTGGTCCCAATGGGAAGTTTTATTTATGTTTAAATTAACTCCCATGCTTTCCTATGGGCCAGATATCCTTTCAATAGTGAAAAACGAAATTGGAAGTAGTTCCCTATCAAGTCATGCCACACACACCAGGGCATGTCCTACCCTTCACATACACTGCACCCTGCCCACAGGGGTACCCAGGGCCTACCTTAGGGGTGACTGACAGGTAAGAAAAGGGAAGGTTCGGGCCTGGCAAGTGGGTACACTTGCCAAGTCGACATGGCAGTTACAAACTGCATGCAGACTCTGCAGTGGCAGGTCTGAGTTACCTTTTCAGGGCTACTCATGTGGGTGGCACAATCAGTGCTGCAGGCCCACTAGCAGCATTTGATTTACGGGCCCTGGCACGCCCAGTGAGCTTTACTAGGGGCAGACAATTAAATCAAATATGTCAATCATGGAAACACCAATCCATGACACAATTTACACAGAGAGCATATGCACTTTAGCACTGATCAGCAGTGGTAAAGTGCCCAGAGTTCTAAAACCAACAACAGCAGGTCAGGACAAAATAGGAGGAAGAAGCAAAAACTTTGGGGATAACCCTGCAAAAAGGGCCATTTCCAACAATCCCAGAAAGGTTTGCTCCTTTGCATCATGGAACATGCACTCCATGATTTGCGCTGCCCTCAGTATTGACACACTGCAGTCTACACTGAGGGGAGCGCAAATCATAGACTGCTCAACACTGAGGGGAGTGCAAATTATGGACTGCATGTACCATGATGCAAAGGAACAAACTTTTCTGGGATATGATGTAGTGTCCGTCCACACCCTTTTCCCTTCCCAATCTTATTTTAATAACATCCTCTACCAGTTAACACACGTTCCTAATGTTCCTTTTTGTAAAAAATTGTATTCCAGCCCATTGATTACACTTAATCTGGCCCGAGCCGGAGAGTACGGCTGGAGCTGGATATTACGGCTGGGTGCAGAGATTCCAGCCCGACTGTGGACGTAAACATGCAACTCGTACATGACCTCCGTGAAGTCGTAAAGTTAGACTTTTGTCTCAGATTGCCTTTGTGAATCGGGCCCAATGTATGTATTTATTGTTTCACATAGCGCCTACCGCCAACCAGGTTTCAGAGCGCTATATCTAAGGGGTGTGTGAAAAGACCAGCAGTCTGTTCTGCTACCCATGTATGTCCTTTTGCACTGCTCATGCCTGCATCACTTCTTCTGGAAAGCTGATATCTGCATTCCCCATCCTTCTATGTCCCCATTTCTTTTTGCATATTTATATAGCGCGAACTCGACCCAAAGGTATTGGAGCGTTTTACAAGAGCACCATATTTACATTACACATTCAGGCACGGGGAGATTAAGTGATTTGCCCAGGATCACAGGATGTGGACGCGACCCCGAGGCTCGAACCCTGGTTTCCAGCACCAAAGTCGGCAGCCTAGCCGACGGACCACATCCCCTCCCCAATTCCCGAGCACTCTCCTTTCATGGCTACCTCCTGCTAGCAGCCCTCTGCGCTTGAGGCAAACACCCCTTTAGGAGTGTGACTGCTTTCACGACCCATCCGTACCATTGAACAGGCCGGGAAACAACCTGGAATTTAAGTCTATTAAATAAAATATGATTTATACTCTGTGGATGTATTCCCTGCATCCTTGGCAATATTTGCCTAACTTGTCATGCCAATAAACTGCGTTGTGTAGCACGGAACAGATGTTCTGGCTCTGCTTCTGTCTGGGGGGTGGAGGGAAGGGGCAAACCAGGCCTGGACTTTTCAGTACTGGCTAAAAGGTTTCGCCCAGGCTTTGCACAATGTTTACACGCATTGGCTTTTGTTATTCAAAAATATTTCTCGTTTCATCTTTGCCAGATGTAATTCCATCATTTTGACCATTTATGTCCTGTTGTGCACACATCCTAGTTTATCTGCTTCCCCCATTTGGCCACATGCGCTAACTGAGGCATCTGCACTCTGAGCAATCTTTCGGTAAAATGTACAGTATTTCTTTCAAACGAAAAGTATATTTTTCCAAAATTGGATTACTGCATTATACATGGAATGGTCGAAGTATATTTGTTAAAATACCCAATTAAAGAAGGCACGCCGATTTGTATACAACAATGGCCAACTTTAGAATGTAGACTGTGTGGGTGGCAATGTGAATCCTTTTTACATATTGTGTGTGTGTGTGTGTGTGTGTGTCCTAAACTACTGGAAATACGCCATGTATTATTGAAACCTCTATTTCTTAAAGCTGGGGTTAGATCAGCCCACCAGGCTCTTATTTTATTCAGGTGAATCAATTCCACTGTTATGTCAGATGATACATGTTTTATCAAATGCTGGTATCTGCAGTATGTAATTAAGGTTAAGGGTTATTTTAATGGTTTAGAAAATATGACTGTTGATTTTAGGTTATTGTCACTTTGAATGCCCATTAGTTTGATTTAATGATTTTGTATTAGACAACTTTTGTAATCAGCACCTAAAGAGTATATGGAAGCATAAGCTCTTTTTTTCGCCTATTTGCACGAGGGTTCATAATCTTTACAATCTTGGCACTTTGACACTTTATAGCTTATTTGCACCATGTCATATAATGTTTATAGTCTTTAATGTATATCCCTGTGTATAAAAGAAGTGCAATCGTGGTATCAATGTACTAGTGTGGCGTGTAACCATAGAAACATCCTTCTTTTGATGTGTGTACAGTTGTACATTTATTGGTGAATAAGGGATCTGTTTTATACATACATGATTTTAATGTTTTTAATTGCAATGATTGTTGAGAATTAAGCAACAAAGAATTACGTACACTATTGTTAAACATATGATGGCAAACTAAAGCATCCCCGTTCCAAACTGACCTTCAAAATTATTCAAATAACTCTAATAAATAGAGATTTGCACAGAATCACCTGAGCACCATCAAAGCATCACTCTGCACCACCTCGGCATCACTCAACACCACCGGAGCACAACTTCTGCACAAGCACACCACCACCTCAGTATCACTCAGTACCACCTCAGCACCAGCACAGCATCAGCACAGCACCACTTCAGAACAACACCAACTCAGCATCACTCAGCACCACCGGAGCATCAGCGTAGCACCAAATCGGCATCAGTAGAGTACCATCTAAGTAGCACCACCTCTGCATCAGTACAGCACTGTCTTAGCATCAGCACAGCACCACCACCTCATCAGAGCACCACCACTTCAGCATCAGCGCACCACCACCTCAGCATCAGCACAGCACCACCACCTCGTCAGAGCACCACCAACTCAGCATCAACGCTGCACCACCTCAGCACTTGTGCAGCACCCCTTCAGCATCAGCGCAGCACCACCTCAGCATCACGCCAGCACAGTAACAACTCAGCATCACCCAGCACCACCGGAGCACCAGTGCTGCAGCACCACCACCACAGCATCACTCAGCACCACCTTAGTATCACTCAGCACCACCTCAGTATCACTCCGCACCACCTCAGTATCTCTCAGCACCACTTGAGCATCACCTATGCACCAGCGCACCACCATCTCAGCACCACTTCAACATCACTCAGCACAACCTCAATCTGCCCTCGGAATCTCGCATCTGTTGATTCTCCCATAGTGTTGGTCCGATGCCCATGTTGTATTTCAGGTACTATTTACCAACCTCAACCCTCCCATTGTTTATGCCCCCGCCCCATAACAAAAAAGAAGCTATAAAAAACAAGCATCAGAACAGGCAGGAAGAAGTTACCAGCATTGCAAGGACAAACATCTAGAAGACTTTTTTCTGTGAATTCATTTTTTAATAGGGTTGTTCAGTTGTACATAATGTCTTCTTTGATATATATAAGGTAACAAAAATGCTTACAACACTTTTTTATTATAACTTTTCAACATGCAGCACAGCAGCCACACTCTCTACAACAAAGTTTAAAGACATTGGCAAAGCCAATAGCCCTGGCTAAACACTTATACGGTCCCAAAGGTGAGACCTAGTGGTTATGCCAATGCTTGTTTTTCTTTGATTTGACCATTTGAAATCCATACTCACCAGTGCCTGAAATATGCAACCAGGGATTTACATGCCATGCTGTAGTGAGTCAGAGCTCCACTATTTAGAAGCAATTTGAAAACCACATAAACCATTAACCAACACAGGGCATCATCTGCCATCCACCTCGCTCATGATAACAGAAAAGTTCTCCGGGCATTTCAGTCACATACATCATTGGGTCTTCAGTAAGAAGGTACCTCTATAATGTAAAAGGCAGGACTATTGCCATTGAAGGTCCAGAGACATATGAGAACTAGGTATGTGCATCATTGCCACCACTGTATAATCAATCATCGTAATCCCTCTGCAGCAAGTGCAAGATATATCTCAACATTAATTGTTTTGTTCTGGTGTTAGTGACCTAGAGTCTGTGCAAGTCATTGGTCTAGAAAAGTTCCCCTTTTATATGGTTACCCCATAAAATTTTGCCTAGAACTGATGCCAACCTGACTGAATTATGTGCTGGGAACCTGCTAACCAGGCCCCAGCATTTGTGTTCTTTCCCAAAACTGTATCTTTGTCTCCACAGTTGGCAAAACCGCTGGCCCACATGGAAGTCCCTTTTAAAGGTACCACTGGCACCAAGAGCCTTGTGACCAGAGAGAGCCTGAGGTCAGCAGCATGTATTATGCCACCCATAGAGACACGTCACCTGACACATTCACCCTGCCACTGCAGCCTGTGTGTCAGAGTGAGAACCTCAAAACCAAAAGTCGACATGGCACCAATCCCGGAGTGCCATGCCTAAAAAACACTGCCTGTGGCATAGGTAAGTCACCCTTAAAGCCAGTGCACCATAAAACAGGTGAAGGCACAGTTGCACAATCACTATCCCCCTGCAGTGTCTGTGCCATTCACAGACATTGTAAGTGCAGTGAAGCCATTTTGAGTACATGGGCTGGGAGTTTGTCATCACAAACTCCCCAGCTTCATGATGGCTTTACTGATAACAGAGAAGTTTGGTATCAAACGTCGTAGCACATTAAACCTGCACTGATGACAGTGTCAGATTTAATGTGAAATGCACTCAGAGGGTTTCCCTTCCTGCACAAAAATAATCATCCCTGCAACGCAGGCACCCTTGTACCATAGTGCCAAGGTGCCTGCGTTGGTGCACAGCAGCCCATTGTGAGCCGGCACAGGGGAAAATGACAGGAATGCACCGTGTCTGATAGATACGGCGCATTCCAGCCCTTTTCTTTTGCTGTAGGGCAGCGCAGCATAAAGACCTGCGGCGCTGCTCTACGGCAAAACCTAAATGAGGCCCAGGATGTGTTTCACACTTTAAAGGCAGCAAAATGAGTTTCAGATACATGTAAGGAAGTCAACTCAAGGACACAGCTTCATGGGGGTGTTATGGGGGTTATACCCCCCAGTAAATGTATTTTCTGATGAATAATTGGGTAAAGGTTCTTCAGTTGGGTATTGTGAGGTGCATGTCGGATTTTACCAGGACCTTTTACATACACACAGATGAAAACACACACACTCTCTACCTTTCTGTTTTGGAAGTACTCAAAAATGTTGGTTATTTTACAAAATATTATGTTTTCTCTCACTCAGTATCCCTACCAACCCGCATGCCTCTCCATTTCCACTGCCCCTTGGGCTCCTCTCATGCACCATGCTTGTCTCATAATGTATTTTAGCAAGGTATGCCAGCTTGATTGCACACACACCCACACACACAATCTTACTGACCAAGCTTCGCCCCTGAGTCAACCTTCTCTGTTTCCCCATCGGCCGCCAGAGGCAGGCCTCGGCGGGGTCGACAGACCATCACTGTCACTGACTGGTCTGAGGGCCTCAGCCGTGGCAGCAGGGACTGGACATACTGCGATGGGAGCTGGCTCTGTGCCTCGGCACTCTACATGGTGCTCTGATATATCAGAGTATTTTGTTCCATAAACCAAGCTATATAAGAAACAAAACGGTTGATGCACTGGCAGTGAAACAAACATCAGAATGGTTTAATTTTAGCATTTCCAATCACTGTAACATACTAGACGATAACCGTGGCTCTTGTAGCTGTGAACAATATCGCTGAAAGGACATCGCCACTCGAATGACAAGGAGCCATTTGTTGTAATAGTCTCCTATTCGACTGAAAACATTTCAAGAGCAATTGGTAACTTAGGTGAGAATATTGATTTTTTTGCTTCATTTTCTCCCGTGAGGCAGCTTTCTTCTGAGGGAAGCAGTGATTTTAAACTCCTAATTGTTGAGCCTGGAACGATTTTTGTGTGCAGAATGGATTTAAGCCAGGTTTACAAATATTTGCAGGGGAGCGCTACTATCTCCAGGGGTGGCTGGTGATCTTTGAAAGTGGTGTGGTGTTAGAGGTGCCCCAATGTCCAGGCAGCCAGTGTTCCGAAAAACAGGGTAAAATAGTGTATTTTAGGTTTAAATCTGTTTTATTGCTATTTAAGGATATGCACAATACAAAAAGTATCCCTCCTACATCCAGAGGGGGTAAAGCTTCAATAACAAAGGGAAGGGTGACCGTTGGAAGGGGCAAGGAGGGGATCAGAGGGTCAGAAGAGGGAGAGGGAGGGAGGGAGGGATGAGGGAGTAGGTAAAATTGCTCGACAACCCTTAGCAGGGAAAGGATGCAAAGCATTCAGTGTCATGGGGAAGAGATGTATGCTAGAAGTTTTCTCGTACGCATCAGTCGGTGTCATGAAATAGTGCATTTTAAACAAACCTTTCACATACATTTGCTCTAAAGCCATATATTCTAGGAGTTACGGCACATGCAAGCAGAAAGGTGAGTGCACGCGTTACCTATGCAAGTACCTTGATGATGTGCTAAGCCAATGAAGCATAGTGTTCCCCATGAGTTGACCCTATTATTTTCAAAATGTGGAGGTGGTGGCACCCATATGTCAATGATCACCTTCACTGTACTAGGGGCAGCATTTTGTCATGGGTTCCCCCATATGCCATTAGTATACCTGTGACACTTTAAGATGCAGTAAATAAGGAGAAGGATATCCGTTTAGAGTCAAAGTAAAGTGTCTTTATTGGGAGGAGGGAATCCCATCCAACATCAAGCTCAGGCTAAGACAGCAACTGCTAACGCCTTTTAAGCCAGCGCATTCCATCACCTGAGCCAGGCTCACCGGATGACATCACAGAGCTCCAGGCTCAGGTCAGGTAAGCAATTACAAGGTCGCAAAGCAACAACATACCTACCTTCCGCGGATACCAATCACCTCCCTCTCTTTATTAAACATTAGATGAAAAAAAAAAAACAAGAAGGAAAAAACCACTGTAACCGCACACTAAACTTTAAACATAACCTTTCAAATACCCAGGTCTCTTGATCACACAACGTAATGCACCAGTATTTTTGCTGCAGCTTTTGCCACCATGAGTGTCATCTGAAGTTTCGGTGGGCACCACCTGTTCTATGTTGTCACCAGCCATATTACTACTACAAACCACCACCCGATTTAGATTCCATATTCTGTGATCTTGAGTTTTAACACCATTGGTAAAGGTTTTAATGACACACACAGGTTTTTGAGAATTTGGAGAAGCTGCTCTTCTTTGGATATTTATTCATGAGAAGGTCCCCCACATGCACCTTTGTTACCTTCACAGCCTTTCTGGTATCAAAAGCAATCTTCCTCGAACATATCTTATATTCCTCATGTTTGTGCCAATCAAGACCATTCACGTAACAACCGGACTGCAACGTATACGCATTCACCCAGGAAGGTTTGACAAAAGTATTGAGAAGCCTTCTTCGTAATAGCTCAAAAGGAGTTTTCCCAGTAGTACAATGTGGAGTTACCCTGTACATCTCAATCATTTTACAAACCTCTGCTTTTCAATCCATGGCATTGGATTTGGCTAGAGACCCAGTCTCTTTTATGACTCTGTTGAGCCATTCAACCATTCCGTTGATTTCAGGATGATATAACGCACAAATTTTTTTAAGGATTCCTCTAACATGAAGAAAATCTGCATTCTCTCTATATGATAACTGTACCCCATCATCTATGAGAATTGAATGAGGAAACCCTTCCCTAGCAAACAAACAGTTGAGGTATTTAATAACGTCTCTGCTTTCTATAGAGTTAGTGAAAAACATTTCTGACCATCAGGAGAACATATCCAGTACCACAACATGATAAGATTGCCTTCCATGATCATGGATGGGGCCAGAATATCTAATGCTATCTCCTGTCAAGGACAGGAAGGCAAATTATTTGATGCCATGGGATGAACTCTCGGTTGCTTGGACTTGTCACTCCAAGCACATAAGGAAAAATCATGCACTAACCACTCTATGTGTTTGTGGATACCTGGCCACCAATATGACATACACACTCATTCCTTTCATTTGGTCATGCCTTGTTGTGTCTCATGTGTAATATCCATTATTTCATTCCTGAGACTGGATGGGGGAATACGTTTAGTCGCCCTGAACATTAGGCCTTTGTTTTCAGACAACTCATCATACACAACCCAGTAATTGAGACACATTTCTGAACCTTGCTTTTTTCTGCTCCAACCTTCACCCATGCACCTCATTACCTAAACCAGCACGTCATCCTTAGCCAACTCCTCATTCCATCTCTCTTCAGAAAACGTGCTGATTCGGAAGAGGTTCGGATCCTGCCGACTATGCCAGTGTGACACTTTAAGATGTAGTAAAAAAGGAGAAGGATATCCGTTTAGAGTTGGAGTAAAATGTCTTTATTGGGAGGAGAGAATCCCATCCAACATCAAGCTCAGGCAAAGACAGCAACAGCCAATGCCTTTAAATCCCGCACATTCCATCACCTGAGCCAGGCTCTCCGGATGACATGACGGAGTTCCAAGCTCAGGTCAGGTAAGCAATTACAAGGTCGCAAAGCAACAACATAACCACCTTGCATGGATACCACAATAACCTTATGCCAATAATTACAAATTGTTACAACAAACAATTGATGGACAGAATGCTGGCAATGCAGACATTCTCCCCCAGTCAAGAGATCTGGGTTAAATCCATCGTTCTTTTGCCCACTACACCACCCCAGTTTAGACATGGCCATATGCAAATCAGTCTTGACCCTGTGCCTCATGGGAACAGTCCAGCCCGAACTGCCAAGCCATGTTTTCACTGGACCGGAATCAAGCATCCTAGGACCGGTTTCTGGCTATCAGCCGTCATCAGCCAGGATAGCTTGACTCCAGTGGCGTAGTGAGCACGGGTCCCACGTCTGGGAATACCCATCCCACTTAGGGCGAAAAGCGTTACAACAAACAATTGATGGACAGAATGCTGGCAATGCAGACATTCTCCCCCAGTCAAGAGATCTGGGTTAAATCCATCGTTCTTTTGCCCACTACACCACCCCAGTTTAGACATGGCCATATGCAAATCAGTCTTGACCCTGTGCCTCATGGGAACAGTCCAGCCCGAACTGCCAAGCCATGTTTTCACTGGACCGGAATCAAGCATCCTAGGACCGGTTTCTGGCTATCAGCCGTCATCAGCCAGGATAGCTTGACTCCAGTGGCGTAGTGAGCACGGGTCCCACGTCTGGGAATACCCATCCCACTTAGGGCGAAAAGCGTTACAACAAACAATTGATGGACAGAATGCTGGCAATGCAGACATTCTCCCCCAGTCAAGAGATCTGGGTTAAATCCATCGTTCTTTTGCCCACTACACCACCCCAGTTTAGACATGGCCATATGCAAATCAGTCTTGACCCTGTGCCTCATGGGAACAGTCCAGCCCGAACTGCCAAGCCATGTTTTCACTGGACCGGAATCAAGCATCCTAGGACCGGTTTCTGGCTATCAGCCGTCATCAGCCAGGATAGCTTGACTCCAGTGGCGTAGTGAGCACGGGTCCCACGTCTGGGAATACCCATCCCACTTAGGGCGAAAAGCGTTACAACAAACAATTGATGGACAGAATGTTGTCACCCCGAGTGGGAAGGGTATGCTCAGACGTGAGTCCCTTGCTCTCCATGCCACTGGAATCAAGCTATCCTGGCTGACGAGGGCTGAAAGCCCGAAACCGGTCCTAGGATGCTTGTTTCCAGTCCAGGGAGGACCTGGCTTGGCAGTTCGGGCTGGACTGTTCCCATGGGGCACAGGATCAAGACTGATTTGCATATGGCTGGGTTCAAACTGGAATGGCATGGTGAGCAAAAAAACGATGGATTTAGGCCCAGATCTCTGTACTGGGGTGAATGTATGACATTGTTCTGCATTCTGTCCATCAATTGTTGTTTTTGCATTTGTCACCCCGAGTGGGAAGGGTATGCTCAGACGTGAGTCCCTTGCTCTCCATGCCACTGGAATCAAGCTATCCTGGCTGACGAGGGCTGAAAGCCCGAAACCGGTCCTAGGATGCTTGTTTCCAGTCCAGGGAGGACCTGGCTTGGCAGTTCGGGCTGGACTGTTCCCATGGGGCACAGGATCAAGACTGATTTGCATATGGCTGGGTTCAAACTGGAATGGCATGGTGAGCAAAAAAACGATGGATTTAGGCCCAGATCTCTGTACTGGGGTGAATGTATGACATTGTTCTGCATTCTGTCCATCAATTGTTGTTTTTGCAATTGTCACCCCGAGTGGGAAGGGTATGCTCAGACGTGAGTCCCTTGCTCTCCATGCCACTGGAATCAAGCTATCCTGGCTGACGAGGGCTGAAAGCCCGAAACCGGTCCTAGGATGCTTGTTTCCAGTCCAGGGAGGACCTGGCTTGGCAGTTCGGGCTGGACTGTTCCCATGGGGCACAGGATCAAGACTGATTTGCATATGGCTGGGTTCAAACTGGAATGGCATGGTGAGCAAAACAACGATGGATGTAGGCCCAGATCTCTGTACTGGGGTGAATGTATGACATTGTTCTGCATTCTGTCCATCAATTGTTGTTTTTGCATTTGTCACCCCGAGTGGGAAGGGTATGCTCAGACGTGAGTCCCTTGCTCTCCATGCCACTGGAATCAAGCTATCCTGGCTGACGAGGGCTGAAAGCCCGAAACCGGTCCTAGGATGCTTGTTTCCAGTCCAGGGAGGACCTGGCTTGGCAGTTCGGGCTGGACTGTTCCCATGGGGCACAGGATCAAGACTGATTTGCATATGGCTGGGTTCAAACTGGAATGGCATGGTGAGCAAAAAAACGATGGATTTAGGCCCAGATCTCTGTACTGGGGTGAATGTATGACATTGTTCTGCATTCTGTCCATCAATTGTTGTTTTTGCATTTGTCACCCCGAGTGGGAAGGGTATGCTCAGACGTGAGTCCCTTGCTCTCCATGCCACTGGAATCAAGCTATCCTGGCTGACGAGGGCTGAAAGCCCGAAACCGGTCCTAGGATGCTTGTTTCCAGTCCAGGGAGGACCTGGCTTGGCAGTTCGGGCTGGACTGTTCCCATGGGGCACAGGATCAAGACTGATTTCCATATGGCTGGGTTCAAACTGGAATGGCATGGTGAGCAAAAAAACGATGGATTTAGGCCCAGATCTCTGTACTGGGGTGAATGTATGACATTGTTCTGCATTCTGTCCATCAATTGTTGTTTTTGCATTTGTCACCCCGAGTGGGAAGGGTATGCTCAGACGTGAGTCCCTTGCTCTCCATGCCACTGGAATCAAGCTATCCTGGCTGACGAGGGCTGAAAGCCCGAAACCGGTCCTAGGATGCTTGTTTCCAGTCCAGGGAGGACCTGGCTTGGCAGTTCGGGCTGGACTGTTCCCATGGGGCACAGGATCAAGACTGATTTGCATATGGCTGGGTTCAAACTGGAATGGCATGGTGAGCAAAAAAACGATGGATTTAGGCCCAGATCTCTGTACTGGGGTGAATGTATGACATTGTTCTGCATTCTGTCCATCAATTGTTGTTTTTGCAATTGTCACCCCGAGTGGGAAGGGTATGCTCAGACGTGAGTCCCTTGCTCTCCATGCCACTGGAATCAAGCTATCCTGGCTGACGAGGGCTGAAAGCCCGAAACCGGTCCTAGGATGCTTGTTTCCAGTCCAGGGAGGACCTGGCTTGGCAGTTCGGGCTGGACTGTTCCCATGGGGCACAGGATCAAGACTGATTTGCATATGGCTGGGTTCAAACTGGAATGGCATGGTGAGCAAAAAAACGATGGATTTAGGCCCAGATCTCTGTACTGGGGTGAATGTATGACATTGTTCTGCATTCTGTCCATCAATTGTTGTTTT
This sequence comes from Triturus cristatus, assembly GCF_964204655.1. Taxonomy (NCBI): domain Eukaryota; kingdom Metazoa; phylum Chordata; class Amphibia; order Caudata; family Salamandridae; genus Triturus; species Triturus cristatus. The sequence continues at coordinate 1,365,829,472 of NC_140591.1, forward strand.
TGCATTTGTCACCCCGAGTGGGAAGGGTATGCTCAGACGTGAGTCCCTTGCTCTCCATGCCACTGGAATCAAGCTATCCTGGCTGACGAGGGCTGAAAGCCCGAAACCGGTCCTAGGATGCTTGTTTCCAGTCCAGGGAGGACCTGGCTTGGCAGTTCGGGCTGGACTGTTCCCATGGGGCACAGGATCAAGACTGATTTGCATATGGCTGGGTTCAAACTGGAATGGCATGGTGAGCAAAAAAACGATGGATTTAGGCCCAGATCTCTGTACTGGGGTGAATGTATGACATTGTTCTGCATTCTGTCCATCAATTGTTGTTTTTGCAATTGTCACCCCGAGTGGGAAGGGTATGCTCAGACGTGAGTCTCTTGCTCTCCATGCCACTGGAATCAAGCTATCCTGGCTGACGAGGGCTGAAAGCCCGAAACCGGTCCTAGGATGCTTGTTTCCAGTCCAGGGAGGACCTGGCTTGGCAGTTCGGGCTGGACTGTTCCCATGGGGCACAGGATCAAGACTGATTTGCATATGGCTGGGTTCAAACTGGAATGGCATGGTGAGCAAAAAAACGATGGATTTAGGCCCAGATCTCTGTACTGGGGTGAATGTATGACATTGTTCTGCATTCTGTCCATCAATTGTTGTTTTTGCATTTGTCACCCCGAGTGGGAAGGGTATGCTCAGACGTGAGTCCCTTGCTCTCCATGCCACTGGAATCAAGCTATCCTGGCTGACGAGGGCTGAAAGCCCGAAACCGGTCCTAGGATGCTTGTTTCCAGTCCAGGGAGGACCTGGCTTGGCAGTTCGGGCTGGACTGTTCCCATGGGGCACAGGATCAAGACTGATTTGCATATGGCTGGGTTCAAACTGGAATGGCATGGTGAGCAAAAAAACGATGGATTTAGGCCCAGATCTCTGTACTGGGGTGAATGTATGACATTGTTCTGCATTCTGTCCATCAATTGTTGTTTTTGCAATAATTACAAATTGTCAGTGCCAGAATTTTCCCATTTATGCCATCAACATACCATGGGTGACACAAGTCAAAATTTACCTCTGGTATATCAGGGTCTATATTTTGTCATGGCTGCCTCTCTACCCTCCCCACCCCCCACTATACCATAGGTGGCCTCTCTAAGCAAGCAAGCACATGCATTTTTCACAGGTTTCCTATATGCCAAGAATTAGCTCTAGTGTGCCTGTGCCAGCATTTTGCCATTGGTACCCTAATGCCAAGAAATGCCTCCAATTCCCAGCACCAGCATTTTGCTGTGGGTGCCCCTTATGAGAATAATTACCTCCAATATGCCAGTATTTTGCCATGGACGCCCCATGTGCCAAGAATTACATCTAGTGTACCACTGCCATCATTTTGTCAAGGGCGCCTGTTACACCAAGAGCTAACTGAAGTATGGCTGCATTTGGCCATGCACTCCTCTGTAAGCCAAAAGTTACCTCCAGTGTGCTAGGGCCAGTGGCAAACCCATGAGCCCAACCCACTCACACATGCACCCTCAGATGAATTCAGCGCACCAAGCTGGTGACCGGAGCGTGGGGAGGCATCTTTTTTATTATATCAAATATAAAAATGTATCCTTCAGTATTTGTGTAATAAAAAGGGGCAAGAAATAAGTGGGTGGAAGGTGACCCCCCATATAGTGAGCCACCATTGATTTCCTGTACAATGAAGGCATCGTTATAGTGGGGCATTCTTGGAAGTCAAACATACTGTACGATTGGAGCTTTGTATTTTGTTAATTTAAGTTTTTGCTATGTATAGTTCAGGGTGTCTGAGGATGATTGTCGGGGGGGGGGGTAGATGAGAGGCAAATAGGAGTTGTCTTCACTTCAAGTCAAATCTCCTATCGAAACATATGTGCCCATAAAGAGAGAGAGTTTTACCGCTTAAATTGGGAATCAATGCTATCTGCCGTTGTTGCTAAAGATAGTAAGCGCTTGTGGCGGCTAGTGAATTCTGTAAGTCTTTCATCACCGTCCTCTCTTGAGGCTCTGATACGTGAGGATAATTGGTACACTCTTATATATGCGCTATATAGTGGCGGAAACTTTGAAAAAATATTTGCGCCCCAGGCTAGTTCTGTAGAGGAAGTAGAAGTGAGTGCAAGTACCCTAGGAATGATGGCCCGAGAGGGCTTCCATCTGTGATATTTAAGAAAGATTATGAGAAATGGGGACTAGTGTTGAGTGCGTTCATCCAATGGGTAACTTAAACAGGCATCTTCTCAGACTCGACTCCTGGAAGGGAGCAATAGTGAAGCCCATTAACAAAAAAGGCAAACTGGATCAGACTGCTAATTATCGTTTGATTTCTCTTCTGAATATTCCTGCTAAACTTTATGCTCAAACCTTGTTAAAACACCTAACTGCTTGAACTTTTGATTCAGGACTCATCCCGGTGGAGCAAGGAGGCTTAAAGCTGAAGCATTCTATGATGGACCACTGCTTCACACTGTGGGGAGTCGCAAGGAAGTCAATGAAGTCGATAGGTGGCCTCTTATGCTGCTTCGTTGACTTCTGAGCGGTATTCTACAGGGTGGATAGAGGTACGCTCTGGTGGAAACTTTAACAATGGAATATATCTGGTGCATTGTTAGGCCTTACGATTAAAATGCATAGTGATAATTGGGTTCAAGATGATCTGGACAGACAGGAAGCCTTTTGAGGAAACATCCTGATTGAGAATGGCCTATGGCAGGGGTGCATTTTAACACCCCTGCTGTTTAGTGTGTTCATTGCGACCTCCCTTGGAGTTACACAATACGCACAGTTACCCTCCAAAGATTGGGGGCAGGCATACCAGCTGCCTCGTGTGCACGGATGATCTGGTGGTAAAAATGTAAAGTCCTGACCTATTATTGTCTGGAAAACAAATTGATGATAAATGTTGATAGAACAAAAACCTTGTTTTTCGCTAAAAAGAAAAATAATTTTGCGTGGTTCTTAGGTAACATGCGGCTGGAGCAGGATAGGGAGTATAAGTAGCTGGGCATGACCGTTTCACATGATCTGAGGTGGAATAAATATGTGACTTCCAAGAGACTTGTTCTATCAACCGAAGTGAATGGCCATAATAAGTTTCACCCCAAATTTGGTAGCTATACCTTTGAGCCACTAGGTAAAGCGATACAAGGCAAATGAATACCCCAGGCTCTTTATGGTGCAGGTGTTTTAAATAATTAATTAAATTAATTTGAGTGGTGGACATCTTAATCTGTTATTTAGATTGAAAAAGATAGTGGAGGGATAGAACAAGGAAAGATTTAGAATATTTTTGTTTTGAGCTCATTGCAGTAGGAGGAGGCTTGGGATGAGTAAAAGGGAGGTGGATAGGGAAGAGTAAGAGGGAAGGGTTTAGAAACGCTTGTTTGGGAGATCTGAGTAGTAAAGTGGTATGAGATGATGCAAAGCGGGGTAGAGTAGGGAAGAGTCTAGAGAGGGTTATTTTGGGGATCATAGTAGTGGCATGGGGTTTGGGATGAATGAGCGAGTGGCGGTAAAGGATATATTGATAGAAATATAGGGTGAGAAATATCATAGTGCATTGGAAAAAGTAGTACAATGAGGTTTGAGATGAGTCAGAGATTTGAGGTAGAGGATATATTGAGAGTGGTATAGGGTGAGAAATAGAGTAGTGCATTGGATATGCTGAATTAGAAGTAATAAATATATAGATACATAAGTACATGGAAGGTACATATATGCATAAGGAAAGCAGTAAATGTAGATTAAAGATGCATTTAATAAACTCCCGCTTTCAAGTGTTGTTGTACTTTAAATTCATTTACTTCATTTTTGTTGTAATTCAATAGTGAAGCAATTGTAGACAAATAGTTGTGATAAAAGATATACTTATTCATGCAGACACGTATAAACATTTTAAAAACATACAATAATGTAGCTATTAGTAATATGTACATTTGGTAATCAGAACTAATGAACATCTATAATTTTTAAAACATAATTATTATACACATTTATACAAAGCAATACACATATATAGGTACATAGCTATAGTGCAAATAAATGCTTATATACAGAGGTATCTGCTGTATTTTTCTGTTTGTGTATGGTGGTTATGTGTGGGAAGAGACAATTCTTGAGTAGGTTACTGAAGATAAGGTGGTTATCCGTGGATGTTATGATGGGGGTAAAGAGTTCCATAGTTTGGCTGCTTGAACAGAGAAGGATGTGCCACCCATGTTTTTTTGCTTGTAAGTTGGGATTTTGAGGTGAAGTGCCACTCTAGAGCAGAGGTTCCTTTGTTGAATGTGTTTGGTGATTTTATTCCTGATGTAGATCGGTCCTGTTCCATGTATCGCTTTGTGGGTGATACAAAGCAGCTTAAACGGGGTTCTCTGGCAACAAGTAATCAATCCAGGGCTTTCAAGGCAGAGGAGATTTGGTCTTGCGGCTTTATATGTAAGAGTAACCTGGCAGCTGAGTTATGAATCCCTAGTAGTTTTCCCAAATGGGGGAAGAGCCGTCGCAGAGTTCTTATAGTAACAAAGCTTGATATCTTCCTAGTTTGTCCACGTTTGTCACCTTGGGCATTCATTGATAGCTTGGAGTCCATGGTCATTCTTAGGTTTCTTACTTCCTTCAATACTTTAGGCGGTGTTCCTAGATCATCAGGCCAGGCGGCGAGTGGGTCATAATTTTCCAATCGCCACACGTGAGCATTTTCATTTTGGAAGCATTGAATTTGAGATGGATCCACGTCATCCATTGATCCACAGCTCTGAGACAGCTGAAAATAGGCGACTTTCCCATGTCTTTGGGGGATTCCAGTGAAGGAGTGTTTGCCTGTCATCTGCATAGTTATAGCATGCGAGGTGAAATGGATTGCTCAGTGCCGGTAATGACTTCATGTATATGTTGAAAAGCATGGATGAGATGATAGAGCATTGAGGGAACCCTGCATTTGTGAAGTATTTTTTGCACGAGAAAGGGGGGTATGGATGACATTAGTTCTGTTGCGAAGGTAGGATGTGATCCAGTCTAGACCAGTCCCCTCTAGTGTGGGCTTCATAGAGACATTGCATCAGAGTGTCATGGTCAACCATGTCAAAGGCAGCTGAGAGGTCCAAGACAAGTAGCACAGCAACCCCGTTGCGGTCAACTGTGTTTTTCAGGTCATCCCAGATGGCAACAAGGGCAGATTCTGTGCCTCTTCCTGGATGGAATCCTGTTTGAAAGTCTGAAAGAATGGCATTAACTTCAATGAATTGTGACATTTGGGCGAATGCTGCTCTTTCTATCAGTTTGCCCAGGAAAGGTCCATTTGTAATCGGTCTGTAGTCATCAGGGTTCAACGAGTCCAAGTTTGTTTTCTTCAGTAATGGGCATGTGTATGACTTTTTGAGTTCTTCTGGAAATTTCCCGGTAGTTAGGGAATTGTTGATGATTCTTTTTACTGGTGTGGCAGCAGAGTTTGCTAGAAGAATTGTCTTGAAGGTTTGCGGTGGAAACGGGTCAGGAGGGCTGCCGGCAGGCCTGCTTGCTTTGACCAGGTCCATAAATTCATTGTGTGAAATGTGTTGGAAGGAAGGGAGGGGCTGTGTTAGAGTATTCTTCGACTGTTGTTTCGGAAAAGTGTTGGTACTGGTGCTTTGTCTTTGTTTTAAATATGAGTCCAACGTGTCTGCTTTGGCTGTATTATGATTTGCCAGTTTGTCTGCAAAATCTTGATTAGTGGGATGAGCTCCTTCTAGGCATTTTGGTTTACGAAATTTATTGAGAATTGTTTTTAGAATTCTTTATTGGCACATTTAGCATTTTGAATTCTGTCTAAATAGTACCTTTTCTTAGCTTTTTTGATAGCTGACTTGTATAATTCGTTAATTTTCTGTAGGTGAAGTTTGTCTTGATTGGTGTTTGTTTTGAACCAGGCACATTGCAGCTCTCTAATTTGTTGTTGTATCTTCTTTATCTCTATATTTCTCTAAGGTGCTTGGTTTCTTTTGTTCTGTTGTGTCGTTTTTAGTGGTATTAGGATATCAAAAGCTTCTTGTAGCCACTCAAGTAGTTTTTTATTAAAATGTATTGTGTATAGATCTATACTGGATATAATGGTTATGCCTCTAAGTGTAGTGTTGTTTTATGTTGGAAAGCAAGCAAATTGTGGTCTGACCATGTCAGTGAAGTTATTGTTTGAAAAGTAACTAGTTCTGTATTAGCAAAACTGACATATAGGATGTGTCCAGCAATGTGTGTGGGTTTGTGTACACTCTAATGCAGGTTCAGTGCGTTTAGGTCAACGATGATTGTTTTCGGATGGGGCATATTGGGTTTGCCAAACCAAATGTTGAGGTCACCCAGAACACATAGGTTGGAGTGTGGAGTTATCACGTTTGAAACCATGTCTAGAAGTGTGTCTGGGAATGTTGCATTGCTAAGTGAAGAAGCAGAAAGTTGCAGGAGGAAGACGGTGTAGGATTGCATCTGGTGAAAAGGGCCTCACAATCTTTTGTGGCGACGTCTTCAGCTTTAGTGATATGTATTGTTTGCCAGAACACAACAGCTAGGCCACCTCCTTTTCTGCCTATACGATTTTGGCACTGTGGGTTGGAAGCCAGTCCTGGTGCAATAACTTATAGTGGAAACATAAAGTACAAATGTTTCCAAAACCCATACTTCTGTAGTTAAAGCTGTGTACTACATGCTAATTTCAGGACATGCTCCTTCTTAGGCATCCCCGCCCCAGTCTGGGCAATCTGTGCCTAGCACACACCTCTGAGAGCTTTTATACTTGGAGCGTTCAGCACTTCTTAACTTCTTCCCTGGCATGCTAGATAACTTTTCAACATCATTAATGTTAGCCACACTTAACTTATAGTCTTCTGATTTGAGCAATTCAACAAAAGAAATTAAAAATTTGGTATGGATAATGAAGAAGATTGCAATTTATTGAATGCATAGCAAATAACGCAATTCTGGACAGCTGACTTGTGTTTAGCCTCTGCTGGAGTGCAGGCCTAAGGCTTTTTCAAGGCTTTTGGTTAACTATCACGGGTTACATGTAACTCCAGGTCTCACAAGAATTACGTGTTTAGGCAGCCACATAGGGATCCAGGTTTTAGGCTTCTCTGTACACATCCCAGTACTTTGCAATCCCTGCACATGGTATTTATTATGTTGGATGCAGGGATAATTCTCCTTGTTGAGGGACAGAGTTAAAAGATAGAGGACTCAGGGTTATCATCAAATATACCCCTATAGATGCTCAACATGCTTCTGCCCTTGGTTAGCCTCAACTGGGTTTCAGGACCTGAACAATAAGTGACTCTGCTAAAAAACTAAATTAATATTAAACCAAAATACACTGACCACCAAAAGATTAGCATGATAAGATTGGTGAATGCCCATGTATGCTGTGTGTCACTGTCTTTCTATAATGAGAAGGAGAAACATCCACTTTTAAGCCATAAGGGTAACGCCTCTGCTGCAAAGCTGGTCTAGTCAACAAGTCAGCAAGTAATAGAATAGGAAGCTGAGTTGAGGACAGATAATAGATTGTGATTAAGTATCATTTAAACAGGTAAGTCTTCAACTATTTTTCATATTGGAGCAGCATTGGGGCACTAGTGATGAATACGGAAATGTTGTTCCAGATTCTGGGTGCATAGATGGAAAAGGCCTGCTGTTTATTTTCTTCTTTTTAACACTTCTTAGTGTGCTGTCTGATGGTTTTCTGAGTATGGGTGTGTTGATAATGTCCAGAGATGGCGAGCTTGTCTTCAAGATAAGGGGTGGTCCTGGTGGTGATTGCTTTGTAATTATTGCAGCTGCTTTTCAAGATGGTGCTGGCTGGCAAAGGGAACCAGTGAAGTTCCATCAGGATGGGGTTGATGTGATCATATTTCTCCAGGCTCTGGATGGATGAGATATGATGCAGTAGGTAGGATGTTCCAAAGTAGTGCCCATATGAAGTCTGGTAGGTCTTGAATTAGGGCATTACTATCATCCTGGTACAACTAGAGTATGAGTGCTTGGACGTCAACTATGAAGTCTCTTTTGGGAAGAAACTGTTTGACTTTCTTTAGATGAGAGAGCTGCTACTAGGGCACCTTTGCTCTTTTGACAATGTGTTCCTTGAGGGTGAGGTTGATATCTAGGGTGAAACCAAGTGACTGGGCATTTGATGAAAGTTGGGGTTTGAAGCCATCAAGATTCATTCCATGGAGCCAGGTTTGTAATGTATCTTGCTTTTGTTCTTGGCAAATAACAGGAATTCTGTCTTGGTCCAGCTTAACTTCAGGTAGGACCTGGACATCCAGTTCTGGATGGTGTGCAATGAGTGCTTAAGGCCTTGGAGTCTGATGCACTGAAGAATTCAAGTAGAGTTGTGTATCGGCATATTGATGGATCTTGATTGTGTGTGTTATGCTGTATCATGTTGAGCGTATAGATAAGCTTAAAGAGGGTGTCTCTTTTTTTATTTTTAGCCTGTGCTGTCTGGGAGGTTGAAGACACTCAAAAGGGTGGTGTGGGCATGTTGGATAGGCAAGGTGGTGAGGAGATCTAAGAACTCATCAATAAACTCCTAGCTCTCCCCGAGAAGCCTGTAGGTGAGATGGAAAGTGGCAGTCTGAGTTTTAAGAATGGGAAATGACATGCCAGTAGCTCCATGGAGTTGAGTGTTACTTGCTTGCCTTGGAAGCAGGATCAGGAAGACTTATGGTTGGCAGTGAGGCCTCTTCCCTTCTTAGAGTCCACATAATGGATGTTGTAGTCTGTGGGAAAAAGGACATCTAAGATGTGCATAAATGTGGCCATGAATCATGTTTCTATGATTAAGAGGATGTCAAGCTTGCAATAGGTGATGAAGTCTGCGATGGCTAGTGTGTGGGTCACTTCAGAATGAGCATTAATGAGCATGAGTTGGAATGTGTGTTCTGTTGTTTGAAGGTGTGTAGGAGTTAATGAGATGTGTACAAGGTTAGATCTATGTGTTGTGCGGATGCCATCTGACTGTCTTGGTCTTGTACATCTGGGTGCGATTGTAGGGACTGGCAGTATGGGGTGAAGGGTGATAACCATGATCTTATCTTACCTTCTAAGTTTCAGTGAAACAGGATTTCTTGCCCAGGGCACTTCCTGAGCCAAAAAAGGCCCAAACAGGCTATGCCCTTGTCTATTTCCACCCCTTGTTGGGGAGTCCCGGTGATTGGCAGTTCTAAAGAGTTGATTAAAGTAGTCAATGAGCAGGATGTGATGTCACTTTCTGTGCTAATGGATGATAAGAGTGAAGTCTTCTTGCTTGGCTTCTTCTTTTAAAGGCAGTTTTGGCAAGGAAACAGTGCTTAAGTCCTGTGCAAGTGGATGAGGGCAATCGAGTAATGTCACTTCCTGTGCAGACAGATGATGAGAAAATCATCATCCATTGCTCTTCCCCCAGTGTGTAGACACTTGTGTTTAATTTGGTGACAGCATGAAAAAATGATTCCACATGGTACTTGGATGCTGTCATGATGCCATCTACAATGTCTATTTTGATATTATACACCACATAAGAGCACGTTAGGTTCCTCAGCTGCTCACTTTGGTGCATGAACAGGTTGTCCAAGTGAAGTGTCACAGTAGATGTTTCAGAGATGGACGAGCACTAGGCCTAGAGAAATTCTGCAAAATTATTGCTTTACAACACTTGCCATTATTGGGCGTTGCTCGGGTGAACATCCCATTGTGGAAGCACTGGCACAACACGAATGGATGGAATGTGAGCAGCTGTTTTTCACGTCACTTGTGTTTTTTTGTGCTGTTTTATAGAGCTATGAGCGTTCCTCACATCAAAAACTGACTGGAGAGAGCATTTCACTCTAAAATATAGCACAAAAATGGCAGATTTGCATTTTGCCTAGATTTGCATATTTTTCTGACATTTAGTATAATTACGCAAAGGAAATTGTATGAACTTCATACACCCTTCACAGTACACTGATGTGCAGAATCTGCTTGTGAATCTCTGTGGCAGATGTGCCCAGATCTGTATTTACCAATGCCCTCTCACATTTGGCCCATCCATCATCCAGCTCTTTGTACAATAAGCCCATTTAAATGTATCTGTTGCTGTAGTTGTACCCAGTGAACTACCTGTGGGAAAGATGTATTAATAGGCGGTGTATCATAAGATGTATATGATGGTGTTATTTCATTTTTGGGGCAGTTCCTAGTTGATGCATTTTTTTTCCCACCAGAGAAATGTGTTGAATGCTTGTTTTTTTCCATTAGTACATGTTCTTGTTTATGTACATAGGCATTGACAGTGTAAGTATGAACTCATAATTAGGAGTTGCACAGAAGCAATGCAGGAAGGTTTCTTGTGTGGTGATGGTGAGCAAGGGTGGTCCTCTGGGTGTTGGCTGGGATGGGCAGTAGAGCCTGAGGGTTGAAGGGTCCTGTTGGGGACCAAAGCAGTTGGAGCTGCTGGTGATCTTTTGCTGTTGTAGTGGGATAGCTAGGAGCAGAGGTCCTGTGAGGGGGTTACGCGGGTGGACCCTGCTGCTGGAGAGGTGAAATATTTAATGGTGGCGAAGATTTCCTTACTTGCGTTGGTGTTGCTGTCATTGGTGTCGGCGAGCGTGGAGTGTTCTGTCATTCTGAATTGCTGGTGGTGGAATCTGAGAGCGGGTCTATTGGTGCTCTTGTCAGTGTCATCCCGATTATGGGCCTGATTCAGATCTTGGCGGATCTGGTCCCGCTGTCACTTTTTCAACGATTTTCCTGTCCGCCTCCTTGTTGGTCTTCTCGCTCTATTTAAATTATGGCGGGTCTATGGAGGAAAGACCATCCGAGGGTCACAAACTCTGCCACGATTTGTCACCCACATCGACTGTGTCATAGGCAGAAGTGGCTGACAGCAGGAGTCCATCCAAGATTACTGTCAGGTCAATCACGATGTACCTTTCCGTTGAGGAAACTGTGGCAGGGATACCTCCTACTTTGAGATAGTGGAATCGAAGGAAATGAGGTAGAAACTTAACATTTTTATGTTTCCCACTTCCGTTTCCATTTGGAACCCCATTGTCCAGGTCCTTCCTCTGCTGAGTCTACTTGACAATGACTATAATCAACTTTGTTGTCACAGAAATCTAAGATAAGCTACTTTCACACATGTCTTACTATGAATTGTGTGTTGACAACTGCTTTAGACTCGTGTATTTTTACATTGCTCTTAAATGCAATTTTTCATGTGTAATGCATTAGTGTTCATTTTACTACTTATCATGGTAAAGTGAACACATCTGTATTGACATTTAAAAAATATATGTGTTGCTGTGGTGGTTGTGGGTCTTTTGGTGCCTGTGGGTGTGCATTCAATAGTGTGTGTGTGTGTGTGTTGTTTGTGTGCAATGCCATATGTAAAAAAGGAACATAACACATTACCAACATACATTTTAGCAGCAAGCACAAAATATATGTGCATTGACACATTAATCAGTAGTACTTCCAAGGCTCCACTCCACCAGGGACCCACTCCATCAGTAATCCTCTGCTAGGAGCACAACGAGGTAATCTAAATAGGCTTGCCGAAAATACACCAGCCTGATTGTGACAGAGTACTGTCAGCCAGAAGAGGAGTCTGCCATGTCGACGGAGGTGCACTGCTTACGCAACGGTAAACAGTCTGTTGATGTGGATGATGGTTCAGCCAGCCCACATCTATAAACAGCAGGCAAGACTCAGTCAGCTCGATGGAGCACTTGTAACTGCCGCCACAGAGAGGTGTCGGCAGTCCCGCCAAGATCTAAATCAGGACCTATGTCTCCATCTGTGTTCTAGTTGCCTTCATAGGCGCTTGCGGAATCTCAGTCCTTCCGTATGCCAGCTTGTATGTGGTCTGGTTCTTGTGGCCTTGGTGGTTTTGAGAGGAGCCAGGGTGTCTGCACAGGTGGGGAATTTTGCATTGACATTCGATATTGAAGAGCATGGTGTGCAAAAATAAGCATGTTGCCATTAATATTTCCTTTCTCCTTATCACTGTTCATCTTGAAAGTGACACCCAGTGCATTAAAAGTTCTTGTTGTTATCAGAAAATAACTTTTATTATTGGCTCTTGTGCTGTTGTTGCTTACTCTCCCTCCCATCTCTACCTGAAGAGCCAGAGAAGTCTGATCGGTTCTGGTTACAGGCAAGAAACAGACTGACAACCACCACAACACAGCATAGAGGATTTTGGAAGAAACCCCAGGTAATTTAAGGGAACAGGTGCATGGGCAATATCAATGTGCGTGAAGAAAGGTTTGGGCACTGAGGGTCTCATTTATGTGGAATTGGCATATGGCAGCACCGCAAGTCATCTTGCTGTGCTGCCCTATGCCAATAGGAAAGGGCAGGAACGTTCTGTATTTATGAAATTCAGTGCATTCTTGTCTGTTCCCTCTGTGCTGGCGCACAATTTGCTGCCTAGTGCCAACGTATGCAGCCTTGCACCTTGGTGCAATGGTGCTGCCATTGCAGGCAGGATTGTTTTCGTGAAGGAAGGGGCACCTTCCTCACAAAGACAATCCAGAGAGTCGTTTTCCTCTTACTATTGTAGTATGGGTTAACCACAACCTATGTACAACGCTAAGTTAGCATAACCTCGTCGACTGTTAGAAAGCCAGCTTGCCGCTTCTGCTGCTTTTGCACGCGACACTGTTTTTACATGTTATTCATTCGAGAACTGCTGACTCGACTTTGCTTCACATGAGAACCGTCTGTTGTTTAACATCCTTAACAGTGAGCAGTGACCTTGGTCTGTGCACCGTGTAAAGAACGAGTCTGGGTCACTAGACGGTGCAGGTTGTTGTGTTCAGGTTGATCGTACCACTTCTTAGCCATAACATACATACAGCTGCCAATACCTGAAAGACGAGTCCTTTAATATTGCAGAGTAGCATGTTTTCTGTTACATTCAAAACGAAGAGCTGTTGCAGGAGAGAGCCTAGCTGATCCTGTGATGTGATTCCACTAAGCTGATCTATAAGGTATGGGGTCCTCCATGCAAGCCTAAGAGACCTTCTATTAGTCTAATTATAACCTATTAGTTGCTAGAGAAAGGAGGGTGGTCGCTTTCCACTGTCATTATTATTATGATTGCTCCTTTCATTTTCTATGGTATTGTAACAATGCTGATGGTGCAGATCCTAACCATTTGTCTGCTTGTGTTAGCCAAAGTACTGCATCTTAGGACGCGAGGTTTATAAAATAAACTCTTTAAACTTTACCGTGTCTTTGTTATTCTGTTGTGGACTGATATATTTCGGATTCCCACCACTCCTGAGAGTATCTAAGTCGCTTGTTCTGGGTTGTCTATACATTGGGACCGCCGAGCTAAATCTCGGATAACGAATGTGACACTAAGCTAGTCGGATAGGGGTTCTTGGTTCTGAGGGGAGTTTCTGGTACACCACAATTCTCTGAGGTCCTGGTTTCCTGCGCATAGTTCTGTGCATAAGCAGAATCCCTGCAACATGGCGCACCTAACGTTTGGTCTTTTGATCTGAAACGCCTTAGTAGTGCTCTTATTAGTCCACAACGCCCTCACTCTGGTTTGCGGACAACGGGAGTGATGGCTTAACCTACCTAGGTTTCGACTAAAGGTTCTTTCAAGCTTGATAATTAAAAAGGTTTTCTTTTTCTGAACCCCAGTGCTACTGTAGAGCTTGTTGTTGTTCTTCTCTGTGTCCCGATGGCGGTCAACGTTGCCGCGCATAGTCGGGTTCCCCTGACCGCACATTTACGGGTCTATGGGGTTCCTGATGATGGCTTGGCTGTTATTTTTGTGGTAGGTGCTGATGCGGCGTTCCCGTATGAGTTGTTTTACTCGTGGGTGACGTTTGAGGCAGTGGATGCAAACAACAATTTGTTCCACGAATATACTCACACAGCGATGCCAGCAGCCTATGCCCCTTATCGGACACTTGAAATTCCTCTCACTGCCTGGCAGCATACTATTTGGTTTAATGGCGCCCTTCCTCATGCGGTGGTACCGGCGAGAATGGGCCCGTTGTCTATTGCAGGGGCCACATGGCCGGTGCTGACCGGTTATACACCCCATCCCCGCTACATGACTGTGGCGGTGGCGGAGTTACGAGTGCTACACACTGCCCTGATTACGGTCCATAGGGCTTTAGTGCAGTACGTGTCTCGCAATGTACAGGTGGGGGCACCTGCAGTTGCGGGCCACACGACTGACCATCACGCGGTGGTCATCAGTCCTGTTATGGTTAATGCGGTTGTCGGCAAGCGCCCCCAAAATAGGGATGAATTTCCTTACTGGCTTGCTGAAAAATTTGATCAATTAGAAGCCGTGTTTCCACATACTTATCCTGTGGATAAACACAGGATACTCACTATTACTTTGCCGAAGGACCTGGTCCCGGATATTGTCGACTGTGACAATTGGGGCAAGGTCTCTGCTGCGACCTATGCGAAGTGCTATGGCACTCCGTCTATGTCTGTACTGCCCTCGGTCATCAAGAAGGTCCAAGACAATCATGGTGCAGAGGCAGCAATTGAGTTGGGAATGAGGCTTGTCGACAGCTTCGATGTGGTTTGTTCCATGGTTATGGGCAACCTCAAAGGAGATGCCATGCAATTCCAAGTGTGCAATATGTTGGCACTTGTGGATCCGGGCGACAGGCCAAAGGAATTCGCTAAAATTATAGCGAAAGCCTACAGAATGGTGGGTCGTAGCGCCTTGAGTGTGAAACCCGCCGTGATCATTCCTACTGTGGTGCAGCAGCCTAAAGTGAGTTCGTCTACCAAAGACGAAAAGCCCAACTTTCCAAAACAAAGTTGGCGAGCCAAAAACACAAGGGAAGCAGCAAGAGAAACGGAGGTTTCGTTCTGCGTCGCCGGTGCAGATACAAAGTGAACGCACTTATGATTTGCGCGATCGTTCTAATATTAAGTCACCTGATAGATTTCAGGTTCCTGAACAACGCTCTCCTCATTCTTCACAGGAAACATCGGCTTTTTAATCCGGTGGTGGAGATTGTGGGAAGGGAAGAGGTGCTCAAGGTCGTGAGCAGCCCCGTCAGACTGACGGTAAAGGCAAGCAGGACAAATCTGCACGTCAAAGACCCCTGTTTCAGAAGGAAAAAGTTACTGCTCTGACTGCGAGATATGCCTCAGATGGTACGGACACAGCTTCTGAACCAGACATGGGCACTAACGCTGCTAGACAGCGCGGCGGAAGTTACAGTAGTGCGACAAGCGCTGCGTCCATATCTGGCGGCGACAGCAACTGATACATTTGTAAGTGTTGAAACTGCTGATACTCGCGTAGCTCCCCCTGAACGGATGTTTGAAATTGTCCTTTTAATTGAGGGTGACATACAACGTAAAATTAAAGTGGTGTTTTGGGATAATCTAACCTCCACCTATGATATCCTTTTGGCGGAGGCAGATTGGCCCCCGGCTTTCGTTTTAGAGGCTCCTAGAGGGGAGGTAGTGATCCTCCTGTCCTTTGGGCACACAGTGCCACTGGAACATTCTAACAGGTTAGCCGGGGAGTGGGGCAGGTGCTCGCGCCTGCGTTGTACCGTACACAGGTGGGCCGGGACAAATTTTCTCCCAGTCATACGATTCCGTTGCGGTCGGAACCCTAGCCACAGCCCCAATACCCCATGCGTCGTGAGGCTCGATCTCACGTCGCGTCCATCCTTGAACAATTGGAATATCAGGGAGTAATTGAAACATGTGTGTCACCCATGAATAATCCTTTATTCACTGTGACGAAGCCTGACGGATCGTACCGCCTAGTTTTGGATTACCGGCACTTAAATTCGCACTGCCGGACATGTGCGGTACAAAATACTCATAGTTCGGCTCTCGTCGACAGTCTAGTGAGAAAATGGTTTAAAACCACACTTGACATCTCCAATGGCTTTTACAGCCATAATCTGTCCCCTCACAGCTATGAGTGGACGGCGTTTACCTCGGGTGGCAAACAAAAGAAATTCAAAAGGCTCCCGATGGGCTATAAAAATAGCCCCGGGGTCTTTGCTGCTCGTGTGGTCTCTCTCTTGGAGATGATTGACCCGGAAGCATATTCTTATGTAGATGACATCTACCTGACGGACGACGAGTTGCTTCCACACCTTGCTCGCGTGGATAACATAATAACTATGTTTGCTGACTTCGGTTACAAGTTCAACTTTGCGAAGTCCCACATTGCCGAGTTCACAGTGTTGTTTTTGGGGTACGAACTCAATCATGAGGGTCGAGGCTTGGCTCCGCAGTTCCTTGAGAAATGCGCACGCCTTAGTACTCCTACGACACTGAAGAAATTACAATCATTGCTGGGTTTTCTGAATTTCGGTCGTACCTACATTCCTGATTATGCCCAGCGTATCAAGTCGCTTTATGCCTTGGTACAACCTACTTTTACCAAATCTTGCTGGCTGCCTGAGCATTCGGCTGCATTGCAATCTTTGCAGTCTGATCTTCTTGCTTCAAAATTCTTACAGACTCGTGATAACCACACTAACCTGGTCATTAGAATCGTACCGGGTGCAGTGGGTTTCACCTACTTGACGTTCAATGAGGGCGACACCGTCCCCATTGCATACAAATCTCATCTGTACACATCGGCTGAGCTGCGCTTCTCCGCTGTCGAAAAAGTACTGACAGCAGTTCAGATGGCGATCCTGAAAGAGCGAGCGCTATCACAGGGGAAGCACATGCTGGTGGTAACACCGTACCCTGCCCTTGAGGCGGTCACTAAAGCCAGTGTACCAAATTCTAAGGCTTTGCATCCAAGGTGGATACAATGGGCAATCTCCTTGACCTCGCCTGACGTCACATATATCTTTGACGCGGCATTACAGACACAGGAGTTCTTGGAGTATGAATTTGTTCATCCGGCTCCTCTGACTTTTCGCCCGCTCGAGGAGTACCATTGTGTCATTTACACTGATGGGTCTGCGCAACCCGCAACTGGATCAAAGCACGCCTATTCAGCGGCCTGCGCAATTGTAGTGGGTACTTTCGTGAACGGTGAGTTCCAATCTGATGTCGTGCATACGCAGTCATTGGGTGATTGTACCGCGCAGTTAGCAGAACTGAAAGCTCTTGTGCTTGCACTGGAGTTTGCTGATCCTCGAGTCACCACTCTTATAGTGAGTGACTCGTACTATTGTGTTCAATCATACAACGAGAATCTACACTTTTGGAGTCACAATGACTTTCGTGATTCGAAAGGTAGCACAGTAAAGCATAAAACGCTTTGGGTTCGAGTGGCAGAACTTACAGAAGGTTTGCCCCTCGTGAATGTTATTCACACTCTTGGTCACCAACGAGTTGGTGTCCATGCTGTCGGTAACAGTTTGGCAGCAAAAACCGCAGTGGCGACATATTTAGTAGCAGCAGTTACAAGATCCAAAACTAGGATTGATGATGACATCTTGGCAGCTATTGCTGCGTCCGAGACAGGGACGGGATTTCCGAAAGGATTCCCTTCTCGCTACCATTATCGTTTAAGTCCTGATAACGTCCCGTTAGTGAGGATTAACGACGTTGGTGACAGATTGATTCCCAACGCGGACTACAGACCATCTCTGATTACAGCTGCCCACGAAGGTGTTGCGTCTGCGCATGCCGGCGTTTCGGCGACTGTATCTCTTTTGCAGCAACGTTACTGGTGGTACGGTTTGTACAAACAAGCGCGAGCTTATGTCCTTTTATATGACATTTGCCAGCAGATTAAACCTTCTTCTGTCGCGCGTCCACCACAAACGCAGCTATATATATCTAATCAACCACTTGCGTGTGTTTATTTAGATCATTGCGGTCCTTTTTCCTCTGATACTGCGTACAAGTACATCTTGGTTGCAGTGGATTCGTGCACGCGTTTTCTGTGGGTGTGGCCGCAAAGGAGTTCTGATGCCCGGACGGTCATCAAGGATTTGCGTGTCTTTATTGGGAGTTTTGCATGTGGTACCCTTCATTCTGACCAGGGCCCTGCGTTTGCCTCTAGGGCTTACAAAGAAGCCATGAGAAGTTTGGGGGTCCAAGTCAAATTTTCGTCTCCATACCGGCCTGAGGGCAAAAGTGTTGTGGAGCGAATGAACCGTGACCTAAAGCAATCTTCGACAGCAAGGGTTTTAGGTATAGGCCGAAGCTGGCTAACCCACTTGTATGACGTGCAACGTGCACTTAATAATCTCCCTAGAAGGTCTCTGGGTGGGCGGACCCCATACATGATGCTCTTTGGAGTACGAATGTTTGTTCTGGACCTTGAGGGTCTAGACATGGCGGCGGCTGCCGCGCCTTTTGACCTAGATGATCACTGTGCTGTATTGCAGAATCTTCAAGAAGCCAGAGACACTCTAGCAAAGGAACACGTACCCTCTACATGCGAAGCTGAGCTCCAGATTCCGGTAGTCGGCTGGCTACCTCGAGTTGGTGACCTGGTCCGTGAGAAGGTGGAGAACAAGAAGGAATTTGGCCCCTCTTATCGTGCACCGGTCCCGGTGCTTGGAGTCCAGGGTACACGTACAGTTATTTTACCACCACTTCCTGGTCGCAAGGATAACAGGTACATCTCGATTGACAATGTCAAGCTACAGCGGGTGGACGATTCTCCATAGTATGACACCTTCAGTTTCTTGCCCTTCCATTCAGCGAAATTCTGTTGTGATGCCGCCCTCGAACATCATGCCTGAGGTTGCCGTTGAGATGCATGCAGTTACTGCCCCTTCTGTTCCACCTATTGATGGTGGTTTGCCTGATGATCCTGAGTATGCTTATCCTGCAAGTGTTCCGTTGCCTCTATTACATTCGACAGCGATTGACCAGTCACATTCTTCCTTTGACACTGAATCAATGACTTCCACTGCCCCTTCCAAAATTTCTATATTTTTTGCCTGGTTCAAGAGACATTGTTTGGTGGCACCATGGACTTACATCTGGCTGGTGCTAATATGTATTTTTTTGTTCATGACAATTGGCTTTGTGGTAGTGTTTTTTAAACTTATCAATGGACACTACCTGACTGAAAGGTCTACGACTGGATTAATTGATGGAACTTTGGCCCCCTATTCCTCATCACACATTATGAAGAGGGACCAGACTTTTGTGAACATAACTGCCTGGCCAGTGCGTGATGGGATCGCTTGGGATGCTGTTCAATTTCAAATTCATGGACCTACCGAAGTGATTAATGTGCCTAATGTATTTCGTGTTTCTATGGGTGATGTAGTTAAACAGAATATCCGATCTGATGATTGGGATGTACAAGCAATAGAAGCACTGTTTTCTGATTTAAAATATTATGCTGCATTTGATGCTGAAGATTTGTATTTAAATTCTGCTAATTATGGTGAACAATTTTGTTATCAACATTATGGCACACATTTCCTGCACAGAGGAAATACTTTAACAAGTTCACATATTTTTCGGATTTTAGTGTGTCTAAACCGACCTCCTTTTATTTTAAAATGGCGCCTGAGACCGCCTCGAAGGTTAGCTTGACACATACCAAATTATTATATTCCAAGTCCTTTATGGACGAATTGGCTGTCGGAGGCTATGAGCTATGGAAAGCTACTATCGATCTTAAATCGGTTTGGGGTACTAAACCATGGCAGGTTCAGGGAACAGAAGCTTTGCATCGCGCCTGTCTTATCCCAAACCACATTTTATTTTTGAATTCATCTATTTCTCAGACAACCTGTTTTGGTTTGGCAACGTCTAAAAAATTGAATTCCCCCACAATCCCGGATCTGGGTGCTTATCCCGGCTGGGGTAATTACACAGATCTTTCCCTTAGTAGGTTGCATGTATGATTTCCTCTTGGAGGCTGTTGCAACTTATTGTGCCATACCTTGATGGATTGACTCTTTGTCTTGGTCAACTGATGGTGCATCCATCGATGTCAATTTTTCCCCATTTTTCCATGTTTTTTTTTCCCCCCTGATGACATCATTTTTCTGTTCTTTTTGAACTTACACTTACCTTATATGGACTTATAGTTCATGCCCTTGGTTCCGTTCTTTCTAACTTGAATTCTGCGTTCTTGCTAAGTGCGCCCCTAGTGGTTAGTAGTCAGATCAAGGGGGGGTGTAGTATGGATTAACAACTCCCTATGTACAACGCTAAGTTAGCATAACCTCGTCGGCTGTTAGAAAGCCAGCTTGCCGCTTCTGCTGCTTTTGCACGCGACACTGTTGTTACATGTTATTCATTCGAGAACTGCTGACTCGACTTTGCTTCACATGAGAACCGTCTGTTGTTTAACATCCTTAACAGTGAGCAGTGACCTTGGTCTGTACACCGTGTAAAGAACGAGTCTGGGTCACTAGACGGTGCAGGTTGTTGTGTTCAGGTTGATCGTACCACTTCTTAGCCATAACATACATACAGCTGCCAATACCTGAAAGACGAGTCCTTTAATATTGCAGAGCAGCATGTTTCTGTTACATTCAAAACGAAGAGCTGTTGCAGGAGAGAGCCTAGCTGATCCTGTGATGTGATTCCACTAAGCTGATCTATAAGGTATGGGGTCCCCCATGCAAGCCTAAGAGACCTTCTATTAGTCTAATAATAACCTATTAGTTGCTAGAGAAAGGAGGGTGGTCGCTTTCCACTCTCATTATTATTATGATTGCTCCTTTAATTTTCTATGGTATTGTAACAATGCTGATGGTGCTGATCCTAACCATTTGTCTGCTTGTGTTAGCCAAAGTACTGCATCTTAGGACACGAGGTTTATAAAATAAACTCTTTAAACTTTACCGTGTCTTTGTTATTCTGTTGTGGACTGATATATAGCTACCAACGGGTATTTCGGATTCCCACCACTCCTGAGAGTATCTAAGTCGCTTGTTCTGGGTTGTCTATACATTGGGACCGCCGAGCTAAATCTCGGATAACGAATGTGACACTAAGCTAGTTGGATAGGGGTTCTTGGTTCTAAGGGGAGTTTCTGGTACACCACAATTCTCTGAGGTCCTGGTTTCCTGCGCATAGTTCTGTGCATAAGCAGAATCCCTGCAACACTATGTGTGCTGCAGAATACATGGAAAGATGCAGCACACGTGGAAAGAGGAAAAAACAAGCAGAAATAAAAATGTTTCTCCTTGTTATGCCTACCCTGGGGAGGAATAAGGTTTTGGCGGTGTCCCAGGTTTATGTGATTATGTACATCTGGGGCAGTGTCAAAATTCAAGTGTGTTGCATGGGAAAACCCACCACAACGCCCATGGAACACCTCCTTAACACAGAGCAAGGCAAGGTAGCGACTTGGCCTGCTTTGTCTTACTTCATATCTATGAGGCCACTCAAAGCCATGGAGGGTAGCTTCTAAAAAAGTGATACTCTGTTGGCGTAAGCCTCTCATAAATAAGCAGCTGAGTGTTCAACTCACTGCACATATCTTACCCGTACTTCTCTGCTCCAACTATTTAATATATATTCTGCAGCACCCTGTGTGGCACCAACCTGCAGGGAGAATTTATTCTTAAATTAGGTCATGACCTCAAGTAGGCCCTGGTGCTTAAGAGCCCTTCAAGAGGCACCTGCATACAGATAACTGCGTTGGAGAGCAGGGGTACCTTTCGCCAACGTCAGTAAAAGATGAGCCTCCAGGCAACATGGCTGCTCCAGATTGGCCACCACTGAAGCACCCACTGCACATTTTGGACTTGCCCCCCCCCTTTCTAACCAACACTGTGAAAGAATAAGTCACTCTTGCTGGGGAAAAGAAAAGGGAGCAGAGTGTAAACATGTTATTTAAGTAGGACAGTATGAGACCATACATTTATTTAACCATTATATCAATCAAAGACAAAAATCTATATATGCATCATTGTTGATAAACGTGTCAGTGGTTTCCTACGGGAAGTGGAATAAATAGGTTTGCCCATAAGAAATTAATTTACTATGCTCATAGCATTGTCTGCCAAACATGTCACTATATCAAGAGAGTTGTTCTCTTACAATCAAGTATGCTTTTTCAAACAAATATTGATCTTTGGCAGAAGAAGAATGTACTGGAGGCATTCCTTTGAGACCAGTTCTCAAGCACAAATATGGACTCACTCCTGCAACACACTTGAAAATCTCATCAAGGTTCAAATGTCAACATTTGAAATTAATAAGTCAGCAAAGGATGTCTTTTATCATTTCTTCCATCATAAAAATGAAGGTACTCCCAAAACTGTAGCCTATAGTTGAAATTTTTAATTTAAAATGAAAATAAGTCAATAAGGAAAATTGGAAAATGTATGAGTTCCCGAATACGAAAGCTGCAATTGTTCTGGGAATCATCAGAATTCAAATGTAGGTGCAGCTTGCCTCTGGTTAAAAAATATCATTTTTCTTTCAACTTTTTCATGTCTCAAGCTCAGCACTTGATACTGACACCATCCTTCGACTCAACAGGATAGGAGGATACAGAGGAGAAGGGAATCAAAAGGAAAGGGTTGTCCATATCCCCGAAGGCTGGAAGAATTAAGCCCACCAGACTGAAACTGAACAACTCAATAAACCAGAAAATTTAATTGAAAAAAGGAGACTATTTCAAACTCTGCATACGTCAGTTGGGCAAACCCCTAGGTCAAAATCAGTGGGAAAATTCCCCCACAAGAGAACCTGAATTACATATGATTATCGGCCAGTACAGTTAATCTGCACTGGACATTAATCATATCATATATTTTGCTACATTATAAATAACCCTGGGCGTAGTTCGCGAAGTAGCACTACGCGAAGCTACGCTAAGTGCACTTCGCACTACGTGAGCTACGCGTAGCACTTCGCGAACTGCGTAGTACCCTGTTCGCGCTGTGCAAGATGTCGTTTTCAATGATTGCACAGTGCGGACAAGCAACCGGCACTGTGCAATCATTGAAAATGGCATCTTGCACAGTGCGAGCTGTAGTTTTCTGCCGCTCGAGTAGATTTTTACTCGAGCGGCAGCTTTCTTAACGCGGACTGGTAGTTTCTCATCGCGAGCGGTCGCGAGCATACGTGACCACTCGCAATGAGAAACCTGACCTCCTCACATTGAGAATCTCGCCGGAAGGTTTATTTTCCACGCTCGCGATCGCCAACTTGATGTTGCTGATCGCGAACGAGGAAAAAGTCTCGCCGGGATGTCATTTTGCTTGCTCGTGGTCGCCAACTTGACGTTGAGGACCGCGAGCAAGCAAAAAATGACTGCTGGAATACGCAACACTACGCTACGTGTGTTCGCACTGTGCTACGTGCAATTCGCGTAGTGCGAAGTAGCGCAAACTTCGCAAACTACGCGAGCGTAGCGTAGTGCTTTGCCCAGGCTTAATTATAAACTCTGTATCACTTACCAGTAGGAAAGTGTTGGAAATGGCCTTTCTGTGGTGGTTTCCCTCAACTTTTTGCTTTTCTCCTTCTCAGTTTTCTGCCGCTCTGGATGCTAGCCTTAGTACTCTAAGGGAGTTTGACACTGCTGTGCAGTGCCAAAACGCTGTGCTCATCATATGCAAACTGGCGATTGGTGTATATATAATTAGCTGATTCGAGTTAGCTGTAAGTCCCTTGTCAAGGGGTAAAACCTATACCTGGGGCATGCATCTCGAATGCACCTCCGTGGACCTGCCACATTGGTTGTACCATCGTGGCGGTAGCTCATCGATCGTGCCACAGGTTTGCCCTGATGGGGCCGGTGTGCATGGGTTACTGGTACTCGGCTGGCATTTAAAAAGCTATTTAGCAAGGCTCTGCATGTCTCTTGCTATATTGGAGTTCTCCATGGTGACAGGGTGCGGTGTTGGGAAGAAGTTGGGCGTGTGCGTTACATGCAAGGGTCATAAATGGCACCGGGTGGTGTGTTCGGTATGAGGGGGCCTACTTCTCGCATTGGATTAGCATAGGGGAATGTAGGGAAAGGCTAGTGAGCAATACTTCCTACTGGCGGAAGAGTAACAGTATCATGTTTGGTATCGATGAGTTCATAATGGTGAGTCCTCTCTGGTAGTGCGAGTGGATTTGCCATTACATGTGTGGAAATGTCACTTTTGGGGAAGAGCATTTCAATGGCTCTGTGTGTCTGTCGGCCTGTCTCCTAATCCACAACTGGGTGCTAGGGAGATACCCACATCTGTGCATTCCTGATAGAAGGCCATAAACTAGGGGCTCAAGGGAAACTGCAGACCTCTGATTCTGAGGGACCTTTCTGAGATGGTAACGTGTGGGTGCAATTTCTGCATTCCAAGGAGGTCTTGGCCCCACTAAAGATCGTGATCTAACTACCCGGGGTAGGATGGGAGACAGGAGAGAATTTAGAGGGGGCCTGTGTATTTCAAAGGTGGCCTCTTGAGCTGAATGCAACTTTAAAGGCTATTGTGGGTATAACTACCAGGACTCTGGCCTCAGCAGCCTGCGACGCTTTTGGATTTGGAACCATGCTATGCTGGTTCGGCGCTGGGACATCGGCAAGAGGAATCATTAGGGGAGGAGGGACTGCAACTGGACTATACGCAGATTTGTCATGGCCTGGAGCTTGTCGTGCTCCGGGAAGGGAACTATAACTTGGTGGATTTTGTCAGGATGTTTCTGGCCTGCAGCTAGTGCCAACTGTTGTGGCCTGGGTCCTGAAGTACTCTCAAAGAGCGGTGAGCTGGCCTCCTGTTTATGAGATCCCAGGGTCACAAAGGACCTCACTGTCGCCACAAAATCATAAGGACCACACTGGGTGCTTCAGGGACAGGTGTAAGTGATCGTGGTTGGTACAAGGACCGTCCTGACATACACCATCATCACTCTGTGCAGAGGAGTGTGCGCATAAAGATCAGCAGCCACCTGAGGTGCCGGGATGTGAGGAGTTCAAGGAGTGCAGGGGAAGCTTGCAAAGTCCGAGGGGCCTGTGCTTGCAACCAGGGGAACTCTGCTAGCTGGCGCTCCAGAGTGTGGTGTCCGAGGGGTGTTGTGAGAACCTGAGCCTGGAGCTGTGACTGTCTTCGACCTCCAGATCAGTAGTACGACAGTGCCTGACATCGTAGCTCCCTCTCCCTGGACCCACGCCACAAGGTGCTTTGCTGTGGAGAACACCATGATGAGGCCCGAAGGGCTTCTTGTGCCTTTTGGGCACCTACAACTGACTGTCGGGGGCTACGGCAGATCAGACCTCCGCTTGAGGGGAAAAAAAAATTCCAGACTTCATCCTGGGTCACAACCTCTTGTTTGTTTATGGAAGCGATTGCGATCCCGCACTCCTGCAAGTGCCGCTGGGCACCTGGAGGTCTAATCCATATGGACGAAACTAAGTAACTGTTTTTTTCCATGTTAGGTGGTTCCGACTGTCTAGTTAACGGGGAGCCAGCCGAGGCAATGTGTATCATTGGCTGGTGGAGTTGAAGGACTGAGGGGCTGAGTCACGAGGTATAGTCAAAGACCTGTGACAGTTTGACCTTTCTGCTAATGGGAAAGTCCAGCAATTGCAAATAACTAAAGTGTATATAGAATGTGTATTTCGCTTTGTTTTCAATGGAGAAGTTTGACAATTGCGCATAACTGTAGATTGTATATACAATGTGTATCTCGTTTTGATTTCAGTGCATGTGTGTAATACAAAGACACGTGTTTTATTTATACAGTGTGGAGTATTTTTGTGGCATATGCGAGGGTGGTGTTGTGTCAATACTTTACATTCGAGCCCTGAAGATAAGCTTTGCTGCTCGGTGCCAAGCTACCAGTGGGTGAACACAGGTTATCGGACAAGTGTATCACACTCATGCTTTTTGGAACGGTGGATTCTAACTGGCTTTGATGTGTCCCAGCCAGCCCAAAACCACTGGGTCTAACAGAGAACTAGTAATATATCTCATATTGCAGTGGTCCGTTACACTAACTCTGGGATACTTTCCTTGCCAAGAGGCTCATCTGAAGGGCACGCATCCAGCATGGACTTCTATTTAAAAACAAGTCCATTTATTAGGTAAGTGTGGGCTGGTCTGTAGAAAATCTCAACTGTGCATTCATACAAAAAACCTAGAATGAATATTTGGCAAGTTTGTGAAAAGTTAGTGTCAATTTACAAACTGTTAATCTGCAGCAAAATCTTATATATATTTGTGAAAATATTATATGCAATGCGAAAATCGAAAATCAAGGCCTTACAGTAAACGTCAAATCACCCTGGGCTCATATGTTTGTAGACTGAATTAAACTTACTTTATGGTGGGAGGACATTGCTGAAAGAATGAATTTAACGACTTTCCTGAAAATACACATGGCTAAGTCTGTCATCTTATGCAATGAAATTTCCACATGCAAAGGCTGTGGGAAATATGCAATGTGGTTTACAAGATCCGGTGAAGGGGTTCTCTGTCTAGATATTCTGTCTGTAATGTATTGAACAGAGACATGGAGGAGGACAGTGTTGTATAGAATTCATAAAAGGCTTTAAGCTTATCTTCCTCTCTTGTCAAGATTGTCCCTAAGGTGCTTGAAATTACCTTAACATTTGCTCAATATTTATCCTACCAGAAATTCCCTCAATTTGCGGCACAAATTTGAAGATCATGCACGAAACTGCACCTTTAAGATGTGACTGAGATATTTAACTGAGCATTTGTTCCGATGAACATGGAGACTCTGGCAATATGCATAGTATTAGAGAAGTACTGAAAAAATGAATACAAATATTTAATGATGATACAATGAGAGAAGTATTTTCAATTGTTTTAAATTATGTATCTACATTGAAAGGGAATATTTACATTTTATGTTTAAATGGGCCAATCAGTGTCCTAGTAAACGTTATAATAATAATGGTTTGGTTTTATACCATGTTTGTATGCCACTTAACCATGCAGGCTTTGCAATGTCTAGGCTTTGTAAGTAAAAGTGGATTTTTTGCCCATTGTAATGGTGATCAATGTACCAGTTTTTGAACTATAATAAATTAATTGGTCCTCGTGAGATTCAAACTCCTCTCCTGCAGGACAACTCCCTGAGCCCTGTTGAAAGGGGTCAAGGCCTTTGAGTTTGGGCTGGACTGTTGCTTTTCTAGGAAGACGAAGTCCGGTTGACTTATAAGTAGGTCGGTCTGTAATAGCGCAGGTGAGCTAAAAGAGGAGAATGGGGTTGTCCTCGATAAATTTCAAGTGGATCAGATTAACTCAAGCGTTTCCCTTGGTCAGGTTTGTACTGTCTATCATGGGGTTAAAAATATCATAAGAAAGATATAACATGCCATGCTAGAGATCAATGTCAAATTCATTCCGAATGAGGTCAAGCGCACATTCCAAGTTTATCTGATCCTGCTGCAAATTGATAGCATGCCACTATACACCTCTTCTAACGCCCACACTTACAGCATCTATTTCGCATAAGAGGTTTTACATGACGCATATTCTTAAATGTCCAGTGCGAACTAGTGCCTATTTTTCCAATAACACCCCCAGTGGTTCATTAGAATGACATGTTTTATGCTTAAACTCAATACAGTGCTCCAGTCTACTCTGCGTTTGCTAATGCACATTTCATCCATCACATTAAGATATTTGCAAATGCTAGCAGTTTTTAAACCCACTAGCCTGACTGAAATAAATCGTGTCCTACTCATTGCCATCCCCCTGTGAGTCATTTGTCTTCTCCTGCCAAAAGACTTCTTTCATTACTTTCAATCTTTAGCATCTCTAAAGCACAGAACTTCAGACACAATAGGTTTGTTGGTTTTTGTGAACAAGGCATTGGGTATCTCTCCTAGACTTGACTGTTTGGATCACTGCAGTGGCAGATTTGCCAGGATGAACCCAAAACCAACAAAGCTCTGCTGTGCAAAATGCTAAGAAAAATTATGCATTATATCTACAATGCTTTATGTGCTGATATTATCCTTGGACATGCAAATGATAGTAATGTTGAATTTGTGTAATGTAAAACTTGATTTAGCTTTGTGCCCGGGTATAACGGTAGGTGAGCAGTGTCATGCAGGATACATATATACTAGAATCCCATCCTTCCACTATGAATTTATTTTCACAGATGACAGTGCAAGGGTCAATCATGTGATAGTTATAATTTTCACAAAAACTACACATTAACTGTAGAAAAAGACCCACATTTTCTATTGCCTGCGTCTGTTTTCATTTGGCACTACTTTTCTATGCAAAGTAGGGTAGAGCTACTTTTTGTGACTTTAGTTGATCTGATTTTGCGTGGTATATTGTTGGAGTTTGCGCAGTGGCAGCTCCTCCGCTGAGGCGGAGGAGACTTGACCCACTGCTCTTAGAGCAGTGAAAAGGGGAAAAATAAAACGATAATAACAAAGCTATTATCGTTTTATTTTTGGTTGCTGCGGGCTGGGTTTGGGCGGGACGGGGCTGGTGGCTGTTGGTGGAGTGCACTGTGCACACTAAGGGGTCCATTAGGATGTAGGGCGGATCGCCACCGCCCGCATGGTGGTGGCGATCCTTCCCCGCCCATCACCCATTTCCCCCCGCCATATTAGTATGGCGGGGGTACCGTGGCGGACAAGAAGACCGTCCGCCGCTTTTCCGCCCGGTCGGCGGAAAAGGGTTTAATATGGTGGCGGTGTCTGCTAGACACCGCCATCCATATCAGGATGCAGGCGGGAGGCAGTCTTTCCGTGGCAGCAACAAAGGCATGCAGAGTTTGAAGTTGGGGGCCCGTTGCGGGCCCCCAGGATGTTGGACGGGTGGGGTCACATGGGGGGTACCTATGGTACCCCCCTGCGTTTGCATGCACAAGGTGGCAGGCACCACGCGGTGCCTGCCATGTTGTGCATGCAAATACATAACATGCTTTTTTGATATTGCGGTGGGTGCTTCTGAATGCACCACCCGCTGCAATGTCAGGAATACGGGATGTGCCTGCCAGTATGGCGGGGGCATCCTAATGCCTAGTGTGGGACCACCGCATACATAGCGGGTGGTCCCATTTCCCGGGCCTATGCATACTAATGAGCCCCTAAGTGCGCATTACTGCCTGGCCGGCTGTTTCGGCTGGTCAAGCAGTCATGCGCACTTTGCATATTCCCCACCAGGCTGTAATGGACAGTCTGGTGAGGAATATGCACAGGACCCCTGTCCTCATCTGAGCGCCGATCCACGGTTCTCAGACCAATCACAACGTTGCATTGGCTCAGGGGAGCCTGTGTGCTGGGTGCTTCCTGCAGTTTCTTCCGGACTTGAGTCAGGAAGAGCAGAATAGCGGAGGAGAGACACACCAGTCGAAAAAGGTAAGTGTTTTAAAAAATATATATTTTCAACTCCCCTCCCAAAACCCCTAAAACCTGCGTTCCCTACCTGCCGCCACTGACTTTGCACTAGTCCCACACAGTTATATTCACTTTGCATGTATTATCAGGGGATTTGGGCTATGTGACGCAGTGTCATTTACCATACCACTGTGCAGAAATCAAGTTTTGGTGTAAAACTCCAATTGCATGTAAAAGTTGACTGGTGCTATCCTTTGAGTCAATTAGCATGGCATAGCGTGTGCGTAGCATCATGACAGCACCCGTGGAAAACTTTAGTAAACCTGGATGTCAGTGTTTAAACCATATCTGTGACTAACAGGATCTAAAAGTGTGAATAAAACATAGCAATAGTTATCACTTAGGCCCTTTAGCCAATAGAACGTACCTTTGACTCCTTAAGACTCTTAAGTGTCCTAGCACTTGACTAACCTTTAAGTGGAACAGCACATTTAGCCTGAAACTAAAGAAAAATATATCTTTCAAATATTAAATATACTACGAAAAGTAAGACATCTAAGATGCAAAGTGTATATGTTATCCACTCTACCATTTCTTCTATCCAAATATACATTTTCAACACAAATGTTGATATATGGTGTGGGCACAATCCTCTTTGCAAGTTTCAGGCCTTTTGTAAACCACATTGCATGATACTTCCCACACCCTTTTCATGTGGAAATATCATTGAATAAGATGACAGACTTGGCCACGTGTATTTCCAGGAAAGTTGTTAAATTCATTCTTTCAGCAATGTCCTCCCACCATGAAGTGCATTTAATTCAATACACAAGCATATGAACCAGGGTGATTTTATGTTTCCTGAACACGTGTATTTCCAAGAAAATTGTTAAATTCATTCTTTCATCAAGGTGCTCCCACCATGAAGTAAATTTAATTGAATCCACAAATATATGAACCAGGGTGATTTTATGCTTCCTTAAAGTCCATGTTTGTCTATTTTCGCAGTGACCAAGTGTATATTTTGTTGCAGATAAACAGTTTGTAAATTGACACTGACTTTGCACAAACTTAGCCTGTTCGCTAATTATCAAAACTCGAGCTTTAGAATTGCACTAAACCGTGGACTTTATTCCCTCTTTCCCTTGCACAGATACAATCGCCAGAGATTCCCATAATCCCTCTCTCCTATTGGCCCAAAATATCCCTAGCAAGAAGATTACAGACAGAAGGAGACCTTTAGAGACTCTCATTTAGTCAAGACATACACAAAGTGATGTTATTTGCAGGTGATATTCTGCTTGAGCTAACTGACCATACGTTACCGCTTTACTGCCTATATGATCTCCTCATAGAATATGGAGCTATCCCCGGTTTCAAAATAAATATGTAGAAATCTGAAATTATTACCCTGACACTCACACAACAAGAAGTCGAGACACTTGAAAACATAACACACTTCTGCTGGGTCCCCACCCCAATAAACTGTTTGGGGCAGGAGCGTAACACAGGCCCCCGCAGACCCTTTCGTTACACCACTGGTTTGGGATCATTATTGCACCCAAAATCGGAGATCTATATAAAGCTAATATCCCTCCAATATCAGTCTCTTTGAAGGGGGACCTCCTTAGATGGCAGCCTCTCCAAATCTCCTTGTTGGACAAAATAATTTCAAAATGACACATCTCCCAAAATTGCTATATCTATTGCTAGGTCTTCCAATTAACATTCCAGAATCCGTTTATGGAGATTTCGAAAAAGCAATTCTTAAATTAATCTGGGGGGACCGCCAAAAGTATGTTATAAAACTATGTTCCAAACATGAAGAAAGGTGGCTTCACACTACCCAACCCTAAGAGATACCATAGAGTGGCACAACTGGGAGTGGTTGTTGAATGGATCTCCAGGGAGATCCATAAACAATAGTTACAAATGAATGGAGCCATTAGGGGCCCAGCAAAGGGGAATCTAATTTGAAACCCAAAAGGTGAGTGCCCATTAAACAACTAATTCTGTATACCGGCAGCCACAACTCTCAAAAAACCTGGAACTCCCTAAAGAGGCAAGCGCACTTGACTACATACCCACCCCACACACAGTGATTCACTTCAATCTATCATTCACACCTGCTTTGTACCCAGACCCTCTTCGAGCATGGCACAAAGGAGATTGCCTCATATCAGATCTAATCCAAAATGGGATAATTTAATGAGTGTAAGCAAAGCTTTAAGGTTGAAAACATCAAAAAGTTTAATTGTGTGCAGACATGACATTGGGTGCATCATCCAGGACTGAAAGAACCAGCGACCAAAGATTTTGCCCAATTTGAGAAATGGGTGCGACAAGCAACTGGTTCTAAGGACATAATTACATAATTTTATGCACTCTTATACCCTATGTCCACAACAGAGACGAAGATGGCGAGATCTGGTGGGGGTAGCACTCACAGACACGCAATGCCTCATTGTAAGGAGCGACCTTCTCCAAGCTGTGCATAGCATCCCTGGCAGCGAGGTGCACTATAAATTACTCCTGGACTGGGATTTTTATGCAGCTTACTCCATCAACTCTATCCCTATGTTAGTCCTAAATGCTGAATACAGTGTACTGCAACAGACGATACATCTGGTGGGGTTGCCCACATATTTCCCAATTTTGGTCTGATGTGTTGGAGGCCCTTAGGACGATTCTGGGCTATCCTATACTTTAGGACATTATTTCAGTCCTGTTGGGAGTAAGACCGCCCGCTTTGACTTAACAGACTAGAGCAGATAGGATGATCCCATGAAACTTGCTGGGCAGCTAATGTTATAGTAGCCTCCCACTGGGAAAAACACTGCCATACACGTTTATGGGATCTCTTAGCTATGGAGAAGTCAACTTTCAATACAACAGACAGGAAAGCTGATTATTAAGCTCTTTAGTGCCCAGTGCTGACCTATTTATTGGAGGGGATCTCATTCGTGTCTCTGCAACGGAAATTAAAAGCAGTGAATTTACCGACTATTTAATAGACAATGTGGAACTACTGAGGTTCTCACCTACGTGGAACCAAAAAGACTGACTGGGTGCTGTCACGCAGAGGGATATGATATTCTGCATATCCCTCCCATTATGTGGGAGGTTTGTCAGCACATTTTGGGGTTTGAGAGAAGCAGCAATGTTTTGGGTTGGGAGGGGTACCGAGTTACGGTTTTGTTTTTTGACGGTTTTTTGACGGCTTTTGTTTTTCTTTTATAAGAGCGGAGTGATGTGTTGTGAACAGACACTGCACTGGTGTTTGGATCCCGTCTGAACCAACAGAGGTTTGATGTACACTTGCCCCGGTGATGGTGTAATTGTGCATAGTATCGAAGGAAGTAAGAAACCTGGGAATGACCATGGACTCCAAGCTATTGATGAATGCCCAAGTGGACAAACTAGCAAGAACAAGCTTTGTTACTATAAAAACTCTGCGACAAATCTTCCCCATTTGGGATTCCCACACAAGGTCCAAGCTACCATCTCCCTTGTTCTGTCCGAACTCGATTACGGCAATAGCCTCTATCACGGATTACCTCTATCGACTATGAAAAGACTACAACAGATTCAGAACTCGGCTGCCAGGCTACTCTTCCATCGCAAACACCGAAACTACATCTTCCCTGCCTTGAAAGCCCTGCATTGGTTACCGGTTGCCAGAAGATCCACGTTCAAGCTGCTTTGTATCACCCACAAAGCCATACATGGAATGGGACTGCTCTTCGTCAGGAATAAAATCACCAAACACATACATCATAGGAATCTCCGCTCAAAATCCCAAGATACAAGAAAAAAAACAAGGGTGGTACATCCTTCTCTGTTCAAGCAGCCAAATGGTGGACAACCACCTTATCTTCAGAAAACTACTCGAGAATTGGCTCTTCCCCACATAAGCACCATATGCAAACAGAAATATACAGCATATCCCTCTGTATATAAGCATTTATTTGTACTATAGAAATGTACCTATATATGTGTATTTCTTTGTATTAACATGTAGAATAATTATGTTTACAAAAAAGCAAAACTTTTTTTTAAGTACACTTCAAAACCAGAGTTTATCGAATGCATCTCTAATGTACTTATACGTACTTCCTTTATGCATCTATATACCTTCCATGTACTTAGATCTATATATTTATTACTTTCCTAAAAAAAAAAGGGAGGAAAAATATTGTATGCACTACCCTATTTCTCACCCTATACCTCTATCAATATCTTTAATCTACATATACTTCCTTCCTTTATGCAACTATAAACTTTCCATGTACTTATGGTTCTATATATGTATTACTTTCTTCTAATTCAGCATATCCAATGCACTACCCTATTTTCACCCTATACCTCTCAATATATCTTCTACGTCAACTCTCTGACTCATCTCAAACCTCTTTCTACTACACTTTCCAATGCACTACCCTATTTCTTACCCTATACCTCTATCAATATATCCACTACTTCCACTCTCTCATTCATCCCAAACCCCATACCACTACTATGATCCCCAAAATAGCCCTTTCTAGACTCTCCACTACTCTACCCCTGCTTACACTGCTAGAGCAGAGTTTTCAGTTTGAAAATTAACTGGGTTTTGAAGCTCTGGCATGTCTATTTGTTATATTAATTTATTAATTATTAATTATTAATTATTTGTCTTGTGTAAGTGTTTATACTAATCAACTCGTTTGTTTTAACAAGAGAGAATTACACGTGGGAATGCATAAGTGTGCTGTTTTAATAATAATGTGCATGTTTACATGTTTAAAGATTGCTGTGTGTTGTTTATTTTTAAGCATAAAACGCTTTTCGAATTAATGCTTTTCTATGTTGCAAGAGCTAGATAATTGCATACACATAAGGGTATTAGTGGGGTTAACACTGTTCAATCACTATGCTGTGGTAACGTTGTTTTTGTCTCTTTTAATTAAGATGGTCTATTGTGGCCTATTGTGGCCTAAACAAAGATGGCTGACATGTAAAGCCTGGCCTCGAGTAGAAATTTGTGACGAGAGAGAGCCTTGCTGAATATGGTCCTGAAGTCAGCTGACCACAGTCCTTGCTTTGCCTGGTTAAAACTTTCCGTGAGGACAGCAGCAGTTTTGGGCGATCTCCAAATGAAATGAAGCGTCCTTGGCAGCTTTGGGAAACAAAGGAGCTTTAAAGAAAGACTCTGAACTATGATCTCATTGCCGAGGAGACGTGGAAACTACAAGATACAAATGTATTTTTTGGTTCCTGTTCCGTTATGTTTATTTTGTGATTTTTCCTGAGCGGAGATTTTCAAATGTAGCGATGCTACATCCTTTCCTTCTCGCTTTGCTCAGAGGTTTGACGGAAGAAGTCAATACAAATTATATTTTCCTTTGTTTAACTTACTATAAGAATTGTTAGCCTAGAGAGGGTTTTTGCCACTTGCCATTTGCCTTTTGCCGCGTTCCGAATCTGCGTTGGTGAGGATCGTTGCTGAGAGGACTTCGTCTTAAGAGACTTTACCGAGAGACTTGTCCTGACCCGTTCTGACGTTTAGCTAGAATAGGTAACTATGAGAAAAATGATTTATTCTGATTGATTTTCTTTGACTAATTTTAGATAAAGCAATATAATTTTTAATATGGTGTTGGTTATTATTTCTTGTCAATTATTGAGTATTCTATTTTGATTATTATTGTATAGATTGTTTAGATTATGTTTAAGGGCAGTCTCAATAACCAGATCTTATCGACCCCGATATAGATGCAGGGTGTTTAGGAGTTTTTCTTTCCACAGGTTATTGCTGGTAGAGTATTTGAGCGTATGTTAGTGAAATGGGCCCTAGTGTATGAAGAATGTATGTGCGTGTAACTGTGAGATTACTCTATCCGTGGAAGTAGGGATATTATATACACCCTGATCTCTATCAATTTCCTGGTAGCAGAGTAGGATGGTTATTGATGATTGTCTTGATCTGATTAGATTACATATTGATTATTGATTATTGATGTTGGTATATGTACTAATACTATATGTTGGAGTTGTCATGTTGAGTTATATGTAGTGCTTCTGGAACTTGGAAGCTGGTAGCAGTTCCGTAGTAGGGCAGAGGGAAGTATATGCTGCTCTCGGGAAAGACGGGATTGTTGGTCCTGTATGTATGCAGGAAAATTCACATTGTCTGAGTTCGGAATCAGTGACATTATTGTATGTTACTATTAGAATATATTTCTGGTATATAAGGAGTGTGTATGGTAGTGAAGGTTATCTGTGAAACTCTGGTCTTAAGTCCCAGGGATCCGTAAGGTTTACCGTTAAAGCTTATCGCGGGAGGAGTAATAGGTATTCTCTGAGCTTGTTTGAGGAACTGGGCAGGGTAAACTGCTTGGTTAACGTGTGTTATAATTCTGTAGTGGAGCAGATTGTTTGCTGTTCTCGGGAAGCAGGATTCTGTGTGTATGTACTATATTTTCTTGTATGAATGTGCGTGAATGTATATGCATTTAGTTGATTGTAAGACTCTTTGGACAAGTCCTAGAGGAAACAGTTAATGAATGTATGTTAGAAGGGCAGAGTAGAGGGATGTGCTACTGTGTCAACGAGAGGTTCTTGTGAAATAGATTTCTTTTACTATTCTGTGGTTAGTGAAGCAGACAATGGAGATGTTTATATGTTGTAACTAATAGATTTTGTAGAAATTTTGACACGAAGTCTACTGAAAAGATTTTGTAAAGGAGGGGTAGACGAGTGACAGGAGACAGGAGACAAGCGACTGCAGCGACTGCTGACGTCAGGAAGACTGCGCTCTGATTGGATAATAGATCAGAATAGTGTTCGCGCTGGGATTGGTGCGTTGGTGTGAGCCGCGCAAGGATTGGAAGAGCTATTCTAGTGACGTAGACGCTCCAGGATTGGTGCGTTAGTGTGAGTCGCACTGTTATTGGTTGAAAATCTGTATTGTATATTTATAATACGGGAAAAGAGTAGAAGTTTTGGTAAAAACTAAAATGTATTACCAAGAAGAGAAAAAGAAGAAAACATTATTTGGAAAAATTAAAAAGTGGTTTAACAAGGATAAAGATGTAAAGACGAGAGAGGGTGAATTGTTACCTCCACCGAAAACACCTGCATCCTACATGGCTGCAAGATATGGGTATCATACCTGTATATGGTTGGAGAATTGGGTTAGGTATACCAAAGAGGATGGTGTTCTAGCATTTCCAGAACATGGTTCATTTAATTTGGCCGTGTTGAGAAATTTACGGGAAAAGATGTTATGTCTTGACCCGAAACCAAGACCTACACAGTTTGAGGCTTTAGTGGAATGGGAAGAGGAAGTACATGAGCGAGAAAAACAGAGCTCTGGAGGACAGTACAGGTACATGTTTGGGAGGAGACATGATCGTGAGACTCATCGTGATCGAATGAAAAGGTGGCGAGATGCTAGTATGTCAGAGGGATTATATCCAATGAGAACAGTTGAAGAAGGAGCAGAGAGGGT
This sequence comes from Triturus cristatus, assembly GCF_964204655.1. Lineage (NCBI taxonomy): Eukaryota > Metazoa > Chordata > Amphibia > Caudata > Salamandridae > Triturus > Triturus cristatus. The sequence continues at coordinate 1,365,866,137 of NC_140591.1, forward strand.
TCCTGAGTCAGAAATGAGAAGATATGGAGTTAATGAATATGAGGATGAAGTCTTGAATGACATGATTTACAAAAGACCACCTCCATATAGACCAGAACCAGATGAGAGTACACCAGTTGTTTCTCCAATAAGAGATACAGTTTGTATCATTGAGACAGAAAATGTGACATCTGAATCAAGAAGTGGTAATTCTTTCAGGGAGAAAGGGAATCGAAGTGGTGACGAAAATGCAAGAGAATTAGCTAGAACTACAACAGAGCTGACTGAAAAGATTAGGGAGTTAACGAAGAATCTGGAAGCTGTTACGGTGCCTGTAACAATAGGTCCGGTTATGCCTGTGTTTGACAAGCAGAGAATAGGTGAAAATGGTTTGGTGATTCCATATGTTGGGAATAATTTGATAAGTTCAGTTGGTCCTTCAGGAGATTCAGGAAAAAGGACAGGAAGTAGTGACCTGAGACAATCCAGACATGAAACATGTAGTGAAATATTAGATGCTAGTGAAGCTAGTTGTTCAGGGATGCCAATTTTAGAACCGCAAAAGAGAGTGGTTACAGTGAGAAAAACTACTGCAATAACAGCTGAAGATTTGAATGATTGGATGAAAGTTCTTCAGAAAAAGGATAAAGATTCACAAGCAATTGATGTGGCTAGGTTACGGGTAGAATTAGAAGAGCTTGTTACAGGGACAGTTCCAACAGAAATTCTTAAAAGTCATCATGATGGTGAACTAATGTTCATGTGTAAAAACATTACCTGGAGAGCGAGAAATACACATGACAGGTTAAGAGCAATAGCGAATGAGCAGGGAGTTGACATTGATAAGGTTAAAGCTTTGCAAAAAATCTACAGGATGGATTTTTCAGAAAAGGATATTGAAAATTTTAATGCAACTGGTAGAACAGGACAGATTAAAGAAATGGTTGCATTATTGCGAAGATGGGGAGATGTAGAAAAATGGAAGGATAGGTGGTATAAGAAAAGAGAGGAATCTGAAGATAGAACAACTTATTCAGCTTTTCCAGTGAGAGAAAAAGAGAAACCAGTGGATAATTATCCTATGAGAGAAATACCTGGAGGAGGATATGTACATGTTCCATGGACCAGACAGGATATTTTATCATTTACGAATGATTTCCCTCGATTGAGAGAAAAGCCCGTCGAGTGGTATAGGCAGGTAGATAGGTTTGTGAAATTGTCAAAAGTGCTGTGGATTGACCTGAATAGTCTGTTTGATATAATTGTTCCAGCAGACTTGTGGACTGAGTGTAAAATAGTTGTGAGTTGGCCTACTGAGGAATATCCAAGAGATCCAAGAACAGGAGCACCAGATCCAGAGGTAATGAGAAAGTACGATCAGGTGATGGTATACCTGAAGAGTAAAGTACCTGCAAAAGAGACAGATTGGGTAAAAATAGATAGAACACAACAGGAAGCAAAAGAATCAGTTCATGCTTTTTACGAGAGGCTGATACTGGCGTTTAAACAATTCAGTGGAGATGAACACCTGGGTGACAAAGATTTGAGTCATTTTGTATACAGATTTGTATATGGCCTGAGACCTGAAATTGGTGAGAGAATTCGTGAGCACACAGTGGATTGGCAGAGTAAGAAAATAGATGAGATTCTGAGACATGCTAAATACTTCAGTGATGAAATTGAAGCAAAACAAAGAAAGCTGAAAGAGAAAGCAATGTGGGCACAAGTGAAAGTTGCAGAAAGACAGGAAGCACAGTTGATGGAACAGGCGAATAATCCAGGAAATAATGCAGGGAATAGACCTAGATATGCGGGGAAAGGAAAGGGGAATCTTGAGGAAGCAAAAAAGAAGTTTCCTTGTCACAACTGTGGCCAATTGGGGCATTGGAGATCGGAGTGTACCAATCCACCATTAGTGAATAATGAGGGAAATTCCTTGAATCAACAGGTGCAGAACGAGGGGAAAAATCAACAGCAGCAACAGCAGAAAGTTGTGAGACAGCAGAGTCAAGAGCCAAAACCGCCCTTGCCGCAGAATAGAGGAGCACAAAAGTATAATCAGGATTCGGGATTCTACAATGATGAGCAGGTAAACAAACCAAGGCGTTCTAATCAGGTACAACAGTACTTGTTAAACAATGAAGGGAGTGAATCTGAGGGTGATTATTGACGGTGCCGAAGAGAGGAGGAAGAGTGCATACTTGGTGCAACTCTAGAAATAGACCAGGCAGGACCATTTGTGGATGGGAAAATAAATGAAGAGAGTGTTACTTTTTTAGTGGACACAGGTGCGACAAGATCAACTGTCAGGTCAACAGATGTTAGAAATCTTCCTCTCTCGGATGAAGCAATCCAAGTAGTTGGTGTAGCCAATACACAAATCAGAACACGTCTTACGGAACCAGTAAGAGTACAGATAGGGAAATTTTCAGACATGCACAGATTTATTGTCTGTGACACGAGTCCAGTGAACCTGTTAGGTAGGGATCTGTTGTGCAAGATGAACTGCACAATTTTCTGTACACCGGATGGAATAGCTTTTGAAACACCAGATGAGGATGTTTTGTACCGAGTGACTCTAGAAAATAGGGAAAGTGAGTTAATTGGTGCATTTGCTGTGTTTGATCCAGAGGATTTGCCTCGAGAGCTGAGGGACACAGTGAAAAGGACAGTTTGGGATTTTACTGGAGAGGATGTGGGATTGATGAATAATGTAGATCCAGTGAAAATTGCAGTGAAAGAGGGAATTACATATCCTAACATTCCTCAGTACAAAATGACACCAGAAATAATTGAGGGAATAACTCCTATAATTGAGAAAATGATTCAGCAGGGAGTCCTGAGAGAACTACTGAGTAGTCCGTGTAATTCACCGATAATGGGGCTAAAGAAGCCTAATGGGAAATTCAGGATCGTACAGGATCTGAGAAAAGTTAATCAAATTGTGGTGGCATGTTGTCCTATTGTGCCAAATCCATCAGTGATCCTGTATCAGATTCCACATGATGCTGAGTGGTATACAGTGATTGATTTGTGTCATGCGTTCTTTTCAATACCATTGCATCATGACAGCCAGACGATTTTTGCATTTAGGTTTGGCCAGCGTATTTTAGCATGGTGTCGAATCCCACAGGGGTATACAGAGAGTCCTTCGATATTCAATCAGTTGTTGAAAAAATCGTTGGAGAGTTTGATCATGCCTGAAAATTCAGTACTAGTACAATATATTGATGACCTACTTGTGGCATCAAAGACACGAGAAGCTTGTGAAGTAGATACCATAGCTTTACTGAATCATCTGGCAGATGGAGGGTTAAAGGTATCTCCAGCCAAATTGCAATTTTGCAAGAAAGAGGTGCATTATCTTGGACATAATATTGAAAAAGGTTTGAGAAAAGTGACTGATGACAGAATCAGAATCATCAGGGAAATGAAAGCTCCAAAGACCCAGAGAGAAGTGAGGATGTTTCTGGGGATGGTGGGTTATTGTCGTCAGTGGATAATTAATTTTTCGCTGATAGCAAAGCCACTGATTAAATTGACAAAAAGTGAGATGACAGACCCATTGGAACTAGATGGAGAACAAATGGCAGCATTTGAAAAGCTTAAAAATAGAATGTGTGAGGCTCCAGCTTTGGGTATGCCTGACTACGAAAAGGAGTTTGAATTGTACTGCAGTGAGAGAAATGGATGTGCACTTTCAGTGTTAATTCAGAAGCATGGATTACTGAGAAGGCCTATTGCGTACTTCTCATCGACACTTGACCCTGTAGCTGTGGGTTTACCAGGTTGTCTGAAATCTGTGGCTGCAACATGCAGGAGTTTGGAACAGAGTGAGGGAATCATAATGGGATATCCTGTAAGGGTATTCGTACCTCACAATGTGGCAATTCTTTTGACAAGAAGCAGGACTCAGTACATGTCACATAGTCGATTGACTAAATATGAAAAAGTGATTCTGGGAGCATCAAATGTGACTCTCGAGAGATGTGTGAATGTGAATCCAGCGACACTTTTGCCAGATATTCAAAATGTGGGTGTGAAGATGGAAGATGATCATGATTGTTTGGATGTGCTTGAGTACTGTACAAAACCGAGACCAGACATAAGGGATCTTCCCTTACATGAGAGTGAACATGTGTTGTTTGTGGATGGTTCATGCCTGAGAAATGATGATGGTGTGCTATGTGCAGCATATGCGGTGTGCAAAGTTTCAGAGGTTATGGAAGCATCACCATTGAAAGGAGTGAAATCTGCACAGGTTGCTGAATTGGTGGCATTGACAAGAGCTTGTGAAATTGGGAAAGATTTGAGGACGACTGTGATGACTGATAGTCAGTCTGGATTTGGAGTGGTGCATGATTTTGGCCAGCTTTGGCTACAAAGAGGTTTCTTGACATCGAGTGGAACTCCAATAAAGAATGCTGAAGTGATTGGGAAATTACTTGAGGCGATACAGCTGCCTAAGGAGTTAGCAGTTGTAAAGTGTGCTGCCCATGGACAAGGGGAGGATTTTATAACGGTTGGAAACCGTTATGCAAATGACATTGCTCAATACTGTGCGAAATCCAATCAGTCAATTAATAGGGAACGAGAGGGGGAAATGTCTTTTTGCTCTGTGATGTTTACTAATGCCTTAGAGACATGGGATGAAGTGAAGCAGTTGCAGGATGAGGCAGGAGAGGAAGAGAAAAAAGATTGGATTAAGGCAGGATGTGCCCCAAGAGAAACAGACCATGTTTGGGTCTATAGGGATAGCAGACCAGTAATGCCCAACTCCATTTTGTCGTCAATGGCAAGGATGTATCATGGCCAGGGACATTTGGGGAGGGATGCGATGATTAGGTCGTTCAAGCAGACCTGGTACAATGCAAAGTTCAGGACAATTGCAGAGAGCATCTGTCAAAGGTGTTTGATTTGTCAGCAATTTAACACTGGGAAAAAGACAGTGGTGAGTCTGGGAACAATAGGCAGAGAAGGAGGTCCTTTTACAAGAATGCAGATTGATTTCATTGAAATGCCCCAAGTGAATAGACTCAGGTATGTTCTAGTGGTAGTCTGTTTGTTTTCGAGATGGGTTGAAGCTTATCCGACTAGGAGAAATGATGGAGTGACAGTGGCAAAATTACTGTTAAGGGAGTTGATTCCTAGGTACGGGTTTTCAGTGACGATTGAGTCTGATAGAGGTGGACACTTCTATAATGAACTCATGAGTTTGATTTGTGAAGCATTAAGCATACAGCAGAAGCTACATTGTGCATACAGACCAGAGGCTTCTGGTGTGGTTGAGCAGATAAATGGCACAATCAAAAACAGGATTGGTAAAATGTGCTTAGCCACTGGCATGAAATGGCCGGACGTCTTGCCTCTAGTGCTAATGACTATTAGATCTACTCCAGATAGAACTACTGGTTTAAGTCCGCACGAAATAATCATGGGACGTGCAATGCGACATGCATTTGTACCTGTCAATAAGTTGATGACAATAACTGATGACATGATTTTGGATTACTGTAAAGGCCTGGCTGACGCAGTTCATTCTGTGTTTCACCAGGTTGGAGAAGAAGCTACCACACTTGAGAAGAAGCAAGCTCATGATCTGAGTCCAGGAGACTGGGTGAGGATTAAGGTGCACAGAAGAAGAAATTGCTTAGTTCCAAGGTGGGGAAGGCCGAGACAAGTCATTCTAACAACGACAACTGCAGTGAAGTGTGCTGGTGTGAAAAACTGGGTGCATGCGAGTCATACTCTGAGAGTTCCAAACCCAAAAGAGGGAACTGGTAAAGAGTACTTTGAAGAATCAGATTCCAGTGATGATGAAGACCCAGAACCAGTGAGAGAAGAAGTAGAAAAAACTCCAAAAGAACAATTGAGAGTCTCAGAAAGGAGATCAGATTCTGTAAGAGAGCCTGAAATTTCAAAAAGCAGTGAAGAAAAAAGAAGAGAAAAGAGAAATTCCACAGAGATTACTCCTGAATCGGAAGAGGAGGAGACTGAAGAACCACTTGAGATTATACCTGAAGAAACAGGGTCAGGAAAAGATAGAGAGGGACAGATTGCGGAAGACCCCCGAGGAGGTGTAGGGAACATTCTTGACAAGCTAGGTGAAGGGACAAGTAGACAGCAAGAAGATTGCGTGTCGGAGACCCGAGGAGGGACAGGAGTAGGGAAGTCTCAAATAGTGGTGAAAGAAACTGTGGAGGAAAAGAAAACTGCTAGAAAAAGAAAACAGAAGGCACTTGAAACAGAATTGGATGAGAGTGAGAATGAACAAACAGAGGGTCGAGTTCTAAGAAAGAGAACTTGGATTGGAGAAAGAAATAATAAAGAAATTAGGCCGAAAAAGGTGATAAAAGGAGATCGTTGGCCTAACAACAGAGTAAAGAGATTGAGATACAGAGTAATAAGAACAAATACATCAAAAGCTGAACAAGTGAATGAAGTATCGAGTCAAAATGAAGTAAAAAGAAAGGAGCAAGAAGAATCAAGAGAACCTGAGGAAATAAGAAGAATAAAAAGACCCAACCAAAAGTACAGATCACCGGAATGGTCTTATGTGGCACTGTCTGAAGAAGGAGAAGAAGAAACAGTGACCCGAGATAATTCGGAGGGGATCTTGAGAAAAGTGGTTGAGGAAAAAGAAGGAATCTTAAAAGTTATCCTGACTGACATTGGAGAAGAGTCAGATGCACAAGATGTTGTTGATGATCTGATACAATTTGATGTTACTGAAGAAGAAGGAGTGAAAACTGATGAATATCCAAATTGAGTGAACTAAAAAATCACTTGGAGGAAAAGTGAAAAGAGAAAGTCTGAAATTCAGTTGTCTGAAGTAATCCAAAGCATAATAGTAGTGGAGTAGTAGAGGCTAAGTCAAAAGACAAGGTCAAAGTAATAAAATGGCTAACATAGAGGATAATCAAAGTAGATGTGCCTTCTTTAAAAGATGGTGTAGAATGTGCTGCTGCTGTACTGGATTATTAATGCTACTGTGGGGAGTTTTAGTTTTATTAGTTACTTTTAAAGTTACATTTGAGATGCATACAGACAATATGACAGATATAGAGAAGAATTCGCAAAAAGTAGTTTTGACTACAATTAGTAATACTTACATACACAAAGATAGGTCAATTAATAATTTTTCTAGTAATGTTTTTTCGAAGTTGTTGTATGAATATGTGAAAACAATGGAAGTTAGGGATTGCTACGTTTGTATGCAATTACCTGCATCCATTTCAGAGGGTGTTACTTATCATCATTTGCCAGCTACATATGGTATTTCATGTAGTATATTAAGTAGTGTTTTTTATTTGTTAGGGAAAATAGATTATAAGATGTCTAACAGAGATAGTATTTTTGGGCATTTGCCAATGAACAAAGAGCTGAATCCAGCTAAAGAAGCTAACACTTTTGGTGAAATTTTTATTGAAGAGAAAGGATTAACATTAGATTACATTTTTAAGAATAATTTAACTTGCAGTCTGAAAGAAGAGGAGAAAGCTTTCCTGGATATGGTAGAGGAAATGAGATTGAACATGCATGAGAAAGCAGGGAAATATAAAGTGAGTGAGACAATTTGGGACATTGAGATGGGGAAAGAATTGAGAAATGGGGCTAGTCCAACTTTAGCTCTAGATGTACCACAGAAGGGTAAGCTATGCATTACAAGAAGGAAATCCCAATATGATACATATTTTGTTGGGACTAGTGAGTGCCATGATACATACTTCATTGCAACAGGTTGGGGTTTCAGAGGTGGAGAAGATACAGTTTTCCCAGGAGTGTATTATGTTTGTGGGAACAAGGCTTATTACAAGTTGCCTGACCATTGGTATGGCACGTGTTATGTGGGTCTGGTCTTTCCAAAGATTTTTCATATAGATAAAATAAGAGATGTAGAACATATTAATTTACTAATGCGTTTCAAGAGAGAAACCTGGTCTGAAATAGTGGGTGATATTTTTGGGGTTTTAATTCCAGCAGTGGGAATTTCTTTAAATGCTTATGGAATTCGGAAACTGTCAACAGTGGTGGATCGCTTATCGACAAATACCGCTGGAGGGTTTCTTTTAGTGAATACGGAATTAAGTGCCGTACGTGCCATGTCAATGCAAAATCGACTTGCCCTTGATATTTTATTGGCCAAGGAGGGTGGAGTTTGTGGAATGCTGAAAGTTCAACATTGTTGCACTTACATTCCAGACGAAAGCAAAGACCTGAAGGTCTATATCAAAAATATTACTGATTTGCATGAAGAATTAGTACCACTTGAAGCTGAGAGTTTATGGACTAAAATAGCTAATAAGGTGATAGCTGTTAAAGATTTTATTGCAAAAATAGGTAGTACTATTATAGGTAGAATATTGTTTCCTTTAACTTGCATAATTATTGCTTTATTGATACTGAGATTAGTGTGTGTGTGTTGTAAAAACAGGGGAGGGAAGAAGAAATTGAATAAAGAGAAGAAAAACAAAAGGTTGAAAAGAGAACCACAAGAAATTGAATTAGAAGACTTGAGGGAGAGTGTTTATTTAGAAACAAAGAGGGATGATGAAAGGGTGACTGGTGTGTAGTGTTGTGTAAGGAGGAAAAGACATTTCCGATTTCTCCTAAAATGGGACTACATTTTCACTATTTTTTTTTTTTGGGGTTTATTTGGTGATAAAATCACCAAAGGGGGGATTGCTAGAGCAGAGTTTTCAGTTTGAAAATTAACTGGGTTTTGAAGCTCTGGCATGTCTATTTGTTATATTAATTTATTAATTATTAATTATTAATTATTTGTCTTGTGTAAGTGTTTATACTAATCAACTCGTTTGTTTTAACAAGAGAGAATTACACGTGGGAATGCATAAGTGTGCTGTTTTAATAATAATGTGCGTGTTTACATGTTTAAAGATTGCTGTGTGTTGTTTATTTTTAAGCATAAAACGCTTTTCGAATTAATGCTTTTCTATGTTGCAAGAGCTAGATAATTGCATACACATAAGGGTATTAGTGGGGTTAACACTGTTCAATCACTATGCTGTGGTAACGTTGTTTTTGTCTCTTTTAATTAAGATGGTCTATTGTGGCCTATTGTGGCCTAAACAAAGATGGCTGACATGTAAAGCCTGGCCTCGAGTAGAAATTTGTGACGAGAGAGAGCCTTGCTGAATATGGTCCTGAAGTCAGCTGACCACAGTCGTTGCTTTGCCTGGTTAAAACTTTCCGTGAGGACAGCAGCGGTTTTGGGCGATCTCCAAATGAAATGAGTTACAACAAACAAATGATGGACGGAATGCTGACAATGCAGACATTCTCCCCCAGTCAAGAGATCTGGGTTAAATCCATCGTTCTTTTGCCCACTACACCACCCCAGTTCAGACATGGCCATATGCAAATCAGTCTTGACCCTGTGCCTCATGGGAACAGTCCAGCCTGAACTGCCAAGCCATGTCTTCCCTGGACCGGAATCAAGCATCCTAGGACCGGTTTCTGGCTATCAGCCGTCATCAGCCAGGATAGCTTGACTCCAGTGGCGTAGTGAGCACGGGTCCCACGTCTGGGAATACCCATCCCACTTAGGGCGAAAAGCGTTACAACAAACAAATGATGGACGGAATGCTGACAATGCAGACATTCTCCCCCAGTCAAGAGATCTGGGTTAAATCCATCGTTCTTTTGCCCACTACACCACCCCAGTTCAGACATGGCCATATGCAAATCAGTCTTGACCCTGTGCCTCATGGGAACAGTCCAGCCTGAACTGCCAAGCCATGTCTTCCCTGGACCGGAATCAAGCATCCTAGGACCGGTTTCTGGCTATCAGCCGTCATCAGCCAGGATAGCTTGACTCCAGTGGCGTAGTGAGCACGGGTCCCACGTCTGGGAATACCCATCCCACTTAGGGCGAAAAGCGTTACAACAAACAAATGATGGACGGAATGCTGACAATGCAGACATTCTCCCCCAGTCAAGAGATCTGGGTTAAATCCATCGTTCTTTTGCCCACTACACCACCCCAGTTCAGACATGGCCATATGCAAATCAGTCTTGACCCTGTGCCTCATGGGAACAGTCCAGCCTGAACTGCCAAGCCATGTCTTCCCTGGACCGGAATCAAGCATCCTAGGACCGGTTTCTGGCTATCAGCCGTCATCAGCCAGGATAGCTTGACTCCAGTGGCGTAGTGAGCACGGGTCCCACGTCTGGGAATACCCATCCCACTTAGGGCGAAAAGCGTTACAACAAACAAATGATGGACGGAATGCTGACAATGCAGACATTCTCCCCCAGTCAAGAGATCTGGGTTAAATCCATCGTTCTTTTGCCCACTACACCACCCCAGTTCAGACATGGCCATATGCAAATCAGTCTTGACCCTGTGCCTCATGGGAACAGTCCAGCCTGAACTGCCAAGCCATGTCTTCCCTGGACCGGAATCAAGCATCCTAGGACCGGTTTCTGGCTATCAGCCGTCATCAGCCAGGATAGCTTGACTCCAGTGGCGTAGTGAGCACGGGTCCCACGTCTGGGAATACCCATCCCACTTAGGGCGAAAAGCGTTACAACAAACAAATGATGGACGGAATGCTGACAATGCAGACATTCTCCCCCAGTCAAGAGATCTGGGTTAAATCCATCGTTCTTTTGCCCACTACACCACCCCAGTTCAGACATGGCCATATGCAAATCAGTCTTGACCCTGTGCCTCATGGGAACAGTCCAGCCTGAACTGCCAAGCCATGTCTTCCCTGGACCGGAATCAAGCATCCTAGGACCGGTTTCTGGCTATCAGCCGTCATCAGCCAGGATAGCTTGACTCCAGTGGCGTAGTGAGCACGGGTCCCACGTCTGGGAATACCCATCCCACTTAGGGCGAAAAGCGTTACAACAAACAAATGATGGACGGAATGCTGACAATGCAGACATTCTCCCCCAGTCAAGAGATCTGGGTTAAATCCATCGTTCTTTTGCCCACTACACCAAATGAAATGAAGCGTCCTTGGCAGCTTTGGGAAACAAAGGAGCTTTAAAGAAAGACTCTGAACTATGATCTCATTGCCGAGGAGACGTGGAAACTACAAGATACAAATGTATTTTTTGGTTCCTGTTCCGTTATGTTTATTTTGTGATTTTTCCTGAGCGGAGATTTTCAAATGTAGCGATGCTACATCCTTTCCTTCTCGCTTTGCTCAGAGGTTTGACGGAAGAAGTCAATACAAATTATATTTTCCTTTGTTTAACTTACTATAAGAATTGTTAGCCTAGAGAGGGTTTTTGCCACTTGCCATTTGCCTTTTGCCGCGTTCCGAATCTGCGTTGGTGAGGATCGTTGCTGAGAGGACTTCGTCTTAAGAGACTTTACCGAGAGACTTGTCCTGACCCGTTCTGACGTTTAGCTAGAATAGGTAACTATGAGAAAAATGATTTATTCTGATTGATTTTCTTTGACTAATTTTAGATAAAGCAATATAATTTTGAATATGGTGTTGGTTATTATTTCTTGTCAATTATTGAGTATTCTATTTTGATTATTATTGTATAGATTGTTTAGATTATGTTTAAGGGCAGTCTCAATAACCAGATCTTATCGACCCCGATATAGATGCAGGGTGTTTAGGAGTTTTTCTTTCCACAGGTTATTGCTGGTAGAGTATTTGAGCGTATGTTAGTGAAATGGGCCCTAGTGTATGAAGAATGTATGTGCGTGTAACTGTGAGATTACTCTATCCGTGGAAGTAGGGATATTATATACACCCTGATCTCTATCAACACCACCTGATACCTCTTTTACTATACTGATCCCCCCAAACAAGCCTTTCTAAACTCTTTCCTGTGACTCTTCCCCTCCACATCCCTTTTTACTCATCCCAACCCTCCCACTACTGTGTTGACCTCCAAAAAATGTCTAAATCCTTCACTATTCTATCCCTCCACTATCCTTTTCAATCGAAATAACAGACCAACATATCCACTTCTCAAATTTCATATTTCACTATACTAATTCACCACTAATCCTTTATGGGTTCCGGTGTAGCGTGCTACTCTCCGTAAAAGCGCTTAAACACCCCATTAGGGGTAACAAGCGCTATATACATATATGTGCAAACCTTTGTCCTTCTTCTATTCCTCTATTACCCTTCTCAATCCAATTAACTGACTAACATCCACCACTCAAATTACTTTCATATTTTACTATACTATTTCAACACTAATCCTTTCATGGGTTTCGGAGTAGCGTGCTATTCACCAAAAAAAGAAGCTCTTCAACACCCCATCAGGGATAACAAGCGCTATATAACTGCAACCCTTTTCCCTCTTTTATCCCTCCGCTATCCTGCTCAATCCAAATAACTGACTAATATCCACCACTAAAATTACTTTCATATTTCACTATACTAATTCACCTCTAATCCTTATGGGTTCCGGAGTAGCGTGCTACTCGCCAAGAAAGTGCTTCAACACCCCATTAGGTGTAACAAGCGCTATATAAATGGCGCTATATAAATGGCGCTATATAAATGATAACCTTTTTTTCCCTCTTCTATCACTCCGCTATCCTTCTCAATCCAAATAACTGACTAATATCCACCACTCAAACTACTTTAATATTTTACTATACTAATTCACCACTGATCCTTTATGGGTTTCAGAGTAGCATGCGACTCGCCGAAAAACAAACAAACCCTGAGAGGTAACACAAGCTATATAATGCAAACCTTTTTCCCCTCCTCTATCCCTCCGCTATCCTTCTCAATCCAAATAACTGACTAACCTATCCGCCACTCAAATTACTTTCATATTTCACTATACTAACTGAACACTAATCTTTTATGGGTTCTGGAGTAGCGTGCTTCTTGCCGAAAAAGCGCTTCAACGCCTCATCAGGAGTAGTAAGCGCTAAATAAATGCAATTACAATACAATACAATGCAAAGTGCATTGCTGTGATGTTAGCCCCAGTCATATAATAACTGGAGCAACTGACAGAACAGGCATCTAATAATTATTATTCATTGTTCCTTATCCTGATTGAACTATGATCCTGACTTAAAATATGTATCCTCCTCAACTTTGAAACCTCACTCCACTAGTTTGCCTTTCTTTAGCAACGGCAGCCTCTTAATGGTACCCTGTTTGACCCTATCTCTATCTTCATTTGTAATGTGTTCACAATTTATCATTTGAGCACATCTCAAGATGGTGTATTTGCACGCCAATTCTTCGAATCGACACCGTCTCTAGGCTTTACCTTATTTTTCGTTTTTCCTCCAAAGCCTGTTTTCAATTGCATTACATTTTATTTCCAAAAGGCCTCATAATATCTAATAGTTGCTGCAGCTTCGAAAACCCAGGGAATAAGCTGATTCGGGTCCTGACAGGTGTTACACTAATGAATCCCGCCGTGTATGCCCAGGCTTTTCAAGATACCTTGAACAAAGTGTTGCCTTTGTGATGCACTATATGTGGTGTTCTCCACAGGGAAGCCGGTATTAGACTGCAACGAGGAAGCAAATGTGGACAGCAAAAATGCGGACGGCATGTCTAATCCACCTAATTCACACAGCAAGTAATATATCAAACAGTATATTCCTGAACTAAGTAGGACTTCCCCTCACATCTCTATTACATTTGAATGTGATCAATTGCCCATATCAAAGGATGTTAAGATTATTCCTCCGCAGAAGAGAGAACGCTTGTCAGGTTTATCACCCAAGTAATCAGCCTGTAAAGATTTGTTGCATATCTTCATTTGATTGCAACCACCCCCCTACATTGGCAGCATAAAATACTTTAGTACTTACACCTCTTGTGCTAAATTCACATTTGGGAAAGCAGAGATATTTGTAAACGACATAGTACAGAGGTTAACAATGGCACCCTATTTGAAAGGCCGGTATTCTTGTATGAGATGCAATGCTGCACAGCCAGCTACTCAAAGACATGCAATTTTCATGTGCGGGCCTGAAACTTACATCCTTACGGCCATGCTTTTGAGTGCAAAGATGAGAGGTGTCTGGTGACAGCAGATGCATGTTGCCTGTGTAGCGATAGTGAAAATCCACAACACTGCCATTAAAGAGTATATCCTCTGGATGTTAACTTGTTCAAAAAATAATTTCTCCCACTGTTGAAAGGGACAAAATGAATTTGTACAGTAGCCCTCATACTCTGCAAGATGGCCACTGTACTTTGAGGTGACTAGGCAAAAGGGGTCAGAAAAGGCACCCTCATCTTCTGTATTCATGGGTGTCCAGTCCATGCTCAAGTGGTTGAAAACATCCCAAGTGAATCAGTAATGTACATGTATTCCTACGTCAATCAGGGATATACTGCCATTAAGTGAATCAGGGATGTACTGCAAATTTGTTCAACAACAGTATTTGGAATGTCGCAATTCTTGTATATTTTAATGTATCCATCGCTTATGTATGGTAAGTGTTCATCTCTTTTGGGTAGTAGCCCTCAGCAAAGACACATCACTCTAGGACCCAACCTGCTGGTCTGCTGAACTTGGACCCACACCCATGCAAAGAGCCTTAAAATATTAATTGACAACTAACTCACAACGACCAGCCAAGTAAAAGTAGTCTCTGTCTCCTGCTACCACATGCTCAAGATGGTCAAGAAGATGTTCAACTGGCTCTTCACCAAACACTAGCAGAACAGCCATCCAAGCCCTCCTCACCAGTAAGCTGGACTACGCCAACACACTCTAAGCTGGGATCAACGTTCAGCTACAGACAACTACAGACAAAAACTCTGCGGCCAGGCTTACCCTCAACCTCTCACCCCTCACTCACATCATGCCACACCTCAAAATGCTCCACTGGTTCCCAACCCACAACCAAGCACTTTTCAGACTCCTTAGCCACACATACAAAATCCAAAGTCTTACAAACCTACCAGACACCTCTCCTCTGCTGAGCTCCAACCTGCACCCTCCCACCCACATACGCAATACCAGATCCAGTGGTCGTTTCTTCTCCTCCCTCACTCCTAAAGCCTAGAACGACCTGACCATGCAGATCAGAACCCCCTCCTCAGTTCTTGAATCCCGCAAGAAATGAACACATGGATCTTCACCTAGCCCTGACCCTGCCCTTACAGCTTCTGCTTCAGGTCCCAGATACCATCCAAGGTGAGTCGCTGGCTATACAAATACACCTAAAAGAAAATAGCGTAACAGTATAACGCTGCTCTCATTACCCCAACTAGAATTCTGTTTTTGTTCCAATGCATTTCCAGGCAGAATAACACATCCAAGTCACGAAATCACATCCACAAATATTTTTTGCTGGCACTAGAAAAATGCAAGTTTGCATAAGTCAAAAATGTTGAGGTTGTCTCGTGTCCCTTGATACTTACTTCCTTTGCAATCCACAGAGCACATGAAATTGTTGCATATTTATAAAGAATCAATATGGTTCAAAATACTTATGTCCTCATTAAGATTTTGGTGGAGGTGGAGGCCTGCAGTAAATTCCTGCCAAATCAGCATTTACTCCACCTCATGCAGCGGCAGAAAACCACAGGGCAGATTTACAAGGACTGGCGCATCTCTGCATATTAGCAGGGATGCGCCAGTAAAGATGCAACACGCAAAAATACCCTTGCGCCACCGAGGATGCGTCACATCTTTTGTCATAGGGCAGAGCATTGCTGGAGTTGTGTCGCAAATGCTCAGGGGCGGCCTATACTGATTGTGCTGCGTCACTCCTTACGCCTGCTTCAAGCAGGCGTAAGGTTTTGACGCAGCGGTGCCGTAAAAGTGACTCAGTGAAATCTTGTTTTTCACTGCGTCACTTTTACGAGGCTTTCTTGCGACATAACGCCCACCATGCATACATTATACCTGACGCAGGTATCATGTAGCGCAGGGCTTTACAACTTAATGCATCTCCCTAGATGCATCACGCTGTAAATATGTTGCAACGTGGCTCATTATTTATGTCGCTTCTGTGTCACAGAAGTGACACATCGGCGGTGCAAATGTGTGGCAAGGGGCTTGTAAATCTGCCCCCACTTGTTTTGTGAAGGTGGTAGCCCAGCTGGCACTACAATCAGAAATAATTCTGATGTAGCGCATCTTCCACAAGGCTGCCATGGTTAATGCATTGAAAGGGCGTTCGGATGACAATTTTTCATGCACCGGACAACCATACGGTCATTGACCCGCACACGCTGGGTGAAAACTCCATGAGCGTCAGATGCATTGATTTTTTTTTTGCTCTGGAGAAAGAAGCTCCTGCTTTGGGCATTTGTTTCTGAAGAAGAAAAAATGAAAGGAGGTCACTAAAACATGGCGCCACGTTGGCATTACGTTTTTCATGAAACAGTTCTCGCCCTGTTGTCAGGAACACCTCCATCAAAAAATCCCAGTCTGAGTGATAGGGAACTGCTTATGCCAGTCTGCTGCAGGGTGGTAGAAATGGTACTCCATCACTTGGGCAGACAGGCAGACGACCAGCCAAGGTCTAATTGACACACATTTCTCAGCCAGCTGTACATTTAATTAAAGATGTTGGAGGAATGTAGAATAGAATACTTTGTTAAAAGGCCATCTGAACAGTCAAGCTTCTCAACAATTTCTCTTTAGTGCGATAAAAGACAAATGTGCTATCTCACAAATGCATTATAATTTCACACCATCTTTCCAGAAGTTTCTTTGCGTCAGGACCTGTCTCTGTGTCACACAGTTGCAAGGCCCATTAAATACTCCAAAGTTGGGACTGCTAATGGTCCTCCAGTGTTCCAAGAAAAAGATTTGCAGTGGAAAGTAGGCCACACTTAGCCCCTTCACTCTGTGTTTAAGTTCGATACGGAGTGAGGACCAGATTTATATTGATGCTGGTGTTTACCTTGCGGCATGCACGGTGACGTAAGGACAACACAACCCCTTAAGAGGGATTTATTGTGCCATGCAGAGCCACCTTGCGTGGCCCTCTGTGGCTTGGTAAATCTGGAGTAACTCAAGGCAGCACAAGTCGCTGCCTTGCGTTACTCTGCCCTGGGAAGGTGTTCCATGGGTGGAGCATTGGTGTTCCCATGCATCCACCCATGGTTTTGGGTGCATTCCCGAATTTACCAACACTAGTAAGCGTGGGAATGCATCAAAATAGTACACCTTCAAAGGGGAGTGTAGCATGGAGAATTATGTTTATTTCTCCTTGTTTTTCCTCTTTCTAGGTGTGCTGCATTCACACGTAAAAAGAGGAAAATACCTCATGGGATTGTTTGTGTGCAGGAAGGTGTCCCTTCCTGCACAAAAACAATCCTGCCTACATTGGTGCTTGGCAGCCACAAGTGCACCAGTACAGAGGGAGAGCAGGAATACGCTACATCTTCATAGATACACATATATATTTTTTCAGATTTATATAGCGCGAACTCGACCTGAAGGCATTGGAGCGCTTCACATGAGCACCAGTTACGTTACACAAGGACACATTCATATTGTTTTGGTAGGCACAGGGAGTTTAAGTGATTTGGCCAGAATCACAAGATGTATATATGGCACATTCCTGTTCTCTTCATTTGACGCAGGGCTGTGCATCAAGTTGTCTTGGTGCGTTGCATTGCGGCAAATATGAGTAAATATGCCTCTTAGTGTTTAGCTGAAGGGAGGTGCCGATAGGCCATTCTATGTACAGTACAACACAGTTATTACAGTTAATGTGAATGTCCACTCAGGGTTATGTAACAATATAAAAATGAAACCAGGGTGCACTCTAAATAAAGTTTTCAAAGCTCGAATCACGGTCGTAGCCACATGGAGGCCGAGCGTGGCCCAGCCAGTTTACATATTTTGGTCTGCCCCCCACTCTCCTCAAATTACATGCTGAATTTTGTTTTCGTTTAATGATGAGTTATGCCGAGTAGCCACTCATCAGGGTTTAGGGTCTCCAACCAGTAGCTCGTGAGCTACTGTAGCTGTCCAGCTACCTCTGAGTGGCTCAAATGTGTGCAGCCCACCTTATTAAATTAGAAAGCTTTTGCTTGGCTGAATAAATTATACATATAACAAAATTTAAATTATACAAACTAATAATATTAATATCTGTCAATGCGTTTCATTGAATTTAGGTAGCTCTCACTACAGAAAAGGTTAGAGACCCACACGGTTACTCAAACTGAATGCTGATAGCACACTGTTTAGAAGCATTTCCCTTCTGTGATTCAGTGTCTACTCCCAGTACCTGCTCGTGCAGAGAGCCAATCAGATGGGAGCTCAACACCATTGTGAGTAATGGCCAGAGTCCTTCCTGTCCCTGATATACAGATAGGTCATAACTGACAAAGTCCATCCTCCGGCACTCCACTGCGTTTGCGGGGTCTCATGTGCCTCACGTGCACCTGGCAGTCGCCCATGGGTCTGGAGATGTTAATCTTGAACTCTTGGAAATCGTGCCCTGGCACCTTGTAAGGAAGGTACTGGAGTCTAGTCCAAGAGGGCAGTGTTGTCAAAGCAGGGAATATACAAGAGAGAAGAAAAGAAAGCAAGCCCCAAAAAGGCACCCTACAGGCAAGGGGCAGTGAAATAAACAAGAGAGAAGGGCTCGAGCGGCTGAGCACAAGGAGATCAACCACAACAGGTGAGAATTTTTCACTAGTGCAGCAGAAGCAGTGACTCTGGGGCAAGGGGTTGTGACAGTCCCATTGCACAGCAGTATTGACTGTCTTATACTAACCACTGGGAGGCATGGGGCAAGCTTCTGCGCTTGCATTAGGGCCTATACCACCCTTGATATGCCAGTCCACTTCTCCAACAGTGTGTCTCCACTTCAAGAAAATCACAGCTTCTCACATGGGAAAACTGCCCAAACACACTCAAACACTCACAAACACACAGTTCAAAGTAGGAACTGTCCAGCAAACAATACAAGGGCCGTTCACACAGTACTATTTTACATTACCATACAGATCCCAAAACAACGCATAACCATAAACACAACATCCCTCTCCACACACATGTAAACAGCCAGCCCCTAACAGAAGACTGACAGAAAAGCATACATTCCACTAAACATCTAGCAATAAAGTGCCCTTCTGCCCTACGCCTCCGAAAATATAGGCTCAGGACATCTCTTTGCCCCAACAGTTACAAAGACACTCCCCTTCTACCTTATTTTTATAAATATAGCCATCTCCCTTGTACCCAGCAATCCATAAGCCCTTAACCCTTCTCTTAGACTAGGACTGGACCGGACTAGGGCTAGACTGACGGGGACTCATCTGCCCTGGCTCACAATCTGAATCTCTCTCACAATAGTCAACACTAATGTAACTCCCTCCATCTCAATCACTGTGTCTAGCAGCAGTGGACAATGGAGCTTGAGGTGTTCTGCTGTTGCCCGCGCCTTCATTCTTCTCATAGGTGGTACGGGACCTCATTTATGAAAAGTGTTGCATCAATGTGGTAAAACAGAGATGTAACACTTTTCAGTGCACCCTCCTTGCAACACCATAGATGCATGGTATTTAATGTACGGCGCTCCATGTCGCAAGGATTAACAGATATGTCAGGAATCCTGCTGTATCTGTCGGCGCAGAAAATGATGCATTGATGGAGTGTGTCTGGAAACAGACGCAACTCCAGCAATGTGTCTTTTCACATGGATCAAGCCCCATGTGAAAAGCCCTGTGTCACTCCTTACGCCTGCTTCAAGCAAGTGTAAGTGTTTGACACCTTGGAGGTGTCATAGTGAAATGTCATAGATTTCATTGCACCTCTTCTACCTGGCTTTCCTGCGTCGGAACGCCCACCCTCCATATATTATGCCTATTGCAGGTATAATGAAGCACAGGGGTTTACAAAGTGACACATCTGCCTAGATGCTCCAGCGTGTATCGCAGTGTGGTGCATTTTTCACGCCACCACAGCGTCACAGAAAGTAACCCAATGGCAGCGTAAGGGACACATAAATAAGGCACACAGTGCCCAACCTCATGCGACACATGGTGCATGAGGCGTACCACTCAAGCCCACACCACATACCCTCCATCAGCGCTCCATCTGGGTAGCTGGCTTCTCTAGTTTGAGGCACACAAGGCAGCATAGGAAAAACTGCATACTACCAAATGAGACGCCACAAGTGCGACGGATATCCTCAGACATCGGTCACATGGCTCACTGGGCCTATCTATTTGCTCTGCTGGCTTCCTGTTTCGATGTGAAATTACACAAGTATGACAGGCATGCTGGGGCATGGGCGGCATAGCTCACTGTGCCTAGGACTAAACTTGTACCATACTGAAGAGGCTCAATGTAATGTTTCCTTTCTTTCTCTTTCCTCGTGTGGGTTCTCGTGAGAGTCCCCAAGAGGGAAGCCTAGAATCTTGACTATGTTAGAATTGGTTGATGTTTGAATATTTGTACTTGCCGCTGTCAGTTGCCAGTTGTACCTGCTCCTCAAGGCTGCTCGCTGTCCATGTCTGGGCGAAGTGATGAATAAACTTCACCTTTAAGTGAAGTGTCTGCGTCTTCACTACACTCAATACTGGTCTGGGCTGGGGATGTTTGTATTTCCCTTCTGAAGACATGGCTTGGAAATTTGGACTGGACAGTTCAGACTGGAGGCATATTTGCACATGGCTCATCTCTTGCCTATAGTGGTGCAGTAAGCCAAAATATTATATATCCAAAATGTGGCTCCAACTAATTACCACTGGCTGAGATCCATTCAAGCATTCTGGCCATTTATTTTAAAAAAAATTAAGTGCTTCAAGCTACCCTGCTCTGATGGACTCTTAAGACTTGTCAGCGACCAGAGCCATGCATTCTGTATAATAATGATAAAAGCAGGATCCCAAAGTTTTCTTAAGAGCCTACCATTGTCATTGCTGAATGCCTGGGCTGCCGCATACCCAAGCTGACTAGTCTTGATTCCACCTCATTCCTCTTTCATCCATCACACTGCACTTCCTGTCTTTTTGACTCGGTTTTCCCATTATCTTTCTCTTCTTTTTCTTCTTGCTTTCTCTTTTCTGTCTTTCTCTTGAACTTGGTCAAAGTCTGCTGATGAAAAGAAAGTCCCAGTCCCCAAACATGTGTGCTGGTGACTAGTACCTGCAAGCACCTACGCAAATTAAGCACTCTTTAAGGAATGTCCCTTGGTCACCATTTGCTTGTTGGGTAGTGTGTCCACCCAATGAGGAGAATTTTGATATTTACTCTCTCTAGCTTCAAAATGTTTGGGTGCCCTCAAGACAATGAATTGAATAAAGAAATAGTGAGTAAGTTGCGGGAGGTGGTAATTTATTTAAGTACTGACTGCTTAGCTAAAGTTCCCTCCAAACTTGGCTTTTACCTCTTTTATGAATTTGTGTTTTCAGAGGCTCGAGTATTAGAGCCCCCTGTGCTTAATTTTTGTTATAAGTTCATATGACATCCGTCTGATTTAGTGTTCCTCTCCTACCTATTTCTGTTGTAGGGATTTCATTTTTGAATTTTAAACAAAACATAACAGCTCGTATACATATTATGCATCTCCTGTCACAGAACATCGTTTCATGTTACAACGCATTCATGTCAGTTTACAGTAAGTTGCAAATCCAATGTGTGATAAAGTGACGCTCTGTCTAAATAATATACAAAGAAGATACTGAAAAAACAAAGGGGGGGGGACAAAGGGTAAGACAGAAAGAAAATCTCAACTGGAACTAATATATACAATTGTGTTGAATAACAAGGTGCTTCATCCGTCATAACCACACATATTTGAAATACGTATCTCCTCAATCAAATGAACTGCTAACCTAGTGCCATGCCATTGAGCTGTTCCAATCGTTCATTAGACGTACCTGCCTTTGTCTATTGTAGGGTTTCCTCATTTCTCAAGGGCCCCTACTTTCTCTTAACTGCATCTCTGATGGAGGGCAGGCACCAGAACCACATTCGGCAAGTGCATCATACAAAACAAAATTCTTGATCAATGGCTTTACTGGAGTGGAAAGAATAGTTCCTCTTGTCTTGTAGGTATTCCTCATCCAACTAGAGTGTGCCTCAATGTGCACATCATGAGTTTGAATCCCTGACAAGACAAACATAACCTTTTATCTTCTGTAAATTAGTAAGTTGACTGCCATTACTATAAGTACGAGCTGTCATGACGCAGCAAATTGAAATTGTCAATAGTGTATTTGTACTCCTGTGATCACATGTCAACTTGTAATAGTATACGTGTGTCAATTGCTATTGTACTTTACCAAATGCCAATAAAAATATATTTTAAAAAGGTTGACTAACATTACCATTGGCGAATAGTGACATGTATTTTTTTTTAAAGCTGTACAACTAATAATTAGTATGAAATACATTACCCAACTGATTGTGAAGTTTTCTTCAATGCCTAGGTGCCATGCTAGACTAGCTGTTATCCATATTAATATATAAATTGCAGCTATTATTTATAACTACATGATCATGCAGGGCCTCATTTAGAACAGAATAATAACCAAAAAGCTGACATTTTCTGGAGAACATTCTAGCATTAAGTGGCAATTTTGGTGGTAAATGCTTTGTAAACTAGGTATGTTGTGCTATTGAATGTCATTGAACCCTTAAATGTCCTTGTTGAAATAATTCAGAGTCCAACTCTGATATTTTTAAATAAAACATCTGCGGTTTCTAATGCTCTCTTAAAGACTAGTTCCTTTGCTCTGACTTCATTACATCTCATATACAAGCTTGTTATATTCCGTGCAGGACGTTTTTTTGCATTTTGGAATTGACTCTTCTTTGTGATCACAGATCTATGATGCCAGGATAGAGTTCAAATGAGGAAGCTCTGCCTTCATGGCATAAAATTAATGGCTCCACCAGCTTTGCGCCAAGGGGTTAAGTAATATTTTGCACCTTTATGTACCACTTACTACCATGTGTATGTTCCTGTGGCACTTTGGAAATCTGGGAAAGGTTTATGGCTCTGGGGTACCCTTTGACCTCAGACAAAGGGCCAGATTGTGATGTGGTTTGGAAAGCTTCCCAACCAAATGGGTTTGGGAATGGTTTGCAACCGAATCAGATCGGGAGAGTCCAACCGACTGGGTATGATGCATCCAGATGCTTCCAGACACGATTTGGTTGGACTCCCATTCACTTCAATGGGAGCCTTTGTTCCGACCGAATGCATTGGCTCCCATTGAAAAAATAAGTGGCTGGGGAAAATCGGGCACCCTGTGGCGGGCACCCCCTGGTGCATGCAACACTGTGCATAGCTGGTACGGAAAGACCCACAGGAAGCCACACTGGCCCGATTGGGGAGGCTCCAGGTGCAGGGGGCCCACTATGTACCCCCAAAGTCTGATTCAAACTGCAGGTTCGAGTCGGACAGCATGATTCCGAAAGGCTGTCCAAATCCAGCATCGTATTGGGTTGTTTGTAAATGCAGCCCGCAGAGACGTACAGTTCTGCTGCGTACCGCTTGGTAATTCCAAATGCCGTCGGGTTTGGATTGGGAAATTCGTAACTCGCATCATTCTTGGCAAGTTGAAAACCTTTCTGAGTCGGTTGGAAATACACATTCCCAATCCGATTTGGAAGGAGCAAATGCCATTAGGAGGCCTTCCTAGCCACATCAGAATCAGGCCCAAAGTGTATTTATGAAATGGTATCCAGGTGGTGTTACATATTCTTTTGACGTAAGTCATATTGGACAGTAGCAGGCAAGATTTGAACACACTAGTTTTGCATTTTAATGGATAGTGGTGGCTAGTCATGCTTCCTATGAATAGCAGTGATATTAACATCATCTGTGTTTGATAAAAATGATCTCCAGAACAGCCCGATCTCTCAACATGCTTGCAGCTGTGACAAAATATTTTGTCTTCCGGTACACTCATACTTTTGCATTACTTTGTCACAGTCCCTTGCTTTCCATAACTATCTTCACACACTCCAGCATTTACCTGGATCTCTCCCTGCAACCCAATAGTATATGCTGAGTCCCAAAATGGGGAAGTGGTATTTACATGTATTAGGTACATACTTTTTTTTCAGACCTTAAATCTTCTATATAATCCTTGCTGAAACCAATTGTACAATGTTATTTTTTTGTCAACATACACCACATGCCATATATTCTGCCCATACTTTTATTGGACAAGAGGGCCATCAGATAAAACTATATTTTAATCTATTCCAATTTTCGCATGCTGTCCAGTAACTTGGTCACAAAGACCCAGGACCAGAAGGGTCGGACCCGTACCCCGGGCTTCATGCCGTGTTTGAATTGCAAGGCCTGTAAATCAAGCAAAAAGGTACAATCCTTTATCATTTTTGATTCTAGGAATGAGGTCTATCATGTAATTCTAATTTGTACATTTATGCTCTGAGATGCCCATGCAAACTGTTTTACATTGGGAGTACAATACATATGGCACATGCATATGAGAGCCATCTCATACCAGGAAAAGTAATATCCAGTTGTGAACATTTTAAAGAACATCATGCCAGCAGTATTAGCCTTTTACAGAATTTTGTGTTTGACCGGGTTCCCCCCAACATTTGAGGCGGTGACAGAGTGGTGTCCCATCCGCCGGCTGGAATCATGTTATATCATCAGATTCAATACTTGCATCCTGCAGGCTGGAACATGGATGAGGAGTTATCTGTCCATTTAGGCTGAATTGTAATTACTTTGATTTCTCTGCTTGCTCTCTGACTGTATGCTGTGCCAGATAGTATCTGTTTTTTTGACTGGTTTTATCATTATTTTTTCACACAATTGATACGTTACACTGGGTGGTGACTGCAGAAGTGCCTCTGATCATATAAGCTAAGCATGGGAACTTTTTCTTAGTGTATGAGTCTGGATCCATGCACTTAACTATTGACATTGTTATTTCTTCATTTGTTGACTTTGTTGTAACTATCGTGTGATGGCTAACATTTGGCTGTGTATCCCCTGCTCATTTGCCTTATATGCTTTTATGATTAATTTGATCTGTTTACCTGCAACCTAACAGCCCACTTAGGCCTTGTGCTGTGACATTTGCTTTATTAGGGCATATTTTCACTGACCACTTGGGCTGGAATTGTGGATCACTAACTGTGTCATATTTCGTTGTTACTAGTACATATGGGTGCCGATTCCGATCCGGGTAAAAACATTTGCGTACGACTCGTATCCGTATATTTTCACATACGAATCGTACAAGTACCGTACAAACTGCGAAGTACGATTCGTACGTGAAAAATACATATGAATTGCGTCGGGAAATTGGTCCGAGTGGGAGCCGTAAATTTTTACGTCCGAATAGCGTCGGGAAAAGTGTCCGTAGGGAGCCGGATATTTTTACGTGCAAATTGTAAAACAGAAGTCCGAGCGCGCAAGTACGATCCGTACCGCTTGTCCGAATACACAACCGCATGTAAAAGGCCCCGTACGGAGCGAACGCTGTAGCACACATGTACACGGGTAAACTTGTGCCCGGATACAAGTCGTACAGCCCCCCTCACCCCGCATATGTCAGCACCTTACCCCCTTATGTCAGCACCGTACCCCCCCTCCGCACCGTACCCCAACACCGTAGCACAGTCCCGCACCTGTACGCGCCGCAACCCAGGCCCGTCTCCCAGCCCCGCACCTGTATGCGCCGCACCCCAGGCCCGTCCCCCAGCCCCGTACCTTTACGCACCGTACCCCAACACCGTAGCCCAGCCCCATACCTGTACGCACCGTACCCCAACATCGTAGCCCAGTCCCGTACCTGTACGCACCGTACCCCAACACCATAGCACAGCCCCGCACCTGTACGCACCGTACCCCAACACCGTAGCACAGCCCCGCACCTGAATGCACCGTACCCCAACACCGTAGCACAGCCGCGCACCTGTATGCACCATACCCCAACACCCTAGCACAGCCCCCCCACCTGTACGTGCCGCACCCCAGGCTCGTACCCCAGCCCCGTACCTGTACGCACCGTACCCCAACACCGTAGCACAGCCCTGCACCTGTATGCACCGTACCCCAACATCCTAGCCCAGCCCCCCACCTGTATGCGCTGCACCCCAGGCTCGTACCCCAGCCCCATACCTGTACGCCCCTTACCCCAGCACCCTCACCCAGCATCGCGTATGAACGGACCTTACCTACGCGAAAAATACTCATACAGAACCAGGACACTGAAAAACAGCACAAGGAGGGTCTATTCGACTCGCACAACACCACAAAACACATCAACATGACAAAATACATCTCTATGACTGACCTGGCACATCCAAACAGGCAAACAGAGGCTCTAAATCACAACCACCTCTTATAACACACCCACCACAAATTCAAACCCAGCCACACCCACAAATGGACCAATAAAAAGGGCCCACACACACAACCCATGAGTCCTGGTCACCCACCCCTCATATGTCTGGGCACTGCTAGGAGTGATAGGCACCCACCCCTCATATGTCTGGGAACTGCTGGGAGTGATAGGCACCCACCCCTCACATGTCTGGGCACTGCTGTGAGTCCTGGGCACCCACCCCTCATATGTCTGGGCACTGCTGGGAGTGATAGGCACCCACCCCTCATATGTCTGGGCACTACTGGGAGTGATAGGCACCCACCCCTCACATGTCTTTGTCCACTGCTGGTGTTCTTCTGCACCCACCCCTCATGTGTCTGGGCACTGCTGGGAGTGATAGGCACCCACCCCTCATATGTCTGGGCACTGCTGGGAGTCCTTGGCACCCACCCCTCATATGTCTGGGCACTGCTGGGAGTCCTCTGCAGCCACCGAGCCACCCACCCGCCCCCTTGGTGCAGTACACTGCTGTCCTGTGCATACACACACACCAATATACTGCTTATATGCTGCACCAAGCCCTAAGCCAACATTTGTGGAGTGTGTATGCCTTGTATCCATTCTGTAATCGTGCCGTAGGGGTACGGGTTGGACGGACCGTACCACCGTATTCATGGTGTGTACGAGCCGTACCCACGCTCTGGGGGCATGTGTACAGTCCGTACCACGCGTACCCCTACATCCCCAATGGTGTTACGGACCGTACCCACGCCCTCAGAGCGTGGGTACAGCCGTACCACCATTATCATGGTGACGGGTACGCGTCCATGTCCACTTCCGTTGCGCGTATCCCTACGTCACCACTCCAATGGTGGTACGGGCCGTACCCACACTCTGGGGGCGTGGGTACGACGCATACCCCTGCATCAACACTCCAATGGTGGTACGGGCCGTACCCACACTCTCAGGGTGTGGGTACGGCGCGTACCCCTGCATCAACACTCCAATGGTGGTACTGGCCGTACCCACGCTCTGTGGGCATGGGTACGGCGCGTACCCCTGCATCAACACTCCAATGGTGGTACGGGCCGTACCCACGCTCTGAGGGCGTGGGGATAGGCGCGTACCCCTACATCAACACTCCAATGATGGTACGGGCCGTACCCACGCTCTGAGGGCGTGGGTACGGCACTTACCCCTACATCAACACTCCAGTGGTGGTAGGGGGCGTGGGTACGGTCCGTACCACCATTGGAGTGGTGACGGGTGCACATCCACGTCCACTTCCGTTGTGATGGTACGTGGGGGTTGGTGGACACACCCCCTCGAAGTGACCAGACCCTGGAGGTCAGATATGTACAGGACATATTCACATTTTTACTTGGGTGGGGGTTATGTTTGCTGCCCCTGCCCCCCCCCCTTTGCCCCTGGGGGTTGTTCTGACCTTCTGAGGCGTCTGCGTCGGTTTCTGTGCACCAGGTCGCAGGCTAGGAGGGCCGGGATGACACGTAGGATGGGGTCCATGGCTGTCCGTCGCGTACTGGTGCTCCTTCTTCGCGTCGTCCTCAATTTCCCAGGAGTTTTTGGCTGCCGTAAAAAATGAGCGGTGCGGAGTGACGTGGGCAGGGATCCTACTTGCTGGTCCGTAAAACGCTGCCTGACTCTGTCCGGACATCACGTACGCGATGTTCCGGATCGGAATTGTGGGTATTTTTTTGCCGGTCGGTGTTTTGTACGACTCGTACGGAAATGGTATTTCTGTACGAATCGTACTTGCGGGTTTGTAGGGAGGATTTCCCGGGTACGAGTCGTATGGAGAATACGCTCCGTACGACTATTCGTACCCAGGTTTTACAGGATCGGAATCGGCACCTTGGTGTGTTATTATTTTAGCCATGTGTCCTATTTTGGGCTCATGACGTGGTTGCTGGCAGATGTCTGTGACTTAAGACTGCCTTAAGTTATTGGCTTTTCTAATTTATAGATTTATAAACTGTGATTTCGCTTGAAAACTGTTTTATTGATTGTGCATTTGACATTTAAAGATGGCACCTGCAGTTGCATGCATTTTCTTGTTCTTTAGTTTTTATCTATGCCCTTCTGCTATTACTTATGACTGTTTCCTCTGTTGGTTATTCACTTGTGATCAAAACACTTTGGTGTTGAAATGGTC
Source organism: Triturus cristatus (assembly GCF_964204655.1). Lineage (NCBI taxonomy): Eukaryota > Metazoa > Chordata > Amphibia > Caudata > Salamandridae > Triturus > Triturus cristatus. The sequence continues at coordinate 1,365,894,523 of NC_140591.1, forward strand.
TGAGTGTTGCTTCTCAATAAAGCCTTATCTGAAGCATTTACCAACAGGGAGTGTAAGTGACTTTACGCCATGATTTTGTAGCTTTTTTTGGCAGGATGTCGGTGGGCCTCACGCCAGCTCATGCGCTGCTCTTTTGGGCTGACAGCTGATGTGGGACTTTTATGTTAGTTGGATGTATAGATATATATGGCGTTCGTTTCTGGATACCGCCCTCCTTCGATTCCCACTCCTCTCCAGAATGAGTGACACAGAAAGACGGCAACTGTGAGAATTTTCAATGGCAACTCTTTATTCAACTTCTTTTTTTCTTTTTTTTCTCTTCTTTTTAGCAAAGTGCAAAGTGCATGTGCATCCGCAAACTGACCTATGCGTTTCGGCTGTGGCCTTCAACTGAGTCATAGAATAGGTGCATGGAGAGTCACTCGTAAGTGGACAACTGCCTTTATCCCATCACCTAATTAAAGACATATTTGCCTCTTAAAGGGGAAATGTGTCTTATTGTTTTGTGTGTAAATTATATACATTATTTTGTATATCATTCTTGTCAATTCATGGCATACTGTCTTATCCCAAATTACTACAGTATATAGGTAATGAGACAGAATATCGAGGCCCAAAAATTTGAACTACATTAATATCGAGTTGGAAATATCGTGGAGTGGAAATATCGAGTGCAAGAATATTGTTGTCAAGCATATCGAATTGAAGGTAAGTAATATCGAATAAAAAAATATAGACGTCATTAATGTCATTAATGTCATTTGCAAAAATATAGTTGTTTAGAATATCGATTTTTTTATTAGTGTTATGTATTTAAGTATATATTTTAAATGTATGTAATGTATTTCTTTTGTATAAGAATTGTTTATGTTTTTTAATATATGTGTTGAATGTTTAGTAGTTATCAATTTTATTTTAAATAAACTTTGCGTTTTTTAGTTCCGTAACAGGTTGTTGGTTTATAGGGGGATAGGGTGGGAAGTAATTTAATTATAATAAATTAATTAATATTTTCTATTTATTAATATTCGTTTAATTGAGACTGTATAGTGTTAATTGTGGGAAGCAATTTATTATTAATCAATTATTAATTGGTTGTTAATGTTAATTAATTATTGGGAATTATTATGTTAATTGTGTAATTTGTTAGGTGTCGGTCGTGGGGTTTATAGGGCTAAAGGGTGGGAAGTGATTTATTTTTAATTAAATAATAAGTTGTAAATTAATATTAATTGATTGAGAATTAAAAATGGAAATTGTGTGATTAATTGTAGGTGCAGGTTGTGGTGTTTATAGGGGTACAGGGTAGGAAGTAATTAGTTAATAAGAATTTGTTAATTGATATTAATTAATTTGTTGAAAATTAATTATGGGAATTAATTTTAGGTGTGGGTTGTGGGGTTTATAGGGGTAAAGGGTGTGAAGTCATTTATGTTTAATGAATATTCGTTGTTAATTAATATTAATTAATTAATTTAAAATTAAATATGGAAATTGTGTAATTAATTTTAGGTGTGTGTTGTGGGGTTTAGAGGCGTAAGGGGTGGGAAGTAATATCTGTTTAATTAATTAATAATTATTTGAATATTAATATTGATAAATTAATTGATATTTAATTAGGGTAATTGTTAATTTGTTTGTGTGTGGGTTTTACTTTTATAGGGGTAAAGGGTAGGGGGGTATACATTTATTTTACTTACTTTATAATTAGTTGTTAAATACTATTAGTTTTTTTAATTGGAAATACTTTTCAATTGTGTAATTCATTTATTTACAGTTTAATTTTAGCTGTGGGTTATGGGGATTATAGGGGTAAAGTGTGTGAAGTTAAATTATTTTAATTTGTTTTTTTATTAATAATATTTCTTTAATTGGTTATTAATTCTGTTAATTATGAAAGTACATTTTCTTTTTAATTTAGATGTGGGTTGTGAATTTTGTGGTATTGTAAGGTAGGAAATAAAAAAACGAAGTTCATGTAATAATTAATGTTTTTGTTTCTAAATATTTTCTAACTAAAATAATTATTTGTTTGAAAATAATGTTTTAGTTTATTTAATATAAACTTTGTAGGTATTTGTCGTATATATTCTACATTATATTATGTTTTAATTTATAATATTAAATATATTTGTATTTTAATTGTTCACCTATTTAGATATCATTTTATTTATTTTGTGTTCTAAATATTTTGTTTTTAAAAATCTTTTTTTTGTCTTTAATTTTGAACTGACTGGAGTAGCAATATTAATTGTTAGCCCTCTGCAATCCAACACTTGCCCTACTGTTGCACTCACTGGAGTGGGAATAGTAATTTTTACCCCATTGCTACCCAACACTATCTCTACTGTTGCACTCATGGAGTGGGAATAGTAATTTGTTCCCCTCCGCTATCCAACACTTTCCCTACTGTTGAAATCACTGACGTGGGAATAGTAATTTTTACCCCTCCGCTATCCAACACTACCCTTCTGTTAAACTTACTGCAGTGTAAATAGTAGTTTTCACACCTACGCTATCCAACACTTTCCCTACTGTTGCACTGACTGGAGAGAGAATAGTAAATTTCATCCCTCCTCTATCCAACACTTTTCCATCTGTTGAACTCACTGTAGTGGGAATAAAAGTTTTTACTCCTACGCTATCCAACACTTTCCCTACTGATGCATCGGATTGGGAATAGTAATTTTTACCCCTCCGATATCCAACACTTTCCTTTTGCACTGACTGTAGTGGGAAATTTAAAATTGAAAGATTTTTTAATAGTTTAATGTTTTGATTTATAATAGAATGCTTTTTTAATTAGATTTTATGTTATTATTATATATATATATATATATATATATATTACCTACTGGCGGTCGCCAGTAGGTAGTTATAGTTAGGACCACGTTTCCATAGGAAATCTGCAACATTCTATTTTGAATAACTTTTGCGCCGGTTGACGAATCCTCGCAAATTTTTCAAAATAGGTGGGGCGCTACGCTCCGCTCCTACCCTGAAAGTCTCGGGGGGATTCGTCAAGCGGGGGCTGAGATAAAAGGGGGGTCCCAAAACGCGTTTTTCCCATGCATTTTTCCATAGGACCTTTAGACACAGCTACAGCCCGAACGGCTGAACAGAATTACTTGAAATTTGGCAGAGAGGTAGTCCTCAGGTCAAGGAAGTGCCTTTTGTAGGTTTGGTGTAAATCTGTTCAGTAGATTCTGAGAAAATAGCCTTTAAATCAATATATATATCTGAGCCAGCGTACGGTGCGCTTACGGTGCGCTTACCGTACGCGTACGGTGGCGTGCGCGAGCGCGATTCTGATTGGCCCTTAGATCTTAGTAAACATTCGAATCGGTCGAAACCAGGAAGCGGCGGCCGCCATTTCGTGTGTTTCACTCAGAAAAAAAAGAGTGATATCTTGAAAAGGGGGCAAGGGAGAGAGTTACAGACCCCCTAACATTTGTAAGGGGGTCAAAGAAGGACAGAAAAGTACAAAGAAAACATTTATTGATTTTAAAAAAAATCGCGGGGTACGCGTACGGTAAGCTCAACGTACGCGTACGGTAGAAAAAAAATAAAATAAAAGAAATGAAATGCAGATTTAAGAGTTTAGATATTAGGGGGCTCTAAAAAGAGCCGTTGTGTTTATGAAGTGATTTTTTAGTGGTACCTACAAGTAAGTACCGATGCAGAGTCTAAGGTTCAAGAGGAAGACTCTGTTCCCTTCATCATTGAAGTGCACACCATCTCCTCTATAAATGTCTTGCATGTCGTAACGCAAGTTGTTGTGGTAAATGGAACCCATACCATAGTCACGGAGGAAAGCAGAAACAGATTTGTTGACGTGCTTTCTTGCTTTGTCAATCTGTGGACAGAAATGATTGGACCAGTTCCATTTTTGCCTTTGGCATATGTTAGAAAACACAAAGGCAGTTTTAGGGAAAAGTGAAAACAGTTGTGCAAAGGTGTCCTTCCTAAGCATTTCCAGACCTACCCCAGTCAAAGTGCCTAGGTCATTGCCACCACAGTGCACTATTATGAGGTCAGGGTGTTGGATTTGCATGAAGGATTTCACCAATGGCATCAATTGGTGCCACTTTAACCCTCTCTGACCAATCCATTTAATGTCTACGTTTGGCAAAGCAAGGTCTCTCACCATATCTGTTTTCTCTGCATACTTTTCACTCCAGAAGACATAGCTGTGCCCTACAATCCACACTGTGAACATCTTCAAAGGAGAACTGGATGCACTCAGGAGGTGTAATTCAGTAGAATGGTAAAAAGAAATGAAAGACAGTTTGGAAATGGAGGCATACATATTTTTTTTATTAAAAAAAGAACTGATTGGCTGTTTCATACCATTCTAGAATAAAAACTAGGCTGTATGTGTAAATTAATAGAAGCATGTTTTGTATTGGTACAGAAAAATGTGTTACCAAAGAACAGTACTATGGATTTGCTGTTAGGTTTCAAAAGTCAAGCACTCTTGCTCTGTGGAATTGAAACATTGTTTGGTGAACTTCTGACCTAACTCAACAAAGCAGTGTTCCATGAGCTGTTGCTATGGTAGCAGGCAGAAGTCAAGTTGGGGGAAGGGTACTAGGCAGAAGTCAAGTTGGGGGAAGGGTACTTTTGGAAAAGGGTTGGTTTTCAACCAATAGAAATGTGTGATTACATTTGAAAAAAAGGGGGAAGCACTGAGATTTGAAATTAACATGTATATGTGTGGAAAAAGAGAGGGAAAGTTTGCCATTATCTGGTTCTGCTGAGAGGAGAGAGGTGTAAAGAACAGAGATCCTGGCTCTGATAATCTGCTGTTTGAGTGCCACATTTCTTTCACAGCTAACTAATTTTAAAGGTGAGTTCAGAGTTTGAGAGGGGATGTATATGGTAAATTAAGAAATGAATAATAGAAATGGAATTCCTTTTGTTGAAGTTGTGTTTATCATTTTCTGTTTTGGGAGAAATTTAAATGTGAGGAACATGTAAAATAATATGGACTATGTTTTCATGATAAATTAAGGTGTACTGGTAAAAATAAGGAATACTTTAAGGGTTTGAGGTTGCACTCAGTAATGCAAATATATACAGCATCAGTAAGGCTGGTTGCCCTTGCTGGAGTGTAGGCAGTCACCCAGGTTACACATGGTGCTGGTCTGAAAAAGCAGTTTCGACATGTGCTTTTTTAAGAATCTAAAAAGTGGATTCAAAATGTGTCAGTCTGTAAAAGTGTTTATCACTTGCCAAAAAAAAGAGTAGTAAGTGTGCTATCAAATTGGCAAAGAAATTTCGTTTTGTGACTAATATGAAAACATGACTCTGTGTGCAAAGAGGAATTACAGGCAGAGATTTATTGCGTATTGCTCTGGTGATTTCACAGTTGCATTAGATGGAAAGGGGGAGCCATTTTTTTGTGCAGAAGCAGACTCTTAGCACACACCCAGCTGCTTACCCTGTGGAATCATGCACAGTATTCACAAGCGAGTGGGGTTTGAGGTTTCAGTCAGTAATGCAAATACATTCAGCATCACTAAGGCTGGTTGCCCTTGCTGGAGTGTAGGCAGTCACCCAGGTTACACATGGTGCTGGTCTGAAAAAGCAGTTTGGACATGTGCTTTTTTAAGAATCTGAAAAGTGGATTCAAAATGTGTCAGTCTGTAAAAGTGTTTATCACTTGCCAAAAAAAGGCAAACATTTTTTTGGAAAAATATGTAAATATGTGTACTGTATTATAAAATGTTTTATTAAATATTAATACTTTTTTCTTTTTTTTCAGATTGAGATAGAACATTTTCGAAAACTAGAACCTTTTTTAAAGCAATTAAAATTAAATTTAAATTAATAAATATTTTTTTGAGTGGGTATGGTAAGTCAAAAATTTCATGGTCCCTTTTTTCCACTTCTCCACAATCACATTTTCAGTTTTTCATTGTAGTCTCTCAAGGACCTTGTAATGTGATAATTGATTTTTAGTGTTTTTAAAAAAAAAATAATAATAATTACGCGTACCGTACGCGTACGGTAAAAAAAAAAATCAAAAAAAAGTTTTAAAAACATATATAAAAAAATAGATGAAAGGTAAGGTTGGCTCTTACAAGAGCTGTTGTGTTCATGCAGCTACAGAGGAAAGAAAGAATGGGAATATTAGTCGGTACGACAAATGTGCTGATCTATTTTATTGTTCACTAGGGAAACACTGGTCTCCCTATGACAAATTAGATCATGACAAGTGGCGCACCGTATTTCAACCCTCAAAAAACGATGGTTTGTTTCCAGAGGAGAAGAAAAAGGAGATGCTCCCACCACAGATGAAGGGCTCACCTGACCTGCAGAAGATGGACTCGGCCCTGCAGATGATGGACCAGGCTGAGCTGCTGTGGATGTGCTTGGTTGACTTACTGAAGGGTTACCTTCAGTATGTCGAGCATGTGTCCTTCTGTGTACATCTTTAAGGTGTCTCAACATGGTGTGATTCCCGAAGGAATACTTCTTGTTGGGATTCCCTCTTGAAAGTACACGGCCACACAGCTTACAAGTCACTAAGGGTGCATTTACCTTTTTCTTGTCCTCTGGAAAAGTAAAATACTCCCATATGAAAGAGGTCTTTTCTTTCCTCCTTCTCTGCCTCAAGGTAGTGCTGCTAGCCTCACTCTCAGAAGAGCTCTGCTGTTCTGCCATCGTATCACAAAGACAACCCAGCTCCTTCTCCTAAGGGATCACAAGCAGAAATGAGGGGAATGGGTGTGGTGTAGGAGAGTTCTAAAACTGAAAATAGTTTCAACCAATCAAAAGTTGTGTTTCATGTTCACATGACCCACCGTGCGCGTACGTTACGCTTACGGTGCGCTTACGGCAAAAGTACGCATGCGCGTAAATAAGACACGCGCTCGCGCGCATGCGCATAACAGTCACTCCCCAACACTTCCGCGTAACGTGCGCGTGTAGCGTACACGCGTACGCGCCCCACGCGCAGTACGCGCGGCTACGCAAATTGCGTAACTATACGCAGAGTAGATAAATTACGGACATTGCGTAAACCGTATGCTTACCGTAAGCTTACTGTACGCGCACTAAAAAAAAAAAAAAAAAAATATATATATATATTTTCAAAGTTATACTAATATATCTTACCTGTTTGGTAAAAAAAATAAAGAGAAAACTTGAAATATTGCAGATTTTTTAGAAAAAAAACATAGTGTTTTAAGAGAATAAAAAGTTTTAAAAAAAACACATTTAATATAAGAATTTATAAAAAAAAAATCATAAAAAATCTTTAAAAAAAAATATGGGAATCACATATGTTATAGCGAAGAATTAGCATTTAAAAAACCATACAAATTCACTGAAAAAACCATGGGTTTCACACACCTTATAGTTAGAAATTAGCATTTAAAAAACCTTGCAAATTCACTGAAAAAACCATAGGTTTCACACATGTTAGAGTTAGGAATTAGCATTTAAAAAACCTTGCAAATTCAGTGAAAAAACCATAGGTTTCACACACGTTATAGTTAGCTGGACATTTCACTCGTAAAAAACCAATGAAATTTCCCCGTTATAGTTAGTTAAGCTAACTATAACTCGCGCGCCCGCAATGCACTGCTGATGACGTCACATATTACATCACTCATGACATGGTCAGTGACATCACTCATGACATCACTGATGACATCTCAAATGACATCACTGATGACATCATCCATGTGATAGAGTGGCAGACCTCCTCTCACCCTAATATAACCTTTGATACACACATTCAAAAATAGAGACTGAAATTTTCAAAAAAATGGACATACCAATACCAATTACAACAACCTCTTCAATAATTCTAAGATCCACATAAACATCCACTTATTCACCAACAGTCCTGTACAGTCACTCATTCGTGTACTCACACATCATATGTACTCATACACCTATACATCCTGTAACACAATGCCACTCATCCATAGAGTTACTCACACACATGGTTACTCATGCTAATAAAGAATCAAACATCCATTTACTTGCATATACAGTTATACACACACCACCACACTTACTTCTACGGAAACTTACACATACTTAGTCTTTTAAACAATCACTTATAGAAACACATACTTATTCATACAGGAACTCTTTCAATCTCTCACTCTCACATACACTCACTTATATACACCAATAGTCACATATACTAGTTTAAAACATATGTAGTTACTCATAGAGACACTATTGAGACAGCCATTCACTCACTAACACACCCATACACACACTCTTCCACCCATACAGTCCTGCACATATGCTGTCTTCAACACATACAAACAGTGAGTCACTCATTCATGCACTTATTCACTACGTAATACCCCCCACTGAACCATACAGACACTCAGACACTCATACTGATACTCAAAAAACCAACTAATAACCTATATAGACACTCATGTTGCTGCTCACCAACCCATGCAGCCACTTATACACAAAGTGAGAGACTGATACAGGTATTTACACATTTAAACATTACTCACTTAGCCATGTATTCAATAAGATACACTTAATCAGTCAGTAATACAATCAATTTTTCAAAAACAAATCATCCATTTAGACACTTATATACTCATTTATTCTTCCATCGACCTTGAGATATATAAAACATATTTAATTTTCAGAAAAACACACATTCACTGGATGATGTCATCAGTGATGTCATCAGTGATGTCATTTGAGATGTCATCAGTGATGTCATGAGTGATGTCACTGACCATGTCATGAGTGATGTAATATGTGACGTCATCAGCAGTGCATTGCGGGCGCGCGAGTTATAGTTAGCTTAACTAACTATAACGGGGAAATTTCATTGGTTTTTTACGAGTGAAATGTCCAGCTAACTATAACGTGTGTGAAACCTATGGTTTTTTCACTGAATTTGCAAGGTTTTTTAAATGCTAATTCCTAACTATAACATGTGTGAAACCTATGGTTTTTTCAGTGAATTTGCAAGGTTTTTTAAATGCTAATTTCTAACTATAACGTGTGTGAAACCCATGGTTTTTTCAGTGAATTTATATATATATATATATATATATATATATATATATATATATATATATATATATATATATATATATATATATATGCAAGAAAAACCTGAGTTGCTGGATATCGATCCAGGGATCACCAGGTACGGTCCACCAAAGTCAATAGGGGCGATTACAACAACAGCATCACCAGTGTGTGGGACAAACTCACCATCTGGAGAAACAAGGGTATCCTAGAATGGGAGGAGTTCTGTTATCTGAAAAACGATTTTCCCGTATTGCCCACGCTGTATCTACTCCCCAAACTCCACAAGGACCCCACTAATCCCCCAGGACGTCCCATTGTGTCCTCCAGGGGAAGTGTATCTGAACATATATCCAAATATGTAGATCACTTCCTCAGGGATTATGTGATTCAGCTTCCCAGCTACATCAGGGACACCAAAGACTTCCTCAATAAGATCGATGGAGTTAATTGGGAAGATGACTTTCTGATGATCACCTTGGATGTACAATCCTTGTACACCATTATTGACCACCAGCAAGGTCTCAAAGCGTGTGAGCATCTCCTTAGATCTAGACCTGCCCATCTCAGGGAACACAACAAAATGATTCTGGGCATGATCAGTTTTTGCCTCTCTAACAACATCTTTCTTTTTAATGGGGTGCTGTATCGACAGACTGTCGGTACAGCGATGGGTTTGTGCTTTGCTCCCAGCTTTGCCAACCTTTTCATGGGGCACTGGGAGGAAGAGATTTTTTCCAACCCCGAATTGAACAAATATCTTGGCCACATCCGCATCTGGATGCGCTACATCGACGACTTGTTCGTCGTATGGAAAGGGGAGCATCAGGAAGCCATTGAGTTCATAGATAGACTCAACATCAATGACAGAAACATTGTTCTTACCAGCAGTATCAGCAGAACCCATGCAGAGTACCTTGATGTCTGTTTGGACATCAAGAAGATAAAAATCAACACCACTCTTTTCAGAAAGAACACTGCTGGTAACAGTGTCTTACACGCCCTCAGTAGCCACCCGGAGACTCTCAAATGGAGCATTCCATACGGTGAGCTACTCAGGGCCAAGAGAAATTGTAACACAGATGAAACATATCAACTAGAAAGTAAAGAGATGTTGTCCAGATTTAAGATCAGAGGCTACCCGAATTGGGTTTTGCAGAAGGCCAAGACCAGAGCAGATGCAATATCCAGAGCCCATACCATCAGAGAAAGGGAGACTGAATCCCCTGGGAGTGAAGAGGACACAACACGTCTGATCCTGACTTACAATTCGGATTCCAGCAGCATTAAGAGAATATTGGCCAAAAACTGGGATATTCTTAAATGTGACCACACAATTGGCGAATTGTTGCCTGACAGGCCCACGATTACATACAGAAAGGGCAAAAGCATCAGGGACATGTTGGTTCACAGTGATGTTACCATCTATTCCAACATACACGAACATGGCCTACAGGGATTCTTTCCCTGTGGGCACTGTAAGGCGTGTAAAAATAGTACACTAGTCAAGAATATTTGCTACAATGGCATCACTAAGAAAATTGCACAGTTTCTCACCTGTAGTACCACCTTTGTCGTGTATGTCATAGAGTGCCCATGTAAATTGTGGTACTTAGGGAGTACTACCTTGTTGGCTAAAAAGCGTGTGCTTGAACACTATCGTGCTATAATACACAAAGACGATAAGTACCCTGTGGCCCGACACTTTAGTGATGTACATTTTTCCAACCCTGCCCTTCTGAGATGTTTTGTTTTGGAACAGATCAACATAAATCCCAGGGGCGGTAATAGAGTACTCAAACTCAGACAAAGAGAATCAAAGTACATCATTGATTTTCAGACCAAGGCACCGGGCGGGTTGAATCAGGATGAGGAGCTGGCAATTCATCTCAGAGAATAACATCTATTAGCCTTTGCCTCTCCCACGTGACATCTTTCTCAGTGGTACCATAATGTGATGAACAATTAATGTCTCTCTTTTCTTTCCCCTTTTGCTGAATCTTTTACTCCCCGTGTGATGGATCTTCTCTTTCCATGTGTTAGATCTGTGTGCACATGAGATCTTATATATTATACATGTTGTATATTTTTAACAATTTTTGCATTTTCTTATCATTGCAATTTCTTTTCACAGGAGGAAAGGAAGGGGCCCACACACTGGCACGTTCACTTCACGGGCAACCTACCCTTTTCCCCTCCGGCACACTGAGCACCTTGACTTGAAGACGCACGGGAGTCTGCATTAAGTACCATCTGGCACTTGCCATTTCTTTTCACTTGAACTTTCCTTGAACTTTTTTGAAGTTTACACAGTATCAAGTTGATGGAATTCAGGGGGTTGGTATCCTTGAGGACTGTTATGTGTACATTCAATGGCTTAACATGCATACAGAGAGTGTGGGGACACTTGCCCTTGCCAATTTTGATTTCGCTTGCTAATATAGTTTTCAAACTGATGCAACGTTGTTCATTTCATTTTACATACAGATCTCTTTATCATCTCTTACGTAGCAGCCACCATTAAGACTGAGTGTTCTTTGCTTTTTAGCCTGGTTAACATTGAAGCATGCCATTTTCCGGCATCATAACTGGCACAATAACTGGCACACGCAGAGGACTTATTTACCCCTGGATACATTCACATGCCGGTTAATTTAGCCGGTGATGTCTACATTAGGTTAGACTGATGGATACAGTGCTTTACATTTTATTTTAGCGCTGTTTTAGTTTAGATCTGTACAGACACGCGATTATATTGGAATAACAGACACTTCCTTTACAACACAGATCTGGTACCTACGTAACTACCCCCAGCAGACGTATGCGCTCTTGTTTACAGACGTGCTTTTGTCACCATGGTCACAACTGTTATTCTCATTTATTATTGTCAGTCAACATTCCATGGATTATGTACACTTTTGTTCAATCATTATTTTAATCATTATTGTGTACCTTTTGACCCATGATGTGTTCAGATTTGGTTTTGGATTTATAGCCATTTATGTTGTGAGATTGTTGACTTTTTGACCATTACAAGATGTCTGCCGTTTGTAAATAGTATTCGACCTGAATTGTCCTATGTCGATGTTTAGCGCTGTGCAACTTTATTAATTACGTTTGTCACAATGCACTGTCAGTTTATGTGAGCAAGACTTCGGAGTAAGTCGTAACGCGTCGTAAATAAACACCCTTGGAGCCCTCTTATGTGTCCTGTGGTCCGCTGACTGAGAGCGCGCGTATATTGACTTTCTGAACCGGATATATATATATATATATTCACTGAAAAAACCATAGGTTTCAGGGGTGTTATAGTTAGCTGGACTTTTCACTTGTACAAAACCATTGAAATTCCCCCGTTATAGTTAGTTCAGCTAACTATAACTCGCGCGCCCGCAATGCACTGCTGATGACGTCACATATTACATCACTCATGACATGGTCAGTGACATCACTCATGACATCACTGATGACATCTCAAATGACATCACTGATGACATCACTGATGACATCATCCTTGTGATAGAGTGGCAGACCTCCTCTCACCCTAATATAACCTTTGATACACACATTCAAAAATAGAGACTAAAATTTTCAAAACAATGGACATACCAATACCAGTTACAACAACCTCTTCAGTAATTCTAAGATCCACATACACATCCACTCATTCACCAACAGTCCAATACAGTCACTCATACATGTACTCACTCATCATATGTACTCATACACCTATACATCCTGTTACACAATGCCACTCATCCATAGAGTTACTCACACACATAGTCACTCATGCTAATAAAGAATCAAACATACATTTACTTGCATATACAGTTATACACACACCACCACACTTACTTCTACGGAAACTTACACATACTTAGTCTTTTAAACAATCACTTATAGAAACACATACTTATTCATACAGGAACTCTTTCTATCTCTCACTCTCACATATACTCACATATATAGACCAATAGTCACATATACTAGTTTAAAACATATGTAGTTACTCATAAAGACACTATTGAGACAGTCATTCACTCACTAACACACCCATACACACACTCATCCACCCATACAGTCCTGCACACATACTGTGTTCAACACATACAAACAGTGAGTCACTCATTCATGCACCTATGCACTACGTAATACCCCCACCGAACCATGCAGACACTCTGACTGATACTCAAAAAACCAACTAATAACCTATATAGACACCCATGTAGCTACTCACCAACCCATGCAGCCACTTATACACAAAGTGAGAGACTGATACAGATATTTACATATTTAAACATTACTCACTAAGCCATGTATTCACTATGATACACTTAATCAGTCAGTTACACAATCAATTTTTCAAAAACAAATCATCCATTTAGACACTTAAATACCCGTTTATTCTTCCATCGACCTTGAGATATACATATATAAAACATATTTAATTTTCAGAATAACACACATTCACTGGATGATGTCATCAGTGATGTCATCAGTGATGTCATTTGAGATGTCATCAGTGATGTCATGAGTGATGTCACTGACCATGTCATGAGTGATGTAATATGTGACGTCATCAGCAGTGCATTGCGGGCGCGCGAGTTATAGTTAGCTGAACTAACTATAACGGGGGAATTTCAATGGTTTTGTACAAGTGAAAAGTCCAGCTAACTATAACACCCCTGAAACCTATGGTTTTTTCAGTGAATTTCTGAGGTTTTTTAAATGCTAATTCCTAACTATAACGTGCCTGAAACCTATGGTTTTTTCTGTTAATTTCAAAGGTTTTTTAAATGCTAATTTCTAACTATGCCTACAGAGATAGGACATGTGAAGAAAGAAGAAAAAATGCACAGAAAGAAACAAAAGAAGTGCAGAAAGAAGCAACAGAAGTCCTCAAATACGAAGATAAGTGCAGGAAGAAGGATAACGTGCAGAAAGAACAAAAAGAAGAGCAGAAAGAAGCCTTGTTGCAAAATCATCCTGTACCCTCAACTTTTTCAGACGGATACTGGTGGTAACTGAGTCTGACTAACCAGTCCTAGAGCCAGTGCTATGTTAAAAGACACTTAGAATACAGTGAAAACACCTACATACACTAGGGAACATTATGCGTTGGGGTCCCCCTGTGATTAGCCTTACCTCCTCTATAAGCCCCTAGTATATAATAGGGCATGGGGATTAAAACTACCTCTTAAAACAGGCCACAGGGCGTTTTTGCACACGTTAACTCAGGCCCCGTCCCCTCCTTTCACCATTGTGTAAACACGCCCTGTGTCCGTTTTTAGTTGGGAGATTAAGTTCATTTGAGTCCTGAGGGTCCCTAGGGTCCAACTAGCCCACTAGGTACCTCCAGTAAGTGCCACAGAGCTGCGTTGCAGAGAGGTGTAAAAAGTGGCACGGCCTGGACCACCTCTCTGCAATGCAGCTCAGTGGCGCTTACTGGAAGCACTTGGTGGGCTAGTTAGCCCCCAGGGGCCCTCAGTATTGAAGGGAAATTATATCCCCAATTTAAAACGTGCCATGGTGCGTGTTTGCACACGTCACCTCAGGCCCCGTCCCCTCCCTTCACCACTGTGTAAATGCGCCCTGTGGCTGTTCTAAGTTGAGAGATTAAGTCCCCTTGAATCCTAAGGGTCCCTAGGGTCACACTAGACCACTAGGTACCTCCAGTAAGCGCCACAGAGCTGCGTTGCAGAGAGGTGTAAAAAGGGGCTTGGCCTCAGAACACCTGTCTGCAGCGCAGCTCCCTGGCGCATACTGGAGATGCCTGTTGGGGGCGCGTTTGCAGAGTGCTGCATGGAGGGGGCATGGCCTCCGGCACGATGCCAGTCTTTTATTTATTTTATTTTTTTAAGAAGGGGGGCTGTGTGGTTCCCCTTCTTATTCTAATTTATTGGCCCTGATGACCCCATCCCCCAGGGCCTGTCTCCTAATTATATTTTTTTGACCCCAATCCCCAGGGCCGGCCACTGTTTTTTATTATTTTTAAAAAATATATATTTATAGACACACCTAGGACATGCTGGACAAACCGTACGTAGCTATCACCATGACGATTTGCGTGATATTCATTAAAAGGCGACTATGCATGCAATTAATCCACGTGGAATGTATTTACACCACTAGTGAAGCTCTGACATGTCTGATGCTCTACCGTGCCTAATCCCGGTAGACACCCTTGTCGTTTATTTATACAAACATGGGTAGCTATTGACCGGCACATTTAATACACATGCACACCAAGCCATTCAAAGGGGATTCGACAAAAATTCGACCAAAACTATGCAAGAAACCCCCCTCACAGTTAATAAAACACACATCCACTGCCGGATGTGTAATACTTTTTATTTTACTCTCTGGAAAGGGGACGAACATCACTTGCGAGTCACAGCGCGCTCCTGACAGAGCCCAATGCTGTGTTACACCCACCATTGCCTGCCGAGTGCCACACACCTCTGTATTGTATTCCACTAGCTAGTGCATATGCTATGACACTCTCTAGCCCATGTGCACTGTAACACCACCCCGTGAAAATGTCATGCCACACTTGTCTTCGCACGGGTTATATTGCCCCATCTAACGTGCCTTCCTCGATGCCTATGTTATAACGCACAGTGCTATGCCATACATATTACAATTTGGGATCCATATCTTTGTCACAGTGCATATGCAACGTTACACTCCCCAGCACATATTTTATATTACAACTTTAGAGACTAGTTAGGTTACACAACACTGCCCTGTGCATATTACACTCCAAGGCGCATATCGCATAGCACGCGCTAGTGCCTGTGCTATCTCGCGCTCTCCAATGAATCTGTCATTGCGCACAATGTATTGCATATTATATTTCACGCCTGGTTCATCTTATATCACACTTTTTGGTGCATAGTTTATACCATACACTATATCTAGTTTTCATTTTCAATCGTGCTCTCAGGACTATGTTCTATATAACACTGTGTTCACCTACCCTTTTCACGGGCATTACATTTTGCGATAGGGGGTGGAGGGTCAGGGGGTGTTTTTGCCAAGTGAGCCCGGAGTCACAGTCACTAACGTCTTCTTCTTCCTGAATAAAAGTGAGATTATGCTGCATACGTGTTCATATTTTAAGTAGTTTGCACAGACAAAATGTTTTAAAAACAATAAAGTTTCTAATACCCGCCTTCTCTGAACAGTTAGCTTGCTGCCCCATCCCCCTCCTCCCTATCCTCTGTTGTGTGAATCCATGGACTAGCCTCCTCCCTCCTGCCATGCATGGTCTGATGTGCTGCCACTGCCCTCAATTTAGTATGATGTACCAGTCCACTCCTCCTGCCCTCCATTGCCCAATTCTATGCCCCATCATTGACCTCCTGCTTAAACTCTGTGCTTAGCTTGCTGCCCCTCTTCTCCTTCCCCCTGCCCTCCGATGTCTTTGTGCATGCCCCTGCTCCATCCTTTTTGCCCACCATGTCCCATGGACCTGCCACTCCTATCTACTCTGAGTGTTCTGTTGAGCTGCCACTCCCCTCCCACCTGCCTAGCATTGTCAGATGACTGTAACCTGTCCCTGCCACCTCCACCCTGCCTGTCCACATGCCATGCCTCTATCCTCTTCCTCCTGTCCTACATGGTCCATTGTACTGCCACACCCTTCTGCCCTCCCTGGTCTGTTGTGCTGCAACTGCTCCTCCTGCCTGCCCCGTGTGGTCTGTTGTGAGGCCCCTTCCCCTGAACTTTCTTGTCTGTGTACAGGTCCTGACCCTCCCTTCTATCCTCCATCGTCCTTTGTGCATGCCCCTGCACCCTCCTTCTTGCCCATCATAGCCATTGTGCTGCCACTAACCCTCCCACTTGCCATGCCTGGTCTTCTGTGCTGCCATGGCCCCTCCCACCTTCCCTGTGTGGTCAGTTAGCTGCCCCTGACCCCCTCCCACCTTCCCTCCATGGTCTGTGTGTATGCCATCACAGTCTCACTGTTGCTCTTCATGTTGTGTCTTGCTTCTAGTGCCCATCCTGCCTGACCTCCATGGCCATCTTGCTGCTCCTGCCCTGCCCCCTTGCCCCCAGCCCTCTGTTTACATGTGCAGACCCCTACTCCCTCCCTCCTGGCTTGTCTGTTCCATTGTAATGCCCCTGATCCGTCCCTCCTGCCCTTTATGGTCTGTTATGCTGCAGCCTTCTCTCCTGTCTGTCCATTATGGTCAGCTAGCTACCATTGCCTCTTGCCCCTCTGTTCTCTGTTGTCCATGTGCATGGTCCTGTCCCCTCCCTCTTGCTTTCTATGGATTGTTGTGCTGCACTCCCGTCCTGCATGCCCTGTGTGGTGTATTGTGCTGCTGCAAACCCTGATGCCTGCCCTGCAGGGTCAGTTTGGTACACCTCTCCATGTCTCTCCTGTCCTCTGTTATCCAAGTCCATGTCCCTATCCCATTTCCTTCCATGATCCAATGTACCATACTTGCGAACATTTTGAACTTGGTAAGAGGGAGATTTTGAAAAAAAACTGGGGTATTGATTTTCCCCTTTGAGTTACATTGAAAAAGAGGATATTGTAGACAGGAGACAGATCAAATAAAGCCCATTTGAGCTTAAAAACATTGGACGTTTCCTGGCTGAATCGGGTCTGTTGGCATGTATGGTTGTACTACCATTGCCTCTTCCTTCTGCCCACAATGGTCTATTACATTGCCACAGCCTTGAAGGAGGGTAGATTTTGTATCACAGGGGGCCCCTGGCCCGTTCTGTCCACACCTGAAGTATGAGACCCTTGTCCTTGCCCTGCCAGCCGCATTTGTAGGCCGTATTAAATTGACCAGCGGGTCCTGTGTTGCTATGTAATTATCCTGAGACATCCTTACCACTCAGCCAGCATAAAACCTTCATAAAAACCTTCTGTTCAATATGTAGGCCTCTTTGTTAAATTGACCATAGCTCTGCAATTTTAGTGTATAGCAGTCTGAAGGCAGGTCTGCGAGGCCTTCTGCTCCAAACTAGTAGCCCCCACCCTACCCGAGTGCTCCGTGCTCGGTATCAAAGTTCAACATCCCCCTGAAGCTGTCGACATACAGTAGGCTGCATCCTGGACTGGTACTTGCTTCCTGGGCAGGGTTCCCGCTTTTAAGGAAGTGGCAACCGCAGAGCGTCAAGTTAGGAGAACTGAGGAGATTTTATACATGAATATATTGAATTCCTGTACAATACCCATTATTTTCTGCTTGCTCTATGGAACTTACGATAAGCGATTGGCCTGAGAGACTGACCTTTTCACCCAGTCCATTGTCAGCATTAAGTGGGTAAATGACGAAATGTCTGGTAAAATCTGCAGACGAAGCTTTTGGGTAGCATACGTAGGTAGATGTAGCGTGCAAAGGAGCCCACAAAATGATATAAAAAGGGAGCACCCACAGATATCGACGGACAACCTCTCCGTCTGTATGTAGGTTAACAGGCTGTGCAGGTTTTCCCCAAGAACTGGGAGCTCTTGTCTTCCTTTGCTTAAAATGTCTTGCTCTGCTTTGCTTGAAGTATCTTATTCTATTTTACCTATATGAAATGTCATGTTATGTTTAACCATTGTTCTCTTTACTTTTGCATTTAAAAGATGTTGTATTGTAATTGCAGGAATGCTTGCTCTAAGAGTAAATGTGAGTGTCCCTAGGTAACATTTTCCTTGGTGTAACTTGTTTCTCATGATGCATTAATAGATGTGTTTTCTCTCTCTCTCTGTCAGTCCATTAATTGAGATACAGAGAATATCATGACAGCTGTATGATTATCTGGATTCTGTATTTTGTACTTTATGTCTCTATTCTGCGGTTTCTTTGAAGTTGCATCTTCTCATTAAACTGCCATTGTATTCTGCCTCCAATTCCATGTCTCATATGTCTGTTTTCTTCATTTTTGGAGCAAGCGTTCCTAGGCACCCCGGCTCAAATTAAGGTGCCCCTTTTGTCCCTGACTCACTCTCCTGCTCAGTTCTGTGGTGGCTCCCGGGGCTCTGGGGACCGCCCCTAGCTTCCTTGACCCGTAATAGATCTTCCCTCCAACAGCCTCTCTTGCAAGTCCTGTATTGTTGGTTTGTTGCCCCTGCCCCCCTTTCCACTGCCCTCCATAGTCTGTTGTGCTTCCACGGCCCTTCCTGCCTGCTCAGTGTGGTTAAATTGTTGCCTTTGCACCCTCCTACCTGCCTTCAATTTTCAGAGTCCGTGCCCCTGGCCTCTGCCTCTCAACAGTATCCTAATGAACAACTAGATTGCTACCATTCTATATTTATTACAAAAGTGTGGAACGCCTGACATCATCTTGATGTAATCAAAACTGTAATACCTAGAGCATTCCTTTAGAAATTACATATATGAGAGGGTCTTATTGGCATCAAAATTATGGTTAGTGCTCTAAAAGACTAAAATAAGGACATATTTTCTGAGTTTTCAAATAGCGACAAAGCACTTTTAAATTATTTGTTATCTTTATGTTTTTTTATCTAGTTGACAACTTGATTAAATGTTGCACTTAGGGGAGAGGATGTGGTGTTACTTCCAGAACTGCAGACTTTGCAACTGGGGAACCAGGTTGAAGTTTCTGCTTCAGCTCGACATTCTGTGATTCTGGTCAAATCACTTAGTCTCCCCATGTCTACAACCAAAATGAATTTGTTCTTGTGTGATGTAACCAATGCTCATGTAAAGCACTCCAATACCTGACAAGTCTGCACTATATAACACTGCAAAAACACAAAATAATAACTGTTTTGCACACTTCTGTCATTGGGCTATATTTGGGCTATATCTGGGTGATTTTGGGCTACATTTGGGCTCTTTTGTCTCCGGTGGCCATCTTGGGAGATTTATTTGTTATGAAGTTTCCTATTTTCCTCATGTACTGCAGTCTCCTCAGTCGGAAATGCTTTCAGTTTTTTACTTTGATTCCATCATGAAGGTATTCAGATATGTCACACATTTGCCATGAATTCTGAATGTTAGCACTCTAGTTGCTCATTAGATCACTGTAGTAAAACTACTGTTCACCATGGAAGTCTGCTCCTGGTATTAAAAGTGCATGTTTCAGTCTGCATGTCAGAATTTTTTAATGAAATAGAAGAGGATTTGAGAAGTCACTCAAAATGTGCCCTCATTTTCTTTCTTCAGCATTAATCATAATTTCTATGGCAAAATGAACCCCCTCATTGTGTTCCTTTTTAAATTAAATGTTTTAAGTGTTACCAGTTTATTCCAATCAAGATGGCTTCAGGTGTGCCATACTTTTGTCATAATGAAGACAGTAAGTGCTCTAGTTGTTTTTAAGAACATTCTTGGACATTCTGTCATTGGGCTATACTTGGGCTACATCTGGGTGATATTTGGGCTACATTTGGGCTCTTTTGTCTCTGGTGGCCATCTTGGGAGACTTATTTGTTATGAAGTTTCCTAATTTCCTCATTTACTGCAGTCTCCTCAGTAGGAAATACTTTCAGTTTTTTACTTTGATTCCATCAAGAAGGCATTCAAATGTGTCACACATTTGCCATAAAATCAGAATGTTAGCACTCTTTTTGCTCATTAGATCACTGTAGTAAAGCTACTGCTCACCAGGGAAAACTGCTGCTGGTATTGAAAGTGCATGTTTCAGTCTGCATGCCAGGATTTGAGAAGTCACTCAAAATGTGCCCTAATTTTTCTTTCTGCAGCACTAATCATACTTTTTATGGAAAAATGAACCACCTCATTGTGTTCCTTTTTAAATTAAATGTTTTAAGAGTTACCACTTTAATCCAAGCAAGATGGCTTCAGGTGTGCCATACGTTTATCATAAGTAGGACTGTTAGCGCTCTAGTAGTTCTTTGGAACACTCTGGAAAGCTGCAGTAGAACACAAAGGAATCAACTGACAGTCTCTGCCCTTGTTGGATGTACATGTTTTACTGAGAATGTCAGACTTCATTCTCACATGACTGAGAAAGATAATGTGAATTTACAGAAAATAAGCTCTCAGTTTAGCTTATAGATCACCTTCCAAACCTCTGTGGTAAAAGCATGAGAAAATATTTTTCTCTCAATCATGATATCCCAGCAGAAGGCTTTTTCACATGGTGAAATCACCTTAGAACATACCACAATTCCTAAAATGAGTATGGTACCATCAACAAATGATTTATAATGTAACTAAAGTCTTAAAATCTTCTATTAACTGCAATGCTTTTTAATGAGGTGCTATCATGTATATTGGTCCCAAGATGGCTGCCAACACTTCTTGGATGAAGTGCTGACAGCCAATCAGATCTCAGGATGAGATGTGTGGTTAGGCTCCGCCCACATATATATATTGATTTAAATGCTATTTTCTCAGGAACTACTGAACAGATTTACACCAGACCTACAAAAGGCACTTCCTTGACCTGAGGACTACCTCTCTGCCAAATTTCAAGTAACTCTGTTCAGCCGTTCGGGCTGTAGCTGTGTCTAAAGGTCCTATGGAAAAATGCATGGGAAAAACGCGTTTTGGGACCCCCCTTTTTTCTCAGCCCCCGCTTGACGAATCCCCCCGAGACTTTCAGGGTAGGAGCGGAGCGTAGCGCCCCACCTATTTTGAAAATTTCGCGAGGATTCATCGACCGGCGCCAAAGTTATTCCAAATAGAATGTTGCGGATTTCCTATGGAAACAGGGTCCTAACTATAACTATCTACTGGCGACCGCCAGTAGATAATATATATATATATATATATATATATGCAAGAAAAACCTGAGTTGCTGGATATCGATCCAGGGATCACCAGGTACGGTCCACCAAAGTCTTTAAAATGTTCTTAAAAAATTAGCATCCAAAGAAACGGGTTACAGCTTCCTTATAAATTTATTTCATATCACCAAAAATAAAGAGAGTGTACAGACAAGTGTCCGCCCCGGACGTGTTTCGATCGTACATACATACATACATACATATATATATATATATATTCAATGAAAAAACCAAAGGTTTCACACACGTTATAGTTAGCTGGACATTTTACTCGTAAAAAACCATTGAAATTCCCCCGTTATAGTTAGTTAAGCTAACTATAACTCGCGCGCCCGCAATGCACTGCTGATGACATCACATATTACATCACTCATGACATGGTCAGTGACATCACTCATGACATCACTGATGACATCTCAAATGACATCACTGATGACATCATCCCGTGAATGTGTGTTTTTCTGAAAATTAAATATGTTTTATATATGTATATCTCAAGGTCGATGGAAGAATAAATGGGTATATAAGTGTCTAAATGGATGATTTGTTTTTGAAAAATTGATTGTGTAACTGACTGATTAAGTGTATCTTAGTGAATACATGGCTTAGTGAGTAATGTTTAAATATGTAAATATCTGTATCAGTCTCTCACTTTGTGTATAAGTGGCTGCATGGGTTGGTGAGTAGCTACTTGAGTGTCTATATAGGTTATTAGTTGGTTTTTTGAGTATCAGTATAAGTGTCTGATGTCTGTATGGTTCGATGGGGGGTATTACGTAGTGCATAGGTGCATGAATGAGTGACTCACTGTTTGTATGTGTTGAAGATAGTATGTGTGCAGGACTGCATGGGTGGATGAGTGTGTGTATGGGTGTGTTAGTGAGTGAATGACTGTCTCTACAGTGTCTTTATGAGTAACTACATATGTTTTTAACTAGTATATGTGACTATTGGTGTATATAAGTGAGTATATGTGAGAGTGAGAGATTGAAAGAGTTCCTGTGTGAATAAGTATGTGTTTCTATAAGTGATTGTTTAAAAGACTAAGTATGTGCAAGTTTCCGTAGAAGTAAGTGTGGTGGTGTGTGTATAACTGTATATGCAAGTAAATGGATGTTTGATTCTTTATTAGCATGAGTGACTATGTGTGTGAGTAACTCTACGGATGAGTGGCATTGTGTAAGAGGATGTATAGGTGTATGAGTACATATGATGAGTGAGTACATGTATGAGTGACTGTATAGGACTGTTGGTGAATGAGTGGATGTGTATGTGGATCTTAGAATTACTGAAGAGGTTGTTGTAACTGGTATTGGTATGTCCATTGTTTTGAAAAGTTTAGTCTCTATTTATGAATGTGTGTATCAAAGGTTATATTAGGGTGAGAGGAGGTCTGCCACTCTATCACAAGGATGATGTCATCAGTGATGTCATCAGTGATGTCATTTGAGATGTCATCAGTGATGTCATGAGTGATGTCACTGACCATGTCATGAGTGATGTAATATGTGACGTCATCAGCAGTGCATTGCGGGCGCGCGAGTTATAGTTAGCTTAACTAACTATAACGGGGGAATTTCAATGGTTTTTTACGAGTAAAATGTCCAGCTAACTATAACGTGTGTGAAACCTTTGGTTTTTTCATTGAATTTCTAAGGTTTTTTAAATGCTAATTCCTAACTATAACGTGTGTGAAACCTATGGTTTTTTCATTGAATTAGCAAGGTTTTTTAAATGCTAATTCCTAACTATAACGTGTGTGAAACCCATGGTTTTTTCAGTGAATTTGCAAGGTTTTTTAAATGCTAATTTTTTTTTTTCTTCTATTTTTTTAAACATATTTTTAATTTAATGTTCTAACCTTTTATAAAGACTATGGTTAAATTTTTAAAATTCTTTAATATGTTTTTTTAAATATATTTCATAAAATAAACATGTTATAATTTTTTCCAGTACATTTTTTCCTTTTTTTTTTAGTACGCGTACCGTAAGCTTACGGTAAGCGTACGGTTTACGCAACGCCCGTAATTTATCTACGCTGTTTGCGTATAGTTACGCAATTTGCGTAGCCGCGCGTACTCCGCGTGGGACGCGTACGCGTGTACGCTACACGCGCACGTTACGCGGAAGTGTCGGGTAGTGACTGTTATGCGCATGCGCGCAAGCGCGTGTCTTTTTTACGCGCATGCGCACTTTTGCCGTAAGCGTACCGTAAGCGTACGGTAGGTCATGTGATCATGAAACACAACTTTTTTTTTTTTTTTTTTTTTTTAATTTTTATTGAACAATAATTCGATTACAAGCACGGGCCTACAACCACCAGGGCCGGCCGCTAAGTACAGAATGAAATATACATTTATCAAGGCTGCAGTCGGTTCCCGGGGCTCGGCCCCGTAGTGGCTCCGGATAGTTCTAAAGGAACAGGAGACTTAAGTCCAACAGACACAAAAACTAAAAAAAAAAAAAAAAAAAAAAATAAAAACAAAAGGCGAGGCATAAAGACAAACAGCGCAGGTCAGGCTTCCTCCGGGGAACTCCAGTTCAGACCAATAAGCAGCCTGCAAAAGGAAGGAGTACCGGGAGGCTGGGGACGGGGGGGGGGGCCAAGGGAAATGAACGTCCATATGTAGTCATTCCAATAGGTGCCAGGAACCGTCAAGGGTCAGGGGGACATGGCGATATCGGTGTCCACCAGGGGGGGCGTACAGATAACCCCGCGATACGCATTCCATTGCCCCCAGATTCTGCCCCATGCCCCCGGCTTACCACGGGCCACATACACAGTCTTCTCCCTGAACATACACCAGTCCATATTCTCCTTCCATACTGACACAGTGGGCGGCCGCTGGGCACCCCAAAGCTGCGCTATATCTCTCTTGGCAATCATGTTCCCCAGGGCCGCCCACCGAGTCTGAGCCGCGCTGTAATCATTGGGCTCCCACACATTCAGGACACAGCGACGCACCTCCGGCAGCAGCACAACCCCAGTGACCTGTCCCATAACCGTATGGACCCGGCGCCAGTAGTCCGCCACCTCGCGGCACTCCCACAGGATATGGAGAAAGGTGGCGCTGAGCCCACAACCCCGCTTACAGAGCCCGTCGTCGGAAAATCCCATCGAGACCAAGCGAGGACCCGTCACATACACCCGGTGAAGAATCTTAAGCTGTACCAACCGGAGACGGGCTGGAATGGCGACCTCCTTGGGGGACGACAGTGCAGACTGCCAGTCCTCGTCGTCCAATTCCACCCCATCCCCCGTCCAAGCCTCCCGAAGGCGCACAAAGAGGTCAGCCCGATGATTGATCAGTTTTTTATAAATTAAAGAAATAGTACTGTCAGGGACATGTCCGTCAAGTATGCGGTCCTCGAGGGGCGAGGAAACCGGGATCTTGGTCCCCTCCCCAAAGACCGAGAGCAGGGCGTGTCGAACCTGGGCATAGCGGAAGAACTCCCTGTCCGTAAGCTCATATTCGGCCTGAAGCACCGCGAAAGTCTTAACCGCGCCCTTATGCCACAGGTCTCCCACTTTGCTGATACCAATCGTGTCCCACTGGTCAAACCCCTTCGTAGTCCAGAGGCTGCCCAGGCGATCGGAGGCAAACAAAGGAGTAGCACATGTTAGTCGCTCACTCCAGCCCGTGGCCGCAGTGGCAGCCCTCCAGGTCCGCACCGCAATCTTAGTAGGACCCGTAAGGGTCCGGCCAGCCGAGCGGGAGTAAAGTGCCCTGTTATAGTTCCCGCCGGGAAGCAGGAACTTGTCCATCTCATACGCCGGATTCAGGCCAGGCGCATACGTGGCATGGTTAATGGCCGAAAGCTGCGCGGCCCAATAATACCTGCGAATGTCGGGAAGCGCGATGCCCCCGTCGTACCAGGGGAGAGTAAGCTTAGCAAGAGCAATACGCGCCCGCCCGTCCCACACCAGTCTCCTCTTCAGGCTCTCCACCTCCCGAAAGTAGGCCACTGGGATGACGTCGAAGGAGTTCTGGAGTGCATAGAGGAACCTGGGAAGGGACATCATTTTGAACAGCGCGGCCCGACCCAGCGGGGACAGGGGCAGCCTGCACCACCGGGCCGTGTCCTCTCGCAATCGCCGAAGTGGACGCAGGAGATTCTGCTCATAGCGAGCCACCGGGTCCAGCGAAACGTATATCCCCAGGTACTTAAAGCCGCTCAGAGATACTTGGATCGGAAGCCGAGGCGGCAGGAGAGGAGGACCACCGGAGATCGGATAGACGCAGGATTTAGACCAATTGATCGTGAGACCCGAATTGTTCCCAAAGGAAGTCAGAACGTCAAAGAGGACGTTGAGCGACTGCCGCGGTGAGGTGAGATACAGGAGAATATCGTCCGCATACAGCGAGACCCGATCTTCGAAGCCCGGGGCCCACCGGATCCCTCTAAGCGAGGGCTCCCAGCGGAGCCAAGCAGCGAGTGGCTCCAGGGCGAGAGCAAAGAGCAAAGGGGACAACGGGCATCCCTGCCTCGTGCCCCTGCCGAGGGCAAAGGGCCGAGAGACCCGCCCATTCACCACCACCTGAGCCATGGGTCCCGTGTAAAGAAGCTTCACCCAGCCAATAAATCCTTCCCCAAAGCCAAATTTAGCCAAGACAGCCCAGAGGAATGGCCACTCGATGGTGTCAAAAGCCATCGTGGCATCCAAAGAAACCAGCACGGCCGGTTCGGAGAGGAGCTCCGCCCTGGCAAGGGCGCCGTGAAGACGCCGCAAGTTAAGAGCGGTGTTACGATGCGGGATGAAGCCGCATTGGTCCGGATGAATAAGATCGCACACGACGCTCAACAGACGATTGGCAAGGACTTTCGCCAGGATCTTAGGCTCTGCATTTAGCAGTGAAATAGGCCGGTAAGAAGTACAGCGGTCTCGCGGCTTGCCCTCCTTGGGGATCACAACTATCGTGGCCAAACGCTGGTCGGCCGGAAGGGAACCCGCTGCAAGAGACTCACGGAACATGCGACTGAGGAAGGGCGCAAGCTTGTCAGGGCGCAATTTATATAGCTCAATGGGCAGACCGTTGGGACCCATAGCCTTGCCCGAGCGAAGGGAGCGGATCGCGGTCGCTATTTCATCCGCCGACAAGGGGGCGTCCAGCCGCTCACGGTCCTCAACGGACAGGCCGGGCAAGGCGATATCCCTCAGTAGAAGGCGAGAGTCGTCCTCATCCCTGTCAGTCACTGGGGAGTACACAGCCCGGAGGTGGTCGGCGAAACATTCCACAATCTCATCCGGCTCAGTCACACACACACCATCCGCAGCACGCAACTCCGGGACCACACGATTCACTCTCTCCTTCCTGTCCAGCCACGCGATCAACTTTCCCGCCTTGTCCCCGGCGTCGTACAGTCGACCCTGCTGCTCCCTATACATAGTTTTGGCCGCGTCAGTGACCAGGGACCTATATTCAAACTGTTTCAGGCTGAGGGCATGGAGCCCGTCCGGAGTGACATTCGCCTCCAAGGCCGACTCCAGCCCCGAGATGTCAGTCTCCAGCCTCACCACTGCCTCACTCTTGACCCTCTTAGCCACCACTATCTGGGAGAGGGCGTGTCCGCGGATCACGGTTTTAAAGGCTTCCCACAGGGACATTGCAGACGACACCGACCCCTCATTATCAAGGAAGTATTGGTCCATAGCCTTAACCAGGCTGTCACGAGTCGTAGGGTCTCGCAGGTACCATGGGTTAATGGGAGCGATCCGCCCTGCAGACCGCGACCCGGTGTCAAAAAGAAGCCACAGCGGAGAATGGTCGGAGATACCCCGCGCCAGGTGCCTGACCTCTCGAATCCGACCAGTCTGCGCCGCGGGCATAAGGAAGTAGTCTAACCTAGAGAGACTCCCATGCGCCCCCGAGTGAAAGGTGAATTGACATTGGGTCGGATGCATTAATCTCCAACTATCAACCAGGCCGAAGGTCTCCAGCATCCCACCCAGCCATGCCTGGGCAGCGGGGAGGGTCCTTGGTGGGTGACGATCCAGTTCACCCGAAACCACAGAATTAAAGTCCCCGCCCATGAGCAGGAGGCTGTCCGGAAGGTCAAGCAGCATTCGACCCAAGTCAGTGAAGGTGGAGTTCTGGAGGCCCGGGGGGACGTAAACTGAAACCAGGGTAAGGGGCTGCCCCTCCCACCTCCCAATCAAACACACATAGCGCCCTCTGTCATCCGAGACTATCTTAGTGATCTCCACCGGAAGTGAGGTTCGCAGGAGAATGCCCACCCCCCTGGAACCAGTTGTGAAACCAGAATGGGCCACGAGGCGGTATCCCCCCCTGTTCATTGCATGACAAACATTGCCAACCAGATGCGTCTCCTGGAGAAACACCACATCAGGAGTCAAACGACGCAAATATTGCAGTACTACACCCCGCTTGATACGGTCCCCCAACCCATTGACGTTCCATGACATAAGCCTCAACCCGTCCCCCCCCATCCCCCCCAATAGATCAAGGGTCCCCCAGCCTGCAGCACAGTTCCCAGATGTGGACAAAAATCAGTACCTCGCCCTGTAAACAAAAAACACACAGCAAAACAACCCCTCCTCCCCCCCAACCCCACCCCAAGACCAACTCCCCCCACCCTGCACCCCTGCAGGCCAAAAAACCCCCCCAACTTGCAGTGTGCCTGTCGCCCCACTAACCCCATTCTACGAAAAGACCCCAGAGGAGGTAAGGGACCCGTCCCCGCCCGCCCCCCTCACTGGTCCTGGTAAAACACAATATACAAATGAAATAAGACCCAACTGTACAGTGCAAAACGGCAAAATCAAGGACCAAAAGTCATTCTAAAGGGGACCCGTCACCCGCGGTGCCCGCAGAGGGTCCGGGACGGCCACCTCCGTCCGGCAGGGAGTCCAGCCAGTCACTTGCGGCCACAGGAGAGTCAAAAAAGGCTGTCCGATCCCCATGTTCCACTCGGAGTTTTGCAGGGTAGAGCATCGAATACTTTAGGCCCAGCTCGCGGAGACGACGCTTCACCCCTTGGAATCCCATCCGCTGTTTCTGGACCAGTTGCGTGAAGTCCGGATAAAAATTGATGGTCGAGTTCTCATGACGAACCGGGCCGTGGGTCCGTGAGGCCTGCAGAATAGCGTCGCGGTCCCTGTAGTGGAACAGTTTGGCAACGATAGGCCTCGGGGGGGCCCCCGGCCGTGGCCGACCGCCCGGAACTCGATGGGCCCGCTCCACGGCAAAGAACTTACTTAGGCCAGCCGGGGACAACTGTTTCAGGATAAGTTCCTCGACCACGAGGTCAACCGGGCGGCCGTCGGAGGACTCCGGTACACCTATGACGCGGATGTTGTTGCGTCGGGCCCGTCCCTCGAAGTCCTCAAGCCGCCGGGCCATATGATCGTTGACCACCCTGATGTCTCCAAGCGCGGCCCGCAGATCCGACACCTCCGCACCGAGGGTGGAGGTCCGTGTATCGAGAGCCTGGACCCTCTCGTTAGTTTTGGAGAGGTCGGCCCGGATCAGGGTGACATCAATCGCGACAGTGTCAATCTTACGGGCCAGGGCCTCATATTGCGTCGCGATGGTTTCCCTAATGCCATCAATGGCGCCCATAATGTCCTGCAGGGATAGTTCCGTAGAGACGGTCGTGCCTCCCCCCGCAGTATCCGAGGGGAGGCCAGCAGCGCCAGGGGACCCCCTGCCCTGGGTGTAGCGGTCCATGTTATTGCTCTGGACTGCTCCCCCGCGGAGGGAAGCCTTGGTCTTGCGCCCCTCGGGACCCCCTTTGCCCCCCATGTGAACACGGTCACTCAAGGGGACCTCCAATCAAGAGGTGTAAGGGCACCAGCAAGAAGACCACAAAATGTCGGTATAGGGGGTCCGAGGCGATAGGCACTCTAGTGGCAGGTGGAAGAAAACCTCGTGCAGAGGCCCAGGAAGCACCTCGCCACCCCGAGCGCACCCGCCCGCTGGTCTCCTGAAGTCCAAAACCGAAACCGAAAGTGGTGGATCGGCAGCTGGCACCGCGCTGAAGCCGCTGTTGTTCAATTGCAGCCCGGCCCCTCGGGTCACCTTCACCCCGGTCACCTCCGTCGGGTGGGTCCCAAAAGTTCCGACGACGACAACTCAGGATTCCCAGGTCCGATTTGATTTTTGAAAAGAGATATATGCTCAGCTGGTCTTTATCTCCCAGATTCCATAAGCCACGTCAGGATATTCACAGGATAAATTCCGAGGAGCAGAAAGGGTCCGGGGAGCCCTGTGCTCACGCGACCATCTTGGATGCGCGCTAGGCTCCTCCCCCCCGAAACACAACTTTTGATTGGTTGAAACTACTTTCAGTTCTAGAACTCTCCTACACCACACCCATTCCCCTCATTTCTGCTTGTGATCCCTTAGGAGAAGGAGCTGGGTTGTCTTTGTGATACGATGGCAGAACAGCAGAGCTCTTCTGAGAGTGAGGCTAGCACTAGCAGCACTACCTTGAGGCAGAGAGCGAGGAAACAAAAGACCTCTTATGTATGGGATTATTTTACTTTTCCTGAAGGCCAGCTAAAGGTAAATGCACCCTTAGTGACTTGCAAGCTGTGTCAGCGTGTACTTTCAAGAGGTAATCCTGACAGGAAGTATTCCTTTGGGAATCATACCATGATGAGGCACCTCAGGGATGTACACAGAAGGACACATGCTCAACTTTTTGGAGGTAACCCTTTAGAAAGTCAACCAAGCACATCCACAGCAGCTCAGCCTGGACCATCATCTGCAGGGCTGACTCCTTCTTCTGCAGGTCAGGTGAGCCCTTCATCTGTGGGGGGAGCATCTCCTTTTGCTGGCCCTCTGGAAATTAACCCTCGATTTCTGAGGGTTGATATTCGATGTGCCTCTTGTCATGATCTAATTTGTCATAGGGAGACCAGTGTTTCCCTAGTGAACCTCAAAATAGATCAGCACACTTGTCACAGAGACTAATTTTCCCATTCTTTCTTTCCTCTCTCCCTGCATGAACACAACGGCTCTTTTAAGAGCCAACCTTATCTTTCATCTTTTTTTTATAGATGTTTTTAAAAACTTTTTTTTTTTTTTTACCGTACGCGTACGGTGCGCGTAATTTTTTTTTTTTTTTTTTTAAAAACACTAAAAATCAATAATCACATTACAAGGACTTTGAAACACTACAATTATTATTATTGACTTACCATACCCACTCAAAAAATATTTATTCATTTGTTTTTTTTAAAAAAAATTGCTTTAAAAATGGTTCTAGTTTTCGAAAATTTTCTATATCAATCTGAAAAAAAAGAAAAAAGTATTAATATTTTTTTTTTTTTTCTTTTGAAAACCTTTATTTCAAAATTCAGGACACAGCTATTCAGCCGACAGCCCGGAGGTTCGTCAGCATTGAGAGTTGGATACAGTGATGTGTCCCCAATACAGTTCAAAGAGTAATGCAAAGGTCCAATTTTAAGTAAATACAGAAAAAACTCACAACAAACCCCAGCAAGGCAAGGACATTGAAAGCCCATGGCGAAAGCCCCCAGGGGAGGCAGGACCCCACTCGTCTACTAGTTACAAAACTGTGTACGGAGGAAGAAGGGGGACAGCAGAGGCCCAAAACGGTTCCTAGAACCCAACTGTGCTGGAAAGTAGGTCAGGGGGAAAGCTGTTCCTCGGGAGGTTCCAGATCCGGGGCAAGACATATTCCCCCCCTGTATTGGTTCCACCGCCCCCAGATGGCATGCCACTTCCGGGGGCGACCTCTAGAGCAGTAGACCGTCTTCTCCCTAAACATGCTCCAGTCCATGTTCTCCTTCCACGCGGTCAGTGTAGGGGGTCCCGAGGAGCCCCACAATCGCGCGATATCCCTTTTAGCTACCATGTTACCCAGAGTCACCCATTGGGTCTGCGCCTCATCGAGGTCAGTGGGCCCCCAGACGTTCAGGAGGCAACACCGCGCCTCCGGCTGTACCGCAGTGCCCGTCACCTCCCCCATAACTGCATGGACTCTCCTCCAGAACTCCACAATGGCACTACATTCCCAAATGATGTGCAGGAAAGTACCCACCATACCACATCCCCTTCTGCACAGGCCGTCCTCCGAGAATCCCATGTGGACCAGCCTTGGCCCCGTCACGTACACCCGGTGCAGTATTTTAAGCTGCACCAGCCTCAGACGCGACGGGATCGCAACCTCCTTAGGAGAAGAAACCGCTGACTGCCAGTCCTCATTATCCAACTCAAGGCCATCCCTAGTCCACTGTTCTCTCAGCCCCAAAAGCATGTCTGCCCGGACGTTAATCAACTTCTTATATATAAGCGAGATCGTGCTCTCGGGCATATGACCATCAAGGACTCGGTCCTCAAGGGGAGAGGACTCCGGCACCTTCTCACCCTCCACGAGGACTGATCGGAGGGCGTGACACAGCTGGATATACCTGAAATACTCTGAGGGCCCTAGCTCATACTCAGTCTGCAACTCCTCGAAGGACTTCACCCTCCCCTTATGCAGCACATCTCCCACCTTGGATATACCTATCAGGTCCCACTTATCAAAGCCCTTCGTATGCCAGAGTCTTCCCAATCTTTCCGATTCAAACAGTGGGGTAGCGAGGGTGAGCCTACCCTTCCAGCCCAACGAATCAGTCGCCATCTTCCATACACGCACCGCCACACCTGTGGGCCCCGTAAGGGACGAGTCTAAGGACCGCGAATACAACGCCCTGTAGTAGTTGCCGCCACGCAGCAGCCACCTATCCATGGCATACCCAGGGCTGAGGGCAGGGCCATAAAGCCCATGGTTGATTGCGCTCAGCTGCGTGGCCCAGTAGTACCGTCGGATGTCTGGGAGCGCGATGCCCCCATCGTACCATGGTAGCGCCAACTTTGAAATAGCTATTCGCGGCCGCCCATCCCACAGCAACGTCCGTTGGAGGCCTTCGACCTCCCGAAAGTATTTGGCCGGTACCCAGTCCAAGGTGTTCTGGAGGGCGTAAAGGAAGCGGGGAAGAGACACCATTTTGAACAGGGCCGCACGCCCAACAAGGGAGAGCGGCAGCCTCCGCCAACCTTCAACATCTCGCCTCAAACGCGCCAAAGGGGGGAGCAGATTCCTCTCATAGCGCACAGCAGGATCCATGGATATAAAAATCCCCAAATACACGAAACCCTGCTGGGCAACCTGTATCGAACATGTTCTAGGGATCGGTGGGACCTCGCCACTAAGAACGTACAAGTACGATTTGCCCCAATTAATCACAAGCCCCGAGTTCCTACCGAACGATGCGAGTACGTCACAGACCACTATAAGTGACTTCTTAGGTGAGGCAAGATACAGCAGGATATCATCGGCATAAAGCGAAATACGGTCCTCGTGATCAGGCGACCACCGAAGGCCCCGTATATCGGGGTGCCAACGTATCCACGCAGCCAACGGTTCAAGGGCGAGGGCGAACAACAGAGGCGACAGGGGACAACCCTGCCGAGTACCCCTACCAAGCTGAAACGGAGTAGATGCCCGACCATTCACCACAACATTCGCTAGTGGCCCCTCGTACAGCAACCGAACCCAACTCACAAAACCGCGACCGAAACCAAACTTGGCCAGCACGGCCCATAAGTATGCCCACTCCACCGTGTCAAAGGCCATCGTGGCATCAAGAGATGCCACAATAGCCGGTTCACGCAGCGTGCCCGCCCTGGTGATGACGCCATGAAGACGCCTAAGGTTTAATGCTGTGTTTCGGTGCGGGATGAAGCCAGATTGATCCGGGTGTACCAAATCGCCAAGCACCCTAATCAAACGGGTAGCCAGGAGTTTGGCCAGAATTTTCGGCTCAGCGTTGAGGAGTGAAATGGGCCGATAGGAAGCGCACCTATCTCGGGGTTTACCCTCTTTATGTATGACCACGATCGACGCCAGCCGCTGATCCAACGGAAGGATCCCATCCCCCCGCGCCTCCAAAAACATGGCGCGCAGGTGAGGGGCGACCCTATCCGGGAACAGTTTGTACAGGTCGATCGGCAGTCCATTCGGTCCAGAGGCCTTACCCGAGTTTAAAGCGCGAATCGCCCCCGCCACCTCGTTAACCGTGATGTCACCATCCAAATCGTCCCTATCTATGTCAGAGAGGCAGGGCAACTCGATATCACGGAGGAGATCAGACGAGTCCTCGGGCGGCCTGTCCGACACCGAGGAATAAACCCTACGAAAATACTCCGCGAAACACTTCACAATCCCCTCAGGTTCCACAATCGCCTCTCCCCGCTCTCCCGTCAACTCTGGCACCACTCTATTGACCCGTTCTTTCCTGTCCAACCACGCCAGGAGTTTCCCTGCCTTATCACCAACGTCATACAGGCGGCCCTGTTGTTCCCTACCGAGGGTCTTAGCGGCGTTCGTCACCAGGTCCCTATACTCCGCCTGTTTCAAGCAAAGCTCATGCAGTGAGGACTCTGTAACCTCCTCCTCCATAGCCCCCTCAAGGGCCGCGATCTCCTCCTCCACTTGCCGCACCTCGCCATCCCTCCGATTCTTGGCAGCCACCACCAGGGAGAGGGCTTCCCCCCGAAGGACGGTCTTAAAAGCTTCCCACAGCGACACCGCCGAGTCCACGGTTCCCAGATTGTCCTTAAAGTAATTATCTACCTTCTTTACCAGGGCGCTGCGCATCTTGGGGTCTCGGAAATACCATGGGTTGATGGGGGCCACCCTCCCTCCTCCCTCCCGACCTAGATCCAGCCGGATCCACACTGGCGAATGGTCAGAGATACCGCGTGCCATGTGCCTCGCCTCGGATATCAACGAGGCATGTGCGGCCAGAGTGAGCAGGTAATCAATCCTGGAGAGGCTACCATGCGCCCCGGAGTGAAACGTGTATTGACTCTGTGTGGGGTGCCGGAGCCTCCAGCAGTCTATCAGACCAAACGTATCCAGGAAGTCTGGAAGCCATTTCTGAGCCCCCCCTGTGTCCCTGGGCGGGTATCTATCCAACAGTCCGGAGCCCACAGCGTTGAAATCCCCTCCCACCACCAGCATTCCCCCCGGGAGAGTCAGCAAAGCCCTGCCCAGTTCAGCAAATGTGGAGGCCTGCAGGGCCGGCGGGACATAAACCGAAACCAAAACCAAAGTCCTTCCTTCCCACCGCCCCGCCACCGCCACAAACCTCCCCCTATCGTCAACAATGGTGGAGTCCACCTCAAAAGGCAACGATGCTCTAACGAGGATGCCCACACCCCTGGACCCAGAAGAGAATCCCGAGTGTGCAATGAATTTATACCCCTTCCTATTCAGGGCATAGCACGTATTACCTATGAGATGCGTCTCCTGCAGCAGGACAACATCTGGCATTGAGCGTTTCAAAAATTGCAAAACAATCCCCCTCTTGATGCGATCCCCCAAACCATTAACATTCCAGCTTATAACACTTAAGCCCCTACCCCCCATCCTCAAACGGAAAGAGGCCCACCCCACACCCGAGGAGCCACCATGGAACAGCCCTGAGGATAATCATCATGCCTTGCAGAAATAAACCCCCCAACAACAAACTCAAAATCCCCAAAACTCCCCCCACCCTGCACCCCTGATGCAGCTTACAAAGCCCCCCCAACTTGCAGTGTGCCTGTCGCCCTACAAAAACAAAAAATCTACAAAAAGTACCCTAAGGGAGGAAAAGAGCACCCCTCGTCCTCCCGCAACCCTCCACAGTTACTGCACTCCGTTCAAATCTTCAAGTATGGTCAAATCAAGTCAGGCCGGCTCTGAAATATCAGCCCTGTCCATCCCGGCCACTGTCTCCATGCTCGGCTGTGTCGTCCCCCGTCCGTCGCCGGGGCAAAGCGTCCAGCCATTCGTCGGCCATAACAGGAGAGTCAAAAAAGAATGTCCGATCTTCATGCACCACCCGTAGTCTGGCAGGGAAAAGCATGGCATACTTCAGATCCAGTTCCCGAAGTCTCCGCTTCACCCCCAGGAAGCTCTGTCTCTGTCTCTGCACCTGCTGGGTGAAGTCCGGATAAAAATTCACCGACGCATTCTGGAAGGGGACTGGGCCCGTCACCCTCGAAGCTTGCAGGATAGCGTCCCGATCTCGAAAATGAAAGAGCCGGGCGACAATCGGCCGCGGCGGGGCACCCGCCTTGGGCCGCCCGCCCGGCACCCTATGGGCCCTTTCCACCGCAAAAAACTTTCCAAGGCCCTTAGGCGTCAGATGATTGAGGACCAAATCCTCCACCAGCAGGTCCGCCGAGGCCTCATCCGAGGACTCCGGGACCCCGATGACGCGCACGTTGTTGCGCCTGGCCCGGCTCTCGAAGTCCTCCAGCCGGCGGGCGGCGAGGCCACTCTCGGCCCTCAACTTCCGAACCTCGGTCTGCAGATCCGCTACATCATCAGTGAGGCCCGTGGTCTTGTGGTCCAGGTTCTTAACGCGCTCGTTCGTCTTGCCCAGGTCCGAGCGGATCAGATTGACATCTACCAGGATGGCATCCACCTTATGCGCCAGGGCCTCGAACTGTCTCCCCATCGAGGACTGCATCCCGTCGAGCGCGCCCATGACATCCTGGAGGGAGAGCTCCGTTGTCCCAGGCGAGTCCTCCTTCTGGGCATCCGGCGCCTGGCTCGATCCACTCGGCGATGCTTTCAGGAGGGCGTAGCGGTCCATACTGTTGACCTGGGAATACGTTCCCCGCCTGGTGGACTTAGTCTTCAGCCGATCCCCTTCTGCTTTGCCCGACATAATGGACTCCAGGCAGTTAAGACTGTTCCCTCTCAGAGAGAGGAATAAGGAGTGAGCAGGTCCGCCTTGTGCCGCCAGAGTAGCCCGCCGAGCGTCCCTGGGGTAATAAAGCCACCCAGAGCTCTACAGTGTCCGGGCAGACAAAGGGAACGAAACCGAAAGTGAAAGAGCGAGGACCTCCGTCCGACAGTTCACACCTCGCCAGGCCGTTGTTGATCAACTAGGAGTCGGGCATCCTGCCAACTCTAGCCCCTGGCATCCCCGGGAGTTAGGCCACAATCTTCCGCCAGTCGTAAGTCCGGTTCCCGATGGGCGATCCGACCGTGGGTAGCATCAATCGCCTCCCTGACAACTCCGCAACACGGTGCCATACATACCATCAGGATTAGAGACAGGATAGTCGACGGAGGGCGCGAGGGTCTCGGGAGCTCTAAGCTCACGCGGCCATCTTGGTCAAGCGCTAGGCTCCTCCTCCGTATTAATATTTTTTAAACATTTTAAAATACAGTACACGTATTTACATATTTACCAAAAAATATTTTTGCCTTATTTTTGCTGTTTTCAGAATATATTGCATTTCACTTTAAATTGTGAAAGCAATTGCATTCATCATTTAACAGCGGGCAAAAAAAAAATAACAATCTCAAAGATTGTATTAAAAAAGCCCAGAATCTCTTCTCACTTAAACTTAACATTACAGAAATGCATAATATTCTAAAAAAATATCATCAAAAAACAATACTTATTTCTTTAAAATACCGTCTGATATTTTTGTTTCAGAAGTATAATCACAATAGTATATCTCAAATAACTCCACAATACATCTGATTCCATTTCCTTTAGGCCAAATAGTAATTTTAAAATTTTTTTGGGATTAAATTTCCAATGGTAATCCAATAAAATTCTAAAGTTTAATTTGTCCAGATCTCACCGATTCTCTGTAACATTTTGGTTCACGAATTTTTTTTAAATAATGTATTAAGTCCACAATAGAATTGGTTACTTTTCCGCATGGCCAAATAGTAATTTTCAAAATCTTTTTTGAAAAAATTTCCAATGGCACTCCAATAACATTCCAAAATTTAAATTGTGCAGATGTTACCGATTATCTCTAAATTATTGGTTTTTGAAAGTTTCATTAAAAATTACAAAAGTCCACATTACAATTGGTTATCTTTCCATTAGGCCAAATGATAATTTAAAAAATCTTTTTTTTAGAAAATTCCAATGGTAATCCAGTAAAATGGTAAAATTATTTTGTCCAGATCTTGCCAAGTCTCTCTAAAATTTAGGTTTCAGGAAGATTAGATAGGAATTTGCTAAATCAAAAGGCAAACGTTGTTTGAAAATCAATTGGGAATCATTACACAGTGTCCAGCCTTTTTCACATTTAAGATAAACTGTGTAATGTCCAGAAGTAACAGTAGGTCCATCATGGAAAATTATTGCAACAGTTACAAAAGTTTTTCCTGAAATTGATAATTGCTGTCCTGTAAACTTCTTTATTAAAGTATCCAATTTTGAACCATCAGCTCTACATCGTTGCATCATTAAAATTACATACTGTCCGTATTCCTTTAAAATTAATGTTGAAAACATGTCAGATTTACACTCACCGCATTTCATGCTATGATTAGCATCTTTAACTAATTTTGCAAAAGTGACTGTTTTACTCTCTGGCAATGTCAAATAAATAAACCTTTCATTATCAACATTAGAGCCACATATATTATAACAGTTTTCACAACTATGTTCCCATTTATAAGAGAGACCAAATAAAATATCAATTGCAACTTCTTCTACTTCCAGTACTTGAAGAAAATACATCAAAAATTCGTGTGCATCTTGCTGTTCATTTTGAGAAAACTGTGTTCGTCCTGAACATATATCTAAAAGTTTTCTAATTTCAGTAGCACTTTCTATTTGAGTTTTATCTTTACTCAGCTTTTGAAAAAGGAGACTCAGCTCAGAACAGAATCTTTTTCCCTGATTTACTATTATCTGCTCTTGCAAACTTTCCAGATAAAATGCAACATTCAGCACTACATTTGCGTAGCAGTTGACACCAGAGCTATTTTCAAAATGACATCCTACAACCTGTTCTTCATTTTCCTTTTTCTTTTTGCTTGCAATTACATCACTCCTCTTTTTTTTCCTCTTCTCTACATCTTCATTACAGATATTCTCATTATTTCTTTTACGAGAAACTACACGTTTCTCCAACACAGGATACTGACCTAAATGAGGAGCATAGCTTCTTCTTAATCTATTATACTCCTTTACACAGTTTGTATCAGCACTAACTTTTGAATCATCAAAGTCTATCATGAATAAACCTGATAATGTTTTCACTCGTGACAAAGCAACATATGCCATACCTTCTTTGAACACAGTTGAACCAATGTTCACAAATGCACAATCTACAGTCAATCCTTGAGACTTGTGAATAGTTACAGCATATGCTAGAGAAAACGGAAACTGCTTCCTACGTACATATAAGTCTTTCACAAGCATGAAACGAACTGTACAACGACAAATATCTTTAACTTCTTCTATCTGATCAAATTTTATTTTTAAACATTCAATTCCATCTTTTTTCTGATAATTAATAAAACCCACAACTCTTCCCATAGCTCCATTAACTAAACCTTTTTCAACATCCAAATTTCTTCTTAAAAATACTCTACAGTTCATGCAAACATATAGATTTTTTTCTAATCCAGCTGTTTTGGAGATGTTCTTCTCTAGTGAATCCAATTTATTTTTCAGTTTGCCTGTTACTGTGACAGTAATTCTTCCATCCTCAATTTTGTCCACTGCTTCCAATTTCATGATCTCTTCCTTTTCCAATTTCAAAAGCTCCTCATTAAATATTGAGCATTCACGTAGAGTTGGCATTAAGCAGATGACACTTTTGTTTTCTGCAATGTTCTTGTATATTTTCTCTGCAACTATTTCTTCCTTTGGAAATAAATTATGTAGCAGCCGACTCTGTAATGCTTTTTTGCCAACTTCTGTGAGTAGTCCAATTCTGATATCTTTCAGAATACTTCCATATTCTTCATCGCTTGCTTGCCTCATATTAGTAGTAAGTTCCTTGTACTCAAAGAAGGACCAAATATTTGTATTTCCGATGCTTCCCAATGACTTCTTCGTGTCTTCATGTGTGACAGTATTAAACACTGGTTGTCCTTTAACTGGAGTAAGTTGCAAAAGATCTCCAAAAACTATGACATGTTTTCCACCAAATAACATGTCATAGTCTGTCTTCAAAATTTGCTGCATTCTTAAATGCACAAAGGCAAGCATTAAGTTTGATACCATGCTCACCTCATCAATAATGAGAACTTGCATCTTCTTCAATACTCTTGAAACTTCCAAGGATGCTTCTCCAGTTAGCTTGTTGTATTGTATTTTGTTCTCATGCTCCACTGGTAACATTAGCAAACGATGTAAAGTGATTCCTTTTATGTTATATGCTGCTAACCCAGTTGGAGCAGTAACCACACAAGACAAAGTAGAATCTGTTTTTTGCTGTAGGTAGCTTCTGATGACTTTTATAAGGAAACTTTTTCCAGTTCCAGCTTGTCCGCTTACATACATCCTGATTGGATGAAATGATGTGCATGAGCACTCTTTTTTTTCATGTAGAAATCCGTGATCAATTTTGTTTCTGATCTCTTCATAAATTTGTTGCTGCTCTTGATTCAGTTGTCTTTCCAAATTTTCTAAGTCTATAAATTCTTCTTGAGCTTGATTCATAGCCGTTTACACTTCATTCATGGCTATTGATGCTTCATTTTCAACGATTGGTTGTCCTAGGGGATCTTGACTGAGTGTTCCTGAACTTTGGCTGTCCTGAGAACTGTCTCTAGCTATTTCTGCTGCAATTGTAGTTTCCTGTTCAATTTCTTCATTTAACATTTGCAGATAACTTGAGAATGTACTGCATTGTATGCTGTCTTTGCAAGCATTAAAAGAATCTTCATAGCTTTGAAATTCTCCCAGTAGTTCATCCTCTGTACGCCATGGTTTAAACAACTGTAAAAGAGCCAAGTAGTAAAATTCCTTCTTGTCAGTAGTGTCGCAACTCAGCTTCCTGTGATTTATCAAACTTCCTTTTGTTTGCTTCACCAAACATCCTTCCTCACCAACGACTTTATATTTTCCATTGTTGATGTCTTCTGCGGCTTTCCGTGAATAAATGTAGTTCTGCAGCACTTCATAGAGACACATGTTCTCCAGATGTTGACTTCTCTTGGGATAATATGTGTCCAACATGTTTGATTTCAAAATATCTGTACTTTCTGGGTCATTCTCGGCCAAATATTCAATTTCTCCAACAGATTTCAGTACCCGATTTCTCATTGCTGCAAGGCCTAAACTTGCCCAAATTATTCTTCTTGACTTCGAGTAGAGACTTGCAGAAGATAACCTATCTGAACATTCGTAGGATCCAATTTCTCGATGCGATAACATCTTCAAACTGAAACTGTACAGCTTCTTACTGACAGTCTTCTCGTGAGAAATCTCTTCCCACATTTCCTTCAATTCTGTTTTTTCTGATTTTGTAATGTAAGACGTTACATATCGAGCAACAGCAATGGAATTTTAAGCTACATACTGTATATCCATGTTAGCGTTCCACATGGATAAAATGACTGGGTTGTAGTCATTTATATTTTTTGATTCTTCTTTTCTTTTTAGGTTGTAGGTATTCTTAGGTGATTTTCTTGTGATAGTATGTCTCACAGCTGACAGAAAACTGTTGACTCTTCCATTTGAAAGAACAGGTCTAGGAAATCCAAATCGACATTTAGTGTAGTATTTATCTTTGCTCTTGTATTTCCGTCGACAGTATTTTCCACACCGATGACTTTGGAAACGTAAAACTTGCTCCTTTAACTTTTTCTCTTCTGTGCTTTTTGGTATAGCACATGTTGCATATTCTTCAATGAAAGATAACACTGCTTCATCAGTATCTGTTCCAAACTTTGGGGCATCCGTGATCCACAACAGCATATGAATATGAGGAGCACCTCTTGCCTGGTACTCTTTTCTCCAAAAGAAATCTACTACTTCTCCAAGAGGTGGATTTTTTTTATTGCAGATGAAGGACATCATAGCCTCAAATCTATGATTGAAATATCTGCAAACATTAACCGGATCCAATGAGCACAGTTCTCCTGCTGTCTTGTATTCGATGTTTTTAATGTTTGAATTTGCCTCTCGTAGAAAATCCAGTAAATCATCCCAAGCGTACTCCGCACAGCTTAGGGTAACGAACCATGTTGGTGTTCCTAAATTCCGTAACATGCATTTTAATTCACCATGGCGTCGGTACCAATATTCATTTGTCCCACGCTGACAGGCCATCAGATTGATCAGTTGTGTTTCCAAATGATCATCTCGGTGCTGCACTTTCTCCATAAAATCCTTAGCAGACACATTTTGTAAATGTACTCCACTTTTTAAAATGTGATTTACTGCATAAGACAGTGCAGACAAGTCGCTTTCAAATAAAAGATGGAACAAATAAGGAATACTTTGTCGAAATCTGGGATCTTCAGCATATAGTCTTGTAGTCCGATACTCAGAAGCTGGAATCTGTTCTGGACGTTCATCGTATCGTCCTCCTTTTCCTTTAGGAAACAGCTGGGGAAAACATCGAGCTTCCAAGCTCTCCTCCCATACACTCACGGGAGTTCCTTTTGCTTTCTTCATCTGAAAGAGATCAATATTATCTCCCATAACTTCTTTTGAATGAAGAGGATGTATGCTAAAATGTTCATAAATTTCTTCTTCCTTTGACTTGTCCACTTTTTCAATTTGTCCAGTTGGTGTTTCTGTGTCTTCTTGTAAATCTTCTTCTTCTTCTTCTTCTATATAAATTGATTCATACCATTTGTTATTCCTTTTCAAATACAAATTTGCTCTTTGTACTTTCCGCACATCTACCAGCTCCTGCCAAATCTTCTTATTCTTTGTAGGTACACCATTAACCAGAATAACTAATGGTTCAGTTTCCAAAGTATCAGCATCAATAGTTTCCATATTTTTTTTCAAATCCAAGGGCAAATACACCACTCTTCCTTTTAAACCTCTCAGTAAATCAGAAGGAGGTAATTTACAAGTTTTGGGCTCCATACGTACTATGGTCTGGAACGGATGAACACATTGAATGTGTATAGACTCATATGTATTTAATTCAGAAAGTTCAGCAGGAATAGCATCCAATTCTAAATTATTATGTACAGCTCTGTCCGGCATTCTATTTTCCTCTAACTTGTTGTAACAGTATTTACAAATACGCTGATCTTCACCCAAATCAAAACAATTTTCTAGAAATATATATGTGGCAAAATCCTTCCACTTATAATTATCTTCATTTTCACTCTTTCTGTAGAGATCAACATTCCTAGTTTGTTTTCTATAATGAGTTCTGCGGCAACAAATACAAGTAAAATTTGGTCTTTCATTAGAGACTATTGCAAATTTTGTTATGTGATCATTAAATGTGTTACTTACAGAGGGTTCTACATTCTCTTCCACTTCTTCCTCATTTACTGTGTCCTTCTCTGCACTGTTTTGTTCAGGACCAAAGTAACAAAACTGAATTTCATCAACAACCTTCTCTACATCTGATACTGTTCCTCGGAACAGAGCCCTATTCAATTCATTTAACTTTATTGCTGGACTTTTGGCAAAATACAACCGTCTCACAAACTTTCTCATTTCAGTATGATGAACAGCCAGCATCCTAAAATGATGGAAAACACTATTGCACACTTTTCTAGATAGACAAGCCAGAGAATGACCCTGCAAACCAGTATTCTCTCTCACTCTGCATGGATCCAGACTTTGAAGCACCTTAATCTTCTGTTTTATACTTTTTTTACTATATTCTCTTAGAAACTCTCGAAATTTGTCAATAGATTCCTGACGCACAGTGCAAATACTACTACAATTCCAAGTGTACACTGGGGCTTTAGGACGTCTCCCCATAGCCTCATCTGCCATCACTTGTACCTCATCTCTTGGAACCATTATCTCCTTCTCCATTATGCAACCATTTTTTACTTCGTAAGAACGACCTCTGGTGTCAACTGCATGCAGCAAACTATTACTTTGAAAATAGCTCTCTTCATTAAAAAAAGGTTCACT
Source organism: Triturus cristatus (assembly GCF_964204655.1). NCBI lineage: Eukaryota > Metazoa > Chordata > Amphibia > Caudata > Salamandridae > Triturus > Triturus cristatus. The sequence continues at coordinate 1,365,938,148 of NC_140591.1, forward strand.
ACTTGAACTATGCATCCACTTTCCTAAAAACACTTTACAAAAGTTTGTTCTGTTCACTACTCTTTTCCTTTTGCTATGTGATTTCAGTACATTACAGTACATTAACCATTTTGTCTAATGTACGCATCCTATTCAAACTTTGTCTTTTTCTTATATTTCTTCACATCCTTCATCAAATTGGACATAACTCTTCTCTGAAACATTTTTCTACGTATCTCTTTAAACGCTGTTTTTCTATTTATATAAATCTTTTCAGTTGCTGAAGGTATGTTTGCATTAACTAAATTGTCAATTTTTTCCTCTCATTTTTTGTTCAAAACATCCTTTCGAGTACAGACATTTTGTACATTTTTCATTCTTTTGAATATATTTTTTAGAAATTGTTTTTTCTGCTTACCAGAAGATTTTTTCTTTTTCCCAACATGAGCATCTTCTACTAACTTTGGTCCTCTAGTTGTCTTCAAATATAGGTTTTTTTTGTGCGTTTTTTGAACTCTGGATTTTGTAGGCATCTTAAATTTTGTCCACTGCTCTTCAGCAATACCTGAAAAAACCTAAAAAAAAATTCCTTATTTTATTTAAATATATTACTACATTTCTTTTCACAATAGTCACAAAACGTAATTTCTTTGCCAATTTGAATGCACACTTACTGCTCTTTTTTTTTGGCAAGTTAAAATCACTTTTACAGACTGACACATTATGAAACCACTTTTCAGTTTTTTTTAAAAAGCCCATGTCCAGACTGCTTTTTCAGACCACCACCATGTGTATCCTCGGTGACTGCCTACACTCCAGCAAGGGCAACCAGCCTTAGTGATGCTGAATGTATTTGCATTACAGACTGAAACTTCAAAACCCCACTCGCTTCTAAATACTGTGCATGATTATACATGGAAAGGAGCTGGGTGTGTGCTAAGAGTCTGCTTCTTCCCCCAAAAAATCGCTCCCCCTTTTTCCTACTAATGCAACTGTGAAATCACCAGAGCAAAAGGCAATAAATCTCTGCCTGTAATTCCTATTTCCACACAGAGTCATGTTTTCACATTAGTCCCAAAACGAAATTTCTTTGCCAATTTGAAAGCACACTTACTGCTCTTTTTTTTGGGCAAGTGAAAATCACTTTTACAGACTGACACATTATGAAACCACTTTTCAGTTTTTTTAAAAAGCCCATGTCCAGACTGCTTTTTCAGACCACCACCATGTGTATCCTCGGTGACTGCCTACACTCCAGCAAGGGCAACCAGCCTTAGTGATGCTGAATGTATTTGCATTACAGACTGAAACCTCAAAACCCCACTCGCTTGTAAATACTGTGCATGATTATACATGGAAAGGAGCTGGGTGTGTGCTAAGAGTCTGCTTTTTCCCCAAAAAAATCGCTCCCCCTTTTTCCTACTAATGCAACTGTGAAATCACCAGAGCAAAACGCAATAAATCTCTGCCTGTAAATCCTATTTGCACACAGAGTCATGTTTTCACATTAGTCACAAAACGAAATTTCTTTGCCAATTTGAATGCACACTTACTGCTCTTTTTTTTTGGCAAGTGAAAATCACTTTTACAGACTGACACATTATGAAACCACTTTTCAGATTTTTTTAAAAAAGCCCATGTCCAGACTGCTTTTTCAGACCACCACCATGTGTATCCTCGGTGACTGCCTACACTCCAGCAAGGGCAACCAGCCTTAGTGATGCTGAATGTATTTGCATTACAGACTGAAACCTCAAAACCCCACTCGCTTCTAAATACTGTGCATGATTTCACATGGTAAGCAGCTGGGTGTGTGCTAAGAGTCTGCTTCTTCCCCCAAAAAATCGCTCCCCCTTTTTCCTACTAATGCAACTGTGAAATCACCAGAGCAAAACGCAATAAATCTCTGCCTGTAATTCCTATTTGCACACAGAGTCATGTTTTCACATTAGTCCCAAAACAAAATTTCTTTGCCAATTTGAATGCACACTTACTGCTCTTTTTTTTTGGCAAGTGAAAATCACTTTTACAGACTGACACATTATGAAACCACTTTTCAGATTTTTTAAAAAAAGCCCATGTCCAGACTGCTTTTTCAGACCACCACCATGTGTATCCTCGGTGACTGCCTACACTCCAGCAAGGGCAATCAGCCTTAGTGATGCTGAATGTATTTGCATTACAGACTGAAACCTCAAAACCCCACTCGCTTCTAAATACTGTGCATGATTCCACATGGTAAGCAGCTGGGTGTGTGCTAAGAGTCTGCTTCTTCCCCCAAGAAATCGCTCCCCCTTTTTCCTACTAATGCAACTGTGAAATCACCAGAGCAAAACGCAATAAATCTCTGCCTGTAAATCCTATTTGCACACAGAGTCATGTTTTCACATTAGTCACAAAACGAAATTTCTTTGCCAATTTGAATGCACACTTACTGCTCTTTTTTTTTGGCAAGTGAAAATCACTTTTACAGACTGACACATTATGAATCCACTTTTTAGATTTTTTTAAAAAGCCCATGTCCAGACTGCTTTTTCAGACCACCACCATGTGTATCCTCGGTGACTGCCTACACTCCAGCAAGGGCAACCAGCCTTAGTGATGCTGAATGTATTTGCATTACAGACTGAAACCTCAAAACCCCACTCGCTTCTAAATACTGTGCATGATTCCACATGGTAAGCAGCTGGGTGTGTGCTAAGAGTCTGCTTCTTCCCCCAAAAAATCGCTCCCCCTTTTTCCTACTAATGCAACTGTGAAATCACCAGAGCAAAACGCAATAAATCTCTGCCTGTAATTCCTATTTGCACACAGTCATGTTTTCACATTAGTCCCAAAACGAAATTTCTTTGCCAATTTAAATGCACACTTACTGCTCTTTTTTTTTTGGCAATTGAAAATCACTTTTACAGACTGACACATTATGAAACCACTTTTCAGATTTTTTTTAAAAAGCCCATGTCCAGACTGCTTTTTCAGACCACCACCATGTGTATCCTCGGTGACTGCCTTCACTCCAGCAAGGGCAACCAGCCTTAGTGATGCTGAATGTATTTGCATTACAGACTGAAACCTCAAAACCCCACTCGCTTCTAAATACTGTGCATGATTATACATAGAAAGGAGCTGGGTGTGTGCTAAGAGTCTGCTTCTTCCCCCAAAAAATCGCTCCCCCTTTTTCCTACTAATGCAACTGTGAAATCACCAGAGCAAAACGCAACAAATCTCTGCCTGTAATTCCTATTTGCACACAGTCATGTTTTCACATTAGTCCCAAAACGAAATTTCTTTGCCAATTTAAATGCACACTTACTGCTCTTTTTTTTTGGCAAGTGAAAATCACTTTTACAGACTGACACATTATGATCCACTTTTTAGATTTTTTTAATTGCACATGTCCAGACTGCTTTTTCAGACCACCACCATGTGTATCCTCGGTGACTGCCTACACTCCAGCAAGGGCAACCAGCCTTAGTGATGCTGAATGTATTTGCATTACAGACTGAAACCTCAAAACCCCACTCGCTTCTAAATACTGTGCATGATTATACATGGAAAGGAGCTGGGTGTGTGCTAAGAGTCTGCTTCTTCCCCCAAAAAATCGCTCCCCCTTTTTCCTACTAATGCAACTGTGAAATCACCAGAGCAAAACGCAATAAATCTCTGCCTGTAATTCCTATTTGCACACAGAGTCATGTTTTCACATTAGTCACAAAACGAAATTTCTTTGCCAATTTAAATGCACACTTACTGCTCTTTTTTTTTGGCAAGTGAAAATCACTTTTACAGACTGACACATTATGAATCCACTTTTTAGATTTTTTTAAAAAGCCCATGTCCAAACTGCTTTTTCAGACCACCACCATGTGTATCCTCGGTGACTGCCTACACTCCAGCAAGGGCAACCAGCCTTAGTGATGCTGAATGTATTTGCATTACTGACTGCAACCTCAAACCCTTAAAGTATTCCTTATTTTTACCAGTACACCTTAATTTATCATGAAAAAATAGTCCATATTATTTTACATGTTCCTCACATTTAAATTTCTCCCAAAACAGAAAATAATAAACACAACTTCTACAAAAGGAATTCCAATTCTATTATTCATTTCTTAATTTACCATATACATCCCCTCTCAAACTCATAACTCACCTTTAAAATTAGTTAGTTGTGAAAGAAATGTGGCACTCAAACAGCAGATTATCAGAGCCAGGATCTCTGTTCTCTACACCTCTCAGCAGAACCAGAAAATGGCAAAGTTTCCCTCTATTTTTCCACACATATACATGTAAGTTTCAAATCTCAGTGCTTCCCCCTTTTTTTCAAATGTAATCACACATTTCTATTGGTTGAAAACCAACCCTTTTCTTAAAGTACCCTTCCCCCAACTTGACTTCTGCCTGCTACCATAGCAACACCTCATGGAACACTGCTGTGTGGAGTTAGGTCAGAAGTTCGCCCAACAATGTTTCAATTCCACAGAGCAAGAGTGCTTGACTTTTCAAACCTTACAGCAAATCCATAGTACTGTTCTTTGGTAATACATTTTTCTGTACCAATACAAAACATGCTTCTATCAATTTACACATACAGCCTAGTTTTTAGTGTAGAATGGTATGAAACAGCCAATCAGTTCTTTTTAAAAAAAAAAAAATATATGTATGCCTCCATTTCCAAACTGTTTTTCATTTCTTTTTCCCATTCTACTGAATTACACCTCCTGAGTGCATCCAGATCTCCTTTGAAGATGTTCACAGTGTGGATTGTAGGGCACAGCTATGTCTTCTGGAGTGAAAAGTTTGCAGAGAAAACAGGTATGGTGAGAGACCTTGCTTTGCCAAATGTAGACATTAAATGGATTGGTCAGAGAGGGTTAAAGTGGCACCAATTGATGCCATTGGTGAAATCCTTCATGCAAATCCAACACCCTGACCTCATAATAGTGCACTGTGGTGGCAATGACCTAGGCACTTTGACTGGGGTAGGTCTGGAAATGCTTATGAAGGACACCTTTGCACAACTGTTTTCTCTTTTCCCTAAAACTGCCTTTGTGTTTTCCAACATATGCCAAAGGCAAAAATGGAACTGGTCCAATCATTTCTGTCCGCAAATTGACAAAGCAAGGAAGCACGTCAACAAATCTGTTTCTGCTTTCCTCCGTGACTATGGTATGGGTGCCATTTACCACAACAACTTGCGTTATGACATGCAAGACATTTATAGAGGAGATGGTGTGCACTTCAATGATGAAGGGAACAGAGTCTTCCTCTTGAACCTTAGACTCTGCATCGGTACTTACTTGTAGGTACCACTTAAAAAATCACTTCATAAACACAACGGCTCTTTTTAGAGCCCCCTAATATCTAAACTCTTAAATCTGCATTTCATTTCTTTTTTTATTTATTTTTTCTTCCGTACGCTTACCGTAAGCTTACCGTACGCGTACCCCGTGATTTTTTTAAAAATCAATAAATGTTTTCTTTGTACTTTTCTGTCCTTCTTTGACCCCCTCACAAATGTAAGGGGGTCTGTAACTCTCCTCCTTGCCCCCTTTTCTTGTTTTCACTCTTTTTTTTCTGAGTGAAACACACAAAATGGCGGCCGCCGCTTCCTGGTTTCGGCCGATTCGAATGTTTACTAAGATCTAACAACCAATCAGAATCGCGCTCGCGCATGCCACCGTAAGCTGGCTCAGATATATATATTGATTTAAAGGCTATTTTCTCAGAATCTACTGAACAGATTTACACCAAACCTACAAAAGGCACTTCCATGACCTAGGGACTACCTCTCTGCCAAATTTCTAGTAATTCTGTTCAGCCGTTCGGGCTGTAGCCCTGTCTAAAGGTCCTATGGAAAAATGCATGGGAAAAACGCGTTTTGGGACCCCCCTTTTATCTCAGCCCCCGCTTGACGAATCCCCCCGAGACTTTCAGGGAAGGAGCGGAGCGTAGCGCCCCACCTATTTTGAAAAATTCGCGAGGATTCGTCGACCGGCGCCAAAGTTATTCAAAATAGAATGTTGCGGATTTCCTATGGAAAAGGGGTCCTAACTATAACTACCTACTGGTGACCGCCAGTAGGATATATATATATATATATATATATATATATATATATATATATATATATATATATATATATATATATATATATATATATATATATATATATATATATATATATATATATATATATATATATATATATATATATATATATATATATATATATATATATATATATATATATATATATATATATATATATATAATTATCTACTGGCGGTCGCCAGTAGATAGTTTAGTTAGGACCTATTTTAGGAAATCCGCAACATTCTATTCCCAATAAGTCTGCCGCCGGTTGACGAATCCTCGTGAAATTTTCCAAACTTTTTGCCAGCTCCGCTCCGCTCCTACCCTGAAAGTTTCGTGGTGATTCGTCAGGCGGGGGTAGAGAAAAAAGGGGGGTCCCAAAACGCATTTTCCCCATGCAATTTCCCATAGGATCTGTTGTCGCAGCTACAGCCCGAACCACTGAACGGAATGACACCAAATTTGGCAAAGAGGTAGCCTTCAGTTCAGACTCGTGCCTTTTGCATAAATGGTGTTAATCCGTTCAGTAGTTCCTGAGAAAGTTAGAGTTAAAAGTACATAAATATCTATGGCCGGGGAGGATCCGCGCGGACCCTACCCGCACCGTGAGCGCACCCTCCCCGAACCGAGCAAGCACCCTCCCGATCACACGCTGAATGCTAATTGGCTGTCAAGTGTCTCTCTACATTCGAAACCAGGAACTGTTGGCGGCCATTTTCTGCCTCGGTAGAAGCGAGGCTGAAGAAGCAAGGGGAATAAGTGTGTAAAACATATAAAGGGGGCAGAGTGGAAATACTCTGACCCTCTAGAGGTGCATAGCGGGTACCAGAAGGACCCCCTGGGGCCTCATTTTTAAAAAAAAAAAACGGCGAAATGCGCGCACGGTGCGCGCATCCTATCGTGTTGGGTGCGCGGACCCACAGAATTTTTTTATTAAAAAGACAAGAAATCATTGGTTGTATGACTACTTTGTACACTGAAAGGTAGGGTGTATATTTCTGTTTTTTAAAGGTATGATTCTTATTGGTTGACAAAAACAGATTGTAAGGAACATTATATATGATTAGCTGATATGTTGAAAAGTGAAGCACACTTCCTCTCTTGTGTAGCAACATTGTGTGCTGAACTTCTGACCTGTGTGCTCAGTGCAGTGTTCCATGACCTGTTTCTATGGTACCAGGCAGAAGGCAGATTGGGGGAAGGGTTGAAATGTATTTCAAATTCAAATTTCAAAGCTTTATTCGACAGCATGTCATAAAAGCATGTTTACATCCTAATACTATTTTTAAAAACAATGTACAATTTTTAAAATTACATTAAACCATGATGCTGGCGAATAGTTCCGATGAATTAATACCATCAATTTAAAAAACAAACCTTATAATAAAAGTAGAACAATAACCTTAGTGTCAGATACTCATTATCCAGCTTCTAGCATTTTTAGGGTACGCGAACGTATTACCCAGGCCCACCCCAAGAATTTTGCTACAGCAATAACCAAGCATGGGGTGCAATCAGATTCGAGTATCCTTAGGGCATCCTTGTATCTACGTATTCCCAAATTTAAACATACTGGTTTTATCCACCTTCGACGTGGAATAACATACAATGGACAGACAAACAATAGATGGCCAGCATCTTCAATCAAGTCTCGACAGTGAGGACAACTATTATCATGATTAGGTAACCAATTTTGGGTGAATGCTTTAACAGGGAGAGACCCAATTCTAAACTGAAAATACAGTTTTCTATCAGAGGGCCTCTCTATGTAATCCCAAAATGCCTCACAAGATGGAATACATTTAATGTCGAGGTATCGTCCTGTTAGATTGGAATTCTGGCCAGTGTTAAAAGCAGATGTTAAAGTCATGTCCCAGTACATTTATTTGAGTACAGGCTTTGGAGGAAATTTTAACCCATTTGGATCATTCCATAGATGCCCCAGGTCTAGTTTTATTAACAAGTCTCTGATTTCTTTAAGCCATGCTATAGAGTGAAAATGGTCAGCCCTAATAATGTCTTTTAGGGCAGTAGCATAGTGCGCAAGTTCCGGTGTGACCATGATGCGTCGCCAATAAAGGAGTGGGCGCAATCGTGCCAAATCCTCAACTCTTTTCCTACCAAGATCATATGCTAGTGGAATCATTGGGGTACTTCGGGGAACTCCCGTTAGGCAACGTAAGAACTTATTTTCAGCTTATCTTAGTTGTTTCAGGTTGCCAAAGCCCCATAATTCCGATCCATATAGTACAGCACTAATAGCCTTCATATTGTAAATCTCTAAGGCTGGAGTGATGGGTTTAGTCAAGGATAGTTTATATTTCGAAACAATTGCTCCCGCTAACCGGTGAAATTTTAGGGCAGCCATGTCAATATGGTTTGTCCATTTCATATTGTTCTGGAGGGATATCCCTAGATATGTAAATGCCTCTACTTGTTCCAGCGGGGTGCCGTTGAATTTAATAACACCTCTAAAATTTTGTCGCTTGTTTAAGCACATAAACTTTGTTTTGGAGGTGTTTATTTCAAGACCACGTTCTCGACAAAAGTCACAGAATGCATTTAGTGCCTTCTGCAGGCCGCTAGGTGTCCGTGAGACTATCAGTGTGTCGTCCGCGAACATGAGAACAGGCACGCGAGACCCAGCCAATACAGGAGCGTCTGTGGGGGAACGGCTCAGATATTCTACAATGCCATTGATAAACAGGGAGAACAACGTGGGTGCCAAGACACATCCCTGCCGAACACCACGCTCTACAGGGAATGTGTCAGTAACCTCCCCCTGCGTTCCCCACCTAATTCGTGCATAGTTGTTCTCGTGCAAGCGGACGAGTAATGTTAGCAGTTCCGGTGCTATCCCTGCTTCGTCGAGAACCCTCCATAGTTTGGTGCGAGGCACTAGATCAAATGCGGATTTTAAGTCTATAAAAAACGCATAAAGGGTCCCATTGGTTAGCTTTACATTCCTCCAATAGAGTGCTAGAAAGTAAAATACCTGGTCAACCGAGCTAGTACATGGTCTAAACCCAGCCTGGAATGGAGACAAAATGTTGTTTTCTTCAATCCAGGTATGTAGTTTATTTTGTACTAATCGACCTATCAGTTTCTGAGCAGAATCAATGAGACTGATAGGTCTATAGTTACTGGGTAACGATTTGTCCCCTTTTTTTGAAAACTGGGATTATTTCAGCCCCTTTCCATGAGGGGGGTACGGGCGCCCCCATAGCTATAGAATTTGCTAGGTATTGAAAGTACTGACACCAGGATGATCTATCAGTTAAAAATACATCCGCAGGTATCCCGTCCATCCCGGGGGCACGGCCCCTGGTTATACAGTCTAACGCTAGATTTACATCTTTGATCGTGAACACCTGCGTATGAAAGTAAATAGCCGGAGGGGGTGGGTGCTCACCTTCTCGCGAGACTGAAGCATATTGTGGTTTGAAAAAATCAACCCACTGGTTTATTGCCACATTATTTTGGGGAGATGGTGCAACCCCACCTCTATCCCACTTCACTATCGCCCAAAACTTCTTTTGATCCTTGGACAAGCAAGAAGTTTTCAAATCCTGCCAGTGATCCTCGTCCCATTCCTTCTTTGCCACTAGCTGTGTGTGTTTATATAGCTTTCTAGCAGATCTCACATTTTCCATATTTTTCGATCTAAGGGCCAAACTTAAACTCTGGCGAGCTGTTCTACAGGATTTGTTGAACCATCCCGCCATAAGTTGTTTGCCCTTATTAGATTTCTCACCCACTAGGGGTTTTTTAAAGAATTTTTGGAGATTTAGAAAAAAAGTGGTATGGACCTCATCCATTGATGAAAAAAATTTATTGCCAGTCGTTTGTGTATTCAATTTAGCCACTTCATCAGTTACCACTTTTTTAAGATCTTCTAATTCCTCAGGCTTCTCTATGAATCTACCCCATTTAACATGCCTCATGTTGTTTGATGCGACGACATCCAGGCTGATTTTCCCACCATTGATTTCAGGTTCTATGGGCTCATTGGAGGTTTGTAGTTCCAAGCACAGGGCGTTATGATCACTATCTTCTCGTGCGATTAGGGTCATATCGTTCAATCTAGCCCAAATCCTTATATCCACTAGAAAATAATCAATACGACTAGTGGATCTGCCATTGTCAAACGTATTTGCGCCCTGGCGATCTGACCGAGTACGTCCATTAGCAGCTCTGAGCCCTCTCTCTAAACAGAGTGCTTTGAGTTGGATGGCCGCGGCAGTCCACCTCTTAACCGGGGGTAGATCCAGCTGGGGAACCCCCCACCTACTATCCTCTTCTTCTGCTAGAAACTGATCCTCCGAGCCAAGAGGCTCGAACGTCGTGTTAAAGTCGCCACCCACCACAATAGGCTTCTCCGATGGTAATACAGAAAGGTAATGGTCTAAGGCGGATATAACATCAGATGAGGTGCCTCCAACCGTCCCTCTAGCACAGATATTTGTTATAACCACTCCCTGGTCATTAGGCCAGGTGATATTTAATGACAGGATGTCGCTAGATTGAAGACTATGTTGGTCGATCTTACAGCGTAGGGATTGGCGGATCCAAATTATCAAGCCTCCTGAGGGACGACCTTTAGTTTTTTTAGTAGCAGGTACATAGAAGTTAAGGAAACCCAAACGATAAACCGGGTCCGTTGACCATGACTCTTGGAATAAGATTATGTCGAACTGGTCGACAAAGATGTGCCACTCAGGACAGTGCATTTTATTGCCAATTCCTGCAAGATTCCAGGATAAGACGGACAGATGTGACTCGGGTTTAAAAGGACTAGTGAACTCATTTAACGTTGGTGAGCTTTGAGTCTCACCTCCAACCCTATTCACATAATCAACACTACTGCTTGGGATGCCTAATAATTCATTTATTGGTGCCTGGGGTACAATATCTCCGGATCCTAGATGGATGGGTAATGTTGATCTATGAAGTTCCTTTACAATGGGCTGGGTAAAACTGGGGTTGCTTATTTCAATACTGTCTTTGCAACTGGCTGACACTATAGGGATAGATAAAGTATCGTGCAAAGTTGATACAATATCCTCAAATCTAACATTCCCATCAAGTCAATCACAGTCGTTCAGATCTGACAGAACCCCAAATCTATTTTCTATGTTGATGTTCCACATCCTAGTGAGGTCACTCCCACCCCCTATACTAGGCAATGGGGTCCGCCCTTTCCTCACTGTCGCTTGATTTACCTCCCATTTCTTTCTACAATAGAAAAATGTAAGTGTTAAGGGAATGATAGTGCCATGTCTCTGTTGTGGGGGAAATATATTATACAGGACATTAGGGAGGACAGCTGGGTTAGAAAAGTTGATAACCACACAATCCCCAGCATACTTTTTAGGATCATGGCCTAACCATGAGACCCTTCTTGCCATGATAATTTCGCCAGCTAGTTGTCTCGCTCCCCAAGGAGACATCCTCATATTTTTTATCAACCAGTGCAGAGATTTACTAATAAGAGAAGATGTAGTTTCTATTTTGTCAGGTGGTAAAATAGGTACATTGACAAGAACCAATGTGGTAGGAAGGGCCTCAACAATACATTGGAACTGATCATTCGCTGGGCGTTGAGCAAGTCGGTCAATAGGAGGGCCTGATTTAAATGCCTTCTGGGAATTCTCGTCAGTTGTAGATTGCAAAAGTGGAGGATTCACTATCTCTTTTTGTATAACCCTTCCCTCCCCTCTATCAGGTAGTGCTGTCAGGGTACGGCGGCTTAATGCCGAAGGTTCAACTCTAGGCACTTCTTCTACGGGTCTATTTAGTAAGGAACTTAATCTGGCTACCTCTGTCATTAGTTTATCAATTCTGGCTACCAGAGGAGTAATAACACTCTCAATTTTAGTATCAATCATATTTGCTATTTTCTTGGACAATTCATTCTCAGAATATTTAGCAATTTGAAACTCTGGTGCCTCAGCTTTTCTCGCGATTTTAGGTGCAGAGGTTGCCTTTTTTTTCCCTGGGCGGGAACCATTACTTCTAGCCTGAGTTTTCCTACAGGCTCTAACTTGCCTGGTTCTAGGGGGAGGGATGGAGGAATTGGAATCAATTAATTCGGTGTCCGTGTGCAAATCTACATCAAGAATAGGTTGTGAGGTAACTGTTGGATGGACACTTAATTCAAGAATATCACTCACTAAAACATCAGTTTCAATTGGGGTGCTAGTATTAACCAATGAAGGAGAAGCCAACAGCGAATCAGACAAGGGTGCTGGCAAAGGAGAATTTTGAGTAGAATTTTGAGAGCAGTATTTCAGTTGGAAAGGGTTGAAATGTTTAACCAATAGAAATGTGTGTTTGCTTTTGAGTTTATGTGTGAAGGATTGTGATTTGATGTTTACATGTATATGTGTGGAAAGTGAAAGGGAAACTTTTCCATTCTTTGTTTTTGCTGAGAGGTGCACAGTGCAGAGATTCTGTAAAAGAAAATATGGTGAGTGACTGATATACTTCTTAATCTACAAAAAAACTTGAAAGATGAGTTATTTAATTTTGAGGGGATGTATGTAGACTATTTTGATTTTAATCAGACTAATGTATTTCTCCTGCTAAAGTGTAGGGAGTACTTTTTTTCTCTACAATCTTATTGACAGTTTGTGTGCATGTGGAAACCATTCTGTGATAAGCATTTGTGTCTTTCATGTGTTTGCAGACAGATAATTGTGCTGTTTTTATATGTTGGTAGAATTAGAAACCAGTCATTGTTTATGAATTTGTGAAATGAGTTATGTTGTACTTCTTCTAGATGAAGAAATGTGTTTTGGTATAGTGCAAGGGATAGTGTTGTTTGTCTAGAATCGCACAGTGAGTATGTGTGCATTTGGGAACCACTGTGAGAGAAGCATTTGGTAACATCGTGTATTTGCTGACAGATAACTGTTTTAACCTGTCATGTTGTGAAGTTTTAGTAGCATTAGAAGACAGTTATGGCTTATGCTTTGATTAAATGAGTCAGGCTTTGACAGAAAAGTACAGTCCTGAAATATGTAGATTGTGTGCAGTTCCCTTACCAATTGCACTGTAGTGAATGAGTTTTGGTAAACTCCTAGGGATAGTGGTGCTTGTCTAGAATCACACTGTGAGTTAGTGTGTATTTGGGATCACTGTGAGAGAAGCATTTGGTAACATCATGTATTTGCTGACAGATAACTGTTTTAAAACCTGTCATGTTGTGAAGTTTTAGTAGCATTAGAATTCAGTCTTTGCTTATGCGTTGATTAAATGAGTCATGCTTTGACACTGACGTGCTGTTCTTAAATATGTAGATTGTGTGCAGTACTATTAACTCTTCTAGACTAGTGAATGAGTTTTGGTAAACTCTTAGGATAGTGTTGCTTGTCTAAAATCACACTGTGAGTCTGTGTGCATTTGGGTAAGGATTGTGAGAGAAGCATTTGGTAACATCGTGTATTTGCTGACAGATAACTGTTTTAAAACCGGTCATGTTGTCAAGTTTTAGTAGCATTAGAAGCCAGTCTTTGCTTATGCTTCGATTAAATGAGTCAGTCTTTGACACAAAAGTGCAGTCCTGAAATATGAAGATTGTGTGCAGTTCCCTTACCTCTTCCACAGTAGTGAATGATTTTTGGTAAACTCCTAGGTATAATGGTTGTTGTCTAGAACCACACTGTGATTCTGTGTGCATTTGGGAACCACTGTGAGAGAAGCATTTGGTAACATCGTGTAATTTTTAGAAGATAACTCTTTTAAAACCTGTCATGTTGTCAAGTTTTAGTAGCATTAGAAGCTAGTCTTTGCTTATGCATTGATAAAATGAGTCAGGGTTTGACACTAAGGTGCAGTACCATGTACTATTCTCTTCACTGTGCAGAACTGAAAATTTAAAAGTTTTACCCAAGCACTGTCCTAGAAGTAGTCTGATGATTTAGTCAGTTTCTAAGTACCAAATAGACTGCTTCAAATGTCTATGCAGTATGCATGTAGTGTTCTAACATAATACACACTTGTCTTTTACACCTTCAATTCCCTAGTCAGTATCCATACACTTCCAGGAAACACCCTGTCACTCCCTTTGCAGTCCTCTAGTGACCCATTCAACACCATGTACTAATCCATTCACTGTGCCAAAACCCAAACACTTATAAATTCACCAAGACACTCTCTTTCCAGTACTCTAATGATTCAGTCACTGCCTAAGTATTCATGCACTGAGCCAGGCCTTAGCACATGGACTTCTTCAAACCCCTATCCACTATGCATGTAGTCCTCTAACCACCTACACACTTGTCTTTCACACCTTCAATTCCCCAGTCAGTATCTATACACTTCCAGCAAACACCCTGTCACTCCCCTTACACTCCTCTAGTGACCTTATTAAGCATCATGTACTAATCCATTCACTGCGCCAAAACGCAAACCCTAATAAATTCACCCAGGCACTCTCCTTGCAGTACTCTAATCATTCAGTCAGTACCCAAGTACTCATCCAGTGACCCAGGCCTTAGCATATGGACTGCCTCAAACCCCATCCACTATACATGAGGTCCTCTAACCACCTAGACACAATTGTCTTTCACACCTTCAATTCCCTAGTCAGTATCCATACACTTCCAGGAAACACCCTGTAACTCCCTTTGCAGTCCTCTAGTGACCCATTCAGCATCATGTACTAATCCATTCACTGTGCAAAAACTCAAACACTTATAAATTCACCAAGATACTATCTTTGCAGTACTCTAATCATTCAGTCAGTGCCTAAGTATTCATGCACTGAGCCAGGCCTTAGCACATGGACTGCTTCAAACCCCTATCCACTATGCATGCAGTCTTCTAACCACCTAGACACTTCTCTTTCACACTTTCAATTTCCTAGTCAGTATCCATACAGTCCAGCAAACATCTTGGAGTTGCCTTTGCACTCCTCTAGTGACCCATTCAGTACCAAGTACTAATCCATTCCCGGTGCGAAAAGCCTAGCACTTATAAATTCACCTAGGCACTCTCCTTGCTGTAATCTAATCATTCAGTCAGTACCCAAGTAGTCATGCAGTGAGCCAGGCCTTAGCAAATGGACTGCTTTAAATGCCTATGCAGTATGGATGCAGTCCTCTAATCACCTACACAGTTGTGTTTCACACCTTCAATTCCCTAGTTAGTATTCATACACTTCTAGCAAACACCCTGTCACTCACCCAGTGTGTCTCCTTATAGTACTGTAATCATTTAGCATGTAGAGTTTTAGTGAGGTAGGCTTTAGGGCATGAACTGCTTCAAAGTAGTATGCACTATGCATTTAGTGTTTTAACCATCGTCACACTTGTGGTTCAGGGCTATAGTTTCTTAGTCAGTATTTATATAAAATGTGTTTGTACAGTAATGGAATAGTATAATTTTGAAAGTTATTAATATACATTTATTTGTGATTCTTTTTTACAGATACAGAACAGGAGTGTTTCTCATCTGTTTGCACTTTTCTCATGCAAGATTGTTTGGATGAAGGGTCCTTAGGTGTTTCATCATACTTGCTGTGCTGCATGAGTATTTTTTGTTAGGTTCCCCTCGTAACATAACTCTTTTGAAAATCTTGTACATGAGAAAGGTGACATTGGTCTTTGTTTGCCCCTCGAAAAAAGTTGAAAATTTCCACATCACTGAAGGAAAACGTTGTGGGCGTGGTGCATCCTCCAAAAATTCATCATTAGATTTGGTGAATATTTTAAAGCGACATCATTTACAGTTTTTGTAAGTTAAAGTTAAAAATTGTTGTTAGCTGTGTGCATTTTATATATCTGTGATTTGTATTTTGAGAATGGCATGTTGTTTTTTTTTTAACAATCTTTGAGATTGTGGGTTTTTTGCCCGCTGTTAAGTGATGAGTACGATTGAAATCACTATTTTTAGTGAAATGTAATATATTCTGAGAACAGCAAAAAAGGCAAAAAAATTACTTTGTGGAAATTATGCTGTGTTGTAAAAAATGTATTATTACATGTTATAATTTTTTTTCCTTTTCTTTCACAGATCCAAATTTTAAAATAAGCAATTTATATGAATTTATATTTGAATGAAAAACAGAAAAAAATGTATACCATTTTTTATTCCTATTACTGTGAAGGTAAGTTTAACTAAGTCTCAATATGCAGAATGAAGAAGCCTACAAGAAGCTACAAAGTTGAAACACGTTTCTAAAAACAGTCTGTTTATGTAGTTTTGAAATCTGACCATAATCAGATATCATGTGACCTGCAAAAAAGCAGATTTGAGGGGGTTCATAATATTTCCCATTTTAGATATTGAAGGACCGCAATCATTTCAATCATTCTTCTTTGAACATATTTGCAGACAAAACTCTGTGCATAACTTATGTCATTCGCAAGGAAATTTAAAAACGGAAATATGTCACTTTTTGTAACATAGTTATTGTGCAAGATACTCTTTCATATTTACAAAGAGAGGAAAAGGCACTCTGTGGACTTTTTATACTCCATATAAATATAACCTCATCATGCACACCACTTTGTGTTGAAAGGGTGTTCTATAAGTGTTGTTGTGCATGATTGCACTTAATACTCATAGAACAAGACACATGTCTAGATTTATCAGAAATCATAAATCTCGATATGTGTGTGAATACTGCACCATTCTAAAATTGGTGTAGGAAAGCACAACAAGGAGAATTGTTTTAATTTCTCCACATTTTTATATCTTCAATGCATGCTGAAATGTTCAGCATACATTGAAGGAGAAAAATGCATTTTCTCATTGTTTTTTTGCAGGAAGGTGTGTCTTCCTGTAGAAGAACAAACAGCACATGACACAGATATCCTTGCACTATGGTGCAAGGGTGCCTGTGTCACCATATGGCTGCAGTTTAAGCAACCGTGCAGAGAGAAGCATAGATTTGCAACATATTTATGTACATATGTTACATCCCTGTGCTTCGGAAGTACGACAGCACACTGCAGTTAAAGAGGTTACTGTGTGATGCTGCAGCACTTCCTCATACTTCTGCACTTATACATTCACCATACGCTACTAATGCATTCATTCAGTCAATTACGTACTACACATACATTCATCTAAACTAACACTAACAAAGAAATTTAGCTCTTTTTTTAAACCAGGAAAGTTAGTTCTCACAGGAACTTTTTTTTTCTTCTTTCTTCTTTTATAATTTTTTTGGGGTTTTCTGAACAATTTAAATTTTTTTTTGGTTTTCCTGCAAAAAAAAACAAAAAAACAGGAGAAACCAAACAATGTACTTCAGGGAACAATAACAAAACAAAAAAAAAACTAGCAAATGTGACTTTCTTGCCGGCGGCAGATCAGATCGATCGACTGCTCACCATAGCACAAAGTCTTATTGCACTTAGTGCAGAGCACTTTTAAAAATTGAAATTGAGGACGGATGTCCAAGATTTGGGCTGATGGATGCACTCTTGATGTGCTCAGCAGCGATGAGGTGGATGGCACAGGAGCAGGAGTGTTTCTCATCCGTCGGCACTCTTCTTGTGCAAAATTGTTCGGATGAAGGGTCCTCATTTGCTTCATCGTACTTGCCATGCCGCAAGAGTATTTCTTGTTAGGATCCCCTCACGACAGGACTCTTTTGCAAATCTTGCACATGACCAAGGTGGCATTGGTCTTTTTCTGCCCCTCGGGAAAAGTAAAAAATTTCCACACCACTGAAGAAAAACGTTTTTGGGTGGTGCCTCCGGCAAAAATTCATCCTCAGAAGCATGAGGTGATGCAGGTGATGCCTGCTGCCCTGAAGCCATTTTTGGTTGAAAAAAGTGTAAGCTTAGTCTAAAAATCTTCTTCTCTCCAAAGAGATGGTGCTCTAAAGAAGATCAAAGAAAAATGATTGAAATGAGTGTTCAATAGTTAGAAGAGGAAGTGTAATGAACCAATCAAATCTCTTTTTTTGCAGGTCACATGGGATCCGCGCTCCCTGCGCGTACGCAGCACGCACCCAGCGCGCATCCGCGAAATTGAATAAAAAAAAATTATAGGATTAGATGTAAAAATATTTTAGTTTTAAGACTAGTTTAGAGTTTGTCTTCAATTAATATTCACATGAAATACATACATATGTTTTTTTAAATGTTTAATATTTCGCGGGATCTGCGCACCTACCGCGTCATAGACGCAGATGACGCATCGCGGAAGCGCGTAAATGTCACGTTACGTACATCGAATGTGTCGCGTATAGGCTGGGAGTCGCGTAACGGTCGCAGTGCGATTGCGCACTAAACACGTACCCAACGCATACCATGCACAGATGCTATCGCGTAGGGATCGAGAACGGTGCGCATAGGGTGCGCAGATCCAAAAACATTGAAAAAATATATAAAATACAGTTTTGAACATATAGTTAAAAAAATATTTTGAAAAATATAAAAAAATATGTTTGAAAAACCCATTAAGTTCAAATAATATTTTTCGATTTTTGAAAGAATTAATTGAAAAAAGAAGTTTAAAAAATGGTGATAAAACAGTATTTAAAACAAAAGATAATTCATGAATTTGAAAGATATAGAAATCCAATCAAAACATGATATCTTCAGAGATAAGTTATAGCTAGGAATTAGCATTTAAAAAACCTTTGAAATTCACTGAAAAAACCATAGGTTTCATGCACGTTATAGTTAGGTATTGGCATTGTCATGAGTGATGTAATATGTGACGTCATCAGCAGTGCATTGCCGGGGCGCAAGTTATAGTTAGCTGAACTAACTATAACAGGGGAATTTCTAGGGTTTTTTACGAGGGAAATGTCCAGCTAACTATAACGCCCCTGAAACCTTTGGTTTTTTTCAGTGAATTTCAATGGTTTTTCAAATGCCAATTTCTAACTATAACGTGCTTGAAGCCTATAGTTTTTTCAGTGAATATATATATATATATATATATATATATATATATATATATATATATATATATATATATATATATATATTACCTACTGGCGATAGCCAGTAGGTAGTTATAGTTAGGACCACGTTTCCATAGGAAAACCTCAACATTCTATTTTTAATAACTTTGGCGCCGGTCGACGAATCCTCGCAAATTTTTCAAAATAGGTGGGGCGCTACGCTCCGCTCCTACCCTGAAAGTCTCGGGGGGATCCGTCAAGCGGGGGCTGAGATAAAAGGGGGGTCCCAAAACGCGTTTTTCCCATGCATTTTTCCATAGGACCTTTAGAACGAGCTACAGCCCGAACGGCTGAACAGAATTACTCAAAATTTGGCAGAGAGGTAGTCCCTAGGTCAAGGAAGTGCCTTTTGTAGGTTTGGTGTAAATCTGTTCAGTAGATTCTGAGAAAATAGCCTTTAAATCAATATATATATCTGAGCCAGCTTACGGTACGCTTACCGTACGCTTACGGTAAGCGTACGGTGGCGTGCGCGAGCGCGATTCTGATTGGCTCTTAGATCTTAGTAAACATTCGAATCGGCCGAAACCAGGAAGCGGCGGCCGCCATTTTGTCTCTCGCACTGAGAGTGATTTTTAAAATATCAAGCCCAAAAACATGTAAAGGGGCTGTTTTGACAACTCCCTCCCACATAGTCATGTTGAGGGAGTCCCCAAACATCCCCCAAGTGCAAAAACGGTTTTATTTTTTTTTGGCAATTTCGCGGGGTACGCTTACCGTACGCTTACCGTAAGCGTACGGTAAAAAAATAAAAATAAAAAAAACACTATCCACACTTACCCCACCCCCTGTGCTTTTGGTGGCCGAAGGCCACCAAAAGCACAGGGCTTATGTTAAGGGCAAAAAACACTATCCACACTTACCCCACCCCCTGTGCTTTTGGTGGCCGAAGGCCACCAAATGTACAGGGCTTATTATAAGGGAAAAAAACTTAGCATTTAAAAAACCGTACTAATTCACTGAAAAAACCATAGGTTTCACACACGTTATAGTTAGGAATTAGCATTTAAAAAACCTTGCAAATTCACTGAAAAAACCATAGGTTTCACACATGTTATAGTTAGCGGAAATTTTACTGATAAAAAACCAGTGAAATTCCCCCGTTATAGTTAGCGCAGGCAACTATAACTCACGCGACTGCAATCTTCTGCTGATGACATATGTGTCTTTATGAAAAAAAAATATTTGTAATATATGTATAGCTAAAAATGTATGGAAGAAGACATGGGCAAATAAGTGTCTAAATACAGTATTAGCATCAGCAGAGGATTGCGGTCGCGTGAGTTATAGTTGCCTGCGCTAACTATAACGGGGGAATTTCACTGGTTTTTTATCAGTAAAATTTCCGCTAACTATAACATGTGTGAAACCTATGGTTTTTTCAGTGAATATATATATATATATATATATATACTGGCGGTCGCCAGTAGATAGTTATAGTTAGGACCGAGTTTCCATAGGAAATCTGAAAATTCTATTTTGAATAACTTTGGCGCCGGTTGACGAATCCTCGTGAAATTTTCAAAACTAATGGGGCGCTCCGCTCAGCTCCTACTCTGAAAGTCTCGGGGTGATTCGTCAAGCGGGGGCTGAGAAAAAAGGGGGGTCCCAAAACGCGTTTTCCCCATGCATTTTCCCATAGGACCTTTAGTCGAAGGTACAGCCCGAACGGCTGAACAGAATTTCTTGAAATTTGGCAAAGAGGTAGTCCTCAGGTCAGGGATGTCAATCTGTTCAGTAGTTCCTGAGAAAATTGCAGTTAAAAGTACATAAATATCTATAGGCGCGCACGGTGCGCACACGGTGCACGCACCTTAACGTGCGCGAGCGTAATTCTGATTGGTGGTTACATGTCAGTCAACGATCGAATCGGTCGAAATCAGGAAGTGTCGGCCGCCATTTTGTGTGTTTTGTGTGTGACAGTGAAAAATAAAGGTGGAGAACGTGAAAAGGGGGCAGGGTAGAGAGTTCCTGACCCCCTAGTCTTTGTCAGGGGGTCCCTGAAGGACCCCGAAGGGTGAAAAAAACATTTTATTATTTTTTCAAAAAATCGCGGTGTGCAAGCACGGTGCGCTCACCGTGCTCGCACGGTGAAAAACCTTAAATAAAATAATATATATATATAAAAAATATAATAAAACATACATAACTTAGCATTTAAAAGAGCTTACAAATTCACTTAAAAAACCATAGGTTTCACACACGTTATAGTTAGGAATTAGCATTTTAAAAACCTTGCAAATTCACTTAAAAAACCATAGGTTTCACACATGTTATAGTTAGCTGGACATTTCACTCGTAAAAAACCATTGAAATTCCCCCGTTATAGTTAGTTCAGATAACTATAACTCACGCGACCGCCACTCTATCACAAGGATGATGTCATCAGTGATGTCATGAGTGATGCCACTGACCATGTCATGAGTGATCTAATACGTGACGTCATGACCTGTTGATTGCGGGCGTGCGAGTTATAGTTATCTGAACTAACTATAACGGGGGAATTTCAATGGTTTTTTATGAGTGAAATGTCCAGCTAACTATAACATGTGTGAAACCTATGGTTTTTTAAGTGAATATATATATATAAATATAAATATTACCTACTGGCGGTTGCCAGTAGGTAGTTATAGTTAGGACCTATTTTCCATAGGAAATCCGCAACATTCTATTTGGAATAACTTTGGCGAACGTTGACGAATCTTTGCGAAATTTTCAAAACTTTTGGCCAGCTCTGGTCCGCTCCTATCCTGAAAGTCTCTGGATGATTCGTGTAGCGGGGGCTGAGAAAAAAGGGGGGCCCCAAAACGTGTTTTCCCAATGCAATTGCCCATAGGACCTTTAGCCGCAGCTACAGCCCGAACTGCTGAACGGAATTACACCAAATTTGGCAGAAAGGTAGACCTTGGTTCAGAGTCATGCCTTTTGCTTAAATGGTGTAAATCCGTTCAGTAGTTCCTGAGAAAGTCAAAATCAAAATTACATATATATCTGGGCGGAGCCTAACCACACATCTCATCGTGAGATCTGATTGGCTGTCAGCACTTCATCCAAGAAGTGTTGGCAGCCATCTTGGGACCAATATACATGATAGCACCTCATTAAAAAGCATTGCAGTTAATAGAAGGTTTTAAGACTTTAGTTACATTATAAATCATTTGTTGATGGTACCATACTCATTTTAGGAATTGTGGTGTGTTCTAAGGTGATTTTACCGTGTGAAAAAGCCTTCTGCTGTGATATCATGAATCATGTTTGAGAGAAAACTATTTTCTCATGCTTTACCCACAGAGGTTTGGAAGGTGATCTATAAGCTAAACTGAGAGCATATTTTCTGTAAATTCACATTATCTTTCTCAGTCATGTGAGAATGAAGTCTGACATTCTCAGTAAAACATATACATCCAACAAGGGCAGAGACTGTCAGTTGATTCCTTTGTGTTCTACTGCAGCTTCCCAGAGTGTTCTAAAGAACAACTAGAGCGCTAACAGTCCTACTTATGACAAATGTATTGCACACCTGAAGCCATCTTGATTGGAACAAAGTGGTAACTCTTAAAACATTTAATTTAAAAAGGAACAAAATGAGGGGGTTCATTTTGCCATAGAAAAGTATGATTAGTGCTGCAGAAAGAAAAATTAGGCCACATTTTGAGTGACTTCTCAAATCCTCTTCTATTTCATTAAAAAATTCTGACATGCAGACTGATACATGCACTTTCAATACCAGCAGCAGACTTCCCTGGTGAGCAGTAGCTTTACTACAGTGATCTAATGAGCAACTAGAGTGCTAACCTTCTGAATTGATGGCAAATGTGTGACACATCTGAATGCCTTCTTGATAGAATTAAAGTAAAAAATTGAAAGTATTTCCTACTGAGGATACTGTAGTAAATGAAGAAATTAGGAAACTTCATAACAAATAAGTTTCCCAAGATGGCCACCAGAGACGAAAGAGCCCAAATGGAGCACAAATATCACCCAGATGTAGCCCAAGTATAGCCCAATGACAGAATGTCCCAGAGTGTTCTAATGAACAACTAGAGCGCTAACAGTCTTACTTATGACAAATGTATGGCATACCTGAAGCCATCTTGATTGGAATAAAGTGGTAACACTTAAAACATTTAATTTAAAAAGGAACACAATGAGGGGGTTCATTTTGCCATAGAAATTATGATTAGTGCTGCAGAAAAAAAATTAGGGCACATTTTGACTTCTCAAATCTTCTTCTATTTCATAAAAAAATTCTGACATGCAGACTGAAACATGCAATTTGAATACCAGCAGCAGACTTCCCTGGTGAGCAGTAGCTTTACTGCAGTGATCTAATGAGAAACTAGAGTGCTAACTTTCAGAATTTATGGCAAATGTGTGACACATCTGAATGCCTTCTTGATGGAACCAAAGTAAAAAACTGAAAGTATTTCCTACTGAGGAGACTGAAGTAAATGAGGAAATTAGGAAACTTCATAACAAATAAATCTCCCAAGATGGCCACCAGAGACAAAAGAGCCCAAATACAGCACAAATATCACCCAGATGTAGCCCAATGACAGAAGTGTGCAAAACGCTTATTTTTTGTGTTTTTGCAGTTTTATAAAGTGCAGACTTGTCAGGTATTGGAGTGCTTTACATGAGCATTGGTTACATCACACAAGATCAAATTCATTTTGGTTGTAGACATGGGGAGATTAAGTGATTTGACCAGAATCACAGAATGTTGAGCTGAAGCAGAAACTCCAACCTGGTTCCCCAGTTGCAAAGTCTGCAGCTCTGGAAGTAACACCACATCCTCTCCCCTAAATGCAACATTTAATCAAGTGGTCAACTGGATAAAAAAACATAAAGATAACAAATAATTTAAAAGTGCTTTGTCGCTATTTGAAAACTCAGAAAATATGCCCTCACTTTAGTTTTTTAGAGCACTAACCATAATTTTGATGCAAATAAGACCCTCTCATATATGTAATTTCTAAAGGAAATGCTCTAGGTATTACAGTTTTGATTAAATCAAGATGATGTCAGGCGTTCCACACTTTTGTAATAAATATAGAATGTTAGCAATCTAGTTGTTCATTAGGATACTGATGAGAGGCAGAGGCCAGGGGCACAGACTCTGAAAATTGAAGGCAGGTAGGAGGGTGCAGAGGCAACAATTTGACCACACTGGGCGCGCAGGAAGGGAAGGAAGGGCAGTGGCAGCACAACAGACTATGGAGGGCAGTGGAAAGTGGGGCAGGGGCAACAAACCAACAATACCTGACTGGCAAGAGAGGCTGTGGCAATATAATAGACCATTGTGGGCAGAAGGAAGAGGCAGTGGTAGTACAACCATACATGCCAACAGACCAGATTCAGCCAGGAAGCGTCCAATGTTTTTAAGCTCAAATGGACTTTATTTGATCTGTCTCCTGTCTACAATCTCCTCTTTTTCAATGTAACTCAAAGGGGAAAATCAATATCTCCGTTTTTTTCAAAATCTCCCTCTTACTAATTTCAAAATGTTCGCAAGTATGGTACGTTGGATCATGGAAGGCAGGAGGAATTGGGGTAGGGACATGGACTCGGATAACAGAGGACAGGAGGGACATGGAGAGGTGCACCAAACTGACCCTACAGGGCAGGCATCAGGGTTTGCAGCAGCACAATACACCACACAGGGCATACGGGACGGGAGTGCAGCACAACAATCCATAGAAAGCAATAGGGAGGGGGCAGGACCATTCATATGGACAACAGAGAACAGAGGGGAAAGAGGCAATGGTAGGTAGCTGACCATAATGGACAGACAGGAGAGAAAGCTGCAGCATAACAGACCATAAAGGGCAGGAGGGACGGATCAGGGGCATTACAATGGAACAGACAAGCCAGGAGGGAGGGAATAGGGGTCTGCACATGGAAACAGAGGGCTGGGGCAAGGGGGCAGGGCAGGAGCAGCAAGATGACCATGGTGGTCAGGCAGGATGGGCACTAGAAACAAGACACACCATGGAGAGCAACAGTGAGACTATGATGGCATACACACAGACCATGGAGGGAAGGTGGGAGGGGGTCAGGGGTAGCTAACTGACCACACAGGGAAGGTGGGAGGGGTCGTGGCAGCACAGAAGACCATGCATGGCAAGCGGGAGGGTTAGTGGCAGCACAATGGCTATGATGCAAATTCCTTGATTGATTGATGGGCAAGAAGGAGGGTGCAGGGGCATGCACAAAGGACCATGGAGGATAGAAAGGAGGGTCATGACCTGGGCACAGAAAAGAGAGTTCAGGGGAAGGGGCCTCACAACAGACCACGCGGGGCAGGCAGGAGGAGCAGTTGCAGCACAACAGACCAGGGAGGGCGGAAGGGTGTGGCAGTGAAATGGACCATGGAGGACATGAGGAAGGGGATAGGGGCATGGCATGTGGACAGGCAGGGTTGAGGTGGCAGGGACAGGTTACAGTCATCTGACAATGCTAGGCAGGTGGGAGGGGAGCTGCAGCTCAACAGAACACTCAGAGTAGATAGGAGTGGCATGCACAAAGACATTGGAGGGCAGGGGGAAGGAGAATAGGGGCAGAAAGCTAAACACAGAGGCTAAGCAGGAGGTCAATGATGGGGCATAGAATTGGGCAATGGAGGGCAGGAGGAGTGGACTGGTACATCATGCTAAATGGAGGGAAGTGGCAGCACATTAGACCATGCATGGCAGGAGGGAGGAGGCTAGTCCATGGATTCAGACAACAGAGGATAGGGAGGAGGTGGATGGGGCAGCAAGCTAACTGTTCAGAGGAGGTGGGTATTAGGAACTTTATTGTTTTTAAAATGTGTGTCTATGCGAACTACTTAAAATATGAACAAGTATGCAGCATAATCTCACTTTTATTCAGGAAGAAGAGGACGTTTGTGACTGTGACTCCGGGCACACCCCCTGACCCTCCACCCCCCATCGCAAAATGTAATGCTCATGAAAAGGGTAGGTGAACGCAGTGTTATATAGATCATAGTCCTGAGAGCATGATTGAAAATGAAAACTAGATATAGTGTACGGTATAAACTATGCACCAAAAAGTGTGATATAAGATGAACCGGGGGGTGAAATATAATATGCAATACATTGTGCGCAATGACAGATTCATTGGAGAGTGCAAGATAGCACAGGCACTAGTGCGTGCTATGCGATATGCACCTTGGAGTGTAATATGCACAGGGCAGTGTTGTGTAACCTAACTAGTCTCTAAAGTTGTAATATAAAATATGTGCTGGGGAGTGTAACGTTGTATATGCACTGTGATAAAGATATGGATCCCCGATTGTAATATGTATGGCATAGCGCTGTGCGTTATAACATAGGCATCGAGGAAGGCACGTTAGATGGGGCAATATAACCTGTGCGAAGGCAAGTGTGGCATGACATATTCACGGGGTGGTGTTACAGTGCACATGGGCTAGAGAGTGTCATAGCATAGGACTAGCTGGTGGAATACAACACAGTGTTGTGTGGCACTCGGGGGGCACTGGTGGGTGTAACACAGCATTGGGCTCAGCCCAGACCGCGCTGTGACTCTCAAGTGAGGTTCGTCTCCTTTTCAAAAAGTAAAATAAAAAGTATTACACATCCAGCGGTGGATGTGTGTTTTATTAACCGTGAGGGGGGTTTCTTGCATAGTTTTGGTCAAATTTTTGTCGAATCCCCTTTGAATGGCTTGGTGTGCGTGTGTATTAAATGTGCCCATCAATAGCTACCCATGTTTGTATAAATAAACAACAAGGGTGTCTACTTGGAGAGTACCCACCGGCGGGGGCGCCGGGATTAGGCACGGTAGGGCGTCAGACACATCAGAGCTTCACTGGTGGTGTAAATACATTTCACGTGGATTCATTGTATGCATAGTCGCCTTTTAATGAATATCACGCAAATCGTCATGGTGATAGGTACATACGGTTTGTCCAGCATGTCCCAGGTGTTTCTATAAATATATTTAAAAAATAAATAATAAAAAACAAAGGCCGGCCCCGGGGGATGAGGTCCCCGGGGCCATAAGTGGCCTGAGGTGGGGGGGCAATGCATCCTCCCTCCTAAAGAATAAAAAAAATAAAAAAGGCCATGCCCCGGGCGTTGGGGTCCCTGGGGCCGATTAAGGCCTTGGGAGGGGGGCCACGTGGCCCCCTTCCAAATTTTTTTTCCCCCAAAAAAAATTAGGGGGCAGGCCCTGGGGGATGGGGTTCCCAGGGCCAATAAATTAGAAAAAGAAGGGGGGCCAGACAGCCCCCTTCTTAGAAAAATTAAATAAATAAAAGACCGGCATCGCACCGGAGGCAACGACCCCTCCTTGCAGCACTCTGCAAATGCGCCCCCTGGTGAGTTGTAAGTTGGGGAATTAATTCCCCTTCAATACTGAGGGTCCCTGAGGGCCAACTAGCCCAACAGGTATCTCCAGTATGCGCCAGGGAGCTGCGTTGCAGACAGGTGTTCTGAGGCCACGCCCCTTTTTACACCTCTCTGCAACGCAGCTCTGTGGCACTTACTGGAGGTACCTAGTGGGCTAGTTTGACCCTAGGGACCCTTAGGATTCAAGGGGACTTAATCTCTCAACTTAGAACGGCCACAGGGCGCGTTTACACAGTGGTGAAGGGAGGGGACGGGGCCTGAGGGGACATGTGCAAACATGCCCTGTGGCACGTTTTAAGTTGGGGAAATAATTCCCTTTCAATCCTGAGGGACCTTGGGGGCCAACTAGCCCACCAGATGTTTCCAGTAAGCGCCACTGTGCTGCGTTGCAGAGAGGTGGTGCAGGCCGTGCCCCTTTTTATACCTCTCTGCAATGGCGCTTACTGGATGTACCTAGTGGGCTATTTTGCCCCTAGGAACCCTCAGGATTCAAGGGGACTTAATCTCCCAACTTAAAACGGCCACAGGGCGTGTTTACACAGTGGGGAAGGGAGGGGACGGGGCCTGAGGTGACGTGTGCAAACACGCCCTGTGGCGCATTTTAAGAGGTTATTTTAATCCCCCTGCCCTATTATATACTAGGGGCTTACAGAGGAGGTCATGCTAATCACAGGGGACCCCAATGCATAGTGTTCCCTAGTGTATGTAGGTGTTTTCACTGTATTCTGAGTGTCTATTAACATAGCACTGGCTCTAGGACTGGTTAGTCAGACTCAGGTACCACTAGTATCCTTCTGAAAAAGTTGAGGGTACAGGATGATTTTGCAACAAGGCTTCTTTCTGCTCTTCTGTTTGTTCTTTCTGCACGTTATCCTTCTTCCTGCACTTTTCGTCGTCTTTGAAGACTTCTGTTGCTTCTTTCTGCATTTCTTTTTTTTCTTTCTGTGCGTTTTTTCTTCTTTCTTCACATGTCCTATCTCTGTAGGCATAGTTAGAAATTAGCATTTAAAAAACCATTGAAATTCACTGAAAAAAACATAGGTTTCAGGCACATTATAGTTAGGAATTAGCATTTAAAAAACCTTAGAAATTCACTGAAAAAAACCATAGGTTTCAGGGGCATTATAGTTAGCTGGACTTTTCACTCATACAAAACCATTGAAATTCCCCCGTTATAGTTAGTTCAGCTAACTATAACTCGCGCGCCCGCAATGCACTGCTGATGACGTCACATATTACATCACTCATGACATGGTCAGTGACATCACTCATGACATCACTGATGACATCTCAATTGACATCACTGATGACATCACTGATGAAATCATCCTTGTGATAGAGTGGCAGACCTCCTCTCACCCTAATATAACCTTTGATACACACATTCAAAAATAGAAATGAAAACTTTCAAAACAATGGACATACCAATACCAGTTACAACAACCTATTCAGTAATTCTAAGATCCACATACACATCCACTCATTCACCAACAGTCCTATACAGTCACTCATACATGTACTCACTCATCATATGTACTCATACACCTATACATCCTGTTACACAACGCCACTCATCCATAGAGTTACTCACACACATAGTCACACCACCACACTTACTTCTACAGAAACTTACACATACTTAGTCTTTTAAACAATCACTTATAGAAACACATACTTATTCATACAGGAACTCTTCCAATCTCTCACTCTCACATATACCCACTTATTTACACCAATAGTCACATATACTAGTTTAAAACATATGTAGTTACTCCTAAAGACACTATTGAGACAGTCATTCACTCACTAACACACCCATGCACAGTCATCCACCCATACTGTCCTGCACACATGCTGTCCTCAACACATACAAACAGTGAGTCACTCATTCATGCACCTATGCACGACGTAATACCCCCCACAGAACCATACAGACACTCAGACACTCATACTGATACTCAAAAAACCAACTAATAACCTATATAGACACTCATGTAGCTACTCACCAACCCATGCAGCCACTTATACACAAAGTGAGAGACTGATACAGATATTTACAGATTTAAACATTACTCACTAAGCCATGTATTCACTAAGATACACTTAATCAGTCAGTTATACAATCAATTTTTCAAAAACAAATCATCCATTTAGACACTTATATACCCATTTATTCTTCCATCGACCTTAAGATATACATATATAAAACATATTTAATTTTTAGAAAAACACACATTCACTGGATGATGTCATCAGTGATGTCATTTGAGATGTCATCAGTGATGTCATGAGTGATGTCACTGACCATGTCATGAGTGATGTAATATGTGACGTCATCAGCAGTGCATTGCGGGCGCGCGAGTTATAGTTAGCTGAACTAACTATAACAGGGGAATTTCAATGGTTTTGTATGAGTGAAATGTCCAGCTAACTATAACGCCCCTGAAACCTATGGTTTTTTCAGTGAATATATTTATATATATATATATATATATGTGTGTGTGTGTGTGTGTGTACATATATATATTCACTGAAAAAACAATAGGTTTTACAGATGTTATAGTTAGAAATTAGCATTTAAAAAACCTTTGAAATTCACTGAAAAAACCATAGGTTTCGGGGGCGTTATAGTTAGCTGGACATTTCATTCGTACAAAACCATAGCAATTCCACCGTCATAGTTAGTTCAGGTAACTATAACTCGCGCCCCTGCAATACACTGCTCATGATGTCACATATTACATCATTCGTGGCATGGTCAGTGACATCACTGATGACATCTCAAATGACATCACTGATGACATCATCCACGTGAAAATCTGATGAACCTCCTCACAGTCTAATATAACCTTTGATACACCCACTGTAAAATACAGACTACCATTTTCGAAACCATCGAGACACCATTACCAGTTACTACATACGCACTCACTGATTCCTAGGTCTACACACACATTCACTCATTCACCCATACAATCACTTATACATGCAGTCTCTCATCAATACAACACTATCATATGCACTCATACACCTATTCAGACACTCACACACCACCACTCATCCATGGAGTTACTCACACACCTAGTCAGTCATGCAAAGAATCATTCACACTCCCATTTACTCATCTATACAGTTATACATACACCACCTCACTAATTCATACAGATACATACTTACTCTCTTATATAATCACTGATGCAAGTACACACTCATCCATGCTGCCACTCTCACAATCACTCACTCTCACATATAGTTATTTATATACACCATCACTCACATATACTGCATTTTACATAGGTAGTTACTCACACATGTACCACTGAGACATCCATTCACTCACTAACACCCATACACACACTCACCCACCCATACAGCTGTTTCCACATGCACTTTTGAAACCATACAACCAGTGAATCAACCACTCACACATCTATGCACAGAGTCACACACCTCCAACCCCCACACACACACACACTCAGTCTCCCATACAAATACTCAGGCAAACAATCAATAACCCATATAGACACTCATGTAGCCACTGACCAACCCATGTAGCAGCTTACACAACAACAGACAGACTGATACAGACATTCACACAGTTTAGTCACTAATCCATGCATTCAGTAAGACACGTTTAATCACTCGCTTATACAATCAGTCACACACCTGCTAAATCCCCCATCCAGTCACTTATACACCCACTCATTCTTCAATACACCTAGGAATATATATAAAACATATTTAAAAATTACAGAAACACACAGTCACTGGATGATGTCATCAGTGATGTCATCATTTGAGATGTCACTGACCATGCCATGAATGATGTAATATGTGACGTCATGAGCAGTGCATTGCTGGGCGTGAGTTATAGTTAGCTGAACTAACTATAACGGTGGAATTTCTATGGTTTTGTATGATTGAAATGTCCACCTAACTATAACGCCCCTGAAACCTATGGTTTTTTCAGTGAATTTCAAAGGTTTTTTAAATGCTAATCACTAACTATAAAGTCTGTAAAACCTATGGTGTTTTCAGTGAATTTCAAAGGTTTAATAAATGCTAATTTCTAACTACAATGTCCTTGAAACCTATATTATTTTTAAGTAAATTTTTTTAAAAAGTGCATACGTTTCGTAGTGAAAAACAAATTGGAACAGTAGTCTGTTGCAAGTTATAATTTAACAATGTTTAAAACTTAATTAGCACTAATTAACATATAAGTGTGGAAAAGTGTGATGCAGCAGCTATGATACCTGACTTCGAACAACAGCGTTCACAGTTCGATTCCCGGCTCCAGCTGCACGTTAGCCCACCACTATGTCACTGTGGGCAACACCTTGCTTAATCTTTCCGACACCCCCGAGCGGCGGCACACCTTTCCGGGGGTAGCTGTACGCTTTACAAATGCTCGCATTTTTTTAATTTAAAACCATAGTGATGAGAAATATTAGCACGTTTTTTTTTCTTCTATTCTGAAAGATATTTTTTTCATGTCTTCTATTTAGAATTACGGCAATTAATAGATGTATTTAGTCATGAGAATGGAAATGCCACGGTTTGCCGGGTAACAGTTTTTAAGCTCTCCAACGTATGTACATATTAAGGACCTTATACGTGTTAGGATCGAAATTAAAACCTTTACCGCTTCACATTTTGTAACTTTTCCCAACACGTGCACAAGTTAAACAGTTAAAACGTGAGCACGTGTCAACTGTAAAACGTGACATCTAAATGGGCGGACCCGCATCTTCCTTCCATAGACTACTCAATAACCAAAAAGTATATAAACCACACCCGTTGATTGATTAGTTTCGTTTTTGAGAGTTATTTACGTATGTCCCTTCAGTGAAGCAGGTGCTCTTTTCTAGAGTTGGATTCTTCTTTTGCGTCCACAAAACATAATCCAGAGTTGTAAGTTGTTTCATAATGGCATAGTGGATATTTATAAAACGCAGCTATTTGTCAATATTTAAACACTTGAATTTAGAAAAAAGTGTAAGTGGTTGTTTTTGCCATTTACATGTAACGTCAGCAACTTGTTTTCAGAAACAGACAGAATACAGCAAACATTGTTCCTTGTTGCCTGGCTCCTTTGAGCTCATATAGTGTGACTTTGTAGATTATAATATTGACACTCTAATTCCCCTCAGAAGTGTTGGTGACCCGTCGGCGCGAAGACTAAAGATTTATATGTAACTTCAGCAGCCTCTTGGTCTTAGTCTGTTTCCCCTTTGAGATCATATGGTATGATTATGTTTATTATAATAACCACCCATTATGATCTCAGAGGAGTTTATGAAACGTCGGCGCAAAGACTAAAGATTTATATGTAACGTCAGCACCTTCTGCTTCAAACTCTGTTTCCCCATTGGGATCATATACTGTGAATATGTATATTATAATATTAAGGTGCCGAATCCACCTTACAAACCAGCAAGTACGATTCGTACAGAAATACCATTTCCGTTCGAATCGTAAAAAACACCGTACGGCTAAAAAATACCTACTATTCTGATCCTGGACAGCGCGTATGCGACGTCCGCACGGAGTCAGTCAGCGTTTGACGGACCAGCAAGTACGATTCGTACCTACAACACTCCGCACGGCTATTTTTCTACAGGAGCCAAAAAGTGCCGGAAAAGCTAAGTACGCTGCGATGCACGATGAAAAGGGCCCGGTACGTAACGCACACACCATCAACCACATAGCACGTGTCATCATGTACGGTGCATACCCCAACATTGCATATGTACGGTGCGTACATACGTGCTGTTGGGGTACGCACCGTACATAGGCCAACAGTGCGTATGTATGGTGTGTATGTCCGCACCATACCCCCCCACCCGCGTATGTCCACACGGTACCCCCCCACCCGCGTATGTCCGCACCGTACCCCAGGCGTACCCCAATCCTCGCGTATGTACAGACCATACATACGGTGGGGGTACGGTGCGGACATATGCAGGTGGGGGGGTACAGTGCGGACAATCGTGGGTGGAGGGAGGCTGGGGGGGCCGTACGACTCGTACCCCGGGCACAAGTGTACCCGGGCTAGGGGTCGTACAAAGTTCGCTCCGTACGGGACGTTTTCCATACGCTTGTGTATTCGGAACGCCGGTACGGATCGGACTTGTGTGCTCGGACTTCAGTTTTACGACTCGTACGTAAAACTGTCCGGGGACGTCTCGTAGACCTTTTCCCGATACGATTCGTATGTAATTTTTTAACGTACGATTCGTACTTCACCGGTTGTATGGGACTTGTACGATTCGTACGTAAAAAAATACGGATACGAGTCGTACGGTAATTTTTTTTTAACGGATCGGAATCGGCACCTAACAGTCATTGTGATCTCAGAGGAGTTTATGACCCGTCAGCGAAAAGATGAAAGATTTCAAAGTCCCGGAGAAAAGAAGCTCTGAACATATTCATCGCTGGAAAGTATTTCATTATTGATCATGAGTTTATGTTCCTTTTCCTTTTTGTGTGGCATCAGTAAAACTCTGTATATTGTAATAGAGTCTGGTATTTTCACACAACAGGAATTGGAGATTTGTCGCCGCCAGGAGTAAATCATCTGAAATACAGCTTACTGACCTTTATAACTTACTTGATCAGATATTTTTACAGTGAGAATATTTTTCGAAATTGCAGTTTAAAAAAAGGTAGTTTGCATACTTTCTTAGTGAATACCTTTGATAAACCCCACATTTCTGAATGTTAAATCAAGACTGCAACAGCGTGCTTTCTTTTTGCAACCCCCTCCTCCATATTATAATATTTCCTCCAAAGATGTAGCACTCCCTGTCAGAAAAGTAAACACCACATTAGAAGTAAATAGTGCTCCTGGGAAATATCCCACCCGCAAACTTAATAAAAAAAAGACCGCAACACACTCTGTTATTTTACCGCCATGATTTGTACACCCCATGCCAATTACATAAATGGCCCTTAAAATATATAAAAAACAATTTTTACCTTCACAATCCCTGTCCACCACCTTGTGACCACTATGCTGAGTTAATAGTGTTCCTACCCTCCCCGCTACTGCTTTGTTTTCCCATACTCCATTGAAGTGCGTCACAAAATGGTTCACAACAGTCAACTGTTCCCAGCCAATAATGAGCACACTTGTACTCGGAACACTTTAGCCAATAAAATGTACATGGTGTTCCGCAGAGGGGGAGGGAATTGCTGCCAACACTTCTACTTTCAATGGTTTACAGCCGATTGACATTACGCTTGAGAAGGTCCTGCTTGGAACACGTTACCCAATCAGATGTCCCTGCTACTCCGTGGACGGGGAGGAAATGGCTGGCAACACCTCTACTTTCAATGGTTCGCAGCCAATGAACATTGATCTCATTGTTGGAACACCTCAGCGAATTAAACGTTAATTTTGTTCCGCGCACAAGAACAGAACACGCCCTCCCACATAATATTACATTTCATCTAAGAAAGTGACACTGTCCGTGATAAAAGTGAACACCGCATTATAAGTAAACATTACTGCGCATTATATTAAAGGAAGGCTGCAATACGGCGCATTGTTATTTTCCCGATATGATTTACACAGCCTACTGAACATTGCCGCAATACCACACATTCACACTACCTGTGTGTGCACTCTACACACTGCTTGCTGCAATATGGCGCATTGTTTTCCCGACGGGATTTCCAGAGCCTATGTAACCTTGCCGCAAAACCGCGCACTGTTGTTCTGCGGGCGTGATTTCCATGGCCTACGCAACATTCAAACTCCCTGCCTCTACACTGTACAGACTGCTTAAACTAAGACCACGGTGTTACTACTATACCCTCTTATAAAATTATTCTCTTTTATTTTGCCCTACGCCTTTCAACTCAGTCACAAAATGGCTGCCAACACTTCCTAGTTTCAACAGTCCGCAGCCAATGAGCCGCACGCTCGTGCTCATAACACCTCAGCCAATCAGATGTCAGAATTCTCAAATATCGATATCTTCAAATTTTGATACTTCTCTAAAACTACTGAACGGACTTACCCCATTTAAACAAAAGCGTGCTTTCTGGACCAAGACCTTTCTCCCTGTCAAATTTGGCATAATTCCGTTCAGCAGTTTGACCTGTAGCCTTGTCTAAAGTTTCCTATGGGAATTCCATGGAGAAAACACATTTTGGGACCCCTTTTTTATAAGTCCCGCCTTCACGAATCACCCCCAAACTTTCAGGATAGGAGCTAAACTGAAAAGAGTAACTTTTTGGAAAATTTCGTAAAGATCCGTCAAACGACGCCAAAGTTATAAGCACATCAAAAAATGTTTTTCCTATAGAAACGTGGTCCTAACTATAACTATCTACTGACAACCGGCAGTAGATTATATATATATATATATATATATATATATATATATATATATATATATATATATATATATATATTACCTACTGGCGGTCGCCAGTAGGTAGTTATAGTTAGGACCCTGTTTCCATAGGAAATCCGCAACATTCTATTTTGAATAACTTTGGCGCCGGTCGACGAATCCTCGCGAATTTCTCAAAATAGGTGGGGCGCTACGCTCCGCTCCTACCCTGAAAGTATCGGGGGGATTCGTCAAGCGGGGGCTGAGATAAAAGGGGGGTCCCAAAACGCGTTTTTCCCATGCATTTTTCCATAGGACCTTTAGACAGGGCTACAGCCCGAACGGCTGAACAGAATTACTAGAAATTTGGCAGAGAGGTAGTCCTCAGGTCAAGGAAGTGCCTTTTGTAGGTTTGGTGTAAATCTGTTCAGTAGATTCTGAGAAAATAGCCTTTAAATCAATATATATATCTGAGCCAGCTTACGGTACGCTTACCGTAAGCTTACCGTACGCGTACGGTGGCGTGCGCGAGCGCGATTCTGATTGGCTCTTAGATCTTAGTAAACATTCGAATCGGCCGAAACCAGGAAGCGGCGGCCGCCATTTTCTCTCTCGCACTGAGAGTTAGGTTGTAAAATAAAGCCAAAAAACATGTAAAGGGGCTGTTTACACAGCTCCCACACACATAGCCATGTTGAGGGAGTCCCCAAAGACCCCCCAAGGCCAAAAATGCAATTTTTATTTTTTCGCTAATTTCGCCGATTACGCTTACCGTACGCGTACGGTAAAAAATTAAAAAAAAAAAAAAACTATCCACACTCTCCCCACCCCGTGTGCAATTGGTGGCCGCAGGCCACCAATTGTGCATGGCTTATCAGAGTATTGTGATAAACTAGAATATTTTAAACAAAAATAATAAAAGAAAAAATTATCCACACATCCACCCCGTGTGCAAATGGTGCCCTAAGGGCACCATTTTTGCATGGCTTATAAAAATTACGAAAAATTAAAATATTACCTTTCAAAACGAAGTGCATCATATGTCCTCCATGTGCGCACGGTGCGCGAAGCGCATCGTGCGTACATGGCCCATCTAGCGTAACGTGGGCACGCGGTGCGTGTAGCGCACTGCGTGCCCACCGTGCGTGCACGGCACTAACTGCGTAAAGTGGGCGCGCGGTGCGTGAAGCGCACCGCGTGCTTACTGTGCGCGCACGGAATGAACTGCGTTAAGTGGGCGCGCACGCCACGAATGGCGTAAAGTAACTTAGCATTTAAAAAACCGTACAAATTCACTGAAAAAACCATAGGTTTCACACACGTTATAGTTAGGAATTAGCATTTAAAAAACCTTGCAAATTCACTGAAAAAACCATAGGTTTCACACATGTTATAGTTAGCGGAAATTTTACTGATAAAAAACCAGTGAAATTCCCCCGTTATAGTTAGTGCAGGCAACTATAACTCACGCGACCGCAATCTTCTGCTGATGACATATGTGTCTTTATGAAAAAAAAATATTTGTAATATATGTATAGCTAAAAATGTATGGAAGAAGACATGGGCAAATAAGTGTCTAAATACAGTATTAGCATCAGCAGAGGATTGCGGTCGCGTGAGTTATAGTTGCCTGCACTAACTATAACGGGGGAATTTCACTGGTTTTTTATCAGTAAAATTTCCGCTAACTATAACATGTGTGAAACCTATGGTTTTTTCAGTGAATATATATATATATATATATATATATATATATATATTCACTGAAAAAACCATAGGTTTCACACATGTTATAATTAGCTGGACATTTCACTCGTACAAAACCATTGAAAGTCCCCCGTTATAGTTAGTTCAGCTAACTATAACTCGCGCGACCGCAATCCACTGCTGATGACGTCACATATTACATCACTCATGACATGGGCAGTGACATCACTCATGACATCACTGATGACATCTCAAATGACATCACTGATGACATCACTGATGACATCATCCAGTGAATATGTGTCTTTCTGAAAAATAAATATTTTTTATATATGTATATCTTTTTTTTTTTTTTTTTTTTTTTTATTGGCATTTGTAATTGTTTACAATCGAACAACAACCAAAACATTTCGGTCACAGCACAACAGCATCCTTCATCCAAATTATCTGTTTGTTTCTTAACCAGAGGTCCTCTACCCCCACCACCTTTCCACTCATATGCTAGTCGCTTGATGACTCTGTGGAAACATTTTGCAGATATTGGGTTAAATATACCCAGTAGTCTCTGGGTTTTGATCCAGCAGGGAGTTCCTCTTCATAGGTTCTCAGGGTGTCTCTACAGTACGTTAGATCCGTGAGCCAGTCTTTCAGTTTTGGGATCTTCCTCCCATTCCAACCGAGCGATACCCTTCTTTTGGCCATAAGCAATGCAATCACGCAGAACCTGCGCTTTAGGGCCCGTATCTCGGGCAGCAGTCCTAGCAAACAGGTTTTAGCCTCGCAGCGCACCTCACCCCCCACCATGGCCCCCAGTAATCTCGTCACCTGCTCCCAGTATTCCCCCACTGCCTCACACGACCACGCCAGATGAATGAAATCTGCACCATCAGCCCCACAACGCTCGCATCTAGCATCCCCACGCAGCCCATAGCGGTGCAGCCTAGCCGGTGTGTAATATGTTTGGTGCAGGTATTTGAAGTGTAGTATGCGGAGGTTACCATTAGGCGTCAGCATTCCCGTCAGGGTGCAGGTAGCAGTCCACTCCTCCTCCATTAGCTGTGCATCTAGACAGCTATTCCATTTCTCCATTGAAGTGTGTGTGTTCCCCGCTATGTCCCCCTGCAGTTTTGTATAGAGTGTAGATACCAGGTGCCTTTTCGCAGGTGTGGTGATCAGCCATTGCAACGCGGTCAGTTCTTTCGGTTCCAGCGGGTAATCTGGATACAGTCGCTTCACAGCTCTTTGTAGCCTGTAGTAATTGAAGCGAAATAGCGTGGACATGTTACTAATGAATGTGAGATGTTCAAGTGTTTTAAAGGTCCCGTTTTCGTACAAATCACCTACAGTGTCAATGCCTACCTGCCGCAGCAAGTCCAACCCCACTCTTTCTTGCGTTACCGATATAGCCGGGTGCCATTGGAGCCTGAGCGCCGGGGCATACAGCGGCAGTTTATTGGCCAGTCTGCCCATGGTATGCCATGCTTTGTTCGTTGCGTCAATGGTGTTTATGTCTTGCGTATGCAGTGGTGGCCTACGATGGGTGATAATCGCCTCGAGCGGGACAGGCAGTGCATCCCCTTCTTCAATCGCAGTGTGGGTGAGAAATGGGATCCTGTGGTACCAATAGTGTGCGTACTGTGCCTGCGCACAGAGATAATAATGATAGAAGTCTGGGACCCCGAACCCTCCTTGACTGTACGGTAACGTGAGTGTCCGCATCTCTACCCTGGCCGACTTTCCCGCCCAGACAAGCCGGAGGACCATCGAGGTAATCCTGCGGAACACCTCCATTGGGGGGTGAATAGGGATGTTAGTGAACAGGTAAAGTAACTTCGGCAGAATCACCATCTTGACGATAGCAATGCGGTCAGCCAGCGATAAAGGCAGCTGTATCCATCTCCCCACCTTCTCCTCCAGTGTGTCAATCACCGTCCCATAGTTAGACCTGATAACAATTTCCGGGTCCCTGTGAAACCATACCCCCAAATATTTTATCGGGTCCGTTTTCCACTCCAAGGGATAATCTATGGGGTGCGGGTGTGTGGTATCAGTCAAGGGAATAATCAGGGATTTGGCCCAATTTATAGTGACACCAGATTTACGCGCAAATTTTATGTATTCCCTCAACAGTGGATTCAGATTGGTCTGTGGGTCCCTCACGTAGAGTAGCATATCATCTGCGTACAGTGAGATGTGCAACGGCCGTTGCGGAAACTGCAGGGCCGAATAATGATGTCCCTGTCTTATCTTGCAGGCGAGCGGCTCCAGTGCTATTGCAAACAAGAGAGGGGACAGCGGGCATCCCTGCCTCGTCCCTCTCCGGATAGCAATGGTGTCTGAAAAATAGTTGTTTACCCGAATCCGCGCCACAGGTGCATCATATAGCAAGTGGATCCATTGAAGGAACACGAGTGGGAATCCCATCCTCCGCAGTACCTTAGTCATATATTTCCATTCTAGAGAATCAAAGGCCTTGGCTGCGTCCAGGAAGACCGCCGCAGCCTTCGTCTCAGGTGTTAAGTAATGCGAAAGCGCAAACAACGTCCATGTATTGTGTGCAGTGGAGCGTTCTGGTATGAATCCAGACTGGTCAGGCAAGATCAGTCTGGGCATCAGCGGGTTCAGTCGAGCAGCAAGCAGCTTAGCCAAGACCTTGTTATCCACGTTTATGAGGG
Source organism: Triturus cristatus (assembly GCF_964204655.1). NCBI lineage: Eukaryota > Metazoa > Chordata > Amphibia > Caudata > Salamandridae > Triturus > Triturus cristatus. Next base: position 1,365,978,256 of record NC_140591.1, read on the forward strand.
ACAATGGTCTATAGGAGTCACATAGCTCCGGATCTTTCTGTGGCTTGAGGAGTGCCAGCAGTATTGCTTCCCGCAATGTTGGCGGCAGTTGTTGTTGCTCATGAGTGTTACCATACATTTCCACCAGACGAGGGGCCAGCTGGTCAACAAACGCCTTATAAAATTCGCACGTAAAGCCATCGGGGCCCGGAGCCTTACCATTCGGCAGTGACTTAATTATGTCTGTGACCTCCTCTACTGTGACTGGTTGGGATAAGTATTCGCGATGCGTGTCTGACAGCCACGCTATCGCCACGTCTTCGAGGTACTCCCCGATTTCAGCCTCAGCGGCCGTAGGCCTGGAGGCATACAGCTCCCCGTATGCAGCCATAAATTCCCCCAGTATTTCTCGCTCGCCATACTTTCGTTCACCCCGCTGCCCACGGATCACCTGTATGTTCTGCGGTGCATGTCCCTCACAGATTTTAGCCGCCAGCCGCCCTCCTGGTCTGCCGCTCTCCCCATAGGCCCTTGCAACCTGTCGTTTCATGGTATATTTAATTTCATCGTCCGCGAGGCTCTGAAATTCGGACAGTGTAGTTCGAATGTCCCCCAGTAGCCGAGCATTTTGTGTGCGTTCGTATTCACGTTCTAGGACTCGGAGTTTATCCTCTCTGGCTCCGATCTGCCGTTGGATGTCTTTAAGTATGCCTGCGTTGGTGCTTATGCAGACGCCGCGTATAGTAGCCTTGCAGGCCTCCCAGAGCACTCCCGGGTCGGTCGCTGTAGGCGCGTTATTGTCAAAGTATTCCTGTATCGCCTGCCCGATGGTATCAGTGTACAGGGGGTCTATGAGTGCTTTAGCATTGAATCTCCAACTGAACGGAGGTGGCGTGTAATTCGGGAGCTCCAAGGTGAGGAGCACCGGGCTATGATCGGATAGCGTTCTAGGTAGGTGACGAACCTCCCTCGTCCACCGTGCAACGTCACCCGATACCAGCCAGTAGTCAATACGGGACTAGCTACCGCGCGACGTAGTCACATGAGTGGCTTCTAAGTCATCCGGGTGTCTATTCCTCCAAATATCAGTGAGTGCCTTATCCACCATTATGTCCTGGAGGACATGAAGTGCGTGCTTATGTGGCTCCGTTGTCGCCCCAGAGCGGTCAAAGTCATCGCAGAGCGCAATATTAAAGTCTCCACCCCACACCACATGGGGAGCCTGTACTTCGCGCAGTTTGCTCCACAGTAACTGGTAGAACTGCGGATCATCCACATTAGGCCCATAGACATTCACCACAGCCAGCCTCTGTCCCCGCAGGAGACCAGTCAGAACAACAAACCGTCCCATGTCATCCTTCTCGACCGTCTCAATTGTATATTTCAGCCCTTTTTTTATCAATACCATCACCCCCCGTGCATAGGAGGAGTAAGAGGAATAGTGTACTGACTCGGCCCACCTACGGCCCACATTTACTCGGCGTGACGGTGCGCAGTGTGTCTCCTGTATGAGTGCAATATCTACGCGCTGCCTGTCCAGATATGCCAGCGTTTGCCTGATTTTCTTGGGGTTGCCAAGCCCTCGGACATTCCATGTTATTAATCTAAGAGATCTCGCACCTAATTCTCTGTCGGCCATCTCCCAGCAATAGCATGTATACAACAATCACCCCGACACCTAGCGGGCGCGTCCCTATAGCTGTCGCAGCGGGCAAGGACCCTCAGGCGTCGTAGCAAATTTACTCGGAATTCAGCGATGCGTCTCATGCACAGTGACCAACATTTCAACTTCCCAACCGTATCCCACTTCCCCCCACCCACTTCAGCACCCCAACTATGCCAAAGACATACCCCATAACTAAGGTCAAACATTAAGATAACTGGATTCGGGGATCTCCCTCTTTGGGGGACCTCCTAGAACACACCACTCCATCCAACTCAATGGATGTGGACGGGGACAAATCCCTGTTCAAGACCCCATAGGTCCCACATCTGTGTAAGCATCGTATCGACCCTCCCCAGGCCCGTCGCAGCCTCAGCAGCGTTCACAGCGTCCCATTTATAGCGTTACTGTCCTGCTAGTAGAGAGTCACTTTCCAGCCATTTGCTCATCCCTCCTCCCGCACCTGACCTACATACCTATGATCTAGTCCTGTTAGTCAGGGCTCTTTTCTCCCGCTGTGCATCCGGGTGGTTCGTCTGCCACCCCAGAAAAACGAACGCCATCCCCTCAGGGAACGGCTGCTTCCAACTGTATGCGGTCTCTGTCCGATGAGGGAATCCTACCCCTGAACTCTCGTAGTCAGGAGCCACTGCAGCACCACCATGACTTGTAAGGTAGCAGTATTACCGGTTCCCAGCCCCTCAGAGGCCCCGGCACGATCATTCACAGCAAATGCACTCACAGTCCGTGCCATTTTAGAAGTCACTTCGCCGGCCTTGTCGCCCTCCATGGTTCACCCCGCCAAGGCCGCGGGTTCAACACGAGGTGTAGAGCAGGTTCGCCGGTCTTCTGTGGTCCTTTTGCACAATACTTTAGTCAGCGTCCGTGGCTTCCTCAACTCTCCGCCTCTCCTTTCGCTTAGCTCCGATTTTTTTGATAAGTTCAGACGCCTCTCGGGGCGAATGGCACAGCACCGCACGTCCGTCGTGCGTTATCCGTAGCCGGGCAGGATAGAGCATAGCATAATCAACCCCCATATCACGAAGTTTCTTCTTTACCGGATTGAACTCCTTCCGCGCTTGTTGGACTGTGAGGGTGAAGTCCGGATAGAATGCCAGTGTGTTTCCTTGGTGCGTGATCTGTTGTTTCTCACGCGCTATTCGGAGGACAACATCACGGTCCCTGTAGTTGAGGACTCTGGCGACTATGGGCCGCGGGGGTGCCCCAGGCTTCGGTCTTGGGGCCAGCGACCTGTGAGCTCGTTCAATGAGGAACATTGGGGACAGGTGCTCCGTGCCCACAACGTCCTTAATCAGCTCCTCGACATACGTTTCCATCCGGCCAGTGTTGGTAGATTCCGGAACCCCCGCGATTCTCACATTATTGCGTCTTGAGCGCGCTTCCAAATCCTCCGTCTTGTGCCTCATCGCCTCCAGCAGTCTCTCAGCCTCCGTATATTTTTGGGTCGTGGCTTGGGAGACGTCCTCCAGTGCCCCAATTCGGGTCTCTGCCTCCGTTAGCCGCTCCCCGTGCGCATCCAGCTTCGCCGCCATGTTGTCGACTCGCAGTGTGATGGTATCAAGTTTACCATGTACGTCCAGTAAGCTCTGCTGGATGGCCCTCAGCGCCTCCGCCATGCCCTGTGGCATTGTGTCGTCAGCCCCCGTTGTGTCGTCTGGTGGCAGAGCGGCGCCCTTAGTCTGGCGCTTGGTTTCAAAGGGGAGCTTCGTTTGTGTCTTCTCCGGCTTCCCCATTTTGTCCGAGTGCGCCACTGGGCCCCCTGGGTCCCGCCGACAAAGGTCACCTATCAGCCCCCCCGCAGGCGGAGTTCAGGGGTGTCGCAGCTGTACGGCAGGCGCACAGCTCTCCGCAGCAGCTCAGGTGTTCACCTCCTCATTCCAGCCGCTCGCCCCGCATGGGCCCCACTGCCGCCACTCAGCGCAATTGCGATCGCTATGTGACCCAGCTCTCTCCGTCCCGCCAGCAGGCTCACGCGTGTACCACCATCTGCTGGGCGCTATATGTGACGTTCATGGTCGCAGCGCACATGGATCTCGCCACTGCCCGGGTTTTTCATGCCCATGAGGCCAGTCAGCAGCAGATGTCCTCCTTAGTGGCAGGCGAGTCGCTCCTCGATCCTTCAACGGGGGCCCCAGCAGTCGCCTCGTCTCTCCACCCTCACAGCCCCCGCTGCAGCACAGCGCTATGTACCTCCATCCACGCGGCCGCACCGCAGTCTAGTCCTCACCTCCTCAGCGGTCGATCAGGCAGGCAGCCAGCGCGTAGTCTTTCACGGGGCCTCAGCAACGCCCCACAGTCTGTGCCTGCGCCCCCAGGGCTCCCGCAACGCGTCAGGAGCGAACAGCCGATGGCCAGGCGGCGATCGCGTTCCCCTCCGGCTGCAGTCTTTAATGGCAGGGCCGACGCCATCCAGATCGCGTCTTCGTAACGGTGGGCGCCGCCATCTTGGGAGCCGTTAGCCTCTCGCGCCAGGAATCACCGGAGTTCGTTATTTCAGGGAAAGCGAGGCTCTCGAGTGACTCTCTCATCCCCCTTTCGTGGAGGGCAGTCTCCGATCATTGCTGCGATATGTTTCTGGCCGCGGCTCGTCCCCGGTCATGCTTTTTGCGCCATTAGTGTTCCCCGTCCGGCGGAGCTGTCTCAGGAGGCAGCCATTCCGCTGTGCGCCCTCTAGCGCCCCCCTTATATATGTATATCTAAAGGTTAATGGAAGAATAAATGGATAAATAAGTGTCTAAATGGATGGGTTTTTTTGGTCAAATTAATTGTATAACTGACTTATTAACAGTATCTTAGTGAATACAAGTATTAGTGAGTAATGTTTAAATATTTAAATATCTGTATCAGTGTCTCACTTTGTGTATAAGTGGCTGCATGGGTTGGTGAGTAGCTACATGAGTGTGTATATGGGTTATTAGTTCATTTTTAGAGTATCAGTATGAGTGTCTGTATGGTTCAGTGGGGGATGTTACTTAGCGTATAGATGCATGAATGAGTGACTCACTGTTTGTATGTGTTTTGAAGACAGTATGTGAGCAGGACAGTATGGGTGGATGAGTGTGTGTATGGGTGAGTAAGAGAGTGAATGACTGTCTCAATAGTGTCTTTATGAGTAAGTCCATATGTTTTAAACTAGTATATGTGAGTATTGATGTATATAAGTGAGGATATATGAGAGTGAGAGATTGGAAGAGTTCCTGTATAAATAAGTATGTGTTTCTATAAGTGATTGTTTAAGAGAGTAAGTATGTGTACGTTTCTGTAGAAGTAATTGTAGTGGTGTGTGTATAGCTGTATATGCAAGTAAATGGATGTTTATTTGCATGTGTGAGTATGTGTGTGAGTAACTCTATGTATGAGTGTAGGTGTGTAACAGGATGTATAGGTGTATGAGTACATATGATGACTGAGTACATGTATGAGTGACTATATAGAAGTGTTGATGAATGAGTGGATGCGTATGTAGATTTTGGAATACTGAATAGGTTGTTCTAACTGGTATTGGTATCTCTATAGTTTTCAAAACTTTAGTTTGTATTTTTCAATGTGTGTATCAAAGTTTATATTAGGATAGGAGGTCTGCCACTCTTACACAAGGATGATGTCATCAGTGATGTCATCAGTGATGTCATTTGAGATGTCATCAGTGATGTCATGAGTGATGTCATTGACCATGTCATGAGTGATGTAATATGTGACGTCATCAGCAGTGGATTGCGGTCGTGCGAGTTATAGTTAGCTGAACTAACTATAACGGTGGATTTTCAATGGTTTTGTACGAGTGAAATGTCCAGCTAACTATAACATTTGTGAAACCTATGGTTTCTTCAGTGAATTTGCAAGGATTTTTAAATGCTAATTCCTAACTATAACGTGTGTGAAACCTATGGTTTTTTCAGTGAATTTGCAAGGTTTTTTAAATGCTAATTCCTAACTATAACGTGTGTGAAACCTATGGTTGTTTAAGTGAATTTGCAAGGTTTTTTAAATGCTAATTCCTAACTATAACGTTTGTGAAACCTATGGTTTTTTTGTGAATTTGTAAGGTTTTTTAAATGCTAATTTATGTATGTATTATTATATTTTTTATATATTTATTTTACAATAAACTACCTATGTATATAGTTATAGAGTGACTGTATCCTGTAATATGGAATGGCTCAGCTCTTGTTTTTGAATTTGGATAAAGTTGAACAGCATAATTAATATCTTCTATAAACTTATAAACAGTTTAAAATGTTTTTTTAAGGGTTTTTTTTGATTTACGAGGTCCTTTAGGGACCCCCTGAGAAGGTCTAGGGGGTCAGGGAGTGTCTTCCCTGCCTCCTTTTCATGTTTTAGAAATCAGGTTAAAAGTAATTCATTTCTGATGCGTGCATGCACCGTGCGAGCATGCGTGGGAGCACCGTGCGCGCACCAGCAATTTTTTTTATTAAACTAAATGTTTTTTTTTTTATTTACGAGGCCCTTTAGGGACCCCCTGAGAAGGTCTAGGGGGTCAGGGAGTGTCTTCCCTGCCTCCTTTTCATGTTTTAGAAATCGGGTTAAAAGTAATTCATTTCTGATCCGTGCGCGCATGCGTGCGAGCACAGTGCGTGCACGGTGCGCACATACGTGCGAGCACCATGCGCGCACGGCAAGTCATGTGATTACGAAACAACACTTTTCATTGGTTCATAGTAATTTCTGTTCCAGAATCTTCAAACACCACACCCACTCCCCTCACTATTTCTTCTTATTTCCTGGGACAAGGAGCTGAACAGCTACTCTAGTAAAAGATTACTTGAAAATGGCAGAACAGCAGTCTACTTCAGGGAGTGAGGAGGAGACCTTTGTGGTACCACCAAGGAAGACCAAACAAAAAGACTCTTTCATCTGGAAATTCTTCACCTTTCCAGAGGGCCAAAAGAAGGTCAATGCGCCGAAGGTGACATGCACTATTTGTGGAAGTGTCTTATCCAGAGGAGATCCCAGCAAGAAATACTCCTTTAGTATTTATTCAATGTTGAGACACTTTAAGATAGTGCATCCTGTACCTTATGCTCGAGAGTCAACTAGAGCCCTAAGAGACAACCCTCTACCTGCTCAGCCGAGCACATCATCTGCGGCCGCAGATTCACCGTGTACCAGGTCACTGGACATCCGCCCACTTTTCCAGAAGGTGCACATACATTGTAATGTGTGCAATGCTGTTCTTTGCTACGGTGAGAGCAGTATTAACTTGATCGAAAACAAAATACAGCAGCACACATGCTCCAGCCCATAATTTTTTTCATTTTTTGTTTTTGTTCCTGTTGAACAGTTTTTCATTACCAGTTTTTTTTTTGGTGCGCTAAAAAAATAAAAAAAAATACAAAATTGTTAAAAAAACTAAAAAAAAATACAAAACAAAAAAGACAAAAAAAACAGTTCTTTTCAGAACTCACTTCACTTCTCCAAGAAGAGCTATATTCCTAATATACTGTGTTGTAATTTTATTGAATGAATGTGTAGTGTATACATGAATGATTGATAATGATTGAAATGACTGAGTGAAGAGGAGGAAAGGACAGACAGAATGAGTGAGAAAAGGAAAGTATGATCAGTCATGAAAGGGAAGTGAAAGACTGACTGCAACAAAAGGACTAAGGGTAGAGGATACAGGTAAGAAGAGGGAAAGGCAGTGAGTAATGGAGAGTGATGGAGGGGGAGTGAGGAAAAGGGAGTAACAGATGAAGCGGATGAAGTACAGCAGGGTAAAGGGATTGAAAGTAAGAGAAGTGGAGTGATGGTGAGATAAGGGGTATGAGGATTAGAAAAGGGGGTAAGGGAAAGTGAGAGATGGGGAGTGAGGGGATGGAGGGATTTAGGAAACTGGAGTGAGAGAAAGGGAGTCAGGATTTCAATGAGCCAAAGAGAGTGAGGGAGAGTGAAGGAAAGAATGCGAAAAGGTGATGGGGTGTGAGATACAGACAGGAGGAAGTGAATTAGGAGAATAGGAGTGACTATGAGTAAAGGATAGTGACAGTTAGGGAAGGTGAGGGAAGGAGAATGACGGAGAAGGTTAAAAAATTAACATAGATGGAAAATGAGTGATGAGAGAGGAGGAGTGGTAGAAACAGAGATGTTAAGGAAATTAAGGGTAAGACAGACAAAGGGAGAGAGATAGAAACAGAGACAGAGAGCAAGGAACTGAGAAGGAGTAAGGCAGTTAGAATGACTGAGACATATGGAGACAGGGAGAGAAACATGGTTGAAAAAATAGTGATGGAGGCAGTAAACCTAGGGGAGTAGTAGAGAAGGAGTGAGGGAGTTACGAAAGAGCAGTAAAGGAAGAAGAGAGAGGGAAGGGGAATGAGAAAAGCAGAGTGAGGAGAAGTGAAGAAAAGGGAGCATGAAAGTGAAGGGGTGAGAAATACAGATATTTTAAACTTACCTGACCAACAAAATAATTTAATTAGAAATAAATGTATTTTTGTAATTACAAGAAAAATGGATTCAATTTCCTAAATTTTCTTTCTAGATCTGAAAAAAAAGAAAAAAGTAGTAATATTTAACAATACATTTTAGAATACAGTACACATTTTTCATATTTTACAAAGTAATTTTTTGCCCTTTTTTTGCTGTTTTCAGAATACATTGAATTTCACTGAAAATAGTGATATCAATTGTATTCATCACTTAACAGCGGGCAAAAAAATAAACAATCTGAAAGATTGTTTAAAAAAGCCCTGAATCTATCCTCAGTAAGACATACCTTGATAGAAATGTAACATATATATTAAAAATATCTTCTAAGAACAATAACTATTTGCAATAAATAACGTCTGTAAATCTTGTTGCTTAAGCACATACACCAAAATAATATCTGTCAAAGAAGTCCACAATAGAAACATTTACCTTTCCATGAGGCCAAATGGTAATTTTTAAATCTTTTTTAGGTGAAATATCCAATGGTAATCCTATAAAATCAAAATAATGGTTTCTTCAGATGCTGCAATTTGTATCTAAAATTTTGGTTTTAGAAAAATTAAGTAGGAATTTGGTAATTCTGCAGGCAAACGTTGCTTGAAAATCAATTCAGAATCATTACACAGTGTCCAGCCTTTTTCACATTTTAGATAAACTGTGTAATGACCAGAAGTTATAGAAGGTCCATCATGGAAAATTATTGCAACTGCAACAAAAGTCTTTCCTGATATTGATAATTGATTTCCTACAAACTTCTTTATTAAAGTGTCCAATTTTGTTCCATCACCTCTTCAACGTTGCATCATTAAAATTATATACTGTCCATATTTCTTTAAAAATTGCGTTGATAACATTTCTGATTTACATTGAGAACATTCCATGTTGTGATTTGCATCTTTAACTAATTTACTAAAAGTCACTGATTTACTCTCTGGTAATGTTAAATGTATGAACCTTTCAGAATCAACAATAGTGTTGCATGTGTTCATACAGTTTTCACAACAATGTTCCCATTTATAAGAGAGACCAAACATATTTTCTATTTCTACCCCTTCATCTTCCAGTACCATAAGCATATACATTAAGAATTCCTGTGCATCTTGCTGGACATTTTGTGTAAACTGTGTACATCCAGAACATACATCTAAAAGATTTCTAACATCAGAAGCACTTTCTATTTTAGTTTTATCATTACTCAACTTATCATAAAGGAAACAGCAGAGAACAAAATCTTTTTTCATGATTTAGTATTATCTGCTCTTGCAAACTTTCAAGATAAAATACAACATTCAGCACTACATTAGCGTAGCAGTTGACACCAGAGCTATTTTCAAAATGACAACCAACAACCTCTTCAACATTGTCCTTTTTCTTTTTGCTTGTAATCACATCACTCTCATTTTGTTTTCTCTTCTGTACATCCTCATTACAGATATTCTCAATTCTCCTTTTCCGACAAACAACACGTTTTTCAAACACAGGATACTGACCTAAATGAGGAGCATAGCTTCTTCTTAATCTATTATACTCCTTTACACAATTTGCATCAGCACTAACTTTTGAGTCATCAAAGTCTATCATGAATAAACCAGATAATTTTTTCACTTGTGACAAAGCAACATATGCCATACCTTCTTTAAACACACTAGATCCAATGTTTACAAAAGCACTATCTACAGTGAATCCTTGAGATTTGTGAATAGTTACAGCATATGCTAGAGAAAACGGAAACTGCTTCATACGTACATATAAGTCTTTCACAAGCAAAAAACGAACTGAACAACGACTAATGTCTTTAACCTCTTCAATCTGATCAAATTTTAATTTTAAAAATTCAATTCCATCTTTTTTCTGGTAATTAACAAAACCCACAACTTTACCAATAGCTCCATTCACTAAACCTTTTTCTACATTCAAATTACGTTTTAAAATTACACGACAGGTCATACATACATAAAGATTCTTTTCTAAACCAGCTGTTTTCGATATGTTTTTCTCTAGAGAATCCAATTTAGTTTTCAATTTGCCTGTCAATATAATAGTTATTCCTTCATGCTGCATTTTATCCACGGCTTTCATTTTCATAATCTCTTCATTTTCCAATTTCAAAAGTTCTTCATTGAATATAGAGCATTCATGTAGTGTTGGCATTAAGTAGATTACAGTATTTTTTTCTGCAAATTTCTTGTATATTTTCTCTGGAACTATTTGTTCTGTTGGAAACAAATTACATAGCAATCAACTCTGTAAAGCTTTTCTGCCATGTTCTGTGAGTAGTCCAATTCTGATATCTTTGAGAATACTTGCATAATCATCATCATTTGCTTGTCGCATATTGGTAATGAGTTCTTTGTACTCAAAGTATGACCAAATATTCACATTACCTATACTTCCTAATGACTTTTTCGTGTCTTCATGTGCAAGAGTATTAAATACTGGTTGTCCTTTGACTGGAGTGAGCTGCAGTAGAGCCCCAAAAACTATAACATGTTTTCCTCCAAATAACACGTCATAGTCTGTCTTTAGAATTTACTGCATTCTTAAATGCACAAAGGCAAGCATTACGTTTGATACCATGCTTACCTCATCAATAATGAGAACTTTCATTTTCTTCAACACTCTTGAAACTTCAAAACATGCTTCTCCTGTTAGCTTGTGGTATTCTATTTTGTTCTCATGCTCTACTGGTAACATTAGCAAACGATGTAAGGTAATTCCTTTTATGTTATATGCTGCTAACCCAGTTTTAGCAGTAACAACACAAGACAAAGTTGAATTATTTTTTTTCTTTAGGTAGCTTCTAATTACTTTAATTAAGAAACTTTTTCCAGTTCCAGCTTGTCCACTCACATACATTCTGATTGGTTCAAATGATGTGCATGAGCACTCTTTATTTTCATTTAGTAATCCATGATCAATTTGTTTTGTGACTTCTTCAAAATTTGTTGTTGTTCATCATTCAGTTCTTGTTCCAAATTTGGTAAGTCTATTAAACCTTCCTGAGCTTGATTCATAGCTGTTTCCACTTCAGTCATGGCTATTGCAGCTTCATTTTCTACGATTGGTTGTCCTAGGGGATCTTGACTGAGCCTACCAGAACTTTGACTGTCTTGAGAACTGTCTCTAGCTACTTCAGCTGCAATTGTAGCTTCTTGTTCAATTTCTTCATTTAACATTTGTACATAATTTGTGAAAGTACTGCATTCTATGCTATCTTTACATGCATTAAAGGAATCTTCATAGCTCTGAAAATCTCCAAGTAATTCATCCTCTGAACGCCATGGTTTAAACAGCTGTAAAAGTGCTAAGTAGTAAAATTCCTTTTTGTCAGTAGTGTCGCAACTCAGCTTCCTGTGATTAATCAAACTTCCTTTTGTTTGTTTCACCAAACATCCTTCCTCACCAATGGCTTTATATTTTCCATTGTTGATGTCTTCTGTGGCATTCCGTGTAAAAATGTAGTTCTGCAGCACTTCATAGAGACACATGTTCTCAAGATGAGGACTTCTGTTTTGGTAATATGTGTCCAACATATTTGTTTTCAAAATGTCTGTACTTTCTGGTTCGTTCTCTGCTAAATATTCAATTTCTCGAGTAGATTTCAGTGCCCGATTTCGCATTCCTGCAAGGCCTAAACTTACCCAAATTATTCTTCTGGATTTGGAGTACAGACTTGCAGATGATAACCTATCTGAGCATTCGTATGACCCAATTTCTCGATGCGATAACATCTTTAAACTGAAACTGTATAGCTTTTTACTGACAGTCTTCTCATGAGAAATCTCTTCCCACATTTCTTTCAATTCCGTTTTCTCAGATTTAGTGATGTAAGATGTGACATACCGAGCAACAGCAATAGAATTGTCAGCTACATACTGAATATTCATGTTAGCATTCCACATGGATAAAATGACTGGGTTGTAGTCATTTATATATTTTGACTCTTCTTTTCTTCTTAGGTTGTAGGTATTTTTCGGAGATTTTCTTGTAATGGTATGTCGCACAGCTGACATAAAACTGTTTACTCTTCCTTTTGAAAGAACGGGTCGTGGAAATCCAAATCGACATTTTGTGTAGAATTTATCTTTAGTCTTGTACTTTCGTCGACAGTATTTTCTACACGGATGACTTTGGAAACGTAAAACTTGCTCTTTTAAGTTTTTTTCTTCTGTGCTTTTAGGTATAGCACATGTTGCATATTCTTCAATGAAAGAAAAAACTGCATCATCAGAATCTGTTCCAAATTTTGGGGCATCCTTGATCCACAACAGCATATGAATATGAGGAGCACCTCTTGCTTGGTACTCTTTTCTCCAAAAGAAATCCACAACTTCTCCAAGAGGTGGATTTTTTTTATTGCAGATGAAGGACATCATAGCCTCAAATCTATGATTGAAATATCTGCAAACATTAACCGGATCCAATTAGCACAATTCTCCTGCAGTCTTGTATTGGATGTTTTCAATATTTGAATTTGCCTCTCGAAGAAAATCCAGTAAATCATCCCAAGCGTACTCAGCACAGCTTAGGGTAAGGAACCATGTAGGAGTTCCTAAATTCCGTAACATACATTTCAATTCTCCATGGCGTCGGTACCAATATTCATTAGTTCCAAGCTGACAAGCCATCAGATTAATTAATTGAGATTCCAAATGATCATCTCGCTGTTGCACCTTGTTCATAAAATCCTTTGCAGACACATTATGTAGATGTACTCCAGTTTTTAAAATGTGATTTACTGCATAAGATAGTGCAGACAAGTCACTTTCAAATAAAAGATGGAACAAATAAGGAATACTTTGACGAAATCTTGGATCTTCTGCATATAATCTTGTAGTCCGATACTCAGAAGCAGGAATCTGTATTGTTCATCATATCGTCCACCTTTTCCTGTAGGAAACAGCTGGGGAAAACAACGAGCTTCCAAGCTCTCCTCCCATACACTCACGGGAGTTCCTTTTGCTTTTTTCATCTGAAATAGATCAGTAGTGTTTCCCATAACTTCTTTAGAATGAAGAGGATGTATGCTGAAATGTTCATAAATTTCTCCTTCTTTTGACTTATCCACTTTTTCAATTGGCCCAGTTGGTATTCCTCTGTCTGCTAGTAAAACTTGTTCATCTTCATCCATATAAATTGATTCATAGTACTTATTATTTCTTTTCAAATAATAAATTTGCTCTTTGTACTGTTCGTACATCTACTAGCTCCTGCCAAATTTTCATATTCTTTGTAGGTACACCATTAACCAGAATAACTAATGGTTCAGTTTCCAAACTATCTGCGTCAATTGTTTCAATATTTTTTTTCGAATCTAATGGCAAATAGACAACTCTTCCTTTTAAACCTCTTTGTAAATCTGAAGGAGGTAATTTACCTGTTTTGGGCTCCATACGATACAAACTATAGTCTAAAACGGATGGACACATTGAATGAGTATAGACTCATACGTATTTAAATCACTAAGTTCTGCAGAAATATCAACCAATTCTAAATTATTATGTACAGCTCTAGCTGGCATTTTATTTTCTTCTAACTTGTTATAACAGTATTTACAAATACGCTGATCTTCACCCAAATCAAAACAATTTTCCAGAAACAAATATGTAGCAAAATCCTTCCACTCATAATTATTTTCTTTTTCACTTTTTTTAGAGAGATCAACATTCCTTGTTTGAGTTTTATAATGGCTTCTCCGGCAACAAATACAAGTAATATTTGGTCTTTCATTAGAGATGATAGTAAATTTTGTCATTTGATCTTCAAAATTTTTACTAACAGTGGGTTCTACATTCTCTTCCACATTTTCTTCAATAACTGTGTCATTTCCTGCACTTTCTTGTTCTGGACCAAAGTAACAAAACTGAATATCATCAGTAACCTTCTCTACATCTGATACAGATCCACGCAACAGAGCACTATTCAACTCATTTAACTTTAGTGCTGGACTTTTAGCAAAATACAATCTTCTCACAAACTTTCTCATTTCAGTATGATGTACTGCCAGCATCCTAAAATGGTGAAAAACACTTTGACAAACTTTCCTAGAAAGACAAGCCAGAGAATGTCCTTGCAAACCAATATTCTTTCTCACTCTGCATGGATCTAGTCTTTGAAGCACCTTAATCTTCTGTTTAACACTTTTTTTTACTATATTCTCTTAGAAAGTCACGTAATGTATCAATAGATTCTTGTCGTACAGTACAAATACTACTACAATTCCAAGTGTACACTGGGGCTTTAGGACGTTTCCCCATAACCTCATCAGCTAACACTTCTTCCTCATTTCTTGGAACCATTTTCTCCTTTTCCATTAAACAACCATCTTTAACTTCATAACTTCGACCACTGGTGTCAACTGCATGCAGCAAACTATTACTTTGAAGATAACTCTCTTCATTAAAAAATGGTTCAGTACTTGAACTATGCTTCCATTCTCCTAAGAACACATTACAAAAGTTATTTTTTTCACTACTCTTTTCCTTTTGCTTTATGACTTCATTACATTAACTATTTTATCTAATGTACGGATCCTGTTACAAATTAAAATGAATAGTTTTCTTTTTAATTCCAAAGCCTTTGCAACAATTGATTCAATATGTTTCTTTTTCTAATAAAATATTGCTTTCTTCCTATATTTTTTCACATCCTTTAGCAAATTGAACACCACTCTTCTCTGAAACATTTTTTTACGAATGTTTTGAAATTCTGTTTTTCTTTTTAAGTCATACTTTCTTGCTTCTGATTGTACATTAGCATTCAGTATTTTCTTTCTATTGTCTTGTTGTTTTCTTCTTGAAACACTATTTGCAGTGGATATACTTTGTACATTTTTTCAATGTTTGAGGATATTTTTTAAAACATCCTTAGTCTGCTTACCAGAAGACTTTTTCTTTTTTCCAACATGAGTTTCTTCAAATAATTTCTGTTGTCCAGTTGTCTTCAAATATAGATGTTTTTGCTGTTCTTTTCTCTTTCCTGATTTTATAGACATGTTTAATTTATTTCAGTGTTGTTCAGCATACCTAAAGGAAACTAAAAAAAAATACCTTTATGTAATTTAAATATATTACTATATTTTTGTTTGAGCTTTTCAAATCCTATCATATGAGCTGCCTCTTTCCTACGAGTGCAAGTCTTACAGAACAAGAGCAACACAAATTAAATCTCTGACAACAATTCCTGTGTGCAGACAGACTCATGGTGTGATTCTAGGCAGAAAACGATATTTGATTGCCAATTTCAAAGCACATTTACTACTGTGGTAGAGCAAGTGATAATTACTGTAACAGTCTGACACATTTTCCTTATAGTTTAGAGAGGCAGAAAAGAGCACATGTCCTAACAGCTACTTGAGATCATGACCATGTGGAACCTGGGTGAGTGATTAGACTAGAGCAAAGGAAATGACCCTTGGTGATGTTGAATGTGTTAGCGTTAAACACTGCTATCTGAAATACCACACAGTGCTGAATAGTAAGCATGGGAGTGCAGGAGAAGCAGCTGCCTGTGTGCTAAGAGTGTGTTTCTGGAGACTGTGTATTGTCAGGTGCAAGAGAGATCTGCATGGACGCTTGCACAACTGCATGAAGACTGCAGAGATGTATGAAAGAGCACATGTGGTAAGGGTTAATTTGGCTTATGAACATGTAGGAACTACCTCACTCATTACAGTACTGCAAGGAAAATCTACCCTGTTGTTTTCAAATGTGTTAGCATTTGCCTCTCATCTGTGAGATGGTGATGTGTGCTGTATGCTAACCATCACAGTTCAAGAAAACAAGCTGCCCCTTTCCTACGAGTGCAAGTCTTACAGAACAAGAGCAACACAAATTAAATCTCTGACAACAATTACTGTGTGCACACAGACTAATGGTGTGATTCTAGGCAGAAACCGATATTTGATTGGCAATTTCAAAGCACATTTACTACTGTGGTAGAGCAAGTGATATTTACTGTAACAGCCTGACACATTTTCCTCATAGTTTAGAGAGGTAGAAAAGAGCACATGTCCTAACAGCTACTTGAGACCATGAGCATGTGGAACCTGGGTGAGTGATTAGACTAGAGCAAAGGAAATGAGCCTTGGTGATGTTGAATGTGTTAGCGTTACACACTGCTATCTGAAATACCACACAGTGCTGAATAGTAAGCATGGGAGTGCAGGAGAAGCAGCTGCCTGTGTGCTAAGAGTGTGTTTCTGGAGACTGTGTATTGTCAGGTGCAAGAGAGATCTGCTTGGACGCTTGCACAACTGCATGAAGACTGCAGAGATGTATGTAAGAGCACATGTGGTAAGGCTTAATTGGGCTTCTGAACATGTAGGAACTACCTCACTCATCACAGTACTGCAAGGAAAATCTACCCTGTTGTTTTCAAATGTGTTAGCATTTGCCTCCCATCTGTGGGATGGTGATGTGTGCTGTATGCTAACCATCACAGTTCAAGAAAACAAGCTGCCCCTTTCCTACGAGTGCAAGTCTTACAGAACAAGAGCAACACAAATTACATCTCTGAAAACAATTCCTGTGTGCACACAGACTCATGGTGTGATTCTAGGCAGAAAACGATATTTGATTGGCAGTTTCAAAGCACATTTACCACTGTGGTAGAGCAAGTGATAATTTCTGTAACAGCCTGACACATTTTCCTTATAGTTTAGAGAGGCAGAAAAGAGCACATGTCCTAACAGCTACTTGAGACCATGAGCATGTGGAACCTGGGTGAGTGATTAGACTAGAGCAAAGGAAATGAGCCTTGGTGATGTTGAATGTGTTAGCGTTACACACTGCTATCTGAAATACCACACAGTGCTGAATAGTAAGCATGGGAGTGCAGGAGAAGCAGCTGCCTGTGTGCTAAGAGTGTGTTTCTGGAGACTGTGTATTGTCAGGTGCAAGAGAGATCTGCATGGACGCTTGCACAACTGCATGAAGACTGCAGAGATGTATGTAAGATCACCTGTGGTAAGGGTTAATTGGAGTTTTGAACATGTAGGAACTACCTCACCCATTGCAGGAGTGGAAGGAAAATCTACCCTGTTGTTTTCAAATGTGTTAGCATTTGCCTCTCATCTGTGAGATGGTGATTTCTGCTGAATGCTAACCATCACAGTTCAAGAAAACAAGCTGCCCCTTTCCTACGAGTGCAAGTCTTACAGAACAAGAGCAACACAAATTAAATCTCTGACAACAATTCCTGTGTGCACACAGACTCATGGTGTGATTCTACGCAGAAAACGATATTTGATTGGCAATTTCAAAGCACATTTACTACTGTGGTAGAGCAAGTGATAATTACTGTAACAGCCTGACACATTTTCCTTATAGTTTAGAGAGGCAGAAAAGAGCACATGTCCTAACAGCTACTTGAGACCATGAGCATGTGGAACCTGGGTGAGTGATTAGACTAGAGCAAAGGAAATGAGCTTTGGTGATGTTGAATGTGTTAGCGTTACACACTGCTATCTGAAATGCCACACAGTGCTGAATAGTAAACATGGGAGTGCAGGAGAAGCAGCTGCCTATGTGCTAAGAGTGTGTTTCTGGAGACTGTGTATTGTCAGGTGCAAGAGAGATCTACATGGATGCTTGCACAACTGCATGAAGACTGCAGAGATGTATGAAAGAGCACATGTGGTAAGGGTTAATTTGGCTTATGAACATGTAGGAACTACCTCACTCATTACAGTACTGCAAGGAAAATCTACCCTGTTGTTTTCAAATGTGTTAGCATTTGCCTCTCATCTGTGAGATGGTGATGTGTGCTGTATGCTAACCATCACAGTTCAAGAAAACAAGCTGCCCCTTTCCTACGAGTGCAAGTCTTACAGAACAAGAGCAACACAAATTAAATCTCTGACAACAATTCCTGTGTGCACACAGACTCATGGTGTGATTCTACGCAGAAAACGATATTTGATTGGCAATTTCAAAGCACATTTACTACTGTGGTAGAGCAAGTGATAATTACTGTAACAGCCTGACACATTTTCCTTATAGTTTAGAGAGGCAGAAAAGAGCACATGTCCTAACAGCTACTTGAGACCATGAGCATGTGGAACCTGGGTGAGTGATTAGACTAGAGCAAAGGAAATGAGCCTTGGTGATGCTGAATGTGTTAGTGTTACACACTGCTATCTGAAATACCACACAGTGCTGAATAGTAAGCATGGGAGTGCAGGAGAAACAGCTGCCTGTGTGCTAAGAGTGTGTTTCTGGAGACTGTGTATTGTCAGGTGCAAGAGAGATCTGCATGGACGCTTGCACAACTGCATGAAGACTGCAGAGATGTATGTAAGAGCACATGTGGTAAGGGTTAATTAGGCTTATGAACGTGTAGGAACTACCTCACTCATTACAGTACTGCAAGGAAAATCTACCCTGTTGTTTTCAAATGTGTTAGCATTTGCCTCTCATCTGTGAGATGGTGATGTGTGCTGTATGCTAACCATCACAGTTCAAGAAAACAAGCTGCCCCTTTCCTACGAGTGCAAGTCTTACAGAACAAGAGCAACACAAATTAAATCTCTGACAACAATTCCTGTGTGCACACAGACTCATGGTGTGATTCTAGGCAGAAAACGATATTTGATTGCCAATTTCAAAGCACATTTACTACTGTGGTAGAGCAAGTGATAATTACTGTAACAGCCTGACACATTTTCCTTATAGTTTAGAGAGGCAGAAAAGAGCACATGTCCTAACAGCTACATGAGACCATGAGCATGTGGAACCTGGGTGAGTGATTAGACTAGAGCAAAGGAAATGAGCCTTGGTGGTGTTGAATGTGTTAGCGTTACACACTGCTATCTGAAATACCACACAGTGCTGAATAGTAAGCATGGGAGTGCAGGAGAAGCAGCTGGCTGTGTGCTAAGAGTGTGTTTCTGGAGACTGTGTATTGTCAGGTGCAAGAGAGATCTGCATGGACGCTTGCACAACTGCATGAAGACTGTAGAGATGTATGTAAGATCACCTGTGGTAAGGGTTAATTGGAGTTTTGAACATGTAGGAACTACCTCACCTATTGCCGGAGTGGAAGGAAAATCTACCTTGTTGTTTTCAAATGTGTTAGCATTTGCCTCTCATCTGTGAGATACTGATTTCTGCTGAATGCTAACCATCACAGTTCAAGAAAACAAGCTGCCCCTTTCCTACGAGTGCAAGTCTTACAGAACAAGAGCAGCACGAATTAAATCTCTGACAACAATTCCTGTGTGCACACAGACTCATGGTGTGATTCTAGGCTGAAAGCGATATTTGATTGGCAATTTCAAAGCACATTTACTACTGTGGTAGAGCAAGTGATAATTACTGTAACAGCCTGACACATTTTCCTTATAGTTTAGAGAGGCACAAAAGAGCACATGTCCTAACAGCTACTTGAGACCATGAGCATGTGGAACCTGGGTGAGTGATTAGACTAGAGCAAAGGAAATGAGCCTTGGTGATGTTGAATGTGTTAGCGTTACACACTGCTATCTGAAATACCACACAGTGCTGAATAGTAAGCATGGGAGTGCAGGAGAAGCAGCTGGCTGTGTGCTAAGAGTGTGTTTCTGGAGACTGTGTATTGTCAGGTGCAAGAGAGATCTGCATGGACGCTTGCACAACTGCATGAAGACTGCAGAGATGTATGTAAGATCACCTGTGGTAAGGGTTAATTGGAGTTTTGAACATGTAGGAACTACCTCACTCATTACAGTACTGCAAGGAAAATCTACCCTGTTGTTTTCAAATGTGTTAGCATTTGCCTCTCATCTGTGAGATGGTGATGTGTGCTGTATGCTAACCATCACAGTTCAAGAAAACAAGCTGCCCCTTTCCTACGAGTGCAAGTCTTACAGAACAAGAGCAACACAAATTAAATCTCTGACAACAATTCCTGTGTGCACACAGACTCATGGTGTGATTCTAGGCAGAAAACGATATTTGATTGGCAGTTTCAAAGCACATTTACTACTGTGGTAGAGCAAGTGATAATTACTGTAACAGCCTGACACAATTTCCTTATAGTTTAGAGAGGCAGAAAAGAGCACATGTCCTAACAGCTACATGAGACCATGAGCATGTGGAACCTGGGTGAGTGATTAGACTAGAGCAAAGGAAATGAGCCTTGGTGGTGTTGAATGTGTTAGCGTTACACACTGCTATCTGAAATACCACACAGTTCTGTATAGTAAGCATGGGAGTGCAGGAGAAGCAGCTTGCTGTGTGCTAAGAGTGTGTTTCTGGAGACTGTGTATTGTCAGGTGCAAGAGAGATCTGCATGGACAGTTGCACAACTGCATGAAGACTGCAGAGATGTATGTAAGATCACCTGTGGTAAGGGTTAATTGGAGTTTTGAACATGTAGGAACTACCTCACCCATTGCAGGAGTGGAAGGAAAATCTACCCTGTTGTTTTCAAATGTGTTAGCATTTGCCTCTCATCTGTGAGATAGTGATTTCTGCTGAATGCTAACCATCACAGTTCAAGAAAACAAGCTGCCCCTTTCCTACGAGTGCAAGTCTTACAGAACAAGAGGAACACAAATTAAATCTCTGACAACAATTCCTGTGTGCACACAGACTCATGATGTGATTCTAGGCACAAAACAGTATTCCTGGGTGATACCAGTACACCTTAACTTATGGTGAAGACATACTCCATACTATCTTACAAGTTCAAGGCAGTTAAATATCTTCCAAAACATAAAAGGTAAAACAAAACTTTAAAAGAAGAAACAAATTTCTATTATTTATATCAAAATACACCACATACATCCCCTCTCAAATTCATAACTCACCTTTAAAAGTACCTAGTTGAGAAAGAAATGTGCCACTCACACAGCAGATTATCAGAGCCAGAATCTCTGAGCTGTACTCCTTTCACCAGAACCACTAAATGGCAAAATATCCCTCTCTTTTTTCACACATATACATGTTAACTTCAAATCACATTGCTTCCCACATTTTTTTTAAATGGAAACACACATTTCTATTGGTTGCAAATTTCAACCCTTTCCAAATGATTCCTACCCCCAACATGACTTCTGCCTGCTACCATAGCAACAGATCATTGAACACTGGTGTGAGCAGAGAGGTCAGAAGTTCAGCACACAATGTTTCTAATCCAAAGAGCAAGAGTGCTTGACTTTTCAAACCTAACAGCATATCCAAAGTAATCTTCTGTGGGAACACATTTTTCTGAACCAATACAAAACATGCTTTTAAAAAATTAAACATACAGCCTAGTTTTTAGTGTTGAATGGTCTGAAACAGCCAATGAGTTCTTGTTATAAAAAAAGTAAGTAAGCCTCCATTTTACAACTATCTTTCTTTTCATATTGCCATTCTACTGAAAGACACCTTCTGAGGTGCATCCAGATCTCCTTGAAAGATGTTCACAGTGTGGATTGTAGGTCATAGCTATGTCTACTGGAGTGAAAAGTATGCAGAAAAAAGAGGTATTGTGAAAGACCTTGCTTTGCCAAATGTAGACATTAAATGGATTGGTCAGAGAGGTTTAAAGTGGCACCAATTAATGCCTTTGGTGAAATCCTTTCTACATCTCCCACAGCCTGACCTTATAATTGTGCACTGTGGTGGAAATGACCTAGGCACTTTAACTGGGGTAGGTCTGGAAATGCTTGTTAAGGACACCTTTGTGCAATTGATGTCACTTTTTCCACAAACTACCTTTGTATATTCTAATATATGCCAAAGGCAAAAGTGGAACTGGTCCAACCAATATTGTCCGCAGTTTGAGAAAGCAAAAAAGCACGTCAATAAGTCTGTTTCTGCTTTCCTCAGAGGCTATGGTATGGGTTCTATATACCACAACAACTTGCGTTACAACATGCAAGGCATTTATAGAGGAGACGGTGTTCATTTCACAGATGAAGGGAACAGAGTCTTCCTCTTGAACTTTAGACTCTGCATCGGTACTTACTTGTAGGTACAAAAAAACACTCAATGAACACAACGGCTCTTTTTAGAGCCAACCAACATCTAAACACTTAAACTTGATTTTTAATTCTATTTTTTTAATGAATTTTTTGCCGCCTTGCGCGGACCGTGCGCGCATGGGGCAATATTTATAAAAACTTTTTTTGGGGGGGGACCTTAGGGGTCTTTCATGGTCCCCCTGAGAAGGCCTAGGGGGTCAGGGACTCTCTACCCTGCCCCCTTTTCACGTTCTCCACTTGTGTTTTTAGCTCTCTTCTGCCTCTAAAACTCAAAATGGCGGCGCGATTTTTTGAAAAAAAATAAAATGTTTTTTTCACCCTTCGGGGTCCTTCAGGGACCCCCTGACAAAGGCTAGGGGGTCATAACTCTCTACCCTGCCCCCTTTTCACGTTCTCCACCTTTCTTTTTCACTGTCACACACAAAATGGCGTCCGACACTTCCTGATTTCGACCGATTGGAATGTTGACTGACATCTAACCACCAATCAGAATTACGTTTGTGGACATTGGGTGCGCGCATATAGATATTTATGTACTTTTAACTGCAATTTTCTCAGGAACTACTGAACAGATTGACACCATATATGCAAAAGGCACATGCCTGACCTGAGGACTACCTCTTTGCCAAATTTCAAGTAATTATGTTCAGCCGTTCGGGCTGTAACTTCGACTAAAGGTCCTATGGGAAAATGCATGGGAAAACGTGTTTTGGGACCCCCCTTTTTTCTCAGCCCCCGCTTGACGAATCACCCCGAGACATTTAGGGTAGGAGCTGAGCGGAGCGCCCCATTAGTTTTGAAAATTTCACGAAGATAAGTCAACCGGCGCCAAAGTTATTCAAAATAGAATTTTCAGATTTCCTATGGGAACTCGATCCTAACTATAACTATCTACTGGCGACCACCAGTAGATAATATATATATAAATATATATCTATATATATATATATATATATATATTTGTACATTTTACGTAATTTTAAAATAATAACCTAAATTAAAATGAATAGTTTATTGATTGTTTTAAAGTAAAAATATATATATTTTATTATTATGTATGTGTTTAACTTTTTTAAATTGTTTATTTGTTATATTTCTTAAAATGTATATTAAATCTATTTTTTTATAAATTAATTTTATTATGTAATCAATGTAATATTGAATATTTTATATATATATATATATATATATATATATATATATAAATCGATATTTTGTGCAAATATATTTTTGACATCAATATTTTTATTCAACATTTTTGTACTTACTTGTTTAAGTATAGGGAGTCGATATTTTGCATTCCATATTTTTACTTCAATATTTTTTCATCTATATTTTTGTAGTCGATATTCTGTCAGTGAACCGTTCTATGATATCATTTATGACATCACTGATGACAATAAATGAGTGGACTTACCAAACATTCGAATGCAGGCTTTTTTGTGTGAGTTGGAGGAGCATTGTTTGCAGGTAAATTGGCACTGACGGCGACGTCTTTACTTGTTCCGCCTGTGATTAGGTGCAAGCTGGCATAGACGTATTCTCTTTTTTTGGATGCAAGGGTCGGCATCCCCCCCGAACCCGACTGAGATGAAGTAGGGGCTGAGGCAAGATTAGGAGTTCGGCGTTGTGATTGACTGATGTCTGGAGCAGGACACTGCAGGCAGTGGCTGAGCGGTGGGGATTCGGTGCTCCTATTTGTTTGATGAAAAAGGCAGCACAAGGGTTTTTGTCATATTTTACAATCAAGTAGCCTGAGATTGTTTGAGGATAAAACAGAATAGTGAAATGAACTGTGAAATTGTGGCTGCATTAGGAACTGGCATTGGGGATTGAAGCCTGCACTGGCGCATGACAGCCACTTTTGCTTGCTGGAGAGAAACTGTGTCTGCAACAATGAACATTTCTTTAAAAATGAGATCATTTTGTGCTAAATGTTTAAAAAATCAATACTTACGTTTCACCAATGTTGATGGTTTAAAACAGTAATTGGCGTTATTTGAAGCATCAAGCAAACGTTTCTAACTAAAATGCTTGATAATTTTGTTGCAGAACTTGAGAGTATTTTTTCATATTTAATGCACATGCACGTATAAATGATGTCATTAAGAGGGCAATCAGCTGCATTGAGGCGCTACACCCACACGACAGCCCGCGCACTCGGTTACGAGGTCCGGAGGTGAACTTCCATGCCCTTCCCCTAGTTTACACCTGTGTTATACCCCAGTTCAAGTGACATATTATCCATCCGAACCCCTAGGGTGCACACATTGTCTCGTACTTGATCACATCGTCTTTCTACCGATTCTATAAACTCATTTTGTATGTTCTCTGTTGTTTTTTCATTATTTGTATAGAAACATATAGTAATGTCACTTTTTTATGTATTAGTAATAATGTAGTATGTTGTGTTTTATGTTGTACATGATGTGTTTTATACATATATATGTTTGTATTTGTATTTATTCACAGCCCTGACGAAGTTCGTAAAGAACGAAACGCGTTGGCTGAGTCTGATATCTCTAAGAGTTGAATAAGAATAAAAGAACAACAATTGGAATATTTGAAAAGACTTTTCTTTGGTGCACCGTCCCTTTGTAAAAAACGATTTTTGTGCTGCCTGATGTATACAGACACAATTCCTTTGTGCTGCTGGCCAATAAATGAGTAGACTTACCAAACCTTCGAGTGCAGGCTCTTCTGTGTGATTTAGAGGAGCATATATCTATATTGATTTACTGGCAGTAGGTAGTTATAGTTCAGACCTACTTTCATATGTATCTTTGGCGCCGTTGGACGAATGTTAGCAAATTGATTTTTAAAAGTGTACTGTGATTCTAGTTTGCATTGAAAGTTTCAGGATGATCCATCAAGTGGGGACCAAGAAAAAGAAGGGATCAAAAAAAGTGTGTTTCTCATGTTATTTCCCTTTGGGATTTTGAACATGACTACAGTCTCAACCGTTGGACGGAAGCACACCAAATTTGGCAGAAAGGTAGCTATTGGCCCAGAAAGCATGTTTTGTGTTATTTGGTGTAAATCTGTTTAGTAGTTTAGTAGTTTAAGTGCTATTAACAGAAATCCAAAGTTGTATATCTAAGGAAACAAACCCTCCACGAGCCCCCCCGATCTTGTGAAAAGATCTGATTGGCTGCCAACACTTCAACCTGAAAGTGTTGCCAGCCATCTTGGGACTCTGCCGTAACCGAGTTCCAAAGAACATGAAACGAAAAGAAAAGGGGGCAGGGTAGGAAAACTCTGAGCCCCTAGCCTTGGTGTGTGGTCCCCCTGGCACCCTATCAGGGCAAAAAAGCATTAAAAAAAAAAATAATTTCCTGCGAATCCGCAGCAAATTTTTAGAACAAAACAAGCACGGTCTCCCACACTTGTTTTCAATTTAGTCCCCAGGTGGGCCAAGTCCAGAGGGCATGAGGGGATTTAAAACATGAAGGAAGGGGCACACCGTGCCCCTCTCCTAGGGCTCCTTCTAGCCCCAGGGACCACCACCTCCCCAGGGCTTTATTTAAATTTGGGGGGGGGAGCCGTGCAGACTCCCCAGCATTGGGCTCATTGAGTTCCAGGGACCCTCACCTCCCCTAGGCTTTTGCATAATAGTGAAGGCGGGGCCAATTGGACCTCCCTCCTGGGGCTTTAATATGTCCCAGGGACCACCACTTTCACTGAGCTAAGTAAATAAAAATGCGGAGGGTAGCACTGACCCCCGAGCCGCCAGGGACCACCACCTCCCTCAGGCCAAATATATTTTTAAAACTGGGAAAATGGGCACATGGCCCCCTTCTTGGGCCATATGCAGCCCAGGGCAACGCCATCTCCTCAGGCCCGTGACAATTAAAAAGGAGGAAGCCGCATGGACCCCCTCCTAGAGACATTAATGGCCCAGGGGACCGCCACCCCCCAAGGGTCATCTCCCTATGTCCTAGGGTCCCACCACAGGACATAGCTGTTTGCTCTCACTTGGGGGGAGCTGTGACAGCAAACAGTAACTCCACTGCCAGCAAGCAGGAACTGTCAAACTGTTCCTGCTTGCTGGCAGTGGAGTTTCCTCATCTGCTGTCATGTGGTGGGGAATACCGGAGCAATGCTGGCTCCCACAGGAGGCAGCGAGTCAGCTGGAACCATTGGGGCAGTCAGGCTCTGCCCATGGTTCCCATCAAATCAAATTGTGTGCCCTGGGTGGGGCCAGGGTACCAAGCGTTAGTTTTCTGGGCCTCCAAAATTGGCCCGGGGAGGGGGGTCACATTTAGTAAGGAGAAGTTCTCTTTGTTATCTTCTACTGATGAGAGAAGAGTACATAGTTCTTCCTTTACATTACACTGATTATGCACATGTGCAAATAACCTGTAAGTTCTGTCCAGTTGCCCCACCCCGCCCACCTCAGTAGTATGCATTGGTCTTCCTGCCTTTTACCAGTATGATGGGCAGCGTACCAAAAGATCCCCCAGCAGTTTCCTGCAGATTTCGGTGACGCCTTCTTGATGCTGAGGATTATGAAGACATCTTCAGCAAACAAAGAAGCACTTACTCCATATGATTAAGATGGAGTGCACAAACTTAGTGGGGATTTACCTCTTTGGATTTTCGTTGTCTCCTCTATAGGGTAATTCATCTTATCACAGATTTCTGGATAAAGACGCACAAGGAACAATCAAATTGCCGAAACAAACACAAGGTCACTGGAGACATTTTCTTGAGGTCCATTGCGCAGATGTAGTGTAGAATGCACACTGGCCATGCACCCAACAAGGTAGCAGGTAGTAAATAAACAGAAGAAAATACTCCAGTTGGGGAAATATTTTGTGGGGAACTGTGGACTCTTGTTGGATAAAGGAGAAGATTATGTTCTGTTCTGGCCCAGTCAGTTACACAGCTACTGAGACACCCACTCTTACACCCATACAGCCACTAACTAACCCACGTACTCATCTATACAGGCACTCAGACATCCACTCACTCACATACACAGACACTCACTCACCCATAAAATCATTCACACACCCACTTACAAACTCATACAACTGCTAACACATCCACTCACACACCCACACAACAACTCACACACCCACTCATACACCCACACAACCACTCACCCACCCATACAACTACTCACACACCCACCCATACACCCACAACTCACACACCCACTACTCACACACCCACTCACACATTCATACAACTACTCACACATTCATACTTCCACTCACACATCAAGTTACAAACCCATACAACCACTCACATTCCCACTCACACCCCCACAATCACTTACAGACTCACTTACAAACCCATACAACCAATCACACCTCCAATCACACACCCATGCAATCACTCATGCACCCACTAACAAACCCACACAACCACTCACAAACCCACTCATTCAACCACTCACAAACCCTCACAGCTACTCTGAGACCCACTCACTCACCCCTACAGCCACTCATACACCCACTCACACATTCATACAGGTACTCAGACACCCACTCACACACTGATACAAACAGTCACACAGCTACTCAGATCACACGTTAGAAATAATATCAGTCCTTAGTAGTACACCTAGTATACTAATCAAACTTTTGCAGTAGGTAAGAATATAGCTTTAAGTCTCAGAAACTTTTACCAAACACTTACACTCATTTGATGATGTCATCAGTGATGCCATTTGGGATGTCATCAGTGGTGTCACTGACCATGCCATGAGAGAAGTTATATGTGAGGACATAAGCAGTGCATTGCGGGGGATCAGTTATAGTTAACACAGGTAACTTTAACTGCTGAATTTCTATGGTTTTGTGCAACTGAATTCTGAGTCTAACTATAACGTCCCTGTAACCTTTGCTTATTTCAGTGAATATATATTTATATATATATATATATATATATATGTATATATATATATATATATATATATATATATATATATATATATATAATCCCACCATGTACTGCTAATGGACTCAGATATTACACACTCATGACATGTTCAATGCCATTATTGATGACATCACTGATGACATCTCAAATTACATAATGTATGCCATTTCTAGTTTTTGTTTTAAAGTAATGTCATGTCAGGCCTATTGGCTTTGTCAAGCAGTGACTACATCAATATACAAGTCAAGCCTACCGGCGTTGTCAAGGGACCACCATATCATTATAAAGGCAAGCCAATTGGTTTTGGCAAGGAGTCAGGATATCAAAATATAAAGGCAAGCCTATTGGCTTTGTCAAACCATATCCAAAAATATTCATAAGTAATAACATGAATTGCAACTCTTTGTTACTAAGCATTTAAATAAAGAATTTTTATTCAAAACAACATTAAACATATATCAGAGTATTTATTTAAACTCCTCACGCCACTTAATGTAGGCATCAGACCAACCATAAAGGGTCCCTGCTTTCTGGACCTAAAAAGCACTTGCTTCAGCTCTAGGAATGCTTGATAACATCATAAGCTTTTCCTTGGGGTTGTGTTCAATGAACTATAGAAAACATAGGGTGAACTGAAAAAGCTAATTTCTGGGGGGGCTGTTGCACTCTCGAAATCCATTGCGGATGCTAAAAAACAGGCTGGTGGTGCACCTGCCCCGATTGGGGCACCACAATGGAGCAAAATATATGTAATTTGCGCCCGAAGGGCATTATGGGGCACTCTGTGCTTGGAGTAGTGAATAATAAATGAGCAACTACAGCTGCTTGTTTATTATTCTTCCCCCTTTCTTTTTGTTTCTTAGTTATTTTTGTGGATTTCCTGAACCTAGCCTGCTTTTTTTGCCAGGGGCCATGCAGGAGCTACCACACTTTTAGATTTTTTTTGTATGGGTGCCCCGGTATGGCCCAGTACACCCACAACATTTTAAAGCATTTGGAGATGTAGAAGGACGCCATAGCCCCCGCTGCCACGCCAGCTCTCCTGCCAGAGCACCTGCCCCTAGTGCAGTGGGAGCCGGCCTTCCTTTTTGTCTGATGGGTGCCCCGATTCCACATATGGCACCAACAACATTTTCTGGCATTAGGGTGAGACCCACGGCCCCTGCTGCCCCACGGGCTCCCATGCCAGCACCCATCACTGGGTGCTGGCGGGAGCCAGCTTCACTGGTTTGCTCCAGTCCAGTTGGGAGCAGCTTTTGTTTTTGCTCCTGCCAGACAGGAGCAATACTCTGTTTCCTGTTCACCAGACCATGGGCAGATTCATTTCTGCTCCCGCTGGGTGGAAGCAATAAAGTTTTCCCTACCCACGCTCTGGCGGGCTGGGAACAACAGTGTTCCAAATCTGGTCTCCCAAGAAATGGTATGAATCAGGCCTCCACAAATGTGGTTCCTACGACCATAACACGGCTAACGGAAGGGGACTCCAGGCCCAAAATATAATCAGTGGGCCCTAGGGGATAGGCTCTCCAGGGCAACACCATGGCTTGGAGAGGGGGACACCACACTCCCCTCCACCAGAAAAATTATACTGGTCCAAGGGGATGGAGTTCTCAGGCCTTTAAATGGCTCAGGGAGTTGGGCTATTGTTTTATCTCTGTTCAATTTTGTAATGGAAAACTGCATTGGGAAAACGGGTCCCCTTTTTCTTGGCCACCATTTAACAGATCACCCAAAGATCTTCCAGAAATGAGTTGAGTTAACTTATCCTTTGTGTGGGTTTGCTGAAGATCCGTCAAATGGCACCAAAGGTATTAGCAATATATATGTATTGCGGCATCTATATGGGGGCTCACTGGAGCAAAACACAAGCACTTCAACTTCCAGCATGCCATGAGGGTAGCCACGCCCACCGGGCGGGACTTATCAAGTAAAAAGAAGTGCTGCAAAACACCTGTGTTGGTGCTGATCCGGAGCCCATGAAGAAGTGACACAATCACGAAACGCGTCGGCTCAATCCGGACTTTACTTCTGTGCTGTTAGGCAATGCCCTGGCTGTATCCTGCATTAAAGAAGTGTGGCAAATTACCTCCCTGTCGAGTGGCTCTCTCTACAGCAGGCAGTGTTTTCGTGGATATATATATATATATATATATATATATATATATATATATATATATATATATATATATATATATATATATATATATATATATATATATATATATATAAATCCAATTCCAAAGTAAAGCGCGCTCTCAGTTTAGGGTATAATAACGATCTTTTATTCCGACGTTACGCGTTTCGAGAGTAAACTCTCTTGCTCTGTGAGCAAGAGAGTTTACTCTCGAAACGCGTAACGTCGGAATAAAAGATCGTTATTATACCCTAAACTGAGAGCGCGCTTTACTTTGGAATTGGATTTATAATTTGTGCCGGCTGTGGCTCTACCGGCCCCGTGCGCCACCAGACTATGGGCGGATATCCCAGGAGGAGCTGAAGCTGAATGAGGTTTGAGAATATATATATATATATATATATATATATATATATATATATATTCCAGTCGAACTTGCTCCGCAATTGAAGATACCCACACAACGCTATGTTTCAACCTTCTTTATTCGGGAGGCAGCAGCGGACTCAGGGAGGACCTCACAGCGCAATGTTACACCACTTGCCTACGCGTTTCGAGAGTCAATCTCTTCCTCATGGCATGGTGTTGGTCGGGAGAGTGGAAGCATGGCCATTGATTTTGCACAGGTGATAAGCAGGTCTTAATCCCGCCCCAGTGGGCGTGTTTGTTGCAAAGCACCCTGGTAGATGTGGTCCAGAGTAATAATGAAGGTCCATAGTGGGTGCCATTACCATCAACCCCTTAGTGATTCTTGCCCATCGGGTCGCCGGCTGTCCCCTTCCGAGTTCGTTGCTGTAGTGATGCCCCTGCGAACAGGTACGTTGTTCCGTGTCTCGTGCCTCAGTTGTGGCACACGGATCTGCGGCGAGCAGCGGGGTTATCTTCGTGACCCTAGCTGGCCACACATATTCCAGTCGAACTTGCTCCGCAATTGAAGATACCCACACAACGCTATGTTTCAACCTTCTTTATTCGGGAGGCAGCAGCGGACTCAGGGAGGACCTCACAGCGCAATGTTACACCACTTGCCTACGCGTTTCGAGAGTCAATCTCTTCCTCATGGCATGGTGTTGGTCGGGAGAGTGGAAGCATGGCCATTGATTTTGCACAGGTGATAAGCAGGTCTTAATCCCGCCCCAGTGGGCGTGTTTGTTGCAAAGCACCCTGGTAGATGTGGTCCAGAGTAATAATGAAGGTCCATAGTGGGTGCCATTACCATCAACCCCTTAGTGATTCTTGCCCATCGGGTCGCCGGCTGTCCCCTTCCGAGTTCGTTGCTGTAGTGATGCCCCTGCGAACAGGTACGTTGTTCCGTGTCTCGTGCCTCAGTTGTGGCACACGGATCTGCGGCGAGCAGCGGGGTTATCTTCGTGACCCTAGCTGGCCACACATATTCCAGTCGAACTTGCTCCGCAATTGAAGATACCCACACAACGCTATGTTTCAACCTTCTTTATTCGGGAGGCAGCAGCGGACTCAGGGAGGACCTCACAGCGCAATGTTACACCACTTGCCTACGCGTTTCGAGAGTCAATCTCTTCCTCATGGCATGGTGTTGGTCGGGAGAGTGGAAGCATGGCCATTGATTTTGCACAGGTGATAAGCAGGTCTTAATCCCGCCCCAGTGGGCGTGTTTGTTGCAAAGCACCCTGGTAGATGTGGTCCAGAGTAATAATGAAGGTCCATAGTGGGTGCCATTACCATCAACCCCTTAGTGATTCTTGCCCATCGGGTCGCCGGCTGTCCCCTTCCGAGTTCGTTGCTGTAGTGATGCCCCTGCGAACAGGTACGTTGTTCCGTGTCTCGTGCCTCAGTTGTGGCACACGGATCTGCGGCGAGCAGCGGGGTTATCTTCGTGACCCTAGCTGGCCACACATATTCCAGTCGAACTTGCTCCGCAATTGAAGATACCCACACAACGCTATGTTTCAACCTTCTTTATTCGGGAGGCAGCAGCGGACTCAGGGAGGACCTCACAGCGCAATGTTACACCACTTGCCTACGCGTTTCGAGAGTCAATCTCTTCCTCATGGCATGGTGTTGGTCGGGAGAGTGGAAGCATGGCCATTGATTTTGCACAGGTGATAAGCAGGTCTTAATCCCGCCCCAGTGGGCGTGTTTGTTGCAAAGCACCCTGGTAGATGTGGTCCAGAGTAATAATGAAGGTCCATAGTGGGTGCCATTACCATCAACCCCTTAGTGATTCTTGCCCATCGGGTCGCCGGCTGTCCCCTTCCGAGTTCGTTGCTGTAGTGATGCCCCTGCGAACAGGTACGTTGTTCCGTGTCTCGTGCCTCAGTTGTGGCACACGGATCTGCGGCGAGCAGCGGGGTTATCTTCGTGACCCTAGCTGGCCACACATATTCCAGTCGAACTTGCTCCGCAATTGAAGATACCCACACAACGCTATGTTTCAACCTTCTTTATTCGGGAGGCAGCAGCGGACTCAGGGAGGACCTCACAGCGCAATGTTACACCACTTGCCTACGCGTTTCGAGAGTCAATCTCTTCCTCATGGCATGGTGTTGGTCGGGAGAGTGGAAGCATGGCCATTGATTTTGCACAGGTGATAAGCAGGTCTTAATCCCGCCCCAGTGGGCGTGTTTGTTGCAAAGCACCCTGGTAGATGTGGTCCAGAGTAATAATGAAGGTCCATAGTGGGTGCCATTACCATCAACCCCTTAGTGATTCTTGCCCATCGGGTCGCCGGCTGTCCCCTTCCGAGTTCGTTGCTGTAGTGATGCCCCTGCGAACAGGTACGTTGTTCCGTGTCTCGTGCCTCATTGCGCTGTGAGGTCCTCCCTGAGTCCGCTGCTGCCTCCCGAATAAAGAAGGTTGAAACATAGCGTTGTGTGGGTATCTTCAATTGCGGAGCAAGTTCGACTGGAATATGTGTGGCCAGCCAGGGTCACGAAGATAACCCCGCTGCTCGCCGCAGATCCGTGTGCCACAACTGAGGCACGAGACACGGAACAACGTACCTGTTCGCAGGGGCATCACTACAGCAACGAACTCGGAAGGGGACAGCCGGCGACCCGATGGGCAAGAATCACTAAGGGGTTGATGGTAATGGCACCCACTATGGACCTTCATTATTACTCTGGACCACATCTACCAGGGTGCTTTGCAACAAACACGCCCACTGGGGCGGGATTAAGACCTGCTTATCACCTGTGCAAAATCAATGGCCATGCTTCCACTCTCCCGACCAACACCATGCCATGAGGAAGAGATTGACTCTCGAAACGCGTAGGCAAGTGGTGTAACATTGCGCTGTGAGGTCCTCCCTGAGTCCGCTGCTGCCTCCCGAATAAAGAAGGTTGAAACATAGCGTTGTGTGGGTATCTTCAATTGCGGAGCAAGTTCGACTGGAATATGTGTGGCCAGCTAGGGTCACGAAGATAACCCCGCTGCTCGCCGCAGATCCGTGTGCCACAACTGAGGCACGAGACACGGAACAACGTACCTGTTCGCAGGGGCATCACTACAGCAACGAACTCGGAAGGGGACAGCCGGCGACCCGATGGGCAAGAATCACTAAGGGGTTGATGGTAATGGCACCCACTATGGACCTTCATTATTACTCTGGACCACATCTACCAGGGTGCTTTGCAACAAACACGCCCACTGGGGCGGGATTAAGACCTGCTTATCACCTGTGCAAAATCAATGGCCATGCTTCCACTCTCCCGACCAACACCATGCCATGAGGAAGAGATTGACTCTCGAAACGCGTAGGCAAGTGGTGTAACATTGCGCTGTGAGGTCCTCCCTGAGTCCGCTGCTGCCTCCCGAATAAAGAAGGTTGAAACATAGCGTTGTGTGGGTATCTTCAATTGCGGAGCAAGTTCGACTGGAATATGTGTGGCCAGCTAGGGTCACGAAGATAACCCCGCTGCTCGCCGCAGATCCGTGTGCCACAACTGAGGCACGAGACACGGAACAACGTACCTGTTCGCAGGGGCATCACTACAGCAACGAACTCGGAAGGGGACAGCCGGCGACCCGATGGGCAAGAATCACTAAGGGGTTGATGGTAATGGCACCCACTATGGACCTTCATTATTACTCTGGACCACATCTACCAGGGTGCTTTGCAACAAACACGCCCACTGGGGCGGGATTAAGACCTGCTTATCACCTGTGCAAAATCAATGGCCATGCTTCCACTCTCCCGACCAACACCATGCCATGAGGAAGAGATTGACTCTCGAAACGCGTAGGCAAGTGGTGTAACATTGCGCTGTGAGGTCCTCCCTGAGTCCGCTGCTGCCTCCCGAATAAAGAAGGTTGAAACATAGCGTTGTGTGGGTATCTTCAATTGCGGAGCAAGTTCGACTGGAATATGTGTGGCCAGCTAGGGTCACGAAGATAACCCCGCTGCTCGCCGCAGATCCGTGTGCCACAACTGAGGCACGAGACACGGAACAACGTACCTGTTCGCAGGGGCATCACTACAGCAACGAACTCGGAAGGGGACAGCCGGCGACCCGATGGGCAAGAATCACTAAGGGGTTGATGGTAATGGCACCCACTATGGACCTTCATTATTACTCTGGACCACATCTACCAGGGTGCTTTGCAACAAACACGCCCACTGGGGCGGGATTAAGACCTGCTTATCACCTGTGCAAAATCAATGGCCATGCTTCCACTCTCCCGACCAACACCATGCCATGAGGAAGAGATTGACTCTCGAAACGCGTAGGCAAGTGGTGTAACATTGCGCTGTGAGGTCCTCCCTGAGTCCGCTGCTGCCTCCCGAATAAAGAAGGTTGAAACATAGCGTTGTGTGGGTATCTTCAATTGCGGAGCAAGTTCGACTGGAATATGTGTGGCCAGCTAGGGTCACGAAGATAACCCCGCTGCTCGCCGCAGATCCGTGTGCCACAACTGAGGCACGAGACACGGAACAACGTACCTGTTCGCAGGGGCATCACTACAGCAACGAACTCGGAAGGGGACAGCCGGCGACCCGATGGGCAAGAATCACTAAGGGGTTGATGGTAATGGCACCCACTATGGACCTTCATTATTACTCTGGACCACATCTACCAGGGTGCTTTGCAACAAACACGCCCACTGGGGCGGGATTAAGACCTGCTTATCACCTGTGCAAAATCAATGGCCATGCTTCCACTCTCCCGACCAACACCATGCCATGAGGAAGAGATTGACTCTCGAAACGCGTAGGCAAGTGGTGTAACATTGCGCTGTGAGGTCCTCCCTGAGTCCGCTGCTGCCTCCCGAATAAAGAAGGTTGAAACATAGCGTTGTGTGGGTATCTTCAATTGCGGAGCAAGTTCGACTGGAATATGTGTGGCCAGCTAGGGTCACGAAGATAACCCCGCTGCTCGCCGCAGATCCGTGTGCCACAACTGAGGCACGAGACACGGAACAACGTACCTGTTCGCAGGGGCATCACTACAGCAACGAACTCGGAAGGGGACAGCCGGCGACCCGATGGGCAAGAATCACTAAGGGGTTGATGGTAATGGCACCCACTATGGACCTTCATTATTACTCTGGACCACATCTACCAGGGTGCTTTGCAACAAACACGCCCACTGGGGCGGGATTAAGACCTGCTTATCACCTGTGCAAAATCAATGGCCATGCTTCCACTCTCCCGACCAACACCATGCCATGAGGAAGAGATTGACTCTCGAAACGCGTAGGCAAGTGGTGTAACATTGCGCTGTGAGGTCCTCCCTGAGTCCGCTGCTGCCTCCCG
Organism: Triturus cristatus; assembly: GCF_964204655.1. Taxonomy (NCBI): domain Eukaryota; kingdom Metazoa; phylum Chordata; class Amphibia; order Caudata; family Salamandridae; genus Triturus; species Triturus cristatus. Next base: position 1,366,014,077 of record NC_140591.1, read on the forward strand.
AATAAAGAAGGTTGAAACATAGCGTTGTGTGGGTATCTTCAATTGCGGAGCAAGTTCGACTGGAATATGTGTGGCCAGCTAGGGTCACGAAGATAACCCCGCTGCTCGCCGCAGATCCGTGTGCCACAACTGAGGCACGAGACACGGAACAACGTACCTGTTCGCAGGGGCATCACTACAGCAACGAACTCGGAAGGGGACAGCCGGCGACCCGATGGGCAAGAATCACTAAGGGGTTGATGGTAATGGCACCCACTATGGACCTTCATTATTACTCTGGACCACATCTACCAGGGTGCTTTGCAACAAACACGCCCACTGGGGCGGGATTAAGACCTGCTTATCACCTGTGCAAAATCAATGGCCATGCTTCCACTCTCCCGACCAACACCATGCCATGAGGAAGAGATTGACTCTCGAAACGCGTAGGCAAGTGGTGTAACATTGCGCTGTGAGGTCCTCCCTGAGTCCGCTGCTGCCTCCCGAATAAAGAAGGTTGAAACATAGCGTTGTGTGGGTATCTTCAATTGCGGAGCAAGTTCGACTGGAATATGTGTGGCCAGCTAGGGTCACGAAGATAACCCCGCTGCTCGCCGCAGATCCGTGTGCCACAACTGAGGCACGAGACACGGAACAACGTACCTGTTCGCAGGGGCATCACTACAGCAACGAACTCGGAAGGGGACAGCCGGCGACCCGATGGGCAAGAATCACTAAGGGGTTGATGGTAATGGCACCCACTATGGACCTTCATTATTACTCTGGACCACATCTACCAGGGTGCTTTGCAACAAACACGCCCACTGGGGCGGGATTAAGACCTGCTTATCACCTGTGCAAAATCAATGGCCATGCTTCCACTCTCCCGACCAACACCATGCCATGAGGAAGAGATTGACTCTCGAAACGCGTAGGCAAGTGGTGTAACATTGCGCTGTGAGGTCCTCCCTGAGTCCGCTGCTGCCTCCCGAATAAAGAAGGTTGAAACATAGCGTTGTGTGGGTATCTTCAATTGCGGAGCAAGTTCGACTGGAATATATATATATATATATATATATATATATATATATATATATATATATATATAAATAAGGTTTCCTGCTACGATAAGCAAAAACACGCTCTCAGAAAGGTACAGCTAGTGGGAGTTTATTCACAAGATAACGCTACGCGTTTCAGCACAGAAGTGCCTTGATCACATGTGCGCGCACAGAACGAACTGCGTTAAGTGGGCGCACACGCCACGAATGGCGTAAAGTAACTTAGCATTTAAAAAACCGTACAAATTCACTGAAAAAACCATAGGTTTCACACACGTTATAGTTAGGAATTAGCATTTAAAAAACCTTGCAAATTCACTGAAAAAACCATAGGTTTCACACATGTTATAGTTAGCGGAAATTTTACTGATAAAAAACCAATGAAATTCCCCCGTTATAGTTACTGCAGGCAACTATAACTCACGCGACCGCAATCTTCTGCTGATGACATATGTGTCTTTATGAAAAAAAAATATTTGTAATATATGTATAGCTAAAAATGTATGGAAGAAGACATGGGCAAATAAGTGTCTAAATACAGTATTAGCATCAGCAGAGGATTGCGGTCGCGTGAGTTATAGTTGCCTGCAGTAACTATAACGGGGGAATTTCATTGGTTTTTTATCAGTAAAATTTCCGCTAACTATAACATGTGTGAAACCTATGGTTTTTTCAGTGAATATATATATATATATATATATAAATAACACAACACAGCTACCTTTTGCTCGCTGTAAAAAACGGAGAGCACACTCGGATGATTTCCTCGCTATGTGTTTATTTTGCAAACTCCCCCCCGCTCCTCTGACAAACACGTTTCACCTATCAGCTTTCTCCATGTCAGTTTTCTCCATTGTTGTGCGCGTATTTAATTTCATCATACATCACGTGATTATTTCATATGAATAAAAATAGGACTAACGGTGCATTCTTTCAAAGAAGCAAAGCGGCCATCTTTAAACATGTTGTGTTCTTAAAGTGCTTAAATTAAAATGATTTGTGCTTAACTTAAAAACATTCTTGGTGTGGCAACAATCGACAACAGTTTGTTATTTACACTAGCAGTTCTGGGTTTTACGCACATGAATCAATTTCTAATACACTTCTCATAATTAGTGCAATTCATGTGCAAAGTTGACAATACAATCAGTATTTTTTGAGTAAAATCTTGATTAGATGTCACAATGATAGAATACGTTCTTTCTAATTCCTCAAATTCTTAGATGTATTTCTTGATTAGAGAATAATACCTCGGTATAAATCAATGTGATAAATTATTAAATACACCCAAAGTATATCTGTGTCTACATTTTGCTACAGTTATTTAGCCCTGAATGGGCTTACTGAATCTGTCGAGTCTATTACAGATGAGATATATCTAGTATCTTCTAGGGCTTTATTTAAGACAACAACTTCTGTTTGTTATTTTCTTTTTCTTCCAAATTACTTTTTACTCCAGATGTACCCATAGCTCCTCATCCTTATTCAAACCTGTGGGTGCCTTGGTTTGTAGATCTATAATATATTTAGATTCCAAGGCCCTTAGTTGGCACACCCTGTCTCCTCATCTTTCTTGTTTTTCCACTTGGTCTATGCAGTAGAATTGCAGGAGGTCCCTGTTGCTTTGATGATATTTCTCAAAATGGCGCGCAACAGGGTAGGTCGCATCTTTATTAGTAATTGCACGCATGTGCTCCAAGATGCGTTTTTTTGTTGCATTTATGATGCTTCCAATATAACGTTTTTGGCATGGGCATGTCAAGCAATACACAGTGTATTCAGAATTGCAATTCAGGAATCTCTGTATCTTACGGACAGGCCTCGGATCTCTTGGTCTGCCCTGGTAAGTATTGATTTTATTGCTAAATTTACAGGCTTTGCAACGTTTGCATGGAAAAAATCCCACAATGTTCATTCGATTTTGGGTTTTAGGGGTATAGGTAAAATGGCTGTGGATGAGATGATCCCCCACTGAGGGGCACCTCCTGTATGTTATTAGTGGGTGTTCTGGAAGTTTAGTCCTTAAAATATTGTCTGTTTGTAGGATATGCCAATTTTTTCTAAAAATGTGTACAATACTGCTAGATATTTCATTGTAGCTAGTTATCATTCTTATTGGTCCACTATCAGCTGTTTTTTTAGGAATGTTTGCTACTAATAGATCGAATCTGTTGATTTTCTCCACCTTAGTGACAGCCTGTACCAGGTCTCCCCTGGTATAACCCCTTCTTTTGAATCTCTGCAGAGCTTCATCTTTGGCTTTTGTATAACTCGCCTGGGTGGTACAGTTCCGTTTTAATCGCAGTAGCCCTCCGAAGGGTATATTTATTATTTGGCTCACTGGGTGATGACTGCCTGCGTGTAGAACTCCATTTCCAGCTGTGGGTTTTCTATACAGCCGGGTTAATAGTGTATTGTGTTCTACATAAACCTCCAGATCAAGGTAGGTCACTGATCTATCGCTGATATCATAGGTGAATTTTAGATTCAGCTCATTGTTGTTTAGCGAGGCTACGTACTCCTCAGCCGAGGAGCGGCTGCCCCGCCAAACAACAAAGAGATCATCGATGTACCTTGCCCATAATGTTATCTTATCCATCTACATTTCATTAATCTATATATATGTAGAGCAGGGTTACTCATAGTACGGCCCGCGGGCCCGGCAAGCCTTCCTTGGCGGTCCGCCGACCTTGCAGACATCCTACCTGTGTTTTAAAAAAAAAAAAAAGCAGCAAACACTGCTGGGTGCAGCAGCCCGGACTCTGAGACTCTGCTCTGTGGGGGCCGGGGGATTCCAGTGATTGTCAAAGTGGAGATGCAGGGACCTAAGAGGTGAAATACAACAAAGCTTTATTAACATGTAAATGGTCTTCTAAAGACCTGTGAAGTACTCGGGTGTGGCTGTGTGTGCGCGCTGGGAAGCTGTCTCAGTGCAGTTGTGTGTGTGCGCTGGGAAGCTGTCTGAGCCCGGGCTGAGGGCTGACACACAAAGGGGGTGAGATGACAGAGGGTGACGGAGCGAGGGAGAGGGAGGCAGAGGGAGAGGGAGGGAGACAGAGGTTGACAGAGGGTGACAGAGAGATGGAGACAGAGAGGCGCAGTCTGGGGGAGACAGAGGGAGGGAGGGAGAGGAAGGGAGACAGAGAGAGACAGAGAGGGAGGCGAGAGGGAGGGAGAGAGGGAGACAGAGGGCGGGAGACGGAGGGAGGGAGACGGAGGGAGAGAGACAGGGAGAGATAGAGGGAGGGAGACAGAGAGAGAGAGAGAGACGGAGGGAGGGAGACAGAGGGTGGGAGGGAGATGGAGGGAGACAGAGGGAGGCAGAGAGACGGAGGGAGACGGAGGGAGACAGAGGGAGACGGAGGGAGAGGGAGGGAGACGGAGGGAGAGAGACAGAGGGAGAGGGAGGGAGACAGAGGGAGGGAGAGAGACGGAGGGAGACAGAGGGAGACGGAGGGAGAGGGAGGGAGAAAGACGGAGGGAGGGAAAGAGACAGGGAGAGATAGAGGGAGGGAGACAGAGAGAGAGACGGAGGGAGGGAGACAGAGGGCGGGAGGGAGACAGAGGGAGACAGAGGGAGGGAGAGAGACAGAGGGAGATAGACGGAGACGGAGGGAGAGGGAGGGAGATGGAGGGAGATGGAGGGAGAGGGAGGGAGATGAAGGGAGGGAATGAGACAGGGAGAGATAGAGGGAGGGAGACATAGAGAGAGACGGAGGGAGGGAGACAGAGGGCGGGAGGGAGACAGAGGGAGACAGAGGGAGGGAGAGAGACGGAGGGAGACAGAGGGAGACGGAGGGAGAGGGAGAGAGATGGAGGTAGAGGGAGGGAGACAGAGGGAGAGGGAGGGAGAGAGACAGATTGAGAGAGACAGCGGGAGAGGGAGGGAGACAGAGGGAGGGAGGGAGGGAGACAGGAAGAGAGGGAGGGAGACAGAGAGATAGAGACGGAGGGAGGGAGAGGGAGACAGAGGGAGAGAGACAGAGGGAGGGAGATGGATGGAGACAGAGGGAGGGAGGGAGACGGAGGGAGATAGAGGGAGGGAGGGAGACGGAGGGAGACGGAGGACGGGAGACGGAGGGAGAGGGAGACGGAGGACGGGAGACGGAGGGAGAGGGAGACAGAGGGAGAGAGATGGGAGGGAGACGGAGGGAGAGGAAGATTGAGGGAGAGAGACAGAGGGTGAGAGACAGAGGGAGAGGGAGGGAGACAGAGGGAGGGAGAGAGACAGGGAGGGAGACAGAGGGAGGGAGAGAGACAGGGAGGGAGACAGAGGGAGGGAGACGGAGGGAGGGAGACGGAGACAGGGAGGGAGACAGAGGGAGGGAGACGGAGACAGGGAGGGAGACGGAGACAGGGAGGGAGACGGAGGGAGATGGAGGGAGAGGGAGGGAGAGGGAGGGAGATGGAGGGAGAGGGAGGGAGACAGAGGGAGGGAGAGAGACAGGCAGGGAAACAGAGGGAGCGAGACAGAGGGAGGGAGACAGAGGGAGGGAGACAGAGGGAGGGAGACAGAGGGAGACAGAGAAGGAGACAGAGGGAGGAGGCGACAGAGGGAGGGTGTCAGAGGGAGGGCGTCAGATGGAGGGCGACAGAGGGAGGGCGACAGAGGGAGGGCGACAGAGGGAGGGCAACAGAGGGGGAGACAAAGAGGGCGACAGAGAGGGAGACAGAGAGGGTGACAGAGAGGGAGGAGGGAGACAGAGAGGGAAGAGGCAGACAGAGAGGGAGGAGGGAGACAGAGGGAGGGGGGAGACAGAGGGAGGAGGGAGACAGAGGGAGGAGGGTGACGGAGGGAGGGCAACTGAGGGAGGGCAACGGTGTGAGGGAGACAGGGAGAGAGACAGGGAGAGACACAGGGGGAGAGAGACAGGGGGAGAGAGACAGGGGGAAAGAGACAGGGGGAGAGAGACAGGGAGAGAGAGGCAGGGGGAGAGAGGCAGGGGGAGAGAGAGAGAGAGGGGGAGGGAGGGAGAGGGAAGGGGAGAGAGGGAGGGAGAGGGAGGTGGAGAGAGGGAGGGAGAGGGGGCGGGAGGAGGAGGGAGAGGGGAGGGAGGGGGAGAGAGGGGGAGGGAGAGAGAGACAGAGATGTGTGTATGCCGGGTCTGGTGGCTCAGTGGATGAAGGCGTCTGCTGCAGGGACCTGTGTTCAACCTCATGGTCACAATTCTTTTTTGCTTTAGCCCTGCCCCTCCCCCTCTAACCCCGCCCTCACCGGTGCGGCCCTCAGCCACAAACCACACTGTAAATTTGGCCCCTGAGAGAAAGTTTGTGAGTACCCATGACGTAGAGAAATGCTTCTTTGTGCTTGATCACCCCTATTTATTTGGACTGATGCTATTGTTTTTTTATTTTATGCTAACCAGGCCCCAGTGCATATGCTCTGACCCCCTAAAACATGTCAACATTAGTTATACTACTAAAGGGCAAATTTAAGTCCCTATTATAGGATACAAAGTGCACCCAGGGCCTGTAAATTAAATTTCACTAGAGGATTGCAGCACCCATTGTGCCACCCACCACAGTGGCAGTGGAACCATAAGTGCAGACCTACCACTGTAGTATGTCTGTGTAGTTTAGAAACTGCAAATTCGACCCATAAAAATAACCCCTTTTGACAGGCCTAAAACGTCCTCTTAAATACTAATAAGTCACTCGTATGTAGGTCTTAATGCCCATAATGCAGGGTGCATGGTATTTAAAAGTAGGACATTTAAAAGTTTATTATTAAGCTCAGTGAAAAGGCTATTTTCACTGTAGCAAGCTTAAGTGTTCAATAGGAAAGCTTTTGTATGCATTACATTTAATAATGTTATCTACACCTAGGAAACAGCTACAGAGTTTGTTCTTGTACTTTAAAAAAAATCTATATCACAAGTCCAATTTACCAGTAAAGTCGGATTTGTAACACATGTTTTGGAAAAGGTACTTTTAGAAAGTTGCTTTTCCCTCTCTACAGCCTATAGAAGCTCAATTGCATGAACTTGCAAGTGTCAACCAGGAGCTAAAAAGCCTCCTTGATGAGGTGTGAACTTGCTCCCAGAGCTAAGACAATGAACTTGGGTGTGGGCAGGAATTCTGTTCCTTTGACTGGATGACAATGGGAGCTGTGCCGAGGAACTTACTTAACTTCAAATAGGCCTACTCTGTCACAAGCAGATATGGCTAAAACCTAAGCCTGTCCCCTCCTTTGTCCCTATAGTTAGCCAGACACCAATCCCAGTGGGAGAGGAGCTGACCCTAGAGCCATATTTGAGTGAACATAGAGGAGGAGTTGCTCATTTCCCTGACCATACCCCCAGGGTAGGCACAGGAGCTGAGCCCTTCCACCTGCTGTTTAGGTACAGAGTTTTACTGTGGGATTGTTTGCAGGAGTCCATATAAGAACCACTGCAAAAGTAGGTTGTGTTATCCCTGGAAATTTGTTTCCTATTGGTTAGGAAAACAGCAAGAAACCACCTTCACCCCGGGCTAGTGCTAAACATAAATGGGGCACCCTGGACACCGCTATACAGCACTACTGGACTTGTGGAAGACAGAGGAAGGACTGCACCTGCAGTTGAGTGTACTGCTCTCAACGTCCTTAAAAACCTGGGACTTGGAAAAGTTTTGCCACTAAAGACTCTGGGAGATCGGGGCAAACTTTACAAGTCTATTACATGAAGTTGTGTTGCCGCTGGGCCAAAGATTCAGGTTGATCCTGCTCTGAGCTCTTTCTCAGACAGGGTATCCAGCATTGTTGAGCCCTGTGTTGCTTAATTCTGCAGCTTGCCCTGCTGGAGAATTCTGAGCTCCAAAAAGTGACTATTCCCGAATGTAGACATTTTCACCGGGAGTTGGCCAAAAGTATTTGGCCAGCTAGGGACCTTCCTTTGGCACACATTTTGAATTTCTCCTGCTCCAGGCTTTCCCACCAAAAGTTATGACTTCACTTGATGACTAGCTAACCTTGTCGAGGCCCTTATCGGTCGTAGCGGGCTGCCTTGCTCTGCTGAGGATATCTAACTTCCATTTCAGAGAGTGCGTCAGAAGGTAAAACTTCCAACTAGGATGACCCTGGTTTCTGCATCTGACTCACGCTCCATCACAGTTGGCCTTGAATCATGCCTAGGTCCCACTCAAGCACAACCAGATGACCGCAATTGGTGCTTAATGCTTTTTGTCGCTCCTTTCATTTAAACATAAAATAATGATTAACCCAGCTGCCATTATTGGATTTCTGTCATTTTAGTGTGATTTTGCTCTTAAATTAGTCTCTTTTTAAAATAGAAATTGGGATGGGATTTTATTATGTTGTGTTTTCGACTTTTTTACCAGTTTTGTACTTCTAAATGCTTTATACATTATCTAAAGTTAAGCCTGTCTGCACTGTGCCCTATCTACCACGATTGAGCTCAGGTTCAAATTACCTCAACCCTTACTGGACATTATCATTTTGGTGGGTGGACTACAACGCACCTAACCAATAAACCACTTTCTCACAAGGTGTTTATAATTTTAGTTCAAACAAAATGTTTTGGCAAATGACAGATCTTGTTTGGGACCCAATTCTCAAAGAAAGGCACTAAATTTCACTCATGGTATTCGTCCTTGTATTAGTGCAGATGTACTACTTTCATGAATTCTTGTGAATTTACTGTAGTAGCCATGGAAACCCTACTCCTCGAAAAAATGTATGACATGCATTTATCTTGAACAAATAGGCATCCGTATATTTACTCATGCAAAAAATCTTGCATTTGCAAGTTCACTTTTTCTACAAACCCTTTTTTCTCCACCCTGGAAAATGTTTTACTTCTGCCCATATCAGCAGTAAATTTCCAACCTTTCCAAGTGTGGGTAAAGATTAAAGAAGAGTTAGTACAAACCCTTAAACATGCAACAGGCGTCAGGAGAGAATACAGAGAAAACAAAAACAAAACTTGACTTGCGTTAGTGGCTCGCAACCGCCTCTAACAAAGTCATGACCGGGCGGACAGCCCTGCATACCCCACCCTCACCAGCTACAACACTGCCTGGAACTAGCAATTTCCACCGTTTCCAGTCCCTGTTTATAGATTTGTGGAAAGGTGGCACACTCAGGACATTGCTAGAATCCAAACCCTGCATAGTCAGAGAGGATATTATCAGATCTCTGAATAATGAGAATGCTATCACTTCTCTGCATGACACCAAAGGGACATGTGGATTTTTTTTTTACAGGACAAGTAGCTTTATGAAGCATCCTGTCCCATAGACAAGTAGATATTTTCTACAATTCTGCCCCCTTTAGACTTACGTTTTTTTTGGTTTCACTGAAATACTTTAGGAAGCACTAATTGTGACACATTTTGCAAAAAAAAGCCTTTAGGTAAAATAAATACATTGTAAAAAAAAACGTGACTGATAGCAGGGTCTGCTTTAAAAAAATTCACTAGTATTGTTTACGTTTTCAAAAAAGTTTGAAGATGGAACACATGCCCTGCACCCCAAAAACCCTACTTTCACCTTTTCATCAGTGAGGGTAATGCCACCCCCACAAATATAGTCCTGGCTATGGCCCTGATTCTGATATTTATAACGTGGTAATGTTGATGAAGCTTAGAACATTCCAGGAATGGAAAAAGAAACAATCAATAAATTGCAGTATGGAAATGGTAATATTGTACTTCAATGTTGGCAAGTAAATATTCTTGAACAAAGACTGAAAAACACAGTATACTGTAACAAAAGGAATGACAACATCTTGCAAATATCTTTACTTTGTAGCAAGTAAGTAACATATACAATTTGTAACACATTGGCTTGTGAACGGCTAAAACAGTACAGAACCATGCAAAGCAACACCAAACCAGTTACAACCGGTGCCTGTTGTCTGTATAGGAAGGGGCCAGTGTCTCGGAGTTGGTTATGGAGATTAGTGAGGCTTGTCAAACTCATGATTTCGGGTTAGGGTAAGCAAAGGCTGAGCAAGTACAAATTCATGTAGGGTTCACAAGGTAGGTTTTGATGTACCAATCTGGTTAGCTGCCTAGACAAACAGGAGCTCCTCGCTTGTGCCCCTCCAAAGGTATGCAGCACTCAGTGCATAGGAGGTTGGATGTGCTCCCACAATCACACAACTGCGCTGTACCTGCATTAAATTCCGGGTTCGCATGACTACCACACGTCTTGCAAGATTTGTACTTCCAGTGGCAACAAGTGCAATCTTGGGCGAGGTCTCACTGAAGAATGTAATGTTACACAGCTCTTGATTGTGTGCAGCCCTTGATGCTGGTAAACTGCAGAGTGGTCGACCTGACCTCCTGCTCCTTGTAACCATAGGGCAACGCTGGACATCCATGCCACTCAGCACCTGGAGACAATAAAAGGTCAGGCGAATGACTTTGTGGCATAGAATAAATTAGCACTTGTTTTCTCAGTGATCCTGTAACACATAACAAGCCAGTTTGGTAACCAACGAAATTGAATAACTGCAAGCAGCAACACAATAACCAGCATGACAAAACAACAAAATACGAAAAAAAATAATGACAATATATGGATTTAGCACATGACAATCATGTCAGACAACAAGGAATCCCTATGTGCCAATGAAACATATCTGTGAAAATTAAGTTACAGTGAGTCAGACAGACATCCTACAACTTGTCCATTTACCAATGTGATTCTTACAGGTATATGTTTTAGTTCTTTGACAAGTATATACTCTATTTATATTTCTGGTCTGAAGTCAAGGGTTCCTGTCAATTCTCTCTCACTCCCTATTTCCTTGACGCTGTTTAGGATCTCCAACCATTGTTTGGAATTACAGGGAGCTACAGAATAGGTTTGAGGGTGATCGACGGTGATCCTGCAGGCCGGGTCACCAAGTTTTGCATAGGTCCTTGGCCTCGACAACAGAGGAGTCTTTGGGGATTTTGACTGTGTTGCTGATGCTATGTAGTAACGTTCGGTACATTGTCGAGTATCCACGCCACACGGCACATTGTACTGTGGTGCATGGGTATTCCGGTGATGTTACTGAAATTTTGTTCATGGAAAATAAACACCTTGCATTTTTCTGAATTTGCTTTTCTCTAATTATTGTATAACATGAACTCAAGCTTGATTTTGAGTTAGAGGCGAGAATGTATCTTAAACATAACTACCATGTCCCTCATCAGTATTAGAGTATTTTCTCCATTCTGAGTGATTCCATATCTATTAAACAGGCAGATCCATTTTACAGTATACATATTTTAATTTGTAGCCCCTTCCTTTGTTCTGAGTATACTCACTCCTCCTCCCTTTCTAGCAATGCTTGTTTGTCTTTCTTTTGGAGTGTGAGGGACGTTGCTGAACCTGAATGTGACTGCTTGCTACTCCTAGATGTGTCAATACTCCTTTTATAGTATTTTATAACGAGGTGTTCTCTTTAAACAACCCAGTGCTTAGTTCTCCTATGTATATGTTATGTTATGTTATGTTGTTATGTTACGACTATTTATTGTGCGCACAGATACTCCAGCCAAGGAGCGTCCTGGCGCAGAGACAAGGTAGCACGTAACACAACCACAGGCTAAAAACAGAGCTAAGAAACAGCTAAAACAAGAAGGTTTTTATAGCCCTCCGAAAGGTCAGAAGGTCCTCCAGCAAGCGGATTTCAACAGGCAAGGAGTTCCATGCTGACGCAGCCATTACCCTAAACGAGCGGCCTCCCATGCGGCTAAGCCTGAATCTGGGAACCACCGCAAGGGCCAGACCCTGAGAGCGAAGGCTACGGGCAGGGACATACAAAGACAGACAACTCGACAGGATTTCCGGGCCTGTACCTCTCAAGATTTTAAAAGCAAGGCACAAAACCTTGAAGAGGATGCGCTTCCTAACCGGAAGCCAGTGTAGGGAGCGAAGGACACCTGTCACTGAGCAGAATCTGGGCAAGCCAACAATCGCCCTCGCCGCAGAATTCTGAACCCGTTGTAAACGGGTTAGTTCAGCCTGGTTAGCCCCAGCCAGGAGAGAGCTGGCGTAATCCAGGCGGGAGATGATAGTAGCCTGGATCACCAGCTGCCTGGTCGGGGCGTCAAAGAACTTGAGAACAGGTCTCAAGCCCCTCAGGAGACCGAAACAACAGGCCGCGGTTCTTTTAGTATGGCCTACAAAGGAGAGGCCCGCATCCAGCCATACCCCCAGATTTTTCACTTCCGATACCGGGATCGGAGTAGGTCCCAACTCTGAGGGCCACCAGTGGTCACCCCACAGCTCCACTCCCTTCCCGACGACCATCACCTCTGTTTTAGTGGCGTTTAGCTGAAGGCAATTGCCTGTCAGCCAGCTAGCCACCGCCTTCAGTCCGGACTGAAACCTGGGGGCCTCAATCTCCGCATCCCCACTGAGAGTAACCGCCAGCTGAGTGTCGTCAGCATATGAGACCGAAGTAAGGCCCCACTGTCTAGCGACATCAGCCAGCGGTCTCACGTAAAGATTGAACAACGTGGGACTCAGCGAGGACCCTTGCGGAACCCCCATGGCCAGTGGTTGGTAGTTGGACTTGAAGGGAGGGATGGCAACACAGAAGGAGCGGTCATCTAAAAAGGAGCGGAACCATTGCAACACCTGACCGCCAATGCCAGTCTCCTCGAGCCGACGCAGGAGGATGCTGTGGTCTACCGTATCAAAGGCGGCGCTAAGATCTAACAAAATAAGCGCCGCCGTTTGACCAGCATCCAACCTTGCCCGGAGATGTTCCACCATCACAAGTAGCGCAGTTTCCGTACTGTGCCCAGCACGGAATCCGTTTTGTGTGGGGTCGAGGGCATTGGTCCGAGTCAGATGTTCAGACAGGGCCAGGTTGACATGGGCCTCCGTGATCTTGGCTGGCCAGGGTAACAACGAGATGGGGCGATAGCTTTCAGGCTTGGAAGGGTCCAGGGTGGGCTTTTTAATGATCGGGGACACCACAGCTTGTTTCCACTTAGATGGAACAGTTCCCGTTTCCAAGGAGAGGTTGACAAGGGAGCATACGGCTGTACGCCCCATAAAAGCTTGGTCTCGGAAGAGAGCAGGCCTTACTGGATCGGATGGGGACCCAGATTTGACTTGCAGCGCAAGTTTGTCAAAACCATCCAAGGTGAGGGGGGGAAAACAAGCAGTGTAGTCTGATGGTGGACCCCATTTATACTTTCCTCAGTGAACCCTATGCTAGGGAATGTCCTATATATAGCTTGGACATTCCCCAAGAAGTAAGATGCAAGGGATTCACAATGGGAAAGGGAGCTCACGGTCGTAGAGGTAGTCCGCTTCGCTGTGAGATCTTTTACGGCCTTAAAGATAGCTTTTGACGGATTCGGACTGTTCCGGAATACGGTGGCATAAAAAGCCGCACAGGCTCGGCAGATAGCTCGATGGTAGAGCTTAACGGACTTGGCGTATGCAGCTTTTAGATCAGCCCCATAGGTTTTCCTCCAAGCCCTCTCTGCTCGTCTACAGGCACCCTTTAGGGCCCGGAGAGTGCCATCGTACCAGGGACTCGACTCTCTGGGATTGATTTTAGTTGAAACGATGGGTATCAGAGAGTCCAAGGCCCTAGTTATCCATGAGCAGAAGAGGTCATACCCCCTTTCCACATCCGTCAAAGGGCCCAGCGGCTCCTCTAATAGAAGACGATGAAAGTCCTCTAGCCGAAGCTTTTTCCAAGCCCTCTTCTGAACCCGTCTAGCCGTAGAGATGGAAGGAGTGGCCGAGACCGGGCAGAGGATGGACACCAAGAAGTGGTCTGTCCATTCCACCGGAGAGACAGAGGTAATTTGAATCCCCAACAGATTGGTAAACAGGGGATCCAAAATATGCCCCCCCAGATGGGTAGGCTGGGAAACCATCTGGGGAAGTTGAAAGGCCTCCAAGTCAGAAGAGATGGAACGCACTGTCAGGCCAGAGAGGGTGTCGAAATGTAGGTTTAGGTCACCCATGATAGAAAAGTTGGCACAGTCGGCAACCAAAGGGCCAACAGTGTCAGGGAAGGCATTTCTAAACGCCACATCACTGCCGGGTGGGCGATAGACGACCATCCCGGACAGGGTAAACTCAGGGCTGACAGAGACCTTGAACATGCCACTTTCACACCCGGAGATGTTTAGGGCACCCCAGACGCAAGGGTAGATAGATTTTACCACTAACGCGATACCTCCACCCCTAGACAGCCTATTCAAGGTGTACATAGAATAGCCGGGTGGGCAGGCTAGATTGGTAATAGCGGTATCAGCGTCCTGTAGCCATGTTTCCGTCATGGCAAATACGTCTGGAGCTTCCTCCTCAATGAGGTCATAGATATGCAGATAGTGTTTCAGCACAGACCTGACGTTTAAATTCAGGATCTTCAGAGTAGTAGGAGTGTCTGTAGTACGGCGGGTCTCCGAGGAAATAGACCTTGGGAGAGGATGCGGAGAGTCGAGAGCCCACCCATTACAAGGGCAATGATATGGGCCACGCAGTGGGTGTACCGGTGGAAGGGTGCAACAGCGGCTTACCTGACCGATGGCAAACAGGCAATCCCGCGAGTACGTCAGCATGGTGGACCCAGGATGGTATGATAGTCCTTACACAGAGTACCGCGACGTCCAGCGCGTCCTTAGCGCGGACGGGCGCAGACGGGCAGGACTCTGGCACGACTCCGGCCACGTGAGGACACGCCCGCTGCGCGATCCCGCTGCGCTAGGGGAGGAGCTTTAAGTAGGTGTTCCCAGGCTGCTCCTGCGCACTGAAGCGCTGGAGGGTAGAGACACCTCTATCCACACACCCCACTCCAAAATGGCGGCCAAAACGGACAGGTCACCCACCCCAGAGCCAAATCCGCCAAAACGGCAGTGCGGGGCCAATTATGGTGCAAGTGAAGGGCGCTGTCTAAAAGCAGGTATACAAACAAATTAAACAAAAAAGTTGTTAAAAATCAGGAAGGTGAGAGCAAATGCGCGCAGAGCGCTCACGCAGCTACCTTGTCAGGGGCGGTTTCAGGAGGGACTCGCCTTAAGTAGGTGTTCCCAGGCTGCTCCTGCGCACTGAAGCGCTGGAGGGTAGAGACACCTCTATCCACACACCCCACTCCAAAATGGCGGCCAAAACGGACAGGTCACCCACCCCAGAGCCAAATCCGCCAAAACGGCAGTGCGGGGCCAATTATGGTGCAAGTGAAGGGTGCTGTCTAAAAGCAGGTATACAAACAAATTAAACAAAAAAGTTGTTAAAAATCAGGAAGGTGAGAGCAAATGCGCGCAGAGCGCTCACGCAGCTACCTTGTCAGGGGCGGTTTCAGGAGGGACTCGCCTTAAGTAGGTGTTCCCAGGCTGCTCCTGCGCACTGAAGCGCTGGAGGGTAGAGACACCTCTATCCACACACCCCACTCCAAAATGGCGGCCAAAACGGACAGGTCACCCACCCCAGAGCCAAATCCGCCAAAACGGCAGTGCGGGGCCAATTATGGTGCAAGTGAAGGGCGCTGTCTAAAAGCAGGTATACAAACAAATTAAACAAAAAAGTTGTTAAAAATCAGGAAGGTGAGAGCAAATGCGCGCAGAGCGCTCACGCAGCTACCTTGTCAGGGGCGGTTTCAGGAGGGACTCGCCTTAAGTAGGTGTTCCCAGGCTGCTCCTGCGCACTGAAGCGCTGGAGGGTAGAGACACCTCTATCCACACACCCCACTCCAAAATGGGGGCCAAAACGGACAGGTCACCCACCCCAGAGCCAAATCCGCCAAAACGGCAGTGCGGGGCCAATTATGGTGCAAGTGAAGGGCGCTGTCTAAAAGCAGGTATACAAACAAATTAAACAAAAAAGTTGTTAAAAATCAGGAAGGTGAGAGCAAATGCGCGCAGAGCGCTCACGCAGCTACCTTGTCAGGGGCGGTTTCAGGAGGGACTCGCCTTAAGTAGGTGTTCCCAGGCTGCTCCTGCGCACTGAAGCGCTGGAGGGTAGAGACACCTCTATCCACACACCCCACTCCAAAATGGCGGCCAAAACGGACAGGTCACCCACCCCAGAGCCAAATCCGCCAAAACGGCAGTGCGGGGCCAATTATGGTGCAAGTGAAGGGCGCTGTCTAAAAGCAGGTATACAAACAAATTAAACAAAAAAGTTGTTAAAAATCAGGAAGGTGAGAGCAAATGCGCGCAGAGCGCTCACGCAGCTACCTTGTCAGGGGCGGTTTCAGGAGGGACTCGCCTTAAGTAGGTGTTCCCAGGCTGCTCCTGCGCACTGAAGCGCTGGAGGGTAGAGACACCTCTATCCACACACCCCACTCCAAAATGGCGGCCAAAACGGACAGGTCACCCACCCCAGAGCCAAATCCGCCAAAACGGCAGTGCGGGGCCAATTATGGTGCAAGTGAAGGGCGCTGTCTAAAAGCAGGTATACAAACAAATTAAACAAAAAAGTTGTTAAAAATCAGGAAGGTGAGAGCAAATGCGCGCAGAGCGCTCACGCAGCTACCTTGTCAGGTATAAGAATCAGAGGGCGGCATTGATAAACATAGATTTCTGAAAGGTCGTAAAGGTGCTTTACCTACACTACAGAGCAGCACTCTGGTCCAAGATATTGAAGAGTCTCTTGCAAAGGGCATAGGTTGTTTAAGAGGAACAACCCCTCACTGACCCAGGTTTGCTTTTGTCACATTTACTCCAATGCGTGGCCATAGTCTTTCCACTGCCATTTTGGAAATCCTACAAAGCTCCAAATATGTTTGTACACTTCTGCCTGTTATTTCAGCTGTTTGACCTGGTGAATTGTGGGTCCTTCTTCAGCATGAGAATCTTGCAGTTCTGCTCTTGTGATAGTGGGCTGTGTTCTTTTCACCCTTTATGCAACTGATTTAAGCTGGTTATTGTACTAATCCGGTATAGCAAGTCTCCAATACTATCAATCAAGCACCTGCTTGAAGTTTGTAGTTTACTGGTGTTCACATGGGTTCAGCTTTTCTTCAGGTTAATTTTGGATACATTTTTTCTGTTTGTTGGTTGTGTTCAGCCCAGTGCTTGTCGCATCATTATGTACATGAAAAGTAAATTGTTTTGTTTACTGCCTTGGTACATCCTTGCCTTGTAAAGGTTGCGAGGAGGACTTTCAGGAATATTCTTTGCAGAGTCCTCATGTGTTTGCCACAGTATTTGCATTTGTTGAAGCCTGGCCTTGAGTGCAACTGACAGATGTGTTAAACAGGAACAGGTGAGCAGTTCGGTATAGATATACCCAGGTAATTGGGGGCAAGGTAAAGTTAAATTAGACTGAAGTTCTATAACAGATGCCTGTCTTTCAGATACAGATTTACAATAACATAGTACAAATTGTGAGGAGGAATAAAAAACAGACTGGTAAGTAGTTGCCATATTCCTCTCCATTAATTACACCGATTACATCTTTAGTACCTTCAATTATAAAAAGTCCATACATTTTCTGCCAAATGACTAAAAGACATCCGTATGTTAGAGGGTTCTAATCCCCAGTTTGGGATAATTGGTTCAGCCCTGTCTGGCAGTTCGCTTGAAAAAAAACCAATGTGAATTTGGTTTCCATTTTTAAGTTATATATTAAGATTTTAGGGGCATATCAGCAACAACCGGCGATAATTATCGCTAAGCGCACTCAGTGCTAGGATAATTATCGCCGGCTAGCGTGGGTTTTTATCGCTGAGACGGCGTGCTATTAGCAACGCTTATCTAAAAAGCGATAAAAATCCTAGCGTTAACTGCCTAACGTGAGATTATCGCTGGAAACCCAGCGATAATCTCACGAAATGTGGCGTTAGCTTGTTGATAGGGCCCCACAAACTTAGCCATGATATCCACCTTCCATAGGATATCATGTCATAACAGGGGTTATCGCTACTTTTCTTGCCGCTATGCTTCATAGCGTGGGGCTTGATGATAGGAGAAATGTCGCTTAGCGACATTTCTCCTGTCATGTCAGGTCAGGAACGCCCACTTTGCATCTCATTAGAGATGGAAAGCTGGGCGTTAAGAATTTGTGCGCTAATGCAAGGTTTCACACGTTAGCGTGACCTTGCTAATTAGGCGATAAAATTATCGACGCTTTTCGGCCGAAAACGACCGCAAAAGCGGCGATAATTTTCTATCGCCGCCTTGTAAATATGACTCTTTGAAACTTAATCATTCAATTAAGTTCTCAAACAGTAGGTTTCCCATAACTGAGGGAAATGCAAAAAGCAAGTGGAGACTGGATGGCAGTGTTCAGATGACCAGGTTTGGAACAATCTGACCAAAGCACCTGTAATGTATTTCACAGGGTTGGGCGCTGTACTTCAGCGTCTATCCACCTGAGAAGGGTTAATAATGAAGAAGGTAGCCCAATATTACCTACTTTCTCCCTTGCGTGTCATTCTTGCACAAGATAGGATTTTTAGAAAATACTAACAAAAGGACTTGAATAACTCCAATCTGTATGCAATTTTAAGAGTTACTCTTTGAGACGCATCTGCCTGTCACGCTCATTTACAACAAGAAAAACTCCCCAAAGGCTTTGAGAGCTCAGGATGATGTCGGGTAGCGCTCTCAATGTACTAACAAAGGAGCAATGGCGAAGATTAAACATTTCACATGACGTTGATGAGGTGTTGAAACCTCTGTAGATGCATTTTCCAGTCTTTCGATTAGGTGACCTGTGGATCATTGTGTCATATGTGACGAAATCCCCACACCAGCAACGATAACTTGGATTCACTAATAGTGATACTTGGATCCATATGAAACGTACTTGTCCTGTTTTTTGTGGAAACGGCAAAAGGATGCTAGAGAGCAAGATGTCTTCGGATATTTTAAAATGAGATAAAACAAGAACACCAATTCTCAAGGCCTCAGACTTGATTTGTGTTACATCTATGCTAATGTCAAGATCTTACGGTACACTAAGAGCATGAAAAAAAGGAAGAAGGGCTCCAAAAGAGTGCCAAGAATAAAGAGCATTGGTGGGACTCTGAAATCCAGCACAGAAAAAATAATGTTACACTTAGTTTACTTCTGCATTTACCAAATGCAATATCTGTCTTGAAAGCTATAACGACCATCCCCTCCCTAGATGGCAGACTGTCCATAGGCTGTTATTTAAGAATTCAAATCCAAGTTGAAGGATATGTTAGCTCCCGTTTGAATAGTATACAGGTTATACAATCAAAAAAGAAGATACTTTGCAACACATTTGTTCCCATATTTTTTGTCATGTTCTTGGCAACTTTTATAATATTTTTGCCCCAGATTATTGCTTCCAGTAGTTGGAGTGTGGTCTGGATTATACTCTTGGAATTCTTGCTTGGCTCTTTTCTATTCCTTGATGTCAGGGGGAGTTTGGTGCCTTGTTGATGCTTTTATTAGTATTGTCATCTTCCACCAAGATGTACAAGATTGTCAAGGAGGTTTTTTCTCTTTGTTGGTTTTGCTTCTAACAAGGACCTGCATTAGGATGCATTTCACAACTCTTCAGTGCCAGGTGCAGCAGTATGGTGAGAGTGAGGAGTCAACCTTTCCTCAGGCAACCAAGAATGGAATTAAACAGAACTTCTCAGAGTCCTGTCCTTGACAGATTGCAATGCCAACAACTCCTTAGATTTTATAATTCCATGGATCCTTCTGAGAAACTAGCAGAAGTGTTAAATCAATTGTGCCTTGTAAATTTGGTGTTAAAACAGACCTTGGTGTTATGGTCTACCAACTTCTTTGTAGTCTCTTCAAGTGCCCCACCTTTTTCTCATAACCCTGTGAAGGTAAGACATGTTTGAGGATTGTTTTAGAGTGCATTTTGGCCTGCACAGTTTAACCAAGACCAAGTCAAGTAGAGTTACCTGATTAGTTGGTTTACTAGATCAGCATTAGCTAAGACAGCTCCTTCAATAATAAATGTGAATCTCAGTTTTCAGTCTTACAATACCTTTGTATTAGCATTTAAGTAGATGTTTGAACGTCCTGACTTGCAGTACCCTGTTTAGAAGCATTCTGCGATATTCAGCAAGATACAATGGATATATTAACATTTGTGACTCGTTTTTGTCAATTGAATACTGGCATAAATCTGTTGACATGGGTTCAAAGAAGAAATTAGGAATAAATGTACTTTTTCACATCCTCCTACTTCATTTCTGAACTTGTTGAGATAGTGATGTTGATGGAACACAGATTATTAAAGACAAGAAAGGGAAGAAGAAAGTTCTAACGAAGCTATTATAATTTCTCTACAGTTTCTTTGTCTTGGTGATCAGAGGTTTCAGGGACCTCTTCTCGCAAGAACAGTCTATACAAGCAGGAGCTCTGAGAGGTCCTTTGACTAAGCTAAAGGGAGTACCAGAATAGGGCTGGTTGTGTTTCTGTAGTTGTGACGCTGGACATATGATTCTGGCCCGTGTTAAACAGTCTCAGAAGAATGCAGTAAGAATTCAATCATCTCCAGAGAAGAAGGCAGGACTGTGTTGGATCATTTATATTAGATTTTTTATGAATAATGCTGATAACCATGTGTTCCTTCTACCAGTTGTTATAAGAACAAAGGAACAGTTATTAACACCTCTTAATTGATAGTCAGGCATGTGGAACATTCATTTATGAGGACTGGCTCCCTAAAAATACAATTCCAAAGAGAGTTAAGAAGGCATCTGAAGTGATTCAAACTTTGGATGGCTTACCAATAACTTCATGTACAATAAGAGAGGCTTCTTCTTCATTGTCAATCAGATTTTTCAATCATACAGAATTGTTATCTTTTGACATTATTGCCTCTTCTAATTAAGCTGTACTTTTTGGAAATCTGTGGTTAAACAGTTGTAAACTACATGTAATTTAGTATACACAAAAAATATGTTTGTCATCACAGTTTTGTCATGATCATTGTTATGCCTCAGGAAGTAATTGGACATAAGGGCCCTCATTACGAGTGGCCTTTAAATTCTGATGGGGTGGTAGGAAAGGGAACCAGCCCAAATGGAATTATATGCTCTATGGAAACAACTAAAAGCAGCCAAAATCTCAGAGTGAAAGGCCAAGCCAAAATTAGTAAATTAGTAGAATGGGACCCAGAATTTCAGATTCCCCCATTAAATCCTCATTTATTAGTGGATCCTCAGGATCCAACTTGTAACGGGCAGGATTTTCCCCACCCCAGAGTTACCATTACCCCTGGTATTAGTAACTCCAGGGTTGGGAAAAATCTGTCCCATTTAACAGGCCGCACTTATTTAGGGCATGAGTGTTGAGATAAAGGACTCTAAATATAATTTAATATTGGCTAACCTTTCTTAAAATGCTGTACAATGCATTTTCTCCAGTTGTTGTTAAGCCTAACATTTGTTCACTTCTGGCTCACACAAAATATGACTGTACCAGACCAATCAAACCTGGCACTATTATTACTTTTGGATTTGTTTACCTAATTTAAAGAGAAATGGCAAAAGTAAAGGCATATTGAGAAGAGAATTTGTGGAATATTCATCCCCTACTGGGGCACCTTTACATTTTATACCCATAAAGATCAATATCACTGAGTTTGAATTGATAATAGAGGATGAAGTCAGATTAAGATCAAGGATAGCCTTCGCCTTCAATAAAGAACATTTTTGAGTTAGCCAGGGAGCACAAGTTCTTACTTGATTTAAGAGGCACTCATAAGCTGAGAATAGTGTAAAGTGACAAGTGGAACACAGCTGTCTGCACACACTTTAGACATGTTTCAGTGCTTTATGGAGTTAATATTCCTAGATGTCTAGAATCTGTCCATTTTGGGAAATTCCATTACAAGAACAAAAAGTTGATTGATCAGAACACCCTCACTTTTAGTTATCTCGCATTTTTTCAGAATTGACCAGAACTATTCAGCCCCTAAAAACAGAAACCTCATGAAGATGGATGTTAAAGAATGGAGACATCTGTTGATATGAACCATTTGAAACTTAAACTGTTCATCAAAATTTACTTTGCTTGTGAAGTTGTCAGTGCAGGAGTAATTGACAAGCTGGACTGGCATTTTTCTTGGCACAATATGTTCTATTATTCTCTTAATACTTTGTTCGAAGAATGTAGTGTTCTTATACCATCTTTGCTGTTGATTTATCACTTTCTCATTATGATCAGTCAGTACTTTCTTGTCAATTACTGCTTGGAATAATTACATCTTTTTAGACTAAGACAGGATGGCTCAATAGTAGATACAACAGAAAAACATTAGATCTTCATTAACCCCTTCCATGCTGCGCAGATTCCGCCGCTGTGCTGACGGAATCTTGCGCGGGCGTGGTCATGACGGAACGGTTCCGTCATGAGCACAGCTCAACCGTGGCTCATGACGGAACCGTTCCGTCATGAGCACCGAAGGGGTTAAAAGATACCCCAAGTTCAATTGAATGAATTGTATTTCAGTCATCAAGCTTTTTTGTTCCAACTAACGAATTACAGCCGGAAGCTATAAACAATCTACTTTGGATTTATTTTAAAAACTTTTAAGTGGCCATATGTTCATTCTGGTGTTCAAAAAAATGTTCTTGTCTGTCCTTCTTGCGTCCAGCAGAAATCCTTGCATTCTAAGCTTTTTGACTATTTCAAGCCATTTCTACTTCCTTCGAGGCATTGGTATACAATTTCTACAGATTTTATAATAAATCATCCACCTTCATTAGATTATTGCATGATAATGATTACAGCAGACACTTTTTCAAAGATTGTCTTTCTCCTTCATCCAACTTACAAACTTACAAACAGCTTAAGAAATGGCCCAATGTTTTGTACTGATATTTTTGTCTTCGTGGTTTGCCACATACTATAATGTCTGAAAAATGTACTCAGTATGTCTTGCATATTTTGGAGAGCTTTATATAGGCCATTGGACAAGTTCTTTCTTCCGATGATCATGCCAGCAACTTGAGCAAATGCTTCAGATTTTGCAGCATCATCTGTGGTACTGCTGTAGTGCAATTCAAGATACTTGCTTTTTTTTATTTACCAACTGTGCAATTTCCTTAGAATAATGCTACTCATACTGCCACCAAAGATCATTTAGTTATGGCAACTATTTGAATCAGTTACAAATGCATACGCACCAGGATTTTAAAATATTATGTCATTCAAAGGTCAGAATGTAGGGAAATGTCGACAAATTAAGATCAAGTTCTGCTTTTAGCTCCTAGAAAAGAGGTCGGTTGTGTTCTCATTTGCTTCCCACCCCTGCATTTCCAGTTAAATGTTGATTATGATTTTGGGCTCTTGTAATAACTCATTAACTTGAAGAAAGCAAAAAAGTAATGTGTAGAATGCTTACATTAATATCAGCCACCGGTAATTACTCGGGGTCATTTCCCAGGCCATCTTTTAGCCTCAACATGTAATCTCAGGTAGGAAGCAGCTATATACAATTCATTCTTCATCCTTCTTCATTGGGAACAGGCCAGCAAGAAATATCAGGTTCAATTCCCGTTGAATGGGAACACACGTAATCACAGACTTATCTGGCATATTTGGACCTATTCAGTAGGATGTAGCTTGAGTAATATGGCACAGCGAGCATGGGATCCACATTTGGGCATACCCGTTGCAATTAGGGTATCACCCTGAAAAAAGCAAAACTTTGATGAGTGAAATGTTTGAATGAATCTAATCCACTATTACTTTCTTGGGCCACATCTCAATGCATCATTTATTTGCCCACGATGACCCCTTATACAGAAACCAGCCATTTGCAAATGAGTATTGGTCCAGCACCAATGGGAACAGTCCAGTCCCAACTACTAGAATTCACCACTCTCATTGGGAACACAAGCAACCCCTGATTGGTTTTGTACTAACTCATCAACTCAATCCTTGGGCTATCAGTTGAATTTGCCTTGCACTTGGAAAATTAATTCAGTTTTTTTTTATAAAACACACTGAAGCCATATGTTCTTCATCCTTAGCATTTATTATTCCATCTGAATATACACCAGTTATGGCAAAAAAGAGAACCAGTCAGTCAAGTAATTTGTCTGTCTCAGAAAGTTTGAAGTTGTCCTAAATTTCAGATCCACTTGTTTATCTGGTGAACGTTTTTACAAAGATGGTTTATTAGTTTATGCTCTCTTATTAGTTTATTGATATTTTCAACAGCACCCTGATAAGCTCAGAACTTCAGGAGGAGGGTATACTGTTACACTAGTGCCAAGAGATAGAGGCCCTTTGAGCAGACTGAAATAAGGTTATGATATATTGTCGGAGTGATTGCCGAAATGTCCTGAAAAATTCCAGAGGGATGCCATCCGGGTCGACCGTCTTACCAGTAGCTAGAGACATTATAGCCCCCTCCACTGCTTTTTATGTAATCAGTGCTGCAAGAATCTCATTTTGATCATGTGTGACCTTGGCTGTCTCAAGATCTGCAAAAAAATCCTGCATAGAATCTTCCCCTCCTGTAACCTCTCCTTCCATATACAATTGATTATAATACCTATTTAATACATTCAGGATTTCTATTGGAGAGTCCTGTATCTGGTCTAAATGATCTTTAATCCTATGAATTCGATTAGCAACTTCCCTCTGTTGCTGCCGCTTTGCTTAAACCCTTCCTGTATTTTCTCCTAATTCATATATTTCGGCCCTATAGTGTATGTATTTAGCAGCTAGCTCCTCCCCGAAGTGCTGATGAATTTTCACTTTGATAGTAGCGATAATCTTTTGAGATTCCTCTATATTTAAACCCCTCGCTATTTTCCTCATAAATTCAATTTCAGCTAGCCTCAGCTGTTCAATCCATCTCCTAATTTCCCCCAGTATTCTCTCCTGGTGAGATATGGAAAAGCTAGGAGGCTCCCCACGTACCCCAGCCTTAATGGCATCCCAAACCATGGAGTCGGAGGCTGTTTTTCTATTGATCTTAACAAATTCCACGATCCACCTGGCCATGTGAGAACAATATGACTGATCCAACAGCAGTTTTCTTTCAAAAGTCTAAGACCTTTGTTTTTTAAAATTGGTACTTAGTGGTAATTCTATTAATATTGGATTATGATTTGAAGTAGCCCTAGGAGAGATCTCAATTTTAGCCGTCTCAGCGATTTGGTTAGAATCAGAAAAATAATCCAAACAAATTAATTTATTATGAGGAGCTGAATAAAAAGTAAACCCTGAATCATCTTGTTTATGTCTGTCCCAAACATCAACCAACCCATGTTCCCTAGCTAAGCCTTGAAGAGCTTTAAAGACTCTTACTTTCATTCCCTGATATGGGAGATTTCCAGTTAAATCAAAATCACTGTCTAAATGGATGTTAAAATCTCAGCAGAAAATTAAAGGGTGTGGCCATAACGCCAATTCTACACTCAGGTGGTTCATAACATCTGGATCATCTAGGTTAGAGCCATAAATAGAGCAGATTGATAAAGGGGAATCATTAACTATAATTTTTAAGATGACCCAGCGCCCCAGGCTGTCTTCCTTTATTCGTTTGCAAAATCCAATGCCTCATTTTGCCAGAATGGCCACCCCTTTAGTTGTTGTACCTTGTCGGGTGCAAGTTAACACCTCGAGACCCAAATCTCTCACCCAGCCACATTTATTCCAAGGTATATTATTCTCTTGTAAGCATAGCACATCGACCTGCATAAATTGGAGAATTTTAGCTGTCAAACCTCTCTTTTTCCTGTTATTCAGGCCACATATATTACATGAGCAAATAGGCATTCCACCCATCATCCCTGTAGCTGAAATACTCCATCTCAGGTCTTGCCATCCCAGTCCAATGACCATAACCAATAAAATCAAACAGTTCATTCCTTCTTGCATAGAAGAAGATGCCATGACCATATGTAAACAAAACCAACAGTGCCACCCTCCTACCCACCTTCTCCCACCCCTCCCTAGGCCCCCTCCACCCCATATCTACCCTACTGCCCCCCTTCCTCCCAAGTGAGGCATAAGGACCTAAGTCCTCTGTGATTGAGAGCTGTTAGTCAGTCCTCCCCTGGCCCTCCATCGCCCCCCACAGACCAGAAAAGGTGCAACAGAAAAAGATCGGATAAAAAAAAGGATCCGATTATAGCATTAAACCTAAACATCGGTGGCCATCAAACACCTTATATGAATCAGCAAATACATTGTTCACCTCAGATCGATTGCAGAAATTCTTTAGCTAAAATTTCAGAAGAAAAAAATTGTGTCTGACCCATAACTATTATTTTTAGTTTAGAAGGGTTTAGAAAGAAAATCTGTGCCCCCTTTGCCTGAAATAATGGAATCAATTGTCGAAGATGCCACCTTTTCTCTACTGTTGCCTGACAGAAATCGGGTCGCACAAAGAATTTGCATCCCTTTCCTGCTCTCTTCCTATCTGGCCTAGCCAGATCATACATTTCTTCACGGGCTAGGAAATTGTTAAGACAAATCAAAATGGCTCTAGGTCTATCAATAGACTGTCCCGTTTTTTTACGTTGGTTAAAAGGAAACCTATGGGCCCTTTGCAGTTCCACTGCCCAGTCCCATTGTGTAAGTTCGGGAAATGCTTCCGAAAAGAGATCCACCACAAACTGCCGAACATCAGTACCCTCCAAACCTTCTGGAACACCTAAAATACGCAGATTATTCCTTCTTGAACGATTCTCCAACTCAGTCAGCTTCCAAACTGTGTCGTCTTTCTGCACCTTCTGGGGTTCAGTAATGAACTTTTGAAGAGCTAGCTCATCCTCCAGTGTCGAGATTCGAGCTTCAGCCGCTCCAAATCTCGCTGCTAACTCTGAGTATGCCTTTGCGACTCTGCTTACTGAGTACTGTAATTTTCGAACTGCACTCCTCTGCCCCGGTCTCCTCTCGATGGGCCATTATACTCTGGTAGATAGTAGAGAGAGTGATTTCCTCTTGAGCCCCTGTATTTGAACCAGAAACTTCCATAGAGATTCCTCCAGGCACTACTTTGTCACTCAGTTTTCGAGAAAAGGAGTAGTCACAGACCAGTGAACCCAAGACCTTATTTGCCAGAGTTTCGACTTGTTCTCTATGTTTATGAATGGTTCCGGGGGTTAAGGAAGAATCATCTCCTGTCTCCCCCTCTTCCAGACGTAAGCTACTCGAGTCACTTTCATCTTCAGCCCAGTCTTTTCCAGGACTTTCATCCCTCGAAGAGTTAGAGGGATCCGACATAGAATAAAACGTATCCCCCGAATCCCCCTCATTCGCGAGGCTTATGACTAACTGATCTGCATTTTGTAAGACCAGATGTTCTCCTTCGCCCCTCTCACTGAAACTGTTTGCAGGTTTCTGACGGTTGGTTCCTTTTTCCAAGCCATTCTTGTAAGAAGTAATAGTGTCCAAAACAATCAGTTTATCCTTATCGGTGAATGTTGTGTCCCCTAAAATACAGGGTACTGTGGTAGTGAGCTCCCCCTCAGGACCAATGAGATCAATGAGACCATCAGACCCCTTCGAGCCTCCCTGAGCCCCCTCTTTCCAACACTCTCCTAACTCCCATTGCCAAAAGAGATAGATGCAGTACCTTGTGAGAGTGTTTCCAGGGGCAGCGCAGACATATTTGTTGCAACATTGTTTCCAATATCCGGTGCATCCGAGGTATCCGCCGTATTTTTCCCTCTGCCGGCTTGAGCTTTAAAAAGAGCAGGAACCGTCTGGAGGCTGCGGGCAGGAGCACCACCTTTCCCCGCTGAGCCTGGAGACAAACCATCAGCTAGCCGACGTGCTCTCCCATCACCTGCTTTCCCGCTGGTAGCCTTGGAGGGACTCCTAGCACCTGCACCTGCGGGAGGTCCCAGGGTCCTAGTGCCCTTAGCGGTAGTCTTAGGAGGCATCGAAAGGACCGGAGAAAACAAGCGGGTGAGAGCAGCTGTAGACCGTAAGCAAAGGGGGCCCGCGCAAGTCAGTCTCGAGGGTGCAGGGAGCTCCAATCGCCACAGGCATAATCTCCAAATCATGCCGGCTACGCGATTGAATTGATTCCTTTCTTCATCACCTGAGGACTGTATAGGAGAGTGGGGGGGGAGTTGAAGCAGGAGAGCACCGCCAACCAGCTCACTTGGCCAAACGCGCAGCCACCATCTTGCCTCCAAAGGAGGTCCTGAGAAACAGTGTAGAATATAGGATGCTAAACTTGGGCTTCTTCTTAGTTTACCAAACAAACATCACAACTTTCACAAAAGATGTTTATAAACAACCCTTCCCAAGATAGTGGCCTGCCTGCCCATATGATGTTATTCAAGGTTTCAGATCTAAGATAAAGAAGAAGAGCAATGGTTTCAAAACATTTTAGAACCACAGCCTTTTTTTAGAATAACAAACTTTTGCGATCCACCTAACTTTAAAGGACAAGAGGATGGGTGATTTTTTAATGTACATAAAGCATAGTGTGGTAGCTTACTGTCATTTACAGATAGCACATTTTCTATTGAAGTGGCCACTAACGTTGCACAGATCTACTGCTTTACTGATAAAACTGTATATCGCACAAATGATAAAGCGTGGAAATCAGGTTTTGGGGAATATTTATCATTTGTGCATCACCAAGTAAAGCATGTTCATTTGTTTTGTTCCTAGTTACAAAATTGCAAAAACATGTGCTTCATTTTTGCTCTTCCTAACTGCTGAAAGGATTCATTTAATTTACAGGTATCTACATTTTGTTGTGTGTTGCAAAAAACGAACAAACGTCATTACAATCTCCTGTACCGATCATTTAGGAGTCGTCAGGGGTCGCAGCTGCAACCCCTGGCTTGCCCTTTGCTACCCCTAGCAATGCCTTTGCGACTCGTGGCTTCAGAGGTGGCAAATTTAGTGCCAGGAACACAGGGGCAGCTGGGGCTCCACTCTCTTTATTTTCTGCCATTTTTTTATTACACTATCGGTGAATAAAAAATGTATATTATTCACCGATAGTGTCATAAAAATGGATAACAATAACCTGGAATATGCCCTTCCATGGCAGCTGAGGTGTGTAAAAAGTGATTTTAAATGTATGTTGTGTACATGCTTGTGGGCGAGAGTGTTATTGTGTGTGAGAGAGGGTATATGTGTGAATTTGTGTCCATGTGTAAGTACGTGTGTGTGAATGAAAATGGAGGTCAAAGGGCGTGTGATGCCACTTCCACTACCCCCTGATATTCCGATGAATTGACGTCCATGCCTACACCCCATCAAGATTGTCACATAATTCACTTTAAAAACTCCTCTCAGTTTGTAGTTGGAGAAAGAAAAGTAAACACCAATCCCGTAGGCGGCAATTGTCACAAGACATATAGCCTGTGATTTGACCTCTGTCTTTGAAGCATCAAATCTGAAAGATAAACTCGGAATTTAAACACTGAATTTAAAAGCATCTTTATTTATTACTCGACTGTCAGCGACCTACCAAAAATCAATTGGCGACCCACGAGGGAAACACCGAAGAAGAGCTTTTTCCTGTTCCAGTTTCAATCAAATGTAAGGGAGATTATATTTTTGATTGGGACTGACATCAACATTTTACTCAACTCTCTCCATTTCTGCTCTGCCACAAACTGTGTTTAGGCCCCGGTCCCAGAGTGAACTAGCAGCTATTATTTGATGGTGGTCTATCGCCAGTCATCCATCGAGGGTGACTTTTCCCCAGTCATCTGTCTCTCTCCATCCCCCCATGTATTTTGATTACAACTTCCCATTTTTAACAAAGGGTGGTGTTTGTTGTTTAATCATTCTTGATCCATTAGTCTGATTTTTTTTATTTTGGCGTAAGTTTAGCGTTTACAATGTATTATTGTTTTTTAATCAATTGGCTTGAGATTTTTCAAATGGTTATTTCTTATTTGTAATGGTGTACATGTACCACTTGCATTTTGTTCCTCAGATAGGTCTTTTTAGGTGTGCCAAGCTACCAAGGGTGAGCCAGGGTTCCTCACAGAAACTATACGTGAGCTAAATTTCCTGGGTAATTTGCGGGCTTATCACAGCTCATATTAGCATTATGACCTCTCTTGCCTATCGTCAAGATTCCTTTTTCCTACAAGATTAGGATGACATTTTCAGGAAGACCTCTATCTAAGATTCAGTTGAGCAGGAACAGATTTTTCTCTGTGGCAAATGAGAGCAGTGTATGTGTTCTTTAAAAAAAAATCTACTATGAAAGTTCTGCAAAAAAATAGTGACAAGAGCGGCCATTGAATTATCTGTACAGGTGAGTATGAAAAACAAAATTTAATAGCTGCAGTTTTCAATGACCCAAATCAGAACAGAAAGGTTTACCTGAGGCAGCTCACATAGGTGATAACCCTATGCCCAGATTTGTGCATCATTGCAGGTGATTACCACCTTGCCGCACTAAAATGGGTGCATCTTTACATAAAGAAAACAATAGATAGCTAGTCAAAATTAAGAAGCAAATTGATAAAATTATTAATATTTTTATTGCCACAGACTTGAGATATTTCCTAGAGACATACAATTTATGCATAAATCGATGTCTTTTAATCTGTTTTCCGCTTAAAAGCCCCTCTCTGGATACAACGCTACACAACAGATCATTCTTTCATGTGCGTCTTTGTAGCATTCGTTCAAATGCATTCACTGTCCAGAGTAAACGTTACCAAAAATGTAGGATATATGCATCTATACACTAAGAAGTCGCATGCATAATAAAATACTGAAAACCCTCTAAACCAGTGGTATCCAAACTTTTTAATGACGCTCCAATGTTGTAAAAAATAAAATAAAATGGCCCTCTAAGAAGTTTTCACAATTATTTGTTTAAATTGACAATGTTTAAATATGTCTATATTTAAACATTGCAAATCATATCTAAACATTGCAGTTGAGTTCTGTTGCCCCTTTTAAAAATGCAATCAAATACATGACTGCCAAACATACTATTCTGGTCAGCCAGTGTAAAGGTCTCCACAGTTTGACTCTCAGAAGCGGGGTGGAGAGGTTAGAGCAGGAGTCTTCAATCTGTGGGGCGCAACCCCCGGTGGGGGCCATGGAGTCATAGATGGGGGTCGCGCATTCCCGGTTGCACTTCTGCCTGGAACTGGAATCCAAAACACTCCTTTATTTTCATGCACGCCCTTTCCCCACTGCTGTCTTTGAAATTCCTCTGCTCTGCCCTCGCAGTAATCTGTTGCCGAACCCTGACCTCCGTTTTGGCTTAGGGAAAGCCCACATAGGCTATCCCGGGCTCTGGGGTAGGGTGGAGTTGGAGGGGGAGGGGGAGAGGGAGAGGAGGGGAGGAAGGAAGGGGAGGGGAGGAAGGGGGAGGCAGTCAGACTCAACAAAAAGGGTTTTTCTAAGACAAAATTAGCTATTCTTAACAAAAGCTAAGGCCCAGACCTCAGAGGTAAATGCACTATGTGCAAATGGAAATCCCTGTGTAGTGTGCATGCAGGGCCAGAGGTGCAACTAGAGTCAAGCTTCAGGCAGGGGGCTGATAAAACCTTCGTGGGGGGGATAATTCTTTTAGCAATTGGCAGATTGAAGATGCAGGTGCTCTAAGAAGGGGTGAAAGAACAACAAAGCCTCGTTAACATGTAAATGGTCTTTTAAATGCCTGTGAAGTACTCGGGTGAGGCTGCAGTGAGACGGATACCAGACCACACCGGCTCAAAAACTGTCTGTGTGTGTGCCCGGGAAGCTGTCGCAGCCCGGGCTGACACACACGAGGGGGGGGGGGGGGGGGCTGAAGCCCTTTGAGCCAAATGGCTGTTGCGCACCTGTGCAGGGCACTTACTGTTATCAATTACCGCAATCAGCTCAGTTCTCCCCGACAACTGCCTACACACCTAAAAACCCAACTGTGCACAGTTCCAGGAGTATCTACCAAGCAAGCTACATTTGGTAAATAGCCCGAGTTTCACTTACTGATATCTGCTATTCGACTTTTATTGCAATGTTATCCCACACGCTTTTCAATCTGACACTTCCATCTGTGCTTTATAGCTCCCAAGGTAGGCAGTCACACTCCCACCTGTGCCACTGGAAAGAACAATCTTTTCAAACAAAAAAGGTTTTTTGAACAGAAAACTAGCCATTCTTAACAAAACTCAATCATGTGTTATCATTGAGCATTCAACATATGAAAATAAGGAGAATCCAACCAGATGCGTCACATGTTGTGTGCTAGGGGTGTGCCTTTTACTTTCTTCCCAAGGCGGGGTTGGGCCAGTGCGAATGTGGTGAACGCTGCAGGTGCTCTTCCCCATTTAGAAATGGCACTGCCATCATGCAGCTGACAGAAGGGCAGTGTGCTTGGTTGGGCCAGAAGAGGGTTTGAAGGGGAAATAACACTGTAGGGATGAAAGGGAGGAGCCTGGAGCGACAAGACACTGTCTGTGTGTGATTCTTAGGTATTAAAAGACAGGGCCAGACATACTTTAAGTGACGGGAGATGGGGGTATGCGAGGTCGATTGAGAGGCAAGGAGAGAGGTGTGGAGCTAGAGGTGATAGGCGGGATGCAGGTGTGAGAGGGGACTGGAGAGAAGGGTTGGATGATGTGAGAGAAGTGAGGAGAGGCAAGGTGAGAGATGTGGGAGGGGTGAAAGGGGAAGATGTGAGAGGTGAGGAGAAATGAGGGTGAGAGGAGGAGGGATGGGAGAAGACAGATGAGAGAAGACAGAGGAGAGAAGTGAGGAGGGCAGCAAGGGAGTCAGAGAATTCAATTTGAGAAGTCAGGAATGAAGAGAAATGTGAAGTGGTGAAGGAAGTAGGGAAACACAAGAGGAGAGGTGAGTGTGAGAGAAAGGTGAAGGCAGAGAGGAGAGCTACCATTACATGGTGGGAAAAGATAGCTGAGAGGTGATCCATGAGGTATAAAGAGAATTTGTTGCGACGTGGGTGAGGGAGAGCAGCAAAAGGGGAACAGAGGGAGTACTGGGGTGGGCGCTGAGGTAACAGGAGAGAGGAACATTAGTTCAAGAAGGTGTGGAAGAACAAAGGAGAGATGGGAACGATGAATGGCAGGACTGGAGAAGTCAAATAGATAAGACAGAAATGTGAAGGGAGAGACTTGAGGTGAATGAGAAGTGATGAGGGTTGAGAGAGGAGACGGGCCAGGGAGGCCATCAGATAAATAGGAGAGACTGTTAGAGATGAGGGGATTGAAAAAACAGAACAGTAAGAGATGATTAAAGGTGAGGGGAGAAGTTGAATGGGGAGAGTTCGGAAGTTGTAAAAAGGGGTGAAAGAAAATGGCCTGCAAAGGGAGAGAGGGATAAAGGGGATGGGGTGGGAGGAAAGAGGTGTGTGTGAACTGCTTAACTCTCCACAAGACCGCCAGGGTTTTAAGGGACCCATGCTGCTCCCTGCCTGGGCCAGGTGAGCTTCTAATGTGGCGACACTGTGTAGTGGAAGGCCCTTCCCAAAGGATGACTAGACATCTTTCTGTTGTTTATTGCTGTATTTTGGCTATAAACTGGTACTGGTGATAATATTTCCCCACTGTAAAAATGATTTTCTGTGGGAACTGGGGGCGTGTATGGTTATCGATAATGAGGAGTATCAAGTTCTAGAAATGTTTGTCAGGAGGGGGTACTTACGTTTAAAAATGTTGACGGAGGGTCTCGGAATCCAAAAGTTTGAAGACATCTGTGTTAGAGGAATATTTGCAGTTCCTTCCCATATGACACCTACTCCCAGGCAAAATATATATAACCGAAGATGTTGGTAGTGACCCATTAGAAAAAGGCTTACTGCTGCACATTTTTTTCACTTAAAACAAAGCACTGTTATCAGTATGATGCCCCTACTGGCCAGAATTTGGTGTCGCCTGGAATCAACTAAGCCCCCCCACACCTCTTTCTCCCGCCACCCCAGGGTGTCCTGCCCCCAGCTTGAAGACCTCTGCTCTAAGTCTATAATCTAAAGTATTTTCAATGTAATAATCGTACTGGTCAGTGCTAAATTGCATAAGCTAAAATATGTAAATCAAGACGTTATATATTTTAAATATGAAATTTAGGATAAAGACCATTTATGGGCAGATTGAGGACCTCTGAACTTGCCAAACTGGGGGATTAGAAAATCGTCAAATGGCTCTTAAAAAGAATAAAAAACATTGATAACTATTTTAGCTTTATAATGAATCTATGGACAAATTCCTTGAGTCGCCTGCACTTGAAAAGTGTTTGGTGAGGTTGTAATCACCCTGCTTTGTTGAGTAGCAAAAGGGGCGTTACCAAAATGCAAATATGAAAATAGGCCAACAATTGCAACTGCAGTCCAATTGAGCAAGCATAAAACACACACCCACACAACCCCCGAGCCTGGCTTTGAAAAGGTTCAGCCAAAGCGAAGTACGTCATAAATATGTTCGGTATATCTTTGGAATAATTCAGCTAGCAACTGTCCAGGGAAGTACATGTCAGGGAAACAGTTATAAAACAGTGGGATTTATTCCTGTGAGAAGAAAAAGAAAACAGTGACAATACTATTGAAACACTTTAAAGATGGATAGAGTGTATTCTGTTTGCTGAAGCTAGTTCCTATGCACCTCAGACCAGTTAACATATCAATCTGCAATGTATGGTTCTGAGGGTAACAAGACTTCAACGTTTTGTGAGTCCTCCTCAGTCTGTCCTCACTGATCCAACAGTGTTTCAGCAAATACTGTATACAGAAAACATCCATTGCAGAGACACAACACCTACATTTGGCATCTCTGGGCCCACCTGCTCTAGAAACCTATATGTTTCAGAGCACCATTGGCTCCCTGAGCACTGATCCTTGACTAGTCGGACCTGAGATTGTTCCCTCGCCCGTACCCAAGCACTGCTGCATCCCCAGTGGACCAGTTATATGGACACCCAGAAACTAGAGATGCTATTCATTTTCATTTGTACCATCTAGTAAACCCCAAAACTTGTGGGTTGGGATCCATTATATATTCTGGTGCTAGTGGGATTCTAGGCATGACCACCACATCATTTACTTCGGTCCGCTAACTCTTTCCCAATCCCCAGACTTACCACAACACAACAGTTACAATACAGAAATCCATCGACTCAGCTGTAACGGATCTACCAGGTATACTCCCTGAGGTTATCTGATGAAAGAACGCTGAACTGCAGAAGGCCCAAACTGATCACAACCAGTGTTAAATATAATATTGCTTTAAACGTAATTTCCCTTGAGTGCTAAGGGCCTCATTTATGAAAAGTGACGCATCGCTGCGTGAAAACAACAATGCGTCACTTTTCATTGTGCCCTCCTTGAAACATGCTGGATGCGTCATATTTACAGTATGACGCATCATGTTGCAAGGAGTTACAGAGACGTCAGTATTTCTGACGTATCTGTAGGTGAAAAAATGACACATTGCTGGAGTATGTCACAAAAGTGACGCACCTCCAGCAATGGGTCATTTCATACGGGCAAGTCCCATTTCAGTTGTACCCCTTCCTGTGAGAAGATATTGACACATTTGCATCCTAGAAGTGGCGCAGTGAAATCTCATAGATTTCAATGCATCACTTCTACAAGGCTTACTTGCGTCAGAACGCCCACTCTGCATACATTATACCTGGCATAGGTATAGTGTGGTGCAGGGGTTTACAAAGTGACGCATCTACCTAGATGCGTCACTTTGTAAATATGATGCAACATGGCGCATTTTTTACGCTGCTGGTGCATCACAAAAAGTGACACACCGGCAGCGCAAAAGTGATGCAGGGGCTCATAAATAACCCCCTAAGGGGCAGATTTACAATAACTGGCGCATCCCTGCATATTAGCCACCATGGATGCGCTGCATTAACAATGTGGCGCACCGTGGCGCAAGGATAGACAGATGCATGACGCATCTGTCGGTGTAAGGGTGACGCAGTGCTGGAGTCGTGTCGCAAGCGCGATGCAACTCCAGCACTGCTCTGAGGCGGCCTATACTTGCTGTGCTGCGTCACTCCTTACGCCTGCTACAAGCAGGCATAAGGTTATGACGCAGCGGGATCGTAAAAGTGACTCGGTGAAACCTTGTAGATTTCACTGCGTCACTTTTACAAGGCTTTTCTTTGCGATAGAACGCCCACCCTGCATACATTATACCTGATTCAGGTATAATGTAGCGCAGGGCTTTACAACGTGATGCATCTCCCTAGATGCATCACGTTGTAAATATGTCGCATAGTGGCGCATTTGTTTACGGCGCCGCTGCCTCACAGAAGTGGCGCAACGGTGTTGTAAAGATGTCGCATGGGGCTTGTAAATCTGCCCCTAAGTGTTTACGTGCTAGATATGTTTCGCAGCTCCAGAAGGTTCTAATACCTGTCAGCTTCTTTGATGTGCCTGGTGTTAAATTAAATTGCTTCTCCTCTTTATGATTAACAATGATATGACATGAAAGAAGGGTTCCTGTTTCCATGGTGTGGAAGCATCTCAAATGTCAATACAGCAGCCATGCTGGCTTGTGTGACCCAGAACGAAGCACTCAACCAAATATTATTATTTTGTTATCAAATCAGAGAGAGAGGAGACTTTTCGCTTCAACAAGAGGAGATTGCTTGTTGTCAAATGACAACTTAACCAGAAGAAATGCAGAGCTCTCGGACAATTGCCTGTGCAGGGCAAGAGAGGACATGACACATTTCATGTTGAACTTGCAATTTGTACAACTCCATAAGGTCAAACACAATCAATAGGAATCTGCACAGATAACATCTTGACCACCCAGATGATTTAATGTGTTTCCTCCTAAGTGACCTCTCGGTCTACACGACAAAAAAGCTGGACTATATCCGAGGCGAAGATGGGGCCTCTGGTCAAAACTTCAGCAAAAGTAAAATATCATCAGATCTTTCGAATGAATCCTTTGACCATTTTAGTGCACTATACATTGTTTTCATTCAAACAGAACCAAAGCTCAAAATTCCTCAGGGCATTTGTCTGTGTCGTAACGAGATTTGAGAGGGCCTCCCTGGAAGGTGCATGGAGGGCCCCCCGCTCCAAATTTTATCAGGAGATCTGGACGAGAGTACTGTGCTGAGGGGGCCCACTGCAGCTCGGGCCCCCGGCACCGCGTGGGCTGCGGGGGCTTGTGTTAGCCACTGGCTTTTGAAGCCCAACGGCAGATTACTTTTCAGGTCTGTCGGCACAGACCAAACATGACTATTACAGAGTGAACAAATGCTGTAGCCTGTAGCATCCTGTAGCTTTGCCTGGGGCACATTTCAATCCTCCAGTTGTGTGCGGTGGGGACAATATTTGCAGCTTTTTCTTCTAACAGTGAACCACAGCAGCTCACTCGTCGCACAACATCAGGGGTAGCAAGCGCTATATAAATGCAAACCTTTTCCCCTCTTCTATCCCGCCACTATCCTTCTCAATCCAAATAACTGACTACCATAGCCACCACTCATATTTCACTATACTAACTCTCCACTAATCCTTTACAGGGTTCCGGAGTAGGATATTACTCGACGAAAAAGCGCTTTGATGCCTCATCAGGGGTAGTAAGCGCTATATAAATGCAATTACAATACAAAGGCAACCACTGCAAACTCTCCGGCCCAGTCACATGACCCTTACTGCAGATGCCTTCTGGCTCACACTGCCATCTAAGGGCCATATTATCAAGGAACGGCGATAACATTATCGCCGCTTTAGCGGCAGGAAAGCGGCGATAATGGGCTTGATCATATGCCCTTGTGAATTCCCATAGAAGCCCAGGTTCTGGTGTGAACATGGGCTTCTATGGGAATTCACAAGGGCATATTATCAAGCCCATTTTTGCCGCTTTAGCGGCAGTTTCCTGCCGCTAAAGCGGCGATAATGTTATCGCCATTCCTTGATAATATGGCCCTAATTACCTTTAAGTCTATAGTCATTATGTTCCTGCTGGTGTCTGAACGGTGTATGTAGTTACTTTCATCCACTTTCAACACACTCTCAACACATTCACTTAAAGAATCTTTTTAATTACAATAAGTTACATCTTGAGGGAGATGATGTGGCTTAACGGCCTGAGCTGCCGCCCTCGGAGCCGGTGGGAACATCCTGTGATTCTGGTCAAACCAGTTAATCTCACTGTGCCTACAATTCAGCGCCTTGAGACCCTCACGGGTGATGTGCCGCGCTTTACAACTCTTGGATTGATCAAGTTCCCGCAAATGCTATTATAGTGATTGCTAAGTCATATCTAACTGCGCTATTAACGTGCAGTTTATTGTTGCTGGTTTTCATGTCCGATGTCCCATTGTCTTGGCCAGATCTCAAATAAGGTTAAATGAAGGTGACTGAAATAGGTAACATTCGCAACCAACAACCTCTTCTTTTAGCCTCTGTGTTTTTCAGTTTGCAGCAGCAGTTGTCTGTGCTCCTGTGATTTAAGACCTGGTCAGGAAGCTGTTATAAATGCCCGGGGTGAAAATTGAATGGGGTCGTTATTTACGGAGATCCAAGCGGTTTGGTAAAGTGCCTCTAAAACAGCAGTAATTTAAAGAGCCCCAAGCTTCAATTTTCCAACATGTCAGCTTACAGGGGTTGAAACAAAATCTCCGCAGCAGCGAGTTGTTCAATTACTATCTAGATGGGCCAATTCCCATGATTGCCTTTCAAGTTTTCATGGCTGGCAGTTATTTCTGTAGGCTCTTGGAAGGCACACATGGAAATATATTTTAGTAGCAGAAATTGGCACTTTCCCTTTTGGTACTTTCATGAGCATTGTTATTTGTTGTTCATATTATTGCTGTGTTAATTGAGTATTGTGAATACCCTCACAGGCATTTGTTTCTGTATTTGGCTATTTAGGTTTATGCAAATCCAGTTGTCTAATTGTCACTGTATTGTTGGAAATATGGTACAGGGGGAAAGCGGTCTGCCTTTTTCACACTCACAGTAAGCCTTGACAAATCCAAAAGGTCTCACCTTTGGAATATTTTGACTTTGCCAATGTTTTTTACCCATGCTGTACAGCATTCTCGATTCTCTGCTGCATGGCTAAATCATTTTTAGAAAAGGTTTCGACAGGCTGATGTTTTTAAAATTTATTTTCTAGTTACTTATCTGAGTTGGATTGGTAATAAGAAATAAAATGCTCTAAACTATTTATTTTTTTAAATAGGTGTGGGAAGCAAACAAGTGGAGGGAAGCAACAAGGGAGGCAGGGGAGGAAGCAACACAGGGGTGCTGGTGTGGGGGTGGAAGCAACATGGGCGTAGGTGGGGGGTGGAAGCAACACAGGGGCTTGGGGAAGAAATACAAGGGTGTAGGGGTGGCAAAGCAGATAACACAGAACAGTGGCGGCCCGCACAGATCTGGGATGGCGGGGCAGGGGGTGAAGGGGTAAGGGAGTGTAAAAAAATATATATATACTTACCTCCTCGCTGCTCTGTCCTACGACATCTCTCCTCCGTTGGCCAAACAGGAAGCAGCCAGGCTCCCTTAAGCCAATCACCACAATGCAGCATTGTGATTGGTCTGAGCGCCGAAATTCGGCGTTCAGATGGGGACTTGGGGCCTAGGTATGTTCTCCACCTAGGCTGTAATGCAGCCTGGGTGGAGAACATGCTAAGTGCGCATGACTGTTTGGCCAGCCTGAGAGGGCCGGCCAAGTCGTCATGCACACCTCAGTGTGCTCACCACTCCTCCCCTGCCCTGTGAGCAAAGCAGCTCGCCCCCATGTTGCCGCAGCAGAAACAAATAAAATGATAAAAACATCACGTTATTATCATTTTAGTTTTCCTTTTCTTCACTGCTGCAAATCAGTGAGGCGACGCTTCTCCGCCTTAGTGGAGGAGCCGCCACTGACAGAAAGAGCAAATTGGAGTGCTGGGGGAGCAAGGAGTCAAAAGAGATGCACGAGGAGCTGCTGGGGTAGAAACACCCAGGAGAGAATGCCAAGGGGAGAGTACATGAGGGTGAATACAACATAGAGTGGAACATAGAGAAGCACACGTGTAACAGAGAGCAACACGGAGTGCAGAGGGAGAGAAGTACATGAGATAAACAGCTGGAAAAACACATGAGCTCCCATGGAGTGCTTAACCTAAAGGAAAACAGTAGTGCTTGAAAAATAAGTAGTGGAAACATAGAAGATAGCCTATCCATGGAGATGGTAAGGAGCCTATGCTTCATGGGAAGGACAAACACAAAATTTAAAAGCTAGGACACGAATAAGATGCAGCTAAATGAGAGTGATATGGAAGCCAACCAGTGATAAGCAATGGGCAGATTCCAAACCTATGTATGTTCTTAGGAAGGACGTACTATGTCTCACAACAGGCAGCATCTACTAGGGAAGACCTAAAAGCTGAGTAAAGATTAATGTAAAACAATGAGTGTTCTTGTGTTTTATAGTACAAATAAGCATTCTACTTCACGCAAAAATAACTATACACATTGTAAAGATTTCGCTTGGCTAGTGTGAATCCCCCTAATCTCTACTTTTACCTATCCTTATTTTTGACTCCACTGAAGATGGAGGCCTTTATTCCTACTTCTGACGTCATATATTTCGATATAAATGCATCGATCCATTATTACCAGCACATTCATGCCAGCAATAGACGCGCTATCTCACATAGGTCGGGCTTGCTGGTATGTATTTAAAAGTTTTGTAAAGCATCTACTTGTGACGTGGTGACCAATTCACCGCACCCATAGAAATGTGATATATGACTCTTCGTGGGACACCCAGTAAGGTGTATGGGCCCTGGTTATCAGTTTGAAGGCTGGTAGTTTTAGGCCTTCAGTCATTCATTACATGGAGCCCTGTGGATAAGTGTTTGGTGGACTCTACCAGATATGTGCCCTTGGATAAGAGTGTTGTTTTGAATTTAGATTTAAACCACCTTCCTCAAGTATTTGGGACATTATGCCACAAAGGATGTGCAATCCTGCACAACAATTTGAATTTCACCCTTTTCTTCAATGTGAACTAGTGAAGGCAGGGTTCACCAGGGGCGGTCACCCCACTGGCTCAGAGACAGCAAGTGCAAAAAAAAACAATATTTTACTATCATTTTATTTTTTTACTTGCCAGCACTGAGCCAGCTTGTGCAGGGAGGAGTGGGGCGGGGCATGATAGGGGGAAGGATGAGTGCTATGTGCACTTCTAAGTGCACATGTGTGTTTGGTCAGCCGTCTCAGGCCGGCCAAACACACATGAGCACTTAGGTTTCTCCAGCCCAGCTGCATTGAGCAGCCGGCCTGGAGAAACACCACAGACTCTCTGAGCGGAGCGTCTTCTCAGCCCCCTCAGGCCAATCCCTGTGTTGCTCTGAGTATGAGAGCGGCACTGGGGATTGGATGCGAGTCTGTGACGCTGCCCTAGTTCCTGCTGGGACAAGGAAGTTCACCGAGGTGCGACGCAAGGCTGGAGGCATTCGGCAGGTTAAGGTAAGTGCGTTTTAAAATTTTTCTTATTATTACCTGCCACTCATTATCCCTCCCGCGCTCCTCCTCCCACACTTCACCGCACCCCCTCCACCCGCCGCAGCACCTCTTAATTGTGTCAGCTGCCACTGGTTGATGCACGACTCCGTGACTTGAGGAATTCCCTTAATCTTAGATGCAATGTAGGTTATAGCTCAATAATCTATCTAGATTAGTAGCATAGCCTCAGTATGCTCAGTGAAGTATTACATCTGGAAGAGTATGGGGACTCTATTCAGCATCTGTGGTCCATAATCATGAGCTGCAGGCAGCACAAACCAAAAACCTTCATCAGTGGTTGTCTCACTGTTCCCGATCCGTGCTGTCTGTAACGCATAACACACTCTATGGAATTCAAGGTCAAATGTATGTGCTTTAGAATGAGCAATCACAAAAAACATGCATTGGGAAAGCCAATTGGCCTCGCCTATAAGACTTATTGGCTTTGCCAATGTTTTTAGGCATGCTCTAA
Organism: Triturus cristatus; assembly: GCF_964204655.1. Taxonomy (NCBI): domain Eukaryota; kingdom Metazoa; phylum Chordata; class Amphibia; order Caudata; family Salamandridae; genus Triturus; species Triturus cristatus. The sequence continues at coordinate 1,366,055,879 of NC_140591.1, forward strand.
AGCATCACTGCCACTGGGCAGCACTGCTCAAAAATATGGTCAATTGTTTTGTTAAAGTCCCAATTCATAAGTATAATGGTCAAAATGAGCCTGATCAGAACCAATCATAATCTGGTATGTAACAATATAATGTCACATTTTATCATAGTGTCATAACCACATTTTGTATGTGTGTCATTTTACTTGTTACATATGTGCCCATTCGTATCAACATCTTGTTCAACAGTAAACTGTTGAATTTTCATAATTTGTATATAAGGTGAGTAATTCCTCCACTTGTTATTTGTCAATGAAAGTAATATGTTTCTGTAAATGAATAGGTTCTGTAACATTGTATTTAGAGAAAGGAATATATATACTGTACTACATTTCATGTATTTTGTACCCTGGCCATCTCAGACCGGTTGCGTCTTGTTAATATGAAATATCTGCACTGCGCTTAATACACACCCAAGCGTCTGTGGAAATCCCGCAAACCTCCCGACGCTGCATGTACTAGATGCCGGAGGGACACAGGTGACTTCTACTACATGGTCTGGGAGTGGCCCATCATTCAGTAGTACTGGCTGTCCATATTTACAACCTTATCAGCTGTTCTGGGTCAGAGTCTTAAGACATCACCAATGGTTGCGCTGTTGGGTCTGGTGGATGAGATGGGAGGCCATGTTAGCGAAAAGGGATGTGACGAAATGCTGGCGGTCTATGGAGTTCCTGACGTTGAGTGAGTGGGGGTTGGACATGGACAGCTCCACAAAACTGAGGAACAGATTTATTTAGCCTGAGGAAGCGTGAAAAAACAGCAGAAGATCTGGGGGAAATGGTGGGCATACCACGGTCTAGAAACTGTAAATAGTCCAAGGGGTGACGAGAGTTGAATATGGGCCAAAATTAGTGATGAACATGAGATCCGCCTACAGGGGCTGCAGGTATGTCCCTATAATAAAATGAATAAGTGTTGTTATCAAAAAATAAATCATGTATTTTACCTTTAAACACCAACTATTTCCTAGAGAGAGCTGTGGTCAGCAGACTGTGTATTTTATTTATGTGCTGTGCTGCTTGCTATTTTATTTATTAAACGCATGATAGACTGGAAGGAGTCCCGAAGTGTTATGTTTTAATTTTAACAGGATCAATGTCAAGACATCAGAAAATGTCATCGACATTGAAGAGATAAATGCAGATTTCTCGGACTCAAAGTACTGGAGGGTTAGCTCTCCTGCATGTAAAGTAAGCCATTTGTTCACCTACGCTTTTGCCTCTCCAAGGAGGTTTTTTTCATCTCACTTCTCTCCAGAACAACCAGCTTCTCCTAACGTATTGCCTCCAGTAAGGCCAGATGCTCATTAGACTCCAAAGCCTCTCTCTACTCCACAGAAAACTTTGCAAATTAGAGGCCTACATAAAAGACACAGATCACTTTTGAGAAGTTGTAGGCAATTAGGTTCCTGGTTAAGGGGGGAAAACCCAACTCAAGCAGCAACCACAATTCTTGTTAGAGGGAAACACAAGCAATCCCCAAATTAACTGGTGCTCGACTCCCGGTAGCTTGGCTCAAAACCAGCCAAGCTCAACTTAGAGACAGAGGGGCCGATTCCAATCCGGGTCGGAAGGGCACCGAACGCGATTCGGCCGGAAAAACTACGAGCTGTACGTATGTTTTCCGCCCGACTCGTACAGCTGTACGAGCGAGCAAGTACGATGCGAGCTACGTGAAATTCACCGACCGAGTCGTTTCCGGGTCCAAACTGCTCCCTACATCTTGGTCGGAAGCTAACAGTGGCGTGCAATGGATGCTATTCATGACTGAGCCAGTACGATGCACGCGTCGGACAGCCTGTGCGAGCCAGAGTGTCCGGCTCGCAAATTGTCCGGGTGGTTACATTTGGGGGACCGCGTCGGACCCCCTGTCACTCGCAGCCCTACGACTCGGACACAGGGGGAGACCCATGGGTCCCCCCAACACAGGCATGTACGGTGCGGATCGCACCGACACGTACCCACTGTTGGGGGCGCCCTTGCGCGAGACGTACCCATTCAGTTAATTGGAGCCCATGTACGCGTCGTATGACCGGCTCCCATTGACTTCTATGGGAGTCCGACCGAACCGAGTCCGACAGCATACGTGCACATCGTACTCGCTTGGTCGGACCATAGGGGTCCGGCTCTGTCGGAAAACACTCTGGATCCGACTCGGTCGGAGTGCTTTACGACCCGGTTCAGAATCGGCACCAATGTATAAAGTATTTATACATCACACAAACAGTGAAAAGGTGAAAACACAACACCAGAAAAATCCCACACCAGGTTAGAAAAATAGAATACATTTTAATAAATTATTTGACACCAAAACAACAAAAATCCAGAACAGTAGATATGTAATTTTAACGATTTAAATAAAAATAGTGCTGAAAAAGCACAAAGCATCAACTGTGGTATTTGGTCGCGCCGGACCGGGACAAAGTCAGAAGTTCTGGCAAACCACGATGGAGCATGGGCTGGATACAAGGACCAAGCTAGGACAGCTGAACAAAGTACCTTAAATCCTTGTTGCAGAGAATTGCAAGGCATCATTGAGGATGGGTCACGCAGCTGTGGTGCTAAGGAGCTGTGAGGCCATGATGCGAGGTTCTGCTAATGGATGCATCATGCCGTGGTAATTCCAAGGAGCTGTGCAGCTGTGATTTAAGGTCCTGCGCCGAAGATGTGTTGCGCAGTGGCTGTTTCAATGCAGAGCTGTGAGGCAATGCAGAGCACAGCATTGGTTCTGCTAGGTCCCGTGCTCTCCATGCCACTGGAATCAAGCTATCCTGGCTGAAGAGGGGTGAAACCCCAAAACCAGTCCTACGATGCTTGTTTCCAGTCCAGGGAGGACCTAGCCTGGCAGTTCGGGCAGGACTGTTCCCATAGGGCACAGGGTCAAGACTGATTTGCATATGGCTGGGTCTAAACTGGAATGGCATGGTGAGCAAAAAAACGATGTATTTCTGCCCAGATCTCTGAACTGGGGTGAATGTCTGACATTGTTCTGCATTCTGTCCATCAATAGTTCTTTTTGCATTTGTCACCCCGAGTGGGATGGGTATGCTCAGACGTGAGTCCCGTGCTCTCCATGCCACTGGAATCAAGCTATCCTGGCTGAAGAGGGGTGAAACCCTGAAACTGGTCCTAGGATGCTTGTTTCCAGTCCAGGGAGGACCTGGCCTGGCAGTTCGGGCTGGACTGTTCCCATAGGGCACAGGGTCAAGACTGATTTGCATATGGCTGGGTCTAAACTGGAATGGCATGGTGAGCAAAAAAACAATGGATTTAGGCCCAGATCTCTGTACTGGGGTGAATGTATGATATTGTTCTGCATTCTGTCCATCAATAGTTCTTTTTGCATTTGTCACCCCGAGTGGGACGGGTATGCTCAGACGTGAGTCCGGTGCTCTCCATGCCACTGGAATCAAGCTATCCTGGCTGAAGAGGGGTGAAACCCCGAAACCGGTCCTAGGATTCTTGTTTCCAGTCCAGGGAGGACCTGGCTTGGCAGTTCTGGCTGGACTGTTCCCATAGGGCACAGGGTCAAGACTGATTTGCATATGGTTGGGTCTAAACTGGAATGGCATCGTTAGCAAAAAAACGATGAATTTAGGCCCAGATCTCTGTACTGAAGTGAATGTATGACATTGTTCTGCATTCTGTCCATCAATAGTTTCTTTTTGCATTTGTCACCCCGAGTGGGACGGGTATGCTCAGATGTGAGTCCCGTGCTCTCCATGCCACTGGAATCAAGCTATCCTGGCTGAAGAGGGGATAAACCCTGAAACTGGTCCTAGGATGCTTGTTTCCAGTCCAGGGAGAACCTGGCCTGGCAGTTCGGGCTGGACTGTTCCCATAGGGCACAGGGTCAAGACTGATTTGCATATGGCTGGGTCTAAACTGGAATGGCATGGTGAGCAAAAAAACGATGGATTTAGGCCCAGATCTCTGTACTGGGGTGAATGTATGACATTGTTCTGCATTCTGTCCATCATTAGTTCTTTCTGCTAGGACCACAGCTGGGCTGGCAGATCACCTTCAGACCCACTTCCAATGGTCCAGGACTACGGCGGAAGGATTCAAAGCAGGCATAGTCCAGGAGTAGGATGCCTGGTGGTTGGAGCCTTTTCTGTCCCTGAGGCTCTGATCAGGAGGCCACCCAACTAGCCTTGGAGCCACTCTAGTGGTCCTGGGTTCAAGGTGTCGGTCCAGTCCTTTTCAGGCAGTAGGGCAGCAGAGTAGCAGAGTAGCAGCACAGCAGTCATCCTTCTGAGTCCTCCACTGGTCCAGCAGTGTACTGAAGAGTTGGATCTGAGGGTCCACTATTTATCCTTGGTGCCAGATTCAAAGTAGGAGAAGTTTCTACAGGTTTCCAACCCAAAAGGTGTTGGAATTTCCTTCCTCCCTGCCCTGCCCCAGCTTGTGTGGGGGCACAAAAGGTTAGTGTGAAACCCTTTCTGAGTGTGCTGAGTCTAAGTCTTTGTGATGTGCAAGTGTGGTAGGTGACAGCTCTGCCCTCTACCAAGCCAGAGATGGCCCATCCTGCCAACACCTATGCCCCTTTGTCTCACTGTCTGGGAGCATTACACAGAGACCAGCTGCCAGCCACATCTAGTCATGTGACCCAAGATACAGATAGCAGGCACCAAATGGTTGGAACAAGAAAACATTCTTAGAGTGGCATTTTCAGAATAGTGACATAAAACCCAACTTTACCATTAAGTAGGGTTTTAAATAAAAATTCTATGGGTTCCAAGCTCAACATTCCTACTTGCTCTCAATTAAAAGTTATCACTTATTAAATGTAATAAGGTTACCCAATTTTATCTTATGGGAGATTTAGACCTTGCAGTAGTGAGAAATGAAATTAAGAGTTTATCACTACCAGGACATGTAAAACTTACAGTACATGGCCAAACCTGTTTAATACACTGCACCTTGCCCTCTGGGCTGTGTAGGGTCTACTCTAGGGGTGTTATATGTACTAAGGAGAAAGGTTTAGGCCTAGCAAAAGGTTTATTTGGCAGGTCGAACTAGCAGCTTAAAACAGAACACAAAGGCTGCATTGTCAGGCCTGAGACATGTTAAAAAGGACTACTTAAGTGAGTGGCACAATCAGTGCTGCAGGTCCACTGGTATGATTTAATGTTAGGCCCTTGGTGCATGAAGTACCAGTTTACTAGATACTTACAAGTAAATTAAATGTGCTATATGGGTGTGTTTAAAGGAGCGATCACAAGACCTTTAGGACTGGTTAGCAGTGGTAAAGTGTGCAGAGGTCTATGGTCAGCAAAAATGAAGTCAGCAAAAACAGGAGAATTGAAGGCCAAGGGTTAGGGGAAAACCATGTCAAGGATGTCAGGTCCAACAGATGTTGTTTGAGACGGTCTCTTTCTAGACATCAGTGGAATTCTAGGTGAAGATCTACATCATCCTATTAATTTATCTGGGCTTATTCCACTACTCTATTGAATTCTTCTACTGCTCATGATTCACTGATAAATGACATATAAACCTTTAATGAGGTACTCATCAGGGGAGCTTCTAAGGTCTTTATATAACTGCCTTGTCCACCTTCAGCCACATTGGTTAGTTTTGAGACAGTTGATCTTTGGGCAACCGCCACACCACTTCTGCCTTAGGATCCAGGCCCTTTGGAACCGTCTATAAAGCTTTTTCTCACTGGTGCATTGGCTTAGTCTGCTTAAGCTAGACTTTTGAAAAAATATAAACCACCTGATCAAGACACTTTTGCCCAGATTCTCAAAGGCTTAGCATCCGGATTAGTGTTATTTTTCAACTCAATGATTGAAACCTAAAAGAAAGTATCAAAAGTTGAAAGCGCGGAACTCAAAGCTGCTTTCATTTTCATAAAACAGAACAATAAAAGCATGTTTACCTCTTTATTCGCATCCAGACAAACACGTTGTCAAAAGCACAATGTAAATTAGTTGATCATACTGTCGGCCATCTTCTTAAACTACACTTCCAATAAGTAAGTATATTATTTAAGGTTTGGGCATTTGAGCTAATGAAACCAAAAATGTTAGAGGATGAAAAACCATCATAGGCTCCGGCAGAAAAAGCATTTGTGAAACAAAAGACAGTAGAAAACAAGATAAGGACATAATTTGTAGCCCTCTGCTGAGTGTGTTTGGAAAGTCAAAATAAGCCCAGGCAAAAGAAAAAGTAGTGTGCAGAAACTAACTTATATGGCCGATTGTGAAGTGGTCCATGTGTTGGGTAACAATAAACATCTCTAGTTCAGCACCAAGATACCCTTGGGTGAACATGCACTTTACAAATAAGCGTTATGTTATGTTAACAGGGCCAGTCTCCATGGCGTGACCAAAACAGAAAAAGGAGGGACATATGTACTCTATTCAACCAACGAAAACTAAGCAACTTTGAAAGGCACATGAGGGAACTAATCAAAACGGATGGGCGTGCTGAAAGCCCATACTGTAGATACAGCATGTCTCGAGGGTAAACGACCAAAATATAGAATCCAAAATATAGACAGGACAGAATATCGACTCTAAAATATAGATAGCACAGAATATCGAATTACCAAAATATATATAGGACAGAATATCGAAATTGGGTATGAAATATCGATTTCCATAATATCGAATTTAAAAATATAGATTTCCATAATATCGATTATTTTTTTAGTGTTATGTATGGTAGTATATGTGTTAAAATTATGTATTATTTTTGTAATGTATGTTTAATTTTTTTAAAGTAATGAATGTTATGTAATTTAATTTTTGCGTAATTTAATTCCGTAGCGGGTTGTGAGTTTATAGGGGAATAGGGTGGGAAGTAATTTAATTATAGTAAATTAAATATTAATTTTTATTTATATGTATTGATAATTAATTGATTGATAATTAATTATTAATTGGTAATCAATTTTTATTAATTGGCAATTTATTTTATTAATTGCTAATTCGTTTTTATTAATTGATTAAATGATAATAATGTTAATTGTATTTTTTATTATTGGGAGTGGGTTTATAGGGGAATTGGGTGGGAAGTAAATTAATTGTAATACATTTAATATTAATTTCTATTTATATGTATTGATAATTAATTGAGAATTAATTATTAATTGGTAATTAATTTTTATTAATTGGAAATTATTTTAATACATTTTCTATTGGTATTGATAATTAAATTAATCTTATTTTAATATTAAATCATTACTTTCCATACTGTTGCACTCTCAGGAGTGGGGATAGTAATTTTTACCCTCATGCTATCAAACGATTTCCCTACTGTTGCACTCTCTGGAGTGGGAATAGTAATTATTACCCTCCCGCTATCCAACGCTTTCCCTAGTATTGCACTCACTGGAGTGGGAACAGTAATTTTTACCCTCCCGCTATCAACGCTTTCCCTACTGTTACACTCTTTGGAGTGAGAATAGTAATTTTTACCCCTACGCTATCCAACGTTTTCCCTACTGTTGCACTCACTGGAGTAGGAATAGTAATTTTTACCCCAACGTTATCCAACGCTCTCCCTACTGTTGCACTCACTGAAGTGGGAATAGTAATTTTTATCCTCCCGCTATCCAACGCTTTCCCTACTGTTGCACTCTTTGGAGTGGGAATAGTAATTTTTACCCCTACGCTATCCAACGTTTTCCCTACTGTTGCACTCACTGGAGTGGGAATAGTAATTTTTACGCTCTCACTATCCAACAAAATCTCTATTTTTTTTTACATTACAGTTATTATTTTTACATTTTAAGCTTTTTATATTATTTTAAGTATATTTTATTTAATTGTTTTTAATATTTAATTACTTTTATATTATTTTTAATACATTTAAAAAATGTGATATATTAGCTAACTATATTTTAACATTCTATATTTTGGAATCAATATTTTAGTTCTTACCTGTTTGTAGATAGGGATTCTATATTCTGTACTTATATATTTTAGAGTCGATATTTTGGGCATTCTATATTATGTCCCTCGATATTTAGTCACTGAACCGTCTCGAGAGACAGCGCCTGCACTGGCTAGTTGAGACCTAAAAATGAAAAGAAAACTTTTCATTTTTGTTTTTGAAACACATTCCATTTTCCTTTCAGGAAAACGATCTGCCTTTAAAAAAAAAACTTTTCATTTCAAATCAAACACAGACATGGTGCTCTGTCGGCCCCAGTAGGCCACCATTCATGTGTTTTCAGCGATTCCCAATGGGTCGCAAATTGCAACCTACCTCATGAATATTAATGATGTAGGTCAATTTGCGATGTACTGGGAATCTAAAACTGTGCAAAACACATTGCTGTACTTAGTTGTTTGCGATTTCCTAATAGCGAATAGCACAAATTCGCTATTAGGTCATCTCAAATAGAAGTCTATGTACATCTGGCTCTTGAATGCTTCTAGAAGAGACTCAAAAGCAGAATCAAATATCCTCAACATGTTAGTGGCTGCAAAAGCTGCGAAGCATGGAGACCCTCGTGTATTTCATCTTTTCAGTAAAGTAAGGATTTTGCTAATATAAACAGATACACCCTGGGTTTTTATTTCAGTGATCATTATTTTTAGATCTCTCATTTTAAAAGGATCAACAAAACTAAACGAGGACTACACCTCCCAGAATGCATTAGGTGGTCGAACAATAGCCCAGAACTGGTTACATTATCCTTGTACAGGCAATAGTAGAATGAAAAAAGACAATGAAATGTTTTGCTCACATTACGATATTGATAGATCTTTATTTTATTCAGTGTCACGAAGGGTGCAGGATCCCACAACACGGCATAGTTGGGATGTGGCAGTTCCCAACAAAAACTTGGGAGAGGCTGAAAGCACACGATAAAGCTTTATATTTTATGTCTTTTTCATAGACTTTCAGTGCCGTATTCTCATTTTTGCTTGAGTCTTGAGGATACACTGATGAAAGGGTGCCATGCAAACTGCATCTGTGAAGCCATTCTTATACAATGGAGGAAAAAGAGCTGCTTTCATCTCTTGGAAGCAGATGTAGAATCTCTATTTCAGCTATAAATATAAGCCGCTGAATCAGCCACTATTGAGCCTTTCTAACAATTCTAACATCTTCCCTCAAAGAGCTGAGTTTAGTCCCTGATGCTAGGCTCCTGCTTTCTGCAATTTTCATTATCCGTTTGTTGCAATTATGAAGATAAACCAGACGAATGCCTAATTAGCATCATTACACCACTTATCAGTGGACCATTCTTTTCAGTGTGAAAATCTTTTGCGCATTGTGTTAAATGCACTTGTGCGCTACTCTCACACGGCGTAACTTTATTTGTAGCATGAAATGGGAGCCCAAACATTTTTAAATTAAATGTAATCAAATACAATCACCATCATCAAGTTCGAGTTTGGTGCTTGATAAATTAAGTTAGTGCTTTTCTCTGGTTTTGATGCAAGCCCCCTTCCATCACTGTTTATAAGTGCCATTCGTATGTTATGCATCTTTGTTTTACAGAGGGTATGACCATCAGCTGTTATTATTTTCTATTGTAGAAATATAGGGACCAATTCACAAAAGCGTTCATGAGCATGTCATGCAGTACTCCTATAGTACTACTTCATAGTTTCCTAAATGCTTTTGGTGAACTGGCCCAAAACTTCTAAGACGAGAACACAATGGGAATATTCATATACAATTGGGACAAATAGAAAGTCCAGTGCCCTCTAACAATTTTACCAAAAGGGAGCTATACAATTCTGAGTCAATTTGCAAAGTGAGTACATGGAGACGAAGGAGCATATCAGCAAGCAGGCGTTAAAAAATTATCGCCGCTTTTGCGTCCGTTTCGGACGAAAAGCGGCGATAATTTTATCGCCTTCTCTGCAAGGTCACACTATCGCGTGAAACCTTGCCTTATCTCCATTTTCCTTAATGCCCATCTTTGCATCTCTAATGAGATGCAAAGTGGGCGTTCCTCCCCAGGATAACGGGAGAAATGTCGCTAAGCGACATATCTCCTATTATCAAGCCTCACGCAAAGCAGCATAGCGACAGGAAAAGTAGCGATAACCTCTGGTATCGCTTCTTTCCTTACGCCTGCTTTGAAACTGACTTAGCCATGATATCCTATGGAAGGTGGATATCATGGCTAAGTATATGAGGCCCTATCAGCAAGCTATCGCCAAACTTCGTGGGATTATCGCTGGGTTTCCAGCGATAATCACACGTTTGGCAGTTAGCGCTAGGATTGTTATCGCTTTTGAGATAAGCGTTGCTAATAGCACATTATCTCAGCGATAAAAATCCATGCTAGTCGGCAATAATTATCCTAGCGCTAAGTGATAATTATCACCGGTTGTTGCTGATATGCCCCATACTTCTGTAGCACCACTTCAGTTACCCATAAATACCCTTAAGCCTCTGTCCCAACCAGGGCCAGATTGTGGAACCAAACCAGCCCTGTCGAGATTGCTCACACCAGCCTTGCTCTTTTGGGAATTTCTCTCTTTCCATCAATCCATTCTCTATCTCCTTCTCTCCTCTCTCCCTGATCACTTTCCCTCTACCATCCACATCACTCCCTTTCTTTCTCTTTCTCGAAGCCTCTTCATGTCTGCTGCAATTAACCTCAGGGAGCTGGAGAAAGCGAATGAGGCTCCAGGAGCTGCCCAGGGACTTCAAAACTGCCCTCCAATGGCTCCAGGACAGCGGGGAAGCGCCTCGCGGATTATAAGGCCTGTTCTGGCATGGCCCAAATGCAGTGGCGGCCGGTGCATGTAAGCGGAGTGGGGTGAGGCAGGGAGGTTAGTCAACAAACGACAGAATAGGTTTTATTTATTTATTTTATTTTCCCAATGTATTTTATTGTCCCGATGGCCCTTGTTTAGGGTAATGAACCAAGTCTACTCTGTTGATATTGCAGAAAGACACTGAGTACAAAGAAATTAACAACAGAATTATGGAAACTTTATTGATGGGTTGGAAGGTCAACAGTATCACAGGCATCCATCATGCTTTAACTAATGACAGGTTAATGCCCTATGATATTTCTAGATTTAGGATTGCCAAAAGATAACTCATTAGTGTCATAGTTAAACTAGCATTGAGTAACACCATATGAGGGATGATACTGGTTAACACCCTTACAAATACTTAGGGCAGTGAGCACAAATGCATGGAGAGGAATCCGTCAATAACTAAGCATCTCCCTAGAGGGCAAGATTTATTAATTTCAAATAGGCAGAAAGAACACGAACATGAACAACAGAGAAGCAAAGACGATGAAAAAGACAAAATGAAACATTGGCACCCACTATGAAATGGAAGGGCCAGCATAGAAAGGAACATGGTAATATCATTCAAACAAAACTAATTCTGCAACAAGCTATGGCTGTAATATTATCAACAAGTCACATATTTATAGCTCATAAACTGTTGAAGGCAAACCACATGCTCTCTACGCTCAGGGCTGGACTGGGAACAGCAACCAGCCCTGGCAGATTGCTGCTCGGCCGGCCCAGGGGGTGGGGGGGGGGGTGCTAGTAAGAAGCAGCCCTCCCGCTTTTGTTACAGGAGGCCGATATTGCAGCACTGCTGCAAAACTGTTCCCCAGTGACAAAACCGGCCCCCACCCCTGCAGCCCATCGGGGAAATGCCTGGTGCCCTCTACAGCCAGTCTAAGCCCAACATTAGCTTTACACTGCAGCAGAGCACAGTGAGTTGAAACAGACTGAACTGAACTAACTTGGCAAAGCCAATAGGTCTGGCTGTAATGTGCCAACGCATGCAAAGAAGGACGGTCCTAAGTGCTGTTTGTATGCAATACATGAACAAATGTTATTTATCATGTATATTAAAACATGCCCTGTTGACTTTGCCAATGCAGGGAAAAATGTGGTATAAAAGTTATTTTTGTATAGAATGCATGTTGGGTATAAAAAACGTAATGTGACAAACATCACGATCATTAAGTATAGGTTTCATATTTAAAACGGTCCCTCATGCATTCCGATGGAATCACTTCCTGCAAGGCAAAATGTTACACCCTCACCACATCTGTGTGGACTCCACAACCTGGTGTAATTGCTGATTTACTTGTTTTCTTGAATCTGCTGCCTTCGCTCCTGGTTGGAGCCCAAAAAATTGATACACATTTACATTTGTGGGGTCCTTCACACGGGTTGCACAGTCACACATCTCAGTGCTCCCCGGAGATTTGTATACATTTGTGGTTTGATGGCTTCCTTCGATTGCACCTATACCAAATCTGGGGTTTATCATGAATTCGAATGGTTCAGCAATTGATGCCTCCCTCGAGAGGAGGCTCCTGATGTGTCCTTGTGCCATCTTCATAGATTTAGGAGCATACCTATTTATTTTCTTTCCATCGTCTTTCACCATTGCCACTTCTGGGAGTGTTCCAAAAATATTAAATTGCTGTACGGTTCCTTTTGTGTCTCACACTGCTTACTTTTTGGGATTTTTCTACCTCACTTAACCGCCATCATGCCTCCATAGCAAAGAGTTCTGACAGGCTTGCTGTCTCCAGTGTGTCCCAGCCAAGTATCATCTCCAGGCCATAATACAACTGCATCCCTCTGAACTGGGCCAAACCCTCTCACTCAGCACTCTCTCCACCAGTTGTACTGTTGGAGAGACTACCTGCAATTATATGCACACCAGCAGACCCTACTTACGAAGATGGAACCCCTCATCCTAACCTGACTAACCCCCAGCCCTTAGGATCGAAGGACTAAAAATGGATCCTAATCAGCAGTCCTTAATTTGTAAAAAAAATAAGTGCCTGGTCTCTCGTCGGGAGGCCGCTGTAGCTTGCATCACCTATTGCCCCTGCTGAACTGCCAATGATAGTAACAACACAACTACTGATCGCCACACTCCTAAAAGTGTGACAATTCAGACTATTTCAAGCCCCCCAAACTACAAGAATGGCTTGGGTGGCACTAAATAGTGATTTTTAATGTATTTTGAATTAACAATTAACTGTCGTTGTGGTAGTCTCTTAATTAGCTTGACAGCGCCACCTTGTGGCAGACTGTCACAAGCTCCGGTGTTGACAATTAAGGGGCACATTAGGATGCTGGCAGTGCGGAAAAAAGCTATTTTCCACCCACGAGCAGCGGCCCTCACGTCCGCCATATTAGTATGGCCAAACATAGCCCATTTCCCGACTGCCGCAGTGCGACGCGCACCCCCATCAAAGAGCAACCCGCCACTGCGGCGGTGTGAGCCAATGGAGACTCACCGCGTGCGGAATGACGTCCGCCCCGCTCCACAGATTAGGCTGACACAAGCAAGCAGACGCACCGCAGCGGAGACACCGCCCAACCAGAGACGGCGGAAGCTCGACAGCAGAGCGTGAAACCAGAGTCCCGGTCACGACCGCCATGGACCCAGCTCTACATGTCTTTCCAGTGCTGTACCTGCTACATCACCAGGAACTCATGGACCGCCGCGGATGCCGCCGCAGGTATGCAACAACACAAACACAACACACAACACACGGGCTGACACAGGGCCCAAATCCACATCAGACACTCTAGGGGGGGCAGGGCACATCCACAAGGGCATATCACCCACCTGCCACAAAGTCACCCCTCTGCATCCTGGACACACAGCTACCGCCACCATGCAGCAATGTCCCGGTCATGTCACCGCAGTGCCGAACACAAGCAAATACATGCGCACAATGCAGAAGGCAGGGCCAGTGCCAGGCATGGGCAGGTCACAAAGACCACAGGGCCCCACCACACACACACTAGCACACCCCATGAAGGCACAAGCAATGTGCCCCTCCTGTGCACCCCATGCACAACAACAAGCCAGGTCAATACACACCTTGCACCACACAACAAACAATCATGGAGACACACACTGCAGGAGTGGCTGCACAGGAACACACAACACACAGCACAGTAGCACAGGGCCAGGGAAACACACACACCACCACAACACCACACTCAGGGAAATATAAATGAGGACAAGCATCAAATGAACACATACAAGGAATTAACATCCAAATGGACACACAGCCTGCACAGTCACACATACATACCACAGACTGACACACACACATACACACCCCACATGCCAACAACAATGGAGAACAACAAATATGGAAACCAAGGTGGGCTGCACACAAATGGAAGGCCATGGAGACACACAACAAGCATGTGTACATCACATCAATACAAGGAACAGAGCACAACACCCTCACACCATCAAAGCACACATGGCTGGCACAGTTTGTGAACTCAAACCACAGACAGCTCAGTGCAACAACACAGGGAGCCAGCAAGGCAAACCACGTATAGGCACAAGGATGAAAGGAAGGCCCTGAAGTCAAACTGTGAACAGCCACATATCCATACAACTACTTCACAGGAGTACACCAGCAGCACTACAGACATGGCCCATCTCCACACCTCAGTACTGACAAACACCAGTAAGAATCTACACACATACCCCCTCACACCAGCAGCACACAACACCAGTGCCAAACACACTGGTGGCTGCAATACTTGACAGTCAATACACACACAAACAACCACACACCCTGGGCTCAGCCACAAACATCACACACACACACACACACACACACACACACACACACACACACACACACACACACACACACACACACACACATACACACACACACACACACACACACCCCACACACACACACACGCACACGCACACGCACACACACACACACACCACACACACACACACACACACACACACACACACACACACACACACACACACAAGGATGCCACCACAAATGTGGAAACAAATACAACAGACAAACACATAACCCAACAGAAACACACACAGAGCCACAACAACAACAACAGACATGCCCTGTGCAGCTAAACTGGGGAAAGGCAATGGGAGCACAGACACAACAGGAGTGCACAACCTCATCACTCAGGAACAATGCACAGACAACATACACACACAAGAAGTGCACCATCACAGAACAACACAGCCACAACAAACAAACAACAGATGCACAGGCAGAACAATCACATAGCAAACACAGCACGACATCAGGGGATGCACACCAGGCAATCACAAGGCAACATACACACACAGCACTGCATGCACAACAAGCTGTGTGTGCACACCAAGCATACCAGACACACACAGACATCAGTGACAGAACATCAACCCACACAACACCATACAGCACAGCACAAAGACAACATCATACCTAGGAAGTGAAGCAATACCACAGCCAACACACATACATCCAACACAAAACCCAATAGATGCACAAGTCTGGGACACAAAGGTGGAAACAACTTGATCAGACGACTGTACAGCAGACACAGTTGAACTGCATAGGAGCAACCATGACTGAGAAACAGCACCAGAACATCACACATGACCCATTGGGGAAATGCCCTGAGTGACACATTGACCCTGGCCAAAGAACTGCACCACAAAGCACAGTGTCACAAATGAACTCATGGGGAGGCACACACACATACAAACTAAGGGGACAGCTCACACCAAAGTGAAGTGTACTGCATGTTAGTAGGGGACATGGCAGGAGTGTACCATACACAAAGAGAGGGAGCGCAGACCCACAATTGGTAGGCAGCTGAAGCACAGATAGGGGATGGCATGACAACACACACAACATGCCACACTGGAGGCAAGAAGGCAACATGTGACAGCAATGCATGAGACAACACAACCACAATGGCAGTGTGGAGCAGCAGGTCTGAACAGTCCCGACAAACAGCCACCAGGCACATGGATGTGCAACAAAACACAACACTGACTTGCCAGTAACACTCTCTGCATACTCACAAGTGGCAAGAACAACAAGTAGGAGTCAGACAGAACTGCAAGGACACACCAACACACTGCACAGTGCACATACAACTCACACATGGGCATACAACCACATCCACAGGGATGAACAATCAAAACAACAGGCACACAACTCCTGGGTGACACATGTGTGTAGTTGACAGTGCAGAGGCATGTACACATCAACACTCCCCACAAACTCACCCTCTTCACACTGCACACTACCTGGCCATCCAAGAGCACAAATGGAAAGTAAGCCATGGGACTAGGATGACTGGCCATCACAAGATGACCACACACATACACCACTGGGTACACATAAAGGAAGAACACACATACATGATGACCCTGGATAGCCTGCCTGCAATACTGTATGCAGAAACCCACTCTGAGTTGGCAGTGTCCCCCAACCTGACATGTGTACAATATAGCCAACATGAACTAATTAAGTAAATGACTACTGCTAACCATTCAAAATTGACACCATTGCCCACACAAGTATCTGGGTCAAGAAGAACTGAAGACCCTGTCACCCCTGAAAAATAGAGAGTAAGTGAGCCCAAACATTGACTATTTTGAAGTGTCACACAGACCACGTGGCACAGTAAACCATTTACACACAGCAAACAAACTTTATTCAGTAAGGACACTGACAAAATAGACAACCGGAGCAACTGTCTTTATTCACATATTGCACAGATAGGTACCATGAGAAGAGAAGAGCAAGGCACAAGATGCAGAGCATGTCCATGAGAAGCTGCACAGGCAGGGGGCACACAGCAGTGAACGACAAGGCCAGTGGGCAGGACAAAGTGCAGAGCATGGCCATGAGAAGCTGCACAGGCAGGGGGCACAAAGCAGTGAACGACAAGGCCAGTGGGCACGACAAAGTGCAGACTGAGTTCATGAGAAGCTGCACAGGGAATAGTTCAACACAGCAAAGAGCAACAAGGCCAGTGGGTAGGACAAAGCGCAGACTGAGTCCATGAGAAGCTGCACAGGGAATAGTTCAATACAGCAAAGAGCAACAAGGCCAGTGGCCAGTTCAGGATGCAGACTGAGTCCATGAGAAGCTGCACAGGAAAAAGTTCAACACAGCAAAGAGCAACAAGGCCAGTGGGCAGGACAAAGTGCAGACTGAGTCCATGAGAAGCAGCACAGGGAATAGTTCAACACAGCAAAGAGCAACAAGGCCAGTGGCCAGTTCAGGGTGCAGACTGAGTCCATGAGAAGCTGCACAGGGAGTAGTTCAACACAGCAAAGAGCAACAAGGCCAGTGGGCAGGACAAAGTGCAGACTGAGTCCATGAGAAGCTGCACAGGAAATAGTTCAACACAGCAAAGAGCAATAAGGCCAGTGGCCAGGACAAAGTGCAGACTTTGTCCATGAGAAGCTGCATAGGGAATAGATCAACACAGCAAAGAGCAACAAGGCCAGTGGCCAGTTCAGGGTGTAGAGTATGTCCATGAGAAGCTGCACAGGGAATGTGTGTGACTGTACCTTTCCATGGTCAGCAACACAGTCAGGGGGCAACAATGTGCAGTACAGGCCCACCTGTGTGAGAGACAGGTGTGTGAGGGTGACTACCACTCAGACTTGGCTGTCAGGCAGACTGGGAGCTGGCTGTGTCTCGGGGACAGTCGGGGCACTTGACGGGGGGAGAGCGGAACAGCTGAGGTAGAGCTATCAGTGGCTTGGCAAGCCGGAGGGCTGCTTGGACCAGGTGGTGTATTGGCACGTGGAGGTGGAGTCATGCAGACGGGAGAAACGGTGTGGCTGGGAGATTGTGGAGGGGTGCCCTTCCACTTCTTGGGGATCCTAAATGGCTTGAATGACTATGGATCAATGGGAAGTGGTGTGGGCACAACAGGCACACTCACCACCACAGCTGCTGCAGGTGCAGGCGCTGGCAGCCCCTCTGGTGACGTGCTGGACCCAGCGGAACGCTTTTCCTGGCTTCGCCTCTGCCCCCCCTTCCCCTGTTTACTAGGTGTTACCCCTACAGTGCCCTCTGACCCCTGCTTCACTGGGCTTGGAATGGGAGTCGAGTTGGTTGGTGATTCTGCCTTGGAGCCCTTCCTAGGTGTACCCTTGGCATGCACAACCTCCTTGGTGGGCACAGACTCTGTATGCTTCTCTTTGCGAGATGCTTTAGGGGCAGGAGAGTCCTTGTACGGGGATGCCACTGAGGCATGTGTGCCTGAGGTCTGCTGCTTTGCTTTTTGTCCACTGGTGTCGCCTGACGGGCTTTTCTCCCTGCGTCTGGGGTGCCTTTGGTCTTCTGTGGGGATGGGATCTGCGCCCGGGACCGCTTGGGTTGCTGCTGCTGTGTGCTTCGTGTGCTGTATCGTGACTTTGACGTATGTGGACCGTGGTCACTATCGTCATATGTGCCCACTGCTGGGGGGGTGGACAAAGGGACCGAAGCTGGACTGTGAGTATGTGCCTGTTGCAGGGCAGACCTCACTGTTGATGACAAAGCCTGGACTGTCTGGTGCAGCCCACCCACGTCGGAATGTATGCCCTCCATGAAAGCAACCACCTGGGCCAGTTTCTTGTCGTGGTCAATGAAGGCATTGAGGAGAGATGTCTGGCCTACACACAGCTGGCGCAAAAGGTCCACAGACTAAGCACTGATGGCAGCAGGGGGGACAGGGGCAGGGGCAGCGGTGTCAGGGGTGAAGGACACTCTTCCTCTCTTACTGAGGCGGACACGGGCAGCACCAGAGGAAGTGGCTGGAAGGGTGGGCAATGGCTGCTGTGTGGTGGAAGTCGATGCAGAGTCCCCGTTCCCTGTGCCCTCCAACATGGATGCATCCCGCTGGCATCGGATGATGTGGTGCTTTGCGTCTCAGGCTGGGATTCCTTCAGCAGACTCCTGTCCCCCTCTGAGGCGCTGGTGACATCTGTGTCAGTGTGCTCCTGGGCAGCTGTTGTGCTATGTTTCACCCCCACTGGTGTCCATCTCCTGTCCCTCCGTGACCACAGGTGATGCTGCATGAGAGAAAGAGATGTAGGGTCAGGTCAGTGGCAGCAACAGAACAAACATATGCAAGCAATGCATGACAAAAGTTGACCAAATCTACATGTTGCACACCACCTTGTGCAATCACATCGTGCCAACTCACTATATAGACTCAAGCAGTGTGTGGAAACTGGAAACTCAGGCATGAGTGAGCCATGTGATGACCACACAGCACTACACCCTGCTTGTGGCTCTGTTCAAACAGACACACAACTAGCTCTGAGCAAACCTAGGGACATGATGGGGGCACACTACGTGTTGCCAATGACAGATCTGGATGGAACAGGAGGGGACAACACAGACCCAGACTACAACATGACAGTCCACAATGGACATTACCCCATGACACCCACCATGTCGTACCTTGGGGACAATAGAATGGTACACATTGCTGTCAGATGTGTAGGCCTCCCCAATCTGGGTGCATGCAATGGACGCATTGATGTACGCACAGTCAGATCGGGCACACTGATGTTCCCTCCCATGGGATTCCCAAGACTACCCCAATGCAGAAGAAACCTGAAGAGCACAACGCAGAATGTAATGTGAAGGTACAGTATCCAAATCACCTTTGTAAGTACAGGTAGGGCAAATGCATGCCACCGGCATCCAGGCCAGCAGCCACTTACATGCCACAGCATCACACTACCAACATCACATAGGCCAGCGCTGGCACAGGCTCTGTACACATGCAGCCACTCCCAGCCAAAGTCAGACTCCCCAAATGCTCACCCCTGGCTTGCTGCTGATGCTCCTTCAAACGTGCATCCAGCTCAGGCTGTGTCACTGCCAAGATGCACCCCATTAGTGGTATCATGCCACGCCGTGCCTGACGCCCAGAGCGAGGAAGCAGCCCCAAGGTCTTCTCCGCCATATTCTTAGCCAGCCGGCTGATGTCATCCCATCTCTTGTGGCAGTGAGTGCGCCGTCGGTTTGAGACCCCCAGAACTCGCACCTTCGCTACCTTGAGCTGCAGGCATGGGAGACAAGAGGGGGAAATGATCAGTGACACAGTGTCATGTACAGACATCTATCAGGATAGCAGCAAGATACAAAATGATCACATATTCAACGATAGGTCAATCAGAGACTATACAGCTCACATGGGACACCTGCATGGGAAAAGCTGATGTTCAAGCATGCAGGTGTGAGAGGGAACACAGTCTCTGCACATCTCACACACATGCAGGATGCCAGCACTGAAACACCCATGTAGGCTGCCCACATTTCCAGTCCATTGTTGGCTTGAGCAACACATACATCACATGTCAACCTATGTTTGGGGGTGGACTCACTGTGTTCAAGACTACGCAGCCTCAATATCCGTGCCCTGTGAATAGATGAATGTGTCATGGTGGTCACATTGGGGGACATGATCTCACAAATACAAAATGTCATTCACAAGGGCAGTGGTGTGCAAAATACAGTGCTGAGATGGCCCGTAGCTGGAGTGCAATGTGAAAAGACTGATGTCATACTCTGTAAGTTAAGTGAGGTGTCCTTGTCTTTGTAGGCGGGGACTGTGCAGGCCAGCCATCCAGCCTAGCAATCACTGTCCTGACTACAGCATGAACAACCTTCTGTATCACTGTATGGCTGACAACACAACACAGGTCACTCATACATATATGTGCAGGGAGGGAAAGCTGTGACATTGTGTAAACACACCTTCCCACTGGAGACAGCATGTCAGGCAGTGCATGACACTACCACACACTCCCAGGCACATACTGCATCAGTCAAACTACATGTGCGGCCCCCCTGCCCTACCCCACCACTGTCGAAGACTTACCACGACATTTGGGGCACCATATAGCCTTGGGTACTGTGTGAGCACCTCGTCTACCAGGACCTCCAGCTCCTCGCTCATGAAGGGACTGGCACGGATCTTCTCTGTCCTTGCCATCACTGTGGACACGAGACAACAGCAGTGGATTTGGGTGGTGAGGGGTCTCAGGCAGCAGTCCCTGGAGGCAGGAGCAGGTGAGGGGTCTCTGGCAGCAGGCTCTGGAGGCAGCAGCAGGTGAGGGGTCTCAGGCAGCAGTCCCTGGAGGCCAGCAGCAGGTGAGGGGTCTCTGGCAGCAGGCTCTGGCGGTAGCAGCAGGTGAGGGGTCTCTGGCAGCAGGCTCTGGAGGCAGCAGCAGGTGAGGGGTCTCAGGCAGCAGTCCCTGGAGGCCAGCAGCAGGTGAGGGGTCTCTGGCAGCAGGCTCTGGCGGTAGCAGCAGGTGAGGGGTCTCATGCAGCAGTCTCTGGAGGCAGCAGCAGGAGGGGGGTCTCTGGCAGCAGGCTCTGGAGGCAGCAGCAGGTGAGGGGTCTCAGGCAGCAGTCCCTGGAGGCCAGCAGCAGGTGAAGGGTCTCTGGCAGCAGGCTCTGGAGGTAGCAGCAGGTGAGGGGTCTCTGGCAGCAGGCTCTGGAGGCAGCAGCAGGTGAGGGGTCTCTGGCAGCAGGTTCTGGGAGCAGTGGAAATGTGAGGCTCACTCCCACACATATATAGCCCCCTGGGGTCGTTTCAAAGGTGTCAAGCTGCAGCAATTGGTGGTCCAGCTCTGCCACTTTCAAATGCATCCAATGACCACCTCCGCTGTGGCGGAGCACGCCTACCGCGATCTTCAAAATTGCATCATGTCGCCACAATCATGGCTCCCATTGGCTGTAAGGGCATGCTCCATGGTGGTGACACAATGCTGGGGCCCAGGGTGCGCTTCCGCAATTGTGCATCTTTCAAATGCAGCCCATGTTCGCCTCCGCGGTGGCGGAGCACGCCTACTGCGATCTTCAAAATTGCATCATGCCACCGCTATCGAGCTTCGCATTGGCTCTAGGGCAAGCTCCATGGCGGTGACACACCGCAGGGGCCCGGTGTGCGCTACCGCAATTTTAGCGGCGGAGCATGCCAACCGCCATTTCCCCATGTCTCCATGCCTATGACTACCACACTTGTGTGAATGGGGGTGCTGGTGACACACCGCCGGGGCCAGGCGGTAGCTACTGCGATATGGGTGGTTCTCTTGCACATCTACACCCAGCATAGAGTCAAATCTTTATACGTTCACACTGTTCGGCTTTTAACGCTTGAAAGTTTGAATCACAGCACTACTCTATACTGGTGATTTGTGGTTTTCGTTTTTTCACCTTCCATTCACTCACTATATTGTGCATGACACGTGCAAATCCTACTACAAAACAGTTTGGTTGTATTTTGTCTTATTTGAATGATATGCGACATAGATTGTTCTGATTTGTGTTTTTATTGTAGTTGGATGCAGAAGCAATTTGATTTGTACTACAACGTTTAATGATGTCCCCCCTGAAGAAGGGTCTTTGAACCCGAAATGCATTGGGAAGCTGCATCGCAATGTTGTTTCTACGATATATAATTATTTAATTTTTTTTAACCTGTAATTGAACTGTATAACAGTCGTTACTTGTTGCACCTACTGTGAAAGTCACACAGAGGTATTTGTTGAACTCATTTGTTTTATTGGCATTGAAGAGAGAATACAACAGTTTCAGAAACTTTTGTCAAGTGTTTCTCCTTAAGTATCAAAAGTTTTTAACATAGATCAAGATAGATTTCTGAAACTGTTTAGGACGTAGGCAGTGTACATCACAGATCTGGGAATCCAGACCTCGTTCGGAGCATGCCAACCGCCATTTCTCCATGTCTCCATGCCTATGACTACCGCACTTGTGTGAATGGGGGTGCTGGAGACACACCGCCGGGGTCAGGCGGCAGCTACCGTGATATGGGTGTCGGAGCATGTCAACCGACATTTCCCCATGTCTCCATGCCTATGACTACCGCACTTGTGTGAATGTGGTGCTGGTGACAAACCACCGGGGCCAGGCGGTAGCTACGGTGATTTGGGTGGCGGAGCATGCCCACCGCCATATGGGCATGTCTCCATGCCTATGACTACCGCACTTGTGTGAATGGGGGTGCTGGTGACACACCGCCGGGGCCAGGCGGTAGCTACCGCGATATGGGTGGCAGAGCATGCCCACCGCCATTTCCCCATGTCTCCATGCCTATGACTACTGCATTTGTGTGAATGGGGGTGCTGGTGACACACCGCCGGGGAACAGGCGGTAGCTTCCGTAATTTGGGTGGCAGAGCATGCCCACTGCCATATGGGCATGTCTCCATACCGATGACTACTGCACTTGTGTAAATGGGGGTACTGGTGACACACCTCCGGGGCCAGGCGGTAGCTACCGAGATATGGGTGCCGTACAATCGCAATGCCCATCTGTCAAACATCAACAGGGCACAGTGCCAAGATGGTCAATGGAACATCAAAGTGCACACAAGGCCAATCTCCCATTTACTCCACCGATGGCTACACAGGCCATGTTTGTGTGTGTGTTTCGTAGATTGGCTTGTACCCACTCACATGTCACTTATGGATTTGATGTTGGTGTAGGCAGGACAGTGCTGTTCTGGACTCTACAATGTGTACACATGTCAATGTGTTGAGGTGCAGTGACAATCACAGTGATGCTTTTCTCAATGAATGATGAACTATGTTGCATTACCTCTTATGTCTGCTCATGACACATTCTTCATTCCAGTGCTGACTGTGGTCATTGTGTGGTGGATGTGTGCCAGGTTGTAATGACGCATTGAGGTGTGACAGGTACAGCAGCTAGGTATGAGAAAGTGGGTTAGATTAGTTACACATTTGATGGATGCTATACTCCCAGGCGTGCCCATTTGTGGCCGTATCCCTATGTGCATTCACATTAACCAAGGTGGTGTTTGAGGTACTTGTCTTGTGTAAGTTGACAGGTGTGGCCTTTGTGCACATGAAGGTGTCCCTACATGTGAGCTGATCTGTTAGTCAAGGTTGATGTCAGTCATTGTTGTCATTGTGTCATCCAGAAAATTCTGTGCTGTGCACAGCTCATGATTTATTGCATTGACATGTGTTCACTATCATCTCCAATAAGAGGAGGCCAAATATGATTCGTCACTTGACGGTGCTGGAGGACATGGAGGATGTTCCGATCATACGGACATGCCGCCTGGACAGAGCCACCCTGAAAACCCTTTGTGATCTGTTGGAGCTCCACCTGCAGCCCCGCAGGACATATCCAACAGCTTTCACCCCTACTTATAAGGTGATGACAGCCCTGCATTTTTTTGCCACTGGATCGTTCCAGCGCTGGTGGGATGTCACAACCGATGTTCAGCATGGTGCTGCATGATGTACTGTGCGCCATGATGCTATACAAGGACAGATACATCCATTTCCCCAGGGGTGCTGAATTGCCAGCTGTGAAGGAAGACTTCTATCCCCTTGGACACATCCCCAATGTTGTTGGCGCCATTGATTGCACCCATGTCGGGCTTGTGCCACTACAGGCAAGTCAGCACATTTACCGGAGTTGCAAGCATTACCACTCCATCAATGTGCAGGTGGTGTGCCTGGCAGATATGACCATCTCGCACATGTGTGCCAAATTCCCAGGCTCGGCCCATGACTCCTATATCCTGCAGAACAGCATTGTGCCCAGGCTGATGGCTAATCTTCTTCCCGAGCGTGCATGGATTGTGGGTGAGTATGCCTAGTCGTGTGGCGTGCTGGGTGTGTGACCTGCTGCTCTCAGCCTCTGCGACATTGCAATGTCTATTTGTGCTTGTCATACCTAGGTGACTCTACATATCCCAACCGTCCATGGTTGCTGAGCCCACTGCAGAATCTCAGGTCCCCCGGCTGAAGTCCGCTATAATGAGACCCATGGGAGGACACGTCGTGTGGTGGAGCGTACTTTTGGTCTGCTCAAGTCACGTTTCCGCTGCCTGGACAAGACCGGAGGTGCACTGGCATACTCGCCCAGGAAGGTGTGTCAGATTGTAGTGGCATGCTGCATGCTCCACAACCTAGCCATTCACAAGGAGATTACCCTGCTCCTGGATGATGGTGAGGACCCAAGGCCCCAGCCTGCAAACCAAGCCGTGTCCATTGATGAGGAGAGTGGAGAGGAGGAAGGTGTTTACCTGCGTGAACAGCTCATCACCCGCTACTTCACTTGAAGGTGGGTGTCAATGTGCAATGTGGGTGTCAATGTGCAATGTACCCATTGTCTGCTGATATTGCTGTTGTCGTGAAGGGGCATGTGAGAATTGTAGCAGCAGCCAGTTGTAGACTCAGTGGTGGTTGGCAATGTTTCTGGGACAGGTCATTTGAGAACATCTACAGGACGGGTTGACACCTGTTGCTCATTGTGGCATGTGCATGTTGGGTTATCCTGATGGTAGGTTGTGTGATGTCTGTGAGGCCACACCCAGACCAGTGAAAGTAGTTCTGTTGTGTTTCCCTAGGTGCCTACATGCAGCCCATGCTCCTGGTACATTGTAGTCATGTTGAAGACTGTACATCCTGCAATAAAGACGGAGAAGACACGACAACGTGGGTGTAAGGATATTTTATTTGCAATGGTGAGATGCGAGGGGGGGTGTACATTTCCTTTGGGGGGTGGGGTGGAGCAGTGAGTTGACAGTTGTGGTAGATGAGATAATCGAGTAGTCACCACATTGCTGTGGTGACCCAGTGCAACAGACAGATGCCATTCACAAGGCAGTGTGGGGAAGGGCAGTCCAAAAAGACTCACCTCTCTCTGTGGGCGCAGGGGAGGATGGTGAACTGTCATCGTGCGGCCCACCAGAGGGAGGTGGAGGTGTTGTCTGTGGCGCATGCCTGTCCCTCAGTACCGCCACTTGCTGGTCCAAGAGGTCCACGATTTGTCCCATGAGGGTGTCAATGGACCTCATCAGCAGGATGAGCTTGTGCAACAGTTCGTCCGACCGGCCCGTTCGTCCCTGGGCCTGTTCGTATGCACCCAGGACTCTGGTGATGTGTTCCAGGGATTGGGTCCCAGTCTCCTGGTATCCATGGGTGACCCTGCCCCTTCCACCTGCCCTGCTGCCATGGACCTGTTGCCTCACCACTGTGGGCACCCGCATCCTCTCCCTGCCCTCCTCCATCGGTGGTGTGTGCTGGTCATCCTCTGGGACAGGGAGGGTGTTGCAGGCAGCACTGGTGGTGGTGGTGGTAGCAGTGGCCGCACATGCCGTGACAGCAGGAGTCTGCTGTGAAGTTGTTGTTGGCGCAGATGTGGCGGGGGCACAATGGGGTCCTGGGACCTGTTGCTCCCTGGCACACCAGATGAGCCGGCCTCGACCTCATCGTCCATGGAATCCTGGGAGTCAACATTCGAGAGTCCATGTACTGGGGGGGGGGAGACTGGCTCTGCAGGTTGCTGGTGTTGTCCTCTGCAGTGAGTTCTTGGTCACCTGTGGGTCAGATGGGAAATGGTCATTGTAGTGCACCCCGCAAGCTTTGTGTTAGCTGTGTGTCATTCACTTTTTGTACACTGCACAATTGACAGATCATCACATTGTTGTCTATATGCACTACTGTGCTTCCTGACATGATGCAGTGGTACAGGCATTACTTGTCCATGGTGTGAGGTGTCAAGGCATACCATGCGACCCGTGCACAATTAAGGATTACAGGGACTTGTTGCCATCTAGAGCCTGGCACAACATGTGTTTAATTGAGAACTCATTGTTGATTTGTCTGACCTGGCAGACGTCACATCTGGCCATGGACTGGCCATTGTCATCTCCTGCATACCTTTGTCCTGTCATGTGCATATCTTGATTTGTACCACCACACATGCTTTCATATTTTTCGAATGGTTCTTGTTGCACTTGCCCCATGGCGATGCACATGTAACTAGGTGCTGTGCATGATTGTGCCCTGACTTTCTTCAACTTGTGCATTGGTGTGTCACACTTTGGTAGCTGTGATAGTTTCCTTACCTGTGTGCACACTGTGCTTGGCAATGGGGTAGGTATGCCTCTTTGTGCAATGAGAGGGCTGGTGTTGTCATATGGCTCAATTTAATTTGTGACAAATGGGTGGGTGCACGTACTGTCAACTTACCTATACTTTTTTTGGTGTACTGTGCTGGCTTCCAACTGCTTCTGGGTGGGGGAGTGTGCCATCCTGCTCAGGTGTGGGACAGAGGGAATGTTGAGAGTAGTAGTGCAGGCCTCCCACCCCCTAACACCCTCACTGTGAAGATGGCTACCTACCTGTAAGTTTGATGAGGGTGATGTAATGGCTTCCAACTGCTGGGGGGAGGGCTCCATCTTGCTGAGATGGGGGGCAGGGTGCATGGTGGGAGTAGTAGTGCAGGCCTCCCACCCCCAAACACCCTCCCAGGGAAAATGGCTATCTACCTGTAAGTTTGTTTGGTGTACTGCAATGCCTTCCAACTGCTTTTGGGTGGGGTGGAGGGAGGGTTCCATCCTGCTGAAGTGTGGGACAGGGGGCATGGTGGGAGTAGTTGTACAGGCCTCTCACCCACAAACACCCTCCCATGGAAGATGGCTACCTACCTGTAAGTTTGTTTGGTGTACTGCAATGCCTTCCAACTGCTTCTGGGTGGGGTGGAGGGAGGTATCCATCCTGCTGAGGTGTGGGACAGGGGGCATGGTGGGAGTTGTAGTGCTGGCCTCCCACCCCCAAACACCCTCCCAGGGAAGATGGCTACCTACCTGTAAGGTTGTTTGGTGTACTGCAATGCCTTCCAACTGCTTCTGGGTGGGGTGGAGGGAGGGCTCCATCCTGCTGAGGTGTGGGACAGGGGCCATGGTGGGCGTTGTAGTGCTGCCCTCCCACCCACAAACACCCTCCATTGGAAGATGGCTACCTACCTGTAAGTTTGTTTGGTGTACTGCAATGGCTTCCAACTGCTTCTGGGTGGGGTGGAGGGAGGGCTCCACCCTGCTGAGGTGTGGGACAGGGGGCATGGTGGGAGTGGTGGTACAGGCCTCTCACCCACAAACATCCTCCCATGGAAGATGGCTACCTACCTGTAAGTTTGACGAGGGTGATGTAATGGCTTCCAATTGCTGGGGGGAGGGCTCCATCCTGCTGTGGTGGGGGGCAGGGTGCATGGTGGGAGTAGTGGTGCAGGCCTCCCACCAACAAACACCCTCACTGTGAAGATGGCTACCTACCTGTAAGTTTGTTTGGTGTACTGCAATGGCTTCCAACTGCTTCTGGGTGGGGGAGTGCTCCATCCTGATCAGGTGTGGGACAGAGGGAATGTTGGGAGTAGTAGTGCAGGCCTCCCACCCACAAACACCCTCACTGTGAAGATGGCTACCTACCTGTAAGTTTGATGAGGGTGATGTAATGGCTTCCAAGTGCTGGGGGGGGGTGGAGGGCTCCATCCTGCTGAGGTGGGGGGCAGGGTGCATGGTGGGAGTAGTGGTGCAGACCCCCCACCCCCAGACACCCTCCAGAGAAGATGGCTACCAACCTGTGAGCATGATGTGGGTTGTGTAATGGCTGACATATGCTTCTGGGTGGGGTGGGGGGAGGGATCCATCTTGCTAGACTGTGGGACAGGGTGCATGGTGGGAGTAGTGGTGCAGGCCCCCCACCCCCAGACACCCTCCCAGGGACGATGGCTACCTACCTGTGAGTTTGATGTGGGTTGTGTAATGGCTCACACATGCTTCTAGGTGGGGTGGTGGGAGGGATCCATCTTGCTAGGCTGTGGGACAGGGGGCCTGGTGAGAGTTGTAGTGCTGTCTGCCTGTACCCATGGTAATGTTGGTAGCTACATTTGGGGTGAATGGGAGTGGGTGAATGTTGGATCTGTGAGCCATGTTTTTGTGAGGTGTGGTGCAGATGGATGGTATGTGTCCTAGGTGGTATAGCTTTGTAGTTGTGGAAGACAGTACATAGCCGATTGGCGGTAGTCATTTGTTTGAACTTACCAGCCTCCACTTCCCCGGCTACTCCTGTGAGACTCTCTGGATGCAGTATGGCAAGCACCTTTTCCTCCCATTGTGTGAATGGTTTTTGTGGAATGGGAGGGCCACCGCCAGTCCTCTGAGCCAGCTCACGGTTCTTGCTCCTCCTCTCCTTGACCACCCTCTTCAGATCATGCTACCGCTTCATGATCTCCTTTTTTGATCTTGGGGTGGTCCCTACTGCATTAACCATTTGGACTATCCTTGCCCACATTTGTGTCCTTGTGGCTAATGGTGTCTGTTGGATCAGGGTACCAAAAAGCTGTGGTTCCACTCTGACTATCTCATCTACCATAACCTTCAACTCACTCTCAGTGAATTTGGGCATTTTATGTGTGGCCATGGTGTGTGGTGTGCAAAGTAGTTGTGGGTGCAGGAGTGTGGGTGGTGGTTGTGGTTGTGCTGTGTATGGTGTGTGTTGTGCAGGGGGTTAGTTGTGCAGGTGTGGAGGTGGTGGTGGGGCTGTGTGTGGTGTGGCTAGTGATATTGTGTACTTTGCGTCTCCTGTTTGCTGGGGTATGTGTCCCTTCTCTCCTGGAGTATTGCAAAGGATTGTGGTAAGGGAAGGGGCTGGTTTTATACTCAGCTATGTGTGTGTGTCCAATATGGGTGTTGCTGTCAGGTGTGTTATCCTGGGATTTCTCTTTTTATTTTTGCCATGTGGTTGTGTCATTGGGGTTTGTTTTGTGTATTGGGGGGCATGGCTAGTTTTCTGTGTGCACTTTTTGGCCTTCTTGTGGGTTTTTTGCTTCTTCCGCCATATTTTTTATGGATCATCCGCCGCGGTGGCTGTGCTTCAGCTCTTCCGCTGGCTCTCCCATTCATCCTATTGTGCGACCGCGGTGGTCGGAGACAGTGGTACGTACCGCGGGACCGTCGGGGAAATCCTAATTTCCGGTGCGATGGCTTCACTATACTTGCGGCGGGTTGGTGTTTTTACACCGAGAATCCGACAGCCGTGGACGGATTTTGGCCATCTCCGCCCGCTACGGTCAGTTTTTATTGGCCTCGTCCTGCCGCGGTCGGTTTTTTTTGGCGGTTGATCCTAATTTGGCCGCCGGTTTTCCCACGGTGCCGGCGGGCGGTTGTTTTCCGTTTCCATGGCGGTCGGGGTGCTTTTCCGCCCGCCATCCAAATGGACCTCTATGTGCTGGTGCCAAGCACTGGAAACCACCAGGTCAAATGTAGCACTCTGCTTATCAGTGCACTATCCATCTATAAAACAGACACTGTATGAATTACCTTGTCATGGACATGTTCTATGCTGGCTATTTATAGCAAAAACTTGATGACACAATCTCATCTTCCATGGAGCAGTAGCATTATGAAATAAAATCCTCAAGAGAAACCATCTGAATATATGCCCTGAATGAATTATAATTGTGCATATGGAGTTACTGCACCCCTTGCAGGTAATAACATTTTAATAATAGTATGCAAAGCTCTCCGAGTCAAACACAACCACCTCCCTAATTACACAATCTCCTTAGTACTAATTTAAATGTGCTTCCAGAGAGCCTCATTTGAAACAACTTTCTGTGACTTTAACTCATGCAAAGGCCAAATAACTGCTAGTTTTCCTGAGCTCAAACATACCATTGGACAAGTCATGCTAGCAACAAGGTCTACATACTCTGACAACAGAAACGAGCACGCAAAAGGCATTTTCTCCTATTTCAGAATATTATTTAAGGAACTAATATTGCTAATTAAAAAATCTGGCTCCCAAGCCCATCCATGCTCCCCAGCAATTTAAAAGAAAATGCTAATCAGTAAAACCACAGCAGATGCAGTATGGCCAATAATCAATGCATCTATCACGGTAAACAGTCAAATTTTAAATATCGATATGGCAAAATATCGAGTTTTAAATATCGAGTGGACATTCTATCGACTTTCAAAAATATACTGGTGCAGAATATCGAAATGCAGGTAAGAAATATTGTTTTTTATAATATCGAAGTTAGTAATAGCGACAGCCATAATATCGTTGTTAAAAATGTTGTTTTGTTTTGTGTTTCAAGTGTTAGTATAAGTGTTAAAAGTATATAATATTTTTGTAATGTATGTTGGAATTTTTTTTCAGTAATGAATTTTATGTTAAGTTATTTTTGCGTATTTTAGTTCCGTAGCGGGTTGTGGGTTTATAGGGGAATAGAGTGGGAAGTAATTTAATTATAATATATTAATTAGGATTTTTTTTAAATTAATTATTTATATGTTAATTAATTTTTGCCTAATTTTATTTCGTAGCGGATTGTGGGTTTATAGGGGAATAGGGTGGGGAGTAATTTAATTTAAATTAATTAATTAATTAATTAATATTGTTTGTATTTAATAATGTATAATGTTAATTGTGTTAATTAATTATAAGTTGATTAATAATAATGAAAAATGTAGTGGTAATTATGTTAATTGTGTTTTAAAAAGTTATTAATTACTTAGTAATTTGATATTAATAATAAATTTGTTAATATGTTAATTGGCTACTTTTTTTAGGAGTGGGTTGAGGGTTGATAGGGGAGTAGGGTGGGAAGTAATTTAATTTTCAATAACAATTTAAGTTTTTTTATATAATATTTATTTAAAGTTATTTTATAGTGGTAATTGTGTGAATGTATTTATATTTGATGGTTATTAATTGTATTGTTAATTGTTATTAGTATATAAATAAATGGATAATTAATTAAGTTGATTTATTAATATTTTACAATATTGGTGGTGACGTTTAGAGGGGAATATGGTGGTAGGTAAATTAATTTTTTTGAATTAATTCATTGTTAATGAATGTTAATTATATTGCAGGAGTGGGATTACTAAATTAATCCCCTACGCTATCCAACAATTTCCCTACTGTTACACTTGGTGGAGTGGGAATAGTAAATTATCCCCACACGCTATCCAACACTTTCCCTACTATTGCACTCGCTGGAGTGGTAATAGTAATTTGTACCTACCCGTTATCAAACACTTTCCCTACTGTTGCATTTGGTGGAGTGGGAATAGTAATTTTTACCCACCCGCAGTCCAACACTTTCCCTACTTTTACACTCGGTGGAGTGGGAATAGTAAATTATTCCCTCCCGCTATCTAACACATTCCCTACTGTTGCGCTCACTAGAGTGGGAATAGCAATTTTTACCCACCAGCTATCCAACACTTTTCCTACTGTTGCACTCGGTGGAGTGGGAATAGTAAATTATTCTCACCCGCTATCCAACACTTTCCCTACTGTTGCACTCGCTGGAGGGGGAATAGTAATTTTTACCCACCCGCTAGCCAACACTTTCACTACTGTTGCACTCGGTGGAGTGGGAGTAGTAATTCTATCCCCTACAGTATGCAATGTTTTCCCTACTGTTATAATTAATGTAGTGTGAAATATTACTTTAAAAAAAATAATTTTAGATATTTACTTTTTTATATTTAAAATTAATTTTTATATTTATATTAGAGGTTTATTTCGATAGATATGTAATTATAATTTAATTAGGTTTTTAACATTTTAAAGTTATATTGAATAATTATGTATTAATATTATTAAATTAATATATATATATATATATATAAAGTATTCAACAACATGCCTCCGAGCAGAGAGCCTCCAACCCTACAGGGTGGCCTCCAATATAAAGTATTATGCATGTTTAATATCTTTTTTACATTGCATTTATTAATTTTATCATTTGTTAAATAATTCTAACTATGTTTTCTTTAATTATATTAATAATGTCATTAATTTTATATTAATTTTAAGAAATTTAAAAAGATCGATATTTTTATATAACTTTATTGTAAAACAACTATATTTTGGTATCGATATTTTGGCACTTACCTGTATGGAAATAGGAAGTCGATATTTTGTCCATCGATATTTTGACCCCGATATTCTGGTACCTCAATATTTTGACTGACAATATTATGTCAGTGATCCCTAATGGGGCAGCAACTTTAATTCTGCTAGCCCTCTCTCCTCCATTTAATGCGGCCCTTCACCCACTTCAGAATGTGGGCATTAATGACTGGGCTGCATAGCGGTGGTCTAGACCACTTCTTGGCATAACCACATTATCCCCCTACACCACACAAATATGTACCCTCCCACCTGTATATTGGTGTTCCACATGGCTTTACAATCTGCCTACTCTTCAACATATACATTAGCCGTGATCCTTGGGTCTTGTTTCAATTGCAGAGAAAACACACAGATTATCTTATTCTTGAGGTTCCAGAACTCTAGGTTGGAAGTTGTGTGATCACTGTCAAAGACTGGATGACAGCTATCCACCTAAACAGAAATCCTCCTATGTGGAAGCAAACCACTGCCAAAAGAGACCACAGCCTCTCACACATATCTAGGACATGGACCGCGCCTCACAGTAAAGAGCCAATGGATCAAGCCAAGGTAGTCAAGTATGACCATACTTTGGAACTCTAAATTGATTCTGTAGTGAAATCTTTTATGAATATGCTTAGTATTCTAAGGCTGACCCCACAGAGTTTATGCTACAGCTACCCTTGTAATCTTGCTTCTATATTCAGAAAAGTGTTTCAATTAAGAGCACCAAAACCTCTCTCAAACAAATTGCAAAGGGTCCAAAAACCAGGGGTCAGATTGCTTCCTCGTGTCAAACCCTGGAATAACATTAGCCCAGCCTTCACTATTTGCAATGGTTTCCAGTTTCATGCGGGGAATTTTTAAGGCACCATGCTTAACTCACAGTACGCTTTAAGAAATCTGACCAAGGTTCTTCCAGCTAAATTTCCATATCCATTGCCCTAAACGCAACCTCCAGTGCAATACATTTATACATGTTAAAGTGCTAAACTTTAACCATCACAACTGGGAGCTCACCCCCTCTCAATTCAAGCCAACATATTTTGGAAATCTCTCCTCCACACAAGGACATTAAAGATCCACCTTGCACTCCATAAATCATGGATTGTCAGTACGAGACTCTACAGTGATTAATAGTCTCTGCAC
Source organism: Triturus cristatus (assembly GCF_964204655.1). Classification (NCBI taxonomy): domain Eukaryota; kingdom Metazoa; phylum Chordata; class Amphibia; order Caudata; family Salamandridae; genus Triturus; species Triturus cristatus. The sequence goes on from NC_140591.1 coordinate 1,366,089,563, forward strand.
AAGGCAACACTTTTCACCCAGTGAAACCCTCCAACCTTATATACTATTGTCTCTCCATATAAAAGAAGCCCTGGAGAAATTTCCAAAGATGGGCGAGCTCTTGTGGACATCAATTAAAATGGCAAGGTAGAACACACATCATCTGATGATGAACTGATCTGATGCATCGAATAAATGTGCAATGAAGAACACTTTATTCCTCTCACATGTGCTTTAAATTATATACACCCACCAGCAGTGACTAGTCTTTTGCAACTGTTGTGACACAGCTCCTTTCGGCAAGATGGCCTTTAAGAGGGACCTAAAACCTTGACTGTCTTGGGAGTCTCTATTAATGGATGGTAACAAAGATATCCTTCCTGCGGGCTTTCCAGTTGGTCTTGCAAAGCAATGTCTCTCAACTGTGTAGCTGCAAAGGAGCAAGAAGTTGCAATCGTCTGCTCCAGCTTAAACAAGTTTCTTGGCTTTTACTGCCAAGGCAGCTCATCTGTGCCGTTCAGGTATTTACGCTCTGTGTGCAGTTCGGTCTGCCAGAATTGGCTTCTTAACTTTCAGGGAAATAACATGTAACCACATGCTGCCTTTTTTCATGTTGGTCACAATAAGTTATATACTTCCGTATCTCCAGAGGACGGTAATGGTACTGAGACGGCTGAGACGCATTGATGAATGTGTGACTATAGGCCCCACCCCCCTCAGATGATACATGTCGCCAAAGATAAAAGCGATGTAATGTATTGAGAGGGTTGTGAAAATCGTAAGTTACGAATCATGAGCATCAATATCGCATGTTTAGTGCTCACGCGACCACTGGCTAGGTTTTTTCCTAGCAACCTGGTCCTGAAAAAAGCCATTGTGACCCTGCAAGCATGTATATTTGGCTGAATCATGTCGACCTAGGATGTTGGAGACCATTATAATCTCACAACACATCCACCATAGCCAATTTTAACTCTACTCAAGGTACGCACAATTAAAACATCCTTAAGGGATGGATCACCTTGAGGCAGTTTTAACTCACTCACAACTCCCAAATTCACCAAATAAAACGCTCCGCTGTAATTCAGGCATTGCAGCACACCCGTGATGCACTAGACATCTTGGGTGGCAACCCAATGATGAGGCATGCCGCTAACTAGGTTAGTGGGTGAGGATTCTTTTTTCTTTTTAAACTAACTATTTTTTCTCTTGAGGCAATACATTTCAGCCTTATATCCGCATTGCTTAAACATGTCAGCATTAATGATTTTGCTTTAAAATCTCTGCATTGCTTACAAATATCAGCCTTAGTTACTCTCTTGTGCACAGCTCTCTTTTTAAAAAAAAACATTTATTAGCCATTCACGCAAACAACACTCCCGGGAAAGAAATATCAGCATTGGTGAATGTGCTTTAACATTTGGTTTTAAATATCATCCTTATATCTGCATTGCTTAAACATGTCAGCATTAGTGAATTTGCTTTAAAATATCCGCATTGCTTACAAATATCAGCCTTAGTTAGTCTCTTGTGCACAGCTCTTTTATTTATTTATTTTTATTAGCCATTCACAGACGCAACACTCCCGGGCAAGAAATATCAGCCTTATATCCGCATTGCTTAAAAATGACAGCATTAGTGAATCTGCTTTAAAATCTCCGCATTGCTTACATATATCAGCCTTACTGATTCACTTGTGCACGGCTCTCTTTTGTTGTTTTTTTATTAGCCATTCACTCTGTAGTTGGCGCACTCTGTTAATTTTTTTTTTCTTTGTATTCTCCCACAGGGAAAGGTAACATTAGCTGTGTCCCTCGAATTTTAGGCAATAGTTAATCACTAGAGCATGGCTTTTCTTGCACTGCGACAAGCACACGTGTAGCATGTGCTAGAAAATATCTGTTTTTTGCATTCACTCGTGCATGGCTATGTCTTGATTTTTGTTTTATTACTCATTCACTCTGTTGTTTGCGCACTCTGTCAATATATGTATATTTTTTTTCTTTTCGACAACGGGACAAGGCACCATTAGCTGTTACCTTTTAAGCTTGCAATTTCTGTGGGTTTTAAAAAAATATTGTTTATTTCACTCCTTATTCACTTTATTTTGCTCACAATGTCTTTAATGTTATTTTGGATTTCTTATTCACACTTCTTCCCTCTCTCTCTCTCCCCCCACTCTGTTTCTCTCTCCCTCTCTCTCTCTCTCTCCCTCTCTCTCTGTCTGTCCCCCCTCTATAATTTTCTCTCTCCTTGATTCTGTCTCCTCTCTCTCTCTCTCTCACGCTCTCTCCCCCTTCATTCTCTCTCTCACCCTTTCGCTCTCTCTCTTTCACTCCCCTTTATTCACTCGCTCTCCTCTTATTTCTCGCTCTCACTTTCTTTCCCTTTTATTCACTCTCTCTCCCCTTATTTATCTTTCTCTCTCTCCCCTTCATTCTCTCTCCTCTTTTACTGTGAAAAGCACGCGTGTGGTTTAAAATATCAGCATTTACTTATTAAGTCGTGCTCGGCTCGCTCTTGCTTTTTAAAAATTATTTATTAGCCATTCACTTTGTTGTTTGCGCACTCTGTCTATTGTTTTTCGAAATGAAATTCGACCAGAGGGGAAGGGAACATTAGTAGGGTGCCGATTCCGATCCGTTAAAAATAATTTGCGTACGACCCGTATCCGTATTTTTTTACGTACGAGTCATACAAGTACCGTACAAACGGGCAAGTACGATTCGTACGTGAAAAATATTTACGAACAGCGTCGGGAAAAGTGTACGAGAGTGCGTTGGAAAGTTTTTACGTCCGAATATTGTTGGGAAAAGTGTACGAGAGTGAGCCGGACATTTTTACGTGCAAATCGTAAAACACAAGTCCGAGCGCGCAAGTACGATCCCGACCGTCCGTCCGAATACACAATTGCACGTAAAATGGCCCGTACGGAGCCAACGCAGTAGCACACATGTACACGGGTAAACATATGCCCATGTACGAGCCGTACAGCCCCCCACCCCCCAATATGTCAGCACCGTACACCACCCTGTCTGCACTGTACCCCAGCCCTGCAACTGTACGTGCCGTACCCCCCCATGTATGCACCGTATCCCCCATGTATGCGCCGTACCTCTGCATGTACGCGCCGTACCCCCGCATGTATGCACCGTACCCCCGCATGTATGCACCGTACCCCCCATGTATGCACCTTACCCCCCCTGTCCACACTGTACCCCAGCCCCACAACTGTACGCGCCGTACCCCCCCATGTACGAGCCGTACCCCCCATGTATGTGCCGTACCTCCGCATGTACGTGCCGTACCCCTGCATGTACGTGCCGTAGCCCACCCATGTACGTGCCTTACCCCCCCATCCGCACTGTACCCCAGCCCCGCACCTGTACGCGCCGTACCCCCCATGTACGCACCGTACCTCCGCATGTACGTGCCGTACCCCCGCATGTATGCGCCGTACCCCCCATGTACGCGCCTTACCCCCCTGTCCGCACTGCACCCCAGCCCCGCAACTGTACGCGCCGTACCCCAGGCCCGCACCTGTACGCGCCGTACCCCCCTATGTACGCGCCTTACCCCCCGCATGTACGCACCGTACCTCCGCATGTACATGCCGTACCCCAGGCCCGCACGTGTACGCACCATACCCCCACCGCATGTACGCGCCGCACTCCAACACCGTACCCCAGCACCCTCACCCAGCATCGCGTATGTACGGACCGTACCTACGCGAAAAAGACTCTTACAGAACCAGGACACTGTAAAACAGCACAAGGAGGGTCAATTCGACTCGCACAGCACCACAAAACACGTCTACATGACAAAATACATCTCAATGACTGACCTGGCACATCCAAACAGGCAAACAGAGGACCAAATCACAACCACCTCTTATAACACACCCACCAAAATTCAAACACAGCCACACCCAAAAATGGACCAATAAAAAGGGTCCACACACACAACCCATGAGCCTTTGCAACAGACCCACTGCTGCCAGACCCCACAGAGAAACAACTCTACATTACTGATACCTTCACTACACCTTCACTCACACACCTTCACACAACCTCCTTCACAAACATCCCCCTCTTCACATTCACACACACACACCGTCACATTCACACCCACACACCCACAACCATCCACACCCACACGCACACCCCACACCATGCCCACAGACAAGAATCCAAAGTTCACAACGGCGGAGCTGGACTTACTTGTCAACGAAGTCATCAGAGTCGAGCCACAGCTGTTTGGAACATTGGTCAGACAGACCAGCATAGCTGAAAAATCTGCCATGTGGCAGAGGATTGTCGATAAGGTGAATGCTGTTGCGCCCATCCGAAGGACCAGGCATGAATGCCAAGCCAGGTGGTACGATCTGCACAGGGCGGTCAAGAGCAAAATGAATGAAGAATATGCCCAGAGTAACATCACTGGAGGTGGGCCGCCCCGCAGACCCGTTCACTACCATCCCTGGGAGGAGAAGGTGATGGCCCTGCTACCGCCGGTGAGAGTACACGGAGTTGAAGGAGTCGCAGAGCCTGGTGAGTACACAAACAACTTACGTAACATGGGGGCAATGGGGTCCACACCACATATACACCAAATGCACGCAACTTCCCCCAAGCACTCACCGCACACAACCACACTCAAAAACCACGCTCATGCCACTAACGTCTCCATGCACCCTTCACAAATCAAGGCAAGGCCATGTCCAAGGCTACAACAACCACAAACACAAGACTGGATGTCCGGGAGGCTGGGAGGGTGGGCCCCACACAACACATTGTGAAAATGACACGCAGACACCAATGCCCTCAGCCCATATGGCATAGGTACATACCCATGCACAATGCACAGGGACTGGCAAAGTACTGACAAGGTAGCTGACACTTGGCCCTGCTGTATGCAGCACAAGGCCCTCCTGGGACCACTGTACACTCAAACACCAACTCCACAAGCGCAGGTATCTAGGACAGGAACTCACACTCACTGTCATGCCAGCATGCACCATGAGGGGACAGACACATCACCTGGGAGACCCAATGACAACTCACACTACACACAACAGCACGCCCGGTCACACCCCCCCCCCTAACACAAGCACACACCCCCGGGGCAGGCAACGGATTTACACACTCCCACAATGGACATGTGACACAACAAGACCAATCCATCGCCAAATAAGCATCATAGCCAACAATCTACAGGTCAAACACTCAGGAGAACATCCCAATCTGTCCCCCGCAACATACCCATCCCAAGTGGACATTGAGAGGAATGCTAGGCACATCCAACTACCTGGAGGAACTGTGTCAACTTGAATATGTATGAAACATAGATGTCGCACGAAACACCATTAACATTGTCTCTCTCTCACACACAGGGCAACGTCGTCGATCTCCCCCCAACACTGGGGGGTAAGAATCACAGTCCCAGGCTCCGCGTGAAGATGATCCCACCGGCAGCGACGACTTTCCCCACTCCGTGGATGACCCCGACCAACCTGGACCCTCTGGTGCCCAAGCCCCTGCAGCACCTGCGTCAGGTACATCTGTGCCAACCACCCCCCCAATTCCTGCCAAATCCCAGGACACACCCAGGAGCCCTGCTCGCACTGAACAACAGAGCCAGTCTGACCAGGAGGGACAAGGTTCTCCGGGCACCCAGGAGGAGGCAGGCAACCCTGCAAATGCCATCCCTCAGGGGTCCCGTAGACCCGATGTGCCCACAAGGGCAGGCAAGGCTCAAGTGGGCAGGGGTGGTGGGAAAGGAGGCAGGCAGAGGCGCGAACCTGACCAGCCAGCTCAGGACACCGGTATGTCACACATACGCAACATCCTGGACACATACCGGCATGACACCAGAGGCATCAACCAGGTCGTGTCGAGACTCTCAGAGATGCAGGGGACCCTCGATGAGATAAAGAACCTGCAGGTCAAGCATCATGCCAGTCATCAACAACACCAAGGACGGATGGAGGCAAGACTGGCTGAGCTCCTGGCGGTGCACAGGGACATGAGCCAATCACTCCGTCAGATTGCCCGAAGCATGGGCAACCCTCCCTGTGCCACCAGGCGTAGACCAGCACCAGACACAGGGAGGGAGGAGGAGGAGGAGGATTCGTCTGATGGAGCGTCCCAAACATCGTCAAGGCCTGCATCTGAGGGTCCCCGGAGGAAGGTGGGTCGTCCACGGAAAAGACCGTGAGAGTCAGCGGACCATCCACATCTCCCAGGTCACATGGCCTGGCACCTGGCCTTCTGGTGCAACAGCAGCACCTCATCCAATGACATTCTCTGCCACATGGACTTGCTGGTTACAGTCTGACCAATGATGACCAACACTGTGCCCTGGACTCTGATGACTTCCAATGCCAAGGATACCATCTCCCCCTGTGAATTTTGGATTCTATTCCCCCGGTAGAGCACCTAATTTCATCTACCAAAACACGTACCCCACCGCAAATAAATATATTACTTTGGTCATGAGACGTTCCTGTCATTTTGCATTATTCAACAACATATGTGTGTGGAAATGTCAAACTATGTTGAACTAACTCCAGCCATCCATACCCTGGGATCAGAGTTTAGTACAGGACACACATGGGTCACAAGGTATCATTCAATGTAGGCATGGAGCACAACACTCACCTGTGATGGCCTCTGGCTGCTGAGGTGGGGCTTGCTAAACTGTGTGGACAGACCTATTTGGGAGATTATCATCAAGGCGTAGAGGTCATGGCTCATGTGGAGGTTCCCGGGGAGGGAGTCCCAGGTATGTGTGCCCAGGTGGGAGAACAATGTCCTGTATGCTGGAGTACGGTGGATGTGAAGAACGGTGGCCAGGGCAAGGTTGGATGCACGGAGATGGCCCAACGGGATCTAGGATGACAGACGTACAAGGTTGGTTTGGGGTCGGGGTTGTGGACTGCCTCCTGAGTGTGGGTGGGGAGTGTGGAGGTCATCCTGAAGCAGACAGTGATCCATTGCAGCTATCTATGGTGGACGGTGAGGTGGCTGGGGCGCAGAGTGTTGAATCCGAGGTGTGCAGATGCACCCTGGATGTGGACAAGTTTCCTGGGAGTTTGGAGGTACTTGCTCCGTAGAGGGCAGGGCAGTATTTGACACAGATGTTGTCATGGACCTGGGGGATGGTCTGTCTTTTCTTGGAGTGGATCTATCTGTGGATCATGTGCATAATGCAGAGGGCGTTGGCAGCATGAGGTACAGATGCTGTGGACTAGCATGGAAAATGTGAGCGAGCCAAACATGATGCACACCATCTTGTGTGTGTGGCCACTGGGTGCTTGTGCAGGGCTCTTGCGGGTGGGACACAAGCACTTGACCCAGCTGGAAGGGGACAATCCTCAGATGATCACCTCAGTCCTGTACAAGTCCAGCCTCAGGTGGCTCGTGTTCAGTCATTCATTAATGGATCTCATGCATACTTGAATGATGGAACTGCCAATGTCTGTGTCTTTGTTGAGGGTGAGGAGCACCTGGCTGTCAATGGCATATGAGCTGATGATTGTCAAAGCACTACGTCGTTCCTTACCTTGAGGCGTTTTCCGAGACGTAGTGTGATTTTGCAGGGACGCAAGGGACCAACTTCCCTAACAACTAATTTAGAACTTGTATGAGACAAAGTACTAAAAGATTTAAAATAGCTTTTGGGGAGGAGGGCCGGATACTGGACGTGCTGGCATGTTCAGTTGTCGACCTGTAAAATACAAGTGCAGAACTGCTAAGTCTACTACATAGATGTCTTTGTCAAAAAACATCATCCAGTTTACAGGGTCTGTTGAAATATTCGTCTTTACTTCTTATGCTAAAAATGCCTACCTGCGATCAACTCTTTGCAGGCCTACGTCCTAGTATTTTCTTGTGGATAGTTGACTGGGTTGAAATGTGTGGATAGTTGACTGGGTTGTTCCTGCGTTCTCTTTATCTTGATTGGTTGTCTGTTTAACATGAAAATAAACGAAACAACTCAGAAAACAGGTTTAACATGAAACATAAGGAATTGACTTCCCTTCCCCTCATGTACTCACTCTTTACTGCGCTGCGTGATGTTTAAGATTCTAATGTCCCAGCCAAAATGTCCCAGCAAGCTTTCATCTGCTAATAATCACGTTTAAACAATGCACGTTTTACATACAATGTCAAGTTTCTTACAATGAGATCGACGAAATCATGTTATTACACTTTCTTTCCAGTTTCTAAAATGAGAACATAATTCTTTGAGTGTCCAAATATGTATAAACATATACGAAGTTCAATCGCAAAGTTCAAACCGCTATGACCTTTACTTTACTTCAAAAGGTTCCAAAAATTGTCTTCGTTTTCTTAGCTATTGCAAGTGGCCTTTCTTGCGTTGGGCGCCTAGAAAATATTTGTAAATTCACTTCTCTTTCGTTTTGTCTTTCTGCTGCAATCCCGCCGTGAGTAGATTACCGTCACTCCAGATGAAGATTAAAGACTGTGAAGACTGTGACGACTCGCACAGAAGACAGGTAAGCATGGCTCGCAGGGAGGACTCCGACGCGATCAGTTGCAGATGACAAGCGGAAGGCAAAGTGTTTTCCAGAACGCTGGGTGCGGTTTAAATAGACAACCGCAACCAAGCGTTCACACCCTCTGCGCTTGCACGCTCCGTTACGTTCAGACGGGCAGTGCGAGCGCACAGGGAGTATCTCTGAGCATTCAAGCAACGTGAACACACAGATCAGAAGCCTCTTACACAGTTCAGAAGCCTCTTACATCAAAGCAATGTAAAATGAAATCCTACAGCATATATGTAATCTAACAATGAAATGAAGGCCTTCTTTAATAACACATTCAAAAGAAACAATATACAAATGCACTAACAATACCCCAATACAAATGAAAACAGGACCTGCATATAAATGCACCTTCAGTATACATAGCCACCATAACGAGGTGCAGGAGCACGGGAAAGGGGCGGGTTTTTTTATAACCAAAGAAAGCGAATGGAGCGTCTATCTGGGGTTTGCACAACTTGTGGGACCAGCCCTGCATCCCTCGTGTTTCTCCTGACAGTACTCCCCTCTCAAGAGCCCCCCTAAAACACTTGCAATTGGTTTAGGTTTATTGGGACACCTTCTATGGAACGCTTTGATTTCTTTTGGTGCGTTCTTAACATGAGTGAATGCCTCCCAAGATCGTTCTTCTGGGCCATAACCTTTCCAGTCTATCAGATAGAATAGTTATCCTCGAACCCTTTTTGAGTCTAGAATTGTCTTGACCTCGAATTCTGGATGTCCTTCAACTAAAATTGGAGGAGGAGGTCGAATAATACGAGTATCAGGATGAAATGGTTTTATCAAAGATACATGAAACACTGGATGACAATGGTATGAGGATGGGAGTGTTAAAGGAACACAGACTGGATTTAGTACCTTTTCCACACAAAAGGGTCCAATGAACCTTGGGTTGAATTTCTTGTTACCCTTAAGTCTCAAGTTTCTGGTGTTCAACCATACTTTATCTCCTTCGGAATACAAGGGTTGAACAGTTCGATGTTTATCTGCTGCTTCCTTTTGACTTTCTTTTGCTCTTGCCAAGTGATACTGCGCTTGAGAATGAATGAAGGTTAGTTTAGTTATATAGTCATGAATAGACGGTACAGTGTCAGACAAGTTTACATCTTCAGGAATATTTTTGGGATGGAACCCATAAGTACAAAAAAATGGAGACATTTGAAGAGATGAATGTTCTGTATTGTTGTAAGCAAATTCTAAAGCACATAATAAAGTTGACCAGTCATCATCAAAAGAACTTATAGTACAACGAAGGAGTTGTTCTATGGTTTGATTTGTGCGTTCAGTTAACCCATCCGTTTGAGGATGATAACTGGAGGATAAGCGCACTTCCATGTTCAAGAACTCACTTAACTTTCACCAGACGTGAGAAATAAATTGGGACCCCCTATCGGAAATAACCACCGAAGGAATTCCATGTAGTCGAATTACATTAGACATAAGCACTTGCGCCAATTCCATAGCCGTCGGTAATTTCTTTAATGGAATGAAATGAGCCATACGAGAAAACTGGTCTACTACGGTTAAAATGATGGATCCTCATTACAGATTGTTGAACATCAGGGGAAGGTACCACAAGTTGATCATGGATATACAATAGTTTGTCTCGTTCCTGAGCTAAAGGATAGTCTTTCTTCCATTCCTGTAAATCTTTTGATTCTAAAACCTTTCTTACTTCTGTAACTAGGTCACATGCCAAAATACTAGCCTGAAAACAGGTTGTAGGTATTACTGGTTTAACAACAATCTTGTTGTCTATCTCTTTTTCACCGATGCGAGATAAAGCATCTGCTTTCTGGTTTTCTTTCCCTGGTCGGTATGTGATTACAAAGTTATAATCATTAAAAAATAGAGACCATCGTAATCGTCTAGCGGACAAAGCTTTTACAGATCTTAACGCTTGTAAGTTTCTATGATCAGTGTATATCGTGATTGGATGACGAGCACCTAACAAGTAATGGCGCCATTCCACAAAAACTGCTTTAATCGCCAATAATTCTTTGTCGGCTATAGCATAATTTTGTTCTGCTGATGCAAGCTTTCTAGAATAATAAGCAATTGTATGCATCTGTCCGGATTCTTGATCGCGTTGGGACAACACCCCTCCAAGAGCAAACTGAGAAGCATCCGCTTCTACTATAAAGGGCTGTGAAGAATCTGGATGACATAGTATTGGAGCTGAAGTAAATTTTTCTTTTAAGGTTTGAAATGCTTCTTCTGCAGAAGCTGACCAATCGAATGTCACACCCTTCCTTAACAATTTTGTTATAGGAGTGATTATTTGTGAAAAGTTCTGAATAAATCTACGGTAAAAATTCGCAAAGCCTAAAAAACTTTGCATTTGTTTAACCGTAGTTGGACTTGGCCAAGACTGTACTGCCTCAATTTTCTTTGGATCCATTTCAATACCAGAGGGACTAATGATATACCCTAGAAAGTCCACCCTAGAAACATGGAACAGACTCTTTTCCAACTTTACATACAAGGAATTTGCAAGCAATTTTTGGAGAATGGCACAAACTTGTTTTACATGTTCTTCTGTGGAGTTAGAATAAATGAGAATGTCATCAATGTAGACAACACAGCACACATTTATAAACTCATGCAATACCTCATTTATAAAAAACTGGAAAGCAGCTGGAGCGTTACAGAGTCCGAAGGGCATTACTTGATATTCAAATAGGCCAAATTTGGTGCGAAACGCAGTTTTCCATTCATCGCCCTTTCGAACTCTTACAAGATGGTACGCTCCGCGCAAATCCAGTTTAGTATAAATGGTTGCTTGTTTTACTTGATCCAGCAACGTAGGAATGAGAGGTAAAGGATACCGATTCTTTATTGTGATGTTATTCAGTGCTCGATAATCGATGCACGAGCGCAACTCCCCCCCTTTCTTCGGAATGAAAAATAGAGCTGAAGATACAGGAGATTTAGAATGACGAATGAACTCATTGGCTAAATATTCGTCGAGATATTGCCGCAAGTGTTCGTTTTCCTTCTCTGTAAGAGCATATATTCTACTGCAAGGTAAAGTGGCCCCAGGTAGAAGATCTATCCTACAATCAAAATACCTGTGAGGGGGGAGAGTATTCGCTTTTTTTTATCAAAGACATCAGTGAGGTCGGAATAGTCAGATGGGACTCCTTCTAGGAGTAAAATGTTAGATGACTTGTTAACAAAATCAAATCCTTGTACCACATTTTCAACACAGATTTTTGAGAAACATACATCATGACACTGAGCTGATTTAAAGGTGATGGTCTTTAATACCCAATCAATTACCGGATTGTGAAGAATCAGCCAAGGAATCCCCAAAATTAACTGGAACTGTGGTGCATCTATAACATCAAAGGTGATTCTTTCTTTGTGTAAAGGGGAACACCTCATGTCTAACAATTCAGTCTGTTTTAAAATAGGGCTGGACGAGAGCTCTTTCCCGTCAACAGCTCTCACTATTTCAGGAAAACTCTTGTATTCGGTTTTATAGCCTAATGTAGACAAAAAACGTGTGTCTATAAAATTTCCAGTAGCTCCGGAATCTATAAGAGCATCAATATCCCAAGAACAATCTGAATGGGATAAAGCTGTCAACTTAACCTTAATACAAAGATGACGACATCCCATAGGCGGTACAGTAGAGGCCAAACAAGAGTAATCACTCGACAAAGTGACCTCGTCTTTTATCGAGTGTTCTAGTTTTCCGACTGTACTTGGGCTAGAGCCACTTCAGAACCTTTAGTCTTTGGTTTATTGGGACGGTTAGGACATTCTTTAACGAAATGACCGCTTTTGCCGCAATAAAGACATTGATTCAATTTTCTCCTCTTTTCTTTTACCTCTCTAGAAAGAGGGCCTCGAATTGTGCCTATTTGCATAGGTTCTGCAACCTCTGTTTTAGCAGGGATTTCTTTGAAAGCATTTGGTTTGTCTTTAAAAAGAATCATCTTGTGATCAGATTTCCCCCTTTCACCTCTTCGTTCTGACAATCTATGGTTTAATTTTACCACTAGATCTATAAACTCGTGAATATCCTCAGGAGGTTCCAAAATTTGAGTAACCATATCCTTTAAGTCATCCTTTAAACCTCTATAAAAGAGGGAGACTTGTTTCTCTTCTGGCCACTTTGCTTCAAACACCAACCTATTGAATACTGAAATATAATGAAGCAAATCCGAAGACCCTTGCTTTAAATTTAAAAGTTCATTGTCCGCAGACTGAACAAAGACATGTTTTGCAAAAATCTTTTTTATTGCACGTTCAAAATTTTTGAAATTATACAATACTGGATCATTACTTTCTACAAGAGGAACAGACCAAAGGGCAGCATCCCCCCCTAAATAAGATAATACAAAGGCTACCTTTGACGAATCATCAGGAAAAGCTGTGGACTTGGCTATGAAATGCAAATGGCATTGATTCATAAAGATAGCGAATTTACTGCTATCTCCATAGAATCTCTCGGGTTGCGCAAGAGGGATAGGAACCGGAGTGACCACTTGAATCTGAGTTGGGGTGCTTGAGGAAGAAGAGGCTGAATCAGAAAAGGCTTTCTGAAAAGTTGCTGGTTTAAGCAGAGATTTCTGTTGCACAGCGCTTTGTAAAACAGAAATGTCTCTGTGCAAAGCTGCATTTTCTGTTTTTAAATCATTTAATATGGCTGCTATGTCCTGTAAGGACACCTGAGAGTTAGGGTCCATTGCGTCCGGGCAAAATAGTCTCCGTGGGCTTTGCCTTCTGTCAAAGCACTACGTCGTTCCTTACCTTGAGGCGTTTTCTGAGACGTAGTGTGATTTTGCAGGGACGCAAGGGACCAACTTCCCTAACAACTAATTTAGAACTTGTATGAGACAAAGTACTACAAGATTTAAAATAGCTTTTGGGGAGGAGGGCCGGATACTGGACGTGCTGGCGTGTTCAGTTGTCGACCTGTAAAATACAAGTGCAGAACTGCTAAGTCTACTACATAGATGTCTTTGTCAAAAAACATCATCCAGTTTACAGGGTCTGTTGAAATATTCGTCTTTACTTCTTATGCTAAAAATGCCTACCTGCAATCAACTCTTTGCAGGCCTACGTCCTAGTATTTTCTTGTGGATAGTTGACTGGGTTGAAATGTGTGGATAGTTGACTGGGTTGTTCCTGCGTTCTCTTTATTTTGATTGGATGTCTGTTTAACATGAAAATAAACGAAACAACTCAGAAAACAGGTTTAACATGAAACATAAGGAATTGACTTCCCTTCCCCTCATGTACTCACTCTTTACTGCGCTGCGTGATGTTTAAGATTCTAATGTCCCAGCCAAAATGTCCCAGCAAGCTTTCATCTGCTAATAATCACGTTTAAACAATGCACGTTTTACATACAATGTCAAGTTTCTTACAATGAGATCGACGAAATCATGTTATTACACTTTCTTTCCAGTTTCTAAAATGAGAACATAATTCTTTGAGTGTCCAAATATGTATAAACATATACCAAGTTCAATCGCAAAGTTCAAACCGCTATGACCTTTACTTTACTTCAAAAGGTTCCAAAAAGTGTCTTCGTTTTCTTAGCTATTGCAAGTGGCCTTTCTTGCGTTGGGCGCCTAGAAAATATTTGTAAATTCACTTATCTCTTTCGTTTTGTCTTTCTGCTACAATCTCGCCGTGAGTAGATTACCGTCACTCCAGATGAAGATTGAAGACATGGCTCGCAGGGAGGACTCCGACGCGATCAGTTGCAGATGACAAGCGGAAGGCAAAGCGTTTTCCAGAACGCTGGGTGCGGTTTAAATAGACAACCGCAACCAAGCGTTCACACCCTCTGCGCTTGCACGCTCCGTTACGTTCAGACGGGCAGTGCGAGCGCACAGGGAGTATCTCTGAGCATTCAAGCAACGTGAACACACAGATCAGAAGCCTCTTACACAGATCAGAAGCCTCTTACATCAAAGCAATGTAAAATGAAAACCTACAGCATATATGTAATCTAACAATGAAATGAAGGCCTTCTTTAATAACACATTCAAAAGAAACAATATACAAATGCACTAACAATACCCCAATACAAATGAAAACAGGACCTGCATATAAATGCACCTTCAGTATACATAGCCACCATAACGAGGTGCAGGAGCACGGGAAAGGGGCGGGTTTTTTTATAACCAAAGAAAGCGAATGGAGCGTCTATCTGGGGTTTGCACAACTTGCGGGACCAGCCCTGCATCCCTCGTGTTTCTCCTGACAATGATGAGGTGCTGTGCGCATGTGATGGTGGAGAGGGGGGTCGTGTACACTCTGTAGATTGACATGCTGAGAGATGATACCTGTGCCATGTCCCAGACGATGACACCATACTACATGCTGAAGCCTTGAGTCCCAGTCCCATGCCCTTGCTGGGCTACAGAGCCGGTGGGGAGTATTATGGACGTGACCTGGTTGATGTGACAGGGCCTGGAAGGCGGGGCAGCGCACTGTAGGCAGTTGGAGTTGCACACTCAGCATGCAAAGGTGTTGTGTGTGTGCCCAGGGTATGTCTGACAGCAGGCGTTAGATGTGCGGATGGACATAGCTCGGAGTCTGGCTGCTACATCAGACTGTAGTGTGATGTGGGTTATGCAAGGACAGGATGGTGGTGCAATGTGCACCTTGCATGTGCTGCTGGTCCAGCCTTTGGCACCTCGTGGCGGCAACAGTGGCATAAACAAGCTGAGGACAGCCAAATGAATGGGTGGAGGGAGGAAGTGAGGAGCATCTTGGAGGCGTGTGTGTTGCCAAATCTGGATACTCTGTGGGCCCTTGCTGTAGGGGCCGCAGCAGCAGGCGGCATCTCCTTGCCAAATGCCAGAATTTGCACACAAAGACTAGGATGTCAGAAGGACAACTGCAACAGGCGCGTGTGTAAAGTAAGGAGTGTCCAGTGTCACATGGCACACCCAGAGACAATGCATGCACAATCACCAAAGAAGCATGACACCGGATCAGGAAACTGAAGGCCGACCTGCGCACAGGAGACACACCCTCAGCAGATGTTGATGGCCCATTGTGTGGACCACAATGCAAAAAAACATACACGACCATGTACTTCATGCCCAATAGGGAGCCTAATCCATGAGCAACTGCATGCATGTTGCTAAACTACACATGGACTCCTATGCATAATCTTCCACAACTATGCCAGATATGCCGCATGCAAAGTGGCAAGAGACCTGCATTGACAGAGATGGGGCACCTTGGAGTGTGATGAACACCTTTATTACTCAGCCTCACACTAAGGGAAATGCATCAATTGGAACAGACTCACAGGTCATTTGGCTGACCATGTGTGACCTACACTGGACACCCCCTTCAACACACAGATGTGGTAAATCCTACTGAGCTGGCACACAAGTGAAGGGGTTGAGCCTAACACCCCTTGCTGCACACGGAAAGTCTGCAATTCCCCATTGAGCCTCATATGGGGATGTCCCACACTATGTCCACCATTAGCATCCCGTATGTTCCTGAGGGACGTTATACACACATTTATGCCTTCATCAGAATCCACAAACCATTACAGATGACTGTCAGGAAGGGTGACTATCAATTCATGGGAGCCATGCAACACGTCATGTGCCCCATGGTGAGTCGACATGTATGCATGGTAACACAACATGCACAGGAGCAGTCCCCACATATCACAAACACGTACCACCCACAAAATGCCTTGCTGCACTCCTTACCCAAAATGACTTTTCACCATGTCTGTGCATGTAACTCTGATCCAGCACACGTTGCAATACTCATGAGGAATAGCAGGAGGGCAATGATGACATGAGCAGACGACAGCCGCAAGAACCTGGGGAGGACAGACACACAACAAGTCAGTGAAGAGCTAGTAATCCGCAGACATGTACATGTACTCTACAGGAATTATGTTGTCACCATGCTCTTAAAAAATTTAGTGTCCCAGCTTAAATGTGTGGAATGACATCATCACTTGAATGACACATCAGAACACACCTCCAAGTCACTTAGCACACAGTCAGCTGGACACACACATTGCAACACATGCCACACAAGGCTCAAAGCGTGCACACTCAGACACAGGGACTCACCATTATGAGAAGAAGTTGCGGATAAGCTGACTCCGGATGTCCTCATCCTCATCCTCACTTGCCCCGTGCCCAAGCCCTTCATCCTCCACGGGTGGATGATCCTGCTCATCCGGATCAAGGATGAGTGGCACGGCCTTCTTCACTGCCATGTTGTGCAGCATGCAGCACACAATGGAGATTTTGCAGACCTTCACCGGGGCATATGGGAGGGCGGCGCCGGTCTTGTGGAGGCACCGGAATCTGCTCTTCAGGAGTCCAAACGTCCTCTCAATCACGTGCCTCGTCTGCCCATGGGTGTCATTGTACCGGTGTTCTGCAGCTGTTCTGGGGTTGCGGAGAGGCGTCATCAGCCATGGCATGTTGGGATAGCCAGAGTCCCCTACATGGACACATCATGGGAAGAAGTGGGTCAGGAGATGCCGTAAGATACAAAGATAGCGCTGAACACAGGACGAACAGAGTATACCCACCAACAAGACATGCTCGTTCCGCGTGCAGCTGAAGCATCATTTCAGGCACCCTGATACGCCTCATGATGTAGGCATCGTGTGCGGACCCTGGAAAACGGGCACAGACATGGGAAATCAGCATGTTAGCAAGACACACCACAAGGGCATTGATAGAGTGATAATGTTTACGGTTCCGAAAGGCTACCTCCTGTGCCTGTGGTGTTACCAAAGCCAAATGTGTCCCATCAATGGCCCCAATTACGTGAGGCATCCCTCCCAGGGCATAGAACTCACCCCTGATACCTGTCAACTGCTCACGAGTGGCAAAATGGATGAATTCATCCAGGTGCACCAACATGGCTTCTAAAACATCATGCAGGACACGGCTGAACATTGTCTGGGACATGCCACCGACATCAGCTATGGTCAATTGAAACGTACCGGTGGCAAAAAAATGTAGGGCTGCCATCACCTTCATCTTGGGGGTCAGAGCTGTAGGATACCTGTGTTGTGGTTGGAGGTGTGGTTCAAGCCGGCGGGTCAAGTTCTCTATCAACTCTTGCGAGAAGCGGTATCTGCGTATGCAGTCATGTTCACGCATGGCATCCAGGTCTGGCATTCGTCTGGGGAGAGGCGGTAACCTGCAGAGATTTGGAAGGAATAACGAAGAGTGAGTACATCACCACACCAATGTCACTGAGGTGAGCACATGTTGAACAGCTAATACACATCTGCTTAATACAGAGTCTGGTCTGTGCAATACATCCAGGACACGTAGGCCAGCCAGGTGATACTCCTACGAAGAGCCAGCCACAATAGTTGCATGGCAATGTTGACGTGACATGCCATTAAAATTGCTGTGGGCCAGTGTAAGTGACCAGCCAGACACATTAAATGAGTGACAGACATCCACATATCAGCATTTGAAGGATGTTATCTCATACAGACAGCTGGCGGGAGTCTAGACGCACAGGTCACATGTCATCTGAAAAAGGACAGATAACACATATTTCCATGAAGGGGTACATGTCAAAAACTGATGACACAGACATTGAGACAACGCAGATATTGCCTCATGTCAGGAAGTCATCTTCGAACCATCATGACACACGTAACGTGTGAGTCCACATGTGGCATGGTGTGCGTATATGTGTGTCATGCACATATGCACACAGACACATGATGGATGCTGCAACAGAAGATAGAGTTGACGGAACACCAACGGCAAGCTTATGGGAACACATGACACACACATGACATAGTCACATCGTGGCATGCTGGTAGTCACATGTCAGGTGTAATTATCCGTGTACCTGGCATCAGGGGACTGTTGCGGGTGTTGGTGACTGTGTCATACCAGTGATGCAGTGCTTGACACGTGTGTCCTACATGCACACATGTGCAAAGTGTTAAGGGGAAGTGTGCCACGTAGTGCCCCATCACACATGACATGTGTAAACAGCTCATCACACATCTATTGTGCCACAACATGATGAGACATGTGCCACATCACTGCCTGACACACCTAGGCCCTGCACATGAAGGACTGCACTGACAATGACTTGATGTCCAGCCTTGTGTGAGTCTCACACCTCCATTCCTTTCGTGTGCGCCTCCTATCACCTGTGTAAGCTGTGAAACGCAGAACACATGCTCTGAGGGCGTGTGTACGTGCCGTACTCACGCGTGAGTACGTGCCATACACGCGTGAGTATGTGCTTATCACTATAGTTGGGGTACCGTAGGCCCTAGTGATATGGCACGTACTCACGCGTGTACGGCCCGTACACGCGTGAGTAGGTGCCTATCACTATAGTTGGGGTACCGTAGGCCCTAGTGATATGGCCCGTACTCACGCGTGTACGGCCCGTACACGCGTGAGTACAGGCCTATCACTAGAGTTGGGGTACCGTAGGTCCGAGTGATACGGCACGTACTCACGCGTGTACGGGCCGTACATGCGTGAGTACGTGCCTATCACTATAGTTGGGGTACCGTAGGTCCGAGTGATACGGCACGTACTCACGCACGTACGGGCCGTACACGTGTGAGTACGTGCCGTATCACTAGGGCCTATGGTACCCCAACTATAGTGATAGGCACGTACTCACGCGTGTACGGGCCGTACACGCGTGAGTACGTGCCGTATCACTCGGACCTACAGTAACACAACTATAGTGATAGGCACGTACTCACGCTTATACGGGCTGTACACGTGTGAGTACGTGCCCTATCACTAGGGCCTACGGTACCCCAACTATAGTGATAGGCACGTACTCACGCGTGTACGGGCCGTACACGCGTGAGTACGTGCCGTATCACTCGGACCTACAGTAACACAACTATAGCGATAGGCACGTACTCATGCGTGTATGGGCCGTACACGCATGAGTACGTGCCGTATCACTAGGGCCTATGGTACCCCAACTATAGTGATAGGCACGTACTCACACCTGTACGGGCCGTACACGTGTGAGTACGGGCCTATCACTATAGTTGTGTTACTGTAGGTCCAAGTGATACGGCACGTACTCAAGCGTGTACGGCACGTACATGCATGAGTAGGGCCCGTATCACTGTAGTGATGGTGCCCTAGGGGTACGTGTGAAACGCGCCGTACCTGTGTGGGGAATTAAGAATTACAATGGGGACACATGAGGGACAAGTATTAGGGCCTGAATCCATGCTGGTTGTCATGGATACCGAGTTTCAAGTTCAAAATTTAACATCATGTGGTCTGGAAAAAGCAGTTGGCCACATTATACATTGTTGCAAAGTGGTTGTTGACTTGACATGATGCTGCAAATTCGAAAGATGCTAAGGCTGTCACTGGTGTATGTTTAAAGGGATTGGAGGAAACGTAGGATGCAAATGAGTCTGACCAATCACTCTGTACTCCTGTAAATGAAATAGGCCAGCAAGGCAGATATAAGGCAGGCAGAACCCATGGGAGGGCACTTGCCTGCACAACATGTCAGTCGATACCACTGCTGCTGTATTGTCTCCCTCTGGCACCATGTCAAGGACTGTGGAGAGGGCCCAGCCTTTCACCCAGGAGGAGAATGAGGCCCTGCTGGATGTGATCCTTCCACGGTACCCCATGCTGTATGGTCGACCAGGGGAGCAGGTGAGTGCTGTCTCCACTACCTTTGCCTATGCACCTTTTTTGTGTCTGTCACTTCTGGCATTGTGTCCAGGTGTGACAGACATGCAATGTTGGTTGGAGTGGGTCCCGGGGGGGGGGTGGATGGCTTATGTCTCTCATGCAGGGCTTGATGTAGTTCATGTGTGCACTCCTCACTTGCATTTTGCTTACTGTGACATTCACTTCATAGTGCATGGCACATTCAGCCAGCCTAATCCTCTTGGGCATTCTTGTTCTATTGTCCTGCGGTGATTCAGTGGTCACCCCGGTGTGACAGGTGACTGCACCCACAGATGAGTGTGAGAGTTGAATTGAGCTGTGGTGAGAGTGGTGAGAGTGTCCAAATGATGTGTACGCCCCCTGGACATTGATGTGTGTGAATGTTTCTTGTCATGTTGTTGAGTGTCTATGTGGAGTGTTGCACCACAGCTGCATGGAGGAGGCAACTGCTCAATCCATCTGATGTGAGAAGTAAGCCGTGCTGTGTGTCTGACTTGCTGAGCTAGCCCCACACCTGTGACCCCCCCCCCCTGGCAAGTGGCACATGTGCAGAGTGAGGTTTGCATCCGCTGTTGCCAATGGCAGGTGATTGATGTGTACCTGTGTGTGTCTGTGTACTCTGCTGAGGTTTCGTCAGTGGCCTGGGGCATGTGACTGCTTTGCGGTGCTGTCCATCAGCCTTGTGTTGCTTGGGATGCACAGTGTGTGCCATGATCAGGGATTGTTTCGCACCCCTCATGCCACCTGTGTACTTACTATGCCATGTAGTGCATTGGTGCGTCCACAGTGGAAAAAGTCCCTATGACTAAGGTGCTATTACTTGCCAGCATACTATGCCCGCTTGAACAAATCTAAGATGTTCAAATTTGTGTCTCTGTGACATGGTGCAGGTGTAGTGATGTTGTCCCACTTTGTCATCCACACAGGTAACCGCCTACCACAAGGGGAAGATCTGGAATGATGCCGTCAAGGCCGTGCAATCGGTGGAGGGTCGCAGTCGGCGCCTGCCACAAGTGAGGAAGAGATGGCAGGACATCCGGTGCTGGACCCGGAGGATCGCCCGGGTCATGCTGAAGGAGGAGGCTCCTCGCAAGCATGGCGGGCGCCGGCGCCTGACCCACCAGATGAAGCGTGTCCTGGCGGTGGTCTTCCCTGACCTGGATAGGCGGATACAGGAGTTACAGCAGCAGGAAGGGGGTAGGTACATGTGTGTTTGTTGTGTGTCGCCAGCTTTTGTAGCTGCTCAGTCGCCTGGATACACTGCCAGGGTATATATGTGCAGTGCATATCCTGTTCCCCCAAGTCAACCTGTGCTGTTCTTCCTCCCTTCCCCTCCTTGACATGTGTTACCTGGTCTGTGTGTTATCACTATTGCACATGGTCATCTAGGCTGCCAGTTAATCAAGGTGCACACTGCTTTCAGCATCATGTGTGGGGGTGGTCTGCCTGTGCCCTGTCCTGTTCAGGTAATTTGGGGGTGCATAATTGTTGACACTGATGCTGAGTCTCAACATAGGAGTGTGAGGTTTCAAATGAACAGACTTGCAGCATGCATTACCAATGTTGTGGCCTCAGACATGATGTACATGAGTGGGATATATGCATAGTGCCGGGACGGTTGCTCCTGTTACAGTCAGCTCATTCCAGGACCATGGAGCAGTGTGCCCACTACAGTCCCCTGACACAGCCTGCCCTCCTACTCATGTGTGCCATCCAACACTGCGCACATTCACTGTGGGTTCAGCATGGCTCTGCCTCTGTGGCATTGTTCCCTGGCCTAGGTAGTATTTTTCACGTGTGATACATTTGTCCACTGGACAGGGATACACCAGTTTGCTTGTGCATACTCACACTGGGCAGTGCCTGTGTGGCTATTCACAACAATCCGTTGATGTTTGTTTGTGACAAATATATTTTGGCAGCCCTACAAGGTGATGTCGTGTTAATGAAGCTAGTGTTCAAGCACAGTTATTGTAACCCTGAATAAGAGGTGTCACTTCTTGATCGGTATCAGTCACATTGACTCAGGTATGGGTGTGTGTGTGCGGGAGGGGCGTACATGTTCAACCCTGATGTTTCATTGCCATTTCTGACTTGTGTGTGATGATTCGCAGTACAGAAAGTCATCGTGCAGTGGCCCCGTGATGTTGGCCAGTGCTTAATGTTCGTGCTTCGTAGCCTGTGTCAGTTTTTGACAATCGTGTATCCTGCTTGTACATTTTTGGCAACTGTGTGTGGTTCAGATGCTACACAGTTGTGACTTTGTGTGCTGACATCTGTGGGTACATTCTGGCTTGCCATGAGGGGGAACCCACAGTACAGCTAGGCTTTTTTGCTAAACAATTGCAGGCCCATTAGCTTATGCATTGTCCTGGGTGTGGACATGTGTGCCACTCCAGATGACATTCAGTAGGTCATATGTGTAGCCAACTGTGTGATCAGGCGACGGATAGCCATGTGACAAATGACATTATTCAAGTTGTTACTCAGAGAAAATGTCCATTGGCACTCACTACACCTGTCAACATGTCTCAATGTTTCATATGCTTGACCTTGTTGTTTTGTTGTGAAGGACAATGATGTGCCTGCATGACAGATGTCTCCCAAGGAAGTGCACAAGACACCACCTTTACAGTTTCCAGGGACACGCTGGCACATTTTAAAGTAAGGCACAGTTTGAACAAAACTTGTTTGGAGTTCATACATATGCATGTTCCCACAGTGTGGTAGCATTTGGGTTAGTCCTCGGTTGTTGTTGATACCAACTTACGAGTGTCAAGTCATCCAGACCACCGTGGTGTCATGTATATGTACTTACTGATACGCCATTTCTGCCTAACAGTGGCTGATTTGAATGAGTCTGGCAGCTCAGACAATGACTGTGTACATGTAGTTTGGTGTGCACCTCCTTGTGTGACTTCTGCTATACAGACACATGTGTGTTGTGTTCACAGAGTGCCACATTCTAGACATGTCCATTGTGTAAAGGGTTGTGATTCTCCAGGAGTCACAATGTATTTCTTTGGGGTTTCAAAAGTACTCACAGGTCTCTGAGTGTGGGGACACCTTCGGCATTGGCATGTGGTATTTGGCCTTGGGTGCGACAATACTGTTTGGTTCACAGTGAACAAGAGGTGGCATGCCTTCATAGTCTTGCTGTGCTCAACTGATACCAGACACTAGCTTCTCATGATCTTGTGATTTCAAGTTATTTGCTGTTGTGTCCTAATTTTCAGTGTTTCCAAGTGGCATGGTGGGTCAACCAACTGGGGAGTGCAGGGCTTACATATGTGGGGAGTATTCTAGATGTTACTCATGATGCCTTTCCTGATATGCACTGTTGCCTATTTTGTTTGGACTCATGTGTCGGATGTATACAGGTGACTGATTTTTTCCTGTCTCTTCACCTTGCCCACAGCATGATCGGAGGACACCGAATGAGATACCGGCACGGACGTGGAGGAGGGATTGAGCAGTGGTGCCACCGCTGCTGAGGAGTCGGCGGACTCAAGTGGCACCGAGGGCGAGGGGAGTGAGGCGGAGCACCTGCCCAGTACCAACACTGACTACGAGGCTGACGGGTCCGAGGCTGAACTCCCTGAGGGGGCGGAGGCTGCTCCAACAGCTGGCAGCAGCACTCCATCCGTACCCGCCCCCTTCATTCCCATCACCGCCCTCCCACTTGCTCAGGTTCCTTCTGTCCGTGCTAGGCCACACCGTGTCTCCTTCGTGCCAGGCACCGCACCCCCTGCCCCTGTCCCCCCTGCTGCCCTCACTGCTGAGTCTGTGGACATTCAGCTACAGTTGCAAGTTGGGCAGACATCGATCCTGACAGTCCTCCATGGCCACACCAGACTGCTGACCCAGATGGTGTCGTACATGGAGGGCATGTCATCAGCGATGTCTGACCAACGGATGTTGCTGAGGTCCCTGGACTCGTCACTGACGGCAGTAGTGAGTCACCTGCAGCGCTGCGTCCCCCCTACCCCAGCCCCATCCACAAGTCCCACACCCATGCCTGTCCAAAGCACACCAAGACATCCACACACACGCACCCCACCAGACACAAGCAGCACACCACCACGTAAGGGCAAGCGCACACCTCCTGACACGCACACTCAGGGGGAAGCAGGCACACCCACTGGGTCTGGGGCACACAGGCAGGCACGCAGCCACAGTCCTCGTCCACATGACTCACTCCCCAGTCCCTCCGATGTCACTCCCCTTGGCTCCCCTGCCGCAGATTCGGAGAAGGAGGCCTACTTTTCTGGGCTGGGCCTCAGCCCCACTAGTTCACCTGGCCGGAAACGGTCAAGGCACTCCACGGGTAGGGGAGTTAAGTCCCCCAGCCTGTCCACCACCTCCCCCAGTAGCGGTGCGACCCATCCCTCCAACCCCCCCTCCTTGGGGCCTGTTGTTTCTCCGGGTGCAGGGGAGACGCTTGAAGAACTGGCAGAAGTGTGCAGCGCGAGCTCACCTCCACCTTTGGCGCTGCCCCACCCCCTGTGGTGGAGTCGTCCGTCCCTGCACCTACCACACTAACCCTTCCCCCTCCTGTCCCTGCGGTGCCTGGTCCTTCCCCACATGATGCCCCCCCCCAGTCGACGACACAGAGTCTTCTGATGTGCAGACAAGCTAGGGGAGACGCATGGCCATGTGTCCCCCCCGAGGACTGATGATATGGACTGGCCATTGGCCTTTGTGAATAGTCTTATTTAAAAATTATTATTTTCATGCTGAATAAAGCATTTTCTATTTTCGTTTGAAAAGTCTTGCATTTCAGGTATTGATGTTGATGCTGATGCTAAAGGAGTTGGGGTTGTGGGCATGTGTTATGTTTCAGGGAAATGTTGTAGTCTGCTGCTCATGGGGTGGAACCTGGTATCTGCGTGCCATCACAAGGTCTCTGCAAAGATTCTTTCTCGTGTAGGCTCTTTGTGTTTGGAGACATTGTCCCAAGGAGTGTTCCTTCCTCTGTGGCACCTGACATCTTCCCTGAAGAGAGTTGCACAATTGTTGTGTTGACCTGTGTCTACATTTCCTTTGTTGGTGATGGATCCCTTCAACTCTGGCCATGCCTGCTCAGCAATGTCTCCGGCTGCATCGTCTGTGCCATCCTTGCTACTCACTGTACTTGTGTATAGAGTATTTTGCCCTGCCTTCATGGAGAAATTGTCCCTTTTCCGCACAATGTATGTGTGTAATCCCAGTCTAGCACACATATGGTACTTGTTCTGCTGGGTATTTGAACACCTGACTCACAATTGTGGGCATTGTATCTGTGGGAACTCCACCCTATTCCTTTCATGACAGACAACATCTTGGTGGGTGGCCCAGCATCTGAACATTCCTATCAGTCCTGGGATGTGCGTGACAGTGTGTGTTCTCTTTGGCTCTCTTAGTTTAGTAGGCAGTGACATGACTATACAGTCTTGTGGCATGATCTCAGTGTGTGTTTTGTGCTGCATCTGCCAGGGGTGGGTATGCATGTGTTATTTGTCCTCACACCCACATGTGGTGTGTCATGCAGTGGGGGAAAGACATCCATCCTCCTGGGAGTGGGACACTGCTGTCAGTGATGTGTTGTTATGGCACTATCATCATTGTCCAAAGTTAGGGATGCGTACATACACCCATGGAGTTGTGGTCATCTGATAATGATGTACACCCCCCCATGTCTCTGTCCACTGCTGGGAGTCCTCTGCACCCACTCATATATGTCTGTCCACTGCTGGGAGTCCTCTGCACCCACCCCCATGTCTCTGTCCACTGCTGGGAGTGATGGGCACCCACCCCTCACATGTCCCTGTCCACTGCTGGTATTCTTCTGCACCCACCCCCATGTCTGTGTCCACTGCTGGTATTCCTCTGCACCCACCCCCATGTCTCTGTCCACTGCTGGTAGTGATGGGCACCCACCCCTCACATGTCCCTGTCCACTGCTGGGAGTCCTCTGCACCCACCACCATGTCTGTGTCCACTGCTGGTATTCCTCTGCACCCACCCCCATGTATCTGTCCACTGCTGGGAGTGATGGGCACCCACCCCTCACATGTCCCTGTCCACTGCTGGGAGTCCTCTGCACCCACCCCCATGTCTGTGTCCACTGCTGGTATTCCTCTGCACCCACCCCCATGTCTCTGTCCACTGCTGGGAGTGATGGGCACCCACCCCTCACATGTCCCTGTCCACTGCTGGTATTCCTCTGCACCCACCCCCATGTCTGTGTCCACTGCTGGTATTCCTCTGCACCCACCCCCATGTCTCTGTCCACTGCTGGGAGTGATGGGCACCCACCCCTCACATGTCCCTGTCCACTTCTGGTATTCCTCTGCACCCACCCCCATGTCCCTGTCCACTGCTGGTATTCCTCTGCACCCACCCACCCACCCACTTGCGCCCTTGCTGTGGTACACTGCTGTCCTGGGCATACACCACCCCCAATTTACAGCTGATGTGCTGCACCAAGCCGTACACCTACATCCGTGGCGTGTGTACGCCTTGTATCCATCATGTAATGGGGCTGTAGGGGTACGGGTGGTACGGCCCATACCCATGCTCTGGGGGCGTGGGTACGGGCTGAACCACCATTGTGGCGGTGCCGTAGGGGTACGCGTGGTACGGCCCGTACCCATGCTCTGGGGGCGTGGGTACGGGCCGTACCACCATTGTTGCGGTGCCGTAGGGGTACGCATGGTACGGCCCGTACCCATGCTCTGGGGGCGTGGGTACGGGCCGTACCACCATAGTGGCGGTGACGTAGGGGTACGCGTGGTACGGCCCGTACCCACGCTCTGGGGGCATGGGTACGGTCCATACCACGCGTACCCCTACGTCACCGCCACAATGGTGGTACGGCCCGTACCCATGCCCCCAGAGCGTGGGTACGGGCCATACCACCATTGTGGCGGTGACGTAGGGGTATGCGTGGTACGGCCCGTACCCACGCTCTGGGGGGCGTGGGTACGGGCCGTACCACCATTGTGGCGGTGACATAGGGGTACGCGTGGTACGGCCCGTACCCATGCTCTGGGGCGTGGGTATGGGCAGTACCACCATTGTAGTTGTGACGGGTACAAGTCGACGTCCACTTCCGTTGTGGAGGTAGGTAGGGATTGGTGGACACGCCCCCCCCAGTGACCAGAGCCTGGAGGTCATTTCTGTGCAGGACATACGTATATTTGTAATTGGGTGGGGGTAATGTTTCCTGCCCCAGACCCCCCCCCCCCCCTTTGCCCCTGGGTGTTGTTCTGACCTTCTGCGGCGGTTTCTGAACACGAGGTCGTAGGCTATGAGGGCCGGGATGACGCGTAGGTTGGGGTCCATCGCTGTCCGTCGCGTACCGGTGCTCCTTCTTAGCGTCGTCCTCAATTTCCCGGGAGTTTTTGGCTGCCGTAAAAAAATAGCGGTGCGGAGTGACGTAGGCACGGATCGTACTTGGTGGTCCGTAAAACGCTGCCTGACTCCGTCCGGACGTCGCGGACGCGCTGTCCAGATTCAGATTTGTAATGTATTTTTTTGCCGGTCGGTCTTTTGTACGACTCGTATGGAAATGGTATTTCTGTGTGAATCGTACTTGCGAGTTTGTAAGGTGTTTTTCACGGGTACGAGTCGGAAGGAGAAAACGCTCCTTACGACCATTTGTACCCGGGTTTTACAGGATCGGAATCGGCACCAAGCCGTTAATTTTGGTACTTTCGATTTATATCGTTTTTTACCGGGAAGTTAGAGTCCCCTGCTTATTCACTTAAAATGAATTAGGAATTATTTTATATTAAGCTTTTGGCGTTATGGCCACACAGGACAAGGCAACATTGGCTGTTGCTTTTTTCAAAGCACTGCTTCCCTCTTTCGCTCCCACCACTCTTATTTTCTCTTTCTCTCTCTCTCTCTCCCACCCTCTCCATTTATCTCACTTCTTTATTCTGTGTTCTCTCTCTCTCTCTACCCCTACCCCTTAATTCTCTCTCTCTCTCCCCCTTTCTCTCCCCTTCACTCACTCTCTCTCCCTTTATTTCTCTCTCTTTATCCCCTTCATTCTCTCTCATCTTGCTCTCTCTTCTCTCTCACTCATTCTCCCACTTGAGCATCATCTGCGATCCCTTCTTCCATTCTGTATCTTTTGCATTTGCTCCTCCACTTTGCTCCTTTTTGGCCTGCGGTTGTACAAATCTACACAGCAGGCAAGGAGGCTTTCCAACGGTATCATTACACTGCAGTGTAGTCCTAACATTTAACACACAAATTGAGTATTTGACTTAGATCACAAAACTATGTATCAATGTTTGACATACCTATCTATTGACACACATTATTTGTTCCATGGGTGCTTTAAAAATACACTCCCGGTGTTTCGGCAGCAAGGTCGCATAACCATTATTTAGTGTTTGTTGATCAAACATGCAGACAGCACGGCTTGTTCATGCTTACATTAGAATACTAAATTGAGAAGTGTCAGCAGGAAACAGACCAAAGAAGACCGGGGTGGTGCTGTCGAGGAGGTCCCAGATTTCGGTGGCGTGTTTGTGGAAGGATCGGACATTGAGAAGGATGCATTGCAGGGTCTTCGGTTCGGTTGTGTTCTTGCGGGCTGGTTGTGCTGGGTCCGTGGTCTTGGCGGTGCTGCAGGTGTGCTGGCAGCGGTGACAGCTGAAGGGTCCGTGGGTGTCGGCTGATGATGCTAGCTTGCAGTTGTTGTTGCGGCCTGGGTTGAGAGCGTGGAGTGCCGCTGGGTCGTAGCGTTGGCGGTGCAGAGATCCAGGGTTCCTGGTGCTGGTCGCAGTCGGGTCACCGACGGGTGGAGACGGGCTTGCCTTTGGCACGCCGGCAGCGCGACCACCATTAAGTAGGGGTCTGGGAGGGCTGGACAGCTGGGAGGCGGGAGCGGGGAGGGGAGGTGGATTGGGCCGGTCGCACTGGTCGTGCTGGGGGGAGGGGCCGCGGGGGCAGCAGCGGTGGAGAAAAACGGGCTAAAAAGGCAAAAGGAAAAAAGTGCAAATAAGGCAGCAAAAGTGCAAGAAAGAGTGGAAGAAAGTCACAGAAGACACAGAAGGAGAGTGAAAGGGGAGATTGACGAGTGAAAAACGGAGGAAAGACACCGAAGGAGAGTGTAGGGGGAGCTTGAAATGAGGAGAAAACGACAGAAAATGAAGCAACGACCCAGAAGGAGAGTGGAGGGGGGAGATAGCAGTGAGGGAAAAAAACGAGTGAAAAAGGAGAGAGAGAGAATGGAGACAGAGGTCCACTGGACCACCAGGGATGAGGCGCAGGTATAGCCTGCGGGTGGAGGAGGGCCTCGAACACCAACACTCGTGAGTGCAGGGGCTCGGGGGAAGGCCTCACTTAATGGTGGAGCTGTGAGGGAGGCAGGGCAATTTCACTGACAATGAGTCAGTGGTCTTGCTCCTGATCTGATTGCCAAGTACCAGTGGAAATCAATGGCAATTCGCCTATGGTTTATGTAGAGTTCAGAGAGAAGCAAAGTGCTGCATGTCTCTTGGGCAATGATTTGATTGCCCTTGGTTTAGAACCAGGACCAGACGTCTACCTGGCTTGGACCAAATTGCCTGTGTTGACTAGAATACAAATGCACACAGGCTCAGGAAGACACAGGGATGATTCCTGTTCTGCAAAGACCAGAAAACGGTAAGCAGATCAGGGCAGGCTCAAAGAAGGGGCAGGGTGTGGCATCCATAGCCCAGCTTCAAAATTAGAGGAGGATGAGACACTCGAGTTTGGGTCACTGCTAGAGCTGCAGCATTTGTTAGCTTCTGCAGGACCTACCCTAGAGGAATTTTACCAGGCATCAACTGAGTGCCCTACATTTGTGAGTCTGTAGTAGGAAGCTCAGAAGCCAGGAGCTTTTAAGAGGCTGATGATTCCCTTAGTGAACAAGAATTTCCTGTTGTCACTGATCCACAAAGAGCCTTTATCAGGTAAACTGGACGTAAAAAACACCTACGGTGAGTTAGATTCTTTGGGGGACCTTTACTAAACCTTCATGCAACACAGGGCATCAAACAAAAATATGTGAAAGGGAGATAGCAGAAATACTCCATATTCACAAAAGTATAGAGCATTTCTGTTCTCACCTTGCGCTGGCATACTGTGTGTAACCTAGACGTATTTGGACAAAATATCGAAGTATACATTTGGAGATACACAAGTAAGTAATATTATTTTCAAGAATATCTGTGTTTTCTTTATCATTTTCAATAATATAGTTGTTAAAAATATCGTTTTTCAATTATCTTTATGTTTTACTTCATATATTCATTTTAGGTTTAAATCTTTTTATTGTTATACATCAAAACATCAAAACAGTGCCATCAATAGTAAGTCATGGAAAGCGATGAAACACAGCATGGCATACCACATAAAAAGAAATAAAACCAGCTCTCTCCCCTTCCCCACTCGCTCCCCTGGGTCCCAGCCCTACACGCTCCCATCCCCTCACATCCATCTAAAACCCCACCAGGACCAGTTTAATGTAGTGTCGCTATAGCCAAAACAAGGCCTCTAGGCTGTTGTGCCCGGTGGTGCAAGTGGAGTGGATTCCAGTGGGGGCTCCAAGAGCCACAAAAGGCGCAAGTACTTGGGGCAGGTGAGTTCCCTCATCTCGGTGCCAAGTAGGGAAAGAAATGGGTGCCAAAGATCTGAAAAAGAGGCCCTGTCTCCCTGTAGTGAGAGAGTTATGCTTTCCACACCCAGAACATACTATAGTTTGTGCAAACACCCCTGGTATGCGGGTATTCTATCTGTGCCCCAGTGGAATATTATGTTCTGCAATGCTGCTCCGAGGGCTATGTCTGCCCTTGCGCAACCTGAGGGGGAATGTAAGCGCGTTAGCAAGACCCAAGACAACACACGCCGGGAAGCGCTGTAGCTGCGTGTTAAAGTGGTCATCTACATCATTTAAGATTTGTTACCAATAGGGGAGAATGGCATGAAAGTCCCATAATAGGTGTGTCAATGTGCCCTCATATCCGCTGTTCCTCTAGCAGTGCAGAGAGCGATTGCAGTTGTATCTGTGTAATCTGGGAGGCGTAATGTCCCAGTAGGTGACTACATTGGTCGCTTTTTCAATACTGGAGACATCCCGTGCAGTTTGGCGTGTTCAATAGAAAATGTTGCCACATTCCTTCTGTGAAACTATTCGCCCCAATTCTTCTTCCCAGTGCCGTTTCCCTACCGAAGGGATCACAGTTTCTGGGGGTTGCAGAAGATGATAGAGTTTAGTGATTAGGTGTGAGTTAGATGTCTTGGTGTGAAGCCATTTTTCGTATGGAGTTAGTGGTCTTTGGGCCCCTGGTTGCACCGAGGCATGCATAACCCAGTGTCTTACCTGATGAAAATGATACCGTTCAGCCTCTGGAAAATCTAATTCGGAGCGGATGTCTTCGACGGTCAATAGGCCTTCCAAGTCAAAAAGGTGTCCAATGGACCTGCACCCTTCTTTATCCCAGAGTTTGAAAGCCCTCTGATCTTGACCTGGGGTAAATTCCACATTTTTACCTATAGGTGTGAGG
The DNA here is from genome assembly GCF_964204655.1 of Triturus cristatus. Classification (NCBI taxonomy): domain Eukaryota; kingdom Metazoa; phylum Chordata; class Amphibia; order Caudata; family Salamandridae; genus Triturus; species Triturus cristatus. The sequence continues at coordinate 1,366,121,311 of NC_140591.1, forward strand.
GGTGATGGGAAGGTGGTTAAACCATATATTTTTGCAGTGGAGTCCCAGACCTTTAAAGTCATGCGAGTGATTGGTGAGCCATATAAACCACCTGGGCGTTGAGTCTTATGAAGAAAGGGAATCCACAGTGCCTGACCCGCACTCGCTCTTTCCATAAATGGCCAGTGTTTTTCTGACTCTCTACGAGACCATTCTAGCAAAACGCACAGTTCGGTAGCTTGGTAGTATTGGGCTATATTGGGGACTCCCAGTCCACCCTCTCTGGGAGGTCTGTAGCTTAACTGTTTGCTCATTCTAGGCTTTTTGTCGGCCCACACAAACAAACAGAATTCCTGCTGGAGTGATTTAATAACACCAGGGAGGCACCACTGGGAGTGTTTGAAAGATATATAATTTTTTGGGTAACACGTTCATCTTGAGCGCCTCCACTCGGCCAAGCCAAGAAAGGCTGAATGGCCTCCAGCGGCGTAGATCTTTATGGACATAGTAAAGTAGATGGTTATAGTTCAGGGTAGCAGTAGCATGCGTGGACATCGTCAACTTGATCCCTAGGTATGGGGTCCATTCCGTCTCCCATTGAAGTGGGACGGCACGCGTAAGAGCCTCCCTGGTGGAGGACCGTAGGGAGATCCCCAGGATCTGCGATTTTGCAATGTTGACCCGAAAACCAGAGGCCCCTGCAAAGCTCTCAAGTTCAGTGAAAAACGCAAGGATGGAAGTCTGAGGCTCCTCCAATGTGGCGACCATGTCATCTGCGTAGAGACTGATGGTATGGAGATCCCCCCGCCCCGAATTGGACTCTGGAGATCAACAGGTTCTCCCGCACCCTCTGGGCTATGGGCTCCATGTAAAGTGCGAAGTGCAGCGGGGAGAGCGGACACCCCTGCCTCGTACCACGAGCGATCGGGAAAGAATGTGAGGAACAGCCGTTCACACGCACTGTGGCCGTGGGGTGGCTATAGCCTGTAATTAACGAATGAAGCACCTCCTGTTAACTACAACATACAGAAGATCTGTTGCTGTATCAGCTTCTGTAGTCCACTTTCCTGCGGTTATGCGGTTTGTGGCTGAGACAATTCCAATTCAGGTTCACTTGTCTCCATAACTGCAGTCACTGCAGCACTGAGAAAGAAACATGTCCTTAGGTTTTGTTGGTAGTGTGCTGTTGATGCAGGAATCTCAGCCTCTTTCTGTCCAGAAGAGGCTGTAGCAGGTTTGTCACATTTCCTGAAAAAGGATGAGGGCTTGATGCCATTGGTGGCACTGGCAACTTGCTTTTTCTCCACTCCACTGGCCAATTTCTTGGCATGAACCTCCTTCTTTGGGGTATCTTATTAACACTACCACTTAGCACTAGAAGCAGAAGCGCTTGGCAGTGGAGGACTCTGATGTCACTGTCAGCTGATTCCTTCAGGAAATTCAGGACCATGTAAGATGTTCTCTGCAGCACCTGTAAGCAAAGCAACAAACAGAATCGGTGAAATATGGACAATAGAAGAATTTAACCAATGTAACTCAAGTGAAGTTGTCATCATCATCCCAAATGATTAACAGTAGTGTATTCAAAAAACATACATCAACTATTTTTTACATGACAACAACATTACATAGAAAGATTAGTTTGTGTACCTCCAAAGCCATGGTGGGAACCCTATTGGAGACAGAAGATGCAGGAAAAAAATACACAAACAATTGCTGGTGGCTCAGCAGGCCACATGGCCCATGGGGACTTCAAAATTGAAAAATGACTAAAAAAACACATTGTGCTACAATTAGCCACAAGCATAAATAAATATATCAGAAAAAAAAACAAAAATATGACCAATAATGTCATGGGCTTCTTATGTCAATGGTCCTATGAAATGGCTTTTAAAAGTGGTATAACGGATTGAAGCACACTCTGGCCTCACATAATAGTGGAAGCAACCACATCCACCACAAGGCCACTGAAGAAGAAGGCATGGAGAACAAAGACAAAATGGTCAACAAACACACACATACACTAACTGGCTTCACAAGATGGTGGTCACAACATGGCAAGAAAAGAAGGAGGCAGAGAGAATACACACACACACACTGGCCACAGAAAATGGCCACCACAGCATGGCCATCAAAGAAAGGGCATCGAGAACAAAGTGCCCTGTCCTGCCTGGTGCACTCTCCCAAAAATTTAGAATAATTATATTTAATTTAACCGTAGCCAAACTCCAGCCACCCACCAAAAAAGATACAAAATTAAAAATTGGATCAAAATGACTGCTGCATGCCCTCCCTCTAACAACAAACTTTTTTCAAATTGCTGCATTGAACTTACTTGATTTCTACCAAAAAGGTAAGATACCACCGGTGTAGATACAGCAAGTATTGGAGGGGGGGGGGGGGGGGGGGGGGGGGGGAGAGAGAGAGAGAGAGAGAGAGAGAGAGAGAGAGAGAGAGAGAGAGAGAGAGAGAGAGAGAGAGAGAGAGAGAGAGAGAGAGAGAGAGAGAGAGAGAGAGAGAGAGAGAGAGAGAGAGAGAGAGAGAGAGAGAGAGAGAGAGAGAGAGAGAGAGAGAGAGAGAGAGAGAGAGAGAGAGAGAGAGAGAGAGAGAGAGAGAGAGGAGAGAGAGAGAGAGAGAGAGAGAGAGAGAGAGAGAGAGAGTTTTCCCTCCTCATCCCAAATCAAAAGTGACCATGGGTTGGACAAAGCAGAGGGATTAGTCTTCAGGACAGGGAAGAGGAAGTTGCTACTGTGTGTACAATAGCCTCTGAGTCTCTGTATCAATTCCTTCCTGTTTAAATAAAAACATGTTTGTGCTGCGAAAATACCCAAAAAAGTCCATTTGGGTAAGAATTGAACTTGCAAATACATTTCGAGTTGATTTTCAATCTGCTCGAGTAGAAAATCTACTTGAAATGCTGTACGGCAACCACTCGTATTAAAGTACTTCCGCTCACATTATCAAAATGACCACTGAATGTTCTGATCATTGTTCGTAAAAAGACAACGTAAGCATTCATGCTCTCATATTTAATGAGTCTTGCGGACCTAATGGTCCCAATGGTAGAATGGGTTGTGGGATATGGCATTATGACATTACAATCAGTAATTTTGTGTCACAAGAGTAATGCAGAATTACCGAATTATTCCAATCATGCTGGAGAAAATTACAATTATGCCCAGCCATATTTAAGTCCCAATACTAAAGATTGCATCCATTCTACCCCAATGGTGCTCTTGATATACTTTCACCAAAAACAATTGCCTTGCTTTCTCCCTAATACTGCAAGTAAAATTTACTGCTCAGTTCAAACAATAACTTTCAAATAAAGTTGTTTGACACTTTCTGCATTATCATTATCTAGTACATGCTGCCTGCGTTAACCCCTCAACCACATTCGGCTTGATTTTCTTTTCTCTGCTTCCTTTTTTCAATTACAATAAAAGAGTTCCATCAAGCTGGAAGATGTGATCTGGAATCTGAAGGACAAAGACTGTTCTACCACAAGATGAAAACCACACACAAGTAAGCCCTTGACAAGGAATCAACGGGCAAAACATGGATGTGGTCATGGTCAAAGGAGCAGCTTTTATAGTACTGTACCCAAGATGACCAGTGGGAATTCAACACCCAGTGAAATGGTGCACTGGGCCTCAGCAATTACAGAATAAACCTGAAATAGAAAGAGAGCCATCACAAATGTGCAAACCAGCTGGTAGGCCACTGTATAGGTCGACTTCATACTGATATCTGCAGTCCATCCAGAGAAAATAACTGGGGTTAGCTCCACAGTAATTACTAAGGCAGAGAGTGGTAGTAGGGAGGCATGCGGTAGAGCAGGTATTGACAGTGCATGACATAGATACAAGGGACAGCTTGCCAGGGAAGAACAAGAATTACAGGATGTCAGACTGAGTTCAGGAATGCACCAAAGCAGAGCTTGCTAAAATGTTGGACTTGGGTGTGATTGAACTTCCCATAATCCTTAGGCCAGTCTAGTAGTATTGGTGCCCAAGCAATGATACGGAGAATTTCACTTTTGTCTGTATACCTGGTTCTCAATGAGGTGGCTAAGACAGATGCACAACTCGTTCCCAGGGCCGATGAGCTAGTGGAATGGCTGGATGCTGCTAAATATGTGATTACTTTTGGAAAGACTGGTGCCTGCTGGTAGACAGTATTTGTTCCTAGTGTCAAAGAGAAGACTTCATTCTCTATGCTTGAGGTATTGTACCACTTTAGGGACATGCAATTAGGTCTGAGGAATGCTCCTGCCAATTGTTTTGTGCTTAGTAAACTACATTGTCTCAGGGCTGGAGGAGTTCTGTGTAGCCTACCTTTACAACACTGGAACCATTAACAATTTGTGGTGGACCACTTGAGGCACCTAGAAAAGGTGTTAGCCAGGATACAGGGGGGGAAATAACCATCAGGGCACTCAGGTGTCAGATGGGGCTGTCCTCTGTAGTCTACCTTGGGGACCTGTTGAGCTTCGTCTCACCCAGGCTCTGATGAAAGTCTTTTGAGGATTCACTGGATATTACAGGAACTTTTTGGCCTCTGTGGGTTCAGAGCTGTGCCCTTAACAGCTCTAACATCCAAAACTAAGAAACTCATTTGGACTGTGAAGTGTCAAAGACTTTCAAGGACCTGAAGGCTGCACTATACAAAGCTCCTCTGATGAAGGCACATGACTGCAGTAGAGAATGACACTTCTGACTAGGTACTCCTCAAATTGATGAAAAGGGAAAAGAATGACAAGTGTTATTTATCACAGACGGATTCCTAAGGAACAGAACTGGGCTGGCAATGCTTTGAGTGAGAGTGGAACCTGCGGAGGCTCTGGCTTTACATGTTCATTACAAAGAAGTAGCCCAGACAAATCACAAGTCAATTAAATGATTGATGGCATTTAAGGTTGGTAGTCCTAAATTGTTGAGATTGTTTATCTTGCTACAAGGCCCAGTGGAGCACAAAGCCAGAATGCAATATGGGAATGTAGGTGGACTCTCTTGGCGGTTTTGCCTATCTGACAACTAAAATTCTCCAATTGAGTAGAAAGGTTCCCGGTAGTCTGATCTTGGAGGAATGTCTATTGGCAGGAGAATGTCCCAATGCCCTGAGTGCCCAAGTGCATATGAAACTGGTATCTTGACTTTTTGTTTGGCCGTGGGTTCACACTAATCTAGCATATGTGCAGATGCATAGGCCTGTCATTAGTAATGTAAGGTGCAGAACCTATTCCGTGACCTGGAGGGGTGCCCAAAGTATGCCTTCATAATGGATATTAGACATGTTTCCTCGCCATGGTTAAGTCACATAAAAAACAGGTGGCAGCGTATCGAGATTTTGTGGATCTTTGGTGTGACCATACCTTTTTTCTCTGTCCGAAGAGAGTTGTCTTTTGCCCCCTCTTGCTTAAAGTTCTATTTGGCATGGGGACCTCAAACCTTCCACTTCACTGCAAATGCATGTATGTGTAATCGGTGTGTGACACATATGTGGTAGTAGGACTCTTTATGTGGTGAGAGTCTAAGTGCTAAGAGCAGTGGGATGCGTGTTGGCTGACCCTTTGCTTAGCATGGCACAAGACAGAGGATGGAAACAGCCTCCTCAGAAGGTGGAAGTGTATAGCTTGAATTCCTATGGTAGAAGTATGGAGATCCAGACACTGAAGTGAGGGAGAATGGAGAGAGAGCTACCTAAACAAATTAAATGAGAGCCTTGTTAACAAGGGGGTGCTTGAGCACTGATACTTGATGGATGAAAGGGGTGAGGTGTAGGACAACAGTTTCTGTTTTTTAAGATAGGAAGTTTCTAGACAGGGCCTGCCCTTTTTTGTCCAACCCCAATTACTGCTGCAAGAAGGCTGATGACAGTCAGGCACACTTGTTTTGGATACTTCTGCTGGGAGCCAGGACTATTGATCCCTTCTGTGAAAGCCATCACCTTGCACAAAAGATTTATCTATGGGACAGTCAAAAAATGACACTTAATAGAAAACCGACCCAACTGGTTCTGAAGCTTTGGACAGTGGATCCATAATCTCATTCTGAAAATGAGTATAAAAGTGAAACCCAAGCCACCTCTCTGTGTTTCAGTTGAAATGTTTTTTGACCAAGGAAGGGAGTGCTCCATAGAGTACTTGAGGCTGGTGCCTGCATGTTAGGCACTCTTCCAGAGGAAGCCTGCAGCTTACTGGAGAAGTTGAGTGTTTGCCTATGCTCCTATCAGCTTTCTTGTCCCCCGATCCAGAAAGGGAAGGGGAGCACCTGGCCCTGCAGGAGGAAAGACAGTCTAGGCACAGAAAACCAGCATGTTCATGGCATGCGCATCACCCAGTAGTAGCCAATGTCGAAGTGTGAGAACTCCCCAGTCTCCCAATACAGTTCCTGGTGTGAGGTGCTCAAGAAGAGGTGTACCAAATCACCATCTTATAGCCCACCTTTCGCAAAGCTGACCCCGTGGGCCAGATGTTCCTGCTGTCATTAGAAGTGCAGTATGTGAGGAGTCCCTGTATTGGACTGGAAACTGTACCTTTCTATGATGGGCACCTGCAGGCCCCAGTGGTGACAAATACTGAGGATGAGCATCCACCAGCATTGACTGCAGAGGCCACATCTGCCTAAGACAAACGCCAGCCTTCATTTGCCAAGAGTTCACAACTGCTGATGAGGCAACCAAATGCACTTTTCAACACTAGTGATCCAGGAAGGTGCAACACAACCGTCCACGTTCCCATTAACCAATGTTGAACTCTGCAGGTGCAGCTTCACTGACCACACCAGGCCACGACACAGATCTATCACAGTATTTGTGCAGGTAACATAGGGCAGTACCCACACAAACAAAGAGACTTGAATAACAGCACACAAAGGAAGTTCACTGCTATGATAGTAACCTTTGCCAATGCAAACTAGTTGGGCCTAAACAACTGTAAATCAACATACAATCAATTTGGGGAAATCAACGCTTTGCACATATAACAACATTAACTCGCAACACGAAAATGTATTGAAAATGTATTTTTCACTTTTAGATTGATCATAGTTACTGTAGGACTGCATTTTAAAATGGCTCATGTAGTGGCCCCTTTATTTTGGGAAATGTTAACCTTTATTTCTAGATGAAAGCTGAGGCAATTTTTAAAATGTGTGTTTTGTTGTTTGAGATTGTGGTGGAATTTCTTAATTGAATGGAGTCCTTACGAGTGCAAACCCATACGTCTTACCTGCTAGTTTGAAGATCACAGTCAAGCCTTGCTTGTGAAAAGTTGTATTTATGTAATGGAACTAAAACTACCCTTTTCTTTCTTTGCTTGATTGATTTGCTGTTTGAGAACCTACATTATTAATAATAGAATTCTTTTGTTTTAAAAACTTATGAGCAGCTATTAGATTCATATTTCAGACTCCCTCTCTCTCACACTAGAGATTTAGATGCCTTTTACATTGCCCAAAGGAGTTTAACTTGACTCTTGGGCAGAGGCCTTCCCTCCCTACTAGACAAAGATTTACTAGGTTCAAAGATTCAAAAACACTTTATTCGGATAACATCGTATCCACAAAAGCACAAAAACAAAACAACAAACAGGTTAAAAATATACAGGTAAGAGAATCATAATAAAAACCATTAGCATCATACAATATACAATGATCTTTAAATTCATAAAAATTCATGAATAAGTTATATAAAAGCTCAAAGATTAGACATCGCTTGACGTGCTCGTACTGCAATTCTCAAAAAAGTGCCTGTGCCAAAAACCAGCTCTTCATCGTCCAGGGTAAGTAGCTTCAAATATGCATTTTCCAAGCTGCTGGGCGTAAGCTTGTTAAAATACGGAGTTAAAAGCCACTTAATATACTTTAGCTAGTGTTTACAAAAAAAACAGAAAGTGTAAAATAGATTGGCCACTCTCACGATCGCACGGACAAGAGAAATGATCACGGTCGGAGGGGTGGCCAAGGGGAAAATATATTACAAATTTAAGTGCCCGCCCGTAAGCAAAACAAAAGACTCCTCTCCCAATGGCTCATAGCCAAGGTGATGTAGTTAGCCAGCGGGTTACAGAATTTTCAATGGCCATATAGCTATAGACAAGAGATTTTTGGGGTTCCTTTTCAATCCTTTCCGCTCTATATAGCGAATAGAGTGCACTCCTAAGCTCATTTTTATTCATAGTCATTGCTGTGCTAGGATTTGAGAAAATACTTCCCTTGTTAACGCTACATAGCCTCTGAAGCACCCCTGACAGCCATGGTATGTCCTTCCCTTTCTCACATCCTGTACAATCACTGATAATCGCTCTTGTTAGCGATGTGGCCGGGTTTTTCCAAACGGATAACCAGAAAAGGGCAGGGAGAGCCCTAATAAAATCTTCTACATAAGTTAAGTTCCCTATGGCAAGTATATTGGGGTGTGAAGATTGGGACACCTAATAACTCCCTGCAAAATTTGTTCTCTTCCTGTTGAATGCAGGTACTCTTGGCAAAGCCCCAAACCTCAGCGCCATATGTGGCTGTTGGCACACATTGAGATTGAATTTGTTTTTAAATAGCTAAAATGGCACCTGTTCTCTTTGTGCATGGAAGACTAAGAATCGAGTTGGTGGCCTTTTAGAACTTGCTCCTGGAGTGAGCCATATGCCAGTCCGGGTCACTAAGCCTCAGCTCGATATGCGGGCTGGCGGTGAGGCAGGCAAACAAACAAACGTTCAACACGGGCTCCCGCACTGCTGGAGCCCTGGCCGCCTCTTATGCGCCTCCTGGCACTCGGAAAATGGGTAGGCGCCTACCCTGGCGCGTAGCACTATGGGGATTGGAGTCCCCACCTTGATATGCAGTCTGGCAATGTGGCAGGCAAAGAAACAAACGTTCATCACAGGCTCCCGCGCTGCTGGAGCCCCGGCCGCCTCTTATGCACCTCCTGGCGCTCGGAAAATGTGTAGGCGCCTACCCTGGTGCGCAGAACTATGGGGGTTGGAGTCCCCACCTCGATATTAGGGCTGGAGATGTGGCAGGCAAACAAACAAACGTTCAACACGGGCTCCCATTAATCAAGATTTACTTGATTAATGGACTCAGCCTTTCAGAGGCTATCCATGCTAACACCTTCTGCCTGACTTCTCCCCAACTCTCCTGACTTTTCCCTAGCTTAGTTGAGTAGGGGTTTCCTTCCGTGGGAGCATGAGTATGCTTTGATTCATTTTAGGACAACTTTATAATAGCTGTCTTTGCATTTATGATTTAGAATTGTTTTGAATTTTATTGACTAATGCATTTATAAATTGACTACTGATTTACAACTAATTTGATGATTTGAACTTGTAACTTTGTTAATCTTTTAATAGACCTTCATGGTTTGCAAATACCTTGTGTCATCTTGAAGTGTGCTTCAAGTTATCAAAATGTGTTGATTGCCAGGTCATCCTCGATCTGAACTACAGGTCCATTTGCCTGAGTGTAGCCTGTAGTTGATTTTACACCAGAACAATATGTACAGAGCAAAGTGCTGCAGCAACAGTGGTCTGCCCCTGAACATAACCTGCACTTCTATTCACATCTTGCCCAAAGTTACCCCAGTGGGAAAATCCCTGACAGAGAGAGATAGAGAGAGAGAGAGAGAGAGAGAGAGAGAGTGAAGGGGGATGTAGGCACCAGAGAGGGCATCAGCAATTCATTAGTCCATGAATGAAGATAGCAACTCAATCAACTTTGGAATGTTTGCTCTTCTGTATTATTAAGGACTTTATTGCCAAAACATTGGGCTAGACATATTATTATTCTGCCTGTTGGTTGAGTGCTGAGTCTGAGCTCTTGCCCCACAAACTACCGTCCTCAGAACGCTTTGACTGTTTGCTGCCCTGAGAGTCAAGTGCAAAAGTGTGTACTTGGCCAGGTTTGTAGAACCATAGTACAATGCACTCCAGGACACCAGCGGCAAAGGACGTCAACCACCACTGCTCCAGGACACTTGTGACAAACAACCTCAACCACCACGTGGTCCCCTGAATATATTCTGACATGCAACAATAAGAGGTGGACACACAGGGAGGAACAAACTCTTTTCTTTGGTTGCAGCTTTTCGCTGACTTGGAAATAAATACCATTTGCAGCACACAAAGTAGCAATTGCATGAAATTGTGCACATCAGTTATGTTTTCTCTTGATGCAGATGACTTACACAACTCACGATTTCACTTGGGTTTATCTAATCTGACATCAGTTGCTTTTTTTGCAGTTAAGTAGTTGCACTCTAACTTTTGGAAAGGGAGTTTAACTGAGTGTGTCTGAATGGAATATGGTAGCACATTTAGAATCCAGACTATTAAAATGTGTTTCATTTAACATGCGTTTTTCGGGCATATTTTCTTCCACAAGTTCAGCAGTAGTAGGCAAGGAGTCATGCAATTCTTGTTGTTCTGCATTTCCAGCTTGAAGCACCCTGTCAGCAAAGCGGTGTGCTTGCCAAAGGCCCAAGAGACTTAGCCCTTAATGTAAGAGCGTGGCTTGCGGAAGCAGCAGACTCACGTTAATTCAATCTTTGATATTTTCACAACTGCTATATTGTGAAACAGAAAACTGCTGTCCTGATGAAAGGCCCCCAACCAGTGTGGAATAAAAAACGTTTTTAACATGTGGTATCTTCGTTGGTATTGTGGCTTTATAGTTTTATGTGCAACATATCAGAGTGCTGTATGTAACATATTAGAATTACCAGACATGACATGCTTCACTTTATGCTCTTGGGTTTCAAACCTCAGAAGTGCATGTTGCACAGATATTTCAATAGCAGATACATCATCAGAGGTGCATGTTACACAGATATTTCATTAGCAGATACATCATCAGAGGTGCATGTTACACAGATATTTCAGTAGCAGATACATCCCCAGAGGTGCATGTTACACAGGTATTTCAGTAGCAGATACATCATCAGAGGTGCATGTTACACAGATATTTCATTAGCAGATACATCATCAGAGGTGCATGTTACACATATATTTCATTAGCAGATACATCCTCAGAGGTGCATGTTACACAGATATTTCAGTAGCAGATACATCCCCAGAGGTGCATGTTACACAGGTATTTCAGTAGCAGATACATCATCAGAGGTGCATGTTACACAGATATTTCAGTAGCAGATACATCATCAGAGGTGCATGTTACACAGATATTTCAGTATTAGATACATTGACTTACTGAGTTATTTAGTAACTTGGGATCTAAAAAAAAACCACAGCGAACTGAAATTAGGAGAGCATAATATACTAGTTCAGGAAATAATTCCATTTTTGTGAACTAAGTTACTGAGGGTTTTTTAATTTGTGGACCTTTAGCCTTTTCCAGTTTTCAGAAAGGAGAGGCATGTGCTGTGCCTTGGATGTTTACCTTTCTCTCCTTTTTCGTGAAGGCTGTGCTGCCTTAATCATGTATCTGAGGCGTGAACAACCACATACAATTTGTTGTTTAATTTCACTAATCATGTCTCACAAATCAGTATAAATGTACACATGCTTCAATAAACGTCTCTGGGTTATGCTCCCTGCAAAAACAGCTCATACTGTGCATCATTTCTGCTCTTATATATGGCATTTCTGTTTGAAATATCAAGTTTCACTGTCAAATTAAAGACTATATGACGATTAGACTATTATAGAATGATAATAATTCACTTTACTCCTTTAACGTTTTTAAAGTCTCTCATGCTGGCGTTTGTACCTGAGATAACATTATTCTCTACGTGTGCCTGTAGGGTTTACTTTCTGTGAATGTCCTATTACAAAGCATGCCCTATTGGCATGATCATTTCTTGTTCTATTTATAGCCAAGTTAGTTAAGCAAATAACTTGAAGGCGAGTACAAAGGAAACACAATGGCACGCAGTGTGAACTGTACGTAAAGCAAACATTAAAAAACGCTCTGAGTGCTGGAGATGTACTGGGCTAATGAAGCCATGAAGACGAGAGAGCACCAGGGGAGGGCTGGAAAACAGGATTATGAGCTATATGAAGGGTGGCAAGGATTTCTGCTAGACCTTGAAGATGGAAGACGTATGAATATATAGGATGATCTGAAGGGAAAGGACTTCAAGGCCCTCACATGGCACTACTTTGATATATTAAACAGTAAAACGCCATATTTCTGAACATTAAGAAGAAAACCTGCTGGAGTCGATGTTTTTGCACTCAGAGACAGAAAAGCCAGTGCCAGGAAATGAAAGCTAACAGCATGCTTGCCGCATCCCGCCGCGTCGAAGGTCAGAGGCATGAAGTGAATGATCATTTCTGCCACCTTCCTCCTGAGAAAGCAACCCTGACACACCTCTGAGAGAGTTCATTAATGGAGGGGAGCCTTGGGACTCGGGAGTCAGGCATGAGCTGGCACGCGGCGGCTCGAGCCTGCACCATTTCACTTCTCGTGATGGAGCGCGAGCCTGGGGGCCAAGGAAGGTTGGCGTGGTGCCTGCCGGGTCATTAGGGCTCCCGGCCTTACTTGCAGAGAAAAGATGAGGCTTTTTGGAGACATGCAGAGCTGCACGTCATTTGGCAGCCATGCTACATAACTCCCTGTACATTGACAGTCGTTATTGGCAGACGGGCGAGGGCTCAGAGCATCAGAGCTCATAAACTCGGAGCTCATAAGCAGAGATTTTCACCATAAGGTAAATCAAAGAGACCCTTACACGAGCATTACCATTGGCTCCTTTTCCCCCACCGCTACATTTCACGTGGATGAGTTGATGTACAGGATACAGGAGGGGTGCCCACCAGTTCTTGAACCACTGCTTAATTTTGAAAAAATAAATAAGATAGGTGCAGATTTTGGGGCAAATTTACAAGCCCCTTGCGACAACTTTATGCTGCCGCTGCGTCACTTTTGTGACGCAGTAGCGTCGTAAACAATGTGCCACATTAAGACATATTTACACCGTGATGCGTCTAGGGAGATGAGTCACGTTGTAAAGCCCTGTGCTACATTATATCTGTGTCAGGTATAATGTATGCAGGGTGGGCGTACCCATGCAGAAAAGCCTTGTAAAAGTGACTCAGTGAAATCTACAATATTTCATTGAGTCACTTTTCACTTGAGTCTGCTTGTTAGGAATAGGCATTCCTAACCATTGCTGGAGTTGTGTCGTGCTTGTCATACGACTCCAGCAATGTGCTGCCTGTATGCCAAAAGATGCGCCACGCATCTGTTTATCCTTGCATTGTACATGCGAGGCATCCGTGGTGGGGCAAGGGTATTTTTACATGACGCATTTTAACTGGCGCATCTCTGCTAATATGCAGAGATGCAGCAGTTGTTGTAAATCTGCCCCTTTGTTTTTAGGAGCTCGTCATAGTATGTGGAGTACCAAAGCCGAAGAGTCTTGACTGTGCCTCACAGCTCTTCTTCTTGTAGCCTACACGTCCTGTTTCTTTATCCCACTCCTGCAGGTTTTTTCATTCCTGATTTCTTCCTTTGCCACTGTTTTCCTTTCTTTCTCTCACACCTTTTCTGCCTTTCTCTCAATTAAAGGCTGATCATGAAAACTTAGACACTGTCCCCCAAAATGAATGCGGGTGACCAACACAATCACCTTGTAAGTGGTTTCCCACCAGAAAACTCCTGCTTGGCCATTTTAGAACAATTAAAAAACTTGCAGAAGCTGAGTAACTCTATTACCTATCCTTTTACATTGACAAGTTAAATTTCCTTCCATTTGCAATGAAATTTAACTGGAGAGGGAAAGCTGGCAGCAGCTTGAGACCTTGATGCACAGATACATCTAGGGTATGAGTAGTAGGGCTCTGGAGAATGCCGTCTCAAATTCAAGGTTTTGGGGATATTCTAATTTCAGCGTTTTTAATACAGTATGACAAGTCCTGTTGCAGAGTAGAGAAACAGGAGTTGTGTGCTGTTATCACCAAAGCTACCAGGTATCTGGGAGCTTTGGTGCAGTCATCCACAGAAGAGGATGTTGTTAAAGAGAGTGTGTAGTGCTGAATGTCCATGACTGAAGTACCAGGTATCTGGGAGCTTTGGTGCAGTCATCCACAGAAGAGGATGTTTTTAAAGAGAGTGTGTAGTGTTGAATGTCCATGACTGAACTGAATAATTGGCATTGGACACTGAGCAGACGGATTTGCAAGGTGGTAGGAAAAAACAGTTAAAGCTGCTAGAGGAACTGGGTGAGGCTGTCCGTGCAGTGTTGTATTCTATTGTAGTAGTGTGTGATACCACAGAGGAGGCCACAAAGCCTCCTGAATTGCATCAGGTTCCTAGTGCCCTTTTGGAGTGCATCATTGATAGGGTAATGGTTCTAGTTTGATTTATATGAGAAGCGTTGTAGTGCTTTTTATGAGTGTTAGAAATGAGGGTCTAGAATTGGCAGAGGTATGCACTTTATCCAAGTAGGGACTCTTCCTTCTAGTCAGGGTAAGGGGATTACACTTCTAAAATAACCCCTTTGTAGCTTGACATGAGCAGTCAGGCTTATCTCAGAGGGAATGTGTAAAGGATTTGCGCATAACACACAGTAATACAGTGAAAACACTACAAAAGGACACCACACCAGTTTTAGAAAAATAGCCAATATTTATCTGTGTAAACCAAGACCAAAACATTAAAAATACAACATACCGGAACCAACATGCGAAGACTGCAAAAAAAGACTTACAATGCAGTTCCATGAAGTTAATAGCTCTGTCTGGGGATATCACGGCATCGTCAACAAACAAATCCAACCATTCAGGCAGGACGTGGTGTCGCGGCCTAGCTTCGGTGCTGGGAAGATCCGCAAGCATTACCTTGGAAATGCAGGGCGCCATGGACATTACAATAAGATTTGAAGATGCTAAGTCGGCGGGTTTCAGCTTCGGCGGTCGGTGTAGGAGTCATTGGGCCCTTGAAGTGACACGCATTGCAGACCAAACTCCATGGTGTTGAAGTCAGGAGCGATGGCATCGATAGACATCAAGGCTGCAGTGTGAAGTACAGCGTTGCAGAGTGCCTTGCCCTCAGGTCGTGGTGCAGACAGCAGCTTGGTGACATCATCTAGCGGTGTCGGTGAGACCAGGGCTGTGGTGCAAAGTGGGGCGATGCTCGTCATGGTGCTGGTAGGTCACAGTGCAAGCAACGATGTTGTCGTTGCCGGAGTGTTGTTGTCAGCAGACAATCTGGAGTCAATGGGGCCGGCACTGCTAGTTCAAGGCTGGGTGTGAGATGAGCGGTGTGTCGAGTAACTTATGAGTGATGCCCCCAAGCCACGGTGCAGGCAGCAGTGTGGATGTCGGTGTGGAGCTTCGCCGTCAGGAATGCCAGGGTGGCTGTGTAAAGCAAGGCGGTGCGAAGTGCGTTGCCCTCAGGTCACGTTCAAGCAGCGGCTCATGGGGGTGTCAGTTGGTGTTGTCAGTGAGACCAGGGTTACGGCACGAATCGGGCGGTGCTCTCTGCAGTGCCAACAGGACACAGAGCCAGCAGATGCATAGTTGGCAGCCTTGAGTTGCTTTTCCTCTGTAGCAGCTGAAATACGCAGTTCCTGAAGGGGGCACCCAGAGGATGGTGAAGACTTTGCTGTTCCTGACACTCCTACACCAGATATGATCGGTCTACCAGGGGAAAAGAGTAAATTCTTGTGACTTTGGGTACGGTATAGATGCATGGATATCTGGGTCGATCAATCACTAAATAGTGGTATTCATCAACACTCGACAGTCCTAATCCCTAACATGCTTTCAAATGTCCGTAAATATAGTTAGTTACATCTGTGATAGGATTATGTTGCAACCTCTGATAGCACCTAGTGTCATTTAACTGTGTCTGGATTTCATTGTCGTATTCCATAGCAATTTGCTATTTCTATGTGGGCTGCACAACACAGCACACATGTAAACAGCAAAAACAAGGAGAAATAAGCATTTCTCCTCATTTCGCCTGTTTAAGACCGGGTTTTCCCTGGTCTTATTATTTGTGCTGCCTCTTATTTACACCACCCTTGTAAATAGGGGACAGCATCAAAATCAATAGGTGTTGCTGTGGAACGCCCACCGCAACACCCATTGCCCTCCCCTTTCACGTTAAGTACAGTGTGAAAGGGTGCCTTATTTAAAAGGCAGCGTTAAGCCACGTTAAGAAGCTTAACGCTGCAGTGTAAATAAGAATAAGGTGACCCTTCCCGCACATAAACAATCCCCAAAAAATTACGTTTTGCAACTTCTATGTGTGCTACATTATGTAGCACACATAAAAGTTACAAAACGACATCTAAAGATTGTTTATGTGCAAGATTGCCTGTGTTGGCACTAGGCTGCTAAGTTTAGCCAAAAAACAAATGTAGAATCCTTGAGTCTATTTTAAACAGAAAGTCGAAGAAAAGATATTATATGGTGAAGAACTACGGAAAAGCCACAAACTATAACGCACAGATCTAGCTGTGGGAAATTCCCTTATTAGGATGAAATCCCTCTCTCACCAAAGGTGACATGCTTCATAATTTGGGATTCTCCTCTCAAATGAAAAACCTAGTTCCTTTTAGGGCTACAACCCCCTCTCTGAGAGGGAGGAGCTCAGGGATGTTTTTAATATCTACTCTAGCAGGATATTCTAAATCCACATGTGATGAACAAAATAGTGTGAGCGAGGGTGCAGCGCAAAGAAAATGTGTACCGTGAGGAATGTGAGAATAAAACTGGCTAGTGAGGGCAGAATGTAAGATTTATTCAGGTGCACCCACTGCCAGGATTAAAAACAGTGCACCAGCGGTATGGATTTAAACTGCATTTGTATGGTGGAAGGTGGTGGTCAACATGTTTCAGCCGAAATGCCCCTCAGTCGGGCAAGGCTTTCGTCAGGACCTATACAGATGCTGCTGCTTTAAGTGCTCAAGTGAATAAACAAAAAAAGGATATGTGAACCAGAAATGTTCATGGTTCGTCTGCTTCGGAAGGTGACTTTACCTAACGGAAACAGAACCATTCAATCAGATTTTAACAACCTGTAGGAGAGTGGTATAACTGGTGGCTTTAATAATTATATTCAATATGTAAGACTGAGAAAATAAAGAAGAAAGCTCTTACCCTCTGCTGCTGGGTAAGGGACTACACCTATTCTAGATGAGGGGGTGTGAGTAATTGGCTTGTTAGTTGAGGGGGGGGTTAAACCCTACTCAAGAACACAGCCACAATTATTTTCAGGGTGAATCACAAAAAGTCACTAAATTAACCTGTGCTTGACCTTCTGGTATCTTGGCACAAAGGCAGTCAGGCTTACCTTTGAGGCAATGCGTAAAATATGTATACATATATTAAACAGTAATAAAGTGACAACACAAGAGAAATTTCACACCAATCCAGAAAAACAGAATACATTTTTATACATTATTTGACAACAAAATGACAAGAATCCAATCAGAAGAACCAGTTATACATTTTTAAAGTTTAAAGACAAAAATAGTGCCTAAATGTCAGAGTGTCATCCGCTGACATCTAGTCGCGCAAGACTAGGCAAAGACTAAAGTTATGGTCGTCCGCGATGGAGCACGGTTTGGATACACAGACATGAGTGGGCCCAGTTATATTTCCTCCGGACTTAGAAGACATTTTAGAAGAAAATGTGTGAAACTGTAGAGTTCAGTTGGGCAAGGTAGTGTCCAAGTAGGAGGCATGGTCATCAGAGACCCACTGGTCAAAGCAGCGGTGAAGATTCCTATGTTCGGACATAGCCTCCTTTTTGGAAGTAAAAAATCTACAGTGGGATGAGGCTGCAGGATGTAGCCAACAAAGGCTCCACAATGCCAAATACCTCTTCTGCGAGGAGTCACTGAACATGACTTGCTGCTACAGACAAGAACGTAGCAGAAGATGTTGCAAATTCAGGGCGACTACGGATGCACCTTGGGTGGATCGACAAGCAGGTACGTCCCTGTCTCCTCCTAGCACTGAGAGCATTTTTTTAGCAAAAGTTTCTTAGGCCCCAAATTTTGGATTTGGGCTTTTTGGGCCAATTTAGCACGACTTCCAAAAGTCCAGGATGGATGGGGGACAAATTGGATGATCAAGACTCACTCAGCCTGGATCCAGGTACAGGTTCAAGATGGTTGGAGCCTTTTCTGTGCCTGAGGCTCTGAGCAGGAGGGCAGCCAACTGGCCCTTGGAGTCCGTCCAGAAGATCTGGTTTAAGGTAGAATAGCAGGTCTCAAGCAGCAGGTCAGATGTATGTGGGCACAGAGTAGGCTGAAGGTAGCAGAAAATGTCTTCATGGTGCAGCAAGGTAGTCCTCTGAAGTACACAGAGGGCAACAGCAGCAGGCAATCCTCCAAGAGTGCTTCTGCAGGTCCAGGAGTGAACAGAAGAATGAGTCTGAGGGTCCTAGTTTTATCCCTGGTGCCCTGTTTGAAGTGGGAGAAACGTCTGGAGTCTTCCCGTGACACAAATGTCTGACATTTTCTGTCTTCCTACCCTGTCCCAGTCTGTCTACAGGCACAATAGGCTAGTGTGAAGTTCATTGTGTGAGAGCTGAGGTACACTCTATGGAAGTACACCCTAATACGCCTCATTGTCCCCATAGGGAGAGGTCTGAGTGAGAGGTGAGTGTGTCCCCAGATTTAACTATCCACACTAATCAACCGAAACACAGTTCTCAGCAGAGAGAATACTTCCTTTCTATACCCTACTATGCACATTCATCATCAAAAAGAGAGGTAGGTGCAAAGAGAGCAGTCTCAATTCACAGTCTACTACACACATATTGCTCTAGGGAGAGGTGTGAGCTGACAGAGCAGTCTCTCTCTCCACATCCTAGCATCTATACTCGTTATCCAAGAAAGTCTTTTCAGCATAGAAGCCAATTGCTACCATCACCCTAGTTGTAACTCTTTCACCCTAGGAAGAGGTGTGAGCAGACAGTTAAGACCCTCCTCACACCCTACTTACCACACTCATCATCCAAGAGAGATGTCTCAGCATAGGGGCCAGTTCTTTTATACACCCTACTACGTGTACCCGTCATCTAAGCCAAGGATGTCAGCAGAGAGGCCAGTACACCCCCCAGCCTACTATGCATACCCATCACTGTACGAACAGGTATGAGCACAAAAATCAATGCAGACAGCAGTCAGTCCCCACACTGTACTATAGACCTCAGTCATTCAAGAGAAGGGTCTCAGAGGAGAGGCCAGTCCCTCCATAAACTGTACCATGCTCACCCATCATCCCAGAGAGAAGTGTCACCAGAGAGGCCAGTCCTTCCACACACCCTGCTAGGCACACCTATCATCCCAGCAAGAGGTCTCAGCAAAGAGGTTAGTCTCTCTCCTCACCCTATTACGCATACCTTTCATCTGAGAGAGAGGTCTCAGCATAGAGGCCAGTCCCTTCACACATCTTACTATGCACACTTGTCATCTGACAGTGAGGTTTAAAAAGAGAGGCCAGTCCCTCTCCACATCCTACTATGCATATATTTGTAATCTGGCACACAGGTCTCAGCAGAGACGTTAATCCCTCCCCACACCCTACTAGACACACCTGTCATCCAAAAGAGGGGTTTCAGCAGAGAGGCCAGTCCTTTCACACACCCTACTTTAGCCACCCATCATCTGACAAAGAAGTCTCAGCAAAGAGGTTGGTACCTCCCACACACTACAATGCATGCTGGTCACCCTGAGGAGAGGTGTCAGCGGAGAGGACAGTCTCTCTTTAAACTCTACTATACACTTCCTCATATCAAGAGGAAATGCACCAGAGGCTGCTCCTTCTGCAATCAGACTCCTTAGCTTTAGCTGTTGGACAATCTGCCTGATTCCTTTCCAAGATGAGACCGAATAAGAGCTATTTGGACATTCATCTCACGAGAAATGGAGGATTAAAAAATATAGCGGCCCATCCCTTTCCCCTGTGCTGGCGGCATTTAAACACCGGTTCCACCGGAAATACTTAATGGAGTGCAGCTATTGGGTCTGAATAACTTTAAAGACTGAGAAAAGTAGGAAGGGGCTTGCTTAAGAAACGTATTATCTTTGCCGGAATGTGCCATGGCTCCAGCCATGAGATTGCAAACTGGCTTGCAATCCTGTTTTTCAAATTCGCTGTTATGCTCACTTGCCTTTTGGAGTCAGTTGACAATGTCGGAGGATGCAAAATTGCCACAATGTACAAAGACAGAAAAATCAATGAGCTTAGTTGGGCAAAAAAGTGAAGGATGCACTTATGTACTCTGGTTACGACTTTGAGAATTAATAACTTTGATGTGGCTTTACCCTACCAATGCAAAGTAAGAATTGAGAGAGCTTGGACAGTCGTCTCAAGTGGAATAGGCCTCCATCATTTACACTCAAAGTCCTGAGGTTCTGATTTATGTGAATCTGGGAATTAATCAACTTATTCCCTCATCTGCATTGATTTGCAAATGCAAAAATGTGCAATGCAATTTTTATATTCAGAATAGGTCTCTATACCCTTGACGCCCTACATGATGGTGCTGATATTTTCCAAAATACCTTAGCCCATTCCAGAGTACGTGAAATCAGAGCCTTAATGTTACAGTAATAGTGGCCAGCAAGGCTCAAATTATATCTGCTGTTCATGAAGTGAAGCCTCTCAAAAATATTTACTTCTGGGGCCATATTATGAAAGTGTGTCGGGGGTGCAATGGGCGTTTGCCCCCACTTTGAACGTCCCTGGGGCACTTTGGTATTACACAAGGGGCAGCAGACCCTTGTGCAGCCCCTTCTGTAATACGATAGCGCTGGCAGACATAAAGTGCCAGCACTATCTTCAGGGGGCGTTCCCTCATTTGCGTAGGGGAGTGCCCCATGCAAATGAGGGAATCCCTTTGCCTCTGTGCCCACACTGTATTACAGAAGCAGGCGAAGAAATTGTCAGGAGGCGCACTGACAGTGCACCATCTAACAACAGCCTTCTGGAGGGGGCAGGACTGTCTGACATCCCCTTGCACCTGACTGCAAGGGGATCTCTAATCCCCTTTAAAAGTGCAGGCAGATTTCCACCTGCATTGTGAAAACACGTAGCGGCTGTAAAGCAGCCGTTCTGGTTTTCACGTGAATGTGCTGCCCTGGGGGCAGCGTGAGTTCTCGGCTGCCCTGGGGGCAGCGCATTCCATGTAATGGGGTGCACTTTCCCTGCTTGCGCCCGGCCCACCTGTTTTAAGGTGCGCTGGGCATAACTAGGGAAAGTGCGCCTTTTACATAATAGGGCCCCTGGTTTCCCAACATATTCTTCTAAAACAACATTGGGAATCTGAGCTTCCAAAGCTGCCTGTGACGTTTTCTTGAAATGCAAAGGCTGCAGGCCCGCATACCAGGCATACCGAACACTTATGAAGTACCTGCACTCTGGAAAGCTATAATGTAATTTAAACTCCCAAGGTCTCGAATTTCGAAGCAGAACTACAAGATCCCCAAGTACAAATACCAGGAGTTGGAAATAGGATAAGGCACTTTGAGAATCAAAATACTCAGGACAGGGAAACACGGAAACCGGAATAGGACCCAACCACAGTAGGGTGATATTTGACACCATGGATCTAGAAGAAACATTAATATAGCAATGAATCAGAATTAAGGGCATCTGTATGCCAGCTCATAACCAATCCCTAGGAGCCTTATATACTCGTTTAGAGCAAATACACCACAGTGCAAACATTTGCTATATCCACACGCAGGGGATAAGACAAATAAACTTGGAAGGAGCTGGCTGATACAAGTTAAAGGGAGCTACAACAGACTCAAACTCTCACTGTGACCCCACCATTCAGAGACAACCCACTACACACTCAAAAATCACAAGAAGTTGGAAGGTCGCACGATTCACCCCTTACTCCCATGGTGCATCCTCCACACGCTCCAAATAATCCAACCGCAAAAAATCGTAAAATAAGAATAAAATAAGAATAGCACAGTAGAGAAACCTGCTGAAAAATCACAACTGCAGACAAAAATCTCTACAAAGTGCAAAGAGAGCAAGTTAGTGGTAAACTTTGCACTAACATGTAAAGTAGCAGAGGTGTTAGCTCCCATATATTAAAGAATGTTAGGGTTCTGTTCGTGAACGCTGGGGATAATGGATGATGGACAACGGTTATCTGGGGAACCAGATTTCCCGTTTTCCATATTACAAGTGCATTATAGCCCATCACACTTGTAATATGGGGGATGGGATATCAGTCACGTTGGTGATGGAGTTTTCCATGTGCCAATCTCTAAGTCAGGCCCTTAGCTCTTACTCTGTTAATAAGAGATTACACTCTCACAGAACAAATGGGAAGGTTGACTAAAGCTGAGTATGAAATAGAGTTAAAAATACTTTGAGCATGAAAATAGTTAGACTTGGCTTTTACAATTGTAATCTTGTATGCCTGCAACTGAGTCATATATGTAATTAGATAATTATATGTTTGTTCCATGCATACTCAAGCTATCTTGTTCGAAGCATCTGTATCCTCAGAAAATTGCTGCACCATTCATTAAAATGGCAAATTATTTCATGCCTTATAACTCTGACATGATCACTAAGTACCTCAACAATCTTATCATGGGAATGTTCAGCTAATAAGTTCACATCACTGAGTTAAGAAACTGAGGCCGGTCTTTATATTAAATCCTGAACAACCATTATAAGTAGCAGGGAATCTGCATCAACAACCATTTGCAGCTACAATCGAATGCCCATGAACCACCCATGGAATGCCCTCTTGATGCAAAGTAATAATATGCTTAACACTACTTCCAGGCATCTTTTCAGAATAAGGCGAGTTTTGCGCTGTAACATAATTCCCAAATAAACATTTTTCACCAGAAACCAGGTGCAAAATATTATAAATATCCTCCAAATTTGTACCAGAGCTGAATAGGAGCAGACGTCTACTTCCTGCAGATCTCTCTAGAGCAACCTTAGAATTATATGGAAATTGAAGGGCACAAGGAAGACTCCACGGTCAGAATGGAGATCTCAGCATCTTAACGTATAGGGAAAAATAAACAGTTATTTAACATGAAGATAAATATTTAAAGTTTTTTGTGCTAAATATTAATGCAAATTCATTTTATATATTTATTTGACATGGTAAACAAAATATTTCGGGAATACCTTGTTATCTTCAAGTG
This sequence comes from Triturus cristatus, assembly GCF_964204655.1. Taxonomy (NCBI): domain Eukaryota; kingdom Metazoa; phylum Chordata; class Amphibia; order Caudata; family Salamandridae; genus Triturus; species Triturus cristatus. The sequence goes on from NC_140591.1 coordinate 1,366,144,399, forward strand.
ATGACTCAGCCTCCTATTCCTCCTCCATAAGTGCACCTGATAATGCAGCATGTCTAACACAGCACAAAATGTCAAGGAAGGTTGAGAGAAAAAAGAGGGAAAAAATGAAGGAGAAGCTTTGGAGAGGATGCCGACAGGAGTTGGAGGGGTGCCTCCTCGGGGACCCTACGATGGAATTACTCAGCAACCCATTGGTATACATGGCAGAGGAACCTCGGGAGACCCCAAAGGTTATCAGCGGGCAGTCAGGGAGTACGTCTACAGATTTACCTACAGTACAGGCATCATTGGCAATAATCCTCCAATCCATACAGCAACTATAGGAACAAACACAGAACTCGAGCTGATGTCAAGGCTAGCCACAAAAAAATTTAATAGAACAATAAAGAAAATGTGCTCGGATATTGGGGGTAGAATAACTATGGTTGAGGAACGGACAGAGGGCTTAGAAACTGAAATTAATGCCCTTAAAAGTCAGAAGTCCTCTCAGGAAACAGCTATGGATGACGTCTTCTGGAAACTGGAAGATCAAGAAAACAGACAACGACGGAATAACCAGAGATTTTTGGGGATTCCTGAGGGGGTGGAGGGACTAGATGCAAGAGCCTATGTAGTTAAGTTATTGAAAGGAGCCTTTCCTGAAAAAGCCAGTTGGAACTGGGACATAGAAATCCAACGTGCACATAGAGTCCGTCTGATGTTGAAGAAATCTCGGCCTAATGAGCCAGAGAGACCTAGGGCTTCATCAATAAATTTATGATCTAGCTCGCCCCAACACAAAAAGGGAGTTTGAGTGTGTCACATTCTGTGTTAGGCCTGATTTTACACATGCCATGGTAGAGAGGTGATGCCGGTTGCGAAAACTTTTTAACCCTTTTAAAAAAATCGGGACTGAAGTATACCTCCCAAATCCTGCCAGGTTAAAGGTTGTGTATAAGGGTCGTACCTGCAGTTTCACCTCTGAGATTTTGTCTCAGGAATATTTAAAAGAGATTAGCGGGGGCAGAGTTCTGCTGTGGATACAAATATTTAAATACCTCAGAGGGCAATCCCAGGGTGAAGCTTGGGTTTAGCTGGCTAAGCAGGCCGCTTACCCCTCAGGGCTGAAGTGTCGGGTATTAGAGTATTAGGCTCCTTTTAGGGGATTCAACGGTGGTGTGGCGGGGGATGTTAGCTCCCTCCAGTGTCATCATTCAGGCATGTTGTCTGATTGCTCGTATGCTGGTGGGGGTGGGGGAGGGACTGTGTGTGGCGGGTCAGAGGGTGGGTTTGTTGGGGGGACGGGAGGATGAGGGTGCTACACAATTAATAGAAATACCGCAGAGATGTGTTAAGAAGAGGGGAGGATTGAATTTATTGGATGACAGGTGCTTAGAAAGAATGACTGGTGACCGGATGATGGATCTAAATTCAGGGAGGAAATGAGTAAGCTGAGAATCGCAACTGTGAATATTTGCGGGCTTAATGATAAAAAGAAGAGGGCCAGAGTTGCTCTTGAGCTACAAGCACCAGAGGCTGATATTATTTGTCTCCAGGAGACGCACATTGAAGGGACTCAAGTATCGTAGTTATATATGCGTGGGTATAAATTGGTTGGTGGGACGTTGCAAAGGACACGTACCTGTGGGGTGGCAATCCTACCTCGAAGTACATTAATTTTTTTTACACAGGGACATGCAGACAGGCATGGAAGGTGGGTTATTGCAGAATTTCACTCTACTGCGAGACAATTTACCCTGTTTTCGGCTATGGGTTCATATCAGATGATCCTGGGTTATTCGACTGGCTTTCCAATGAATTAGCATTGTGGCGGTTACCTATAATCTTTTGTGGGGACTTGAATATTAATCTGTCAGTGAGTTGGTCATGTGAGGAGCATTACAAGTACCGCGGAAGGAAACCTAAGGTATTTCAATCTGTTACAGGGCTTTGTACAGAGCATGGGTTGACAGATGTTTGGCAGTCAAAGAGGGCTAAGGAACAGGGATACACCTTTTTCTCTGCGCCACATCAGTGCCATGCTCAATTCGATTTTTTTCACATCTCTCATTTTTTTGTGCAGGAATGCGATATTGAAATCTATCCCCGGGTCATGTCTGACCATAAACTCCTAGTGCTAGATATAAAGAATGGGGGTTTTGTCAAGAAGAGGACCCATTGGAGCTTTGAGCGAGCTCTGTTAATTAATGAGGAATATTTGCTCCAATTGAGGGAATGGATACCGACATTCCTCAGGGAGAATTTGGGGAGCGCCCCACTGGATGTAGTGTGGGACACTTTGAAGGCAGGGATTCAGGGGTAGCCCCTACAGTTCACTCTAAGCAGGGAAAAAAATAAAAACAAAGAATGCAGGATCTTTATGCCATATCAGCCATTGAAGAAAGGAAGTTATTAATCACTACACAACAGAAGAATAATATTCAAGAGGCGCAAATTGGGCTAGTGAAAGCTGCGATTAATGGGACCAAGCAACAAAAGTAGCAGAAAAGTATACGATGTGGAGGGAGAAAGCCAACGAACGCAGTGAGCAAAATGGACATCATTTAGCCACAAGGGTGAGGCAGAAGGGGGGACAAAGGGAAGTGCGAGAATTAAGAGATCCTGTTTGGGTCATGGATTCTGATCCGGCAGCAATAAGGATGGCATTTAAAACATACTATCAATCCTTATATTCGGAAACCATTAAGGGTGAGGACATAGCCACATGCAGTTATCTGGACTCGGTCCCGCTTATTAGATTCAGTGAAGAAGAACAGGAGGACCTGGAGTGGACCCATTGTTGGAAGAAATTTTAGCTGCAGTCTCTAGTTTCTCCACAGGCAAAGCTGCCGGTACCGATGGCATACCGGTTGAATTTTATCGGGTGTTTGTGCCAGAGTTAAAAGAATGCCTAACCATGCTATTTGCGCAAATCTTTAAGGAGCTAGTCCTTTCTGATCTTGGTGGCATGCAAAGATAGTTGTCTTTCCCAAGAAAAACAAGCCTGTATCGGAACTTTGATCCTACAGACCGATCACTTTGATCAATGGGGACTCCAAATTGCCTTTCTCCAATTATTAGGAAGGTAGTATCTGGATGGCAGCACAGGTTTATACCCAGGAGAGGCACCACTGATCATATTAGACGGGTAATTGCAATCTTTGATGCCGCCCTGGTGGCAGGAGACCCTATGGCTTTGATCCTGCAGGATGCGGAGAAAGCCTCCTGGCAATTTTTGTGGGCTGTAATGAAGAGGGCAAATATGGGGCCAGAATTTTTGCAAGCAGTTAAGGCATTAAATAATAGCCCAGACACTAGAGTGTTCATTGCAGGAGAGCTTTCGGAGTTCTTTAAGATCTTTCGGGGGCCAGGCAGGGGTGTCCGTGCTCTGCGCTTTCGTTCACATTGTATATAGACCCATTCATATGTAGGCTCAAACAAAATATCTGTATACCTCCTATGTCCTTGGATGGGATACTAACACCCTAGCTTATGCAGATGACACAGCGCTAGTGACACCGGATCCAGCTACGGCCCTGACAGAGATAGCGAAAGAGGCAAGCAGTTTTGGGCTAATCTCTGGCTACCTGTTAAATAAGGGAAAAACTGCATTTATTGTCAATAAAGGAGTTACACTCGAGGTTGTGCGTGTGATAACAAGGACAGTATACCTAGGAATAACTGTTGTTACTGACATAGAAACCATTGTTAAAGAAAACCTTGACTCCTTTATAGAAAAATCAAAAAGACACTTATGAAGACTGAACATCTGCACTTATTTTTAGTAGGTAGGTGCAATGTAACTAAAATGATTTTCTTACCCCAAAATTCTGTATTTTTTCCGTACAATCCCTTTAGAGATTGAGAACATATGGTTCAAAAGGTTGGAAGATTTGATCATATCACGATTTGTTTGGGCATATACTAAAGCTAGATGGGCCCTAAAATTCTTGACACTTCCTAAGGACAGAGGGGGATGGGGGTTACGAAATCTAAAACTATACTACTTGGCCACCATGCTTGAAAACTGTCTGGTATTACTGCAAGAAATACCTTCAGTCCAAGTTGGGTCTGATTATCTCCCCTCCCCATTCGAGATATTGATAGGCGATGAGACATGGGGAGGCGTTTGGAGACAAATTGAATTTAACTATTTTAAGAGAGTACGTTTTAAGACCTTACAGAACGGTTTTAAAGTGTGGTCAGCCGTCTGTAATTTACTGGGGATAGTGCGAATACATTTTTATACTCCAATAGGTCACAATGTGAGTTTACCAGATATTTTTGCTGACCAATGTATCCCACTTGGGTTAAAGCTGGTTTAAACAGGGTCGGTCTCTTTTTTTCCCCTACGGGGGTTATCTCATTTTTAGACCTCTAGAATCACTTTGATATCAGTCAAAAATATTTCTTTAAGTACCTTCAGGTAAGGGATTTTCTAACCCATAAAGGAGGAAGACCGGCAGGGTTCCGAAGGCGTGACCTGGTGGATCTTTTGGTAAGCGGGCATAAGTGCCTCATTGGGGTTATTTATACCTTTCTTAACAAACTTATGAAAGACGATTTAGATAAATACTCTTAGAAACGGCAGAAGAAAATGGCCATATCAGAAACTGGCTTCCTTGAATCCTTCTCTTTGGCACAAACTGGTTTACTAGCCTCAAAGTTTCAAATACAATACTATAAAAAATGTTTTAATCTTTATTAAACTCCCAGTAAAATCATTAAATGGGGGGGATGGTAAGGGATCACGGTGACCCAGATGTCAACTAAGGGGTACAGATAGTGTACATATATTTCCCACCTGTAGTGCATTAGCAACTATTAAGGAAGAAATTACTGATATTTTGATGAGAAATTAAATATGAGAATTACTTTGACACCTGCCATGGTTTTGCTGGGAGTATCAGAAGGAGAGAGGTGTGTCAGAGCTAGAGTGTTTTTATATATTTCTAGGAATATTTTTAGATTTTGTATTGTATCGGCTGGCTGGACTCTAACCCACCCGGTTTTCAGCAATGGCTAGCCTGGGTTTTCACAGTATGTAATCTTGAAAAAGCAATCTACTCTAAGAAAGGGGCACGAGGTAGGAAAAAAGGCCTACTGAGGTGGGCCTCGCTCCTCGATTGGATGGAATCAGGGGGCTGAGACGGCTTGTAGGCGGAAGATTATGTGGTGAAATATATAATATATGCACCGCGCACCTTTAAATTGCGTACGACTCTGTTCACAGATATTTTGTTAAGGAGAGTATGGATTTTTCATTTGTATTCCCCTCTTGTGTCGCTGCTCTCCAGATGACAATTTGTATTAAGGTAATTTTATGTGATATTGATTAATTATGTATTTGGGTGAGTCGGGGTTTATGTGGGGTCAAATGAGGTTTTTCTATTTGTGCAATTGCATTAAAATTTATAATAATGATAATTTATATTTTTTAAATAAGTAAACAAAATAAAAAATGCTCCAGCACTATTACATTTTGAAATAAATCTTCAATTATTAGAAATATATTACATTTAAATAAAATCATTTTTGTGTGACTGTACGCTGATGATGTGCTCTTCTACTTACAGCAATGGTTCGGGTGTGGCCAAAAAGTCCAATAATAAAGTGATCCTAAGGAGAGCACTTATGATTAGAGAGTTGAAGATTAATTACTTTAAAGGAGCAAAAAAATTAATAATGTACATAGGGACATAATTCAGTTCATGTGAAACATTTATTTCCACAACAATAGAATTCAGTTGCTCACACAATAAGTGAAAGAGGCGTGACGTGCAGAGTGATGGTGAAGTTTAAAATAACGGCATCGCATTGACAACAATAGTGTAAAACTCCTCAAGCAACTTTATAGAATAGGAAGAGTTTTTTGTTGTAAAGGGTCAACGGCGTTTCGATCTCAACTGTTCGAGATCATCATCAGGACATATAACGGGTGAGCAAGCTGAATTGATGAAATTATTCGTAGCACAAGGAAGAGCAGTTGAGAGCTTCAGAAAACAGCTGAGGGTAGACGAGTTCACCCAGATTAATTTGCTGAAGGTACCAGGTAGGCTGGTTTGAGGGGAGGACCTTGAAGCCCCCCTCGTGGATGTGCAGTGGCAAACGGCTTGTATGCTAGTGAAGCAGGGCTCAAGAAATGCCAGGTTCAAACTGACACACTTTAATTACGTATGCTGCTAATGCTTGACACCCATTGATCTGCGCGGGGTGTGCAAGAGCGTAAATTGTCCAAGGTGTGGGATGGCAGATGCCTCAGTCCTACATTTGGCCTGGACATGTTCAGCGGTGCATGCCTGTTGGCTGGCAGTGGTCCAAACCCTCCATGCAGCTACAGGTCTCCCAATATAAGCAGAACCATTGCCCTGTCTCCAGGGGTCTTACACAGGGTGAGAGGAAGGAAAATGCCCTAGAAATTCTTACAATTGGCATTGGTACTGGCAAAGAGGAAATGGCAATTGGCTGGTTGGGAGATAGAGCTCCTTCTTTCACATGCAGTACAAGGATGTGACAGAGTGAGCGATTGCAGAAGAAGTAACCAGGAAGGCCAACAGGCAAGACGATAAATTACAGGAGGATCTTGAATATCAGAATGCGCTGCTGACAGAGTTTCAAGACATGACTGAGTAAGAGGGATAGTGGAGGTTGCACTTACCTTTGACTGGGCCCCATGAGGGCACACCTGAGCTGGAGGGAAGAGTAGTTGAATGAAGAGTACACGAGTGGCTAGTACGTAGGTATGAGTGTGAGCTGTTGTTGTGTTGTAGGGATTCATGAAGTTGGCCAGGAAACCTGACATATCATGAGTTTAGGGTAAGAGTCCACAAGATAACATTCCATTGAGGGGGGATCGGAGACCAGAATTTACACAGTTCCTACGATTATTTATTTGGCTAATGGATGAACACTGAGCTGTTAAGGTTTATATTGTTGCATTGTCTATTGCTAGTATGCTTCTGGATATCTTTATGAAAATGATCAATAAAAAGAGTTACAAAACATTTTTTTTTCCTGAAATTTAAATAAAAAAAATAATTTCCTTATATAAATATAATGGATTTATATTCTGCATTCATAGTTATTAAAAGAAATGTGTAGAATTATTTAAAATTAATTTAGTCATATTTTGAGAAAAAACATTTTTCCATTAATTTTTAATTCAAAATAAGGTATTAAAATATGCTATAATTAAATAATATATTCTATCTTTATATTGTTAAACGTTAAACTATATTTGTTTATTTTTTAACTATTTTAAATAATTTAATTTCATGAAACATTATTCCCCACGAGGTTTTATTTTAATTCCCTATGTAATAAACGTACCCAAGAGTGTAAGCTACTAAAAAGTGTAAGTTACTTTGTGAATCAGGCTCTATATTGCTACATGATAAGATTCACGATAAGGGAATATTGTGCCTTTTGTAAATAATCCTGAGTTGTACTTCTGGCAGACTCACAACTCTGTTGCTCTCTAGCTGGGTTTATGCTTTACAAATATCCATTAATACATATACCTAAAATAAATGACACATGAAGTATATGCCTTACTAAGACCATCATGGCCAATTTTTACTGCAAGTGCAGGTGGTGAATGCAAGAGATTTTCTCTTTAAATCATAATTTTTTTCACTGGTTGAAGACTCCCCCCAAAGTCCCAGAAGAATCAATGTGAATGTGACAGACATGCATAGATAAGAATTTCCATGCAAACAACAGACAATGGAAAGAGGCTAGAGCAGGACTGATAAATGCAATAATGGGAATCAAAAAGCCGCTTTATTGGCAGTTTCTAGTCAGACAATCAGTTGATTTCTAAACCATAAGCCTATGCCATAATCACATGCTAATAGTGTCTGCTTGTTCAATCCTTGACTAGAGTTATTTTCTGCTACCTCTATAAATGATTTGAAAGTTCATAAGTTAGCTACCCTTGTGCTAATTTACCAAGAAGGCGCCCATGGCTACCGTAACAGAAGTAGGTTCCAAAAGTTAATTTTAGATTCTCACAGCAACATTAAGAATTAAAATCTCCAGAATAAATGACTAAAATATTTTTCATGCTATCAAAATTGCAAATGTGCCACTAAGCAGTGTTCTCACTGAGTGAAATAGACCCATATCCATAGAGAAACATCAAAAAGGGTGAAATAAAAAGAGATAGACTGCTCCCAAAGCGGAGGCAGGTAGTTTTGGGTCACAATTCTAGGATAGAAGCCACGTATATACGAAGGAACATTTCATGTCTGTAAAATCATTTAGGTCCTCCTATATATGCTCATTCTTCTCACAGATCATGGCAAGCATGCCACAGGGGGAACTGGCTCAAGTGAGAAAATGCATAATAATACTTCCTACCTGTTTAATGTTGCTATGTGGGTAGCGATAAGTGCTTTCTGTAGTTTCATTCATGTGCCCACCGCTACTATCTTGCTCTACACACAGCTGTGAACAAGCGCATATGGCCAGCGATTAGACTTTGCACGTGTATTTTTTTAAAAAATCAGAGATATTTCTAAACAAATATTTTTGGTTATGTTAGTACCTTATATGTTCCAAGCCCACATATATGATGTTTATCTTTCAAGCTACTTCAAGATCTCGAAGTTGGGTGAAATTATTTTGTCACAAAATGAGTGCTCTGCAGCATAGTTGTGAGAATGCAGCTTAGGGTGCCAACCTTCGTGTTGTCGTCTCGTTTCTACATATAAGGACAAGAAATATTATAATAGCAAAAAAGTTAACACTACTTATCGCTGTTCTTCAAATAGTATATTTGTAGTGATTAAAAAAAGGCTTATTATTTTATATGTGGAGAATTAACATATTTCAGGTAACCTACTTTGCCATTTGTATATCTTTGAGTATCTCCTTGTGATCTTTCTTTTATATCCTTCTCTTTTGGACCACGACGTTTCTGGTTTGTTCATAAGAGTCAATAGTTCCCTCCTTTAAGGTGATCCTAGTGATAACACAGCGAGGAATTGAATTTACAAACTAGGAAAAACCATTTTCCAGGAAAAATATTCAGAATACGTTGGTTACACCGAGGACTAGTGCAATAATCTCTTCGTAGAAGGCATCTATTAACTTTTAGTTGTTACCGCTCAAAGTGCATAATTTATAATGCAATAATGTGTAATGCGCAAGACAAAAGAACCCTGGCTTCTCCGTTCTCATAGGGGTTTGTCGGTTGCCCTCATCTTTAAGCCATGGATACTGTCTAGCGGCCTATCACGGGGAAATGCCTCATAAATACTGTCAGAACTATCGGTCAATTATACATTGTCCCAAAGTTGCCACAGATGTATTCAATATTAGTCCCAAATACGTTAGGGAACTGGTGATATACGGACCCAAAACCTCAGGCATTAACTTAGAAATGTTTTACTCCCATGCTTAATGCGATAAAAAGCATTCTTTTGAAATATAGAGGGGATCAATTAGTTCCCATTCTATAATATATATAACTAGTATCTACACAGTACCGCCGACATACACCTTACCTTGGGAGAATGAAAAGTTTTGCACGACCGGCAGCCCCTGCGTTGTAACAACTCCGCAAAGGCGCAGTAGGTAGCTCTGCCTTCTTATGTCCTAAACAAGGCTGACGGAATATCTCTAATACAGAACACCTGCGAGGCGCTATGACGTCATTACCTATGCATCGGCTCACTCTTTGATTGAATGAGTGGCTGTGTAATCTACGACGCCATCTTTGAGTGGATATTAAGAGATCAAATTCCATATATATTCCCTACCTCTGAAAAGGTAGACATATGTATATGTATGTTTACCTTGTCTGTCAAAGGTAAAAAAGGAGAAGTTATTTGGTTCCAAAGGTTCTCATATTATAGAAATTCAACACGACAAATGGGGTATAAGTATAATCTCGCTAATGTTAGAAAGACGCCGATGCCATCTTAAGATGGATTAAATAGTAACCTTGGTATGAAGGGAATAGAGTTGGCCGCATTGAGAAGGAAAATTAGTCGTTAAAAATACTTTGTGCCGGATTTGTAACACGCGGTGCTGCCTGCCTTCCACCAAAAAATAATAATGCGGCGGTACAGAGTGATATACACCATTTGTACATGATCAGAGCCTCAATTCTCCAACCATAAAGCTGAAATTCTACGCCCATTTAGGGCCAACTTTACAATGGTAAACCGCCATTGGTAATAGAACAGACTCAATGTGCCAAAGTGAGATGTCACAAGTATGGTATGGGTGCAGACATAGTACACATACGTGAGTATACCTCATATGTGCTGTACAATGTCGATAAGATGTTTATTTAAATGTGGTGCTTGTGAGAGAATCAGGAGGTTCTCATCACTCCAACATGTGTTCACTTTCTCATGTCGTGCAGTTTTGACATAAAGGTGATATGATGCCACTCGTACGATAATGCACAGAATATTGGTGGAGATGATGGCAATAGTCATGGTTATGTGTAATACCAGTCTGGATCAAATAAATGAGAAAGAAAGATCACGGAAGTAACATACCGATGACGTGTAGTCTTAGCTGCACATCATCTTGTGTGCCACACTATTTCCTCATTTAGACCGATTTTAACCGTATCCAGAGTGTAAATCCAATAGGTTTCTCGTACTTTCCGAACCTCTTTTGTGTCTTTGCCTGGGGAGTGTCTTACCTTTTCCAGGATCAGCCACCTCAGTTCATTTTCATTGTGTTTGAGATCAATGCAATGTTGGACCATTGGACATGATCATTTTTGTGTTTTAATTGCTGATCTGTGTTCACTGTAGCGAGTTCTAAACTCGCGACCTGTCTCTCCCACATAGCCCAGGGTACATGGGCACAGGATAAGATAAACAAGATTCTGACTCCTGCAATTGGTAAAATCACGTAGTTTCCCTTTCTTCCCTCGGTAATACCAGGTTTCTGTAACTATGGCACTGTCACATGCAATGCATGTGCCACATTTGTGGTTCCCCAGAATAGGGGGTCCCACCAAGGTAGTTTGTAAGCTAGGCCTCGTGTGGACTAGGCTATCTTTAAGGTTCGTGTTTCTACGATATGCAAGAATGGGTTTTTGGATGGTCTCCTGTTCTTCATTCGCATTCAAGATATGCCAGTTTTTGTTCAAAACCTTCTTTATCTTAAAGTTCAAACAAACAAACCTGTCATTTTTAGGACGTGTGTTCCCTGCTAGTAAGGCATCACGATTATAGTAACGTGCCCTCTTATAAGCAGATCTAATCAGACATTTTGGATAGCCGCGTGATAACAGTCTATGTTTTAAATCATCCCCATGTATGTCAAAGTCCCTAATGCTAGAACAATTGTGTCTAATTCGCAAAAACTCGCCGAAGGGAATGGAGTCTTTTTGACAGTTAGGGTGGTAGCTGGTATGTGATAAGATAGTATTCTTAGATGTAGGTTTCCTGAAAAAAATTAACAGAGATTTCACCCCCATGTGCCTGGATGATAATGTCCAAAAATTCTACCGATGTGGTGCTTCTATGGCAGGTAAATTTCAAATTCTCATCACTGGCATTCAGCCAGTCAATGAAAATTGTCAAAGTTTCTTCATCTCCGCGCCAGATAAAAAAGATGTCATCAATAAATCTGTGCCATCTGTGGACATTCTCATAAAACGATGCCATTTCATTGAAAATGTGTTTCAGTTCGGATTCACCCATATAAATGTTGGCTACACTGGGGGCACAAGATGCCCCCATACTGGTCCCTTTGACTTGATGGTATAGGTCCCCTCTGAAATCGAAGTAGGTATTTTTCAGTACTATTTCTAAACATTCCACTATGAAGGCTTCAGGCCTATCTCCTGATGTTCTTTCTAGGAGGGTCCTAACTGCTTCTACTGCCTGTTGTTGTGGTATGTTAGTGTACAATGCTTCGATATCTAGTGTAACTAGAATCTCGCAATTGGGGTCATATGGTACATGTTCCAGTTTATTTATAATATCCCCTGTGTCTTTGATATAGGATTTATACTGAGTTGTTAATGGACACAGGAACGCATCCACGTATTTGGACAGTGGTTCAGTGGAGGAACTTATAGAAGATACTATTGGACGTAGTGGTGGGTCTATGATGTTTTTGTGTGTTTTAGGCACACCATATAGTGCTGGAATTACTGTGTTAGTTTTGTTCAGAAACAAGTATTCTTTCTCACAGATAGTTTATTCTTCATAGGCTTTGCTAGTTACATGGTCAATTAATTCTTTCAACTTGGTGATCGCCCCTGATTTTATGGGTCTGTAGTGTTCAGCCACGGCTAACATTTGGTGTACCTTTTCCTCATATTTTTCAGTGTCCATAAGGACTATGCCCCCACCTTTATCACAAGGTTTTATAGTGAGATCAGAGGTGTTTTGAAGTTTGAGAAGGGCAATTCTTTCTGCAACCGACAAATTGGGCTTACAGTTGTAATTATATCCAATTAATTTGTTGATGTCATTGAGAACGGATTTCTCAAAAATGGACACCTCTGGGCCTACCATTTCCAGGGTGGGAGTGAAGGTCGATTTTGGTTTACATCCTGAGAGATTTTCGTCTACATCTCCCTCTTCTCTACCTGAGAAGAATTTTTTGAGGCGAATTTTCCTAAAGAAGGAAAAAATGTCCTGCATAAGTTTGAACTTATTGCAATAAGTGTTTGGTACAAAGGACAGCCCTCTGCTCAGAATAGCTATTTCATCTGAGCTCAACATATGTGTAGAGATATTAAAGATAGGCATAGTGTCCGTTCTAGGCCTATTTGTCAATTCCTCCAGTACTGTTGATTCCTGGTCCTCATATACATTTGAGGAGGTGGAGGGTCCATCTGCTGGTACCCTCTCCTGTCTGATTTGGTATAGCGAGTTCTGTTCAGGCCTCGGCCTCTCCCTAAAAAAGGAGGTGGGGCTTGATAATAAGGTTGATAATCTCTGCCTCTCCCTCTATGGGGTCGTTGTCCCTGAAAGGTATCCTCATAATTGTTAGGGGCGTCTCCATCTGATTCCGATGAATTGGTATCCGAAAAAGTAACCACTTTTCTCTTATTGTTATACACATATGTCTGTGTCTCATTTTCATTTTGCCATTCCTGATAGTAATTACTTCTCAGATATGGGTATGCCTTTTCTTGGGTGAACCATTTTATGTCCTTCTTAAGTTTTTCTGTCTTTTTCTTAATAATGTATTCCTCAAAATCATGTAATTCGGCATTCAAACTGTCTAAATTTAACTTAGCCTCCTCTACAGCTGTACTGATCTTAAGTTTATCCTCTAGTTCTTGAATTTCTATATTCAGGGCCGCTACTAATTCTCTTGCTGTTTCAATGATTAAAATCCTTCAGTCTCTTGAACATCTGTTACTTATATGAGACCATCTCTCTAAGAATTTACGCAATTCTACGAATAGTGTTGGAACATTACGTACTCATAGGCCCGATGGGATAACTCCAGCTCTGAGGTACTCTAGCATAAATGTAGCATGAGACTCCATTCTCTTGCATTTTTTCCTTAAGTTAAGTAGTGCTTGCCATTCACTATTGGCAGCGCTAGATAATGTAATACTTTGATTGATGTTGCCAGTGTTACCAATCAGTGCTGTAAAATCTGCGTCAGTAAAGCCGAAAGTTTGTAAGGCCTCCATCTTGTTGTCGTAGGGTACTCTCTGATGGGTTTTGACCCTGATTACTCACTCCACTAGAATAAAACCAGCTATTAAATGTATTAAACCAAGTGATATACAAAAAGTGAAAGGAATTTATTTTTTATTTTAAGACAATAAATATAATCTAGGAAAGAAAGAGTGATGAAACCCAGGAAGGATGTATTGCTAGCCACTCCACTTAGTTGGAACAGGATTGGTGAGGAAAAAGAAAAGGAAGGAACACTCTAGTCATGGACACATTTGCTTACCTTGATGTTTCTCTATGGATATGGGTCTATTTAACTCAGTGAGAACACTGCTTAGTGGCACATTTTCAATTTTGATAGCATGAAAAATATTTTAGTCATTTATTCTGGAGATAATGTGAGATTTCTCCTGTGGGCTTCTAATAGATTAATATTAATTCAGACATCCAGTAAAATAACACCCTACATTTTCTTTTCAGAAAACTTATCCCCCTTATCTTGCCCGTTACAAAATCGTTTAGTAACAGGTCTTGAAGAAGATGGCATTCAAAGAAGATTAAGCCATCGAAACGCGCGTCGACCAGTCTGTATGACACACCTCAGCGTTCAGCACAGCATCAGAGGGTTGAGCGGTTCACCCCTGTTAGTTTTTTTTTCTGTGCATGCTGTTTGGCTCTGGGGTGGGTAGTATGCATGTTATGTATGACAGTGATATAAATGTGAAGTGTGTAGAGGTGTAAATGGTTTGGGGATTTTCTGAATTAATGCCAATAATTGTATGTTGGTGTTAACAGACATAATAATTTTTTCTTCGATTTGGCACTATTTCTGTTTTTCCAAAGTCAATATATATATATGTAAAGACTGTTATATATTTTTGCACGGCTTGGACAGTTTTGTACATAAAAAGAAATTTTTGTATGTTTTAAAAAAAGAGATGAATTTCACTCGTACGTAAAAATGATGAAAAAAAGAAACACTTGACGTAAAGCAATATAGGTCTAGAGGGATACTGTGTATTGTAAGCATGTCTGTGGTGCCACATCACATGAAAAAGAAAGATCACCAACATTGTTTAGGGCCATGGCTAGCCAAGAAGATGTCCATGTGCAAGTTTTTGGAGCATAAGTGCTGCTTTTAGTACATACATTTGGGGCCATATGTAGGTAGCTAAATACCGGTCGGTATCGTCCGAAATTCGGTAAGTTTCCCGTTACCGACCGGTATTTAGGCAATTGAGATGTAGGAGGCCAAAAAGAAGGATTCAGTAATTGTGAATCGGTAAATACCGATTCATCATTACCGAATTCAAAATTACCGATTCGAAATTACCGATTCCTTATTTACCGAATCGGTAAATAAGAAACGGTAAAAATAAGAAAAGAGATGTAGGTAAATTTGGTAATACCGAATTTCATGTAATTCGGTATTTAAGAGTCGGTAATTAACACTAACTGAAAGCAGGTGGTAATAAGCTACAGTGTATATAAGCAATCCCAAAATGCAACAGTGTGATCACTATGGGGGCTTTCTATATGATTGCAAGGCGGCTACATCGACAGGCAGCAGGAGTGAGGATCTGAGGACGGGAGGAGCGCATTTACAGACAGCGCATCACACTCTTCCAACAGACTGAGGCTGAGATCCATGAAAGGTACAGGCTACACCCCCACACCATCCTGGACTTGATAAGGGACCTGCACCCACTCCTGGAGCACCCAACACCAAGGGCGCACGCCATACCACCACATGTGCAGGTGCTTTGTAGCCTACATCTACTCGCATCTGGCAGTTACCAGGGGGTGATAGCTGCGGTAGGCGGGGTGTCTCAGAGTTGCCTGTCCTGTTTCTTCAGAATGTTCCTGGATGCCATGATGCAGAGAATGCATCACTACATTAGCTTCCCAAACACACAGGCGGAACTGCTGAAAACCAAGACAGAATTTTACCAGATGGCACAGTTCCCGCATGTCATAGGCTGTATTGATGGCACACACATTCCAATCTGCCCACCAGAAGCCACTGAGTATATCTACAGGAACAGAAAGTCCACCCACTCCATAAATGTGCAGGTAATCTGCGATGCTGCCAACATAATCACTGACATCGTGGCCAAATTTCCTGGGAGCACCTACGACTCATACATCTTCCAGAACAGTGGGATCTACACACGCCTGGCTGCGGGAGAATATGGAGAAGGATACCTGCTAGGTAAATCACAGTGACGCTCCCTTAAACTTACTGTAGATGAATGTGTATTGGTGTATGTGACTAATGGCACTCTCTTTCTCACCTAGGCGATAGTGCATATGCCGTGCGGTCATTTATCCTCACACCCTACCTAAACCCATCAACCCTGAGTGAGAGACGATACAATGTGGCACACAAATCAACACGCAACGTTGTGGAACACATATTTGGACTATTGAAAAGCAGGTTCCGCTGCCTCCACAAAAGCGGAGGCGCACGTCAGTACACACCCATCATCTGCTGCAAAATCATTGCAAACTCGTGCAATGCTGCACAACCTTGCCACAAAGGTACAGAAGTGGAATTAACTGATTTTGAGGACAATGATGATGAATTTGCACAGGTAGAGCCAAATGCAGCAGGAGTGCCACCAGCAACAGATGGGAGACATAGACGGGCAGAGATCACATACAACTATTTTTAAGTAAGTAAGGAGACACAGCCAGTTGCTGAATGTAATGACGTAGTTTTAATTTCTGGGCACTACGCAACAACACAACCGGCCAAACTTGGCATTCCAATTTGTGACATCCATAGTAGGAAGTCATGGGTTACTTCACCCAATTTTGTCCTGAGAGTGTGGGCTGCATCAGCGTCTGTGGCCACGTACAACAGTGCTGGATGCCATTGACTGACTGTCCTCACTGGCTGTGGAACCAGTGGCAGCCCCATGCCATCTGCTGCTCCTCCGGGTGTCTGTTACAGGGGGGATAATGCTGCTCCGACTGGTCGTGTCCTCGCTGTCCCCAACTTCCACAGCACCAGTAGTGGCAGACTGACTCATAAGCAGCACTTCAAGAGCAGTGGTCACCTTTACCAGCCCCCTAGAGACATCAGTGCTGCAGTGCACCAGCTCCTCCTGCATGGCTACGGAGTGCCTGCAGAGCAGAGAAGTGGCAGTTGCTAGGCGGTTCACTGCCCTCGCATGGTGCTCCATTTTCTGCCTCTCCCTGCGCCGTGTTACTCTGTCCTTATCCATTTTGCTGCACAGCAGCATCACAGACTGGGACATGTCCCGCATGCCGCAGCCATCTCCTTCATGCCCTCAGCCATTGAGCTAATGCCCTTGTCAATGTTGGTCATGTTGTCATTGAGGTGCCTCATTTGTCGCTGGACTGCCTGAATTGCCGTGCCTTGTAGGCGCTGCACCTTCACCATGGCTGCCTCCAGCCCTCCGAAGACACCATGGCTCTCACCCTGTGGAGGTGGACTGCCCACACGAGCCCTGCGGCGGTGTCTACCACCTGTGTGTGCTCCCTCAGAAGTGGACAGCAAACCAGCATTGCTGCCATCCAGTGGCACAGTAGATGTTTCCCACCCCCTCGAGTCTTCTGAGGAGGACTCAAACTCCTGCAGTCTGGCAACGGCACGCCTCCTAGGTCTAACCACTGCAGGTGGTGTTGATGCTGGTGAGGCTAGCAGTAGTGGCGAGGCTGGCTGTGGTGGCGAGCCTGGCTGTGGTGGTGAGGCTGGCTGTGGTGGTGAGGCTGGCTGTGGTGGTGAGGCTGGCTGTGGTGGTGTTGTGTGCCCTGCACTCGTACTGGCCTTCTCTGGGATGTCCTTCCGGGGTGCCCTCTCTCCCTTGTCCTGAGCAGTCCTGTGCGATGTCTCGCCTGTAGACAGAAATTGTACATTAGCTCAGTGTACCTGCAGCCCTGCATTGCAAAAATTAAAATACATTTCTGCCACGCTATCTCATTGTCCTCTGCCTGCTTATCGCTGATGTGTGTCACATGCCTTGTTGCTCAGTGCGATTCCTGTCATGATAGGTGTTTCACTGACTACATCTCCCATAATGCATTGCTGGTCTGAACAAAAACCTGTACTGGAGTGGTATTCACATAGCCCAATTGGGGATTTGGTCTAGGGGAAGGTGGGTTACAACGCTGTGCATGCTTCTTGCCTTGTTTGCATCCCCGATTCCACAGACACATTCTGGCTCTATTGTGGACTCCACAAGCTGTTCAAGTTCAGTCAAGGCAGGTGCCCTGTTCCTTCCTCCTCCTGTCTGGCTGGCTTGTCTTTTAAGATCAGCCATCTTCCTCTTGGTGATGATCCTGATGAGGCAAAGAACATGACAGTTTGACAGTGGCATGCAATCACAGAGCACCCTACAATATATGTCACATCCTACGGAGAAAATCTACATTCAGCAGATCTTTGCTATTTGTGTGACAACAGAGCAGCAAGAAGTTGTGTTAAATGTCCACCATTAACCTTTTATCTGATATTTCAAATTTTAACGAGGTGCAAACATATCTCAATCCATGAACATATCTGACATGGAGTGGGACTAGACAGATGGGAAGAGGGATTTGAGTACTGAAAAATTAGACTGTCAGGGAGTTGAGAGGAATATTGAAAAGTGACTTGCAAAAACGAATTCAAGAAAAGGGCACACAGAAGGGAGTTAGGAGCAGAAAAGAAGGGAGGAATAATTTGCCAACAAGAATAAATGCGTGAAGGGTGAAAATCAAAGCAAATTTCTTCATAAGCAATGGTTAAACACATACTTATGAATGAAGCAAATAACAGTAAAAACACTGATGATTGCTAATTTGTTTGTGCAGTTTTTGAAAATTTTGGAAAATACTGAAAAAAACCACTACGCCTCACCGCAAACAGAGATTGGAAACAGGAAAACCCATGCATGATGGATGGTAGATGGTAAATGTATTTGCTGGAATGTACCTCCTCACGATCAAATGGCCTGTCTTTGAAACAAGGCAAGTCCAATGAAAACTGAATAACTATCACAGGTTCACACTTGCACAGGACAACACAACAAGCGTGATTTATTTTTGCAGCATTTCCACTTAATAGAGGAAATTACTGCTTTTTCGATTTTATGTTTTGTATTGTACGTAATATCAGTTGCATATTTTATGCTTTTCCAGTGTTGTCAAATTGGAAATCTGTGGCAGGCAGCACTGCAGTTGTATGCACAGAACTATCAACATTTAGAAAACTTTGAATATAACTGATTTCTCTGAGATCTTTAGCCACTTGACAACATCATTCCCATTTGATTTAGCCTCAGAATGTGAAAATTAATGCATTTAGAGGATTTGGATGTCTCCAATTGGAGGGAAACAAAAAGAATAACACGTTACTGTAATGTACAAATTCCTAAATACACCCAAAGCATTTTATTGAAGTGCTTTAACATTACAACTCAATAGATAAGGATATGGACATTCACAAACCTTACAGAACACACAGCATGCATCTGATGATGAGCCTGCTACTGCTGCAATGCAGCACACGGATATCTGCAGCCTCTGCCACTATCTTCTCTGCTGCTTTCAGTGCTCGTCTCCTGTCAGCATGCGGGACCACTCCAGTCACCTATTAGTAAGTCATCACCAGCCTCCATGAAGATAAATACCATCTTCCAATACCATACTTCAGTCTTCTATGGACAAAGTCTTAAAGGTATGAAAGAGAAAAGAGGCTACAGAGAGGCGGCCCCTCGCATTAAATGCAAGTGCCTTTGTGACTAAAATGAAGACTCAGACAACAGGCTACACTTCCCTATAACTGTTTAAGTGATGGCTAGTAATGAAGAAGAAACGACATAAGCCAATATTTTTTCAAAACTCTACAGGATCACGCAGTGCGTTATTCTAACTCAGATTACTGAAGAAATTGAAACCATTTCTGTCACCTCCAGACTTCAAACAATCAGTACAATCATTAGTGGTCTCCAGACTAGAATACCTATCGGCGACCCTGTCAGGTCTCCCCAAAGCAAGAACAGCTCCACTCAAAATGACCCTTAATGCAGCAGCCAGACTGGTAATAGGCGCCAGACGCTTTGACAACATCACCCTATCACTTAGGTATCTAGACTGGCTTCCCCTCGAGGCCAGAACCCAACTGAAAATTGATTGCTTCACACACAAAGAATTACATTTTAACAAACCAAGATACCTGGCAGAAACAATTTGAATCTCAGGTGGCAACCACTACCTAAGAAGTGCAAACTCTCTCAGGCTTGAACCCCCTAGATTCAGAAAAGAAAAATCCTACACATGCTCCTTCGGCACCAAGGATCTGGAACTCCTTACCACCCAAGATGCGTTCAAACCCACTCACCCACTTTTTTAAAAAAGAGGTGAAGATAGATTCCTTTCATAGACTCTCTTGGGGAGCCTCTCCCCAGGGCGCAGCGGATGTCACAATGTCAGCAATATCTAGATTGGTCAGAAGGACTTCCTTTACAGGAGAACTCCACTGAAACATTGCTCCCCCTGGGTAGCTGGAACAGAATATTGTTAGAGTAGCAGCAGAATACCCACCATGAAGAATCTAGATCAGTGACTAATAATGGAATGACAGAAGTTTTATTTATATCTGTTTTTACAACCATTTGTGTCTTTTACTTTTGATGTACTTGTCTACGTTTATTTTTGTCCAGTCAATCACATGTACAGCGTTCTGATACCCTTCGGTCATGTTTGCACTTTATAAAACACTATAAATAAAATCAATTAAGAAAATACTGCTGATAACGTGCACTTTCAACCATGTTTCGATCAGAGGGTTTATTTAAAAATGTTAATATCACAAAGGTTGTAATTCGCTGACAGAACCCTTATTTTGCTTGGTCCCCTATTGGTGTTGCTGGAGTTTTGTTTTTCCATAAACCATCACCAGTTACTACATTTCAAAGAACACCATTACAAGATGGCCAGCTCTTTGCTTGTGCCTACATTTCAGATCTAATGCACACTGTGTGAGTGTCCCTCCTCTTTGTCAATATCTGAAATATAAACCTTGGCTCTGAACGAGTTGACACCACATAGCCCATGATAGCAGTGGTGCAGTGCAACACTAGTGACTGGCAGCTACTGCTCTCTTGAAGTGGCTTAACAACGTTTTGTAAATACTGCCCCATTACACGCATCACTTTGTGTGAAAGGGGCGTGCAATGGGTGGTGCTGTGGGCGTTTCACCACAACATCCATTGCATTTTGACTTTGCCCAGATTTACAAGGATGTGTAAATCTGAGGCAGTGCCAAAAACGAATGCCATGCAATAGCTGGCCTTAGAATGGTGCAACAAAGAGAAACACTTTTATTTCTCCTCGTTTTTGCTTTTTCTCACACACATAGAAAGAGCAAAACACCACTAATGATTGTTTATGTCCATAAACGACCATTTAATAATGCGATTTGTAACTTCTATGTGTGCTGCAGAACGTAGCGCAAATAGAAGTAATAAAATGCCATTATTGATTGTTTATGTGCAGGTAGGGACACCTTCCTGCACATAAACAACCATCCCCTGCAACACAAGCACCCTTGCACTATGGTGCAAGGGTGCCTGGGTTGCCACTAGGCAGCTATTATTAGTGCCGGCGCTAGTAAAAGCACAGTGGTGCACCGTATTGTTGTAATTATGGCGCATCCCTACATTTTGGACATGGCGGACCGTGGCAATGCCATATTTGGAGCAGTTCCTCCATTTCCTTGTGAATATGCTCCTGACTGTAGTTAGTTTGAATGATGGTATTAACGAAAAGACGGGGCACTGTTAGTATTTATGTTGTATCCACTTTTACACCATCCGTCATACTCACCTTCTTCTCCCTAGTGGAGACCCCTCAGTAGGAGCCCAAATGTAACTTAAATGGAGGAATGATTACATAACAATATTTTTTAAACTTGCCTATTTAAAGTTCTGAACTGGAGATAAACAGGAAATATGGAATTTACTACAGGGTAAGAGACCCTCTAATATCGTTGATGCCGTTGAAAACTGTGTCCAGGATTAAAAGGACCAAAATCATTATCATTTGGTAAAGGGCTTATGGAAAGTGAGTTGGTGGCATCATTGCCATTTCGTTGTGGATCGATGTTTGTCAACACAAGGTACAGCAAAATCCCATCAGGGTTTTAGGATACGCGGGATTATCCCAGGATGACCTATCTGCTCCCAAATTCCAAGCATTTTCCCTAAACTAAATGTTAATTTAGTCTACTGAACTAAGTACTCACATGCTAATTCCTTCCTCTGTATTGCTTGTTTTATCTGTTGCTTGCTTAATATTTGCTATTATATCACACAATGCATCACAGCAAGGAAACTTGCTGGTTTGAGTGAAAGGGAGAAAGCAGAAAGGGTCCATATCTCCAAAGACATGGAGCATTTCTGGTCTCTCCTTGTGCTGCCTAGCCCCCATGCTGGTACCCCTGCACCGTAGTGCCAGCGTACCTGCGTTACGGACAGGATTGTTTTTGTGCAGGAAGGTATCCGTTCCTGCATATTCGTCTTTCTGCATCATGCATAAAAAGAGGAAATAGCGAAGAGAAAAAAATATTTTTCTCCTCATTGTGCCATCCTCTGGGAGACATACAGATTTTCTCAATCTGCAGTTTACAAACCCTTGTAAATCTGGAATTGTCACAAATTCATGGGTAGATGCATGGCAATGCCTATTCTCTACCCAGGGAACCCCTCCCAGCTTGGAATGTAGCGCAACGTAAGCCAAGCTGTGGCGCTGCATTATTTTCCTTTATAAAGCCAGGCAAGGCGGCACAAATTGCCCCTTGCGTGGCTTTGTAAAAATTACTCACACCTTCGCCTACTAACGCAAAGGGTTAGTAAATTAGGCCCTTTGTGTTTTTCTGCTATGCTGCAATGAAGTTTATGTTTAATATGAATGAGAAAGCTGTATCTATAAGGACTGACAGCCACAGCGTAAAACATGACTCGCTATTTTATTGGGTGGTCCTGTCAGCCCTGCCTTGCTTGTGCCCAAGCATCCACCTCAGTGAAACCACCAATACCGTGGGCACGCTGCCAGCGAGTCACATTAGAGAGTTTGGGATTGAAGCATTGCATGTGCATCCTGCCTCCAGAACAGTGGCTGGCAGGAGACTGTTAGTGGTCCAGTTGTTGCCAACGCTGCACCTGGTCTCAACACACATTGAGGGAATTGAATTGCAGTGCTCTCAATCTGTCAATTTTAAACCTACTAAAGTCAGACCAAACGAAAACAGGGTTTAGGCCAAAGCCACGTGAATTACAGGTGCACGCAGCTATTCCAATCTGTTATTTTCACCAGGGAGCCAGATGAGTTTGATCAGGAAACCCAGCATCAGATGTAGATATATCCCGCTGAAATATTGCACAGGGCTACATTTGTAACGGAGTCACAACTCAACCTGACAATAAAAATAGAGAGGTAACTAAATCCAGGGGAGGGCCAATTATATCCATCTCTCAATGTACATTAGTGCAACTTTAATTCAAATTCTGCTTCCTTTCGTCGGGAAAAAAACCTGCAGATTGCAATTGGAAAAATAATAGTCCCAGGTCCACTCTGAGGGTTCAAACTGTTGCAACTCTTTCATTGTTGATACCCACAACCAACATCAGTATTCATTGTCCGCGCCCATACTGGTCATAACTCAGTAACTATTTTAAGGGATCGGACTGGTAGATCCTGGAATCAAACATTCAAATAAAGTCCTGTGTAGAGACTGTCTCTGGGCTTCTGAGAGATGCACTACAAATGTCTTTAAAACTGCCTCTGATTGAGTCATGCTAGTGGGCCCAGTGAAAGACAATGCACATCTCAGCCCACGCCATTAACTTACTGCCTTTGCTCACAGTGGAGGAAATTGCAGGCCATGTCACTTGCTGCTGTGGATGCCACCGTCGGTTATGCGTAAAAAGTGATTCATTTTCAGCAAGTGTTTTCCTGCCAAGAAAATGTCACTTTGGTGCCAATGTTTTTCTAAATGTCCCATTATGCATTCAGGTGAACAGATAACTTTGATGGGGTGGAAAAGATCTCTTATCAGACTTTTTGATTGAATTGTTGCTTTTACAGTCTTTGCCTTTCTTTGGGGTCTCATTTAGCTTTTGGGGGACCACTCACTGAATATCTGCTGGATTGAAGGCAGCGCCAATGCCATCCAAGTCACGGCTGGCCAGGTGAGTTTAGTGTTCCGCGCACTGCTGGTGGCCTCCTTCCACTAAAGCAGCTCCTGTGTTCATGGTGGGAGCAGCTTCCCTTTATTTCTAAAGCTAGAAACTCAAGTTGTGTGACTTTGTTAATAATACAGCTAATGGCCTCCAAGCTCTGGGAGTGTTCTCCCAGCATTTTTGGGACATATCTGGCTTCTTTCTGTCTCAGACCAACGTGGTTAACATGGCGGACAAGGACAGAACAGATGCTGGTGTGCCTGCTATCAGGGCAAACCACATTACCCCATCTTGGAAGGGCAAATATGTTGTTACTCTGTTCCTCTAAAAGAGAAACTTAAGTGTTTTGCACACTACTTTGATTGTCTGTCATCGAACATTTCTCATAATTAAATGATAAGGTCACTCAATTGAGTATGTGCAAGAGGAGGCATCTGCTGAGACTAACCAAACATTGATTTTCAAATGAATACTTCATTGAGTGTGTGTTTGTTGTCTGTGTCAATAGTTAAGTGCATATTGTGAGGATTTGGGTTTATTATATGGTATGACTGTGCGGCTTTACCGTGGAATACACTCGCAAAAACTGTCTTGGGTCCAATCAGTCTCGTTTGAACAACTTTAAGCTCAACCCTGACTTGAAGCAGGAAGGCTTGAACAAAGGAGCTTAGTGTCAAGCACTTATCAGTACCCCTCAACAAAATAAGAAAGCAACAAAACACGAAAGAAACACAACACCAATATATAAAAACAGATTATATTTGCATGAGTTTTTAGAGTCCTTGATAAGCAAAATCCACCAGAGGGTTCCAGGGATACAGACTCTTAAAGGTGTTATCACTTTTTAATTCAACCGCAAACAAAAATTGGTCAATCAGAAGTTTACAAACTTTCGAAAAGTTAGTTTGGTTACTCCGGCTCAGATTGGGTGACCAGATTTAGGCAGTTACCTGGTCACCAGAGCTTTTTCCAGTCCAGTCCAAACATTATGGCACGACAGCCACTGATTTTAATGGAGGGGTCCTGGTGCTGAGGATACAAGATGAAACAAGCATTGGCATAGCCAATAGGTCTTGCCTTTGGGACCTTATAAGTGTTTAGTCATGCAACAGTTGATGTTGTTGCACCAAGGATATTGTGCTGCATAACTAAATACTTATAAGGTCCCAAAAGCGAGACCTATTGGCTATGCCAATGCTTATTTACTATGGCGTTACCAGTGATGTCATTAATGTTGTCACTTGAAATGTCACCAGTGACTTCATCAGTGTTGCCATTTAACCTGTCATGAGTGATGTATTATGAGGTCATAAACGGTGCATGGCAGAGGAGTAAGTTATAGTTCACTCAGTAAACTATATAACTGATGAGTTTCAGTGTTTTTTTAAAAAACATGTTATGTCATTTCAACATCTAACTATAATATCACCTATATAAGTTCAGTAACATCAGAAACCCTCTCTTACATAACAACTTAAGAGCGCGTGCCCTTAATTCTCCTCAGAGCTGCTCGTGGTCGCTAGTAGGCTCGTGGACTGCGAGTTGCTGCGGTAACAGAAGAGGGGCTGCTCGTTTCAGTGTGTACTGTACGCTGTGAATGAACAAAGACCTCTGTGTCAGGGAGTAAGAAGCCTGGGAAATAAGAAAATGTTTGCTTTTCCTCCATGTCAATCACCCCCGCTCACCAGTGCAGAGCACAGCGGCCGCCCTGCCGGTTACTCTCAGGCTTCTGCCGGTGGGGGGCGCAGCAAAGCGCAAAACATGCTTTTACCAGCCTAGGCCGCAGTGATACCTGAGCAGTGACGTAAATATTTTCTGAAATATGGGCAGTCTTTTGTAACCTGCGGGTCTTTCACCTGCAGTTAGGAACTTACGGACTTCTCGCGCCTCCTATCCGGAGGGGTAGACGGCAAAACGATGGGTCGCGAACGGCCGAATTTGGTTAGTAACAATAACTATAGCCCCCTCTGCAGCAGCTGGACAACCGACGAGCTGCTTTTAAGAAGGCGAAAACTGACAAGGTCTTTCGCCTCCACACTGCTCTACCGCAATTTCAAATCATGACCTAAAATAAGATTCAAATCAAGATGACGTATCTTGGTATAATATGTGGTTGTTTTAAGACTGTTGGATTATTATTTTTCCAGTACCTCGGATTCTAACATAACCTATGCTTTAAAACTTAAAGTAAGCACATACCTTTCGTTTTGCCAGTCCAGTTTTCGACTTTTGAGCGCTGGGACGACTCTCGGAACCCAGCAAGCCCCCTCCTTGAATCCCACTTCTGCCCTCCCTTGCTCTCGGTAAGGAAGGGGCACTCCTCTCCACCTTGGCTTGAGTGGGGTAGTTCCCTCTGTGGGCTCAGTGTGCGCCTAGATTACGTGCATGGCGTGCGCTGCATTACTGGTGTAAGTAAATTAAAGCAGCGTGAAACTAACTCTGCCCAATGACATAGCTTTCCATGCCAATGTGGAGCACCTGAAGATTGTGATTCTCTAGGACATGTTCTCCAACATATGCATTGAATTAGGCACATATGCCCTCAGGTATTGAAGCGGTCAAAAGTGAAGCAGTACTTTTCAAAGTCTGGAGAAAATTCAGACGGGATATACAACTTCGGAAAAGTACCCCAGTGAGGCTTCATTACCTTCAAATTCCATGGTTGGTGAAGGGACATTTCAATGCATCATTGCAAGCCATTTTCTATAGACTGTAAAATTAAATTTCCTGAATTGCTCCTCAACATTTCTTTGCTTAACAAGTGGCAAGAATTCTAACATGGATCACGTTGCAGTGCCAAAGTGACTAAAAGTGTCACCCAGCCTACTCTCAAGGAGATGTTTCACATCTACGCCAATTACAGTGAACACTTGGTAAACAAAAAAACTCAAGCAGACTATTGTTAGCCCAATATTTCTTGCTGCTGCCTTATATAGCAAAGTTATATTGTATTAGCCCCTTCAGGAAGAAATAAAAATGACTCTTTCACTCATCTTTTCCTTTCTTTGAATGTCACTTAGTTTGTGGTTGTGAAGATGTTTTTTTCAGTGTTTATATGTTTACACTGGTGATGGCTATTTTCCTTTCAGTGGGGTTTTATCAGTTATTATAGGTTTAAACCTAAAACCAGATAGCCTAATCATATGCCACATGGGCATTCCCAGGCGTGTCCCGAGCTTGGCATACAGGGCGATCGCCAAGCACCTCACCTGTATTCTGAGTTTGGCACAGAGGAGCATCGTAGGGAGTATCTCGACTTTGACGTGACCATGTTTGGTTTCCCCCGAGTTTTCTACCCCAGTGACATTTCTATGTGTACTTTAAGTTTGGAACGGAGCACACACTTCCAGGTGTGCCTCCGTTTGTCACAGAAGAGTATATCCAGATGTACCCGGAGTTTGGCACGTTTGAGCTTTGAAGTATGGGAAACCTTTCGGCTTCAGGCAGAGCCTGGCGGTGCTTCCTCGCAGCCTGCTCGTCCCACATTTCTACTCAAAGTTTTGCCCGTTCCTCCGAGCCGTGCAGCAAGGCCAACTCAGACTTTATCCTTTCGAGGCCGCTCTAATGAGAGTAATTATACTTGGTAAAAGTAACACATAATATGCACAGAGCGCAGAAATGGGAGATGTGTTGTAGGAAGAGCTGTATAAAAACAAGCACGCGAGTAGTGCGTGCGCCACAGCGAGACATCTGTTTTGCATTATCGCGCACTCATCTGTGCACGATAATGGAAAACAGATGTAGCCCGTGCCACAATAGGCCGTGGGCGGAGCAAAGACAGGACATGCACCCGCCTTTGCCCAATTGCATGCTGTCTTTCTTAGAAAGACGCACGTAATGCCCAATAGCCTATGAAAAACAAAAACATGCACAAGCATGTGGTGAGCTTTCTGAAGCCCCTTAAAAGAAGTCTCGCCAGAGCAGCGCATGCGCGCTACAACAAGCTCGACCTAAAAATGCTCAAGGATGCTCCATTTACATGTCCAGATATAAAGTCATACTGAGAGGGAGTGGTGTCCTGCATGTGAGGGCTTCACTCACTACCAACACAGAAGTCAGCAAAGTGGTGTCTCATGAATATTTGAAGTGAAACTGACTTTACAAGTAAAGAACGCCTCTGGGTGACACTGGGGTTTATAGTGGCAAAGCGTAACATAGCTAGACTGTGAAGTTCCCCATTGGCTCCTAGGCTAAGTGTATGAGAAAGTGATATGGATTGGTGCATGGTGGCAGAAAAAACATATATGAGAGCAGAGGATGCCCAGAAAATGGACAAATGTTTGGGGGAGGTGGAATGAATATCGAGGCATGATATGTGCACCAATACCACCATCAAGTCAAAGAAATCAGATAGTAATGGCCTACAATATGGGGGGTTGAAGACGTAACCATTGTTATCCTAACTTGTATAAGTCTGCTAATATGAGCGTTACAGCTTGATGTTAACTCTGCAACATGTAACATGATAATGAAGGTGCATTGATTCGCTGATTGATGATTGTTTATCTTTGCTGTTTAAATAAAAATATATATATATATTTTTTAAGGATGCTCCATTTACAGTGTAGTCATCAGGGTTGTCTTTGTGGTGATTCCTTCAGTCCACAGGTTGTGTGGGTCAATTTTGGACACATAAGTCGGGGTTCCCACAAAGTCCTCCTCGAGACCATGGAAGGCCAGCAGTGGCTGGGCTATCGGTCGCCATACACTGCGCTCCTCACAAAATCCTTTAGTGGGGGCTTGTTTCCCTCTTTGGTGACCAATCTGGACCCAGATGATACTCCCAGGTCCACTGTACTCGGATACAACTTTTGACCATCAAGGATTGATGTCTTGGGGTGCCCAGCGGAAGTCAATGGCGATTCACCCGAAGTGGCTACCAACTTGCAGGTGTGGGCTTCTTCAGCTTCAATGTCCCGGGTGCTTATCCAGTGGGCCAGCCAACTGACCCTTGGAGTCAGAGCTTTGATCTGGGGCTTGGTACAACTTTTCCTGAGCCACGGAGACAATCCTAACTTTGCTAGCCAAAAAGTGCAGCAGTTGCAGTCCAGCAGCTGGTGCATCCTCTCTTTGTACAGTCCAAGGGCAGCATGAGAGTCCTTTTTTAAGCCTTATTACAATCCCAACATGATCTGAGGAATCAGGGCAAAAGGGCTGCCATATTTAACCCAGGAAAGTGCCCTGAGGGAACGTGGCCAATAGCCAATGGGCTACTAGGTCCCCTCCCTCTTGGTGATGTCTCTTCAGCAATGTGTGGCATCTGGCAATCCCAGAGTGCACTATTCTGGCAACTCTTAAGATGTCTGAAGCTTTTCTCGACTTTGAGGTGCTTGGTAGCCCACCCTAGAGGTGTGGCCAACTGGGGGCAACGCGCCCATGGGAAAACCAATTTGGGGACTGGACTTCCCTCTCTGGCCCTGTCTCCAGCCTGTCCATCTACACAAAGGGCAGCCCCACAAGAGTGCTAATTACCATTTGCCCACCAAATGCGGCTTTTCCTTTGAAGCTCGCTTTTTGGGCTAACACCCAAGTGGCTTTTTTTAAGGGAGAGATTACACCTCTCACTGCAGCGGACTGCTATTGTTTATGAGCCTGGGAGCCATTCATGCCACTCCCTAGGTGGGCAGAAATCTGTATGTTGACCAGTGCCCGTGTGAGGCCACTGGACCGGCTGGGACACAAAGTGGCAACTTTCTAAAAGTTGCTTTACTTTTACAGTGATAATAAATTTGACCTAGGCATCAGGTCAGGTTTAATGCCATGATTAATTTGATACCTTACAGAAACCAGTTGGGTGTCCCATTCTGATGTTAGCCAGGCTGAGGTGCCATCCAGTAATCTGTGTCAGCTCCCTGCCTTAGGGCTCTTTTGGCCTTCCTTAGGGCACACTTACATATGTTATTTGGGAAAGGGGTGGCTGGCTTTGCCATTAATGGTAATGACAAAGTCGAACAGGCAGTGTGACAACTACCCTTCTAGTCTGCAGTGGAGGGCTGGAAGCTATTTTGTACATTGCCACACACCGGGTGGTACAATCAGTTCTGCAGCCCTGGGTAAACACTCTGCATTTCATGCTCTGGGTACCTTATACTAGGGACATATAAGTAAGTCAGTAATGTCAATTTGGGATAGCCAATTCAACATACACTTTGTAATGGAACACTGGCACTAAGGTCTGGTTGGCAGGCCTTAGTGCACTCTCAGAGTCGAAAAACCAGAAGCTAGTAGTCCAAATGGAGGCAAAAACTGGGTGGATAAACCATCAAAAAGCCACTTTTTCTTACATGTATATTCAGGAGTAAGTAAATTGTTGGATGACTACATGAGGGCATGCATGTAACTTGAATGTGTTATTGAGTGCATGAATTGATGAATGGGAGTATGAGTGTAGAGATGTTTGAATGTGTGGCTTGTGTATATGTATAGATACTGGATGATGGGATTGGCGAGAAGATAGGTGTATGAGTAATGAATGAGTGCATGTGTGGATGAACGTGTTAGTAACTTGATGACTGAGTACATCGACAAAATTAATGGGAAATCCAGGCAGCCACACCTACACATTAATCTCCCAGTCTGTTCAGACAACCATCCACCAAAGCATACTAATCCCTCCATCATTCCATTCGTCCAATTTTCTGTTCTGCAATACAAAGCCACACACCATTAACTAAGCAACAATGTTTCATCCACATTCATGCATTCATCGAGTCATCTACATATCCAACCCCACATGCATGCATTACTTAGCCACTTGTGTGTATGTGTGCCTATATATGTCCTGAGTTTTGGTTGTGAAAATCTGGTCACTCTATGACTTTGTCTTCGGGTGGTCAGTAGTTCCTCGTTGAGCAGAAAAGCCCCGTTGTTGAAGACGTGTCCTTGCTGAGGGCAGTCTGCCTCTAAAGAGGTGTCTCTATCCACACAGTGTATGTAGGTACTAGATACTAAAGCACCGTTTACACCACACTGAAGCTTGTGCGCTTCCTCCTTAGCACCGGTTCCTGAGACTCGCTGTGCTCTTACGTCAAGTGGTGAAGGGGTCTGACCTTGTGACCTATTTTTTGTATACTTCAAGCTGTCTCTAGTGAGAAGTAAAATGATGAGACTAAGTGTTGCATCTGGATAACCTAGTAACCTCGCTGGCATTCTGGCTGTAATCTCCACTGGGTTCTAGACTGTGGAACCACAGGGGCATAAGGCAGGTGGTTGCCGGAAGTGCCGGGGTTCCCTAGGGCAATTCCAGCTAAACCTGAATAAATTATAAATTTTCACAGGTACCCAATTTCCACACATAATCATTTGTGTGATATTTAGTTTTATTGGTAAAACTATGTTTGTGCAAACTGAGTGCCGCTTTTAATGGAAAATGTGTGGTCTGTAAATGACAACGTGCTACGACATGGTGCTTTAGATGCATTAAAAATTCAGCCCGCCTCAGGTCCATTAAAGGTAGGTGGGTCACGGAAGTTTGTTGTTCTAAAAAGTAGGTTGAAGTTCTAAAATGTTTAGGAACCACTGCTCTAACCCTTATACTCTTTGCAAAACAGTGAATCTGGCTCAAAGAAACAGTGCTAAGCAAAGTGTGCTTAATAAGTGGTTGCAGGATTGTTGACAGTCTAAGCATATACAATTTTTGTATCTAAAAATAGCCCTGTAGCTGCAAATCTGTTGAAGAGATGGTTCCAAATTTACTTAAGGCATTTACAGAAAATATAGCTTTAAAAAATATTTTTCAGCAGAGCGTGGGACCTGTAGATATCTACATTTTACGATACCTTACGGCTGCATTCAGCATCAACATTAGTTTTTCCTGCAACCTTGAGCAGTGCAAACAGAAGGGACTTGTCTACGAATAGACCGCTATGGCCATCTTAACAGCATTATAGGACCCTCGGCAAAACAGTTCACTGGGCCCTGCCTACACAACCACTCACAGGAATAACAAGCATTTACAATGCAATAGGTCTCATTACTGATAGTTTGAGGTATTGGCATTGCAAATAATAATGCAACGCTAATAGCTCATACATTCAGTAATGCAAGACCTAGTGCATTGTAAATGCTTGCGTAGTGAGCCAGGAACCAGCATTGTATGTCTTGGTGCAGTACCGCAAGCTGCTCCTAGATGTCCCTAGTGAGCAAGGCACCAGCATTGTATGTCTCGGTGCAGTACCTAGAGGTCCCTAGTGAGCAAGGCACCAGCACTTCATGTCTCGGTGCAGTACCGCAAGCTGCTCCTAGAGGTCCCTAGTGAGCAAGGCACCAGCACTGCATGTCTTGGTGCAGTAACGCAAACTGGTCCTAGAGGTCCCTAGAGAGCAAGGCACCAGCACTGCATGTCTAGGTGCAGTACCGCAAGCTGCAACTAGAGGTCCCTAGTGAGCAAGGCACCAGCACTGCATGTCTAGGTGCAGTACCGCAAGCTGCTCCTAGAGGTCCCTTGTGAGCAAGGCACTAGCACTGCATGTCTAGGTGCAGTACCGCAAACTGCTCCTAGACGTCTCTAGTTAGCAAGGCACCAGCCTTGCGGACCTCTTTTGGTCACATATGGTACTGCACCCTGCTGAAGATATGGTAAATCCACCCTACCCATAATGCATTGCATGCAAGACAGTACTACGAGTACATTCAAATAGCTAAGTCCATATATACAATTAGTAGCTTTGAAATGTGACAAAGGAATTATGACATTAATTTCGGATTAGGTTATACTCTGTGTGGAGTTGCAGAAGGGAACTTTATGGACGGTCTCATATAAATGTGGGATGTTCTAGTGAGCGAAGTAACCAGTGCCAGCCTAGCCTAAGACCAAGCGTGTGTCTTGCCTAAAGCCTTTTAAGAAAATAGTGCCTTGAGGCTGTAATTAAAAACTAGGGAGTAACAACACGTGTAACAGTGGGTGTCCTCATGGGCGGTTACAAGAAGAGACAAGGCAGTACTAAGAATGGACTCCTAAGCCTATTGACCAATGAAAAGCCAACATTTACAAAGGACAGGGACAGGACCCAATTAAAAGGATGGGTGGAAAGTGGGCAGAGCTTTATGCACCAAATCCTGAATGTCTCAAAGGGACAGCAAAAGCGCTGCCTAGGCGAGGCCTAAAAATGTTTAATGGAAAATGACTGTTAAATTCTGGTCTGCAAGGGACCCCTATGCTCGTTGGACCCCCGGCAACTGCCCAGCGTGCCCATACGTTAAGACGGCAGTGTAGACTGCAGGAATCAGATAGCACAGTAAGTGGCCAGAACACATAGGATAAAGTATAAATTAAGAGAGCAGAGAACCCTGTGAGTGACAGGGAACCTCATGTTTAGTAAGGCATTATAGTTGCTACAGAATTTATGGAAACAGAAGTTAGTTAATTACTGTTTGTTTATAATGCAGCTGGAAAGGCAGCATGAATTCCTGTGCGTTGGCAAATGGGTGTCTGTGTACAAGGAATGAAATGTGTGAACAGGGAGAAGAAATTTCATTTCTGTCATTAGAAGCGTGAAGAGCTTGTTTCCCGTAGGCTCATGACTCAGCAGGAATCACACAAAACAAAGAAGTTAAAGTAACATTGGATTTCCTAATCTCAAAAAAAGGTTATTGGCAAAAAACAAAGACATAGTTGGAAAAGAAAAGCTGTCGGATATGGGTTTAATTATAAAGGTCTCGATCCCCAGTGATTTCTCAGTCCTATGTACAGAACGACACAAGGTTCCAAAATTCAGGGAGATATAAAATGAAGTGAATAAAATGTGGAGCATAATAAAAGAAGCAGCCCCACATTTTATAAATACATGAAGGTTCGTCAGTGAAAGCGTGCGGGACCCTCCAGACAGGCTGCTCTTAGAGCTGTCAAGAGATTAGCGATGAATTTTATTCGGACGTGCTGCGACTCTGGAATGAGGTTCACTATTGCCAGGACGGGTCCTGTCCTCCAGTTCAAACATGCCTGGTTTCTTCAAGAAGGGTTATTAGTTTTCTGCAGCAAAAGCATGACAGTACGGGCAAGGACTCCATGAGATTTAAAAGTGCTAGCCAATGTGTTTTTAAGGCAGATGGCGCCTTTCTCCTGGCTGATTACATCAGGCAATTGCAGGTATGCGAAAGTTTTCAGGACCCCTCAGAACTGATGTAGCGCCTAAAGGTTTTGAAATTTGTAGGGGTGCATCATATTCACCGTTAGTTGACACCCGCATATAATCAATGCATATTTAGATGTGTCGCGCTAAATGTATTAAGAAATGTATTAGCTATATCGCAACATAGAAGTGATAGAGATGTGAACCCATATTGTGAATGTATTCAGTAAAATGCATGACGATTAGTTTCCGTTCAATGCAATGTATTAGGTTAAACGTGCGACATGATTAAAATTACTCATGTAGGTCGCTTATTCATGTATATGAAAGTAAAAGCACTAATGCTTAGAATGTGATTTAATAGCGTGTTTAACCGAGTAGAGGCCCGAATGCACATATATCGTTGAGAAGAAACGCCTGTTATTTCTTATGTTAGCTGAATGCAGTAGGCCGCAATGATTTATTCTGGTAGAGGTTTTGGGCTGCAGTAAATTGTAAAGTTTAAAGATGAGAAGTATTTCTCCATCCCATGATCTCACCGCAGGTGCAAGGACAGTTGGTTCGTTAGTAGAAAAGGTCTTTGTCTAAGAGTTGAATTATGGGGGAAGCCAGACATGGGAGTACTTTGGAATGTGCCAATCGCAACTCCTAGTGCGGACGGTGTCTGGGACCCAAGGCCAAGCTGATGGACGATGGAGGATGGACAGCTCTGGATGGAAAATTACTGGAAGAAGACCTGGTCGAGGAGGTGTGCCGGAGGGCGTGTTCTATGATTTGGGGTTTTGTATTAGGGACAGCGCCCCGTGGGTTGAGCAGAGAAGAGGTGGGTGAGGAGCTAGAAGGAGCACTTTAGATCAAGCTCTCTCTAAGTGAAGACTTCTTAGGAAGTTTCACTTCTGACACCTTTTCACGATTTCTTGGGTCTTAAGGAAATGTTAAGCAGGGATGTCATCTAGCATAGAGTAGGGACAGAGATGCTTCTGTTTAATGATTCCTAATATTGACATTGGCTTGGTAGTTATCTACCTCATGCTTTTAGAAGTTGTACTTTTGTTTATATTTAGTCGAATGCGGATTCTTCGTAGAGTAGCATTTGTGTTAGTGCCTATTTACCTGTTGTGCCTTGTGCTAAGGTGCCTATATCTGCAGATGTTTATGTTGATAATAAAATCCCGAGAGCAATAGAGATTGAGTTTCGAGTCCTTAATTATATCAAATTGCGGAAAATATTCTCTGATAATTGTGGTTGCTCCCTCCACGCTATTGGGCAAGTAAAAAGGTTCAATCGACCAGAGTGGGTTCTTGGAGATAAATGGAAAACAAGAAAATTGGGCCCCAGCAGTTAGTAGCAGAGTCGGATGGTTACTTCCGATAGTGAGGGACGATTAGAATAGGATAAGTGATCCTTGAGACCCATAGACGATAAGTGATGGTGAATCATCAGACGGTGAGCAGCAGATGACGGCGGATGATGAACATTGACGGCGAGTAGCAGTGCGGCAGGAAGCAGCAGTTCGTGGAGTGAGTATGAATAGGATGAGATGTTGTAGACTGCGGTGCTGATTTGTTGTGTGATGTCTTGCGGAGTTGGAGTGAATGTTGAGTGATTGTGAGATCAGGCTGTGAACGCGGGCAGCCCGGGAATTGTGGTGTGGAAGACACCCGTGGTAGATTTAGTTGATCACCCAAAGGAGATCGTGAGGTACCATCGATCACCTGGACCGAGATAGGGGGAGCGAATGTGTGAGTGCATGACAGCTCGACGCTGGTCGTGGGTTGCTGTGTGTGGATTTGGGCACTTGTAACCTATCAGAGGCGAACAGTCTGGCCGGACGGGGACAGACAGTTGCCAACCGAGGTCAACAATTTCGAGAGACTGTGGACGAACAGTCAGAGGCTGTGGACGGACAGCCAGAGAAGTAACTTGTTTGGGACAAACGGTTATTTCAGTGTATGAATGGGACGAGTGCAGGCGTGAGACGTAAAGCGTAAGGAAAGGGAACTGCTGCGAACGAAGGAAGGTGACATCAGAGAGTGTCGCGCTGTGATAGGCTGGTTGGTGTTAGTCGCGCTGTTATTGGAGGGTTCGACATCAAGAGGTAAACAGAGTGTGGGATCGAATTTTCTCAATCATGAAGTGATCTAAGGTTTTTCGAGAACTGTGTAGAGGTGACAAACATGTAGTTTCTCGAGGAGGAGAAGAAGCTCCTCCTGAGGATACTCCAGCACATTACATGGCAAGGAATGTAGGATTGCATACGATAATTTGGCTTGAGAATTGGCATAAAATGACTCAAAATGAAGGAGAATTAGCTTTCCCGAGATATGGTTCATTTAGATTAGAAGTGTTGTACCAGTTGAAGTCTGTGATGGCGTCCTTACGACCTTGGCCCAGACCAACACAATTTGAAGCTCTACATGCGTGGATTAGAGCAGCACATGATAGGAAAAGAGACAAAAACCAGGAAAGAGTGAAAAAGTCGATTAAGGCGTTCCAGAATGCCAGATGGGATGCAGAAGAGAAAAGATGGAGAGCACAGGCAATAGAGGGAGATAGACTGTATCCCTTATTTATCACTTCGGAGGGGATAAAGAACATAAAGTCAGATGATGAGAATGATAGTGATACTGATGATAGCCTATTGGAGAGGTTGTTATCAGAGAGACCACCTCCGTATAACCCATAGGTCCCAGAAGAGACATTGGTTTAGATAGAAGAGACTAGAGGAGTAACAATCCAACCAGAGACGAGAGTAGAAGGAAGGATCTCGATAGGAACAGAGAGTACAAGGAGCCAGTCTGTGGCTAGCGTAAAGGTCGAGAGAGATGTGAGGTTACCGGATGCTCTAAAGGTACCGGTCACTATTGGACCTATTGTTTCGATTTACCACCCAGATTCAGAGGAGGTTGCGAACCCAGAGCAGACAGCCAAGGGGGTAAGGAGAGAGGTCGCAGGAAGTGGCCTAGTGGGTGGAATGGCCCGGACTCCGAACCCTATAGAATGGAGTACACCATTGCCAGCCATGTCAGACTCATCTAGGGGACAAGGAGAACAGAGACCAGAGAGGCCGAGGTCTCTGATGGAGTCGAGATCAGATTTACGATTATGGGTACCACCAGTGAGAAACCAAAGCCCAAGAGTGATGACAGCAGAGAGAGAGCGGGTCATTTGCATGAATCGGTCCGCTCCAATGGGTATACCAGAAGAGAGTAGGTCGCAGGAGCAAGAATGTGAGGACAGCGATAGAGAAGGGGTAGTCTGCCGAGAAGTGCTGAGAGGAGCCCTGAAAGGGGGGATGATAGATGTAGTAAGGTTAAAGGCGGAAGTGGATGAGATAATAGTTGGAAACTTACCCCATGAGAGAGTATTAATATATGGACCAGATGAATTACTCTTCGTAGCGAAGGATGTGACTCGTAAAGCACGAGTTGCACATGAGAAATTGTCAGAATTGACTAAGCGATATGAGGTGGATCTGTCCAAGACTAAAACATTGCAAGGAAGTCATAGGTTGCAGTACAGTGACTAGGAACTGGAGGAGAAAAGGGTTACCGGACTGAGGACCCACATTAGAGATCTGATCACAGCCATGCGTGCATGGATGATGCTTGATAAATGGGAAGAAAAATGGTCCAAGAAGAAAAGCTCTAGGAGAACGATAGGAGAGACCCCACCTCCGGGTGGAGGGGTGTTGGAGATAAGGAATTTCCCTTTAAGGGAAGTGCAGAATGGAGGATACGTGCATGTACCCTGAAGCAGGGATGATTTGGCGGCGTTTACCAATGATTTTCCCCGGCTTAGGGAGAAGCCCGCAGAGTCGTATAAGCAGGTTGACCGCTTTGTTAAGATCTCGAAGGTATTGTGGATCGATCTGAATACCTTATTTGATATTGTGGTTCCGGGAGATTTGTGGGCAGCATGCAAGATTGCCGTTGAGTGGCCGGCTTACGAGCCTGATAGGAACGCGATCACGAATGGTCCGTCACCGCTAGTGATGAGGAAGTAAGAGCAAGTGATTACTTGGTTGAAGTCGAAGGTCTCACCACAAGACATCGATTGGGTGAAGATAAACAGGACAGTGCAGGAACCTAAGGAGACGGTACATGAATTTTATGAGAGACTTTTGCAGGCTTTTAAGCAGTACAGTGGCCTAGATGCGTTGGACACGAAAGATATGGGACAGTTTGTTTCAAAGTTTGTGTTGAGATTGAGGCCAGAGGTTAGTCTCATGATACAACAGCATTTGATTTGTTGGCAAAACAAGCCTGTTGATGAGATTTTACGGTACGCCCGATATTGCACAGATGAGATTGAATCAGGAAGTTGAAAGATAACTTGA
This sequence comes from Triturus cristatus, assembly GCF_964204655.1. NCBI lineage: Eukaryota > Metazoa > Chordata > Amphibia > Caudata > Salamandridae > Triturus > Triturus cristatus. The sequence continues at coordinate 1,366,182,597 of NC_140591.1, forward strand.
TGCTTGTTCAGATGCAAACCGCTCAGGGACAGCCTAATGGGGGAGCGCTGGTAAGGAGACAGGGAAATTATCAGGCGGGAAATAAAATGTTCAGGGGCAGGGAAGGCCAAGACCAATAGACCCTAGAACAGGTATGGATGTGGCGACATTGAAAAATACTACAGCATGTCATCAGTGTCACCAGGTTGGACACTGGAGACACGAGTGTCTCCTGAACCCATGGAATCAGATACAGCCGGAAGGAGAAGTAGTTCAGGTCCCTGGGGCGGAGGCAGTACCGACAGTGACTAGACCTAAAACGATAAAAGGGGGAACTGGTGTTCCGCAGGTGCAGGTTCCCCAGCCACCCAGAATACAGAATGTACAGCAGGGAGCTCGAACCTATTTGCAAATGCCAATGTTTGAAGTGAGTGAGGAAAATGATACAAGCCTGTTGGCACGATCATGTTCAAAGAGAGATAAGGATTGCATGCTTAGAGCCATCCTAGAAGTAGATCAGAAAGGACCCTTTGTGGAAGCAGACCTTGACGGTCACTCTACAACGTTTTTGGTTGATACGGGGGCTACCAGATCGACTATAAGATCGGCAGTGGTTCCAGGTCTAGCTCTTTCTGGACAAAGTATCCAGGTTGTTGGTGTGGCAAAAGGGAAACTGATTAGTCCACTGATGGAGCCAATTCCAATCAGGATAGGAAATTTCAGTGATCGACACCAGTTCGTGGTGTGTGATTCTAGTTCGGTTTGCCTGTTAGGGAGAGATCTATTGTGCAAGCTCAACTGCACGATCTACTGTACCCCGAAAGGAGTGGAGGACAGACGAGAGACGATGACGCGACCTTTAAGGTTGCAAATCAGCATGTGTGTGTGTGGAAATGTACCCAGCATTGACGGTGGAGGAGCTTCCACTTGATCTGAGGGACTCAGTGTCTATTGACGTATGGGACCTTAGTGGTGAGGAGATTGGTTTAGTCAAGGGAGTAGACCCAGTGAAAATCCAGATTAAACCAAACGTACAGTTTCCGAGGACACCCCAGTATAAGTTATCTCCTGAAACTATTACAGGGATTAAACCTGTGATTGAGTCTATGATCAAGCAGGGAGATTATGGGTAGCCCATGTAATTCGCCTATCATGGGACTACAGAAACCAAGTGGGAAATTTAGGATTGTGCAGGATTTGCGAAAAATAAACGAAATAGTTGTTCCATGTTGTCCAGTGGTACCGAATCCATCTGTGAACCTATTTCAGATCCCATGTAAAGCTGAATGGTTCCCAGTGATTGACTTGTGTCAAACTTTTTTCTCGATTCCTCTACATAAGGAAAGCCGATTTCTTTTTGCATTTCGGCTGGAAAATCGTGTGTTAACGTGGTGTCGTATCCCACAGGGGTATACAGAGAGCCCATCTATTTTTAATCAGATCTTGAAGAAAAATCTTGAAGGTCTTGTGTTGCCACAAAACTCTGTTTTAGTGCAATACATTGATGATCTGCTTGTTGCGTCGGAGACGGAAGACGCCTGCAGAATTGATACCGTTGCTCTTTTGAATTACCTGGGAGAGAATTGTCACAAGGTGTCTCCAAACAAGCTGCAATACTGTTTGAGCGAGGTACAGTATTTGGGGCACCGAATTGAGAAAGGCAAGAGAAAGGTGTCTCCAGATCGTATTGATGCGATTTTGAGAATGCCGGTTCCCTCGACTCAGAGGGAAGTCAGAATGTTTCTGGGAATGGTGGGCTATTGCCGCCAGTGGATCCCAAACTTTTCCTTTGAAGCGAAGCCTTTACAGCGGCTGACGCGTAAGGATGTGAGTGATCCGGTACCATGGGATGATGACTGCTTAAGGTCATTTTTGAGGCTGAGAGAAGCTTTATGCAGCGCGCCAGCTTTGGGAATGCCAGATTATAACAAGGCATTTGCCTTATTCTGTTGCGAAAAGGAAGGTTGAGCATTAGCAGTGTTGACTCAGAGTCCGTAGACCAGTTGCCTATTTTTCAGCTACTTTACATCCAGTAGCTTCTGCGTTGCCCGGATATCTCAGATCCGTTGCTGCAACAGGTGTCCGTATCGAAAGATGTGAGAGCATTGTGATGGGTCATCCGCTTACTGTTCATGTGCCACAGTCTGTTGAGTTGTTGATGACTAGGACTAAAACACAGCACCTCACAAATAATAGGTTGACTCGTTATGAGCAAGTCATCCTTGCTGCAGACAATGTGACGCTGAAGAGGTGTTTTGTTTTAAATCCTGCTACACTGTTGCCTATTCCAAATGTAGATGATGATGAAGATTGTGAGGACCATGATTGTCTCGATGTGACGGAACTATGCACCAAACCGAGACCTGACATTGTCGATGAACCGCTCCTAGTTTCAGATGAGATTTTCTTTGTGGACGGTTCATGTTTAAGAGACAGTGTTGGTCGACTGAGAGCAGCGTTTGCTGTGTGTACCATCACAGGGGTGGTTGAAGCCGCTTGTCTAGAAGGAGTACACTCCGCACAGGTGGCTGAGCTTATTGCCTGTTTGGCCGCTGATAAGATCCGTGTAATGATTTACACGGATAGTCAATATGGGTTTGGTGTAGTTCATGATTTCGGACAGCTATGGTCCCAGAGAGGGTTTATGACATCTTCTGGTGCACCCATCAGAAATGGGGATTATGTACGACAATTGTTGGAAGCATTGCAAGGCCCAGATGAAATTGCTGTTGTTAAATGTTCTGCACACACTAAAGGAAACGATTTTGTGTCATTTGGTAATATTTACGCAGATGAAGTTGCTCGATTTTGTGCAGAACAGGGATGTAATTTTACTGGAGAAACATGTTGTGGAAAGAGAAGAAAAAACAGATTACAATGTGATGTTAGCTATGGCAGACTCATGGAAGGAACTGAAGCAGCTGCAAGATGGAGTCTCTGATCAGGAGTGGGACAGCTGGATACGAGCTGGATGCGAGAAGGGAAATGTGGATATATTTGCGTTTCGAATGATGGACGAGCTGTGTTACCGGAATGTTTGCTGAATCCCATGGCGAGGTTGATACATGGTGCTGTACATCTTGGCAGAGATGCAATGATGCGAGTGTTTCGTCAGACATGGTACAATCCGAAGTTTCGGACGGTAGCTGAAGCTGTGTGCCAGAGGTGTGTCACATGTCAACAGATGAATGTAGGAAAGAGGACAGCTGTGACGTTGAGTCACATAGGTAGGTCAGGTGGACCTTTTAATAGAATGCAGCTGGATTTTATTGAAATGCCGAAGTGTAATGGGTTGAGGTACATATTAGTCATAGTATGTGTCTTTTCCAGGTGGGTGGAGGCTTACCCGACACGTGGGTGTGACACACTCACCGTAGCTAAGTTACTATTGAGAGAACTAATCCCGAGGTACGGTTTTCCGACCTCTTTTGAATCAGATAGAGGAACGCATTTCCACAGTGAAATCATGAAGCTGCTTTGTGTTGACTTGAATGTAGACCAAAGATTGCACTGCAGTTACCGACCAGAGGCTTCTGGGATTGTGGAGCAAGTTAATGGAACTTTGAAAGCCCGAATGGCGAAAGTGTGTTCTTCGACATCTTTGAAGTGGCCAGATGCATTACCTTTAGTTCTCATGAGTCTCCGTAGTGTCCCTGATAGGAGGACTGGATTGTCACCCCATGACATTCTTATGGGAAGGGCGATGCGCTTGCCAGCAATACCTGCCACTGCTTTGATTAACATCACTGATGATATGATCTTGGACTATTGTAAAGGCCTGGCTGACGTGGTCCGTTCTGTGTCTCAGCAGGTGCAGACAGCAACGGTTCCAGCCGCAAGTGACCTGTGCCACGACTTGTGCCCAGGGGACTGGGTATTGGTGCGCAAACACGTGAGGAAGAGTTGCCTGGATGCTCGGTGGCGTGGGCCATATCAAATCATTCTAGTTACGAACACAGCAGTGAAGTGTGGAGGATTGCCGAACTGGGTACATGCCTCCCATACCCGTAGAGTTCCAGCACCCTTGGAAGAAACAGTCCCTCTCGAGAACGAGAACCCAGCTGAGGTGACAGAGCCATCTGAGAGGGCAAGTCAAGCTGTAGGGGTTGCTGACGCAGCTGGTTGTGCACTAAACCAAGCCGAAAGGGAACGTGAAAGTAACACTGAAACGGACTCGGAAGAAGAAGAAAGAGCTGCAGTGAGCAGTACCGAGTCAAATTCTGCTGAAGAAGAAAGCAGTGCACAGGCTACCAGTAGGGAGAGTGGAGGTGCCACAGAAGCAGAAAGGGTTTGGCCCGTGAGTCAGAGACGGGTAAACTTGAGATCGGCACCAAGAACAGATCTCGCCCCAGTTTCCGAAGAATCAGAAGCAGAGCAAAGTGACGAAGATCCACCCCAAGGTGCTCTGAGAAGATCGAAGAGAACAAGAGTGCCGTGCCAAAAGTACGCCTCACCAGAGTGGGCATACACAGTGACTGATGCCAGGTTTACTGAACACGGGAAGGTTGAGATCGATCACACTGGTCAGCAGTTTCCCGTTTCCGAGAGTGGAAGTGTTGTTGAGGATTCCAGGATTGGAGATCGAAGGAATATTGACCATCAATATTCCGAATCCGCCACTTTTGAGCATCATCCGTGGTCTGATTTTGGAAACGCTGGACTTCCCAACCTTTGCAGTTATACCAGCTCCCCAAGAACTGACAACCCTTAAACTTGAAATTTTGCAGGGGGTCCTAGAGCTGTTGGGATCGGCAGTTATTCTGGACTGATTGTAAAATTTGCTGTATATAAAGTTTGAAAAGAAAATAACCTAGACCCGAGAGGAAGAAGAATAAATTTAGGGATTTTCCGTTGGAAGGCGAAGAAGAACTAGGGAAGTCTTCTTGATCCAAAGAGATGAGAAATTGAACTTTGTTAGAGGTTTCCCCGGTTTAAGAGAGCAGCTGAACTGAATTGCTGGATGAGAAAGAGACTTGTGTCAGCAGAGACTGTACTGAACATTGAGAACATTTCAAAGATGGCGGAACCTGGAAATACACACCGTAGAGCCAAAATAGTGATAGGCACACTGTTAGGGGTAGTGATAGCTGTTATATTTGCAGTAGTAGTAACTTCGTACATGGTGGCCCATAGACAGGAGGGGGAGGTTCAGAGAACACCCACTCCTACCACTCTAGGACAGGGAGGGGTCACTATTAGAGTTCAGAGAGCTTGGACGCTTGAGGAGAGTCGTATGTTTCATATAGATTTGTCTAGAGCTGATTTTAAACTTAATGCTTATGCGACGCTGTTGTATGAGTATGTTGATGCGATGGATGAGAAGGATTGTTATGTGTGCATGCAGTTGCCTGCTTCAGTAGACGAAGGTATTAGATACCATCATCTCCCATTGACATATGGGATTTTTTGTAGCCTATTGCTTAGTTTGTTTTATGAAAGGAAACAGTTTGAGTATTTCTTTTCAAATTATGATACAGTACTTCCTGAAGTTCCAGCATATAAGCATTTGAATAAGTATGATTATTACAAGTCAGAGGATAGACTTCGGAAGTATTTCATACCGACTGTGAAGCTAGATACAGCTTATGCTCATAGACATAATTTGACATGTTGGTTGTCCGAAACGGAAAAGAAGTTCATAGGTCAGATAGAGGATAGGTATAGAAAACTGACCCAGACACGAGATACAGGAGATAGTCCAGTGGATTGGACTGATGAGGAGAGATTGCACAAATCTAAGGGAAGTTATGGACCGATTGCATTAGATGAAGTACAGAAGGGGAAATTGTGTGTTGCCCGTCCTCAAACTCCTAAGGAGAAGGTTCCAGTGGGGCATAGTACGTGTGATCATACCTTTACCATGGAGGACTCTGCTAAGAACTTCTTGCAAGGTCCGGTACAGGTGATTCCGACTGTGTATTATGTATGTGGGAGGAATGCATATGTGAAATTGCCTGCGAATTGGTATGGTACGTGTTATTTGACTATCATTTTCCCAAAGATTTATCATGCTGAAGATTTGAATCTACTAGAGACTGGACGTCATTTTAAGGTGCGTAGAGCTGTAAGTGCAGGAGCGGTGATTGGTGATATATTCGGAGTGACTATACCTAGTTTGGGTGTGGTCCTGAATGATGTGAAAATAAGAAGATTGGCGACTGTGGTGGATGAATTGTCAATGAATACGGCGAGGTCATTGCTGTTGGTGAATGGAGAAATGTTATCGATACGGAATATGGTTTTGCAGAATCGACTTGCGTTAGATGTATTATTGGCAAAAGAGGGCGGAGTCTGTAAATTGCTGAAGGTCCAGGAATGTTGCACGTATATTCCAGACAATAGTAAGGACCTGGAGAAATACATAGACAACATTACCACAATCCATAAGGAAATAGTAGATTTGACAGAAGAGAATGTGTGGGAAAAGATTGGTCAAGGATTTGGTCGAGTGGGGACTTGGTTTGCGAACTTGGGAATGGGATTTCTTGGCTCTGTGTTGAAGCCAATAATAATTGCTGTGGTTTGTGTGATCTGTCTGTGGGGACTCGTAAGAGCCTGGAAATGGTACAGAGGGAATAGGGTCGAAAGAGCCCTCAGAGCGAATGAGCAGAGAATGGCGAGATTGCAGGACCGTCAATATCAGAATCTTAAAAGGATGGAAGGGATCCGACAGAGTAGAATGGTAACAAGTACCGTTTAGATCAGCTTCTTATTTCAGGAGAAATGAGAATATGATGGTGTGATGACAGTTGTCATCAAAGGGGGGAACTGATGTAGCGCCTAAAGGTTTTGAAATTTGTAGGGGTGCATCATATTCACCGTTAGGTGGCACCCGCATATAATCAATGTATATTTAGATGTGTCGTGCGAAATGTATTAAGAAATGTATTAGCTATATCGCAACATAGAAGTGTTAGAGATGTGAACTCATATTGTGAATGTATTCAGTAAAATGTATGACGATTAGTTTCCGTTCAATGCAATCTATTAGGTTAAACGTGTGACATGATTAAAATTACTCATGTAGGTCGCTTATTCATGTATATGAAAATAAAAGCACTAATGCTTAGAATGTGATTTAATAGCGTGTTTAACCGAGTAGAGGCCCAAATGCACATATATCGTTGAGAAGAAAGGCCTGTTATTTCTTATGTTAGCTGAATGCAGTAGGCCGCAATGATTTATTCTGGTAGAGGTTTTGGGCTGCAGTAAATTGTAAAGTTTAAAGATGCAAAGTATTTCTCCATCCCATGATCTCACCGCAGGTGCAAGGACAGTTGGTTCGTTAGTAGAAAAGGTCTTTGTCTAAGAGTTGAATTATGGGGGAAGCCAGACATGGGAGTACTTTGGAATGTGCCAATCGCAACTCCTAGTGCGGACGGTGTCTGGGACCCAAGGCCAAGCTGATGGACGATGGAGGATGGACAGCTCTGGATGGAAAATTACTGGAAGAAGACCTGGTCGAGGAGGTGTCCCGGAGGGCGTGTTCTATGATTTGGGGTTTTGTATTAGGGACAGCACCCCGTGGGTTGAGCAGAGAAGAGGTGGGCGAGGAGCTAGAAGGAGCACTTTAGATCAAGCTCTCTCTAAGTGAAGACTTCTTAGGAAGTTTCACTTCTGACACCTTTTCACGATTTCTTGGGTCTTAAGGGTATGTTAAGCAGGGATGTCATCTAGCATAGAGTAGGGACAGAGATGCTTCTGTTTAATGATTCCTAATATTGACATTGGCTTGGGAGTTATCTACCTCATGCTTTTAGATGTTGTACTTTTGTTTATATTTTGTCGAATGCGGATTCTTCGTAGAGTAGCATTTGTGTTAGTGCCTATTTACCTGTTGTGCCTTGTGCTGAGGTGCCTATATCTGCAGATGTTTATGTTGATAATAAAATCCCAAGAGCAATAGAGATTGAGTTTCGAGTCCTTAATTATATCAAATTGCGGAAAATATTCTCTGATAATTGCGGTTGCTCCCTCCACGCTATTGGGCAAGTAAAAAGGTTCAATCGACCAGAGTGGGTTCTTGGAGATAAATGGAAAACAAGAAAATTGGGCCCCAGCAGAACCATGGAATGCAATCAACACACCTATGGCGCGGAGATGCTGTTTGCGTTGTCTCCAAAATGCACCAAAAGTGTTCGAAGCTGCAAAAGAGTTTAAGTTTGAACAGGCGCGAACAAACAAAGCAGAGCAATTGGTCTGTTCTCTGCAACACAGGACCGGTGTGGATTCCCCGAATTACTTGGAATGAATGTCAATAAGGTGGGCGTGGCCAGGGGCAAGAATGGAACCTTTCCTCTAGGGGACATGCACCTGATTCCAAGATCTTTTTTTTATTTAAATTTTTTTATAGAGCAGACGTAACAAAGGTATCCCAGGGGGGCGCTAGAGGGCGCGCACGCAGAATGGCCGCACTTCTGTGAGGCTCCTGCCGCCTGGAGCAGAAATCCTCCGTTTATCCTTTCAGCTGGCCGCCTTCCCATCGAAAAAAAGTACGCGATACTGCTGCGGGTACTTGCCTGAGGCTCCGGTGCAAGTTTGGGCGATGTGGGACCTTCCGTGACGGAGTTGGAGGCAGCGAGGTTCGCAACGTGCCTTAGGCGGCCTGAGGGGCAGCGCGCTGCCGGACCTCGGAGCTGCGCGAGACCGGGGCTCGCCACGAGGCAGGTAGGCCCTGCAGAGAGAGTTGCCGAAGCGGGACCCCCTGGGCCTCGAGGACTGTATTCTGCCGGCGCGAGGAGTGCGCTATGTGAGCACGAGCGGCGAACGTACGGAGGCCGTTGCAGGTACGGTTTGCCTAGGTTCCGGGGAGCTGTGCGGTGCTGGTGAGAGCGGACCCCCCCCCCTCGACCTTGCTCTGTAAACACGTTGGTGCCGGCCTGCGGGGTGGGGTGCATGGCGAGTGCTGGATGGACGGCCCCCCCCACTTCTGGAGAGTTGATTGCCGTGCCTGCTGGATTGCGGAGCGGGGTGCCTGGCGTGTGCTGAGTAGCAGGGCCCCCCCGCTTCTGGAGAATTAATCGCTGTGCCTGACTGCGGGACCGGTGCACGCTGTGGTGCTGGGCCCCCCCCCCACCCCCTCCCCCCGGACCTGGGGCCTTGTCCAGGCTTCGTGGACGATCGGGGGCCATGCTGCGGCGGACTATCACGCATCTGGTGGCGATCCTGGCTGGGGCACAGGGGTCTAGGCCGGGCAGTCTTGGCTCCGCTGGCTGGTGTCATCCTTGGGCTCGCCTTCTCCCTACCCGACCATGCCTGCAGCCGTTGGGCCCCTTTGAGACCGCTCCCCGGCCCTGGTTCTTGCCGCTGTTTCTGGGCTCTGGTGATTAGAGGACCTGGAGCAGGAGTCGCACCGGTCCTGCGAGATTGGGGGTGACCTGTGGACTGTGCCCACTTCCTCCTTGGCGGCACCTTTATAGCAGCGTGCCCAGGATGGGCAAACAGGACAGTAGACAGCCGAAGCTCACTTTTGAAGCCCCAGCGGCTAAAAAGGGGTTGCGCAGCACGCAGGATGCGGAGGGCTCGTGCAGCCTGCCGGCGGCGGCCACAGGCCTGGGCACTCCAACGCCCGAACTTCAGCAGTTGATGCAGGAGATGAGGCAAGGGTTTGCCACTGTAGTTGATAAAGTGGATCGCATTTCCTCTCGCATGGATGCCTTTGCACAGAAGATGGATGTGCATGAGGAGCGCCTCACGGAGGCTGAAAGGCGGATCTCCGATGCTGACGATCTCGCTGTCTCGCATACCTCCCAGCTCTCGAGAATGGACAATGTCCTTCGAGTTATCGCTGCCAAGAATGAGGAGTTGGAAGCTCGCAGCCGGCGCAATAACATCCGCGTAGTGGGGGTGCCGGAGTCTACCAACACTGGCCGCATGGAGGACTATGTGGAAAAGATTCTCTTGACCTCCATTGGGCCGGAGGCGTTTTCCAAGCAATTTATTGTCGAGAGGGCTCACCGTTCCCTTGGGCCGCGACCCAAGCCCGGGGCTCCACCGCGACCCATCATCGCTCGGCTGTTAAATTACAGAGATCGTGATGCTGCGCTGAGGGCTGCACGTCAGAACCAACAACTCTCTTGTGACGGTGTCAGCTTTACTGTTTACCCGGATTTCACACCTGTCGTTCAGGAGCAGCGGCGTAAATTCATTGAGGTAAAGAAAAAACGTTGTGCTCTTCAAATCGACTACGCGCTGCTATACCCAGCGAAGCTGCGTATTACACACCAAGCTAAGCAACATTTTTTCACGAACCCGCAACAAGTGGAGGACTTTTTGAAAACTCTGAAGTGTGCACGGGCTGAACGACGACTAGAGGAGCGTACTGAACATGATGATGACCAGTAACTTTTTTGCCTGTTGCTTTCTTGTGCTTGCTGCTGCTCCTGGGGGCAGCGTGTCTGGTGCCTTACCGGATGTCCACCGCATGTGCCCGCTTGCACGACTGCAATGATGCTGCTCAAGACTGTCCTAGCCGGGAGTTTGGCGGCGGCTGGTACTATACTCCAGGCACCACCCTCCCTAGTTCCCCTAACGGAGTTGGGGCGCTGGGTGTAGAGGGAGGCTGTATGTGGCCCCTAGATGACCCCTGTAGGGTGTACCCCAATGAACAAATTGACTAAGTTGCTCCTGTTGAGCTGTTGGGTGGAAATTTTGGGAGGGGGGCGGGTTGAGGTTTCTGGCACGTTGGGGCTGCTTCAGTGGGTTGGGGGGGGATTGGAGGTTTTCTGCTTGCTTTGATACCTTGCATTTTAGAGCATTACACTGATGCTTTTTTTTCCTTACTGTCTTGGATTGGTAACTCCGCATCACCTGTCAGGCCTGTATTGGCGAAAGATGAACATTGCACAGTGGGGATGGATGCGGGGAGATCTTCCGGGGTGTTTCTGTTGTATTGTTGTGTGCAGCTGATGTCATATGGATGCTGTTTGCAGAGTTGACGGGGAGGGATTCCATGGGGCTGCGAGGCGGCCCGGGCGAGCGACATATAAAACATGCTAGTGCTGTCTGTGTGATAGAAGTTGGGCAGGCGGCATGCGTGCCTCTACGATGGCACAGGATTGCAGGCTCTTTGCTTGTGGCCCACATTTCATTTACTTCCCGGCCTGCCTATGGGAGACTCTGACTTGAACATACTCACGTGGAACGTTAGGGGTCTGGGGGACCCGAGGAAACGTAGGCAGATCCTCGCCTATTTAGATCGACACGCCATACACATAGCGTTTTTACAAGAGACCCACTTTAGGGCACAGGCTGCGCAGCCCTTTGCCCGCAGATGGGCTAAATACACTGCTTTCTCATCCTATTCTTCATACTCCCGTGGGGTTGCAATACTGGTGAAAAAGGGGACCTCCTTTGTTATGGCAGGCACTAAGACCGACACCCAAGGCAGGTACTGTTTGGTATGGGGTAGGCTGGGGCATATGGCGGTTACTCTTGCCTGCTGTTACGGCCCTAACGTGGTTGACCCGCAGTTCTTTGCAGACCTAGGCGCAGACATAATAGGCGCAGGCCCACAGCACCTCATCTGGGGGGGAGACTTCAACACCACACTTAATCCTCAGATAGACAGGTCCCACCCGGCTCCGCATCACTACACTAGTTCCCATGAGGCACTCTTGGAGATACTCGAGGAGCATGGTCTGATTGATGTCTGGAGGCACCTCCATCCGACTGGGTGGGAGGGCACTCACATCACGGCGCAGGCGAAGACCTGGGCACGGCTGGACTATGTCTTCGTTGCCCCATGCTTTCATGCGGCGCTGGCCCGGGCAAGTCACCTCCCCCGTACCTTTTCGGATCATTCCCCAGTACGAGTCACCCTGAGAGCTTCGGATCTTGGCCCCCCGGTGTCGGCCTGGCGCCTGCAGCCTATGATGCTGTTGGATGCCGCGTTTCAGGAGGAGCTGCGTGAGGAGTGCCTAGATTTCTTCCGTCGGAACAAAGACTCAGTAAAAGATGTTGCAACCATCTGGGATGCCTTTAAGGTGACCCTAGGTGGTGTGTGCATTGCAAAAGGGTCGGGGGTCCTGCGGAGCATACTTGCGCGACTACGCCTCCTGGAAACTGATCTTAAGGCGCTTGAAACGTCGCTGGCTGATAAGCCTGACGATGCCACATTAGCGCGTATTCGTGACAAAGTCACCGAGTATACTGACGAAGCTGCTAGGGAGGTGAAATTCAGGGGCAAGTATTGGACCTCCCGTCGGTATGGCGAGGGCGAGAGGCCGGGTAAGGCCCTGGCTGCAACGATGAGGCTGATGCGACCTTCCAACTGCATTGTGGAACTCATTGGGGAGGATGGTGCTCTGTACAGAGATACCGCGCAAATTCTCAATGCTTTTGTCACGCACTATCAGGGACTGTATACTTCGACCAGGGAGGGCGAGCTTTGCTTGCATGAATACCTAGAGGATGTGTCTCTCGGCTGGCTAAGTGATGCGCAGAGGGAATTCCTGGGCACTCCTTTCCAATTGGATGAGGTGCGGGAGGCCATAATGCACATGCGGTCTGGCAAGGCCGCCGGGTTGGACGGGATACCTATTGAATTTTACAAGACCTACATTGATTTCATGGCGCCGGTCTTGCGGGAGGTGTACGAGGACGCCCTTGAGGTGGGCAGTCTTCCTCCCTCGATGCGCATGGCCCTTATCACGTCCCTCCTTAAACCTGGTAAAGCGGCGACTAGCTGTGACTCTTACCGGCCTCTCTCATTGCTTAACTGTGATGTTAAAATCCTGGCCAAGCTTATTGCCACTCGCATCAATTTGCTACTTCCCAACTTGATACTACCTGACCAAGCTGGGTTTGTGCCCGGTCGGGCAACGTCACATAATCTGCGCACGTTCTTTTCCATTTTGAACTCTGTGCATGACGATCAGCCGATGGCCGCAATCTTCCTCGATGCCACGAAGGCGTTTGACTCCCTGGAATGCGATTATGTGTTCCAGGTACTGGAGCGTATGGGGTTCCCTAGGATATTTATTTCCTGGATTAAGCTCTTATATATCGGCCCTAGAGCGAAAGTACTGGTGAATGGCCGGCTCTCTGATGCATTCTCCATTACCAGGGGCACCAGGCAGGGGTGCCCTCTGTCACCTCTGCTGTTTGCCATAGCCATGGAGCCCCTGGCAGCAAAATTGCGGCAGCACCATAAAGACAGAGCGCTGAGATGCTTCCAGAGACAGATACTAATTTCTATGTACGCTGACGATATCACTCTTTATGTGCGCGATCCTAGAGAGAATCTCAATCCGATTCTTCGGGAATTCATCCGCTTTGGCAGGATTTCCGGGGTCCAGATAAACTGGAGCAAGTCTTGCTTTCTTCCCCTGACGCCCTCCACCGGGCACTTTGGGTTAGATTACCCCCTCGCCTGGTGTGACGGTGACTTTAAATACCTGGGCATACACATTGAAAAAGACAGGGAGGAGCTCCTGAGGGCCAATTATGGCACGGCAATGTCTCGCATTTCCGATTGCATTACGCGCTGGATTACTCTGCCCCTCTCCATGGCGGGCAGATCATCCCTGATTAAAATGGTGATCTTACCGCAGCTGCTGTATCTCTTTCTGAATATTCCCTTTTACCCGGGTGCCTTTTTTTCCCGACAGTTACGCGCGGAGCTCATCCGACTCGTTTGGGGCGGTAAATCGCCCCTTCTTCGGTGGGAGACCCTCGTTAAGCCATACAATCAGGGCGGTTTTGGCATCCCCGACTTTGAACTGTATTATCGCGCGGCCCAGGCGCACTACGCCTATTTTTGGATCCGGCAACCTAGATATATGCCCCAACTAGCTGCCGAACACTGGCTAGCACACCCGATTCCTATCGAGGGCGCATTGTATATCCCGGTGGCGGGTAGGGATAAGACGCCGTCCACAGTGGCCAGCACGGTGTCGGCATGGAGCGAATTGACTGCCAAGATGGGGTTGGCTTTGCTATATGCACCGCTTTTGCCCCTCGCTTATCACCCTGGCATGCCCCTGCTTCAGGAGGTTGGCTTCCGGAGGCTGCTTCGGGCTGTCGGTGTGGTGACGTGGGGAGATTTATATCATAATGGCGAATTCCGGACGATGGACCACCTTTATGAGGGCATACAGCCTTCCCCTCTAGACGTATTCCTGTATCTTCGGCTTCGTCAGGGGATACGGGCGCTCACACCCGACTTTCCACGGGAACCCCCACCCATGGCGCCGTTGCAACAAATTCTTCTAGATGAAACCCCTGTCAAGCTAGTTTCTAAAATATACAGATCGGTGCACTCAAGCATGATCGCTCCGAGACTGGCGGCGAGGGACAAGTGGGACCGAGAGCTGCAAGCCCCGCTGACGGATAAGCAGTGGGAGTTCTGCCTACTGCAGACAGAGCGCATCTCCTCCAGCAGCAGATTCAGAATCATACATTATAAGTTCATCCATAGATTATACTACACCCCCGTGCGTCTGTGTCGTTTTCGACTCAGGGATAATGACCGCTGCGATAGGTGCCACGCTCCTGGGGCTGACTTTCTGCACTTGGCGTGGGATTGCGCGGCAGTGCACCGCTTTTGGGATCAACTCGGTAGTTGAGCCCTCACCCCTTTTGGCCCTGCTGGGATACGTGGAGCCCATACAGGCGGCGCACCGCAAATTCATCGCACTGGCCTTACTGATTGCAAAGAGAAGAGTTGCATGTCGTTGGGGTCGGGGCAGGGCCCCGAAGTTCAAGGACTGGTTGCGCGACCTAACTTACTGCCAGGAACAGATCTGCACATACGCTGAGCTCTTGCCGACAGCATCGCGCCCCACAGACATCTGGGCTCCATTGCGGTGTTACCTCTTAGCTGAAGGGGCCGCTGAGGAGGGCGGGCTGCCAGAGTAGGGTCCTGTTTTGTGATTGCCCCGCATGCACTGGGAGTTGGTTGTCCTGGGTCATTGCCATCTGGGTGGAGGATGGTGGGATACTTCGCACCGAGGGCCCCCCGCGCGCGCCTGCGTCACACATGGTATGGGCCTGCGAATGGCTGGCGTGGGGGACCGCTTGGCTTCGTGCACCCTCAGAGGCTCTTCTGTGTAACCTGTCGATTGTTCCATTGTACTGTTTGAAGCTACTGCCTGCCTCGATGATGGCTGCCGAGGCCTGTTGTGCCCATCTACAATGCCTTTCCTTCTCCTGCTTCTGCACTGGTAATTATGCTGTTAATCTGTGTTATATCGCACCCTTTTGACCAAGCTGTATGTTGACTTTAAAATGCAAAAATAAAAAGTAAAAAAAAAAACCAAAAAAAAAAAACAAAGGTATCCCAATTGATTTGTAATAATAATATTAAAAGGACAGAAAAACAGTTTTTATACAAATCATAGCAATATAACCCCCAGCAGAAATCTGAACTTAATCATAAATTATACACAGTACAATAGCAACGTAAAGTTCGGTCCATATTGTACGTGATAAGTGTTCATGATACTTCTAGCACCTTATTTAAGACATCTAATACTATCCAAATCCACTAAAATGTCTAAACAAAAGAAAAATCCTTAGAGCTTTTTGCAGCGAAAAAGAAAGCGCATACCATTCAATAGGATCAGTTTTAAAACCGCTTATTTGTTTTCCGGTGTTTTATGGCGCGAACTTGACCCGAAGGTATCAGGCAGCTTTATATGAGCACCAGTTACTTTACACAAGGACTCATTCATTTTTGTTAGGCAAGGGGAGATTAAGTGATTTGCCCAGAATCACAGGATGTTGAGCATCGCTGCCAGACTCGAACTGGTTCCCTAGATTTGAGATCCACTGCCCAAGCCCCTTAGGCTACATACATGGACAACATTATAGTTTATTCAGTCAAACACCAGAGGATTGTACAGCATATATCCTAAACTCATGCATTTTAAAGTGCTCTCATATGTCATAATGAAGAAAAAGGAGGCAAAGTGAAACTAGGCAATTACCTAGGATCAAACAATTGGGCCAAGTGGGGAAGCCGGGATTGATCCTATGTTTTCTGGTTTCATATTGGGCAGTTCTATTTAATTTCAATTCAATTCAATAATCAAGTAACTTCCTCTTCACGCTGGCCTCTCCCAAGGTAGCAACAGCAAGCTGAAAGGCTTACTCCGAAGGTGCTGTACAGAGATAGCAATTCAGATACAGAATAACACAGTATTGTCAAATCTATGACTCTTCTAGAGACTAGGGCTTAATTTAAAGGGCAAAAACAACGGTTGATGGACAGAATGCAGAACGATGTTTTACATTCACCCCAGTACAGCGATCTGGGCCTAAATCCATCGTTTTTTTGCTCACCATGCCATTCCAGTTTGGACCCAGCCATATGCAAATCCGTCTTGACCCTGTGCCTCATGGGAACAGTCCAGCCCAAACTGCCAAGACAGGTCCTCCCTGGACTGGAAAAAAGCATCCTAGGACCGGTTTAGGGATTTCACCCATCTTCAGCCAGGATAGCTTGATTCCAGTGGCATGAAGAGCACGGGGTGGCGTAGTGGGCAAAAGAACAATGGATTTAACCCAGATCTTTTGACTGGGGAGAATGTTTGCATTGTCAGCATTCCGTCCATCATTTGTTTGCTGTAACACTTAATTTAAAGGGCAGTATGGAAAAAAACCCTTGTTCTGCATTCTGTCCATCAACTGTTGTTTTTGCATTTGTCACCCCGAGTGGGACGGCTCCCTGGACATTAATCTGTTGTCTTCTATTACTGCTAGACATTTTGTGAATACTCTGGGAGCAGTAGTTACTCTAAATGGGAGTACGTGGAACTGATAGTGTTTTCCTGCTATCACAAATCTGAGATAATTGCGATGTGCTAGGTGAACCGGAATGTGAAAATATGTGTTGTTTAGGTCCAGTGTCGATATAAAATCTCCTTGCTGTAGAAGTGGAAGTACTTGTCGAAGCATGACCATGTGGAAATATTCTCTTAGTATGTACAGATTTAATGTCCTTAGATCTAAAATTGGTCTTAAGGAACCGTCCTTTTTGGGGATTAGAAAGTACAGAGAGTAAACCCCTGAACGTTGATACTATAGCAGAACTGGTTCTATGGCTTCTTTTGCTAAAAGAGCTTGTACCTCTTGTTTGAGAAGCAGCAGGTGCTCTGATGAGAGTTTGTGAGTGCGAGGTGGAATATCGGGAGGATTGCTGGTGCGCTCCAGGCAATAACTATGTCGGATAATGTCTAGCACCCATTTGACTGATGTTATGGATTCCCAAATGGGAAGTATTGTTGAAGTCTTCCCCCGACAGGTTTAAAATGAACGGGGGAAGTGTAGGCAAGTCACTGTTTATTTGGGGAAGGGGAGTTACACGTTGGTGTGCTCTTACCCCTACCTCTGAAATTGTTTCCTCTGTACCCTCCTCTGTAGAAGCCTCTGGAGGAAGATGTTTGTGTGTTGGACTTATATGAGGAAGCATTAATGTCTGAGGATGTAGTTTTGGCCCCTATAAAATGAGTGGGAATAGGAGCCTTTGCTTGATGGAGACTGAAGCACTCCCATGGATTTTGCCACATCCGTGTCTTTTTACATCTTTTCTAAAGCCTCATCAACTTGAGGACCGAAAAGATGTTGCTTGTCAAAGGGGGTATTTAAAATAGATTGCTGTACTTCTGGTTTAAGACCTGAAATCCTAAGCCAGGCATGACGACGGAAAAAAATGGTGGTGTTGACTTCTCTCGCTGCAGTATCAGCAGCATCTAGAGCTCATCTAATAGAAGAATTTGATATAAGTTTTCCTTCTTGGACTAGTTCTTGTGCCTTTTTCTTGTGCTCTTCTGGGAGGTATTGAAGTAGGCCTTCCATCTTGTCCCAGTGTGTCCTGTCATACCTAGCTAGTAGGCTCTGCGTGTTGGCAATACTAGCAGCTTGAGAAGCCACTCTTTTAACGGATGCGTCAATTAATTTAGACTCTTTATCCAGGGAGGTGCATCTCCAGAGGTCTGTGAGTTTGCTCTTTTACGAGCATTAGAAACTACCAGTGTGTCTAAGGGTAGCTGTCCTTTAATAAAAACAGGATCAGATGGTGATGGTTTGTATTTCTTGTCAACCCTAACGGTTAAAATACAGGCACGAACAGGGTCTTTAAAAATCTAATCTGCATGCCTCATCATGCCTTTTAACATAGGGAAACTCTGCCTAGCCCTATAGAAGACCCTAGTGTCTCAAATAAAATGTCGTCATCCAAAGCCTCTTTGTGCAGGGTAACTCCATGGTAAGCTGCTGCTCTTGAAACCATCTCTTGATAAGCTACATTGTCATCTGGAGGTGATGGTATTGTAGGGTATTAATCTGGATCGTTATCCATGGGTGGGTCAAAATTATAATCACCCCATGGAATTGTTGGTAAAGGAACATTGTCATCGTAATTTTTTTTTTTTTAAGTTCAAATAATTTTATTGAAAAGAAGACAAGGTGACCATACAAAGTATGCGTTTTAAATCATACAATATCACAATCCCAGTTGTTGCGTAGAAAGAAAAGGAATTGGACTAATAGTACGAAAGCGAAAAACAAAAGAAAACAATGTACATTAAATGAAACATATATGCACTATAAGAAATATGAAAGAAAACTTATGGAACAATTTGGGAAATCAAGGTGGTTTGGGAACTCCTGTTGAGACGTTTTTGGCAGAGAACATCGTTTGGCACTGTCGTCAATAAATGTTGTAATAGGTGACCACAGGTCAGCACGTTTTAGAGCCAGTTGAGGTGGGTATACCAATGCAGTGTCCAACCTATGATTATGGCAAACAGTGTACCACCAAGCTCTGTATGAAATCTTCGAGAAGTCCTTCCAATTGACAGTAATTTGTTGAAAGGCAATCGCTAACAATAAATCGATAATCTTGACATTAAGTGACATCCCATCCCAAATAGAAGAGAGACTACCCAAGAAGATATGAGTAACAGAAAAGGGAAATGTAGTATCATATATCTGGTTAATTTGTGCCCGTACTAGTTTCCAAAAAATTTGTACTTGTGGACAAATGAATAGCATATGAAACAGGTCAGCATCGGGGGAAGAGTAGGTCCAACATGTGTCCAGAGTGGCTGAAAAACGTTTACATAAAATGGCTGGTGTGAATAAAAGTCTGTTGTAAACGAAAAATAGTGTTTGTGTGGTATTTGCTGCTCTAGAGGCTTTACATAATTTAGACCAGATGCCTTTCCAAAGTGAGAGTGGCCAACATACCTCGAAGTCTTTTTCCCAAGCCTCTTCAATTTTTATTTTATGTCTATCGGTGTCAATGCCTTGCAGGTGTTTGTAAATGGTAGAGGCATTAAGTCTTAAAGAGGGTTATGAATTATTGGAGATGTTGGATATGTCAGGGAGATGAGAATAGGCTTCCAATACAGCTTGTTTAAGTACATTGTATTTATGAATAAAGGAGGTCGGTAAGTTGAAAACCTGCATGAGCGCAGCAAAAGGCAGAAATTCTGAGTTTAAGAATAATTGATGAATCCAAACCAAGCCCCGAACTCTCCAAGTCCTCCAGTAAAAAGGTCTATTATGGATCAAGAGAGCCTTATTATGCCAAATTGTGGAATTAAAAAAGGATTCCTTAGAGGAAAGAGGAGGGCTAGGAGGAAAGTCAATTAACCTGGAAGTATGCTTCAATATAGGAGTAGAAATAGACTGCGGCTTACGTGAGAAAGCAAGATATTCACAAAATGAGTAGGGAGACATAAACAGGCGCTCAATCGAAATCCAAAGAGGGCAATCATCTGCAGAGTCACGCAACCACAAGGAGGCCTGATGCAATAGGAAAGCTTTGTGATAAGCCTGGAAATCCGGGAAGTTAACTCCACCCTCTGTTTTAGGACAGATTAGTTTTAGTAAAGACATTCGAGATTTCTTATTGTTCCATAAGAAGGAGGATAAAATGGAAGTAATTTTTTGAGTAATTTAGAAGTAATGGGAAGTGGAATATTCGAGATGGTGTATAATACTATGGGTGTTAACATCATCTTTATGGTATCTATGCGGCCCCACCAAGACAAATAAAGGGGATACCACTTAGAAGTCAGCTCTGTGATCTTTTGAAGGCACTTATTCATACATAAAGTTACCATGTCTGAAATTGAGGTGTAAAGTGTAAACCTAAATAATTAATATGATTTGGACTCCATTTAAATTGAGAAGCTTGAAACTGTGAGCTGAAAGTATGTTTTGTTAGCGGTAGTATTTCACACTTATCATTATTTAATGTGTATCCGGAAATTAGTTAATAAGATTTCACTTCCTCTAAAAAAGCTGGAATTGATTCTTCTGGCTTGGACAGAAAGAGAAGAATATCATCAGCATAGGCTGCGAGTTTGACGTGAACATTTGGTGTTTGAAAACCATAGATTTTTGGGTTCTGACATAATTTGGATAAAAATGGCTGAAGGGTCAAGTTAAAAAGGAAAGGAGAAAGAGGACAACCCTGACGTACTCCACTGCCTAAGTCAAAAAATGAGGAGATTAGGCCATAGGCACATATTGCTGCACAAAGATTGGAGTAGAGAAGAGATAGTAAATTTATAAAATTGGGACCAAATCCAAACCAGTTAAGGGTAAAAAATAAATATGTCCATTCAACCCTATCAAAAGTCTTTTCGGCGTCCAGTGCAATTGCCGCCAAAGGATAATCAAGATGCGAAGAATTGGATAAGATATCAAAAAAGAGCCGTGTATTGTCTGTGATAATTCTTCCCATGACAAAGACAGATTGTTCTTTACCTAGTAACTTTGGGAGGTAAGAGGCAAGACGTATAGCTAAGGCTTTAGAATTTTTTTTATAATCAATATTGACCAGCAAAATAGGTCTATAGTTTCTGCAATATTGAGAGTCTTTACCTTCTTTAGGGATAAGACAAATATGAGCCTCGGAAAAAGATCCAGAAGACTTCTTGGAAGTACAGAAGAAATTTATAAGTGAATGTAGTTTAGGTATTAAAAGCGTAGAAAAATGGGTATAAAATTCAACGGAAAAAAACATCTGGGCCAGGAGCTTTATCTTTTTTGAGAATCTGGAGGGCTTTCAGAAGTTCAAGCTGGGAAAGATCCGATTCTAAGGGGGAAAGATCTAAAGGGGCCTGTTGAGGCTTTTGGATGCTAGAAAAGAATTGCGATAATAAATGATCTGTAGGCTGGGTTTCCGAGGAGTATAAAGATTTGTAAAAGAGGGAAAATTCATGTTGGATTTCAGCATCTTTAAATTTTAAGACAGAATGTTTGTCAAAGACAGATTCAATATTTAATTTGTTTTGGCGAATATTTAAGTAGTTGGCTAAAATTTTCCCTGCGTTGTTTTTACCTCCATAAAACTTTGCGCTGGATTTTAAGAGATACAGTGAAGCATCTTCAGTTGATTTTTTATTAAACTCCAACTTAGCATTAATGAGGGACTTTAAACAAACTTCTGATTGTGAAGTGTAATATGTATGTTCTAATGCCTTGATATCTCGAAGATGGTCATTAGTAATTTTACACGCAGCTTTCCGATTGTTTGCCACGTAATCTAAAATAAAACCTCGTGCTGATGCCTTAAAGGCATCCCAAATTATTGCGGGGGACAGGGAATCCGTGCTATGCCTTTCAAAATAATCCGTAGAGAATGAAACAAAAACTGCAGTGAATTTGGAATCTAAAAGGAGTGCATTATTAAAACGCCATCTTCTAGGAGCATTATTCATGGGGAGTAAATCAAAATTAATGGAAACCGGTGCATGATCAGATAAAAGAGTAGGGCCAATTTCTGCATGTGTAAGAGATTGTGAAATGTTATGAGATACAAAAACATAGTCAATTCTTGAATGGGTATGGTGAGTTGAGAAATAGAAGGAATATTCTCTAGTAGTCTGGTTGCAAAGGCGCCATTCATCAAGTAATTTATGTTGATGTATAGTGTGAATCAAAGATTTATGTGGTTTGTTGGGTACGAAGGATACTTTTGAACATCTATCTAAAAAGGGGTCAAACACCTTGTTAAAATCTCCAGCTAAAATAAAATTATCTTCAATACAATGAGAGATATGTTTTGCCAGAGCAGGCCAAAAGGAAACATCTCCACCTGTAGGTGCATAAACACTGAGAAGCGAAAGTAGAACACCTTTTAGTGAGAGTTTATCAATGAGCCACCTCCCTTCACCATCTGAGTCTTGCGATAGTAAAGTGACTGGTAAGGATTTACGACACGGTAACACCACTCCATTTCGTTTGCCATCTCCTGGAGAAAAATAAGCCTCACCCACCCAGCCCCTTTTTAATTTGACAGATTCAATATCTGTGAGGTGAGTTTCCTGCAAGAAAACAATATCAGCATTCAACTTAGCCAAGTGCGATAAAACTCTTTGTCTCTTGATAGGAGAATTTAAACCCCGAATGTTCCAAGAAACTAACTTAAGTGACATGAAATATTAAAATAGAATGATAAAAACAGCAGAGAATAACAATCCAATTCAATAAGATACAAAAAACAACAAAAGAATGGTCTAAGCTAACAGTGCAAAAATCTAATACATTGTAAAAACATTGTGTAGCAATGAAGAAGACAATAAAAAGAAGAAAGGATAAATAAAGTTTAAGGCATTGAGAGATATAGAAAATGGTTAAGCAGAAACTGGAAAAAATGAAAGAAGCAGAAGTGGAGAAATTCAAACTTAAGACATCGAAGTCCCAATCAATGCAAAAACGTCGAATAGCAATAGAAGAAGTACTTAAGAGAAGAAGAGGAAAAATAAGTTCACAGCAATGAGATGCATAGAAAGTGGATAAACAAATATAGAAATGGAAAAAGAAAATGGTCACAAGAAAAAAAGTAAATGGAGAGATTAGATGATGAAAGAGCAAAGTAGGATAATATAATACAACACACAATACACAAGACACATGAAAGAAAAACCGAAAAGCGTCGAAAGTGACAGTTTCAGAAGAGGGGAACAAGAAAAAATCACTAGAAGGTGAAGTAGCATGAGGAGAAAAGAAACAAGAAAACAACAAAAAAAGCATACCTATGCACAGGGAACATTAAGGTGGGTAGGGATGGAACCACTTGGAGCTGACGGCACAACCAGAAGAGACTGAGCGGAACCGTAAGAAGATCACGACATAACGATGAAACGAACTGTGAAAGCGAAGAACATCATATGAATTGAGAAGTAACGCTTTGAACAACAAACATAAAAAACGTACAAGAACGAGCAAACGTAACTAAAAGTATGCAATAACATCAAAGAGCTTATGCCTGAGGAAAAGAAGAGGACAAAATGAAGAAACTAAGAGGCATCCAGAAGTCTCACACTGCAAAGGGTATAGATGACTATGGGAGAAAGTCAAGGAGGCCCTCTTGATGACCTGAGGGAGGAACCAGAAGACTCCATATGACTAGTATTGTGTGAATTGATGAAGCTTTGCAAACGTATTGGCTCTTCATAAGTAGTAGTTCTGTTATTGTACGTAACTTTAAAAAGACAAGGATGAAAAAGACCATATCTGGCTCCCATTGAACAAAGGTCTGGTCTCATATTCAAGAAGGCTTTGCATCTGGCCGCTGTAGCTTTGGCATAATCCTGGGCAAAAAACAGAGTTGAGCCAGACCAGGAGATCCGTTGTATACTTTTAGCTGCAACCAGTACTTTTAAGAGATCTGTGTACTCTAGGAAATAAAGGATGACTCCTCTCGGCCTTTGCGAGGGTGGGAAACCTGAAGAGAGACGGCCCAGTCTATGTGCGCGCTGTATATTAAGTACAGTATCATCCGGTAGATGCAAGATCTTGGGAAGGAAGGATTTGAAGAAGCTGAGGGGGTCCGTACCTTCTGCCCCCTCCACCAGACCATAAATACATACATTGTTCCTCCTATTTCGATTTTCAAGATCCTCAACCTGTTGAAGAAGTGTTGTTACTTGAGATTGCAAATGGGTAACAGAGTTGGCAATTTCGCTAAGCGTGGCAACTTTGTGCTCCACTACTGTAAGCCTTGTATCCAGTTGGGACCAGCTATCCAAGAGAAATTGTAGTTTAGAGTTGGTTTCCTCAACAAAGGGCCGGAGCGCTCTTATTTCCTGCAGCAATAGTTCCATGGAAACAGGTGAGGTTGATTTAGGAGGCGAAGATGGATCCTTTTTTTGTCGTTTTACGTTAGATTTGCTAGATAAGGCCTGAGCTGCATCCATTGTGGCGTTAATACCCTCTTCCAGAAGGGAGTCTGAGCCTTCTAGCATGGAAAATTCAGTAAAGAGTTTGGAATTTTTAACATAGGAGTATTTCTGTTTGGATGCGTTGAAAAAAGAACCTTTCACTTCGCCCATTAATCTTGATGGAAAAAGGAAGAAACAGACCTGAGAGGGAGACAGCACAACACCAGAAGGTGGAGACTAAGCTCAAAAGTGAGCGTGGGCAATAAGAGTTAATTCCTAGGCAAGCTTGTGATAACAGACTAGGAGTCAATAACAACAAGAGACTTCAAAATTGTGAAGCACTGAGGCCTCAGAGTGCAGAAACCAGGTATTTGCTGTAAAGCTACCGGAACTAGCTGACAAAAAGTGGTGGTGAAAAACAATAATGGAAGTCACTCAAAATGGCGGTCATAACCACTTCCCTTCATAAAATTGTGACAGAATGATGAGAAACTGGGTTAGAGGACCATATGGGGCAAACTGAGCTTAAAAATCACCATATCCAGTTCCAAAAACTAAAATTAGAAGCATTTTAAGGCAAAAACTCTCACTGATGCACTTGTGACAAAAACAAAATGGCGGCCATGATACTATCGCGCCTGCAGAAAAATAAATAAATGAAGTTACAAGCGTACCGCGGCAGTAACATGATGCGGAGAAGAATTCATTCTGTTCCACCAATGTTCCAACGCCTGTTCATTCGTTTTCGTGCACTTCGTGGAGCGGAGAAATGCGGGACCTTCGCTCCGGTCCAAGGAGCCTCACAGGAAAGCCGCCAGGCCAAGCGCGCGCCAAGCCACGCCCCCGTCATCATCATTTTTCTTTTTTTTAAATATATTTTTATTGCCATTTAAATTGTATATAGAACACAACATGACCTGTATACACAATACATATTATTGAACGCATTCCCTGCTTCCACATAGACAAAATAAAGTTCCCTGTCCCTGAAAAGCAAACATTAAACAGCGTATAACATTCTTCAGTCTCATCAACTTTTACCATCATATGATGCAACAATCTAAAGAGCTAGAGTGAAAAAGAAGGGAAAAACCAAAACCTATTAAACAGTAAACGATGATCCCTCCCTCCTCCCCTTCCTGCAAGGCAGTTCAGTTTCGCTTATTGTGCTTACCAGTAGTTCTAACATAATTATGTTATTCGGGTGGTGGGGGATGACTGTCTGGGCGTCCACCCGAATTGTCTTCCTGTGTACCGTCCCTCTCACTATTCTGTTGGGGATGCTGCCCCTGCTCTTTTTGGAGGTCTGTTAGCATGCGTGCCCAGGCTAGTCTACCGTCCTCTGCCTTCTCGTCCTTCCTCACGAACCTCATCCAGACCAACTCTGCTGTAGCCCACTCATTCGTGTCCCACAGCCTGTCTAAATATTTCAGAGGACGCGGTCGCATCCATGCAATTACAATTTGACTCTTGGCTAGCACCAATCCCAGGTTCACAAAGCATTGCTCAGCTTTTTGGTATATGGTGGCGGTAACAGGCCAAGTAATACCGTCCTGATCTCCGGTGAGATGGTCCACCCCGTGGCGGCCCCCAGACAATCTTAAGACACTTTCCCAATAGGGTTGCAATATGGGGCATTGCCAGATCATGTGGATAAAATCTGCCCCCTGAGTGGTGCACCTTGGGCAGCAATTCTCCCTATCTTTGTATATTATATGTAGTGTGCATGGGGTTAAATATACCTAATGTATGACGTTATAGTGAAGTAGTTTAAAGCGAGCATTGGCACTTACTTTATGCACCCCAGCATTTACCTTTCGCCATTTCACCTCCGTCAGAGGTTCTTCCAAGATCGCATCTCATTTCTGCTGAAGGCCCAGCGTCTCTCTCTGGAGGTCCTCTCTCAATGCTCTATATAGATGGAAGACGAGCCGCCCTCCCTGTACCATCTCTATCATGATTTTAAGGATGATAGTGACGGGCGGCACGGCAGGGAAATTATGCCAGAGCTCCAGTGCGACACTCAATATTTTACCATATTGTAAAAATTGGCCTGGTCCGAGCCCATGCTCAGTTTGTGCCTCTTCACGAGTAAGGAAATGTTCTTCACTGTAAAGGTCCCCCATCAGTTGACATCCCCCCTCCTTCCAGCGGCCAACCGACATGGAGTCCGCAATCTCGGCAAAGGGCCTGACCACCCATAGAGGCATAGCAGGTGCATATGGGACATGTTGGACCACTCTCCGTACCAATTGCTCCCACACTTTTGCCACATGCCGCATCAGCAGTTTCTGCAGTCAGGTGGCAGTGCAGGATCGCGAGGAGCGAGCAAGGAGCAGGCGAGCAGGTGAGCGGGTGGGCTGTCACTGCCACTGCCTGAGGACGCCTGGGGACTCCCATGGATTCTGGACCATGGACAATCTGTGAATCGCGGCCAAAACCCGGTT
Source organism: Triturus cristatus (assembly GCF_964204655.1). Classification (NCBI taxonomy): domain Eukaryota; kingdom Metazoa; phylum Chordata; class Amphibia; order Caudata; family Salamandridae; genus Triturus; species Triturus cristatus. Next base: position 1,366,209,145 of record NC_140591.1, read on the forward strand.
TTCCTCCGGTTTACACCCTAAGGTCAGCGGACTGCTGACTGCTGCCTCTGCCTCTGTTACAACATAGGCAGCCTGCGGTAAGGAGTGAGCAGGCTGTGTTAAGATCCGGGTGGGGCAAGAGCAGGGTCTGAAACGTGGCCTCTGCTATCAGAGGCTGCAGAGTGGTGTGCCTGGGCGTGCATTTCAAACTCACCAAACCTTGTTAAAAGATCAAGGCTACCGAAAGTGCGGGTGAATCGAGCGTTTCGCGCTTGGAAGAAGCCGTGGCATTCTCTGCAGTGAAGTGCAGTGAGCGAGGAGAGCGAGTGGAGAATGGAGAGCGGCTAAACAGCTGTAACCCAACTGGAAAATCCACCGAGCCGAAACTGTAGAAGTCGCCGAAAGCCGCCGCTGCCCCACTGCAGCCCCCGCCACGCTGGGCGAGCCGAGCAGAAGTCGCAGCCACACATCAGCCGCAAAACCGGATAGCTAGGGACCGGGCCTCCCTCACCAGTACCTGCAGTACCAGAAGCGGTGGATCATCATGAGGTCTGGAAGAGTAAGAAGATCCATTACAAGGCCATCACCCAAACGAAAAAGAAAGGAAGTCGCACGTGAAAACCACGGATGTAAGGAGACCCCAGAAAATGACAACTCGAGTGAAATTAGCATCAAGGACAGCAAAAGCACCAGCGAGGGGAACATCAAGGATACAAAAACTTGCTCAATCGAATGTCCGATAGCCAACAAAGAAAATGGTCCATCATCCATAACAGAGCAAAAAAATGCAAACCAGCTAAACGTAATACCCAAAAGTGACAAAAGAAAAAACCCGTACGAACTTATAAACATAGAAGGACAACCTCCAAGGAAGATTACAAACTACTACCAGCCAAAAATCTATACGAAATTCACATTTCTAAAAGACCCAGGCAAAGCAATCTACTCAAACAATGATGCCATAATGGGTCTACAATCCCCACTGCAACCCTCTGGAGCAGATAGTCCATTACCCCAAACATCAAGAACAACAGCCGTAGAAATACACACGTTCAAAAACCACATGGAGTCCATAGCTCACTCGAGAAGTAGAATGGGGGATGGAACTCAATGGGGGCAAGTTGGTGGCACCATAGAAGCAACTGAGGGGGCCAGCAGCCAAAACAACTCACCAAAAGACTCAGCGGATCAGGAAAAAAACTCTAGGGGGCTCGTTCCCGAGACCGAGACGGAGAACAAGAGCAAAAGGGCCACAGAACTAGAAGGGCTCCCGGAGCACCAGAGTCCCAATGACTCAAGAGGTCAGTCATCCTCCATCTACATTTCCCCATCCCATCAGAACATATTGAGCAAACACGACGGAGCGATAACAACATCTTACGCAAAAAATAGCTCTTCACATAAGCAACTGACCATACAAGGCGACACTCCAACAGCTGAGAAACAGCCAAGGAATATTGACCCAGCAAATCTCCCCCCACACTCGCTACACGAGGACTCGTGCACTATAGATAGTGACATGACCTTTCTAGCGTCACAAGAATGGGAGGACCTAGTGGCATCATATAATGTAAAACCAACCTTCAATAGCTCCACAGAAGAGCGATCTCACCCGTACATTGAGGGGAGCAGAGGGCCCACCGACACATTCTGGGTAACCTTACTAAATACAATCCAGCTATCGGCAACAGCACTGCAGTACCAATCCAATAAACTAGACATACAGCTAACCGTCCTGCAAATGCTAGCAGAAGCTACTTCCGGGATAGAAAGAAAACTTGCGGATCTTAATGGCCTCATAAAAAGAGGACAAGAAGCAGCAAAACTATCTCAAATAGTAAGAACTGACTGCGTTTGTTCCCCAATAGTCGATAAGCTATCTACCCTACCCACAATGCTAGGGAACCTCTTGGCAGATCTAAAATTAAACACAATAACGCACCCTACAACGGAGGTCCGGTCCGGAAGAACAGGCCTCAGCGAAAAACCATCAGGAACTGGCAACTACCATCACACTGGCATCAAGCAAGGGGACTAATCTCCAAAATCCAAACAAACACCAGAAGTGTCCTTTTTGAACATCTCAATCAATGAAAGGGCCAGCGCAGAAACATCTACGAATGCGCGAGCCCGCCGCAAACAGAAAAGGAAGGGTAGGAACAGAAAGACAACAGGAGCAGGTTACATTGAAGAGAACCAGCAAATGACTACATCTAGGGATAAAGAGCAAACAGGAGAAATCATAAAGTACATCGAAGAAAAAAAAGGCATCACCTCAAGATAAAAAATCATTAGACACAAAGATTTTAAAAGCAGCAGAGACCCCAACATCGACAGTATCCAAAGTGACAATAAGCAGAGCCGAAGGACATCGGCCAAGTCAAACACAAGCAACCTAGTAACATACCTGAACCGGCAAATGACACACGAAGCAGTATCGCAGAAAATCTGCCAACAGAAAAAAATACAAACCGGTACCCAGGTCATAGAACAGGCCCTAGAGGAGTCCGCCCATATCAACACAGAAGTTATAAACACCGACCCACCCACAAACAGTGTTATTCATCGCAAGGATATTACCATCCAGGAACAAAAGATGAAGGAAAGCGCACAAAGCACAAACAAGCTAGCCATTGATCAGGCAAAAGATGACCACCACGGAGTCACCACGGAGTTAGCACAGTAAGCTACCACACAACAAATAAAATCCAGCCCCCACACGGGGTCAAACAACACGTGTCAACCATACATCAGCGAACACCGACCCCTGGAAAAAAGAGATAGACATTATCCTATTTATCCCAGAATTCAAATCCAGAGGAAGAGTGGACACCCTAAATAGGGGTAATATACTAAGACTCATCCACTCAATTGAAAATTTAAAACACATTAACACAACAGACTTGCTCGCAATTGAATTTCACTCTTCCCCAGACCAACATGGACACGAAATGACAAAAACAATATGGAAAACAAACGACTTAGCAGATCAAATCCTGGGGGAAACGCTCAGATTCTCTCAATGGGGAATAAAGCTTGTAGCAGGAAAAAGACCAGCCTACCCCACCCCACTCCAAGAAGATAGTAAAAAAGAACGTCTACAAACAGTCAAAACGATTTTAAAAGGAGCACGTAGTAGGACCTGACAGCAATCTACCACACTTAAAACACTCACCAACCCAGCAACCTGATTTTAGCTGGGCAAACATACCGCAGACAATAATCACAAAAGATACAAAGTGACAAAGGGCACCAGGCCAAACTTTTACAAAAGCTGACACCTCTAATATTAAAATATGCATCTGGAACATAAACGGTCTGTCAAGCAAACTAGAAGACCCAGAAACATCAAACTATTTAAAATCGTTCGATCTGATTTTACTCCAAGAAACCTGGGAAGAGAAAGAGTTACTCCTACAAGGATACACAACTCAAACCCACCCAGCAATTAGAGGTTCTTCCTATGGTCACTGCTCAGGAGGCCTGGCATCACTCGCCTCAATACTAACAATAGGAACAATGGAAGAAATCGAGGCAAAAATCACTCCCCCTAGTGCCATACAGGCAATAGTAATAACAATAGAAAACAACCACGTGACTCAACCACTATATATAATAAATACATACATACACCCCAGGCACAGACTAAAAGGGTCTAGAGAACTTGTTAGCGAACTGGTAAGACTTATGGAAGAAAGGGAAATGGAGAACTTACTTCTGGCAGGCGACTTCAATCTTCACCTTTTTGGAAAAATATCAGAAGATGAATTAGCACAGGAACTGAACATTGCGTGGGGAATACCAAACCAATCCCCAGACTCCCCAAACAAGCAAACAAGATGCTCAAATCAACTACTGAAAGACCTGGAGCAGCTAAACCTAAGAGTACTATATGGTCGATTTATAGAGGATACACCGCCAGCACTAACATATTTTTCCTCAACCACCTCTTCTCACCTCGACTTCACCCTTGCAACACTACCACTGTTTGAAATAATAAGTTCATTCAAGGTTGGAGAAAACGGCCAAAGCGACCACCTGCCATAAGAAGTGAAACTAGGCGTCACTAGAGGGAACGACATAGAAGCAAGAAAAAGCATCGGGACAGAGAATTCCTCCAACTTCAGACGGATAAGGTGCAAGACCGATAAAGTAGAAGAACTAACAATCAATGCAAAAATAATCTTCAACCGGATAACAACCGGTTTAGCTGCAACCAGTACTTTTAAGAGATCTGTGTACTCTAGGAAATAAAGGATGACTCCTCTCGGCCTTTGCGAGGGTGGGAAACCTGAAGAGAGACGGCCCAGTCTATGTGCGCGCTGTATATTAAGTACAGTATCATCCGGTAGATGCAAGATCTTGGGAAGGAAGGATTTGAAGAAGCTGAGGGGGTCCGTACCTTCTGCCCCCTCCACCAGACCATAAATACATACATTGTTCCTCCTATTTCGATTTTCAAGATCCTCAACCTGTTGAAGAAGTGTTGTTACTTGAGATTGCAAATGGGTAACAGAGTTGGCAGTTTCGCTAAGCGTGGCAACTTTGTGCTCCACTACTGTAAGCCTTGTATCCAGTTGGGACCAGCTATCCAAGAGAAATTGTAGTTTAGAGTTGGTTTCCTCAACAAAGGGCCGGAGCGCTCTTATTTCCTGCAGCAATAGTTCCATGGAAACAGGTGAGGTTGATTTAGGAGGCGAAGATGGATCCTTTTTTTGTCGTTTTACGTTAGATTTGCTAGATAAGGCCTGAGCTGCATCCATTGTGGCGTTAATACCCTCTTCCAGAAGGGAGTCTGAGCCTTCTAGCTTGGAAAATTCAGTAAAGAGTTTGGAATTTTTAACATAGGAGTATTTCTGTTTGGATGCGTTGAAAAAAGAACCTTTCACTTCGCCCATTAATCTTGATGGAAAAAGGAAGAAACAGACCTGAGAGGGAGACAGCACAACACCAGAAGGTGGAGACTAAGCTCAAAAGTGAGCGTGGGCAATAAGAGTTAATTCCTAGGCAAGCTTGTGATAACAGACTAGGAGTCAATAACAACAAGAGACTTCAAAATTGTGAAGCACTGAGGCCTCAGAGTGCAGAAACCAGGTATTTGCTGTAAAGCTACCGGAACTAGCTGACAAGAAGTGGTGGTGAAAAACAATAATGGAAGTCACTCAAAATGGCGGTCATAACCACTTCCCTTCATAAAATTGTGACAGAATGATGAGAAACTGGGTTAGAGGACCATATGGGGCAAACTGAGCTTAAAAATCACCATATCCAGTTCCAAAAACTAAAATTAGAAGCATTTTAAGGCAAAAACTCTCACTGATGCACTCGTGACAAAAACAAAATGGCGGCCATGATACTATCGCGCCTGCAGAAAAATAAATAAATGAAGTTACAAGCGTACCGCGGCAGTAACATGATGCGTAGAAGAATTCATTCTGTTCCAACGCCTGTTCATTCGTTTTCGTGCACTTCGTGGAGCGGAGAAATGCGGGACCTTCGCTCCGGTCCAAGGAGCCTCACAGGAAAGCCGCCAGGCCAAGCGCGTGCCAAGCCACGCCCCCCGTCATCATAATTTTTCTTTTTTTTAAATATATTTTTATTGGCATTTAAATTGTATATAGAACACAACATGACCTGTATACACAATACATATTATTGAACGCATTCCCTGCTTCCACATAGACAAAATAAAGTTCCCTGTCCCTGAAAAGCAAACATTAAACAGCGTATAACATTCTTCAGTCTCATCAACTTTTACCATCATATGATGCAACAATCTAAAGAGCTAGAGTGAAAAAGAAGGGAAAAACCAAAACCTATTAAACAGTAAACGATGATCCCTCCCTCCTCCCCTTCCTGCAAGGCAGTTCAGTTTCGCTTATTGTGCTTACCAGTAGTTCTAACATAATTATGTTATTCGGGTGGTGGGGGATGACTGTCTGGGCGTCCACCCGAATTGTCTTCCTGTGTACCGTCCCTCTCACTATTCTGTTGGGGATGCTGCCCCTGCTCTTTTTGGAGGTCTGTTAGCATGCGTGCCCAGGCTAGTCTACCGTCCTCTGCCTTCTCGTCCTTCCTCACGAACCTCATCCAGACCAACTCTGCTGTAGCCCACTCATTCGTGTCCCACAGCCTGTCTAAATATTTCAGAGGACGCGGTCGCATCCATGCAATTACAATTTGACTCTTGGCTAGCACCAATCCCAGGTTCACAAAGCATTGCTCAGCTTTTTGGTATATGGTGGCGGTAACAGGCCAAGTAATACCGTCCTGATCTCCGGTGAGATGGTCCACCCCGTGGCGGCCCCCAGACAATCTTAAGACACTTTCCCAATAGGGTTGCAATATGGGGCATTGCTAGATCATGTGGATAAAATCTGCCCCCTGAGTGGTGCACCTTGGGCAGCAATTCTCCCTATCTTTGTATATTATATGTAGTGTGCATGGGGTTAAATATACCTAATGTATGACGTTATAGTGAAGTAGTTTAAAGCGAGCATTGGCACTTACTTTATGCACCCCAGCATTTACCTTTCGCCATTTCACCTCCGTCAGAGGTTCTTCCAAGATCGCATCTCATTTCTGCTGAAGGCCCAGCGTCTCTCTCTGGAGGTCCTCTCTCAATGCTCTATATAGATGGAAGACGAGCCGCCCTCCCTGTACCATCTCTATCATGATTTTAAGGATGTTAGTGACGGGCGGCACGGCAGGGAAATTATGCCAGAGCTCCAGTGCGACACTCAATATTTTACCATATTGTAAAAATTGGCCTGGTCCGAGCCCATGCTCAGTTTGTGCCTCTTCACGAGTAAGGAAATGTTCTTCACTGTAAAGGTCCCCCATCAGTTGACATCCCCCCTCCTTCCAGCGGCCAACCGACATGGAGTCCGCAATCTCGGCAAAGGGCCTGACCACCCATAGAGGCATAGCAGGTGCATATGGGACATGTTGGACCACTCTCCGTACCAATTGCTCCCACACTTTTGCCACATGCCGCATCAGCAGTTTCTGCAGTCAGGTGGCAGTGCAGGATCGCGAGGAGCGAGCAAGGAGCAGGCGAGCAGGTGAGCGGATGGGCTGTCACTGCCACTGCCTGAGGACGCCTGGGGACTCCCATGGATTCTGGACCATGGACAATCTGTGAATCGCGGCCAAAACCCGGTTTTCCTCCGGTTTACACCCTAAGGTCAGCGGACTGCTGACTGCTGCCTCTGCCTCTGTTACAACATAGGCAGCCTGCGGTAAGGAGTGAGCAGGCTGTGTTAAGATCCGGGTGGGGCAAGAGCAGGGTCTGAAACGCGGCCTCTGCTATCAGAGGCTGCAGAGTGGTGTGCCTGGGCGTGCATTTCAAACTCACCAAACCTTGTTAAAAGATCAAGGCTACCGAAAGTGCGGGTGAATCGAGCGTTTCGCGCTTGGAAGAAGCCGTGGCATTCTCTGCAGTGAAGTGCAGTGAGCGAGGAGAGCGAGTGGAGAATGGAGAGCGGCTAAACAGCTGTAACCCAACTGGAAAATCCACCGAGCCGAAGCTGTAGAAGTCGCCGAAAGCCGCCGCTGCCCCACTGCAGCCCCCGCCACGCTGGGCGAGCCGAGCAGAAGTCGCAGCCACACATCAGCCGCAAAACCGGATAGCTAGGGACCGGGCCCCCCTCACCAGTACCTGCAGTACCAGAAGCGGTGGATCATCATGAGGTCTGGAAGAGTAAGAAGATCCATTACAAGGCCATCACCCAAACGAAAAAGAAAGGAAGTCGCACGTGAAAACCACGGATGTAAGGAGACCCCAGAAAATGACAACTCGAGTGAAATTAGCATCAAGGACAGCAAAAGCACCAGCGAGGGGAACATCAAGGATACAAAAACTTGCTCAATCGAATGTCCGATAGCCAACAAAGAAAATGGTCCATCATCCATAACAGAGCAAAAAAATGCAAACCAGCTAAACGTAATACCCAAAAGTGACAAAAGAAAAAACCCGTACGAACTTATAAACATAGAAGGACAACCTCCAAGGAAGATTACAAACTACTACCAGCCAAAAATCTATACGAAATTCACATTTCTAAAAGACCCAGGCAAAGCAATCTACTCAAACAATGATGCCATAATGGGTCTACAATCCCCACTGCAACCCGCTGGAGCAGATAGTCCATTACCCCAAACATCAAGAACAACAGCCGTAGAAATACACACGTTCAAAAACCACATGGAGTCCATAGCTCACTCGAGAAGTAGAATGGGGGATGGAACTCAATGGGGGCAAGTTGGTGGCACCATAGAAGCAACTGAGGGGGCCAGCAGCCAAAACAACTCACCAAAAGACTCAGCGGATCAGGAAAAAAACTCTAGGGGGCTCGTTCCCGAGACCGAGACGGAGAACAAGAGCAAAAGGGCCACAGAACTAGAAGGGCTCCCGGAGCACCAGAGTCCCAATGACTCAAGAGGTCAGTCATCCTCCATCTACATTTCCCCATCCCATCAGAACATATTGAGCAAACACGACGGAGCGATAACAACATCTTACGCAAAAAATAGCTCTTCACATAAGCAACTGACCATACAAGGCGACACTCCAACAGCTGAGAAACAGCCAAGGAATATTGACCCAGCAAATCTCCCCCCACACTCGCTACACGAGGACTCGTGCACTATAGATAGTGACATGACCTTTCTAGCGTCACAAGAATGGGAGGACCTAGTGGCATCATATAATGTAAAACCAACCTTCAATAGCTCCACAGAAGAGCGATCTCACCCGTACATTGAGGGGAGCAGAGGGCCCACAGACACATTCTGGGTAACCTTACTAAATACAATCCAGCTATCGGCAACAGCACTGCAGTACCAATCCAATAAACTAGACATACAGCTAACCGTCCTGCAAATGCTAGCAGAAGCTACTTCCGGGATAGAAAGAAAACTTGCGGATCTTAATGGCCTCATAAAAAGAGGACAAGAAGCAGCAAAACTATCTCAAATAGTAAGAACTGACTGCGTTTGTTCCCCAATAGTCGATAAGCTATCTACCCTACCCACAATGCTAGGGAACCTCTTGGCAGATCTAAAATTAAACACAATAACGCACCCTACAACGGAGGTCCGGTCCGGAAGAACAGGCCTCAGCGAAAAACCATCAGGAACTGGCAACGACCATCACACTGGCATCAAGCAAGGGGACTAATCTCCAAAATCCAAACAAACACCAGAAGTGTCCTTTTTGAACATCTCAATCAATGAAAGGGCCAGCGCAGAAACATCTACGAATGCGCGAGCCCGCCGCAAACAGAAAAGGAAGGGTAGGAACAGAAAGACAACAGGAGCAGGTTACATTGAAGAGAACCAGCAAATGACTACATCTAGGGATAAAGAGCAAACAGGAGAAATCATAAAGTACATCGAAGAAAAAAAAGGCATCACCTCAAGATAAAAAATCATTAGACACAAACATCTTAAAAGCAGCAGAGACCCCAACATCGACAGTATCCAAAGTGACAATAAGCAGAGCCGAAGGACATCGGCCAAGTCAAACACAAGCAACCTAGTAACATACCTGAACCGGCAAATGACACACGAAGCAGTATCGCAGAAAATCTGCCAACAGAAAAAAATACAAACCGGTACCCAGGTCATAGAACAGGCCCTAGAGGAGTCCGCCCATATCAACACAGAAGTTATAAACACCGACCCACCCACAAACAGTGTTATTCATCGCAAGGATATTACCATCCAGGAACAAAAGATGAAGGAAAGCGCACAAAGCACAAACAAGCTAGCCATTGATCAGGCAAAAGATGACCACCACGGAGTCACCACGGAGTCAGCACAGTAAGCTACCACACAACAAATAAAATCCAGCCCCCACACGGGGTCAAACAACACGTGTCAACCATACATCAGCGAACACCGACCCCTGGAAAAAAGAGATAGACATTATCCTATTTATCCCAGAATTCAAATCCAGAGGAAGAGTGGACACCCTAAATAGGGGTAATATACTAAGACTCATCCACTCAATTGAAAATTTAAAACACATTAACACAACAGACTTGCTCGCAATTGAATTTCACTCTTCCCCAGACCAACATGGACACGAAATGACAAAAACAATATGGAAAACAAACGACTTAGCAGATCAAATCCTGGGGGAAACGCTCAGGTTCTCTCAATGGGGAATAAAGCTTGTAGCAGGAAAAAGACCAGCCTACCCCACCCCACTCCAAGAAGATAGTAAAAAAGAACGTCTACAAACAGTCAAAACGATTTTAAAAGGAGCACGTAGTAGGACCTGACAGCAATCTACCACACTTAAAACACTCACCAACCCAGCAACCTGATTTTAGCTGGGCAAACATACCGCAGACAATAATCACAAAAGATACAAAGTGACAAAGGGCACCAGGCCAAACTTTTACAAAAGCTGACACCTCTAATATTAAAATATGCATCTGGAACATAAACGGTCTGTCAAGCAAACTAGAAGACCCAGAAACATCAAACTATTTAAAATCGTTCGATCTGATTTTACTCCAAGAAACCTGGGAAGAGAAAGAGTTACTCCTACAAGGATACACAACTCAAACCCACCCAGCAATTAGAGGTTCTTCCTATGGTCACTGCTCAGGAGGCCTGGCATCACTCGCCTCAATACTAACAATAGGAACAATGGAAGAAATCAAGGCAAAAATCACTCCCCCTAGTGCCATACAGGCAATAGTAATAACAATAGAAAACAACCACGTGACTCAACCACTATATATAATAAATACATACATACACCCCAGGCACAGACTAAAAGGGTCTAGAGAACTTGTTAGCGAACTGGTAAGACTTATGGAAGAAAGGGAAATGGAGAACTTACTTCTGGCAGGCGACTTCAATCTTCACCTTTTTGGAAAAATATAAGAAGATGAATTAGCACAGGAACTGAACATTGCGTGGGGAATACCAAACCAATCCCCAGACTCCCCAAACAAGCAAACAAGATGCTCAAATCAACTACTGAAAGACCTGGAGCAGCTAAACCTAAGAGTACTATATGGTCGATTTATAGAGGATACACCGCCAGCACTAACATATTTTTCCTCAACCACCTCTTCTCACCTCGACTTCACCCTTGCAACACTACCACTGTTTGAAATAATAAGTTCATTCAAGGTTGGAGAAAACGGCCAAAGCGACCACCTGCCATAAGAAGTGAAACTAGGCGTCACTAGTGGGAACGACATAGAAGCAAGAAAAAGCATCGGGACAGAGAATTCCTCCAACTTCAGACGGATAAGGTGCAAGACCGATAAAGTAGAAGAACTAACAATCAATGCAAAAATAATCTTCAACCGGATAACAACCGGTTTAGCTGCAACCAGTACTTTTAAGAGATCTGTGTACTCTAGGAAATAAAGGATGACTCCTCTCGGCCTTTGCGAGGGTGGGAAACCTGAAGAGAGACGGCCCAGTCTATGTGCGCGCTGTATATTAAGTACAGTATCATCCGGTAGATGCAAGATCTTGGGAAGGAAGGATTTGAAGAAGCTGAGGGGGTCCGTACCTTCTGCCCCCTCCACCAGACCATAAATACATACATTGTTCCTCCTATTTCGATTTTCAAGATCCTCAACCTGTTGAAGAAGTGTTGTTCCTTGAGATTGCAAATGGGTAACAGAGTTGGCAGTTTCGCTAAGCATGGCAACTTTGTGCTCCACTACTGTAAGCCTTGTATCCAGTTGGGAACAGCTATCCAAGAGAAATTGTAGTTTAGAGTTGGTTTCCTCAACAAAGGGCCGGAGCGCTCTTATTTCCTGCAGCAATAGTTCCATGGAAACAGGTGAGGTTGATTTAGGAGGCGAAGATGGATCCTTTTTTTGTCGTTTTACGTTAGATTTGCTAGATAAGGCCTGAGCTGCATCCATTGTGGCGTTAATACCCTCTTCCAGAAGGGAGTCTGAGCCTTCTAGCTTGGAAAATTCAGTAAAGAGTTTGGAATTTTTAACATAGGAGTATTTCTGTTTGGATGCGTTGAAAAAAGAACCTTTCACTTCGCCCATTAATCTTGATGGAAAAAGGAAGAAACAGACCTGAGAGGGAGACAGCACAACACCAGAAGGTGGAGACTAAGCTCAAAAGTGAGCGTGGGCAATAAGAGTTAATTCCTAGGCAAGCTTGTGATAACAGACTAGGAGTCAATAACAACAAGAGACTTCAAAATTGTGAAGCACTGAGGCCTCAGAGTGCAGAAACCAGGTATTTGCTGTAAAGCTACCGGAACTAGCTGACAAGAAGTGGTGGTGAAAAACAATAATGGAAGTCACTCAAAATGGCGGTCATAACCACTTCCCTTCATAAAATTGTGACAGAATGATGAGAAACTGGGTTAGAGGACCATATGGGGCAAACTGAGCTTAAAAATCACCATATCCAGTTCCAAAAACTAAAATTAGAAGCATTTTAAGGCAAAAACTCTCACTGATGCACTCGTGACAAAAACAAAATGGCGGCCATGATACTATCGCGCCTGCAGAAAAATAAATAAATGAAGTTACAAGCGTACCGCGGCAGTAACATGATGCGGAGAAGAATTCATTCTGTTCCAACGCCTGTTCATTCGTTTTCGTGCACTTCGTGGAGCGGAGAAATGCGGGACCTTCGCTCCGGTCCAAGGAGCCTCACAGGAAAGCCGCCAGGCCAAGCGCGCGCCAAGCCACGCCCCCCCGTCATCATCATTTTTCTTTTTTTTAAATATATTTTTATTGGCATTTAAATTGTATATAGAACACAACATGACCTGTATACACAATACATATTATTGAACGCATTCCCTGCTTCCACATAGACAAAATAAAGTTCCCTGTCCCTGAAAAGCAAACATTAAACAGCGTATAACATTCTTCAGTCTCATCAACTTTTACCATCATATGATGCAACAATCTAAAGAGCTAGAGTGAAAAAGAAGGAAAAAACCAAAACCTATTAAACAGTAAACGATGATCCCTCCCTCCTCCCCTTCCTGCAAGGCAGTTCAGTTTCGCTTATTGTGCTTACCAGTAGTTCTAACATAATTATGTTATTCGGGTGGTGGGGGATGACTGTCTGGGCGTCCACCCGAATTGTCTTCCTGTGTACCGTCCCTCTCACTATTCTGTTGGGGATGCTGCCCCTGCTCTTTTTGGAGGTCTGTTAGCATGCGTGCCCAGGCTAGTCTACCGTCCTCTGCCTTCTCGTCCTTCCTCACAAACCTCATCCAGACCAACTCTGCTGTAGCCCACTCATTCGTGTCCCACAGCCTGTCTAAATATTTCAGAGGACGCGGTCGCATCCATGCAATTACAATTTGACTCTTGGCTAGCACCAATCCCAGGTTCACAAAGCATTGCTCAGCTTTTTGGTATATGGTGGCGGTAACAGGCCAAGTAATACCGTCCTGATCTCCGGTGAGATGGTCCACCCCGTGGCGGCCCCCAGACAATCTTAAGACACTTTCCCAATAGGGTTGCAATATGGGGCATTGCCAGATCATGTGGATAAAATCTGCCCCCTGAGTGGTGCACCTTGGGCAGCAATTCTCCCTATCTTTGTATATTATATGTAGTGTGCATGGGGTTAAATATACCTAATGTATGACGTTATAGTGAAGTAGTTTAAAGCGAGCATTGGCACTTACTTTATGCACCCCAGCATTTACCTTTCGCCATTTCACCTCCGTCAGAGGTTCTTCCAAGATCGCATCTCATTTCTGCTGAAGGCCCAGCGTCTCTCTCTGGAGGTCCTCTCTCAATGCTCTATATAGATGGAAGACGAGCCGCCCTCCCTGTACCATCTCTATCATGATTTTAAGGATGTTAGTGACGGGCGGCACGGCAGGGAAATTATGCCAGAGCTCCAGTGCGACACTCAATATTTTACCATATTGTAAAAATTGGCCTGGTCCGAGCCCATGCTCAGTTTGTGCCTCTTCACGAGTAAGGAAATGTTCTTCACTGTAAAGGTCCCCCATCAGTTGACATCCCCCCTCCTTCCAGCGGCCAACCGACATGGAGTCCGCAATCTCGGCAAAGGGCCTGACCACCCATAGAGGCATAGCAGGTGCATATGGGACATGTTGGACCACTCTCCGTACCAATTGCTCCCACACTTTTGCCACATGCCGCATCAGCAGTTTCTGCAGTCAGGTGGCAGTGCAGGATCGCGAGGAGCGAGCAAGGAGCAGGCGAGCAGGTGAGCGGGTGGGCTGTCACTGCCACTGCCTGAGGACGCCTGGGGACTCCCATGGATTCTGGACCATGGACAATCTGTGAATCGCGGCCAAAACCCGGTTTTCCTCCGGTTTACACCCTAAGGTCAGTGGACTGCTGACTGCTGCCTCTGCCTCTGTTACAACATAGGCAGCCTGCGGTAAGGAGTGAGCAGGCTGTGTTAAGATCCGGGTGGGGCAAGAGCAGGGTCTGAAACGCGGCCTCTGCTATCAGAGGCTGCAGAGTGGTGTGCCTGGGCGTGCATTTCAAACTCACCAAACCTTGTTAAAAGATCAAGGCTACCGAAAGTGCGGGTGAATCGAGCGTTTCGCGCTTGGAAGAAGCCGTGGCATTCTCTGCAGTGAAGTGCAGTGAGCGAGTGGAGAATGGAGAGCGGCTAAACAGCTGTAACCCAACTGGAAAATCCACCGAGCCGAAGCTGTAGAAGTCGCCGAAAGCCGCCGCTGCCCCACTGCAGCCCCCGCCACGCTGGGCGAGCCGAGCAGAAGTCGCAGCCACACAACCGGATAGCTAGGGACCGGGCCCCCCTCACCAGTACCTGCAGTACCAGAAGCGGTGGATCATCATGAGGTCTGGAAGAGTAAGAAGATCCATTACAAGGCCATCACCCAAACGAAAAAGAAAGGAAGTCGCACGTGAAAACCACGGATGTAAGGAGACCCCAGAAAATGACAACTCGAGTGAAATTAGCATCAAGGACAGCAAAAGCACCAGCGAGGGGAACATCAAGGATACAAAAACTTGCTCAATCGAATGTCCGATAGCCAACAAAGAAAATGGTCCATCATCCATAACAGAGCAAAAAAATGCAAACCAGCTAAACGTAATACCCAAAAGTGACAAAAGAAAAAACCCGTACGAACTTATAAACATAGAAGGACAACCTCCAAGGAAGATTACAAACTACTACCAGCCAAAAATCTATACGAAATTCACATTTCTAAAAGACCCAGGCAAAGCAATCTACTCAAACAATGATGCCATAATGGGTCTACAATCCCCACTGCAACCCGCTGGAGCAGATAGTCCATTACCCCAAACATCAAGAACAACAGCCGTAGAAATACACACGTTCAAAAACCACATGGAGTCCATAGCTCACTCGAGAAGTAGAATGGGGGATGGAACTCAATGGGGGCAAGTTGGTGGCACCATAGAAGCAACTGAGGGGGCCAGCAGCCAAAACAACTCACCAAAAGACTCAGCGGATCAGGAAAAAAACTCTAGGGGGCTCGTTCCCGAGACCGAGACGGAGAACAAGAGCAAAAGGGCCACAGAACTAGAAGGGCTCCCGGAGCACCAGAGTCCCAATGACTCAAGAGGTCAGTCATCCTCCATCTACATTTCCCCATCCCATCAGAACATATTGAGCAAACACGACGGAGCGATAACAACATCTTACGCAAAAAATAGCTCTTCACATAAGCAACTGACCATACAAGGCGACACTCCAACAGCTGAGAAACAGCCAAGGAATATTGACCCAGCAAATCTCCCCCCACACTCGCTACACGAGGACTCGTGCACTATAGATAGTGACATGACCTTTCTAGCGTCACAAGAATGGGAGGACCTAGTGGCATCATATAATGTAAAACCAACCTTCAATAGCTCCACAGAAGAGCGATCTCACCCGTACATTGAGGGGAGCAGAGGGCCCACCGACACATTCTGGGTAACCTTACTAAATACAATCCAGCTATCGGCAACAGCACTGCAGTACCAATCCAATAAACTAGACATACAGCTAACCGTCCTGCAAATGCTAGCAGAAGCTACTTCCGGGATAGAAAGAAAACTTGCGGATCTTAATGGCCTCATAAAAAGAGGACAAGAAGCAGCAAAACTATCTCAAATAGTAAGAACTGACTGCGTTTGTTCCCCAATAGTCGATAAGCTATCTACCCTACCTACAATGCTAGGGAACCTCTTGGCAGATCTAAAATTAAACACAATAACGTACCCTACAACGGAGGTCCGGTCCGGAAGAACAGGCCTCAGCGAAAAACCATCAGGAACTGGCAACGACCATCACACTGGCATCAAGCAAGGGGACTAATCTCCAAAATCCAAACACACACCAGAAGTGTCCTTTTTGAACATCTCAATCAATGAAAGGGCCAGCGCAGAAACATCTACGAATGCGCGAGCCCGCCGCAAACAGAAAAGGAAGGGTAGGAACAGAAAGACAACAGGAGCAGGTTACATTGAAGAGAACCAGCAAATGACTACATCTAGGGATAAAGAGCAAAAGGAGAAATCATGAAGTACATCGAAGAAAAAAAAGGCATCACCTCAAGATAAAAAATCATTAGACACAAAGATCTTAAAAGCAGCAGAGACCCCAACATCGACAGTATCCAAAGTGACAATAAGCAGAGCCGAAGGACATCGGCCAAGTCAAACACAAGCAACCTAGTAACATACCTGAACCGGCAAATGACACACGAAGCAGTATCGCAGAAAATCTGCCAACAGAAAAAAATACAAACCGGTACCCAGGTCATAGAACAGGCCCTAGAGGAGTCCGCCCATATCAACACAGAAGTTATAAACACCGACCCACCCACAAACAGTGTTAATCATCGCAAGGATATTACCATCCAGGAACAAAAGATGAAGGAAAGCGCACAAAGCACAAACAAGCTAGCCATTGATCAGGCAAAAGAGGACCACCACGGAGTCACTACGGAGTCAGCACAGTAAGCTACCACACAACAAATAAAATCCAGCCCCCACACGGGGTCAAACAACACGTGTCAACCATACATCAGCGAACACCGACCCCTGGAAAAAAGAGATAGACATTATCCTATTTATCCCAGAATTCAAATCCAGAGGAAGAGTGGACACCCTAAATAGGGGTAATATACTAAGACTCATCCACTCAATTGAAAATTTAAAACACATTAACACAACAGACTTGCTCGCAATTGAATTTCACTCTTCCCCAGACCAACATGGACACGAAATGACAAAAACAATATGGAAAACAAACGACTTAGCAGATCAAATCCTGGGGGAAACGCTCAGATTCTCTCAATGGGGAATAAAGCTTGTAGCAGGAAAAAGACCAGCCTACCCCACCCCACTCCAAGAAGATAGTAAAAAAGAACGTCTACAAACAGTCAAAACGATTTTAAAAGGAGCACGTAGTAGGACCTGACAGCAATCTACCACACTTAAAACACTAACCAACCCAGCAACCTGATTTTAGCTGGGCAAACATACCGCAGACAATAATCACAAAAGATACAAAGTGACAAAGGGCACCAGGCCAAACTTTTACAAAAGCTGACACCTCTAATATTAAAATATGCATCTGGAACATAAACGGTCTGTCAAGCAAACTAGAAGACCCAGAAACATCAAACTATTTAAAATCGTTCGATCTGATTTTACTCCAAGAAACCTGGGAAGAGAAAGAGTTACTCCTACAAGGATACACAACTCAAACCCACCCAGCAATTAGAGGTTCTTCCTATGGTCACTGCTCAGGAGGCCTGGCATCACTCGCCTCAATACTAACAATAGGAACAATGGAAGAAATCAAGGCAAAAATCACTCCCCCTAGTGCCATACAGGCAATAGTAATAACAATAGAAAACAACCACGTGACTCAACCACTATATATAATAAATACATACATACACCCCAGGCACAGACTAAAAGGGTCTAGAGAACTTGTTAGCGAACTGGTAAGACTTATGGAAGAAAGGGAAATGGAGAACTTACTTCTGGCAGGCGACTTCAATCTTCACCTTTTTGGAAAAATATCAGAAGATGAATTAGCACAGGAACTGAACATTGCGTGGGGAATACCAAACCAATCCCCAGACTCCCCAAACAAGCAAACAAGATGCTCAAATCAACTACTGAAAGACCTGGAGCAGCTAAACCTAAGAGTACTATATGGTCGATTTATAGAGGATACACCGCCAGCACTAACATATTTTTCCTCAACCACCTCTTCTCACCTCGACTTCACCCTTGCAACACTACCACTGTTTGAAATAATAAGTTCATTCAAGGTTGGAGAAAACGGCCAAAGCGACCACCTGCCATAAGAAGTGAAACTAGGCGTCACTAGTGGGAACGACATAGAAGCAAGAAAAAGCATCGGGACAGAGAATTCCTCCAACTTCAGACGGATAAGGTGCAAGACCGATAAAGTAGAAGAACTAACAATCAATGCAAAAATAATCTTCAACCGGATAACAAGTTTGACAAAGAACTCACTAGAGGCTTGAGAAGAATTTGTAATGGAACTTGGAACAACATACGCCACAGAGCAAAAAACCCGCAAAGGGAACATATCAAGCAGCATATTTGGAAAGGTAATTAGACCAGAGATAAAAAAAACTAAAACAGAAAATAAACCAGATCCTAAGGCAGCTCCGCAAACAATCGAACAATGAAGCCCTGCAAAAAGAGTTGCGAACCCTAAAGACTCAGCAAAAAAAGAAGACTTGGGAAAGGAAAAGGCAAATGAACGAGGAACTCTGGGCGAAAATCGTGTACGACTCGAAACAGAGGAACGGTGCCAGATTTTGGAAAACAATCCATAGCCTCCAACGCCCAGGACACAAAGAAAAAATTTCACATATATCTGAATCCGAATGGGCACACTACTTATCAAATCACTTCAATGATAAAAACCCAGAGGGGGTCCCACTCAGAGGAAAAACTCAGACAATCAAGATCTACCCAAGCAGTAACAAAACAGGAATACACAAACATGAAGTTTATGACGACTCCAACCAGACTGAGATCCTGCGTAAGCTTGCAAATCCGGAGGAGGAAGGAACAACAAGCTCCAAATGAACCTCAACAGGAAGTCATGCAGCAACAGCGGGTAGGATTAAGCCACAAATATCAAAAGAGAAACTAGGAGGCGCTCCTGGCCCCAACAGAATCCCGCCAATAATGTACAAGCAAGACGCTAACTTCTGGAGCAACACACTGGCGCCAGTCTTCCAGGAAATTAGGGAAACAGCGATATGTCCATCATCCTGGAGAGGATCAATAATAAGCCCGATCTATAAACAGGGCGTAAGGAGCAATACAAGTAACCATTGACTTATCGCCCTTATTGAGACAGAGGCAAAGTACTATGCAGTACTCCTCTTGGAGGAATTAACATCCTGGGCAACTACAAAACACATCATCCCAGCAAACCAAACCAGATTCTGCAGAGATCAGGGCACAATAACTAATATCATGGTGCTAACCCTACTGATAGACGCGGTTAAGACAGCCAAGAGCTCGCTATTTCTATGCTTCATAGATTATAGTTCCGCGTTTGACCATGTAGACCGCAGCAAACTCTGGCAGAAACTGGATAAATGGGGGATTCCCGGGCCACTTCTAAAACAGCTGATACTACTGCACCAACACTTGGGTCAAGATTAAACTGGGAACTGGAGCGCACCTTTCAAGGCAAATCATCACCACCAAAGGTCTAAAACAAGGATGCGTTCTAGCCCCCATGCTGTTTAACCTTTTTCTTGCAGATCTTCCTGGAGAGCTGGACAAAACCAAATCGCATGCCCCACGGTTGGGAGACATCACACTATCAAACCTCCTATATGCAGACGACCTGGTCTTAATTAGTCGGTCCCCGATTGGACTACAACACCTCCTGGACACCACCAACAAATGCTCATCAAATAATGCATTAAAGATCAACTTAAAAAAATCAAAAGTTATGTCAGTGAACCATAATAAAACAAAGAAACATGCATGGTTCCTCGACGGACAGAGGCTAGACCACGTAGCCAATTATAAATACCTAGGTGTACTATTAGACAGTAGAGGATAGTTTAAACCCCAACTAGAGGCCATCAGTCAGAAGGGCACAACATTCTATTTCTCAAAGCCCCTGAAGAAAGTTCTCCCCGATCGATAACTTGATCCCCTTCTACAGATGATCAGAGCACGTCTACAGCCAATGCTCACATACGGCAGTCAACCCATGCAAGGGAAAGATCCGACGGCTCTAGACAAAATAATCAGTAGAGCATACAGGACAATCTTCCATCTGCCGAACTATGTGTCCCCTGCCCAAATCCACCTCGAATTTGGTCTCCAGAGACAAACGGTGGAGAGAAGAGGCGCCTATATAAAAAGCTGGTGCAAAATCAGAGGCACGGAGCAAGGATCTCTAAACGCCCATCTCTAGACTGAACTGTCCACCCGAGAGAACTCACCCACTAGGAAGTATCTATTAGAATCACTGGAGTACCTGGAATTAACAAATCTCTGGGAGTCATCCACAGACAATAAAAGCTTCAAAAGGGTGGTAACAGAAGTAACCAAAATGATATCATCCATAGAAGACAAAGAAATTCTGGCCATAAGGGCTCATGGATGGACAGTGCTGAATGATTATAAAGTTCTAAAGCTGCAGGAATATCTGAAAACGGGTCTCATGCAGAAGACAAAAGACACATTTTTAAAACTGCGCTTCGGCATCCTACCAATACTACCTCACCTGGCATCTTGGAAAAGGGGAACAGAAGAACACCTTTTCCGGCTTTGTAGAACAGGGAAAGAGGACCTAATACATATAATTGCATCTGCCCAAACCTGATGGACATAAGGCGCGCCTTACTCCGAGTATTATGGAACCAAAAGGGCATTACAAGCTGCAGGCAGGCTGTGAATCAGTGCTTTAAACCTGAAGAGATCCTGCTAAATTGCAGACTAACAAAGTACTTTGATATAGCGGCCAGAAGACTTACGAGCTAGCCATACGGTACATCTGAAGTACAGCAAGCAACAGCATTTTAACCAAACAAAGGAACAGTCTGCCAAGACACTTGCCAAGTCATAATTACGCTCCGGCAAACAGAGGCACATTCAATTTATAAACTTAGAAAAGGACTATACAGGCAATGCCGTTGAGATTGTCTCGATTTTATTGAGTGTAAAATACTTTTTTCTTCTTCCTCGAATAATATAAGTGTAAAACAATGTTTGAATGATTTTTAATGATGGAAGTTTTAATATTGTGTGTTTTAATTAACTGTACAATAAAGTTATTCTTATTCTTGTTACATCACATATGGGCGACTGTCGGGATTTGATGACCCCATCATTAATAGTTACGCCAATGAGTCCCTTCCATATGTACCAGCCAGTAGTTTTTTTCCCAGTTATCATCGCTGTCCAACCAGTGGACTGTACATTGAAGTTGTGATGCCATGTATTACAGGTCCAACCGTGGGACTTCTAGTCCACCCCCCTCCCACGTCCTTTGTAAAGTCGTTAATCGGACTCTATGTTATTTTTTCTCCCATAGGAGAGTGCCAATTAGAGCCTCCAATGAAGTAAAGTACGATCTTTGTATCCCATAGAAGGAGTGTTGCAGCACATATAGGTACCGCAGGAGAATAATCATTTTAACAATCGCTATGCATCCCATAAGCGAAAGTGGCAAATCAGTTCAGAAGCGGACCAAGCATTGTAGGCCCTCTAGGACACATCCCACATTGGCCGCATGAAAGGTGTCCGCGGAATAGGCCAGTCGTATCCCCAAATATTTTTCCCCTTCTACGGTCCACGGTAGGTCTATATTTGCTCGTAACTCCGGCTGGAGTGTGGCCAATCTGCCCATCGGTATCACGTTAGATTTGCCGGGTTTAATGTGCAACCCCAAGATTCAACCAAACTGCCGCAACTCTCGCAGTAATACCGGGATGGATTCCTCTGGGTGTCGCAGATATATCAGCGTGTCGTCCGTGTATAGTCATATCACATGAGTTGTGGCACCTAGTTGTATTCCCCAATTATCTATGAGTGATCTTATACAAACTGCCATTGGTTCCAGAGCGATTGCAAAAAGCAAGGGGGACAGCGAGCACCCCTGCCTTGTTCCCCTACCCAATCTTATCTGCCTTGACACAGTCCTCCACATCCGTACCCTGGTTATTGGGGTTGCATAGAGCAGTTTAGCCCAGTTTGCTAGG
Organism: Triturus cristatus; assembly: GCF_964204655.1. Classification (NCBI taxonomy): domain Eukaryota; kingdom Metazoa; phylum Chordata; class Amphibia; order Caudata; family Salamandridae; genus Triturus; species Triturus cristatus. The sequence goes on from NC_140591.1 coordinate 1,366,231,340, forward strand.
CATGATCGTGGAGGGGACTAGGCATGGACCCAGAGAGCCACGTGTATCTAGCCAATCAGTTGCTTCTCCTGCCGTGAAAAAAACAGTGCTTTACCATTATGTTCACTCTCAGTTTGGCTGGGTAGAAAATACTATATTTAAGGTTTAAGTCTCGCAGGCGGCGCTTCACAGCCAAAAAGGAGCGTCTTTGTTCCTGCACCCGCTGGGTATAGTCTAGATATATCGCAATATGGTGTCCTTCATACAGTAGCTGGCCTTTATTACGTGGCAATTGCAGCATGGAATCCCTGTCCCAGAAATTAAGGAATCGAGCTATGATGGCTCTGGGAGGTGCCCCTGGCTTGGGGGGAGGCAAAAGCGCCCTGTGTGCCCTCTTGATTAAAAAGAATTTTGAGAGTCCCCGTGGGGCTGAGATCCCCATCAGCCACTCTTCAAGGAACAGCTCCACAGATGGACGTTCTACATTTTCCAGGAATCGAATAAAACAGAGATTGTTCCTCCGGGACCGTCCCTTTGCATCTTCAGCTTGATCGCCCAGGCGCACTGGTTTTTTCTGGAGAGTAACCACAGTATCTCTGAGGCTGTGCAGCTACGCTTGCATTGTGTCCACCGTCTGCTCCGTGGTCGTAACCCTCTCCGAAATGTTCCGCAGGTCGAAATGAAGCAGGTTAATGTCAATCGCGACAGATTCAATCTTATTTTTCAGTTCGTCACTTGTAGCATGGATAGCTGTGAGTATTTCCGCAATATATGGGGGTCTATCAGTGGTGTGTGGTGGAGCTTCCATTTCTATGGGCATTAACATAGCCGAGGCTCCTTATTCCATGTTGAGCGGCTGGGCGTGGTTCGATATCTTGTTGGACTGAGCCGCCTTACCCTCTTTATCCTTTGCCATCATGCAGCAGGGGGAGTAGGTCCAGGAGATAAGGCCCAAAGTTACAGTGAAGTCTTCTTTTGTGTCCTCTGCCTCGGTGGTGTACAAAAAGAGGTATCAGTCCCCCCCAAAAAACTAGTGACCACTCCTCTTCAGATCCCCCTCTGGTAGTTGCACTGTAGCCATGGGGGTAATCTAATAGCCACTGGTCTATCTCATTTGGGCCTCCCACGCATGTAACAGAAGCCCAATCCTGATCTAAGAGCTCTGTAGAAATTCAGTCTCAGGTGTTCAACATAGGCCAGCACCAACAATTACAGCTGGGCTCAGTCACTGCATGGCTATGCTCCTACCTCTCTGCCCAAAGCCTGCAACAACGGATCCTGCTGGTCACTCTAACTGCCGGGCGCAGCACCGCAATCCGTATTCGCCCTGGGTGGGGTAGCTGTGTATTCACTTGACGCGGGCTAGGCCTCCCAGCACCACACACCAGCTCCCAGACGGCCCATCACTCACCGGGGGAGCCGGCTCGGCCTCAACAAGGACACCAGGAATCAGCAGCTTGAGCAGAGGGCTCCCCGCAGCGCAGGAATCAGAGCACCAGGCAGCGGAAACCCGTACCCCACGCCGGGCCATCAGAGGTCTTCAGAGCTCGCAGTTCCCCAGCAAGTCGCGCCCTTTGAACCTGCATCGCAGGTGCTCCTCACATGGCAATCGAGGCAGCAGGCACCACCGGGGGCCCCCGGTGTAATTCCAGTCCCCCAAAGTCATCGGCCAAAGATGAATGGCAATTACTCCTTCCTCCAGTCCTCCGACTCTGCCGGTGCACGGAAGTCTTCTAAATTGGCCACGTGGCTCCGGCGTCTCACAGGGGGATTGTATATCTCACCGTCTTGTAGAGCCCTCAAACTCAATTTGCAGGGGCCCCCACACAGTTGAAGGGTTCAAGGGTTTGTCGTGGGTAGATTCGTAATTTTCCATCGCCAGGATGCACATCGGATGTGGAAATGACGGGAGCTCTCGTTAAGCACGTCTTCTCTGCCATCTTGCTTGGCCACGCCCCCCCATCGTCATCATCATTATCTCCTAAATCAGTCCTTGTATGAGGAGACCCCTGTGGTGTTATGTGTAGTGGATCTGAGGCTGGCAGTTGTAGTAATGGTGAAGATGGTGGAGGTGGAGGGGATGGCAAAGTAGGGTGGATAGGACTTGTAGCAATGTCCTTCTTCTTAAGAGGAATGTTATACCCACTGTACTCTGAACTAACTTGCCTTTTTAAACAAGTTTTAGCTAAAATGGGTCCAGTTTCTGGATTGATGTATAGCTTTGTCTGTTTCGGGTCTAATCTGTCTTTCATGACATCCAAGATCAGTTCCAGGGTATCTGGGATGGTTTCGGCTCTGAAGTTTTCGGTGCCTTACCGGACTTGTCCCTTTTATCCTTTGAAGTGGAAGATTTTGTTGCTGAAGCAGACTTGTGTTTCGAAGCGGAAGATTTTGTCTCCGAACCAGATTTGTCTTTTGGAGTGGAATGTTTCGGATCCGAAGATGATTTATCTCGACTCGATCACAAGCCGGGAGGCTTGACTATTTGTTTCGGTGCCAGGCCCAAGGGCAGGGCATTGGAAACATCTTCTCGGTGCCGACGAAGGTCCAAAGGCAGAGGTAGTGCAGAAGCCTTATGTTTAGTGGAAGAGAGTTTATGTGGTAAGGGGGCTTTAGCTCACGGCACCCTGTCCCGCTGGAATGTTGTCAAACTCCAATTCGACTTCTACGTCGGAAACTGATTCTGGGACCAAAAAGGCCCCCTCTTCTTCTGTAGCTGTTGGTTCTTCGTGTTCGGATTATTCACCAAAGATATCCGGAGTATGTTGAGTGCTTTTACGCTTCATTTCTTGTCGTTGAGCCCAACGAACCCGAAGGGCCTTTTTCGATCAAAACGACTGACAAGCTCACAATGTTCTTCCTTGTGCTCCGGTGAGAGTCACAAGTTGCAGACTTGGTGTAGATCTGTGCGAGGGTACTTTGAGTGGCACCGAGGACAGAACTGAAATGGAGTCCGTTCCATCCGCAGAAGGCTGGACTGGCATAGCTAGGCCCGAAGGCCACCGACAATGTTTTCGACATAAAATGATGGAAACTTTCCCAAAGGAATCAACACACAGAGCAAGGAAAACACGTACGATAGCAATACCATCGAGAGTACAGTGGATGGTGCACCGAAGGGAACCCAAAGGACAGTTTGGAACAGGAACGCAGCACTACACATCCAAAACCGATGGCGGAAAGAAAACATCCGGACCCAAAGTTAGATGACAGGAGTATGCAAAACATGTGTATCTACAGCACACATTCCTCAAACATATAGATACATAAGTACGTGGAAGGTATATATATATATATGTGGAATAGAATTCCATTGAGAATCCATCCAACCTGGGGGTTTTGTTGCACACTAATTAGCCAATCGCTGGACGGACCTCTTACACAGATAGTGCCTCATCCCATGTGTGGTGATGTAGCGGGTCGAGCTGTGCGATATGCAGGTCGTCTAGGTACTTTTGTGTGTTGGGGCCATCTGGAACCCCCTCCACTCTGTATAATGAGGTGTGGGAATCCAAGAAAATTTGAATTGCCGCCTATGTATTCAGGACTTGTCCCGCGTGGGATCTGATGGCAGTCATAGGAGTCCTCTGGGTCTCCAACCTCAGAAGCTACGCCAACACTCACCCAGTATTGTCTTCTTCCATGTGTTGCCTCACCACAGTCCATATAGTCCTGTTTCCGTAATCTAGTGACCACCTCCTTATGCTCCCTATGGAGGGGAGTCACTTAATCTTTGTTGCCCGTGTTGATGCCTGCCTGGACCTCTGCAGCTTGTATAGGCCCTACAAGCTCCAGGATTTGAGAGCTCAGCTTGTGCTTAACCCCATATGACGTTTTAATGCATAGGCCCCGTGTGACTACCTTAAAATTATCCAACTCAACCCCCATGCCAGTGGAGGTCCCCTCATTGTCAATGAAGTAATTAGGGACGTGCTCCCAGTGTGTCACCAAAAACCCTGTCATGTAGCGATTGGCATATATATGCGTCAGGTGGGAACCGGCGTCAGCAGTCTGCCCCATTGCAAAGTCATTTTAAGGGGACTATGGTCAGAGAGTGTGTGGCCCAGGACCTCTGTGGCCACAACCCTGGGAGCCATGTGGGAATTGCACAGAACATCTATTCTAGTGTGTAGTTGGTGAAGTGGGGGAAAAAAATGAGTACTCCCTTGTTTCTGGGTGCATAGAGTGCCAGATGTCCTGCATTGGCTCATGTGTGTTCCAGTTTTTCAGAGAGTGCACCGCCCTGATGGCATAAGTTCCCGGTTGGGGAGCTAATGACCTGTCTAATGTGATGTCGTGAACAGCATTGAACTCCACACCCCAGATGCTAGGAGTCACGAGATCGCGACCACTGTGGGGGTGAGCCTTGGTAGTAACTGTTGTTTGTTAGTGTTAGGCGCATAAAGCGCTAGTAAGGCAATCAGGACCTCATCCAGCATTCCGTCCAGCACCACATATCTGTCCTCAGAGTCTACCACTGGGAGGCTCATGGTCAGCGGCACCCCTGGTGCCACCCAGATGAGGACCCCCGTGGCGCAGCCCGAATATGTACAACAAACTATTTGGCTTCTCAATCTCCTCTGTAGGTTTCGGAGTTCTGTGGTAGTAATGTATGTTTTCTGTTAGCCATGCGTGCCTGCTTGTGCCTTAGATAGGAGCATATCAGGTGGCGCTGTCTGGGGGTAGCCAACCCCCAGACATTCCAAGTGAGAATGTTATATGTGGGTGGTGGTGTGAGGGGGACTGTCGTCATGCCGCGTCTCTGAACCAATCCATCCCACCCTTGTGGGCCAATCCTTCTCAGTCCCAGACAGCTGCGACCCCCACGTGATTAGTGCAGTTTCATGCTGTCGCTCTATTGAACTGAAACTCAATGTGTAACCCCCAACTCGTACTCCCTGGTCGGGACAATAACGAATCCACAACCAATTGTAAGCCATAGCTAAAGTTCAAGCAGAATGTTCCCACAAGGTCCGAGGGGGTCTTGGTAGTAGATAGGAACAAGATAGCAAGGCGTGCAGTCCTTGCACATATAAGAATAATAGGTGTCCTCCCTCTTATAGGATAAAGGCCAAGAGCTATCAGATGCCCAAAGGAAGCATCCGCGGCTCATCCTCTTCTACTCTTAATGCATACCGTAGATCCTAGTCTAGAGCATGTGCTGAGAGTAAATTGAAGGTGCAAAAGTGCTATTTAAATATCAGCAACGCTTTACAGTTCCAATTATTTGTCAATTCATTAAACAGAGCAAAGTGCAATAGTGTTTCATAAAGTGCAACCAAATATAGATATATTACTCGAAGAAAAGTGCATTAGTGCTTCTAAAAATAGTGTACTTTCGGGTGCGGGACAACTTTTGATTCAGCATATCTTCATATAAAGTAGAACAAGAATTACCAGAATTTACATAAATTGATGTGACAAACTAAGATCCAGCACATCATATGATAAAGGATGTCAAGCTTTTAACAGCCTTAACTACGTATTTCCAATATTGCCACATGGCATTCAATCTTTTGAGTCCCCCCTACGTGCTATGCATATACCTCTTCAAAATTCATAGTGCAGGACATTTTATTCGTCCAGTCCAAGATTAACGGAACCTTGGCGGTCTTCCAATTCTGGAGGATAAAAGAGCACGCAATCGTCAAGGCTACAGATATAAAATATTGTTGACCCTTTACTAATTGTTGGCTCATTTTGGAACCACCAAATAAAACTAGGGTAGCATCTGGCAAAACTGTGCAATCTATAGCCTGACCAATATCCTCAAACTCTTGCCGACTAAAATTAGTAAAATGCGGGCATACAAAAAACGTGTGGAGCCATCCCTCTTCGCCTGGTTGTTGACAATGAAAGCAATTGTTGGAAACCACGGGATACATTTTATGGAGAATTTCTGGGGTATATTTTGCCAGCCATCTTGACAGAAATGACATTCTTTTATAATTCGCTGCCCGAAGAGATTTTTTGCCTATCTCTGCAATTATTTGCCAATCGCTCACTGATAAATGACATTGTGTTTTTTCTAATACCCTGGAAAAAATTCTTCTAAACCAAGCTTCACAAAAATATCCTCCAATAGTCTGTACCAATTTCCGATTACTTGCATTTTGCCTGTACCAAGAGTGCTGCTAATCATTTGCAGCTCTTGTATCTGACTTTTATAATGAACCTAAAAAAGGTGCTTAATCTTATTAAAACTTGAAAAAAGTTGCTCGCATTGACGGCCACCCCTAGCTATTAGATCTTTCCATGAAATAGATTTCCCTTGACTAATAAAATCGCCAAAAGTTTTGAAGCCTAAAGAATTCCAGAATCTTATCTCATGGACTGTCAATGAAAGGCCCAATTAACTACCCTCCTCCAACTGCACAAACAATCTGTCAAAAGGTGACTTATAGGATTTGCAACATAAAGAGGGACCCCTGAAGAACGGATGGGTAGGCAGGTGGTGCAGGGGATAATTAAGCCACAATATACACAGACGATACCAGCTACCTACAAACTAGGATGGGTAGGCAGCTGGTATCTTCTGTGTATATTGTGACTTATAGGATTTGCCCAGGGCACTCATCCACCCATAGATATCCAGAAGAAACTTATATCTAGTTCTTTTTGGTAGCTTCGCTATTTTTATGAACACTGGTAAGCTTATTTCTGATTCCTGAATTATCTTTAAAAAAAAAGAAATTATCTAGTACCCAGCATTAATTTAAATACAGTGAGAGAACATCCAATAGAGCTGCCTCATAATAATTATGCATGTGAGGACACGCCAACCCGGTGTTCCCGTCCGCTGTGGACCCCCCAGCCATCCTAATGTGGCGGGGGGTCATTCATGGCAGGATGGCGGGCGTATCGCCCCCGCCGGGCCGGCGGTGGCTACCGCCGGCCCGGCGGGGACGATCCACCTGCCATCCTAATGAGCCCCATAGTATCATATTGTCTGCGAATAATTTAGCCTAGCCATCTCTTCTATAGGTGCCCTAATAATATTATTACAAAGTATTGCCAGGGGTTTAATGAAAAAAGTAAATAAATTAGGGGAGAGGGTACATGCTTGAAGCATGCCTCTTTTAATCCTGATTGACCCTGCTATTTTGGAGTTCACCATCAACTTAGTTTGAGCCCCATTATATAAATTTGATAGCATCGAAATGAACTGGGAGGGAAAACAAAATATTTGAAGACAATAAACAGGACACCCCAATTTACAAGGTCGAATGCCTTTTCGGCCTCATAACTAGGGCTTTTATATGGTTCAATGAGAAATATTCTACAGCCTGGATTAAAAACACAGTATTTACTGCCATTAACTGGCCTGGCCTGCTACAAAGCTGCACTGATCTTCATGTATTAGCTGTTGTGCTGCTGGCATTATGCGGGCATCCCATAACTTCATCAGCAATTTATAGTTTGTGTTAAGCAGGCTTTTCGGTCAATATGAATGGGCAGATGTTGGATTTTTACCTTTTTTGTCGAGATGAGACTATTCTTGCTTCTTCAAATGTAGGAGGGATCTCACCCCTTCTTTAATAAAATTGAACAGATCCACTAGAAATGACACAGGTTCCCTGGAAAATATTTTTTAAAAAGTCTGTGGGTAAACCATTGTTTCCACAGGCTTTGGCATTAGACATTTTCTTTAAAGCTTGCTTAATCTCAGTGGGCGATATGGGCTTCAATACTAGCTAGGAAAGAGACTTGGATAGAGAAGGAATGCACCCGGTATCATAATACTGCTCGATATGACTCGTTGACACGATATATTGGGTCTGATAAATATTTGAAGAAAGCTGAAAAAGAGTTTAGCAATCTCTTCCTGATCTGTTACTATATTTCCCCTAATGGGATTCTCTAGAGATTTATTCATTGCCTTTTCTCTCTTGATTCTTGTAGACCAGGCCAGGAACTTGCCAATGTGCTGATTTTTCTTATATATTTTTGTTGATAACTATTAGATTTATTAACTTCTTCTAAGATAAAAAAAAAGCTCTGAAATGTTGTTTTGCAGTTGCTACAAGGCCAACCTCGGGCTCTATCCCTGCATTTCGCTCCCTACCTCCAAAGGCATTGTCTAACGCTGCCTGCAGGCTCGCTATCTGCTGGGAATGTTCTTTACTTTGACTCACTTTAAAAGCTATAACCATCCCCCTTAAAGTTGACGCCATATTCCAGTTGATGGTAAAAAACTCAAGAATAAACTGTTTTGTTTCAACTACCCACTGGGGATTGGAGAGCTACGATCTATCCAGTTGCCACCTTGGTCTGTCCCTATTATTTGAACCAATATCCAGCACAAGGAAGACCAATGAATGATCTTAGAAAGCATTGGCCCTGATATCAGTCTGCCCCTACTTAATGATCTTGATACTAAAAAGAAATCTATTCATGAGGCAGCTTTAAATCTATGAGAAAAACATGTATATTGTTTAATTTCTGGTTGGCCCTCTCTCCAGGGATCAGCTAGCTGATAGCTTGACTTAAAAACTCATATTAATTTTTTCGTTTTAGGTTTAAGTTGTTGTTTGTTCCTATTTGAAGTATCTTTAGCCACGTTTTGGATATAGTTAAAATCCCCACCTGAAGTCAAAGGACCAAAAGCTCCCAAGGCGATATCGTAGTTCTTTGTAAGAGAGTCCTTATCGTCGATTGTAGGATCACAGTAATTGATCACATTTCGATCTTGGCTATTAATTGTTACTTTGACCCGGATCCATCTTCCATATGGATCACAAATGTCTTCCCTCACCTCCCAGTCAATACTTTTTCCTAACGGAATTGCAACTCCCCTGACCGCTGTCTGCACAGATGCAAAAAATGTGTGGGAATAGTTTTGAGGGACTGCCAAATTTGGGGTGTTGCTCTTTAAATAGGTCTCCTGTAAATACATGACTTCTGGCGTAAAAGAGGCTAACCAGCCAATCAAACTGCTCTTTTTGCTATTACTGGCTATACCATTGACATTACAGGAAAGGATCCTAATTTTGTGTTTCTCAGTAGTTGGCATCATAAAAGCACTTTTATAATCACATTTAGCACTTTTCTCTACTATTAGACCTAAAATTGTCAGATTTACCTCTGGTTTGTGTCCTACATAAATCTGATCTTTTTTCCAAATATGAAAGTGCTCCCCTTCCCACCCTGACTGCCCTCCCTCAGAAACCTCTGTGTGCCCATGAGGAACCCCTCACCTGATTCCAAGATCGACCAGCATTCGTAACCCAACAATCGAAACAGTCTAACAATAGCGACTGCAAATGAAGAGGGGGAGGACTGAAACACGTACTAGCTTGGACTGGCTCCTGGAGTCAGGTAGGTTAGTGACCTCATGGAATTATTCCTGAGCAGAAGGATATCGCCCCACAGTGGAGTTTGATGGCCTTTTGATTTTAATAAAAAAAACTTCTGGTAAGAAGAAATAGAAGAGAGTTCTGCTCAAACCCCAAATGGATTGTAGAGCCTGAATCTCCCTGTGAGTGGTTGGTCTTGCTGGCAGTTGGTTTCCTCTGCCGGCAGTGGGAAGTTATAAGGACTCTCTGATAAGTGTTCTCTTTTCTGCTCATGATTTTAAGATCTAAAGAGAGCTGCTGCTAGTGTTCTGTCAGCAAGGCCTAGATTCTATAAGTACCTGATTGCCAGAGTGATGGTCACTGGCGGATGGACCGCTTTGGGTAGCGCATTTCTCAGTGCGCCCATGTCCCCTCATCACTGGCAGTCTGGACACTATAGGATTCTGCACTGCACTATGTTCCATCTGCACTCTATGATTTTAGCATGTGAGCAGAAACCTGTTACATCGAGGAAAAGTAACACTACTCTGATTTTACCTCTGTCATGAGGGAGGCTCAGGAGGACCCTACAATGGCACTACTCAGAGCATGGGGATAGGCCATCCACCTCGGTGAGGTGCCACAGTGGCATTCAAACTATGCCTCATAGTCATTCTCAATTGTTCCCCAGTCACTAAGGGGCATATTTACAATAGAAGTAGTGGAGCGCGGCATTAGCCTTCTAGGCTTAACGCCGCACTCCTCTAAACGCCGTGCTCCGCTACTTTTGAAACCCCGGCTGCACCATATTTACAACAATATGGTGCAGCCCTGCGTTTACCCCTGCGCTGGTACTAAATTTAGCTGCTTCGCACCAGAGCAGGCACCCTTGCACCATAGTGCAAGGGTGTCTGCGTTGCAAGGGTACATTGTTTATGTGTAGGAAGGTGTCCCTTCCTACACATAGACAATCTTTAAATGGCATTTTGCAAAACATAATTTTACTGCACATAAGTAATCAATTGCATTTTGCTGTTTCTATGTGTGCTGCACAATGAATCTGCAAGAGCTCTTTATACTCTGGTTGCATCTCCTTTGCTGGACAGCCAGAGAAAACCTGGGCCTCTTTATGCCTTCCATTAAATCAGTGTGTGTAATCCACTCCATACCTTCAGATCCTTTACCTTTATATATGGACAGAATCACTGATCCCTAGCACGGGTGAACACTAAGAGAATGGAGTACACTCTAGACTTGTTGAGGACTTGTAGTCATGCGGTGGGCTTGTATACCTTACTGCACTGTTGTGTTGAGTACAGCTCTGTCTCAGTTTCTGTAGTGTCATGTAGTTCCTACCAATCCATAGGACCTGCGCATTGTGTGGACAACATAAACTATGCGCCTGGTGTCAAGACTGATTCCGGACACCACCGCAGAACATGTTGGCCTATAGACCAGCCAGCTCATAGTACCACTGTCAGCCCCCTAACCTAAGAGGGAGCTAATAGTTTCTGCCAACCTCTGAACATCACAACCCTGACCCCTCAGGGATCGTGAAAACAGCACAGAACCTTTCGCTCAGTCACTCGTGCTTACTTATTCTCAGAGAAATATACAGAGAACCCACAGTGGGATGTTTTCAATAATATTTATTGAACCAACATTATTCTTGCATAAAATACGTGTGCTGCAATGATTAGTAGACAGAAGCAAATAAACGTGATTACAGGCACCAAAAGTGTAAATAGTAGATATGGTTCTACCATGGTGCTAAACAATGTATATGTGCAGGCATATAAACAAGGTAGTAACCGAGCGTACTCCTACTATGCAAACCCTACTCTAAGTGTACCTATGGTGTGTGTAGGTGTAGAGCCAAGAATCCCCCCAAGGGACAATCCATCTCTATTACAGAATGAGATAGCGTGAAGGACCCCATCTTTGTCAGGAACTGGACCCCCCTCACGAGATTTCAGACCGATGCGTGGTGATAACTCAGTATGCAAGGACCCTCCGTGTCAGCAGAAGTACCTCCTCTACTAATCTATGGGGATGCTCATCTTTTATAGAAAGCAGCCTTGCAATGTGCGCATAGATTAGTGATGTTATGGATATATAGAGAGCCCTGTCACCCCGTGGATGAAGATAGTAATGACATTTGTACGTAATGTGAAACAAGACCTTGTACATGATGTTCAGGGCATTGTGATAAGATTGTGTAAAGCTAGATGTGAAAACAAGCTTAATTTCAGAGTAACTAATCCAACATTGTCATGCATGCAAATATGTGCAAAAGGTCACAGCTGGAAATGTTATTTATGAGGACAATGTAAGAAATAAGCTGCTTCTCTACATGGACCTAACTTGGGAATATAACACTCACTCCTCATACTAAGGGTCAATTTCTAAAAAGCAATCTAAAAAAGCCAGCAGACAATTAAAAAACACATTTGAGAAAATACTCTTAAAAGCGGGCTTCCCATTAAAATATATATTAGAAGTCTTAAAAGTCATTACATTATTTGAGATCCCAAGCACTCAGAAAGCCATGGTGCCTGGAAAAAGCAAAAGCTATTTTGTTCATTTTGTTTTAAAAAGAGACCAAATTGTTCTTACATGGAAAAGGTAAATTGTTTATGTGTTCCGAGTGGAAGACGCAACATTGGTGTTGCCCACATCTGCAGACGTTCCCGGAGGCGCACCTCATAGCATGTTTATGGAGCAAAGGTGATTCCATCCAGTTCCCACAGAAGCCACTGAGGGAGGTGTCATGTCCTACAAGTTCATCATCAATGTAATACACAGGGGACAGCAATACGCATGGGCCTTTAAGGGGTCCATCAGTACTTCAATGTCCGATTGCAGAACCAATTCTGATCCGAGACATATATCCAGGACGAATTTGTGGCTGCAAAGCAGGCAGCGGAAGACAGGTTGCATGCAGTCAAGCCAGACCGGCCTGAACAACAAGAACCAGTGCTCATTTAGTTATTGAAGCCGAGGTGTGTCTAAGCAATGTATCATGCGCTCACAGCAACGCAACACTAGCAGTGCTGTCTCTATTCCGAGTTGAACTGGTATGTTTAATGCGGAGCCAGTAGAATAAAATCAGTATTCCCGCTACAAGTAGCAGGAGAAGGGGAGCCCTCCAAAAACGCTTCCCAAAACGGAGTGTATGAAAGTTGGTATAAGATTTAGAAAAGTGCAACATTCCTTTAGTATCAGATATGTTAAAGATATGATGAACCAGCTCCCAAAAAGTTAGTATGGAGTAGTGTCTGTATCTCAGACGAGGACCTTGCAATCTGGAGATCAAACGTCTCTTTGGCTGATATTAAGGCCACATCTTTTTGCAAAAGCATGGCTTTCAGTTTGCTTAGGGAATCAAATTTTATGTTGGAAACATTTATCGAAGGCCATAGTGCTGCCTCCCTAACTGTGCAGGCAGGTGGAAATAGTACTTGTGTACAACAAGTGACTATGGAATTAACCATAACTAGATAAGAGGTGCCTGGTCCATTCCGCAGCAACCTTGATCATTCAGCATCAAAAAGCTCCCATTCAAGAGCAGCCTGAATACAGGATGAAGCACGGCAGCTGGGGAACCGTTCAGAAAACAAGACAAGTCGTTGAACCTCTACATGCCCCATTGAGAGAAATGTCTTTGCAAACCAAGGAGCTGCTTAAGGTGTCTTTAGAGTTGGAGCCACTAAGTGCAGTGTCCTTCGATATAGGTAAACCTATATCTGTCGTAAGTGGTGCTAGCACCAGCTTACGCAGGCTGCAAAGGCAGGCCTGTAGTTACAGTTTGAGCGATCCCCCCATGGGTGGCACAATGCATGCTTCAGCTCATGGAGGACCCCTGGGATACCTATGCCCTGGGTACCTCAGTACCATATACTAGGAACTTATAAGTGTACACCAGTGCATCATGTGGGATGTACCTAAGTACTTACCAGACCAATTTAGGGGAGAAAGCACAGAGACTGGGGTCCTGTTTAGCAGGATCCCAGTCAGACTACTCAGAAACAGCATAACACCAGGCAAAAAGTGGGGGTAACCATAAAAGCAGATCCTACTTCCCTACACCTGTGTATGTGCCCCTCTATTTGAAGCATTATTTTGTATAAACGATGTGGGACAATTACCGTTGTATCAGGTGTTTCCACCGTGATATGTTCACTGAGCACTACTATCCCCAGATAATCCATCAGGTTCTGGCGAGCTATTGTGACTTCTGCTGCGATGTCCAGCATCGTCACTACCCAGTCCCCATTCAGAAGCAGAGTCCTCAGTAGCCTGGGCATTTCTGATTTAAATCCCGGCTACCTTCTTCTTTTTAAATTGAGGTTCTGAAGTCTTCTTCTTGTCCTCCTATTTAATGATGTAGTTCGAAGTGCGATGTGTCTCCCTTTTCGGCTTGACTCGTTCTTCTGATCTGTTTTCTGACTGTCTGTCTCTGTCTGAATGTTTTTCGGATACCTGATACCTGTCAGGTTTTCCAATATTGTCACGGTTTCTCAGAATATATTTTCGTTTGGTGTGTTCCTGTTGAGGAGAACGACCCCGTAACTGTGTTGTGTTTTGTTAGTTTTTTTGTTTATCATCCCATTTCTTCTTTGATGAATCGGGTGGTTGCTTAGAATTATCTCTTTCATAACTACTCTTAATGAGTGGTTTCCCAGGTTTGGCTCCCAGATTATGTCCAAGAGAGGCATTTATATCTTTGATTATCTTAGGCAATTCTCGTGCTTGTTGTGCATGAGTGAATCCCCTCAGGCGATGGCATATAGCCACCGCTGCTGCCTTCCCTTTTTTGTTACTCAACATATTGGTAGTTTCATCCCCAGATCTAAAGCAGGCTCTGCCCCGTACTCATTCTGAATCTGTTTCAGTACATCTGGTATGACTGCTATTGAAGGGGTACCATGTGTTCCGGTATATACAGCAGCGAAGATTGTACCCCAAGTGGCAGAATCTCCATCGGCAAGCAAATTGTCAGTATTCTGTGTTTTTCCTGCGGGCCCGTACGGGAAAAAAACAACTTCAACCTGTGCTGTTTTTTGTGCTATCCAGAACTGGATTTTCTCCCAGATGGTGGGAACCTTTCCCATTATGGCATTCAGTGTTTGTGGGCTAATACCTGTAGTAGCCATGTGCGGTTGTGTAGCCTGAGCAACACCCGCAGGTTGGACTGTCAATATTCTCATTAAGTATTGTGTTAGATTTCTGCAAATGTTTACCAAATATCTGTCAGGTTTGTGCATCCCTGCTGGTGTTAAGGCAGCAACGTCTGGATGTGGCGTGTATGATGCTAAGACCGGCCAAGTCGCTCCTTCTCTGCGGACCGCGTGTCACATGTTCTGTGGTATGGGGTAGGGTGCCTTTAAACCAATTAATATGTTCTTGGTAAGTTAATGGGACTTCTAGTTCACATATGGAAAATACTCATCAGGTGGTTCACCTTCAATGTTCATGAAATAATCTTGTGTGTGCATCTGCAAGCAGGAATTTGACGCGGGAATAGAATATATCTGTTATGTTAAATAGGAACTTATATAGCGCTCGTTCACCAACAGGTTTCTTGGCGCTGGAGGAGTTACTTTCCAAAAAGAGTTACTGGTAAGGATGGTCCAGGTCTAGCTGTAAGCTTGGGTGAAGAGCCAGGTCTTCAACATCTTCCTAAAATGAAGGAGGTCTGACTCGAGTCTCAATGGGGGCAGAAGAGCATTCCAGAGTTTGGGTCCTAATATTGAGAAGCGTGAGCCTCCTGTTTTTTTGCATCTAAAAACTTGAACCTCTAAGTAGTTCATTTACATAGATCTTAAAGTATGGTGGGGGTGTACTTATGGATTTTTGATGAAATGTACTTAGGGCCAGTCCCATGCAAGGCTTTAAAAAGAATACAGCTGGCTTTAAACTTGGAGCGTTGCTCCACTGGAAGCCAGTGCATCTCTTTTAGCAGCGGCATGATGTGACATCGTCTGCCTTGTTGGAATATAATTCTGGCTGCCTGATTTTGAATTAGCTGCAGACAATCTATCTTATTGCGCTGAAGACCTAGGTATATAGAGTTAGCATAATCAATCCTTGACAGAATCAAAGAGATGACAATTTGAATACATGCCTCTCTGCTGAAAAATCTTCTGATTTTCCTCAGTTTACGCAGTTGGAGAAAGCAAGCGGAGGTGACTGCTCCAATCTGTGTGTTCATGTTTAGGTCTGAGTCAATGTGTATGCCTAGGCTTTTTATCGAGTTTTTTAGTACCGGAGGTGGGCCTAAATCGGAGGGCCAGTGGGCAGTAGTCCAGTGCTGTGAGTTTATTGTTGGGGATAATGATTTCTGTTTTTTCGGCATTGAGTTTTAGTTGATTTTTGTTCATCCATTTCATGATGAACAGCATGGATTTTTTGAGAAATTCCTGAGACTGTGTAGATTCATTGATGGGGAAGACTAGCTGCATATCATCAGCATAGTTGTAGATTTGCACTCCCATCTGCCGTAATTCAACAATAAGAGGGCTGATATATATATTGAAAAGATGAAGGGATAGGGTTGAGCCCTGTGGTACTCCACATTTCAAGTTTACTGTGCCCGATTTGTACGGAGAGAGCCAAACTGCCTGTTTTCTATCCGCAAGAAATGATTGAATCCATTTCAGGGCCGTGCCACTGAGACCTGCCGCAGCCAGACGGTCCACCAAGATTTTGTGGTTGACGGTGTCAAAGGCTGCAGTCAGGTCCAGGAGAATCAATGCTTGAGTGCCGTCTACATCTGCCTTCCCCTTTAGATCATCCATTACAGATAGAATAATGGACTCCGTGGAGTGGGCTTCGCGGAAACCGGCCTGGTGCGGGTCTAGGAAGTTTGTTTTTTCAATAAAGGAGCTGAGAGTCTTTGCTATGTGTGTCTCCAACACCTTAGCCGAGAAGGGGAGGAGGGATATTGGTCTATAATCATCCAGCCTCTGGAGATCAACTCCTTGTTTTTTCTGAAGTGGAATAATCACTGCTTCTTTGAAAGCCTTTGAAGTCCCTTGAGTTAAGGATAGGTTCAGAAGAGAGAGGACGATCTTTGGAAATGCTTTGAAGATGGATTTTTGTACTTCAGGTGGACAGACATCGTTTGGGGAGCCCGATTTTATTATGTTTAGGTATTCCAAGAGTTGGTCTTGGCCTATGCACGGGAAGGTAGTCAGGATGTCAGTGTTGGTATGTACACCCCAATTTTCCAACTTCTGATGTTTGGTATCGAAGGATTCCTACATTTTGTGCCTCAACCACAAAGGCAGTATCGCCTCCCGTTGCCGGGAGGCCGTGCTGTAATAATTTCATGGTAACTGCCTGTCTGCAATTTTCTGAAATATTTAGTCCAACAAACTGTTCTCCAACGTCCTCATCTAGTTGTTCGGTCATTGTTAGATCAGTAGTATTTATGCTAAAATCTTATAGAGATATAGTATTCCCATTGTGAGAACTTCTAATCCTCCAAGCTTAATTTAACCTACAACCAATACATAGGGTATACCTACCCAGCTAAGGCAGATTTATTTCCCTTCCCACTGCTGACGTATCCAGTTTAATAGTGAGTAGGGATCTCTGAGAAAGCACAACTGAACTACTCAGATAGACCGTTAAATAAGAGCCTGACCAACGTTGGCGGTGCCATGTCGTGTAGTTCCTAACATTCTGTAGGACCTGCGCATTGTATAGACAACATAAAAAAAGAGTCTGGTGGCAAGACTGATTCTGGATACCCCTGCAGGATATGTTGGCCAATAGACCAGCTAGCTCATAGTGCCACTGTAAGCCCCTCTAACCTATCAGGGTGCACATAAATTGTTTCTGACAACCACTGAACATGACAACCCTGACCCTTCAAGGATAGTGGAAACAGTACAGAACCTTTCGCTCAGTCACTCTTGCTTACTTATTCTCTGAGAAATATAAAGAGAATACACAGTGGGAACTTTTCAATAATATTTATTGAATCAACGCTATTCTTGCATAAAGAACGTGTGCCGCAATCATTAGTAGACAGAAGCAGATAAATGTGATTACACGCATCAAAAGCGTAAATAGTAGATATAGTCTTTCTCTGGATGGTAAAGCTTTAATAGCGTTACACATGGTGTATCTTTTTCGTCTATTCATTGAAATCATGTTTTAACCAGGACTATAAAACCAAACCATGATCTGAAGACAGGGTTGTGACTTTTTAATGGAAAGTTTCCTCAGCATATTTTGTAATTTGTTTTTATATCATATGTCTTATGATTACACTGGTTTTTGGGAAAGACTTGAACAAAATAAATTAATTAGCAGTTCTTTTTATACAAATGTGTTTTTGCTGTTAGGCAGACTGTTGCTGCATTACTTGGCAGAATATCTTCCACATACGCCCACTGTTAGTAGATCTCTGGCAAGCAATTTGCAGCATAACCGAAAATTTAGCAGGAAACACAGTAAATTATATTCCTGCTGTCTGAACAATTTGGAAAATATTGCCAGGGTGAAATAAAAATGGAATGTTACTAAACTTAAAGCATCGAGACATAATTGTTTTAGCATTGATGCACTTCAATCTTTACATTTTGCTACTTTTTGACCACTCATATTGAAAAAGTAGAATAAAGAGGATTGCAAATGGGAATTGAGTGCCCTACAAAGTATGGACCACATTGCAAACAGTGCATCAGTGTAGGAAAGTGCCCATATGGTTACCCCCTACGTTTTGCCTGACATCTGATGCAACCGGACTTAATGTGCCCTGGGTCCCTGCCAATCAGGGCCTGTGTTCTTTACCAAGACTGTACCTTTGTACCTATAATTGGCACATCTCTGGCCACAGGAAAGCCCCTTGTAAAAGGTACCATGGGTAGTAAGGGCAAAGTGACCAGGGAAGTCCTAAGGGCTGCAGCACCTATTGTGCCACAGTTAGAGACTCTGTACCTTAACACCCACACTCTGCCATTGCAGGCTGGGTGTTTAGGTGCAGAGAAAAGTGGAGCTGACCTGGCACACATCCTTGTGTGCCATGTCTGCAACCCACTGCCTAAGGCCTAGGTAGGTTACCCCTCTAGCAAGGTGCACCAGTCCTCAGGTGAGAGTACAGTGGCATGAGCCCTGTATCCCTACAGTGTAATAGGCCATTCTTAGATGTTGCAATTGTAGTAAAGCCATAAGGAGTATATGGTCTGAAAGTTGGTCATTACGAACTCCTCAGCTCCATAATGGCTTTACTAAAAACAGGGAAGTTTGGTAGAAAACTTCTCAGCACATTAAACCCACACTGATGGCAGTGTGGGATTCAATGTAAAGTGCACTCACAGGGCATTTTTGTGATTTTCCCTGAAAAATTTCCAGCCCTGGTGTGGTTCCTAAATAGCTGCCCACCATTTGTCACCACCAGATAGGTTTCCAAACCCCTGGGTAGAGAACCTCCACTCTCTGAGTCAGAAACAAAGCCCATCCTGGACAGAGGTGTCATGCCTCCTTCGCCGGATGGGCCGGGTCCACAAAGGGTTAGTTTCAAAGGCCTGCTGCCTATGGAAGCTGTCCCTGCCTTTTGCTGCCCCCAGCAACTGGCTCCCACAGGTTCTGCCCCCCACTTTGGGTGGCAGAATCGGTGGGAAAACCAAGCTAGGAGAGGTGTGCTCACCTTTGCCAACCTCATCTCTCAGGGAGGGAGGTGAGGTGAAGAACACATCTCAGTCCCCTCCATCTTGAGGATGAGTGGACTCAACCAATTAGGGAGAGCCTCATGCTCCCCTCCCACTGGAGGGTGGCATAATATGGGTACACCCACCCCAAAGAAGGGACCCATTGGTCCCAACATGCACACCCTTTTAACACCCCTAAATGTAGTATTTAGGGGCAACCCTGAACCTTGCCTCCTCAGATTCGAGGAAGAAAGAAGAAGGACCAAAGAGCCATGCTGACCCAGGAAGAAAAGGACACCAACTGCTTTGGCCCCAGACCTAGCGGCCTGTCCCTCCTCTAACCTGCCTACAGCATGAACCTCAGTGAGTGAAGCAGCCAGAAACTCCCAGAGCCTGGAGGATCTACCCTGCACTCGTTTAGTAGCCTCTGTCTCCCTTGAGCACTGGATTTGCTCAAGCCAAGACTCTTCCACAGAATCCGGAACCAGGCGGCTCCGCTTTTCTCCACCACTCTGCAACCGACATCCTTGCCCGAGTTCGAGTCACCCAACAGCACGAGGAGGTCTCCCCAGCGATCCTGTTCTGGGAACTGATGATCCTCGACCTCCCTCAAGCTTCAAGATGACACTTGCATCCTCAGCCTGGAAGGTCCCCCCGACCGCGACCAGAGCTGGTAAAGAAACCCGTCACCAAAGGACACCCCTGCACCTGACACCCCACAGCCTTTGGTGGCCCAACCGATGGTGTCCAGGCATCCGCCAAGAACCCAACTTATCTTTCCAGGTGGTGGTCACCCTCAGGAAGTCTCCCTGACAGATTCTGCAGCAACTTGGCTGAACCGAAGGTCCCCATTGGAAATCACAGGGTCCATGAAGCCCTATTGGCACCCTGCACCCAGCTGCCCCTGTGCTGCTGGTGGTACACCTCCTGTGCTGATTGTTGACCCCTACAGTGCAGACCTTAACCCCCGGAGCTTTGCTTGCACAGTCCAGTGGCCTGTTCATAAGCAGTCCCTGACCGAAGGCCCCCTTAGCCCCATTGGCTAACCTTGGCCCCTGTACTCTGCACCCGGCCGAACCAGTGCCGCTGGTAGTGCAATTGGAGTGCCTACCTAGACCTTGGGCAACCTAGGTTATAACCCCCAAATCTCCCGCTCATAAGTCCAGTACTTACCTGTAAAACCGATAACCATTTGTTTCCCATAGGAACCTATGTTATGAGTTTGGTTATTAAAATGTTCTGTATTGAACTGCTGTTTTGGATGGAGGAAAAACTAACTATATCCTAAACCAAGTAAAGTCTTACTTAACTTGTATTGTGAGATCCCTCAGAGTGGTACCTAGGCATACCACCCTAAGTAGTCGATGTAATCTGAAAGTAATAAAAAGAAATCTAAAAGTAATTAATGTGTAATTTAAACTGCTTTTTGAAACCATACCAACCTGTAACAATTGCAAATTTATTCCCAATTCCATTTCTCTGTAAAGGTTTACAAATGAAAGTACATTTTACCTACCTGTACCAATTCCTGCTTGGTTTTAGAAATAAAATATATGAATTCCTTTTTAGGTCTCGGCTCGAAGGCTGCGCTTGCGCAGTCTCGATCCGAGATTTAATGACTTGGAGAAGAGGGGCTTGAACCCGCCCCTCTTCTCCCCTGTTCTCCATTGGCTGGCCTCTTGAATGCTGGCCAGCCATTGGAGAAGAGGTCCGTCATTCCGATCAGGCCCCGTCTTTTTCGGATCGGGGGGCGTGTTTTTTGCAAGAAGTCTAATTATCTCATCCAGCCAATGGCTGGCGGGGAGAGAAAAGACAAACACGCCCCCGAATCCGAAAATGCCGCTGCCTTTCTCTGAGGCATTTCTCCTTCGCCTCGGAGAAAGGCAGTGGTGTGCTTGTCCTCTCCCCCACTCCTTTCCGGAACAAAAGAATCTGATGCATGAATGAGACTAACCGAGAGTCCTGTAAAGTGAGTATAGAACACAATATGTTTGCCTTCTACATAAAAAGATGAGCCTCCACAACGAGCAGCCCTCAGACCCGTCACGGACCTACGGTCTCCGCCTCCCCCGGGGATTCCCAGGCCAGACATTTCACATTGGCTTAATTTCGGTCTTTCAACTGAACCGGCAAAAGGAACAACCCACAGTCTTGCATTCCGGTTAGGTAGCACGTCTGTCACTCACGTTACTGAGTTCTGCTAAACTTAACGGCCACTGTCAATCTTCCAATCCATCCCGTATGAAACGAAAACTTCTGCTTTTATTGGTTCACGGAATTATGCCTAAACCCGTTATAGTGTCGTGGGAGGTGAGGGCAGACTGACTGAATCGGCTGTTTGACAGGGTACCGCTGCTGTCAATCATCTAGTGGGCGGTGGTGAGAAAGACCGCTCTCATTACAAATAGATTGACATGACTGTAATCCAATCGATGTGAACAATCGGTTAGAGTAACGTTCTTCAGCACCGCCTGTTATAGTCTGACAATAAGGGTACCAAATCAGGACTTCAGATCAGTCACACAGTCTCTCTATTGTACCACCCCCTTCAGACAGACCCCGCCTCCGAGGAGCTCCCGACACACCGCCGCCGAGCCCCGGGGCCCAGGGGCGAGACAAGCGGGGAGACCCCCGAGGAGGATGTTCTCCCGGGGCTCCAAGAGACGCACCTCGGGCAGACAAGGGGTGAGTGTGGCTGGGGCCGGGGGTGGCATAGGCTGATACGGGGTAGTAGGGGCTGTAGGAGCAGGGCCGCAAGTGACGTCACTGGGTTAGCGGTGGGAGTGGAGGCTTCAGTGAGCTGCACTCACCCAGGGCACTGGAGTTCTGCAGCCGCTGCTTTGTCCACGTTATGTTATGTTTACGATGCTCCATAAAGCGCACGCAGACGGTTTCTTGGCGCTAAGCCACATAAATGTACATTTGCCGCACTGGTGACTGGTCACATAACCCACAATCAGCTGCATAATTAAGATTTCAACACAAACTTGTTTCTAGTACGCAGGTAACCAGGAGTTGGCCTAACGGCTAGGGCGCTAGGCCGGGGAACTGGGTTTGAGTCTCGGCAATGACGCTGAACCTCCTGTGATTCTGGGCAAATCACTTAATCTCCCCGTGCCGAACAAAACAATGAATGTGTGTCCTGATGTAACGCAACGGGTGCTTGTGTAAAGCGCTCCGATACCTGATTGGATTCGGGTCAAGATCGCGCTACATAACAAGCATTTACAATGCAATGGTCTCGGCATTGGTAAAATTAGAGCTATTGGCATTGCTCATGACATTATTTTTGTTTATGTTTTTGTTTTTAAAACATTTAAAGAAACGGCATTGTCATGAGCAATGCCAATAGCTCTAACTTTAACAATGCCGAGACCGTTGCATTGTAAATGCTTGTTTTATACATATCCAATTGGTCTAGATTCTGTCTCTGAGTGTGTGTAATCAGTCCTTGAGTGAGCGAATACAATAAATACTTAACACACCCTCTTGATAAGCCTAACTGCTCACCCACACTACCACAAAGAGAGCTGTTCATACTTACCTAATTTAACCTCTGCTATACCTCTGGGGACACCCTGAACTCTGTGCACACTATACCTTACTTTGAGACAGTTCCTATATTGGTGAAACAGTGTTGGGATGTAAAGCCTTGTATTTATTGGACTAACTTAGTCAACCTCTGATCACATGACAAGAATCATCCAGAAATTGACTTTAATACAACTCATTCTTGATTTGACTATTTTTCAAATTACTAAAGAGTCTTGATAGAGACTTAAATAAAGTCCCTGAAGCAATTTTAGATAAAGTAAAAGTCACTGAAGTTAGGGGGGAAGTACTTGGAACGTTTGTGTGCAGGTCTTCTAAAAAGAACCCCAATTTAGGAAAATATTAAGCAACATATGGAACATGGCTGAGGACCTCAACTTCAATCCTTACTCCTGCCTTAGGGTTAGGGAGCTAAGGCTTCTCTGTAAGGCTAGAAAAATAAGAACAAGGTCCAACACTACCAGAATAGAACTCCTGGAGTTTCTGGCAAAGTATGAAAAGGACCACCCCTCTTCTGAGGAGGAAGACTCACAGGGAGATGGGGAAGGTAGTGAGGGGGGATGAGGTCTTTCACCATCCACCCTCAACTAGTAAAAATTGAGCTCTCCTCCTCCAGCCAGGAAGCAGAGGGTCTAGGCACTACAGAGGTAGGCTAGGCTCTGTACAAGGCAATGTAGACAACTTCATTGAAGAGGACAGCCTTTCAGCAAGGTTGATCAAGAGACTGGAGCTAGAGACTAGGCTCCTAGCCCTAGAGAAAGAGCGAGAGAAGATATGGGCCTGGGTCCCATCAATGGTGGCAGCAATAATAAGAATCAAGAGAGAGAGGGATATTATGATCCTAATATCCCCAAAGGGATTGTCCTTAAATCCGAGGATGGTGATGTTATCACCAAGTGGTTCCCAGCCTTTGAGAGGGTTTGTGAAGCCAGAAAAGTGAGGAAGTCTCACTGGGGGGCACTCCTGTGGGAAATGTTCTCTCGTAAGTGCACAGACAGACTTCTGACCCTTACTGGGTCACAAGCAGAGTCCTATGAACTCATGAAGGGCACCCCGATTGAGGGATTTGGACTCACTACTGAGGAGTACAGAATTAAATTCAGTAGGGCTCCGAAATCACAGTCAGTCCTGGGTGGGATTTGTAGACTACTTAGTAAATGCATTAGGTGGCTTGTTGACTGGAAGTAAAGTGCAGAATTATGAAGGACTTTATAATGTGTTAATGAAGGAACACATTTTAAGTAACTGCTTCAATGAACTTGTTGCATCTGCATCTGATAGACCTAGGTCCAATTTCGCCCCAAGAGTTGGGAAAGAAGGTGGACCACTGGGTCATGACAATTGTAACCAAGACAACTACTGGGGTGACCAAAAGAAAGGGGTCACAAAGCCTCCCTAGGGGAAAGAGGGTGAGAAACCCAAATATAAATTACAAGAATCTTCTAAAGGGCCTCAACATCCTGATGAGGGGGGTGGGCCAAAGAACTCTTCCCAGCCCTCTAGTGGGTACAAGGGGAAAGATTTGGATCCTGCTAAGGCCTGGTGTTTCCACAGTAACAAGAAGGGACACTGAACCGGAGATCCTGTCTGCCCCAACAAACCAGCCCCTAATCTCCCACATGTTTCTACAGGTATGGCAAATCTCCAGATGGGATCAATAGTGTACTCAGAACAAATCAGGATCCACACTGAGGTTGTTTTAGTCTCTGAAGGAAAGAGAGGATTAGCCACTTTGGTTGCCTGCCCCCCTAATTTAAATAAATACGCGCAGTACCCCTTAGTGAATGGGACTAAGACAGAAGCCCTGAGAGATGCAGGTGTCAGTGTCACTATGGTGAGAAATACACTGGTTTTCTCAGAGCAATGCTTAACTGGAAAAAGTATCCAGTCACCAATGCCCACAGTGTTCGAACAAACCTTGCCATGGCTATGGTGATGCTAGACTCGGGGCAGGGGGGTGGTAGGTCTTTCCAAAACTCACAGCTGCCTGTCTGCTTGGGAATGACCTGCAAACCTCAGCATGGGCTGAGGTAGAAAGACAGACACATGCAGCCATGCTGCAAATTCATGTGATAGTGCGTGTGAAAACAAGAGCACAATGCCTAGCCCAGGGTGAAAAAGGAGAGTTGGGCCATGGAATGATGGCCCAACCTCTAAAGAGAAAAGGTAGGAAGACTGGTGAAACAGCTTCCACACAGCAGAAAGTTCAGGACCCCTCTTCTCAGGGGAAACTGAGCCCATGGAGCTTGAACCTTACAAGGTAGAGCTCTTGGGGCACGGGGGACCCTCTAGGAAACAGCTGTGCATTGGGCAGCAGGTCTGCCCACTCTTGAAGGCCTGAGGCAGCAAGCTGCTGCACAAGAACAGGGAGATGTCAGTGGCTCCCAAAAGGTCTATTGGGAGGAAGAACCCCTTTACACTGAGGACAGAGATCCTAAGCCTGGTGCCACTAGGAGAGTGGTAGTGCCTCAACTGTATAGGGAGTTTCTCCTCACTCTAGCTCATTACATACCCCTAGCTGGACATCTGGGCCAGACCAAAACTTGGAAAGATTGGTCACCCACTTCTATTGTCCCGAGATTTGTCAAAAAGGGAAGGAGTTTGTAAGCTCCTGTGTCACCTGACAGGCCAGTGGCAAGGCAGGAGGACACCCAAAGGGAAAGAAACCCCATTGGGTGAGTGACCCTTCCTTGCCAGAGGATGACCGAGGAGGTCGGGGCCACGTTGGGTTGGACGGGAAGACCGGGGATCCCTGCACAAGAGAGTCTGGTACTCCCAGCTGCCCAGTCTGTCTGACCGGGCAGTGCCTCGCCCAGTGGTCATCTCGGCAGGGGTCCTGAATGGCGCAACCCTTGGATCTGACCATTTGGTCCAAAGAGGCAGCAGTGGAGAATAAACTTGTTTGTCTGTGTGCACCATGTGAGTCTGCTTTGGTTCTTTGTGGCTATGGCGCCATTTTGGTTTGAATTTGGCACGGTCTGAGGACCGTCTTTGGACAAGCGCTTGAATTTGTTTGAGTTCTTTGTGAACATGGTACCACTTTGGGTTTGTATTTGATGAGGTCTGAGGACCAGTTTTGGTAAGATATTTGCAAATATCTGCTTAGCATAAATAGTGAACTTTTTTCCGTTTGAAAGGATTCCGTGCGTTAGTAAAATGTTTTGTTTGGGCTGTCGTTGGAGTTCTACTGATGCTCAATTGGAAGAACGTCAGCGCCTCCAGAAGCCACTCCATATTTCAATATGTATGCCAAGCATGGCATCGGTCCTAATATGTTTAGTACGCTATGGCACAAATATACGAGGGACAATGCCAAGTTGCAGTGGCCGATGATGGGCACTTTTGATGAACAGAAAATGAATTTCCTGGAGGAAAAATTGTTTGCAAAATGAAGTAGGCAGTCGATGTTTTATACACTTAGAACATGGCAAATGGAGGCTAAACAGAGGCAAATGAAAGCAGAAAAAGAGGCCCGGAAGAGGAGAATGCAAACAGTGACTCAAAAAGCTGTAGAGTATGATAGAGAGAAAGCAGAGAAAGGAATTGAATGTCCCGATAGGAAGTTTCGATTCGCAATGTGAAAAGTCTTATATTGCTCGAGAAGACAATGATACATTTGTGGAGGAATTGTTAGATGCTCGACCCGCACCCCCATACGCCCTGCAGAAAATATATCCTGCCATCCCACAGCCACAATTGCCTGTTTCTTCCGCTTCTGCTATTTCTGCTTCCTATGTCATTGATCCGGCTGCTTTGGCCACCGCACCTTCTGTCCTTTCTTGGACTTCGCCTTCGGCACATGCGATGGCCAAGAGTCTTCCTGCTACACCTATTGTTTCGGTATCTCTCCTTCCAGCTCTTACACCCACGACACTGCCATTAGCGACATTGGTGCCCATTCCCTCTGTCACTACCCCTTCTCTTTGCTTCCATTCCCCGACGGTACTGAGTAGCGGAACGCCTGTACGAGGATTAGGGGACTGGGACTGGGTGACAGCAAGGGAGCGACTGTGGCGCATAATGATACGATCTGAGGTGGGTAATGAAGAAAAAAAGGTGGTAGCTAAGTGGGCTTGTAACCCATTTACAGTGTGGAAGATGTGAGGACTGTGATGAAAGATTATGAGCCGTTTGTGCAGCAGCATGCCCTTAAGCACATGTCAGCTACTTTGATTGGATTGTGGGAAAAGTGCTTCAATGATGTAGCACCTCAGATTATTTCTGACATTACGGATAATGTATATGCTGCTGATATGGGCCCTAGTAAGGTTTTTGGTAATGTTGCAACACTGGTTGCTTATCGAGGTAGGCTGCTTGAGAGGAGCCCGAAGACAGCGTCCCAATTCCCGATATGGGAAGTCCACCCCATTTATCACCCTGAAATGCCAGAGCAACGGGACCAGCATGATATCGTTATCAGGCCAAGGGTAGAGGCTCGGTTCCAAAAACAGTGGGTTTATACTCCCTGGAAGAGAAGTGAGGTTTTGTCCCTTAAGACTCCGTTACCCGACCCAAGGAAGAATCCTACTGCATATTATTAGGATTTGACAGAGGCAGCTTCATCAACAGTGATGACGCTTACAGATATTGAAATGTTCTTTGGTTTGCTGATACCTGTTGATATTTGGAGGCAGGTACACATGCAGAAGCATGTTGCCGAGTTGGGTGGTACCTGGGATCAAATTAGGGCGTGGGACCAGGAGAGGAAGCCCGGTGAGAAGCCAAAGGCCGAGATACTAGCCTTACCTGGCTGAATTATTACCTATATGCATTCTCTCTTCCACCAAGAAGGGTAAACTGGGATAAGTTAACGGCATGTCATCAGAAGAAAGATGAAAGTGTGTCTGATTTTTTCACTCCATTTGATGGTGTGTTCTTCGATTTTACCAGACAGGATTTGTCGGTGGGGGGAGCTGTCCGATTGTTCGCTAACAGATTTGTTACGAACCTGCTTCCCGAGATCGTGACTTGGTTGCAGGCTTCAGAGAGCACTTGGACTACCTCCTCCCCTTCTGTAATACTGCGTATGGTGCAGTACTATGAGCACAGAGAGACTGAGGAGAAAGAGAAGATGGAGAAAAAGCATAATGAGTTAAAGGCGGGGGAAGGGGACGGGCCCCTAAATTTAAGAAGTGGCTGAATTACCTTACATTTTGTCAAGAGCAACTGACTATGTATGCGGAGCTGATACCGCCCACCTCCCGGTCACAAGACATTTGGGAACCCCAACGTACATACTTACTTTAGCAGGACAATATGGGTAGAGAGGGAGGAGGAAGTGATCAGGATCTTACATAGACACAAGGTGCGGGCCTGCAGTTAATGAATGGAAACGGGAGGGTGGGGAGGGGACTGCTGCATGCGGTTAAGAAATTTGAAATGGGGATTGAGTGAGTGATGCTATCAAAATATGTGTAACAAGGTCTATGTGACGGCAGAGTCACACTTTCAATGCGTTAACAGGTATCGACCATGGCTAATTGATATTTCTGTGTAATACAATAATGTATTATAAGGCCTGATTAAGTCTTTGTTGTTTCTTTTTGTTCAGAATGGTAAAAACCAAATAAAAAGTATACAAAAAAAATAAAAAAAATGAGTTGAAGGTGTTGTTTCAGCAGGCATCTAGGGGTGATAGTGGTGGTTCAGACAGGCAGCTTCCGCGTAGAAGCCGGACTACTACGCCGGTAGATCCGAATCAGTGTGCATATCGTAAAGAGGAGGGACACTGGCATAGCAAGTGTCCAGTGTTGTTGCAGAAAGTCACGGAGCCTAGAGGGAGAGGTTCTCATGGATGGGGTCGTGTAGCTGGTGGAGAGGACAGAGCTCTGCATGCCACAGCCACACAGAATAGTTTGGGTGGTAACTACCATTTCGACGATACCAGGGGCGGACAGTATTATCATGATGATTATGATTTGCATGAGGCGACAGGGATGTCTCACAGTTAGGACAGCCAAGGGCAGCTTGAGGGACCAGTTCTGATACCTGTACATCAGCGCGGACATTATGTTACTGCGGATTTGCATGGCTCCGGTAAGGAATTCTTAGTGGATACAGGTGCTATGAATAGCTCTATCTCCCGTTTACTGGTCCCCAGGGCAGTTCTGGCTGGCCATAATAATGTTTCGGTAGGATTCTCTTGTGTACCAGTTGTAAGCCCCACTTCTAAATCTCTTACATTGACTATAGGTTCTTTTACTGTGGATTCGCCATTTCTGTTGACATCTAATTGCGGAGAGAATTTGATGGGCTTGGATTTACTAAAGAAATTACATGCAACAATGTATTGTTCCCCGGAAGGTGTTTACATGACAATGGGTCCGAATGTGGTCAACTCTAAGCAGTGTTTATCCAAAGATGCACCCCTCCTTGCTGAATTTAAAGATGTGCCACCCATGTTGTGGGCCACAGGTGACACGGATGTAGGGCTATTGCACATTCCACAGGTTTCCATTAAAGTTAAAGACAATTACATTCTGCCTTGTATTCCCCAGTATAAAATACCACAAGCGGGGGCACGAGCTTTGTTGTGGATTATACAGGATCTGATTGAGGCGGGAGTTTTTGGGTAGACGACGGCGAATGTGTGTAATAGACCTATTCTTCTTATTCTTAAGAGGACACCTTCAGGTTCCTCCTATGACAATCAAAATGTTTATCGTTTTGTGATTGACTTGAGCACAGTTAACAAAATAGTGGTTCCTCAGTTTACGGTGGTCCCTGACATTACTGCCCTTCTGACGATGACTCTGCTAAATTATTTTCTGTCATTGACCTAAAAAATGCATTCTTTAGTATCTCGCTCCATCCCGACAGCAGGCACTTGTTCGGTTTTACCCTCGCTGGCAGAAGCTTTAGATTCTGTCGAGCTCCTCAAGGCTATACTGAGAGTCCTAGTATATATAGCCAAGCCTTGAAAGCCCAATTGGATTCCCTTACTCTTCCCTCAGGTAACATATTGCTCCTATATGTGGATGATATCCTCATTGCTTCTGACACTGAAAAGGGATGCAAGGACAGTACGGTTAAGTTGTTGTTGCATTTAGCTCACTACGGACATAAAGTGTCCCTTCATAAATTACAATATTTTCGACAGGATGTCACCTACTTAGGTCACCTACTATCGAAGGAGGGTAGGAGATTGACCCCTGGGTGCATCGGGACCATTGTTAAAATGCCTATCCCTAAAACTCAGAGGGATGTGCGCACTTTTACAGGGCCGGACTGGGAACCAACACCGGCCCTGGCAAAGTGCTCGGCCGGCCCACCCCCCCCAGGGCTTGGGGGTGCCGCCGAGTTCTTTGCCAGGGCCGGTTTTCGGCCGATTTTGTTACAGGGCCGATTTTGCAGCTATGCTGCAAAAACGGCCCTGTAACAAAAACGGCCCCCACCCGTGCGGCGCACCGGGGGATTGCCCGGTGCCCGCTACGGCCAGTCTGGCCCTGCGCATTTATTGGTATCACTTCCTACAGTCGGCATTGGATCCCTAATTATTTGTTACTAACAAAGCCACTGCTTGCGCTGACCACTAACAATGTGCATGAACCCCTGCCTTGGAAACCTGAATGTCAGCAGTCTTTTGAGCAATTAAATGTCACGCTTTGCTCTGCACCTGTTCTTGGTACGTTTGATTACATGAAGCCGTTCATGCTGTATGTACATGAGACGGCCCGTTGTGCGCTCCCTGTCTTAACACAGGCCTTTGGAGGTCAAGCAACAGCCGTGTGCTTATTTTTCTGCTCTTCTTGATCCTGTCAAAAGAGCCCTCCCGAGATGTCTAATAGTGGTCGTGGCATTGGCCATCTCTATAAGTCAATCGGCTGGGCTTGTACTCGATACTGACCTCACAGTCATGGTACCCCATGCTGTGGATACACTTTTGAGTAAAATCAAGACACAGCACCTCACCAGTGCGCGTCTGACCGGTTATGAATTGACCCTTTTTGCACCGCATGTTACAATTAAGAGATGTGCCACTCTAAGCCCAGCCACGCTGTTATTAGGTAGCGCAATACTGTATGAGCACAGCCATGATTTCCTACATTATTTCTGTACTCCGAACACATCAAGGCAGGTGGGTTTTCCAGCGCGACAAGCGGCCGCTTAGCTTACAGCCGCCATGTTCTCTCCGTCCATGAGCATGTGCCTTTCTTAATAATGGCTTTACAGCATGTTTCCATGCTGCAGGTACAGTACCTGACTTAAGAGAAAAATAGAAAATATCAGTAACGGGTTGAGTGACCATCATCTCTTGAAATGTACAGTTTCCCCATAATTGGCTGGCCCGTCAATATAGTCCTTTCATCTCCTCCCAGGGTTTGACTGATATTGTTGACTTTTTCTAGAAAAATATTCGCTAATTTATTGCAGCGTTCATCTGATGGAGCAAGGAAGTTGCTGTTCTTAGGAGTGGTCATTAAATTGTTTACTACTTTGTACTGTTCTTTTGGAGAGTGTGAAGCATTCTTGTTTTTAGCTGTAAGATATCTAGTGCTGGCATCCCTAATAGCATTGTGATAATTCCTAACTGCTTTTTTTTAGGAGAGTTTCATAGTCTCATCATAGTTTTTCCTCCAAGCTCTTTCTAATCTCTTAGTTTCTTTTTCAATTGCCGGAGGTCTGAAATAAACCAGGGAGCTTCCCCCCCTATAGGGGATGCCTTCCACGATTAAACAGATTGAACAGGCAGCAACACGCTATGAGTGTTCTTTATCCATTTTTCGAATGTGCTATATCTATCATCTAGATCCCCTTCTAAGCCGGGATAGTATCTCCAAGTAGAGTTTCCTAGCCTGATGGATTCAGCTTGGATCAGTTGCGTCCAGTGTTGGCCTTATATACTCTGGCGGCTAGATTATTAGTTATGTTCAGATAAAAAGGTATTCATTTGTGGTCCGACTATATATTCTCAATATGGACCCCTACTATTAAATCTGGTGAAGTAGTAGGTGCCCTTGATTTTGGATGGGAGAGTCAAGCTGCAGTGTAAGCTGAATGGCTTCAAGATCTGAAGTAATATTTTAATAATGTCACTTTCCTTGTTGTCAAGGTGTAAATTAAGGTCTCGCAAAACAGAAAAGTTAGCAGATTTTAAACTGTATTCTGCAGCAATCTCAGGAAGGGTATCTAAGAACTGAGTGGCAGGGCCAGTAGGGCGATATATAAGGAGAACTGAGAATGTTGAGGTGGAGGCCAATCTAGAAAAATAAACACTTGCACCCTGGGAGCGTTATAGGTTAAAATACTGCTTTTATTTCTGTTTTATAAATGATGGCCAGACCTCCTCCTCTCTTTCCTCCTTCTCTATCTCTTCTAGCCATTGTATAGTCAGACAGGAGCGTAGTGTTGACTGCATCTGAGATATGCTCCTCCTGTAGCCACGTTTCAGTAAGGAACAAGGCTGCAGGGTTATCTTCCTCCAGGAATGTTTGGGAAGGGACCTTCAGTTTCAAAGTAAGAAATTCCAATATGGTTTTTGTAAACAATATTATGTGGGTTGTCTGAATCTACAGAAGCTGTGAGTTTAGAAGGATCCCATTCACACACTCTACATCTAAACTGGTTGCTGGTAGGATTCCAGCTATGGGCACATGCTTACCTGTGGCCATATTAAGTCCTGACAATTCATTTATGTAATATCTGATAATATTTTTATCCAAAAGGAAAGGGTGCTTAGCCCCTGGTCAAGGCCGAGCATGGATGGGCACAGACGGGCTTGCCTTTAGCACGCCGTCGGCGCATCTGCGATTCGGAGCACATTAATCAGCCGGACGGGTGAACGAGAGATTAGAG
Organism: Triturus cristatus; assembly: GCF_964204655.1. Lineage (NCBI taxonomy): Eukaryota > Metazoa > Chordata > Amphibia > Caudata > Salamandridae > Triturus > Triturus cristatus. The sequence goes on from NC_140591.1 coordinate 1,366,263,603, forward strand.
CCCTAACAACAATGGTGGCCAAAAATAGAAAACAGGTGAGGCACTGAAAACGCCCTAACCTTAAAGCCCCAAACAAAAGTGTTTACTTTCCCCTTAAGAAAATTCTTAAAGATGATAAGGTATACAGTAAAAAGTACAGTTAAAAATATTAAAATGGCAATGTTTAGCAGCAGTATACAGCACGGCTCTCTGTGCCTCTGCTCTTGTGTCCACGCTCCGGAGCACATGAAATAGCCTGGCGAATGAGAGACTAGCGCGCTAACAACAATGGCACCCAAAATGGAAAACAGGTGAGGCACTGAACACGGCTTGACCTTAAAGCCCCAGACAAAAGTGTTAGATATCTCCTGAAAACAGTTCTTAAAGATGATAAGGTACACGGTAAAAAGTAAAGTTAAAACGATTAAAAGTTTAAAATACCAATGTTTAGCAGCAATATATGGCACCGTTCTCTGACTTAGAAGTCTGTAAGACTTTCCTAAGCATCTCTGTTAGTGTTATTATGAAATTGTGACCTTTTTGCTTTACTGTCAACAGCCTTAACTCGCTAACGATTTGTCGCTGTTCATGTATATCCCTTGCCCCTTCATTGGATGATGACACTTTGGGAAATCAGTCTTTCCATAGGGCTTTGTACTAAGTTATACTTTTGCATACTATCTTATAATGTTGATTTGTTTGTTCAAACCCAGGCACTCCTGTGGTTGGATGATTGTGTGGTTTACAGTTATTGGACAGTTACAAATGTGGTAAATGTAGTAAGTTCTCTTTTATAGTTTGAAGGTTCACCTGAGTGGCTTATAAAACAATACTAACAATCTTGCATTACTTTAATTCTTCTACAATTATGCAGAATATTGAGGTTCCAATGATAACCACTTGAGGAATAGAATAGCTGAAATATCTGTTTCTCCAATAGGAGTCACAATGTTTATGAAATGAACTGAAGTATGACTTGAAGAGAGTTAGGAATGGACCTGAAAGAAATGATTAGGTCCTGAGAAGGGCATCTTTGGTAAACACAATACCGAACCATGGTTGTGGAAGTTAATGTTTTCCTCATTATATTTTAGTTTTTTCATTTGTAGACTTGAGCGTTCAGTTGTTTGATTGATTTCCTGACTCAGTGCATTGTTGTGTTAAACAGTTTCTATTGTGCCTGCAATGTTCTTTCCAGTGTTGGGAGCCTCACCTATAACCATTGTGGATTTTCAATAGGTCTTTTCTGCTAGGAGCATATGTCCCACCATCTCCAAAGAGCTAGGAGCTCCGTACTTTTTGGCAAACTCATACGTACTATCATACATAAAGTACATCTCAAGTACAAACCCATCATAAAATACAGAATAAGGAAGTCAATACGGTCTGGATCTCCTGGACGTTAGTGCCTCCCGTAAAAAACACAGCACAGTAAACGATACAAATTCATTAGGAAGCATCTACAGATAAACAAGAGCTGGTTGTACTCGTGAAAAGTTCAGGGAATTCAACAGTGGTACTAAAAAGTGCTTTCTGGGCCTCCTAAGATAATCATTAAACATTACAAAGTGTAGGGTCTCCTGCAGAGACCTATTGTCGCAGCCGCATGGCAGCCTGCTCTCAGAATGGACCCAACCCTTTGGAAAGTCCAATAAGTGGTGTAACATGTTAAACCTAAACCCGGCCAATAAAATCTGTTACACTAATAATGCACCTGCAGTAAGTATGGCTCTATACCCTGAAAAGTCTTTGGGAGCATATGCCCCCACATTGAGTGTTTCTGCAGCTCAAACTGTTCTCCTGCAAGCTGAGCCTGCTCAAGGAACAATCTTTTCATACCATTCATATCCTGAGAAGACCAAGTATGGGCAGCAGTAAAAATATCCGATCTCCTAAGCGCAGTAAAGGCTGCCTTAACATACGATAGCCAGGGGATTCCATACACCTGTTCAAGGGTCATGCACCATGCAATTGGATAGAATTGATCGATTGAGCTTCAGCTCCTTCCTTGACCAGATCTTAATCCAACACAGTGGTTGGCCAAGAGCCACTATGTCTGTTATATGACTAAACCCAAGCTCTGTATGCACTGGAAATGCAGGGGTGTTTTGCGGAACCTGCACTATTCACCATAAAAATTGTTTTTCTGCTACTTGTAATCTATCAGTCTTTACAAAACCCACTAACCTTGCTTCCACACCTTAACAGGGACAGACATTTTGCCTGATACATTTTAGTAAGACACTCGGAGACCAAGATCTCAGTTGACGTGCAAAACCAAAAAACGCCCCAGTGAATTTAAGAAACTCACATCTCTTTCCCTCTATGAGGGGATTCCAGTTAATCTTTGCATCAAATAGCACCACTGAACATGAGAAGACAGAGACTGTACAAAGGGTATGACCCACCACTTTAAAGGTTTTAGAGTTGGTATGACGTGGGCCAACAGCCATAATATGGGACTATGGAAAATGAACAGATATGTCCAAACTACCCATGAAAAAGACAAACTTGTCCAGAAGTTGGTCCAGAACCCTGGCCGTACAAGCCATGAGGACTGCATCTTCGGCATATAACAGCATGGGATGGGGTCTAGTACCCACCTTTGGGCAATCAACCTGAGCAGATAGAAGCCCATTTACACACAGAGTGAACAAAAATGGTGCTAGAATACACCCCTGTCGTACACCTCTTCTTGTAGAAAAGGACTTTGTGCGAGCTACACCCCATGAAAACCGCACGGAGGTGGTGGTATTAGCATGTAAATTAGCTAAAAAGGCTACAATGTCTGTATCCACCCTCATCTGTAAGAGCAAAGCCCAGAGTTTAACACGATTGAACCTATCAAATGCAGACGTGAAGTCCATAAAAGCTAAATGAAGAGATTCAGACTCGGCAACCGTGTATTTGTTTATTACGAGATGAAGATTCAGACATTGGTCAGGAGTAGCCCTCCCTGGTCTGAAGTTATATTGTATGTCACTCAGGATGTTATTCTCATTAGACCATTCTAGTAGCCTATTGAGGATGACCCTCCACATGACCTTCACTACTGAGTCTATTAAAGATATGGGATGGTTACATTGAGGATTGTCCTTATCGCCCTTCTGAAATTCAGGCACAATTTCCGCCGTAGACCATGAGGGAGGCGCCCCCTCCTGTGCGGCCGCATTTAGAACCTGAGTCAAAAGGGGCCCCATGATCTCCACGCTGGACCACAATAGGTCCAAAGAATACCATCAGGACCCGGGGCTTTGTTGCTCGATAATGCCAAGATGCCCTGGGCGACCTCATCCAGGGCAAAGACCACAGGGAAGCAACCTGGCCCCACTACTGTACTATCTACACCCTGCCCACCCTCACTCTGATTATAGACACCCTTAAAATGCCCATCATCTCCTGACATCACATGAAGCTGGAGAATCTATAGCGTTACTAAAGCTGAACTAAATTATGAAAAGGTTCAGTAAAGGAAGAGAAAGGCCACACTGAGTTGATTTGTGGAAATGACCCATCATTGGCAGGTTTGCAGCTGAGCAAGTCAATGTTGATTCAGGGAAAACTCCTGCAAGGTGAAAGCTTCAAAATGAAGCAGCTGTACCCTGTGTTATTCTAACAATAGGAACAATGAAAGCGCACAGGATAAGTACACACCTGTTGTTCCTCTGACAACTTGTGCAAAAGAAAAAACACAAGGGAGGCCATGGCCTTTGAGATGTCACAGCTGTGCAGTTGTTGTGTTTGCTGCTGTTCTGATGGCAATGATGAAAACCAAATAAAAGCTCAGTGTGGTCACAGTCCTCAAGATGGCACAGCTGTGCCTGCATCTGCTCTGAAGAACACAACGCAAGAGAACAAATAAGATGGCTGTTATATCCCTGCTGGTGACCTTTCAAAATACCATTCCTCTTGCAAACTGGTTCAAACTGGCGATGACAAATGCAGAGATCAGGTGGATAGACTCTGAATCGAATCAAAAAGTTAGGAAGCATATATAGTTAGTACAGGCGTGGTCTATTTTAAGCTCTGAATGTCTTGTTTGCCAAGAAAAAGCAAATGCTGCAATTGTGATGTCATCAGCCTAATCGAGCTCACTAAATTGTCCCCCCTCAAAAGCTTAAAATGGCGGCAAAAATGTCAGAATCGTTCTCCAGACTTAAAGCGTATCAGAAACTTGGCAAAACACACAATTATAATATAGTGTTCAACAAATCATGTTTGTCTCTAGAATGGCCAGGAAGAAAAATGACCCATGGCCATTGCTGACGTGGAAGGAAGCCTTTGCAGTGGCAAGTTCATAACCACTTCATTTTGGATAGTATCAATCTTAAACCACACATACACCCACCATTCCATAATTGCTCCCATAGCTCAATGTAAATATCTGCAACTACTAATGTTTGATACAACTGAATACCGAAATGTGTTTAATCAAGTTATCACACCTTTACAAAGTTCAACTGATTTATAGTGATGTGTTACTGTGGCGCTTGTAAAGTGATATTGCCTATTGACAAATGTGGCAATATTGCATCACTGCATGGAAATGAGTCAATTGATCTAATAAAAAATGTTGATGGTTAAGCCACATATATAAATGTGAATAAAATCAGGATTATTATTCCACATAAGCAGATAAAATGTCAAATCAATTATTAATTATAGTAACATAATTACCACATTAGGGGTATTATCACCAATGTGGGACATCCTTCCAAAAGAAGGCCATGTGTACTCTTAAAAGACTGTTGCTCAGTTTGTTACATTCTCCTCCTAGTTGCTGCCACAGCCTGTGTGTTTTTTTCGAAAGGCTGGCCCTAGATATTTGAAAGACAATTACCACTGTTGTGTTGTTTTGACCTGCACATGATATGTGTTTTATTAGCACATTTAGGGTTACTTATTCGTGCAATCCCTCAATAAATATCTATCTGCAAACTGTAAAGATGGTGAACAATGTGAAGATTTAGACGGGTCATTTAGAGTTCAGAACACAATTCAGCGATGCTCCCAGCCCACCAAACTGCGGGTTCCCAGCTCTATTTAGATTTGTGGTAAGTCCTGGGTCTCCACTGGTGAGCCTCAGCTGACTCCACGCATGTAAACCTGACCTCGCAGAAAAAGTCACAGTTCCCTGCTCTATTCTGGGTTGGGAACCCCTCAATTGCTTTCCCAACCAGGAACTGCCATGTAAGGCATGATAGTACCTCCTGGTAGGGGAAATGCAAAACGATCTCCATACACAGGAACAAAACCACCTGCATGTAAGGTCTTTTTTTTTTTTTTTTACTTAAAACGCACACGCTGTGGGAGCTTGGCTTCATAAATCAAAGTCTTTTCTGAGTGAGCACAGGCACCAGCTCTACAAGGTTAAGGGCCAGGTGTGCGATCGTTTTTTGCAGTTGCAAAGGAGTTTTAGGCCTGTTTGCGACCACAAAAAATGTGTGATCCATGTACCAACCCTATTTTGTGAATCGCTAATCAATCAGCGATTTGCAAAATAGGGTTTGCGACTCGCTATTTGTAAGGAGCATTTCAAGGGTGTCCCTTCCTAATAGCGACTCCAAAACCAATGTATGAATGTTTTGCGACCGCAATTGCAGTCGCAAAACACTCGCAGTTTACCACCCTTGGTACATACTCCAAACGGTACGGGGTCCCCAGGAAACCCCTTCCCCATGGGAAGGCATGCGCAATTATTTTTTAAGGGCAGGCAGTGGTCCCAGGGACCACTTCCTGCCCTTAAAAAATTAAACTCAAAAGTTTCATTTTTATTTTTTGAATGCATCCTGTTTTCCTTTAAGGAAAACTGGCTGCATTTTATTTTAAAACTGCTTTATTTAAAAGCAGTCCCAGACATAGTGGTCTGCTGACCCCAGCAGGCCACCATCCTTGGGAGTGCTAGCCATTCCCAATGGGGTCGCAAATCGCAACTGCCTCATTAATATTTATTAGGCATGCAATTTGCGACCCCATTGGGAATCGAAAACAGTGTCTCAGACAGTGTTGTACATAGCATTTTGCGTCTTGCATATTGAGACTCGCAATTTGTCGCAATTTGCAACTCGCAAAAATCTATGGTCTTACATCTGGCCCTAGCTGCCTTCAGTGCAGTGACTGTACTTGTGGTTCCATTGAAGGCACAGAAATCCCTACCTGCCTGGTGGGGGTCTCTTAAAATGGTGGGCGGCCCTTTGCCATGAGTTTGAAGTCCATAGCCTCTCATCCTCCTGATTCAACACCCTCTGCATTCTCTGCAAGATCTACAGGTGGATCCCCACCGAAACAAGAACGGTCACCCAGGCCCTCGTCAGCAGCAGGCTGGACTACAGAAACGCCCTCTATGCAGGAGCCTCTGCCAAACTCCTGAAATGTATACAACATATACAGAACGCCTCTGCACGTCTGATCCTCGACATCCCCCGCCACCGTCACATCACACCCCACCTGAGAGACCTGCACTGGCTTCCAGTCACCAAGAGGATCACCTTTAAGCTACTCACCCACGCACACGAGGCACTCCACAACACCGGACCAGCATACCTCAACAGACGACTCACCTTCTACGCCCCGAACCACCAGCTCCGCTCCGCTGACCTCGTCCTCGCCACCGACCCCCGCATCCGAAGAGCGACCACCGGCGGCAGATCGTTCTCCTACCTCGCCGCCAAGACCTGGAACACCCTCCCCATCCTCCTACGGCAGACCCAGGACCTACTGTCCTTCAGGAGGCTACTCAAGACCTGGGTTTTTGAGCAGTAGCCGCACCCCGCCCCCACCAGCACCTTGAGACCCTCACGGGTGAGTAGTGCGCTTTACAAATTTCTTGATTGATTGGTTGATAGCCTCAGCTGACCTGTCAGAATCGTGTTTAATCTTTATTATTTATCTTAAACATACGAAGACTAATCCATGAACAACAAAAAAAGGAATCAACGATCTGAGTCTGACAGTAACAAAAAAGGCCTGCACAGAAACTTGTGCAATATTGGGTCACAGATTCCGACCTCTAGGTCATATAGAAAATGATAAAAACATATTTTCACCATCTGCATGCTTCAAAGGATCTATCCGTTGGAGGCAGACTGCCTCGCCCTCACAGGCTGGCCAGGAGACCACATGAAATGGTTGTGTTCACATTTTCTCCACATAAAAAGATAACCTTTGCCCTGCATCATCCTCACTAAGGAATTTACTTCCATGAAAAAGGTCAGACCTCATATGTGATTTTTTATAGTTTCCGTTTTAATTTTGCATTCGGCCATCAGCCTCTGCTGGTTTACAAACACGAAAAACATAAATTATCATATTTACTGTCAGTAGAACAGAAAGTCCTGTTGACGTCAGCGCTGACTTTGTGCAGAGTCTAAAAATGTTCTTCGGATCCCGCTATCAGAGATGCTAAATACTGGGGTTGTTGAAAACCAACAGTGAATAGTTTTATTTCCGCTTGAAGCCTCTTTCTTCCACCTTCCTGTCTCTTTGTGTCACCCTGGCAGGATCTTCTTCATCCCCACGATCTCCCTTTGTTTCTGTTTTCCTATAATTCCCTTCCACCTCCTTCCTCCTTTTTCAGCCTTTCTCTCTCTTGCTCTAGGATCATTAAAAATAAGTCCTGATTCCCAAAAATGAATGTCTGTGCACACCACCCTCAACTACAAGGACTCCACAATAGATTTCAGAAAACGCATCAGAGTCAATATGAAAGGCAACTTGTGGCCCTAAAATTCCTAGGGTGATACATTTCTAATTAGCATGAGAAACATCACGACTCGGCAGGACAATGCCAGCAGCTTAAAGTTATTGTAAGCTATACATTAGTCTTTATGCTACAGCCTATTATAGTGAAATCTAGCTACCTACAGATATGCATTGATGCTTCCACCTACGGCACCTTTGTGGACATATCTCCCACTGACGGAATGAATGTCACAGCAGTCATTATTCATATAGAGCATTTAAACCTACAAAAATGTAGGACATAGAAAAAAAAAACGATTAAGAAATTGTCTAAAACTGAAATTATAACAATAGACAGTTCTTTTCACAAAGATTCTTTTAAGTAGTCCAGAGCTTGGCATGACAAGAAATGCCAATGCTGCCTTGCCAAACCACAAGCAGCTCCATTCAACTATCCTTTTTCAATTCCCTGATTAAAGTGAGGTGTAATTATAGCTCCAATTTTTCTTGAAATGCTTTAGTGTTTTGCTCACATAGCACTGCCAACTCCCATTTTCACTGCTAGCTTGCAATTATAAACCACCCATCCAAGCTGACAAACATGTTCAAAACTAAAATACAAAATCAATGCAGAAATGCCTTTGAGGTACCTATTATGATAGGAACAACTTAAAATATTCCAACCACATTTGAATAGTGAGTTTCATGTCCAAATCAATACCTGTCTTTCAAATCTACAAAAAGTCATTCATTTATTTATCAATTTCATGAATAAAAATGAAAGAACGGTAGGTCCATTTTCAGGTTGTATTGTATCAGATTATATTTCTTATAGTCACAAATCTCCCTGCTGCACTTCTTTTTTAGCTTTTATATTCTTAACTCCCTTTTTCAGAAATTCCCAGTTTCTTACATTGCCTTTTTGAAACTAAGAATGTTTTATCCTGCATTCACAAGAGAATATGTTCTCTTCAAACTGCAAACTGCGCCTAGAAGCTGGACCCCGAGCATTTGTTGAGCTCTCAACATGCAAATAAATAACTAAAAAAAAAAAAGAAATATGGCTCTGCCATCAAAAACATCTCTGTGGTATTATCGGTCTATAGGCTCCCTTCGTTTTTATTAGAACTTGCATTCTTGAGACAGCCTCATTATGCTGCAACTTCGTGAATGTGTTTACATGTAAGTTGTTGAAACAACATGTTGGCATACTGCAGAAAGGCTTGTGGATAGAGATACATAAAACAGAAGCTCGTGCCTCTCCACTGGAACCAAAGAAAAGCAGTGGCGGCTGCTGACTTTTCAGACTGGTGAGCTCACATTCCCTGGTTGAATAAAACGTGAACTTAATTACTGCAAATAATGGAAAAATAGGGCTGAATGTCTGGGTGAGTGTTACCGCCTCTTGGACTTTCAACCGTCACACTCTCGGAATGGATTTGCCCACGGTGCCCACTAAGGTGCTGGAGATGGACAATGTCAGTGAGGTTAGACGGATCCGCTTTGTTAGTGATGCAGCACAATTAATAAACACATCCAGGGATTCTTTCATCAATAGGCCTTGGCAGACGGCTTCAAGCCAAATCTAATGCTGTGGAAGATTTGTGATAATCTGAATTTGCCGAACTTTCCTGGCTTCATGATGATTCGATTGCAATAGTTTGTGATCATCACTGCAGCTATTTGAACATTTCAATGATGTGAAAAGTCAGAGCTCTTCCTATCACAAGCTTAGTGTAAGCAAGCAGTTGCTTGAAGAGCTCATTCATTTCAGCTGTGGTAGTTTAAGCAGGGTTGAAAATGCCCAAACATTTTGCCTTCCTCCTCTCCTTATTGCTGATTCAATTTTTTTTGGCTTTAGGACTTCTAACCAGTGTTAAAGTGCTCGTGCTCTCTGTCTAAAACATGGTGACACTGGTTTATACCCAAGTGGCATATTTCATTAAATTATGATTCCCTGTAAATTAATTTCTAATTTCTAATTTAAAATACTTCTAAAGCGCAGCGTACACCTTGCGGTTTCTTGGCGCTGGGGGGATTGGCAACTGAGGGGGAAAGACCAGGGAGAGGTGAAGGGAATTTTGGGGGAGTTTAAGTGAGGAAATCCTGGCTGAAATTAACTCTTTCTAGTGGGCCTACAGCACCGATTGTACCACCATTTAAGTAGATCTTTAAACATGGCACAGGCCTGCCATTGCAGAGCATGTGTGTGCAATTGTAACATGCCATATCGTCCCGGCAAAATAAACCTTTTGCCAGGCCCAAACTTTCCTTTTTAATACATGTAAGTCACCCCTACGGATGACATTGACAGTCCCAAGGGCAGGGTGCAGTGTATTTAAAAAGTTGGACATGTACTTTTAGGTTTTACTTGCACAGTTAGCGAAAAAAATCTTACATTAGTTTATTTTCACTACTGCAAGGCATATCTATCCCACAGGATAACATTGGAGCTCCATTATTACACAGAAGTGTAATTTCCAAATGGAAAGAGATAACTGGTTCATGTTTGGTGTCTTTAGAATCCTAAATTAAAATCCTAGCTGATGGTGAAGTCAGATTTTAAATTAAAATTCTGACAATGCCCGCACCCTCCTATTCAGACTCCACTGGGTGGAGTCCCCGCTGTGTCTCAGGAACTGTGGCCACGAGGGGACCTTCTTGCATACCCTCTGGGAGTGCCCCGTCGTGGCGACTTATTGGAAAGGGGTGTTGCGTATTCTCTCCCAGGTAACAAAAATTCCCACGCTGCCGGAACCTCGGCTGTGCCTCCTTAATGTCTGGGAACAGACGGACCACAAGAAGGTGACCCAGCTTTGGGTGACTTTGGGACTCATGCTTGCAAAGCGTAATATAGCCCAGAAATGGGGATCGGGGCTGGGGCCTACCCTGACGCAGTGGATCCGAGATATGGACCTTTTAATGGTGACCGAAAAAACTGTGTATGTCCATAGAGGGTGCCCCAAGAAATGGTCCCAGGTCTGGGGTGGATGGAATGTATACAGGGGAAATATCTGTGAGCCCCCACCGGATGCAGCGGACTCGGATCTCAGTGACCAGGATTAATGGCTCCACTGCTGGAGATGGGCGGGGAGGGGAGCGATGGTGTGTTGTCATTGGGCTGTTTATTTCTCTCTGTGACACCTGTACTGTCATTGCTCCGGTACCTTGTAACCACTGTATGCCATGCCTTGCACTAAACGAGTGGTGTTTGTTTTATGTTTTGTTGATAAACCCAATAAAAATATTTCAAAAAAAAAAAATTCTGACAATGGACCTTTAGAAAGTTGGTATTTTCTAAGCAACCATCGTCAGCGGCACTCTCTGTGCTCCCAGCAATCTTCTTCCATACAAACAGAATCTTGACACAAAACTTGAGAAGGTGACACAGTATACATAAGGTGCTGCCCAGGCAGTCACGGCGGTTTACACAACATGGCCGCCGGTGACTTCAATATACTGACACACATCCACGCATGCTCGCAGGCAGCGCGCTGTACGTATTTAAACCGGAAGTAATCGTCCCGTCCGTGATGAAGGCTGATTAGCATCCGGACCTGAGGGTTGACGAGGTGAGATCGAGCTCCGGCTGTGAATTGATGGTAGAATTTTGCCGACTCATATATTGGACCTAACACTCACTAGCGGGTTGCCTGTAGACACGGGGGCTCCCCTCATGGCGGGCGGAAGTCACCGAAGAATCGTAATAGGGGGGCCCCGCGGACTCACTAGCTGTTAACGCCAAACATCAGTGGTAACTTCAGGGAGGAGGCCACATACACGGGAGCCGAACGGGGGCTCGGAGCTCCTTAGACTCTGTACGAATGTAACACATATCGGGGCAGTAGCAATAGGCTGTAACCACCAGCAGTAGCCTGTAGAAACGATGTGATGAGCGTTAGCATGGGCCACAGCAGTCACACATGCAGTGGGGGCTGTAACTTCTCGGTCTGTGTGTGTAACGACTGGATGTGTTTCTGTGCCTTTCAGAAACGCGAATCCGCGGCCATTGGGCAAGCAGTCCAGGAGTATTACTGGATGTAGCACATACCTATCTATATGAAGGGTTGAGGTATGCTGAACGAGAGCAATCTTCACGGTAAATATTAATGTCAAAGGTGCTGCAGGCACCGATTCTTTTTAGCAAGTCAGCGAAGACATAAATCGCTTTCATATATGTATGAAGGACCCATATGAGCATGTGGGTGAAAAGCTGAATGTGTGTTTTTTAATTGTGTTTCCCCCAGGCGCAGACAGATAGATCACAGATAGATCACTGGTCTGAACTAGCAACGCAGAGAGGCCAGTCGACCCTAGCCCTGAAGAAGTTGCCGCTAATTTAAACAGGCAATGAAACATGTTGGTTTTAATGAGCAGACACACAGCATAGAATAAAGAATCATGCAGCCAGTGTAGTCTTGCTCGGTTTTAACTTGGATTGATGTGGGTCCTGATCAGACTCAGTCTTTCTCCTTTGGGTCGACATTCTCATTTTTGAACACAGACACAAATTAAAATATAAGTTTCACTAGACACCAGTTTTGGGGATTGATTTGAGGTTTTTTGATTTATTCCTTCTTTTCCTTTCTGGGCGGTAGTTGCCTATGATGAGAACGTTAGGTAGCAGGCGAGTACCTGTCTGCAGATCCTCGTTGGGGTTACTTCCGTGAGGCACTGCCAGTCCCTTCCCACCTTTTTTCTATTTTTTTCTATCTCTGTGGTTTTTGAATAGGTACCATAATTATTTGGTTCTGTCTGGTCTTCCTCCTTATACATACTATTTGGGAGATAGATTATCAGGGAAACACCTTCATAAATACTTAGGCACGTAGGAGTTTTTTCTAAAGAAGCAAGTGACATCAGACCCAGTTGGTGAATGGCAAATATTGGCCGCACATGCAATATCAAATACAACAGCTTTGAAAGTGCAAGGGTTACTGATAATAACGTGTTCACTTTGTTAATAAAAATTTTTTACTGGGCAGGTCCTGTTTTGTGTATAGTTTATGAGTGGGGGGCGACCTGCCTACTGACCCCCTGAGCTCCATATTGTTGAGAACCTTCAGCAGGACCAATCTTGGACTATATCTGACCCACGCTCCATCGTGGTTGGCCTGAAATTATTAATTTGACCCAGTCTAGCACAACCATTTAGGTGCGGTTGGTACTTTCTGTTTCTAGGTGCTATTTCACAGTTTATTCTTTATAAATTCATAACTCCCGTTCTACTAATTGGCTTTTTGTAATTTCGGTCTTGTTTTGTTCATTAAATTGAGATTTATTGTTCTAACCTGTGGGATCATTTTGTGTGATGTTTTCACTGTTTTACTGTTTGAAGTGTTAAACAAATACTTTACACATTGCCTTTAAGATAAGCCTGACTGATGTATGCAGGATTGTGGTCTCACACCGCAGTCAATCACTGACCCAAATTCTAACATTGGTGATCAGCGGTGAGGATTGGACTTGTGGTTATGCAATGTCATGCCATTATTGGTGTACACTACTATCCCATATTTAAGACCATTATGTGTTTTTTAACTTATCCTTTTTCTCTCAATTGCTCATTCTTCTAAATTCGACTGCTGCTTCACCTTCATCAACTTGGGACGCTTTTTGCTGTTACACAAGTGATACCTTGCCAGAATGTTAATGGATCTCAACGGCCTTGCATACTGCACTGTGATGGAGCTCAAGGCGTTCTGCAAGGAGAGGGGGATGGCTGTGAAGAAGAGGTGCACTAAACAGGACCTTCAGAAAGCCCTGTATAAGAATGAGGAAGCACACTGTAAAAAGGCTTCAACAGAAAGCCAAGAGAGTGATGACTCTTGGGAAGAGTCTAAGAAGAACTACTTTGCAGCTCTAGCGTTACAGAAGGTAGAGCCCTGGTTACTCCTGGACTCAAAACCAGAGGCCCAAGAGCGCGATAGCCCTGAAAAGGATGAGAAGGAGGAGAAAAAAAGACTTGGCAATAGCTCCAGAGGAGAAGGGGAAGCACGCAGAGAATGGGTTTCCTGCTGAATCTAATGCAGGGAGCAGTGGCTCCTCACATTCCTTGCATCCTGAGGAGTTCAAGGACAGACAGGCTGAGAGGGACTTGAGGCTGCAGCTGGCCCAACTGGGTGCAGAGAAGAGGAGAGCTGCGGCTCACAAAGCTCTAACGTAGGAGAGGAGGGATGAGGCTGACAGGGTCTTAGTCAATGGAAAACTTTTCATGGAGGCAGAGAAAAAGAAGGCTGAGAGCGCCTTGGAAGAAAGAGTTTGCTGGCTCATTAATTGAGTCTGAAAGAGCTGGCCCTAAAGGCCAAACAGCTTTTAGAGTCCAGCAGGAATGGTGGCAGCAAAACTATAGTGTCCAGTGGTGCAGGGAGGATCCACATACCCATAGACTTAGTGCCTAACTTCAAGGAGGGGGGTGACATAGAAAGGTGGTTTGAGGCACATGAGCTAGCTCTAGAGCTGCACAGGATCCCTGAGGAGGATTGGGGAGCAGATCTTTGGAGGCATATTCCTGGTGATGGTAGATATGCTCTACTTGCCCTAGAGAAGGGGGAGAGACTGAAGTATCCCACCATGAAGGAGACCCTTGTCAAATGATATGACTTCAAGCCAGAAGAGTAGAGGTTGAGATTTAGGGACAGTCAGAAACTGTCTCACCAGTCATGGGGGGATTTTGTGTGTTACTTTTACAAGGCACTGGATGGTTAGGTGAAGGGTATTGAGGTAAACACCTATGAGGGACTGTACCATTTGACTGCTGGAGAGCACGTGTTCAGTCACTGTTTTCCAGAGCTATGCTGCTAAAAATTGGGTTCCTGGTTGACTGCGGTGTGAGCCCTGGGCATAAAGTAACCACAATCCTTGTCAGGGTAAGGAACCAGCAATCCCCAAATTAACATGCGCTCACCCTCTGTTGGACTTGGCACAGAGCAGTAAGCTTAACTTGAAGGCAATGTGTAAATTATTTGTGCAACACTTCAAATAGTAAAAACAGTGAAAACACCACACAAAAATATCCCACACCAGTTTAGAAACATAGAGAATATTTTAATAACTAAAACAAGACTAAACTGACAAACATCCGTTAAGTAGAAATTGAGTTATGAGTTTTTAAAGAATAAACTATACAATTACACTTAGAAGCAAGAAGTGCTTACTTGGGATATCTGATCGTGCCAGACTGGGAGAAAGCCAAAAGTTCAGGCCGACCGCGATGGAGTGCAAGCCAGCTATATGGACCCAGTGAAGCCCGCTGAACAAAATTGCCTCAATTGTGTTTGCATTACAATTCTGAAAATGCCATGCATTTTCTTGCCTTAGCCATTTGGTGCCTAAAACTTGTCTCTGGTCACATGACTGGGAATAGTTAACAGCTGGGCTTTGTGTATTCCTCCTAGACAGCCACACACAATGGGAGCTTAGGTGTGACTGGATGAACCATCACTAGCAAGATGGGAGGGAGGAGATGGGCCAAGCCTTATTTACGCTTGAATAGGCTGTGTCCTGTCTCCACACAAAGGGACTTATTTACAATCCCATTGCGCCAACGGTGCATCCCTTTTTTTGATGCACCGGCGGCGAAGAGTGCAGACCCATATCTACGGGCCCATGCAAAGCCATTTCATGGCCTCATAGACATGGAGTAAGGCACATAACAAGCTTAAGGATTTAAAGTCCCCTCTGGGTGTTCCTTAAGATGCAGGTATTATTGATCCTATAACCTGAAAAGTTTCTAAAATCATCAATAAATAACCACACTTCTGGAATTCACTTTTTTGTGTTGTAACACGTGATGACATTGCTGTCTATACATATTACCGTTTTATGTACTCTGTTCTCAAATCATAATGCCAGAAATTTCCTCATTGTGTCTGATTTCTATTGTTAGTGGTTCTACTGCCAAATTGGAGATTATTTGAATATTTACTAATTCCTCTTCTAATTAAAAATGAATTGGGAAACAAATCATTAGCAAAAATATTGACTCTGGAGATTAGTATTTTAAAATGTAATCCAATTTTAAAACTATGATTAAGTACTGCCTTTTCATGGTGTTGAAAGCTTTCTTTGAATCTGAATTAATGACGAGTGGTGTATATTCTCTAACTTCTGTGATTTGTGTTAGATTTTTTTAATTAATAAGTATTGTTTCAGATATATCTTTTCTTTATTAAGCAGACTGAGACATATGCTAAGATGTATGGAGCCTTATCATAAAGGCATGATAGAGTACGTGAAGAAGTAGTCTTCTAGTACTCTAGTCCACACTCTTAAATGCCTTTGTGAATCGGCACCAAAACATCTACAGTGGAAAGAAAATGGGACTAATCAGGAAATATTCATATCCAGTTAGTACAAATAAAAGGCACTGTTCCCTCAGCACTTTTCAAATTGGGTGCTGGATGTTTTGGGGCTGATTCACAGGTATATAGAAGAACGTAATGGATGACTCTTGTTGTACTGCTTCTCATATTGAGAAATGCTTTCGTCAATTGCCCCATAATGGGGCAGAATCACAAAACCACATAAGAGTGAAAAAGACTCCGACATACTGATATTGGTGAGATAAGCACTAAAATGTATATGTTATGGCACATTTTAAGGGCAAAACTCGGATAGGTGACAATTGCACAGCCCATAAATTCTGAACACCTTGGTGCTGAATTTCATCAGATGCAATGACATCCCATTTGACCTGGGGCCCTCATAATCAGGCCCTTAAACATGATCTATTACAGTGCCTCTGGAACGTTTTTCAGAGTGGGGTGCTCCCATCTGCGTTACGTCAGTGAAGTCATAGGGGTTGTTTAAAGTCCAAGTGTTGCACAAGAGTAGCAAATGAGCCACGCCCATTCAGCAGGAGGGTGAGTAGTGCGTTTCCAGTGGTGCATTTTGGAAAACATTATCCCAAGTATATGACTAAAGCATGACGTACTGTCTTTCGAGAATATATTTTGCATTGGATCGACCTCTGTTAACGGGCAATAAAATTCCATAAATCACGGAACTTTGCTACAAAACTTAATTAGCACACAAACAATAACATGTGCAAATCAGTTTCTGCACATATTTATCATTTTTGCGTCACCCAAGTATAGTGTTTTGGTTTGTTTTGACATTATTGATTTTTTTTTTACCATTGCACTGCGTAATTACAAAAAACAACAATGTGCCTCATTTGAACTTTTTTTCTGCTGCTATATTTTGAAATATTTGTCAAGTTAATTTAAAAGTATTTACATTTTGTTGTGCTAGAAAACATCTCATATCCTGTACAGTGCTTGAAATGGAAAAATTGAAGTGCAGGTACTCTGTACCAAAGTACCTCCTTGTTTCTGAGAGGTGCCGGTACTCTCCAATTAAAAGTATTTTATTTCGCTTGAGAAGTGCCAGTACTCTCCCTCTCAAAATAAAAAAGTGCTGGTACTCTGTACCAGAGAGTACCGGCCCATTTAAAGCACCGATCCTATAGCATTTCCTTTCATACTTCCTGTTAATTCCTGTAACATACCAGGCTCTTTCTCCATAAACTGCCTCAATACCACCCTAAAAAAGTGCGCTCATCTTTCAAAAGCCTTTCTCTGATGTACATTTCATTTTTTAACAGCATTACTCATACTTCACTCATACTTAGTTCTGTGATCTGCAGGGTACACGTTCTTTGCAGCAGGGACATTAACTGTCAGGGACTAGAGGATGAGTCAAAGCTGCCACTAGACAAAACTCCATCTCTCTCCAGCAAGAATGTAAATCACCAGAGCTATCTTGACAATTTTATTGGTGCCTGAAAACTGCTGGACACACAAGGAACTCTGAAGCGCCTGCTTATAAATCCATAAAAAAAATGTAAACACAGCTCTCCCCTCCCTTCCTGAGGTCAGTGCCAGGTGCAGCTGCACCAGGTACAGCGCCCTAAAGCCGGCCTTGTACGCAACAAGATTGTCCTAAACTCCCCTCTCTTTGCAATCAAAGAAAGGAAAAGGAAGCACCACTCTTCGTGTTGAGTAAGCAGCAGTTTGTCAGAAGATATGGCTGCCGCTTGACCTCTGTCTTTGAACTCTCTGCAAATGAAACAAGATAACAATAACATTAAAAGGCCTCTTGATTCCTTCTTCCGAATTCCTGGAAGGAATAGGGGTGCTGCAGTACCTCCCATACCCCAACATCCTACGCCCTCTTCTCTAGTTAGATCGCCCACATCAACATCCATGTGTGTCAATGACAGCGCCCTCATACAAAAAACCCTTGCCTCTGAAAATCGTCTTTCTCGAAGAAGGTGAAATATACCCTCGATCAGAGGGTCAGTATGTTTGAAGCTTGATTGATGAGGCCATATTTCTTCCTAAAGCCCGAAGAACGCTTCTACCGGCTCTTCTTTCTAAATGCTTTCGGGCACTAAAATGCGTTATTTATGATTTATCCGAGTGATTCGATATTGCCTTTCAACTATAAATAAAAAGATAAGACAAATCAGTCATCGTAAATCGTCTTTAGGTTGTCTAGGCACATTGCCACCGCAGGAAAACAAATTAATCCTGATGTTGCCTGCATACTCTATGTATTGAGGCTACATGGAGGCCCCTGAGGGCAGAAATGAGTACATGCATTGTTCATGCGTTGACAGGGCCACAAACCGTGGTTACTCTGTGAGCATACGTTCTAGGTTCATTGAGACTAAGAAAGGACCACTGTTGAAATACTTTCTTTCAGGGCGGGATTCTGTGCATCAGTCACAACCAATGGAAAACAAAAATGCAAACAAAAGTGAATCTGAAAACTAAAACTTTGTATTAGAAAGACATAGATGAAGGATTAAACTCAAGCAGCTCCTTGGCATGATGGTTTTAATGCATCCTCGTGATCACTAACATTTAGTTAACATTTGAGGGTATATTTTGCATAGGGTGCACTGGCTGCCCTGGTCTGCACGTCTTTAACCCAGCCATGGGTGCAGACAAGGTCAGTATGCCCTTTTACAGTTAATGCACTGACCCCAGGGCGGCCGTGAACTTGTGTCCGCCTTGGTGGCAGCACAATAGTGAAAGGTGGTCTGCCTGTTTGGAGCAGCCAGTCTGTGTTTCACTGTGCAGGCAGCAACCCTGACTGCATTACAAAGGGGTGAGACGCCCTCCTGCTGACAGGTGCATTGAGTGACTGCACCTCCTGGAGGGAGATGTGCATGGCGTCCATGAATCAGACGCTCTCTCCCCTTGCAAGGGTTGTCCTCAGGGAACACACAAACTGCACCACGTCTTTGAGGCTGTGCTAACAGGCAGTACAGCTCCTGACAATTCCGTTACCTTTGTGCCCATGTTTATAATAAAGCCTGAGCTCAGAGGAAAGGTGTTATCTCATTTGCATTGGTTATGCCTCCATGCAAATTAGAGAATTCCCCTTGAGATCGCACCTGCGCACATTTGACTTGCATTACAGAAGAAGCTGCACAGGCATCTAAGGCTCTTTCTGCACTGGACACGTCAAACCACAGAAAAAAAGATTAAATTGTCTATAGGCTCATTCACAGACATACTGGGGAATTTACACCCTGTGGCAAAAAGCTGGGCTACCACAATGGCAATTTACTATGCTAACTATAAAAGGCTCGAAATAATTTTGCATGTAGGTGCAAAACACTCGAACTATAGTGAAAACAAGGGCTGGACTTTACAATTCCTGAGCAAAGGCAAATATTACCGCTTCTGGAAAAATACATTTGCCACTTGTGCACTAGTGTGCTTACCACAAACCACTAAGGAGTAACTAGCAAAATCTCTGGGACAGCGCCTGCTCTGCTAATGAGTTTGTAAGCAGTAATGAAGTATCTAAAGTATAGCTGCATGTGCTGACCGAGGTTATCCACCAAAACAGGGCAAAATTCCCAACATGTGATCTCTGCACCTGTGGGAAGCCTAAGGCCATGGACGATAGGAGCACTCCTGGTTCCACAGGACGAATCCATCCAAGTGCGTAGACATGCAAGGCTTCATCTTCCAGCACATGGGGAGGGAGACTGGAGTATCCAATGTGAGCCTGAGGCAGTGGGTGGACATGGAGATAACCTTATCCTTCTCTCATAGGAGCATCACGTCAGACTATGCACTGACGTTTACCATGCCAAAGCTTCTCAATAACTTAGCAAGGACTAAAATGTCTGCACAACAGGTAGTGGCATCTAAAAACGCATGAATGCATGAATGAGTGGATTTCTAAAGTGGGACAGTTACTGCAAGAGTGTCCCGGCACTAAGGCAATCGGCCTGTAGAAGGTTTTCAGTAGCTTGCGGAATTATTTCATCTCATGGATGCATCTGAGAGGAAGAGGTAGCTCGTTCCAGTACTTGGCTGCCAGGACTGTGCAGCCTGATCTGCCCCATTTCTTCCATTTAATAAAGGGGGATAGTTAGCAAAAGTGCTGACTCTGAACACAGAGTTCTTTTGAGACATATTTGACTATCCTGTTGGGTAGGTATTTGGGGCCCGTCATAGAAACGGCGGAATGTGCCACCGTCAGTGCTTTGAACATAATCCTCTTTTTAACTGGTAGCCAGTGCAGTTGGTTACAGTAGTAGGATATGAGGGCATGCTTGAGAAGTTTAAACAAAAGGAGAATTGCCATATTCTGCACCATTTGCAGTAGATAGTTTAGATAGTCCGGGGACCCTAGGTACAGAATATTTGCGTAGTCCTGTTTGGAAAGGATTTAAGGTCTGGTCTACTGTTTTCTGGGGTTCCAATGGCAGGAGGTTCAAAAATGTTCTCAACATCCTCAATATTCAACAAGAGGTTTTGACCACTGATGAGATCGGGATTTGAAGGATAAGTGAGTGTTGATGAGCACCCCTAGATTCTTAGTTACCTCCATGGGTGGGGGCGGTAAGGTGCAACTTGCCAGCCATGCCCCTAACCAACCAGGCAGGGGGTTGGCACCAAACAACAAGTTGCATTGGAGCAAGTTGGACTTAAGCCATCCCATTACTGCTACTAAACAGGCTACAAATGTTGTCGTACATTTTGTCATATTATTGTCATAGGTTAGCAGTAGCTGGGTGTCATCTACATAGGACACCACCTGGATAGCAAATAATTCAATAAAGTATGCCAGTGGTTACCGTATTTAAAAACGTGGTGCTCAGGGCCGAGCTCTGAGCACTCCACACTTGAGAAAGAATGATTTTAGCCACATGACTTGTTCTCTGTGCTCCAAATAGCAGCTCAACAAGGCTAGAGCAGACCAATAGCTGCCAGGCGATGTAACAGGATCTCATGTGAGATCGTGTCAAACAGAGAGGTGTAATAAAATTAAGGTGGCGTTTTGGTGGCATCCTCCTCCGATTTAATGGAGTCTGTTATTTCCATAAGCACTGTGTCCGTACTGTGGAGAGTCCTGAAGCCAGACTGTGAGGGGTGGAGAAGATTGAAGGTGTTCAGGTAAACCGATAGTTGGGTATTTACAATCTTCTCAATAATCTTAGAGACCCCTGAGAGCAAAGAGATGGATCTGCAGTTAGCGAGGATTTCTGGGTACACATTCGGTTTCTTGAGGATGGGATGACATTTGCCCTTCCTGCACATAAACAATCATTCATGGCAATTTGCTGTTTTTATCTGTGCTGCACAATGCAGCACACATAGAAACAGCAATAATGAGGAGAAATTATACAGTTCTCCTCATTTCACCATGTTAAGACAAGGTTTTTCCTGGTCTTAATTTTGGTGCTGCCCCATATTTAGGCTACCCTTGTAAATAGGGGGAAGCATCAAAATCAATGGGTGTTGCGGTGAAACGCCCACCGCAACACCCATTGCCTGTCCCTTTCACGCTAAGAGTAGTGTGAAAAAGGGCCTTATTCACAAGGCGGCGTTAAGCCCTGTTAAGTGGCTTAATGCCACCTCGTAAATAAGGGGTAGGGATTATCGCCACAGTAATGTCACAAAAGTGATCTTCCTCTGGCTATAAGCTCTTTTACATATGCCCCTAAGAATCATAGGTTGATAACATAATTTATTAGCCAGAGTCACAGATATATATGGCATATTTGTAGCCTGATTTAGAGTTTGGACAGTGGGTCTTTCCACCCATCCTTAGGACAGATTTTACTACACTGACACTCCATATTTCAGGTTATCACCAAGGGACAAAGTAAACACAAGGGGGTGAGGTACGGAGTGCTGAATCTTTTCAGACATTCACGCCCAGTCACAGATCTGGGTTGAATCCATCATCGTTCTTTAGCTCACTGTGCCACCCCAGTTCAGACACAGTTATATGCAAATCAGTCTTGACCCTGTGCCCCATGGGAACAGTCCAGCTCGAACTGCCAAATCATGTCTTCCCTGGACCAGAAACAAGCATCCTGGGACCGGATTCGGGGTAACACCCGTCATCAGCCAGGCTAGTTGAATCCAGTGGCAAAGTGAGTAAGGGACCCACATCTGGGCATACCCTGCCAACTTAGGGCGATCAAGGCAAACACAAGGAGATGATGGACAGAGCGCTGAACGTTTTTAGACACTCACCCCCAGTTGCAGATCTGGGTTGAATCCATAATCGTTCTTTAGCTCACTTCGCCACCCAAGTTCAGACACAGCTACATACACATCAGTCTTGATCCTGTGCCTCATGGAAACTGTCCAGCCCAAGCTGCCAAGCCATGTCTTCCCTGGACCGCAAACAAGCATCCTGGGACCGGTTTCGGGATAACACCACTCATCAGCCAGGCTAGCTTGAATCCAGTGGCAAAGTGAGCAAGGGACCCACGTCTGGGCATACCATGCCAACTTAGGGCGAACAAAGCAAACACAAGGAGCTGATCGACGGAGCGCTGAAACTGGTCCTAAGATGCTTGTTTCCAGTCAAGGGAAGACCTGGCCTGGCAGTCCAGCTGGACTGTTCCCATTGGGTGCAGGGCCAAGACTGATCTGCATATGGCTGGGTTCAAACTGGAATGGCATGGTGAGCAAAAAAACGATGGATTAAGGCCCAGATCTCTGTACTGGGGTGAATGTATCACATTGTTCTGCATTCTGTCCATCAATTGTTCTTTTTTGCATTTGTCACCCCGAGTGGGAGGGTATGCCCAGACATGGGTCCCGTGCTCTCCATGCCACTGGAATCAAGCTATCCTGTCTGATGAGGGGTGAAACTCCGAAACCGGTCCTAGGATGCTTGTTTCCAGTCCAGGGAAGACCTGGCCTGGCAGTTCGGGCTGGACTGTTCCCATTGGGTGCAGGGTCAAGACTGATCTGCATATGGCTGGGTTCAAACTGGAATGGCATGGTGAGCAAAAAAACGATGGATTTAGGCCCAGATCGCTGTACTGGGGTGAATGTATCACATTGTTCTGCATTCTGTCCATCAATTGTTCTTTTTTGCATTTGTCACCCCGAGTGGGAGGGTATGCCCACACATGGGTCCCGTGCTCTCCTTGCCACTGGAATCAAGCTATCCTGTCAGATCAGGGGTGAAACCCCAAAACCGGCCCTAGGATGCTTGTTTCCAGTCCAGGGAAGGCCTGGCCTGGCAGTTCGGGCTGGACTGTTCACATTGGGTGTAGGGTCAAGACTGAGTTGAATATGGCTGGGTTCAAACTGGAATGGCATGGTGAGCAAAAAAACAATGGATGTAGGCCCAGATCTCTGTACTGGGGTGAATGTATCACATTGTTCTGCATTCTGTCCATCAATTGTTTTTTTTGCATTTATCTCCAAGGGACTACAGAGGTTTACGTGCCAGGTACCCACAACTGGAGGAGTCGTTTTGGAAAGGGGTGTAACTTTGGCAGAAAATTCATCAATTCCATGGAATTTGGAAGAATTTCTACTACCGAATTTGGGCATTGTCAACACTCATATATCTAACCTGCTTACTGTTAAGTGAAAGCACCATCTTCCTGTCCATAGTGGTCTTTCATGGAGGTAAATCCATCAGGCAAAATGGGGAAGCAATAACTCTAGATCATGAGGTGAATTGCCACCATTGGGATGTTTGCATCTACAGACCTCTAAATGGGGACCTTGTGCCACCAGATACAGAGAAACAGAATCTTCCAGATTTTAGCGGCTTTACTGTTATCACCAGCTAAAATTGGCCCTTAGTTTTAAGGTCCCTGAATACAGATGCATTGTGATGAAGTTACCAAAGTTTCTCCAGTTTTAGAATAGTACATGGAATATTCAGAGGGTAAGATGTATACCACAGGCAGGTGCTCATGCATGATTTAATCAGCAATGGACATCGCAACAGTTCAATAATCTCAGGCCAAATTAGCAGAAGATGAGAGCATTTCAGTAAGGCAGGGCTCATTGGCAAAATAGTTTGTGAAATATTTTTAAAGGATCGCTTCGATGGAGGATTTGTTTGGGTTGTTTTGGTTGTCAGGATATGCAGTAATAATAATGCAAATGGCACCACTAGCTGACAGTCAACTGTGGAGCACACAACACACAGGAGGTCAAAGCCACAACCACAGTGTTACCACGTGTATGGGTGGTGCCAGTGACCAAACGAGATTTGTCAAAAAGAGAAAAAATCCTTGAGTGAGTGAGCCTTTTACCCCAGAATGATTATAGTATTATACAGTGTACATTGCAAATATTACAAGTACATTTTGTACATAAATGCCTATTAAAGGAAGAAAGGTATTTAAAACGTAACAAGAGATCAATGGAGGATTGGTGACAGACAGCACACTGTATACCAAGCTGACCAGCTTTAAAGTTACCTTTCCTGTCTAAAAGTAAGACATGGAAACTCTTTCCTCACTACTAAGGGCCTGATTATGCGATGGGTCTATTGGAAGAGATGAGAGTATCCAACAAAAATCCAACATTAAAGTGTTTGGAATTTATCAGATGGAATAATTATTGCAAATTCCAAGATTTTGGGGAGCAACGTGTGGATGTTGGTGCCTATTGCACCAAAATCCATATGTCCAGGGATAATTGCAGGCCTTTTTGCCATGTTCAATTCTAGCAGGTTTGCCTTTGCAAAATTCAACGTAGGGTGTTATTTTTATAGCACCTGGGAATTTTCGGATGTGACATGCATAGCTCCATTTGTAGTTGTGATCACTGTGCAAACACATGTTTGCAGAGGGATCATAATTTAACAGATCACATGTAACAGCCAAATAAGTCTTTGACTCACACACAGAAACTCCAGCCTAAAATAATTATCTAGTATTTATTCTCATATTCTTAAACCTAGATTTAATTTACATACAGGTAATGTAAAGTACAAGATTATTGATTACGAAAATATTGTGGCCCAAAATACTGACATTCCATTGGTTAAGTATATCTATTTGCATATAATTAACATTCATGTATTTCAAAAGTTACATTAAAAAATAGATGACATGAAAAATAACATAAAAATGTTTTTAACTTAAAAAAGTAAGTATTAAAAATACATGTAACTATAAAACTGTACATCATTAATATAAACATTTTTATATTCAATTCTAAATAAACAGAAACTTGATATGCAATAAAAATACGTTGTAAACAAAAACATATTAGTAATGTATATTAAATAATAAAACCCAATAATACTTACATGCACAATGTACACAATATATTAAATGATAAAAACCAATATTACCTTTTATAATTGTTAATAACCAGTGAAAAATATACTTTATATCTGTGTAACAAAAGCTAATATCTTTAAATACTAAACCACATCACACAAGTAGAACTTGTTTAAAAAACGAAACAATAAATTAAATCTCAAATAAAAGTACCAGAAAGAAGAAAAACATCAGTAACATAACTCACATATAAAAACTATGAATAAAAAACAATTCAAATGCACTTCTATAACTATAATCCTGTGCACATTGTGGAAAATATTTACATCATGGAGGGGGTCAGATTTACTATAATAACTCCAGTCCAAGAAACGTTTGGGAAGCACATGCATTTGGCAGTGGGGCAGACTTACTATTCTAATTCAGGTTCAACAAATATTTGCAAAGTGCATAAATTGGGGAGGAGGAGGCCTAATTTATTATCCTAACTTCAGTTCAAATAAACATTGGCAAAAAGAACATATCTCTGGGGGACAAGAGGTTAGATTAAGTATTCTGACTCCAGTCCAACAAACATTGGGTAAAGTGGTGGGGGAGAGGAGGTCAGATTTACTATTCTAAATCCAGTCAAACCAACATTGGAGAAAGTGCATACATTGGGAAAGCAAAAATTTACTATTCTAACTTTTCTAAAATGTCTTTATAGAACCTGTAATTAATAATTTAATAGTTTTTAATACCGAGGAATAAAATTAAGTAATGTCCAATTAAACAAAAAATTGCATTGCATAATACATTTCTCAGCATATTATCTACTGGCGGTCGCCAGTAGATAGTTATAGTTAGGACCTATTTTCCATAGGAAATCCGCAACATTCTATTGGGAATTTCTTTGGCGACGATTGACGAATCTTCGCGAAATTCTCCAAACTTTTGGCCAGCTCCGCTCCGCTCCTACCCTGAAAGTTTCGTGGTGATTCGTCAAGCGGGGGCTGAGAAAAAAGGGGGGTCCCAAAACGCGTTTTCCCCATGCAATTTCCCGTAGGATCTGTTGTCGCAGCTACAGCCCGAACCGCTGAACGGAATGACACCTAATTTGGCAAAAAGGTAGTCCTCAGTTCGGACTCGTGCCTTTTGCATATTTGGTGTGAATCTGTTCAGTAGTTCCTGAGAAAATGAGGGTAAAAAAGTTAGTGATATCTATGGCCGCGGAGGATCCGCGGACCCTACCCGCACCGTACGCGAACCCTCCCCGAACGGAGCGCGCACCCTCCCGATCGCACGCTGAATGCTAATTGGCTGTTGAGCGTCTCTCTACATTCGAAACCAGGAACTGTTGGTGGCCATTTTCTGCCTCGGTAGAAGCGAGGCTGAAGAAGCAAGGGGAATAAGTGCGTAAAACATATAAAGGGGGCAGAGTGGAAATACTCTGACCCTCTAGAGGTGCTTAGGGGGTCCCAGAAGGACCCCCTGGGGCCCCCCATTTAAAAAAAAAAAAAAGCGGCGAAATGCGCGCATCCTATCGCGCTGGATGCACGGATTCTCTCGCGGTGGGTGCGCAGATCCACGGCAACGTTTTTTGAAAAACGAGAAGAAATCATTGGTTGTATAACAACTTTCTACACTGAAAGGTAGGGTGTATATTTTTGTTTTTTAAAGGTATGATTGTTATTGGTTAACAAAAACAGATTGTAAGGAACATTATATATGATAAGCTGATATGTTGAAAAGTCAAGCACACTTCCTGTCTTGTGTAGGAACATTGTGTGCTGAACTTGAGACCTGTGAGCTCAGTGCAGTGTTCCATGACCTGTTTCTACGGTAACAGGCAGAAGGCAGATTGGGGGAAGGGTTGAAATGTATTTCAGTTGGAAAGAGTTGAAATGTTTAACCAATAGAAATGTGTGTTTGCCTTTGAGTTTATGTGCGAAGGATTGTGATTTGATGTTTACATGTATATGTGTGGAAAATGAAAGGGAAACTTTTTCATTCTTTGCTTTTGCTGAGAGGTGCACAGTGCAGAGATTCTGTACAAGAAAATATGGTGAGTGATTGATATACTCCTTAATCTACAAAAGAACTTGAAAGATGAGTTATTTAATTGTGAGGGGATGTATGTAGACTATTTTAATCAGACTAATTTATTTTTCCTGCTATAGTGTAGGGAGGACTTTTTTTCTCTACAATGTGTGTGCATGTAGAAACCATTCTGTGATAGGCATTTGTGTTTTTCATGTGTTTGTAGACAGATAACTGTGCAGTTTTTATATTTTGGTAGAATTAGAAACCAGTCATTGTTTATGAATTTGTGAAATGAGTTATGTTATATTTCTATACTAAAATGTAGTACTACTTCTAGATGAAGAAATGTGTTTTGATATAGTGCAAGAGATAGTGTTGTTTGTCTAGAATCACACAGTGAGTCTGTGTGCATTTGGGAACCACTGTGAGAGAAGCATTTGGTAACATCGTGTATTTGCTGACAGATAACTGTTTTAAAACATGTTATGTTGTCAAGTTTTAGTAGCATTAGAAGACAGTTATGGCTTATGCTTTCATTAAATGAGTCAGGCTTTGACATAAAAGTGCAGTCCTGAAATATGTAGATTGTGTGCAGTTCCCTTACCACTTGCACTGTAGTGGATGAGTTTTGGTAAACTGATAGGGATAGTGGTGCTTGTCTAGAATCACACTGTGAGTTAGAGTGTATTTGGGATCAGTGTGAGAGAATCATTTGGTTAAATCATGTATTTGCTGACAGATAACTGTTTTAAAATCTGTCATGTTGTGAAGTTTTAGTAGCATTAGAATCCAGTCTTTGCTTATATGTTGATTAAATGAGGCATGCCTTGACACTAATGTGCTGTACTTAAATATGTAGATTGTGTGCAGTCCCCTTACCCCTTCCACAGTAGTGAATGATTTTTGGTAAAGTCCTAGGATAGTGTTGATTGTCTAAAATCACACTGTGAGTCTGTGTGCATTTGGGTAAGGATTGTGAGAGAAGCATTTGGTAACATCGTGTATTTACTGACATAGTAATGAGTTTTGGTAAACTCCTAGGGATAGTGTTGTTTGTCTAGAATTACACTGTGAGTCTGTGTGCATTTGGGAACCACTGTGAGAGAAGTGTTTGGTAAGATCGTGTATTTGCTGACAGATAAGTGTTATAAAACATGTCATATTGTCAAGTTTTAGTAGCAGTAGAAGACAGTTATGGCTTATGCTTTCATTATATGAGTCAGGCATTGACAGTAAATTGCAGTTGTGAAATATGTAGATTGTGTGCAGTTCGCTTACCACTTGCATTGTAGTGAATGAGTTTTGGTAAACTCATAGGGATAGTGGTGCTTGTCTAGAATCACACTGTGAGTTAGTGTGTATTTGGGATCACTGTGAGAGAAGCATTTGGTAACATCATGTATTTGCTGACAGATAACTGTTTTAAAACCTGTCATGTTGTGAAGTTTTAGTAGGATTATAATCCAGTCTTTGCTTATGCGTTGATTAAATGAGTCATGCTTTGACACTGATGTGGTGTACTTAAATATGTAGATTGTGTGCAGTACCATTAACTCTTCCAGAGTAGTAAATGAGTTTTGGTAAACTCCTAGGATAGTGTTGCTTGTCTAAAATCACACTGTGAGTCTGTGTGCATTTGGGTAAGGATTGTGAGAGAAGCATTTGGTAACATCGTGTATTTGCTGACATATACCTGTTTTAAAACCTGTCATGTTGTGAAGTTTTAGTAGGATTAGAATCCAGTCTTTGCTTATGCGTTGACTAAATGAGTCATGCTTTGACACGGATGTGGTGTACTTAAATATGTAGATTGTGTGCAGTACCATTAACTCCTCCAGAGTAGTGAATGAGTTTTGGTAAACTCACAGGGATAGTGGTGCTTGTCTAGAATCACACTGTGAGTCTGTGTGCATTTGGGAACCACTGTGAGAGAATCATTTGGTAACATCATGTATTTGTTGACAGATAACTGTTTTAAAATCTGTCATGTTGTGAAGTTTTAGTAGCATTAGAATCCACTCTTTGCTTATATGTTGATTAAATGAGTCATGCCTTGACACTGATGTGCTGTACTTAAATATGTAGATTGTGTGCAGTCCCCTTACTCCTTCCACAGTAGTGAATGAGTTTTGGTAAAGTGCCAGGATAGTGTTGCTTGTCTAAAATAACACTGTGAGTCTGTGTGCATTTGGGTAAGGATTGTGAAAGAAGCATTTGGTAACATTGTGTATTTGCTGACATATACCTGTTTTAAAACCTGTCATGTTGTGAAGTTTTAGTAGGATTAGAATCCAGTCTTTGCTTATGCTTTGATAATATGAGTCAGGCTTTGACATAAAAGTGCAGTCCTGAAATATGAAGATTGTGTGCAGTTCGCTTACCACTTCCACAGTAGTGAATGATTTTTGGTAAACTTCTAGGTATAGTGGTTGTTGTGTAGAATCACACTGTGAGTCTGTGTGCATTTGAGAACCACTGTGAGAGAGGCATTTGGTAACATTGTGTATTTGCTGACAGATAACTAATTTAAAACCTGTTATGTTGTCAAGTTTTAGTAGCATTAGAAGCTAGTCTTTGCTTATGCATTGATAAAATGAGTCAGGGTTTGACTCTAAGGTGTAGTACCATGTACTATTCTGTTCACTGTGGCAGAACTGAAAATTTAAAAGTTTTACCTAAGCACTGTCCTAGAAGTAGTCTGATTATTTAGTCAGAATCTAAGTACCAAATAGACTGCTTCAAATGTCTATGCAGTATGCATGTAGTGTTCTAACATACTATACACTTGTCTTTTACACCTTCAATTCCCTAGTCAGTATCCATACACTTCCAGGAAACATCCTGTCACTTCCTTTGCAGTCCTCTAGAGACCCATTCAACAGCATGTACTAATCCATTCACTGTGCCAAAACCCAAACACTTATAAATTCACCCAGACACTCTCTTTCCAGTACTCTAATGATTCAGTCACTGACTAAGAATTCATGCACAGAGCCAGGTCTTTGCATATGGACTTCTTCAAACCCCTATCCACTATGCATGCAGTCCTCTAAGCACATACACACTTGTCTTTCACTCCTTCAATTGCCCAGTCAGTATCCGTTCACTTCCAGCAAACACCCTGTCACTCCATTTGCACTCCTCTAGTGACCCATTCAGCATAATGTACTAATCCATTCACTGCGCCAAACCCTAATAAATTCACCCAGGCACTCTCCTTGCAGTACTCTAATCATTCAGTCAGTAACCAAGTACTCATTCAGTGACCCAGGCCTTTGTATATGGACTGCTTCAAACCGTTATCCACTATACATGCAGTCCTCTAACCACCTACACAATTGTCTTTCTCACCTTCAATTCCCTAGTCAGTATCCATACACTTTCAGGAAATAGCCTGTCACTCCCTTTGCAGTCCTCTACTGACCCATTCAGCATCATGTACTAATCCATTCACTGTGCTAAAACCCAAACACTTATAAATTGACCAAGATACTATCTTTGCAGTACTCTAATCATCCAGTCAGTGCCTAAGTATTCATACACTGAGCCAGGCCTTAGCACATGGACTGCTTCAAACCCATATGCACTATGCATGCAGTCTTCTAACCACCTAGATACTGGTCTTTCACACTTTCAATTTCCTAGTCAGTATCCATACAGTCCAGCACTTGTGACTGCCTTTGCACTCCTCTAGTGAGTCATTCAGTACCAAGTACTAATCCATTCCCTGTGCGAAAAGCCTAGCATTAATAAATTCACCTAGGCACTCTCTTTGTTGTAGTCTAATCATTCAGTCAGTACCCAAGTAGTCATGCAGTGAGCCAGGCCTTAGCACCTGGACTGCTTTAAATGCCTATGCAGTATTGCTGCAGTCCTCTAATCACCTACACAGTTGTGTTTCATACCTTGAATTCCCTAGTTAGTATTCATACTCTTCTAGCAAACACCCTGTCACTCACCCAGTGTGTCTCCTTATAGTACTGTAATCATTTAGTCAGTTAGCATGTAGTCTTTTAGTGAGGTAGGCTTTAGGGCATAAACTGCTTAAAAGTAGTATGCACTATGCATGTAGTGTTTTAACGATCGTCACACTTGTGGTTCAGGGCTATAGTTTCTTAGTCAGTTTTTATATAAAATGTGTTTGTACAGTAAGGGAATAGTATAAATTTGAAAGTTATTAATATACATTTATTTGTGATTCTTTTTGACAGATACAGAATAGGAGTGTTTCTCATCCGTTTGCACTCTTCTTGTGCAAGATTGTTTGGATAAAGGGTCCTTCGGTGTTATATCATACTTGCCGTGCCGTACGAGTATTTCTTGTTAGGATCCCCTCGCAACAGAACTCTTTTGCAAATCTTGCACGTGACCAAGGTGGCATTGATCTTTGTTTGCCCCTTGGGAAAAGTAAAAAATGTCCACACCACTGAAGGAAAACGTTGCGGGCGTGGTGCCTTCTGCAAAAAAAATTCCTCAGATTCAGTAAATATTTTAAAGCGGCAACAATTACAGTTTTTGTAAGTTAAACTTATCAAATTTTGTTAGCTGTATACATTTTATATATCTGTGATTTGTTTCTTGTGGTATTTTGTTGAGAATACCATGTTGGTTTTTTTTAACAATCTTTTTGATTTTGCAGGTCTGTCATCGACATCCGTGGTTCCTACAGGAGTGTTCCGCTTTGTTGTTTTGTATTATGGTTGTTACATTTTGTTTATTAGTTTATTGTTTATATTTATGTTAATAAAAATATAAAGTTTGAAAATAGTTTAACGTTTGTATATTTATTATTATAAAAAATAAAGTTTGAAAAAAAAATTAATAATGTTTTTGGTTGTTCTCTTAAGTGCTGTGTGACTCTTTCTTGTTCTTATTACTGTTATTTGATGGAGTCCACCATGGTGTTAAATTTTGGGGCACTTATCGCTGGAATACTAGTGATATCTGCAGATTGCACCAACTTCTGAATAGTGTGTTAGATTTTTCTGAACTTTACTTCTGTTAAAGTGCTGATAATGAATTAGAGAGTAGCCGTTCCCGTGCAAAAATACATGAGGTGCACGTTTGCGATTTATTCTAAATACTAAAATCCTGTATTGTATTGCACTGAGGTATTGGCTGCACTTACAGTGTACACACGAAATCTATTAAGAAATCTCATTGTATTTATATTGATTGGGAATTGTGCGTCAGGTGCTGGATCTTGACGAGATACACTGCTCAGTTCGTATATTGTTCTGCACACGAAAAAAATCACATCACCACTTTCACAGCAATTGCAATGCGAAACAAATTCCGGCAATAAGACACGTTAGCACCAGGGATTTTACACCTGCTTTCTGCTGGTGTTAAGCAGAACAACTACCTGCACCATGAAAGGGAACACAGCCAAGAGCCACACCAGAACACCCACAGGTTCCATAGAGTCAATGAGCATGATACAGGGATACCCATGAGGGCCAGAAGACTCATCGCAACAACTCCAGGACCACCAATGCCCCCCAAACCCATATCTTAGTAAGTGTGTCCCTGTGGTCATTGTCTTTGCATGATAGGCACGAGCCCTGCAACATCACAGTGTGCTGTCACCTCAGCGTTGGCAGTGAGCCTGGATGTGTAGCTACGTACGCATCCTCCTGCATGCACAACTGGCGTGTGCTGGTCTGGGGTTCACAGGTCAGTGCAGGGGTGTGCCTATCCGGCAAGGGGAACGGGGTGTCTCGGACATGTCCGTGTACAGGAAGTGCGGTAAGTGTGTCTCTGTGTTCTGGTGTGGCCTGTTGCAAGAGCTGCAGCAGTCGATGTTGTAAAGTGGCATGCACCACCTCCAAACGGCACTGTGATGTTGTAGTTGGAATGTAGCAGGACATGCGCAAATAGGCATTACAATGGCGTGCCGTACGAGTGCACGAGATACAACAGCTCACCGTACAAAAGTGTGGGGGCTCGTGGGAGGGAGGAGCAGCCGTTTGGCAACATAACACACAGTGAACTCGACCATGTGCCACATGCTGGGCATCTCATCCATGATGACCACGGTCGCAGATATCCCACAACACCAACGACTGGCCTTTGTACTCATCCTGTATGAATGCAGCGTGGTTTTCACTTCTATGCTCGTTCAGTGGTGTGATGTTGGCGGGTTGTGTGACTTGTGCTCCTTGTTGGTGTGTTTCATTTTGGACATTGTTAGTCTATATGTGTGTTGTACTTAATTGTGCATGTGTGCCATTCTGCCCATCTCCCCCTCTCCCTGCTTCTTCCTCTTCCTAGTGCTGTTGTGCCTATAATTTTGTTGCTGCACACATAAATACATGTAAACAATAAATTAGAATAGTTCCTT
Source organism: Triturus cristatus (assembly GCF_964204655.1). NCBI lineage: Eukaryota > Metazoa > Chordata > Amphibia > Caudata > Salamandridae > Triturus > Triturus cristatus. Next base: position 1,366,297,157 of record NC_140591.1, read on the forward strand.
GATTCTTTTAGGTTTGAAAACTTCTCTATTGGTTTCTTTTTAATTTTCCATATGAACCGTTTTTTTAATATTCAACAACACATAGAAGTGCAACGTATTCTATCAACACACTTTCTAGAACATTCTACAACACGTGCAGGTTAAAAGTTCATCAATTTTTTAAAACTTAACGATATTTTTTTGTAACATTTTCTTGAATATTTAACGACACGTGCAGGTTAAAAGTTGATGATTGTTTTAATTTCCAACAGTGCCTTCCAAATGCAAGTAGCAGGTGTTGGTTGATCTGAGCAAATTTTAGCCTATGATATGTACTCCACGTTGAAACTGCTTTTTCTTAACCAATCACAAAGATGCTTTTCCACACAACTAATGTGCACCCTACTTTAAAAAAAGAAAGCTTTCCATGATATCTTTAGAGATAAGTTATAGATAGGAATTAGCATTTAAAAAAACCTTTGAAATTCACTGAAAAAACCATAGGTTTCAGGGGCGTTATAGTTAGGAATTGGCATTTAAAAAAACCTTTGAAATTCACTGAAAAAACCATAGGTTTCAGGGGCGTTAAAGTTAGCTGGACATTTCCCTCGTACAAAACCCTAGAAATTCCCCTGTTATAGTTAGTTCAGCTAACTATAACTCGCGCCCCCGCAATGCACTGCTGACGACGTCACATATTACATCACTCATGACATGGTCAGTGACATCACTGATGACATCACTGATGACATCTCAAGTGACATCACTGATGGCATCATCCATGTGATAAATTACCGCATCTTCTCACACCCTAATATAACCTTTGATACACCGACTCAAAATTTCAGACTTCCATTCTCAAAACCATAGATACTCAAAAAACTATATCTACATACCCACTCATTAACTCTTAGGTCTACATACACCCCCACTCATTCACCTGTACAGTCACTCATACTTACAGTCACTCCGTACAAGACTATCATATGCATTTATACACCTACATAGACACTCACACACCACCAATCATCCATAGAGGTACTCTCACATCTAGTCAGTCATGCAAATAATTAATTACACTCCCATTTACTCACCTATGCAGTTATACACACTCAAGTTCACTTACTCATAAAAATAGTACCACATTCTTACACTCTTATACAATCATTGATACAAGCACACTCTTATCCATACAGCCACTCTCACAATCACACACTCTTACATATACCCACTTATATACTCTTACACGCATATATACTGCCTTTAACATATGTAGTTAGTCACAAATGTACCACTGAGATGTACATTCAATCCCTAACACACCCATACATACACTCACTCAACTATACAGTTCATCACAGATGCACTCTTAAAACCATGCACCCATAGAATCACCCACTCACACATCTATGCACAGAGTCACACACAGCCTACGCACACAAACACTCAGGCACCCATACAGATACTCAGACAACCAATCAATAACCCATATAGACACTCATATAGCTAGCTATTCACAAAACCATGCAGCCACTTATACACCAGCACACAGACACATACAGACATTCACACAGTTTAGTCACTAGTCTGCAGTAAGATACATTTAATGACTCACTTATAGAGTCAGTTACGCACCTAGAAAATCATCCATTCACACACTTGTACACCCACTCATTCTTCAACAGGTCTTTCAATGTATATATTAAACATATTAAAACTTTACAGAAACAAAGACTCACTGGATGACGTCATCAGTGATGTCATCAGTGATGTCATCAGTGATTTCACTGACCATGTCATGAGTGATGTAATATGTGACGTCATCAGCAGTGCATTGCGGGGGCGCGAGTTATAGTTAGCTGAACTAACTATAACAGGGGAATTTCTAGGGTTTTGTACGAGGGAAATGTCCAGCTAACTATAACGCCCCTGAAACCTATGGTTTTTTCAGTGAATATATATATATATTGTATCTAGCTACTTCCAATCTGCATTTTGAAGAGAAATATGAAAATACAAAAGCAACAGGAATTTGCTGTGATTTTTTCCCATTGATCATGTATCCAAATCCAACAGGGGGGACGACAGAATGCCTCAATTACGCAGCCCGAATCAAGGTATATAGTGGAACTAGATACTAATGTCCCAGTGGGACTTAATTCCGATTAGGAAATGTACACACATTTGGGTGGGTAAGAATTGATATCTTGTGTAATCCATCATTTAGTGTCTGAGTATTATTGTACAGGGTGATCTTTCCCTTTGCTTCCAAATTGAAGCTAGCTTTCTCAAAATGACTAGGTTTAGGATTGCATCTGTATAGTGATTTGAATAGGTTTTGTTTTATCTGTTTCTATATGCACACAGAGCACTTCACTTTTCCAAGAACGTCAAGCTGTATTGATACAGAGTGCAGGTTGAGCAACATCGGTGTACATACTTCTTTCCCCTCTTTTTGGAGGATGAAGAATGACCGACTGATCGTATGACACACTATGAATTCTTAGTTTATTTTAGTAATTTTCTTCTCCACTCCTCTTTCTTTTCTCCTCTGTTCTATTCAACTATATAGAAATGTTATTTTGTCTTATTGGTCTATACATGTGCTAAGCACATTGGCATAGGACAGGGTGTATTACGGAACCGCTGATGTGGGTCCACATGACACAGTAAGAACATAAGACAGTAGGATATGGGGATTTACAGTTCCAGACAGACAGGGCCATGACACGCCCACTGGGGCTAGATTGTTTATGTTTGTGTTGATGTCATTTTATATTTCATGCATGACATGATATAATTGTTGGGGGCATTTACCAACACTTACATGTTGCATTAGTAACAATATCTCCAATACAAACAGAACATGGTGAGTTTTGTATGAGTATGCATGCCCACTGTGGTAATCTTGTATCCCTTATTCTAATGATCATCTGCATATAGATGTGGCACATTGGTAGCACATTGATGCTATAATGAAGGGTTCCCCTCTCAGCTCAACTGTATATAATATAATGTTGGGTTTCATACTGTTGCAAATGGGCTCACTGTTAGAAAATGTCAGTAAATGATGTGGTATATATTACTTTTTCTGTATTACATTTACGTTTTGCTAATAAGTCTTCAAGAGTCAATTACTTCTAAATGGTAAATGATATGTGGTAACATCTTAATGCATTACATTTACGTTGCATGATTATCAATATTCATTGTTTAATGTGTGCCATATACGAAACCACTGCTAAAATGGCTGACACGTTTACAGCCTAATACTGACTTTCGATGTGCCTGTCTTCTATGTCTATGTTGTTGTAATGCACACTTTAAAGGTATGCTGGGAACAAGCATATCCTACCCGTGAGAAAGCATTGATAACAGCAAAACACACTGTTTTTTTGGGCATCTGCATGAATAAATCATCGTAAACAAAATCAGAATCTGACAATCTGTGGCTGGAAGTGAGTGCATGTTTCCAAACACAGTGCATGCAAATCAGAAGAGGCTAAACATAGTGGCTCCTCATGCTAACACTCACCGGTGCCACCATCGGATCCTGGCTGTTGAAGGATATGTGGACATTGATATAATACGTATTTCTATATCTTTACTGAAAAAACAAAGGTTACAGGGAAGTTATAGTTAGGCTCACATTTATTTCATACAAAACAAGTACAATTCAGCAGTTATAGTTACCTGAGCTAATTATACATTAAGCCCGTGCAATGCACAGCTTATGACTGCACATATTACATCATTTGTGACATGGTCTGTGACATCACTGATGGCATCACTGATGGCATCTCAAATCATCCGGGAAGTGTAAGTGTTTCATAAACATTTCTGAGACTTAAAGATATATACTAAGCTACACCGTAAGTTTAATTACTATTTATGTACAACTAATGAGTGATACTATTTCTAAGATATGTCAGCTTAGTGACTGTGTGACTGTATCAGTGTGTGAGTGGGTGTGTGAGTGGGTGTGTGAGTGGTTGTATGGGTCAGTGAGTGGCTGTGTGAATGGCTGTATTGGTGAGTGCGTGGGTATGTAAGTGGCTGGGTGGATCTGTGAATGGGTTTGTGAGTGGTTTTCTGGGTGTGTGAATGGTTGTATGGGTGTGTCAGTGGGTGTGTGAGTGATTGTATGGGTATATGAGAGGTTGTATAGGTGTGTGAGTAGGTGTCTGTGTAGCTGTGTGTTTGTGTGAGTGGGTTTGTGAGTGGTTGTATGGGTGTGTGAGTGGGTGAGTGTGATTGATTTTATGGGTATGTGTTTGTGAGTGGTTGTATGGGTGTGTGACTGAGTGTCTGACTGATTGCATGGGTCATTGAGTAGGTGTGTGAGTGGTTTTGTAAATGTGTGAGTGTTTGGGTGTATGAGTGGTTATATTGGTCTGTAAGTGGGTGTGTGAGTGTTTGTGTGGGTATGTGAGTTGTTGTATAGATGTGTAGGAGTAGCTGTATTGGTGAGTGAGTGGGTGTGTGAATAGCTATATGGGTGAGTGAGTGGCTGTGTGAGTGGCTATATGTGTGAGTGAGTGGGTGTGATTGGCTCTGTGGATGAGAAAGTGGGCATGTGAGTAGTTGTATGGGTGTGTGAGTGGATTTACATGAGGCTGTGGGGGTTTCTCTGCCACTGCATAATTCGTAGGTATGCACCCCATGTTCTCTGTTTTGCAAACCTTTGTGCTCTCTCTTGATGCTTTTACGTTTGCTCTGTGTGACACGCCGGGAAGGGGGATGGATAAGAGCATGGGGGGGTTAGGATCAGTTTTAATTTTGTTTGTTCTGTGGCTATGATATGGTTCTTATCTATCATTGTTTATTGATTGCTACTGTGAGGTTTCTTCCTCATTCCTCTGGTGGCCACTTGGTGCTATTATCTTGGGGGACGGCAAACTAACCTGTTATCTGCGAATATGTAATTTGTACTTGGGTGCAATCAGAGACTGTTTTTGATTAATGTGCACTTGTTAGCCTTTGTATCTTGATTATGGCTGGATGCGTTTGTTTAAAATTAATAAAAATATATATATATATTTTTTTTAAATGAGGCTGTGAGGGTGACTGAGTCAGTGTGTGAGTGGTTCTGTGGCTGATGTCATGAGTGATGTCACTGGCCATGTCATGAGTGATGTAATATATGAGGGCATAAGCAGTGAATTTAGGGGGCTTAAGTGATAGTTAGCTCATCTACTATAAGTGCTGAATTTCACGGGATTTGCATAAATTAAATGTGAGCCTAACTATTACACCCCTGTAACATTTGTTTTTTCAGTGAATTTCTAATGTTTTTTAAACTTATTTCCTAACTGTAACGTCCCGTAACCTTTGGTTTTCTTCCAGTGAATTTTTATGTTTTTAATGTTATTTCTTAATTACAACGTCCCTGTAGCTTTTGTTATTTTTAGTGAATTACAAAGATTCTGTAATTGTATTTCCTAACTGTAACCTATAACCTTTGTGAGTGGGTGAGTGATTGGCTGTATAGGTCTGTGAGTGGGTGTGTCAGTAGCTGTATCGGTCTGTATAGGTGGCTGTATGGGTGTGAGAGTAGCTTTCTGGGTGTGTGAGTGACTGTATGGGTCTATGACTGGGTGTGTGAGTGGGTCTGTGAGTGGCTCTATGCGTGTAGGAGCCAATGTGTGAGTGTCTGTGTGGGTGTTTACTGTCTGTATAGTTGTGTGAGTGGCTCTGTGGGTCGGCTCTGTGAGGGGGGCTGAATGGGTGTGTCAGTGGGTGTGTGAGTATTGGTGTGGATGTGTTAGTAGCTCAGTAAAAAATAGGGATGAGAATTCGAGGAAGGCTGGGGTAAATTTGGGATCTAATAGGAGAGAATTATTAGACCGCCATCTCCTAGTACCTTTTACGGGGGGGAGTAAGGTGAGGCACAAGGAAACTGGAGCATGATCAGAAATTAAAATAGAGCCTATGTCAGAATGGTTAATGTGTGGGACCAGGGGTTTAGAAACAAAAATGTAGTCAATCCGGGACTGTGAAGAATGAGCTGGTGAATAATATGTGTATTCTCGAAGTGTAGGATTGCAGAGTCTCCAGGAATCAACAAGAGAACGTTGGGATATGGTAGAAGTGAATTGAGTGTGCATGGAAGAGGGGGAGAAACATGAATGGGACTGTCGATCTAAAAGAGGATCCAGAACCATATTGCAATCTCCTCCTAGAATGAGATAGTCATCAGAGGGTTGCATCAACAAGGCTAATATCTGAGGCCAAAATAATTTATCCTGTGTAGAAGGAGCATACAAATTAAAAACAGTGAAAGGGATTTTATCAATCAATAAAGATACCATGACCCACCTACCCTCAGAATCAGTGGCTTGATTTATAACTTTGATATTTAACCGCTTATGACAGAGAATTGCAACACCATTACGTTTCCCCGAACCAGGAGATGCAAATACATGACCTACCCAATTACGGCGTAATTTGGTAATTTCAACTTCTTTTATATGAATTTCTTGTAGTAACACAATATCTCCCTTCAAGCCCGCTAAATGAGACAAAACTCGTTGCCGCTTAATGGGAGAACCCAAACCTCTAACATTCCAAGTAAATACATTTAGTGACATCTAAAAATATAATCATGCTAAGTTCCTTAAAGTTAAGAAAGAACGCACAAACATTGAGTCTATTGTCTCCTCATCTAATCTCATTCTTCATAAGGATGCCGATATTCTGGCAGAGTTCTCTAATTTTTATCAAACTCTCTATACTCCGGAATCTCCTCCTTTGTTAACGGATATTGATCATTATTTATCCTCCATTCCTTCTCCTTCCTTTCCAGACGTTGATTTCACGTCATTAGAAGCAGATATAGATCCTAAGGATATCCTAGAGTCCATTCGGGTACTTAAGAAAGGTAAGGCTCCTGGGCCAGATGGCTTCACGATAGAATTCTATTTACATTTTGCTCATTTGCTTGTTCCCAAACTCTATCACTTATTTTTATTTTTTATATCATCCAAAAAATCTGAAGGGTCCTTTCAAGAGGCCTTAATTTGCCTCCTCCCTAAGGATAATAAAGATCATACTTTCTGTAAAAATTATAGGCCCATCTCTTTAATCAATCTGGATTATAAGATTTTTGCAAAAATTCTTGCGCTTCGTCTTGACAAAATTTTACCTGCCATAATTGGTAAAGAACAATGTGGTTTCATTAAAGGTCGTCATCTTTCTGACAACACCCGTCTCTTTTTTAATGTACTGAGTAAGTCCCATTCCTACCAACATTCTTTAGCTGCTGTTGCGTTAGATGCTGAAAAAGCATTTGATAGGGTTAATTGGCAATTTATGTTCGCAGTCCTTGTTTGGTTTGGTTTTGGCCAGAAATTTCTTGCTTACATTTCTTTACTGTATTCCTTTCCTAGATCTTTTATTTTAGCTAATGGTCTTGTTTCCTCTTCATTTCCTCTCTTCAGAGGTGTTCGACAAGGATGTCCTCTCTCTCCTCTTCTTTTTATTTTGGCTTTAGAGCCTTTCTTGATAAAAATTCGAATGAATAAGAATATCACTGGTTTTCCGTATGGGGACAAGTACCTAAAACTTTCTGCCTATGCAGACGATATCCTTTTATTCATTTCTAACCCACAATCCTCTATTCCTTCCTTTTTATCGGAAGTATCTGATTTTGCGAAGGTCTCAGGTTACAAACTTAACGTTGATAAATGTGAAATTCTCCCTCTGAATAAATTTTGTTTTCATGCGGACTTTTTGGCCTCTTCTTTTCATTGGAGTCCGGTCAAGATTAAATACTTGGATTTGTGGTTCACTGCCTCTATTAAAGATACTGTAGCGCTTAATATTAAAAATTTACAAACAACGATCCAAGATTCTACAACTCGTTGGCATCCCTTGTTTTTATCCTGGTGGGGTAGGCTGGATGCTATTAAAATGATGTTGGTTCCCATTATTTTGTTTTATCTTTCTAATCTCCCAGTTAATATCCCTAAATCTTGTTATAAGAATATTTACTCTACGTTGTCTATATTCTTATGGCAACATAAAAAGGCTAGGATGTCTTTTGCAAAACTTAAATGCCCTAAGCAGTTGGGTGGAGTTAATTTTCCGGACTTTGCTTCTTATCATTCCTCTTTTTTCCTTAAACACTCTGTTCCCTTGCTATCTGAACAGATATCTGATACCATCTCAAAACCTTTGTGGGTCGAGATTGAATCATCTTATTTTCACCCTTTCACTTTTGAAGAATTTGTGTCATTGTCTCACATTCCTAATAAGTTTTCTCTCCCTATTCTTAAAAATTCTCGGAAAACTTTTTCTCCTTTTTTCCTGAGAGGTTTAGATGACCGCTCGCGCTTCTTACAATCCCCCTTGTGGTATAATCCCCTTATTAAACTTCGTAATAGGATGCTTTTTTGGAAAGATTGGAATACCCTGGGTATTAATTGGACACATCAATTGTTTGATGAAGGCACTTGTATTTCGTTTTCTACCCTTCAATCTCGCTTTTCTTTGCATATGTCATTTGAATCCCAATATAATTTATTGAGCGCAGTTTTACAAAACAGTTATGATGCTCTTTCTGTTTCAGTCACTCACACCAACTCTGCTCCTCTGTCTCTTCCTTGTTTACTCGCTTCCTCCTCCGCTTCTCAGATATATACAAAATTACGAGATACCTCTAGTACTCGAGATAAATCTAAAACAGAAACAGATTGGGAGTCAGATGTAGAAGACACATTTTCTGTCTTATTGTGGCAGAAAATCTGGACCAAGATAAGGAAATCCTCTAGAGCAGCAAATACAACTCAAACGTTATTTTTTATATATAATAGACTTTTGATTACTCCTGCCAAATTGCATACAATTGACCCTTCCATTCCCTCTTCTTGCTGGTCTTGTTCAGCTTCACGGGCAGATCTTAAACATATGCTTTTTACTTGTCCAAGGATTAATAAATTCTGGGCCGATGTGTGGACTCAGATTAATAAGATTTTTTCCACTTCTTTCCCTCTTACATTTTCACATATCTTCTTAGGTAGTCTCTCAGACATATGGTCCTCTTCCTCCACTAATACATCTATTATTGATTTACTCATTGCTGTAGCGTTTCAGCAAATCACTAAATCTTGGAAGGATACCTCAAATGTTTCCTTTCAGGCTTGGTGGTATGGAGTTTGTTATCACCACAGACTAGACAGAGCCTATGTTTATCCCATTACACTTGCTATTAAACGTGATTTATTATGGCTTCCCGTTACAGATTTCTTAAACACATCTGCTAGATCCTTACCATTACATACTCCGTGTACAGAAGAAGTTCCCAAACCTCCCTGATAGCATTCCTGATGGTTCCATGTACATAGTTTTATTGCTTATCTTATGGCTAATTTGTATATTCTTTTTATTAGAGGAGTTTTAGTACTTTCAATACATTTTCTTTGCTTCATTTTATATGCTTTTTTATGACAATGATTGCATTTTTTATTACAACTGTTTTTGCTTTATTTAATGATGTTTTCTTCCCCTCTCCCTTCTACTTCTTTCCCCTATTCTTTCTTTCTCTCTCTTAGTTATGAAGTCTTATTTTCTATTTGTAATGAGTTCAACGCTATGCTCTATTGTTACTATGTTGTAAATGAACTTCAATAAAATTTTTCTTTAAAACTTAAAAAAAAAGAGACATTCCTCTATGCCCGAGACGAAAGGGAATCACCCCGTCGACCTTCTCTGAAGAGATAGTAACCTTATGTGTGCAGACGGTATGAGCTCATCCAGGAGCTCTAGGGCTAACTGGTACTTTTTCACTTGCAATGCTTTGTATGCTGAATCTGTAATGTATATAAGTGTGGTTCTGTCAAGGAGCCAGCAGTCTTCTTCGGCGCACCTGATGGGTGAGGTTCGATGAGGCTCCTCTATGTAGAGTTCTGTTGTGGCCAATAAACGCTTGAACCTTCTACGTTGCCAACTGCTTATTATTGACTTGATATTGCGGGCCACTGGTAAGTGTGGCCCTTGGGATTACTATTAGATTACTTCAAGCACACTGGGACACTTATCTGCGGCATTTAATTTCCTTGCTAAATGCGGCAGTAATCGGAAAACTAAAAGCTGTGGTAATGGTCTGCCTATCAAAGTGCTGACGTGAGGGTACAATTACATTGTTGAATCCAGCCGATTGTTCTATGGGTTTAGAAGCATTCGTATGCAGCCCTGCGCCTGCCACCCTGCCACCCTGCCAAAGAGGGCAGTGCACAAGCTGGGCACACATGCCTTTAACACAATGACTCCTAATCTCGACCACAAGTTCACTTCTCCTGGCAACCTGTCACCGAAACACTGCAACACTTTCGCTCACACTCAATCACTAATGTTCACAAACTTGCGACCACAGGCAAGCATTTCCAAACGCACAGAAGCACAGTCACATTTCCAGCAACCGTTAACACTGTCACTTATAATGTTATCCAGATTCCACTGACATACTCAAACACATACACTTCCACACACCCATTCATAGTCGCATTGACACTTGCACACACTCCCCCCTCACTCACACACCTACACATCTCTCAAGCCTGGTGTCCATATTCCCTCGTAACACACAGTCAGAAGCATGATACTTACACACTCTCATAGGCTGCAGGTCCGAGTTGGTGATTCTAAACAGCCGGCCACATTGTTGTTGGTTTAAGAAGGGGTCCGATGTCCTCTCCCATTACTTTATTTAGGAATACTGGTATTTGCGTAGCAGTGGCCAAGCATAGCATGGTTTATTCCATAGCATCAAGCATCAATTAAAACCATTAATGAATCAATGCAGTTAACCCGCGTCTCCTTTAGCACAAGCAAAATCATCTGTAGACCCCCATTTTAGGGAACGATAGTGTACAGCCGCCTGGCAGGACGCAGGTTTCACCCCCCTCCCCCAGGGTACTGCACGGTCCTTCCTTCCCTAACATATATGCACAATCACAGATGCAGGTTCTTATCCCGTCTCACATACCCTCTGTCTCTCCAGCACACTCGCACGCACGCACATTGGAGTGTGAATCCCTTCCCCCCTTTAACAGAGAAATCCACATCGCTAAATCTCAACGATGGGGTGGGAAGTGGTTGTTTCAAGGTGTTGTTTGTCTTTGAAGTTTGGGCACGCATACAAACAAGTACTCCTTTCCATTGCCATTCCATTCCGGAAATCGCCACAGACTTACTCCAGTCCCCTTCCTGGATGGGAAAAGAATCACAACCAGATTTGGTGGGGGTCGGAGGGGAAGAGCATCTCCACTGTAAATTTTTCTCATATGGAGAATAGAAAGTACTGTTGCTGTGTGTGTGGAGTTATCATGCATAGACAACTCTGCACAGGTGAATAGGAGCCTTAAAAAAAGTTGTGACATTCCCAAAAGTAGGCCTCAAAATCTATTCCTGGTGCAGCTTTCCAGGGGTTACTTCTGGGAATGTTTGTGAATTGATAAAAACAGTAAAATACGCTCCGCCAGCACTCTGAAAATGACAAGTGCCCATTATATCAGGAACCTGCGCTCAGACTTGAAAACTACGGAGCGGCTGCTTTTTCATAGGCTGCCATTGGCATTCAGAATTAGTGTAGCTTTGTTAGGCGGTAGGAAAAGCTAATGGTTTTGAAACTGCAGGTGACAAAACAGAATTATTTTTCTCTGCCCTCCGCCCCACCCCCTCCTTATTATCGGTGTGTTGATGAAGTCATTGCCGCCGGGGGCCCTGGGAACGGGACTGCTTGCGTCTGAACTCCATTGAGTAACCGTGTAGGTTCCCTTTTATTGCTTATGATGTCTGTTGGTGCACCCTCTAGCAATAGTATCGGAGCCTAATGCTCTCCGAGAGTACGTAATGTGTGGTTACTAGTGTGTTTCGCAACAACTCTGGCAAAATACATGCAGGACAGAGAAACACTGTTCAGAAATCAACTTGGATACAATGGATTTGGTCATAGGAAGGGAAAGTCAGAAATTGTCTTTTGCCCTTATAGTGATGGGAGATGATTGTTTTGAATATTTTCGAATTGCAGGATGGAATGGCTGTCTCTGGTGATTGGAGGAAGTGCTTTGCAATGGGGGTGAGGAAAAGGGGGAAGAAGGTGGAAAACTGCAACAAAACAAACAAGCATTGGCATAGCCAATAGGTCACGCTTTTGGGACCTTATAAGTATTTAGTTATGCAGCACAAAATCCTTGGTGCAACAACATCAACTGCTGCATGGCTAAACACTTATAAGGTCCCAAAGGCGAGACCTATTGGCTATGCCAATGCTTGTTTTAAATAGCAGCAGGGCCCCATAGTGAATGGTGTGATCGATGGTGAGAGAGAGGCTTTTTTGTTATCAAGCACACAGTGGTTGAGACGCTTAGAGTTAATAAGTGATAAATAATTAATACAATCCTGTGTAAGAAAATGCAGCACATAATATTGGTGAATTTAATAGAATCAGCAGATATACTATAATATGGTTTTTTTTTTACTGTTAATCAGAAGAGAAGTATGCGATTTTGCCACATTGGCAGTCTAATAAGGTGACAGAAAAAAGTTAAGCTTATTCTTCAGTTGTTTAGTTGGCAGGTGTACCTGTGAGGCCAGATTATTTTTATGTAGCGAAAATACAACGCGAAGGTATGTAAGCACTGTATAGAACCACTCGTGAGATTACACAAGGCTTTTTTTTTTAACATAGGGAGATTTAATAATTTACCTAGAATTATGTGATGTTAAGTGACGTAAAGACTTGAACCCTGCTGTGTAGCTGAAAAATATGTAGATGCTGCCGTAACGCTATATTGCCCAGAGATAATAGTAATAGCATTAAGTCAATTTTGCAACCACAACAGTGACATTTTAAATGTTGAAAGCTATAAATCATGCCGTTACAATAAATGCGACAAACAGTTCCATGTCTCGTCTCGTACCGCAAATACTGGATGTTACGTTAACACTCGAACCTTGCTCCCCAGCACCAAAGTACATAGATGTTTCCGTTATGCCACATCCTCTCGGTAGACATCTCAAGGAAGGTGTGATCTTGAGGCCCCCCCCCAGTTGGCTTTTTCGTTTCTGTTTTAAGGTATAAGCTTTACCTGCCACTGGGGTGGCTGCTGGCTCAAAGGATACAGCAGAAACAGAAGGGACTGCTTCCGTTAGAGAAGCGACACCTGGAAGAACTACTGGGGTGTCTGTCTGACCAGACGATTTGCTCGTTGAACCCGTCGTCTGCTGTGGTCTCCCATCAATGGCTGTAGTAGTAATAGCAGTGACGATATTTTTGCGGGGTTTAGCTATACTCCTTTTGGCCCCCTTCCTTCTGTTTTTAGAATCTTGTTTATCCTGGGCGGCTGCCTGGGCGGCTGCCTGTCTGCCCTGGCGCTTGGAACTTCGGGTGGTACAGGCAGTCTGGGCTTGCTTAACATTTACCGTCCCCCCCAGTGGACTTACCACCTCACACACTCCTTCAGTGGTCGGCAGCTGCTCAGCCACCTTCAGAGAGCTTGCTGTGTCGCCCTCCAGGGTGATACCTCTCGCAGGAGCCGAGTTAAACGCCCTACTCCACGTCCAGCCTCGGACAGAGCTCCGCAGTCCGCTCCTCACTCTCTGAAGCTCCCGTGACGCCCGAACCCAGAACGGGACGCCAGAGAGAGTCGAATCCTGCAGCGCAAGCCCGGAAGAGGAACCGCACATTGATGAAGTGCAGGGAGCAAAACAACGGCGAGGTCAGAAGCGGACAAGCGGAGACAGACAGAGGCTACGATGGCACCCCCCCCCCCCCGGGGGCCGAAAGGTAAGGAGAGTGAAAGCCCAATCACTTCACGCTCGTAGTCGGGGTATAGGCATCGTATTGTCAACTCAGTGCTGCCGAGCGCCAAGCATCACAGATCGAGTGCCGCGACCGCTAACTCACGGCCGCCATGTTTCCCCATCCTCTCGGTAGACATCGCCTGAACATGGCATGAACGGAAACAAAATATTTAAAAAAAATACTAGCAACAAAACATTACTGCAAATGTGGACCGAAAATAAAACATTACAGGAAAACAGACGAAGAACGTTAAAATAGTGTTTTACGAACGGAAACAAAACATTACAACCACAAAAAAAGAACATTGAACCAAAAAACTACAGTTGCAATGTCAGTCAACACAAAGTATCATTTCAATACTTTCTTGAACGAAAGAACAAAAAAAAGAAGGTCTAAAAACAGAGCTATAAACTCTACTCGTGTAGTGAGATTGTAATTACTCGCTGCTCTAGGGGAGGAGCAACAGTAAAAGAGGCATGACAAATGGATGCCTTTAACAAATTAGACTGCTGAATTTACGAGTGACAATGCAAGCAGCCAATAGTAAGAAAATAACCTCACAGGAAGCCCACTAAGTCATTACAGCAGGTCTCGAAGAAACAGCGCATGCGCTGCCCAGCTTGACCTAAAAAGGAGTGAGCAAACTGGGAATAGCCTGGGCATGGGATTAGGTTCTGTATAATATAAAAGACATCCAGAGAAGAGACTTAATAAGACCTAACTAAAAGGAGGTCGATCTGGAAATGGACTACTAGAACAAATATAACAGAAAAGACTACAGACATATATGTGTGTGTGTGTGTGTGTGTGTGTGTATATTATCTACTGGTGGTCGCCAGTAGATAGTTATAGTTAGGACCGTGTTTCCATAGGAAATCTCAAAATTCTATTTTGAATAACTTTGGCGCCGGTTGACGAATCTTCGTGAAATTTTCAAAACTAATAGGGCGCTCCGCTCAGCTCCTACCCTGAAAGTCTCGGGATGATTCATCAAGCGGGGGCCGAGAAAAAAGGGGGGTCCCAAAACGCGTTTTCCCCATGCATTTTCCAATAGGACCTTTAGTCGAAGGTACAGCCCGAACGGCTGAACAGAATTACTTGAAATTTGGCAGAGAGGTAGTCCTCAGGTCAGGGAAGTGCCTTTTGCATATATGGAGTCAATCTGTTCAGTATTTCCAGAGAAAATTGCATTTAAAAGCACATACATATCTATAGCCGCGCACAGTGCGCGCACCGTGCACGCACCCTGACGTGTGCGAGTGTAATTCTGATTGGTTGTTACATGTCAGTCAACGGTCGAATCGGTCGAAATCAGGAAGTGTCGGCCGCCATTTTGTTTGTTTTCAGTGCGAGAGTGGAAAAGGAAGGTGGCGAACATGAAAAGGGGGCGGGGTAGAGAGTTCCTGACCCCCTAGCCTTTGTCAGGGGGTCCATGAAGGACCCCGAAGGCAGAAAAAAACATAAAAAGATTTTTTGTTTTTTAAATCGCGGGGGTGCGCGCACCGTGCGCGCACAGTGAAAACCCATAAAAAAAATATTTAATAAGTAGTTTATTGAAAAATACATATATAAGAAAAATAAAAATACATACATAACTTGGCATTTAAAAAACCATACAAATTCACTGAAAAAACCATAGGTTTCACACACGTTATAGTTAGGAATTAGCATTTAAAAAACCTTGCAAATTCACTTAAAAAACCATAGGTTTCACACATGTTATAGTTAGGTGGATATTTCACTCGTTAAAAACCAATGAAATTCCCCCGTTATAGTTACTTCAGATAACTATAACTCGCGCGACCGCCACTCTATCACAAGGATGATGTCAATTCAGTGATGTCAAGAGTGATGCCACTGACCATGTCAAGAGTGATGTAATATGTGACGTCATGAGCAGAGGATTGCGGGCGCGCGAGTTATAGTTATCTGAAGTCACAATAACGGGGGAATTTCATTGGTTTTTTACGAGTGAAATATCCACCTAATTATAACATGTGTGAAACCTATGGTTTTTTAAGTGAATATATATATCATGCACAACAGTAGAATGCGCCTAATAAAGTGTTTTTATTAATTAGAAAATAGCGCTTACGTACATGTTTATAACTTAGTATATCTAGGCTGCAAATGCAGAGTTATAAAGAGTATGCAAAAATCTGAAAATGTTATGTCTCGATGGGCAGCAAAATAAGGAAAGAATTGGGCAGCCTCCCTACTAGAATAGTAATGTCTGTAGCTCAACACCAAAACTGAGGATTTTTTATACACAATCTTTGCATAGAAAATTAGAACTTTTTCAGAATCATGGTGGTGTGAGAACAAGAAAATGAACATCATATTACCATAACACCTAAACATTAATCCACCACATAAACAATTATTCAACACCATCTATGCTAATAGCATTGAGAGATGTTCAAACAGGACAAGTTACATTGACAATGGCACGTTGTGTGAAGGATCAGGTCTCAGTGAAAAATGGTAAAGAAGGCAACATATTGCAAATTACATCCGAACTAGGGAAATTCACTGTGACCAGAACAAGAATAACATTAAAATATCCCAATACACCACAGCTTGACTGTGTGCCATGGAGCTTGCCGGGAGAGAATGCTCGTGGGGTGGCGGGGGGATTGGGGAGAAGGGTGAAATACAAGGTGAGTGACAGAGTGACTTCCATCTTGGTCAAAATGGCATTTTGCACAGAAATGTGGCCTGATTAATATACATTAGAAAACGCACCTCTACACATCATAAAAAACTTGATACAAAGACATTCATATTCAAATCAGTCTGTATATGTGAGATCACCTGTGAAATGTCATTTTGCTCATTGCTAATAATGCATTAACATATACAACCATCAAATTATTTTACAGGGCCGCCCTCCAGTTGAATGTATGCCAAAGGGATAAGCCAAGCTTGACCTTCCTTCGGTAATAAAGTGTGTACATGTAATGGAAATTGAGCGTCACGTTTTCACCAATTGGTCTGCCTTCGCGACAGCGTTACTGATGTAAGAACTCAAAGGAAAGAGAGACACTCCAAATGCAAGACATATTTAATCAATAAGAAATATGTGCTATATTTGACCATGAAAATGATTTGGATGATGCTTTTAAAAAAACCTTTTCCAAATTAGTATGTTTAGCTAACCTCCAGATTGCTCCATACCATACAATGTCTGTAAGAAATGCGCACCCACTTCATGACAGACAGATGCTCAACAAATGTAAAAAATGCATTTCAGCTCACAAATCCCTGTAGAAATAATAACTTAGAAAAAACAGCGCCGTATATGAATGCCGAAATCGAAAAACATTTAACACCACGGGACTACATTGTTAGTTGCAATCTTATGTTTATCCATGATTCAAGTATTTTAATTCGTAAGCAATGAGGAATTTTAAGTGGCGTGAACGACTCTACAAAACCCATTAGTTGGGGAAAAAAAGGCATAGTGAGTGTTTGGACACGCACTAATGGAAGTGAAAGTGCGTCACAAAAGAAGGATTATAATGATGGCTTTTGGTCTGGCATTCCTGATGGATGACTCAGACTCCACTTCTTACACAACAACGAATTGCTCAAGACTTGGAAATAACATTTACGTACACGCATTTCACTGTAATGATGTCAATCCAAAAAGGGCATACCGGAAAGAACAAAGGAAGCATGTGTGGAAGAATGTGTCACGTAAAGTGCACAATTGTTTGTTCTCCATAGTCAGGGACCAACTTTGCAGAAATATCACAAATAGGCGACTTTTGTGCTTTGGGTAATTATACCAAACATCACAATAAATCATAAAGCAGCTATGCGAAAATGTCTAAATAGGTGTTTAACAACTCACCTTCGATACATGCCCAAGACACACAGGATTCTGTAATGGCGGCAAAAGGAGAATGGAACAGAGAGGGTGTTCAAGTAGTTCATTGTTACAACATGGAGTTAGCAATCAAGGACTGATCAGTGGGACCTCAGTTGTCGCCCGTTCAGGGCATTGTATCTGGTCAGCACAGTGGCATAACGAAACTTGAGTGGGTCCCCTTGCAAAGTTCACGGACGGGGAACCTCACACTCCAGAACCAGTCAGGAGCTTTCAGGCCAGGGTCCCCATCGGCTGTGCATAGTGTCAGATGGGGCCCCCTGTAGATCGGGTCCCCTGCACCGCAGTGGCTGGGGGGGGGGGGGTGGGGGGCTTTTGTTACACCACTGGGTCAGCTCAGAAACGGCAGCTTTGCCTGCGGCTCCTACCCAGTGACATAACAATAGCCCCATCAGTGGGGGAGGGGGGGGGGGAGGTCGAGCTCCAAGGACCCCTCAAGCACTGTGCACGGATGGCAGACCCCTGACCAAAGAGCTCCTGATTGGGTCCGGAGCAAATTGAGTTTCCATGTGCTTTGCAGTGGGGCCCCTTCAAGTTTCATTATGCCGCTACTCCTTCCTGCACTTTGTGAGCGCTTATTTGGATGTATTTTATTCCTTGAATAAATTCGTGCTGGAACTCTTTCCTTCTCCTTCATCTTCATTTTCTGAGGATTTAGCACCTGGCCAACAAACTCCTAGTGGGACACATAAGGGCATGCAACAGGATAACACACAATATAGCATAATGAATGAGCATTTTAAAGAATACAAATAAATGCACAAAGCTATTTCAACTGGATGACGTAAATGTAATAGTGACATACAACCTAATTAGAAAGACTGCACTGTGAATGAATGAAGCTTCCACCATGAACACAAAGTTTTTTTTCAAGGACTTCCGCTGGAAGTATGGATATAGAATGCTGAATCGATAAGCCATTGTTAGCCGGATGTTTCATTTTGTGTTGACCATCTCTGGAGGGTGGTTGCCAAGGGAGATGCTTGAAGATTTCTATTACCGATGTGACCCTAACCATGATCATGCTGAATTTACAGAATCTATTTTTACAAAGTGTGATTTGTGTATAAAAGTTCTTGGACCATAGCTGTTCATGTTTAGTCTGGGCTTAATTATTAAAAAGGCTTTAGTTATGTTATGTTATGTTATGTTATGTTATGTTATGTTATGTTAACCGGATTTGTAGAGCGCGCAGCTGCCCCAGCAAAGGGGCGTCCCGGCGCTATAATAGACAAGAGACCGGACAACAATACCAGGGAACACAACCATAAACAGCTCTAGAGTTACAAAGGAAAAAGGAAGGTTTTTATAGCCTTCCTAAAAACTAAAAGTTCATCAATAGCACGAATATGGACAGGGAGAGAATTCCATAGCCTAGCAGCAAGCACTCTGAAAGAGCGACCACCGGCCCTAGCCCTCTTAAAACGCGGGACTGTGACCAAATGTTGCCCTGAGGATCTTAGAGACCGCGAAGGTGCATACGGCAAGACAAAATGCTCTAGGATCTGTGGAGAAGAGTGCTTCAAATTTTTGAAAAAAAGACAAAGAGATTTAAACTGAATCCTCTGAGCAACAGGGAGCCAATGGAGTTTATGAATACTTTTTTTTTGCTGAGCAAAATCTCGGCAAGCCAACCAGAGCCCTGGCGGCAGCGTTTTTGTGGGGTTTTATAGCTGTCATTAACTGCTGTTACTAGAGACTTTATTTCCTTATGTCCATTTTGCCTTAGACTGTTTATGGGATGTGTCTATTCTCTTTATGAGTCTAACACCTAGAATAATTACTTGATTTTTGTTAACTAAGGATTGATGTATTCTATGACTTTACTTTTATATTGTATTTTCTGAATTTTGCGCCTTTATGGCATTTCATGCATATTTTCTCTATACCACATTTAACTTTTTCTGTCTTACAAATCCACTTTTTGCCTTATTTTTGACTTAGAACTCAGTATTTTTACGTTTCCATTATTTATTTCTCTTTAACTCAGCTAAATCGTGTTATTCTGATGTGGAGTGTAGCCGGGTAGAACTGGTAGATCGATTGAGACTCTAAACCTGAATTATTTAGGTAAACATTTGGGGTTATCCAAATATTGGGGTTCATGTGATTATTGGGGTTTGGTTACTACAGTTTCAAGAGATAAGCAGTTTTAAAGAACAGTACACGTCTCCCAAAAAGCAGAGAAGTGCTAACAACAGCAGTTAATCATACAATAAAATCTCCTTAAAATATATACACTTTATTAAGGTCTTTAACATCAAAATCACAAACTAGAGGATCTCCTGCCCAAGAGAATAGCCACCTAAGTCATAAGACACAGACCAAATTCACCCATGTTTACCACCTGCTAGGAGCAGCAGGTAAGGTTGTGCAGGCCTTTCCTGCCAGCCTTGATTCAACGAGCAGATAGTCGTGGGAGGGAGTTATTTTCTGCTCCCCCTCACAGCTGCACCATAAAGATGGGCCGGGACAGGCACAGCAGCTGTTCACAGATGCGCAGCTACGTTGTTGAGTATAGGCATGGAATTCTTTGCCAGGAATTATCGGGTCCACAGTTTGTGGACCTGAAAATTGCATGCCAAGAGACACCAGAAGGCTCATAGTTTCCCAGAAGGATTAAGCTCCGGGCAACTCCTAATGAGGCCTTATGCTTTTAGCATGACCTTTGAGCCATTTTCAGCTTAGAGCTGTAAATACTACCTTTTTACATAATATCTTGAATAATAGATAAAGTGATACAGTGGCATGAACTGATTATATGTCCAAAGGGTTTCATGGAAAAAGGACTTCATCTCCTTACCGCATAGCAAGGTCATCACACCCCTCATATAAAACATGGTTCACAGGTTCTACAACAGCCTGATCCTGGGGATTGTAAACACCATCCTTTTATGCACAACTTCACTCTGTTCTAAAAATACCTGAATAGCGTTTGGGACAAATGGAATTATGTCATCAATAGTAATTCACAAAGGTAAAGTTTCGCACATTAACACATTGGGTAAACATATTAAACACCAGTCGAAGCTATTGACTCCAAAAACCGACTTGTTTAAAAATAATCAACATTGATGGAGCTAATCATGAAAGTAAGTTACACTTGTGAGTTATTTACATGCATGACTTTGCTCTTACACTTTTGAGTAACTTTACTACTTTTGGCTATTCACAATATAAAAGTGTAAAGTTACTCAAAGAAGAGGGTGGAGCCAAATGTACAATTGTAAGTAACAACTAAAAGCAAACTTGCAAGTCCAGCATCACACATGGCCAACCACTGGTGCTGCTGCACCCTCTGACAAAAAATAATGGAGGCGGGGACTTAAATATAAACTCCATAGGAAAAAATGTTAAGTAAATTAAATTAAGTAGTTTAAAATTTTGAAAAATATAAAAAAATACAATTTATTGTTTAAAAACAAATATATAAAACTAGTGCATTAGTTTTTAATTATAATTGCTTTTTGTGTTTAACAGCTAAATAAAGTTTATTAAAATGTAATCAAATTACTTTAAATTAATTCTATATATCACTTAATTATTAATGCATAATTAATAAACATAATTTTAAGTTTAGGTTTAAATTTATTGTTTAATTTAAACTTTAGAAAAATAATTTTAATTTTAATTAATATATTTTAAATAATTTAAATTTGGATACAAATTTAAGGGCCTCATTAGTATGTCGGGATGACTGCCATTGACAGGCCATCGGTGGTGGTACACCCGACATCCGGTGTATTGGTCCGATGCCGGATTAAGATTCCGACAGTCGGAGCGATTTGGGCGGGGAAAAAGACCGCCACCACCGTCAGGCTCAAAAAGCCGATCGGAGCGGCTGTCATAGCCTCATCCCTACAATGGAGGTGGTGCCTGCGGAGGCGCTGCCATAGGGATGAGAATGTCCATTTCCCTCAGCCTTTACATGGCGGTCTAGTAGGGCCCTTAGCCCCCATGGGCCTCTGCTATGGGTCCAGTGGGGCATATGTGGTGCCCTGCAAACATCCATGCACCGTGCACAAGGCACCACATGGTGCCTAGCACACATGGTGCATGGATGGTTGTAGACATGCATTTTATTATTGCGTCTTGTGCTGTGGCCCTTTTTCTGGGCCACAGCACAAGCCGTAATAGTAAACTGCATGTTTCCAACCACTTTCACGGCGGTTGGATCGTAATATGGTGGGTAGGCCACCGACTACACGTCGGGCGGACTCCATACCGCAGCGATGGCGATCAGACGCTCATCCGACCGACACTGTAATGAGGGCCTAAGTTAATATTGCTGTAGGATTTTTATTATTTTTTCTTCTTTTAAAATAAATATATAAATCTAAGTTGTATTAATACTTAGCATAAAAATATTCCTACAAACATTTTCCAAGTTTAATAAACTTTTTTTATTCTTCCCTATACTTTACCATGCAGAAATCGTCTCCACCAGAAAGAGATCTTTCTATGGTACATTATAAGGAGAAGTAAAAAAGTAATATTATATATATATTTTAACTATTTTAAATAATTTATTTACTTTAACATTATTTCCTAGTGGGGTTTATTTTGAGACTCTAACTCCATTAATTTCTATGAGAGGGTACTGCAGTACCTCTAGTTGGCTATGTGTGGTGCTGTACTTACTCCAGCCCTTACTGTTTTGAGTCAATTTTGTAGCTGTAGTAACTTTAGAAGTGCACCTTGTGAATGGCAACAGGCTTATTTTTTTGTTGGTGGGTGCATGTCCGTCCTGAAGTCCCTCCCTAAATTCCTCCCTGCCCCTCCCCAAACCCTTTCCATTTAGTTGTACGTATGCCCCTTTTTCTAGCCACTCCCCCTGGTCCTTCCCACATTTACTACTAAGCAATAAACTTACCTCTGTGATGACCTCCCTACAGAAAATATATGAGAGGTAGATGTAGATATTAGCTACATAAGTAGGGAACAATATTTGCAGTTTGTGAATAGGACCCTTTTTATTTCATGCAGGTGTCAGCCCATCGAAAAAGGATACAAAAAATTAGGCAAACGTGACAGGAGCAAGGGCAACATTATTATTATATCCACACTTATCTAACAGGTTAGACTTCACTCAACCATCAACCTGATCAAGATTGGGCCATGATTCATTCAATTTTTATTTATTTTGTCGAAGACATTCCCGAATGATCTTGACGAGTTTCCACACTTAATGTTCTTCTCACACTGAAAGGCTTCTTTTAAACCTACCATTCATAGACCAGAAACACAATCAGCTCTATTCTCTTTCTCACCAGGAAGGTGTACAATGTGTATTTACATCAGTTGTAAATTAGACTGGATAATTGAATAGATTCTCATCTTGTTCCTCCCCCATCCAAAAGGTTCACAATTTGTTTGTTATCAAAGTGAATAAGGAAAGAAAGTCCCCGCACAAATGTTTTAAAGCGCTCCATGGTTTATGAATAAATAAGTCAAGGCTTCTCGCACAATGGTGGAATACTTTTTTTCTGTCCTTCCCCAAGCTTCTAATTTCGTTTCTATAAATAAACTGGGATAAGGCAGCACAAATAACCACCATACTGGAATCCAGCACTAATGCACATTCTGCCCCAATAACAAAGGGCCGGTCCATTTAGAATGACTTTCTTCACCTTCTTAAAACCCCACTTAAAAACAGCTGGTTGCACAATAACACATTAACAGACTGTCAAAATTGAAAATCCTGGAACAAACTATGCATTATCATTGCACAACTTGTCACGTTCATCTAAGATCCGACTTCCTCTGAAGAAGAACGCCTCCATGAAGCCCACCTCTTAGCCTCAATGACGTATTGCTATGAGGCAAGAGGCTCAGGGTGGACCAGTGGAGGAGGTGCTTCATGAAAAGCTGCTTTCGGAAGGAGATCTGTGAAATAAGACCAAAGAATGCTAAGAGACAACTGACAGCTCTTATCAGATAGCACTAGGCTTTATTTGTTTGTACCTTTCTTTGCTGCAATGGATGGCAAATGTGTGTGCACAAAAAGGGTAACATTAGCAAAACGATTCCACATAACAGGAGTGATGCGTTTTTTGGTTGTCTAGTCATGCTTGCTTGCAAGGGGTGTTTAAAGATTGTTTATGAAATGAGGCACCTTTAGGTGCTCTGCTGTTAAATGCACCTTTGGGTCCTCCACAACAGTAGAGTGCACTTACAAACAAAAAAAAACAATCAAAAATACTATAAAACAACAAAGCACAATCTGAATGCGGAGCTTCAAGGTGGACTATCTGTGAACGGATGAGTAAGAAAAGATCCAGGTCTTTGCCCGTAGACACTGAGAATCTGTTGTAGGTCCCAGTTGGCATCAATGCTGCTCATGTCCTTCACACATCACACGCATTCCAGAGCAGTGGGAGTATGTTTCATGGAGAGCCAAAAGCTCTGAAACGTAGGTGTCTCTTATGCAGTGGCGTAGCACGGGCAAGGCCACCGGGGTGGTTGCCCCGGGCGCAAACTTCTTAGGGGGCGCAAAATTTTAAAAGAAAAGTGGAAGGGACTCAGGAAGTGCTAATGGTCCACTGGTTAGGGGGCACAATACTTGCCAGCGCCCGGGCGGTCCCGGGCGCTGGCAACCCACGCTACGCTGCTGCGCTTAGGCTTTAATTCTTTTGCTGCTGGTAGAAGAATGCAAAGCGGGCAGGCCTGGGCTTCGCTCATCTTTATACTCAGACCTGGATCCTAGGCGGTCTCTGCCTAAGAATTCTAGGACAGGTGTTTCTTCCAGGACATGAGAACTAAATGATCATACAGCACAAACATCGAGTCACCAAACTGTGCAAAGGGCCACAGCACCAAATCCAGGGACAAGGAGCTGCTTTTACATGAATGCCAGTATGTGCTGTCAGGGAGTGGCAAAAGGAACAATGTAATGAACGAGACCTCCGGTCCCTATTATCATGCTGGGGAGCATCTTGCTGGCCTTAACTAAATTGGTTGTAAGCTTAACACCCTCATGGTCCCCCTGGATCTCAAGTACTCAAAAAACTCAGCTGGGAATTTCCATTGGTTGAATCTCAGTGTCATTCCTCTCTCCCTCAAAATGTTTTTCACATTTTTCAGAATTCTGTTATGTGCAGAGTTTATCTTCACATAAATCAGCATCTTAAAAAGGTATTACCACTTTAATAGCTGTAAAAAAGGGGCGTGTATACATTTTTGCGAATTCAGTCTGACTACACGTGGTAGAAAATCTACCATGGAGATTTACCTGTTGTGGAGCTGTAACCTCTTCTCTAATGCTGAATGAAACATTTCTAAGTTTGTGCTTGACTTGTACAGCATGTCCCAAGGGTGTTATTTCCTGTGTTCCTACTCATCTGTAAAACAATCCTTTTTAGGGTCCGACTCGCCCACAGGGAACTCAGGCAGTCCCTGATGGGCTGGTCTGACAGATCAGTGTGAAGGCTGGTTTTTGGTCTGCTGGACTGGATTTTACCGTTACTTTCTCTGATATCAAAATAAACATTGCTTGCAGTAAGCTCGAATCCATTCAGCCTTCCATACCTTGCAAAACACGTACACAGCGTGCATTTAAGAAATTCAAAACTCGCCCACTTTGCACATACCAGTTAGCTTTCTTATTCACTAATGGGGGCGCCTTCATCTTGGTTACTGGGCACATTTTCTGTTCCAGTCCAACCCTGATAATAGTCAAACACAGACTGAAATAATCAATTGGTACCCACAAGTAATAGGTATGTGGACTAATATTTGAAAAACAATCTTCAGAAATTAGTGCGAAAGAAGCTCTTTAATTGGCTATATCATTTAATACAGTATATTAACGACAGTTGGGTGATAAACTGGCAATTCACGTAGACTTTCATTCAAATTGTACATACCATATCGGTTGGTCAAGTCTTATTTGTGAACCATCTTAATATTTTGCCTGCTATATAATTTCCCTTTGACATTGTCACAAGCTTTGGTAAAATAACATAACATGTATTTGCAAAGCGCACGTTCACCCAAGGGAATAACAGATGTTTATTCTTACTCAACGGTACTCATTTTATCAACCTAAGAAGGATGAAAGGCTGAGTGGGCCTGCCCGGATTCGAACTTGTGACCATCATGTCAAACACAGGCCCCTACAGTGGACACATTAGTCCACTGAGCCACCAGACCTGGCTTCAAATAGCCCACTATACATTCTTAATTCTGAAAACGTGTTGCTACTAGTAGCCCATAACCCTGATTGAACCAACTGGCATGAATCTTGGGATTTTCCTTTGGATCAAATGCCAATATACTCTGCTCAAGTAGTGCATTATGCACAGCATTCACATTGCCATTCATGTACTCCTCTTTGCTGGTTATAATGATAGCTCTATCCTTTTGGCAATCTATATTTTTTATGGTTTAAAAAAGTGCAGCAAAATTATAGCAACAACAAAAAATCATTGATCTATTAGCCTAGAAATAATCAAAACATTTACCAATAGCCAACTGCATCATTGTTTTATGTCAATAGTATACAATGTCATGTTTCTATTGCACACAGCCTAATCATAATGGATCCAAACACTTAATACCAGACTTTGTGCATCACCTGTTAAAAATAAAACTAGCACAAGGCCAAAAGGTCTTATTTAGAAACGAGATAAATGCATACATCATAACTCTCTTCAGTTTTCAAGGGCACGCTCAATACAAAACTTAGGGCCTTAATTACAATAAAGTGACTCAGCGCGGTGCCGCAAGTCATTTTGCTGTGCCACACTGAGTCTCTTACAAAGCACAGGGATGCATCATATCTACAACAATATGATAGATCCCTGTGCTTCCCCCTGCGCTGGCGCACAATTGGCTGCCATGCGCCGATGCATGCGTCTGCGTTGCGGTGAGATTGTTTTCATGCAGGAAGGGATACCTTCCTGCACATAAACAAATGAGGTTTTTCCACTTCTATGTGTGCTGCTTAATGCAGCACACATAGAAGTTGAAAAACTTCTTTTTTTAAGGATTGTTTATGTGCAGGAGGGGACACAAGAGGTGATTTCCTCTTCCTATGTGTGCTGCAGAATGTAGCATGCATAGAAAGAGGGAAAAACAAGGCGAACCATTGCGCCTCGCTGCTCCTCCCCTCAGGTGGCGCAGCATTCTGACGCATTTCCAGGTTTACAAAGTCTAGTAAATCTGGAAACACGGCAGAATACATGGGAGTTGCGTGGGAACACACACAGCAACACCCATGTCACGCCCCTTTCACGTAAAGGGTTCGTGAGAAGGGGCCATATTTACAAGGACACGAAGAGCCACGCAGGGGGGCTTTACGTGTCCTTGTAAATATGAGGCAGCAGGTTGCGATGTCGGTGCATCACAAAAAGTGTCGCACCGGTGGCACAACCGACTTGTAAATCTGCCCCACAGGAGCCAATTTCGAATTTTCTGGAGAGGGTACTCTCTCTCAAGGGCGATGGATTACCCTCTCTACCAAATTAAATGGTCCACCCAACGGATTTACAGTCAGTCGAATTTTATGTATGTCAGCAACAGAGACTCTTTCTCGTCACGTATATACTCCGACGACGACCTGACGGAGTAAGAGGCATCAGAGGTTTGCTATCACAAGAAGCAAACATGTCCAGTTTGAGGCTAAGTGAATTGCCTCAGTGTCCTCGTTATAGGAAAATATCTCTTTACTTGAGGACACACCTATGCCCCTGTTGTCAAAATACAGGACCCTAGGATATTAATAAAAATATACGGGATGACCTCAAACACCTCCCTGGGTGTCATGCTTTATTATATAATGTTTAAAAATCCCATAGTGAGGTTAAGGAAACATGTTAATTAAATGCCATGGTTTTTAGGGAACTGATGAACTTTGGAGGAGTTAAAGAAACAAAATATATTTCTACAAATATATAAAACAAATACACGATTATGTAATCTATATAAATATTTAAAAACAAAAACACCACCTCTGCCTGACAGCAAGCTGGAAGAGAAGCGTATGACAGTAGGGTTACTCCTAGTTTCTTACTCCAGATGCTGTATGGAACTGCTACAGCTGCCATGATCATGATAGGCCCATACGATGCTACAGCAGCCTTGATCATCTTAAGCCCTGTCGAGTCAACATCTACCTTAGGCCCAAATCAGGGTTGCATCTGGTGTGACCATGCCAAGTGGAACTGCAAAAGTTATTGGTGGGCTGCATCACTGCAACTGCCAAAGACTACTGTGGCCTAGTCTTCACCTTTGCCAGGACTGCAGCCTCAAGAGAGTGAAACTGGGTGGGTATGTAGACGGACGCAGCCCACATTCGAGTTCCCTGGCAAACTTGCGAACATCCTGCTCACTGTGCACCACGGCAATAGGGGTGGAGAGGCCACCTGTTGGACCTGGCCCTTTCGGCAGGGTCATCCCCAAACCTTTTGCCTTCCTCCATCTATCTTTTGCTAAATTCATTTTCAATGGTCTAAGGACTCTGTGCACTTTACCACTGCTACCCAGTGCTGCTTGTGCTCTTTGCTTAAAACATGGTAACATTGGCTTATACCCAATTGGCATATTTAATTTACTTGTAAGTCATTAGCAAAGTAGAATTACATGTGCCCAGGGCCTGTAAACTAAATGCTACTAGTGGGTCTCCTACAGTATATGTTAGACGTAGCATCATTGGCGTGGTTCTCCCTTCCATTTTTTGCTGTTGCCTCCTGTGTTTTTGCTATGTTTTTGCTGGTCTAGATGCTTTGGGCACTTTGCCACTGCTATTCAGTGCCAAAGTGCAAGTGCTCTCTATTGTAAATTATTGTAATGGATTAGTGACTCCATGATTGGCTTATATGATTTACTTGTCAGACCCTAGTACAGTGCACCATGAGTGCCCAGGGCCTGTAAATCAAATGCTACTGGTGGGCTTGCAGCACTGGCTGTGCCATCCACAGAAGCAGCTTGTAAAATGTGGCTCAGGTCTGCCATTGCAGAGCCTGTATGCAGGCTGGGGCTGCCATGTCGACTTGGCAAGTGTACCCACTAGCAAGGCCCTAAACCTTCCCTTTTCTACATGTTAGTCACCCCTAAGGGAGGCCAAGGGTACCCCCATGGGCAGGGTGCATTGTATGTCGGAGCCAGATGGGCGTTATCCTATGGCCGGGAAAGGTCAGGAAGGCTTGACTGGAAGTGGTCTGGATCCATCTATGGATCCTTGGGGCCCGACTGGTGCTGGGGGTGAAACTGTCAGCGGAAGAATAGTAGAGGACCCTCCTGAATCCCCAGGGACCAAGGGCACCTTAGACATAACTTATCTTACTCAAATCACCTAAGCCAAGGCATAGACGTAACCACAGTAAAGTGCTGTAATGGGGTTATAAAGCATACCTTGTGTTCTACAAAACACC
Source organism: Triturus cristatus (assembly GCF_964204655.1). NCBI lineage: Eukaryota > Metazoa > Chordata > Amphibia > Caudata > Salamandridae > Triturus > Triturus cristatus. The sequence goes on from NC_140591.1 coordinate 1,366,326,204, forward strand.
TTAAATAAATGAATTATTGTCCTGGCTTTGAATCCAGCACAGACTTTTCAAATTCTTATTTGAACAGTGAAAGTGTTAACATTTCACTTTCCTGCTGAATTTCTTTCTGCATGTTCCTGTTTTGTGAAGATAAAGACGGTTTGCCCATGATGCACACATAAGTCATAAGTTACTTATGTATCCTATAACTGCCTATTATGTGGTTTGTAATGATATTAATTTCCTACGTTCAATAATCTTTATACCTTGCTTTGCAACACATCCAATGCTCATTCCTAAAGATGCGTCAGTGAGTCATAGTAATTAGACAGTGGAACTTCCGCGTTCCTCCCCAACCCTCTGCCACTAGGCTAGATATTAGAAGACGTTTGATGCATAGGAGCGCTCAGATCTCTTCCTGCAGTGAGGCACACGAGTAATTCAGATTTTCCACAGGTAGGCTAGGTAGAAAATCATGATTTTATTAAAGACACGGAGGCTGATATTATGCGTTGATATTAGTTTAATTAAGCCACTGAACGAGTATTTTTTAATGTTCATGGGTACGTTTTTGTTTATTTTTTTCAAGGATTGTCCAATGTGTTCCAAAGCTTCAGTGGAACAAAGACAATTGCAGGGGGAGGGGGGAGGACGTTGGGGGCTACGGGGGCACACAGAGGAATTAAAGGAATTCAAGTGTCAATCATTTCATTTAGCACCATGAAAAAGAATACAGCAGCTTTCATGAAATATGCTCACACTATTCCTAGCCATGCAATATTGTGTACTTGACAAGGATGAAACCACTCCATTTTTAATCCTCCCTGCATCGAGCCGCCACTCCATCTCTCTCTCTCTCTCTCTCTCTCTCACGCACGCACGCACGCACACACACACACACACACACACACACACACACAGAACAGTGCTGCCCTCAGGCGGGCATTTAACTCCCGCAAACGGAGGTTATTATAGGTGTCCTGGAGGACGAGTTAACTCCTGCACCATGTAAGACACGCTGGCGAGCTCTAGGCTTCCACTGAAGATAATGGTCCAGGCTTCGGTGTGAAAATAATGTCTCTGGTTCCTTCGAATCTAACATGGGTCAGTTACTTAAAGCTGTGTTGAAACAGCTGCACTTTAAAGGTTGAGCCGCAGTAAGAGATCAAACAATGACCTTCAAAACCAATTTGAATGTTAAAACTATCAGGGCATGATGTGAACAGCACGAAAACTGAATACATCATGTGACACATGCTTTTTTATGCCTGTGTTTTCTCTTTGCACACATTACAGCATGAACAGATGTACCGTGTGGGCAGCACATCATGAATCCCCCCCATGGGTAGTAGGGGCTTCTTTTAATGCTACAACAGAACTCACTCCATAATTCTGCATGTGCAATTTCCTCCAGTTCGCACCAGGAGGAAATTGCATGCACAAGACTGGAGTGTGAGTAAACCCATTCGAAAAATTAGTAACAAAACACAAATTGCCTTCTTATTTCCTATTGTGTGGCAAGATCAACAATCTTTCAGTGACGTATCCACTTGATATAAAGTACTTTAGGAGACGTAATTAATAAGCCATTATAGCATTTCTTAATTAATCGTGTAAATAAAAATACCACCACGTAAGACTTGGTACGGAAAATTAAATAGATTATGAACAATATGCAAATATTTATAAAAACATTAAAATCATCAGTGCAAAACGTGCTCACACGGTGAAAAAGTGAAAAAACAATGCAGTACATTTGTGCCCATATGTGTACTCTGGACAAGAGAACTGGTGCCAGACTTGCTAAAATGCTGAATTTCGTTATTGGGAGTCATCAATAAAAGTCTGTATTAAGTCATTAATTTCTGCTCTCGGCAGCTGAATGCATTTAATGTACTTATTGTAAAACAGCCAAGTTTCTGGTGGGGATGAGGACGTAGAATCAGGCGGTAATGTAATTGTGTTGTCAGCGCCAATCAAGCTCATGAACAAAATGAGTAAAAGGAGCCTGTGTCCTCCCACCATGGGCACGAGTAGTGGCGCGTAGCACAAAAATTATAATTTAGTCCAAAAACCAATTAGATAACATGCACAAATGTTATTTCTACTGGGGGTTGAGGCTTTTATAGCCACAGTGTTCTGAATAAAATTGTGCAAATTGTACCTTCACCTTGCAACTGTTGTCTCTTATGCTATTAATTAAAGTAGTCATAATTGTGGTTGCATTGCAGGAGAACATTTTGTAAATGGATGCATCTACCTGAAATGACACCTCAGACATAGACATTTGATGATAGAATGTGCTTCTATTAATTCATAGTTGAGATTTCCGATGCTCCATTAGTTGGATTTCTGTGGAAGGTGGATGATATTAATCTCGCTTTGTTCCAAACTCACAGGATTTACATTCACAGTCCACAGTCTAGACTTACTCTAGAACCCCTGGCCGATGTCTCTTTGCTGTCCGCTTGGAAGCGGGGAGGAGAGAAAATCAACGTTAGCCAATTATACATTCCAGTTCCAATAAACCATAAATCACAGATACCTGATTCAAAGTTAGTTAGTTTATTACAAGGCCAAGAACAACTGGACATACAAACACCTCAGAATGAGGGTGTAGAAATACATTGGAACTAATACAAAGCCAAACCTACGGGTAAAGTTAAGATGAGGCAGCATACATAGAATGACTAATTCCAGGCTCAGGACGCAGAATATTATCACTCCCACATCCAAAGTCCCCCTCATTGGACGTTCGTAGGTAACGAGCATTAGTCTGTCCCTACAATATCGCTAATATGACATCTGTACTTAGCATTTCCCCAGGAAAGGCCTAAAAAGGTATTAGCATGTGAAGCCTTCCTCAGAAGACCATTCTCTTTCTTTTAGTGGGTCTAGTAGCATAAAGCTCATCCTCTCAAGGCAAGGCATAAGTCCCTGGTCTCTGTCTCTAAATCCAACACAACACTGGAACGAGACTTCTCACAATGCCACATAACATCACCCCATCTACGCAAGACAGCTCCTCAAAGGTAACCTTCCATGTGGCAGCAATGCTCCCAGGCCTGGGCTCGATGACCTCGATTCCCAGGCTCTCTCCGGGGGGAAAGAACACCATCCCACATTATCAGCATCGCCGTTCAGTGTATCTTCTCCTCCCTAAGCCTAACTCCTAAAACAAAGACATTATTCTAACTAACAAAGATGCGTTTCTCAATCTGCAACAGAAAACATGAGAAAGCACAAGTTCTGCATACACGTAAATTCTACTAGCGATTCTAGCTCAAGAGCGTCAGGGAGAAATACACATCAGGCCTACAGAATTTGGTCAACATAAGAAACAGCACGTAAACTCATAAAACACACATGTGCAAACGTAATCATTATCACTGAGCACATTTATCAATGCATTTCACAGCAAACAAATTATAACGTTCATTAGTCATGTAGAATTCTTCACATTAAGGCTTTCATCTAATCATGTAATTAAAATGCGAATTTCTCCACGTTATACGAAAATAGGTCAATCACTTCACCTTACACATTATTACGGTATACATCCTAATAGCACAAATGTTAACACGTTAAGGATTATATGCGGGTGCAGGCTACCCATGATTATAATGCACCTCTAGAAACGACAGAGCATTTTGCGCTCTATCACATGGAGAACATGCTAGTGAGCTGTATTTGACTTTAAATATAATGACATCATTCTCAGATGCATCAAAATGCTTTACAGCCATGATGATGACCCTTAGCTTTGAACAAGTGGCCAAAATGTCAGCTTTGAAAGACAAAACCATGCTCTTGCCACTTCTTGTTTACAGCATGACTTACTGCCCTCTTTTAATGTTATTTCTTCGCTACTCTCTGGAGTGTTTGTCCCTTTATATTGAGTACTTTCAACCTACACTATAGGTCAATCAATTTTTCTTTGCATTTGGTCTGTTTGACATTACAGTCCAAAAGGTAAAAATAGTTATATATCCTATGGTGCATAGTGAAAAGGAGCAAGCAAGAAAAAAGTAGAAAAAGATAGGTTAGGGATAACAAGCAAGTTTTTAGTTGCAAGTAATGCTGGGAAAAACTTTATAATTCATTATTCCTTTAAGTTCAAAGAGTTTTATTGAAAGAAAAACAAGGTGTCAATGCAAAGTATACAATGTTAATCTTGCACTAGTACATTTCAAGCTTTCTACATAAAAAGTATGAAAAATTGGACTATCAATACAGAACTGAAAACAGAAAAAAGCAAAATAAGTGAAACATAAATGTCTTTAAGGTACACGTATGAAACTTATGGAACCATTAGGGAAGTCAAGGTGGTTTAAGAACTTCCCGTTGAGAAGGTTTTATTAGAGAGCATCTCTTGGCATTAACATCAATATGTGTTGTAACAGGCGACCACAAGTCAGCTTGTTTCGTAGCCATTTGAAGGGGATACACAAAGGCAGTATCTAACCTATGGTTGTGACAAACAGTAAACCACCAAGCCTTATAGGAGATTTTCGTAAAATCTTTCCAATTAATGGTAATTTGTTGGAAGGCAATCGCTAATAGTAAATCAATAATTTTAACATTAAGTGAAACATTATCCCAAATTGAAGAAAGACTGCCTAAAAAAATATGAGTAAAAGAAAAAGAAAATGTAGTGTCAAAAATTAAGTTAATTTGAAACCATACTTGCGTCCAGAAATTGTGAACATGTGAACATGTAAATAACATATGAAACAGGTCAGCATTGGGGGTCAAACAAGTCCAACATGTACCCGGAATGGTTGAAAACCTTTTGCATAATGTAGCTGTCGTAAATAAAAGTCTGTTATAAACAAAGAATATTGTCTGCGTAGTATTTTCAGCCCTGGAAGATTTACGTATTTTGGTCCATATGCCTTTCCAGAGTGATAATGGCCAGCATGTAGTAAAGTCTCGTTCCCTAGCCTCTTCAATTTTTGTTTTCTGTCTATCAATATCAACGCCTTGCAGATGGGTATAGATAGTAGAGGTTCTGGGTGCGGTCATTAATAAGGTATGAAGTTGTGAGGAGGTTTCTGGGATTGTAGAGGCATAGTGTATAGTAAGTAAGTGGGAGTAAGAATCCTACACAGTTTTTTAAAATATGTTGTATTTATGGAAAAAGGAAGCCGGTAGAGTGAATACCTGCTTAAGTGTAGTAAAAGGCAACAATTCTGACTCTGAAAATAGCTGATGAATCCATACTAAACCTTTATCTCTCCAAGTCCTCCAATGAAAAGGTTTATTATGAATCAATAAATTCTTGTTATGCCAAATTGTTGAGTTTAGAAAGGAGTCTTTAGTAACGTGGGTGGAGTGAGAAGGCAAATGAAGTAATTTGGAAGTAGGTTTTATTATGGGAGTTGAGATAGCTTGTGGTTTACGTGAAAAAGAAAGATATTCACGAAATGAGTAAGGGGATAAAAAAAGACGTTCTGTTAAAGTCCAAAGAGGACAATCATCTGTGGACTCAAGCAACCACAAAGAAGCCTGACGTAATAAGAAAGCTTTCTGATAAGCCTGGAAATCCGGAAAGTTAACTCCACCTTCTGATTTAGGGCGAATCAATTTTAGTATAGACATTCGAGGCTTCTTTTTACACCACAAGAAGGAAAACAAAATGGAGTTGACTTTCTTAAATAATTTAGTTGTGATTGGGACCAGGATAGTTTATAGAACAATGGGCGATAACATCATCTTTATGGTGTTTAAACAACCCTACCAGGACAAATAAAGGGGGTGCCATTTAGAGGTCAATTCTGAAATCTTTTGAATACATCTATCCATACATAATGCTACCGTTTTTGAGATTGAAGATGTAAAGTGTAAACCTAGATATTTAATATGACTAGGGCTCCATTTGAATTGAGAAGCTTGAAATTCTGAGCTAAAAGTATATTTTGTTAACGGTAATATTTCACATTTATCATTGTTTAATTTGTAGCCAAATATGAGGGAATAATAATTCACTTCCGCCAAAAAAGCCGGAATTGAATCTTCTGGTCTGGACAGAAAGAGCAAAATATCATCAGCATAGGCTGCAAGTTTAATATGAACTTTTGAAATTTGAAAACCATATATGTTTGGGTTCTGACGTAATTTGGACAAGAATGGTTCTAGGGCCAAATTGAATAAGAAGGGAGAAAGAGGACAACCTTGACGCACACCCCTGCCCAAGTTGAAAAATGGGGAAATTAAGCCATTAGCGCAAACTGCGGGACGGGGATTAGAGAAAAGAAGGGATAACAAACTTATAAAGTTAGGGCCAAATCCAAACCATTTAAGAGTGTAGAAAAGATATTTCCACTCAACTCTATCGAATGCCTTTTCGGTATCTAATGCAATTGCTGCCAGAGAATGGTTAAGATGTGAAGATTTGGATAAAACATCAAAAAAGAGTTGTGTATTGTCTGTAATGACACGTCCCTTGACAAAGCCAGATTGTTCTTTTCCCAACAATTTTGGTAGATGAGAATCTAGACGTATGGCTAAAGACTCTGTGTGATTTCTCTCAAAGTAGTCATTAAATAAGGAGGTAAAGGATGCAGTAAACTTTGGATCTAAGAGGAGTGCGTTGTTGAAACGCCATCTTCCAGGAGCATTGTTTCTGGGCAATAAATCAAAGTCAATTGAAATGGGTGCGTGGTCTGATAGGAGAATAGGACCAATTTCTGCATGTGTGAGGGACTGTGAAATGTTATGGGAGACAAAGACGTGATCAATCCTTGATTGAGTATGATGAACTGGGGAATAAAAAGAGTATTCTCTGGTGGTCGGGTTACAGAGGCGCCATGCATCAAGCAATTTGTGTTGAGTAATGGTGTGAGTAAAAGATTTGTGTGATTTATTGGGGACAAAAGACACTTTAGAATTTCTGTCTACAAAGGGGTCAAACACCTGGTTACAGTCTCCAGCCAATATAACATTTTCATCAATGCAGTTAGAGATTTGCTTGGCTAAAACAGACCAGAAGTAAGCATCTCTGCCGGTGGGTGCATAAACATTGAGAAGAGAAACTGGGACACCTTTTAGTGATAGTTTAACAATAAGCCATCTCCCAGCAACATCTGACTCCTGTGACAATAACGTAATTGAGAGAGAGATTTGCGACACAATATCACAACACCATTTCGTTTACCATCCCCTGGAGAAAAATAAACCTCACCCACCCATCCTTTTTTTAATTTTAAAGATTCAGTATCAGTGAGGTGAGTTTCCTGTAAAAAGACAATATCAGCGTTTAACTTGGCCAGGTGAGTCAAAACCCTCTGTCTTTTTATAGGGGAATTTAATCCCCTAATGTTCCATGAAACTAACTTAAGTGACATAAAATGCTAAAAAAAGAATAGAGATAACAATATGAAATAATAGTCTAATTCAGTGAGGTAAAAAAGGAGTATAGAAATCGATAAAATAGAAAAAAAACAAGCAATTGAAGCCTGAGCCAAAGAAAAGGAGAAATAGCAAAGGACAAATACCAGAGAAAGAACTCCGGTAATTTAGAACTTTGGGAACCATCAAAAGGTGCATGTAATACAGAGATTGAGAAATAGAAAAGAATAAATATGTAGAAGTGGAACAAAGTAAGGAAGTAGTGGGGATGAAAGAAGAAAAGAAGGTATAGTCACCATGAGAAAGAGAATAAGTAAGAGAAACAAGTAAATGAAGAAGGAAAAAGAACTCCATCAAAGCTTTAAAAGGAAGGAATTGTGCGATATAAGGATATTGAAGGGATAGAAAGAAAGAAAAACGTAAATATGTTGAAATAAATAGAATTGCAGTCAAAAGAGTGAGTGAAAGAGTAATATTGATAAAGACACCTGGAGATACATATGCGAGGATAAACAGAACAAAACAAAGAACAAAAGACAAAACACAAAACGTACTTACATAAAGGGAACATGGATGTGGGGATGGGTGGATCCACATGGAGCAGACGAAACCAGATAGATGAGACTGGACTAAACCGAGGAAAAGTCACGCCATGACGAGGACACAGCTAAAAAAGCAAAGGATAACATAGTTAGCACAAATCTGAGTAATGAACGATGAATGAAGATTTGAAAAACAACTGACTTGAGCCAGAAACAACATGACCAGTACTCAATTGTAAAACTAATAATAGTAAGTTAGGGAAAAACCTTAAAAGTATTAGCATTTCCCTGTACTTAAAGGAGCGAACAGAAACCAGATGCGAATGTCAAGGAAATCATGTGATCTGTGAAGAGGAAGGTCTTGAAGAGTCCATAGGATCAGTCTTGTGTGAATTAATGAAACTTTGAAGACGTAGTGGATCTTCATAAGAAGTTGTTCTATTGTTATAAGTAACTTTAAATAGACACGGATGGTAAAGACCATATCTAGCTCCCATGGAGCGTAATCGGGTCTCATGTTGAGGAAAGCTTTACGTCTGGCAGCTGTAGCCCTTGAGTAATCCTATGCGAAGAACAATGTTGAACCAGACCAGGAGATCCGCTGGATATCTTTGGCGGCTGATAGAACTTTCAGTAGATCAGTATATTCAAGGAAATAAAGGATGACTCCTCTTGGCTGCTGTGAAGATGCACCATTAGCAGAAGCTCGACCTAGCCGGTGGGCACGTTGAAAGTTCAATTCAGTGGCGTCTGGTAGGTGAAGGACCTTAGGGAGAAAGGACTTGAAGAAACCAATGGGATCCATACCTTCTGCTCCTTCCACCAGGCCGTAAATGCGTAAATTGTTCCTCCTATTATGGTTTTCAAGGTCTTCAATCTGCTTCTGAAGTGATGAAACTTGTGATTGCATGAACGTAATACTTTTGGTGGTATCAGTGAAAGATGACACAGTTTGCTCCACTGTAGTGAGTCGTGTATCCAAATGAGACCATTTGTCCGATAGGACTTGTAATTTGGAATTTGTTTCTTCAGCAAAGGGTCTGAGAGCTCTTATCTCTTGTAGTAGTAACTCCATTGAGACCGGAGAAGATGGTTTGGGTGGCGAAGGGGGATCTTTTTTCAAACGCTTTACATTTGACTTCCCTGAAACTGCTGGGGTGGGATCCATTATTGTACTGTAATCTTCCAGTGGCAATAGACTAGAGTCTTCCAGTTTAGAGAGTTCTGAGAAGAGCTTTGGTTAAGTTGTGGTGTAGAGAGAGTCTTTTGTCCTACCCATCAAATTATTCAGTAAGAGCAATGAAGTAATACATAAGGAGGAACTCCTTGAGAAGGGGTTAGCAGGCAAAAGGAAAAGTTTGTTGTGTATCGCTCTTTAAACTAGTTGAATGTGTGAGTATGCAGGGATCCTTGTATTCTATTCCGCCTCACTGGCATATACAGCTCTCAATGCTCCTATTGCGAGAATTCAGTTTGACCGGCAGAATGAATAAATAAATAAATAATCCATGCATGAGAAGTAACTAGCAAACGACACCTATGTAAGTAAAGAGACCATATTAGGAAGTATGCCCGTTTCAAAAGTTAGGCAAACTATATGGCGGCTACCTTCTTAACCTCCTAGAGTCTTTGTGCGACTGAGGTAAAAATAGGGCGTATCATTGCAAGAGGACTGTGTTTGAAAAAGGTATGGAGGAGTTTATAATTCAGTTCATGTGGCATTTACAAAGAAAATCGCCTGTTCGCCTTGTCAGGAGGGAGAGAAGCGTCTATAACGCAGTCTGCACTCATAAAATGGCGGCCACGGAGAAAACAGCTCCGTGACAGGGCATTTATCAGTAAAAAAAAATTTTTAAAAGACTTCCTACTGTCCTTGAAAGAGACGTTCAAAGTCTACTGGTGGTGATAACAAGGAGGCAAAGAGGAGTGCGTACTGCATTACATGTGGGTGTTTACAGAGAAATTCAACTGGTTGGCTCGTACGGAGGGAAAGAGGCTTCTATATCGCAATCCGCATACTTAAGATGGCGGCCGCGATGAAAATGGCTCCATGGCGCATTGTATATCGTCCAAAAAGACCTCCTTGCTGTCACAGAGATGCGTTCAAGGTCTCCTGGTGATGAGCAGCAATTCACGGAGGCATCTTCCTGGTTGTCTTCGTGCGAGCAGTTCTTGTAGCGCGTTTTCTCCCGACCGGTCTCTGGAGCCTCACGTAGATGCCGCCATGCTCGTGGGGCGCCAAGACACGCCACCATAATTTATTATTTCTAGTGTAGCTGTTCTGCGGCAACTATTTCATAACTATCAATATTTGATGAATCCAATTGAGTCATTGTAGTTTCTCTCTTGCAGGGGTTAAAGTGATATAATTACCCAGAGTAATGTGATTTCAGTGGGGAAATGTTGGTTTCCTTTTCTTGTATAACATGTCAGGTAATGCCACTCAAGTTCCTTTACTTTGTTTTTGTGCCTTTGTGGTAAATATTTCGTTACCGGTACTATTTTTTATGCGGTAAAGTCTTAGTGAGAATAACTCAGTAAAAATAAGAGGCAGAATCCGTGGTATTAGAGGTTTTAAAGGGCTTTATTCCTATACAAAGGAATCCAATTCGAATTGTGGGCCTTCTGTTCCATCACCACGAAAGTTCAGGAAGGAAGGGCGCATATATTATTGACAGGTAATCATTTTTATAGAAAAGGCATTACAGTGAAACAGATGCAAGAGGCGTGACAGCTGATAATTCAGATAAACTGTACATACGTAACTAATAGAGGCGTAAACATGGGTGTAACTAAAATACGTCATTAAACATGATGTCACAAGTGGGTGGATCCATAGAAGAATCCTGCAATGTCAGCAGAAATATTTGGCAGAGATGCGCGCGCAGCCGCATGACGTGTGATTGACGTGCAACTAGAGAGTGAAGGGGACTTGACATTTAGCTCTACATGTGGAGACAGAAGTCTGGGGTTATGTCAACCTAATCCCAAATCATATCTAATATCCTATGTTTAAAGAACTGTGTTATCCAAAAGGAAAGGTCTCTTAGGATAGAATCTTATTCTATACTGACTATACTGACTGTTAGTGCGTGTACAAGCGTCTAAGTGTCTACACTAGATGCGGGGGGGGTAGGAATATTCCATGGCAACGGGGCTATGAATTACTTGCATGAGGACAGCGAGGCCTGGCCCCTTGCACGGTAGCTGAAGGAATGTTTACCTAAACTACTAGACAGGAATGCATCGGGTGAGGAGCGAAGCAGATAATCTTGAAGGTGAAATACAGTTTTTGGCAGGCAACTGGCTGGATCAGGCACCGTTAGCCGCGCAGGGAGTGGGACAAAGTTCATGGATACAGATGCTGGCTCGGACTGGAGCTTTCAGAGGCAGAAGGCAGAAAAAGGCTTGATGACAGAATTCAGGGCCTACTCGCCTGAATCTGTAAAATGTGGAAAGTGAACCACATAAAGTCGGTGGCCTTTCATACTTAGGAATGGAATATCTGACCCATTCATGGCGGATCTGAAAGAGGACATGTTGACGGTGGACGCACATATATTTGCGTCTTCAAAACTGGAGTAGGAGGGAACATACATGTACTTATAGCATGTACATGGAGCCGTTGGGGTCTACGATAGGGGACATAACTGATCACAAAATTCATATTTCCTCATTCCCTCCTTGTCCCCTACGGACCCTCAGGAGATATCGATCTTCATCAATCCATCGATCTGTTCATATAGCATCATTTGTTCTTCTTTCTTCTTCCGGGATTTTGAATGAAAACTTGGAGGTGGGATACACGATGTGGCACACAGACCACAAATCGCTGGCCCACATTGTAGACATAAGCAGCAACTGAATAGTATGAGAAAGCCAATACCTAGGAAGGATAGGATTCTCCATCCCCAGGCTGACAACACGCCCCAGAACCAACCGGACCAAGTCCAGGTGCCTGGACTCTGGTGTATCTGGCTTATAATCTTATGAAGGCGGGTTATGGCTTTATATACTGACGGCGAATTTTCTGGTATGAAAATGCAACAACTTGATCCGATGACCCTACAAGCTCCGCCCCTATCGGCCAGGATGACGTCAAGGACAAGACGATTTTGAAGCACAACAATCCGCATAGCAGACTGCTCTTCTGTTAAATTGCCTAAAGCGGAAATAGTCTCGTTTACTACTGCTTCAAGGGTTCTTGTTAATCTACGTATCAGCTTACTATTAGTGACTGTACCTATATAGGGAAAGAATCCTTTATTGAAATCTGTGTATTTTTCCCATGCTGTTTCAGTGTAATCGACAATTGGGAGATCTCTCTGTTGTCTATTGTGTACTAAATGGGTATTTCTATGATAATCAGGAGGAGCTAGGAAAACAGGTGGCAGAAGGAATGCTATGTAACAGGTACCATCCCAATCTAGAGGTAGACATATATATGCGGTCTGGCCATATATGAAGTAGGAATGATGGGAAGCTCTAAATGTAGACTTGCCTTGATCACTGAATTTTATTACAGTGGTGCATTTACTGTGGCCCATGTGTATGGAACCATTCTTTTTTATACATAATTCCCCTTTTACTGGGAATACTGACATGGCGGGCAAGATTGGTGTAGCTTCAGATTCAACGTTCAGGATCATGAGGTTAAGTGTAAAATTACCTAATCCATATACTTCATTTTCTAGATCAGTTCCTGTTCTTTTGGGGAGTCCCTCCTTGTTAGGGTAGCAGACCTTAAGTAAAACTAGGTTCAGGTTTCCCCAAACCCAGTTGTCTTGATAAACTGCGGAATTTGAATCTAGGGAATTAATCAAACTAAACCATGCTCCACAGGAGCCATTGTGTGAACGGATATGGAAAGAGGGGCAAAACTCCCTTATAGTTTTGATAGGGAGGGAGTCGGCCACATATCCAACAATTTGTGGCATTGCTGGTCTGATGGGAATAATGTAACATACTAATGAATGTGTTGTTGCGCAGCGCAAATCTATATGACAACTCATGCGGAGGAAATTCGCTAAAAGAATGTTCTGCAGTTATATTGTAAGCATGTTTAAGAATAGGGTAATACATATGCAGTAGTATGCTGGAAAAAATAATCAGAAGACTTAGAAAAAACAAAATTAATAATGTTACTGTGCAGTGACTATGAAACGATTTACAATACGCATGCTTCTTGAGCTGCATCTGATGATTTCTTTCTCTATTCCGGTCTAGAGGATACATGTCAGAGACAAATTCAACCGATTCACCTTGGAGAGGACTTAAACAATCAAATTGTCTGACTTACTAGACCTCAATTTTAGTTTATAAAGTTCTGGTTTGGTTAATTCAACCAAGGGGAGCTTTGAGTCTGTCTTTGAGGGAATACAGGGTTGAGTATTTATATTGGATGGTAGTCCATAAAATTTCTTGATATGACTCGAGTGCAACCACCCTTTGCGACCTTCAATCTTCACGGCAGTCCTTGTGGTCAGTAGAACCAACTGAGGCGACTTCCACCTAGGATCCAGTTGGGTCTTCCGGTCAAAATTCCTGACCAAAACCAGGTCACCAGGAACCACGTCATGGGGCTTCACCTCAGTATTATCGGGAAAAGCTGCGGCTACCTGTGAACGACAAGATTGTAGTGCAGACATCAAGGAAGCCAGGTAATCTGTCAGCATATTACAGTCAACATCAGTTATTTTGCGAGGTATAGGCGTCCCCCACATATTTGGTGGTCTACCGAAGATCACCTCGTACGGGGATAGCCCAGTTCGAGAATGTGCTACCATTCTCATGTAAAAGAGCGCAACTGGTAAGGCTACTATCCAATCGACTCCTTTTTCTCTACATATTTTGGACAATCTAATTTTCAGAGTTTGATTATGGCGTTCCACGAGACCTGCGGCCTCGGGATGCCGGACACAGTGGAATTTCCACTGATAGCCTAACAAAAGGGAAACGTGTTTCATTAGTTCGGATGAGAACGGCTGGCCGTTATCTGAGTAAACAACACGTGGTAAACCGTACCGTGGGAAGAATTCTCGAACTAACTGTTTGGCAGTAGTCGGGGCAGTGTAATCTGAAACCGGGTATGCTTCTGTCCAACGGGAAAGAGCACAAACAACTACGAGAACATATTTGAATCCTCGACATCGTTCCATCTGGATATAATCCATCTGGAGGACTTCAAAAGCGTGATCGGGAGTTTGAAATCCACCCTGTTCTACGGGGATGCTTTTACCTGGATTAAACTGACAACATATCATACAGGTACGAACTTTTTGTTTAGCTGCTGCTCGCAAGTGCTTGTTGAACCAAATGTGTTGAATACTGTCTAGCATAGCTTTTTCTCCTAGGTGCGCTGGACTATGTATTGTGTTAATGATGACTTGGACCATTGAGTCGGGAAGAAACCATATAGATTTTTCCTTCGTCATCCATCCCTGATCTGTTTGGATCCCTCCTAATTCAGTCCATTTCTTTATTTCTTCTGGTGTAGCATGTGTCTGTATGTCAATTACATCAAGGGCGGGATCCTTAACTGTCATGCAATGTGTTGGTGTCGGAACTATTGTCTTTGTCATGTCAGTTGTGTGAGTCTGATTCTGAGCAGTCTGTTTAGCTGTTCTGTCAGCTAGGTCATTACCCTGAGAAATGATATCGGTAACTTTTGTATGGGCTTTGCATTTCATAATCGATATTGCAGTAGGTAGATGAATCGCGTCTAATAGGGTTTGAATGAGGGGTCCGTGCTGGATGTGGGCACCGTGAGAAGTTAAATAACCTCTCTCTCGCCACAGCACGCCGAAGTCATGGACGACTCCGAATGCATAACGTGAATCTGTGTATATGTTGACTTTCTTATTTTTGGCTTGAATACAGGCTTGTGTCAGAGCGATGAGCTCTGCTGCTTGAGCTGACAAAATGTTAATACGATTTGTTTCAATGACTTCAGTGTCTGTTGTGACTGCGTAAGCGGCCACTAACTCTCCTGTACTTGTTCTCATACATGACCCATCTACATACAATGTCAAGTCTGGATCTGACAAAGGGATATCTGTCAAGTCTTGTCTGGGTTTCGTCGTGATAGTATGGACTTCGACACAATCATGTGCCAATGGATCTGTTCCGCTCACTGGTAACAGTGTGGCAGGATTTAACGTATTGCAACGTCTGATTGCTATGTGTGGCTGAAACAATGTCAGTTCGTAACCGGTGAGTCTCGCTATAGTCAAGTGTTGTGTCTGTGTGCGGTTCAAAAGAACCTCTACTGCGTGTGGTACTTGTACTGTCAGTTGGTGTCCTAACACTATGGCATCGCTTTGTCTGATTGCTAAAGCTGTTGCTGCCACCGATTTCAGGCACGCAGGAAGTGCCTGAGCTACTGGATCTAATGTACTAGAGAAATAAGCACATGGTTTGTGTGATCCTGCTTGTTCCTGAGTGAGTACTGACAGGGCAGTACCTTCGCGTTCTGTAACAAAGAGTGTAAACTGTTTACTGTAACATGGTGTTGCTAAAACAGGTGCTTGGCATAAAGCTTTCTTTAAGCTTTCAAAGGCATGTGTATGTTCTGGAGTCCAAGGGAGGACAGTCGATGTGGCTGTCTCCTGTGTTGTTAACTGGATGAGTGGTTTTGCTAGAAATGCATATTGAGGGATCCACTGCCTACAGTATGAAGTGAGGCCTATAAAAGCCCGTACCTCCTTTTGTGTCTTGGGTGGTGGCATGTTAGCGATTAACTGGATGCGGTCGGATGTAAGCTGCCTTCCCTCCTTGGACAGCGAGTGCCCAAGGTAAACAACTCGCGGGACACAGAATTGCAGCTTAGAAGGGGACACCTTGTGCCCTTTGTCGGCCAGAAATTTCAAAACCGTCAGTGACGCTTTTTCACATTCAGGTTCGCTTCGGGCGGTGATCAGCAGATCATCGACATATTGAAGCAAGGCAGTGTTAACTGGTGTTAGACCTGTCCGCCCTAGGGTGATCTTCCCTGTTTTTTTCGCCCTTGCCTCATTTTTTTCCACCCTCTTTTTGGTTGGCTCTAGGTCTTCGGGCACCTTACCATTGCTGGTCAATGCTAAGGTGCAGGTGCTCTTTACCACTAAGATGGCTGCCACAGACCCCTGCTACAGCGGAGCGGTCTTTCAAGTAGCGCCCTAGTTGTCAGGAGCTGTCTAGAACCCTTAGGTATTGTGACATCACTAGCCTGGTTCCCCTGACCATCCCTAGTAGGTAGAAGCTCCTGGAACCTTCCGGAATAGAGAGAGGTCACCTGACCTGGGAGTATAAATAGAAAGGGCGGGAAACTTTCTAGTCAGTTGGGAGGGCGTCACTGACCTGGGGAGACCCTGTGCTGGAGTTTTAGGCAGAAGGGGGAGGGGGCACCTATACCACTAGGGGTGACTAGGTCTAGGCCTTGCCCTTTAAGTTGTGTGAGGAAACCTGACCAAACCCACTGACCTGGCCCAGTGTGAGGGAATCCCCAGGGGACCATCCAGAGAGGCCTGACTGACAGCAGCCTCCAACTCAACCCCCCCCCCCCTATCTGCCTTAACCAACCCCTCAACTGGGAAAAGGGCAACGAGCCAACAGGGCCACAAGAAACCACCACCTGAACGAAGGACTGCTGGGGACCTAACCGAGTATCCTACACAGAGCCCCCTCATTGACTCTGTCAGCGCTGTTACCCCCTGCAGATCCCAGCGCTATATGCTAGAGGCCCTAAACTGGATGGGCGCTGTCCTTCCCCTGAGGCGCTGATCCCTGAAGCGCTGTGCGAGAAGCGCTAGTCATTCCCCCACTCACCGCCGCAGCCCGAGTCCTGTCAGCGCGGCAGCTGAGAGACCTTAATTAACTCCACTCACCGCCGCAGCCCGAGTCCTGTCAGCGCGGCAGCTGAGAGACCTTAATTAACTCCACTCACCGCCGCAGCCCGAGTCCTGTCAGCGCAGTAGCTGTGAAGTGTAAATTGGCCCCAAACTCACCGCCGCTGCCCGAAGAAGCTGCAACTGTAAAGAGGGGCTGGCCGTCCCGGTCGCGACCCCTACATCAGCTGAGGAAAATCATCTCCGCGGAAGCACCGGCGGCCGCAGCCGATCTGAGGAGACTCTCCACCATCACGTGACGGGGGTGCCGGCCGTGTCATAGGCCTCGCCCCCGCCCTCATCCAGCCTCCATCTCCCCTCGTCATCACTCCCCGCGAGCTGCTCTGCTCCAGCGGGAGTGAAGCGGGTTCGTGACTCCTTTGACAGTCCCCCTCTGGAGGCGCCAGATCATCGTGACCGACGCAAGGGCCCTGGAGGGCCGAAGAGTGCAGGTAACGTCCCCGGGAAGGGAGCGGAGATTCACGGAGCGCGGGGGCTGCCGAGAAGTGTCCAACTCAAGGGAGGCAGTCCCGCTTCCGCCCTTCCCCGGGAGAGACTGAGACGGTGCCTAAAAGCCTGGGGGGGAGACACCGTGAGGCTCGACCGAGACTGGGCCTGGGGTGCCTGATGAGGCTCAGGGAGGCTTAGGACATACCTGCAATACCTAGGAGAGCGAGTGAGGCTGGGGAGAGCCAGCAAGCAAGCGCTACAGCCCCTTAAGGAATTCACCCCCCCTTGGAGGTGGTTCAAGGAAGCCATACACCCTTGCCTGGGATATAGTCCCCAGTTGCCGAGACTCTGTTAAGGAGGGTTGAAGTGTGGGGGGGTACAGTCATTAATGAATTTCTGCTAATTTACAGTCAATGTTTTGCTCAGTCATTAATGAATTCCTGCTAATTTACAGTCAATGGTTTGCTCAGTCATTAATGAATTCCTGCTAATTTACAGTCAATGTTTTGCTCAGTCATTAATGAATTCCTGCTGATTTACTGTCAATGTTTTGCTCAGTCTTTAATTAATTCATGCCAATTTACTGTCAATGTTTTGCTCAGTCTTTAGTGATTTCATGCTAATTTATTGCCGAGGTTATGCTCCTATCTAAATGAATTCATGCTAGCCTACTTCCTGCTATAAAACGCTACATAAAGAGTCTTGTTCTTAAACACAAGTGGAGTGGTGTCAGATCATTGCGTGCGTTACTCTGCCTAGGTGGATGTGTGTGCTGCACAGCTACTTTACACAGAATGCCTTTGGGTGCCTTCCTGCCACGAGCCAGGCTACCTTTGTGAATTGGCAACCCCAGTTCCAACATAATTTGGTGCTTAGCGGTGGGATGAGATCCTGTAGTTGTGCAGCACCCTTCAGTGAAGCAGAGTACGCCGCAATTGGACACCTAGTGTTTAAGCAAGCATAGCCAGGTGGCCCCTACTGTCTAACGGTGTGCCCAGAGGATTGCCCTAGTTGTTACCTACGTCCTGATATTCACTCATATTGTCTGGGTCCCCACCTGTCAGAATGGAGTTCCAGCTAGCCAACATAGAGGAATACTCGGTGGTTCAGCTGAGGAGTTTCTGTCAGGGGATGGGGGTGGCAGTTGGGAAGAGAGCCAAAGGAGAAGAGCTCCGTAAAGCCTTACAAGCATGGGTATTAGCCCACCCAGAGAGGAAAGGGGACGAGGAGCCAGAGGAGCAAGGGGCATTAGGGGAGGCGGGCACGTCAGGAGAACTAGACCTGCTGCACGTTGATGTCAGTGAAAACTTGTCGCCAGGGAGACGTTCTGGGGCAGGCAGTAGTGTGTCTAGAAGGAGTGCCTCGCCGGAGGAGTATGAGGACAGGAGGGAGGAGAGGTTACTGAGATGGGAGCTTGCAAAATTGGAAAAAGAAAAGGAAGATAAGAGGCTAGCAATGGAAGAAAGGAAGCTTGCGCATGAGCTCCAGCTCAAAGAATTGGAGTTGAGAGCATTACAGATCAGTGCGCAAGGGAATGTAAATGGTGGCAGTGTACCAGAGGTTCCACGGGAGCCTAAATTCTACCTCCCAAAAGATGTGATTGCTAGTTACGGGGTAGGGGATGACATCAACCGGTGGTTGGAGGCATACGAAGTATCCCTGAAGGTCCATGGGGTGCCCACAAGCTACTGGGGGGGTGGCCTGTACCGATATATACCTCCCGTAGTGAGGGACACCCTCTTGTATCTAGAGAAGGTAGACCAAACCAACTATCCGGTGATGAAGGAGGCCCTGCTTAAAAAGTTTGGCCTCACCCCTGAGAGATACCGTCAGAGATTCCGTAGCAGTCACAAGTTGACCACGCAGAACTGGGTGGATTTCTATGATTATGCCCGGAAGGCTTTAGATGGATGGGTGCGTGGCAGCGAGGTGCAGGATTTTGAGGGTCTGTACAACTTATTTCTGAGAGAGCACCTCTTGGATAAGTGTTTTCCGGAGCTGCGCCAACACTTGGTGGACCGCAAGTTGACCGACCCCCGGACACTTGCGGAAGAGGCGGACACTTGGGTTAGTACCCGAGTGACCTTTAAGGGTTCCGGGGCAGATGGCCCGAAGGGTGGACAGAGCACCCCCCAGAGGAAAGAGGGGGGAGATAAAAAGAAGGAGCTCTCCCGAGGCCCACCAAACAGGCAGTTTGGGAAAGGTGTAGGGACCCCCTCTCAGTCCAGTTTCCCAAAGTCCACTCACCCTGACAAGGGTCAACCACCCAGAATAGTCAAGTGCTATGAATGTGGGGAGGTGGGACACTATAAGGGGGATGTCCAGTGTCGCAAAAGAACTCCCGCCCCCACAGGAGGTAAGCCCCCTGGGGTGGCTAGTATAGCGCTTGGGGTGGAGTTGCCCCTAGATAGGGAGGGGGAGTGGACAGGCCTGACCCTTGTCTCACTGGGGGATAGGGAAGAGGTTCCAGTGATTTGCTTACCATCGAATACTGCCAAATACCGGCAGAGGGTGCAGGTGAACGGACAGGAGGTGGAGGCTTTGAGGGACACAGGTGCCAGCATGACCCCCGTAGTAAGGCGGCTGGTGTCCCCGGAGCAGTTGATCCCTGACATGTTCCATCCGGCCGTATTGGCCGATGGCAGCCTGAGTCATTACCCGGTGGCTCAGGTTTCATTTGAGTGGGAAGGAGTCAAAGGCCCCTTAAAAGTTGCCGTGAGCCCTGCCCTGCCAGTGGACTGTCTGCCCGGGAACGACTTGGAGACCAATATCTGGAAGGAAGTGGAGCTACGAGCCCACACAGAAATGCTGGGGTTACCAGGATGGGCCTGTGTGGTCACAAGGTCCATAGCTGCCCGGCAGAGAGCTCACACCGAGTTGGAGCCGGAAAGAACAGCCCAACCCGAAGTTGGACCAGTAGAGGAGATGGCTACCCCCCGTGGGATGGAAGGGGAGCCGGTGGTTGTGGCTCCAGAGTCCGCGGAGGTGGATGTTATTCCTGTGGGGGACCTGCCTATCCCGGCCGGTTGGTGCGTGGAAGGAGGGCCTACCTGGGAGGAATTTCGCCGGGGCCAGAGAGAGTGCCCCACGCTTGAAGGCATGCGGCGACAGGCCACAGCTCAAGCGACTAATAAGGAATCCGGTAATTACCACGTTTACTGGGAGGATGGCCTCCTGTATAGCGAGCCGAAGGTTCCGGTGCATGGATCTTCAAGGGCCTTAGTCGTGCCCCAATGCTACCGGACCTTTTTGCTGGAGTTAGCCCATGAGATACCTCTAGCTGGACACCTGGGCAAGGACAAGACTTTCGCGCGGTTAGTCCCGCATTTTTATTGGCCCAGGATGAGAGTTGCCTCTGACACCTATTGCAAGACCTGCAAGACATGCCAGGCAAGTGGCAAGACAGGAACCAAGGTGAAGGTCCCCTTGGAACCGCTTCCGGTGGTCGGGACCCCTTTTGAGCGGGTCGGGATCGACATTGTGGGACCATTGGACCCTCCGACCTCTTCGGGACACCGGTTCATCCTGGTGTTAGTGGACCACGCCACCCGGTACCCGGAGGCCATTCCTCTGAGGACCATCACTGCACCCGGGGTGGCGCGGGCCCTAATGGGGATCTTTACCCGAGTGGGATTCCCCAAGGTCGTGGTGTCGGATAGGGGCACAAATTTCATGTCAGCCTATATGAAGGCCATGTGGAAGGAGTGCGGGGTGACCTATCGGTTCTCCACTCCTTATCACCCCCAAACTAACGGACTCGTAGAGCGTCTTAACAAGACCTTAAAGGGGATGATCCGGAGCCTGCCAGAGGACTTGAGGCGGAAATGGGACATCCTCCTCCCTTGCTTGCTATTTTCGTACCGCGAGGTGCCGCAGAAGGGAGTCGGGTTCAGCCCCTTTGAGCTGCTCTACGGCCATCCCGTTAGGGGGCCCCTCAGCCTTGTCAAAGAGGGATGGGAGAAGACTTCGATGAAGCTTCCCCGGGATGTTGTCAGCTATATGCTGGCATTCCGCAGCCAGATGGCCAAGCTGTGGAAGGAGGCCTCAACCAATCTAGAGGCCAGTCAAGCCGTCATGAAGGAGTGGTATGACCGCAACGCTCGGACGGTGGAGTTGGATGCGGGACAGAAGGTGTGGGTCATGGAGCCTGGGGAGCTTAGCACCCTCCAGGACCGGTGGACTGGTCCGTTCGAGATTGTGGAGCGACGAGGCCAGAACACCTATATAGTAGACTTGAAGACCCCCCGGCAGCCCCATCGGGTGTTCCACGCCAACCGCCTGAAGCCGCACCATGAGAGATCGGAGATGACCCTCCTTATGGTGACGGATGGGAGCGAGGAGGAAGAGAGCGAGCCTCTTCCTGACCTTCTGGCGGCTCAAGAGAAGGATGGTTCGGTAGAGGGAGTGGTCCTCTCCCCATCCTTGACCCCGGAACAACGGAGGGACTGCCGCCAGGTACTGGAGCAGTATGCCTCGTTGTTCTCCCTCACGCCTGGACTCACGCAACTGTGTACCCATGATGTGGACACAGGGGACAGCCCACCGGTTAAAGCCAAGTCTTATCGGCTGTCCGACAAAGTGAAGAATAGTATCCAGGGTGAGGTGACCAAGATGCTGGAGCTAGGAGTTATTGAGCCCTCCAGCAGCCCTTGGGCAAGTCCGGTAGTGTTGGTGCCGAAAGCGGCCCCACCGGGCACCACACCAGAACTTCGGTTCTGTGTGGATTATCGGGGTTTGAATTCCGTCACCAAGACGGACGCTCATCCGATCCCTCGGGCGGATGAGCTGATTGACCGGCTGGGAGCAGCCCGGTACCTTAGTACCATTGACTTGACGTCAGGGTACTGGCAGATTGCCATGGCGGACGGAGCACGGGAGAAAACGGCGTTCTCCACCCCGAGGGCCACTTTCAATTTAAAGTGATGCCCTTTGGGCTCAAGAATGCTCCGGCCACGTTCCAGCGGTTGGTGAACCAGGTGCTATCTGGCATGGAGTCCTTCTCAGCGGCCTACCTGGACGACATAGCTGTCTTCAGTAGCGGCTGGGAGGACCATCTGCAGCATCTCCAGGAGGTGCTGCGGGCTCTGCAACGAGCTGGTCTAACCATCAAGGCCAGATCGGACAGGGATCTGTCGTTTACCTGGGACACCTGGTGGGCGGGGGTAAGGTGCAGCCCCTCCAGGCCAAGATTGAGGCCATATTGGCCTGGGAGCCCCCCAAGACTCAGACTGAGGTCCGAGCTTTTCTCGGCCTCACTGGATATTACCGCCGGTTTGTCAGGGGGTATGGAACCATCGTTGCCCCCCTGACTGAATTGACATCTAAAAAGCAACCACGGAAAGTCAACTGGACAGCTGCTTGCCAGGAGGCATTTGACACCTTGAAGCATGCGATGTGCACCGCCCCGGTGCTTAGGACTCCTGATTACACCAAGGAATTCATCGTGCAGACAGACGCCTCTGAGCATGGCATAGGCGCTGTGCTCTCGCAACTGAACCAGGATGGCCAAGACCAACCGGTGGCCTTTATATCTAGAAGGCTCCTTCCCAGGGAACAACGGTGGAGCACCATTGAACGTGAAGCCTTTGCGGTGGTCTGGGCGTTGAAGAAGTTGAGACCATACCTTTTTGGTTCTCACTTCCTCATACAGACCGACCACCGCCCCCTTCGCTGGCTCATGCAAATGAGAGGCGAGAACCCAAAGTTGCTAAGGTGGTCCATTTCCCTACAGGGGATGGACTTTCGGGTGGAACATCGGCCCGGAGTTGACCACGCCAACGCGGACGGTCTCTCTCGGTTTTTCCGCCTTAGCGAGGAGAGCTCCCTAGAGGTTGGGTAGGTCTCCCCACTTTCGGCTGGGGGGGACGCCTGTTAGACCTGTCCGCCCTAGGGTGATCTTCCCTGTTTTTTTCGCCCTTGCCTCATTTTTTTTCCACCCTCTTTTTGGTTGGCTCTAGGTCTTCGGGCACCTTACCATTGCTGGTCAATGCTAAGGTGCAGGTGCTCTTTACCACTAAGATGGCTGCCACAGACCCCTGCTACTGCGGAGCGGTCTTTCAAGTAGCGCCCTAGTTGTCAGGAGCTGTCTAGAACCCTTAGGTATTGTGACATCACTAGCCTGGTTCCCCTGACCATCCCTAGTAGGTAGAAGCTCCTGGAACCTTCCGGAATAGAGAGAGGTCACCTGACCTGGGAGTATAAATAGAAAGGGCGGGAAACTTTCTAGTCAGTTGGGAGGGCGTCACTGACCTGGGGAGACCCTGTGCTGGAGTTTTAGGCAGAAGGGGGAGGGGGCACCTATACCACTAGGGGTGACTAGGTCTAGGCCTTGCCCTTTAAGTTGTGTGAGGAAACCTGACCAAACCCACTGACCTGGCCCAGTGTGAGGGAATCCCCAGGGGACCATCCAGAGAGGCCTGACTGACAGCAGCCTCCAACTCAACCCCCCCCCCCCCTATCTGCCTTAACCAACCCCTCAACTGGGAAAAGGGCAACGAGCCAACAGGGCCACAAGAAACCACCACCTGAACGAAGGACTGCTGGGGACCTAACCGAGTATCCTACACAGAGCCCCCTCATTGACTCTGTCAGCGCTGTTACCCCCTGCAGATCCCAGCGCTATATGCTAGAGGCCCTAAACTGGATGGGCGCTGTCCTTCCCCTGAGGCGCTGAGCCCTGAAGCGCTGTGCGAGAAGCGCTAGTCATTCCCCCACTCACCGCCGCAGCCCGAGTCCTGTCAGCGCGGCAGCTGAGAGACCTTAATTAACTCCACTCACCGCCGCAGCCCGAGTCCTGTCAGCGCGGCAGCTGAGAGACCTTAATTAACTCCACTCACCGCCGCAGCCCGAGTCCTGTCAGCACAGTAGCTGTGAAGTGTAAATTGGCCCCAAACTCACCGCCGCTGCCCGAAGAAGCTGCAACTGTAAAGAGGGGCTGGCCGTCCCGGTCGCGACCCCTACATCAGCTGAGGAAAATCATCTCCGCGGAAGCACCGGCGGCCGCAGCCGATCTGAGGAGACTCTCCACCATCACGTGACGGGGGTGCCGGCCGTGTCATAGGCCTCGCCCCCGCCCTCATCCAGCCTCCATCTCCCCTCGTCATCACCCCCCGCGAGCTGCTCTGCTCCAGCGGGAGTGAAGCGGGTTCGTGACTCCTTTGACAGTCCCCCTCTGGAGGCGCCAGATCATCGTGACCGACGCAAGGGCCCTGGAGGGCCGAAGAGTGCAGGTAACGTCCCCGGGAAGGGAGCGGAGATTCACGGAGCGCGGGGGCTGCCGAGAAGTGTCCAACTCAAGGGAGGCAGTCCCGCTTCCGCCCTTCCCCGGGAGAGACTGAGACGGTGCCTAAAAGCCTGGGGGGGAGACACCGAGAGGCTCGACCGAGACTGGGCCTGGGGTGCCTGATGAGGCTCAGGGAGGCTTAGGACATACCTGCAATACCTAGGAGAGCGAGTGAGGCTGGGGAGAGCCAGCAAGCAAGCGCTACAGCCCCTTAAGGAATTCACCCCCCCTTGGAGGTGGTTCAAGGAAGCCATACACCCTTGCCTGGGATATAGTCCCCAGTTGCCGAGACTCTGTTAAGGAGGGTTGAAGTGTGGGGGGGTACAGTCATTAATGAATTTCTGCTAATTTACAGTCAATGTTTTGCTCAGTCATTAATGAATTCCTGCTAATTTACAGTCAATGGTTTGCTCAGTCATTAATGAATTCCTGCTAATTTACAGTCAATGTTTTGCTCAGTCATTAATGAATTCCTGCTGATTTACTGTCAATGTTTTGCTCAGTCTTTAATTAATTCATGCTAATTTACTGTCAATGTTTTGCTCAGTCTTTAGTGATTTCATGCTAATTTATTGCCGAGGTTATGCTCCTATCTAAATGAATTCATGCTAGCCTACTTCCTGCTATAAAACGCTACATAAAGAGTCTTGTTCTTAAACACAAGTGGAGTGGTGTCAGATCATTGCGTGCGTTACTCTGCCTAGGTGGATGTGTGTGCTGCACAGCTACTTTACACAGAATGCCTTTGGGTGCCTTCCTGCCACGAGCCAGGCTACCTTTGTGAATTGGCAACCCCAGTTCCAACAACTGGCATGTGGATACTGTCAAGTTCTCGTTTCAGTGCTTGGCTATAGATGCTGGGGCTTTCTGTAAATCCTTGAGGTGCGCGTGTGAATTTAAAACTTCGTCCATTTAAACTGAATCCGAACAAATATTGACTTTCCGGATCGATTGGGACACTAAAGAAAGCATTCTTGAGATCAATTACAGTGAAAAACGTTGTTTCTGAGTCAATAGCTGTTAGTAATGAAGAGATATCTGGGACCACGGGGTATTGTGGCACAATACATTTATTTAATTCGCGCAGATCAATAACTAATCGATATACTGGTGGAGCGTTTGGATCCGTTCTTTTAAGAATCGGAATTATCGGAGAATTACATACATTGGAGTCAGTTACGACAACCACTCCTTGTGCAATGAGCTCGTCAATGATTTGCAGTAAAGCCACAACAGCATCGGGTGGTAACTTGTATTGTCGTATTCGTGGTAGTATTACTCCTGTTTTTAGAGTGACACAATATGGTGTAATATTCATGCAACCAACATCAGTGGGGCCTTGTGCCCATAAATGTGTAGGTAAATTCTGCAGTCGTTGATCCATGTCTCTGGACACGTAGTGACCTTTAAAGTCACGTAAAAATAGTCGTACTCCTTCCGGAGAACAACATATTATAGCTCCTAGAGCTTTCAATGTTTTTATTCCTAACAAGTTTTCTGGACATGATTTAGTGAGCAATAAATCTGTAGTACGTGTCAATGGACCGACTGTAAGTGGAAGAGGTTGTGTTACGTCATTTATTATAGGTTTTCCTGAGAATCCAAGGGAAATATTCTGTGAGCCTGAGAGGGGTGCCCCTGGAACTTCACTGCGTCTTATAGTTGTTCTGCTTGCCCCTGTATCAAGTAAAAACTTTCTGTCTTCCCCTAATAGTTCACTATGTACATAAGGTCCCTCTTGGTCTACAGGAACCTCAATAAGGGGTAAGCCAACTTCCCTCTCTAGGCTATTTCATGAGTATCGCTGATAATCGGGATAATCTGCTTGTGCATACTGATACATCTGTTGTGTTGTTGCTTGTGTTGCAGAAATAGGCTGCGCTTGTGGTGGTGCTACGGTCTGTTGTGGAGCTCCTTGTTGCGGAGCTAGTTGTTGCGGAGCTAACCTAGGTTGTGCATGCTGAGGGATTTGTTGTTGATTCTGATCCTGTCTAGATGGACGTGGTCTCTCCTGGGTTCTACCTGTAGCAATATTATGTTTCAGGACTGGACAATCGTGTATATAATGACCTTGTTGTTTACAATAGTTGCATGTCCCTTTCGTAGGACCTGCGTAATCACCCTTTTGATGACCATCGGCTGGAACTGACTGTGCAACAAGCATTTTCATTTTTGTATCTTTCATACGTCTTTGTTCGTGTTCTTGTTCTTCTCTAATTCTATTGTGATGATATTGTAACATCTGTAACATCTGTGATGGGGTATTACCTTGCCAGGTACTTTCGAATGTCAATACTCTATTCTTGACTTGTAGCAGAGAATTTTCAACTAATTTTGTCACAAATAGATGTGGGTATGACTCACTACTGGCTTTTATGCCACTATTTATACCAAAACATTTTTCAAATCGGGAATAGAAATCACTAGTGTCTTCGTCTGGCTTTTGTTTACAGGCTGAGATTGCACCCCAGTCTTCCTTTTTCGTAGTTAATAAACGTGGCAGTACCTGTATTAGTAATCCTGCTAGTGCTGTAGTCTTTTCCCCAAGCCCTGCTCCTGCAGCTCGGGCCTTTTCTTCGTTTTCTAATGCTGTCCAATCTATCTTTTGGTCTCCCACCTCCCATTCTTTTTCTTTGAGTTTTTCATAAACACCGGCGGGTAAGAGGACTTTTAATATTTTCATAATGTCGGGGTAGGTATACTCTCCCATGAGTAACATGTCTTTTATCTCACGGTGGAAACCTGCTGGGTCCTTGTCATGGCTGGGTACTACTTTCTTCATTTCTAATAATTCTAATTTAGTTATAGGTGTGTACACAAACACGCGTGTAAAATTATCACCGGCACCTCTAATTGGGTGTACTTCGCGTAACGGGTTCTGTCTATCTATGTGATACATTTTTCTTCCCATAAAGGGAACTGGAATGTGTTCTGGGCATACGAAATTTAAATATTGGTTTCGGGATTCTAGAATTTCCTTAATCAAATCAGTACCTGACCCTCTCCATATATTCGTGAGTAGTTCTGTCAATATGTCAGGTAAGGGTCCTGGATCGGAGTGTTGGCTTTTATATAATATAAGGAGGTGTTGAATCATGTATATACTAGCTAAGCGCTGTTCATATGGGTCTAGATTCAGAAACGTGTGTGTAAGTACATCATCATTGTATTCGCCGGGACTGTCAGCCCATTGTACTGCTGACCTGGCTAATTCTTGTTCGTCCATGGAATCGAGCATGTGGTACCCCCTTCGATCTCGGAGTAATTTATCAGCGGCCTGGAATAAGTGTTCAGGGGATTTTGTATTTAGCATAGGGTTTGGAAAATGTCTATTATATTCTGGACGTATTGGACGTACCGGATCATTAAAACCTCTGGTATTGTTATGGTGTTTTCCTCTACCTACATAAGCTATCGTTTCTACTTGCTCTGACTCTTGCTCCTCCTCTTCTCTGTTTAGGTCAGCGGCGTCTACCTCTAATCTTTCTTCGTGTATTCCTTCTACTTCTTTGCGGATCTTTCGATACATGGCGATTATACATAACTGTTTATCATGTCTCCCTTCTGATATATTCTGACCCCAAGTGACAAGTTTTTGCATTTCTTCCGGATTTACCCCAGGCCGGTCTTGATTTCTGATTACACAGTTTATGAGGAAACGTAACAGTTGTCCTTGTACCTCCGCTTTCTGGTACTCCATGGCTCTGCTAATACTTTCAGGACCTCGCCCTGACTGGACAAAGTGATACATATTTTCTAAATGTGTAGTCATTCCTGGTAGCTTCGTTAAATATATTGCAGCTCGTCGAATACGTAATGATGACAGCAGCATTTCGTCCCGTTTACCGGGCACAGGATCATATCTACAATCTACTAGAAGTTCCTTAAGCATGTCGGGAGTTGCTAGTTTGGGCGTACGTTGGTGTGCTAATTCTCTAAGGGAAAATTTATTTCCTCTGGGTGGCGTAGAAAAAATGTCTGTCGTACCTCCTGTAGCACCGTCTGGGGTGCTGGACGTGAAAGGATTTGTTGAAGGTGAAACAGAGATTGTAGATGCAGGAAAAACTGTAGAGACGGACGGGCCTGTTGGAACTTGTGTAGGAGTTTGTAGTTGCGGGGGTACAGACGTATGCTCTTGGTGTTGAACACCGTCGGCAAGCGATGTGGGTGGTATGGCATTAGCATACTCGGGAGCTGCGTCGTCTAAATAGGAGGAAAGAAAAACGTCCTTTGCTGTTTTGGGATGTGATTTGGGATGTGCTTTTATCGGAAACAATGGAGGTGGCAAGTCTTTTGGTATTTCCGGAGTAGCCTTAGGTAACCCTTCGGCCAGAAGTGGATACATACCATTCATAAGGGCGTTTCTTTGTCTGTCTACTTGTTCTGAGTTTACTCGGGTACCTTCCTCAAGTAATAGATTTTCTCGAGCTTTATTTGAATTCTCTCTACCTTTCTCTTCCTGTCTGAGTGCTTTTTCTGTACGTCTATATGATTCTTTACGCCATAATTCAATGGCATCTTTCTGTGACTGTCTGGCTTTCTTTTTCCATAATTCTTCTTCTACTCTCATGATGCCATCTGCATCCCAGGTCCCTGCTGCGGGCCATCTCTGACTCTCTGGCAGATCCTTGGTGTAGTCCACCCATAAATCAAGAAATAATACGGCATCTAGACCATGCTTATGATACATAAAGTATCCTGGAGTGTCCCTAGGTGGAATGGGAACAGCTTCTTCGAGTACACCTTTTCTAGTTTTGATCTGTCTTAGTTTCGAAAAGAGCGGCATTTTTAGACCTTATTACTAGAACACACTTTATACAAAGAAACACAATAATGAACAGTCATTCACACCACAATATATAGAACTTATTTAAAACATTTAACGCTTAACAGTTTTACGAACAATGATAACTAATAGAAAACTAGTTACTGACATTATACCGATACTAGATAATACTTATTTATATGCAAGACATACTATATATACTGCTAAACAGTACAGATACACTGCTGAAACAGTGCAGACCGGATTTGTGTACCCAAACCCGTCTTGACCGGCACAGACTATGTGCACGTAAAGTGCCTCCCCGGTAATGGTACTCACCGGGTAGCTCGGAACGGAAGGCCTCGGAACGGAACTGAAACTGGACCGGACTGGACTCGACTCGACTGGACTCGGAACTTCGGAACCTGGTGGGACTCTGTATACCTCGGATCTTGCTCTCTCAGCTAGGCTCTGGTCGTGATACTTCGCACTTCTCACCGCCTCGTCTGGGTGTTGATCGCAGCCTCAGTCGTCCCCGCTTGGCCGGAGGGAGATACAGGAAATCCTGCAGGTACACGTTTTTTTTTGTCCGTTCAGCTGTGGCAGGAGACCGGGCCTGCAACGCACCGCCGGCGCGTGAGATGAGAAAGTGTCCCTGTTCGGGCGCCAATTTATGTGGTAAATATTTCGTTACCGGTACTATTTTTTATGCGGTAAAGTCTTAGTGAGAATAACTCAGTAAAAATAAGAGGCAGAATCCGTGGTATTAGAGGTTTTAAAGGGCTTTATTCCTATACAAAGGAATCCAATTCGAATTGTGGGCCTTCTGTTCCATCACCACGAAAGTTCAGGAAGGAAGGGCGCATATATTATTGACAGGTAATCATTTTTATAGAAAAGGCATTACAGTGAAACAGATGCAAGAGGCGTGACAGCTGATAATTCAGATAAACTGTACATACGTAACTAATAGAGGCGTAAACATGGGTGTAACTAAAATACGTCATTAAACATGATGTCACAAGTGGGTGGATCCATAGAAGAATCCTGCAATGTCAGCAGAAATATTTGGCAGAGATGCGCGCGCAGCCGCATGACGTGTGATTGACGTGCAACTAGAGAGTGAAGGGGACTTGACATTTAGCTCTACATGTGGAGACAGAAGTCTGGGGTTATGTCAACCTAATCCCAAATCATATCTAATATCCTATGTTTAAAGAACTGTGTTATCCAAAAGGAAAGGTCTCTTAGGATAGAATCTTATTCTATACTGACTATACTGACTGTTAGTGCGTGTACAAGCGTCTAAGTGTCTACACTAGATGCGGGGGGGGTAGGAATATTCCATGGCAACGGGGCTATGAATTACTTGCATGAGGACAGCGAGGCCTGGCCCCTTGCACGGTAGCTGAAGGAATGTTTACCTAAACTACTAGACAGGAATGCATCGGGTGAGGAGCGAAGCAGATAATCTTGAAGGTGAAATACAGTTTTTGGCAGGCAACTGGCTGGATCAGGCACCGTTAGCCGCGCAGGGAGTGGGACAAAGTTCATGGATACAGATGCTGGCTCGGACTGGAGCTTTCAGAGGCAGAAGGCAGAAAAAGGCTTGATGACAGAATTCAGGGCCTACTCGCCTGAATCTGTAAAATGTGGAAAGTGAACCACATAAAGTCGGTGGCCTTTCATACTTAGGAATGGAATATCTGACCCATTCATGGCGGATCTGAAAGAGGACATGTTGACGGTGGACGCACATATATTTGCGTCTTCAAAACTGGAGTAGGAGGGAACATACATGTACTTATAGCATGTACATGGAGCCGTTGGGGTCTACGATAGGGGACATAACTGATCACAAAATTCATATTTACTCACCTTCAATAGGCAAGATTACACTATTTATGGAATGAGTGAACTGATTAATCATAGTTATCTTTATCTTTTGCACTTACTCTTGCCATGTCTCATAGGCATCTTTAGTGCACTTTTGGTTTCTTAAAGTGAGTGCTGTTCTGTGAGATGCGAAATTACTGAATTAGCTGCATCAGTTTTAATGACGCTTTCTTGTTTATTATTTTATCTGTCAAGTGAGTTGTTCCTTCCAGCATTTGTTCAGCTTTCCAGCATTTCATCCGAGCTATTAGCTGCACGCACATTATGCCTCCTGTAATGCTGAAGGGTGGAAAGTACTTTTCCAGGTGGTGGCTGCTACTTGTTTCGCAGGGCCTTCTTCTGCCCATATTTGAGTATCATAAAGAATATTTCACCTTGGCCTGAAATTTGCCTGGTAGATTTTCAGCAGCTCATGCCAAACATGTTAGAGAATCGTTTTGTTCCCTTGAAAGCCGCTTGTGCTTTCTCCCGCGACCTGGCTATGTTTTCCTTCCTGATCAGGGGTGTGGAAAACTACAAGCCAAGCTACAAAAAGCAATTTACACTTTTTAATTTATTGGCGGCCAGGAGCCGTATTACAGAAGGTGCCCTGGGGCTCAATTGGCATTTGCACCCGCATTGCGCACCCCCGGGGCACCTTGGTATTATAGAAGGGGGCGCGTCCCCTTCTATAACACCGATAGCGATGGTGCCCTTAAAGCGCCAGCGCTACCTTCAGAGAGTGCTCCCTCATTTTCATAGGGGCGTGCCATATGCAAATGAGGGAATTCCTTTGACTCCGCGCCATATTACAGACACGGGCGCAGAGTCAAAGAAGCCCTCAGGAGGCGCACTGAGAGTGCGCCATTTAAAAGGTGGCGGCACAGTCAGTTCACCCCCTGGGAGCAGCCCTCTGCAGGGGATAAAGGGGGTCCCATGTACCCCCCAGACATCCCCTTGCAGGCGGGTGCAGTCACTGACTTCACCCGCCTGTAAGGGGATCTCTAATCCCCTTTGAAAGTGCAGGCGGGTGCCGCCTGCACAGTGAAAACACAGAGCAGCTGCTCCGTGTTTGACATGAATGCGTTGCCACAAGGGTAGCGCGAGTTTGAGGCTGCCTTGGGTACTATTGTTTTGCTTGTTACATTTTGCTAGATTTCCCTTGTTGATCACTTTATGCCACCGTATGTAAAATTCTATACTTTTCCCACATAAATTTAATGCCATGAATGTTGTGTCTCTGTTCCTTGTGCTTTTGATTAAAATATTTGTTTAACCGTTTGATGTTAATCTCTTGACAGACCTTGTACTGTCTTGTATTACTCAGTACTAGTATTCTTTGTTGTACCACCAGGCGCGGCCAGCACAGGTAACAGTGGTGGGGCCGGGCCGGGGAGGATTTATTTCTTTATTTTATTTTCCCTATTTCGTCGTCTGTCGACTCCCTCCTCCCACGCCCACTTCACCGCGCTTACCTGCACCAGCCGCCACTGTGTACCACATGTCATAGCTTAGCAAACTTTTCAGCCAGTGCCAATTATAGATTGGATTGAGTAAACCGTACTCACTTTGATAGTCAGGTTTTATTCATGGAAGAGTCCGCTTGTCTGCTTTTTTATGTTGCGAATCTGCCTCTTGGCCTTTAGTCTTAGTGAGACAAAAGCTAGGCAATTATATTACATTAAATTGCCCGAAGAGGTGGTTTTAGGTACCTGAGGCAGAAAGAGGCACGAGAAAGAGTGGTTGCCGAAAACAACTGAGATGGGTTGCAAACTCTTTTTCCACCACCTTGATCTGAAGATCTGCAGTTGGGCATTGTATTGTGATAGGGCCAAGAAGATATTTCTCAAGGTATTTTAAAGGAAATTGTTCCAAATGGACTGCTAGCAATATTTTGTTCTAAAGGTGTGTGTTGGTCAGTAGACCTGCTGGAAAAGTAATCTGATGTAAGGTGCTCAGCATTTCCAAACATACCACAAGGCGTGCAGTGGCTAATAAGTGGTTTAGCTAATAAAGGCAGCATCAGGGCGCCTCAAAGAATATGTACCATTACCCTCGGTGCTCAAAAGAAAAAAACTACCCCATTTGAAGCACCGCCTTGACCTTAACCAACAATTGATCTGTAGAAGTTGTAGTGTGACCAAACGTAGCCACAGCATTTCCTCACAGCCCCCCCCCCCTCCACCCCCGTAGCTCATCCTATCTGCATCTGTCATACAGTAGATGGGGGGGGGGCACTGCATTCTTTCGTATTTCCAGAAGCAATATCATACATAAATAAAAGAATCCCATTTGTAAACAAAACTTGAAATCTTAAAGGACTGTGTGGTGCTAGGAGACCCTGTAGAAGTTATACTACGAAAAGAGAACTTGAAAATACATCCCACACTCTCTCTATGTATGGGACATTAGTGATAAAGGTTGAAGATGATATTTCCCCACTCATCTACATTGTTAGCACTCTAGTAAAGAAGAACTTGACATATTTAGTGGACCACATTCACAGTGATATTGAAGTCAGTGGCGCAGCTGTTTGATGGTACAGAAGACAACACTCCATACTGCCTGGTCCACCATCTGTGCACTTGTACCCGTGACCATCTCCACGAGTATGGAAACCAGCACTTTGCAAATGTTGATACACCCTGCGTAGAATGCATTACCAATGCTGTGATTGCAGGTGTAGCAGCAAATTGGCTGTGCATAAATGGTATTTAGACAGGTCACTATGCGTTAACACATCATTGGTCTGCTAAATTGTCACATGTGAAATGGGACCACACAAGGAGTTGAGTAACTAAGCCTCTTTATTCAACTTGGGTGGCACCAACAACAGCTGCTGCAAGTCCATCTCCCCTGTCCAAAGCCACAGGAGTGTTTATTCCATCTTCTTTGCCACTCCAGCTTCCAGCAACCCCTTGTCCCTCGGGCACCTGCATTCTGAAACAGAATCTAATACAGTTCATCCATAGCGCAAATCATCCTGCGTAGTGCAATGATTTACCATCAATGACGTTTAAAAGTAAAGTTCTGATTATCCACTTAAGTAACTAACATGTACTTAAAATAACAACTCTTTAAACACTGCACATATTCAGCATACAAGGCAAAAATCACTTCGTAAAATTGTATTTACAATACTCATTTAAAATATTCGACAAAGGATTAAAACATCGCATGTATGAGAAAATATGTACTACGTAATATATAGTAATATAATATATGGTTAAAAAGTCAGGGTAAAAAACGTAAATAATACATTGAGATTTTTTATAAATTACAATCATTTTAAGTGCCATTATGTAAAATGAATTACCACCAAGTTTAAAAAAAACTAATTTTCTAACATGCAATATTAAGGACACTTTCACGTTCACCTTGCATATAATCTAGGTTTTCCTCAGACAGTAAGCACCATGGCAACAGCATATGCCTGTAACTCATACTATTTTCCTTCACTTTGCACATCAAAATATTTTGAAACATTTTTAGTTTCTTTCTCATATCTGGACAGTTGGGCATCAGTTTTAAGTTATGGTGAAAACTGGAAAGATACCTTTCATTTAAATTTGTTTCTGACATTGCACGATAGATAATGCTGGTGAACGGCATCAGACAGGTAAATAGAGGAGGGCAGCCATTGAGAATTCTCACCTTTGGGACATGATCCACACAACAATGAAGCAGCCACCCCAGTGGCGGTAGCTGGTGGCTTTGGATTGCGAGAGTCCTGGGTATGGCAGGTATTTGAACCTATGGATGGTGCAGATTGTAAGCATACGAAAAGGGTAATCTGCTGCAAATGTCCTCGCGTAATATGTCTACAATGACGTCCATGTCGTAGAAAGCACCCTGCTAAGGATAGTGTAGCAGTTCAATTGCCTCAGCGCCAGGGCATGTTAGACAAGAGTGGGAGTGTTGAACATTTGGACTCTGGTGAATCTAATTCAGAAACACTGTCAAAATCAGAAACCTCTGAGTCAGGTCCTTCCACTGCAATGCAGAAGAAACTAGATCCAAAAGTCATTGGAGCTCTTGTTCTTTGATGTGATTGCTATATACTATTGTAGACAAAACAGAGGAAAGTTGTTCTCTGGCTTGTGAACATCCAGCTGATTGCCCATAAACAGTAATAAGGTTGAATCCTCTTTACTGGTTTCTCCTCTTTGTATGTGTCCCAGGATCTCGAACATAGGTTGAATGTTCATGTTTATAAGTTGCGATTATCGAGTAACAAAAAACAAAAGCCCATCTGAAAGCAAATTCATTTTGGATCCCCTAAATGTAATTTCGAATTCCTATTCAATATTAGTCACAACAGACACACTCAATATTTAACTATTATTGAAAAATAGAGTCATCAGTTTTAAGCAGACTGACTGCATAAATGTTGTGTTCCTTTACATAGACTTGTATATTACATGAAATATTTTTATATACGTATGTGTTCTTGTGGAAAACTATATAAAGACAAATGTGAAGGGCACAATGATTCAAAATATATACAAGTGGTAAAAATAGTTTAATAAAAAATAAGCATTGGCAAAATCAGTAGGTCTTAGTTCTAAAAGGCTGAGATATTGGCTTTCCCAATGCTTTGTTATTGACCAGATGTGAATGCATGCCTCCTGGTGCATGCACTCACATGACTAGCAATTTTTGCAATAGCTTTCTATAAAGAAAACCCATTCCAAGATAGTTTCCATTGCCTTCAAATGTGTCATTACATACGTACATGTGTGCATCATGACGCATGTGTTTGCATGCGTAGTGATTCACGGAAGCAATTTTTCATTTACCGTTTTAACATTGAGAAAAGTCATGTTAGACCAGTAAGCGAAAAATAATGAAAAAGAAAAAAGTGCCGACAAGTATAAAAACACAACCTGTGCGACCAGGTAGCACTTTGCAGGTGTCAGGCCATCTTAAAAATATATAAATAAATACAGTTTAAAAATGAAAGCAGGACAGGCAGCAGGTAGGGGAGTAAAATAGTGCACATGCATTGGGCACGAAAAAGAAAAAACGTGTGAGTGCAAAGAAAGAAAGAGCAGCATAACAGCAATTGAAGCCACTGGTTGCTCGTACAAATAAATGCACATAATTTAAGGCGTAGAGGATCAGAGAAAGGAAGTAGAATTAGAATATATGGGGTGCAGGAGCCCCCTGTCCTGCAAGCCAGCCGAGGGTCCGGGTGCTGGGGTTCGGAAGCTGAGACCGGGTCGGGGGAGTGAGCTCCGTCCAGCGGGCCCCGGGGTGCGGGAGTCCCCCCGGTCCTGCAAGCCAACCGGGGGTCCGGGTGCTCGCGATGGGGTTCCATCGGGGCCCAGGGAGGCTCTCCCCGGCCTGGCTAGGGTTCAAATGCTGGGACCGTGCCCGGGGCTTGAGCTCCGTCCGGCGGGCCCCGGATTGCAGGAGCTCCCCCATCCTGCAAGCCATCCGAGGGTCCGGGTGCTGGGGACGAGGGTCCATCGGGGCCCAGGGAGGCTCTCCCTGGCCTGGCTAGGGTTCGGAAGCGGGGACCGGGACTTGAGCTCCGTCCGACGGGCCCCGGGGTGCGGTAGCCCCCGGTCCTGCAAGCCAACCGGGGGTCCAGGCGGTGGGGACGTGGGTCCATCGGGGCAGGGCAGGTTCACCCGACCTGGCTGGGTTCAGAAGCAGGGACAGGGCCAGGGGCTCCGCTGGCGGAGCGGAGTTCTCTGCCCACCCCTAATTAAGATGTGAACAGAACCAAATTAGTTTATGCTTCAATCCACCAGGAAATCACAAGACTCCCACCATCTTACAGACATTCACCCAATAGCATATATGAAAGCACAACCACCATTATGTGACTGCATAAGCAGCAGTATACAACCACACAGTCCCCTTTGCACAGTCACATTCATAATTCCACACCCACAAATATTTGTTTGAACCCATCGCATTCTCACACAATTACAATTTTGAACGACAAAGGGTCAATAATGTAATAAAACCAACCATTTAATTCCACACACTTATTTACCAACATAACCACATTGTACAACTTCATACATCATACAACACCCTCTAATCTTGCAAGCTGCCATCCATCTTGTACACCCAGACCCTTATTAAAATATGTCAATACAACATCCCTCATCATACACCTACAGCTGCTCTAGTGTTAGTTCAATTAATTCATCACACCAACCTATAAAACGTCTATAAAAAACAGCAATTAGTCTCTAGAACATTTTATTTTAGGCCTTGTCAAGTATAAACAGGTGGGAGA
The DNA here is from genome assembly GCF_964204655.1 of Triturus cristatus. Lineage (NCBI taxonomy): Eukaryota > Metazoa > Chordata > Amphibia > Caudata > Salamandridae > Triturus > Triturus cristatus. Next base: position 1,366,363,567 of record NC_140591.1, read on the forward strand.
TAAGGTTTCCTTAGTATGGTAAATATGTTGGCTTCTGCAACAACAAGGGACAAAAATTAAGTTAAAAGTAACTTCTCAACTGGTTGCATTTTCTCTGGGCTGGCGTGCTGTTTTCTAGGTCTTGGTACTAACCATCACACTGTTGTGCCAGTTGCTCGTCAAGTCTACTATATAGCATTGCACTTTACCTTGTTTTCCCTGTCCAATGTTTGGTTGCAGGGGTGCAACTGATTGATTGATTGTGTATGCGAGTGTTCAGGCACATGGTAGTGTTAATTGTAATACTGGAGCCATTGATTGCAGTTTGTTACTGGACCATGTCAATACCCTGGCTTTGGCATATGCATATTGGTGTTAATGTAGCATATTAGAGCCATACATGGCCTCAGTGCCAACCCCTTGAATATTCCTGATCTGGCACAATGGTGACAATGCCGGGCTTGTTGTAGGCCACCCTTGGTACACTAATAACCCTAGCACAATAGTGGTTATTCCTGGCATATTGTGGACATCCATAGCATGAGATTATGCTACATAGGCATTAGGCATTGAGTGTTTGAATAAAATGATACATTCATGTTTGGGCACCAATCATATGCTTACTAAAAATGAAAAGATGGTGTTTGAGGACAGTTCTCAGGAAAAGGAACACATTTTGTTTGGGGAGATTACAATTATGTTTTCAAAATGTAAATTGTGTTTTTATTTTCATAAACTAACAAGCTGATTTGTCAGAATCAGCAATGATGTCTGAATCCCAGATCTGTAAGAGTAGTATAAATAAACTGTTGCAAAAAAAACCAAAAAAACGCCTTTATAAACTGAGTTACAGCACTGTGGTAGGAGCCTCTAAATTAATCGTGGTAGGAGCCTCTAAATTAATCTATCTAGCACTCCTATTGATTGCGCAAGAATGTCTGTTTTGTGTCACTTTTTTATTTTTCTCCTCTACTCTTCAACAAGATACTGAGTCATATCATATATGAGAATATTCTGTGAAGGGCTATGAGGAGTAAATGAAATGGAACTGAAATGGGGAAGAGTTGATTCACGCGATGCTGTGTTAAATGATAGGTGAATAAAAACATTTCTGCGCTTGTATTAGACTGTCCGTCAGACTTTGTCTCTCTAATCTTAAATTCTTCCATCTATAAATATCTTTAGATGTAATGATTGCCCTTAGAGTGGCCTTGAATACATCCCAATCATGTTCCAGGCTCACTGTATGCATATTTAAAAGACAAAATGGTTAGATTTTACCCCCAATTTCTTCGGCCCAGATCTCATTCTCCAGTAATGATCTACTGAAAACCCACCTGTACGAAGGAGAAAGTTGCTGAAAACTAGCTATATGAAGTTCTAACATTACATGATCTGGAAAACCATTAGGGTGGTGTATGTATCATTTAACCACCGGCTTCTTAGAGATCAGAAAAATCAAGCCTCGTCGCGGACCCATAGCTAACTGAATGACAGATATATTCATGCTGCATGGGAACGTTCACCCTGTAGGGATCATGTAGGCTCAGGCTTTCCTTATGTTAATATGGATATCGATGCATTTACCGTCAAAAATGAACTATCGTCCCTATTAATAGAATCACCCATCCTGAACTCCACATCTACCTCGACACGCAAGTATGTAGTCAAGCAGGCCCTGCGACCTAGGTCTGGGACCACTGATTGCTGGGACACAGGTGGGAGGGTGCATAGCTGGCAGGCAAATACACAGGCAGGAAACTCTGGATCAATGCCACATATAGGCACAATGACATCACAATGGTCAGGAGCGAGTGCCCCAATAACAAACACATGTCCCAAGGGGGTACACTCGCTTCAGGAAACACCGTAAAGTCAGATGCCACATGACTTAGGAACACATAGACAATCAGAAGCTAGCACACGTATTGATCACATGCTTCCCATGCCAGACATCTGGACACATTCACCACTGCCCGCACAATGTCTATGCAAGGTCGAGACCCACCTGTAGTAACCATTGACCATTAATTTATGACTCTACGGCAGCAACCAACATTTCTCACCATATATGGTATGCAGGATACGTTTATGTCTTGGTGTAACATTGTATACAAGACCAAAACGAACCCAATTTAAATTGAGAAAGTCCTCAGACCTCGTGCCTCTGTCTCCCAGGAAAGTAGTTTAATTAAACAAAACTGTTTTGCTAAACGCCTCATGTCTTCTGTTTTTTTAAGGAATTTGAACCCGAGTGACTTACCTGTAATTTTACAAAAAATCCCATTCAAAGTATATGTACTATATCCTGAAAAGCATTGCATTATCAGTAACACTATTGTGAAGTCTACTGGATTTTTTCATTGGATATGTTCAAATGTGGGTTGAATAATGATTTACCTTGGGAAAATGCGATCATTTAGTATCCCCATAGAGATCATGTTCAGCCCTCAGTTGACATGTTCAGCCCACAGTTGACATTATGACTTGTAATATATTCTGAGTACAAACTAGATAACTATAGATTTAACTCTTTTATTGCCTACTTATATAATATACAAATAGGATCTAAAGATAATATACGAAAGATAAGAAGCCATGTAACCACCAAATATACTTATGATAATACTTATTTTGCAATAAAATATATACATATTTGGTGGTAACATTAGGTTTAACTTGCACCTTTTATAAACTTTATTGGTGCTCATAGCTTAATCAAACCCTATGTTTTATAAACAAGTACAACAAAACAATACGAAAATTACTATGAATGGACATTTTTGCTATTTCCACGTATCTTGTAGGATAAATACATTACGTTTTAGTAATCCTTTATCCTGTATCTATTAAAACAACAACAGATCTATAGTCAGCGTAGATACTATAAATACATCACGTTCGAGTCTTCCTTTATCCTGTATCCAAGAAAACAACAATACACCAATAGTCAGTGCGGATACACACAATAGTTACGCGTCAGCCGTTAGCTTAACATATGACTCTAGGAATGTACCAGTAGGATCTTAAGACAATATTTGAAAGATAGGGAACCATCATCACCATATATATACCGATAATACTTACTCTACTATATAATATTTACATAATTAATGGCAACATTAGGTTTCATTCGCACCTTTTTTATAAACTTTATTGGTGCCCATACCCGATGTTTCATTCGCCAAAACAACAAATATAATACGAAAATTACTACATGTGTACATTTCCACCACATTTACATATTCTATAGAATAAATGCATAACGTTCTAGTCTTTCTTCTTTTTCTATATCCATGTCAACAACAATAGACCAATAGTCAGCGCAGATACACATAATAGTTACGCGCCCACCGTAAGCGGAAGATGTGACTCTAGGAACCTATTAGCTGTTTCTATTTAAACAGAAACCGGCTGCATTTCTGGGTTGTCTACGCGATATCCTCGTACGCACAACCCCGGGATCCACTATAACCGAGATACAAACATTTATCCAGTAAGAATAGTTGCAACCTTATTTATTTAAGCCTTCAGCACCTCCGACGAATATTATATTGATTTCTTTCTCCCCATATTAGACCAGCAAGTTATCTAACACGAAGCTTGTCCCCTTAACGTGTGTTAATGAAAAGTCCGGCAAATCTGCCGGACATGGTTTACGAAGGTAAACCATGACATTGACATCGCCTCTAATGCCATGTATATCTTTAGTAAGGTTCTCCTCCATAATAGAATAATCGAATGTATTTTTTAACAAATCATTAGTACTGTTTATTATTATTTTAGGACATTTTTTAATTAGCAACCAGGTCTTGCTCTTTGCTCTCATCAATATAACAATTATATCAGACGTTCAGGTCAGGATTATTAATATTTTAAGATTTCTCTAATTCCATTATGCAGATGGATTGCTAGCCTATACATTATGATAAATAGGATTACTATTCGATATTATTAATTTTAGATATACATAACTGCTGTTCATATCAGTTAGAGATTAGATTCATACATTACCTAAAAAATTTGGTCTGTTTTCATTAATTCTTTTTATTTTTAGTAACATAAATCGATAAAAGACACTCTAAAACCAGAGAACAGCTTCTACTGGTATTTATAACATGCACATTTTTTCTATTTTTTGAATTTCTACTTACAGATTTTAACCTTATACAGGTAAACTTGAAAGAGAAGTTCCTTCCTTCGGTTTCCTTATCAAAATCAAAATTTGCTCCTTGCAAAAGTAGGTCACGCTGTATCAATATAGAGCGTTTACATGAAACTGAGATAATATATAATAGAATATCTCACTAAGTTAATTGCTATGTTATATTTACATTCCATAGAGCGAGATTTATCTATTGCATCCAAAGATTCCAAACAAAAGATTAAGTTCGCATATATAGTAAAACACAAGTAAGCGACATTGGTCTCATTTTAAAGAAAAAATCCTCTTTATAAGTGCACTGGTGATTTAGGAGAAAAAACTTTTTTTTTTAAATATATAGAGACTAAACTTGGTCTATCCCTGTACACTTTTATTCATCTATATCACTATCTATGCACTTTTTCTAAAATGTTTTATTACATGTAAGAATATCATGCAGATATTAGTTGCAGAAATATCTATTTGGATGTTTATCAACTTCCAGCAGACAGTAATACAGCTTTTCGTGATTCAAATGTAAAGAGATTTATTGTCTTAATTACAAGAATGAGTTCTAAATATTGTTTTAATTAAATTTTAGGTGTATTTGTGGCTACTCCTGACGAAGGCACTCACAGTGCCGAAACGCGCGAAGAGTCTATTTCTGCCACCCTTGTATTTTAAATAGATCCATTGGTGTCATTAGATAACGTATTTTTAACAAAATGTCAATGTATATGTTTTCTTAATTAAAAACGGTGAATTTTTTATTAGTTGTTTTTTAACTCATTTCCTGTACTATATCTGTAACTTTGTGACCACACGTTGCCTGGGAACTACATTTTCCATTGTGTCCAGCACTTATTGTGCCACCCTTAGAAGCACTGTACCATTACACTCACACACTGCCTTTGCAGGCTGCGTGTTTTGGTGCAGAACAAAGTGAAGAGTCGACATGGCACACATCCCTGTGTGCCATCCCTTCAACCCACTGCCCTGGTATGGATCAGTCATCCCTCTAGCTGGGTGCACTATACCACTGGTGAGGGTACAGGTGCATGAGCCCTGTACCCCTACAGTGTCTAAGTCCATTCTTAGACACTGTAAGTGCAGTGCTGCCATTAAGAGTATATGGTGCTGTGAGTTTGTCATTACGAACTCCACATCACCATAATGGCTGTACTGAAAACTGAGAGGTTTGGTATCAAACTTCTCAGCACATTAAACCCACACTGATGCCAGTGTGGGATTTAATGAAAAATGCACACAGAGGGCATCTTAGAGATGCCCCCAGAAAAATGACCTACCACTAGTGTCCAGGCTGAGTGGCTGCATTCAGCTGCCACCACCAGACATGTTTTGGGACCCCTGGATCAAGACCCTGCTGCTCTCAGGGGCGAAAAGAATGCACATTCTGGGGCGAGGTGCCAAGCCTCCTCCCCCAGAATGGGCAGGGTCCACGAAGGGTAAGCTTCAAAGGCTTGCCGCCTTTCTCAGCTTCCCTAGGCCACTTGCTGCTTTCAGCAAATGGTCCCCATTGGTTCTGATCCCCACTTTGGGCAGGAGAACCGGCGGGAAAAACACCTCTGCCAACTCCACCAGTCAGGTGGGGGAGGTGAGGTGAAGCACAACTCTCAGTCCCCGCCATCTTGCAGATGGGAGACTCAGCCAACCAAGCTTAAACCCCCTTCCATTGGAGGGTGGCATAATAGGGGGTGTACCCACCCCAGGGAAGGGACCCATTGGTCCCAACCATTTACCTACCTGTTAACGCCCCTAAATCTAGTATTTAGGGGCACCCCTGAACCTCGCTACCCCAGACAAGACCCCCGAAAGAAGAAAAGAAGAAGAAGGACCGAACAGCCGTGCCGAAGCTAACAAGAGCAGTACGCCCACTGACTTGGCCCCAGCCCTACCGGCCTGTCCCCACCTCGAACCTGCTCCAGCGAAATTCCGGTGTGTCCTGCAGCCAGCAACCTCGAGAAACCAGGAGGACCTGCCTGCCTTTAATCCTAAAGACTCTGTCTACCGTGAACACCAGATTTGTTCAAACACCAGACTCCAGCTCTGCAAGGGTCCGTGAGTTTGCACCACTCTGCACCCGACGCCCACGTTCCGAGTTTGCGTGGCCCAAAACCAAGAGGAGGTCTCACCGGTGATCCTGACCTGCGGTCTGGTGACCCCTGACCTGCCTCAAGCCTCCAGCTGACGCCTGCAGCCTCAAACCGGACGGTCCCCCCAACCGCAACCAGGAGCTGGTAAGAAGATCCGACCCTAAAAGGCACTCCTGCACCAGAAGCCCCATGGCCTTGGGTGGCCCAACCAACAGTGCCTAACCAACCCCCAACATTCCAACTTACATCTCCAAGTAGTGGTCGCACCCAGAAGACCTTCGTCCCCGAGCCTGCAGTGCTTTTGCAAACAGGAGACTCCACATTGAAAGCTACAGGGCTTCCAACACCAAAACAGCACTCTGCACCCGGCCACCCAAGTGCCGCTGAGGGTGCAACTTCTGTGCTGTCCTAAACCCCCATTTGCCCTGAGCTTAAGTCCAGGAGCTTTGCTCCCACAACCCAGTGGTCTGCTCGTTCGCAGCCACCAACCGGAGGCCACCTATCCCCCATTGAATAACATTGGGCCTCAGCACTCTGCACCCGGCCGCCCTAGTGCCCCTGAGGGTGTAACAAGAGTGCACCCTTGACCCTGGGGGACCCCTGAGTCTAACCCCAGAACACCACCTCCCACAACAACGTACTTACCTTTAAACCAATAATACTATTTTCCTCCATTGGATAACATGGACTGTTTTTCTTTCAAAAGTTTTTCAGTGTGGAGTTGGAAAGCCTAAAGAAATTCTTTAAAATTGTACTAACCAACAAAAACGATTTTACTTACCTGTTTACAGGAAATGTCCCAGTGTAGTATCCTGGTGTACTACACTGTTTAAGAAAAGTAATCTCAAAAGTGACTTACCTGTAATTTTACTAAAAATCCCATTCAAAGTATATGTACTATATCCTGAAAAGCATTGCATTATCAGTAACACTATTGTGATCAAATCAAAGTACATTTACCATTGCAATTTAAACTGTGTTACAACTGTATATTTACTGTAAAGTATTCATCACTTACTTGTGCCTGGCTTGCTTGGTTCTAGGAAATAAAATGGCTAAAATAATTTTTTTATACAAAAATAATTGGTCTGAAGTTCAGTCTCTGAGTGTGTGAATTCATTTGCTGACTGAGTGTGTACAACAAATGCTTAACACTGTCCTCTGATAAAGCCTTACTGCTCGACCACACTACCACAAATAGAGAGTAAGGTGCTATATAACTTTACCTCTGCCTACCTTTGGGGTTCCACTGGACTCTGTGCACACTATACCTCACTTTGGTATAGTATATACAGAGCCTGCTTCCTACACCAACCCTTCCCTCCCCAAGTCTCCTCCTCCTGACCCCACCTTGTCTATGAACCTATTGCGAGATGATGCCTGCCTTTTCTCCCAAGAGGTGAAGGCAATTGCTTCCTTTAGCGGGTGCCATGACACTGCACCCAAGACTTTCACCAGGGGACCAGGGCTAACCCATCATTATTGTAATAATAATATCCTCCCTAACCCTATGAGCCATCAACCATAAGTATCTAATGCTCTTGGAAAGCCAGCTCGTGGTAGACTCCTTCCCTTTTTTACATAAACCATCTAAACACTTAGTGGTCAATTTATGGATGGTTCGACTAGTTCCTTGTTAGAGCTTCTTGGAGCTCCCAGAGCTCTGTATTGATTTTAAAAATGCTGCGTATATTCAACCGAGATAAAAATCTCATAGTGGCTCTTATGCTTGGACAGCTGCACAATTTTGGCCTGAATGCCCAATGTTTTATATGGTTCCAACAAACTTCTTAAGTCTCTTGACCTCTTGGCTGCTACTGCTATGATATCAAGAAAGACGTGAAAAATGAACTCCTCCGGTGCACCAAACAACTTCTGCTGCCTTGCCTTTAATGGGATCTGTTCTTTTATGTGAAAATCCAAAAAGGTTCACCAGAACTGCTCGTGGGTATTTTGGTTGTGTAGTCTGAATACAGCCAGGAACTCAATGTGCTCCCATAATTGTAAGGTATGTTGTAAAATCAGGCAAAATAAGTTTTTGAACAACTTTATCAGTGGAACCATCCCCACTGGCCCTTTAACAGTTTCTGTCATTCCGATAACTCGCAAATTTGAGCAGCATGAATGATTTTCCATCTCATATTGCTTCTCCTTTAAGGCATTGATATCTTTTACTAAATGTTCGTAATTTTTCTGAGGTAGCACCTGCTGGTATTCAAGATTAGATATTCTCTGCCCTACTTCCTCAAGCCGGTCAGTAATAAGTTAGAGTTTATTTCCAATACTGGCCAGCTGATCTCCTGTTAAATTGTCTCCAGCAGTTGAATAGAGGATGAGGGAGCAGCAGAGGAGTCTTTGAGAGGTTCCATTGGGACTGTACAAATCTGAGGAGCGATTGAGTCCCTCATTGCCATACAGGGTGTTGAGCTGACTGGACTTGTCAAGACCGAACCGGTGCTCTATCTTCTGTGAGGATGACAAATTATCTACAGTATCTGGAATTGCAGGTGAAGCCATGATGTATATGAGAGGAGTTTGAACTGATCCCATATCCTTCTCTTAATTAACAGATTTGATACATGAATGTTTAGGAAAAAGGGGATATGCCTGATTTTCCTTTGACAGTCCCTTACTACAGCCATGTAGCCCATTTTCCACCTCTTTGCTCCTTGAAGCCAGCTGTGAATCATCAGACACAGCGGGCATTGAATTTTGGGCATAGGCTGGATTTATAGAAGAGCTGGCACTGAGGGAATTTTCTCGGCCAGATGCTGCAACATAATATGTATGAATGTATGATTTCATTTCTTAATGGAGTAAATTAGTTGAACAATATAGAGGAGAAAGAAATATGCTGCTGCACTGTGTCTTTGCCTCTCAAACTGCGGGGAGCTACTAGCTTACTTGCTTTTAGAAAGGATCTTAAATCCTGGCTGTTTATTCAGTAGGGCCTGCATTGATGGTTGCTTCTCTTTTTGATTGTGTTACTCTTTTCTTTTACTATGCTGTGTTTCCATTTTGTAGTTTACCGTAAATAAAAGCGCCGGGACACTCTTTTTGAGTAGCCGTGCGCTCTATAAATACCATTTTAACATAACATAACATAGGGAAGCGATAACCCTTCAGACAGCTCTAAACCAGCTAAAACCCACAATAATCAAATTCTTCTTTTTCCCCATCACTTCAATCAGCAAAAACCTGCACTCACAGAGGGCAGAAAAGTCAACTGTCAGCTCACAGCTCCTTTTTTGTCCATCCCTTCGGTCAGCAGACAGGATGCATTCACGAGAGGCAGAAAAGACCACTAAAACTGGCTATCCATTCACAGCATCTTTGATACCCAGTGCTCGCTCCCTGCTCCCCACAACTTATAGTGAAATGTCTCTCTCCTAGCAGACCTGCAGGTCTCAGTGTTTTTCACCAGTCTCTGTGCGCAGCAATCACATCCAACCACGACACCTCCAAAGACGCCAGATACATTGTTGAATTTCAGCCAGACAAAGCACCACTCAGGCAGTACGCTGCCCAACGCTGCCTGAGCGTCCCAGCACTCAGCTACATTCTGTTCCGACCGTTAGGGAGCCACCATTCTGAATGCTGCCTCCTCCGTGTCTGTAATGGTGAGGAGCCCCGCCGATAGTGTTGTCTGACTACATGCAGTAGGACCCTTGTGGGACTCATTTTGAAGTTACGTAATCAGTTGGGAGGTATCTGGGTGTGTCTGGGTGTGGTCAATAAACAGTTGCTTGCCAAAGAATAAAGATGCATATTACAGTGAGCCATGTGTGGCATAGTCATTTGCGTGCTCCAGAGCTGTGGTGGATGAAACATTGCCCATTGGGCTCAACTGCTGCCATGAGACCCAGGCGACGCCACCATTTCCATTCAAGTTTTTTCACTGCAAAAAGAGACATAATCACCAACAATACAAACAGACTAAGAAAGAGAAGCCGGACTACCACTCCAGGATAATTAACCAGAGAAATAGAGCGTACATGCAACAAGTGTGTGAAGAAAGTGAATATGAAAGGCAATTCCTCACATGGCAAGCAAGTTTCCAAAAAAACACAATTAAGGCCTTAGTTGACACGAAATCCAGTATGCGTGTCACAGATATTAAGGGTATTCAAGATAACATGCTTAAACATTATAGGAATATTTATGATCAAGTACAAATTGCACATCCGGATAGAATGCAGGCTTCTTTATAAGATGTTTCTATCCCACTTTAGGTGATCAACTAGGTTATCCATGTCAGATTCAGTTAAAATAGAGGAAGTTGACAGCATTGTCAAATCATTAGCAAATAGCAAAGCTTGTTGTGAAGACGGTCTACCCGCTGAGTTTTTAAAAATGTTTGCTAAGATTTTGAATTCATATATTGTGAACAATATTCTGTGGGAGGGGGGGGACCTATTCCTCCCTCTTTTAATACCGCAGTAGTGGTAAGTTTATTAAAGAAGAAAAAAAAAACGGAAAATTTGAATTCATACAGAAAAATTAGCCTGCTCATTTCAGAATATAAAATTATTACACAACTATTGCTTAATAGATTAAATCCAATTGCAAATCAGTTTATAAATAGGGATTAAAATTGGTTTATTGCTGGTAGGCAACTATCTACCAACACATTATGTAATTTAGATGCTGAACTTTCTTAGCATTAAACAGATTCCAGCTCACATTTTCCTTTTCGACACTAAGGGGCCGATTTCGATGTCATTAGGAAAGGCTCCAAATGGGATCCGGATTAAGTGTATCCGATTCAGGACCTATGTTTCCGACCGAATCGTCCACCGTTCCGGATGATCAAGTACGATGCGAGGAAGCTGTCCGGGCTGGCCGAATCAGTTCCGAGCGCGATTCAGGCAGTCTGACTCGTTCGGAGCCGATTCGCAGAGCGCAATGGGGACGGTTTCCGAACGAGCGAGTACAATGACCGATTATGACAGCCGTACAGACTCAGATTTGCTGAGATGAAACGGCTGTGGGAATTGGACTTTGGGGGCCTGTAGCCGGCCCCCCTTCACCTGGGACCCTCCAAATTGGTTGTAGGGAGTACCCATGGGTCCCCTCTTCCCATGCATGCACAGTGTAGCGGGCACCATGTGGTGCCTGCCACAGAGTGCACGCATTTCCCCACCCACCCCTTTTTTCAATGGCAGCCTGTGTTCACGTTGGGTACACAGGCTCCCATTGAATTCAATGGGAGTCCGACCGAGCCGAGTCCGTAAACGAACGGACACATCGTAATCGGTCGGTGGGAATCCAGGAGTGCGATACGTACGGAAAGCTTTCCAGAACCGACTCGTCCGGAAGACTTTCCTAACAAGATCGTGATCTGCCCCTAAGAAGGCTATTGATATGGTAAACTGAGAAAGCCCCCTAACAATTCTGGTAGCGTTTCAATTCCCATCACAATTTATTACTGTATTAAGGAATTTGTACAAAAGTGCACGTGAGAGGCTAATTGTAAATTCCATGGATGCCGGTATCTGTAAAGTTAGATGAAGTACTAGACAGGGGTTCTCACTCTCTCCTATGTTATTAATGTTTTTTTTTATAGAACCCCCTGGTAATAGCGCTTAGAGGAGACAACCAGATTAAGGCTTCCATTAGTGGAATTTCTAAAATTAGGATTTATGCCGACAATATTATTCTGATTTTAAGTCCCAAGATAGAAATCCAGCACAGAGTTTTTGAGCTGTTTTCTCAGTTCCAGGACCTACATGGTTATAAAATTAATAAAGAGAAAACTGAGATTTTATTATGCATTTGCACTTTAGGAACTTGAAAGTCAGATCTATAGCCCTTAGTCAACTCAAATCCTAAAGTCTATTTAGGGATTTTTACAACAGGCAATACTGAGGATTAGTACGATTTAAAAATTATACCTTCAGTTCATTGTATTAAATCTGCATTTTCTAAATAGAACCCCTCCCTCTTTCTATAATGGCTAGAGTTGCCTTAATACGAATGGCAGTTTCACTTCTATTCAAATTTGTATTTTCCTCCTCTACCTTGTTTCTTTACATACTACACGATTTAAGCAGCTGTTGTCCTTAGCCCTGAAAACAGAAGACCTATTGTTTAGAACATTCTCCATTACAAGTTCAAGTGTCACTGCTCAGCTGAAAGATATTACTTGGTTAGACAAACCGCTTTTGGATTGCAGTAAGATTAAACAAGCATTGGCATAGCCAATAGGTCTCGCCTTTGGGACCTTATAAGTGTTTAGCCATGCAACAGTTAATGTTGTTGCACCAAGGATAGTGTGCTGCATAACTAAATACTTATAAGGTCCCAAAATGCAAGACCTATTGGCTATGCCAATGCTTGTTCATCCAGGTATTATTACCAACATGTTTGGCTGATAAAGATGTTTCTAAATGGCTTCTTTTCCATTTCTTGTTTATTCTGTTGGGGGTGTGGTGTAGTGCGACCGACATGCGCCAGCCATTTTAAAATTCCTTGTGCCTTTCCTGCACATCGTTTCCTGTGGTGAACGTGAAATTCTCGACCCCTGCACCATCCGAGTGATTAGGATTGTATTAGCTATGAAGAGAGCTAAAGTGCTTAGCCGTCAGGTGGGCATTAGAACGTCTTCGCTGGTTCTTTTGTCACCTGCCTATCGTCAGTGTAGAAGTTTCTCAGCCATGCTGCATTTGCTTGTTCCTAAGTCCTGGAACGACCTAGCGTCAGTCGCCTAGAGCAGGTATTGGAGGAAGTTTTGAGTAAGTGTTTTGCCCCCCCCCCTTATATTTCCCATTGGCCACATGTAACCTTTACGATGGTGATTAGAACATACATTTTGATTGCATCCAGCTTTCAAGAATGGTTACCGAGTCCTTTTTTCTGCAACCAGTGGAATCTGACCACACATTTCTCACAGGCATAAATTTAAGGTAAGCCTTGCATTATTGCCACATTTGCTTTTCTTGGGCTTTTTCGGGGTGGTAGGTGGCATTTTAACTCCTTACATGCCTTTCATTCTAAGCAGCCATTTTCACAACATATTTTTAGACCTTTCAGAAGAATGAGAGTTACTTAATTTATAAATTTTGGACATCTTTTTAAACCCCCCGTTTCAGTATTGTCTTTTCTTTCTCTGTTTTGATTTTCAGTGGCTTCAGATGCTTTTGGTATTGTTTGTGGTCCTGATGATGATCTCACGAGTTATACATTGGGGTCGAAAAACCAACATCTGATAAGTAGCATTGTTAGGACACGTGAACCTCAAGCAATGTGTGGATCAAAGTCTGGGGGCAGAATATGCGTTTCACCATTTAACCGCTGCATTTTATAGTCCCATTGCCAACACCAAAAAAAAAAGATATTAAAAAAACAAATTACAAAAAAAAGTTGTGTCTAGTGACTCTTTTTGTGAATGCAGCAACTTTTCATTGCACAGAGTTATTTATGCACCTTTTATACGATATATGCCAAACTAAAGATTTGCATCACTTGAATATGTTTGTGCCCTTCATGGCTGCAATATGTTCTCTCTCTGTGGCACAAGTCAATGTGCAACCTTGTGGTCCTATTCTAAATGGCACTCCTTTTCTCTGAGGCTGAAAGAGAGCATTTGGCAGGGAGGCGTGGCTTGGGCACATATTGACAATGCACTCGAGAGCCACCTGTGCCTCTTCCGGAAGCTCATTATCCAAGACTTTTTACTTTGCTCTATTTCTATCCCACCAAGTGTCCCCAGAGTGCAATGTACTGCAGGCAGCACTAGCTAATAGTATGGATACAGAAAACCAAGTCCATTTAAGTTTCACTTGACACTTCCCGAAAACCAACTGGCAGTTGTGTGGGAATTGTGTCTTCCTCAATTTAGATTTATTTAAGGATGGTCGCAAGCCAACCAGAGATTGCTCTGGGAATGCTCCTAAACAGCTAGGTAAAGATGTAGACCCTCCTGCGTCTCTTAAAAGGAACAACATAAGCTTTAGCAGCAGAGGAGAATCTCCAAACATTAGGGCTGAAGAGCACGTTACCCAACAGGGCCTAATCTAAAGCAGCGTCTCAGAATAGAGTACCAGGTCTAGAGAGTTTTCAGAAGCGGAGTGTAGATTGACGCGGACACTTCTGTAGCATACACTTGCAAACACACCCAGCAATTGTACTGCATACACTTGTATCTATTAGGGGTGCCTGTTTGGGTGAGGGAGGAAAAAGACTACTGAAAAGCGAGTATGCTTGTAATGAGAAAGTTAACAAATTACCTATTCACTTAGTTCGGGCTCTACTGCTTCAGTGCTATTACTGGACAATCACCAAACAAGCATAAACGAAAGGACGTTTGGAATCCCTGAATTTTCAAATGATGGATTGAGTCACAACCACAAGGCAAAATGTGTAACAATCACAGAGGAAATTCACCTTCTTTGGGATCAGCCTGTGTGAAGTAGTTACATAGTAAAACAAGACTGCAAAAGTGAAAGCAGGGGTGCGTGTGCGCGCGCCGGCAAACACGCGAGTGGTGCGTGCGCAGCAGCGCCAAAAGTGAAAGTAATCAAGCTCCAGATGGCACTTCGGGTGCTGAAAGCTGGCAGCTGTGCACGCATGCGTGAACGCAAGCTTTAGGCCAGCAAAAGCCAGTGGGTAGCACTTTGAAAACCCACCTACTAAATGTCTCGCCTGGGACAGCGCATGCGCTGGCTCAGGCGAGACCTAAAAATGGAGAGTAAATGGCTTCACCTGGCTGATAGATTTTATGAGTCATACAATTTGGTTATACTGGAACAATATTGAATCACATATTTGACACTATAAAACTTCAATTATTTTGTCTTTTAATCATGTTCGCCAGTTTTTGAAAGAACTTGATCCTAAAAGGGTGTGTCAGGGCTCATAACTAGTTTTTGATCTTATTGAAAACACTACACAGAGGCCTGTCAGCTATTAGAAAACCAGGTTAGATGCTGCAAGAGAGGGCAATGTCTCGAAAGTGGCCCAAAGGTGGTAGGTTTACAAAGCAATGACAATCTCCCTCGAGGTATGGAAAAAAATTAACAGGTTTAATTCATGATTCTAACAGCAGATTTTCGGCGAGTGCAATTTTATAGGAAATGGTTGTTTTATAGAACACGATTTTTGATACACGGAATTATGCTGCAAATTCCGTATGCCTGCTTAGATGCTTGCATGAAGAAGTAGGTAATTGGACATATATTATCTTCTTATATCCCAAAAATTTGTGGATTTTGGTTTGAAGTCTAACAGTCTTGTTATAATTCTTTTGGTCTAGTTCTTCCCATAGACCCTCAACTAATATTGTTGGGATACTCCTCGAATTTGAAAGTGAGCTTAAAAGAATGTTTATAGTAACCTTGGCCGTATGCTCTCTAATCCTGCAAAAGTGATGGACTTCTAAGATACCTTCAGTTAAGCAATGGAAAACTAAAAGGTTAAAGGTTAAAGAATGTGAAAACTTGTATGTCTTAAAATCGGGATCTATGAGGAATTTTGTTGAATCATGGGCTTTTTGAGTACAGATTAATGTATTGCCAAATATGAAATAGACAAGGACAAGCAATGCTTTTCTCATTGTTTGCTACTTCGGGACTTCTTATTAGAGAGAGGGAATCCCAATGGATATCGGACACTCTCAGCCTTACAGAAATGATGGCCCGCTTGGTTTTCCCAAGTCATTTATTAACCCCACGCACAGCAGAGGCCATATTATTGACCTAATTCTCTCAAATTAAAGTCTAAGTATACTCAACACCCTCCCTCTCCCCTGGACTGATCACTTTTTAATCCAATTTGGATGGGCAGTAGCTTTTTATGGAAATTGAAAAATGTCAGCTGCCATGGATAAGTCCAGACTTATTTCTAGGATTTCTCAAGACAGC
Source organism: Triturus cristatus (assembly GCF_964204655.1). NCBI lineage: Eukaryota > Metazoa > Chordata > Amphibia > Caudata > Salamandridae > Triturus > Triturus cristatus. The sequence goes on from NC_140591.1 coordinate 1,366,379,664, forward strand.
TTGCTTACCACTCTGGAAAATACGGTACCCACCTTTGCCGGCCCACTTGACTCAGACACTCAAGTTTTTGAAAAATTGGTTTGATCCGCAGTGCTACAGCTAGCCTCTCCCAGCCATGTGGGAGACATGACTAAGAACTAACTCCTGGTTTAATGAACCTCTTAGGGAGGCACAACAAAACTTACAAGAAAGCCGAAAGAGTCTGGCGCAGCCATTACAAGATGGAGGATAAAATCAAGTACAAGATAGCAAAACTATACCACCCTAATTATTGTGACAAAAAAATAATTATACGAGGATAAGAGCAATAAGGCTGATAATAAACCAACTGAGATCTTCAAGATTCTAAAAGGATTCCTCAATCCTGTAGCATGTCATTATAGCAGAGTTCCCTGGTCCAAATGGTGTGAACAATTTGCTTCTTTCTTAAAGAATAACATTTCAGAAATCCAAAGTAGCCTTACGGCAATGAATCCTGCCGACTTTTGTCTCCCTCTTCTGGATGCTGGTCATTGTGAGCCCTCCTTTTTTGACCCAATTCGGCTTGAAGACTCGAGATTTGGCATTTTAAATCTTAGATCTGGCTCTCCATCTGACTCTGGGCCTCCGTCTGTCTTTATAAAGGGAGTGGACGCAATCAACCCAGTGCTGAATTCCCTTCTCAATAGATCCCTGGCATCTGGTTTCGTTCCCTCCATCTGGAAGCAGGCCAAGATTCTGCCACTTCTATTAAAACAAAAAAATAACAGATCCAAACATTCCAACTAACTATAGACCCATTAGTCAAATAAGCTTCTCCACCCCAGTCAGTCAGGGTTCAGGTCCAGATTCAGCACAGAGACTGCCCTTCTAGAAATGTCTGAAGAGATGAGATTCAGCTTAGATGACGGCAGCGAAGCAGTCCTGGTTTTATTAGATCTCCTGGCCGCTTTTGATACAGTCCCACATTCCAGGCTACTTGCCCAGCTGTTGGACATTGGCATCATGGGAATGGCATTAAGATGGCTGGCTTCCTTTCTCAAGGACAGACACTAAGAGGTATGGCTGCCACCTTTTCCTTCTAGTAAGGGTAAAGTCTTGGTGTGAATGCCCCAGGGCTCGGCCCTTAGTCCAACCATGTTTAACATCTATTTGAAACTTCTGACTACCTTGGTCGAGTCTTTTGGGCAAAGATAGTATCTTACGCCGATGACACCCAGTTACTCTTTACCTTTAAGAAAGATGAACCAATCAATCAAGACACCATTAAACTCTGTTTATCTACGGTCTTTCAGTGGCTGGGTTTTAATCAACTCAAGTGCAACATTGATAAGAATGAGTTTTAGCGTCTGACAAATATTCACTTTCGACCTACAAACTCATTGGCCAGGCGAGGCTCCTTCTCCTTACACCCAAACTGAAGTGAAGAATCTGGGTGTCAAGACGGACAATTGACTGACTTTATAAACCCAAATACATTCGGTTGTTGGTACATGTTTTGGTCTGCTGCGCATGGCTAACAACATTCTGCAAATCCTCTCCTTGCCTATTAGGATCACAGTTCTTCTGGCTCTGGTGATTTCTCAACTGGCTTATGTTAAGGCCCTTTATGCAGGACTCCCACAATATCTACTACAGAAACTACAAATTGTTCAGAACGCTGCTGCTTGCCTGGCCTTAGATCTACCCAAGTGAGCCTCTATCACGTTCCATCTGAGGAACTTGCATTGGCTTCCTGTCAGAAATAGGATCTAGTTTAAGACCTGGACCCTTATGCATAGGGCGCTGCACCATTCTGACCCAGATTATCTGTCTTCTAGAATCCAATTCTACTCTCCCTCTAGATCTCTGAGCTCCTCACATGGACACCTGGGGCCGTATTACAATAAGTGCCCGGGTGCGCAACGGGCAATTGGGCCCGCTTTGTGTGTCGTCGGGGCACTTTGGTATTACAGAAGGGGGCGCAGATGCTTGTGCGTCCCCTTCTATAATACCGATAGCGCTGGAGCACTTAAAGCACCATCGCTAACTTCAGAATGTGTTCCCTCATTTGCATAGGGGTGTGTCCTATGCAAATGAGGGAATTCCTTTGACTCTGCTCCCGCGCCATATTACAGACGTGGGCACAGAGGCAAAAAAGCCATCAGGAGCCGACCTGACAGTGCGTCATTTAAAAGGTGGCGCACTGTCAGTGTCCCTACTGCAGGGGGTAATGGGAATCCCATGGACCCCCAGACACCCCATTGCAGGCGGGTGCTGTCACTGACTACACCCGTCTGCAAGGGGATCTCTAAACCCCTTTGAAAGTGCAGGCGGGTGCTGCCTGCACTGTGAAAACACGGAGCGGCTGCTTCGTGTTTTAACATGAATGCGCTGCCCTGGGGGCAGCGTATTAACCATAATGGGGCGCGTTGGTATGGTTTGCACCCGGCGCAAACACTGCCAATACATAATATGGCCCCTGGCCGAAGTTCCGGGGGTAATACGAGCGAGATCAGGCGGCAGATCCTTTTCCCTTCTGGGTTCTCAAGCTTGGAACAATTTGCCTGTGGAACTCTGCCGAGTGAACAGTGAACAATGGTTTAGAAAGGAACTTAAGACTTGGCTTTTCACTCGTTAATGAGTTATTTCCTAATTGTTCTGACTCTTCTGTTGTAGCGCCACGACACCCCTCGGAGTAACCGTGCGCTTTAGAAATCCATTCATTCATTCAAGCTAGCCACTTTTATAGCCAAGACTCCTTTGCCAATGAATTAATTTATGTATTTGTAATCTCCTCTTTGCGTTTCCATGCATGTCAGATGAGTTGTGTACGATTTCTCCAAATAAATAAATAAAGCAAAAGATAGGTCATTTGAAAGTGCTCATTTCGAACCACCTCGAACACCAATGGATATTTGGACATGTTTAGGGACATAATGCTGAAAAATGCAGTCTTTTGCCACAATTTTCTGAGCATTGTCTTGGGGCAGGTAAACATGGAACACTCATGGGTAAAGTCAGTAAAACTGTGGGAACAAACCATGCAAGAACGTAAATATTTCAGGAGTGCTCTTTTAGAGTCGATGGCTTTTTCACAATAAATGTTTTTAAAATGGAGTAGTTTATGCCTTGTGTCGAGTTTCTTGGGGAGAATTATTTGAATCCCTTGAGACCGCTATACTTCACGGCAGGTGTTGCACCCAACCACTTTCAAAGATCAGCAGCCAGGTGGTGGTAGGGCGGAAAACAGTTTGTTGGTGGAAGTGGAAATCGAAAGCAGACTCCTGAGAAACATTATTGGCACCTGCACTGCGACCAATCACCGTTGTGCCTAGTTGGTGGCTGTGTGCAGCAGGGGTAAGCCATTTGGTTGACCACAGGCTAGGCCCTGTGGCCAACGCCCACAGCCAATGGCTAGGCCCTGCGGCCAACGCACACAGCCAATGGCTAGGCCCTGTGGCCAACACCCACAGTCAATGGCTAGGCCCTGTGGCCAACACCCACAGCCAATGGCTAGGCCCTGTGGCCAACGCCCACAGCCAATGGCTAGGCCCTGCGGCCAACACCCACAGCCAATGGCTAGGCCCTGTGGCCAACACCCACAGCCAATGGCTAGGCCCTGTGGCCAACACCCCTAGCCAATGGCTAGGCCCTGCGGCCAACACCCCTAGCCAATGGCTAGGCCCTGCGGCCAACACCCCTAGCCAATGGTGCTGGGCAGTATGGCCTGGCTGCCTATGGTATGTTAGTGCAGAATAGCAAATCACAGTGGGAGCAGGGTTGCCAGATTGGGCTATTTCTCGCACAATTGGGCGATATTTTGCCCGATTGTGCGAGAAAAAATCGTGTTGGGCGGGCTCCCGAAATTTGGGCTAGAATCCGCCGAGTGTGCGGCGGATTCAAAGCTTTGTGCGGCGCCGCCCCGCCCACGCTGCAGCCGATGGTTGCCTTCCTCATCTCATCACACCCCTTTTTGACCTTTAGGTGTCTGTGCCCTGCGGCCCCTGCCCACAAGTAACACCTGCAGGGCCGTATATCTGTGCAGGCGGGAAGCTGCTTCCAATGAGGGTCCTGCTTTACCAGCAGCGACTTCCCGACCTTCCCCCAAGAGTGTGCTGACCTGCCCTGAGGTTCCTGTGACCCAATCGTGGGTCAGATTATTTACTCAGTGGTGCTGTGGTGGGCGCGTCAGGTAGGGTACTGGCCCGCCCCATACCTTTATCTTTGGGATCCCCCCCCCACTTCCTCCTTTTCAACTAAGTTCGGAGCTGAGACTGCGACTACGAGGGAGAGTGACCAGTACCCACTGACCGACCATCTTCTTGATTACGACGACGACGACGACGAGGCCTCTGCGTGGCTCCTCGTCTTTGGCCTTCGACTTGTAGCAGCCTCAGCCTGCCCTCCCTGCAGTCAGCTGCTCCTCCCGGCCCCAGCCCCTCCCGGCCCCAGCCCCTCCTCTCCTGTGAACTCTGCAGATTGCACCGGCGGCCGTCCCCAGCAAGTTCAAAGGTGAGGCAGGTGTGTAATTTTAAATGTATGCAGTGGTCGAAGTGGGCGGGATAGGCAGGGCACAGCGTGCCCCTACTTTATTTGTATAGATTCCATACATGTCAGCCCTCCCGATTCCGGCGGGAGACGCCCGATTTTAAGGCTAGTCTCCAGCCGCGGCCTTGGTATTATGTAACGTAAATTCTTCCAGTAATTGTTCGAGTCGCGATGCAGGGGCTCTAGGAGGGGTGAAAAACCAACAAAGCCCCATTAACAAGCAGTTTCAGCCCGGGCTGCCAGGGGGGGGGGGGGGGGGGGTGTACGCACTGCCAGCAACCTGCCAGGGTGCACAACCCTTGCATCCCCCTCTCTCTGCCTGCCATTGCGCTCCATGCTTCACAAAGGTAAGGGAAAAACCGTGCATTCGCGTTTCAAATGTCCGATCCTGCAGCAGCCTCGGAAATAAAAAGCTTCAAAATATGAAATCAATAATGAAATAAAGAAGGAAGACGGAGTGTTCTTAAAGTGGGCAGATTTTTTATTCAAACCACAAAAACATTAGCGTCATTTTACCGAGTTTGCCAGTGAAGCGCTGTTCCCCGCCGCCCCCCCCCCCCCCGCGAAGTGCGTCAAACCTGGAGGTATTGCAATGCAAAATGTGTAGGGCGGCTTTGTGTTCACGAATGTGGGGCCATATTAGCAAGTAACGGCGATAACATTATCGCCGTTCCTTGATAATATGCCCCGTGGTATTTGTAAACCATACTGCTTACGTTTTTTGCGCATATAAGCAGGGGACATTGAAATGGGTCCTTTCTGGGCCCTGTAGTTTTCAGGCAAAATACTCGTTGATTTCTGCATAAATGTAAAAGCGTTAAGTTCACCATGTTGTTTCTGCCTACATTTCACATGCTTTATTTAATCTTTCATTCCCTACGAGTGTTTGCTTTTTCCAGGGTGTTGTTACTATTTCCTTTAGATAACATATTGCTCTTGCCTAGTGTGTAATTTGAATGGAGTCGCATCCAGTTGATTATAGCAGGTCAAATTTGATTGTAGTTGAGGGCAGTGTGAATTTCTCTCAGTGGGGCAGTATGGCGTTCAGTTCAGTGAGGGAGCGGAAGTAGCACTGGGGGCAGAGCTGCCGAATTTAGAACTAGGGAACCAGGTTCAGCCTTCATGACCAGTCCCCCAGACCACTCTCCTGAGGGAGCACATTCCCACGCTAGACCTTAGAAGGCCCCGCAAAACCGGAGAAGCCCTGGTGTCTCAGCACCAGCAGGTGGACCCCAGCAGTGGAAAGTGTTGGTTCATCTTGAAGGCTTGCCCACCACAATCCATACTGATGTTCACCTCCAGTCTTGCGGGCAGGCCTACGAAGTAGCAGACCCTAGAGCAACAGTGACTATGTCACTGAGGTCACAGGACCCCTGTGACCTCAGTGACCTAGGGCGGTGCGACAGGTGTGACTGCAACGGGTGCTGACTTTGAGTGGGGGCGTTGTAAATTATGGTTTAAAAGCACTTGCTGCTTCCTTCCTGGCCTACAGCAATTTTCGGCAATAATACAAATGTCATAACCACTCTGGTGAATAAACTTCTTCTTAGAGCGAGATCCGAGTTTTATCTAGTGGAAGTTTTGACTCATGGAAAGACAGCGCAGAGGGTTAATGTGCCTGCTGAAAAGCAAATGTACCATGCCCATCACAGAGTGCACATATTTAAAATAGGTCAGTGGGTTACTGCTTTTGTCAGTAAGATCCTTTTGCTACTTGAAGTTTGTAAGTTACAATCCTAACAAAGAACCGTGAGCTATTAACTTTAATCTTAGAGCTGCATACAAACTGCAACTTATGAACTAGAGCTTGATGTTTTTTCCCCCAAGCCTATTATTATCCTAATGTTGCAAAAAGTGTTCATTTGGATAGAAATCAATAATGATTATTAAAGAGAACCCCCCAATCATGGTATTAAGTTGTAAATTTTAAGTTTGTGTTTCTCCAGATCAATCACTATTAAACTATACTGCCTACTAATATGACAGAGCGCAGGCCCATTTTTAAAAAAAGTGTTCTTCCCCAAAATGGCAGCATCTCAGTAGCCAAGTGTTTCGCCCAAACTGGACAAGACTGGATAAAATGTAAACAGCTCGCTAAGAGCGTAGCAGTCATGTAAATTCTAAATTAATGTTGTTTTTTGTTCCGGTTAGTATTATTTTTTGTAGTTATTGTTTTAATTTCCCATTGTGTTGCAACTAGCATAAATGGTGAAAGAATCCATCATCGTAATACAATCCTCATATTCACTTATTATCTAAGGTGTATTTCCTTTCTTTCCTCCACTAACAAGGCCTGGCAGATTATATTCTTGGCTTCCTCCAGCAGCCTGTGGCCCTGTAAATTATTATGCAATGCCATTTGTTCTTCCACCTGCCAGCCCCATCCTTCAGGGGAAGATGTGACAGACTCCATAGAAGACCAAATAGTAGCTGTCACTGATAACCACCTCGGTGGTTGCGTGTTTTCTACTTTTGTTGTTTTTTTTTTTTTTTTTTTACCACAAATGGATAAACGGGTACACTTGTAAAGCAGATGGCCTAAGACATTGGTCTGTTTTGGGAAGTGATGCTGGTGACATGGGTATCTATCTATCATGATATTTTTGTAAAACAGCCCTTGTTTTCTTTCTTCTTACCTGGGGTGCCAGAAGACACGTAAGAAAGTATTCATATGGCCCACTACCTAACAAACTTTTTAATTTTGCTAAATAGCTGTAGAAAAGATTCCTTTGTAGAAGTGCCTCTTGGGACAGGACATTTTATATAGATAGTATGAGTGCGCAATGCACACAACAAACTGAATCATTAAGAGGTGCTATTAGAAAAAAAAACAAGGGTAAGCTTTTCATGAACGTAAAGAGTTGATGTGGACCTGCCTGAATGCGGGCTTGCAGATTACACATTATTGTCCACAAGCGCTCAACCTACTGGGTTATCTGCCTCACCTACTGTTCTAGGTGGTGGAACAGCAGAGACGTGGCCTGAGAGAGGACCAGTGGTGCTCAGTGTAGTGGACCTGCACTCGGCAGTGCAGTTACCCCGAGAGCAGCACAGCCTTACAGAATAGGAGGGAAGAGCAAAAGTAACATAGCCGGCTCTGAATGTGAATAGAAGGCATGAAGCGAATCAGGAATTTGTTCCTTGAAGCTGTTCAGATTTTCATGAACAGGAAGCAGTCTCCTTCACTGCTAACAAACCTTCCGGAAGCTGAATATGACCCAAAGTGTCCTTGACATGAGCACAGTTATCCCAGTGTCACCTTTACATTATTGTACATGGTCCCACCATTGCCTGTAGTCTTCCTCCTGTGTGTGCATCTTGGTGCAAGTTAGTTTTTAAAAATTATTATTACTATTTGGTGTTCATTTAAACTGCATGATGAACCATACATTTCTATAGATGACAAGATTGTACCACACCGCGTGGTTCATGCAGTCAGTTACAAAATGCATCCTGTTAAAGGTCATAATATCTGAATTCCCACCGTCCCTAACAGCATAAAAGACAAGAATAATGAAGTGGTTAAATTACTTTATAGTTGTGTAATATTTGGCTGGGTAATCAAGCAAAGGGGGACATATGGATTCAGGCTCTATTGATAATAGTGGCTGTTTTTGAAACCCATTCCATGTCTAAAGTATTCCACAGTCTTAAGTACCAATGTCAAGCAAAGGCAGTTTTCCTTATCCAAAGAAGCTGCCAGAGTGTTTACCACCAATGCCAAGCAATTCCACATCAGTGCTCCGCCGGCCTCTGTTTGATGTTTCAACAGAGGGGTCTCTGCCCAAATTAGACGCCTATCTTCCTTGGGAGTGGGTTTCTTAATATTGTTTTCATGGCAGTTGTTGTTTTGTTTTAGAAGGGTTTTATTTGTGGGCAAATGAATTGTGTGCTCATGATTTATATGGCTGTAGATACCAGTTGTCCAGTGCCTTATAATTAGGGCTCCCGGTTTTATGGTATTTATATTTGTGTCATGTCTGTATTTATCCATATGTAATTTTTGCAAATTTTACCTGTATTTATCCATATTTATTTTAGGTGTTGCGAAATTCCGATGAAATGTGTGTATTTCTGCATTTATTTAACCAGTTAATGTGCCCTCTTGCCTGAACACCTGACAGGTTTCAATGACACACACATCTATATATATATATATATATATATATATATATATATATATATATATATATATATATATACACACACTCACACGCAGGTGGCAAATTATGCACGTGCAAGAAAGTATGTACATCATCTTTCGCACACGACTTGCATAACTTACTTATTAATATTCTTGCGCTATGGCCCTATTTTCCCTAGACTGCTTGCAACAGGGCTGGGCACTATAGCCTGCAAATTCCCTAAAGAATGTGTTCTTGACAACTCGCAAAAAGGCTCCAATATGGGCTGATGTTGAAAATGACCACCCCACAGATCTCTCCAACCATGCCATCTCCGGAACACAATTATACACAAATTTTATATGGCCAGCCCCTTGCAGTAACCAGCTAAGTGGATGAATCACATGATGTGCCATATTGTCATTTTTGCAAAGTTAACACAATAGCTGGGCATGTGCACCTCCAGTAGTACCAGTTTAACACCCAAAGCTAGCAGTAAGCAACAGAAATCTGACGATTCAACCATCGCAATGGGGCTGCAACTGCGTGGCAACAGCTGTCTCTGTTTTTGGTAACTTTTGATCCATTTCAGGTGGAAACAATGAATTTTGGTAATATCTGCCGATTATGCAGCAGATCGATTTGCGCCGAATGTGTCAAATCTATAATTATGTGGAAAAATGCCTCTGTCTCGCAGTCTCACAATTCCAGTGGTCCAGCTTATGACCAAATATTTACAGGGGCAAACACAGGTGGAGATTTGTTGAAGGTTACTTTGCATTGCATATTGGGATGAGTGATAAACTGAGCTAGAATGCTAAGGAGATGGCTAGTACGTTGACCATGGGTGATGTGTGCAATGTGTTTTAAGGTTCAGTTATGATTTGACTTTGTCTTTTGTGTGGGTTTTTTGGGTGATCAATGCAGGAGACCATGCACCAGACCAAAAACTGGGTTAAGCTCCTCACGGCTAACTTTATCGAACCAGGGATGTTGATGGATATTCTATCTCTTCCAATTGCAGATACTTGCCCTGCCACACAGCAGAGATTGTACAGCCCTCTACCAGGTCCCAGGAAGCTACAAACTAACTTTTTCAAAATGGGCAAGTGGTCAAAGTACAAGAAAGTGTACAGAAAGGAATGGGAGTCTGACCCCGAACTAAAAAAGTGGATTGCCCCTGTGAAAACAGATGAAGCAAAGGCAAACTGTAAATACTGTCACTTACAGCTGCGGGCCCACTACCATGATTTAAAGCTGCATGCATCCACAGCTAGACATCGTGCGCGCATGGACACACCTAGCCTAACCATGGCATCTTTTGCACAACCAGTTTGTCAGTTATCAAACGACCAGAAAAGGAGAGAGCTTAGGATTGCTGTGCAAACTGCATGTAGCACATCAATCAACAGCATTGACAGACTGGGAGAAATTTTAAGTGAAGAAGTTCCTCCTTTCCGTATGCACAGGACAAAGTGCACAGCTTTAATAAATGGACTTTTAGGCCCCTATTTCAAAGGTGAGCTTCTTCAAGATATGGGCAGTTCTCCGTATTCGTTGATCATTGATGAATCCACTGACATTTCTGTAAAGAAACTACTGTGCGTCTGTGTAAAATACTTCAGTAAGAAAAGTAGCAGAATTGTGAGTAGTTACCTTGGGATGATAGAACTGCAAGAGGCATGTGCACAAGACATTGCAAATGCACTCCTGGAGTTCCTCAAGGACAGCAGGCTTCCAATTGAAAATATGGTAGGGGTAGGTACAGATGGCGCAAGTGTGATGTGTGGCAAAAACCACTCCACATACACTTTGTTGAGAGAAAAGCAGCCTACTTTGCAGCTTGTACGGTGCATCTGCCACTCGCTCGACATTGTTGCTAGAAAAGCAATGCGGAGTTTGCCCAGCAATGTGGAGTTCATGGTGAGAGAAACCTACAACTGGTTTGCACATTCTCCAAAGCGCCAGGCAGTCTACACAGATGTATATCAAACTCTGGATGGAGGAATGCCATTGAAGCTTATTTCGCCATGTGAAACGCGGTGGCTTATCATGGCGGATTGTGTGGAGCGTTTTCTGGAGCAGTATGATGCTCTAAAGCTGCACTTTTGCAACGCATCATACGTAGAACATTGCTATGCAGCTAGAATGCTGCAAGAAATGTACAATGACGAGACAAATTATCTCTATCTTATTTTCCTGAAACCTATGTTGCTAGAAATTAAGGTAGTGAACAAAGCATTTCAGCTTGAATCTGGTGATGTCCTCCACATATTCCGGGATTTGCAAACTTTATATAGGTCCACTATGAGAAGAATTGTAAAGCCCAGTGTCTTCAGTACCAATAGCGAGAAGCAATTGTGTAATTTGGATCTTCAAAGTAGTGCCATTTATCTTGGGCAGCAGGATGCTGACCTTGGCCTTGACTTCCGTAAAAAGCTCCAAGAAAGCAAACTGCCTGATGCTGCCAAGGACTGCATAGAAAAACGGTGCACAGACTTTGTTAAAGTTCTGGCAGCAGAGTATCAGATGCGCTTGCCAGATTCGCTGAGCCTCCTAAGACATTTGGAGCTTCTGAAGCCCCAAAATGTGCTTTCAGATTCTAAACCTCTGGTTACGGACTTGCCAAAAGAATGTTTTGCAGACCCAACACACATATTAGAAACGCAGTGGCGAACAGTGACTTCATGTTCTTTCAATACCTCTTCAGGCATGGAATCCTTTTGGATTGAAGTATTGAATTATAGAGATGCAGCTGGGAATCATCGGTTTCAGGAGTTGGCCATGGGCGCCATTAAACTTCTGACCCTACCCATATCAAATGCACAAGTGGAACGAGTGTTCTCACAAATGACCCTGCTTAAAAATGAGAACCGTAACCGAATGGGTCTGAAACTGCTATCAAATATACTCAACATAAAATTTGGACTAAAGCGCAATGGTCTTAATTCCTCTTCGTTCAAGCCCTCGCCGGAACTGCTAGCAAAGTTCAACAGCAGTATCTACAATTAATTGTTTTACTGTCTTAACATGCTGCTATTCTTGGCAGTGTTATCGCTACAATGGTTCGAGGCAATTCTTAACAATTAAAAAATTCATATGCATGGAAACGCAGAAACAATTGTCTGACCAAGAAATCCTGAAAAGGCACCCGGCATAGAGACAAAAGTTAATGCAAAAACATTTTTACTCACACGGCAATTAGAGAACAGCAATTACAAAACAGTTTAAGAATACTTAAAAGGTGCTCACATAGTTCCACAGGTGACAGCACTAAAGACCTAATGTACAGTGTGAACAAAAACAATGGCAGAGGGAGTCAAACTTTAAAAACAAAAGTCCAACAAATAGCACAAATAGAAGATCGCAATCAATGCTTCCTCATAAGTATGTGCCGCAAAACAGGCGCCAACTGTGTTTGGACCTACAATGGTTTCAAGGTCTTCCTCAGAAGAAGGGAATTATTACGAGAGCATCCAAATCAAATACTTTGTATAATCCGAGACAAGCGTACTCAGATAAAATGTAAAAGGGACCACATAAAGACAGCATCAGGAGTCCAACAAAAAAATGTATCATAAAACAGCATTTCTTAAATTTAGTGCCACTGTAGTGTCCGGTACAATTGTCAAAACCGACCCCATCACAATACAGAGCGCAAAACACGAACACGGCTGGACTAGTCAAAGCAATCTGCACATCGGTCCCCGTCAATGCGGTGGAAGCGTGACCTTCTCGGCGTCTTAACGCCGGGACTCTTGCTCTTCCACCGCATCGCCGGGACTCTCGCCCTTCCACCGCATTGCCTGGGAGTGATTTGCGGATTGGTTTGGCTAGCCCATCCGCGTTCGGGTGCTTTGGGCTCTGAATTGCAAACGGGCCAGTTTATACATTTGTACCAGACCCTACAGTGCCACTAAATGGATGACGTGCTGATTTTAGGATTATGTTCTTTTGTTGGACTTCTAGTGCTGTCTTTATGAGATCTCTTTTGCATTATATCAAGCTACATTTGTTTCGGAAGATACAAATTATTTGAACTGGTTGCTCTTTTAATAATACCTGTGTCCTGATGATGGCCTTGAAAACCTTATAGGTCAAAACGCCGTCGACGTCTGTCTTTGGCATATACTTATGAGGAAGCATTGATTGTGATCTTCTGTTCTTGTTATTTGTTGGCCTTTTTATGTTTTGAAATTGTGTCTCTCTTTGTCATTGTTTGTGTTCACACTGTACATTAAGCCTTTAGTGATGCCCCCTGTGTAACTATGTGAGCACCTTTTTAAGTATTCTTAAACTGTTTTGTAATGGCTCTTCTATATTTGCTGTTTTAGTAAAAATGTTTTTGTATAAACTTTTGTCTCTATGCTGGGTACCTTTTCTGGATTTCTTGCTTAGATGATTTTTTTCTGTGTTTTCATGCATATGAATTTTTTAATTTGTTATAATTGCCTTGGACTATTGTAGCTATAACATTGTTTATTTACCCCAGGTTTGGGGAATAGTGTTGCTCCTGTTGGTTGTAAACGCTATTCTTGCCAGTGGCAGGACATTTTGACCCACCTCAACCTGCCACTGCCAGACTCTGGAGAATGCTGCTACATTCTGCACTGCCTGAAGCATTTTCCACACCTCAACCTGCCACTGCCAGACTCTGTGATGCTGCTATTCTTGGCAGTGCCACTGCCAGACTCTGAGATGCTGCTAGCCTTCACCATGCCACTGCCAGACTATGGGCTGCTGCTAATCCTGGCAGTGCCTGGTCCAGAAGAAGACGTTTGTGCACCTTAACCAGTCAGAACAATGTGACCCACCTCAACCTGCCACTGCCAAACCCTGATGGTGCTGCTACATTCTGCACTGTCAGAAGCATTTTCCACACCTCAACCTGCCACTGCCAGACTCTGTGGTGCTGCTAGTCTTGGCAGTGCCACTGCCAGACTCTATGATGCTGCTAATCTTGGCAGTGCCTGGCCCAGAAGAAGTAGTTTGTGCACCTTAACCAGTCAGAACAATTTTGCCCACCTCAACCTGCCACTGCCAGACTCTGGAGGATGCTGCTACATTCTGCACTGCCTGAAGCATTTTCCACACCTCAACCTGCCACTGCCAGACTCTGTGATGCTGCTATTCTTGGCAGTGCCACTGCCAGACTCTGAGATGCTGCTAGCCTTCACAATGCCACTGCAAGACTATGGGCTGCTGCTAATCCTGGCAGCGCCTGGTCCAGAAGAAGACGTTTGTGCACCTTAACCAGTCAGAACAATGTGACCCACCTCAACCTGCCACTGCCAAACCCTGATGGTGCTGCTACATTCTGCACTGTCAGAAGCATTTTCCACACCTCAACCTGTCACTGCCAGACTCTGTGGTGCTGCTAGTCTTGGCAGTGCCACTGCCAGACTCTATGATGCTGCTAATCTTGGCAGTGCCTGGCCCAGAAGAAGAAGTTTGTGCACCTTAACCAGTCAGAACAATTTTGCCCACCTCAACCTGCCACTGCCAAACCCTGAAGGATGCTGCTACATTCTGCACTGCCTGGAGCATTTTCCACACACCACCCTGCCACTGCCAGTCCCTGAAGGATGCTGCTATTTTTGGCAGTGCCACTGCCAGACCTGTGAGGATGCTGCTAATCTTGGCAGTACCACTGCCAGACTATGGGATGCTACTAATCGTGACAGTTCATGGCCCAGAAGAAGACGTTTGTGCACCTTTACCAGTCAGAACAATTTTGCCCACCTCAACCTGCCACTGCCAGACTCTGGAGGGTGCTGCTACATTCTGCACTGCCTGAAGCATTTTCCACACCTCAACCTGCCACTGCCAGACTCTGTGATGCTGCTATTCTTGGCAGTGCCACTGCCAGACTCTGAGATGCTGCTAGCCTTCACCATGCCACTGCCAGACTATGGGCTGCTGCTAATCCTGGCAGTGCCTGGTCCAGAAGAAGACGTTTGTGCACCTTAACCAGTCAGAACAATGTGACCCACCTCAACCTGCCACTGCCAAACCCTGATGGTGCTGCTACATTCTGCACTGTCAGAAGCATTTTCCACACCTCAACCTGTCACTGCCAGACTCTGTGGTGCTGCTAGTCTTGGCAGTGCCACTGCCAGACTCTATGATGCTGCTAATCTTGGCAGTGCCTGGCCCAGAAGAAGAAGTTTGTGCACCTTAACCAGTCAGAACAATTTTGCCCACCTCAACCTGCCACTGCCAAACCCTGAAGGATGCTGCTACATTCTGCACTGCCTGGAGCATTTTCCACACACCACCCTGCCACTGCCAGTCCCTGAAGGATGCTGCTATTTTTGGCAGTGCCACTGCCAGACCTGTGAGGATGCTGCTAATCTTGGCAGTACCACTGCCAGACTATGGGATGCTACTAATCGTGACAGTTCATGGCCCAGAAGAAGACGTTTGTGCACCTTTACCAGTCAGAACAATTTTGCCCACCTCAACCTGCCACTGCCAGACTCTGGAGGGTGCTGCTACATTCTGCACTGCCTGAAGCATTTTCCACACCTCAACCTGCCACTGCCAGACTCTGTGATGCTGCTATTCTTGGCAGTGCCACTGCCAGACTCTGAGATGCTGCTAGCCTTCACCATGCCACTGCCAGACTATGGGCTGCTGCTAATCCTGGCAGCGCCTGGTCCAGAAGAAGACGTTTGTGCACCTTAACCAGTCAGAACAATGTGACCCACCTCAACCTGCCACTGCCAAACCCTGATGGTGCTGCTACATTCTGCACTGTCAGAAGCATTTTCCACACCTCAACCTGTCACTGCCAGACTCTGTGGTGCTGCTAGTCTTGGCAGTGCCACTGCCAGACTCTATGATGCTGCTAATCTTGGCAGTGCCTGGCCCAGAAGAAGAAGTTTGTGCACCTTAACCAGTCAGAACAATTTTGCCCACCTCAACCTGCCACTGCCAAACCCTGAAGGATGCTGCTACATTCTGCACTGCCTGGAGCATTTTCCACACACCACCCTGCCACTGCCAGTCCCTGAAGGATGCTGCTATTTTTGGCAGTGCCACTGCCAGACCTGTGAGGATGCTGCTAATCTTGGCAGTACCACTGCCAGACTATGGGATGCTACTAATCGTGACAGTTCATGGCCCAGAAGAAGACGTTTGTGCACCTTTACCAGTCAGAACAATTTTGCCCACCTCAACCTGCCACTGCCAGACTCTGGAGGGTGCTGCTACATTCTGCACTGCCTGAAGCATTTTCCACACCTCAACCTGCCACTGCCAGACTCTGTGATGCTGCTATTCTTGGCAGTGCCACTGCCAGACTCTGAGATGCTGCTAGCCTTCACCATGCCACTGCCAGACTATGGGCTGCTGCTAATCCTGGCAGTGCCTGGTCCAGAAGAAGACGTTTGTGCACCTTAACCAGTCAGAACAATGTGACCCACCTCAACCTGCCACTGCCAAACCCTGATGGTGCTGCTACATTCTGCACTGTCAGAAGCATTTTCCACACCTCAACCTGTCACTGCCAGACTCTGTGGTGCTGCTAGTCTTGGCAGTGCCACTGCCAGACTCTATGATGCTGCTAATCTTGGCAGTGCCTGGCCCAGAAGAAGTAGTTTGTGCACCTTAACCAGTCAGAACAATTTTGCCCACCTCAACCTGCCACTGCCAGACTCTGGAGGATGCTGCTACATTCTGCACTGCCTGAAGCATTTTCCACACCTCAACCTGCCACTGCCAGACTCTGTGATGCTGCTATTCTTGGCAGTGCCACTGCCAGACTCTGAGATGCTGCTAGCCTTCACAATGCCACTGCCAGACTATGGGCTGCTGCTAATCCTGGCAGCGCCTGGTCCAGAAGAAGACGTTTGTGCACCTTAACCAGTCAGAACAATGTGACCCACCTCAACCTGCCACTGCCAAACCCTGATGGTGCTGCTACATTCTGCACTGTCAGAAGCATTTTCCACACCTCAACCTGTCACTGCCAGACTCTGTGGTGCTGCTAGTCTTGGCAGTGCCACTGCCAGACTCTATGATGCTGCTAATCTTGGCAGTGCCTGGCCCAGAAGAAGAAGTTTGTGCACCTTAACCAGTCAGAACAATTTTGCCCACCTCAACCTGCCACTGCCAAACCCTGAAGGATGCTGCTACATTCTGCACTGCCTGGAGCATTTTCCACACACCACCCTGCCACTGCCAGTCCCTGAAGGATGCTGCTATTTTTGGCAGTGCCACTGCCAGACCTGTGAGGATGCTGCTAATCTTGGCAGTACCACTGCCAGACTATGGGATGCTACTAATCGTGACAGTTCATGGCCCAGAAGAAGACGTTTGTGCACCTTTACCAGTCAGAACAATTTTGCCCACCTCAACCTGCCACTGCCAGACTCTGGAGGGTGCTGCTACATTCTGCACTGCCTGAAGCATTTTCCACACCTCAACCTGCCACTGCCAGACTCTGTGATGCTGCTATTCTTGGCAGTGCCACTGCCAGACTCTGAGATGCTGCTAGCCTTCACCATGCCACTGCCAGACTATGGGCTGCTGCTAATCCTGGCAGCGCCTGGTCCAGAAGAAGACGTTTGTGCACCTTAACCAGTCAGAACAATGTGACCCACCTCAACCTGCCACTGCCAAACCCTGATGGTGCTGCTACATTCTGCACTGTCAGAAGCATTTTCCACACCTCAACCTGTCACTGCCAGACTCTGTGGTGCTGCTAGTCTTGGCAGTGCCACTGCCAGACTCTATGATGCTGCTAATCTTGGCAGTGCCTGGCCCAGAAGAAGAAGTTTGTGCACCTTAACCAGTCAGAACAATTTTGCCCACCTCAACCTGCCACTGCCAAACCCTGAAGGATGCTGCTACATTCTGCACTGCCTGGAGCATTTTCCACACACCACCCTGCCACTGCCAGTCCCTGAAGGATGCTGCTATTTTTGGCAGTGCCACTGCCAGACCTGTGAGGATGCTGCTAATCTTGGCAGTACCACTGCCAGACTATGGGATGCTACTAATCGTGACAGTTCATGGCCCAGAAGAAGACGTTTGTGCACCTTTACCAGTCAGAACAATTTTGCCCACCTCAACCTGCCACTGCCAGACTCTGGAGGGTGCTGCTACATTCTGCACTGCCTGAAGCATTTTCCACACCTCAACCTGCCACTGCCAGACTCTGTGATGCTGCTATTCTTGGCAGTGCCACTGCCAGACTCTGAGATGCTGCTAGCCTTCACCATGCCACTGCCAGACTATGGGCTGCTGCTAATCCTGGCAGTGCCTGGTCCAGAAGAAGACGTTTGTGCACCTTAACCAGTCAGAACAATGTGACCCACCTCAACCTGCCACTGCCAAACCCTGATGGTGCTGCTACATTCTGCACTGTCAGAAGCATTTTCCACACCTCAACCTGTCACTGCCAGACTCTGTGGTGCTGCTAGTCTTGGCAGTGCCACTGCCAGACTCTATGATGCTGCTAATCTTGGCAGTGCCTGGCCCAGAAGAAGAAGTTTGTGCACCTTAACCAGTCAGAACAATTTTGCCCACCTCAACCTGCCACTGCCAAACCCTGAAGGATGCTGCTACATTCTGCACTGCCTGGAGCATTTTCCACACACCACCCTGCCACTGCCAGTCCCTGAAGGATGCTGCTATTTTTGGCAGTGCCACTGCCAGACCTGTGAGGATGCTGCTAATCTTGGCAGTACCACTGCCAGACTATGGGATGCTACTAATCGTGACAGTTCATGGCCCAGAAGAAGACGTTTGTGCACCTTTACCAGTCAGAACAATTTTGCCCACCTCAACCTGCCACTGCCAGACTCTGGAGGGTGCTGCTACATTCTGCACTGCCTGAAGCATTTTCCACACCTCAACCTGCCACTGCCAGACTCTGTGATGCTGCTATTCTTGGCAGTGCCACTGCCAGACTCTGAGATGCTGCTAGCCTTCACCATGCCACTGCCAGACTATGGGCTGCTGCTAATCCTGGCAGTGCCTGGTCCAGAAGAAGACGTTTGTGCACCTTAACCAGTCAGAACAATGTGACCCACCTCAACCTGCCACTGCCAAACCCTGATGGTGCTGCTACATTCTGCACTGTCAGAAGCATTTTCCACACCTCAACCTGTCACTGCCAGACTCTGTGGTGCTGCTAGTCTTGGCAGTGCCACTGCCAGACTCTATGATGCTGCTAATCTTGGCAGTGCCTGGCCCAGAAGAAGAAGTTTGTGCACCTTAACCAGTCAGAACAATTTTGCCCACCTCAACCTGCCACTGCCAAACCCTGAAGGATGCTGCTACATTCTGCACTGCCTGGAGCATTTTCCACACACCACCCTGCCACTGCCAGTCCCTGAAGGATGCTGCTATTTTTGGCAGTGCCACTGCCAGACCTGTGAGGATGCTGCTAATCTTGGCAGTACCACTGCCAGACTATGGGATGCTACTAATCGTGACAGTTCATGGCCCAGAAGAAGACGTTTGTGCACCTTTACCAGTCAGAACAATTTTGCCCACCTCAACCTGCCACTGCCAGACTCTGGAGGGTGCTGCTACATTCTGCACTGCCTGAAGCATTTTCCACACCTCAACCTGCCACTGCCAGACTCTGTGATGCTGCTATTCTTGGCAGTGCCACTGCCAGACTCTGAGATGCTGCTAGCCTTCACCATGCCACTGCCAGACTATGGGCTGCTGCTAATCCTGGCAGCGCCTGGTCCAGAAGAAGACGTTTGTGCTCCTTAACCAGTCAGAACAATGTGACCCACCTCAACCTGCCACTGCCAAACCCTGATGGTGCTGCTACATTCTGCACTGTCAGAAGCATTTTCCACACCTCAACCTGTCACTGCCAGACTCTGTGGTGCTGCTAGTCTTGGCAGTGCCACTGCCAGACTCTATGATGCTGCTAATCTTGGCAGTGCCTGGCCCAGAAGAAGAAGTTTGTGCACCTTAACCAGTCAGAACAATTTTGCCCACCTCAACCTGCCACTGCCAAACCCTGAAGGATGCTGCTACATTCTGCACTGCCTGGAGCATTTTCCACACACCACCCTGCCACTGCCAGTCCCTGAAGGATGCTGCTATTTTTGGCAGTGCCACTGCCAGACCTGTGAGGATGCTGCTAATCTTGGCAGTACCACTGCCAGACTATGGGATGCTACTAATCGTGACAGTTCATGGCCCAGAAGAAGACGTTTGTGCACCTTTACCAGTCAGAACAATTTTGCCCACCTCAACCTGCCACTGCCAGACTCTGGAGGGTGCTGCTACATTCTGCACTGCCTGAAGCATTTTCCACACCTCAACCTGCCACTGCCAGACTCTGTGATGCTGCTATTCTTGGCAGTGCCACTGCCAGACTCTGAGATGCTGCTAGCCTTCACCATGCCACTGCCAGACTATGGGCTGCTGCTAATCCTGGCAGTGCCTGGTCCAGAAGAAGACGTTTGTGCACCTTAACCAGTCAGAACAATGTGACCCACCTCAACCTGCCACTGCCAAACCCTGATGGTGCTGCTACATTCTGCACTGTCAGAAGCATTTTCCACACCTCAACCTGTCACTGCCAGACTCTGTGGTGCTGCTAGTCTTGGCAGTGCCACTGCCAGACTCTATGATGCTGCTAATCTTGGCAGTGCCTGGCCCAGAAGAAGAAGTTTGTGCACCTTAACCAGTCAGAACAATTTTGCCCACCTCAACCTGCCACTGCCAAACCCTGAAGGATGCTGCTACATTCTGCACTGCCTGGAGCATTTTCCACACACCACCCTGCCACTGCCAGTCCCTGAAGGATGCTGCTATTTTTGGCAGTGCCACTGCCAGACCTGTGAGGATGCTGCTAATCTTGGCAGTACCACTGCCAGACTATGGGATGCTACTAATCGTGACAGTTCATGGCCCAGAAGAAGACGTTTGTGCACCTTTACCAGTCAGAACAATTTTGCCCACCTCAACCTGCCACTGCCAGACTCTGGAGGATGCTGCTACATTCTGCACTGCCTGAAGCATTTTCCACACCTCAACCTGCCACTGCCAGACTCTGTGATGCTGCTATTCTTGGCAGTGCCACTGCCAGACTCTGAGATGCTGCTAGCCTTCACCATGCCACTGCCAGACTATGGGCTGCTGCTAATCCTGGCAGTGCCTGGTCCAGAAGAAGACGTTTGTGCACCTTAACCAGTCAGAACAATGTGACCCACCTCAACCTGCCACTGCCAGACCCTGAAGGATGCTGATAATCTTGGCAGAACCACAGACTGAGATGCTGCTAGCCTTCACCATGCCACTGCCAGACTATGGGCTGCTGCTTATCTTGCCAGTGCCTGGCCCAGAAGAACTCTTTGGCACAATTGAACTTTCCACTGTCTGAACAAGGATCTACCATACTGTTGCCTGGCAAAAAACAGGAGATGGCGCTTGTGTGAGTCTGCAGAATGCACTTGCACTTTATCAGGTATCAGCTCATGGGACCAGCAAGCCCTGCACACCATGCCTCGAACTGCTCTCTTCTGATGAGTACCAAAAAGTACGAAACATACGTAATTTGCGTATGTAAAGAGATGTTCAGCATTGCTTTGGGAGAATTCAAACAAGTGTAAAAAACATGAAGCATTGGCCTATATTGCCGTTATTCTGGGAGGCCTGACGTGAGTATGCAAGCTGAAGAGCACCTTTCCCAAGAAGAACGTTTCCGCACTTGCAGTCCCCCAAATTGAACCCAGAATATTTTGGGCCGGCTTGCTCCACACCATGCGATATCAAGTGAGTGACAGTTTTCCTGACAGACCAACTTTGATTTCAGTGTACAAAATGTAAGTTATCTGATTAATATGGGAGGTATTGAAATAGAAGTATATTTGTGAATGTTGTAGTCAGGCTACACGTAAGTTAATGGAGTGGCAAAATTGGGCTACTTTTTGCTACTTTGGGCTACCGTTTCGTTGCTTTTGGGCTTGAAAGTTGTGAAAAAATCTGGCAACCCTGAGTGGGAGTTGGCGGCTCCTGAGAGCTTGGCCACAGGGACTGAAAAGTGAAAGCAGTATAACATAAAAATCCACAGATATTCATCTAAAAGCACACGTAATGTAAAGTTATGATTGGCATTGGTTATAACATCTTAGCATACATTAAGAAACTATGAAATTAACTTTACAAACCACATTTTGAGTACAGTTATAGTTATATATTAAAACCTGAAATCCTTCAGAAATGTGTTAGTTATGGTTAGCCATGAAAAAAGTGACACCAGACGCATGACTTCACAAATGTTATACCATTGATTAATAACTGATTATTTTAATATCTCACATAACACTTATGCAAATAAAGTAACCACACTGTATACAACAACATTTCAACGGGAGGCTCCCACATCCTGTAATTCTGAGCAAATCACTTCATCTCCCCCTGCCCAAAAAAAGAATGTGTCCATCCGTAAGGCAAGTGGTGCACATGTAAAGCGCTCTGATTCCTACGGGTCGAGTTCGCGCTATATAAAACTACAAAAGAAATAAAAAATGATAACCTCACTAGTAAGGTCACGTGACAGGTCAGCAGTGAAATGATGTATGCCACTTGGCACTTGCGATATGATGTCACATTCTGGGCGAGGTCACAAGCATTACATTTTATGTGTGTTTAGACTTTTGAGGTAATCTACAAAGTATAGTTAATAAAATCCTTCGCCCATTAAACGCAGATACATAATTCAAATGCATTTGAGCACTCCTTCACTCAGATGCCCATCAACCGTCTTAACTGTTACCTTAGTTCACCCATTTGAACCCTACTGAAAACACACATTCACACCTCCTTAATTGTGTGTACCCCTACTCTGCTTAAGCTGCAGGTGCTGGTGTGTGCTGCCAGTTCTCCATTTTCTACTACTAGACCAATGAGACAAACAACAATTTTAAGTGTGACACTGGGTTAAAATGATTTACTTAACTTCCCTATGGTGTACTGAGAAAGTAATGCAGAATGACGTCATAATCTATTCTATGACACCCCCCTCTGACAGGATCCCTAAATCCCACATAATTACGCAGCTGTCGAGTTGCCAAAATATGCTTGCATTTTACGATTAAGAAATTTAATATGCAATATGAAGATGGTGGACACCAACAAACACTTACCTCTGTTAAGGCAGCAAAAGCAGAGATGAAACGAAACCCACGCAGGCCCACTGATGTCCGCATTCAGCAAAACCAGCAAAGTGCAATATTGCTCTCCAAAGAGACAGCTTGCCCAGTCTATAGCAGAGAGCATCCAATGTTGACGTCGCCCCATTTGTGTATGGTTTTTATAGGTTTTTTTCACATGCATAGCTTTGAAACAAAAAATATGTGATGGAAACCAAAACTCGGATTAGTAGGTTGTCCTAAGAACAAAAAAGGTCTTTGAAAAATATACCATAAATGTAAAGTATCAGATGTTGAGCTTATTTATGAATCTGTGATTAGAAGTGACAACCATGAGAATGAGGCGGAATACGTCAAAAGCAAGAAGTTACAGCAGAACAGTGCATAAGATGGACGCAACAGGAAATCAAGATGGCAGCCAATGACTTAACACGGTGTTAGCTGTTACGGTGGTTTTAAAGCAATATTTGTGTGGTTTCTCAATACTATCTTCTGTGCGACTACTCAATTTCCAGACAGTATCTGTCTGTAAAGATAGGAAATGATCTACAGTGCATATAATCAAAACTAGCCCTTACAAACTGTAGATAGATCAAATGAGGTGATTTTATATAAGCAAAGGAAAACCTGGGGTGTCATTAATTCGGGGCTCTATTCACAGAGATTTTACTGAGACTTTCTCTTGTGGTACAGCTGAATTCTAGGAGCACTTCTGCTTTACTCCTGAAAGTCATGAGTAAGCCAGGAGTACAAGAGCAAGGCAGTCCTACTCTTACCAACATCACAAAAAACAAGCATTGGCATAGCCAATGGGTCTTGCCTTTGGGACCTTATGTGTTTAGCCAGAACTGTTGGCTATGCTGTAGAGCATTGTGGCTGCTGTGCATCATGCTGAAAAGTTATAATAAAAAGTGTTAAGCATTTTTGTTACTTTTATACAAACCAAGATGACATTATATACAACGGAACAACCTGATTAAAAAACTGAATTTAACATTAAAAATGTCTTCTAGTTTTTTTGTAGTTGCACTGCTGGCAACTTCTTCCTGCCTGTTCTCATGCTTGTTTGTTATAATTTTTTTGTTATGGGTGAGCGGGACATAAATAACGGGGGAGTGGAAGTTGGAAAACAGTAATTTAATTAGAACACGAGCAGTGGACGGACACTAGGAGAGAATCAACAGATGCCAGATTCCGAGAACAGACAGACATGACAGACACGATGTTTAGGTGATGCTTAGGTGTGTGTAATTATGTGGCACTGAGTGGTAATATGTGGAGTGTATTTATGTTGCATTGAATAGAATGCGATTATGTGGCTTCTAATTATGTGGCACTGAGTGGTATTAAATGGAGTGTATTTATGTTACATTGAGTAGAGTGTAATTATGTGGTGTGTAATTATGTGGTACTGAGTGGTATGTGGAGTGTATTCATATTGCATTGAGTAGAGTGTAATTATGTGGAGTGTAACTATGTTCCACCGAGTGGTATTTTGTGGAGTGTATTTATATTGCATTGAGTAGAGTGTAATTATGTGGCAGTGATATTATGTGGAGTGTATTTATGTTGCATTGAATAGAGTGTAATTATGTGACATGTAATTATGTGGTACTGAGTGGTATTATGTTGATTGCATTTATGTTGCATTGAGTAGAGTAAATATGTGGCATGTAATTATGTGGCACTGAGTGGTATTATATATAGTGTATTTGTGTTGCATTGAGTAGAGTATGTGGCATGTAATTATGTGGCACTAAGTGGTATTATGTGGAGTGTATTTATGTTGCATTGAGTAGAGTGTAATTGTGTGGCTTGTAATTAAGTGGTACTTAGTGGTATGTGAGGTGTATTTATGTTGCCTTGAGTAGATAGTAATTATGTGGTGTGTAACTATGTCACACTGAGTGGTATTATGTGGAGTGTATTTATGTTGCATTGAGTAGAGTGCATTAATGTGGCATGTAATTATGTGGCACAGTGTTATTAGGTGGAGTGTATTTATGTTGCATTGAATAGAGTGTAATTATGTGACGTGTAATTGTGTGGTACTGGCTGGTATCATGTGTATTTATGTTGCATTGAGTAGAGTGCAATTATGTGGTGTGTAATTATGTGGCACTGAGATGCAGTGGTCATGATGAGTAATGCAGTGGTCATGATGAGTAATGCTGTGGTGTGCTGAGTGATGCTGTGGTTGCGTTGAGTGATGCTGTGGTTGCGTTGAGTGATGCTGTGGTTGCGTTGAGTGATGCTGTGGTTGCGTTGAGTGATGCTGTGGTTGCGTTGAGTGATGCTGTGGTTGCGTTGAGTGATGCTGTGGTTGCGTTGAGTGATGCTGTGGTTGCGTTGAGTGATGCTGTGGTTGCGTTGAGTGATGCTGTGGTTGCGTTGAGTGATGCTGTGGTGGCGCCGAGTGATGCTGTGGTGGCGCCGAGTGATGCTGTGGTGGCGCCGAGTGATGCTGTGGTGGCGCCGAGTGATGCTGTGGTGGCGCCGAGTGATGCTGTGGTGGCGCCGAGTGATGCTGTGGTGGCGCCGAGTGATGCTGTGGTGGCGCCGAGTGATGCTGTGGTGGCGCCGAGTGATGCTGTGGTGGCGCCGAGTGATGCTGTGGTGGCGCCGAGTGATGCTGTGGTGGCGCCGAGTGATGCTGTGGTGGCGCCGAGTGATGCTGTGGTGGCGCCGAGTGATGCTGTGGTGGCGCCGAGTGATGCTGTGGTGGCGCCGAGTGATGCTGTGGTGGCGCCGAGTGATGCTGTGGTGGCGCCGAGTGATGCTGTGGTGGCGCCGAGTGATGCTGTGGTGGCGCCGAGTGATGCTGTGGTGGCGCCGAGTGATGCTGTGGTGGCGCCGAGTGATGCTGTGGTGGCGCCGAGTGATGCTGTGGTGGCGCCGAGTGATGCTGTGGTGGCGCCGAGTGATGCTGTGGTGGCGCCGAGTGATGCTGTGGTGGCGCCGAGTGATGCTGTGGTGGCGCCGAGTGATGCTGTGGTGGCGCCGAGTGATGCTGTGGTGGCGCCGAGTGATGCTGTGGTGGCGCCGAGTGATGCTGTGGTGGCGCCGAGTGATGCTGTGGTGGCGCCGAGTGATGCTGTGGTGGCGCCGAGTGATGCTGTGGTGGCGCCGAGTGATGCTGTGGTGGCGCCGAGTGATGCTGTGGTGGCGCCGAGTGATGCTGTGGTGGCGCCGAGTGATGCTGTGGTGGCGCCGAGTGATGCTGTGGCGGCGCCGAGTGATGCTGTGGCGGCGCCGAGTGATGCTGTGGCGGCGCCGAGTGATGCTGTGGCGGCGCCGAGTGATGCTGTGGCGGCGCCGAGTGATGCTGTGGCGGCGCCGAGTGATGCTGTGGCGGCGCCGAGTGATGCTGTGGCGGCGCCGAGTGATGCTGTGGCGGAGCCGAGTGATGCTGTGGCGGAGCCGAGTGATGCTGTGGCGGAGCCGAGTGATGCTGTGGCGGAGCCGAGTGATGCTGTGGCGGAGCCGAGTGATGCTGTGGCGGAGCCGAGTGATGCTGTGGCGGAGCCGAGTGATGCTGTGGCGGAGCCGAGTGATGCTGTGGCGGAGCCGAGTGATGCTGTGGCGGAGCCGAGTGAAGCTGTGGCGGAGCCGAGTGAAGCTGTGGCGGAGCCGAGTGAAGCTGTGGCGGCGCCGAGTGATGCTGTGGCGGCGCCGAGTGATGCTGTGGCGGCGCCGAGTGATGCTGTGGCGGCGCCGAGTGATGCTGTGGCGGCGCCGAGTGATGCTGTGGCGGCGCCGAGTGATGCTGTGGCGGCGCCGAGTGATGCTGTGGCGGCGCCGAGTGATGCTGTGGCGGCGCCGAGTGATGCTGTGGCGGCGCCGAGTGATGCTGTGGCGGCGCCGAGTGATGCTGTGGCGGCGCCGAGTGATGCTGTGGCGGCGCCGAGTGATGCTGTGGCGGCGCCGAGTGATGCTGTGGCGGCGCCGAGTGATGCTGTGGCGGCGCCGAGTGATGCTGTGGCGGCGCCGAGTGATGCTGTGGCGGCGCCGAGTGATGCTGTGGCGGCGCCGAGTGATGCTGTGGCGGCGCCGAGTGATGCTGTGGCGGCGCCGAGTGATGCTGTGGCGGCGCCGAGTGATGCTGTGGCGGCGCCGAGTGATGCTGTGGCGGCGCCGAGTGATGCTGTGGTGGCGCCGAGTGATGCTGTGGTGGCGCCGAGTGATGCTGTGGTGGCGCCGAGTGATGCTGTAGTGGCCCTGAGTGATGCTTTCTGGCATTGTGGTGGATGCAGAGTGATGCTGTGTTAGTGCTGAGTGATGCTGTGGTTTCACTTGTTGCTTCACGATGACACACCAGCAGCAACCCAGACATTTCTACATCTAAAAATACACGCTAATGTCTTGTTCATGTAGTGCTCCCCGCCCGTCTTTGTACAAAGCTGCAGCGTGAATCCATCACTGAAACTGTAGTGAATGTCAGTCAGTGCGCGCTGTTCTGGCTGTGACAGGCGGGTTCTCATGCCCTAACCCTTCTCCGTGTGCTCTGATTTATTGCAGATATTAGTGAACATCGGAGGCAACTTCGACTCGGAGTGAAACACTTTTATATCACCCATGAAGGGGATTTACACCTTTAATTTCCACGTGGTGAAAGTGTACAACAGGCAGACAATTACACGGAAAGAATGCGCGCTATATATCAGGCCTAACATCACAACATATGCTGCACACACCAGTATTTAATGAGGTGCGATTCAAAAATGTTATGTAATCCGAACTTGTAAAATGTACATATTATATACCCATAGGGTTTTCGGGTGTTAGTGAGGAGACAAAGTGACAGCAGTAACAGGGAAAACAAGCGCAGAGTTTAACGAGAAAAAAACGCAAGCACCACCTGTTTGCAATTAACACCAATGCGATAATTGGAAACAGATGAGATTAAAGCTCGCTCCCGCGGACCCTAGGCCATGGAACAAACAAGGCTGGACAATCACCGCCTCGCACCAATTGCGTGCTGTGTTTTAAAAAAAGACACATGCACAGGCCAATCGCGGGCCAATAATAAAAAAAAAGCACAGGCACGAGCATGTGTTCAGAGCTCAAAAGCCCTTACTTAATGCCTCGCCTGTGCAGCGCATACGCGCTGGCTCAGGTGAGAAATAAAAATGATTGACAGAGTGTTGAAACTTTTCAAACACTCACCCCCAGTCACAGATTTGGGTTTAATCAATCAATCATAATTTTGCTCACCACGTCACGCCTTTTTGTACCCAGCCACATGAAAATCATTCTTGACCTTGCTCCTCATAAGAACAGTCCAGTTCCAACTGACAAACCAGATCCTCCTTGGACTGTAAACAAGCATCCTAGGACTGGTTTCAGTGTATCACCCCTCATCTGTCAGGCTAGCTGAATCCAGTGGTGCCGCGAGCAAGGAACCCATGTCTGGGCATACCCTTAGCCACTTAGAACGAACATAGCAACATCACAAAATTAAAATGATGGACGGAGTGTTGAAACGTTTGAAACACTCACCTCAAGTCACAGATCAGGGTTTAATCTATCGTTATTTTGCTTTCCACCCCAGTTTGGACCCAGCCATATGCAAATTATTCTTGACCCTGCTCCTCATAGGGACAGTCCAGCCCGAACTGCCAAGTCCTACTCTTACATCAACCTTGACACCTCCTCTCTGTCCTGTCTATGCCATTGTTCTTTGAGCAAGACTATTCAAACAGCAGTAGTGGGCTCAGAAATGCAAAGCCTCTTGCACAAGTGCATGTGTAAGAATGCGGGCATGTTAACAACTGGCAAAGGAGAAGTAATGCTTTTACGCAAAAGGTGTGTCAGTGGTATTCAGTCCTAACAACCTTTATTGCAGCATGGAGTTGTCATCGAGCCAGTCAGGTATCTCAGGGTCTCTGTAATTTGTTGCATACTTAGCACTATTACACAGGCCAGCGCGAGTGTTGTTATGCAGAGGACTAAGGAAGACGCAAAAGCTGAAGCATCTTAGACGTCCTTCATAATCTGTTGGTGCTGAGCTGAAGAGAATATGGTCAGCTGAGATGAAGAGACTGAAGAGATGGAAGGCAGGAGTACTTGGGGTGGAGGTCGGGTGCCTGGCAGTGACAGGTAGGACCGTGGGGTTACGTTTTGTAGTTACCTATATCTTCTATCAGATGCATCTGAAGGGTCAGATGTTCCTGATGCCTTCAGGGGTCTTTCTTTGAACCAACTAGGTGAGCTGCAGATGAGAGATGAACCCTAAGGTAAGTAGTAGTCATTTAAACCAACTGGTAGGACTCTAATGACTGCGCCTCAATGAGCAATGAAGTCATTCCTCTTTCTGTAGGTAATCAAAATACTACTAGATGTGTCAGGAAGACCAAATACATGGTGTTTGGAAAAGGAGTGGTCAAAAATTCAATCATACGGGTTGATGGGGAAACACTAGAGAGGGTGAGGAGCTTCGATGACTTAGGAGTCAAGGGAATGGAGAACATTAAGTGGAAAGACCAGCTAAGTAAAAGCACACTACTACTTGAGCAGAGAGCAAACGCTATCAATAGGTTGCATAGGCAAACAAGTCCTCGTGCAGTCTCAAGGGCCCTGGAAGTATATCGTGGCAAGGAGTCGCTTTTTATGGAGCTGAGACTTGGGGTTGTACTGATGTCTCTCCACTTACTGTTGTGGAAATAGATTTGTCAGACAGTTGGTTTCTGTTCCCAGCAGCACACTGCTAACCCCCTTATTCTTTGATCTAGGATTAAAAAGAATTGCAGATCTGGCTGTTCTCCGACCACTTGTTTATTGGGTCGATTATGGGTTAAATTTGTTTTTGACTGGTTAAGCAAACTGGTTCTGCTAAGGCTATGGACCAATCTGGAAAAATGTGCAAAGCTGATCTTAATATCTTGAAATCCAGGCATTTTACCTCTGAGGTCCTTTATCAACAAATGGCACAAAGACCCAGTTTCTAATATTTGCCCGGCGTGTGGCTTGGAAAATGAGGATGAGATACACATACTATTCTTCTGTCCTAGCTATCTTCAGTCAAAAAGCTTTATTTCGATAAAAATTGTATCATAAAAGCATTAACATACAAACATAAAAAGTACAATTTATCGAAAAAGACATGTAAAACAAATGTCAATGTCTGGGGATGGACTAACCATCTAATTACTTTACACTAGCCTAGAATAATTTACAATCTTAAAAACTTCCAATAGTTATGAATTAAAATGTGATCATTATAAATAATTTCTTATACAATAAAGTCAAGGATAAAAAGACATTAAACAAGATCATGTAATGGGACAGAGGAGTTTGCTTCTGATGATCCATGACCACCCCAGAAATTTGGCCACGGCACAGACAAGTACTAGGCTAGCTATCTTGGCCCACGCCAGAAATGGATTA
This sequence comes from Triturus cristatus, assembly GCF_964204655.1. Classification (NCBI taxonomy): domain Eukaryota; kingdom Metazoa; phylum Chordata; class Amphibia; order Caudata; family Salamandridae; genus Triturus; species Triturus cristatus. The sequence goes on from NC_140591.1 coordinate 1,366,409,815, forward strand.
TTCCCGCAATCTGGAGATGACTAAACATTTAGTGGCTTTTAGAATTTTAAAGAGTGTCATTGCTACAAGCAAATTCTTACAGGCACTTTGGCACAAACGTGGTAGATTAGAGACTGTGACTTCAAGCGACAAGGTCACTTTTTTAACTACTACTTAATTTTAACAATACACATTTTATATAAAACAAAAGGATACATTTCATGTGTTTTTATGCTGTTCACTCCTTGTTTTGCATATATCCCTTGTCTGACTTTTGCTCTTTGTTCTGTGCGCAAGTAATGATCACAGGAAGGATTTCCAAATAGCATTTGTTCCTTTTAATATTAGCTTGAGTCGCACGATGTTTTAGAATGTATTCTGATGTATTTATTGCTTTGCTTTTGTTATGTATACTTTGATGGTACTTGGCTACCAAATAAAGTATTCTACTACTATTAATAGGTGCGACTTAAATATCGGTAAAGCAAACAGGAGAAGGGGCAATGGGAAACAAACCCAAGGCCATTTATCTATACAATTCACCACAATACTAGGGAAAAAGAAGTGACATTTATATGGAACCCCTCATCCTAATTCTAAATCAAGCTGATATCAACTACCATCTTTATGCTGATGACACCCAACTCTATTACAAGATCAAAACCCACGCTGACATCATACACCTTAATAACACCCTCACTAAAATCCAATCCTGGTTCCACCTTAATCATCTCAAACTCAACCTAAAAAAAAATGAAATCATCCTCTTCTCCCCCAAAAACAACCCTCTCCCCATTCAAAATTGGATCTCCGATCTCAATGCCCTCAACAGCTCTCTCTCATTGTCCAACTCAGTAAAATCTCTTGGTATCTCCAACGATAACAGTCTAAAGCTCAATGTCCACATCAAAAATTCAGCTAAAGGAGCCCTCTTTACTCTCCGTCATCTCAAGAAAATCAAACCCTTTCTCCCAACTGAAGATTTTAAATTAGTGGTTCAATACCTGGTCCTTTCACGAATCGATTACGGCAATTCCATCCTCACCGGAATCCTCATGGTCCACCTAGCTCCACTCAAATCTGTCCTCAACCTTGCAGCCAGGCTCATCACTGACTGCAAATGGTTGGACCACATTTCCCCAGCTCTCAAAACTCTAAAATGGCTCCCCATCGAAGGCAGATCCACCTACAAAAATGCATGCATCACAGACAAAGTCCTCCATCAAAATGCACCACCTTACCTTGCCAATAAACTCTGCAAAGCGGGCAGCACATCACCCCTAAGAAGCACTAACGCTCTCCTCCTTGTCCGACCCCTGCTAAAAAAGAAATCTACTCAATCCCGCTCCTTCTCTGGAAATGCTCCCTACATCTGGAATGCCCTCCCCAAAGACCTACGATGCAACCCTTCCTACACCAGCTTTAAAAAAGATCTAAAAATTCACCTCCTCAATAAATATTGGGGGTCTCTACCTGTGCCTTAATCTTGCTCTTCCATATCTTATAGGTATTTCAACTCTTTTCTCCGACTATCTGTTTACATGATATGTATAACCAAGCCTTTTGTTATTCTCCGTCTTACCTGCTCTTATCCTATAATGATGTTGTAAATGTTATTTTGTTTTACCATATGTATCTCAGTCTTGTAAAGTGCTCTGATGTTTTTGTTATTTATTGATGCTGTAATTTGTCTCTTACCGTAACTAGCTCTATCATGTAAAGCGCTGTGATACCTCTGGGTCCAGCCAGCACTATATAAAACTTCTAAAATAAATATAATAAAGATAAGTAAATCACGCAACATTAATTGGTTCTTCATACTGGCAACGTCCGGTATCATATACAAACTCAAAATTAGTTCGTTGTAGTTCAGAGATAAATGCAGAGGTCGAAAACGGTGTTACCAAGTCAGAGAGACGGAACAGAGGGAAGGTTGCCAATAAAGCTGGGGTACAGCAGAGTCTGACCTCTATGTTTCAGTTGCTTGGTTAAGATCTAACAAACCAGGAAACATTTGACACCCAAGAGTGTGGTGTAAACAAGGGCTCATCTGCACGGTATGTTCAGCCAAGATACCTTTGCTCGTCAGAGACAGAGCAAACGAATGTTGAAATAAGAATCTGACTTCTAGTTGGGTAACATGACGTCACCTTTTTTGCAATGAAAACAAGATACAGTTGGGAACATGCAATGCACCATACATTCCTCAGAAGACCATGCACGACACTCACGCTACTAAATTAAGAATATGTCCACCTGACTGAAAGCCCAATGAGTTCTGTGGTTGATGTGCTAGGATACATTTGTACTCTCTAATCTGAAGGATCTCCGATGTGTACAGCAGCCACTGATAAAATCTCCCCACCCTGAGAAAGTGACTATTGCTAGCCTTCCACATCAAAGACTAGCAGTGTTAAGTGTTCTTTTGATGTGCGCTTTCCAGGATTCAGATGGTTGGTCCATCATCATCTATAAGCCATGTCCCTGTGTTCCAGGCTCGGCAGAGACCCAGCTCCTGATGGACTTCTGGGAGCTTGTGGTGCTGCGCTTCGAACAGGGCACTGGTATGCACCGATCTAAGGCCATGTCACAAAACTGTTAAAAACACCAGGAAAGGTAGGCTGGATGCAAATGCACTGCCTCACTCAGCGGCATAGAGGAAAATGACAGACCGTGCCTGCGGAATGTGATGAGGAGCCCTCGAGGCTCCCACATCTTACAGACATTTATTGGCTTCGGGGCAAATGGGGGGCTGTTAGACTTGGCCCTTTTTGCAGGGTCATCCCTGAACTTTTTGCCTTCTTCGTGGTATTATTTCTGACCTAGTGTTGGTGGTTTTAGGACTCTGGACACTTTATCACTGCTGTACAGTGTAAAGTGCATGTGCTCTCTATGGTAAACCTGGTAAGATAGGTAAATTAAATACGCCAAACAGGTGTAGACCTATCAGTCCCTTGTAAAGTGGTATCTCATATACCCAGGGCCAGTAAATTAAATGCTACTGGTGGGCTTGCAGCGCGGCTTGCACCACCTACCAAAGTAGGCTTTCAAACCTGTCTCAGGCCTATGCCATTGCAGGGCCTGCGCACGCAGTTTACTGCTGCTGTGACGTGGCAAAAAAAGTGGCTGCCATGTCTGTGACTCCCCTTTTTCCTACATATCAGTCACCCCTAAGGTAGGCCCTAGCTAGCTCTATGGGCAGGGTGCGCTGTCGGTAAAAAGGTAGGACATTTGCCTTAACTGTGTGGATGTCCTGGTAGTTACAGCCATTTTGGTTTCTCACTACTAGGATGCTGCCCTCTCATAAGAATGCATTGGGAATTCCCTGATGTGTGTCAGTGGTAATTCCTGACATGAGAGGAGTAGTATGATCAAGTTTGGTATGATTGGAATTGTGGTGATAAATGCTGCGTAATGGTGTTCGCAGATTTATTATCACTATTTTAGAAATACACTTTTAGAAGTGGGCATTTCTGTGTGCTATATGTCTTTGTGCCTGACTGTTGTGTATTGCATTTCCGGCTCTGGATGACAGAGGCTCGGGAGGTGCAGTGGCTCCAGAGGGGCTGGGTGAGTCAGCACTAGGCTGAATAGGCCGATATGCATTTGGAGTAGTGGGAGGAGTAGCCCCTGGACCTGAATAGGACTGTGCCTGCCTTACACAATGCTGGCTCCGTCCCCCTGTGGTGTGTCTGAGGCCAGAGCCTACATTGACAAAGGAGGATGTTGTACACTGTAAAGATTTATTTAAGTACCCCTCAGAACTGGTTTGGACTGGGCACAGAGCCCTGTGCCATGAGGAGAACAAAGACATTATGTGGTATAAATATTGGGGCTGTGACCCCATGTGCTGTGCTGTGTGCTTACTTGGGACATGTGGCCGGCAGGCTGCCTGACTGCCAGGAGGAACCGCCGCTGGGGTCTGACCTGCAGCCCTGCTTGGCAGCTGAAGGGTTTGCTTTTCTGTCTAGGCGGCCCAGTGTGCTGGCCTGCCTGTGCCAGCTCTGCCTTTGCCCTTTCCAGGAGGAAAAGCGCTGCCTGCTTCCTGCTGGTATCGGGAGGTGGGAGACAGGCGCAGCGCTGCACATTTTGCTGATTTCCCTGGCCCTGGAGAGAAGAGCGTTTTGCTGGCTCTCCCCTTTGAACACTACGTGGTGGGTACTTTTCCTGGCCCTGGAGAGAAGACCGTTTGCTGGCTCTCCTCTAAGAGCAGACACGTGGTGAGGACTGAAATTGGTACCGGAGCCCGAGGCGTGGGCTAACCAGCTAAGTGGGCGGCAGGAGACGCTGCAGATGCAACATTGTGGGGGGATGCATCCCCCACACTCTGGTGGAAGTCTTGTCTCACTGCCTCTAGAACCGGAAGTCAGGCACAGGACGCCTGACTGTAGGCAGGGCTCCTGTGAGGCAGTGGAGAGCCCCGCAGGTTTCATTTGCCTGGTGATCGCTGACGTCCTTGGGGCCTTGCTTCAGAAAGGACGTCGGAAGTCAGGCGAGGTCTACGCCTGGTTGTGGGCGGGGCAGGATCGTGCTCCAGACCACAAGGCGGAAGAGAGGAGCACAGGAGCCTGAATCATCGGTGGCGAGACGGCTGCCACTTAACTCGCTCAGACCCTGAGGAATGGGGAGTGGGGCTGAGCTTCCTTGCAGTAAGCACCGGTCGCCGTGAGGCAGGAGCATTACCCAATTTAAGTCCGGGCATAGGAGGGGGAGCCAAGTGTCAGCCCACCCCCTGAGACTGCCCTGAGTCGCTTTGGTGTGGCTACGAGTTTGGGGGCGAGCATCAGTGTACACAGCTGCACTGCCAGATCGCGGGCAGATGCGTGAAGAACACGCATAATAGGAAGAGCCCTTACTTCAGGGGGAAAAGGGGCATCGATTAGGTTCACTGAGTGGGGTGGAACCTCAACAGCGGCCCCAGAGCCTGGGTGGTGCAAGGAGTATCCTCAAAATTACCACACAGTCCAGGTAGAGCGCGCAGAAGCGCTGGGACTGCCATTTGGGGGCCAGGGGGCATTCAGGGACATGGTGGCATACTGTTGCATGTGGGCAATAATATTTACGCCTAAGAGGGACTAATGAGATGTGCACCGAGACAGGTGTTACTGTGGTGCACTGTTGCTACTTGAGGATGGATGCATAATATGCTGAGTACTGCTACTAATAGTTTATGCATTATGTGTTTATGCTAAGTGCAATGTCACCACTAGTTACTGGTTGTTTTCACTAATTATGAGTTCTGATGGTTATGACAGGGGCCCGATTGGCCCAGTAGTGTATATACACCCTGTAAACTCAAACTAGTTGCGGGTGGCACAGTGTATATATGTGATTACGTTATAATGTGTGTTATGAATAATACAAAGGCAATTTTTTTTATATAACCTTGTGTGCAGTTTCTTTTGTGGTGTGCCTAGTGTGTCGCTGCTGTGTGCGCTCTTTGCGCAAATGCTTTACTCATTGCCTCTGGGATAAGCCCGACTGCTCGTGCCAAGCTACCAAGGGGGTGAGCAGGGGTTATCTTCAGCGTGTAACTCCTTTGCCCTGACTAAAGTGGTGGCTTCTGGCTGGCTTAGGCACATCCCTAGCCAACCAGAAATCCCATTTCTAACAAGGGCCCTGGAAGAATTGTGGGTCCCTTGGAGGATTACCCCTTCCCCCTGTGCTGCAGGGGGCTTCATTACACCTCTGGCCTCATTAACAAATCCCACATGCACAACGCTGCTGCTCTTAGCAGTGAATAGCTCAGCTGGCCCTTGGTTATTCCTTGGACAAACAATAGTTATAGAACGGTGGGGTGCCATGGTTGTGGCATGTGGGGTGCCATGGTTGTGGCACGTGGCGTAGGCGATCATCTACACTCCAGACAGCTTTGAAAATCACATCAGAAGCCGAAGATGGATTCCAGAAGCTAAACTCTCTCCTAGGGGAGGATTTGGCTGCATTACGTTTCCAAATGATTACCATATGGGATGCAAGTTTAAGGGCGATGCACTGAAAAACCGTTTTCATATGATGCTGCGTGGGTCAAAGCCCAGCCTGATAGTATCTGAATCAAACGTGGCAATACATGTCCTGGCTCGCAGTCAATCCCTGGCATCTGGAAGTTATAACCAACTCAGACATGGCTAATGCAGTCAAAGCCGCATTTTGGACACTAGAGGAACCGACTGCAGAACAGATCATACAACCTCACAAATGACTCAATAGATGGCATCTGGCTGTTAACAAGAGTGATGTGTACATACTGCTGAGCATGGAAGTCGACAACACTTGGTGGATTTCTTACACTGCTAGTCCTAACTTCAAAAATCTATATGTATGAGGGTTACAGTTCAATACTTTGAAACCTCTACTTGTGCATATTCAAGAGTGATTGGTATTACTAATATATAGCTAAAGTGATACTTATTAGGGCAGCAAAATGTGTTTACTCTTGGGATAAAGGATGCATAAAACATTGACACCAACACATACTGTCACCACAGGGTGGTCCCAGAATTGATTCTCAGCCTGCCTTCCACTGCCTGCTACCCAAATATTTGGTCAGACTTTAAAATGGGCTGTTTCCATTACCTACCTTCATCTCTCGTTTTTTCGTGTGCCCAACTTCACTTCCTAAACAAGCATTATCAAAGCCTATAAGACTGGCCTTTCCAGGTTGGGCAATGGTTATTTATTTATTATTACAAGCATATACCACAAAATAATAAATACACTCACTTGAACACGGTTGCCATAAGCTTTCAGGAAAAAAAAGAGTAAAAATCACTTGCTGATGTGGCTGTTTCACTAGCAAAGAAGCCTTTCAGATGCACCTGGCATTTTATTATTATTATTATTATTTGTGAGGGAGACAATAATAAATCACCACCTAACCAAGTACTCCAATTAGAAGTAGATGCAGTGTTGCAATGTCACTTAAAAAGCAATAAAAAAATGGACATTATGTAAATCACTATTCAACTGAACACTCAGGCTAAAATACTTCCCTGGGTATTTCAAGTTAATACAACAATAAAACGCAGTTTGCACCGGATTTGTCAGTAAATTGAAACAAACTATTTTAGGCACATACAAACAATGGGGAGAGGTTTTGTGCAGTCACTCAGAGTGAAGGGAGCCAGTTCGTAAAGTGGACTGACCAATTGCCTCATGCTGTATGCTGTGGTGGGTGTAAGCAAAAAGCTAATGACCCTTGAACTGACCAATTGATGCAGCCTACTGACCAAATGCCCCTTTGTATGTATAATACGTCTGATATTTCTGGAAAAACAATAGTATGGCGAGAAAGCTATGGCTGATTCAATGGCCACACCTAAAAATGGCCAAAGTAAACATTTGCATTTTTATCATCCAATAGGTGCCTTCAAGTACTGGTGAAGGTTATGGTTATAGATTAGTTGATTTGAACCATTGTTTGTCTGTCAGCCTTCATCCTATACCAGGCCATGGAATTAAGTAGGCCTTCTTCTATGTTTGGAATGACCCCTTGCAGAGTTTAGAAGCAAAAGATTCAGAAATTGTGGTGGTGTTCAAGTTGCCCACAGAATTTGATACAAGAACCACAATGTCTTTCTGGATGAACATCAGTAGCCTGTATGACCAACCTACACTAAATTACTCATGTATAGCTTAATAAGGGGTCTCAACGAGTCATTTTGAGGCAAAAAGATGTTTTGAGTCATACTTACTCCGCCTTGGTAAATGCCCTGTAGAAGAACAGTTTGTAAATTAAAACAAGCATTGGCATAGCCAATAGGTCTCGCCTTTGGGACCTTATAAGTGTTTAGCCATGCAACACTTGCATAACTAAATACTTATAAGGTCCCAAAAGCGAGACCTATTGGCTATGCCAAGCGGCCGCAAAAGTGAAAGTGATCACGATCAAACATCAAAGCGGCTGTGCGGCCGCGAAAGTGAAAGTAATCGCGGTAAAGCGCGGCGCGCGCGCCCGCGCACATGCACTGTAGCTCTAGGCTGGCCTGGTAGCACTTTTTGGAGCCCTCTCAATAAGTCTCGCCAGACCAGCGCATGCGCTGGGTCAGGCGAGACCTAAAAATCCGGACCCAGCCACTAGATGGCAGAATAATGAACAGCAGTTGATGGGCATTCATCTAAAAATCTCGCAACAATAATAGGGGGGAAAGGTATGTCATTTATTGTAAAGGCACACAAATCACACCTCCTGTATATTTATATAGCCGCTAATCACCCGTCAGAATATCCAGGCGCTTTGCTTCTTGCGGAACTCGAGAAGTGAAAAAGAGGCCCTGATGTGGTGTGGGAGGTCGGTCCAAGCTTTGCGGGAGGTGTCGGAGAAAGTGCAGGTTTAAAGATACCATCAGCGGCACATAAATAAACACTTAAAATAGGTTAGTTGCAATTTAAGAATGCATGCAGTGTAACTGGTGTTACAAGTAACACACAGGAGAAGGAGCTGGTATCTGTTGGTTTTGTTCCACTGCAAATCCCAATTTTCAACATCTGTTTATAAAACTCAATGAGCGTTACAATATAATAATTGTAAAACTCTACGTGTGATGGTTTAAGAATTACTAGTGTTACCAATATATAGCTAATGTGAAGAACACCAGGACAGCAAAACTATTTCAATCCTGGCATAAAGTATGCACAGCACATAGACACCAACTCATACTGTGCCCACCAATCTTTAGGGCCCAGAACGGATTCTCGTCCTCGGTTCCACTGCCTGTGACCCCATCATTCAGTCAGACTGTAATATGGACTGCTAGTCTGCTACCATTACCTATGACCGCAATCCTTAAGATGACATCCGATTCTTTTCAAATGGGCCCAACTTTAAAATGCTATTTGTAAACCATTGTATTTGGATCACACAACAGGTGCCTTCGGGTACTGGCAAAGATTGTGGGCATCAGACCTTTGATTTGAACCATTGCTTGTGTTTCTGTCAGACATGGCCCTCTGCCAGGCCATGGAATCAAATAGGCCTTATTCAGTGTTTGGATCGATTCTTGCAGGACAATCAACAATTGTGGTGCTGTTCAACTTGCTCAGTCAACAATGTCTTTCTGAAGAGATCAATAGCCTTTACAGAGCAACCTACACTAAATTGCTTACAAGTTGTTTTCTCAGGGGTCATTCTGGGGGAAAAACAACGTTAGCACCATACTAACTTCGCCCTGGTCGACCCATTTCGATGAAAAAGGTCCAAAATAAACAATTCCGGAGCCAACCACCAGATGGCAGACTGACGCACAGCATGTGACTTACTTTAGATATATACACTGCTACGCTGTGCTTCTGCCTACATACCATGAATAGAATCCTTTCCTGAGAGTAATTCAATTTACTTTACGATTTCAATGACCCTCGGCCATGTGCTCTTTGTGTTCTCTATTTTGAGGAGACTGTCTTTGGACACAAGTGTCTCATGTCCCCAGCTCACATTCCGACTGGCTCCCTTAGTGGTGAGGTCATAAACACCTCCTTTCTTTTGTAAAAAAAAAAAAAACCTTGCAGTATTATTTGATTGCTAATATGACATGAGAATCAAGCTGCAGGAGTTGTCACAAATGTGCATTTTCTAAACACAGGCCGTGGATGTCAACACAATTTTAACATTAATGGCCGACAATGCATTTTACGCTTTAATCCGTGCTGGCTAATGGAGCATGGAGACCCAACAAGGTCAATGCACGACAACTAATGCGTGGCTGGAACGGACCCTCCCATGAAAAGGGCCAAACGTCAGGAGCCAACTTTTCTGAGACAGATATTCAAAAAGGGGGATGAATGTTTCCCCTCAACCTGCTGGTTGGTGTATTGGGACGGTCAGGCACCACTTTGATGGATGGTGCGCACCCAAAGTGTGCTTTCAGTAACAGATAACGAGACTTTGGGTGCATCAACTTCTACAATCTTGCTAACAAACACGGGGCAGGAGTCCTCATCTCTTCGGTGCATCTCTCTAGGTCACCACTTCAACGTTACCAATATGGATGCGCAAGCCAATTTCTGGAGAGTCGCACATTTGCACGATAGCACCATTAGTGCACTATACCACCGGCAATATTTAGGAGTTGTACTTAGCTCTGCACATTCTTTTTAGTAAAAGGTAAGAAAAACAGCTTCTTTGCCGGAAGAGGAATTTAACAAACAATTACAGAGTGAGTAACTGTGACTGATATTTTTTCATGACTGGCGTTGCGCGTTGACTTTAGATAAAGGCAAGACTAAAGAGTTTAGAGTTTCCAAAACTTGAGGAGGTTGGTTTCCACCATTAGGTTATGATTAAGGTTCTTCCGGAGTCTCAGTTCTTGCACCCCAATGGATCCGCCACTGGATTCCATCATTTTGATAGATTGATCCAGTGGACAGGTCTAAACTGCAGGTCTCTGGTGTGGACCTAGTTCTGCAGGTTCACTGGCCCTTTGCCCCAGTGATCTTTTTGAACACAGCACAAAACCTTAAATTAATCTGAACCTTGGCTGGGATCCAGTGGCAAGTATAAGGGCTGGTGGGAAGTGATCCTTTTGGGGGGGATTGAGACACATTCTGGCTGTCAAGATCTAAAGTCTGGGGAGCCTGGCGAGCAGTTTCTTGAAAGACCAAAATAGACGATGTTAGAGTCATAAAGGCGCGCCAGTACTAGGAACCTTGTCCGCTCAGGCCTTTGGCCCATGCAAAGCAGTGGGAGGATCTTCATGAGGAGTGAGATCTACATGTGTATGTCCTTGTTGCAAGAACCGTCTTCATAAGTGTTAGAGAAATAGGTTAGGTGATCCAAGAAGAAGGGGCCCAAGACCAGCGCCGCCAGTCTTGGCGATGTCCAGTAACAACTGTCTGAAGGTAAGTCATACGAACACCAGGAAGACACCAGAACTGGTACGTGGAATCCCAGTCCAGGTAAGTGCCCGAAAAAGAATACAAAAGTAAACCTAACTAAACATAACATAGTAAAGAAATAACACAGCTTATCATTACATCATCTTCCACCTTTTAACAATGACAAAAAAGAGAATAAATGTAAATAAAAATCCTTATCCTCGCAGGCATAACAGGGTTGTGAGAAGGATCTGTGCAAGTTTGATGTGCCGTCCTAAGTGGCAAGGGTATTCCCAGATGTGGGTCCCGTGCTCACTGTGCCATTGGAACCAAGCTACACCCGACTGAAGAGCCCCACTCAAAGTGCAGCTGGTCTTTGGCTGCTTGTGTTCCGGCTCAGGGAGAACGCAGCCTGGCAGTTCGGGCTGGACCATTCCCATTGGAGCAGGGTCAAGACCGATTTGCATATAGCTGGGTCCAAACTGTGGTGGCATGGTGGGCAAAAGAACGATGGGTTGGGATGCTACCCTGAGCAATCGCCAGTGGTTTGACTTATTGCAAGCATTCCTCCCATCACCTTTTGTGTGAGCCTAGATAAACAGTCTGCTTGAAGATTTTTGTCAAACTTCACAGTAAAATTGTATTCTTGAAGGCGAGGCGCAAACCTGACAAGTTTGCCAGACACCCTCCGACTCATTACCATACAGTATGTAAACAAAGGCTTGTGGCCCCACCTAAAGTTCTGAACTTCTAGAATGACAACAAAAAGCTTGGGCTTCCCTTTCAATCGTGATGTGACTTAATTCCAGTTGTTTCAAAGCACTACCAGCAACTGAAATAGTCGGTTACTTGTCTTATACCAACTAAGATACCACAGCCCCATGACCAATCTAACTGGTATCCACCGTTAAACACTTTTTACACAACAACAAAGGAGATAGTGCAGATGCTGAAATAATAAGATGATTAACTTTAAGAAAAGCCCGATTAACAACACCACTGCAGACAATCTTTTCACCTTTCTGGAGTAAACTAGGTAATGGTTGTACAACAAAAGATTAACTTTGAATGAAGCATGAATAATATTCACTCAAACCCAATAAAGAATACAGAGCATCTTTGTCTTAGGAGCAGAAGCATCCTGGATAGCTTAAATTAAAACATATTTTGGCTTAATACCCTGAGAACACATATAATGGCCTAGATAATCCAGTGATTGAGCCAAAAATTTACACTTGACCTGTTTAAGGGTAATGACAATGTCCCTAAAATAGAGAGAGAACTCTGCACAAAATCGGATTATGCTCATGTATGTTGTTGGCAAAAATGTGAACATTGTCTTGTTAGACTTTCACACCAGGAATTCCCCCAAAGTCGTGTGCATCCCAGTTTTTTTTGGCTTTCACAGTAGAATCAAAAAGTGTATCAACAGTAATCACTACTTTGGACAAATCATAGGTACAGTTAACCACATCAATACTGTTGACCTTAATAGGTGGTTTGCTACTTTTACATAGGCTTTGAAAGTGACCCAACATTTTGCATTTATTGAATTTACCTAGAGCTGGACAGTTGGGATGGTTAATTAAATGAGTTTTAGGGCCACACCCTGTAATACCGCTCAGTGATTGTTCTAGGTCCTGGATTGTAAGACTAATGCCTGACACAGCACTAACAGCATCAGGTTCAATTAAAGAACTTTCACTTTAAGTTGAAATGGAAGAAGTTTCCCCACCCATCAGCCTTGAAGAGACATTAGAACGTTCTACGTCTTTGGCCACACCTATAACTTTCTGAAGTACGAGTTACTTACCTTCGGTAATGATGTATCTGGTAGAGACGTTGTCTAGCCGCAGATTCTTTAACTTAGAACATCGCCAGGCGTGAAACTGGATCCGGAATTTTTTTGCAGCAGCACCTCTGCGTGCCGGGGGACAGCGCCACATGACCCCGCCCTGACGTCGTCCACGTACGTGACGTCAGCGAGGTCATACAAGTCCCTCCCGGAGTGCTGACGTCAGTTTTCTTCGGAGAAATATTTCCGCAGCACAACGCGGAGCCACCAACCAAAAACTGTGAAAGTATGGGAACAGTGTGCGAGGGATGAACAATCCGTGAATAAAGAAGGAGGATGGTGGAAAACACCATCTTAAAGGCAGAATAGGCACTGCCTACAAATAGAAGTGGAAGCTGTGAGAAAGAGCCCCGATAACCAAGTGGAGGCCCCTTTCCGAGTGAAACAAGGGAAGAACATCTCAACAGACAGAAATAGACTAATAGTGCCATGTGGAACTGTGCCATCCACTAAGAACGGAACACAGAAAGATTAACAGTCCACTGTAGGAAAGAATGAGAAGACTGGCCTTTCCCCCCTAAAAACAGAGGTAGGAAACAGAGCACAACCGACCCTCAAAGAGGATGACCACGAGGAGACCAGGACCCCGAGGCAGCAGAGCAGACAGAAGGGAAGGGAACTGGAGAGGAAAACGAATCTCCTCATGAATCAAAGGCACAATATAACAGAAACTAAGCCCCCCCACTAGAGGTGAACTGTATATGAAAGCATCCAGGTGAGTGCAATAATCTATACCTCCTTGAGATATAAGCTAATGGAAACTGAAGAACCAGTGGAGAACACCACTAGACAAGGTCCTCGCAGAACGGGGAGGCTGGGTGGGCGTTAAGGAATCTGCAGTAAGACAACGTCTCTACAAGATGCATCGTTACCGAAGGTAAGTAACTCGTACATCTGATAGAGACATTTAGCCGCAGATTCCTTAACTTAGAATAGATACCGCAGCCTTACCCCAAAGGGAGGCGGAACTGCGACAGGACAACAGAAAGCACCAAGCATCTGATCCGGCAACAGAGTGATGGATAAGGGGGGAAAGCTGTGGCAGAACAGCCCAACAGCAACACCAGTAGCTTGAAGAGCAGAAGCCACAGGACAGAAGATATCCGAAAACATGCCAGAATGGCGCCACACCATACCCGTATAAAAAAATGACAGGTAGAACGGCATGAGCCTCATACCAGAGCAAGGAAAGAGAGAGAGGAAGAAGGAACACTCTCTGCTAAAGGGCGCACAACGAGTGCATTGACCCAAGCTTGAAGGGAACCTGAAGAGATGTAACCAGCGCCGAACAGACTAGTCTATAGAAGGAAGCCAAAGGAGCAGGTGGCAAGAGCCCAAAGGCAAGAGCCAGAACCGGAGCAATGCGTGGGGAATAGCCAGCAGGACCAGAAGCACACCAAGCACACACCCAACCCCAAAAGGGTAATGAGGGGCAATAGCACCAAACCCCAACCTGCTGAAGCAGGTAGAATACCTGGACGGCAAACTGCCATAGAGACCTTAAAGTGGCTCACACAGGAACAGAAGAGTGCCCGATCGGGCGGCATGAGGCCAAGTGAGAAGCAAGCCACAATATAGACTTGTAGACAGGAATTAATGACCACTGCCATCAAAAGAATAGATTATTCCAACGTTCTCTATCTCGGCCTGCCTGAATACCTGCTTCAACGACTACAGGTCGTTCAGAATTCGGCAGCACGTGCTATTTTTGGACTACCTCGTTGCGCCAGAGCTTCGGGCCTCTTGGAATCTCTCCATTGGCTTCCTGTCCGGAAGCGGATAGTTTTTAAATCCCTCACCCTGGCACACAAAGCCTTGTACAGATCGGGAGCAAAATATCTCCAGGATAGGTTGTCTTTTTACCGTCCGGCCAGATCGCTCAGGTCGGAAGCCTTGTTTTTTGCTGTAGTGCCCCGCGCGAAGAGAGCTCGCATCGGCGGCCGCTCCTTCAAATGTTTAGCGCCTCAGCTGTGGAATAAATTGCCTGTGGCCCTGCGTAGCACTCCAAACTTGTTGGCTTTTAGGAAGGGGCTTAAAACCTGGCTTTTCACTTCTTAGTTTCAGGTTCTATTAGGTTTCCTCTTCCTTATCTTTCTGTTTATTTTCGTTGTTGTGTTCTATGATTAGTGTGCATTCTAAAGCGTCGGGACACTCTTTGGAGTAGCTGTACGCTATACAAAAACCTGCATAAAAAAAAAAAAAGAACTGTTCCACAGGCGTGGCCATAATAAGAAGATGCATATCCGAAGGAAGAGGCCAAAAAACACCAAATTAACGAATGGTGGCAAAAGTCCCAGAATCCAAGACCAACACTCCAGAAAGACACGTACAGCGTCAAACCTTAAAAGGGAGCCCATGTCAATGTGGGAAACCACTCCTGTAAACGGAAGCAAGGAGGAACCAATGGGCAACTTGCAACAACTTAGAAAGGCCCCCCCCCCCACACACACACATGCAGAGATGGATCCAGACCTCGCGGCCACGACCAGAGGTGGTGACGTAGGAAGAGGATACCAAGGTAACCGGCATGTAGCCATAAATGTATAAACATACAATTATGTAGAGACAGAACGAGCCAGGAGCAAAAACATGTATATACCAGACCATACCTAGAACAGGAAGGGCAGGTAGGAGCCGTCTTGGAAGAGGAGACGATGAAACCTCCAAAGGAGGCGAATGACCATGGTGAAAGCAAATGGCACCAGGGAAAAATATAGAACACCGTTAAACGGACCACCAAGCGACGCATGGAGTCCACATGATCGCCAGGCCCAGGTTAGATAGCAAGGCTATATAATAGCATACAAGTACCCCACATGGAGTATGCATACCCCAAACAACGGGGGACACCTCTTAGGGCAAGAAGCCAGGCCAAGAGTACACAGTAACGAACGTAACCCGTGAACTGAGTTCCGAGCCGTAACGAAATTACCAATCTGAGCCACCGGCTGAATACCACAGTCAAAGGACACAGCAACCTGTGGAACACGGCCACAGAAGGTAAACAGGCAGCTGAAAGCAAAAATGCATCCAAGGCATACCAATAAAAGGGTAAGCACCCTTGACCACAGAAAAAAGAAGAAGCAATGCTCACTGCCCATGTTAAACACAGAGCGCATCTAAAGGATGCAAAATGTAAAAGAACCACAGAAGACAGGCCTAAAAGGGGCTAAGTGGGAGGACGAAAGCCCGCCAGGAGCCGGTGAACTGCCGACTCGGCATGAGCATCAAAGAGCAAAACCCCATCAAAGGGTAAGTCAACCAGCCGTTCCCAGATATTTTCAGGGAAGACGCTATCTCGCAACCAAGCGTGATGCCTTAAGGCAACAGAACTCGCCATGGCTCCTCCCAAAGAATCCGCAGTATCTAAGGCTGAACGGATTGTGAATTCGGCAAGGTCGCAGCCATCCCAGATGAGGCAAAGGAGATCCACGCGAGCACCTTCAGAGGCGGCAGTATGCAAAGACCCTGCAGAGTCCCACAGGGCAGAGGTAGCCCGAGCCAAAACACACACTGTATTTAAGGACTGTAGGGCAGCACTAGTGGATGCAAAGACGTTTCTACCCCAAGACTCAAGCCACCTGGACTCCTGAGAGGGAGGAAGCATTAGAGGGGGCAGAGAAGGAAAGGCTGTCTGCAACACTAACTCCTGCGCATCAGGGTGCATAAAAAGACACTCAAGTGGAGCTGGACGGTGGCGGTGCAAAACCGAGCAAGCCACCGGGTCACCTGAAGCAGGGCAGACCCAGGTACCCAAGAGGGCATCATAAAGGGGAGCCTCAAAAGGCAAAAGCGGCTCCATATTGCCCTACCCACAGTAGAGGACCTCAAGCAAGGGGTCCACAGACAAAGGGGTAGAGGGGGGTTGCATATTTAAAATGCGAGTGGCCAAAGAGACCACTCTCAAAAAAGCTGCACTAGCCTCGGTAGCCCTCCGTGGAGGGGAAGACAGCTCCTCAGTGTGGGAGGGTTGTAAGCTGACCCTCCCAAGATACTGAGGGTGCGCCCACGGAAGGAAGCCAGATGGAAGAGTGAGGATCCTGACGGGGCTCCTGGGGAGGCGAAAAGTCTGCCGGATCTGGGAGCTCCTGAGGAGGCTACACAAGTTCCAAGGGGGGCACTGGTAACATCAGCCCCAGTGACACCTGGCAGGAGGGCCGCACCGAACTCTCTCCAGAGGCCTCTATAGAAGAGTCCAGAACTCGGCGTCGACACGGCACTGAAACGACGCGTGTCGGTGCCGATTGTGCCTCGTCAGACGCCGACTCGTTAGCATCCGGCGTCTAGATGCGTCCGGCGCCAAAACTATGACAAGCTCCCCCTCTGAAGGAGAATGCGCCGGCGAGGCAATCTTCCGACGCCGCCCTGGCACCGGCTTCGCCTCATCCAGAACAAGCTCCGATTCTGGAGAAAGGAGCGGAGGCGGAGCAGAGGAGGCGAGCCTCTGGCGCCGGGACGGCACCGACCCCGGCTCAAGGCTCGGGTGTGCTCCAGTCAGGGCTATGAGCACCGGCAATCACCTGCGGCGCAACAGGGAGCCCCGCGGGCCTTTGATGCACGGCAGAGGCGCCGTGGGTCGAAGAGGGCGACCCAACCGGGCCGCGCCCTAACGACACCACATCTCCGACATTCCTGGGAGGCAAGGCCTGAGCTGGTGCCGGGGGCGAACCCGCCGGCGAGTCCGTCGGAGACCCCACAAGAAGCGGAGGTCCCGAGGGCACCCCAAGAACGGGAGAAGACCCAAGGGAGGCCTGCAAAGCCGTAGCATAGGCCTCCATTTGGGCCCGAGTCATCCCCCACACCCGGAAAAGGCGGCTAGAGGGGGGGGGGGGGGGCAACTGCCGGGAGTACACGTCTGGAAAGTTCCGGGAACCAGTGACCCTGACAACAGAAGGTGAGGTCAAAGACCTGGGCGACAAGCGCCTCGACTTACCAAGTGGAGAACGGCGGCCCCGGACCCTAGAGGGCGATCGGCGGCGGAATCCAACAGTAGAGGGACCCGCAGTCGATGACGAGGCCGGGGGGGCAGGACGACTACGACCGGGACAGCCGTGCCGAGAGAAGCTTCATACAGCGCTCCCGCCAAGACTTCGGTTTCAGACATTGGCAGGCTTCACAGTCCGTGGAGTCATGGTGCTCGCCCAGACACCACATACAAATAAGATGCGGGTTCGTCGCGGACATTTGCCACGAACAGGAATGACAAGATTTAAAGCCCGAAGGCATCGCACACTGTTCCCAACGGGAAGCGTCGAAAAGGAGGCCTGAAAACAGGCCAGAGGAGCTCACTCCGGATCCGCGTTGCACGCGGAAAAGAAGGAAACTGACATCAGCGCGCCGGGAGGGACTTATGACCTCGCTGACGTCACGTACATGGACGACGTCAGGGCGGGGTCGTGTGGCGCCGTCCCCCAGCGCGCAGAGGTGCTGCTGCAAAAAATTTCCAGATCCAGTCTCACACCTGGGGATGTTCTAAGTTAAGGAATCTGCGTCTAGATGTCTATCAGATATGTTGGATATCTGCAACTTAAGTCTTTCCTGTATTTTCTTTGAAAAATAGCAGTAATAAACTGGTCTCTAATATAAACATTAAGTGAAATCCCAAAGTTACAAGTGGACACCAGCGGTCTTAAAGCCTTCACAAGTACATTTTGCTCTTCCAGAAAATGCGTTCTTCTATCCGGCCCTAGCCACAAAATACTAATTTCAACCACCAAAAGGGACAGATGCTGCTGTCAGAAATAGAAAATTATTTAAAAAAAATTGACCCGCTTCCCCATAATGCCTAAAAAGCAAAGCAGCCTCATCCTTAGGTTCAAAGCCCACAGCATCAATTGCAACCAAATGGTTTTCAAAGGCACGTAGAGGTTTTTTTTTTCACTGTATGGATGGTTTACCAGGATGTTCAAAAAATGGTGGAATATTCACTAATTGATGTCAGAAAGCCAGTAAATGTAGCATTAGTCAAACAGTAACACGAGCAATGTGCTGACAAATCAAAGATAATTTGAAG
Organism: Triturus cristatus; assembly: GCF_964204655.1. Lineage (NCBI taxonomy): Eukaryota > Metazoa > Chordata > Amphibia > Caudata > Salamandridae > Triturus > Triturus cristatus. The sequence goes on from NC_140591.1 coordinate 1,366,428,474, forward strand.
TATTGACTCAGAATGCCTCACTCCTAAAAAGAAGCCAAAATACTAGTAGAAGTCCACAAAACAGATGTATCATGAAGTAAAAGTGAAAACTCCCCATGGAATAAAGTATTTTGATCTTTGGAGGCATTTAATTGCTTATTGTGTATTGCTTGCCTGGTGTGATTAAGGACTTTTGTAATCGTGATATTTTGGTATTCTGTTAATATACCTGATGCGCGTTAGACTTCCTGCCCGAGGTCGCGCCACGATACCAAGCGGGCCCTCTCGGGGCACTGTTTCGTGCTAAGGACCGGTCAGGTGGGTCATGCCAGTCAGAGCAGCTTGTTAGTGCTCGTGTGCACATTGGGGAAGCACTGTTGAGGATTTCCCTTTGGGATTCCTGCAGGGCTTTCCTCCCCACCCTCGCAAAGGACACCGCTCCGGTGGTTGCTTCCCCATGTGACTGTATAGCCAAACAGCTGCAGCACACCTGGTGGTGATTTACCCATATTGCAACCGTTTCATAAAGTTAGTGAGCATTTGTGAGGGGGCTGCACAGTACACTGTTTGGGTGTGTGAATATGTTTTTGTGCTCTCAGTCTCAAATGACATGGATCAATTTAGAGACCACAACAATTACTCTTTTCAGGAGGCAGAAAAGGAGTGGCCTCACCAGCGCCTCCCGGCCGGGGTGAACAAATCGCTTTCTCAGGCTATCTCTAGAGCGCTGACCCCCTGCAGGAGCAGGTAGATCAATTGGCCCGGAGCATCCCGGGGGTTTTCAGCAACCCTGCATCATTAGGAGCAGGCAATATTAGAATCATAGCGGGAAGGAAAAAAGGCCTCTAAGCATGACATTGGGCACCTGTAAGGTTTCGATAGACTGAGAGACCTTCCGTAAGAGTGCACACTCGCTAAGATATGCGCCCTACCGGGAGCAAGGTGATCCGGAAAAAAATAGCAATGTGGTTGCTCCAAATTCAGACCCGGATAGTGGGGTTGTTGATAGAGGGGAGGGTGATTCGAAAGGAGCTATCTCCTTCGATGAGGATCATGTTTTGGGCAGACCATGGTGCCCGGGATCCAATGCCTCTGATTCCCTGGACGGGGATACCGGATACTCAGATATGTTTGATCCCGCCTGTCTATCATTCCCGGTCCTCCGAGTGGACCACAGACCAAAAGGTAGCGGATTACGGGGCCAGTATAATCCGTCAACCTCTAGAGAAGGAAGTCAGGGTGAGACTTAGGGCAGAGTGTCCCAGACCTTCATTAAAGGGAAAGGTGGCGGCTACACCGGACATAGACGCCAAAATGTGCGCCTTCCTGGAAAAATACATGAGGGACTCTAAGAACGGCATAGATCGATCCTGGAGGACATACCAGAATACTGAGTGGAGTAGGACCCCTCACAAATAATTCAAATGAGAGACCAATCCAAACAGTCAGGTGTTCCCATGTCCACCGAAATATTAGCAGGTTGGGTGCAGAGGGCTTCTTGCTTGCTAGGCGATGTGCGCGTTAGAAGCTGAAAGAAGGAGATCCCTCCTTATCAAGATAGACCCCAAGCTTGAGGAGCTTGCAACCTCAGAGGCCATACCTCAGGGTAATCTGTTTGGTGAACCATTTATCAAGGAGCAAGGTAAAACTATAGCATTCTTTTCTGCCCCCGACAAGGTGCAATCCTCTATTAAAAGATATTCCCTGGGCAAGGCAAGGGCAACTCCTCCGGATGGTTGTACTAATAAGGCCCCTCTAGAGGCCAGTTCAAGAAGAACAACGGCAGGGACTCTCCTAACCCAACAGGAGCACAGGCAAAGGAAAGGGAAACTGAGCCGGCAAAGGAGGTGCAAACATGCCAGGAAGTAATTCCGGTAAGCAGTAGCCTTTCTTACCCTCGAAAACTTTAAAGTATGCTCACAATTGGGAGAAGAGTATCGCTGCCTTGTGGGTCCTTCAACGGGTTCGGGCAATCACAGAGTGCTACGTATCTCCAGTTCAGGGGGGTACGCCAGAGGCCTCAGGTCTTCTCAATCAAAGAGATGAATCTGATGGATTCAGAAGTGACGGAGCTTCTGGAAAAAGGCGCAATTTACAGGTCAGTACTATACCCAAATTAGTTCTTGAGCTACTTATTCCTCGTAGAGAAGAAAGACAAGGGCTTCAGGCCAGTCATAAACCTGAAGGAATTCAACAAGTGGGTTGTGTACCGCCTATTCGAGATGGAAGTTATCCATCTTCTAAGAGACATCCTTCTAATAGGGGACATGATGTTCAGAGTGGACCTCAAGGACGCCTACAGCTTGGTTCCCATTTACTCACCTCATCTGAGGTTTCTCTAATTTACTTGGAGGGGACAGATTAATGAGTTCCGGGCTCTCTCCTTTGGTCTCTTATCAGCCCCATGGTACTTTACAAAGCTCCTGAGACAGGTGGTTGAGATCCTTCACATGAGGGGGGTAAGGATGATCATCTATCTGGACGACCTCCTTCTCATGGACCAGTCTCAACTGCAACTTAGATACAATCTGAACAGGACTATTGTGCTCCTCCAGGAGTTGGGTTTTGTCATCAACGAGCTGAAATCCAAACTGCTACCAGCCCAACAGATGACCTTTTTGGCATTTCTCATTGACTCAGTCATGGCATCCCAGAGTCTGCTGACTTCGATGGTCTCCAAAATACGGAAGGAACTCAGAAACTTCAAGAGGCAGGACAGAATCTCCCTTCAGCAGTTGGCCAGGATAGTGGGTCTCCTATCGTAATCTATACAAGCCAATTTCCAAGGGGCCACTGCACTACCGAGACTGAAAAAGACCCACCTACAGAGGGGGGCTAACTTACTCGGAAATATTCCCCTTATCATCTGAATCCAGGACGGAACTCCAGTGGTGAATTAGAAACATGGACACCAGGAATAGGAGAGCGATCTTCGGAATGACTCCAGACATTGTCAGAGAATTGGATGCCAGCCATCAGGGCTGGGGGGAGGGCAGACACAGCGATGTGTCTATGTGAGGCAGATGGTCGGTGGAGGAACTACAATTACTCATCAATTGCTTGGAACTCCTGGCCAGATCCTTCGCGGACAAATCCCTCACCAGGGACAAAGTATCCTGCTGTATTTTGTTGCGGATGGACAACGTCTCAGCAGTCCAATACATCAACCAGTTGGGAGGCACTCGCTCGAAGACCCTGTCGGTAATGGCAAAGGACTTCTAGCACTACAGCATGCAGACACAGATCTCAGTGACAGCGGAATACCTTACGGGGATTCATAATACAGTGGTGAACTGGAACTTCAGGAACAGAAGCGTCTGGAACCAGATCAGACAACATTCCTGGCCCTGATGGACAGATGGGGTCAATGCGACTTGGACCTCTTGGCATTAAGACCGGATCTGGGGGCAGTAGCAGTGGCCACTTTCCACCTGAATTTGTTTAGGGAGTTTCCATATGCCTTTCCACCATTTATGATTTATGATAGTGGCTCAGATCAGACGCCAAACAGACGCACTGTTGTTAGTGTGCGCCCGTCTGCAAGTCACTGGTATTAGGACATTGATGGAGCTATCTTGGGATCTCCTGATAGAACTGCCCTTGTTCCCTTAGATTTTCTGAAGCCATCAGGGACGTCTGTATCCAATGGTTCTATAGGGGCATCTCTACCTCATTGCATTGAGGATTTCTGGAAATGCTGGAAAGACAATCACCTTTTAGCAGACGCTGCAATCTTCATCCAAAAGACGTGGGCTAGAAGATATCGCTCAGCTTAGAAACAATGGCATCGTTGGAGTTTGGAGAGACAATGGATCCTTTGGCGGCAGAAATTACTCATATTTTAAACTTTTTGGCAGAATTGGCACAGTCAGGGCTGGCATATCGTTCAGGCAACTCTTTTAGGTCAGCCATGTTACCATTGACAATGTGCCAGCCAGGGAACACCCTTGAGGTTGTAAGCTAACAGTATTAGACTCTCTAACCCACCTGACCCCTGATATTCTGGCCTGTGGGATGTCAATGTGGTATTAAGACTCATGAGTTGGCAGGATAACCAGTATCTGTTACGAAACAAGCTTTCTACAAAACTGGCCATTTTATTATGTCTAATCTCATGCAAGAGAGTGCAGGATGTGAGGGCATCCGATATTTCAGCTAAGATTTTCACACCACAGGGGGTCATGTTTACATCTCTAGAAGAACTAAGACTATACCAGGTCACTATCTTATCCTGCATTTACTGCGAACCCCAAGTTACGTGTGGTAGAATGCATTAAGGCATACAAGGATATGACAACCGACATCAGACAAGCAGGTGAAAGGCAACATCTGACTGCCCTGAGGACACTTTAAGGCAGTATTCTTACCTTCCATTGCCAGGTGGGTACAATGGATCATGGCAGAAGCCGGTGTGGATATACAAAAGCTTGGGGCTCATTCCACAAGGGGAGCCATGGCGTTTAAGTCATACAAGTAGGTGGTAGACAGGAGGACATTATGAGTGCTGCGGTCTGGTCATCTGAGTCGACCTATAAGAAGTTTCATTTCAAATCCATTTCGGTGGCCGTAGATTTGGTGGTAAATAAGCTTTGAACATGCATAACCCTCACCTACGGTCCCGACAGAATGAAAAATTCTTAGCTAATGAGAAAGGTTTCAATTTTATTAAGGACAAGGAGGCGTGGAGTATCCCACCCGGAGACATCAGAGTGTGATCTCCTGGATCTTGCTATGATACTTCGGTATCAGTAGGTAAAGTTAATAACTGATTTAAATTACGCTGTTTATCTTGGCTTGAGGTTCCTCACTCACGTTGTAAAATAATCAATGTGATGGAAGTACAGACAAGCCAAAGTAAAAACAGTTGTGAAGAATTGGATTACCTCTATGTTTTGTAGGTAATGATCAGAAATTCGAATAGGACATGCACTCAAGGTTAACTTCCTCCAGTGAAGAAGAGGATCAGAGAGGGACAACACACATTTATATACATCGGACTGTGTTATGATTGGACAATGGTTATTATGGAGACTTACTCCCCAGTGGTTCATGGGATATGTAGTCTTTACTGTTTTTTTCTTACTTATGTTCTTTGAAGGCTGCTGATTTATAAAGTTACGAAAAAAATGCATAATCCTTCCCTCCTTTTTCTTAATAGAATTGAAACTTTCCTTCTCGTTAGCTAGGATATTTTTCTTAATCTCCAGGCTAGGATGAAGGCATGCCAGTGGTGAAGCATCCCAGAGCTCCTTAACACCACGAAGGATTGTGTGACATTTATCACTGCAGCGCAAGGTAAAGGGAAAGCCAAAACAATAAGGTGTAAGCTTTGATGGACTCCCTGCAAGCTGGAGCTCGTTACCATATATTGCAAGAAGAGTCTTCACAAGTAGTAGTGAAACAGGTACGTTTATTCAAAAGAAGGGAGCCCTTGACAGGAGCAGGCAGCCTCCTCTGATTAAGGATAACATTCATCCGAACACCAGGAGACCAACAGAAATGTAACGTGGAATCCCGGTACAGGCAAGCGCGTGGTAGAGAATACAACTAAACACAACTGAACATAACAAACATTACACATGTGGAAATAATGAAATAACGCCACTTATTACAGCCCTAAAACAAAGTGCTGACTTGGGAATTCTTTTTGATACCGACATAGCCCTGTTCCCCAAGTTTTTTTGTTTTGTTACTTTTGTGAGTTCGAGGGAGGTGTTCCCAAGTTTGCAGTCAAGACAAACAGCTGTTCATCGGGCCCTCTATCTCCACCCCATAGTATCTTTGCTTTGGCACAGTTCATGCACAGGAAGCTCAAACTGATGCTGGATGGACTGTGCTTTTTCTAAGTGAAAGTGACTGGTATATCACTAGCATACCTTTGGATGTTTACCTGCTAATCCTCAAGGAGGTCTTCCATGGGGAATAAATAAATGTTAAAAAGCAAGGACAGAGAAAGCTCCTTGACGAACGTCATGTCGCTGAGCATGTGGATGATTCGATTGATCAGATTCTGCCTTTCAAGTTTCAATCGATGAGGAATATATGACCCATTGCAATGTGGTTTAAAAGAGTCCAGTCCAGAGTTTAAGCATTTCCAGCAGTATAGTGTGGTCAATCGTATGAGAAATAGATCATTGAGAATTGTCAGAATACAGATTTGTGATGTGGAGAAGATGGTTAAGTTTCATGTACACTTGCAATTGTCTTGTCACTTCCCTTCTTAAAATGTTGCTAAGAAAGAAAGCTAGAAATAAAATATTAATTACCCAATCTTTCTAGATCAGCAAATATTTTCTAGGAGGGTTAATTAATGGTGTGCTTTCAAAGGTATAGGGACACATCCTTTGCATAGCACACAGAATACCCACCAAATGAATAGCACTATTGTACATTCTTATAATGTAAAATACCTCCCATGCTCCTTAGATGTCCTGCTGTGAGATTAAGACACATGACAATATTAAATGCCAACGCATTTTCATACATGTCACATTTTCAATATTGGAATTGTGCAACATTGCTCCATCCACCCTTTCACTACCATCTAATATAAGAATATAAATTGACTGCTTACATATGCAGACTACGGTTTTCTTATTTTACTATTTTGTGGCCCCAGGCCATCTGGAAAGCGTGTTAGAGTGGTATACATGCTTAGACACATTCACTTAAAAATCTCATTTTTTTTGTGAGGCTCAAAAGGAGAATCGGAATGTATTAAACGTCCACTCCCAATGCGTTGGGGACTAATCTAACCGTGCAGCTGTTCCTAATCCCCCTACCCACTCAGGGACTATTTGGTTCCTATCCAGGCTTCCATAATGCCATCTCCTAGGATGCTGCTTTCACTTATTGCAAGGAATGGAAGTTTGGGCAGTGTAGCTATTTGCTGAAAAAAACATTTTAGAAGCAAAGTAATTACACCTTGTATGGGGGAAGCTATGGTAAATATCCCACAATGAGCTAAAAGTTTCACACATATGATACATTCAGAACAAATTGCCGAGCTGGTACTGCTTTCTGCTAAACTGAAATTCAACAGTCTGGTGGTTTAGTTAGGCTTGCTGTATATAAGTGGCACTATATGCATACAGACTTACATCAGTCACTACATATTCTCTGCCAGCCATGTAATCCAAAAAACACAACCCAAAATCGTAGCCCAGTTTTTTTTAAATTTATTTATGTAACACAGTGTAGAAAGCTATCAGTTCATAAGCAATGATTCTGTACAATCATCCTGCAGAAACATTTTTTTTTTTTAATTTAAAGTATCCCTGTTAATTTTTAACCAGCAGAGCACCTTTTCCTCCATGGAATTTTGCTCAGAATGAACAGGGACAAGTGGTAAAGATAAACCGCACGCGGAAAATAAAATAATTGTATCTTAAATCTTTCCGATGTCTAAGGTGTGCACATAAAACAGGCACAAAAAAACAAATGTGTATTCCCATGATTTTCTACACCACTGACACAGCAGAAGCAACAATCTGTACAATAATGCCACTGCAGAGAAAAATAATCTCAATAACTTGTATGGAATACTCTTTAAAAAATCTAGTCTTACTTTAAAATGCATAGTGATGTGAAAATAAAGGCGGCAAAGAGAAGCATCTAGAACCCCACATACACAGAATGCATCCCCAATCAATTTTTATAACGCATATTTGCATTAGGACTCCATTTGTCACATACCACAAGAATAATATACAACTGGCTAAGGAACTACATGATAAATAAGCAGAGGAGGAGAAGCTATTCATGCACTACTGTAGCTGAATACAGCTAAACTCTTACAGTACACAAAAAACATTCATTAATTATGTCATGAAAAGACTGAACTGTAGAGAGAGAAAGAATACATTACTGATTTTATTAATTTATGTTCAGGCATCTACTTGTGTTACAGCACAGCTGTCAAAAGGCGGTAATGAGTAAATAATAAAACAGAGTGTTTTTGTTTCTCTCCCCGTTATTTCTTCTTATATATATATATTTAACCGAACACCGATGGGCAGTAACGCAATCATTTGCTGTCCAGCTCCGGAGGGGGAGGGGGTGCGTGGCGCTAGTTCTGCATTTGTTCAAAGAACTTGTATGTTGGATTCTCGTAGCCATTTTGCTGCATCTTAGAAAGGTGGCGCTCTTCAGGAGTCACAGCGGCATCAACCTATGGGGCAAAATGTAACAAAATGTCAAAGTTGTACAGCAGGAAGAACTGTCAATTTCTAATCTTGCACAAAGACAGAGATCATCTATAAAATACAAACAGGAAACATCCCTCTGGTCTAAAAATCGCTGGCTTGTATTGGCATATGATTATGAAGCCCCTACATTAGATATGGTACTATACGTACTAATAAACCACTATGTAGACTTGTTTGTTTATTTCACTAAATCTATATTAACCAGACCAATCAGGGTTTCTGCCAAACCGTAACACCGCACTCAACCTACGTAGGATAAATGGCATGATGGCACATCGAGACACAATAGCAGAAGATGAGGTGATCCTCTCACTGGATGCATGTATGGCTTTTGACCTGGTGGAGTGGCCTTTTCTTTTTGCTGTGCCTAGACGCTTTGGTTTTGGCCCAAAATTTTGCACGTGGGTGGAACTCTTATGCACAAAGCCACTGGCCCAAGTGGTGGTAAATGGCCGTATCTCAACGGAATTTCCACTGAGGAGGGGGACGAGACAAGGGTGCCCTCTGTCACCATTGTTTGCCCTGGTACTGGAACCCCTGGCGGCCTGGATCTGGTTATACAGGGCCTGCAGTGGACAATGGGATGGGAGGACCGCATTTCTTTATATGCGGACGATATCCTGCTTTTTGTTGGCTACCCCTGCACACTCAATTAACAGCCTGCTAGATATCTGCGCGGCGTATGGGCACGCTTCAGGGTACGCGATAAATTGGACGAAATCCCTCCTTTACGTGTTACATGGTCAAGTGCCAAAACTCCCACGTCACTGCACGATCCAGATCGCGACTGAAGGATTCAAGTATCTAGGTATATATATCACACCTACTCAAGCACGCTTCATGGCAGAAAATCTTTCACAACTGCTTAAAAAATTCCAAAGTGACATCAAACACTGGTGCTCCCTACCGCTGACAATACTGGGCCGAGCGGTCCTTTTTAAAATGATGGCGCTCCTTCGATTCATCTATGCCCTCCAAAATACACCATACACGATGGCACCCACATATTTCACAGCTATAAATACGGAAGTGAACAAACTCTTGTGGGATGGGAAGACGAGCCGGACAGCCATACGAAAGCTTATGAAGGGGTGGTCCGATGGAGGGATTGCCCTCCCCAATGTCAAACAATACTACTGGGCAACAAAGCTTATAGTTTTAAACCAATGGCTCCATGTACCACAGGAAGACCCGGCGTTCCGAATTGATAGGTATTTGCTTGAAAAAGAAGGTATTATGGGTACATTATATAATAAAAAACAACACCCTACACTCACAGGCCCCACGGAGCACACAATACAAATTTGGTTCGAGGAACAGCGTGCACTGGGGTGGGAAGGAGTCATTACAGAGGCCACACCTATATGGGACACACGGGGACTTGGCAAACTAAGCAATACAAAAGGTTTCCGGGAATGGGACCTAATAGGTATCTCAAAAGTGGGAGATATTTGGAAAAAGGGGGCGATCATTCCATCGACCAACTACAAGGAACATATGGATTGGCGCAAACAAAGGTTTAGATACCTACAGGTAAAACACACAATACAGAATGTCATACCCCGCGATACACAACTGCCTGAGGCCTCGCCACTCGAGGATAGGCTTTTCACAGATCATCTACACAAGAAAGCCATCTCTCTAGTGTACCGAAAAATAGTGAATAACCAACAAGATTCCATGGTTACTCTTAAAGGGCGGTGGGAGGAAGATTTGGGGCCCCTGGAGGAGGCAGACTGGCAGGAAGCATTGGCGTCTCCAAAGGAGGTAGCAATCCCCTCAAGGCTGCGACTATTACAATTAAAAGTCCTACATAGAACATATTATACACTTACACTCCTACATAAACTGGGTAATACCGATACACCACTCTGTCTGCGACAATGCGGCCTCCCAGGGACGTTCATACACACCATCTGGGGGTGCCCTGTCATTCAGTCATACTGGGAAGCAATAACGTACACGATCTCGCAGGTCACCGGGACAGAGGTTCTCCCGGAACCAAAATGCTGTCTTATTAATATTATGGGAGCCTACAGACCTCAACCACTCAGAACAGAATTGGGTGACTCTCGGCATGACATTAGCGAAACGTAATATAGCTCTTAATTGGGGATCTGGGCAGCCCCCAACCTTGTGGAAGTGGTGCCAAGATTTGGACAATACAATGGTGACTGAGAAAGCAGTGTATGTCCACAGGTGGTGCCCTAAGAAATGGACCCGAATATGGGGGAAATGGAACGCACAGCATGGAAATATATGTGAACCCCCCAAGTGGAAACAGAGTCTGATATCAGTGAATAACTGGAGTCTACACTGGACAGATGGTGGGAGAGGTAGCGACTCCACTGGGGGCTTTGCCTTATTAATAATTTTATAGTGAACATGGGAATGTTACAAAAAGAAATGTGAATTTATACAAGTGTGTAATCAGTACCAATAACGTGCAGTGATATTGCAAATATGAACATGTACCGTTTTTCTTTTGTTGCAAAATAAAAAAATAATAAAAAAACTAAAAAAAACTATATTAACATGTATAAAATACTCTTCCATAGCATTTAGAAGATTCGAAATAGCATTCTCAGACGACCACTCTTCAACTTATTTTTTTTTAAACTTGGTTTGATAGAATGTCCGAAATAGAAACCGAAATTATCAGTGCCATCCTAACTTGGATGGAAACAGTGCAGAGGCAACTGGTGATATCGTTAAGTTAGTTCTGTCCCCACCATGCTTTCACTTCATGACAAATGCACAGTCACGCAGCAACTGCCGCGTAACAGGCCCATTGCATGGATACACTGTGGAACAGTGCGTTCTTGACATCCCTAGCGATCGAAGAAAAGCAGAAGGACAAAACCAGGCAATGTGACGCAACAATCCGGCGACCCTGCTGGCAGCGTTGATGAAGGCAATGCTAGTGACAACAATGCTTCTAATGCAGGTGAGCAAGGGAGTGCAGTGGGGTTGGGATGGGTTGCAGCACTGGCATGGGATCAGTGCCACTGCATAGTCCATGACCCTGCAGCACATTTGTAGCAACCTAGATTCACAGGAGGGCTTGCGATTCTGGGTGGTTCAGAGTTCTCAAAGTTGAAGAAAGGCATCACACAACTGTGCTTTAACATGCCTTATTTCTAGGAGTTGTTTTTCACACTTTTGAATGTAATTGGTACAAGTCCACCATCGCGTTCAAACTTTTTGCGCATATCTGAAGGTGGTTGATTTGATTATTTATTTATAGAGTGCCAAGATACACCCTCAGTGCTTGCTTAGTGCTGCAAACCTAAAAGAAAACTAAGCCATAAATGCAGAGGAGGGGAAGATTCCGAGTGCCTCAGTCATTCGACCAGTAAAGTCTTAAGTGAGATTGTAGATGGTTCATGAGATAAAGGGCACTCGTGCCACCGTCCCTTGTGCAGCTTATCTAGTCTGGGAATGTGCAGCAGCAGCTGGCCTGATGATTTCCTCGTCCTGCTTCAGGTGAAGATTAAAAGTTAAAAGAGCTTTCGCTGAAATAGTTTTGGGAGCGAGGCACGGGACCAGGAATCTCACCCCCCTGGTCCACAGGCAGCCACCTTCTAGCCGTTGAGCTATGGTCATGTTTTCTGAGGTCGTCTACGTGCAAACTTCCTGCAGGCCAATATACAGTGCATTACAATAATCTAGTCTGACTATGTTGCAGGCAGATACTATGGCTGGCTGGGTATCTCTAGTGAGAAAAGAAAATTGGTTTCTCATTGCTTTTAGAAGGATGCAACAGGTACTGATGAACGAAGTAACAAGGTGCTCAAAGGATCGATTCTCACCAGTCATTGCTCCCAGAGATTTAATATTACTAGCAGGTGATGGAGGTTCACCCACCAACGGTGGCCCAGAGACATGTTTTGACATGTTTTGACAGAGTATCTCTGTCCAGCACTAAGATGTCAGTTTTGATGGTCCATTTGTATGACCATGTAACTGTCTTCCACGCAGAAAGCCACACGGCAAGTAAATTGGTGGATAATTCATAGCAGAGGTTGCACACAGAAGTTAAATAATGTTGGGGCAGTGAGGGCCTTTGAGCTACTCTAACTAATCAGAACCTTTGGGGGAGTGAAAGGTGCAAGTATTAGTGCTCCAGGCAGAAAGGAACTAAACCAGTTCTAAACCATGCCCCATAACACTGCATTAGCTAGCCTTTTCAGAAGCACCTTGTGATCTACTGTGTCAAATACAGGGGAGAGTCCAGGAGCCAGACTCCGACTGCATTATCGTCCCAAAGGATACTTATAATTTCATCTGTCAAGGTGACTTGCGATTCAGAGTCTCTGCCTGGACATAAGCCCATGTATCAGTCCTCTGGCAGATTGCCTTCTTAAAGCAACTCGAACAATTGATTACCGGCTAGTTTCTCCACAATCTTACCAATCACCCATAACTGAGTAATGGGTTGTCGATAATTTTTGTCTCCAAGGAAACCATTTTTTTTTTTAAAGAAAGACACCACTACTTGCTACCAAGGCTTTATTTTAGTGCATGATGGGAAGGAGAGGTTAAATAGTTCATTGACCTTAATTGATAAGAGGGGAGAATTTAAAGAAACAGACTTCATAGAAAAAAAAATATGGACGTTCCTCCTTTGCCTTTACTGGTCTGAAGTTAGATCAAATTTATTTGCAATACTCTTGGATGACTGGTAGATAATTACCACTGTGAACTACATTTTGTTTGTAATTTTCGCGAACAAGGCATACTTTTTTGAGAGAAGAAATCTGCTAAACTTTGGTAGGTTCAGCACATTGGGTATAGTAGCCAAGAGGCTAGGAAAGATGTACATTTTCTGATCACTGTGTATAATTGACGCAAATAGATTTTTAAAAATTTGACTACTTAGGAACTGAGATTTGGCTGCCATAACTGACTGCCTGTAGGCTTATAACAAACGTGTCTTGGTGGCGTCAGCACATGCGCATAGAAGTTGGCAGTAGAATCTAAATGTATATGCAAAGCTCAACTAATTCCAATATGCTGGTTAACTTTGTGTCCCATCCTCTACACTGTAATGCCCCAGGTGAGTTGCAGTACTTCGGCCACTGAGAAGGAGTGAGGAGTGGGTGCCCTCAGAGGCTAGATATACGAGTTGGGTCGTCAGATTTGTATAGACAGGTTGCAAGGTACTCAATGGAAGTCCATTGAGTTTGCACATTTTTCTGCAAGGTTCCCAAGTCAAACATTGGATTCGCAAAAGTGCACACTGTTCTGCCCTTAGCACTGTGGAACATGCAAAAGAGCAAACGCCCCACAACTGCTAAACATAAAAAAATAGATCTGTCAAACATAAGATCACTGGACAAAACAGAGCCTTGCCTGCTCCATTGAGCCTACCTACTGTAAGTCTCAATCCCGGGTTATTTTAGGTTACTCAGAAGACCACAAGTGATGACAGGGGACTACAAAACTTTGCAGAACACTTGCATACAAGTTTAATAATGGACTAAAATAAATGGGCTACAAATAATTTAAGAACCTCTCACCTGTACTGTTTATGTCCCTCCAATTAACTCATTGTAGGACTATTAATGATTCCCACGAATAAATATTGTGTTATCAGCGATAGGTTGTTGCTCTGCTCCACCATTCCCTGCCTCGACATTGATGCCTTTGCCCTGATATTTCGATCCCATCCTTGGGCCACTGAAACTCTTGCAAGGATTTGTAATCAAATATTATATTGACCCTACGTCCCATCTCCCTGTTCCAGTTAGAGGTTTGGAAATATCCAGGGATTCAACTTGTTCTTGCAATCATGTTGCAAGCCAGGAAAGTGTGAAGCACTGGCCCGAAGTCCATCGTTCATACAGATTATCGATTAAGAAAAACATGGAGGTTTCCCTCTTGCAGCTAATTTAAGAACTGAATACACTGGGATCTGACTCTGCAGTTTTAGGTTTTATTATTCTTCCATCCTGCATTGTCACTCCCCTTTATAGCGCTGTCTCATGGTAACATTTAAGACATGTTCTTTACATCATACCAATGCACCCCATTCATGCATTTTGAGCAACTGCCCCTTAATAATGTGAATTGCAATTTTATCACAAAGGCAAAAAAGCTGTCAAACTCAAACATAAGGCAAAAACATTCCCAGTCAATATAATCCCACCTGTTGAGTACATAATGACACAAATGCATGCCTCCGACACAATGCTGCCGAAGATTGTGTGCGATTAGTGTGCCATACGGTGTCTGAGTTACACACCTACTACGACCCGCTTGAATAAGCTTTGACTCCTAGGTCTAGCTAGATAGCTTTGGACAGTAAAGTGTACAAGGGTAGTAGCCTAGTTGTTAAAAACGCAAGGACACCATTTGTAAATGAGTAGACACCATGCTAATGCAGAGTATAAAATGGCATCAGAAAATGCAGAGGAGTATTATTATTATTATTATTGAGTCTTATATAGCGCATGGTTACCCTTAGGCATCCCGGCGCTCTGCCAGAGTAACAAAACACACTATCAGCACGACTAAGCGGGGAACAAGTGAGTCTTAAGGAGTTTGCGGAATCGCAAAGTACACGTTTCAGCACGAATAGCAAACGGAAGCAAGTTCCATAGTGCTGCCACGTTGACAGAAAATCTTCTTCCACCAATTTTGGCTTTTTTGACTTTCGCCTTTTGAAGAAGATGTTGGTGGTCTGAACGGAGAGCACGAGAGGCCTTGTAGGGTTGAACCAGATTCCGCAAAATCGGAGGCCCTTTTCCCTGGAGAAGTTTATGGGCCATACAAAGTGCCTTAAACTTCACCCTCTCTTTAACTGGGAGCCAGTGAAGCGCCTTCAGCGCCGGTCGAGCTGACTGCCACCTAGGAAGGTCCATCAGAAGCCTGGCGGCAGCATTTTGCACTTGTTGCAATTTCTTAAGAGTTGACTCAGGGGCCCCCAGAAACAGCACATTACTATAATCCAGGCGGGAGATAATAAGGCCCTAAATAAGTAACCTCATGGAGGCCATCGGGAGGAGGGGTAAGATCTTCCGGGCTGACCGGAGCAGGCCAAAGCACACGCCGGCGGTCTTCTTTGCGTGTGTCTTGAAGGATAAATCCTGCTCAAGCCACACCCCCAAACTCTTGATCTCCTGTTTTGGGGTAGGAGGCATTCCCAGACAGCTGGGCCAGCTACCAAGAGGGAGAGAAGGGGAAGAATTCCCCAGCATCATTAGTTCGGTTTTAGAACCATTAAGTTTGAGTGCTGAATTACACATCCAGGTAAAAATCCTGGTTAAACATGTATGTAGCACATCGGGGTGATTCACCGGCTGGGGAAGGCCAACAACCAGCTGGGTGTCAACAGCATAACTGATGATCCTAATGCCCAGTGGGAGTACTACACTCTCCAGTGGGGCCATATAGATATTAAATAGTGTGGGGCTCAATGATGAGCCCTGTGGCACACCACACTGGAGGGGAGTCGAGGTTGATTTCTCGAGTCCTTCCCAAACCTCAAACATCCGATCCTTCAAAAAGGACGTGAGCCATTTCAGGGCCAGTCCGGAAATCCCTGCTCCCGACAGTCTCTGGAGTAACACCTGATGGTCTACGGTGTCAAACGCCGCACTAAGGTCCAGGAGGATCACTGCCACCGATCCCCCTGCGTCCAAAGTGCTCCTGGCACTCTCCACAACTGCCAGTAGGGCAGTATCCGTCCCCTGACCCGGGCGGAATCCCGTCTGGGAGTCACCTAGGAGGGAGTTGGATTCCAAGAAGCCCGAAAGGCGCCTATTCACCAATTTCTCTGCCATCTTGCTAAGGCCCGGGAGCAAGGAGATGGGCCTGAAATTAGCAAGGTCGGCGGGGTCCAAGCTGGGCTTCTTCAGGAGGGCCTTGACTACCGCTCCTTTCCAGCTGGGAGGCACAATTCCTTGGGAAAAGGATAAATTCAAAAGATCCGTCACTGGGCCGCCGATGACAGAAGCTACTTGCTTCAGATATTTCACCGGTACCGGGTCTCGTGGGGACCCACTCTTCAAAGTTGTCAAGTCCTCAAGAGTTTCGTCCACAGTGACAGGGCCAAAAGAATCCAATCCAACTGTCCTCTCACTACTCTGAGGCCCAAGATTACAATCAACCGATGCGTCTTGTACTAACCGAGGAAGGGACCCCAAGATGTTCTCTATTTTAGATTTAAAAAACGTAGCTAGTTCTAAACATTTTTCACGCGGGTTATCATGCGTGACCGGAGGTTCAGGAACATACAACGGTTCACTTATGACCTTAAAAGACTCTTTCGATGACATGGAAGAGAGACTTATTCTCTCCTCGTAAAACTTGCCTTTTGCTGCCCTAATGGCAGTTTTATAGGAGTTAAGTAAGGTCCGGTATTCTCTCCGGCTAGCTTCATCCCAGTCCCTCCTCCAAATCCGTTCCTGTCTCTTACAGCCCTTCCTCAAGGCTCTCAGCTCTAGCGTATACCAAGGTGCTGAGCCCACCCTCTTACCCCTAGTGAGTAAAAAAGAGAAACATGGCCAATCCCTCTGAGGACCATTGACCTCTGCTTACCTAGGAGGGAAATTGCTGGCATTTGCCCCTGAAGCTTAGGAGGGTGGTTTTCAGGAAATGTTAAGTGCCGGAGAACAGCTAGGGGACTTGGTCAAGTTCCCACTGGGATGTACTGAACTTTTTCCTTCATATTGGTAGCCCTTCAATATAGACAGTCACATGGAGGTGTGGTGGCATATGGCTGACTTTTAAAACCCACACTGACAAATGGCAGATGTGACTAGACACATACCTGGAGAACAGAGACCAATTCTCGTGAAGTAGAAAGCGGAAGGAAGTCAGTGAGACCTGCTTATTGAGATGCATTGATCCACCGGAGGCTGTTTGAGAGCTCACAGTTGCATCCTAACTAAATGTATAGTTTTTCCACAGAGCGATGTAAAGGTTTTGGATCTAAGATATACTTTTTAGATGTTTTTACATCTTGCTCACCTATACAGAGTTACAGAAACCTATGTAAAAGACTGCAGAATCTGTCCAGGTTGCAGCTGTAAATATGGGTGTTTCATTTATGTGAACTGCATAAGCCCAGGCCCTGGCTGTATAATAATAAAGCCAAATTACGAAACCAAGGATGTTGAAGTTTTACTGGAGTATAAATTGGATTCCAAGTTGAAACTCTTACAGGGGCTGTGACATGTTGTGCAGAGATTTACACATGAACCCCTACATATTTGCAAAAACAAAAAGGTACAAAAATGGGCTATTGACCCTGCAAAATGTATTACCAGAAATAGGTAGAAAATGGAGGCACAATGTTTTGTACCACGCACACAATCTCCTAACAGATTGACAACCCACTCTTCATATCCCGGATACACACTGAACTCAAGCAGGCAAGGCAGATCACATTGAAGCAACCTTTAAGTGAACTGTGTGAATACAAATACTATGCCTGGCCTGTGGCAGAAACAGATTGGATATGATCCAAAGTGACAAAAAGCTGAATCTCATATGCCTCGCTGAGGGAAGGTGTCTGGTATTTTCTGCTCCACTGCAGCTTATTCTTGAGATAAGGCTTATGCATGAGAAACTTGCACATTGCGAAGAGGCATAGCTAAGTAAAACCACAAGGCATTCGCGGATTCCGAGGTTGTGCGATGAATCAATCAATCCATGTTCTCTTGTGCTACTTTAATTGAACACCTTGCTCTACTTGCTTTCAGAATCTGTAAAAGCAATGCAGTCATGGTGATTGATCAACGCTTCAGCAGCCATGGCCTTCAAATAAAAAATAATAATAAAAAAAAAAAAAGTGAAAATCCGGCAATTCTTTGTGAATGCAAAGTACTGTGTGTGCTTTTGATGTACTGAAGGCACCTTTAAACCAAGAATTAACAAAGCAAGGAACAGCTGTTGCCTAGTACCAGGAAAAAATGGTCTCATCTCATTGCGAAAACAGACAACACTAAGCGCAGTTCCCTAGAGCAACACTAGGTCATCAGAGGTAAGACGACACTGGAGAATCGAACATCCAAGCGTCTTCTGCTGCTAGACTGGACACCACTTCTGCAGCAGAAATTGCCAGGGGGCAAGTGCATGATTCCGTACTTTTCATTTCTAAATTGGTGGTCCTTTTTTTAAATTTTACTATGTCCCTCTCTTTTCAGCAACCATACTTTTAGGTTTTTGGTGTGAAATCCACCAGGCATTGGTTATTAATGTAATAGACTTGAAGCAGTATATCTTTGATGGAGGTTGGGCATTCGGAAACAACCAGGGCCTCTTGTATGGCACGGTTAGATGAGGCAGCCACCGAGGGTTATCCCACATTGTCCCTGCAAGCAGATACGATTGCTCACTAGCCTATTGATTGTGATGTAACAAAGGGTCACTTCCTTGACAGCGGAAAAATCCATTTATTTACTTGAAATGTAGTCGCAAACACATTCTTTCGTGCCAGACTGTAGTGATGCAAATTCTTAAAATAAGGTCTACTCTATATTAACCATTAGGAATCCAACACATTTCATAAGTGCAGATCACTTTCTGCATATCCAATAATGCATGGGCAAAACCCCATATGAGCCACCACCCTACAGTCACGTAGCAGGTAGACGTTTCCAAAGTGCTGATAAACCACTGCGGGATCTTGATGCTGAGCACAGAGAGGCAGGCAGAGCCTAACCAGGAGTCTTGAAAAGCTTGGTCTTCGATTTTTTTCAGAATCCCTGATGGTTGGTTGTGTGCAGAAGCAGGAGGAGAAAAAACTTCCATACGGTGGAAAGCAGCATAGTGCAAGCGTTCTCACTTGTCGAATCAATGAACTGCAGAATGACAAGCTTGTGACCGACTCAGGTCAGAGCGTGTTCCAACACACGTCTAAAAATGTTAACTTAGAGAAACGCAGGGGAGATGACAGTGCCCCATGCATAGTGTTGTACCTGGGGGGACCAGTGTAGAGCTCAGACCATGATCATTTATTTCTACCCAGAGAAAGTATCCCACAAACATGGCTGTCATCTCCATGCAGGGGCTAAGAAGATTGACAACCACGCACACGTTTCGATTTATTTTGCATCCTTCTGAAACCTTACCCTGAGGAACTGACAATAGCTAGAAAGTGTGGTTGCGTCACAGAAGACCCACCGACTCAAAAGCACATTTCCTATCTGTACTGTCTGATAACTCGTTGCAACTGATGTCTTTGGATCTCCAATCTGTAGGTCACAAATGTGGCATATTTGGCACATAAATAGAAAGACAAACACAGTCAATAAGTATACTTTACTGAGAATGTGTGTGTGGGGGTTCAAACTCCAACCTGAAGTGTCTGGTTTGTGGGACATCTACTAAATGACTCTGGTTGTACATCTTTGCCATAACCCCTCAGGAAAGAGTGAATGCAGAACATGAGCTCCCTTTACCCAACACTCAGAACAACCGTTTCAAAAGCTGTATGATCCCAAATAGGTTCTCATCTCTGACCTAGGCCATTTTCCCATCTTTTACTCACAAAACCAGGGATCCGGACATAGTTAGGACATGGACATTATGAATCATCACTGACTTATCATGCTGGC
The DNA here is from genome assembly GCF_964204655.1 of Triturus cristatus. NCBI lineage: Eukaryota > Metazoa > Chordata > Amphibia > Caudata > Salamandridae > Triturus > Triturus cristatus. The sequence goes on from NC_140591.1 coordinate 1,366,448,227, forward strand.
CGACAACTATTTACTTTATACCCATGTATACAGGGCACTGCTAGAGCTGTTCTGGATAACTGGACTGTACCACTTAATTCACCATGTGTCTGGACTGAGCAAGTAATGTTTTAGAGCTTCCGACTCTCCAAACGTAGATTGCGTGACCAGTTGAGGATTACTCAACGAGGTGGTGAGATAAATTTAATTCAAATATATTATGACAGTAATCAAATTAGAACTCTGATGCAATATATTATAGTAATCTCACAATGCTTTATGCTCCTGCCCCTAGCAGGACTTCCCATTATGAGCTCTCCCTTTTTCAGATGCTGTAATTTATCCCCTTTGTTCTACATGCTTGACACAAGTGAGTCCCTTATGCTTTCATGCCTTGTCTGTTTTACTGGCCGTTGCTGGCATCTTGCCTTTACCCCTGCAACCTGTACAGTTTCGGCCCTCTTCTCTTCCTCATTAGGTGTGGAACTCACGACTGCAGACACCTTGCGTTTTCAAACCATTATTCCGTGGAGCAATGTGAGGTCAGCCACCCAGAACAGCTTTTAAACGTGTGCCCTCTCTATCACCCTTTACTGAGACATACTCAATGCTGCTGGCATAAGCGGGCCTGCCACAGCTTAGCTTTTGCTTTCTATGCCTCTAGATTATCCTCGATTTACTCCACCTTTTCTTTATGGTCATTGGAAGTTTGCCAATTGTGGGCATCTTCTTTGTCTTGTGGGGTCGCTGCTTCGTGCCACTAGGTCCTACCTCATTCCTTCCAATCTCACACATGGATTGGCTACTAGGTCACATGATCTCTTTGATCGCTGCATAAGGCATTCTCGAAGGCTTCCATGGTGGCGCTTGACCACATGACAGTCATCTGAGATAGGCCAAACACTCCAAGTGCGTCAATATCCTGGTCACCTCTCGTTAATTGCGTCTTAAGTTAAATGAAACTCTGATCTCATTTATGTATGTATCACGCTCTGAGCTTCGCAAACCCGCCTCCTCTGCCCTCCGTCATTTCCATTTTCAGGTCTTGCCTAGGCAGCGCGCATGCGCTGCCCTAGGAGATCACCTTTAGAAATTGTTCAGCTCTTTTCAATCACTCGTGCTTGTGCTGGCCTCCACCCTGTGGGAGCAGGCAGCGGTGTGCGCGCTAATTGAAAACAGATGGCCTGCGCGCCGCTGCTCGCTCCCGCAAGGTAGATGCCAACACGAGTGCTTGAGTATTGCGGAAGAATTGTCTGTTCTCACTTGTTTTTTAAATTATGGGCTTGCAGTGAAACCGATTATGTAAACGTTGTCATTAATAGCAATTTAAACTGCTACTAATATTGCTGATTTGTGCCAAACAGTTGCATATTTATACGTGTTCTTTTTGTGTAATCCATTATCAGGAAGCGACTAGCGAAGTACCCAGTTCGGGTCCTACCTTGCAGTTTACTTTCCTCCCTTACCTCTGTGGAGTGCACCAGCCCCTCAACCCGGTATCCAGGCACAGACTGGAGATGCTGGCTGCAGATTCCCGTCCGTCTTCTGTTTTTACACCCATCTATGTTTTCAAGTCTTCAAACTGGTTGAATACTAAACATGTGATTGAACACCACCGCCCTCTTCGGCTCATTCAGTCTTGGAGACATGTGTTGTTCAGGCTTGGCGATCAATCACAGCTGTTTGCCTCCCTTCTGAAAGAGGGAAGGAGGTCGGCTTCCAGTCGCTAAAGGCCACAGGGGTTTGGCTTTGGCCTGGGAGGACAGGCCGTAAATTGTGCAGTCCTTGGTTGCTCGGTCACCCTCGAGTGGCGGCCACGTTGGATAGCGCAATGCTGACGAGAATAGAGCCGCATGTCAACAAAGGTCATGGCGCGGGTCCTCCCACCTGCCTCGTGCCCTCCCCTCGCGCACCGTGCCCTAACAAGTTAAATTCACGTAATCCAAATGTTCATCATTATCTTGATTTAGAGAGGCATAGTTTACAGAGTAGGAGAGTGAATGCGCTTTGCTCTCATTTCTTTTTATCCTGAATGCTCTTATACCCTGAATCGAAGGCAATTCGTCACTTTGGTTAAGTATGCTTGAATCTATCGGAGTTCACAGAAAGTTTTGGGCTGCTCGACTGCAATAAACCTTCACTTTTTGCTGGGTTTTCTTAAAATAACCGTTCAATGTCAGTTTTGCTCAGTTTAACCATCTATTGGTTAGTGATTTAATAACATTTTATTTTGCATTTTGTTTAGTCAGTTAAATACTGCAAGAATAAGGGAATTGGAGACAATAATATTATAGCTATACCCATGGCCAATGGAATTATGTGGTTCTCTAGCAGCTGTGTTTTCTGCTTCATTGTGGATTGTACGGATGTCACACAATCCACAATTTGCTGCATAATTGGAAGATTTCTCACAAAACAAATAGTTCCCAGTTCAAACTGATTAAAGCGTGATTAAAAAAAAAAAAAAAAATCTTGGTTCCATGCACTGCATCTGCAAGACCTTTCAGTTCCTTTTTGCTGTATTCAGCTCTTAAACTAATACTAACTGTGGTCAACTTTGCCCAGCTGGTATTAATAGATGTTGACATGACAAAATTATACTGCCATAGACTGGTTAGCATTATGCTGCATAATTCCAGTGGCTCTTTCCTTGGTTATACCAGAGGAGTGTAAGTGAGTGGCATTTCCTACACCATGCTCTTCCTAGTGTATAGTAATTTCCACCAGCAGATTATCCTTTAAATCCTTAAACTACTTAATTCTAATTGAGGCTCAAAGTTTTTAATTCACATAGGTCTGCTTAAAAGTCTAATAGATGACCTTGAATTTAAAATGGACCAGCTTCGTTATAGTCGCATCAACTGTTGCATGGCTAAATACTTATAAGGTCCCAAAGGCGAGACCTATTGGCTATGCCAATGCTTGTTTACTGTTATACTCAGTCTTTTATACGTCCTCTTCCATTCTGTGCCCCATTTCCTCTTTTATGTGCACACTAATTCATCCATTTCTTGCCTGCACATGTCTGTCAGCACTACGGTCTATTTTCCTCTTTATTTACTTATTTTCACCCACAGCTGGGAGCTATACTTCTGCTTCAAATCAAGCAGCAGAAAAAAACCTTAGAATTTCCAATAAGGATATGCTTCAACACTGGTACGTTAGTATCATACTTAAGAAGCACGTTTCAAGGTAGCCTCCTAATGGATTGGAGTAATTTCGGTTATCGCAAAGATGTCCGATGCAAATGGTTGTGGCGTTAAACAATGTATTTTTTCCTGGAAAATGACAGCGGCATTCTCTGCATTCAAACGACAGCTGCGCTCCGCAGACGCTACCCACCTCTACTACGCCATGATGAATTGATGTGTACTGTTTCTTCTTCAGCATCACCAGAGTGATGACAATCACTGTTGCTATGACGACTCCTCCGACCATAAGCCCGATGATTGCACCTTTGTTTGAACCAACTTCCTCAGCAAAGAATACCTAGGAAAGAATACAACAGGATGAATTTCAGAATACAACTGAGCGCAACTGAAGTACACATGGCATGCAATATACCGCATTAGAGTACTGCAGATGTTACTAAATCAAACTATCATCTACTAACCGAGAAAAATGTAATTAGTAATGTATGTTTTGAACACAAGGCTTGAAACTAAACAAAAGGCTACTGCATTTGAAGAGAACAGCATGTCTGGCAGGCTCAGTGATATTATCTGCAGGATTTGGTGGAATTCACGGAGGGAATAAAGGCAAATGAACAGTAACAACGAATAGCCAGATTCTTCCTCAGTCTGCTCTGTATTTATTCACCTAAAAATAAAAATGTAAATATGGGGCAAACGAAACAAGCTGAATTTTAGCTCAATCAAGGATAAGACGCTTTGTCGTTCAGCTTAAACTTTTGCGCAGAAGAGGACCTGTTCAGAATTTAGTAATACATTCTCATTAATGAGCTTCATACTTCATTTAGAGTCACCTAATAAACCAATTCTAGATCAAGTTCAGTCTGATGTGTGTGACATCTGACAAACGCGTAGAAAGAACCACCGGCCTTGTACGTCTGGAAAGCAGTACCAGTCACCTTATGACATCCACAGTCTGCCAGCATTGACTGGTTCACTGCTGCCGCCCTGCAGGAAGTGTAGAGCGCTGCAGTCAAAGCTGAGCGAGGGGCTGGAAGGAGTGATGGAATGAATCCACTATTTCCCGATTCCCCCAAAACACACACATACGCACAAGCACACCCTCTCTAACTTACTGTACACAAACAGGCCCCGGCCTGACACAGCTAGATCCAGTTTCAAGACTTATTCTAAAGACAACAAAGAGCTGAGAGTTTCAGTGCCTCCAAAGGACCCTGGAAGATTTCCTTTTCATTAAGAAGCATCGGGCAATTACTTAAAAGGTGGTTGGCTGGTGTTGTAAAAATAACAGATGTAATGTGAAATAGCTTGAAGCACTACTTAAAATCATGCTGTGACAACTGTTCTTGTTATTATATACAGCCCAGTAATGGTCTACTGCACGAGTCATTTTCAATAAATATTGAGAGGTTTAATATGAGCTGCAACTCAAACTGCAATCCTACTGGTTAGTGGCTAGTCAAGTTAGGGGCAGTCATAAGTTAGTATTCCACAGACATTAAAGAGGGGGAAACCCTATTACTGTGGGCTTTTAAAAAATAAGTATCAAAGCGGTGTACTTGTTTATCTTGTCAAAATGACACAGTTGAGAGAACTACGAAACAATAAAAAAATAGAACTAATATGAAACGTTTGTGGAAAATAAATGAAACAAGGATCCGAACATGCAGAGAATTGACAAAGAAAATCTAACCGGAGCCAATCAGGTCTTTGTTTTCAGGCCGGGAAATGTAAACAGGGTAACTAGAGGTACCTAGCAGTGGTCAATCAACACAGCCACTGTAGTCCATTTAAAAGCCAATGGTCAGGCAAGTCACCTATTTATCTACTGCAGAGCCAATGCCTCTAATGCCATGACACAATGGGTCTTACCACAGAGGGCTCAGGGTAGCCCGACCAACTCCACAAAAAGCAGTAGAAACTACGTGCAAGACATACTGGACAGCTACAAAATGTGCAATGCTCAACAAAGGTACACATTCAAGCAAGTACTTGCTGTCACAGCATTGTGGAACAGGAATGAACATCAATTATCGACCTCGTATGGATGACAGACCGAACTGGCCCAACTGGAATTTTTGTCGGTGAATCTGCAAGCTGCACACAGACCTCAGAGAATTATAGGGAACTAGGAGGAAGAGGGGGGGTGACTGGATTGCGACCCGGAAAAAAATACGATCTATATTGGAAAGTGCAACTATAGCTTCAATAAACAAAAAAGTAAAAATATGAATGTAGTGAAAATAATATTGATTAACTCGACAAAAGACGCTTGTAAGGCATAGTCAAAACATTTGATAGCTGGTAAACAAGATGCATTTTGTGTGGAGTGTGGTAAAGCACACAATTTGCATTGGGAAGCATCGAAGCGCAGCTTAGAAGGGACCGGGTGGTGTGCGGAAGGGTTTGGACAGTCCTTACCACCCAGCACAATCCGCGGGCGGGTTTGAAGTGAGTGACCGTTCACATCTGACCCGCAGTTGCTACAGCCCAGATTCATCTGACAAGTTTGGGCTCAAATCACAACAAGGCAGCAGAGAAGGAATGCTCGGGCTCCACGGATCCTGCTCATTTCTACCCAAATGTTCAGAACTCCCCTCGGACCTGCTGCTGGTCCAATGGTGTGGTGAACAACGAGCAGACCATAGTGAGCTCTGAGAGGAAGAGTCTGCTGGGAGGACAGCACTCCGACGGCCCTTATAATGGACGGCAATGAAATTCTATTACAAATAAATAAATAAATTAAAACGAGGGCCATTTTTCCTAGTTGCTCAGGATTACTTACCATCAGGGCCAGACTGAGGAACCCAAACCACCCCTGGCAAAAATGCTCACACCAGCCTCTCCGTCTTCTCACAAAATCTTTTTTCATTCATGCATTCTCTCTCCTCCTCTTGTCCCTCTCTGATCACTCTCTCTGTACCCTCCCTTGTCCTCCATTCCCTCTCTCTCTCTCGAAGCCTCCCTATGCCGGCTGCAATTAATCTGCAGGATCTGTGGAAAGCGTCAGAGGCACCGGCAAGCTCCCTGGGCTTTCAAAACTAGCCTCCAAGGACTCTAGCCCACTGGGGAAATGCCAGGTGGAATAAAATGCCCGTACAGCCCCGATTGCTATAGTGCCTAATTTGAGCGAGTGGTTGGAAGTGGGTCCCACCATCACTCATTTTTGGGGACCAACACTTATTTTTTCTCAACATACTTTGACCCCACAGCAAGAAAGAAAACCAGAAGAGGGGGAGAAGGATTATCAGAAAGATGTAAAACCAGTGACAAAAAGAGAAAGCACAGATGAGAAAGAACTTACACAAGTGAGATAGGGAGGCAGAGTGTGTCTGGTGGTAGATTCAAGATGTGTGAGGGGGAATCAAAACTTTTTCTATTAACCTCTTTGCCAGAAATTCCTCTACTTCTTTGGGTAGAAGAGGTGTTTCTTCCTTTGAGTGGACCACTTTCTTTGGCCCTTTCGGTGGCGGTCTCTTTAGGAGTTCTATCCAATATCCTAAATTTTACGATATGTAATATCTAATTGCCTGTTGTCAGCTTCCTACACTCCTGAAGGAAGTTCTTTAATCTGCCTCCTACCAGTGTTGTGTGTGAGAGGGTCTGATGACTTGATAAGTCGCTTCTGGGTGGAGGCTGCTCCTCCTCTGTGAGGCTTTGCTCTTTTTCGTGCACATCCCCAAAAGGGCTGCTGTCCCTGTGTCAGGAACTGCCAATGCTAAGTAGGTGTATGAGCTCAGCTGGAGTCTTGAAAACCCGGATATGTTGTTGTGCCAGCGAAACCTCCTCTTCATGCCGGTCTTTGGACTGGTATTGTTTTTCTACATGGGTTTCAACTGAGTGTAAATGCTCCTACTGACATCGCCGTTTCATTGTCTTTTTTCAACTGTTGAAGTGTCTCGTCAACTGTGCTACCGCACAGTTGTTCTCCATTGAACGGTGAGTTAATGATGTTCACCTTAACGTCTGGCTTGAAACCAGACACTCTCAACCATGCATGGTATCAGTGTTGTTCCAGCCATCATTTGGCAGCTTGCAGTATTTGTTGACTTGAGGATTGTATTTGCAATGTTTTTCCCTTCCTCTGCGAGGGAAGCTGCTCTCTTGCAGTACTGCTCAGGAAAGGGCTTCATTAGCTCTGTCATCTTATCCCAATGATGCAATGCATATCTATTAAGGAGAACATTCGAATTGGATATTCTCCTCTGTGTAGCTGCTCCTATCTCAAATTTTCTCCCCACCAAATCCATTTTCTTACTCTCCTTGTCTGGTGGAGGTCCCGATGTTGTTGGGTGTTTGCCCTCTTTCTGGCAGTAGCCTTAATAATGGAGTCAGCTGCCACGGTCCCTCTTATGTACAGGGGATCCTTAGAGGAATGCTTACATTTCTTCTCTGCCCCCAGTGTCACTGCTTTGCGCATTGCAGGCTCGCTGAAAGCTTCTGTCCCTTGATCCAGGATGCTAGGCAACATTGTCAGGAACTGGTTTTTGGTTTGAGAAGGTAGGAGTGTTTCCAGGAGGAAGCAGGATTTTGATTTCTCTTCCTCTAATTGCACACCATATTTATCTGTCGCCTTTTTAATCAGTTGACTTTACATTGTCATGTCTTCCGGAGGTGATGGCCAAAGGAATAAGTGTCAAAACCCTCTTGGGGAATCAGTCTCAATGTCTACCCACTGTTTTTCCAGTTACTCCAAGCCCTCAGAGTTCTGGAACATACCATGTCCATAGTATCGCCTCCATTGCCTCGAAGAACTGCTGTTCTTCTTTCTCCTCTTGTGGCTCTAGTGTCAAAGGTGGTTCTTAATCCTCAACTTCCTTTCCTACCTGTTCCTTCGGTGTCAACAGCTTCTGTGGTATTCAGAATTCCCTAAGGGATGGGTCACAATCCTTTTTGTTTTGCAGAAGTGTGTCCATTTCTGCTTCAAGATGTCTTTTCTTTATCTCCATTTCGGCGGATCAATCTTTGGGGTCGAGCATCGTCGAAGATTTTCGTTTTAGACCTTGAGGTATCTTAGAGTTTCTTTCGTTGCCTTTTTCGGCATCTCCTGACTTTTCTCTTCTTGCAACATCGAAGCGTCTTTACTCAGATAGTCTTTTGACACTGTTGTCTTTTCGTGTGATCGGCCAACTGCGGTGTCCTTGGTGTGGGGCCCAAGGGATTCTTTTGGTGTTTGCTTGCCTTCGGTTGGTGATTTCCTCAGCGTTGAGGTAGCTTGGGTGTTCTTGAGTCTGTGGTCTTATACTCTCTCCCTGTGTGTTTATTCAGGGTTACCAGAGTCTTCTTTTCCTTCAACTTTCGATGTTCTCTCTCTGCGTTGACTATTCTCTTTTCAACGTCCGAACCTTCTCCTCCTGCCTCTTTGGCAATGTTTTCCTAGTCATCACTCAGCAAACCCAGGTATTTAAGTGAGGAAAACTGTTTCTGCCCCTGCATGGCCTAGTGTGCCTGCCTCTCTTTTCCTCAGCGTCATCGGGTTGAAATCCGCGCAGGCCTTGCACTTGTAGCTACTATGGTTGATTGGAAGACAAAGGTTACACACCTGATGGTTGTCCTCCTGAGAGAATTTGTGACGGACCTTCAGGCAGAATTGGAAAGGTGTGTTCTCCATATCACTCGGTACAGGGCCCCCTCTCCGGGCATTCTTTGATATGGCCTCGACGTGAGCGATCGGTGTAGTCTTCTCCAATACTTTCTCCAAGAACTTTTTTTACATTCTCTCAAAGAACTTCATTGAAACTTCTTTTTCTTCGTAGATTGGAGAGCCTTTGGCTATGCTTCCAAATCCAATGGCGGGAAAAAAGAATCTGAAGAGGATGACCACATGCGGGAGCTCCTGGGGAGGGCTTATGACGTCAGAGGAGGCAGGATAGGATACCAAATGGTGGGGTCATCGACGCCCAAAAAAAGAAAGAAAAAGAAACACAAAGTAAGAAGGACTACTGAAAACAGGAGAATTCCGGACCCAACCACTACGTGGTGGAATAATGCACAACATGTGAATCCAGAAAAGATTCCCGCTGCAAAGAATGGTACGCTTTTCATGTTCTGATTCACCAAAATAAAACTATCAAAGCATGCCCTGGCAGAAAATGAGCACTGAAAGCTACCGTCGATTGTCATTACTTGTAGATCTTAGTGAGGTATAAAGTCACCATCCTTTGATCTTCAGGAGTGCAGACTGAACCTCTGTGTAATGGCTTTTACAATGAAGCATCACAAATGCACTGCTTAGTTTCTTTCAAAGAGTTGAAATCATCCTTTTGCAGGCTATATCTAGGATTCAGCACATCTATAAGAGCTGTGATTAAGGCAGCACTCATTTATTTACAAAGGGCTGTCAGCTTTACGCAAGAATGTTAAGAGAAAAATATTTTCTATGGCAAAGGGGGCTATCCCAGAACTTACAGTGGTTCTGAATGGGCAAAGGGAGTAGGATGCCCAAGCTAAATTTAGTTGTCTTTTGACAAAGCCCCCTTATACTTTATTGCTGGTCGAAGCAAAAATGAACCAGCCGTTTCAGAATGACCCATTTGTTAGCCATTTCAATGGGTTTACCATATGGAGTGGATTCTGTTATGAGGAACAATGAAGTTTGAGATTCTACAACAAAAGTCTAATTGTTCTTAAGATCGCTATCTGAATACATGGCAGGAATGGCAACATAGGTCGCAGTTGTAAACCCAGGCTGTTCTGGCGAACATACGGCTGGTTTCATTGCTGGGAGGGTTGGAGGATTCAAGTCCAAAACAGTCCGACGAAAGGGGCGCACAATTTTCTGGTGTGGGATAAAAAGTCCTTGGATGAGGTGGCATATTCTGAATCATTTAAATATTTCACAAGTTTCTCTTCTGAACTTCAGCACAAATTTTTATTTCGTAAAAACATTTGAAAAATTGCGCTGTATTTTTAATTTTTTTTTTTTTAATCCATAGGCGGAGAATGCCCCTTCTGATTACTCCTTGGTAGGGTCAAGCACAGCAATATGGAGCTACTATTGAAGCATTTTTCACGGTCACTTTTAGCTCCTACTCAATGACTGCACAAGTATTCACAGTATGTTTCTCACTTTCACTTAAACGATTCACTCGGATTTGTTTGGCATATTTGTCATGATTGAAATATGGTAAGTAGCGGCTATCTATTTCGAGATTTCATCAAACATAAGTCGAGTAACAAGCTGACTACATAAGGTTGACTGCAAATTTAATCAGAAACTGCACAAGTTCATACCTTGTTCCTGCTCACTGAACTTGCCAGAAGAGTTCTCTTGGACAGAACTGTCATCTAACCATACCAATCGAAAACATTTAAAAAAGATTTAAATATATTAAAAACAGTGATACCAAGAAGTGGTTCTAATATGGGTCTACACATACTTAATCGCTGAAAGAATTATACCAAATTAACATGTCTGCATCTATGCAAAACAGTGCACGATCTCTCCTTTACTCGTCTCTTAAATGCACCAACACCTTGCTACATCAGAATGACCAGGCCTTCACCAATGTCCAAAGGCCATCCAACTGGACCTGCGATCAATCAAATTATAAATCAATTAACCATAGAAGCCACTAGTGATTCAATGAATATCAAAAATCATCAATTTATGCTTTACTCGGAAGATTACATCTAAAGGAAGACACAGGGGGCACTACACTGTTATGATGGAACTTAACTGTGCTAAAGTCCACATTATCGAGCTATGTACTCTATAGGAACATCCTTTTTCTATGTCCTCCTGCCAAAAGCCTGCTTGAATAATGAAAGCTAACAACTGTCCTAGCCTTACATTAACTTTCCCCCAAAATACACAGTGCAAAGCAAAATCTTATTTTTAAACATTTAAATCCGTCCTCTACCCCGTAATAAGTACGAATGAGACAAATACTACTCAAACTGATGAAACCTAGAATCCTTTGTAAAGAATGTACACACCATGCAATTATTTTCAATATCAAAGGATTTGTTTTAACTAAAACATACAATTATAGGATGCGTACATATGTTTATTAGGTTGCACATTACATTTGGCATTTCACACTTGCTAATTTATTCCAAATGACTATGTAGTTTGCAGACAGAAAACCTGACCTACAGAGAAAGCACACTGTACTGTGTATGATTACAGCATGTAGTATCTAATTGGGGGGTTCCTTCATTTTGTTTTTCTTTTAAATTTGCTAGGGTTCGTCTAACAAAAAATTAGCACCAACAAGTGCTCAGCAGGTTTAATTTACACTAAAAAAAAAAAAACTAATTGCCATGTTTTGCATATCTGTCCTATTGACATTAATAGTAAACACAAATATTATGGATATTATTATTAACAATTTAGGTGCGATTAGCGTTTAATATAAATTTTTTTGCCATTTCTGGGTGCTAAGTGGTAATCCCATTAGCCAATTTTAATGGTACTAAAATTGGGAACCTCAAAAGGGTGAAAGGAGAAAAAACGAGTTGGTCTCAAAGGCTAATGCGACTACATTGAATTGCATAAGGCTGAACTACATAGGAGCTAGCACATAGGCATAGACTGTTATGCGCCTGTCAAGTAAATCCTGCGATAAACAATGCTCAGCAGCCTGAGCACAGGAGATCCATTCACTAATTTGCACAAAATGTCCTACTGGCTCCTAATAGGTTATTGGAGCTTCCGGCCGTCGTCATCCCGCGATAAAAAGAATTCTGTTGCAATTATTAAAATTCGATAGTGTAAGTGTTCTAATGGATTACACCGCATTGATTATAGTCTACTAATTTTCTTCTATCATTTATTTTTTATTTGCTAAAAACGAGTTTAGTTTAAAATGCCTGGTATTCCACCAAAGATGGCAATGAGACTCCTTCTCTTTACCATAAGTCATTGAACATTCTTTTAAAATATTCATTAAGCATAAAAAATTGCCACTCTTTTCCCCGAATGAAGCCATTTGTTTAATACTGTACTGTGCAAGTCTAGTACTAAATCTACTTGGTTTGACCATCCTATATAATGTCATTTAGAGTTCACTGGTTGTTTTTTTTTCTGGCAAACTTCTCAGATAGGTTTGAAAAAATAACTTTGGGGGCATTTAAATTTGTATTAGAACAGATATTTTTAGAACAGATACATTTCGACTAAATACTACCATCATTTCTAGCATAACTGGTTAATAATACATTTCAAAATAACACTGCCAGTGAATTGATAAAAGGTTATGCCATTTAACACTATGTGCGGTGTGAATACCACCTTCATTGCACGTACAAAGCTCTTATTAAAAACTGTATTTTGCTTTGTGTTAAGAATTACTGTCGACTAAGTGCATGCCTTGAAGATCTTCAACTTCTTAGGGGCTTGAAAACCATTAAGAGAATGGGCCGTAACCAAGACAATGCTATTTCCAGGCATTCAAGCCATCTAGTTCACAACAGCTCTATCCATCGTACCAACGTACAACCATGTGACTCAAGTTTACTGTCAAAAGCTCTTTAATTAGGGAATCTACTACATATGGATTTTCCAACTCCAGGAAATCCTTCAGAAAAAAACAACAAATACTCATTTCATTTAAAACCACTGTGCCATACTTTTCACTGTATTTTTAATTTTCACTCAAGCTTGGTTCAAGACTTAATTGCAATTAGTTATTTTGATTTAGAGTCACTTAAAAGCATTACAAAGTCACAAAAATAATTACAATTCAATCCTCACATTAAAAACACATTTAAAATGCAGTCATTTACTGAAGAGTGTCTTTCAGAGCATGGATGCGGTAATTACTACATGCTTTAGGATACGGCAATTTATTAAGAATGTTGGGAGGGGAAAAATTAATGTTGCTGCTAGAAATTTCCTGTATTAATGAAAAGAATACACAGATTATAGCACTCACGCTACGTGACAATGTACATTTGTGTAGCAACAGGCATTGCACCAGCTGCTTTTCCATGTGCCACCTGCCATAGGGCAGGGTGCAGTGTATTTAAGCCATTTGATGTCTACTTTTAAGCTTTAAGTGCTCTGGTAGTGAAAAAAACCCAAATTCGTTTTTTTACTACTGTGAGGCAAACCTATCCCATGGGACTAAAATTGGATTACCCCATTGCTTTAAATGAGTGATAACTTTTGTTTAGGAACAGAAAGTCGGATTGTCAATTACAATTCTGAAAATGACATTTAGAAAATTTGCATTTTCTTTGCCTAACCATTTGGTGCCAGCAGCCTGTGACCTGGGACACATGACTGAACAGTTGACCTTTCTGCATTCCTCAGAGATAGTGAGACAAGCATTGGCATAACCAATAGGTCTCGCCTTTGGGACCTTATAAGTGTTTAGTTATCCAGCACAATATCTTTGGTGCAACATCAAGTGTTGCATGGCTAAACACTTATAAGGTCCCAAAGGCGAGACCTATTGGCTATGCCAATGCTTGTTTACCACTGATTCGTGACAGATAGGACACCTCTTAGATTCTTAATTGGTAACGCCCCTCCAGTTGGTGACGGGTAACCGCCTCTTCTCGAATCTCAACCCCTCTGCTTTCTATTTCCCAATTCCCAGTCCCACTATATGCACCATAAGGAGAACCTTGAGAGAGAAACATAAAACAACGACAATAGCATGACGCTGCTATCGATACACAGACCGCCATCGTGTAAGCACCCTCCTAGCAACTCGGCTCACTGCACAGAGGAAGCTGCATCTCTAACCGTCCGGATCCTCCATTCAAAGGTTCGGAAACGTCAGAATGGGCGCGTACCAGGCAGACTACGTCATCAGATTCCACCAGAAAGCAGCTAGGTCTCGCAATTTACGCGCCGTCCTTTCTTCCTGCCCAGGTGCAGGAGCCAGCCCTTCAGAGGTTTTTAACTTGCTTAATCCACAGCCCTGCCCGGTTACCTACTGCCTGCCTTCCTCTCCTCCGTTACACAGCACGGATCCCGGCTAAAGAACCGAGCAGCAAGGCACGTTTGAAAGCGCCGGTTGGCGCGCGCTCGCGGCCTTTGGCCAATCAGCAAGCTGGGTTTTTTCGCACTGCTTGGAGCAGGAGGCGGGGCAGGGTTGTGGAGTCACGGGTTTTGTTGTATTGATTCCTGGCCAAAGAAGCGCCGACTGTCCACCTATAGCCCCAAGGATGAGCCACAGACAGATTGTAGAACCGGTACAGAGCACGCAGTTCTCGAAAACTTTCTCTAAATAAAAAAATCGAAAACTTCCAAGGGAACAACAAGGAAGTGGGCGTTTTTTCTCAAGATGCCTTCCTGGAAATGTTCGTGTGCGGGGAGTGGTCCAAGCATGCAGCAGAACACCTCATTGTCCAAAGGCTTTTTTTTCCCTGCGTTCCGCTTTCACTTTCCTCCTTTGTGAAAAGTTTGTTATCTTTGTGGGGCCATGTGTTTCAAACACATGGCCCCATAAAGATAACAAAGCTTTTGCGACGACAGTAAGTCAAGTGAGCCAGTCCAAGTGGGACGGCTCAAATAGAGAAAGCTGTACGTCAGCAAGTGCTCTTTCCAATGGCTGGCCACCGTTTAGCATAAACGCTGACGCTAGCCAATAGGGAAAGAGGGGCGGGGCTTAAAGTCCAATACTGACACTGACACAAAATCATTAAATCTCGCCAGCGAGACTGCGCCCGCTAGGCTCGACCTAAAAAACTAGGACTAGGTTTTGGCAGAATGAGCCATAGGCCTTGAATGGGAGGGGTGGAGTTGTTCCCTGTCCCACTTTAATTTCAAAGGGGCTGCCTCTGAGCACTCACAAATAACTTGACATCAGTCCTGTGTCACCCTATGCCTCTTGGGGCCTGGGCAGGAATGAAGGAAACTTCCTGAACCATCTGTGGAGAGATGCTTCTTTCAATTTTAAGCTGCACCAGGTAAAAAAATGCAGACCCACTCTTCAGTTAACTCCTGGCCTTGTAGAGGAAACTCAAAAGGCCTGCCTTGTACTTCAGAGGACTGTCCTGCAGCTTGAAACCTACATTTATCCGTTAGAGGACTGCCCTGCTGCTTGAGGACTGCCTTGCTGCTCAAACACTGGACCACAAGTGACTCCAAGGGCTAGTTGGCTGGCCTCCTAGTCGGAGCTAAAGGGACACAACAAGCTCTAACAACTTGAACTCCGCATCTGGACCCTTGGAAGTAGTGCTAAAGGTGCCCAAAAAGGCAAAACCAACAACTTGGAACTCTCCAAATTTTCACTCAAAAAGTGAGGAGAGGACCGAAAGGAGACCAGAGTCTATCTGTTTGCTGATCCACACAAGGCGCATCGCTGGTGCCTGACTTTGCAGTAGCTTCCGCTACCTTTTTGTCCACAGCAGCAAATCCTGCTCAGCGGCTCCTCTCAGAATGGGTATACGGCCATGTGGAGCTCTTATTGTCTACAGTCTGCAGCTTCATCCCAACGGACATTTTCAACTTCTACTAAAGTGACAAAGTACAAAAGTAAAAACTTTCATTAACTTCGTCCAGCATCTCCTCAATGACAACACCTCCTCCTCGGACACCCGTTGGTCACCCCGCACTGCTAAACATTAGCTTCTTAAACATTTTTCTTCAAAAAATTTTCTACGTCCGAAGGTAAGCCGAGACCAGGCATAATCCTTCCCTGAACCACACTCCATCTTGGTAGGCTTCAACTTTTGCTCTAGTCTTGCACGACTAGATGTCAGCGGTTGGCACTTTCATCTTTTAAGAGCTAGTTTTTACTCCTGTTCTACTGACTGGAATTTTCATTTTGGTGTCAAATAATTCATTAAAATTCTCTATTTTTACAACATTGGCGTGAGATTTTTCTTCTGTTTTCACTTTGTTTCCTGTTTGTGCGCAAAATAAAAATACTTAACACAGTGTCTCTAAGTTACGCCATATTTCTTTTGTGTAAAGCTACCGGAAGGTTAAGCAAACATTAATTTAGTGACTTTTGTGGTTCCCCTTTACAGGGAATGTGGCTGTTGCATGAGAAGGGGATTCAACCCCCACCCCCTCAACCAAACACCCAATTTCTAATGGCAAACAAAAGCAGCCATGGAATAATAAGTCATTCTTGACCCACTCTGCACCTACTAAACATGGCAAGAGTGCAATGGGCCCCAATGCAAGCATGTGTAATGAGCGCACCACTTAAATGATGGGTACTAAAAACAACAATAATTGCGGTGGAGTGGGTTCTACACAGCTCCAGGCCCTGGTGCTTCTGCACCTGTTGCACCATTAAAAGCTGCATCCCCGATAGCGAGTAAGGTTCAAATATTGCATGTTACCTACAGCAGTGAAAAATGCTTCATATTGTAGCAGTGCATTGGAATAATATATTGTTCTCTGCTTACCAGACCAGCTAGAGGGGATGATTTCTCCTGAACAGACATTTTGTGAACAAGTGTCCATAAGATAAATAAGTCAATAGGGTGAGAAGTGTATTTTATGTCCATCTCACACCAAAGAGTTGGGAACACAACTGCCATGCCCAGTGTTTTAAACACCCAATGTACCCAACCCTCACCGAAAGAAAAGTCTTGGTGTAGGGACCTGGCCTCTCCCAGAGCAGGCTCATCCCTTGCCCTACATTTTATTATTGCCTCCATGAGGTCAGGTGAAGAATATTTCATTATACTTAGAGGGCATGGACTGAATGATAATGTGCAACTTGCAAATCCCTTCATCAGTAAACAATGAATAATTACGTGTCCCTTTATCTATTATATTGTAAATTATCATGCAATGTGCGAAATGTACAGTTTGAATTTAACCAAAAATATTGTTCTAAACAAAGTTAATTCTCTGGAGGGGTCTCCGATAAATCCAGAGTCAAGCAGACTCTCAGCTACAAATTGAGCCCACACCTGCTTCTAACCCAGATATGATTTGCGACAGACAACGAATGATTTGGTCACATTTCCTCACATTGGATAATGTTTCAAGAGGACTCGCTCTATAGTGCAAACATACATATAACAGAGAATCACTTTATACAGCATATGTTATTTTAAAGTTATACAGAAATATTTCACTAAGTCTTGACAAGGCAAAATAAACCAAGGGAGCATCAAATGTGATATTTCCATTACTTGGCAAGCAAATAGATGAGAACGACGCTTTGAGCATGGCCTAGACGGGACACGGGCCTACTCTTAATGATAATTTCTTGATGTGACCAGCTTTTTAATTCCAGGTCATTAGTTCACAAGCCCAAAAGCTTCAAGGGTCCCATCAGACTCACCCAGAGCAAGTGAGAAAGGAGAAAGATAGGAAAGGTACTTGCAAGACTGAGATAAAGAGACCATGAATCTAGGGAGGCAGAACAAACTGCATTTGATAGATTCAAGACTAGGATGCCTTTGTATTCGGCAATGCCAGTAATGGTCTCTTCAGAAAGATGTTAAACCCGGCACATACTTATTTTATTTTTAAATAAATTAGGCTTTAATTCACCCATACCAATTATTTTCACATCAGGAGGATACTACTGTTTTGTAGAAAGAAAAAAACATTGGAAAAATTGGCATTTCAAATAAGCGAGGCCGTACACAGGGACAAGATGCCTGCTGTAAAAACAGAACTATTTGGAGACCAGGTCAGGACTGGATCACCAAGCGTCAAACTCCCAGTACAATTTGCAGCAAAAGCCTTGGAAAGAGACCGCTTCAGCACTTACTAGTTTCTGATGATGCACTTCATATCCTGAATCACGCCGGTACTCGGAGTCCATTTTAACTTCAGAGAACTCCTCGGTTTTCATATTTGTCAGACCAGAACCTACAATGTGAAAATGTATACATTTGTAAAACAGTCTAAACATAATGTAGGTAACCTATTCATATTTATATGTAGTAAACAGTTTGCTCACACGTCACACTTACTCTATTGTAATCAACAGCAACATGGTACTGGACCAGAGTATAGCATGCTATGTGCCAGCCCCGGAGCCAATAGGATGCAAATGGTTAAATCAGTTACCAGAAAGTAATTTTTAGAGATACAAAGTCCACACCTGTTTTCGCAACAGACTGGAAGCCTCAGCTTTTGCAAAATGTTTACTTCGAGGACTAGGAACATAATACTGATAGCTAATTTATTATAATTTGTGCCATGAGAATCCTTCTTATTAATCCTGCTACTTGAGTGGTTTATGTTATTAATCAGTGACAGTGTATAAGTGGGACAACAGGAAGTGTTAGCAAGTGGTAGATAAAACTGTGGCACCACTGCTATTTATGCTAAGTTACACTATTTGTTAAGCACAAAGAATAGCACTAGGGTGTATGAACTCCGCAACTGTACACTGAATAAATCCATCTAGCCATAATACTTTTTGGCTACCAACTGCTTATGTTTTTCATTTCAGGTTTGCCCTGCAACATACACCAAGGGAGAAAACAACCAACAAGATTTGTACTGTGTACATAGTCTGTGCCGAGCCATTTCCCTTCTAGTAGGTGATTAATTTGTGCCAGTATTTGCAGTTGTTGGACATCTCTACACTAGCTTTTTGGGGCAGAGGACCTACTTCTTATCTGACTTTTAACCAGAGCAAGATAATTGAAGGCAGGGGGGTTGGGCATGGCCGAACTGCCGAAGATGGCTGACGCAAGTAAACTTCGCTCAGCCCGGTCCCTACAGTATTCACCATCCTGCTGGATTTTGGCTGTGCGGATCGAGCGAGGTGGACTCGGGATGTCGAGCATGTCCTGGAGGCCTGCCACACCCCCCCCTGGGCTTGTGTGTCGCGGACCCTGAAACGGGTGGGGGCGGAGCATCCTGGACACAAGTTGTCCATGACACCGTGAGACTGCTTTTGGTGAGTGCTTAAGATGCGGGTCCCAGCGGTAGACCACAATAACCGGATGGGGCTGGGCCGCCTAGGACTGGGGGTATTCCAGGCCCTGTGCGCCCAGCCGGAACTGTTTATATTTGGGCGGTTTCCGGATTGGATCTTGCTGGGGGCTCAAGAGTTCTTATGGGCGAGATGGAGGACCTCTTATTACTTTGGGTGGCCCTGGGTGCAGTGATGCTGGAGCTGGTGACAATCCTACCCTATCCTATGAGTAGCTAGCCAGGAGTATAGTAGACCCCCCCCCCCCCCTCACACACCTGGGAGCATGAACTGGGCTCCAGTGCTTTTGGTGCAACAGTTAGCCACTCTCCCCTCCCTTCTCTACCAGGCACCTGGGAGTGGGACAGTGGTGCAGGGACTAGGCCACAATGGTGGTACCTTCATTAAGCGCCTCGTCTGCTCTAGAGCCGCCTACTGCAACTGGGGAGGGCAGGTGGGTCAATGGGACATTTGTGATAACTTCTGTCGAACTAATGGGCAAGTAAAAGTCACAGACCGCGGGGAAGCAGGGCACTCTGGATATTTTCACACAGGCTGGGGCCTCTGTGACTAGCAGCTTACAATCTGCCATACATGCCACACCCTCTGAGGAAGGGGCAATGGACACAGCGGCGATACTTGCAGTCATTACTCAATCCAAAGAGATCCTGGAGATCCGCATTGGGTGCGGATGTGCTCCTGCTCTGACAAGACCTGCGACAAGTAGCGGACAGAGGTGCAGAGGGCAGAATCTTCAAACTGAAAGATACGGGGAAAACGCTACTACAGTCCCTTACTAAGATAACGACCACAAATGGAGAATTGCCAATCCAAGTGGGGGATGCTGTGGCGAGGGCCTGCCGAAATAATCTACGCTTCGTGGGATTCCTGGACAAATGTGAAGACCCATTCCCGGAGAAATTCCTTGAACGCTGCTTGCAGAGCCATTTGCCACCTGATGAATCATCCTCCTGTTTTATCATCAAATGGGCGCACAGAGCGTTCACCCGCTGCCCTCTGCGCAGACCTATTACGATTGTGATGACGTTTTGGGCTGGGCCCGCACTTTGACCGACCTGACATTTGACTCTCAAAAGATCATGATATTTCCGGACTCCACACCTCTGATGCAGCATAAGAGGAAATCCTTTGTTGAGGCTAAGCAGAAGCTTAGGAACCTGAGCATCCGCTACATGCTTCTCTACCCAGCCAAACTTAAAGGGCTATATCAGGGCCGCATGTTTGTCTTTGAATTGCCAGAAGAGGTCTGGAAGCGGGTAGAGGAGAGCCGACCGCTACTCTTTAATGTTATGCCGCCCTGGAAGAAGGCCTCACTGCTGGGGCTCAGAATGCTGCTCTTTCCCTGGATCTTCATGGGGAGCAGGCCCCAATCACGCCACAAAAGGCTGCAGAGAGGGCCCCCCGGGATCACTACGAGCCCATCTAGACGGGCAGGGGAAACAGAGGGAGAGGGGGCGACACAAGTTGATCAGAGGCACCTGCTGTAACACCACAGTCTTGATGATGTTCAAGTTGGCCTCTGGGTCAGTCGCACTCTGACTGCGAAGAGTAATGGAAAGATGCTGCGAGAAGTAGGCAACCAGACAATATGATCGTGAGACCTTTTGATCATGCTGAAATCCACATCTTGGACATTTGGGGGTCCCTAGAGGGACTCTTCATTAGCGACCCCCCTGCCAATCAACTGTTCTGTTTCCCTGGTTACAGGTTTATAGGGAAAGTAAGGAAACTCAATGCAAAATGGGGCTTTGTTGTTACTGTTTTCATGCATGCGGCCAGTTTTGCCTCATACAATTATACAACAGATGCCTCATGTTTTAGAAGTATACGGTGGGGGTATGGGGGTTTCAATTTTGGAAAGTTATGTTCTCAATGGTTTTTGTTCCGAAGTTAATAGTTCACCACCTGATGTCAATGACCGATGGAAGTGCTGCTTTGGAAGACCTTCATTCGTCCAGGCCCCTTCTTAGATTGACTCCATACTCCCATGGCCTCGGTCGCTGAACTAGACTTAGTGATGGCCCTTTCCTGGAAGGTAAATGAGCTACTTGGCCAGATTAAGTGTGGGGCTGTTGGGGCGGTCTTGACGGTGGCAAAACATCAGACCAGACATTCCCCTCCTCCAGGAGACCCACTTTCTGGGCAACCAGTGTCCCTTGCTGGCCCAGATTTTTTTAAAGGGTTTTTCATGCTGGTTTTCTGATTGGGTCAAGGAGTGCAGCCATCCTCCTATGATACGGGCTGCTTTTTTAAGTACACCATACCTAGCATGACACACAGGGCAGATACGTAGGAGTGGCGGGGCTATGGCATCGAATCCCACTTACAATATTGTGTTTATGCCCTCAACACTTGAGAAGAACCTTCTTAGAATTGTTGGAGAAATTGCTTGTACAAGGCTGTCCGAGTAGGAGATGACTTGGCAGTGACTTTAATGGGAGTACTGTGCTGGGACAGGGATCACTCTAGTAAACGTGGTGGTCCATGTTTGGGGGAGACTCACCTGGAAAAATGTACAGGTTGGTGATCAGACCCATTACTGTTCGCTGCCCCAGAAGATGAGCATTATCTTACAGCTTCTATAGTCTTCTCTCAAACCAAAACTGACTCCAAGACCTCCCTTACAGGTCTGTGGGAGGCGTTTAAGGACACCCTTAGAGGTAAAATTAGTCGCTATCAGACGGAAGTGGGGAGAAGGAAGCATCAAACCCTTAGAGAATTAGAATTTCGTATACTGGTAATTGAGCATCAACTGATGCTCTCTCCATCACCCGCCACACACTATAACTTAGTACATGCACAGGACACCCTTAAACAGCTATATAAGGACAAAGCTAAATAAGCATAGAAAGTGACTCAGAGCTGCATCTATCAATGGGATAATAAAGTAAGAAGAAGCCTTCATTAGCTATGCACAAATAGAACACAGAGAAAAACCACAGAAACCATCAGATTATTAGATGGAAACCCCCTCAGGGGAGATGAGGCTGTGGCTGGAGAGTTCACCTCCTATAATGAGAAATTATATTTCGAGGGCCTGGTGCTGGGACATGACATGGACAGGTCCATCAGGAACCTCCCGGTTAAGAGCCTGAGCACCACTGAGGGAGACCCTCCTGAGGAACCTCTCACAGAGGGCGAGTTGTGGGATGCCTTGGCCAATTGATGGCTGGTAAGACTACAGGTCGAAATGGGTTCCCAGTGGAGTTTTTTTTTTTTGGTTACACAAGGAGGTCATCTCCCTTCACCTGACCGCCATGTTCACCGAGTCTGTCCAAAAGGGGGCTTTCTCGTATTATTTATGGATGGCTGAGATAGTGGCGAAACATAAATCGGGAAGACCACCGGTGCTCGTCCTATTGTGCAATCCCTGCCTTAATGCAGAAGTGAAAATACTGATGAAAGCGGTCAGACCGCTTGACTACAGTTATTTCTACATGCCAGGAACAGTGACAAATAACGTCTTAACAGATAATACTTGAAGACAATTTTAGAAAGCATGCACAATAGTTGCATGAAGGAGACAGGGATACATTAATGTTGTTGCAATAAATGCGGAAGGTCTGTATTTAAACAAAGTGGGATGACAGCACTATATTACGTTGAATGTATGTGTAACCTGTTCAAACTTGTACTCGTGAAAAAGGTGAATGGCGCAAAAGCAAAAAACGTAAAGGAAACAGTAATGTCTCTACATACAGTCTTTTTTTTTTTAGTGGTTCAGATTAATTTATGGGGTTTAAGGGAGATGGGTTATTTCATGAACCACTGAGGTTGTGCCAAATAAAGTGCACTGGGTGGTCGACAGCGTTTCATCCTGCTGTCAGTTCAGGACCAGGTTACAGATTTGAAAGTGCTTCTGGAACTATCTTTTAAAAAATATTAAGTGTGAAGGAAAATTAAGAGCTCTTCATATTAATCTTGAATAATGCTCATAAAATATACTCTTTATATCGCTTACAATGTTCATGTGATGTATTCTCACACAGAACCCCCCGGCGAAAACTGGCAGTCATCGAACAGAAATTGTGGGAATACAATACATCATAGGAACATTGTGAGCCAATATGTGTTTTTTCTGTATATATTGACACTACTGTTTCCGTTGCGTCGTTTTTGCCGTTTCTCTTGTCACTTTGCAACATTCACCTTTTTCACGAGCACAAGTTTGGACAGGTTACACATTCATTCAACGTAATATAGTGTCGTCATCCCACTGTGTTTAAATACAGACTGCTCTTCGCACTTATTGCAACAACCATTCATGCATCCTTGTTTCCTCCTAACTAGTGTGCATGTTTACTGAAATTGTCTTTAAGTATTACCTGTTGAGACGTTATTTTTTATACACACTTACAACCCAGGACTCAACTGGGTTTATGGGTAACCTCCTGTGGTCTGGTCTCGTAGGAACAGTGACATGGCATAATATCCGAAGAGCTTGTAATGGCCTAGATCTGAGTGGTTGACTGGAAGGCCCACTGACATTGTTCCTAGCTGACTTCGAAAAAGCTTTCTATCCGGTCAGCTGGGATTTTCTCTTCACCTTCCTGAGAAAGAACAATTTGGGTCCCAGGATCTGCAGTTACATCAAGCGACTTTATACAGATCTCAAAGCCCATGCTCAAAAATCGGTAAGGTTACCTCAGATGACTTCTGAATCAGCGGAGGGATACGGCAGGGCTGTCCTCTTTCCCTGCTCCTTTCGGCACTAATAATAGAGCAGCTGGTGAAATGGATCTTGGTAGACATGCAGATCCTGGGTTTTGAGTAAGCGCTGGGACTACAGAATAAAATCGCTAATATGCCGATGACGTACTGGTTTTCCTATCAGACCTGCAATGGCAAGGCCCCCTTCTGTTACAGATCCTCTGCATATTTGGTACCTTTACGGGCCTGTGTCTCAACCGGTTGACTTGGTATGGGCAAGAAACAGACAAGCAGAAGGTGGGTACAGAAACTTGGGAGTCTGTGTTCCCCTGGACACCCAGAGTGCTTGGCATAACATTCAACCTTTGTTATATAAATTGGGAGCGGATCTCTAGTTCTGGTCAGGCCTGACCCGATCACTTATGGGCTGCTCAACTATCCTGAAGATGGTCTCACTGCCCTGAATCCTTTACCAGTTGCAGAACTACCACTATATAATACCCAATACATCCTTCACTAAACTGGAAGGCACCATATGGACGTTTTTGTGGAACGGTGGGACTGCCAGGATTGTATTAACTAAATGGTATAAGTTCACGTACAATGGGGGTATAGCAACAGCGGACGGGACGTCCTATCATAGGACTGCCCAACTGACCATCCTCAATGACCGGTAGCATGATGCAGACGGTGACCCAGCCTATGCTGCCGAACACTGGAAAATGCAGGACACGTCTCTGCTACACCTCTGTGGAGGCATACATACACTGGATCTCCCTCCTGCCACATCAGTAGTACTACACACAGGCCAAGACACCACTAAAGTACTGGGGTGGAAAGGTAGATTCTCAAAGGGGACCCCCTTGTGAAAAGGACAACAACTCCCTCAGGTGAACAGTTTGGAAAGCTTCAGTTTATGGGTTACAGTCGGGATCTCCAAGCTAGGGGATGTAATTCAAGGGACTACGATTAAATCATTTGCAACAATCCTGGAGGAATTTGAACTCTATCGTAACCAATTATTCAGATATCTCCAACTTCACCGTGCATTGACACCATACGTAGGGGGCCTGGAGGATGGCTAGCTCCTTAGGGAATAAATTGAGGTAAAACCTGTGTGCCCATAAGATTTCACGAATATATTGCCCCCTAGGTGCTTAACCCAAAACTTTCCTGAAACTGAGAGAGGCCTGGGAATCTGATTTAGGCTGATTAGAAGAGGAGGATTGGAGGGAGGCTGTTGCATCCCCACGGGAGGCAGTGATTGCAACAACAGTTCAGATTTGATCAGCTATACTATCTTCACCATACATACAGGACAAGATATAGGTTGTGAAAGCTATATCTGGAAGTCCTCTACAAGATGCTTACATTGCCAAGGGGAGGTGTGAGACCGATCACATACAATTTGGTCCTGTATGAAACTGACCCCTTTTTGGAATAGATGTTCACTATAATAGAAGGGGGGGTGCTGGGCTGGAGTATCCCAAGAGATCCAAAGCTAGTGCTGCTACATATACCAGTTAATTTGGACAGCAACACACAAAATGGCACTACTTTGAATCGCCCTAATGGTTTCTAAAAGAGATATCGCGCGGTATTGGAAACACAATGCAGCCCCCACTTTGGAAGACTGGAAAAAGGGGCTGGACTCATGATTAACATTGGCGATACCAATCTGAACAATCAGAAGCTGCCCGCAAAAGCACTCCAAGATTTCGGGAACTGGGCTGAATACTGAGGCATATCGCTTGAACCCAACAGGATTCGACAGGGTTCCATAGAGGGAAAAACCTGAACGTTTTCTGATCTATGCCTAGTAGGCAGACTGAAGAGCCATGGGGAGTGGGGTGGGGAGAAAAGACGGTAGGAAAAAGGGGAGCAGTACTATTTATGTATTGGTCCTGCATACCGGATTATTAATTCTGGGATGAACGTCTTGTATATCTGAAAATGGAGAAAATTCAATAAAATGTTTATTTTTAAAAATAAAAGGCAGAAAATGGGGAAAAAAAGAAATATGGGAAAATGGTGACACAATAAAGGAAGAAAGCAGATATGAAAAAGAACATACAAGAGCAAGAACCGAGGTGGAAGCAAGACCTGGCAGTCTTAGGGCCTAATTATGCCACGCCAGCGTCTGGCTCCCACACAGTCAAAGTAGACTGCTGCCCAACAGATTATGAGTAATTTAGTGGGAGGGCAGTGCGGCGCAGGGGCCCTTCAGTGGTGCAGTACTAAGGCTCAAATGTGAGCCTTTAAACTGTAGCACCGGCACTGTCAGCATACTGCTACCCCAGACCGCTGCTCGACCGCAGAGGGATTGCGGATCCCCAGCAGATAAAGAGGTCCTATGACAGTCCAACCGCTGTAGTCTTAATACGGTGGTCGGACCACTGGTGCGGCAGTCCCGACCGCCACCTCACTTCCACCGTGAATTTGTCAATCCGATGGACCACCAAACTGGTATTTAGGGCCTAAGTACCTGGCAAGACCAGCAGCACTGTGTGTATTTGTGTAAATGATATGTTACAAGGAGCACACATTAATTCGCTCAACTCTACAATGCAAACAAGACTTCTGATTATCCATAGT
Organism: Triturus cristatus; assembly: GCF_964204655.1. Classification (NCBI taxonomy): domain Eukaryota; kingdom Metazoa; phylum Chordata; class Amphibia; order Caudata; family Salamandridae; genus Triturus; species Triturus cristatus. Next base: position 1,366,474,424 of record NC_140591.1, read on the forward strand.
CAATAGTGAAACTTTACAGGCAGAAATAAAATGATTTGCACCAGATAAAATTGTAGAAGAAAAAAAAGAATCGAGGAGTGCATCATGCAAAAACACAAAGGTAATGCTGGCACTACTGGTTTAGTATGGGAAATGCACCAACTCTACCAATCAACAAAGGTTGTCACTTGATTATTACTCGCTTGTCACTCGCCCTGAAGGTGAGAAGACAGATGGGGTCTACTGCACCAAGAAGCGAGTTCTGCATCCCGTGCTTGTTCCATCCAAAGCTAAAAAAGTTAAATTTAGAACGTGTAAACTGCAACGCTTAGGGGTGAGCTATGCAGGTTGTCAAGATTAATCAATCAGTGTGGAAGACCCTGACTGTTCAATGGGCTAAATGAACCGTACATTTGGCAGACCTCAACAGGATCAAGCTTTCTGGCCTCTGACAAATGTTCCTGTTCACTGAATCGTAAATTTCCGAGAGCCCTGCTTGGAAAAGCTGATCACAACATAAAATCCAGATAGACTGGAGCTTTATTACACCTATCAACACAAAGTCAATACACTGTGTGATACTATTTAATAAAAGGGGAGAAGAAATGTGGTTCTATAGATATAACACTGCCATTCAGATATGGTAACAACTGCTGTGAAAAGTGTCGTGCTGGCCCGATTTTGGGCTTTGTCAGGAACAACAAGCCTGATTAAGTCCAACAGCAATGGTCTTTACTGGCAGCCTAGTTTACAAGATTGCAGATAACAAACCTCTGCCTTATTCTACAAGCAAATAACAAAAGTATGGCTTCCTTTAAATGGTGGCAATAAACAGAAGGTCACCTGGCTCCTAGAGGAGCGTGGAAATACATTAATTTGAAAGTATTTTCCATGCTCCTTATGAGATTATTATTACATTTGTCAGATCACAGAAAGTTTGATGATGGTGCTAGCCATTACAATGCTTTCATAGAATGTCAATGAATGGGATCTTTGGCTGTCACGTCTGGATAGTTTATTGTGAATTGCCTCCAACAAGTTTAAGATACTTTGCCGCGTGCCCCCAAAACATACTGCACAGTCTACATACATGAATTAGAACCACAAAGTGGTTACAGATTGTGGCAACAGCAGTTCACAGTTTTAATAGAGAAACCAAATAGCCCATATTTAATTTGTAATCGGTTACCGGTAACCTATTACCTTGTGAATTAAGATGGACATCGTACGAACCATCTACCTTCATGCCTTTAGGAAGGTTACTCAGCAAACTGAGTAACCTCTACTCTTTAACCTGCCCAAATACTCATGGAAGTGGAATACTGCCACTGTGTATTGCTACACCCTTCTGCACACTATTTGACTCATTGCACTTTTAGGGAGATTGAAACTAGTCAAGCCTAAAACAGGACATGGTCTGTACAGAATCAGCTTATTTTCAAGAGACTAACGAGCTAGACGCTTTAGTGGGTCATGCACAAAACTTAAATGTAATTCTGTACCTAAACATGGAGTACTTTAAAGGGCCCCAACAAACATACGAACTGCAGTATTTTTGGAGATCCCAAATTAAAGGAAAATCGAATAGACTGTAGATATGACAACTGAAATCTTACTTTTCTGGTAAAGCACAGTGGCCAATATCCTTCAACTCCCAAAGGTGAAAAGAGGAGAGTCCGAAACAGCACTAATCCCCGAGACATACATGAAACAAAGAATAGGTACACTGCTGACACGAAAAAACAAGCAGACAACGCCAAAAGCTCGAACTCTTGCAAATGTGAGACCTATTGCATTAAAAATGCTATTTTTTTAAAAACACCTCATGCTTTTCCAAAACAAAGCCTCTGTCACAGGTGTCCTCGCAGCAGAGGGGGTGGTTTGGGATGGGGGGAGATGGAGTGCATTTACAAGTTATAGCACGATGCCCATTGAGCGCTGAGTTACTAAAAAATGACGGAGCAGCAAAGTTTGGCAAGCTGCGATTACCCACGATGCCGCCATTGTAAATTAAAGTAAGAAAGAAGAAAAAAAAGTAGTGAGCTGAGCCGCAAGTAAAACAGAAATGCAAATTAAAAGTCTGTTAGGAAGCAGACGCCATTACTGAAGCTGGCGTTCCGTGAAAGCTGTGTACATTATTTAAGTAAATATTTCTCGGAACTGTTAATGAAAGCTCCCAAGTTAGGACACATGTAAAAGGGCCGGCCCTCAAGGGAGGTAACAACAGAAGACAGGGAGGTACTAAGGAGGGTCTAATAAGCCTATCAACAAATTAGAAGCCCACATTTACAAAGCACAATGACATAAGCCAATGAAAAATATGGGTGGAGAGTGGGCGGAGCTTCAAGTCCATACCTGAATACAGCATGCCTCACAGAGAAGCGCATACGCTGCCCAGGCTCGACCTAAAATGTAATGTCCTTTAGTCAAAATGTGGCAGAGCGGAGATGTTTAGCTTCAGTACACCAACAACCTTTTAAATTAGCCAGTGCTATTGCCAGCACAAATGTATATCACAGCAACACCCTGATATCTACCTTGACAGCTTGAAGGAGAAGACTGAGTGTGCTCAACACACGTTAAACATTGGAAGCTGTGAGCCAGGAAGACCAAGCGGAGGCTGAACAATAAAGTTTAAAAATAAGTGAGTGACAACAAAATCCTTGGGAAATGCCAACATCAATCACTGTTGACTCAGATGTAAACGTGGGAAAGTCAGAGGGTCCTGGGAATGCACATGCAAAAAAAGACTGAATGAAGGTTATTTCTACATCAGTCTGATCAATCTCAGCAGGACAAGCTAACATACATAGAATTATAGATGAGTAACAGTGAATTACCAGGATGTTTTTCACCAAGGGACTTAGAGTAACATCCGATAGATAACAGCAAAGCTCGAGTTGTCTATGATGTCACTAAGAAACACAAGGTGAAAAAATATCCCGTAATTCACTTATTTTTATACGGCCCCCATATATAATCTGCTTTCAACTGTTATGCAGGGGCAGAGGAGTAATAAGGAGGCCATACATAACATGGCCTCTTCTCCATGCCAAAAATTAAAATAAAAAATAAAAAATACATGACCTCCTGCCCGACCCACACCACTCTTTTTGCCTTCCCCTCTCTCGGTTATAGCAGCTGTGCTCTCTGCTTTCCAGCGCTGCTCTAACAGTCTCTGTGAGAGCCTGGAATTCCTTATGACGTAGCAACAGAGTGTAACAGCTTTTATTAACCATTGTAAAGTCATAGCAGTGACCCGGCTGATCATTTCGACGAGGGCTTGGGGATGACCAGGTATAATTTCTGCAATGAGGAATCCTTGCCTTTAACATTTTTCTACCTTGCATACACTATGGGAGCAGCTGCCATGCTCTAGAAGGTATTCTTCAATGTTCTCCTTGGTGGCATTGGTGACCAGTGGCGAAGTGAGCACTGATGATATTTCAATGACCTCAGGGTGCTGGCTGGGCGCTGGGCCTGGCTTGGTGGATTGACAGAAGTGAGGCCGCCCTTTCCCGGAGTCCCAAGCTGTTTTGCTCCTGGTCTGATTCCAGGTAATACACTGATTTGTTTCCCAAATCGTCTGTTGTGAGTGAGATTGGTTATTGTTCATCCAGGGTTCCCTCAGTATGGGCCCTGTTTGAAGCGGGCGCTGGTGTAAAGTACCTGCATATTGACGCGGAGTGTGGAATTGGAGACAGAGACTAGCTCTTTTAGAAGTTGAATATCATTGGGTGGTCTTCGTGTAGCTTGATGTTTGGAGGGTCTCTTTTTTGTCCCAGTCCTCCTCTTTCTCATTATTGATTCCTGCCTCGAACTGAGCATACTATGTGCCTTGGAAAATAGCTTGTATTATAGCTAAAGTGGTAGTGTTCAGGGGAGTTTCTGGTTAAGTTAGGGGTGCCTGCTTGTCTTATGGTGGGTGAAGGGCCCTCTGCGGCTCTTTTAATGTGCTTCACCCTGCTGCGTTGAGGCAGATATCATTTGGTAACACCCGGGGCTCAAGTTTTCCAGAACATCAGTTCCTCTTCTCTACCCCCCCCCCCCCCCTTACTGCCTTTGGCTATCTCTGCAGGTCGAAATCAGGTGGGTGTGGTGGAAAATAAACTCTCACCGGTCCCTTCCAATAGCCGCTTCCCCAGACAGAACGAAAGCTGACCACAGTTTTTCAACAGATTATTTAGTTGGATTGGTTTATGCCACCCTGTATGATTGCAGTGTGGGGGAACAACAATCGCCTGGATCCTTTTGCTGGGACCTTTGCAAGATCAAGTATTTAGCTGGTTTGCTGAATTAAATCCTGGAAAGTTTACTTCAATGTCCAACTGCTGCAGCAGCTAGAGCTGGACTGAAGAGGTTGCAGACAGCAGAGGCAGGGAGCTCATCCGGGCCAAAAGTCGCACCCAGACTTAGTTGGGCCGCTTCTGTGGGCCAGGGCTCTACCCAGGACTCCGCCCTAAACTCACTGCTACCTCACCACAGATCACCCCTTTCTGCCGCACTTTTCCCAAAGTCTATGTCCAGGATATTGGCCTCCGCCGCCAGCACTCTGCAACCGGCTGCCGGCAATCCGAGCAGGGCAGTAATGAAGACAGTACAAACTTGTTGCGGAGGTAGAAGAAAGCCGGAACGAAAGAAAGCTGGGGCGGAGCAGGAGCTATGGGAGCAATAAAAATAGTTTTTCCTGCTTAGCGTTCGTTGGCTTTGGAGACCGTTTTTCATTTTTACTAACTAATACAATTTGGGTTTAGGGAATCTGAAAACAACTATCAAATGAAAAACCTATGCTCAGTGTTACATACTTAGTGGTTTGGATTTAAATGTTCAAATTTCTTTTGTCTTAACCCAACTGTTCAAAAATCAAGTGACCCAACAATAGATTATTCTGAAAAAGGCAACATTTTTGGTCTAGTAAGAGTAAGTTCTAGCAAATTTTGTAGGGCGGTGATACAAATTTTTAGCAACAATCTTCACAAAACAACGTATTATTTTCATCAAATCATTCACCTGGTCCTGTCATATGGAGAGTGGGCAACTGTCAAACGGAGCATGCCAACATCTACTATGGAAAACCACCATCCCCACCCAGTCCACCTACTCCCATCGTATTGGCCTCACATGCGGCCATAAACCACTTCAACTTTTTTTCCAGTCTGTCAGGTCAAAGTAACCTTCCTTTTTAGCCAGCAAAATTGCAGGGTTAGTACACTTGGCTTTTGGTCTCACAAAAGATCAATTCTAGCAGCTTTGCAAAAACTTCCACTACATTATAGATAGTCTAAACTTGTGAAAGGAGTCAGGGTGTTAGTGAGATGCGGAATGGGATGTTATGAGGGGGTTCTCGTCATCAAGTGTAATTGCATGTGAATTAAGCATAAATTTTTCATTTTTTGGTGTTTGTAGCTATTGAGGTTTTCCTACATGCATTCATGATTGGTGAATCAATGGTTGACAGGAAACAATATTCCTGTAAAATGTACTTAGATTTATAGTTTCATTACCTTAACTAATCTTCAGTCTGTTTCAGAACTACGCTGTACGGCCTTGTACCAAGACATGAGCAGAACTGAATGCATGGCAACCCAAAGGACATCAGATGCTCTACTGAGCATGATCAAACAAGCAGGCTTCACATATGTTAGCTATGGGTAGCAAGAATAAAGGTCTCTGAAGAGTTAACTTTTCTTTTAATAATCGTACACCTCCACTGGCTGAAAGTGAAATACTTGACCTTCAATAAAGCCGGAGGTTAGCAAGAAATGTTATGTACATGTTATCCTTGGGAATGGGGGCAATTTATTTCTGGTACAAACCCTTCTGTAACATTCTGCACTGGCTCACTAGCAAGTGACATCCAAAATCTCAGGCAAAACTGCTAAGGGTACAGGGGACATGTGAGATCAAGTAGGTTGAATTTAAATGAACTGTTACAGCTAAAAGCTATAAGTAGAGTCTGAAATTATGGAACCAGTGACTCTAATGAACAGGCCTAGCTCCTATTCGCAGATCCCAAGATCTGGCAACAAACTGATGTTCTTCCAAAGTAGGGAAGGGCGGATGCTTGGTCCCCTAGAAGTACACAAAACAGACCATCTTCTTCTGCTGACATCTCTTATATACTGTTTGAGGTAGGCGCACCTTTTATGTCTGCACCAAAGTGGAGGAAGGACAGAAACCAAATGCAAGCATAGTACTGATTTCTAGACATGGTCCGATTGGTGACATTTTCTGCATTTAGGAATGGCATAATTACTAGCCTAACCAGTAGCATTGTATTGCCTTTCCCTTCCACTTGCCTCATTCTGTCAATGTAAGGGTTCTCAATCTGGGAACTGATTGTGTTAATTCCTTCATGGTCTCCTGGAATTCCATGTTCTTGAAGCTCAATACCACAGGCATTAAAAGGCACCACAATTTCCCATATAGTGTCCCTTTCCTTTTCTCCTATGAGCCCAAGCTAGTCACCATAAATCACAAACATGGAGCTTTAAAGTTCCAACGACCACTTGCAGAAGGCATATACTAAATATAAATGTTTAAACGGATGGGTGACATCAACAATGCATGGAAGACACCACATTTAATCAGCAATGACGCAGAGCACCCTAGAATCAGAAGTCTATTTAAGTTGATATGCTGCAAGCACTAAATATGCACAGAAATTACTAGTCATCAGCCAACAGATACAACATTGCCATCTTCCTTCAAGGTCAGAAGCAAGACACACACCTATCTTCACATCCAGCGACAGAGTCAAATACAGCCATACCACAGAACTCACCTGGACCGACTACTCTATTGTCCACTTCACAATGACAGGGTTACCGCACACCACCTCCAACCTTCACAGTACTTCCCTCTAAGGCTGGAGCAAAGTGAAACAGACCCAATGGATGGATGCCCCAAACACCACTGACCAGGACGCTGCAACCAACCTGCAACAGGCAGTTAAGAGCTTTCACAACTGGATCACCCACGCCTCCGACCGAGTTGCCCCCATCAACCCAGACAAAACCTGCAGCGCAAACCACACCAAGGAACTCTTTACCATCATCAGAGAGTTATCCTGCCACTTAGAACACGATCCCTCCCTCACAAGTACTCTGATGCTCTAGCGAATCACTTCCACAAGAAGATATCCACCATCTATAGGAACTTTCGAGCCCCAACTCACCAAACTTCTCACTTCAACAGAAGCCTCCACTACCAACATCTCACTGCATGGGAACAGCTCACCACACCATAGACATCATGAACTCCATCCACAGGGGAGCACCCACCGAACCCTGCCCCACTGCCTCTTCAGCCTAGGAAGCAATGAGATCAGCCACCAAGTCACCCCCATCCTTAACACATCCATTGCCACAGTCACCTTCCCCGATGAATGGAAACACTCAGAGGTCAGACCGCTCCGCAAGAAACCCTCTGCAAACCCCAGTGAACTTCAGAGCTACCACCCCATCTCAGTGCTCCCACTTCCCGCCAAAGTCCTGGAGAAGGCCATCAACTGACAGCTCACCAAACACCTGGAGAGAAACAACCTGCTAGATGCCCCCCAATCCAGTTTCGGGGCCAATTACTACACCAAGACCACCCTGATCGCAACCACCGACTACATTCGCCTCCTTCTCGACAGAGGAATCAGCTGCTCTGATACTCCTCGACCTCGGCACTGCCTTCTACACCATACCCCTCCACACTCCCATCAAGAGACATCACCATATCATAATCAAGGGAGACGCTATCAGATGGATTGCATCATTCCTCAAGTGCCGCACGCAGAGAATCCACCTACCCCCTTCACCTCGGAACCCACGAGCACCATCTGCCGCATCCCTCAAGGCTCATCCCTCAGCCCCACCCTTTTCAACACCTACATGACTCCTCCCTCTAGCCGACATTGTCAGAAACCATGATATCAACATCATATCCTACGCCGACGACACCGAACTTATCCTCTCACTCTAAGTTGACCCCTCCACCACCAAGACCACCTTCCACAACTGCATGAAGAAAGTCGCAGCCTGGATGAAGGACAACTGTCTTAAGATCAACACGGACAAGATTGACGTGCATATTTTTGGCAACTATGTCTCTCTCAGGAATAACACCTAGTGACCCGCTAACCTGTGACCCACCACTACACCAAAAGACCACACCCGCAACCTCTGAATCATCCTGGGAAGCAATCTCACACTAGCCCTAATCACCAGCTGTCTGGACTATGGCAACGCACTGTACACAGGAACCACCATCGAACACATGAGAAAGCTCCAGACGATACAGAATTTAAGCAGCCAGATTCATCCTCAACCTGCCCAAACAGACCCACTTCACTCCACACCTGAGGAACCACCTCTGGCTCCCCATCCAGAAAAGATGGCAATTCAAACTACTGACATAAGCCTAAAAAGCCATCCATGACCAAGGAGCATGATCCATGACAACCACCTGAAATTCCACCTTCGCTCTGCCTCCCTCGCCCTTGCACAGACACCATGCATCTGCGGTGGCCACTCCTTCTCCCACCTTGCCACCAAGTCCAAGAATTCCTTCCCTCTCCGTACATCATCCTCACTGTTGGACTTCATGCAGAGACTTAAGAACTGACTTTCTAAGGAGTCCAGTACCCCAGCGCCTGGAGACCCTCATGGGTGACATGCCGCACTCTACAAATACGGATTGACTGAGTGCAGGAAAGTGTTTAAAAACAAACCAACATCTGAGTTTGGTAGTAACTATGTTTAACAACCTTCTTTGTCTCCCACAGTCAAACTTATTAATTACAGATAAACAGACGGAGAACTACTTCATGGGACAAATTATACTAGGAGGAGAACTGTTAACTCTCCACCACTGTAGAAGTACTGAACAATGGCTTCAAAGGTGCTAAATAAAGCCAGCATTGTCGCGATCAAAGAACTTCCTTCTACAGCTATGAAACTGTGGATATACAGTGGGCTTTTTAGGGACATCCTAGGACTTGACCACACAGAATAAAACTCATTTGACCAAGGGCAGCAAGAACACTGAGGTGATCTACAGGTCAGGAGTCCGACTCCCAGCAAATCCAACTCCACTTTCCATGCTAAACTGAGCAGCATTAAAGAGCGTAGGGAATCCACATTTTCTGCTTCGCTACACTATTTTTCGCCTTTTGCTTGACCCTATATTTGTGCTGTTAGAAACTTTGTGCACTTTAACCCTCCTAACCATTGGTAAACTGCTTCTGCTCCCCCTCTAAACATGGTTGAATAGGTATATTTAACATATCTATAAGTCCCTAATATATGTCACTAGTGGACTGCAGCACCTATTGTGCCATCCACTACAGTGACAGTGTAAAACATGGCTTCAGGACTACCACTGTAGCCGGACTGTGGCAGTTTCAACACTGCAATTTAACCTATTAAAATAAACCCTTTTGATATGCCTAAGCCTCCTTTTGACATATTAATAGGTCACCCATATGCAGGTCTTGTAGTCCACAAGGCAGTGTGCATAGTATTTAAAAGTAGGGCATGTAGAAATTGACCAGCACTCAAAAGGCATTTTTCACTGTGGTGGGCCTAGCTGCTGCCCTATCTAGAAAACCAGAGAACAGACTAAAATCCTAATGCTGTATCTCAGAAATGGGACTAGCTAGAAAAATAAGTAGACAACTATTTTGAAATAGCTATAAAGAATCCAATCCAATGGCCATGTCAGATTTTTAATAAATATTAAGGAAGAATAACTTTTAGATAGTTACCTTTCCCGTGCCTGAAGTTCCTGAAGGCTAATTTGCATTTGCTCTCAAACTTCGCCCAACCAGGGATCAGCATATGAATAGGTGTTTAAAAGGTGTGAAATGCTTTTCAGTAGCAAACAATAGGCTGACCAGCACAAAGGACTCCTCTGAACTTCACCAAATATGTAGGGTGGACGTGTTACCATCCTCTTTTCCATTACAGTGTCAAATTGTACTCAAAATGTTTGCTGAGTTTGCACATAACACTTTGGGGCACAATTGAAAGGCGCAGAACATAATGTCAAGACAAATCTTGTATATTGACTGTCTGATTGCTGATGAACCATGCTTTGTCCTACCAGACTTCTGTCTCTAGGTTTACATTTAACACAGGAGCACATATAAAAGAAAGGTGAAAAGGATGCTAAAACAATTCTTGTGTATTTAGTATCTGGTTGCAGAAAAACCCTACTTCTGTTCTACCAGACAGCCTCAGGATTTATTGTGGGTCCAGTTGCTGCTTCAAACTGGATTTTAGTATTAGATGTGGGAGTACCCTAGGATTACCATAGTACAATCTGCGTGCGTGCGTGCGCACACACACACACACACACACACACACACACACACACACACACACACACACACACACCCAAGTTGAGATTAGCCCTAGACTTACGCCATTGTGAAAGTGCCCAAAAAGTGTAGTGTTTTCTGGGGAACTTTTACCCCATTTGTTATGATGTTTTCATCAGTCATTACCACCTACTAGCTAGTGCCAGGCTTAAATGTGGCATCTCCAGGCACCCACTTGAGAACACTCCTGGACCTGAGGAAGATTTAACAGGGACTGAACCTGCTGCCTGTCACCTGAGAAGAGCCCCGAAGGACTGGATATGCTCTCTTGTACCCAGGACAAGGATGTGGACTCCAAGGGTCATTAGGATGACCACCTGCTAAAGCTACAGGGATACAACAAGCTACACAAGGACTCTCTGGCAACTGCCCAGCTGATCAGTGGCACGTGGACTATACCCTGCTGTTGGCCTCTGCCTCATACCATGTGAATCTTTAAGTGATTCACTTGAGGTCCTGGGAGGCTTTTCCTGTGGTGACTTGGGACTTAAAAGAGTAAAGTCAGAAGTAAAACTTTGACCAGGATTTACCTAGCTGGTGCGTTGGCCCATGCTCAATCGCAATCAGCATCATATTGCATCTAGGCCCCAGTCTACCACAACCATTGACTATATTGACTATCAATGGCACTTTGTTTCTTGGCACTATTCCTATTTAAACTTTTAAAATTCATATCTTTGGTTCCCCTTATTGGATGTTTGGCATTTTGTCTTTTTAGTCATTTTCCAATTTAGTTTGGGGTTTTTATTATTCAACATTTCCTTGTTATTACTGTTTTGATACTGAATAAATACTTTACACATTGCCCTCAATGAAGCCAGTCTGCTCTGTGTCATAGCTTCCAGGGACTGAGCACAGATTAATTTTAGGGACTTTGAGGGTTGATCCTGACAAGGGTTGTGATTATTCCTTGAGGTGGGCAGTCACCCACCCAAATAATAAAATTTCTTACAGTCAGTAATAGTAAAGCTCATTGTGTGTGAGTGCTTAGATACAGAAGTAATGGGCAATAAAGCACAACATAAAACAAACTATCAACGCAATCCCACATTAGAAAACTGTATAGTGACAAAGGTGCTTACAAAAATAAATGGCTATATAACCGCCTGCGACACATTATTGTATAAACCTGAGTAAATAAAAAAGAAAATACTTCATTAAAGTTGGGAAACAACCAACAAATCACCACTAGAGGCCTCATCACAACGGCCTTCCTATCGAATGAACATCAGAAATATTAAAAAAAAAAAAAAAAAAAATAAACAAGACCACTGCAAGACTTTTTACTGGGCTAAGCTGATCCTATACGGAATATTACTTCCTTATGGGAACCAAGGACTACCAAAAGTAAATAAAAATGATATTCAACTCAAGATGCCATGCTGCAGAAAAGTAGGTTAGGTCAGTGCCAAGCAAGTTATATACCTGGTCGTGTTGTGAGTCCTCGGTCTGCAGCTGGACGGGCATCGACTGGCTCAACTGGACAAAGGCAGCAAAAGAAGCGAAAATATGAATAAGTCAAACGCTTTGGAAAAGGTGGTGCAGGATTGGAGCATGCCATTCAAGTTAAACACAAACATGGTAGCAGGGGTTACAAAGCGCTTTGTTAACAAGACTGACAACAGCTGAACACAACTTTTGCATATAAATTGGCAGCTCATGACAGTGATCCATAATCAAACCGTTCGGATCAAAATAAAATCAGAAAAGTACATACTGCAGCTGCTCAAACGCTTGCCATGCAAACACATTCAACCTCTGTCGGTTTCCCACTCCATCGGAGGGAATAGGAGTTTTTGCTGCGGTTCCTGAAAAGGTATCATGTGTTTAATTTGTTCTCTGTTTGTCCAAGGATTAATGTCAGTTTTCAATATTTCACCCGTGTCCCACGTGAGACAGAGCCGGCAGTGCATAGGGAATATCCTGGTATTCGGGAAGACCCCATGGTGCAAAAACAACAATTGATGGACAGAATGCAGAGCAATGTCATACATTCACCCCAGTACAGAGATCTGGGCCTAAATCCATCTTTTTTTTGCTCACCATGTCATTCCAGTTTGGGCCCAGCCATATGCAAATCAGTCTTGACCCTGTGCCCCATGGGAACAGTCCAGCCCGAACTGCCAGGCCAGGTCCTCCCTGGACTGGAAACAAGCATCCTAGGACTGGTTTCAGGGTTTCACCCCCTTGTACTGGGGTGAATGTATGAAATTGTTCTGCATTCTGTCCCTCAATTGTTGTTTTTGCATGTGACAAATCTTTAGGCATCTTGTACTGCAGGGGTTGGAATAATGGGTCCAAGAACTTAAATTGATACAGATGAAGCAAGAAGGCGTCCATCCTGCTTCATGCATGGTCCACCAGTCTCTTTCCCTAAACTACAGTACTCTGGATAGTAACCATTTATTCACACTTTGTAGATGTCCGTCCTGGATCTGATTTGGTGGACAGATGCATATATATGTGGACTTGTCTTTTGAATTTAATCAAAATACTCCAGACAGAAACTTGGACTAAGGTGCAACTGGGGGATAAGGGACTGCTAAATGACAGCCTTGAAAGGATGAATGGACTAAATCAAGCCTGTATTCATGTTCCATTACTTTTCATGCTGTATCTAATTTGCCAGCTGTACTTACCACTGTCTGACGTTTTCCCCAAAAGTGAGTAATTAGCATGTAAAAAAACACTACTACTTGCTGCCAATCATGTCTTCTTCGACCTAATTCCCATTGGTTTGCAACACCAAGTGGAGGTGTTTAACATATACTATTGTGAAATAAACTGAGTACTAAAACATTGAAAACAAAGTTTTAGAAAACCTGAAATAGACAATATACTTTACATTGCATTTGGGGAAATGCAAAACTGTCTACAGTGGAGTACTAAAAGTATTTTTGGAAGTAATCGTTCTGAAAACTTAAGCTGGAAAGATCACAAGGAATGTTTTGTCTAATGCCATCACAGCAAAGAAAGATCTGGTACAGGTTAATGCAATGTGGCCAAACAGGGACTCAAATTAAAACACAATAATCAGAGAAGCTGTGTCCAATAGAGGTGTCTTCTGTTTGAAAGCTTTAGCAACCTTGGATAATACGTTGCCCGTCCTAGCAAATGTATATGTAGATATATAAAATATAAATTGGACTTTCATGTTGATGCTGATATAGTAGGGGGCAGAGGGGTTAACTGCCAAGGCACAGATCCCTGCTATTATCCTTTGATAATGGACAAGTAGTATGCTAGTAAAAGTGCTACTTTAGTCCATCTGCAGGATCTCAAACTAGAATAGGCCAGCACAGGTTATCAGCCTCCCACTCCTGTGATTAGACTCATTGTTTCTCATGACAAATCCCTAAGGTATACAAGAGCAAAACAGCTAATGAGAAATCAGGTTTTGGAAGAGTATCCGCAGAATGTGAAATTAATTGCATCATTAGTATCTTATCTGTTCAGCTGATAGTGAAGCTAGGAAAATATACTGGAAGTGAAAAATAACGAAGATGACAACTAAGGGATCGTTTGCAGTGGCGGTTCCGTCGCTAAGGAGGAGGATCGTTGCCCCACTGCTCTTAAAGCAGTGAAAGAGGGAAAAATAAAATGATAATTACTGAAAGTCTTTATTTTTTTGCGTTGCTGCGGGGCTGGGTTAGGCGGGGAGGGCCTCGGCTGGTGGCTCAGGGAGAAGCAGTGGACTGTGCACACTAAGTGCGCATGTCTGCTTGGCTGGCCGTTTTGCCCGGCCAAGCAGTCATGCGCACTTTGCATATTCCACACCAGGCTGTAACGGACAGCCAGGTAGGGGAATAAGGTCATACAGGCTTCCTGGTGCTCAGACTAAATCGCAATGCAGCATTAGGATTAGATCAGAGAAGTCTGTGTTCCTGGGTGCTTCCAGCATCTTCTTCCAGGCTGGAGTCAGGAAGAGCAGAGAAGCGGAGGAGAGAAGCAGCCAGCGGAAAAGGTGTGTTTAACAAATATATTTCACCCCTCCGCTCCAATTCCCTACTAGCCGCCACTGATGGTTTGAATATTTTATTCTTGATGAATGCAGCTGATGTAGCCTTGGCAGAGTGTCTTAAAAACAAGTAATCCCATAATTACATTTTAACTGGTAATATAGGCTTTATGTATTTCATTCAAAGTTACAGTAAATACATATTTGAAATAACTGAATATTCAGTATTTTAAATGCCACAATTTAAATACCTTTTTAGCTTATGTTTTGTAGGGTCAGGATGGTTTTATTTTTAAGTGATATTTTTGCTACTTTATTTGAAATGTTTAACCATCTTACCTATTGGAACACACAAACTTGATTAAATTATATATATATTTACCAAACTATGACATTATTTGCCACTATCTTGACTAGTGCAGGATTATGTTATTTATCCTGTAAGCATCTATTCATAGCGTGTAGTATTAAAGGAGATGACATAAGGCAAAAGTAAAACTGCTGTCCAATACTTATCTGAACGATCCAGGTCGAAACATTCTCATTAAACACTGGCACTGAACATGTGTTATCTACAGTGAGTGGATATGGCTCTAGTCAAAGAGCAAGTCTTTTACTAGAAACCTTACATAAAATCTATGGCTTTGATGGTAAGTAATACTAAGCTGCTAGTCAGGAATGTGCAGACATTTAGTAAAGCTGAAATAAGGCAGAACATCCAGTGAATTGATCTTTTGAACTGCCAGATGGATGGTCTGTGATGCTCTAGTAGCCATCCAGGCACCTTTATGGATCTTTCGTCAATCTTGTCCAAACAAGTTGACACTGAAATCCAGTTTCCGGTCTCCAAATTCAGTATCAGATCAACTTAGCCATGATTTAAATTAGGAACTTTGTACCATCTACGGCCATAGATACAAGACCTATCTCAGCTTGATTTTAAAGCGGGGTTGCAAGGCATTGACCTGTAGCTAGCCCGGCCAACAGCTTAACATGCTGGCCCTGTAGCTACAGCAGGTTTCTGCTGGTCATAATTGAACCTCCATCTTTGCAGCTGGAAAGGCTATGTAGGTGTTCTTCCTTGTGAGGTTATAACATAGTGATCAACTGGTAGAAGCAATGTATTATAAATCGGGCCCGTAGAAATGACATGGGCAGAGAATTTGGTTTGGAAAAATTAAATGTTATCAGCTGGGGTGAACAGTAAAGGTTTTCTCTCTCTTGAACAAATCTGATGGTGTTCCCAAAAAGACAGAAAAATAGAAAGTAACAGAGCAGAGTTAAGGAAGGCTTGTTGAATATTTTCCAAGCTTAGTCACACACTCGTGCCTGTTGCGGTTGAGTTTTATTGAGCAGTTATACATGGACAACTATTAGCCAGGGTATCTGGTTTATACTGCTATTTCACAAAAAACAATGGTTAGAGAGTGGTTAGTGAAAGTCTATTGAAAGCAAACACACACACAGGACAAAATGTTCGGGGTGATGAGGTACTAAATATATGAAGCTATAATGTAAATATATAATTGTTTAAAAAACGTTCATGTTTATTTTGCAAGACAGAAGAGCATGCAATAACATCTATTTTTTTTATTCAACTTGAGTATGGGGAATAAAGAAAGACATACTGAGAGGTAGTGTCTCTGACAGCCATCTGAGTACCATTTAAGTGCATATGGCCCGAGAAAAACCTCATTCTCTCCTTGGCCATCTCCCAATTACAAGGTTTTAGCAGGGTAGAAGGCAAGGAGGTACTGGAAGACTTGCATACTGCATTGATTATGCAATTACTGCACTCCAAAGTACCTAGCTTTATTTATTCCTAGTCCAGAGAAAGCAAGGAGAACATGTAGTCTAACCTTGGTATAAGAGAGACTAAACACCAGGTTGTGTCGGTAGGAGTGTCCTCAAACTGTCTGGATCACGCTTTAGATACGGAGGGAGTCTAAGAAAACCTTACTGAATTGCCAGTATGCGATCTGAATATCAATTGCTGTGTGAAAGGCACTACGATTGTGATAAGAATATTGTCTTAACCTCTGCTGACTGGACGTCCTTTCTGACTGCTGAGCCATGAATGAGAAATCTACTGGTACGTCAGGTGAGACTTTGCAGATCGAAGGTAACTCTGGAGAGGTATGAAGCCCAGTGGCTTTTGCAATTGAAGGTGTGGTTCAGCCTCAGTATCAGTATGCAGGAATCAGTGGTCCACCTGATAACTCCTTTTCTTGCCCCTCAAAATAGGAAGGGGGGGGGGGGCTTCATCTGATTTACATACTTCCATATATAGATGCAACTCTCCAAGAAACCAGAGTAAGACATTCCTAGCTCCCGTCTCCTTGTTAGAAACAATGAGTTCAAACATTGACAGCTTTTATCAAAGGACAGTCAAAGTCAATGCTCTTTGTCACAGGAGTTCAAAATACAATGACCCAAATAACAGCGCCTTTGTGGATTCATGGGACTTTATCTGTACAGTTGCTGAAACCAACACAGGGCATGCAGCAGGATGAGGTGGCTGTATCTAAGATGGCTGGGCCCACGGAGTAGGTAGGGCACCAGCTGGTGGTGGAGGAATTGTCTAGGTTTAAGGGAACTGACAATGCCTCACAAACGAACATGCTACACCAGCAAATATTTTCCGTCTCATTTTCACAAATTCTTTAAGCTGTACAGCAGGAAGGAAGGGGGCATTTACCTGAATTTTCTGTAGTTTTGTACCTCGAACCTTTAATCAGAAAGAAGTGTTTGGTGATGCCGGTATGAAAAGGTGGGATGCTTGAAGGAAGACCGCTGTGAGTGCTAGCACAACATGCTTTATCTGTGACATTCAAAGGCATTTGAATTATTGACACTCTACTGCTTATGAAGCTCAATATAGTGAGTGCACTCTTTGGGACTGCTTAGCTTGGCTCTGCAATGGGGAATGACACAGAAGTGTATTTCTTTGGGCAAGGAAGTGAAACAAAAATAACGGCCCTCTTTCCCTTGGTGCCTTTGGTGTCCTTCTTTAGCCAAGATTGGGAGCAATGAAATTGTTGTCGGGCTCTAAGCACGACATAAAACACTGATGGTGAAGCAACACTGCCATCTGAGTTTCGCTGACTTGACTTTAAGCAGAAATGTTGCATAAAAATGAGAAATACTCAGCTAGCTCTGTATTTGGCCCTTTGTGGCACGCAAAAATAGAAACCAGCGCCTGGAGGCAGGGGCAAGCTTTATAGACCACGTCAATCAATTTCAAGGTCAATAACGACACAGGCCCAACTTGGCGCCACCCTGGGATCACATCTGCGGAGCTGTAATGTCGTAATTTTAATTACAGAAAATAAATCCACCCAAAAAAAAAAGATTCTATGATATTGTTGAACGTAAAAGGTATGCATTTACTAGAAGAATTGATTGTTTTGTAATTGCATTTATATAGCGCTTACTACCCCTGATGAGGCATCAAAGTGATTTATCGACGATTAATGTGACTACAAAAGCAATCCCTCACAATTAGGAATCTATCTTAATAGATATCCACTTTGTTACTTAACCAAACTCTGATTAATCTACACATTTCAAAATGCTTCTTGTGCAACTTAAAAATAACCTAAACTTTCCAGATGTTTGTAATTTTCAACTAGCCACAAACACAACGATAAGTATTCTGAAACATGACTATTTTATCATTAACCCCATTACAGAAGGAGAGCACTGAGCTGACCTTAATTACCCTCTGAAGACCATTCTTATTCCCGCTGATTACATTGACTCAAGTGTCACCTCTTGTGAAATTGCTCATTATAGTATCAGGAGACCTTATGTGTCACGTAACTCAAACTATCCTGCGTGCACAGAAATAAATTAGACTATAATAAGGACCTTGTTTGTATTACAGTGTAGAAAAGAGATCATTTTAGTCCACTCCCACACATGCATGATATCAAAGTGAGATGCCATATTCCTAAATTTCCAATGCTAAAAAAATGAAACCACGTTGCCAGATGGTATGACTTATGAAGTTCACTAATCATGCCAACATACTCTGTGATTCTTAATGCAAATTTGTATTATGCCACTTCCCACAAGAAATGTTGCCAACCAATCTGCAGAAAAGTGGTTTCCTTAAAATGTCAGGAAAATGAGCAATATGTAACCACCAAACTTTTACATTCTGTAGTTACCTTATGAATGTCTAATTAGGTTTGTGTGGAGTATTCAAATGCAGCGGCAATGCATGTATGTTTGGAAACAGTGTGAATTCAAGAGCAGTCAACATGCATCTAGGAAACAAATGACTACATTTTGAAACCTAAGCATTAGGAGCGACTGACCACTAGCAATAAATTTGAGGCCAGTTGTGGCCATTGGAAGACAAGTCACTTGCAAGATAGTTCAGCTATCTAGCTACTGACCATGAGGCCAAGTCAGGGCACAGAAGTTGCTTCACACTGAGGCGTCCACACTCAACCGTCTTAAAGTTTTGTTCCTCCCCTTTACCCTAGGGAAATCACTTCAAATGACCCCTATAATGGACCAAAGCAGCCCAGTGACATGGTCCAACACAAAACGGTTGGTGGTAGAATTAGCGATTGCAACCCTGTTTCAATATCAGATATGGCAGGCCCTGAGAACAGAAGTTGACTCTACCAAGACGGGGAAACAGGGCGAGACAAGTTTCAAGACAAATTTAATCATACACAACACAAGCATTAGGGAGAATGCCTAGTTTGTACCCATAATAAACTTGTGTCCATAGATATGCACATCAAGTTTAGGTGGTGCGCCAAAGAATAAAGATAAAGTAAGCAAGATAAAGTACTGTAGACATATGTAGCTACTTTATAATTGGGCAATCCTACTAGTGATACTGCAGTGAAATAAGTAAGAGCAATGACCATCTTCCCCAAAGGCAAATCAAGCAGACTCAAAAAAAGTCATAGCATATTTGAGGGTAAGTGCTGAAGTTTACCTTTCAAATTCATCTGAACCACCGCAAGGAATATATTTCTGTCCATTATTCAGCTCCCAGTCTAGCGCCATGAGACACTCAGGTGAAAGTGTGCTTAACAAATCTCCAATACCAATATGTACTGTCTGGCAAGTATGACAGGTTGCCTCATGGCCACTGTGGTTTATTCCAAAACCACGCAAAGTCAATAATGCGGTAAACATGAGAACAACCAATGGCCTCTAATATTCAGAAATCAGATTCTCCTGCATTTCACATCAGAAATAGGTGTGCCTTCCTAAGAACAAATAAGTTGGGAGGGCTAAAAAAAAGAAAAAAAGCCAGCTTGAGTATGCCGAACCTGGCTGAGCGCATCGCCATCTTTTAACGATTCTTCACAAAAGTGAAGATTTAAATTTAGTTCCTTCTTCAATATTTTCATCTTTTGAGTTAGCACATCAGCTTCTCTACTATACCAAGGGAAAAAACATTCGCTTGAACACTGCTGTCTGCGTACTCAAAGTCATTCACCCTCCACTGAACACAACCAACTTTATGAATTGAGTTTGAGGAATAACTTAATTTGCAGATTTATGATGCTAGACATTGTCCCGATGTGAGCACAAGGATAGTACAGTGCAGTTTTCAGACGCTGTTCCAAAGAGAAGTGATCTCATAGGAGTCGTTTATACTGGCTCAGACAGATGCTATTTTCTATACAACATCTTGAGCTTATGCCATTACGTTGGATCAGATAATTACCAAAATACTTGCTACAGCTGAAAATTGTTTTAATAACAGTTACAGAGTAGGAAATTACCTTATAAAGATTAAAGCGATTTGGGAAAAGCTTTCAACTGAGAAATAATCAAGCAATATTCAACATGCTGCATATCTGAAATCCCAAAATTGCCTAAAGTCTGTGCATTAGACTTCTACCATCATTCTGCATACTGATAGGAGGCCTAGTGTTGGATAAAATGGATCAATACGTAGAGGCACGACAATTGCTTCTTTATGCAAACAGTTCTTGTTTGAAGCACTGATTTAAGTTCATGAAGAGCGAGCTACAATATCTTCATATAGATTTTGATCAAAGCTGCTGCAAGTTGGATGTGTAGTCCTGTAATGTTGCAAGTGTATTCTTCTTAACAAATTTATGGATCAGTGAGAAAGAGAAGGTAAGAGGCATAGGCCGTACTGCTGAAATCCATGGAGGCAAATCTGCTTCACTTCTTTCCTCCTTTTCAATTTTCCTAAGCGCGTATATATTTTAAGTATGGCTGCCCTTAGTCTGATGTCTGATTGAGTACTAGGTTTCAATTTTTTCCAGTAATATCTATTTTCTAATTCAGATTGCACATGGTGAATAAAGACAGACCTACTGTGAGGTAGAGTGTCCATCTGGAAGATCTGGCATTTGTTCCCTTTTCTTCCGTTCCCCACCTTTCTTAAAATGTTAATGTGGTAATCAGCATACTTCTTGTTGATGCATATCACAACTAATTTGGGTTTTGGTTGGTGGGTAAATAAAGACTCAGTTGGTGTCCTATTCGAAATAAATTCGATGTAGGAGCTATCTTTACAATTCCAGTAAGTTTCAACAACCCAGAAGATTCTCTCTTAAATGCACAAGAAAACTGCTCGGGAAATCATGCCTATTGTTTTCAATAAAGGCAAAATATTTAGTAAAATAGTTTTACAAAAAGAATGACTTATTATTGTGGTCATGATAAAGAATCAGGCTTACCGTGCAAGAACATCTCTACAATGCACAGATTTATGATCTGTAAAGGTACACTGCAGTGAAAAGGGGGTATGGCAGTGTGTGGGGCTATTCAATATTACAAATACATTTGAACCCTCCCCTCAGACGAACACTACTTTGGACACTGGCTAATCCTAAATGGAGTTACACCTGTTCTGATAGGACCTGCAACATGCACAATTAAAATTAAAAGGTGTTGGCCGATAGCTTAGGGACATTTGTGACATCTGACTTCTAGACATTTAATGTTACGTTTTCACTTTTCAGATTGGTGGGGGGTCTCCATGCTCATGTCAACATCCAGATGTGGGCCTAAATGCTCCCTGATCCTCTACAATGCGGACATCCTAAAGCAGGATTACCATATATCCTGTAATTATCTCATGTATTTTCTGCTTGACTAAATACTTTTTGGGGTTTAAAGCTGTATTTTCTAAACCCCTGGTCATTTATGGATCCATAAAAGCCGAACTAGCAATTAAAACTGGCATTTTGCTATAAAGAGAGTAGCAGCATCCAGTTGCAATACTGGTGACTACAATGTTTTACAAAATGTAGGAATGAGAATGTAATAATTTGATTGAGTAAGGAGACATGTAAACCATCAGTCACGCTGTTCCTCACCCACCGACGAGCTGCCATAATATGAATGGGTAGGCATGCGCCAGAGCCTGAGAGATGGTGTAGGGACATTGAAGAATGGGCACTAGCTGAAAAGATTGATATGAAACTCAGTTAGAGGGATGAGAAGGTAGAGGATGATGTAGAATTATGGAGGGCCTGGAAGACAGGCTTCTGGGGAAGTTTCATTGAGTAATGTATCTACTCACACAGAAAAATAAGCTTCGAGTGGTCATGAGACAGGGTGGAGAGGTAACACATGATTTGGGCAAGATGGCTGCTCTGTTCTACCTAGATTGTTATACTGCTCCTGTGTGGACAGCTGCTGTTGCATGAACTGCTGTGATTCTGTTCTGTGATTCTGTTCTCTTACTGCCAAGCTGTATGCAGTGACGAATGTTCTTTGTAGCATTGATTCCATTGGACTCAAAGGTTTATAAACAAAATGTAGACCAGTTCCCCTTAAGATATACTGCATTGTCCCCCTGGAACCATATATTCCAACCATACCTTTTCTTTAACGTTTTCTATACCCTCTCCACATAGGAAAAAGAAACCACACTGAATAAACGTGTTAATTCTAGTGAGGAGCACGGATACTTGACCTTAATCTGGCTCCTAGTCCCCCTCTTTTTTTGATTCATGAAAGAGAATCTATGTCAGAAAACCTTTAAATAGTGAAGCACAGGAGAGTTGGCAAGAGATCATTAAACACCCAAGCTGATGAACTATCTTGCCCCTGGAGACAAACGGTGGAAGAGAGTGCAGGGTAATGATTTCGTAAGAAGAAAGGATGAAAAAATTGTCAGTGAGGATAACAGAAGAACTTGGAGATTTATCTCACAAAAGACTGGTGCAAGAGCGGAGCCACAACTGAAAGAGTTGTTAGAGACTTCTAAAACAGAAGGACTGTCATGACTAAAAATAAAAATATCATGATTTTGCAGGATTTAGAAGGCAGGCAGCCATGGGTTAGACACAGTCAGCAAGTTTTGTTCATATCTCTAGTTAAAGGATTTAATGATTTCTTTTCAGAGCAGTACCTCGAGGAAAGGTGAGGAGGAGACCAAATAATGAAGCTTCATGTTTTCCCAGTCACCCAGAGAGCTTAAAGCCATTATAAGATGGTCCCCTCTCTTGTGAATGAAAGCACTACTTTGAAATCCAAGTATATGTGATATTTTTAGGTTCCAGGTACTGGCCATCCACCTTCATACATTTCTAACACGAGCAAGCTATATTTAGCATATATTTTTAGTACAGAGGTATTATCATGCGTTAACAGATAACCATGTCGTGTGGCGCATGCACTGTCCCTTAAACTAGGAGCTGACCAACGGCAGACGATCAATCTTGGATGACAAACTTAATGCAGATATTCCATTTGGTAGCTGTGAAAAGCAGAATTTTACTTTAGATGCCAAGTAGGACTATATCAATAAATGGGAACATTGTTTTGTGTTTGTATGGGGGCTTGGCTAAACCTATATAAAGTTAAATTCAGACTGCAGTAGTGAAAAGGCATGATTTAAAGGTGAAATGGTTCAGATGACCCAAGGCATGACAATGTGTGAAGAATGTATGTGTTTGAATGACTGATGTAAGTGATATGGTTCATTAATACGTCAAATGTGGCCATTTTTCCAACACGAAGTATTTTGAAGCATTTACCCCGATGCAATCATTAATCTCGACTACCGACTCAGTAAGTGAAAAGGCAACTTGACTACCTTAGGAGGTCTACCCGAATGAAGAGCCAGTGCTTTGTGAAGCATGTCAGCGAACCAGCCAATCTTTTATGAAACCATGAAACTTTTTCTTTTAACATTGGTAACTCACGAATGGATGGAATTTAATATAAATCAAATGGCTATAATCGAAACGATGACACAGATGTAGTTTTTATTTCACGGCTTAAGTGACTGGTGCTCATTTTCTGATGCAATATACATGCATAGTAATCTTGTGTACTGAATGACTGTTAGCTGGCTGTTCTTCAATATTGTCCCATCGCATTATACTTTGAGAATTATAGGTCAGCAACCACCTTTCTAAAAATACATATAAGGTACATATAAATCATCATGAGAGAAACTGAGTGATACAAAGCACTGTTGGAGAATAAGTGGAAAAAAGGCTGAATGGTTACACAAAAACCCCTTTCATTCAATGATAACACAAGCATAAGTCTCGCCTTTGGGACCTAAAAAGTGTTTAGCCATGCAACAGTTGCATAACTAAATACTTATAATGTCCCAAAAGCAACACCTATTGGCTATGCCAAGCGGCCGCGAAAGTTTAAGTGATCGCGATCCCGATCAAACATCAAAGCGGCCGTGAAAGTGAAAGTAATCGCGGTCAAGCGCGGCGTGCGCGCCCGCGCACGTGCCCTGTACCTCTAGGCTGGCCCGGTAGCACTTTTAGGAGCACTCTCAATAAGTCTCGCCAGACCAGCACATGCGCTGGGTCAGGCGAGACCTAAAAAAAAGTTTGAGGTCCTTAGTTTGTATGGTAACCTATAATTAAAGATGTTTTTACTACAAGTGAGGCATGTTCTGTTCTTGTTACTAGAATCCTATTAACTCAGTTCTTCACCCAACCTAACACCCTCTGCGGAATAAATTAGTGAAAGAAAGCGATTACAAAAACAGACACCAGAACACATCCGACTGCCTCTCGTAAGTGCCGTTTGCATATCAATCGACCTGGAAGCAAAGCCTGGTCAAGCACGAAAAAACTAAAAGGCATAAAACGTCTAAATTACCACTTCGTCAAAAAGTCATGACATTGCAGTGACAGAGTAATTTAGAAACGAAAACAAAATTCTAAGTTAGGTTTTAGATTTCAAATGATACGATTAACAAACCATCTCAATGTATCAAATTGCCATGTTTTGATTTACACAGCTGAAAAATCGTGCTGGAAGATTTTCAAGACTTTAGAGTTTGTTTGCACACAATTCTCAGCAACACTGGTTTAATAATCTATTAAAAAGTTTCCTCATTGCCGTTTAAATCATTAGATTCACCAAGTGACTTTCTTAGCAATAAGTAGTGAAAAGACTGCACATTACAAATTGCCATATCCGCAGTGCACATCTACACTTAACAAAACACACCCAAATCCATGCTCTGGGAGAACATATTTCTTGATAAAATATTAGGTTTTCGGTTTCAGAAATGCCAAATCTATGAAGCATGCTGCTTTGTTGGCAGTGCAAATGTCAAAGGCATGCCAGCAACTTTTCACCGTTCAAAAAGAAAATCTGGCACAATCTAATTTCCAGAGCACACAAAGGCGTTCAGGGACGGCACATCGCATTAGAATGGGATGCTTTATGCCTTCTATTGTGTACCTTCATTTTCAGTGTTGGCCGGAACAGAGTCCCCTCCGAACGGATGCCAGGGTTGAAGGTCATCGAGGTTGAACTCCCCGTCCACCGGAAGCAGTTCTGCTGTGGTTTTGGTCTCAGTCAGAGATGGCATAAGGGCATCGTTCCCATAGCTAATCCTCGGCTCACTGACCATATTTGCCAGGACATCATCTGAGTAACTCTGTTCTTTTTGGAGAAGTTCATCTAGAAGAAAAATAAAACAAGCATTTGCAATGCAACAGGTCTCGCATCAGGTTGAGTAAGAGTTATTGGACTTGTAATTTACTGTTGTTTATTGGTGTTGTTTTGAGTTAGTGTGTATATTGTTTGTGTAAGTACTGGTATTTATGTGTGTTGTAAGTATGTGGTTTTACTATTCTCGTTGCAGCTTGTGAATGGGGAATTTGGTTGCAGAGATAGTTTTTTGCGATAGTGTTGCTAATATAGGTTTATAAAAGGCTTTAGGATAGTAAGCAATCTATTCCAAGCAAAAATACTAGTGTAATAATTTGCAGAGCATGTGGGGAGCTGGGGAATTTGCTTGCAGACATAGCAATGACTTATTATGCACGCATGTCCATGAGGGCTTTCTTCACCTTACTGCTGTGTGTGGGGTTGAATAGTTGTAATGATGTAAAGAAGTGGTAGTAGGCATTCCCTACATACACATTGGTTTTCTATATGTACTTTTAAACGTGATAGGACATTTTTTTTCTTCATAAATACCTTACAAAATCTGTGCAATAACTGCTATACATACAGAGAGATTTTACAAAATTAATAGGCTTTCCCATAAAAAACTGTAGGTTAAATAGTACGATAGGTGACCGTTGGGCTTATTTAGTGAATGCCACTTATAACAATAAATAGTAACATTGATAGCGATGTGGGGCCTAGATTGGCTCTATTCGGTTGTCTTTAGAGGGTGGTGTCCTTGTATGCCGGCGAGTTTAGGATGAGATGCATGGATAATGTGGCCCGAGAGGGGCGTGCAGCCACGGCTATGGAGTGAGGAGGAGAATTTGCGAGACCACTGGAGAGGCTCTGCAGGGGCTGATGAGGTTATTGGCAGTTCCGTGGGTAGTAGGGAGCCTGTGGGGGGTGAGAGGGGGCCCGGTGTGAGCGTATGAAAGATTTGCTAGGGCTAACAGATTGCCGAGGGTGTTGCGTTGCATTTGGCACATGTGATTTTCTCGGTAAGCTTTGGTGGGTGGCGGTCCACTGAGTGTGTTTAGGGGGCACACGTGTGATATGGTGGGCAGCTTGTAGTTTTATAACTGGAGGGGAGGTGAGCATAAGTGTTCGCGCATAGCGGGGTGTTGTTTAGCATTGGAGCAGCAGCTAAGGAGGTAAGGCCCTGCAAAATGATGGAAAGTGAGTGTGTGGCTCCATGGCGGGCAGAGTTTTGAGACGTGTGCTTAATGTGCAGCGGAGTCCTTTTTCCTGTGCTTGCGGAAGCGGTGTTGCTGAGCGTTTGATACACTTGTGCCGTTAATTAGTGCGGTGGCTCGGACTGCGTGAGTGAGGTGGAAAACAGTAAGAGTTCGTCGGCAGATGGGAGGTCTGGTGGGCGAGTTAAGTATGAGATGGGCGTTTTGTAATAAGTATCGGTAACATATTTAGTGCTTATGGCGCTGTGCATAGGTAGCTGCAGGGTAAAAGGATGCAATTATATGGGTGTACGGTAGAGTGGGGAAAAGGGGGGAAGAAGGAAAGGGCAAACAGGGGGAAACTTAGATAAAAAAGCTGTGATATGAAAGCGTAAAGTAATGGTCACTATTTTTTTTACATGTAGTGCGTTTGTGCTGTATGTAAGGTGCTAGCGTACAGTTTACTTATGTTGAGTTTAGGATGAGGCGCATGGATAATGGGGCGTGAGGGGGGAATGAAGCCAGGGCTAGGGAGTAAGGAGACGACGCTGGTAGAGTATTGGAGAGGCTCTGGGTTGATGAGGCTATTGGCAGCAGGCAACCTCTGGGGGTTGAGTGGGGTCCCGGGAGTTAGCCTATTGAAGATTTTCTAGAGCTTAATATTCCCGGGGGAGTTGGGTTGCAACTGGCACATCTGATCCACCCGGTGAGCTTTGTTGGGGGCAGTGGACTGAGTATTTGGGGGTACACGTATGATATGGTGGTTAGCCTGCACTTTTATAACCGGGGTGAGGTGAACGGAGGGTTGGGGCCTGGCGGCCGAGTTGATTAGCAGCGGAGCAGTAGGTAAGGAGGCAAGGCCTTGCATAATGGTGGAAAGGGAGTGTGTGGCCCCATGGCATGCAGAGTTTTGGGACGTGTGCTTAGCGTGCAGCAGAGTCATTTTTCATGTGCTTGCGGAATCGGTGTTGCTGAGCGTTTGATACATTTGTGCCGTTAATTAGTGCGCCGGCTCGGACTGCGTGAGTGAGTTGGAAAACAGCAAGAGTTTGCCAGCAGATGGGAGGCCCGGTGAGGGAGTAGGTTATGGAACGGCGCTATTGTGTGTTGAGGCGGCACTTAGTAGCGTGCAAAACAGGGAAAAAGGGGTAAAGGGCATGTGTAGGGGCATGCACAACAGGAAAAAAAGTGTTAAAGAGCATGTGTGCGGGCATGTATTGTTGTGGAAGGGTGGTGGATAATAAAAGCAGAAGGGGCCTGATGGAGGGAGAAAAGGAAGAAGCGAATGATGAAGAGCAAAAGTAAATACCAGCGGCAGTTAATAGAGCAAGAAGCAAGAGGGGCTTGATAAAGATAGGGAGGGAGCGAGCGACCAGCAGTTGGGCGAACGCCACAAGCTGAACGCATGCATATCTCCTGTGCCGCGTGCGCTAGTGTTAAAGAGCATGTGCAGGGGGCATGTATTGTTGCTGAAGGGTGGTGTATAACAAAAGCAGAAGGGGCCTGATGGAGGGAGGAAAGGAAGAAGCGAGAGATGAAGAGCGAAAGCAAATACCAGCGGCGGTTAATAGAGCAAGAGGGACTTGGTAAAAACAGGGAGGGAGCGAGCGACCAACCAGGAGTTGGGCTAACGACGCGAGCTGAACGCGTGCATATATCCTGTCCTGCGTGCGTGCAGACAGGGAGGGAGAGTGGGAGCGAGTGAGCCGAGCCGTTTGCGTGCACATCTCCTGTCCTCCGTATGAGGACATCTGCTGTCTCTTCTGCTAACTCCGTCAGCCGTACACGTGCACATCTCCTGCCTTCCGTACACGTGCATATGTACTGTCCCCCTTCGGCAAATCAATCAACAATAAATCTCGTCAAGGCGAGCACCACATGCGCTGTGTCGCTAGGCGAGATCTAACAATACCTTGGCTTAGTGCACGAGGGCAAGTGGCCATAACACATGAGCGACAAACAATTCAAGATGGAGCACAGGCTTATTGGAAGTGGGATCTTAAGATTCTGTCCTTTGCACACTAGGTCCTAACATTCTATTAACCATATTGAGGTAAAACAGTACATTACAAATCTGTGTGCTACATAAAAAAAAATAAAAAAAAAATTCTTGAATACACCAGGGATGACTGTACAGAGTGGAGATTAATCTGTAAAGCATACATCTATAATAACACATTTCCTATACCTTATGTTACAGCATTGCTTTAATATCGACACAAAACAAAGGATGTGATTTGTCGATTAGAAGGATTAACTAATGAACAAGAGTGTTACTTTAAATGCCTGCTTTCGCTAATAGCGAGCAGTCACCAGGGTTGACTCCCAAATGTTGAGGTAGCTTCGGCCTGAAAAATCCATGTCTACATGGAGCACACAACAACGCTAACAACACACATTGGCCAAGCCAACAGGTCTCGCCTATGCATGAGCTATTGGCTTTGCCCGTATGGTTTAGGCATGTTGTCCACCAGCGTGACTGCTGTTTAGCATGGCTAAAAGTTAGTGGGGTAAAGGAGAGTGGCGTGGAGAGGAGACAAGAGTGTCGCAGAGGAGACAAGAGTGTCGCAGAGGAGACAAGAGTGTCGCAGAGGAGACAAGAGTGTCGCAGAGGAGACAAGAGTGTCGCAGAGGAGACAAGAGTGTCGCAGAGGAGACAAGAGTGTCGCAGAGGAGACAAGAGTGTCGCAGAGGAGACAAGAGTGTCGCAGAGGAGACAAGAGTGTCGCAGAGGAGACAAGAGTGTCGCAGAGGAGACAAGAGTGTCGCAGAGGAGACAAGAGTGTCGCAGAGGAGACAAGAGTGTCGCAGAGGAGACAAGAGTGTCGCAGAGGAGACAAGAGTGTCGCAGAGGAGACAAGAGTGTCGCAGAGGAGACAAGAGTGTCGCAGAGGAGACAAGAGTGTCGCAGAGGAGACAAGAGTGTCGCAGAGGAGACAAGAGTGTCGCAGAGGAGACAAGAGTGTCGCAGAGGAGACAAGAGTGTCGCAGAGGAGACAAGAGTGGCGCAGAGGAGACAAGAGTGGCGCAGAGGAGACAAGAGTGGCGCAGAGGAGACAAGAGTGGCGCAGAGGAGACAAGAGTGGCGCAGAGGAGACAAGAGTGGCGCAGAGGAGACAAGAGTGGCGCAGAGGAGACAAGAGTGGCGCAGAGGAGACAAGAGTGGCGCAGAGGAGACAAGAGTGGCGCAGAGGAGACAAGAGTGGCGCAGAGGAGACAAGAGTGGCGCAGAGGAGACAAGAGTGGCGCAGAGGAGACAAGAGTGGCGCAGAGGAGACAAGAGTGGCGCAGAGGAGACAAGAGTGGCGCAGAGGAGACAAGAGTGGCGCAGAGGAGACAAGAGTGGCGCAGAGGAGACAAGAGTGGCGCAGAGGAGACAAGAGTGGCGCAGAGGAGACAAGATTGGCGCAGAGGAGACAAGAGTGGCGCAGAGGAGAAAAGAGTGGCGCAGAGGAGAAAAGAGTGGCGCAGAGGAGAAAAGAGTGGCGCAGAGGAGAAAAGAGTGGCGCAGAGGAGAAAAGAGTGGCGCAGAGGAGAAAAGAGTGGCGCAGAGGAGAAAAGAGTGGCGCAGAGGAGAAAAGAGTGGCGCAGAGGAGAAAAGAGTGGCGCAGAGGAGAAAAGAGTGGCGCAGAGTAGAAAAGAGTGGCGCAGAAAAAAGTGCAGTGACAGGGCAACGGTTTAGAGTCGCACAGTGCAGAGTGCAGTGACAGGGCAATGGTTTAGAGTGGCTTCGCGTGCAGTGGTGCAGAGTAAAGTGGCACAGAGTGCAGCTTGGCAGTGCGTTGCGCAGAATAGAGTCGTGCAGCAGAGTAGAATAGTGGTGTAGAGTGCAGTAGTTGCCGTGGAGTGCAGTTATGTAGAATGCATTGGTTTTGAGTAAAGTGGTGTTTAGTGCATTGACACTGGGTGCAGTAGTTTGGCGCAGAGGGTAGTGTTGTGGAGTGGTGTCAAGTGGCACAGCATAGAGTGCAGGAGAAGAAAGTGCAGTGCTGCAGAGCAGACTGTTGCAGAGTGCAGTAGTGCATAGTAGCGTGGCAGAGAGTTCATTAACATTGAGTGCAGTGGTGTAGAGTGGTGCAGAGTAGAGTGGAATAGAGAGCAGTCTCGTAGAGTGTAGTAGTTTAAAGTAAAGTGGTGTGTAGAGCACTGGCTTTGAGTGCAGTGATTTAGAGTAGAGTGACAAAGTGTAGTGGCAGAGTGGTGCGGAGTAGAGTGCAGTGGAGTAGAATTCAGTGGCAGAGTGCAGTCTTGCAGAGTAGACTGTTGTAGATTGCAGTGGTGTATAGTAGAGTGGTGTAGAGAGCAGTGGCATAGAGAAGTAGTGAACAGTGGTTCAGAGTAGAATGGAGTGGCGTAGAGTGCTGTGGCATAAAGTGTTGCAGAGTATAGTGGCATAAAATTCAGTGGTGCAGAGTAGATTGGTGTGAAGTGATGCAGAGTAGAGTACCGTGGGGCAGAGCAGAAGAGTGCAGAGCGGAGGGGGCGCAGAGCGGATTAGAGGGGCATACAGTGGATTGGCATAGAGTGCACTGGCATACAAATGAGTGATACAGAGTAGAGTGCATTGGTGTAGAATGCAGTGTTGCAGAGTAGAATGACAGAGTGGATTGCCACAGAGTGAAGTGGTGTAGAGTGCAGTGGCGAAAAGTGTAGTAGTGCATAATAGAGTAGTGTGCGGTAGAGCGCACTGGGAGAGTAGAGAGGAGTGCAGTGGTGCAGAGTGGAGTGGCATAGTGTGGAGGGGTGCAGAGTGGAGTGGCGTAGAGTGGAATATGCATGGTATTGTACCACTTCCATTACAGACAACACATCTTCTACTGAAGTGACCATTACAAACAGTTTTAATGATAAAAGTATACAGAGCACAAAGCGTAGAAATTTCACCACCTAGTGTATTGATCTGTTTTGATTGTATTAAAGTATTTGTTTCCACCACACTTAAGAATTACCAACAAAATATGCTTCATTTGTACTTTTATAATTCTGATAAATTCTGAAATATTTGCACAGTTCATTTAAAGACATTTAAATTTTGTTGCATGCTAGAAAAAATATAACATTGTAATCCTTCCTCAAGCACTTCCCTGGTAGCCAGCATGATTGTCTAGTCGCATAAATCCTCTAACTTTGAAGTCAGAAAAATAAAATTAAACGCCAAGCTCCCTGGAAGATAGACTGATGTGACCTCGGTCTTTGAATCCATAGTAAATGTGACAAGATATGAACAAGATTTAAAGGCCTCTTTACAGAAATCCAGTACTGGTGGAAGAATACAGTAAAGAGAGATTGGGCACGGGAAGAGAAACTCAAGCTGGACAACCTAAAACAAATACAGCCAGCAAACAGAACGCAAGCACATGTGAGTAACAAACCACAAAGCCAATGGTAAGCAATGGGTGGAATGCATTCCCAGGAAAGCTTTCCGAATGTCCCCAAGATGTCACTAGCAAAACAAACAGCTACACTGTCTTGTAGGATTCTACCTAAAAATGGCAAAATTGTTAAGGGAAGTTTCCTATTGAATGGTGAATTGTTCTTACAACTTTGAGGCACAGTGGTGGGTTGTGTGTTAAACTCGCTTATCTCAGTAAGGGTTTTTTGAATCCACACATGGATTGGATGAAAACTGATTAAATCAACAAACATATCTAAGAGTAGATGAGAAATACAGATGATTTACATATTGTCTTTAATCTGCGTGTGAAATATTTACAAGTATATAACTGAAATTAATGATAAAAAAATTTGCCTATCCAATTAAATATGAGATGGACCGAAAAATCTGAGTAAGGTTAAAAGGGAAGAATTACAAACCATGAAAAAAGATACATTACAATATTAATTTATTTTGAGGTTTTTTTTTGCACTACTTTTATCGTTTAAGTTACTTCAGAGTTTAAGAGAAACACAGACAAAGAAAGTGTGAGGAAGGTCCTTATGATGAATACTACTACACCAGGTGGAAGTGGGGTTTAGCTGAAAGCACTGCAGAACAGTTCTCTATTCTTGTCCTTCATTTCAGGCTTTTAATTTAGATTATCTGTTCTGCCAAGCATGAAGGACCAGGGTTACCTTGGCTGAACATTTGCTCAGCAGCCACCAATGAACAGCAAAGGAGGTCTAACTCCTTAAGATCACACACCAGGAACTACAAATCAGAACACTTGGGAATAGCTCACTTCAGGGAACTAGGTACTCCATAAAGAATGATTTAGAGACAAACACCTTCAGAGGGAGGGGGCTGAATAAGTGCAGCTTGTGGGGCAGTAAGCCTCGGCTATGAAGCTGCTGCAAGGGCTGGAGAAGCTGCTTCTCATGCTGACAGATCTATACTAGCTACAAGCTGACTG
Organism: Triturus cristatus; assembly: GCF_964204655.1. Taxonomy (NCBI): domain Eukaryota; kingdom Metazoa; phylum Chordata; class Amphibia; order Caudata; family Salamandridae; genus Triturus; species Triturus cristatus. The sequence continues at coordinate 1,366,507,151 of NC_140591.1, forward strand.
TGTGCAGTAAAGACCTACTTTACCACTTTCTTCTTTTTTTAGCATAGTGCAATACACTGAAGAGCGACGGCGTGCTTTAAAACAAAGAATACTGGAGTATGAACACGCACAAATCTAGGGGGAGGGAGGGGGGGGGGAGATATAGATATACACACAATAGCAAAGCAGGTACGCCCTCTAGATATTTGTGTGTGTTATCAGTAAAACACTAGATAATTTTAAATATTTATACATTTTTTAATAAGAAGGGATTGAAGATGTATAGAAAGTAGCAGTAAAATAGTAAGGTACACTGTATACATTTATAATAAGCAGCATGGTGTGAAGGTATGGCTAGCACATGCAGGGGACATGAAGCACACTATTTACTGTAACTATTTACAGAGATAAGTCGGGTACTCCCAATGGTAACCCCACCCTAAAATTACCATGAAGTGATAATATAAAGGGTGGGGGAGAAACAGTACTAGACCTCACAGCAATAACATGACTTGGAAGATAAAGTAAAATAGCAACAATTAGAACACCACGCAATCCTACAATTATGCAGGTGTCCTAGAGAGCTACTTCTCTTCAGGTTGTGCAACACCATAATCTACATATTCGATACCATCTGGGACATACCACTACCTCTTACACAGCCCTCACAGACCCATCTTCCATACCAGATGACAAAAAGTCCCACCCTGAGTTCCATATCCTGCCATCAGATGTCAGCACAGCATTCTTTAATAGCTACACCAACTTAAGTGACTCGCAGAACTTCCACTACTTTTCTCTTCCTGTGGGAAGCCAACTTCAATTCCCTCGTACACTTGGCCTTACATGCATTAAAATGGACTTTTTTTTTTTTTTTCTACAACTCAACTTTTCTCTTCGTCCATCTATCTTGAACGGGTACTTCCACCCACCATTTTCTGTAATCCATCCAGCCTGGACCAAAGCTTCTGCAGTGAACAACTCCACTGAACAGCTCGAAGAGAGTCAGCCCAGTGGAGTCATGAGGAGAAAGCCCATAAGCCAGAATTTCACACAGCCCATTGTTTCCAGTTTAACCGACAAGTTTTGACGGAATAGAGGCTCTTCAATGTACAACTTAACCTCTCTGACATTCCATTACTTTTGGGATGGTGGAGAGCACTTATCTTGAGAATAATCCTGAATTCAGTGAAATATTTATCCATTTCCCTTGAGTAGAACTGTCTAACACGGTCAATCGAGGCACTTTTATGGTAACTTACCCTCTGAAAAACTTCACACAAATTGCTTTACTCTTGAACTGACATCACTCAAGCACCTTACCTCTGGCACTTTCAACTTTAATGTCAAAACCTGGCCACCAGAAGCCCAATCTTAACCTTTTCTTAGTTTTCGCTACAGCTAGGTGTCCCATATAGGAAAACACTAGGCTTCATTTTCTCAGAGAGAATCAGCTGGAATCAATATTTCACCTCTGAAGACAAAACCACCTGACAGCTCAGAAGGACTCACTCCCCAGCAGCAACCGTGGCTTCTCCTTCCACCTTCACAGCAGAACTCAGCACACCTCTTGCACCAGCTTGTCTGTGGCCGTTTCATCTTCCTCTTCCGAAATGAGATACATGTGACTAAACACATTTTCTTGCACCCAAACAAAAATCCTCCTCTGTCTTAGCCAACTCAGGCACACTAAATATGACAAGCAGTCAGATGCACAATTTCTTACTCCAGGGATGTAATGAGCTATGTGGTTGTACACTAAGTCCAATAACCAATTTCCGGATGCATGCTGATAGTGCATCCAATCCTTCCTTCTCCAAAATCTCATCTCTACAAATCTTTCATCTCATAAAAAGTTACAGACACTGGCATTTGGATCTAGAGGTCTGAACTCGAGAAGGAGAGGCCCCTGGCAGTGAGTTGGGCCATTGACAAGTTTTGTAGATTTCTTAGATACTTGCTTGCGGTCCCGGTTAGCGTCTACTTTTAATTGCCACTCGGAGCTAGGTATATCTTATATAGCGGATGTCATTGCCATTCAACCAATTCTCCTCTGGCATCATATTTGGACTTCAGAGAGGACAATTTTAAATCGTCAAATGATTTCTGATTGCTGTGGGTTAGATGGGGCGTCGCATAGAAGTTGGCTCAGGTATGTCAAGGAATTCTTTTGTAAATTAGGACATCAAGAATATTTTGATAACCCCAATACCTGGACTAAAGCAAATAGGAAAGTTTTTTAACTTGGCTGTTTGTATTTAATCTAATATTTTCTAGATACTGCAGAGATATTAAAAATCTCTGTTCTGGCCCATCAAAACATCCTGACCACTTTCAAGATGCAGTCGTATTTAACTTTTATATCTTCTGACTTCGAAAGATTAACACGTTTCAGGATAGGCATTGTCCATAGGTCGCTCAGTTTTTCAGCAATTAACGATTGGTCTAGGCAGCTGTCTAATTGCCCATGTGATGATTTGTCAGCACAATCCACCATGCATGTTTTATTCTTTTGTAAATTTTACACAGTCCAGATGAAAAGGTGGATTCTTCCGAAGCTTAGAACACTAGGAATGCGACAATGCCGTCCTGCATTCATAGTCCTGCAATCCCTTGGGGAAGAGTTTGTAATTTTATCTGTTTCGTTGTTCCTAAAGTCTGTTTTTAAGTGTAGAAAAACTATCTTGATGTAAGATTTTTCACTGTATAACTTATCCCATAATTTTGTGGTTTTTCATCTTTCTGTAACATGCGATTTTATCGTTTAAAAAAAATATGCTTTTATGATTATTTTTAATCGAATAAAGCTTAACTGACTGACAGTGAATATATATATATATATATATATATATATATATATATTAAATACAAATAAATACATATATTTACTGAAAAAAACATAAGTTTCAGAGCTGATCTATTATCTGCTCATCATTAAAGGGTCAGATTTGCAAGCTCCTGCCAATTTCTTCTACAGACTCATTATAAATACCCTTGAGCTCCCTTACCAAAATAGTAACTCTCCATTATCATACTCCTGCATGGTAGACGGGGAAGATTCAGTTTTTCCAAGTATACTTCAAATTTCTGGAGCCCCCTCACATCTTCATGAGCTAATTTAGGAATATTGTCTAGAACTTCCTGGTCCTCAACCTCTAGACAATGCAAAAGCAGTGGCTATTTGTGCTCTGCACCAAAATTTGTTATGCACTCCCTGGTGTAATTTTTAAACACGTTTTTCCAGTTTCCCCACTGGGTGGGTAGGTCTCCCAAACAGCTCAAGAAGATAAAGGGTGGATATACATTCTGCATATTGTAAGATACCTGGCAAACCTCACCCTGAGCACACTCATCCAAAAAGTGCCAATACCTTGCATCCAAACTAGAATTTCCGTAAATTCAGAGCTCCGCAGTATTAATATGAGGGAGGCCTCCCGACCACAATATAATGCAAACCGTGAACTTAAAAGGAGTCTAACCTTGGTTCAGGAATGTATAACTCTATACAGACAGCCCTCAAATTCAAAATAAAACCACTTCATTCAGAAATGAGTAGCTGTAGGCAGACTGTAGAATATATGTGCACATCATTTATTTTCATCAACCTCCCGAAATACTTCCTGTACTGTAAAAGAGAGAGTCCAAGGTGTTTGCGTGCACTCACTCTTAAATGTCTGTAAATGAAGGTCTAGTCTCAATCGCTGCAAAGGATTTTAATCTATAGGATATACTTGTCACCATAAAAAAGTTCAACATTTCAGTTACCAGGTTGACTGACCAATGTTCAGTTATGACTCCAAAGACTTCTAAACTATCGCAATCTGGTGTGTATCACCATGAACGGTGCAGACAGATAGGCTGCTTCCCAGTCGAAGACATTTTTTAAAAGGTGTGCCAATCAAAGTGAACAGTGTGGGAAGGAGGAATGCTTTTTAGAAAGAGTACTTCCTCAAAGGTGTGCCAGTTACCGTCTTTGAAACGAGTGCAACATCCCCCAAACATTTTAGTCACACCAGTTACTTTCTTTTCCCATGCCAATGCATGTGGTTGCTGCCCTTTGCACACACTTAAGGAGCAAAACTAACTCCTCCGACAGGAAAGCTTTGCAAAGTACCTGTCTCACTGGCACACCTTCACAATGCATCCACTGTGAAGCTATTTCTCGCACTCTGTATCTCTTTGCTCTGGGCATGTGATGTCCTTCGAGCTTTAGTGTGAAAACAGTTCAGCACAGTCGCTTCGCAACTCCAACTTGTTTATGCTTGTGGAATGCGCAATGTGGCCTTCCGCTCCACTATACTTAACCCTTGATGGGCCAATTCGAAAGCAGCAAATCCTCATACTTCATTTGCTTCCACAGGTTGCATAGTTGATTAGAAGCCTTTTCATTTACTGACCCGATCTCCCATCGTTCTCAGATAGTGTACTGTTCATTTACAATGGCCTGAGAGTTTCTCTTTCTGATGTTGTTTCTCAAACCATTCACAGCTTTCAGCAGTAAAAAATTACAATAGACGTGTTGGGGTAGGTCCCTCTTGCTCGTTGCCAGTGTAGAGAAGAAGGTACAGGTCAAAATAAGCTAAGTGAGGTACGATTAATATAATTCGCAACACAGTCACAGTCATTTGCAAAGGATTCAAAAAGGTACTCTTAAATCCTATCCACATTCTAAGATCCAGGCTGGAATGGGTGATGAATAGGCATGCAAGCCAGGCACCACACTATCCAGTGTGAAGCCAAGGAATTGGCTGATTTCACAATCTTGGGGTAAGCTATTTAAGACTGGGAGATTAGTCATCTACTTAGGACGGATGAACTCAGATGTTAGGTGATAATAGGAGAAATACAGTCTTTTGATGATTAGGTTTAAGTTTGGACTCAGAGCCATGAGCTTATTCCTAGTAAGCACTAGGGTAGAGTTGAAATGTCTTCTATGCAATCAATCTATAGCTGCACATTGTGTGAATGCTGGTGAAAGGCAATACCACCATTGGAGAATATCGGAATCTCTCACCAAGATGTTCAATATGGAAGCTGAATAATAGGGTGATTTGAGGACGAGGTGTTGGATAGATCCTTAAGGTACTCCAAAGGGAACTGCTATCAGTTTTAATGTGTTGTGTTACACACGCATGGTTTGAGCCAGTTCAGTAGAGTGCCAGTAATGCCAATCCTATTGAATAAATTATGTAGGAGAATGTTGTCATCAAGTGTACTGAAAGCTGTAGACAGGCCAAAGAGTACTAGCATGCAAAGAGTTACCTATGATCTTGAGAATGGACATTTCTGTGCTGCAGCCAGATGTCAAATTAGATTGATTAAGTCACTGTTACTGTTTTTTTCCCCATTGAGTCCAATTGAGTGGCTACACGTTTCCTATTACCATGGCTGCGAAGGGTAACACTGGAGTGTGTCTGTAGTTTTCAGGGTTGCCAGGGTCAGTGTTCAAATTTGTTTTAACAGAGGGCAAACATGACCCACTTTTAGCACCTATGTAAGAGTGCCATGTGCAACCATGGGATTTATGACTGGCAGTAATATAGGTATGAGGACATTAGCATGTTTATTTGCAAAGGAAGAGGTTAGTGAAGTGGGGCCAAGTCTTAGTGTTTGCAATGTTTTTTTGTTGTTGCAAGTCAAATTCTGAAACGGGACTAAAGGAGGACCAAGACACTGATGGATCTTTTCTGGTGAGAAGAATTTACTCACAATCTGGCTGGACTGCACAGCAGCCAATGTCGTTTGACTGCTTGACTTCGAGTCAAGTGTTTGGCTAGGTCATTGCAGTTAGGCACTTCAGGTGGAGATGCATGGCTTCATGCGCTTGGTCATGGGTGATTTTTGGTCATGTATGGTTCTAAAAAGTTTCCTGGGCTGGTTTTAGCATTTGGTTGTAGGAGGCTGAAAATGGAGGACGGCTTTTATGTTTTATTTCCTTATGTAGGAATAGGAATTTGTAGATAGAAAGGGGGTGTTCACCATCTCATGGGAATGTGGGCTCTTTCTCAGACTGTTAATCGTCTTCTTGAACCAGAGATTTGACTTTATTTGGATATTTGTACTTATTTTTTGCTGAAGCAAGATTATTAAATATGGTGGGTAATTTATCATTGTGTTGTAAATTGGCAGCGATTGGATTAGCATTAGCGGAATCCATCTGATATTTAGAGGCTATCTTGTCCATGTTGTAGAATCCATTTTGTATTTCTGGCAGCCATCTTGTTTGCCATGTGCTCACCATGTGCTTTGTCCTCCCTTAGTGTTGACTGCTCTTGTAATCTACCTAGAAACAACTATATTTAGTATCTTCTACTTCCGCACATGCTCAGTTGAGTTTGCAGCTGCTAGTATCATGTAACTGTCAGGATATGTTTACCAGTGTTAGCAAACTGTTAACTCCTCCCACTTGTCGACTCTGCAGTTTCTGTATGACCATATGTGTGCATAACTCCTCTCAAGTATACTTGTACCGTCTTCTTTTAGCCCCTGTGTGGGTATAAAAAGGACCATGGCCCTTCTGTTCAGTGTGCTACTTCATTCAATACCGAAGGGTGCTGTCTGAATGTAGTTCCACCTCATGAGGTTTATTAAACTCTGTATTTTCTATTTCAGTTTCTGTGCCAACTTCTTTCCAATAGTCTGAGGACTCTGTGCAGAGAAGGGCGAACCCCTTGCACTAGTAGGCCTAGCTTAGGCCTATTTTCTACAATTGGATCGCTTGATTAGTTCAGCGCTGCCAAGAGAAAGTCTAGTGTGGATATTACAGTACAATTGGTTCCGTTTGATGTCGTTTACTTCAACACCTTCTCATTCTCTGCAGTGCAAGGTAAATTAAAGGAAGATAAATCCTACAAGAAGGATAAGCCTACAGGGTGATAGTAGCTGAGATGTCATGAAATCTAGGAATTCCTTTAGGAAAAGGTTATTCCTGCCTGGGCAGTGCAAAATGATATTTACTCTAGTTTTAGAGGGTGTAGTGTTACCAATGCCTATACGTAAGAGACTGGAAGGTCTTAGCCGAGATGGTTTTATATCTGTGTGTAGGATAATTATTCATTACAAATAACAGGTATCCCCACCATCTGTTTTATCAGATCTATCTAGGTGGATTATCTTGTAGCTAGGTGGCAGACGGTGGTCATGAGTGGCATGGGCAAGGGTGGAATCATGTTTGTTATAATGCAAGCACGTCAAGGTTGTTGTGCAAAAGCAAGTAGGAGATGGATGTCGAGTTGGATATTAAAGACTTAGTTTTCTGTGGCAACTTAGATTGGTAGGGTCTAGTGTTATGTTCGATTTTAAACATTTTAGGGCAGCTTTAATTTATTTTTTTTAAACTCATTTCATGTTATACAATCCTAATCTAGTGATAAGGGGTGAGGGAGAATCTGCCGACACTTAAAAAAATATCTTTAAAAACAGTACACCAAATTTGGTGCGACAAGGCGGTTACACTAGACTATAGAGGCTACAGCAGAAAAAAACACCTATTCAATATAATTTGTTTGAAACCAATTAGGAACTTTAAGGAGCGCCAAAAATCTTACCCAGGTATTTCAATTGGTTCTCTGGAGGAACATCACAAAATCTCTCAAAGTGAAAAACAGAGCTATGACATTTTGTACAAGAGCGAATTTCAGCACTTTACTGCACTAGCATCTCTCCATTTCATTGGTTTCTCTGATATTTAAGACACTGACCTTTCAGAGCTGGTAATTCATCGGTTGACATTTTTAGTTTAAGTAACCTTAAGAACCGATCTAAAAGCATTTCTAGAACGAATAACACTGGAGGTTCAGAACAAGATGTCTGACTCCCATTGCAGTGCTGTGGCAAGTGATGGAATACATCAGTGAAAGACCATCCTCAAACACAAGCACTGATTCAGGCAAAACATAACACACTGTCCCCGCGCGGCAGAGTTCTAAATCCCTTAGCAGCAAGCCAGAACTAATGCTATATGATGGTGGGATAACAGGAGCAGATGTCCAGGGAGATGGCGCAAATAGGATGCAGAGAGGGAAAGAAATATAACAAAGCAGAACCAAGCGACAAATACGCACAAGCTAACAGTCATCCTCAAAGTACAGAAAAAAAACAGTAGGGGAAAAAACAAAACTGTGAATGGGAATAATAGTGGCAAACAAATTATTTTTTCCCAAAATATTTTTCTAACCACATTTGCAGCTATTCATTTTGGCCATTCTGCTATTACATTTCTACAGTAGACTGGAGGCTAGTGAGCGGCTTCCATAGATGAATGGGCCAACATGACCAACCATGACTCCATGGTCCTATTCCAGTCTCGTCCCCCATAGTGTGGGCTAGTATCAGAAGTTCAGCCATTTCCATTCCAGACCTGGCACTGAGGTGTCCAACATAGGTCCAGGGTCTGGGGATCCATGTTAAAAGATAAGAAATCCAACAAAAGATACATTTCCAGATATACATTCTTCTACTTGGTTAATCTGAATATCTGGCATGGATCAGGTACTCTATTTTAGACTTTCCTGGCACAACAGCTACGTAACATACAACAATTTGAGGAGGGATACACTTGCTCAAGTAAAACAGGTCTGCATATTCTTCACAAAGGAACGGAAAAAGGAACCACCAAACGTATGAATGTCTGTTGTGTACAATCCATTCACTATTCACTAAAAAGCAGAAGAGGACTAAATGTTGCCGTCCACTGCTAGGAGCTTGGCAGCTTCTACACGATTTATTAAATGGCAAAAATATAATTAAAAAAAAAAAAAGGTAGAATGCGTGGAGGAACAAATGCTTATTTTAACAAAGGTAAAATGGGACATTATTGTCAAACTAAAATATAATAGGACGTTTTTGATACTGCTGTATGTCCACCCACAACGATTTACACACAATCATACAAGTGAAGGATGTCATGACGTCATAATATAACAAAGATAAAAGGTGCTTACCAACTTCATCCTGAATCTCCTGAGCAACGGATGGCACTTTGTAAAGGAGGGACAGACTCTGGTTCATGCGCTCATAGATCACACGCAGGTGGGTCATAACCTTGGGGGAGAAAATTAAACAGTGGTCAGATCTCTCACAGGCACAAAATTATCCTATCAGATAGCACATATGTACGTGCAGCAAGTACAGCCTCAGACCTTACAGCTGACGTCCCATTACTGTAATACCAGTTTGACTGGCGCAACCCTAAACCCTTTCACAGCTTACAAGGCACAAAAAGAGTGCTTTACTCTTTCTCATAAAGAATCTATTATTTTAGCTCTTAAAAACTGCAAAACTGTTAGTGAGCACCGTATAATGAGTGCTGCTACCACACATCTCAATGAATCTCAGGTCATGGGCCTTGGAAAGATGAAAGGCTGAGTTGGCTTTGTTGAGATTTGATCTCTTGAGCTTCCCAGCTAGCTGCAGTCTTTTTTTCTAAAGTGGCTCTTTATTGACATGTCCATTACATGCAATACAGGCATGTCGGTCAAGAAACGCATCCGTTCCTGGTTACAGAGTTAACTATCTGCGCACAGACCGGAGGTTCCATTAAAGTTTATAACGCACCAATACTGTGTACTACTGTAGGGTGTATCCCGTACCCCCATGCATCTCATGTCCCCTCTGGAACAAGAGTATGGTCCATATGTGCCAATCATCAAGCACCCCGTGTTGTGTTAGTGTGTAGAAACTACCTCGGCTTGGGGATGTTTGGGGGGGAACCAGTCTTAGGTATGGTAGCCCTGTGGGGCAGCGTAGCCATGATGCCCCTTATGGGGGCCTATAGTCTGTCTAAGTTGCTAACTTTTCTAAGCATGTATCCCAAGCCTCCAGCTGTGGAGGATTGCCCTGCTAGGAGGGCAGCGACTGCCAAGTCGCGACTTCCGCCATTGCCCACTTACGCAAATCCTGCAGCCATCATTGCAATGACGGGGTAACCAGGGTCTTCCGGGCCATGGCATGCAGTGGGTCAGCACATATGCCAGGTCAATAAATAAAAAAAAGTATTTGGTCTTACGTGCGCGTGTGGTGATCCCCTATATGCACCCTAGAGTTTGACCTCAAAGTGCGGTCCTCTTAACCCTCGCATGGGGCCCCAGCTGAATGACTGCACTGGGCTGCTGTCAACTTCAGAAAGCACTTAACATATTTTAAATGTTTTAAAGGAACTGGAAAGCGTTTATTTACAGGCTATCAAGTAAAAGAACAGAATCATAAGGTGTCCTGCAAAACTTAAGTAACACATTCATTTTTCATTGCATCTTGCAACAAACGTGTAAATATATGATAAATTATCTTCAAAATTGAAAAAGTGCATTTCATTAACATGCAGAAGGGTTACACCTTAGTACATCCGAATAGAAAATTGCATTCAAAAGTATTTTATTTAAAACTGATCAGTTTGAAAAAATATAATGTGTAGAAATACTCATGCCTCCTCACACCCTTGACAAGAATGCCAAGAGTGAACTAAGAGGCAAGTGAGTTGCCACGTGGAATCCTTTGAGAAATCAGGGTTATTATAAATGGCCAACATTATAGTTTAATAAATCAAACACAAGAGGTTTGTACTTGAGGTTGAACTCTTGTATTTCAAGGTGCTCTTATATGTCATAATGAAGACAAAGGAGACGAAGTGATATTAGGCAATTGCATAGGATCAAACAATTGGGTCAAATAGAGAAGCCAGGATTGATCCTAGATTTTCGGGTTTTATGTTGTGCAAGTCTATATCAGTTCAATTCAATAATCAAGTTACCTCCTTTTTAGGTCTCGCTGGCGAGATTTAATGATTTGGGGTATTTTCTGTAAAGGGCATTAAGCCCCGCCCCTCTTTTCCATTGGCCGGCATCACCGTTTATGCTAAACGGTGGCCATCCATTGGAAAAGAGGTGTTGGTGACGTTTTAGATCGGCTTTCTGAGCCGTCTCATTTGGACGGGCTCGTCTGCCTTCCTTCTGCTGTGAAAGCTTTAACACATGGCCCCATAAAGACAAGAAAGCTTTCACGACAGACGAAAGTGAAAGCGGACCGTGCTTGTTCAAACCCGGTGCTTGTTCAAACCCGGTGCTTGTTCAAACCCGGTGCTTGTTCAAACCCGGTGCTTGTTCAAACCCGGTGCTTGGAGGAGAGGGACTACCCTCGCGGGGTAGGGTCCTTGCATTCAGCCTCAGTAGCGCATCTCTTCTCCAAACCACACCACTTCCCCCCCCCCCTCCCCCCGGTACCCCACCCCGGCCTCAGGGATGACAGGTACCCTCCTACTGGCTGCCTTGGACACTCATTTATCTGCCCTGCTCTCCTCCTTCTCGCCTTCAGTGACCTGTTGCTTCCTGCAGACCCTGGCTCTACAGAGCTACTAGTACCCGCACACAGCCCGGACGCGAGGAGAAGATGCAGAGCAGGACATCATCTTTTCTGAACTTAACGCGGTTTTTAGAGGAGGACCAGCGTGGAGGTGGACGCAATATTCGTGTCCAAGCTGCACCCGGCAGAGGATTACGCAGCAGGAGCGTTCTTGCTTGCGATAGGTGACTTTGGATCGGAGGAGCAGAAACTTCAGTGTTTCGAGGTGTTGTGCGCACCTTCTCTGCCGAGCAGAAGACGCGCAGCGCTGCACGTTACCGAGACGCTGATTGGTGCACCGACATTTTGGCAGGTGAGGGAACTGTGAAGCCAGCAGAGATAGTGACCTGTACAAAGTCACACAATTCGTGCACGTAGAGGAGCCACAATTCTTATGCGGATCTCCGGGTTCATTTAAGTCCCAAGGGCACAAATAAAACAGTGCTACAGTCAATTGGGGGTGAAACTGAAAATACGTATGCTCAGGCATAATGGAGCTAATTACGATTTTTTATTGTGGATTTTATAAAGTCCATTTCTAGCCCAGCATCATCTCGCATTTTTAAACAGATGTGTTACCTACCGGAATTTGTTTTATTGACTGTAGAAGGATGAAAGGCAAAGTGCACCGCCGGGGTCAAATCTGTGAACGGGTGAATTGATTCATGAGTCATACTCCGCATAGTTGGGGTGAAACGATGCGCCCGGTACCTTGCAATGAACTCCATAATAAGGGCGACATAAAATGATGAAAAAAACGTGCCGATAACTGAGGGAGCATATAGTTTGTTCTATAAACAAGGTGAAAATGCAACAGGTACAAGAGCTGTTCGATTTTGCATTCATTTTCATGTAGAATAGATGCTTGTCGCGACATAATGAATGCTAATGTAGTTCTAAATGTAGGACTCTGTTAGCCAAGGTTGAGCTGTCACGGTTTCCGACAGCAGCTGCTGTATAAATGCATGTGTGAGCTTCTCTCCTCTCTGGCACTGCTCTCTGATGCGCTCCTCCGTCCACTGATTAACACGCTGATCTGTCTAATGCTCCGCCAGTTAAACGCTCGCCGCTGACATGCGTTGTTAACTTCTGGTCGGTCACTCGTTCGAACCTTGACGAGGTCAATGCAGCTTTCCTAAGACGACTGCATTGTCTTCAATTTGATGATAAAAGCCCCCGCTTTAATGGCGGTTAATGAATAGACTGGGGCATAAAGCTCTCTACATAATACTGGAACTCATAATTCCTGTTCTAGGTGTGAAATACTGAAGGTAAAAGTTTCTATTTAGTGCCAGTGTCCCCACTCCACCTGCAAAGTTGTGATGCCTCCTGCGCTGCAGTAGGGGTAATATGTTACACCCCAACCTTACGAAGGAACAAGCATCGAAAATGCAATAGGTCTCACCTTTGATTAATTTAAAGCCATTTGCTTTCCTAATGGTATTGTATAGCAAAGCAAATGGCTTTAACTTAATGAAAGGCAAGACCTATTGTATTTTCAATGCTTGTTACATTTGCCTCTCTTAAGGTAGCAACAGCAAACAGGAAGGCTTAATCCTCAAGGTGCTGTACAAGGATAGCAATTCAGATACAGAATAATACAGTAGTGTAAAAGCTACGACTCTTCTAGAGACACGGGCTTAATTTAGAGGGCAGTATGGAAAGAAACTCTAAAAATAACTCCATGACTCACTGGCCAGGCCATATATGTGATTTGCTCCCCCTACGCTCATCTCAACCCCACTCTCACCATGCTGCCATTAATGCAGCCCTCGGGCAGACCATCGTTTGTAGCCCTCTGGAAAATGTTTGCGGGTAACCGTGCCCTAGAGGGTCAGTGGGTATTGCCCTACTAGTAATATCTGCCAGTAGCGCAGTTACCATTTCCTAATAGCAACCAATAATGAGGCAGGACCATACCATATGATAAAAGTCCAACTCCAAGGTCGATCAACAAGGAAACCCGGGGGGGTCACTATCTGGAATATGTGGTTGATGTGCACAGGTATCAGATATGTCTGGTGTAAGTAGTTAAATTGAGTGAACTTTAGCCGAGGATTTCTGGATATTGTGCACATCTGTTCAAGTGTTGAGTCTTGTTGCCTGTCCTCGAGTTCCTGGCCAATTACAGTTGGGGCGGCTTTAGAGCTGTTGGTGCCTGGTGCAACAATAGGTTTTGGTGCCACATGCCCTCCCAAATCCCCCCAAAGGCCAACTCCTCGGATTCCCTCATGACCACTAGGTAAAAGTGCCCCTTATCTCTCCATAGCTCCTTTCTACCATACATTAATTTGTTTTAAAGCACTGGTAAAAGCTAACTTTACTAATAAGAAAGTGTATCTACCAAAACAAACTTTTGCACAATATTAGGAATAGATTGTGAAAGACTGAATAAAAAACAGAACGTCCTAACCTATTTTATGCAGTTTGCATGCAGCTCTTTGATGACAGTTCGTAACAGTCACTGTTCTATATTAGGGTTGTATCTTATGAACTGTGGTGAAAAAAGGATCTCTGGGACAAGAGCAGTAACCAACTCAGCTGGGGAACAACAGAGCTACTCAGAAAATAGGCAGGCAAAGGTATTATGACTTCAAGTTATCCTTAAAAATGCAGAAAACTCATTCAAGGCAGCAATGGAGAAAGCTACTCGCACAAAGAACAACTATAGTAAAAACAGTGGTCGCGTATATTCCACTGGCCTATGCAAAACACATACAATAACTAAAAATAGGTGCAACATTTTGAGAAGGTACGGTACAAGAACCCAAAGTAGAATTGGTCCTCAATGCAAACTCACAAGAGGTATAATAGATATAGGAGCAGGACAAGCTTCCCTCACAGGTAGGGCTCAGGCAACAACAGTACAAGCTCAGCTCGCCAATACAGCAAGATAAATCGCACACCGTCGGAATAGCATAGGCAGCAGCATGAAAGCAGAAAAGGTACAACAGATACGTCAGTCTTGTATGATGGGGTGTCAATAACCAACACACAGTGTGAAACAAGAATTTAAACCAAATGTTAGTATTTAACTCATGATAACATTTTTGGGAACACAGAAACCATACGCTGACAGCAGTTCTCTTGACTTTTAATAGTACTGTGCATTACTTCAGCTGAGTTTGGACTTGAGGAACCCTTGAGATTCCGTAAGATGTTTATAGTCTCTTTAATGTTGGTGACATGAATCACCCACACATGTAGATACTTACTGCATAGACACCTATGTAAATTCCACCATATGGTAAAATCAAGGCCTAGTAAACTACTATAGCGTAAGAAGCAAATAGTAGTATTTAAGAAAATTGCAGTCCGTCAACCAGCAGCGCTTTGCATTAGAACAGTTTCAGGCAGGTGCTCACACCGAAATGAAATTTCTCCAACTGTGTTAACAAAGCGCAATTCTTTCTGGTCTCCCGAACAAAACCGCCCGCACATGTCGTTTCAGGGACTAGAACAGAGTGTAAATCTCTGGTGCTTTCCTGTGTATGTCACTGTTCTTACATTTATCAAACTTGAAAGTTGTCTAGAAGATCTGAGCATGCCATCATCATCATGCACCGCTCGTCTCTTGAGGCTTGCGACTCTTACTGATCATGAAGAAAGTCAGACTTCTTCAAACTGAGACCTATCTGAAAGCATTCTTGTGCATTTCAGTTCTCCAGCCACTGGGCGCCCATCTTGCTCCTAGACACTCCCATAGAGAAACATGCAAGGCTCTTGTCTACGTTTTTGCATCATTACCCGCTGCATTTTGCTTGACCTATTTGTTGAAATATGGAAAAAAACTAAAAAGTCACCATAGCAATTTATCATCATCTGGAGCAAGTTTTTCTTCTGCAATCAAATTTCTGTGATTTTGTATTGCTTTTGGCACGCTATTCATATAAATTCAATGTAATTTTGTACTGCATTGTCTATTTTCTACTATCTGTAGAACGCACTGTTGACCTTGCAAGCATTTGAAATCCATCAAATGAAAATTATAGCTTGACAAAATGAACTAGTCCAACTGATGGGATTAGTACTAGAAACAGATCTCAAACTATGGAATGTTTAAATAATTGTTACCTGTGATCTGATTTGTGCAGCTTTCTTTGGGTCGACCATGCGGACATGTTCGAAGTGTTTTAAGGTATGCTGTCTGTCCTTCTGCTCAGCACGTACATACTTCTTTAGCATATTAAACACATGACGAGGCTATAGGGGAAAAAAAAAACAATTATATTGTAGGTTCTAAACAAAATATTAAACAAATTCAATGCACATAAACTCCAAATAGGGAGACCGACACTGCGGATAAAAAAACACTTTTTGAAAAGATGATTTTACAGATCATGCAATGATTTATTTTTTTTGCTTAAAGTCAGAAGACATAAATAACTATCTTTTAGTCTCATTTTAATAGTGTCTCGTAATCCCACATTTTATGTTTCAAATGTTAATACCATTAACGAGGGTCATCTTATGTTTGAAAAACATTTTCTGTTCTACAGATTATCATGGTGAGCCAAAGTAGAACTTGGCGCAGTCGTATATGAATCTAAAGTTGATAGTCAATTCTACCACACTGACTTCTTTTTTTTAAATTAACAAAAACTGACTTTGTGGGTGCCATTTACATCTGCAGATCCCACTTTAGAGCTGAAAATTTAATAGAAACAAAAACGAATGCTAGGACTGCTACCAACATCTTAAGACTGCGAACGCTGAGACGCGGTATTTCCTGCTTGTGAGTGGCACTGAAGCCTGCTGCTGCTTTTATGTTGACGCTCGTTGTGTGCTTTTTTAACAGCTACAATCGTTTCTAAAATAAATATTTTCCCTGAACTTCACCTTATTTACCTTGACTCAGCGGTGTCCGCCTGTCAGAGCGGGTCCGCTGCACCTTTTGGGGTCAGCCTGCTAGTTGTCTTTGCGCTGCCACATGACTGCCTATAAAACGCCACAGTGGCACGACCGCGTAGCGGATGCGGCCCCGGCACGCCGAAGGCAAGCCCGTATGCGCCCGTCCGCGCACCGGCCACGCACAGCGCCAGCCCGGTCTGCTAAACCATCCCTTATGTACTCAAGTGCTGTATTACGGGAAATTGGTGTGCAGGGAGGGGGCCATGGGAAGTTCAAATTGGAAGACACGGCTGGGGTAGTCGCCGACTTCCTTAAAAGGGACACCTTAAAATGTAGTCTGCTTAATGTTAGGTTCCTATGTAAGCATTACACAGAAACGCAGCTTGTTTCTGACTGAGACCTGGACTCATCCAGGGTCCGATTTGGAGTTGGGCCTGGCGTGTCCTCAGGGCTATAAAACCTTTCATAAACCACGTCCTTGCGGTAGGGGTGGTGGGGTAGGAATAATTTTTAAAGAGGCGTGGGATCTCTCCCCTGTTGATATCGATGGGGTCAATGGGATTGAGTTTCTGGGCTTTGCCCTTAAAGATCAAGGGAGCCAGGTGCTCACCGGCATTATCGGTTATAGGCCCCCGGGGGTGGCAAGTCTACCCCAACAGAAAAATATGTTTGATGTCTTTAGTAATATGGCTCTCTCCCATGCTAGACTCCTTATCCTGGGGGATTTTAATCTGAAGGCGAACGGGAGCCTGGACTCAGGATATGAAAATCTCTTACAATCTTGTAGGGACCTACATCTCTCGCAATGGGTGACAGAGCCTACACACACGGGGGCATGTACTGGATCTAATTTTTGCTAGGGAAGATTCGATGAAAGTGATGAATACTCTGCCGGTCGGTCGGTCCAACACCTGATTAATTCTGAGATGTTTAAAATTAGACAGATCGGCCCTATCCTGAAGGAAAAAAGGAGCTTTCTTAGTAGGGACTGGAAAGGTCTCCTGAGAAAAGCTTGCACCTCCCCAGTAATTCACCTTGGAGGTTCCTTTGACCCTAGGAAACAGGTGGATAACTATGCTACCCTCTGTTCACTCAACCGGGTTGTTCCCCAAAAATTGGTTAAAAAAAGTAGGTAAACCCTCTGCCCCTTGGTATAACGCTGAACTGCAAGAATTAAAACTTGGATGTAGACAGGCAGAACGGCATTGGAGGAAGGGGTATCTTGACAAAGACAAGGTTGCCTGGAAGGAGACTATACTCATTTATAGGAAACATATTGCCACTGCTAAAGCTGAATGTTTTGCATATGCTATCCTGAAGGCCCCTAATAGCACTAAGAGTGTGTTTAAAATCATGAATGATATCATCAGCCCTGCCTGCACAGGAAATAAGATCCACCCCAGGCAAGAACTGTGTGACAACTTGGCTGTCTTTTTTTAGGACAAGATCTGCAAAATTATCAGTGGTTTTGTAGTGGATAGCACGGACTCCGGGGCTGGTGGTCTCCCACAGAATATGAAAGAGGGATGGACCGGGGGGAGTAAGAAACTGGGTCAGAGGCCCCTTCTTGACCACTTTGGTATGCAGTCGTGGAAGACTTCAAAAAGTGGCACTAGGGGTCTCCTCTGGTTCACCCCTGGACTCTCTCTCCCCCATAGAGTTTGGAAAGCGCTGGGCGCTGAACTATTCCCTTTGCTAAGGCAGTTATGTAGCCAAACCATATGCAGCGGGACTGTCCCGCCCTGCTGGAAACAGGCAGTTGTCTCTCCTCTATTGAAAAACCCTTCACTTTACCCAGCCTGCTTAAAAAATTACAGGCCCATCTCTCTCCTTCCTTACCCGGTGAATATCATTGAGTGATTGGTAAGCAAGGAGCTCTCGCAGTTTCTGGAGGTAAATGATTTATTGGAGGATGTGCAATTTGGCTTCCGCCCAGCGCACAGGACTGAGACCGCCCTACTAACAGTGTTGGACGATCTTCGGATGTGTGCAGACACGTGTCATTCGGCTATATTGATCTTGCTGGACCCGTCTGCCACAGTCGATCATAAGGTCCTCATGAAACGGCTGGAACAAGTGGGGGTTGTGGGATTGGCGCAAAAGTGGCTGCATTCTTATCTGTCAGACAGATGTCAGGCAGTGGCCCTTCCCCCCCTTTCGCTCAAAGTTCACCAAGATACGCTATGGGGTCCCACAGAGATCTGCGATCAGCCCCATACTATTTAATGCCTATATGCGTCCCTTGGTGGACGTCATTAAATCTTATGATATAGGCTTGGTGAACTATGCTGATGACTTTCACTGGAGGGTGATCAATCAACCACGTTACATAACTTCCATGCCTGTATGCTGGATGTGGTACTTTGGTTGAGAAACAACACACTGCAATTTAACGCAGAAAAAAACAGAGATCCTATGTATTGGAGATGGGAGAGTGCCTTATTCTCTCACTGTGGACTTCTGGCCCATTCCTGCTGACCCTCCTCTAGTACCGTCCAAGACGGTCCACAATCTGGGGATCTGTTTAAATGAGAAGTTGACCTTGGAAACGCATGTTAACAAGGCCGTTGGGAGCTGCTTCTCCCTTATCAGGGCCCTTTGGAAAATTCTTCCCATGCTTCTGAATCAGGCACGCGCACTGGTAGTCAGGAGCGTCATTATGAGCAGACTAGATTACTCCAATGCGTTACTGCTGGAATCCCCAAAGTATTTAATTTGGAGATTACAAAGAATCCAGAATGCGGCAGCTAAGCTGGCCTTGATGAGACCTCGCCAGTCTTCTGCCTCCGAGGCCCTGGCGGAGCTCCATTAGCTCCCTGTTTTGCAGAGAATTCATTTTAAATCCCTCTGTGTCGTGTTTAAGGCACTGCATGGACTGGGGCCCTTACCGTTGCAGAAAAAATTCAGCTGGTATGCTCCTACTCGGTGTCTTCGATCATCCTCGGCCAACCTGGTGAAGGTACCACCGACTAAAAGAGCTAGACTAGGGGGACGAGCCTTTAGTGTTGCTGCAGCAAGGCTTTGGAACAGTATACCCATGGAGCTGCGGCAAATGAATGATCTATTGCCATTTAGAAGGAAAATAAAGACCTGGCTCTATCCTAGAGCATCAGGCTAACCTACTCCCTTGTCACAAATCTCCCGTCTCACAGCACCAGGATACCCGCTGGGTCACAGTGCACTATACAAGAAGTGCCTACATTACATTACATTACGCAGCTAGTACCAGTGCATGATGGACTTGCATTTCCTGTTCCCAAAGCACACTGAACACGTTCTTCAGGTGTTGTCTGTTGGCTCGTGGGCATAGGCGAAAGGTGCGGGCCATCTATGCAGGGCCTGGTGTGCATGGTTGAAGATCATAGGCCGTGGGTGATAGGGGCATTGAGGCGGACATAGGCCCGGACCTTCACCTAGAGTTTGCGTTTTAGTGGGTTCAGTGGACATAGCGGCAGGGCAGAGGGCCAGGTTTTTACCTACAGTGTGCAGTTCAGTGAGTTTTCTGGGCATGGTACCTGGGTGCAAGGCATGGCCAAAAAGTCATAACCCAAGGCTTAAAGTCAGCTGTCGAACCCGGAAATGAACACTAAAAACAACTAATGGGAAGGTATGGTTATTTACTTGGATGAAGAATAATGTTGAGGCCACGAGCAGAGCAATGAACGAGGTACCAGCTGCACTGCTCACCATTCCGGACAAATTCCAGTGTTTTTTAGGGTTTGATTAAACTTTTGGAGAAAGTTTATGTTTATTTAGGGACATCAATATTGCTCTTCTATGCCATGAATTACTCGCATTTGTGTCGCCTTATAAATGGTACAAACAAAATCTTTTTAAATTGTTGACCGCTCTGTTACATGTCAAGATAGGTCAATAAACCTAGCTTTGCACACTTTTGCAATGCTAGCGCTGACCAGGGTTTCCACTTCCAGACTGCCATAAGGCAAATTGCTGATTATCAGTTTAAACTTTAGTGGCTTCTGGTAGACTGTATTAGGAGGAGGAGCAGGGATGAAAACGTGAAAGAATGCAGAAACCTTTGTGGCAATAGCTTGGCATCCTACCCCAGAGAGAGTTCCGATTGATAAATATCACAAGACATCCGAGGTCATAAATTTAGCCAAGGTGCTCAAGAACTGAAACTCTGACTTCTCACCTATTGAGCAGGAATGCAAATGTAGTACTTGGAATTTGTCTTCCTGAACTGCGAATAGGCCACAGAAGACTATGTTGTCTAAGCCTAAGGAGAGTGGAGCCATCTTTATTCATTATTTTATTTTTATTATTTGTGTAGATCGCAAAATGTAAACCTCAGGTGGGGTGACATATGAGGAAGGATGTCAAAGATGCTTAAAGGCTTTCTGGGTCACTTGGCACACCAGAGCAGGGACATAAGCTGCCACAACTGAGGGAGCATCGGTAGGTTACAAATCTTGTCTGAGGGGGATAGAGCGGATAGGTCTTGTGTTGTCAGGAGGAGTTGTCTGGACCCTCAAAGGGATTCTGTATCATTAACTGCTTGTTTCAGACTGCAAGTGATTCCTCCTTATGCCATGCCTAAGAATGGGAGCCAATGAATAGTATCGCTGAATTGAGGACTGAAGAGAACTTGATGCCCTGTCTGTAGACAACTAACTGTCCGCATCAGTTGCAGACACTGATATGAGGAAAATCTCAATTTAACCTCATGCTTTTCTACAGTGAACAATGCTTCCCATTAACTACAGTTTTACAAACAGGAAAGCTAAGGGAGTGACCAATGGTAGAGTTTGACCGAGTTACACATTGGATACATGTTTGCGGGTTTAGAAGTAGTAAAATAATTAGGAGTTTAAACCACCGTCCCTCCCATTCAGCAGTGTCTGAAGAGGACACATTACCCCTTTCTTACTAGTCACTGGGCAACCTCTGGCATGCTTAAAACCCTGGGATTACACCTAGAGAACATCTTGAATCAGGCTTTGGTACAATGTGGCTTCTAGATTGCAGCAGAGAAAACTCTGTCATGAGTCAACTGATGCACATCCGACTCGACCCGTATACAGAAACAATGATACAAACACACTTAATGAGATTTGCAAGACGGGCTCAACATAATGTCTAGGGACTTGTAAAATTGAAGACATTCTAAGCTGGGACAGAGAGGCCTCCACAAGCATATGTGCTCCAAACTGCTGTAGCATCCCGTAGGGCAGGGTTCTCCAAAGTCAGTCCAGGAGGGCCGGATCCATTCCAGAATTTAAGATAAATAGATTTATCTAAATGGGTATATGCTAAAAATCTTCCAAAGATCCGGTGCTCCAGGACATACTTTGGTGAATTCGGCCATACGGCAGAACGATAAAAGTTGAGAACTAACTTAATAAACTAGCCGTATTTCACTGTGCCATTCCAGTGTGTTCAGGTTTGGGACATTACAGAGAAAAAGCCGTCGACAAAGGCAAAGGGGTTAGTTGTTTAGGCAAATCTGTGCAGAAGGGCTATAAAATGGTTCACATTTGTGTTTTCAATTGCTTGTTGCTTACTGATTGGACAGAGCTCAAGGCGGTATGGTCATGAAATTAATGCTTTTCCCACAGGCCCAGGTATACACATCCACTGTCTTGTCGTGATACATCACAGCAAAAAAAAAAAACTGCTAATATAGCCATCAAATTAAATTCATTTGTAGATTCAGACGGGCTTTTACTGACTTATTTCTGCATAATCCTCCTGCTCCATTACAGTTACACTTGCACTGTCACTGGAAAGGATTTAGAATAGTTCAGATTTCTGTTCCACTTTTTAACAATGTAACAGCAAGAAAATGTACTCTGGGTCTGCTTTTTTTCATGACCAAAAGGATAATGGGACTATTTTAGGATCACAGTTCCTCCTTGAGGTTCTGAATCTAGTTACACCATTCTTACAAAAACATGGATTCGCCCTGAATGTACTGGGGATGTGTCATGAAAAGCAAATTTCCTTGGTTTCCATGTTTGGATTTGCCATTCATCAGTAGAACTAAAGAACGGTTAAGAATTTCACACAAAAATGGTAGGTTGTCTTTGTACAAAAGTGGAGAGATCATAGATGTCAATTCAGTAATATTTGCTGCCACATGTATCCCTGCCACTGACGCCCCCAACCCTCCCGTGCACATCAGGTCCAACCTTTGCTATCGTTTGTCTCCGGGATCAGGAAGGCACCCGTGGCAGGGAAGAGGGCCACAAGACCCACGTGGACTTCCTGGTTTCCTCCCATTGTCTTGTCCAGTACCCTCTAGTAGTAAATGATTGGATGCTGAAATTTGAGGGCAGGACAAGGGGCCAACCTTCTCATGTCCTTCAGGGGCAGTGTGGGTCAAAAGGATATTTGATGGCACACAGGCACGCAACGCCCATTGGGCTCAAAGGGCTTCAGCCCCTCTCCCCCTCCCTGTCGTGTGTGTCAGCCCAGTTGAGACAGCTTCCTGGGCACACAGTTTTTGAGCTGCTGTAGGCTAGCTGGTCTGGCGTCTGTCTTATTGCAGCAGCACCGAGTACCTCACAGGTTTTTAAAAGACCATTTACTTGTTAACGAGGCTTTGTTGTTTTTCACCTCTTCTTAGAGCCCCTGCATCTCCTCTCTGCCTATTGCTGCTAGAATCAGCCCCCTCCACCCTCCGAAATATTTAATAGCCCCCCCTCCCCCCCAACCCGAAATGTAGCTTTAATTGTACCTCTGATGGGACATCACGGTAAAGCAAACCAGACAGTATGACAATTACTTGCATATTTCAAGGACCTCAAACAGAGCACCTACCCGTGCGGGGTCAGCCTGGAGAGCGGTGATGTAGTTTTCCAGGGCAACGCGACGACGGTCGTTCAGCATGGCTTCTATCCGGGCCATGTGCGTCTCGACCAGCTGCTGTCGCTCGTTTGCGGCTTCCTGCTCCAGAGCTTCCACCTTTTCCTGAAAGTGCTGCAATGCAAAAGAAAGAAGATTTTTAATACAAAGAGAAAAGGTGCATTAGGACTACCTTGATTTTAAGAAAAGAGGTCAGGCAAGGTAAATGATCTGTCTCCAGTATTAAAGTTCTCCATCGGGATCCTCCCTGAACCACCGTGCTCTGAAAGTCAAGGAAGTTGCTTCATGGCACTCAATTTCTTATGCGTCTAATCCATCATACATTTGTCCCAGTCAGCATGAGGGGAAGACTCTGGGGGGCTGCAGAAATAATCAATAGCTGCGCCTCGTTTTATTTCTAGGCCATGATTAAGGTAATCAGTCTCTAAATAGAAATGGCCTTTATCTCTTTCATTCGCTCTCTGCCTCTCGGTGTTGGAATAATCACGGGTTGTGCAGAGCACATTACTAGATAAAAAAAACTCATTAGGCACTGGAATTAAAAGATGTGGGAACATCACCAACTCCGAGGTACCAGGAACAGACTCCGCACTTGTGGTAGGAAGGACAACACACTGTTTACACAGCTGGCTACTTCAGCCCACTCCCACTGCATGGGCGCACAAAAAACCCACAAAACAATGTCCTCTGCTTAAGAATGATTTATGGCTGTGGGAGGGGATCAGCACAGTTCACGTTGGAAACGCATTTCAATTAATTGCGCCCTCCTCAATACCCTCCCCCTCCTGCCTGTTGCATAATTATGCTTGAATTAATGACAGCTACCCGGGCATCCCTCAGAGGTGTTGGGGGCTGGCAGAGCTAGGACAGTGCTGCAAAGTTTCCCAAAGCTGCAGAAAAGCCGGAGGAGTTCAGCGGGGGCCTAATGACAGATTTTTGCGGGAATCTTCAACGCGTGTCTTGCTAGAGACTTTTTTTTTTGCAAGGTTCACATTGAGGGCACTCTGGCGAGACGCTAGAACCAGCAATTTACAGTTTGACATCCTGTTTAATAATGAAGGTAGCAGTTTGCAGATTATAAGGTTGTTGTCCTTCTCCTTTTAGCTCCCAATCGCTCACCCCAAAAACCTTTTTATGGTCTGGCTTGATAGAGCAGTGATGTAGGGAAATAGGAACATTTTATAGACCCAAGTATAAAATCCCAAACCCCAATACAAACATTTCTGGGAAGGAATAGTTTTAAACCTGTGTCAGTAGTAAGCCTACCCTGGCTAATACATAGAAGTGCTAAAAAAGAGAACACTTGGTTCTGCAGAAATACATCAGGCACAGTGCACATTAGTTTTAGGAAATAAACATAAAATGTTGCATGGTCAATTTAGCTGCACTGAAACACAAATAGATTATATTTCTTTGCAGACAATCTTGACAGGGCATCATTAATTACTATAGATGCAACAGAAAAGGTAACCACATTCCTATCTGTTAAACAAGGAGCGGCCGACAGTAGAAACAGTTTTTGCTCTGTCATTGAGCACAGGGTGTAAACAATTTTGGATTGTCGCTAGACAATTATGTGAGCATGTGGATTTGAGTGAAGTGGATTGCAATGAGGTGGGTTGGATTACGGTGGGGAGGATTGGATTGGGGCAAATTAGATTGACTGGAGTGAATTGACTGAATGGGTTGGTTTGGATTTGGGTGGGGTGGAATGGATTTAGATGTGTAGGGTGGATTGGAATGGGGTGGATTGGATTTAGGAGGCGTTGCGTGGACTAGATTTAGGTGGTGTTGAGTGGACTGGATTTGAGTGGACTGGGCTGAAATGGGTTGGGTTGGAGTGGGGTGGGGTTGGGTTGGAGTGGGGTGGGGTGGGGTGGTTTGGGATGGAGTGGATTGGGGTGAGGTGGACAGAAGTGGAGTGAGGTGGACTGGAGTGGGTTGGATTGGAGAGGGAAAGTTTGGATTTAAGAGACATGGATTAGATTGAGTGGGGCGTATTGTGGTAGGACGGCTTGGATGAGAGTGGGGCAGACTGTTGAGGATGAGAGCGGGGCAGACCGTTGGGGATGAGAGCGGGGCAGACCGTTGGGGATGAGAGCGGGGCGTATTGGAGTGGGACAGATTGTATTGGAGTGGGACAGATTGTATTGGAGTGGGGCACACTGTTTTGGATTGTAGTGGGGCAGATTGAAGTGGTGCCGATTGTTTTGGATTGGAGGGTGTACGATGTTTTGGACTGGATTGGGCAGATTGTAGTGGGGAAGATAGTTTTGGATTGGAGTGGGGTAGATTTCTTTGGATTGCCGTGGGTCTAAACTGTAATGGAATGGGGAGCCAAAAAACGATAGATTGGGTATGGCCAGACGTGGGTCCCGTGCTCTCCATGCCACTGGAGTCAAGCTAGCCTGGCTGATATGGGGTGATGCTCCGAAACCGATCCCAGGATGCTGGTTTCTGGTCCAGGGAGGACCTGGCCTGGCAGTTCGGGCTGAACTGTTCCCATGGGGAGCATGGTCAAGACGGATTTGTATATGGCTGGGTCTAAACTGGAATGGCATGGGGAGCAAATAAACAATGGATTTAGGGCCAGATCTCTATACTAGGGTGAATGTTTGACAATGATCAGCATTCTGTCCTTCTACTGATCTTTTTGCATTTGGATTGGAGTGGGTCAGGGTGCTTTGGACTGGAGTGGGTCAGGGTGCTTTGGACTAGAGTGGGTCAGGGTGCTTTGGACTAGAGTGGGTCAGGGTGCTTTGGACTAGAGTGGGTCAGGGTGCTTTGGACTAGAGTGGGTCAGGGTGCTTTGGACTAGAGTGGGTCAGGGTGCTTTGGACTAGAGTGGGTCAGGGTGCTTTGGACTAGAGTGGGTCAGGGTGCTTTGGACTAGAGTGGGTCAGAGTGCTTTGGACTAGAGTGGGACAGATTGCTTTGGATAAGAGTGGAGGAGAGTTCATTGTGCATTAATGTGGGGCAAATTGGAGTGGGACAGATTGTTTTGGATTGCAGTGGGGCAGATTGTTCTGGAGCAGATTGTTTTGGATTGAGGCAGATTCTATTGTACTGGAGTGGGGCACATGGTTTTGGATTGGAGTGGGGCAGCTTTTCTGGATTGGAGTGGGGCACATTGTTTTTGATTGGAGTGGGGCACATTGTTTTGGATTGGAGTGGGGCACATTGTTTTGGATTGAGTGGGGCAGCTTTTCTGGATTGGAGTGGGGC
Organism: Triturus cristatus; assembly: GCF_964204655.1. Lineage (NCBI taxonomy): Eukaryota > Metazoa > Chordata > Amphibia > Caudata > Salamandridae > Triturus > Triturus cristatus. The sequence continues at coordinate 1,366,533,368 of NC_140591.1, forward strand.
ACATTGTTTTTGATTGGAGTGGGGCACATTGTTTTGGTTTGGAGTGGGGCAGCTTTTCTGGATTGAGTGGGGCAGCTTTTCTGGATTGAGTGGGGCAGATTGTTTTGGATTGGAGTGGGGCAGATTGTTTTGGATTGGAGTGGGGCAGATTGTTTTGGATTGGTGTGGGGCACATTGTTTTGGATTGGTGTGGGGCAGCTTTTCTGGATTGGAGTGGGGCAGATTGTTTTGGTGTTTTGGATTGAGTGGGGCAGAGTGTTTTGGATTGAGTGGGGCAGAGTGTTTTGGATTGAGTGGGGCAGAGTGTTTTGGATTGAGTGGGGCAGAGTGTTTTGGATTGAGTGGGGCAGAGTGTTTTGGATTGAGTGGGGCAGAGTGTTTTGGATTGAGTGGGGCAGAGTGTTTTGGATTGAGTGGGGCAGAGTGTTTTGGATTGAGTGGGGCAGAGTGCATTTGATTGGAGCGGGCAGAGTTTTTTGGATTGGAGTGGGGCAGAGTGTTTTGGATTGGAGTGGGGCAGAGTGTTTTGGATTAGAGTGGGGCAGAGTGTTTTGGATTAGAGTGGGGCAGATTGTTTTGGATTGAGTGGGGCAGATGGTTTTGGATTGAGTGGGGCAGCTTTTCTGGATTGGAGTGGGGCAGATTGTCTTGGAGTGGGGAAAATTGTTTTGGACTGCTTGATTGAAGTGGGGCAGATTGTTTTGGAGTGGGGCATGGTGGGTTGGGAGGATTAGTGAGTGGTGCATTGTAGTAGATTTGGGGTGAGTGGGGTGGACTGGATTGGTCAGTGGTTGATTGGATTGAATGGTGTGGACTGGATTGAGTGGATTGGTGTGAGGTGGGCTGCACTGGCATGGATTGAAGTAGGGCAGATTGGATTGCAGTGGAGTGGTTTGGGGTGTACTGCACTGCATAATTTCGAAAATAACATAGGAAACAATGTCGTTTTGCAATACATAAAACAAGATCATTGTCATTTTTTAAGAACAGTGCCTACAAGCAAAAACAAAACAATACTCGAGTGATAGAAGAATTGGCAAAATAAAGGAAAGTTAACAATAAAAAATAAAACTTAGCAATTTTGTTTGTCTTGCTGGGCACGTTTTTGCCAGCCACAGGCCTACTGTTTGCTGGGCACTGGAAATTAAGGAACAAGAAGTACTTCAATCACGTTGGGAACAGTGGATGGGCATTGATTAAGCTGAATCAGTCAGTGCTTGGGCCGAGCTCCACACAAAGGAAAGGAAATTTTAGGCCTGCAGTGACCAGTTACAAGGCTGTAGAGAAGAGTGCCATGCAATTCAACAAATTGTAAGCAACAGGGCGGGATCCCAGCCCTATTTGCTAACAGCCGCGACACACAAGTGATTGGCATGACTCAACCCTGATGAAATGCATTCTCTAATCTGGCAGCCTGAGAAGGCGAATAATGGAAGAACTGCTCTGCATCAAATGTGAACATATGGTTATGACAGTGAAGGCAAGTGGTCCTTTATTATTAATTCACTGCACCAGTCTGCATGAAAAAACCACCATAGTAAAGATGGAAATAAAATGCAGGAAGCAAACAATGAGACCTAAACTGCACATCATTGCCTACCAGCTCCAAATCCTTTAAAGTAACAAGATGAGGGCTACCGAACAGGTTCACTCCCTTGCTACTTAAAAATTAAAATATTCATCATTGTTTTGTTGTCAAATAAAAAATAGAGATGGAAGGCACATCAGTTTACCTGCAAATAAGCCCTGCAAAAAAATGGCCTTAGTTCAGGAACTACTGTACTTTATTTATAAAAACCTCCCTGCCTCGTGCTCAGAGAACCGGTGGTATACTGTACAAACAGTGCTAAAAGATTTAAAAAACAAAAATGCAAGGAATACGATGGACATTCGGTACATTGACCCTGAGAAAATGTTTTACTCTTAAGAACACACAAAATGTTGCTTTCATACTTAATAAATGCATAAGGGTCCACAGCTTCTTGTATCTTTTAAGCAGCAAAAAAACCCTGAAAATCTGTCAGCTCTACACATACCACCACTTATGTCTCTTTCAAGGAAAAGATCAAGGCGGTATATTCACAGAAAAAATAGTGTTCTGTATAACTATGGCTTTGTGGTTTTAGAACCAACCCTTCAGCTCATCGACACCGGGGCGCCCCACAGGGAAACGAAAAATCTGCAACTGACTGAACTGCCAGACAAAGCCTAGAAGGTAACACATACCCAGCATGCCACTGCAGGCCCAAATCAGATTATGTTTCAACCCCTCCCCAGATTTATGTGGGCTGATTCGGGTTCTTAGAACTAATCACATTAGCGCGTGGCAGGCTTAACCAGGCCTCTTCCAGATTCATGTAGCCAGTGATGCTGAGCGATGCTAGTGGCTGGGTTAATGGCGGGAAATAGTGGGCTTTTACTTATGTCATGGGTAGTGTGAAAGGTCGGTGATGGGCGGAAGAATCATGGAAGAGTCTTGCTTCGACTTAGAGCAGATATTCATAGTTTATAATCTGTCTAAGGAGAAACAGGGCTTTGTAATTAACAATTTGTCTGAAGCGTGAATTAAATAACCTTAAAAAAAAAAACTTTAAAATCATGGCAAAAAGTAGAGAAAAGATCCGTCTTAACAGCCTATAAAGGAAGGAATTCCTGCAAGGAGCTTGGTGCATTATAACAAGGTCACACAGCATCTGGTAGTCACCTTGGCCCCTACATTCAGACTGCACTGACCAATTAAAATGTTATAAAAAAAAAAATCGAAATGAAGAATTAATAATAATACTTGAATTTGTATGTGTCTCTAGGCACTGTCCACAGGCACAGGGAGATTGCGTGATTTGCCCAGAATCACAGTATGTTGAGCCGATGCAGAGATTCGAACGTGGATTTCCCAGCTCCGAAGTCAGCAGCTCTGGCCGCTACACCACACCCTCTTCCACAAGAATTATATGACAACCAGACAATGAACACTAATTCTGTTACGGCTGCAAGCTCATTGAGGCAAATACATTGGTCTGTCATTTTCCTGACTGCAAACAGGTAAGTGCTCAATGTGCAGAGTCACAGAAATGCAGTTTATTACATACGCCGACCGATGAAGTTTAACAGTAAATCCAGATTTGAAAGAATCCCTTTGGGAATCCTTTTGAGTCTTATATCAAACAGGGGATTTGGATACAATCTAATGTGCCGACCGCTGGCTGGGCCTCTACCCAACCTCCTTTTGTAATAGAAAGGCTCTGCCAGTCGTCTCAGTATTGGGAAACCTGTTTGGGCACAAGTTGCAATAACCAGTTTATCGGAACAGCAGAAATCCTTTCACAAAGAGATTACAGTATTTTGCGATACCTACAGAGCAGAAATGCCTGGCCTTGAAAAAGCCAGTACAATGAGTGACATCTCAGTGGAATGGTTTCTAATGAACCAGCAGAGAGAAAAGTCAAAGAATGCATATCCTAATAAGGAGAAAGGGCTGCGGCTTGAGCGTTACAACCATTAACTGGGTGTGGGAAAATCAAAGCCAGAAACAACAAAAAGGAAATAAGCAATGGAGCCAGAGGTGCTCGAACTATGGCGGCAACAACAGGAAGGAGGGGGTTGAGTGGAGACGCAATAAAATATAGGTGCTGAAGCTGAACATGCACCCACATTGTAACATGAGCAGGAAAGAAATAAAAAAACAGTCCCCCAGACGAACAGATAGACAACCAAATAAAGATACAGTACTTGGTCCCTGCCCCGTGAAAGCAAACAAACGAAAAAAAGGTGGAACAAAGAGGAAGAATTGACCACTAGCAAGCCAGGCTCTGTAAAGGACACTAAAACAAACACATGAAAAGCAGTGGGCAGGCTGTTAGCCCACAACCTTAATACAACAGGCCCTGAAGCTCGAGCTAAAAAGTGTTTGTCCTCCACGCAGCTGTAATCATTTTGTTTATTTATCCAGGTCAGTAAGCTGGAACTTTCGGTGGCACACACATGACATTGGAATGCGAGTAAAGTATCTTAGATAACTAGATAAGGAATGCTGTTTTTCTCTGGCAGCATTTGAGATAAGAGGAGGGCAGTCATTACGCTAAATGGTTTTTGAGTCTGGTTCACAATTCAAATGTTACTTGAATTGTTAATCTACACCAACATTATTCTACAGTTCTATGCTTCTACACACATCTGTTCTCATGCTATTTACTTGTAATGCTTCACAGTATCATACATTCCTTTAAAGCCAGACCTTTTGGCATTGCCAATGCTTGTTCGGTCTATACGACAATCCTTTTGTGAATCGTGCTTATCTTTTGTAGGAACTAATGTTTGGCTTCCAAGGACAGTGCCCTGGCAAGGCTGAACGGTTCATCCATCTGTGACAGATTGTGGGGGCTTGTAACACACAGCTTCCCATGCAGTGCTTTAACATAGCTCTAATATTATGATATTTTAAAAGTATGTGCCACAGGCTACGCGGCTTGGGTCCATAGTATCATCTCTATACAACAATGGCTACTTCTTTGCTGGTAATATATTTAGAACTGAGAGCCCCTGAGCACAAGAGGTACTGTGCTGTAAAAGGTCCAGTTAAGTGACCGCTGTAACCATGACTCTACTCTTGCGACAGCGCCCAATGTCCATCTGCTTTCTCATGTGAAAAACATGGCTTAGTCTTGATCAGTTTTTCTATGATCATTTGGAAATGCTCTAATTGAACAAAATCGATTCTACGTAAGTTACATAATGTATGTATTGTTCCCAACAACAACAGATCATGTATGTGTATTTATTTTGCTAGTAATATTAACTTGTTTTTGCTCATTAACAAACTTTGTTTTCAAGTAGTAATATAATGTATCAAGCTGGAAAATAATTGCTTTATTCTTCCGCAAGAGACTAGCATCCAAGAGAACACACTAGACAGATCATTTCATACACTAACACATATGTGCTTTCTAGCAAGCAATTCTGTCACACCTAACAGGACGTGCTGACAAGACATAGCACACAGACCCACAACAGAAAAAAACAGCCTGAAAACCCCTCATACATTTAAAAAAAGCTTGGATTTACCATTTAGTTGGCTATCAACCAGCTCCCAACATTAAAAACCATCAAGGAACGTCACCAAATAACTCCTACAGAATAAACTAGGCAAAAGAGCTCACATGCATTCAACACAGTTCACATACGCCATGTAATTGGCTTTCACAAATAACATACCAGCATTATGTCTCTAACTACAGGGAAAAGGAAAACCGGTTTAACATTCAGGTTGCGTTTGTTCTGATGCCAGTATCATAAAGCCCTGGCACAAGACCTTGAAATTGCACACAACTATCAAGCAGGACAGATTAAGCAATATCCTTTACTTCTTAATCTATCAATAAACCTCATAGTAACAAAGTCCCATAGCTGTGTTCAATAAATGGAGCAGAACACGATAAACATATCCTAGGAACATTTAGACTCTGGTCATTAAAAGGACCACTGAAAACTTTGAGGATGGCACTCAGCCAATCAACAGTGTGGAAACACCACCCTAATGGCTGAGATTGCACAGTAGAAATGTCAGTAACTTAACATGAACATGCTTCTGTGTGATTTCATGATCTCCTCCCCCTCCCCCACCTCCGAGACGCAGGGGTTGGATTTATAACCTTCTGGTTAAAGGACTTCGTTCAATGAACCAACACAAATTAGAGATTCTATTGTACTGCAACCCATTCACAACCCACCAAGTTATACTGTGTGGGTGGTGTTTTCTGGTCACTATTAGTCCCTCTAGATGAGTTCAGGGCACACTCAAAATAGGACTAAGAAACACAGCATAAACCTTTAAAATGTTTATTTCTAAAACCCAGTTCTAGTGCATAAAATATGAAAGGTAACCATCCAAAAGGGGAACATAAATGCAGCCATGCATGACAGCTAGCGAAAGTACCTGACATGATTAGCAATTTTCTAGCATCTTAACACCCTATTGCTAATTCCAAGTACTATGCTAAAATTTAGCAGAAAAATGCCTAAGAATTTAGTTTGTTAAGATGGGTCACACAGCATACCTTTTCACTAAGAAATAGCTGTTTAACTATTCTCTATCACAGCCCTTGCATGGGAATGATTAGCAGTGCCAACTGAAGGACACTTATGCACCACTCTCGGAGCCCTGGAGCAACCCTTGACTGGTGGCTGGTTAGTTGCAGCAAACTGACGTAACATCTGCTTGATAATTCTGTTGCAAAGCCTCTCCCCTTATAGTCAGATACATACTTTTTATAGTATCTGATCGCCGATTAAATCTCACGTTTATAGGTTTGGTGACACTAAAATCCCAACAAGACAAAATAAGTATGGCAATATATACGTAACGTCAATACACATGCAGACATTTAAGTCTTCACTTTAAGAGCCCATAGTAACATGACCGCAACCATTACATAAACAAGCATTTGCAATGCAATAGGTTTCGCATTATCAAAGTTTGAGCTATTGGCATTGCTAAATAATGCAACAGCAATAGCGCAAACTTTAATAATGCGAGACCTATTGCATTGCAAATGCTGGTTTTTCTTTCTTACAAATTTGCTGGGTGGAACCCTGCAGTTTGTGTCAAATTTTGCAAAACTATGGACACTTTTTGTCCTTCTCCTCACAACGTGAACAGAAGAAGACAGTAACATTTCAGGCGATGCAAACTAATTTTGTCGCATATGTGAAAAAATATTGAAAAAAAACTGGTTGCATTTCACTTCCACATTTTACGGGGGGAAAAAGCACCAATGCGTACGTGCAGTCTACATCTCCAACTGAACATAAAATCTTAATTTATTTCCTTGCACTTTTCCAAAGAACACGAAGGCCGGACCTGATCTTTTTAGAAACGAGTGATGAATTGCCCTACCCGTCTACTGGTGCTTCTGTAGAGTAGGAAATATAAGCAGCCAATAGGCTCTCTGCTGTCTGCAGAGGCAACATTGAACTTACGTGTTGGAAGTGTGGGTTGCAGAGCTGTGCAGCTCTCGCCCACTGGTGCAATTTCCCCGTCAATCAAGATAATTTATAAGCTGCAGTGCATCAATCAAGAAGAAAATGTAGAACAAAAGATTTAACAGGGAAAACACAACCAGCTACAAATGTTCGCTCCAGATGAAATGTAAACTGAGCACAAAATAATCTCAGCCTCATAAGAAATGAAGTACTGAGTAGCAGGATTGAGGAAACTTAAAGCTCCTCAGCCTAGACGCACATCTCTTCACAGTTTGACTAACAGATGAATATACCTGCCTCTTAGTTTCACCCATTACACTACATGGGCGCTGTAGATGTGTGAAATCTGTAAAACCTAGTCTCCACGAACCCTTCCCCTGTAGACGATCAAGGTATCACCCAAGGCCCCAAGGGGAGACCGTAAGAAAACCAGGCCAGTAGATCAAATGTATTAACTCTGGACACAAAGGTAATAGAGCTGTATTGAGGATGTAGTTGAATTTAAATATTCTGGGAAGGAGACAGCTTCCAGATGGATCTGCCTGCTTACCTTCTGGTCTTACACCACCCTTGATGGTTATTTACCGACTTGCACTAACTAGATTACAAGCACGGAATCAAAACGAGTGGTGCGCGCGCACCACAGAGGAGAGGGGGGCGGGAATCGAAACCAGTGGTGTGCGCGCACCACAGAGGAGCGGGGGCGAGGGAGCGCGGCAGCTAGGCGAACGGGCGCTGCTGCGCATACTAGACACCGATGGGAATGGGTGGAGCAAAGGCGAGACATGCGCCCACCTTTGCCCAATTGCGTGCCTTATTTTAACAAAAAAACACGCTAAAGCCAATTGAAGCCGGCGACATGAGGTCTCGCGCTGCGCGAGCTCTGCTGCGCACTGCAATACTAGGCGCGAGACCTAAAAACTAATGTCAGCCTTGATAGGAAACAAACATAATGCTAGCACTTCTGTGCGTGTCTAAACTTCACACTTTCTAATAGAAAGATGAGAGTCTGTGGGCAAGCACACAATAAAACTAGAAGAAATTTAAACTGGCCTTGTCACAGTGTTCATGACATTGAAAAGCTAGTTGAAAACAGGGTAGAGACATTCTGATATCTATTAGGGGAGGCGTTGTGTAGTGCAGTTATAAACACCTTTCCTGCATATGCAGCACTTTATGCCTGCATGCGAGTGACGAGTTCCCATCTCTGCTACTTTTTCCAATAGTAGCAACAACATCAGAAACGATTCTGCATATCTAGTTTGAGGATCATACTGTTGCAGTATGTGATGCATGGTTTCTTGGCATTCAAGCACAATAGTCATTCCATACTAGAATGAAAAGAAAAAGTGGTGAGAGAAGCTCAGTTACACTGGAGTTGTTGTTTCCTTTCAATTTCTGTGGAATGTTATGAATCTATGAAGTGAATATGCTGTGTTGAGCATTCAAATAAAGACACAGTACAGGCCATACTATGCCTATTGGCCGATGCCTTTGCTTGACACTACATGCACCCCTGACACTGGACTGATCCAAAGACTTAACAGGGGGGGGGGGGGGGGGGGGGCAATATTCTGTCCAGAGTTCATGCCAGATGTCACCATTTTGTCAGGTTTAGTTAAGCTATCGCACAACCAGCTCAGACATTGTATTTGCATTTGAATAGTGAATTTAGTTGTGTAATTGTGACTTTGGAAGAACCATGTTGTTAAATGCACAGAGCATCCACGTGCCTCCATGTTAGCAATGTTAAAGCTTCAAAACACTGCATACCTGCCAATATACACAGTGCCACCGTGTGACACACGTCTTCGGCTCCCGACACATGACTTCGGCTCCCATCACACGGTCTCCCGGTGTGGAGCCGATATCACATGGTGACAAGGAAAAAGAGCTGAAAACCACTGTAAATAGTAGTTTTCCAGCACTTTTTCTGAGGCTGTGAACTGCCGAAGACCATTACGGGGTGTGACAAGACTCCAGGACATGGGCACCAGCCTCAGCAAGCTTGTTTTGAGGGGGGAGGAGACAGGAGGGGCTTGTGGGAGGGTGGGGTTCAAAAGTGCCTCGATGATACTTATTACCACGAGGCCCAGCCCTCTCGTCACATAGTGAGGTTGTTCTTTAAGTTAGCAGGTATGCACTAACTGTTCATGTATTATTTCTGGGAATTTCTTTGGTCCATCTCATTTCGGTGTAACAAGCGGACCAGCCATAATCACCATCTTTGCTTAAAAGGTCCCCGATGGATTATAAAATTTGAATTAACTGAATATGCTTTCCCATCTTATCCCCGCCTTCCCCACTGCATGAGCAGCCTGCTTACTTACAGCTGGTACTTCAAGTCTCAAGTACATGAAGAATGTTATCAATTTCATGATCACGAGCTTCGCCTGAGGGTGAAAAAATCAAACAGATGCAAATGGAGAGCAAAGAAATGGCGGGAACGTAATGTTCCTGTTTTTCCATGCGTTGTAACACGGCTGCCAGAAAGTCAGAGAACCATCCCTGACTTCACAATATTCATTTTTAACGCACATAAAACAGTTTTTGATGGGAGATGAGAATTACTGATCTAGCTAAAGTTACAACTTATGGTTTGCCAAGACCACCACCAACCGCAAATGCAGAGAATATTTTTTGCAGCCGGCGGGCCTGGGTATCGCTTTTTCAAGCTTGTTCATTTTGTATCAGGAGCACATGTTTTACCTGGATAACTGCTTTCTTATCAGCCTTAGGCAAGTTCTTTGCTTGGCGCTCTGCTTCTTCCCACTCCCTCATGACCTGAAAAGACAAAACCCAGTGGAATACAAGATTAGCACTTTCACATCCACTTCAACATTTGCAATTACTGCACTGGAACATGCAAAGAGTATCACCAATATTTCACGAAACTACAACGCAGCGTAAAATATATACACATCTGCAAGCAACAACAAAAAGGTGATTTTTTAAAAATGTGTAGGCAACACACTTAATTAGAACGTATGCTGTAGTTAAATTCAGGGTCCAATTTCAATGCAGCTTGCGCTTACCCTTAATTAGAAATGTATTTAAATTTAATTATCTGTTATGTCATTACTGTGCTGGGTTGTATGCATTTTTAGTTTTTGTTTGTTCTCAATTTTAGAATGTGGCGTTTGTCCTTGCATGCGTTTTGCGGATATGTCATCTTGTAAATGTCGTATTGATTAAGATTCATATTAATTTTTGATCATTAACTTGGAGAGACTAGGGTTGGATTAATATATTCTGGTTTGAATGTCTCCACTTTGTCAGCTGCTGCCAATTAATTGTGTTGTGACCTTTACCTTTAACAAAAAATATATATATAGATCACTTGTTTATAATGCTATTATTGGGCTGCATTTGATTAATGTGTGCTCAAATGTGTGAATTTTGAATAGACATGGAGTCACTAGGAGTACCACAGTGAATGCCGAGAGTATACAACCCTGTGTTAAACCGTGGGGCTTGCACTTGTGTTTACCCTGTGTGTGATATGCTGGCGGATGTACATGCATGAGTTTCCAAATGCCTTACAGATGTATACTGCATTAGACAGGTAAAACTGCAACAAGTATGAACAAGCACAAGTTTCCTGACGCTGAAGGGATGCTTATTCGGACCTGGAAACATACTCTTCATTGTGTGTGGTGTGCACATGAGAATGTTCTGATGTCAAGGTCGTAGCTACAAAGCAGTGGTGGCTGGTGAACATGGTGATGTGTAAATTCCATGGTACATTTTTTTTCAGCATTTCCTATCTAAAAAAAAAAAAAAATAGACAAAAACATTTACAGAAACCTCTGAAGCGGTATTCGTGAAGCATTTTCAAAGAATTATTGGTTTGACAACCAAGCCTGGTCCTCAAGAAGGATGTAGGCACCAAGTAAGAGGGCGTTACCCGCAATAAAACTAAAAAGTAAGCAACTCGTGCATTTAGTCAACACATTCTTTTAAAGATTATTAGATCAAAAGCACGTTTTCACTGTAGTTTTCATGATTCCAAAGAAACAATGATCCCCATCAAATATGCCAGGGTTGTCATATCCTATAGTGCTAGCTTGTCAGCTATGCTGGTCAAATGGGACAGGACTCCACAATGTGTCTGCGGTGTTGTACAAATACACTAGGGCAGCTTACTGTGCCTCCCCTGCTGGCTGCGCTATGAACTGCAGAGACGTTGCGACCCAGGGTAAACCTGAAGAGCAGATATGCCCCGAGTGGCTGAAAGGGCTGTTAAGACTTCATGCTCTTTCATTCTGTACTCATTCAAGACAGCCAACAGGAATACCAGCTGTAAATCAGCTATCATGGTGGTATGTAGAAAATATTACAGAACATGTATGCAACGGTTGTAGTACCACTGCATTATGGTTGCAGGTGGCAGATAAAGGAGTCACACAGTGACCATTGCTCCACACACGTGTGACATCAGGTTTAATTACAATTATGGACTATATATATTTTTTTTTTTTAAGTTTTATGTAGCGCAAACTAGACCCGAAGATATCAGCTATCAGAGCGCTTTACATGAGCACCAGCTGCGTTACAGACGGAACCAATAATTTTTGTTGGACACGGGGAGATTAAGTGATTTGCCCAGAATCACAGGATGTTGAGCGTTGTTGCCCGAGACTTGATCCCGGATCCTCAGCTTCAAAGTCAACTGCTCTAGCCGTAAGGCTACATCCTCTCCCCAATTTGTAAACTGTATATCACTATGAGCCTCACTGTTTCTTGGTGCACTATCGGTGGGTATTTGTGGAACAACTGACAAGCACAGATGTGACTCATGACACTACAAACGAATATCCTGTGCATATTCAGAGCACTGTAAATATGCACAACCTAAATATATGAAAATATACACATGCGGCCAGCTTCAGAATGTTCAACTATCCATTGCACTTTCAGCTACCTCCTAAATACATAGGGAAGTCTACTTAAGGATGTACATCCAAGACAGCAACCATAAAGGTAGAGTCCAACCACACATACATATACACACACACACAATCTAGCACACAAGCAAGCCACTCTTTAAAAACAAACATGTGCACCCCTCCAGAATAGAACATCTATATGCCAACCACACAGAACAAACACCCATAAGACAATCAGAAAACCAGACCATGAACAGACATTCTTAAAGTACTCGGACAGATGCTAAACGAACAACAAAACAATCACAAACTAACAACCCAAAAAATGATCTATTTTACACAGGCTAGAGTAAAGTTTGTTAGACGTAATTTTGTGGGCGAAAGAGGAGACATGGGCTATGGGGCCCCAAATGTAGTGGTTGTCAGGCGAGTCTTGAGGCGCGCCCCACTGTGGCTACGAGTAGGACTACTGCAAACCTATCCAAGTACACCACTTTTGTAGTCGACATTCAGGGTAGCAAAGGCAAGCAATCAAAGGCTTCTCAGGAGAAGTCAAGTGGGAGGTAGAGACACAAAATACAGCAACCAATCGGCAAACCCAATAAATCATTGCGATGCCCAACATGGTCGGACTGGGACAGAAAATAGGTTAAACATAATTTAACTGCCGGGTGATGCTGCGACCATCCTTCATTTCATGCATTGCTAAGCAGGGGCCATGCAAAATGGATCCCATTGGTCTTAGGAAACATAACCATGCAGCACACAGTATCACTGTTGTGTGTATGACATACATACTGTACATATGCACACGACGGGCTCACTGGTTGCCAGTGCATGGGAATGGACACCACACACAAAATGAATTTGTAATTTAGTGGTGCTAGTTGGTCAACTCCTTTGAAACAGAAAAAATATCTGGTCAAGGATTAATACAAAAAAAAAAAACAGCAAGCCACCATTCTTTTATGCCAACATCCCAAAACATGGACGGTAATACCATGACATTTCAAAGGGCAAGCGTGGTGCTACCCTCCGAGTCAGAGAAACATTTCTGGACCATGGCATTATTACCATGGACAGACCTAGGGCTCAGTACTCATGCTAGATTAGTGCTATAACTGGGCCAGTAAAATCCAGAACACTAGATTCACATACATAACACCTGCATGACATTCACTAAAATACACATGCATAGTGCTCTTGAGTAACACACCCATTCCCCAACCAGAACAAGCATTGGCATAGCCAATAGGTCTCGCCTTTGGGACCTTATAAGTGTTTAGCCATGCAACAGTTGCATAACTAAATACTTATAAGGTCCCAAAAGCAAGACCTATTGGCTATGCCAAGCGGCAGTGCGGCCGCGAAAGTGATCGCGATCGCGATCATACATCAAAGCGGCCATGCGGCCGCGAAAGTGAAAGTAATTGCGGTAAAGCGCGGCGCGCGCGCCCGCGCACATGCACTGTAGCTTTAGGCTGGCCTGGTAGCACTTTTTAGGTCTCGCCTGACCCAGCGCATGCGCTGGTCTGGCGAGACTTATTGAGAGGGCTCCAAAAAGTGCTACCAGGCCAGCCTAGAGCTGCAGTGCATGTGCGCGGGCGCGCGCGCCTCAATTTACCGAGATTACTTTCACTTTCGCGGCCGCACGGCCGCTTTGATGTTTGATCGCGCTTTTGGGACCTTATAAGTGTTTAGTTATGCAACTGTTGCATGGCTAAACACTTATAAGGTCCCAAAGGCGAGACCTATTGGCTATGCCAATGCTTGTTTGAGCCCTCTCAATAAGTCTCACCAGACCAGCGCATGCGCTGGGTCAGGCGAGACCTAAAAAAGGGCTTAACATCTGTACAAAACCCACTAACTTCTGCACGCGCCCATTAAAAATAACAAATCCTATCGATTCAACATTCTGAAACTTGCAAAGATGCTGAACATTGAACACACATGTAAAACAACATTGTTATGCCATAGAATGAATCATCAATGTGTGTGTGTGTGTGTGTGTATATATACACACACACACAGGCATATATATACACACACACACACACACACACACACACACACACACACATAAAAGGAAAAGTTTAAGATTTTAATAGAAAAAATATTGATCTATTCTTTTTTCAAAAGCAAATGCATCTTATATTTCAAAAACCTATTTTGAATCAGAAAATACAATGCAGCTTCTGAAAATCTCCAGGAATATACTGAACTCCCCTATCAGGAGCGTTCCTGGCTGTGAACGCTGTACACAGCTTCCCATCTGAATTGGAAGGCTTTACATTAACGCAAGCCCTCCATTCGATGCGGAAAAATCCAATCAGTTGTGATGGCATTCTCTCGAACGGTGAAACACACAAGCCTTTTATTTCACAACATTCGCTCATCTGAGATCATGATAGGTCACAGTTTAGGGAGGCGGTGCGAGACTGTAAAGAAATGTCAAACAAAGGTCAGCTTGAACATGGGACCTTTTATCATCGAGAGAACATGGAACTTGCCTGTGGATGCTATTGAGAATCACCCCGGTTACCGGTCCTGAGCAATGCTGAAGGTGAATTCACCAGGGGACCCTCGAGCCAGGCTGCCCATTACGAACGGGAATTACTCCTGGCTTATTTTTTTAATTTGCTCCTTCACGCTCTCTAGTTTAAGCCATTAAAGAAAACAGTGCACTTGTCGAATTGATTAGATTTGCCTGACTTCGGTTCAAGGCGAGAGCATTCTTTCAACTTAATGTGTGTGCCTGGGAAAAACCTCAAGATGTGTGTCTCTAAAGCGAGGAGGAGTGTGTGGAGGAGACCACTCCAGGAAGGAAGGCGATAGACGAGGCATACAACAGCATTAGAAACATTTTTGTTAAGGAAACATTTTTACATATTTACTAACTGTTCTAAATGCACACGCACTTTCCAGGAAGGTGTTATAAGCGATTCACAAATAAACACTATTAACACTTTGGGAAAATGAGACATTGCACTGTTAACAACTCCACTGCAATATAACTGTCCACAATGTCCCAAGCTTCCCTAATGTGGCTAACACAGGTTATTCTCACATGTATCCTAGATGCCCTTGTGTCCACAGGTGACATCTAGGTGTTGCTGGAGTTGCTGTCTGTGCTCATAATAAGGCCTTCATATCATCCAAAATCCACCTGGTCCTTCAAACTATTCAAGCAAGGAGCAATACTCAAATCCATGTAGCGCCTAACATGCCACTTCCCATTATCTGCAATACAGTGTGCATTATTCCAACCTCATCTACATGCCACTAGTTCAAAGCAAGGGCTTCATAGAGGAGTTGTTGACCTCTTTATCCATCTGATACATTCACACGGTCCTCAAGTTCAACTTCCCAGAGAGCTCAAGTAGTAAGGAAACCAGAAATGCCCTCCTCAGTCTGATTCACACACTCCATGACACTCGCTCAACACATTCCACAGGCCACATCCTTCGCACTGTCTTCTTGGCATAACCAAACATTCAGGGCAAACCACTCAGACACCCTGATTGGACCAACGACCCCACCGTCTCCATTAATCAGTTCAGTGACCCAATACAATCAAATCCGAATGAATATATACTTTATTGTATGATTACCTAAAATCATTTACAAATGCAATGCATATTGCGGTCATAGTTAAAAACAATAATAAAAAAAACCTAAAAAGAAAAGACACTTAAAATAAGATAGTATTTAAAAGAGAAAAACATCTAGAGACGTATACATCTGTTGATCAATCAATGCCCTAATATTAGTTCATCTGCTCGGGCTTAGTGTAAGATCACTGATGGCCGTAACGTGCTGTGTTATTAATTGTTCAACGAAAATAGCACAATTCTTGACCATTGGATTAAGCACAGAGTCACTAATGGTGATGTAGATGCTCATCGACAGTCGGCATGTAGATAGGGTTATTTTTCCCGTACATTGAGTTTGACATAGGATCTTTCCAGCAGCGGCAAAAAACTTCCCGGCACGTGCAAGCTCCGTTGGTACTGTCGTAGTATATATATGCGTTAAAGCCTCCTTGCATGTTCTTACTTTATTTAGGTTGAACATTGCCCTTAAGTATTTACGCCTCAGGCTTACCAAGGTTGGACAACAGATGACATGCTCTGCTGATTCTGTGTAGTATTGACACAGGCGACATCCTCCATTTCCAGTTGGTGTGGATTTCCAATGTGCCCTATAATCCTCTATTGGTAGGGTTAGCAGCCTGGTCTTCAGAACATTTTGAAGAGCTTGTCTACCCAGGCCGGCTTTCAGGTATGGTTGGCATAGAGTGGCTTCATGTGATTTGGCCAGGCCCTCTGTGCCACGGATGGCTTTGATCGTATATGTCCAGGTTCCTTGAGATGATCTTTCCCTGTTTTTTTTAAACAGGTTTTTGTAGGATAGCTGTTGGCAGTTGAAGCAAGGTACCTAGCTCATTGACTAGTTTGGTCCATGAAGATTATTTGAAGTGCTTCCCTCATGGTACCCGCGCTAGCCTTGTTCACACGGTGACGCAGCTTCACTATGTCTTTTTTCATTCTATGTCCATTGAAGTCAAATTAAACTCAAGTCGAATCAGTGTGCGCCTTGTCGAGAATGGCAGCCTAAAGACCTTCCTGAAAGCCATGATATAGAAGTGCTCCAATTTATCGGACAATAAGCCCGGGAAGGCCAGGTGGCCATAGCGAATTGCTGAAAATAACGTGGCTTGTATTACTCTTTGGATACCCTCGGTTGAATGGCTCCCGAGATACTGGTGTATTTTGCATAGGACGTGCATGAACTTTGCCGATTTTGTCTCCAGTGATTTAGCTTGGGGTGTTCTACCAGTGTCTGAGAATTGTACACCCAGATAGGTATATTTATTTGCGGTTGCAATTCTTAGTGGTCCGATGTTCCAGCCCAGCAAGGATTTTTTTGGTTTATGTCCAAAAAACAATACTTTGGTTTTATTTGCGTTGGTTTGGAGTTTATTTTCTGAGTTGTAAAGATGAAGAGTCTCCAGAGCCTTTTTTATGCCTACAATCAAATCACCACATCAACCAAAGAAAAGCACTACACCAACTCCTACACTGAAGCTGCGAACAGAAGAAAAAGGTCTTCAAGATTATCAAGCATTGCATCAATCCTCTACCATACCCCCCCAATTGCACACTCCAAATGTAATGTCATCAACCTCTTCAGTCAAAAAAAAGACAGGATATCCCAACAGCACAACACCATCAAGCCTGTTTATTTTGTGACACCCACCACTCTGGAATGCACCCATAATGGCCAACTTTCAAGCCAGTCTCTAGCAGTCCTCTCCAACATCCTCATCTTTCTCAAAATACCCTATGAAGATGATGGCTTACAATCATCCTTAATCGAGCACTCACAAAAAAAAAAAAACCATTTCATTCCCTTCTTCACATTGTTAACACCATCCTCACTCAAGGCTTTTTACAAAAGAGACTTGAAAAAGAGGAACTGGGATTTTTTTGGACCGGTCCAGCATACGTACTCCCTAATATTTTAAATGTATTGGTGTGCAGTTCCTAAGGATATAAGTGGTAGTCGGGTCCCTGGAATAACCTCCAAATGGAGGGAGTGCCCTCACACATCCCGAAAGTTGTCATGCTTCATCATTTGGGCGTGCTCCTCATCGGGCCGGTGCAGCAATGCCCGACGGGCACACGCAAAGGGGGCTCTTTGGCAGACTTCTTTTGATAAAGCCGTTTGGTGAGTGAGGGTATGTGAACTGAAGTGAGTAGTGTAGTAAGTGTGATTTAAAATAGGTTTAGGAAGACTCTTATTAAATACATTTTATTAATGCTGCTCGCTAACCCTGGCTCTTCACAGGAGACAGATCCAGGGTAGGCGAAGGGCTACTCACCACCCCACTTCTAATCGTGTGTGAGCGACGCACTCTGCCCCAATCCAATTCACTCAGATTCACTATTGGCACCAAAGTCTCCTTCATAACCTATAAACCTAATGTGCTGCTTGGGTACCCACTGTGATGTGAGAAGCCTGTCACAGTCTCTTTGGTTCCCCGATAGTCCACATGTGGAACATATGGGTCCCTTCTCACTCAAGAGTCCTGCACGCACATTCTTACTTTTTCTCAGTGAATTCCTAATACACCATCGCAGCCAGAGTACTCTAGCCCACTCAATCGTACAATCTCTTGCAAGGTAACCACCAACAAGGAGTTAACTGATTGCATGGTAATCAAAAGATTCAGAGTCTTCTCCGATTAAATTTGAAATCATAAACAAATGTTATCTACATAGAGAATGCACTTGGGCACCAGCCACTGTTTTAGGTCCCCCTTAATGATTTTCGTTTTAAGCATACTGAAAGTGTCAGACGATTTAAGGAGAACAAGAATGATCATGCTTAATCCCCCCCATTACTGGGGGGTGTCATTCAATACCTTCCCCAGTGCAGTTTGGACCCAATTTCAAGATGCAAATATCACTGGAAAATGTTTATACATTTATGTATCGATCTTATTGTTATAACTTTAAGTCTAGACACTCCATAAGAGAACATCCAGTACCCAAAGTGCCAAAATTAATGAGTTTTTCAGGGCCATGATGGATTTTTGAGGCGACAAATGAGAATTGCTCCTTCGGCACACAGCGAACTCCTCAGCTGTATAGGCAGGTTTTGCTATTTAAGTGAAAGGAAATGAAGTGGTGCTTTACCTAGCAAAAGGAGAGGAAATAAAGGGAATTAAGTAGCTGGTTTTGATCCAGTGCATTACAAAGCTACATTTAAGCTACACATTCAGTAATGGGAAAGCCACATATTGCCAATATCCATGGTGAAGGGGAAAATATTAGGTGCGCCCCTCGCAATCTCCTCCGCTGTAGGGTGAGCGGATTGGAAAAACACCTTGGCTCCTTGAAGTGTTCACTCAAAAGACCGATTTGTCAGAATGCGGCTTCATTATAAATACTATTTAGAATCACATGCACTGGATACAGAATAATGCAATAAACATACACTTGTGTGGAATAAATATAATGAAACATATTTCACATTTATTTTTGAAGGATTAACTATGTGAGAAACAAATGAAAGTCCACTAGCCATTTTGAAGAAGCGCAAAAGAGAACACATTGGTCAATGATGCCAGGAAGTAGGTGTATGCAATAGATAACAGTGTGCAAAAAAAAACCAGTTGTAGTGGTTTAGCAATCTAATCCAGTCAAAGTGCAAAGTAGCCAATACCTGTTTGGAGCAGGACCACGCAGTAACCTAACCTAGAAATCTTGGAACTAAAGTCAGTACGACTTTTTGTGAGATTGGGAAGCATGTAGATGCTTCTTAACCTGTTCGACGCTTGTGACGGAGCGGTTCCGTCACGTGCGTCGGTTGCGCTGTGCGCATGACGGAACCGCTCCGTCATGGCCCCGCCCGCGCACGGAATCTTCAGCGCGGCGCGGAAATCCGCGCCGCGCTGAAGGGGTTAATGAGATGGAGGTGAAGGAAGGCCAGAACTTCTCCAGAGGTGAAGGAACTCTTGAGCAAAGTCCTTCAATCACATCTCTGACATGCGCATATTTGTTCTATATTGACTATTTCTTAAACACACGTATAACCATGCCATTGGGCAAGTTATTAATAAAGGTGACCAAATATCCTTTGTTGCTCCACAGGGTTCTGCAGTCAGACCTCAGGTCAACTGTAGCAGGAAATTCCCATATTTGCAATGGATGCCTGAAAGATCGGAAGGGCGCTTGAGGGAATAACAATCCAGCAGTGTTAGGGCTTGGAAATACCAAGTGTTTAAATAAATCTAGACCCCTCAATCTCCTGGCTCGCATGAAGTTCAGCGGGCCCTACCAATGTCTTTGAGGTTGTGCCTAACAAAATCCATAGCTAAGAGGACAGAGTGGAGGCCTTTGTTGTCGCAGAATAAAACACAGGTGGATTTTGAAA
This sequence comes from Triturus cristatus, assembly GCF_964204655.1. Lineage (NCBI taxonomy): Eukaryota > Metazoa > Chordata > Amphibia > Caudata > Salamandridae > Triturus > Triturus cristatus. Next base: position 1,366,553,176 of record NC_140591.1, read on the forward strand.
CCAAGATAATACTAGGCCTTAAAAACACGAAATATTAAGTAAAACCAAGATATACTGGAACATTCAGACCACTTGAAATGAATGGTTCTAAAATGTGCCCTCAAAAAGCACTGGTAATGGGCCCTCTTTACAAGGAAGTGACAAAGGCCTCTGAATGTGTCACATTACAGATGTGCACAGCACCACAACTGTGTAGAGGAGTGGATGGAGACTAAACCTGAAATGTGTTATTCTAATTAAGGTACAGTTTGCTGATTTGCTGCCCTCCTACAACTGTTGTTAGTGGCTTATTTTCTAACCCCAGGCGCCCTCACACAACAGCATGCCAGGCAAGTGTTCACTAATTACCACAGAACAATGCTGGCCTTTAAAATGAAATTCAAAACACTATCTTGAAAGATGAAACATCCACTGCTTCTAAACATCAAAAGCACGAAGCCCTGCTTGTCAAGCCTATTCCTGCTCACCTGCGACATCCTCTCTCGGTGCTTCCCTTCCAGCCGCTCCTTGGCGCGCATGAAGTGTGCATGCTCGTTCTCATCGCCAGGGGTTTCCAGGTACTTGTCAACAGCATCGGGAGTGCTGGCAGCTGTGGTAGGAACTGAAAGAACAAAAAACGTTTCATAGTTTAGAGAGAAAAAAAACTGCTTAGTTGTTTTGAAGACGTTTTATTCGCAGAACAACGGTGTGCGATACATCAAGAACCTCTAACAGAGCCTTCTCTGGCGCGGCTCCTAAGATTTGGAACTCTCTTCCTCCAGAAATACGCATAATCATCAAAACAACGGTGTTCAAGCTGGAAGTCAAAAGATTCCTGTTGAATAAACTCCTTCAGTAATTGGGCTAACCCCTTGGCCCGTTGACATTGTTCCTTCATCCTTGTCGTTACACTATACTGTGCTTAACATATCTTCCATGTGAAGTTTCATGCACTTTATGATTCTTTTGTGTTTTTTACTTGTGATTGTTACTTTATTAGCCTTCCATTTCTAGTGTGATTGTTAAGCGCTCTGATATCCCTTGGGCTATATAAAACTTGATATAAATAAATAAATAGATCACGTCAGACCACACACCGGTATACCGGGCCTGCTGCAGATTCTAGGCTCGCAGAAGAGCTTTAATTTGTTTTTTTAATACACTGCAGACAAAAAACTTTCCCAGATAAGCCAGAGAACGTGCAATAGTTTTAAACATCGACAGGCACGATTTAGCCAACGAACGCCACAAACCAACCCAGTTAGCCTGAATCCAGACAACAAAGGGCACCATGTAAATCTTGGTACCACAAATTCCTGTTCCCACGTGCGGTCACATCATTTAGAGCATGACGAGCCTCACACGTCCACATTACCCCTTTGTTCAAGAATGTGACGGATAACATTCTTGCGTGTATGAAAACGTAAACAATGTATAGATAACAAAATGAGTTCTCTTCTGCTTAAAATGAGTTAATTCAGCTAAAATATGAAAGTTCATAGGAAGGAAATATTTCCCTCTTGTTGCAGCAGTATATTTAAATTATACTTCAATGGAGACACGTTGTTCGGGCTGTATAACACATTTTTATTCTTTATAGTTTAAAATAATCAGAGGATAGACACTGGGCCAATCGCTGAATAGGAGCATAAACTCAGCAAACTCATCAGCCGGTAGTTTTGCACCTACAGATGGAAACATTATTCTAAACTATTAACTTTAGTCAGCATGTGTGACTGTATAATGCATTTCTGTTCTCTGTGACCGGGGTGATGTCAGACGGGTTTTCGAATACTTGAATTCTTTCAGGGTGATGGGGACCAACCCACGGAGGACGAGTCAGAAATGGGGGACAGAAGGGTACTTGAAATATTTTGTTATTTTTTGGCGACCAAGTGAGCATTACTATGTTATTGTGCGATATACGTCTCAATGTCTTGGTGTCGTTTCTTGATGTCTTGGAATATCTTCGGACCTGCGAATATTTACACATGTGCATTTCATGTCTCACTGGATTGTATATGTCCTTACTATTTTGTCAGATAATGAATCTATTACAAAATTTCCAATATGCACCGCATGTCCATTGTTAAAGGAGAATTCAATAAAATAGTTAAACAAAGTATTAAAACTGTAATCTTGGACAGTTTAGTATTTATATCTTTTAAGGGACCACTACTTGGATAATATTTATTATATATATATAAGTTGCCCATAGGAACCTCTCTCATGCCAAATGCACCAAAGAGCTACAGAAGGAAATGTTTAAATGAATCAAACGTTTGAGTATCCTTCGTATAACCAACGCCCACTTGGGTATCTTAAAGTATGAAATCTGTGAATATGTCAGAGCTCAACAGAAGAGATGGCCATACAACAGGTCAACCACAAAAGAGCAGTAAAATTACGGCTGTGTGTTATCATTTCATCTACTTTAGCAGGAAACGTTGTTCCCAATAGCTCCAGTCTTGCTCAACCACTTAGGTCATTTGTTTTTTTCATTTCTCCTAATGTCTCAGCGTTGCGTGTTCTCTGCCTGATCAGCTCAAATGTTCCCATGTAAGACATGTGCCCCTATTAGGAACTGTGCAAAGCGTAATTTCTATATGGAATTCTGTTCCGCACAATAAGAGGTGCGTATTTCTTCACTCAGATTTACTCCATGCAGGAACAACATACCCAATTTTAAAAGCCAGAAATTCCAGCAGTTCGAACCTCTTTCATAACCCCTGACCGACCCTGTAAAGTAATAATGTAATGCTCCTCCCCTCCCCCACCAGCCAACATTCTCCGCTCCACACAACAGTTGGAAAATGTGTGAATTAAACTCAACAGAAAGGCAATACCATGCAGAATACTACCTGGTAAATCTGGGTCAGTATAGTAGTTTTGCACAGTATGTGATTTAACTAGAATTTGCATGGTACTGGTGAGTTGCTACCATACTGGTAACTATTGATGCAGACTTTGAAGCCCGCCAGTACAGTACAACTTCTAATCAGGTCATGGCGGGCTAAACAAACTGCCTGGGGCTAGATCTACAGGGTTGAAAGGACCGTTATCAGATCCCACCACATCTACAAGTACACACAGCAGGGGTACTTCACCACATATTAACTTCAACAAAAGAAAGAATATCTTTAACAAATGATAGATAATGTATGATGCGATCAGAATTTGACAAAAAGGCAGTGACATTGTACTGTACTGCCATATCTACAGATCGTACGTTCCTAACCCTGAGAGAACCAAAGCGCGGAAATAGCAGAAATGTTGCTTTGTTTTATTTTACTAAAGCCTTGAACCCTATTCATAACACCAGCCACTAGTTAAACAATAACTAAACAAAAAACACAGTACTTTCTGTCATCAGAATTTTTCAATGGTTCAATTAATTCTCCAACCCTTCAAAGCCTATCTTTCCTGATCCAGGTAATTGCAGCCCTAAGCAAAGTATGCTGGGGTTTTTCTAGGCCCCATTGTACTGTGAAGTTCATAAGGGTTTTTCTTTTCACAGAGACTGTTTGGAGGTTCCTTAATGCACTCTGGGGCTTTGTAACTGCCTGAATCTCTGACTTTGCAACGACCAAAGATAGCTCCCTTCATTTATGTGCACTTTTTTAACCATGTAGTCCATGTGATTCAAGGTGTGTATATAGACAGAAAACTCCATGGATGGCAGGCATTGGCTTGTGCACCTACATCTACCCTTGAAACCTAGGCCAGACAGACTACACTCGCTCACTTGAGTCAATTAAAATCTAATGTTTAAGCAACCCATCACTCACTTCCTTTCTCTTTAAATTCTTGTACATAGCAACAAAGCTTAAAAGCAGAATACTGGATTAATGCTTGATATAAATATATCCCCAAATAGCTTGCGTGACAAACGCTCGCTGGTCCTTCTATGGCACTTCACGGAGTAGTGAGCTACCCCTCCGTGAATGTGCTCTGGTGCCATGTTAGGAGTATGGAGCACTGTATAATACACCATCAATAAAAGGTATTTGAACTCTACAGCACTGCAAGGCTATAATAATGGCAATGCAACACTAGTCTTATCACTATCAACATAACATATCCCTGCCTTCCATAAATATACAGACTTTACCTATACCCTTATTTAAAGTTGTGTTTTAAATTCCGATTCAAGTCCAAGTCGGAGATTGCACACAGATCGGAGTTTTGAGTTGTTTGAGTTGTGTACCAATTGCCACATACCACATTTTTCTCTTGACCGATTTCACCAGAAAAACCCTGAAAAAAATTCTATCAAGATAAAAATCTAAGACGTTAATGCAAAACATACAAAAATCGGTGTGGTAAACACCAATTGCACTTGTTGGGCTTTATCTCGAGGTGGAGAATTCAGGAAAAGCTGGTTATGTAGCCCATTAAATAACCCCCAACAGGATAGAGGGAAGTACTGTGGTTACTAATTATCACCCGAATTCTACATAACTTGGAACCATGGCCGTAGTCTTCACCTCTGTATTTGTGCTTCTACCAAGATGATTTTCATAAAGATACATATCTTAAAACAGATTAATCTCAGCTTGAGACACCAAGCCCACCTAGTCTGCCATTTTTTCTACCTTTTCCCAGGCAATAAAATGATAAATTAAAAACAGGAGAATGATGGTACCCATCATTTTTCGGCAGTCAGCAGCTCTGCTTTTGTTTTTATACTATGATATATGGGATAAAGTAACCCCTTCCATACATTATAAGCATCCTGCAAGTCAATATAATTAGTAGATGCCCTTAGGCTCCTGACACATGGCTGGTGGCAGTTTTAGAAGAAATCATGCAGAAAATGAGTTGCGGCTCTTGTCCTTTGGTGATGAAGCACTGTCACCTGAGGGATAGCTCAGGTGCCAGGAGCCTGGCCTATAGGAGAATAGTTTAGCTGTGTGTAGCTTGAACATATAATTTCTATATAATGTCTATCAGGCAAACTTCTGCCACCTACAGTAAACACCTCTAGGATCAATTTCTTAGTAGAAACTGCCCAAAAAATCAGAGGTGACCATCTTGGAAAATACGGCTCCCAACTTAGAAACTGATCCAACCACCGCTAATGACAACCTAGTAAATTGGCTTGAGTCCTCACTTGACAAAGTCTTACCAAAAAAATTGATTCATAATAAAGCTGGATCCAACCAAAATACCTGGTATACTCCTAAACTTAGGGAGCTTAGACAATCTAGCAAAAAGCTGGAAAGATTGTGGAGGAAATACCCCTCGGCAATCAAAAAAAATAAATATCGAGAGGCTATAAAGACCTATAAAATGGAAATAAAGGCAGCCAAAGCTCTACACTATGAGGAAAAAATCACGCGGTCAACAAATCGTCCACGTGAAATTTTCAGTATTGTAAAGTCTCTCGTCACCCCTTCTACGGCCCCCACCACCATTGCAGACACACCGAAATGGTGTAATGACATGGCAGAATTCTTCTTCAATAAAATTCAAACAATCTATAACTCCTTTCCTCAAGTGTTGGTCTCACATAACCTACCGGTACTTGAATAAATAGGGCAAAATGGAGACCTGTTATTGGATGTCTTTCCTCCCCCAAGTCTCCCTTCCCTTCAAGGATTCCTCAGTTAGCTCAAATCTGGTTCACCGTCAGATGCTGCCCCACCTAATATCATAAATCTAATCACGGAGACCATCTCCCTGGTTATTCTCAATGTTATAAACGTTTCTTTAGCAACTGGAATAGTTCCTGCTCAATGGAAACAGGCCACGGTTAGAGCACTTTTAAAAAAGCCCAATCTGGACCCTGATGTTTGGCCAATTATCGTCCTATCTCATTATTACCAGGCATTGGTAAACTAGCGGAGAAATACGTTAACCTAACTTTGTCCTCCTTCCTCGAAGACAATGCTCATCTGCATCCGTCACAGAATGGATTTAGACCACAACATGGTAAAGAAACTACACTCCTAATAGCAGTGGAGGAACTTAGAAAAATCCTAGATGGAGGGGGCTGCGCTGCACTTATTCTGTTAGATCTCAGCGCAGCCTTCGATACGGTGAACCACCAATTGTTGGTTCAACGTTTGAGAAGGATAGGAGTGGCAGGAAAGCATTAAAATGGCTGCAATCCTACCTAGAGGACAGATCTTTTGCCGTCTCTGAAAAAGGATCCACCTCCAAGCGAATGCCACTTAGATATGGGGTCCCTCAGGGCTCATCCTTGAGCCCCACTCTATTCAATGTATACATGAGCTCACTGGCAGATGTAGTTACACCGTTTGATATTCAGATTATAACCTACGCTGATGACACCCAGCTGCTGGTCGCGCTCACTCAAAGAAAATACAGGCTCTGATTTGGCACTGTGCCTGGAAAAGGAATCAAGTTGGATGGATGAATCTTACTTTAAGCTAAACGGAGCTCAGACTGAGCTCATGCTCCTGGGTAATTCTACCTCAATGGCTATAAGCCTTTCTGGCCTAGTTGCTTGGGGACCCCTCCTGCCCCAAAGGAACACATCAAGAGTCTAGGCATATGGCTTGACTAAGCTAGATCTCAAAGAACAAGCACACAAGGTGGCAGCTTGCTGCTTTGGAATCCTAAGAATGATAAGAAAGATCCTCCCCGTACTTCCTTTTTCAGCTAAAAAGATACTCGTCCAATCCTTAATCTTGTCACGCTTGGACTATGCGAACGCCTTATATTTAGGAACCCCAGCCAAAACTATAACGAAAATACAGATAGTTCAAAACTGTGCTGCACGCCTGCTTATGAACACCCCCAAATGCCATTCTGCTAAACTGGCACTGTCAGTACTAACCATTCAAGAACGAGTCGAATTTAAAGCCCTATGTATCATGCACAAAGCTCTCTCAGGCAAAGGCCCTCAGATTATCAGCAGCATTATTCACCCCTATCGTTCCAATAGATCTCTCAGGTCAGAAAATAAACTACTGGCGGCAATTCCAAAAATAAAAAGAACTCTAAGCGGAGGACGTCGCTTCTCAGTCAATGCTGCCAAACTATGGAACCATCTATCCACCAATGTCCGCCTGGAACCTAACTACCTGACTTTTAGAAAACCACTCAAAACCTACTTATTCCCCTAAAAACTGTGTACAGTCGGAACTGCAACGCTATTAACGCTGGGATGCTCCCGAGTAGCCATGCGCTCTATAAATGTCCTTTCATTCATTCATTCATTAACAATGTGGAATTTGCTGTAATGTAGGTCTTGTGTTGTCTCTGGGATGCGGAGGAAGTACACCAGCACTGCCCTAGAATAGCCATGGCATTGCAGGGTCTACACTCCAGCTAGTGTAGTTTGACAGTAAAATGCTTATGAAACATGATGCTGTCACACTAGGCTTGGGTAAGTCAAAAGGACTATAACTGATATAGGTTACCAATGCAAAGGCACTGCACAATGAAAACACTACTTTGTCCACTTAATTTTCCAGTGTTAAAGACTAACTGGTAACCATGCCCGATTGTCTGCCTGGTGTTTATCTTGTGCCCCAATCAAGGTCATCCCTTTCTCTACCCAGGCGACACTAATTGCAATAAATAGTATACACATTTAGGAACGACTATTATAAAAGGATATAGTCATCCTTCTCAAACGAAGTTTGGAGAAATTTGTAAAAATGTTTCCCTGTGAATTTAAAAACAATATCCATGATTTAGTAGATTTGACACACTATGTGCTAGGGGCTTGAACAGAATTGAAAGCATGGTTGTTATTAAACATATGCTCTTAAGAGGCACACTTTGTTTCTGTTCAAGTGACCATCAGCCACGCATTGTGTGTGTTAATACTTGTATCTTTTGCCTGCTAGAACACCATGGGTTGCAAGTTATTTCATAGCAGCTACTTTTTTGCCAGTGTTTTTTTTTTTAGGATTGGTGGTATCCTGAATGAAATTAGCTCAATCATCTCATGTGAGAACTGCTCAATGTGCAGGACTTGGAACCATTTTAATTTGTTTTAGGACTGCACAGGCTCCTGGCAGAGCATTAACAGACTTTAATGTTGACATTAGCAGGCTGTAATATTGCCAACTGATTGGCTTTCACTTAATCTCAGGAAGAACGAAGCTCCATTAGGAATCAAACCCATGACTGGCCAGACACACATCTCGATATCAGATGTTAACACATTAAGCTTAACATTCGGATACATGTACGTGCGTGGCCCACAAACAAGCATGTTACAACGTATGGATTAAGCAGACTGAAAAAGTATCTTGGTCAACAGTCAGGCAGCAGCCTCTTTCTGAAGAAAACATTAAACATGTATCTCATTAGCTCACGGTAATTCCAGAGAAGGAATTGCCAAAACTGTCTTCGCCTTGAAATTGCTAGCAAAAATTGTTTCTAAAATGCTTTGAACTGAAATCCTCATAAGCTACTTTTTAGTTGTCAAATCACTTGTTGCATTTTTAAAAATCTCGCAGCCTATAAGCATCAAATGCACCAAAACATATTTGTTGTCACTGTTTCATGTTTGACCTGCAGGTTTATAATGTTTGACCTATATATGTATAATTTACAATTTACCCCTATTTTCTTGTATTGGCTATAAGAATTGCTCCACTTTGCAGCGACAACCCTCATTTCCCAAAGTCTGGGTCTAATTGCACCCTGCCACACACTAACATCAAAGTAGATTTCATTGCAACATGTCTGTTAGCATTTCAGATCGGAGGATTAGGGGGGGGGGGGGGAAATAAAAACACATCAATATTTATTTTCCTAATTACTTGTATTGTTTTTTTTTTTTTTTTAAACAGGAGAAAAGGTCAAATTAAAAAAATATTGTTAAAAAAAAAACACACAAAAAAGATGGAGACCTCTGCATAAATTTGAAGTGTTAGATGTATGCCAAAGCAGTGATTGAGGCAAAAAATTAGCTTTCAGTTGATGGTACTATAAACCTTTATTCATGCCACACAATTGTACACAGACGTCGATTTAAAAAGCTGTACACTGAAGTCCTCCCTTGCGTATGGAACTCCTCAAGGTAGTTTCAGCAACGACGACATTTCTTTTTAATCTACACTTTCACACACACGGTTGATTTAATCCTAAATTATTTTATTTGGCCAATCATGCATGAATGTACACTTTGCATGTTCTCCATGCAGGCTGCATTACAGCCTGATAGGAGAACATGCCCAGGCTCCCATTCCACATCTGAGCGTCGAACCGCGGCACTCACAATGCTGCATTGCAGCGTTGTGATTGGCTAGGGGAGCATGGCTGCTTCCTCTTCCGCCTGGAGCGGAGGCACGACGGCGAGGGTCGACAGATGCAAGGAAGTGAGTTTTCTTTTTTTTAATCTCCCGACCGCCAACTCCTATCTGTGCCACCTGATACGGGGTGAGAATATATTCACTGTGAATAAGAGCACTCACATGGGGAGAAGAACAGTGTGCATGTATAATAACTTTCATGAAAGAGGTTACAACATGTATACTACAATCGGAAGATGCACAAAGTTCTCCATTTGTTCCACTGTTCAGTCATCTTTTTTAATGGAGGAGGGCCCTGGTGGTGCAATGTGTTCTCTTTTATCCTCACTTAGTGATTAGCGACTGCTGATTTGTATTAAGGCAATTCAGCACAGACAATTTTGAGAAATTGGTTTGTTTAAATAACCTTGCAATCCACATTAAAGGGAACCAGAGGGAACAACCACATAATGATGCACAATTCTACTTGACGGGCGCTGTGAGGATATCCAGCCCTCGCAAAAAAATTACAGGATATTCAGTCCTGGATGACTATCACCTTAAACTCAACATGATGAAAGTTAAACCACTAATGATCCCTATCACCCTTTCTTCCATTTCCATCCAGAACTATATGGATTCTATCCTCGAAAGCTTCAAATCTGACTAACATCTTGTCTCTTCTTTCATAAACACATCAACATGTTCAAAAGCTGATCACCACAAACTGAGGCTCATCCGTGTTTTTAAATCAATCATTCCTATCAAAACCTCAAGCAGATGACAAAGCTTTGGTCTTTTTTCGAAACAGGACTGATAAAAAAAAAAAACAATCCTAACTAGTATCTGTATACAAGGCCTTACCCCACTCAAGGTCACCCTCATTGCTTGGCGTCCAAACAATTCAACCACATCACCCCCAGTGCTCGCATACCTAAGATGGCTTTCCATAGAAGGCCAATGATATTCCATACTAGCCTGTTAGATAAAATTGCCTCATGATGACCCTTTCTACTGCTAGGCCATGAAACTCAAGCTCATATGCTGGTCCCGAGCCGTTCATTACTTGGACTTGATTCACTTGGAAGCTCTGGCTTATCACAAAAAAACTCTTTGGATCAATCAATATCTTGTGCATCCAAAGGCTGGAACTCCACCCTGTCCTCTAATTGTACAACCCACTCTTTTCCCTGCTTCAAGGAGAGCTTTAACTGTGTATTTTCAATCACACTGCCCCCCTCCTTCACCACCATAGTGTCCTTTTGGTAAATTTGCGTGATCACACATCATATGGTGATTCCTTTGATGGTCGACCTGAGTTATCATATGTTATTCATAGTTCATACAAATGGGAATTATGTGCACCCTCTACCTCACATTACTGTGTTATGATGAAGTCACTCTTAACCCTTACACTTGCCCGGTTATCCCGACAATGCATGCCCACAAGATAGGTCTGTTTAATGTACAAGCCGAACATACGGAGTATTGTTTTTTGTTCTTCACTAAATGATATTCTACTTTACCGATGATGTAAAGCTCCGTGCTGGTGCTTTGAATTGTATACACTACAACAACTCCTCGAAATAAAAAAAAATAAGTTCAAAATGGAAATATAATCCATGTTTGAAGTCATATGTTTCTTAGGCCCTACCAATGCGTTTTTGAGCCAAACCTCATTCTTGTATATCAAACTGTCAGAAAAGCACCCACTAAGCTTCTTTGCTGCAACTGGTGGGCCGAATGAACCCAAAAAATGATTCCTTTCAGGACTCAAAACCGGGGTGCTCTTTAAAGTCACAGATGACCTACTCAAGATTCCATGCCCATCAGTGATGGAAATTACAATAAAGACCTTAAGGGTGAATGAGACACCCAAGATCATACTATCACGCAACAAGCATTGACCAAATAATTATTTTGTTTTCTGTATAGTGAAAAGGTTTTTCAGTAACAAAGGAGTCTTTCTTGGTCTGCATGAGGGTGGTGATGATCTAGATGAGAATAAATAATCTGCAGTGCAACCCAGACAAAACAGAAGTTTTGTTATTTGGTCCAGACGCTGTCGTGGGGGGGAGGGGGGGGGGGGGGGGAAGGAAAGAGTAGCTTGTCAAGGGAGACTCCAGCACCCCATCGCCTACAGCTATGGCCAGGAACCTGGGTATTCAATGTGATCGTCAACCTTCTTTTAAGACTCAGCCCTCCTCGGTGGTATGAACTGGTTTTGGAATAAGAGCTTTAAAAAATAGCAGTGAAAGCATATATTACATGCCAAACAAGTACAGCATGGGAAGCAGCAGAGCACGCTCTACTTCTAACAGCGGTAACAGATCTAGCACAGCAGAGGCAGTGAATGCTTCCATCACACAGAACTGGTACAGCAGGACAAGCTCCTATCACACCTGTACACCACAATCAACGTGAATGAAAGCTTTAGTCACATTCGCAGAATTGGTTAAAATTAGGAACCGTACCCCAAGGTCCCTTTACACACTTGCCTGGTACAGCGCAGAGCAAAGTACACAACACCATACCCCCATCTGAGACAGGTCTGTTATATTCAATTGGTTTGGTGTTTATAGTGAGGTTGCTTCTCCTGTAAGCAGGGAGCACTGTTCAATCAATCAATCAAGGGGCTTGTAAAGCACAGTTTCTAACCAGTGAGGGTCTCAAGGCACTGAGTGGGTGGGTGTGGGAGATGGTGTTCCCTCTGGTTGTAGAACCATTAGAAGAGCAAGGTCTTGAGGTCATTCTTGAACTGGGTCAGCGACCTGGACTGGGTAAGGTGGAGGGGCAGGGTGTTTCAGGTCTTGGTGACGCGGTAGGAGAAAGAACTTGCACAGATTCTGGTCTTGTGGATCCTGGGGACAGCAACTAGGGCGAGTTGGGTGGAGCAGAGTTCTCTGGCAGGCATGTGTAATGCAAGGCGGTGGTTCAGGTAAGCTAGTCCTTCGTTGTGGAGGGCTTTGTAGGCATGTGTGAGGAGCTTGAAGGTGATTCCTTTGTTGAATGGGAACCAGTGGAGTTATCGGAGGTGTTACCATAATGTGGCAGAGCAGGGTATGTCGAGGACCAGTCTGGCTGCGGCGTTCTGGACGTTCTGTACTTTCTTGAGCTGTTTCTGGGTGACGCCGGTGTGGTGTGTGTTGCCGTAGTCGAGTCTGCAGGCGATGACTGCTTTGGTGACTGTCTTTCTGGATTCTGTGGGGATCCATTTGAATGTCTTTCGGAGCAAGCAGAGCGCGTGGAAGCAGGCTGAGGAAACTGTTAATTTGGTGGTTCATTGTGAGTGAAGAGTACGGTATGATGCCAAAGTTGCATGCTTGGTCTTCGGGGGGGGGGAGGGGGGTTAGGGAGTGAGAGATCCCAGAGTAGCTGGCCACCAGGAGTCATCCCAGGCTGACAGGGTGGGTCCCAGGATGAGTATTTCAGTCTTGCCTGAGGCAGCTGTCTTTCATCCGGGTGGCAACGGCCTTCATTCAGCTGCTGAAGTTGGCTCTGGCGGTTGTGGGTTCGTTGGTGAGGGCGAGGATCAGCTGGGTGTCATTGCATAAGAGACTATGTTGAGTGGCTGTGGCTTCTGCCGATGGATGCGAGGGGGGCTGTGTAGACGATGAAGAGGGTGGGGCTCAGGGAGGAGCCCTGGGGTACTCCGCAGCTGATCTCTGTAGGTTCTGAGCGGAACGGGGGGTAGTCTGGCTCGCTTAGTGCGGCCGGTGAGGAAGGAGTAGATCTAGTCTAGAGCCTTGTCGTGGATGCGGGTGTCATGGAGTCTTGTGATTAGAATGCAGTGGGAGACTGTGTTGAAGGCAGCTGAGAAGTCCAGTAGGATGAAGGCTGCGGTCTCACCCCTGTCAAGGAGGGAGCGGATGTCGTCGGTGGAGGTGAGGAGTGCGGTCTCCATGCTGTGGTTGCTTTAAATAACCAGATTGGGTGGTGTCCAGGACATGGTTCACTTCTATGAACGTAGAAGGTTGGGTGCTGATGGCATTCTCGATGACCTTGGCTGGGAAGGGGAGGAGGGAGATGGGTCTGAAGTTCTTGAAGTCAGTCGGGTCTGAGAACGGCTTCATCAGCAGGGGGTTGATCTTGCGTGTTTCCAGCCATCGGGGGAAGGTGGCAGTTTCGATGGAGCAGTTGATGGTTCAGTGAAGCTGGGGGGTGAGATGGTGGCAGCTGCTCTGTGGAAGATGTGGTACGGGCAAGGACCCAACAGGGCTCCTGGTGGATGCTCTTCATGGTCTTCAGTGTGTCCTCTGTCAAAAGCGGGGTCCAGCAGAGCACAGTCTGTTGGGGTGTGGTTGCGTACTGGCAGGGTCTAGGGTGTCAAAGCTGTCGTAGATCTGCTTAATCTTATACTGGACGAAGGTGCCAAGTTTGTTGCATAGGTCTTGGGAGAGAGGAATGTCACTGGTCTCGCTGTTGGGCCTGGCAAACTCCTTGATGATGGTGAAGAGTTCTTCGCTGTTTTGGTGCGGATTCGGTCTAGGAGGGTCGTTTCCTTTGCGATTTTGCAGAGGAGGTGGTGTGCGTTGTCTGCGGCTTTGAAGGTAGCATGGGTTTCCAGGGTTTAGTTGTTCCTCCATCTCTTCTCAAGTCGTCTGCAGGTGCTTCTGGCCTCGTGGAGGGCAGGAGTTAAGACTGGCTGTGACCTCTTAAAGGGCAAGATTTACATAGTGGAGAGGTGCTTTGTCAGATGAATTTTTTATCCTGTGGAGTCCCACTGAATATAAGTTGTGGGTCGACATGTGGGGGATCATTTAATATGAAATAGTTTTGATTTCTGGATCAGCATTTATGCTGGTCTGAAAATTTTAATTGAGGATACCCACGTTATATACATGCATCATATTTTAATTGTTTCACCATTTCGCTTATGAGCACTGCGTCATCTGCGCTTTGAGTCAGTCTCTAGCACCTTGTTGAAAGAATACATTTGTGATTTTTGTAGATGACCAAAAAGTAATTAACCTCTGGGTCAAGTCTGAATGTGTCCCATGGAACCATTTGTTCTATGTTTTGGTGCACCACAGAGGCAGAACAACCGGAGCCATTCACAATCACAGTACAAGTCCCATATGGATAACAGGTTCCTCACACACCCTAACAAGCATTTACAATGCAATGGTCTCGGCATTGTTAAAGTTAGAGCTATTGCTCTTGACATTATTTTTGTTTGTGTTTTTGTTTTTAAAACATTTAAAGAAACTGCATTGTTATTTACAATGCCAATAGCTTAATCTCTCTCAAATGCGAGACCTATTGCATTTGCACCCACACACAGCCACCCACACACACAGAGCCACCCACACACACAGAGCCACCTACACAAAGCTATTCGCCTAGAGGCGACAAGTGAATATCACCACTTATCTATACAACCAAGATAACTCTAAAACGCCTTCCTAATTCTTCCTAAGGCTGCATAAAGCAACACATTTAGGAGGAGACAAAGAAAGGTATCATTTTCGTCATAAAGCGATGGAAGTAGTAGCGAGTCATGGACATTCCCGGGGAGGGGTGGGATAATGGTTTAGGTTTATCTTAGTTCAACAAAGTATATCATTGTAAATTCCCATGCTGTTCTTTACCATGAAGACGAACATTTACTAGGTAAAGCATCACCTGAATGTGCAAAACTCCAATAAAATGGTTCAAATTTTGGCACTGCAACCAATTCGACGATGGTGGGCATAAATTCACTTTTTGATAACTTTAACCAAAAGAGAGCGTGAGAATGACAAGCATTTCCCTTTATAGGCAACAGTCTGCGCGAAAGGGTATTTGTAGAATTTACACAATTTTCAATAACCAACACAGCATTCAAAATAGAGCTACCAACACTGACTGCAAAAATATGGCAACAAATAGAACAACCAAAGAAAACCTTACGACTCCCTATGATGAAGGTGGTACGCAATTAACAAAAAAGCACAGTTCGAATACAAAAATCCCAGAGTGTGGGGGGAGGGGTTACGTGATTATTTTGTTGCAGATCGTGATGCATTTTTGGTGAAGATTGATCACGCAAGATTTACAAACCATACAACGCCAAATGCTCAGATTTGTTTGTTTGAAGTTCTGTTCTTCCAACCCACTTAGCCAGCGGAGGGACAATGTAAAGGGTTGTCATTTACTAAACAGAGATTTCTAAAATACGTTTAAAGGGTAGAGGAACTCCCCGGTTCAGCCCTGAAAACATCCCGTAATCAGAGTCTTTTTGGTTAAATGACACCAGCGCTGGGGCCCCCAAATCCTAGTCGGCCGCATTCTCCCTTCCGTGGTCCGTCCAGACGCAAGATTCCGGAACCCGAAACTTTCTCCAAACTTCCCAAAAAACAAGCCTGGCCAACGCCAAATCCTCCTGTTGTCGTTTTTCCCTCTCCGGACGCTGATAAGCTCCAGACGGCAGAAATCCAGGAATCACTGCAGCCAGCCACAGCGCAAGGGGTGTGATGGAAGGAACAGCGCATGCCCAGAGGAGCCAGGCCTGTCAGGGCAACTAGACCCACCTCCTGCCGAAAGAAGCCCCAAACAAGCCCAACCTGCAGTACGAGGCTGCCAGACCAGACAAGCGACAGTTATACACACCAAGAGGCAAAAACAATAGCGTAGGTTGCGGCGGGAGAAATAGGCAAAATGAGCCAGTCAGTCTTGGTATTCGGAAATTCCAAAATCGTGCGGGGTGAGGTAGGGAGGTCCCAATTAAAGCGTAAAGTCCCGTCCTTAATTTTTAAACAAATTGGCCACTGCCCACACACACATATGCCAGTCAATTCACTAAGGCAAATAAGGACACGCAGTTCACCCTTGTAAAAAGAGAGGGAGTGAGCGCCAGGGGGAGGAGAGCGAACACCACCATCTTTCTCCGAGGTCAAGCAGAAATGCCTCGGAGAAACGCAGCGTCATTTTTAGATTCAGGGGCGTGTTTTTCTTTCTCTCCTCTTCCCATTGGCTGGAATGTTTACATTCCAGAGCAGAGAAAGAAACTAAAATACACGCCCCTGAATCCGAAAAAGACGGGGCTTAAATGGACAGACGGCCCTCTCCTCCAATGGCTGGCATCCGTTTAGGAAGCCAGCCAATGGAGAAGAGGGGCGGGCAAGCGCAACCTTCGCTAGCCGAGACCTAAATAGCACTGGTATCAGCAGTGCAAGGTGCCCTTACACACTGGATAGGAACAACACTGGTAGCATCAACAGTGCAAGTCTTCTCACCCACGTAACTGGCATTGCAGCAGAAGCTTCCCTTACATTCAGAGTTTCACAATAATACAGAGGCAAAATATAGAGCAAAATGACTGATTTCCATTAAGAGACAGCAAATTACACTAATTTTCCACACCCCTAGAGGTTAAGAAAATTGTGGGTGCCATGCAAAAATACACCTTCAAACAACACAGAGTCCAGGCTCATGATTGGTATAAGAATTTGACTTAAACACGATTGTTTCAGTTCCTGTTACAGGGAACATGTAAGCCTTATTTGAAGCTAGCCGATGCACCTATTTTCATAACAGATAGCCAGTATACCATGTTCAAGCCAAGATACACCAAGAAATGTGCATCTATGGTAACACACTTTCCATTGAGGCAGCAAATCTGAAGCTTTGTGTAATTTTCTGTCCAACTTTTGGTATGCCAATGCAATATTTTACTGTCTGCTAGTACTATAACACTCCTTAAATATCGTAGAAATAGGAAATATATAGCTAGAACATTAACAAACATTGTAAAAGTCAGCAAGCCTGGACTGAATTTTGAGTCCTGATCAAAATGTGAACTACATAATTCAGTGAAAAACATAGCAACAAACAACTGCTTTCGGTATTAAAACATCAGTGAGAAAAAATTTAAAGTGTGATGATTCATTGTACTTTCAAGATAAAAAAATAATCTCTCAACGACTGCAAAGCAAGCTCTGTATAGGAGGCAGAATGATACATCCTAGAACCAGCAGCATCACGTGAGTTATGATCCAATGGGCGGAACGAAGGTTCACTATAGTTACATTTTGAATAACTTCAAACTAATAAACTTATCCTGTTTGTGAAGCGAGAGTGGGAGCTGGTTCCAGTATTTTGGGGAGCATCAAATATGTGGAGTAATGAGACAATTCTTGCAATCTGAAGGCAAAGACCAAGACTTTATTCCCGTTGGAATAACACTTCACATCATATCATTCATCCCATTTTTGTCTACCCAGCACCATTTTGCACAAGGTTCCGAATTGATTCAAACAGAAAATGCCACGTGAATTTCAAAACAAATGATACCCAGGGAACAAAAATAAGTGTTAAATACTCCAAGACCCATTTTGAAATGTTGTGGGCAAAAAGAGGACGAAAACAGAGACTTGTTAGAAACAAGTGAGAAATCATTAAATGTACATTGGAGCAGTGGCACCGTGCTTAATTTGGGCTGCGGTTTGCTTGGAACTGGTACCGTGATTTATCAATCTGCGATTGCACACTTATGACTTACAAACTGACGAAGAATCCAAGCTCAGAGATAGAGATTAAGGTTTAATGGTTAAGGAAGCTCAAGATGGGAGTGGGTGGGAGTTGGGGGGGGGGGGGTATTGAAGAATAAAGGCAAGCATTTGAAGATTACATAGAAAATTAAATTAAACTATTGGCAATTCACTGCACATCAGCCCCTAGAACTACATCAAATCCCACCGCCAAATGTTCCGAAAGACTTCTGAAAGATCGTGGCGGACTCCAACTCACTTATGCTGAAATCACTATCTATGCTCCCTATAGAGGAATGAATCGCATTCAACTGTCTTTGCCTCATCAACAAATGCATTAATAAGGCAACCTGAAAATACCTTCTCTCCAAAATACAACACTACCCACAAAGACCTTGCCTATGCTCATATGAAAACTATATACAATTACAAGTGAGAGGTGGGTAGAAGGCAGCATTGCATAGTCATTAATGAGGACAACTGTGGTTTAAAAGCATAGTTAAAATTGCAATCAAAAAATATCTTGCACAAATTAAAATCTTTATGCAAAAACACCAAAAAAAAAAAAATCACTCAAGTGATTGCTCAGTCATCAACCAAGAACATGAAATTGAAGTGTTATGAGGGCCTGAAAAACCTAGAATGTAAAACGTGCACACTTGGTTCATTAACCTCTGAACTACATTTTTGGATGATGTGGATTAATGATTTTAATTGACTCCTCTTTAAACTACAAAACTATTTTTAAATATATTCCAAAGCTGTATCAAGAGTGTGTCCTCATGCATTAATGGTTATATATACACACTAACTTTCGTTTAATCAATAACATATGTAACAAGTTAATTATTATGAATATTTTACATTACAGACTTATTTTTATTCAGGGTCTGTGTAGGAGGACATTTGACAAAAGCAACGCAAAGTGTTTACTAATCGGTTCAAAGTCATTATCGGGAAAAGAACAAGTAATTATTAATCCCTGACCTTTTTCATGCAGATTAGCATGTGCAGTACATGGCAGTTTCCAAACAATTTGTTAAGCACCCGGAAGAGTGGAGGCACGGTGCTCTAAAGAAGCTGCATGCATAATTTTATTTTCACATAATATCTCTCGATGCTCAATCAAATACCCTTGACCGAACCATTCTAAAGCTGCAAATTTGATTTTCAAAAGCTTAATGAGCACTTCACTCCCCGATCAAGGTCTGCGGTTCATTCTCACAACAAAAGATTAGGCAGCATATCAACCATAATATACTGGTATTTATGGAGAGCAAATACCGACAGCGGAGAACACTGGGGGGATGCAGACTAATCCCTAAGCAACATTTATCAGTAGATATAAAACACATCCTTCAAGATGCCCTAAAAATGTAATACATTCCTGGATATGATCTAAAAAGAGATCTCTATTGAACCATAAAGCATTTTACATTCTAAATTGTTATCGAAGGAATATAAAATGATCTCAAAGCAGAAAGGTCCATGTGCCCATTGGAGGCGAAATATATATCTATAATTTACAACCTCATCTTCAATAGCTATCCTTTGACGGCTAAGAACTGGGTTGGTGGCTTTCATTTTATGAAGACTAGAAGGTGAAGCTGTGGGAATTAAAGTTTGTCCAGTGCTTCCACAATCTGGCAATAGGAATGAAACTTTGCACTCCCCCACGAATGGAATTCCAAATATTCGGGTTTTTCAAGAAGCAAAACACCAAGCTTTGGAGGGAACTGTGGTGAATTTTCATTATCCTGAAACAAGTTTTTTTTTTTTTTTTAGAAAGGTGAACAAATCAGATATTTGCATGTGATTGAAGAGCCCTATACTAGAATTAACAAGGCCCTTATCTAGGTTATTTGGCTGCGCTATGAAAATGAGAAGACTGTGTGGATCACAGCAGATTAAAGGATTTGGCCATTTTTTTAATTTTTTTATTTGAATTATCTGATAGCGCACACATCTAGCTCTGAGGAGCAGTGACATTTATATTGTAGCACAAGCATCACTGGTATAAGGTACTGCTATACATGTGCACTCAATTATTTAAAAGACCATTCAACAATACACCAAATCACATGCTAGTGAACCAAAAATTGCAATGGTGTCCCACAACAATTGGTGGTGCACTCGCTATTGTCTCATCATTTAAGGTAAAATGTAAGAAAGCACATATCTATTTTAGGATTGTAGCAAAAACTCTGACAATAACTGGTCAATAAGACTAGAATAACATGATCTTGAAAAAGTAGCAAAGTAGAGAAGGGTAACTTGGAACTCCAAACTACTCTTACTTGACAAGAATTCAGATATTTAAGACAGCAATCAAAGCCGTCTGAGACCTGTGTCCATGGTAATTACATGAAGTGTCTAGATCTACATTTAGAATGCCATCTTGTTCTGGAAAGCCTACATATATGCAATATTTGGAAAGTTTTTGAAATGGCTTTAAATCCAAAAAGATAGGTGTCCTGCGTGTTCATTTTATGTTCAAAGGGCACCCTGATGGAGTTAAAAAAAAGGTGGGGATGCACTAAGGAAATTATTATCCCTGGTTCAACATGTTCTAACCATCACACCAAGGCCTCACCGGGCTAGTTGGCTTTCGTCAGGACCTAACGAGGATCCGATTAGTATCCTATTTGTGTGCATTTAATTAGATGCAACTAGTGAAGTGAGAACACAGAGACCAAATGGGTCAGTATGTACGGTATGCATGAGTATGGTGAATGGAAGTTTCATAATTGAACGCATAAGCAGAGAGTGAAAGGGTTGCTAGATCCCTCTATGTCAGCTGAACGTCATGTTTGCAGCCTTGAGCTTTCACTTAACAAACATAAGTACATTTTGTGATCTATATTCTCTTGGAACCTACCTCTTGATAACATTTGCCATGCCCCCCCTCTTGTCCTTTATTCCAAAAATGCAAACATCCACAGCACAGTACAGAATGGCATATACCATTTCAGAGCGTCACTATGGGACATTATATTTATTGCGTGAACAGTTCTTCTGTTGCAGTACTTGTATAGTAAAATAAGAACGTTTTCATTTCTTATTTTCAGAATTGTCTTTTTATTGCCCACTGTTTCCCCTGAAAGTTTCTGAAATTACACAACCTGCACACAAAATGTATGTAATAAACTTGTAAAGCTATTTTGAAGCTCCAGAGGAGTAATGCACTTGGAGCATCGTTGAAACTTATTCATTATAAAATAATTTCTCGAAATCATTATCAAGTCAGTATTGTTTCTAGTTTTCAGGTGTTGTGTATGAGCACTGATGAGTACCTGGATAGGGATGACTGTGAAATGAGCTGAGAACTAATTCTCATGCACAAAAATAATTATGCACATATTTTGATCATTTTCAAAACAGTCTTGGTATTAACAAGTGAGCACTCTTCCATCTCTGCCTGCTACTCCACCACCCGATGTTGAGCCAGATGTTTAAAAAGAGTGTGTGAGTGTGAGTGTGTGTGTGTGTGTGTGTGTGTGTGTGTGTCAATATGTGTATATTTGTAAATATATACAAGTCAATGGGGTAGTTCCTCTTATAGGGTTTGTTCAAACCTGTGTAGTATGGAATCACTGGTCTAATCATCAGTCATAAGAGACCAGAGTGGTCATATCACAGAGCCCTCACACACCCAATAGGGCGTCATGCTTCATCATAGGGCGCTCCTTGGCAAGCCGGTGCTGCAATTCCAGACGGGCCTGCGGGCTCTTTGTCTGAGATCTTTTTGATCTTCAAATGTCATAAGATGCATGCATGTGAGGTCAGAGAAATGTATAAGGTGGATAAAAAGAAAAAGTGGTTAAAAAAGTCTAAGGGAACCTGAAAATATTTTTTTAATTATTAAAGTGATGGTCCCTTGACACAGTAGGTGCTATCTTGGGGTCAACAATGGGCCTTTATAGCTGGTAAGTGGGAAATGTGATACGGTCAACATATTTCATGCCCTGTTGGCCTGGAGGTTCAATTGGCATTTCATAAGGACCTACGAATAAATCCTACCCTATTTGTAAAAATGTGCAGACCCAAACTGTGGTCATGGGTGCCTGCTTAGGTGTCCAATACTGCACCAGAAACTCCGAGAAAAAATGCCCCATAGGTCTGACAGAGGTCCGCAAATAAATTATGGGAGAAAAGTGATCAATGCGGGAGAGTTTCCCAAAACCTAACCTCCTCTGTCAGCCTATAGGTGATTTCATACTACACAGGGTTGAACGAACCCCATAAGAGGAACTATCCCATTGACGGGTTTATTTAAATACCCCATGAGGAGGGTGGGTGTAGGACCTCATTAAACATATTTCCTCGTCCCTCTATTGATTATATATTTGGAAATATATACACAGTTATACAAAGCCAGAGTTAAACATTTTAAGCAAACACTGCAAAGCAAGGAAAAGTAGTAGGACAAACTAATATGTGTGACAAGGTGAAGTGTAATTTTTTTCCTGTCTCCTATTAGTACTTTAAGCAGGAATTGGGAGGGGCGCGGGACAAATAATGATGCAATACAGTCCACAACTGACCCCCTCTAGAGAAGCCACTCTGACTGATTTTTAACATACAAATTCAGACAAGCACGGCACTATAAATCAGGATTTGTGAACGGAGGGTTTTACGCTGTGTAGGGACTTGGACTTGCGTCAACCCTGTAGGCTACAAATGGATCATGTTTTTTCAGGTCATATCTGCATTTGTCAGACCTGATGGTGGAAGCTGAGGTTGCTGCAGGCAACATATCTCTCAACATTAAAACATTTACCAGCATTTGCAAAGTCGATAGCTTTTGCCTACGCGAAATCTATTGGCTTTGAGGAAGCGAAATAGCTCTATTAACTAGATTTTGGGTGAATTTGTGGATTATTTTCCTACTGTTCCTGTCTAAAGAGACATTAGCTGATATCTAGCTGGGGAAATCTTTTCGATGTATAAGAAGCGTTTGGAAAATAACATTACTTGAGAGCTTAGGTCACTTGCTTTCAGTCTGTGTGTAGTTTCGGCTTATGGCGGGAGAAGGAGGGGAGACCAGCAACAACAGGGGGCAGGTGCAAAGAAGGAAAACCGGAGGCAGGCGGGTGCAAGCTACGATGGGGTAAGAAACAACAAAAATATATAGTACCAGAAGCCGACTTAATAAATACATTAATCAATACTTGGTCTGTGCTCCATCCAAGAGAGAGAGACAGAGAAACTGAACTAAGCACACACTGACCAATGAGAAGTGATGTAGCACAAACATTTATTTTCATTTCATTTGTATAATTACATGTGTAGAACGCATCCACATATTATCCTTTGTCATGTTAACCTAAGTGGTAGGACCTTGTAATGCAATAACATAAAACGTGATGTATTTAGGCCGTTAATTAGAAAATAAGAAGAATTAATATGGAAACCAAATGTAACTAGTAAAAAACACTAACGCGAAGAACTCGTGTTGTGCAACTGACATGTATTTATTATTAAATGTGTTTATTAACTGTGTCATTTTATATGTAGGTAGGAATATTAACCAAATGTGTCCTATTCTCTAAGTAATTTTGTAAAGCTCATACTCCATTTCTCTAATGTTAGCTGAATTTTGATGGCCTGAAATGCATTTCCCTGGAAGCTCTTGAATTAGAATTAAAAGTTTGAATTTCATGTTCACGGCAGATTTCTTTCGGTCTCACATTTGTGTTGTAGGTGGAAGAAGCGCCCTTGTTAGTTAGAATAAAGTCTTTCTTTTAGGAGCTAGGCAAGGAGAGAAGAGGATACATTTGGTGTTAATGCTGATGAGGAGAACTGTTTTATTTTCACACCAGAGAAGGCCTCGGAATC
This sequence comes from Triturus cristatus, assembly GCF_964204655.1. Classification (NCBI taxonomy): domain Eukaryota; kingdom Metazoa; phylum Chordata; class Amphibia; order Caudata; family Salamandridae; genus Triturus; species Triturus cristatus. Next base: position 1,366,576,682 of record NC_140591.1, read on the forward strand.
AAGGTCATCTTGTTGCTTTTCAGAAACATCACTGTCCTGTGGAAAACTATCTAAGACAGTATGGTTCGAGTGGATGGCATGATCCGAAAAGAATCCTGGGAAGATACCTGTAATATTGGAACTCTGCAAGTAGGGAAGGAGCACCACTTCTTCTCGGCCTTTGGAGAGAGAGCATCTCAGAATGAGCTCTGTCTCAAAAGCCCCATGCTACCTAACCCACTGCTGTGGGAAGATTTCTAATGAAGACTCCACATGCGGACACCTTTTCTCTGACCTGCCCTGAAGAATGCTTAAATAGGAATGTCACACTAGTGTCAGTGTAGGGATAGATTAATGCTTTATTTTCACCAACCCTCGAAGCAGGGAAATTTGGACTCGTGCTCTTTGATCTTCTGTATCCTATTTGAGTTAATTGTCTTGTGCATGTTGCACCGACTCAAATTTATCCGCAGATTTGGCTTTATGTTGATTCCCATGTATTCCTACACCATAGTCTTGAGTTTCTTTATGTCCAGTTATTTTTGGCTTTGTAATAAATTAGCTAACCTTAATTAGTGGTCTGTGGTCACTATGTGTCTAGAGGAACTGAGTTTGAATTGATTGACATTGCTAATGATTTATCTCCCCTACACGCTTTCATGCTGAGATAAAGAACCATCGACTTGTGATTCTAGAACAGATCTAGAATGCACGGGCCCGGCCCTTTCAGAAGCAAGAAAATTAGAGTAACTATTAAGCCAACAAATGTTAAGCAATGGATGAGCTCCAAGTCTTTTTTTATAAGCAACAAAAGATCTCCCAAGTGACGACTCGTGCACTATCTCGGGCGAGACCTAAAAAGAGGAGACCGAGGGCTGAATCATCAGCTGTTCTGCAGGTAGATTGCTTTCTGAAATTATACTAACATATCTACTCCGCAAAACGTTATATTGAAATCCTCATAAAATTACGACATACGGTGACAGTAATATGCACTTGGATTATGAGAATTGTGTAAAGCAGACAAAAGCTCTTTTCAGCCAAGGCCTTACTCAAATGAATTATCAGGTTTTTGTATCTCGGGTCGAGATTTTGTCTCTCTTCTAAATCTTTTGTTTGCAAATAATATTGTGGTATCACATTTACCATGAACCTCACATTTATTGGTTCAGCCAGTTAGCCTGCTCTTTTAAATCACCAGGACAGACACTTGTTGAACTAAAAAACTAAGACTGCAAGGCAGAACAGTACTGGCATACCCAATCAGTCTGGCTTCAACGACAGCCTTTTGGCCTTATTTTGTTTTTGTCTTGTCATGGTTTTTGCATAAATTTTGGGGAAGTATTTTGCATGCGAGTATGCTGCTTGTGAAATGACATAACAAGATCACTCACATTAAAATTAGCCAAAGGGCCAAATATGCTAAACCACTGCCCTATATTGTATGCTGTAGTTTTTGGGTGAAAAATGTAAATGACAATAACAGACCAAGTATGTCATACCAATAGTTTTATTACAATTAAAATAAAGTCTTGGCAAACTCAAGACTTGAACAAGCATTGGCAAAGCCGATAGGTCATGGCTATAAATAACACAAAAGCACTATGATGCAGTCAATGTTCTTTCTTTATTACAAAAAAAGAAAACTGGGGAGTAGGTTGAGGAGAAGGCAACACTAAGGGAAGGTGAATAGAAGGACAATCGGTGGGGGAATAGGACACGACCGACAACGGAGAATACACACAGACAATGCAGAGTGCTTGGGATGGTCTGGGGAGGCATGCTGACAATGGAGGGTTAGTTTAGATTGGGTCATCAAACTGACAACTGAGGGTGGTCGAGGGAGGGAATGGGGAAGTGCACTGACAATGGAAGGAGGGAGATCGTGGATTACTCCGAAAATGGAGGGTGGAACAAGAGGGGATGGGCAAGCAAGCTCACAATGGGGGGAGGGGGGATGCGAAAGCAAGCTGACAATGGATAGTTGGCGGGAGGAGTAGGGTTAAACATTCTGATAACAAAGGCCAGGTGGGATAGGCAAGGAGACAATAGAGGGAGGAAGGAGATGGGGCAGCAATCCGACAATGGAGGATGGGGCAGAAAGCGGACACCAGAAGGATGATGGGAGGGGCTGGGATCACAAGTTGACTAAAGAAAGCAGCCAGAAGCTGCAGAGGCAGCAAGCAACAATGCTGGGTGGACAGGATTGGGGCAGGATATGGACAACAGAGGGTGAATTACCGAGGATGGAGAAACACATGGACAACAGAGGTTTGGCAGGAGGGGCTACCCACCATCCTTTAGGAACCACGCAAAAACAGTAGTTTACCAATGTGAAATCAACAATCCCATATTGGGGAAATGTTAAGTTTATAAGGGAAGCCAACAGAGGGTGGGCAGGGAAGCAAACGGACAAGGGGATGGTGAGGAATCATTAACAGTGTGGGAAAGATGAACAGTAGGGGAAGGTGGGAGGCGAGGAAGCAAGAACGGCAACTGAGGGAGGGTGAGAAAGAGGAACATGGAGGAGCAAGAAGAACACAAGTGAGACAGCTGGAAAAAAACAACACTTGTGGAGCACTAAAAAAGAAAATCAGCACCTTAACAAAGAGCGGCGGAAGAACGAAGTAATGAGTCCATGCTCCTGGAGAGAGACTAACACAAGAGGAGGAAGGAAAGACTACTGAAGCTTATGAATAACAAGCAAGCAAATGAGTGACAATGAAGCCAACCAATGGTAACCAACAGGAGGACTCTTAGCCCACTGTAAGCTAACCACACGACTCAAAACAGACAGGAGCAGGAGACCTCAAAAGAAGAGGGCTACTACTTAAGCAAAGCAAAATGCCCAGCTGCATCTAAGCTGGCTTTATGGCAATGAGGCCAATCGACAGAATTAGTTATCAACCTCATCTGGAAAATGACAATTGCATGAAGGTAAGTATTTTGCCCACTTGTTCCCCAAAATCCACCGCTATTACGCCAAGCTGTTAAAACAGCCTGATATTGGAGCAATTTTATGTTTATACGGTACACTGACAAATCCGTCACTACAGATTAGGTTTAGAGTTAGATTTTGGAATGCACTACAGCAGTATATGAAAATGTAAGAGTTCCTGCAATTCAGGAACTTCATAAACATGCTAATGTAGTTTATTACCCTGGAAATGCATAAACATTGATCCCACTGAAAAGGTAGGGAACACACCCAATATAAATGAGGATGTAACTGAAGGAGTTTCTCAAAGGACAAAACTATTTTTCCAGTGAAATGAAGAAATGTCTGTGTGTTAATGCATGTTTCTGCATCATTTTCACATGCCGATTCCCACCTGCTGGAAAATCTCCATTCATAATTATTACATAGCGGAGTACTTCAGAAAATCTTGACCGATTTCCTGAAGTACTCCTGGGATTTTATCCAGAATCCATGCAGGAAGTGTTTGAAACACATAGTAAGGCTGTTAAAATGTCTTCGATGACTTGATAAGTTACAATGTTTGTTTTTCTCCGACAGGATTCCAGATGGAAGGTGGGCAGTCATGAGGAATGTACTTCAGTCCCAGCATCCACTTCTACCATCATTAAATATAGACTTCAGAGTATAGTTTTGTGTTTGAGAGCAGTATGGAGAGCCCATGGCTACACCATTCTACATGGATTTTGACAGTCCAGCTAGTGCCTGACCTCAAATGATGACCAAAAAAGAGTTTAAGTATTACTGAGAAACGGAATAAGACTCCTTCCACACATTGGTTCCGCTGACCACAAGATTACACCTGGGTGGAATTCGGAGAGTTCTGCTACACGGAACTCCGCAATGTGATCCACAAATCCCACGGCGTCGAGTTCCGCAAGTGGCGGAGTGTGTTAGGTTGTGCCGTTCGTGCTGATTTTTAGCGCTGGGTGTTTGGCCCGCACTGGAAAATCAGCGGGAATGGCATCAGGCGCAGCGCAAGAGGGCGCTGCTTCTTTCTGCCCCTCGTGTAGATGTTCTACTCGAGCAGCAGCTTCCTCAACACGAACAGATGATTTCTCAATGCGAGCAGTAGCAACCATCCACAACCGCCCGGGAGGTGGTCTGGAGTAGGATTTTCCTTGGTCGCCAACTTAACGTTGGAGAGCGAGGGAAAACAATTGCTCCACCAGATTTTCGGAACTCTGCTCGCTATGCGGAGCGGGAAAAACTCCGTGAGAGGAGCTGAATTTCACGCCCAGGCCTATACAAGATAGGATTGGGCTGAATTTGTGTGTGCTTCCACTAAAAAGTCTGCTTGTAGTGCAGTCTTTGGCTTGTGGCACAGCTTACATTCAATACAGTAGGACTGAGTTGCTTATGGTTTCAAATCAATTATCATGGCTAAAGGCCTGTTCTCCTTATTATAAAATGCTGTGATAAAGGCACTAGGCCGGTCTTATTTACTGTGAAAAGCATATGTTCCAGTCAATAGGCATTAAAGTTTATATTGTTATTGCGCTATATTAAAACCTACAGATTGGAAAATTGCACATGGAATCTCACAGATTACCATAGTGATCATGGGTTTTGGTGTTGTTACCCAGGAGACAAACCATAGATATAACAGGTTTGCTCTGTGAGACTCTGTGTTAGACCCTCTTAGAAGGGAACATTTTCCTTAATTACCAGTGATACATTATTTCAAGCATTCCATCCATTACGCATTTGTAATACTTCAGTGAACTGTGTTTAGACAGCAGCATGTTTTCTTTTGTCTGCTTGCATTCTGTTAATGTATATTTAATATGTTGTTGAGTTTGTGTGAGTATTCTTTGCTGTTGTGTCAGAGGGTGATTGCAGGAATGGGTCCGAGGATGGGTAAATAGATGCAAGAGTGAAAAGATGAGTGACAGAGTACATCCTCTAGCTCAACTCTCGGACTCATCTCAAACTTCTTTCTACTACTCTTTCCAATGCACTTGCCTATTTCTCACCCTATATCACAATCAGTATATCCATTACCTCCACTCTCATTCATCCCATACCACTACTATGATCCACAAAATAACCCTTTTGAGACTCTTCCCTACTCCACCCCTCCTTACATCATATCATACCTATTCCAATCCACCTAAAACAAAACTAAACCCTCCCTCTGACTCTTCTCCCTACACCTCCCTTTTACTCATCCAAAGCCTCCTCCAATGAGTTCCAAAACATTCAAAATAAATTCACCCCTTCGCCACGGGGGTAATTCCCCTGCAGTGCGGGGGAGGTGGGAAGGGGGGGGTGGCGGTGGCTCTGTGCTCGTGACGAGCCAGCCCAGCCCACTGATTGATTCTCCCGCACAGGCAAGGAATCAATCTCGCGTGGGCAGAGCGCAACCGCTATGACGAGCCCAGCTCGTCATGAGCACAGCTCCACTGTGCCTCATGACGAGCTGGGCTCGTCATGAGCACACAACGGGTTAAATACCTCCCTTCTATCCCTCAACTATCCTTTTAAATCCAAATAACAGACTAACATGTCCACCACTCAAATTGATTTCATATTTCACTATAATAATTCACCACAAATCCTTTACGGGTTTCGGAGCAGCGTCCTCCTCGGAGGGCTCCTTGTGAAGGAACGGCCCTTCCGATGAGTTCTTGATATGAATTACAGTCATCAGGAGGGAACGGGCAGTCAGGGTAAAGATCAGGGGGGGTAAGTCGTGGTGGTGGTGGTGCTGTAAAAGGTAAGGGTCTGGTGGCCTTATCTACCTTCGTGCATATTTTCTCAGAAACTGGAGTGTCTAAGGTTTCCTAAAATTATAGCTGTCTTTTGGATGGAAGAGCAGAAGAGGCCAAAGGATAGGCAAGGAAGCAGGCTGCATGAAGGAGTATGATGAGTTGTTTTTGCCTTGAATTGAGCTGTTCCTGTAGTTTATGAAGGATCGTTTTTCCTGTAGCGTATGAAGGACTGTTGTGTTGGGGTAAGGTTTAGACGTCGACTTCAAAGTCATCTGAAACAGTCTTGTTTTGGTGCCGATGGTCTGCTTATGCAGAGACTGAGAAACTCAACAGTGCAGGTTGGCTCGACGGCAAGGGTCGAGTCGCTGCAGGGTTGGTCGGAGCAACAGCACTTGGCTTGGAAGGCTTTCTCAGCGCCAAGCTGGAGGAGGCCTCATCTGAGCTCACAGGACTGAACTTTGCAGAGATATGAAGGTTGGAGAGAGAACTGGTCCCAGAATCCTCCCTTAGGAGTGAGGGCTCCAGGAATGGCTAGAAGTAACTTTACCAGCAGCAAGAGGCTAAGTCCCAAGGTAAAATCTTTCACCAGAACGTCCCACTTCGTGAATATGGCCTCCACTCCATTGCAGCCTGAAACCACAGCAAGGGCCTGGTCACCTGAAAACTTCTGTTTTTAAAATGCGCTTTACTTTTTCTACATGCTTTGTTGTGTAGTTTCCACTTTCTAATTTGGGATGGAGCCAGACTGATTCCGAGCACCCCCACAGGATATGTTGATATATGGAATAGCTAGCTCACAGTGCCACCACTAAACCTAGATCGGTAGCAAATGGTTTTGGCAACCACAGAACTGGACAACCATGATCCCCCCAGGAATTGTGGTAACAGTTCTAGAACCCTTTCACCGGGTCACTTGTGGTCACTCTGAGAAATATACAAGGAATACACATGGGGCGTTTTCAATATTTATTTAACCATCGTGATTATTGTATAGAATATATGTGCTGCAATGATCAATAGAAAGAAGCAGATAAAAGTAAATAGCAGTATAAGGACAGCGACCAAAATAAATAGTTCCACCATCTTGCTAAAACAATGCATTTATGCAAGCATAAAAAAACAGTATATAGGGTACTCTTACTATACGTTCCCTAACCTAGATGCCTAGGGGGTGTTCATGTGTTCTGCCATTAAACCCCTATTAGATGATCCAACCCCCATTACCTGAAGGGAAAGTATGTAGGTCCCCGTCTTGGTCTTCGAAGAGGGATCAACAAGCAGCTGGGCTGAGGTTCCAGCGTGCAGTGACCTCGCAATGACCGCAAGTGCTCCTCTGCCCCAACCTGGAATTGCTTGTTTATTTATAACAAAAATCATCCTTGCTCCAGAGTCGAGACTTTAGTCAGGCCACCATTGTTTATGTTCTATTTATAGCTGCGTGTAGTAATCAAGTCCATATAACACTGCGTTGCCACATGAACAAATATTAAACAACCGCATTTCCACAATGTATGTTCAGACCATGTACGAAATGTTCAAGGCATCGCGATAGTGTGCTTACGAAGTGGAGTTTGTAAGTAATGCAGCTTCAGGGAAACAAATCATGCACTGTCACACACACAAATGTGTGTCAAAAGTCATTGTGTGAATGAGCAGTCAACTCCGGAAACATGTGAATGTTAAAATGGCAGCGTTTCTTCCCGGGCTTAACTGCTACATGCCTAAAACTTTAATTAAAATCGTTGGTTTCCCTCAACTTATTTTATATATTGGTGTAATTTTGCTAGAAACATAAAACATGTGAGTCCATCTTTAGGTTATCAATGTATGTGGTTATAAAGCTCTATACGGTGTTGGTCACCTGTATTTGGAGACTACATTATTAAAAATTAAAACAATTAAAAAGGAACACGGGGAAGAACAGAAGGATGATGGCTGTGGTCCCTTTAAGTTGTAGGAAATCTAGACAAACTGGGAACACACGCCAGTGACCGGGACCGGCCACCTTTGTCAGACATTTATTTGAAGAACCATACAGCGTCATCCTGACCTTGGTACTCAGATTAAACCTGCCATTCAAGCTTCAGAAACCTGCATCTGGGACAATAGCCATTTCAGTGCCTATTATTTGTCCCTTGCAATGAGCAAGGCAGAAATGAAAGCTGTGTCAACAAAAACAGCCCGTGTTTGAAAACAGAATACACCTCTGCGGTCACAAGCCAGCTGTTGTCAGAATTTATAATTGACAGCCAGCCTTCCACTAGTGAGCGTCACATACCAGCAACATGGATACCAGAATCCTTATAGAGAATCATTTTATGAAGACCCATAGACAAAACGTAATTGACAAACGTCAACTGTGTATCCTTTTATAGATGATGGAAGTCAATGCCATGTGGTATAATACATGCATAAATACCACAGCCATGCTCAAGCCTTGGACAAAAGTTATTTTAAGGTCAACAATGCCCTCTTCGGGGTGACTAAAGGTGCATCGGTTTCTTTTTAATGCTACCATTAAGATCCTTCAAAGAAATAAAAATTTAAATCCTAGACCAAAAATCTACAACCAATTGGAGCTCATGTAGCATAGTTCACTCACAGATTCACTGATGTGTTATTCTAATAATCAAAAAACACTTTCTGGGCATTTTTTGCAATTACATTCTGCATGTGCCAGCAAACAAAGGCATATCAACAAAGCAATAAAACAAAATAGAGCCTCAGAAAAACATTAAATAGATAAATAGATTTGTTTTTTATGATGTTATTAGGGAAACTACTACTGACCTGAGTTTTTAAGGAAAGATTGAAGATGCAAGCTACTAACATGCTTGATCTAAGAAGGCAGCCATTTTAGCGAACAAAGGAAAATTAAGTCAAGAGAGCAAATTGAAGTTTGGTTAGTGTTAGTAAAGGCCCACTGCCAAGAATCGAAAATGGGTTATCGACAGGATAGTTAGTGGCAGGAGAAGTGGTCTGCCACACACGTAAGAGGTTCACTTACTGACACTGCCACAGACTGCCATGCAGTAGTCCTCAGAGTCAAAGTTGTTTCGGTTGCCGCCACAGCCGCCGTATAAGAATTGTGCACACTTTCCTTCGGTGACGTCAAAGTACCAGCGGGAGATCATTGCCCGGCAGGGACCAGTCTCAGCTTGTTCAGAACACACCTCTAGTCGTAAGAGATGTGGAGGAACTATATTTAGCAAGGAGATAGTAGCATTGTCTTGCTTTTTATTTACAATCATAGTTTTTTTTAGAGGCATGGATTGATGAGTCCAGCAGGGCTCTCTGCACAACCACACAAAGAATCATTGAACTTTCTGATGTTTCAGAAGCAATTTTCTGACCACCTTGAAATGGGTAACCTCAGTTATATGCAACTGTTCAACAATTCCATTCGTCGTGATTTGTGTCAGATCAATCGCTTGCCTTGCAGTTAAGACCATCCATTAATGGACAAAGACACAACCACTTTCAATGTTCTACAGTTAAAACACCCAGAAACATTTATCAAGCACTACTGGTGAAGGTTTTTGCAATACAATAAGAATGTGAAGGCAGTTAGCATTATCAAATAAAGGACTGAAAATATGAAGATAAAAAATGTTCAATCATTACAGCACAAATGATGTATTAAAATATGTACCATTAGTTAGATTAAACAATTATTGAACTGGAAATGTTCCAAACAGCAAAATAAATATGGTTTATTAGCATAGGCAACAGTATTTGTTGATTAAGAGCAAGTCATAAAACCTCACTGATGCCTCCACTCCCCAAATAATTTCGATATCTACAAGCACGCGTTTGATATTCCACGGTAGGCCAATTATGATATACCCTCTTCTGAATGAATGTGGACAGGCCACACCTTTGCTCCTCAAAAAATCAAGGCTGTTCTGGAAAAACAAGTGCTGGATAAGAGGCCTTCGAAAATACAAGGTTCAATTACTTGTTGTTTCCGTGCAACGACATATTAGAATTCCTAAGGAGCTGGGTGGTCGAATGCTTTGCGACATCAAGATTTACTTTTTGAGCTATACCAACAAAGATACAGGTGTGCTACAAGTGAATTGCTGTCAGCAGGGCACTGTCACGTCAAGGAATCTATCTGCACAAACTGCAGCTTTGCAACCTACAGGGATGTTTCATACTAAAACAGGGAAAAGAAACTCCATCAGTGAAGAATATATATGTAAATTTGCACTTATTTTCCATTAGGAAATTTTCAGCAGTGAGATCTAGTTGCAAATGTCCCTAGCAGTGTTGAACGGAAAATGGAAGGAGGTCTTTTCTCTCAACAAAGTTTAAGGGGGAAATATATTTGACACATAAAACATCTGAAATAAAGCTATGCCATGGGGCATGAAATAACAGGCTGGTACCGGTCAGTGTGCAGTCAGAACTAAAATGAGTCAACATTAATGGGAAGCTTTGCATATTTAGACATGGCTCACATTTAGATATTGTCCGTTGGTAGAAAACATCAATACTTGCATTTCTGTTGTGGGTCAATCTAGGCGTTTGTACTACAGATTTGTAAAGACAAATAGTTTTTTGTGTAGGTCAGCATCAAACAAAGCAAGCCAAAAGGATTCTTTAGATTTTACTAATTATTGGCCTATTACATTGAAGGTCAACACGGGATACTGTTTAATGCTTTAAATCCAGTTTAGAATAAAGCTTAAAAAAAGGTTAATCAACCAACTGTAAACTTCAGTTAATAGATACATAGAGAGAAACTCCAGGTGCAATCTTTTCAGCTGGAGTGCCTCTACGACACATGAATCTCCTAGTAGAGATTTAAGACGCAGCAGATGAGTTGCTAACCTAATACAATCATCCATCTCAAGGGGGACAATCGGCTTCTTTTCCAGTGGAGTTTAGATAAGTCGCTCAAATTGAGAATCTATGGACCCATCACACACCTTTAACACATGTGATCATGAATGATTTGAAAGGAAAATGTTGCTACCTGTAAGCACCAGTTCATGGCAGGTAGTTGCTGTAGATTCACATGCTGTGCATACCACTGCCATCTAGAGTTGGGTATGGACATGTGCCACTTGTTTTTGTTCAAATTAGTCTTTGAGTCACAAGGTGCAGTGACTCCACCCATCGTTTGCAAAACACATGGGCAGCGGCTCCATAGTCAGATGGTTTTTCCTGCCTCAAAGGTGAAGATGTAGATGGAGCATAGAGATACAGAATAGATGTATGGGCAAAGAAAGGAAATAAGGATGAGAGTATCTGCAACCAACCCCAGGTAGCCAGGGAGGAGGGGTGCATGTGAAACTACAGCGCTACATGTCACTAACAGACGTTAATAGGGTAACATTTTTTGTTCATGGCTTGTGTAGTTGTAGATACACATGCTGAGGAAAGACTGTAAAGCAGTCCTCACCAAACAGTGGAGCAGCCTGAGGATGTTGCAGAAGAATGAACAATTATACGTAAGAGCTTGACCAACTCTCACTGGTCGCCTAGCCAGGACATCCACACAGTAATGTTTCGTTAAAGTGTGAAGAGTGGAGCAAGTAGCTGCTTTACAGATGTCAGATCGTGGTATGTTCCCTGAAAAAGCCATTAAAGCCCCCTTCTGTGTGTAGAATGGGGCCTGGGAGTGACAGATAGGTATCCTTTAGCTTAGCAAGTTTAGATACACTTGACAAGCCAAAAAGCAATACCTGCTTTGGAAATAGCACAGCCTTTATGTGGTTTGGAGTAGGAAACAGTCGTGTTTCACAAAAAGGTTTTGTTCTAGCCATATAATACATTAACGCTCTTTTGACATCCAGGTATGTAAGGTGCATTCTGCTATGGACTCTGGATGTGGAAAGAAAACTGGCAGCTCAATTGTTTGATTTAGATGAAAATTGGAAACCACCTTAGGGAGAAATTTGGGGTTTGGTATAAGGACCACCCTGTCTGGAAGGACTTGGGGTAAAGCTCCTCTAAGGTGAGAGCGAGTCACCTGAGGGAAGGGATAGGTACAAGGAAGGCCACCTTTCATGAAATAAACTGAGGCAGGCAAGAGTAGAGGTACTCAAAATGAGGGCCCATGAGCCTATTTAGTTATATGTTCAGATTCCACACTGGAGCAGGGGACGTCTGAGGCAGGATAAGGCCTTCCATTAAGGCTTTAATGACTGGTAATCTAAATTCTGCAGGTAAAAAGCCACAGCAGCGAAATGTAACTGAATGGTGGTATAGGCAAGGTCCGACTGCTGAAGGTGAAGGAAGCAATAGACACTCTTGTACCAACAGTGTTAGAAGATTGATATGTTTTGGAAGACAATAAGCACAAAGCACTTCAATCTTTCTGCATAGCAGGCCCTGGTAGTAGGTCTACGTGCTTAAAAAAGAATGGACATTCATTCCTGTGACGGGTTAAGGTAACCAAACTCTAGGACCTCAGGAACCATATCGCAAGAATGAGCTGCTTAGGATTGGGGTGTCACATGGTACTGTGGTTTTGCGTTAGAAGATTCGGCCTGTGGGGGAGCTTTTTGTGAGGAACTAGGGAGAATTCCAGCAGAGTGGAGTACCAAGTCTGGTGAGCTCAGGTTGGGGCTACTTGAATGAGGGAAGGGATGAAAGAAAGGCGGGGAGGAAGCAAGTATGGAGGGAAGAAAGACAAAGCAAAAACAATGCACGGGATGATGGAAGAAAGGGATGACGTACATATGGGACCGAAGGAGCAAGTGGAATGGAAGCAAAAACAAAGAGGAAGGAAGAGAAGAAGAAAGTGCGTATGGGAGGAAGGAAGCGGCAAATTAAACAAGTGGGAGGGGTGGGGGGAGTGGGGCCGAGAGCACACACAGCGTTTCCCTTGCAGGAGCGAGCAGGGGCACCATCTGTTTGAAAGTTACTTACAAACAGATGGTTTCAAAGCTCGCTCCTGCAAGGGAATCGCCAAACGTGCACGCGTTGCCATTGAAAGCAATGCAATGCGTGCACGTTTTTGGCAGAAGAAGTGAATCTATTTCAAGGCGTCTCCTCCTATACAGCGCATATGTGCTGCAAAGGCGAGACCTAAAAATGGTAAACAATGGTAGGACTCTGGCTTGTGTCTGGTAGGCGGGACCAAAAAAAGGGTTCCAACTATATTGCTGTAACTGGCAAGATCACCATGGGGTTTTCAACAGGTGGGAGAATCCGATATATAAGGCTTTACAGAGCACATCCTTATATTAACAGGGAAATGCATCATCTCTAATCCCAAAAGGCTATGCAGTGTTCTCATTGGTAGATTAATTACTGGCACCCCATAACTTAGGAAATAAGAGTACAATATTCCATGTTCATTTGAGAAGCAATGCCTGGGGGTGCTGAACCACCCTTCCTGCATATGTCACAGCTAACAGCTAACCAGACCACAAGGTCAATCTCCCATAAACATGTAAATATCCACAAACTCAATTATAGGAGGTATGGGGGAAGGTCCTCACACACTCAGGGCTCGACTAATGGATCACCCTTCCAATCAGACTCGAAATTTGTACAAAACAAAGTATTTATGTCAGTTTATCCACATTATCACCCCACAGATGTGTTTAAAAGTTAGACCAGTTTAGCTTTGGAGATTCTAATTTAATAATAAAACTTTAAGATTAATTCTCAATAGGTGCTCATTGATATTCCAATCCCCTCTCTATCCTCTTAATACCGTTTGTTGCTTCAGGCAATAAGGAAACATGGCGTAGCATCCAGCATTTAACTGCTTTATTCCTCAAGTGAACCAGGTGGCTTTCATATATCAGCTCTTTTGGGATTCATAGACACACACTGGGGTGCACTATTTCTCACGTTGCTCTAACATTGACATTTTTCAGTAGGGTAACTCCTGTAGCGTTACCTCTCTAAATTCTAGAGTTTGGTGGTTCTGCATGCATGGAAGATTTACTATTGAGGCTGCGGCCATAAAGTTATATTTTTCTACCATAAGAAAGAATTCTAATATCTCTTTTCACTGTCAAGCAATATCTATTATACCCTTTCTCCATTCTTTACAGTTCTTATCAAGTGATTCATAACACAAGGTGCAGTTAATGGTCCTAATTCAGGAGTGAAGAATTTTGATTCAGACCCTTGACCGTGTTACTGAAAGTAGGGACATTTTTGTATAATGTGCAATATGAACAATTGCTTCTTTCCAAGAAGTTATTCCATTTTCATGAAGGCCTCAGTCAGCAGATGCATGCGTTTGAGGTTTTTAAAGGGAACTAGATACATCTATTAATATTTTCCGCATTCATTTGCATTCCAATTTCCTTCTTGAGGAAGACATGGCCACTCACAATATAACATGCTAACCGTTCCAAGAAATCATTGTCTTTGTCAGCATTTCAGAGCTTCCTGAGCATCGGCTCATTTGAAAAGAAGTTAAAGTACTTCAATGATGCCAGCGGAAACACATATGTAAAACAGCAGTAGTGACTGAAGCAGTATCTGTACTGGTATCATGGATCACATCATTGAAATTAAAATGTAAGCCAGAAATGACCGATCGAGTACTGTGAGGATGGGGCTGCAGCTGCGCCCCTAGCTACAGGCAGTTTGTTTGACAGGGAGCTCGGGGCAGCCACAGGGAGAGGGCAGGAGTGTGAGGCAACCACTGGGAGTGGGTGGGAGGATGAGGTAGTCACTGGGAGCGGACAGGAGGGTCAGGCAGCCACTGGGAGCGAGCGGTCAGGTGAGGCAGCCACTGGGAGCGGGCAGTCGGGTGAGGCAGCCACTGGGAGCGGGCAGTCGGGTGAGGCAGCCACTGGGAGCGGGCAGTCGGGTGAGGCCGCCACTGGGAGCGGGCAGTCGGGTGAGGCCGCCACTGGGAGCGGGCAGTCGGGTGAGGCCGCCACTGGGAGCGGGCAGTCGGGTGAGGCCGCCACTGGGAGCGGGCAGTCGGGTGAGGCCGCCACTGGGAGCGGGCAGTCGGGTGAGGCCGCCACTGGGAGCGGGCAGTCGGGTGAGGCCGCCACTGGGAGCGGGCAGTCGGGTGAGGCCGCCACTGGGAGCGGGCAGTCGGGTGAGGCCGCCACTGGGAGCGGGCGGTCGGGTGAGGCCGCCACTGGGAGCGGGCGGTCGGGTGAGGCCGCCACTGGGAGCGGGCGGTCGGGTGAGGCCGCCACTGGGAGCGGGCGGTCGGGTGAGGCCGCCACTGGGAGCGGGCGGTCGGGTGAGGCTGGGAGCGGGCGGAAGGGTAAGGCCGCCACTGGGAGCGGGCGGAAGGGTGAGGCCGCCACTGGGAGCGGGCGGAAGGGTGAGGCCGCCACTGGGAGCGGGCGGAAGGGTGAGGCCGCCACTGGGAGCGGGCGGAAAGGTGAGGCCGCCACTGGGAGCGGGCGGAAAGGTGAGGCCGCCACTGGGAGCGGGCGGAAGGGTGAGGCTGCCACTGGGAGCGGGCGGAAGGGTGAGGCTGCCACTGGGAGCAGGCGGGAGGGAGGGTGGGGCAGCCACAGGGAGCGGGAGGGTGGGAAAGCCTCTCTACCTCAATATAACACTTCATAATGGAGTCTATGGTACTGGTCGTACTGATTTTCAACAAAGTAGAAATTATTAGGACAAATCATTCATTAGGTAACTATTTTTGAGCATAAAGATAATTTACATTTTGCTCAACTACTAGGGTACTTCATTATTTATTGTAAATACTAAACGAATACGGTTTGTGTTGTGATTAGATGTGTTAGATGCAGACATTCCAACTCGACCTGAACTTGTCGGATTCTCCCTCAGACTGCAGATGCAGGTTTTGACTGCAATATTTTCCTCATATGAATATATTTAAAAGTATCTTGAAAACACAAATCGGTGCTTATTCTTCACTACTTAGTCTGACATAGATGACACTTGACATTTATTGACAGCCGCGGATCTGCATAGTTGGCCAACAAAGCCATCTTCAACACCATCACTATACTCATGTCTAAGTAGATCAGAGT
Source organism: Triturus cristatus (assembly GCF_964204655.1). NCBI lineage: Eukaryota > Metazoa > Chordata > Amphibia > Caudata > Salamandridae > Triturus > Triturus cristatus. The sequence goes on from NC_140591.1 coordinate 1,366,592,299, forward strand.
TAGGAAACTAAATCCTATTTGGTTACAGAAAGAGACATGTAATCCATTGCACTGCTCGCACAGCTAGTTCAGGACCATTAACTACCACTGTGTAATCAACCATTGAAGACACAACTTAAGATGATGTTAAAAGACATGACTTTTTTTTATAAACGTTCATTCCCCTCAGACAGGAGACCTTTATTCTCTCCAATCGTGATACGTTTCTCTGCTGGAAGGCTACGGCAATGCGATTTTATCTGTGGACTGCCATCTAAGTGTTGGTGAAAGACAGTGTCACCTTCTTTGACTTGTGTCCCAATGATTATGTTACATTAGGTTTAAGGAAGAGAATGCTGGAAGTTGAGATTTATTGTCTTATTTTCTCATAGTCTATATTTGGGTTGCATGTGATCCAGCTCACGAGTAGGAATCTATAAAATTATTCCTTTACCTATGGTCAATTTGCTTTATTCAAAACATTGGTGGACTGTTTTCAAGTATGAGTTCTGTCTGGATTCCATTCTCTTGTATAAAATCACAAAGTGATTCAACTTTAAAGTTATAAATACAAGAGAATGTTGCTGCATTCTCAAGTAAATAAAAATAATCTAAAAATTATTAATTGCTCACACTCTACCATTGAATTTGGCTGTGCTTTTACCCACATTTGCCAGTCCAGCTATGCTAGTAAAATATTTTGCTGTTTGGAACATTTGTTTAGTGAGGAAGTATACATTTGCACTGCAGAAAGTTGCTTACAGAGAAGACTATTCTTAAACAAAGTAAACCCTCATACCTCTTACAACCTCTTCAACGGATTCTGTGGTTGTAGTAGTAGTGGTGGCAATGCTTGTGGTTCTTTCTGTGGCCTCTTCATATTGATCATCTGCCTCTTCATCAACCTCATCACCATCATCATCTTCATCATCTGCTTCTTCATCTGCAACCTCTTCTTCTTCTGGCTGTTCTTCTACTACTTTGTCGTCACTGAAATGAAAGAGATTGCTTTTAAAGTTACAAGGAAAATATTCCAAGTACACGGAAGGACACAGTACGGAATGAACACAGTAGTAGCAAAATACCCTTATTAAAAGTACATAATAGAACTTTAGTGCAGACATACTAAAACAATCTTTAACCACATGGTAAGAAGCAAATAGTGCAAACTAAATTCATAGTGAAAAGTGGAGGTCCCTTAACAAACAGAAGGACCACAAATCTGTAAAACTGTATGAAGGACATCATATATTTGGCTCCAGAATTATCATTAGGGCTACGCTTAATTCATAAAAATCCCTCATTACAACACACAAATATTTTCAGCATTTCCACTCACTCTAATTCACCAGTTACATTGGAAGTTTTTATTAACCCTTTCTATAAACGTTTTACTAAACCAGGAGTCAGCAAAATAAAGCAAATTTGAGCAGATATTTATTTCCCACCATCATACAGTAACTATAGTAGAACATTTATTTTATCTAAAAGCACCTGAAACCAAGTAGAATGAAGCTGGTGTCATGCTGAAGATGTCTGAATCAAAAAGTGATAATTAAAATGAACAACTTCTCTAGTTAATAATAATCTGCTCCCATAGTTTTATAAGATCTTAGCAGCAGTCCAAACAAACTACCCAAGGTCATCTGAAAAAGACTTGAAACTGACCATGGGAAGCTTCAACTCAAGCTAACACACACACAAACTAGTAAAGCGCTTCCAGTGAACTCTGCTTAGGCCTCAGACTACAAAATATTGCATCCAGCAGCCAAACGGCAAGTAACAGATCTTCACAATGCCACTGAAATTGAGAGATCCCACAGCTTAATGGCAAATTACCAAGCAGAAAGCCAATTTGTGTAAAGACAGTAAGGAGAAAGAGGGTCATTAATTCTCCTTCATTGTGTACAGGTGTAAGCGCTTTTCCCAGCAACTCAACGCACAGCAATTTCAATCTTGTTTATGATAATGTTCACACTCTTCGCTCAGATTAAATTCAGGTACCTCTAACTCCATGACAGAAAAAAAGCACAGTAGCACAGTGTGTTCTGCTTAGAATAACAAGAGTGAATATGCCACTTATCAATGCTGCGAGGTACCAGATACCCTGGAGGTTTAAGATAGTAAAATGTTAGGATGGAACGTTTAGAAACCCAGAAACACAATATCTAAACTAAGACTGAAGCAGAGCTTAATACCAGTATTCAAATGCCGAACTACGCTTTGAATAGTCTTCTGTGATACGATTTGACTGGAAGTGACAAACAGTAACTAGGATCAACAAGGCTTCCCAGGCCACTTTCAGCTTCTTTAACAGGGCTTGAGCCCCTACGCGAATACAAAAAATCTAAAACAATTGTTCTACATGTAGTGCTTATCAAGACACCAATTCCCTAGAAATCAAAACCCTACTGGGGAGTTTGGTAAGTGCTCAGATCTATCTTAAGATGAAAGTGCTTGATTTTGGTTGGTTTTGCTTCACTGTTATTGTGGCAATCAGTAGGGCTTCTGCTGATAGTACCATTATTAGGGCTTGCAGAGACCAGATACTATCTAAATCCAATGTTCTTAAAATTTGGATGACTGTTGACAGGTTTGATAGGTTGGAATTCACAGAACGTAAAACAAATCTTTGTCACTCCTCAATGTATGCTCTTATTCCCTTGTAATAACCTCTATACGGGAATAAAAGTGGATAATCTCCCCAAGTACAGCTACAATTTGAATTTGTAAATTTTACTTTTCCCCACATTCTTTAGTGCAGAAAAACACTCCTTGAACTAGCCATATATTTGTGGATTTCTTGGCCAATTTACAAACTTTGTTGGCCATTTTTAAATTACCAAAGTTACATTCATCAATAGAAACTGAAAAGCCATGAGGAATTTTTGTAAGAACCGACAATTACAACATTTTGGGTGTGCTACACACATTGAATGGACACACCTCCCTATCACCTGAGAACGCCATTGTTCCCACTCCAACCCTAAACTTACCATAGGTAAAAGCCAACCAATTGGCAGATTTCTTTGTTTGCAAGTGTGAATTAGGCTCAGGAATTCTTCGGGCACATGCTCTTTTAGTGAGGAACTGATGAGTTTGGCGTTAAATGCAAACGTTTGTAATAGAATGCGCAAATAACACAAAAAAAGTTCAAATTCAGCTCTTATACATGCATCATTCAGAAATGATCTAGACTTATAAATGCAGTTTTAAATATGGGAGAGTAGTGGATAGCACATCTATCCCATTGTTAATAGAGAAAGATTCCCTTAACCCACTGAAGTCAGAGAATTAAACTTATGAATAACTGTATTTTAAAAGTATTTATGAATCATACAGAATATGACACCATCAGTCAAATTATCTCAATATAAATCAAAGGTTCTGAGTTTAGAAGTCATTCGGAAAGGAAACCCTATATGAAATTATAAAAAGATCTTCAGGAGACAATACCTATAGTGTGCTAACCAGTCCCAACAACTGAACTAAGTTTCTCAACTAGAGCTTGCACCATGTCATGCGTCTCTTTTTCTATAAGAAACTAATAATTTTATATGCAAAGGCTGAACGAATTCACTGCATGGTTATTGACAGTTTTCCTCAATGATCACTGTATGGAGAATACATAATTGAAGAATGCCAACTGCATGAATGTATGCTTCCAATGATTTGTTCATTGCAAACAACATATTCCTAGGATACTGAAAACATCCTCCATTAATGGGCGTCCAATTTGATGAGGTTTTGTGAACACACAGACCTATTGACAAATCTTGATCTTTATATAGAATTAAGAGAATCAAGACACCCAAGACGACAAAACTCCCCATAAATGAATCCCTTGGAGTAATACAACAGCCTCTCTCTTTTTACCTCCTAGAATGTCCAATGTCTAATTGTTTTTTAGTTATGCAAGCAGCTCAACTTAGAGCTCTTAGTTCTACTAATTTGCAAGTCTCCGATTGCTCAACTTGGCCTCTCATGGTAAGCTTAAGATGCACAGCATGGTGGACCAACAAATAAATCCTGAGTTTCCAGAAGCAACTGACATGAAAGCAGCCCTTGTTTGGATGGCTGCTTCCTGGAATACATGCCCCACCTTAGTTTTATTTTGCCCCCTTTCTTCTCTTCTCTGTTAGTAGTCCAAAACCCCCTTGTTCAATAGAACCCTCCTCAACAAGTACTGCTCAAAATAAAACCAGAATTGGCACTCCGGCCATAAACACTATTCCCATCTCATCCCACGGCTACTGGCTCCAGTTTTAAAGATTAACTACCCACATTCAACGTCAATGACAGATTTAACAAACACTGATCTACTTGTTCTACATCGATTCATCCCAGTATCTGCCCACGGTACTAGAATCGTTAGCAATCTTAATCTTTTCTATCGCATGTTTCTCTTAAAGAACTTCATTCAGACACCCGATGTGAAATTTACATGACCCTATAAGGTTTTCTCAAATCCGAAAGTGCCTCTATATTCTAAAGAACTTTATTGTCTGCTGGTTTGTCTATAAAAATCTTCAGGTTTCAAATACATCTTAGACTAAATTACTTTTATTTAAGGTTCAATTTTAATGTACTCCTAACCCAATCATTGTACCTTTAACCCACTATTATCCACTACACACAATGAACACCTATTATCTGCATTTTATGCTATGTGATTTCCATAGGTTTATTATCATGTTTTGGATACTATCACTACCTCAGTCAGGAGAATGCAGTAGATTCTTGTACTGAGTGTAATCTGGGCTTTGCTGCACCATGCGTACTGGGTTGCAGTAAATTAAACGTGAAAAAAGAAACGCTAGTAGCCTAACAAGTCTTAACCCTGCTTCTTTAACTTCGGATTCCTTGAGTATTTAAATGCAACAAGGTAAACTGTACATGAGGCACCCAGGATACTATGTATTTCAATGCAGTACGTTGTTGGTAAATGTTTTGCATTTATTTCTTGACTCAAGGTATCATTGTTTTAGTTTGTACTTGGCCCTGAAATGTTGAATTATTATTGAATCGCCATGTATGTATCCAAACTAAACTGCCTGTTCCTTTCATCCTTCTATTCTCCATTAGTGAAACAAGCCTGGCCTGCTTTGTATTCTCTGCCCTACAGCAGATTTAGCTCAAAGGTGGAAGCATCGCTTCTCACTGTCAACTTGATATCATTTATGAATAGGTAAAAAGTTGAAGATCCAAAACTAAACACCCTGAGCCTTGACTAGATATGTCAAACCACTCATTCACCTCAATATTTAGTGCAGAAACCATTTTGCAATAATGTTGTCAAATCTATTTGCAAATCCCATGTGCAATACTGATTTGATTAAAAAGCGAACACTTAAGAGTGGTACTGGGTTGAAGAGACGGCTTCAAGTTAAAAACTACACAAAACTATCTTATTACATAAGATAGTCAGTCAGTCAAATACTTTATTTCAATCAAGGATCTTAAAAATAAAATTCAGTCAACAAAAATTCCATGCAAATATAAAATCAAATAATTGCAATAAAATGGCCAGGTAAAATATGGTTCCTAGATACTACATCATGCCGCCTATGTACACAATTGGCTATTTTCTTGAAACCTCGTCTGTACATCCTATAGGACCTAGCAATCAAAGTGTTACATCATAAACACTAGAACATGGTTGAATCAGAGATAATTTTAGAGCGAACAGGCCAAACACATTTTAGGTGTTTTGAAACAGAAAAAAACAATGAACGATGTGGTACCTGACATGCATATTTTAAGTGCTACTTTGTATTGGCGGATGCTAAATTTCGAATGGGCGGCACTATCCATCATTTGCGTTGCCCAAGGTAAATAGAACAGAAGAATAACAGGTGGAAATCAGTCTCCTCTGCGTTCTTACAAGCTTTGTAAACTTTGCAACCTACATTGGAGCCCCTGCAATTGCAAGTTATAAGGTAATCAGCCTAAACCTCATATGTGAACCTTGTAAAGGGAGGATCTATTTCATTGAGAAAGGACATGAACCTTGGGGCGGGCTTAAAATCCAGGATCTATTTTATAGTGTGCCAAAGATTGATGGTTGGGTGAATTTGTTTTTCGTTTTTTATATTCCATCCGGAAGACAGTCTTTACCAACTTGATGGAAGATGCAATTATGAAAAATGGCTGATTCCAGAGGTTAGTCAAGCCCAATCCGGTTAGTGTCTTTTACATATTTTAACCACGGGGGCAAAACCACTGCTCTCGGTATGCCCAGAATTTGCCTTAATCCGTCCCTATAGGGTTCCAATTCTTCAGTCAGGCAGATCCTTACCCAGTAAAGAACCGGCTTAAGTGTGGCTGTAGCTACTATTGAATGGATATCTAGGCCAATCTTAAAAATAAGTGGGGTACTTTGGGGAAGTTTAAGGATTGACCCCAAAAATGTGTTTTTTGCAACCCCCAGTGAGTTGACATTACCGTGGCACCATAGATCAGCACCAGCTTGGGTTCTCCATATTTCAAGTATAGGGGATACCGGATAAAAAGGTGTATTTTTTGAAAGCCCAAGATATCTGCTGCCATATGACAGAGTAAAGCAACTCTTCGCTATCTGACTGGCCCATGAATTCGTACTGGATAGACTGATTCCCAAACATTCAAATTCTGTCACTCTTTCTAGATTTGCTCCCTCCAAACTAAGAACCTCTCTAAATGCCTGTGAGGGTGGATGGCCATGTATTTTGCTTTGCTGGTGTTAATTGCCAGGCCGTGGTTAACACAAGAAAGATTAAATCTAACAAGTAGGGTAGAAATGCTTTTGCGGTTTTAAAAACGAGTAAAATATCAGCAAATCGAGCTGGTATTTTTGTACCTCTCCACACTGGTGAGTCGTTCTCACAATGCATAAGGAAATGCACACAGCTGTTTATGTACAACAGAAATAATGTTGGTCCTGCTATGTTCATGGTATGAGCTGTTCATGGGACTCATGAACATTCTGGTGCGACAAGCACCCCAGGGACTGCTACAACTCTCTACCTCCTTGCGCCTGATATGTATTTCCATCAGTAATACGTGCTCTAATGCATGGTTCAGTACAGGAGTGAGCCGCATTGATGTACATGTAAACCTAAAGTCAATAAAAACAGATTTAAACAAAAAAAAAAAAAAAAAACAGAAATAGTGTTGGTGCAAGGACACGAACTTGCCTCACCCCTTTTTGGGCAGTGCTTAATTTGAGCCAGTGGTTTCCGGTGCTCGGCACCAGCACTTGTCTAAACTGGCACTTATGACAGCCGTCACATGTTGGCACTGTTTGTATAAATTAGTGATGAGCAGAACAGCAATTGTTTATTAATTCAGCACGCTTTATAAACTACAATTACCTGCCGCCCAAGCTAATTTGATAGATTTAGGAGCCTGGAATAGGCTGAATTGTCACACTTGTAGTGTGCTGGTTAGTAGCAGTTGTGTAGGTACTGCCATTGGCAATGACAGCAGTGGAAATGGGTGGTGCAAGCAGCAGAGACCTCCTGACTAGAGCCCTGGTACTTATTTACTTTTTTTTTTTTAACAAATTAAGCACTGTTATTGGGTTTGTGACTTTCCCATTTGCTACCCACATAATCTGTGCATAATTATCAGTATGGAGACGCACAATTATATCTAACAAAGGGAGTGGTATTCCCATACTTCTCAGGGAAGCCCAAAGTTTAGTTACGGGAACCAAAATCAAGGCTGCTTTTAGGTCGACAAATGCGATGTAGAGGCTTCCTTACTGTTTCCCACCTTAGCAGCCGAAATTTAAAAACCTGGTCCACAGTACATGTCTTCAATTGGAACCCTGCTTGTAACTGGGAGAGGATGTTTTCCTTAATCCATGACAATAGGTGATTGAGTATTTGTCTGCAGAATATTTTTTGATCTACATCAATTAAACTGATCGGGCGATCATAAGCTGGATTAGATCTGGTACCATTTTATTTTTTGGGGTACGCAAGATAGACGTTTTGCCATTGTTTAAACTAAATTGTTCGCATTATTGTACATCTGCTCTAATGAACAAACTAAGTTGCATGCATGTTTGCTTTAATCTCGGATTGTATCTCTAAAAACCGCCCACAACTCATCTCAAAGATCACCACCTCTATTCCTTTGAAAGTCGTACATCTACCACTTAACAACTACTCTCCCCAAATTCATCTACTAATCCTACCAACCTTCTACAGAAGTCGCATACCCCCTTCCCCACTAATGATCTCTCCTACCTCCTATTATTTAATCTACCACAAAGGACCTGAAGTGAATGCATGGAATGGTTTGCTTGAGAACACTCGTCTAATCCGAAGAACTAATAATAATCAGTAACGCTGGACTAACCACTAACCATGGGTTCTGGAGTAGCATGCTGCCTCACATAAAGCACTTCAACACCTCATCAGGGAGTAGTAAGAGCTATATTAATGCAATTCAAATACAATACAGCAGATGTTGGAGACCCTGGTTTAGAGTTGCCAAAAGATTTACTTCTTTTAGATTCTTCCCCCACATCTACCTTAAAATAGCTATTCCATGCAAAACAAGATGTGCCTGCAACCTGGGCAAAACTACATCAGGTTATCTGCAAATACGTGTCGATACCTCCTGGACAAAATTCTTTAGACCTCTTCATGTTAATTTCTTGAAGACATTTGCTTCCACCTTTCTTAAGGAGAATCTGGTTTACAAGAGCTTCTGCAGACACATTTATACATATTGTTGAAGCTTTAAATGACTCATCTCAGAGGGCAGATAAGTCCCTGAAGAAAGAACATATATTGTCTCAGAAGTGAGCAACAAAAACAGTGCCCACCCCGGCAAAGGCATGCTTTTATGGTAGTATGAATTCTGGCTTTTTTATTGAAATAAAATGCACAATATCCAGGACATCTTTGATTCTCACAGCACTAGCTATATGCCACGCTCATTTATACTCAAATTGCACAATGACTACAATTCACCATTTTGCAATAAACCTACTTTTCTGCTTGTCGCTCTTTATATATCTTAGCTTTATTAATAACCACAGTGCTAAAACCATTAAGCAGCGTCTCCATCTTTACAGCTACCTAATAATTTTCCACTTTAAACTGTACGATTTTCTGTAGGCGATGCATCATCATGTTATTTCTCTAAATCATTTTTCACCACGCTCCTTATTCCCAAGATTATCCTTCAATGCAAATGCCATACGTTCACGGAATCAATGTATGGCAAAGTGGGTGCTTCAAACTGTGCACTTGTTGTAAACAGTATCCTTTTAACAAATGTAACACTATTTTGCTGTGTAAGCACTCCATAAACTTCCACTCCTGTGAATGCTTTATCTGTCACCTTTAATAATGAACTGCATGGAATATGGGTACCTGAGAAAATTAATGATTCTACTGCGCTAAAAAAATCTTACACCTCATCAAACTTTGGATACATTAAATACAACCATTACAATACCTGTATTCTGCCAAAGCACAGATCAAGGACTTAGTCTAAGGCTCTCTTGAGACACCACTCGATACTGACTTACCAAGGTGAGTGCTGGATGTTGGACAACTTGCGTACGATTACCTCTGCTCAAACAAGACCTGGATGCCTGCACGGCTAGAGAGCATGGCTATAGTGCACAGTGCACGGCTGGAGTGCACGGCAAATAGTTGTACAATGGCAAAGGCTGGAGGGGAAAAAGATGGCAAAGTCAAGGGGAAAAAAAGTAAGATGGGATATAACCAGGGCAGGAAGGCAAAGAAAGCAAGGAGAAGGTGTAGGGAGAGGAGAGGAGGGAAAGAAGGCTAGTTAAATTGGACAAATTAAGTTGGACAAATTAAGGGTGAACTTAAAAAATGAAATGTTTGGCCTGTGCTACCCAAAATGCATAATGCAAAACGAAGCTGGACAAAGGAACAGCGAATGGGGTACAGGGAAGGTTAGGTGGGGATTGAAAGGGAGACAAGTGATGAAGCAAGGACAGCTGAAAAATTACGCATGTGCATATGTGACACTTGGCAGGAGGCGAGACAAAGGACAAGTAATTGGGAAGGATGGACAAGTGGGAGTGAAAGCAGGGGATGTGGCCTCGGAGTAAGGAAGGAGATGTATGAAGTCATCCAAAATGTGCCCATCAGGAAGTGGAAATTGCATTCATTCTGTGTATTTTCAGAAGAGGAAGATTCACTTACATTACTAGTGCGACAAACAGCAAAAAGGGTACTAATGTTTTCTTAAATAGCAAAAAGGCCATCTTTTCCACTTACCTTATTTGATTAGAGTATGGTTTCTGCGGATAACCATTATGGCTCCCTAACGAAAGCTCTAACAGGTAGCAGTTGTGGAGCTGTCTACTTTAACAAGTCTATAATGAGCACATGTAAATGTACTGTAAAATGTAGTTCTATTTTAACCCAACTATATTGTAGAGTTACAATTACTTAGGATGACAGAATTAATTTTATTGCCATCCACATTATACATGATCAGAGTATTTCAGGAGTGGGGTGCATTAACCCCCTAAGATGTTGTACCCACCTCGGTGTCTGAAAAAAAGATATTGTTTTAAGAACGCTTCTCAAAACACACTGACGAGAAAGGACAGGTATGTGCTTACGTAAAACGAAAGAACTCCGATTTCAAATAAAATATTATGAAAATCCTGTGGCGAAGCCATTTCTGCCTATATTCTTACACAACAAAGCACAGTCATTTCCGTTTAAGAAAATTAGCAAACCAGAGATGAGGAAGTCTCACGAGCTCTGGACACTGTGTTACAAGAGATGAGAACTGAACAGTGTCTGTCTGCGGTCTACTTCACCCCAGTGACCGCACCGCAAAACTTTGCCAAGCAAGCGATTTGGGAAATTCTGCAACGTCCACAGTGATTTGCAACTCTTGTAGCTCTCCTACCTGAACTACGTTTTTATGATTAAGTATATGTAGAAGAATCTGGGGAGAGATTCACTCAGGGTGTTGATTACATATTGTACCTAGAGCTTGTGGTCTCACTGATCAATGCTGATAGGAGGCTGGTGATCCTTTCTTGTGGCTTTCCCTCGACTTCGAAACACCCAAACAAACAGAGAATGGTTTAAATAATGAAAACAGGGTGGAAACAAGACCAACTCCCTGCCAAAGCAAGATGCATATTTGCATCAGGTGGAGTGGTCTCTTGTGAAAAACAGGCATGTCTGGGTCAATCTCATGTGCGTAAGATCCAACAAGAGACAGAAGGCTCCGTTCACATTTGCATCGAGCGTGGCCGAGACGGTCAAACATATGTCGCCATGTTTATTTTCTTCATTTCCACCTGATATACCGTGACAAAGGAAGTATTATCGACAAATCAATCCGTTTTAAAACTGGCAGCTGGGACAGGTACTATCCACACCACATGAACAGAAATCACTTCCAAATTTCATTGTAGAAATAACAGACACAGAAACCCTCTTCAGGGAAGAGCCACAAATAAGCACATGAAAGGATGAAGCTCTGTTTATGCAACATCCACACAGCAACCAAAGAGTAAACATCTAAGGCAAAGCTTTAATAAAAGACAATTTTAAAAAGATATTCCTCTAGTAAAAGGGCTGCTCCACACAAGTCGACTCAATTCATAAAGCTGTAAATCCGAAACCCCTGCACTTTTACTTCAGACAAGCTCCACTGCATCAATTTCAAGCTGTGAAAAGGCCATGAGCACCTCATTACTTGAATTAGTTAAGACCAAGCAATACTTCTTGGACAACGGAGTCAAAGCTACATAAGTCAAACTGCACCAACACAAGTCTTTAGGTGTACCCTCACGGAACCTGTATAGATAACAATACATCTCGCGATGTCGCAATTTCCAACAGTCCGTCCTTTTTCTCTCTCAATATGCTAACAAATCCGTCGTGTACCTGCAAGCATCCTGGAGGAAGAGAAAACGGGCAATACACCCAAAAATATATGCTGGAAGCAAGAGAGAAATGGCAAACCCACACAGATGCTCATGGTTAAGGCCAAGTAGACTGAGACCAGCACTTGGACATCTTTGTACTTGGAACATTATAAAAAGTGGAATATAAACCTCAGCCAGACTATGCCTTTGAATACCCAAGGTGTGCAAACCAGGAATGGGACCATTCCTGTGCGCACATAGCAATGACAGGAAATACATGATTTCTGTATGCTGGGACCTCCTCAAAAGGAAGAAAGTTAGCAGCTGAAAGATACAAGAACACAAACGAGAAAGGTGAAGAAATTTAAACAAGCTAATTCTGCCACCCGTAAACACGTGCTTCGATGAGAGACAGACAAACATGACCGTGGACAGAGTGGGATAAACTTCTTGTTCAAGAACAAGCTGAATGGCTATTTTTAATATTTTATGACTAGGATTCCCTGGAAACTAACTTTGGCTCAATGAGTAACTGGTTGAGAAACGGCCAATGACTGCAAACAAAACAAGGCGATTTAAATAACTCACTATATGATTCGGATTGCAGACACGATGGTAGTCGGAGGCTTCCATGAACAGAGTAGTAGTAAAACAAAAAAATATTCGATTTTTCTAGAAAATCACAAAATACAAATAAAATACAGTGCATAGAGAATCATTAGCATGGTTGTACTACAAATTATGAATGTATAAAATAAAAAAGGAATATACTTCAATACAGAGTCAGTTTGTAAAATAGCAGCAGGTGGGCGCTAGCTAGAGGCGATGCTGAAATCACTGCAAAAACAGCACCTTTTCGGGATTGGCGCGCTCTAGGAGACCATTATATTATGCCCGGAGCATTGAAGAAACCTTTACTGTTCCTGGTGGAAGTTACGAAATCAAGAAAGGAAAATTAAAAGTCTCCTCGGAAAGCACGCACTGCCAGATGTGCACAGAAACGCCAGTCTCCGAACAGCTAAAGCGAATATCTCTCAGGGGAGCGCCAGCAATTAGAACTGTTGGGGACTGCGAGGATCAGTTTGCATCTTGGTGTGAAAAAAAGATGGTGTCACGTGGGCTAGAGTGGGAGCAAGGAAACCCCACGCATCATTGTGAAATGCCTGTGCCCTACTGCGGCAGCCAGCGACGTGCAATATTCACACACATCTGAGCAGATTACAGGGCGCTAAGGTTACACATTTTCCAAAGAACCAGATAAAATGATTACTAGGTACTTCCAGATTCAAATGACAAAAATCCAGTCACAAAAGTTTAGTGAATGTTTTTCAACCCGTTGATGTAGGGTTTTCATTAAAAAAAAAAACGAATTGTATTAACACAATGTGATTAACATACAGTGAAATTAAAATATTCGGTTGAGAAGTTGCAGTTATTTTAACAATTGAGGTCTCGATTTTAAAATGGTCGTTGGTGTCTTCACCCATCTTTTCCCGAACACTGTCATCTTTGTCCTCTCCCCACCATGCACCATGCACTCAGCACACAACAGAAATTTTGCAAATACTGTTTTGAACCATGTCACTTTCTCATGTACTACATGATGCTTCGTGTTCGCGCTGTGTTAGGATAGTGCATTGTTTCAAGGCCTCACCTCTTGGGACCACAATAGTTTCTTAAGAGAACTTGTCCTTGGATGTTATATAGAGACATTTTAATAACAATTGAGGTCGCATAAGGAGCAATAGAGATGGGAACTGCAATATAGGAATCTGCGGGATTGTGTTGGCAAATGTGACTTCAAACGCATTATTCGAAGGAGTTGTGAGACGTCTGCACTCACAACAAATACTCGATTATTTTGTGTGATTTCCTATAGGGGTCACATCCTGAGGGTTGAGAGCTCACCCTCCCCTGATCTGCAGAGGGTGACACTCTGTTGGTCTGACTTCTGATTTATGACTTACTTCAGCTGAATGATACTTTTTCTCCTAATTCATTATTTGATATTTTAATCTGAGCTCCGCGCTTTTATATAAAATGATTAATTGACTGACTCACGGCCATTCGCTTTGCTTTCTGAAATGTATAACTTTTAATAAACCTTCATGATTTGATTAAAATACTTTTCAGTTTTTATTGTGAAATGGAATGTGCTTTATATTTAATTTTGAATTGATATTTGATATTGAATTGCTTTGAATCCAGTGAGTAACAAAATACTTAAGGGATGAACACCGCTCCTGGTTCATCAGAAGCTTTAATTTAGCATTAGAAAAAAGCGCTGCATCGCATAGAACAGCAATAAACACTTCTCATTACCCCCTCACTGCAGAGTAATGCGTCCATTGAACACCGATTTAGTAATCATCGGAAGCAGCGAAAGCGCCATGTCCTTCCTTTCGCGTCCCAATCCATTAGTCCAGGTTGGTGGGAACAACGCTTTAGACCATCAAATAATTTCTACTACACACTGAAGAAGTTGAGCAACATCAAACAAAAGGAAAGATTCCGGGTCGCGCACTCGTTAGCATTAAGTCAACAGGGTTGCTTGAATTAAGCTCTGGCCCAAATTTTAGGGATTAACGGTATTGTCTTTCTGTATAGAGTTATCCATTGCACACAGCTGTAGTTTAATACTACAATTGTGTGCGAAGCTGCTAACGCAGCATTTTGGCAACTGATTCTGAAGACATTACGCCGTTTCATCAGTTCCATTCTTGTCACGCTCGCTCATTGTTGAGGCTTCAGCACGGTCTGCAAATGACCGCTACACCAATCCTCTCTCGCACTAGACTCGACCACTGGTATTCACAACTTATTTTTAGATGACAGCCTGCAGTACGAGACTGAAAATGATGGTGTTCATAAAAATACCTTTTTATCACCAAATCAGTGGGTAAGAGAACAGAATGTTACTAACCAAATATATTGAATAACGCCTGTTCAATGATGCACCCTGGCATGTTTGGATTGATACAAGTATCAGGCCTTTTGATCACTTGGAATAACTACCTTGATTTTGGTGTGATAAATCTCTCGAAGATACTAGAAGTGATCTTACAACATCAACAGCACATCAAATAGTATAACCAATATTGAATTTTACAAGAAAACTATACCCCGATCAGTAGTGGTGGAATGAAAAACATTAAAAAGATTAAGAAAATAACAAAATTGTCAACGGGAGCAAAAAGCAGGAACCCTAAAACAGTATCTGCCTCGAAATTATCTGGCTGCTATGCCATAACACTTGGCTTTGTGCACATGTCCAATCTTTCCCTACTTATATGGTTTATGGTCAGATCTGCTGAATGTAAAAGAAAAAGTTTAATTCCTCAAATGCAGAATCAATTCAAAAAATGTATACAACTAGGAACATTACATCCAAAATTGATGCATCAATGCCTAAATGATGACAAGGTTGGAGGAGTATTAGAAGCATTTCAATGTGATCATGGACAGCCTCCATGAATAGATACCCTTCAGGTAGTGACATCAGTTCAAACTATTGTAATCCGTGTACAAAATGCACTTAGCCACCTAGACAGCCAGTTAGTCATGGCAGATAGGGTCAATTATATGAATGTGTTTACCATCTAGAGTGTCCAATGATACCACGCTTGTGATAGTTCTTTCAACTTCACCCATCACTAATAGCAAGTTACAATATTTTGAAGGTGGAAGTACAAGATCTTGTGAATTCTAATTTAAATTTCAAACAAAGTTAACAATGAGCACTGCAAGAAATAAACCTCCAAATAGGAATTTCAGAGTATATGAATTTTTATTAGATGCAAGTTATCCTGAGAAAGATGTTTCTGCCCCTGAGAATACAACATCATATCACAAAGAGTGGGAAAACGAGGAAAACGGGTGCCAGGAGCTGACCAATGATGAAGAATGCCATTAACTCGGTAGGTGAGGACTTTCCGTCCTTTTAAAAAAACATATGAATACAGCATGTCTGAGTCAACACTTTATTGATTTGTAAGCAAGGGATACTCATTGTGAATACCCAAGAATACACTTACATTCTCAAGTCTCAAACTGCAGCTCTGAGAGTCAGTCCTAAGTTTTAGAAGCCTGTTCAGAAACAGCCTTTTCAATGTATGATTGATCTATCAATGTTACTCAACCATTAGTTTCTGTGGTCACTTGACAATGGCTTATGGTGTAATCCTACATTAAATATGAAGACGCCAAGCTCAATTTCCTCAGCCAGCTAAGGTTTCAAAGCCTGAAATCTTGGCATCATTGGTCTTTAGCTGCTTATTGAATTTAAGAGACATGACCTTTGTCAATCTAGGTTGCACAGGTAGTGCTTCAGGATGCGACTAATTGAGAGCACTGTGGACTTTAATCCTTTGCAGTCCATGCAGGTCTCCTCACAATGCTGCGTATTGAATTTAAGAGACATGACCTTTGTCAATTTAGGTTGCACAGGTAGTGCTTCAGGATGCGACTAATTGAGAGCACTGTGGACTTCAACCCTTTGCAGTCCATGCAGGTCTCCTCACAATTCAAGAATATTGTCCGAACAATACAGGATGACAGGACGTTTAAAGTTCCATGATTATTTAATCCTTGGCATCTTTGAATTCCAACAGATGAACCAAAGCAATGGTATGTTTCGTCAGATAGCCACCTGTCCGTGGAAACTTGACCACAAATGTATTTCCCACTATTGCAAAGATATACTGAATTTCTAACAAACTGGGTCAGATCCGAGTTGGTGACTTCAAGGCTAAAGACTCTTGAATAAATAATCAAATACTTGGATTTGTGGAGCGCAGCAAATCACCAGCGAGGGTATCCAGGCGCTGTTCATTGGCACGGGGAGATTCAGTGATTCGCCAAAAATTACAGGATGTCGAGCTGATTCCAAAACTCGAACCTGGATCCCAAGTTCCAAATTCTCTGGACGTTACGTGACATCCTGCTGTGGCAAACTGACGATGCTCCCAGTGCCCAGTAGTGGGCATCAGGACCTCCTTTTTCAAAGCTATGCAATTGTAGCCTTCCCAGGATAGCACAAGTTATTTGCTGGAATCACTTCCAGATGCACATTTAGCAGTGGGGAGAAGTGGGGGGAGGGAAGAGCTCTGGAAGTAGGGAGACATTTCAACAGGGACAACAGAACATTCTACAGCTTTCAATCCAAAATCAAATGAAATTAATCAAGAGGCTTGAAGTGAACGTACAAGAGATATGGGTACATTGTGCATACATGGCGCACATCCAAACATTTAAAGAATCTGGTCCTCCTGCCAAGGACTGTGCAAGGATGTCAGACAGTCTGTATTGTATATTTATGTGCAACATACATGAGTATGTTTGGACATGTAAGTATTATGTATGTGCATATGTGTAGATTTACATTTATGGGCTTATGCCTTCTATGGAGATAGGACTAAGTATAATGTATATATTTTGATGTGTGCGCCTGTAATTTTTATTTATTTACAAAGAATCCTCTCTACCTCTTCCATTCCATCCCCTATGACTCATCTCAAAGGTTTCTGACTGCAATGGCTTCCCGGACATGCTTTCCCAACTCTTTCCTCTTTTCTATTCAATTCCTCCCACGAACAGGCACGCATCCACCACTCAAAATGACATCTAACGTCTTCCCTTTACTAATCAATTTCAATTAATCTTTCCCTACAGTAAATGCATGAGATCTCAAAAGCTCAAAATTAACTAATCCTGTAAGGAAATGCAACCACATTTCTAATCTACTATTTACTTCTAGCCTTGTCTTTTGGAGTAGCATGCTACTCACCTTAAATCACTCCAATCCCACGTCAGAGGCAGTAAGCACTGTTAATTCAATTTACAATTTCGCATGAGAAACCACGCTTCTTACACCGCTCAACGATTACCACAAGATGGGAATGTTAAGGAGCTGTACATTGAACAGCACTTGGCAATGTATGTTCCAACACAGTTTGTAAAAGAGGAACAATTCTCAAAATGTTTACCCCAAATAAGCATAAATAGGGATCAACCTGTGAAAATATAACAAAGATGTTTGGCCTCCCTCCCCCAGTACTGTACGCAAGACCAAATCTTACTTTTTTCAATGTTCCAGCGCCATCAAGCCTGAACTTTTATTCACATTGGCACTCGATTCCCACGAAATTCACATACGCAGCACTTGTTGTAATGATTGCAACAAGGATTGTGTTTGGAATGCATTACTAAAACCTGACTGCACCCACACAATGACACAAACCGCATTCCTCCATCAATGAACAATTAGAAAACAAACACTGAGTCCATGGGATTCAGCTGCCGCAACCACCTTTCTGTTTCTACAGAGGTGCCCGGTGTGTAGGCATTAACACACAATTAAGGTAACATTAGACAACATCGTCCTACAACTTGGATTGAAACCAGCTATGGCCGTGGCACCCAATTCTGGGAGAATTGAGTTATGTGCGTCAGAGATTCGAGCTTTTGCTACATAATGAAGTCATTACAGTCTCTTAGCAACACATACTTGGGAATATTTTGACTTTGTTAAATACTGATGCTGTGCACAATGTGGCATTTAATCATTTGTTACTGAATACATTGTTGGGACATTTAAGGAGAAAGAGGACGAAGAGCTAGAAGATTCGTAAAATTTAGACAGGATGGAATTTTATTTGATCCAAGGAATATTCGTTACTGCTATTACAAGAGTAATAACCAACCTAAATGCTATAAAAGCAGCCATGGACCAGCTAAACTATACACAAGCACAGTTCAATAGAAGGGTGCAAGATCACACTGCAACAATTGTAAGCTTTCACACTAGAGACAGTGAGTTAAGTGCAGTAACAACAAATGAGTTAGCCCATCAGAGTGCCCTACCTTGGACCATAACCATATCACCTGGTGATAAAACTCGCCCAGGGCGTAAAGCCCTGGACTCCGCCATGGAACCAAATAGTGGAGCTACATATAGATAGTACATACATAAACTATAAATGTGTTTTTGAAAACCAAAACCTTAACAATCAACCATTTATTGTTATGTTAACAGAATTTGTAGAACGCATTAAATCCGAAGGTGTCAAAGTGCTTTGGGAAGCAGGGTGTAGCAGTTTATAGCAATTACTAGAATGACTAAGGAGATTAATAAGAAAAAATCCACTTCTTTAAATGGTTTTAAAATACAGACAAGGAGTCAAGAACAGCAATGTGGGCGGGAAGGGTGTTCCAAAGTTTGCAGCAGTCACCGAGATGGAGACCACCCCATCTGGCCTTCAGAAAGCTGGGAATTGTTGTCTTTTTGTGGAAGAAGGATCCGAGTGGCCTGCTAGGAATGTACCAGCCAAAAAGTGAGTTGAGTTGACTGGGCGTTTCTGATTCAGGGCTAAGAACGTCATACAGAGAGCTTTAAAAATGATCCTTTTTTTGATGGTGAGCCAGAGGAGGGAACGAATTCCATCCCTGACAGACATGTGTCTGGGGATGATAAGGACCAGATGGGCCACAGCATTCTGGGAGATTTGGAGCTTATGAGAATAGAAACATTTATGAATGTACTATATATATATATATTTTTTTTTTCCTTTTTATTAATAGTAACATTACATTAGGATACGATACAATACATTAGATTCTCATTATGCACACCACTTATTACAAGACCACACCAGTTTAATACCCTTTCGTTTGATTCAAACATTATAGCTACCAGGGTTTTTCGTTTGCACCCTTTTCCTCACATCCGTCAGCAGTCGGCGTCTCTTGAGACATATACTCTCTGTAGTTAATCATTCACTTTCTTCAGACAGTGATTCCTCTCTTGGGGGTTCACAGATCTTGCCCCAGTATCAATTCCATCCTCCCCACACCCGGAACCACTTTTTAGGGCAATTCCTATGTAAATATACTGATTTTTCAGCCATCATTACACCGTCCATGTCCTGGGACCATGGATGTAGTATATTTTTAATGTATATCAATTGTTTTCTTAATTTTTTAGGATGTCTGCACATTTTATAAACTCAATGTTTATTTCCAATGGAAGTTCATAACATACAAAACAAATTATTTGCTCTATTTCAAGGTTAATCTATCAATACATGTAAACAGCTAAATTAATTTTCCTACCATTCAATTTAACAGGTGTTAACATTAGTAGCACAGTAAAAAACATTACTATAATACGTTTATTTCTAAGAGTATTGGCATGCACATTTTATGTAATTAGGTTGCTACTTTCTATTTCATGCTTACTTTAAGAATACAGAATAAACAGGGAATTCATTGGTAAAATGTGCCTTGATCTGTTGTTTACATGAAAAAAAATAACTTTATTCCAGATGTTATATCTAGTTGTAAGAACGGCAAAAGCCAATTTGCCTACTAAAAATATAGAAGGAAATAGCAAAGAAATGTCAACTTCCATTTTAACCACCCCAACCCCAAACTCCTCCCCTCTCCTCCTCCCCAAAACACAAAAAGTTCACTATGGACAACCAGTTTTACAAATATTAACTGCAAAGCTAGCCAATGGAAGGATGTCCTGTAAGCAAACTTTCCACAAGGTAGAAAAATAATAATGAATAAGAATAAGTAACTGATTATATAATCAATCAACTTAAAAATGGAAAGCAATAATTACTTATACCAATTGGTTTGAGCAAGTGCAGATTCACATACTGTGCCATCTACTGCCCTTTAGATGCTGGGCTCCGAATGATGCAACTTGTTGTCCTTCTAAATCTTTTATTTTTGGATTGGTTTGTGCATTTAATGACTCACGAAGACTTTGCCTAAAACCATTAATGCAATAGAAAAACAGACCACACCACAAATGTAATTTTTTTCTGCCATGAGGTTTATAACCAAATCACTGTATTCCATCAAATTACTACGCACATGTACATTAAAAGTTCAACCGTGGGTAAAATGTGAAAATTCCACATCATTTTACAGCTCAGCTCGTTTTCTTTCAAGTTTAGCAGAATTGTAATTCATCTTGCAAATTACTGCGTAAATGTAATTTCAGCATGCAAGTGGCAAA
Source organism: Triturus cristatus (assembly GCF_964204655.1). NCBI lineage: Eukaryota > Metazoa > Chordata > Amphibia > Caudata > Salamandridae > Triturus > Triturus cristatus. The sequence continues at coordinate 1,366,613,175 of NC_140591.1, forward strand.
ATCTGAGTTATTATCTCAGTTTTCGTCTTTAGGAGTGGGTACCGCGCACACAAACACCTCATTGTTTATATATCACTATGAGGACCAGCCATTGACCGTAATGAAGTGTGTAATTACTATTCTAACTCCACGCGCGCTTTGATAGTAGGGAAGGTTATAAAGCGGACTGAAGCAAGCCTAACTGCACTTTTAGTTTTTTGATACACTCGCTCGAAAGTATCTAAACACACTACGGGGACCGGTTCTCAACAAAGCTAGTGTTTGTCAGGTTTTTTCATGGTTTACCCACACTATGAGGACCGGACCCCATAGTGTGGGATATATATATATGTGTGTGTGTGTTTCTTTTTCCTCTCTCTTTCTCTCTCTCCTTAGTTCTAAGGCGAGCTTATGAAGGCTTCTATGTGCCCACGAGAGAGTCACATTTTTAATTGAGTTAAGATAATAGAAGCTCAGCCTGTAAGAGCTCCATCTTATTTTGGGTAGAAGATCATATCTGGTGGTCTTTCTCTGATGCAGACCTATTCTACTAGGGGAAATCTAGTGTTGTGGTGTATCGGTGATAGCAGAACAGATGCACAATCTACAAGGGGATATTTCTTAGCAATGTCACTTTCTGTATTCAAATTCAATCTTGGCATTGTGCAACTCTAGAATTAAGCTGTAAAAAATTGAAAGATCAAAACAGTGCCAAAAGATTAGTGTATGCTTGTACCATATGGTATCATTACCCTGACCAATGGCTTCTACGAGATTCACTACAAGTGTTTTGTCGGGGCTGAAACTGCAACCAAGCCTGGTCCATTGATTTTATTTACGTCTGCAATAACAAAGTTTCTGCTTGCATAAAATGTCATCTAGATTTGTGTCGAAAAAAGTGAGGTGTTGATATTTAGATTTTATTACAAACTCATCATGCATTCACTATACCAAGAGAGCCTGCTCTTTCAAAGGCAATTCAGACATATCCAAACAGAAAATATATTGAGCATTTTACCGTAAAAAAAAGCTTGTTCCCTATAAATGTAAACCTATTTCTTAGCGAACAATAAAATTATCCTCTCTTTCGAATTTTATGCAACGCCCTGTAAACTTACAAAGTTGCTACTAGCAACTGCAGACAGATTGTCTTCATCAACAAGACAACACAAAAACGACTTCTACCAAAATTACAAACCATTGCTCAAAGGCACCATCACATTAATGTCAATGCAAAGAGAAAGCCACGCCTGAAATTAAGCTTTTTTCCTTAGAAAAATTGTGGATATACTTAACGCTATGGTCTATGACAAACTCACCACAAGAGAACCTCAACCTCGATCCTACTGTGAATTGTAATCACTGTCAAAGAACCTTTCAGGAAACTTACCACCAAGCTCTCTCAAATTGAGGATCGGTAACAAATCCAATAACACAAAAGAGATTTAGATGAACACATGGGTCTTTTAGCCTTGCCTATCTGGTGAACATGAACAGGAAGTCTGACTTGCCCCTGTAGGGTAGCAGCTGTTGTCAACCCTGGGACAACACACACTTTAAAACGTTAGTATGCTCAAAGCAGCACAATCAAGTCGGAGGATCACATATCTGCTGTGAGGTGATCTAGCAAATGTTTTTAAAAGTTCATGGTTAACTCATTAATATTCTGCACCTGATGGATTTGTTTCACAATCACATATTACATATATAAAATAGGCCACATATACATTGGTATTCCTAATACCCTCTAAAGGGAAAACAGTACAAATGGCCACCTTCTTCTTAGCACTGCATGAGTGTGAATGTTTCTAGAAAGCATTTAAAGAAGAGGTTCTGACTTCCGATAAAGATATCTCCTCCTTTCTCTTGAATTAACTCCTCCCATATTTCCACACTAAAAGTTTTGGAAAGACAATATCAAGCAAGACAAGAGAAGAGAGGGAAAGAAAAGCTCATAATCCAGGCTCCAAGGAAACCTGTTGCAGACAAATCGTGGGCAAACATTAGGGAAAAGCACCCACTCAATAATGGCTACTAAAGACCTGCACATGGAACAATATGGCCACCCATATCATTGTCACCTACTGGAATATGCCTCTACCAAGACTGTGGGTTGTCTTTGCTTTTATGGAATGTGCATGGACAGCTGGTGTAACAGTGACCTTTAATCTCACAAGTGTGTATGCGGTGACTGCTTCTATAAATCTATTATCATATGCACTAGCAAAGATTGAGCCTGGATCAATTCAAAAGTTAACAGACGTGGAAATTTCACAAACTTTATTCTATCAATGTTTAATAAACAATCAAAAAAGACACATGAAGCTTAACTGGTGTAGAAAACCTCCCCATCCAGCTAGAATTTAATCTAAAAGATGAGGCAGGATTTTGTTTTTTAGTTTATGTTAAATAAAAAGCCAACACAAGCTTCCTAAACATGAGGTGCTGCTCAGCGAAGGCCTTGGACTTACTATGTTCCATGTGTTCCTTTTCTTGTTTCAGTAGCTCTGGGTTTCTCTCAATGTCACTTTCAATTTTGGTGTTTACTATATTTTTCCCTACTTTTCAATATTTGTAAAGACCCCAACGAGACAAAACTGCCCTTCATCCCCCCTTCGATTGAGTCTACTTTTTTCCTTTCTCACACCTTCTATTTGCTGCATTTTCTTCTTTCCCATTGTGTCTGTGCACAAATGCGCACTAGGGTATTGGTCTTCCTCTCCCTTTTAAGTGCAACCTTTGATCCCCTCATGCTTTTGTTGTGGCTCCTTTTGTTGATGCAAATTGTGTTTGTGGACAAAATGCTTTTACTAATAATGTGCAAAGCTTCAGATTAACCTCTTCAGCGCGGCGCGGATTTCCGCGCCACGCTGAAGATTCCGTGCGCGGGCGGGGCCATGACGGAACGGTTCCGTCATGCGCACAGCGCAACCGACGTGCATGACGGAACCGTTCCGTCATGCGCGTCGAAGGGGTTAAGTAAAGACATGCTAAATGCAAAGTTTGTAATAGGTAATCTTACTTGAACGTGATAGGCCTGAAAATAAATAAGTGCTGATTTAAGTGAGCCTGTCAATATCATGTTACCTGGAAAAAAAGATAATACACTAACATTGAAAGGCCTGTTTTTCCACATTGAATAATTGTTTGCACACAATGTTTTTCTTTTATTTCAAATGCTGTATTTTCCAGAAGCCTTTTGTTAGCTAGTGAATAGGCAACTGTTATGTATTAGACAACTAATAGTAACTTCTCACCAAGATGAGAGGTGGTGACTGAAGAATAATCAATGGGATGAAGTGTCTGGACTGCAAAACATCAATAATGTAACTTTTCAAGGTTCAATGACAAAAAGCCTATTGTGCATCTATGAGAAAATGGGGCATTTGCTTATTCCCTAGAGTTTGCTGCTATTCTATTGGAGGTCTCAGAAGAATAAAGAAAATAATGTTGCAACATAGAATTTGTGGGTTTATATTAGTGAGCCTTCTTAGAGTAGATTCCGGATTCCTTCCAAGACTCTCTGACTGGAGACTTGCTTTTGAGCTCCCGATGTCTTTTCTGGATGAGAGGCTGCTTTACTTACTTTTTACTCAATTGTTTGCTGATATCTTTGAGCTGAGACTACTTTCCACCTTATAAAGCAAAGGCTTCATGTTTGTGCATGGATCTCGCTCTTGCTCTCATCACAACTTTCTATTGGGTTTCTGAGCTAGCACCTTTTTATCTCATCATTTCAGCTTATTTAGAATAGGGTGCTTCCTTTATGGAACACACTTGTATTACTATATGAACTGTGAATCTAATTAACATTTTGTTCTTTTTTTATAAACAAATATCGATTGGAGGGTATTAACTTTTAATGCTGAAATCTAAAGAAGATGTATACTTAATGAATAAACAGATGAAAGGCAAAGATTTGAGACATAAAACCCTTTAAATCACATTATTTCTCTTTATTGACTGAAATGGAAGCGTTTTCTGATCTATGTAGATGAGCGCTCCTTACTTCTTGTTGACGTACACAGGTCCATACGACCAGTGGTTCCATGCGACCAGTGGCAGGCGTCATTTAAAGACTACACCAGAAGATTGAGATACAGAAAACCCTACCTCGCTGTTCAGCAATGGTTTTGTGAGTATCCATGAGCCTTTCTGCTTTGTTCTTATAAATATAAAATATAAATCACCTTGTGTCCTACCAGGCCTCAAAAATTCCTAAAAATGCTACTAAACCTGCAGGACGAGTAACTTGAACAATCGACTCGTACTAACTATAATGTACTTTACCCGTAAACTGATCTCAAATTGGCATATCTTATTTTACAGAATCACCTTTTTCTTCATTCTCACATGAGTGCATCTTCAAATATGTAAGTTCAACATTTCTGCTTAAGAAAAAAAATCTTTTGTTTGATTAAATAGACAAAATGTTTGCTTCATGTGTAGTAAGTATCTAGCTACATATAAAGTACACATGATCTCCAACTTGGCTCTCAGTTTACTAATCGTATTGCCATCGGGGGAGGAATCTTTCCAGGTCATGTTTAAAAAAAAAAAAACTTTTAATAAATGCATTACTGAAGCATGATGTGATTGTGGCAGTCATTTACAGACAGTAAACTTACAAGAAATGGGCAAAAACCTTCCAACTACCATGCAGCTTTACTGATAAAAACTATATATTGTGCATGATCAATCTGTGAACATTGGGTTTCAGAAAACATTTATCGTTTGCACATGACAACGAACAGTGTTCTGATTTGATTTTCATCCCATTCAAATATTTTTTCTATCACACAAAAGTACAAAAAATTGACTTTCGCAACTAATGAAATATATATTTTTAATGTTGTTACAGTTGACTTATTAACTATTTAAATGTCTGTTAGCAAAAACCTGATACCCTACAGCTTTCATTTTACACTTTGCACAGCAGTCAGACAGTTCATTTGACAAAATCCTAGAACACTGCAGTCAGAGAAGGAAAAGTATTTGTAAACTGACTTCTGACCTCTGTCTCTGAACACAGAGCAAATTTGACAAGATCAAAAAAGATTTAAAAGCATCTTTATTGCTCCTTCACTTTCTGACTGCACAGAACACCACCTGCTCTTTGTCACTCGCCAGAACAGGCCAGTAGGTCTTAAATATAGCTCGAATTTATAAAACTGGCTTGCCATAGCGTGTGGGAGAGTAGATTTTTCAAGGCCTACCTATGGGATTTACATTTATGCAGACGTGACATCCGTCACCATAGTGACGGAGTAACCTGTCCATCGAGATCTAAATCTGGCCCCAAAACAGAGCATTTGCAACTTTCACTTGCTCAAGAAGATAAGGTTAAGAGTAGACAGAAGAGTTACAAATTGTTTGAGATGTGACAAGATTAAGGTCCTACTCAAGTCCAGATATTATCAACTGACTATCGTATCTGCTGATTTGGACAGATTTCATTTATGAAAGATGAAATACCCAAAAGCAACTTGGTTAACAAAGGGATACTGCCAAACTGATACGGTCTGCTGTTAAAAGGATGAGAAAAATGTAGTATCCTCAGGTCATGTTATGTTCCCTTCATTCTGTACCTAGCTGCTCAGCCAGTGTCAGTGTTCCGCGTAGAATGTTAGTGTGGGTGGAATGCTTAGATACTGTGTGGGACTGAGACAGTTGGGAAGATGGGCTGAGCAGCTAGGATGCTGCTCCTGGTGGGGCTATGCTGGGGTTAATCCTGGGGCCTATTGTGGAGCCTGTTCTGGATTTACTACTTCTACACCTATGATCTTAATAAACTACATCTACTCCTACCTGGCCACGTCTACTGCGTCTACTTGTACCTCCTACACACATGGGGCTGGACCACTACTTTTATGGCGACGATCTGGAGAAAATCTCACGCAAAAAGCAACATGAACTCAACCAAGAAAGAGGAGTGGACAAAGAGAACGTGTAGAAAAGTACCAAGGTCAAGGAAAATAAAAAAAAAAAAGAAACAAGTGTCAAGCGTCAAGAAACAAGTGTCAAGAAATTTAAAGAAGAGAAAAGAAACATGTTGAAGAAAAAGAAATTTGTCAAGCATGCCTGTCTGCCCCACCAGTGTCCACCACATCGGACAGCCCAGCCCATGCATGCTGTGTCATCATCACATCATCTACATCAGGAAAAATACTTACAAGCCAGTCTACTTATGGAGAAGAAAATGTGCCACAAGGGAAGTCTACAGTTACAACTAATGTTGAATGTGCCACACGCTAAAGAAGAAAGGTATGCTGTCTTTTTCATCTCCTGGATTTGTGTTCTAACGCTGTTTAAATTCAATGGCCGTCTTTTCCAGTACTCATGAAGAAAGCCAACCTGTTGCTGCCTTAGTTTTTGCTTCCACTGCGGAGTGACGTTTTATGTACATGTGCACATACGTTAAAGATCCAAGATTTGAGGAGTTAAATTTGTGCCTGTTCGTGTTTCTAAGGTTAGAGGGCTGCTTTTGAAAAAAGAAGAAAGTATTCGCTTTGGATTCCTGCCTGCCGGATTTGTAAAGATGGGTGAGAGACTTTGAATTTATTTTTATTTTTTTCTTTTTGCATGTTTACGCTGTTTTCTCTGCTGCCAGGCCTCAAGAAACACAGTTACGTTACATTTTGAATTCAAAATATGGCTCGCGCAACTTACTGTGTTCAATGCCGCGCGGAGCCATTCATCAAGCCTTCATGACGTCTTCTGGTGTTCGGAGCTCCAAGCTTGCATAGAGTTTTCTAGTGTTCAGAGCTGCGAGCGTGCGTTTAGAGGCGGGAGCGCGCCGTGAGCCACCCGGCATACGTCGTTTGTGCGTGCCACCATCTTGGGGTTCATGGTGTTTGCTGTTTCTGCCAACCACGATTGTTTAATATGCCAACCACGTTTGTGCGCAATATAAAATAAATTTTAAAAAAAGTCAGTAACGAGTGGACACAAGTCAAGCGTTTGTTCTGTGAGCCTGAGGAGAATTTGCACAATGGCGTAACGCATCGCCGTAACCAACAGCTAATGGAAAATTAAATGTAAATTAACAACGAAATATGAAGAAGCAGAGAAGAGGTATTTTTCGTATTTAAAGGTACTGTGTTTGGTGGTAGCAGCGGGGTAAAAAAAAAGAAAGGTCATCAGTAATTGGAAGTTTCAAAACTGCGTTTGTCAATGCATCAAATTGTTGTTTTGGAACGCCTGTCGCGGTGACAGGCACACCATTGACTTTAGAAATATGAGTTGTAGGGCAAGTTTAAAGAATTAGCACGCAAACGTTTATTTCACAAGTGAATGGATTTAACGCAGAAAAGTTTTAATTCACAAGAAAATTAATTCATCACAAAAATGTTTTATGTTCACAGATTAGTGTGATTTCTTTCTTCAGTGTCAAGTATTTGCTGTATGCCAACGTTGTTTTATCGCTATGTACAAGTCTTGTTTTGTTGGCATGGGAGTGGGTACTAGTCCCATGTCTCTTATTTACGTATCCCTGCTTAAGGGATAGGGGTGGGTTTTTAGTCCCATGACCCTTATATAAAATGTTTTATCCCTGCCTGCCTAAGGGATAGGAGTGGGTTTTAGTCCCATTTCCTTTTAGATAGTTATTCCTGCCTAGAGATGGGAGTGGGTTTTTAGTCCCATCACCCCACGTTCACAGTAATTTATTTGGGAATGGGTTTTAGCCCCATTTTTACAGGGGGTTTTAGTCCCACCTTTGTCACTTTGAGTTTGGGTGTCAGTCCCATTTACTCTGTTATAGGGGGTTAAAGTCCTACCTATTTATAGGGGGTTAGTGTCCCACCTATGTCATTAGTAATGGGTACCAGTCCTATTTACTAAGTTTAAAGGGGGTCTTAGTCCCACCTTTACGTGTATGTTGGGTATCAGTCCTTTCATTTACGTTTTCACTGTCTTGTGTGGGTGTAGCCATCTTTTGATGCCACACCGTGCTGCATGTCGGTTTTACATTATGCACGTGTCAGTGGGTTTCAGTCCCATGTGACGTATTATTTAAATTTGGGTGTTAGTCCCAAACACGTGGGTTTTAGTCCCATAGTGTCCCTTACATGAGGGGTGGCGTTTTGAGTTTTCGTCAGGGTCTTCTCACGTGAGAAGTACTTCCTTGGGTGTTGTTGTACCCACAAGCATTTATACCCGTAGGATTCTACTCTGGGTATCAGATTCATTTGTTGTATGTGAGCTCTTATTTCACTACTTAAAATTTTCTTTGTTGAGTATTAAGGGAAGGGGATGGTGTTAGTGTGTTGATCTTTGCTTGCATCTTTCCTTTCTCCTTAGTGTGTCTGTTTTCCCTCCCGTGATGTATGTCTTCATGCATCCTTGGGTTTATGGACTATTCATATCTTGTGTACATTTCTGTATTTATTTGTTTGCTTATTAGTAGTTTGGGTCTATTCTAGGTTTTATTAATTTTCAGTGTAAAGGAAGAGGATGTGTAGTATCCTCAGGTCATGTTATGTTCCCTTCATTCTGTACCTAGCTGCTCAGCCAGTGTCAGTGTTCCACGTAGAATGTTAGTGTGGGTGGAATGCTTAGATACTGTGTGGGACTGAGACAGTTGGGAAGATGGGCTGAGCAGCTAGGATGCTGCTCCTGGTGGGGCTATGCTGAGGTTAATCCTGGGGCCTATGTTGGGGCCTATTGTGGAGCCTGTTCTGGATTTACTACTTCTACACCTATGATCTTAATAAACTACATCTACTCCTACCTGGCCACGTCTACAGGGTCTACTTGTCATCATGCACACGTGGGGCCAGCCCACTACAAAAAAGTCATGCCTTTTTTTCATGGCAATACTACGGTCATTAATGGCTGAAGGAAATTAAGAATAGCATCTGATTGGGGGTTGTAAAGAATAAAATAACCTTACATTATCCAATTATGTGCAATAATTGAACAAGAACACCCGGACATAAACAATGACGAAATTCTGAATTATTATTCAGAAACGGTTTGATTTAAAGACCATATCTAGATATGGCAACAATACTACTGGGATACTGTCAGCTCAGAATTATACACTAATACTAAATACTGTATACATTTCCCATATTAAGAGAATACATATGTATAGCCCCTGGCTGGGCAGAGTTGTATTTGGGTTACATATAAAGTCATTGTGTAAATCTGTATATAGTCATTAAAATAGACGTAATGAAGACAATGTGGAGAAATTATTTACGTGAACCCCTAGAGATGGGAACAGGATGGGTCCTACAGCTAACATTTAAAAAAAAGAATCATTTTCACTTTAAGAATTGAAAACTATTGTGAAAAATAAGGTTTTTCAATAACTCCATCCATAAATGTCAAATGAAAATGACTCTCGCCTAACAGGGAACTGCTATAGTAAGAATCCTTAAACACGGCATAGGCCAGATCAACATCTCCAGTAGCACGATCCTGTGAGTGGCGCATTCATGTGTGGGTAGTTCTCTTTTTGACTGTTCTCTCACCGATCATTTGTCACACGCTCACCACAGGCTCAATTACTTCATGAGGAAAACAAAAACATTATTTTGAAATAAATGCTGCTGGCTGCCTGGTTAGCCTAAAACGTGCCGTGAGCAGGGCCGGACTGGGAACAGCAACCAGCCCTGGCAGATCGCTGCTCAACTGGCCCTGGGAGTGGGGGGCGGGGGCTGGTGGGGTGCTAGTAGAAAGGACCACTCACGCTCTTGTTACAGGGGGATAATATTGCAACTCTGCTAGAAAAACTGTGACAAAACCAGCCCCCATGGCCACAATACCAGCCCTCACCCCTCCAGCCCACCAGGGAAACGCCCGGTGCCCGCTACGGTCAGTCCGGCACTGTCCGTGAGCAGTGTGTGACGGCTTTACATCTTTGCACAGTTTGACTTCTGCCACCAGGCAGGTCCTGTTTGTATTAGACTGGAGCTGATAAAGTCTTGCACATCCGACTCACTGGTTTGTGGTTCGAAGAGCTCACATCACTCCCAACTGAAACACAAGACAACCAGTCTGGAGCCTAACACTTGTGTTAACAAACTATGGCAAAGCCAATAGGCATGGCTTTTGTTCAGTGAAAGGTTTTTAGTGAAACTTCACCACCACATATAACAGAAGGAGGGTAAGCTTAATTAAATAACTTACAAATATGACAGTAGCTCTTAGCGCTCAGTATGCACACACATACACCAAAACACCATTATGCACAAACTAAATAGGAATGGAAATGGGAAAACAGTAAAGGCTTCAATAATGGAGCACTCTCCAAACTAATGTTTCCTGTGCCGCATTACCTTTATTGACATATACTTCAACAAATTATATAAAGAATATGAATGCATATTCATCCATTTTTGTGACTGGGTGTATATGTCTTACTGGGTCGGATTAGGCCTTTATGGCCATGCTTATTTTTGAAAAATAAAACACTTATTTGTGTTACACAAGTGAAAGAAATGTAAAAGTACAAATGCAGCCTTATGGGACTTCATAGCCAGGACGTGAGGCAAGGTGCCCCAAATTTGGCCTGACAAAAGACTAACACTAATTTAGGGTTGCATTCCCTATGATTGAGAGGTTTCTATGGCAATACAACAGGACACTACTATCACCCAGTCGTGTACGCTTTATGAAGAGGCGCACTCTCCATTTTCAATTTCGATATACGTCCATGGATAGATGGGCAGGAGTTTGTGGTGGTCGGTGTATTGTCCTTTTAAAGTACCCAAGTACTCGCACCCTTGACTGAGGTTGGCTCCTTTTGAATGGGTCTCTTCTACTGACAGTATCCTTAAGAAAATGTGGACCTCTAGTGTTTGGTCTGTGGGTATTTTGAGGTTCCTTGGTATCAGATATTTCAAATGGCAAACTAGTCACGAAAGGTGCCAAACGTCTTTCAATGTGATTCTCGACAATGGATTGCAGGCGATGCTTGCATCCCTGCGTCAATCTTGAATCTGCTAGGTTCATTTACATTTTTAATGATCAGTACATGAAGCACAAACACAGCTAATGGTCCAACTTCAAATATACTATTCAATTTTCTACCCGGGCATCAATAAGTAATAAAATTAGCATACATAAATACTTTCCATCCTCCCAAAGAGGCTGTAGTTTGTAAAAGGCTTACGCATATGCGATTTGGAGTATGATCAAGCAGAGGCAACACTGGCCAGCATTCAAAGTCCCTAGGCTCCAAAGCTTTAGTTAGTTTAAAAAAAAGAATATATTAACACTTCCCAGAAAGAGATGTTTCCTCTTAAATATGCTTTCCAATGTTGATAAACAAAAAATGTAGACACTACTCAGATTAACTGAATTGTCAAATCATATTAATAAAGTTTTTCTGTTTAGCCTATGCTTTTGTTTACATGAATTTACTTAAAGTGCAATCTAATGAACTACAATAGCCAGAACCTAAACATTGGGCAGATAAGTATGGGATAAGCTGCCTTATTTATTAACTTAAGCTTTTCTATGGTGTCAAGACGGCTTAGTGTGTTAATACACCTGCTTGAGGACTACTTAGGCCTTATTATGTACAATCATTTATATTGAAATATATTACAAGCGGTCATTCACACAGGTATGAACAGTTAAAATGTCTATGGTGAAATAAGGGAAATATATATATATTCACTGAAAAAACCATAGGTTTCACACATGTTATAGTTAGCGGAAATTTTACTGATCAAAAACCAATGAAATTCCCCCGTTATAGTTAGTGCAGGAAACTATAACTCACGCGACCGCAATCCTCTGCTGATGCTAATACTGTATTTAGACACTTATTTGCCCATGTCTTCTTCCATAAATTTTTAGCTATACATATATTACAAATATTTTTTTTTCATAAAGACACATATGTCATCAGCAGAAGATTGCGGTCGCGTGAGTTATAGTTTCCTGCACTAACTATAACGGGGGAATTTCATTGGTTTTTTATCAGTAAAATTTCCGCTAACTATAACATGTGTGAAACCTATGGTTTTTTCAGTGAATTTGTACGGTTTTTTAAATGCTAAGTTACTTTACGCCATTTGTGGCGTGCGCGCCCACTTAACGCAGTTCGTTCCGTGCACCGACGGTGGGCACGCGGTGCGCTACGCGCACCGCGTGCCCACGTTACGCTAGATGGGCCATGTACGCACGATGCGCTTCGCGCACCGTGCGCACATGGAGGACATATTATGCGCTTCCTTGTGATAAGTAATCTGTTGACATTTTTTGGGGAAATGCTGTGCTCTTGTATGCCATGCACAAATGGTGGCCTTCGGCCACCATTTGCACACGGGGTGGAGAGAGTGGGTTTTTGGTTTTTTTAATAATTATTTACCGTACGCGTACGGTAAGCGTAATCGGCGAAATTTTCGAAAAATAAAATATTACCGTTTTTTGCCTTGGGGGATCTTTGAAGACTCAACTAACATGGTTATGTGCATGGGCGCTGTCTAAACAGCCCCTTTACATGTTTTTGGCATTTGTTTATCAGCTCCCCCCTCAGAGTGCGAGAGAGAAAATGGCGGCCGCCGCTTCCTGGTTTCGACCGATTCTAATGTTTACTAAGATCTAAGGGCCAATCAGAATCGCGCTCGCGCACGCCACCGTACGCGTACGGTAAGCGCACCGTAAGCGCACCGTAAGCTGGCTCAGATATATATATTGGTTTAAAGGCTATTTTCTCAGAATCTACTGAACAGATTTACACCAAACCTACAAAAGGCACTTCCTTGACCTGAGGACTACCTCTCTGCCAAATTTCAAGTAATTCTGTTCAGCCGTTCGGGCTGTAGCTGTGTCTAAAGGTCCTATGGAAAAATGCATTGGAAAAACGCGTTTTGGGACCCCCCTTTTATCTCAGCCCCCGCTTGACTAATCCCCCCGAGACTTTCAGGGTAGGAGCGGAGCGTAGCGCCCCACCTATTTTGAAAAATTCGCGAGGATTCGTCAACCGGCGCCAAAGTTATTCAAAATAGAATGTTGCGGATTTCCTATGGAAACGTGGTCCTAACTATAACTACCTACTGGCGATCGCCAGTAGGATATGGATATGGATATGGATATATATATATATATATATATATACACACACACACACACACACACACACACACACACACACATATGCCCACTGGGCAGGAGATGAGACCTGAGAGGGTGGACTCTTTAATAAATTGCAGGTGTTCCACATTGGCTTGCTGTTCGTTCTTTCAAGGCTTGTGACCAAGGCGTGAAATCTGAAACGCGTTGAGCCATGCATGCAAGCGAATGATGCAAAGAAGCTGATGTCTTCACTTTAAGGGAGGAAGTTCGCCGAGGGTACTCCTCATCAGAGGCAACTCTTCATTCTGGATGTTAGCGGTGAAGCCCTAACCGCGAGGATTACCAGTCTTACAGTATTGCGAACCTTCTGCTCCAGGAGTCTCTGGCGCAGCGTGAAAGGGCAGCGGATACTTCAGGGTGAGAGACTTTACAGACAGCGTTTGTGCCATCTCTGCGTACCCTCTGTGGTTTTATTTTGAACAATTTTAGACTTGCAGTAAGCACCCACATGGGAATACAAAATGTGAACTGCAAAGAGCACAATGCCCTTGTGCATACGCCCACTGGGTGGGAGATGAGACCTGAGAGGGTGGACTCTTTCATAAACTGCAGGTGTTCAACATTGGCTTGCTGTTCGTTCTTTCAAGGCTTGTGACCAAGGAGTGAAATCTGAAACGCGTTGAGCCATGCATGCAAGCGAGTGATGCAAAGAAGCTGATGTCTTCACTTTAAGGGAGGAAGTCCGCCAAGGGGAATCCTCATCAGAGGCAACTCTTAGTTCTGGAGATTATATATATATCTATATCTATATCAGTAGAAAGTTCTAGTTAGGACTCATTTTCCATAGGAAAAGCGTTTTTTGTTTTCCCAATAACTTTGGCGCCGGTTGACGAATTTTGGCGACATTTTCAGAACTTATGGCCCGCTCCGGTCAGCTCCTATCCTGAAAGGTTCAGGGTGATTTGCAAAGCGGGGGCCGAGAAAAAAAAGGGAGGTCCCAAAACGTGTTTTCCCCATGTTATTTTCTATAGGAAACTTTAAACACAGCTACAGCCCGAACTGCTGAACGGAATTACACCAAATTTGGCAAAATGGTAGCCTTTGGTTCAGAAAGAGACCTTTTTGTTAAATGGTGTAAATCCATTCAGTAGTTCCTAAGGTATTCAATAGATAAAAAGTGTTGATATCTGGGCGGAGCCTAACCGTCCGAGCACAAGCTTGGCTCCAATTTGCTGCCAACACTTCAAACCAGGAAGTGTTGGCAGCCATCTTGTACCTCAGACGGCGGGACAAATAAGAGTGGTGGGCAGTGAATAAGCATTGTTATCTCGCCAGGAAAATGTGAAAACGTTTGTGAAGTTTTTGCACAGGTACTGGACTTTGGGTTTCAAGTTCCCGGGCTCACTGTGCCACTGGATTCAAGCTATCCTGGCTGAAAAGGGATGAAACTCCGAAACCGGTCAGAGGATGCTTGTTTCCGGTCCAGGGAGGACCTGGCTTGGCAGTTCGGGCTGGACTGTTCCCATGAGGCACAGGATCAAGACTGATATGCATATGGCCAGGTCTAAACTGGGGTGGCATGGTGAGCAAAAGAATGATGGATTTAACCCAGATCTCTTGACTGGGGGAGAATGTTTTGATTTGTTCTGCATTCCGTCCATCAATTGTGTGTCTTTCATTATGATAATTCCCTTTATGTTCATGCATTAAAGCGAACATATTTTGGACGAACTAGTGGCCATTGTTACTGGAAGGTGCTTATATTCAGTATTTTAGAAGGCATGTTTCCCTGTGTTTTATTTTTTATTTTTGCATGATATGAATATTTTATTACTGAAAGGTTGGTGTCTTTTCTGTACCTTAGAATGTGTTAGTCTCCTATGGTTTTGGAAGAAGTCTGTGCCCTATGTTATTCAAGGACGTTTAGGTGGTGTCTCCTTCTGTACCTCTCTTGCTTCTTTCTTTCTGCACCCTTCTTCCCTTTTTTGCATCCATCTTTCCTCTTTGTGCTGTTCCCTTGCCATTTTCTGTACCTCTCTTGCCTCTTTCTGCACCTCACTTGTCTTTCTGCACTGCTCTTGCTTCTTACCACACCTCTGTTGCTTCTTTCAGCAATTCTCTTGCCTCTTTGCGCACTTCTCTTGCCTGTTTCTGCACCTCTCTTGCCTCTTTTTGCACCTCTGTTGGCTCTTTCTGCACCTCACTTGCTCCTTTCTACAATTCTCTTGCCTCTTTCTGCATTTCTCTTGCTTCTTTCTGCGCCTTTCTTCCTCTTTCTTCACATGTCCTACCTTTGTAGGCATAGTTAGAAATTAGCATTACAAAAACCTTTGAAATTCACTGAAAAAAACCATAGGTTTCAGGCACGTTATAGTTAGAAATTAGCAGTGAAAAAACCATAGGTTTTAGGTAAAGTTATAGTTAGTTGGGCATTTCACTCCAAAACCAGAGAAATTCCCCCGTTATCGTTAGTTCAGCTAACTATAACTCGCGCCCTCGCAAAGCACTGCTGATGACGTCATTTATTACATCACTCTTGATATGGTCAGTGACATCACTGATGACATCATCCAATGACTGTTTCTGCAAGTTTAAATATGTTTAATATATATAGGGAAAGGCATATTGAAGAATGAGTGGGTGTATAAGTGTCTGAATGGATCATTTAGTAGGTGCGTGACTGAGTCTATAAATGAGTGATTAAACGTACTTACTGAACACATGAGTTAGTGACTAAACTGTGTGAATGTCTGTGTCTGTTGGTGTGTAAGCGGCTGCATGGGTTTGTGAATAGCTACATGAGTGTCTATATGGGTTATTGATTGGTTGTCTGAGTATCTGTATGGGTGCCTGAGTGTTTGTGTGGGTGGGGTGTGTGTGACTGTGCAAAGATGTGTGAGTGGGTGATTCACTGGGTGCATGGTTTCAAGAGTGCATCTGTGATGGACTGTATGGGTGGGTGAGTGTGTGTATGGGTGTGTTAGTGAGTGAATGTTTATATCAGTGGTACATGTGTGAGTAACTACATATGTGAAAGGCAGTATATATGTGTGTTGGAGTATATAAATGTCTATGTGAGAGTGTGTAATTGTGAGAGTGGCTGTATGGATGAGTGTGTGCTTGTATCAGTGATTGTATAAGCGCGTAAGAACGTGCTAGTATTTGTATGAGTAAGTGAATTGGTGTGTGTATAACTGTATAGGTGAGTAAATGGCAGTGTGATTTATTATTTGCATGACTGACTAGATGTGTGATTACCTCTATGGATGTGTGGCGATGTGTAAGTGTCTATATAGGTGAATGAGTGCATATGATAGTCCTGTACTGAGTGACCATAAGTATGAGCGACTGTACGGATGAGTGAGTAGATGTGTGTGTAAACCTAAGAATCAGTGAGTGGGTATGTAGTTATTGGTGTTGGAGTGTATGGTTTTGAGAATTGCAGTCTGTAATTTAGAGTGTGTGTATCAAAGGTTATATTAGGGTGTGAGAAGATGCATCAAATTATCACATGGATGATATCAGTGATGTCATTTGAGATGTCATCAGTGATGTCACTGACCATGTCAAGAGTGATGTAATATGTGACGTCATCAGCAGTGCATTGTGGGGGCGCGAGTTATAGTTAGCTGAATTAACTATAAGGGGGGGGGGAATTTCTCTGGTTTTGTACGAGTGAAATGTCCAACTAACTATAACTTTCCCTAAAACCTATGGTTTACCGGTAACGCATTTCAACAGCCGCAGCTGCCTTTGTCAAACCAATTCTGATTGCCATCTTGGTTTCTTTAAATACATGTTTCTGGGCCTTTCACAAGCCTTAAAGTGACAGTGCTAATCCCACACAGTGTGACATAGTGCTTTTTCATTAAAAGTAACATGTGCAAATCGACGCTATTTACATTATCTTATTTAAAACACTAAGGTATAGGAAGCTTTCCCTTGCATTTTGTTTAAAATTACATGTTGTTTTACTGGGATACCACCTCAAGAGAGGTTTAACTGACTCTCGTTGTTGCATACAATGTACCCCTTTTAGCTCCATTTTATCCATAGTGCACAATATCAGTCAAGATTCCACACATTGTGTGGGTTGTAAAGTCCAATCTTTCAGGATCAAACCATTGACTTGTATGCTAAATATGGCCCTCCTAATTTACTTGAATTTCAATACATTTGTATTTTAATTTGCTCAATAGCAAAAATATGATCGACATAACCTGTATGAGATGAGTAACAGACAATGTAATCAAACCACAAATTGCCATTGCATAGTCTATCAAATCGAATTTTAGCACAGTCTAGGTTGATCTTTGAACATTGGTCCAGGATCCTTTACATTCAGTACCACCACCACTGGCTAACCATACAACAACCATGACTGGTACCTTGGAAATCGGTACAAAAAAAAAAAATAAAACACTTTTGCAGTGAAGACCACTTTGGCGTTGCACAACATTGAGATGGTGTACTTCTCCAACTATAACCAGGAAGTTTCACTGTTTGCAAACCAGACTATCATGGTATACTCAAGGTCTCAGCATATTCTGCCTTGAGGCAAGAATTAAGTTAGTCAATTTACGCACAGGTGTTTAGATTTTCTCTTACTAAGTGGGAAGTCCAGGAGGACTGTCATACGTGACAATGTCCATGTTCCTTTCTTGTGTTTCTTGCGAGTTCCCCAGAATTGCGTATGAGACCAAGGCATCTCTTGAATTCTACCCTCGCTCTCAAGGCTATATTGCACATTCTGTCGGGTGTCCAGTGCCACACATGTAGAATTGTGAATTTAACACATTTCTATCTGGTTTACCTACATCCTAATATTTATCATAAATGACAATGAATGTGTTTTAAGTCTGGACGCTTACATGGGGTAGTATTCTTTCGAGGTGGGCTGCACATAGGATTTTTCAGCCACTGCAATAAAAATAATGTACTATCCCACTACATGTTCCTAATTTTTAAAGCAACTGTCATGGTTGAGTTGTTACAACCCTTCCTAGTCCGTTTGTTAATTTTTCCTAGACAAATGTAATTGGCCATAATGTCATTGTTGAATCTCCCTCAAATGATAGGATGTCTGTGGAGCAGTGATGTTTTCCCATCCAGTAGGGGAAAACATTATCTCAACTTAGGCCAAGGGAACATATGTCCAATTCCCAATTTAGATTTAGAAGACAGGAGTCAATTTTAAGCATAATGTGTAACCTATTCCAAGTGTGTCCGACAGCCTCTAATTTAGGATGTGGCATGACAGGAGCAGGCCTTTTATACTGCATATGCTAATAAAAAGAGTACAATGAACATACTCAGCAACACCTGTGCTTTAAAAGGTATGTGAAGCGGTCAGTATTCAAGAGCAGGCACAATACAACAAACGGGTTATAATTTAAAATAAAGGAAGATAATCATTTCATAGAAGGAATATGCTACTTACCAGTATGCATCTGTTCTTGGCATGTAGAGCTGCAGAGTTGTACACTTAGCATAGATCGCCATCTGGTGTTGGGCCCGGATGTTTGCAGTTTGTTTTTCTTCTTGGACAGTCTTTGGAAGTCACGAGTTTGGTGACTCCTCCTTCGGTCCGTACTGCGCATGGGCTTCGGCTCCATCCTCAGATTGTTTTTCGCCAACAGGGAAATGATGGAGCGTAGTAATAACAGTGAGAAACCCATGTGTTGTATCTAAATAAGATGTACTGGAACGGATACAGGTAGCCGGGGAGGCGGGTGGGCGTGTACAACTCTGCAGCTCTACATGCCAAGAACAGATGCATACTGGTAAGTAGCATATTCCGTTCGAGGCATATGAGCTGCAGATTGTACACTTAGCATAGATTATATAGCAGTACCCAACCTTAGCGGCGACCACCGGTATCCGTTGCAGCTGTTTGAAAAAGTGTCTTTAGTACAGCCTGGCCCACCCTAGCTTGCTGCTTGGAATGCACATCTACACAGTAGTGTTTTGTGAAGGTGTGCGGTGTAGACCATGTGGCTGCCTTGCAGATGTCATCTAAGGGTATATTCCCTAGAAAAGCCATAAAAGCCCCTAACTTTCTTGTAGAGTGGGCTTTAGGGGGAACAGATAATGTTCTCTTTGCCTTTTGATAGCAAATTTGTATGCATTTTACAATCCACCTAGCTATCCCTGATTTTGAAATGGGGTTGCCTTTATGTGGTGGAGAGAAGGAAACGAACAATTGTTTAGTCTTCCTGAAGGGTTGCGTTCTTTGTATGTAGTATAGTAACGCCCTTTTTACATCAAGCGTGTGTAAGGCCCTTTCTGCAACAGATTGGGGTTGCGAAAAGAAGACCGGTAATTCCACTGATTGATTGAGGTGGAAGGGGGAAATGACTTTGGGCAGAAACTTCGGATTTGTGCGAAGTATGACCTTGCTGTGATGCATTTGTATGTAGGGTTCCTGTATGGTGAACGCCTGTATTTCACCAACCCTTCTAAGGGAAGTGATAGCTACAAGAAAAGCTGTTTTCCAGGTGAGAAACTGTAGCTCACATTTGTGCATTGGTTCGAAGGGCGGACCCATTAGACGTGTAAGAACCAAATTTAGATTCCATACAGGGGAGGGTGGTGCCCTGGGAGGAATTACTCGTTTAAGGCCTTCCATGAAGGCTTTAATAGCGGGCACTCTGAAGAGTGATAAATGCTGCCTGTTTTGTAGATAGGCAGCGATCGCTGCTAGGTGTAGGTGTATGGATGAATATGCCAGGTTACACCTGTGAAGATGGAGCAGATAGCATATTATGTGCTGTATGGATGCATCTAGAGGGTTGATTGTATTGTTACGGCAGTAAATTACGAATCTTTTCCACTTTGCGGCATAGCATGCTCTAGTGGTAGGACGCCTGGCTTCCATGATGATGTTCATGCAATCAGGGGGAAGGTTAAGGTATCCGAATTCTAGGATTTCAGGAGCCAGATCGCCAGGTTGAGCTGAGCTGGGTCCGGGTGCCTGATTTCTCCATGGTTCTGGGTTAGGAGGCATGGGGATAGATGCAATTTTTGATGTGGTACCACTGACAGTTGTAGTAGCGTGGTGTACCACGGCTGCCTGGCCCACGTCGGAGCTACCAGAATGAGTGTGAGGGAGTGCTGTTGTAGCTTCCTGACCACTAATGGAATTAGTGGGAGAGGTGGAAAGGCGTATGCAAATCTGCCTGACCAGTTCATCCATATCGCATTGCCCTTGGACAATGGGTGTGGGTATCTGGCGGCGAAGCTTGGGCATTTTTTGTTTTCGTGGGTGGCGAAGAGGTCCATCTGAGGATGCCCCCACTGTTGGAAGAATGGGTGAAGAACTTGTGGATGCAGTTCCCATTCGTGTAGTTGTTGTGTTTGTCTGCTGAGCAGATCTGCCATGGTGTTTTGTACGCCTGGAACGTGCTGTGCCAGGAGAAAGATGTTTTGGGGAATTGCCCATCTCCATATGCTCTGGGCTAAGCGGGAGAGCTGGGGAGAGTGTGTCCCCCCCTGTTTTTGTATATAATACATCGCAGTCATATTGTCTGTGCGAATGAGGACTGCTTTGCCCGAAATCTGTTTTTGGAAAGATTTTAGGGCTAGAAAGATCGCCAAGAGCTCCAGGTGGTTGATGTGGAGCGATTTTTGCTGTGGCGTCCATAGACCTTGCATGGTGAGGTGTAGGAGTTGCGCTCCCCAGCCGGAGAGCGATGCGTCCGCTGTTAGAATCACCTGAGGAACCGGGTCCAGGAACGGCCGCCCTTTGGAAAGGTTTGTGGTGTTCCACCACTGCAGAGAGTGATGTGTGCGGCCGTCCACCAACACCAGATCCGTCAGCTGACCCTGGGCCTGGTTCCACTGTTGTGCTAGGCACTCTTGAAGTGGACGCATGTGGAGTCTTGCATGGGGCACTATGAAGATGCAAGACGCCATCATTCCTATGAGCTTCATAAACACTCTTGCTGGAAGAGAGTGTTGAGGAAGGAATGTTTTGCGTAAGGCTTGAATGCTTGTGATTCTGGCTGAGTTTGGATAGGCAATACCCTTGGAGGTGTCTATAGTGGCCCCGAGATATTGCTTTGTGTGAGATGGTATGAGGTGGGACTTTTGGTAGTTCACCGTGAAGCCTAGCTGGTGGAGCAGTTGGATGGTGCTGTTTGTATGCTGCACACATTGGTCGTAGGACGCGGCTTTTATCAGCCAGTCGTCCAGGTAAGGGAAGACGTGAATGTGTTGACGTCTGAGGTGTGCTGCTACTACTGCTAGGCATTTGGTAAACACCCGCGGTGCGGTGGTGACCCCGAAGGGGAGAACCGTGAATTGGTAATGTTGCCCGTCCACCACGAACCTGAGGTATTTCCTGTGAGAGGGGTGTATTGGAATGTGAAAGTATGCGTCTTTCAGATCCAAGGTTGTGAGAAAGTCTCCCTGGCAGAGGAGTGGGAGGACTTGCTGTAGGGTGACCATGTGAAAATGGTCTGAGTGTATGTAGGCATTTAGAGGCCGGAGGTCGAGAATGGGTCTGAGGGTCCCGTCTTTCTTTGGTATTAAGAAATATAGGGAGTAGACCCCTAGATTTTGTTGATTGACGGGGACCTGCTCTATAGCGTGTTTTTGGAGGAGTGAGAGTACCTCTTGTTTGAGCAGTGTGGAATGTTCTTGAGACATTGGACGGTGCCTTGGTGGGATATTGGGTGGGGTAGATGTTAGTTCGAGACAGTACCCTGACCGAATGATTTGGGTTACCCATTTGTCCGATGTTATGGACTCCCATACGTGGATAAAGTTTTGTAGTCTGCCCCCGACCGGAGTGGAATGGTCTGGGGGGAGCGGAGGGGAGTCATTGTGCGGGGGGGGTGGCAGAACGGGTGTTGTTGGTTTTGCCCCTGCCCTTATTGTTGTTACCCCTGTAACCACCTCTCTGATTGCCCTTTGAAAAGGTATTTTGAGGAGGGGACTTGTAGGAGGTAGAGGCGTTATCGGTGGAGGAGCCTCTGCCTGTGCCACGAAAGGACGAGCGTCGAAAGGAACGTTTGGAGGCTTGTGTTTGGAGTGCCCCCATGGACTTTGCTGTGTCTGTGTCTTTCTTCATCTTTTCGAGCGCTTCGTCTACCTTTGGCCCAAAGAGTGTTTCCTGGTCAAAGGGGTGATTGAGTATGGATGCCTGGACTTCAGGCTTGAAACCTGAGATCCTGAGCCAGGCGTGGCGACGAAGCAGGACACTGGTATTTATGGCCCTAGAAGCAGTGTCGGCTGCATCGAGGGCACACTTAATGGAGGTGTTTGTAATTAGTTTACCCTCCTGTATCAGGTCATGAGCCTTGTGCTTGTATTTTTCTGGAAGGTGCTGCATAAGAGCCTCTAGTTCGTCATAGTGTGCTCTATCATATCGCGCAAGCAGTGCCTGTGTGTTTGCAATGCGCCACATGTTTGCAGCTTGGGAGGCGGTGCGTTTACCAGACGCGTCCAGAAGTTTAGATTCTTTGTCTGGCGGTGGGGCATCTCCTGAGGATTGGGAGTTAGCCCGCTTTCTAGCTGTGGAGACAACTAGGGAATCTAGGGGAGCAGGGCCCTTGATGTAAGCAGGGTCTGTGGGTGCCGCCTTATACTTCTTCTCTATTCTAGGGTTCAGTACTCTGGCTCTGACAGGGTCTTTGAACACCTCTGTAGCGTGCTTGGTGACACCCTTAAGCATGGGTAAAATGGAAGTGGATTTGTCTTGTATATCAAATGTATCCAGTAGGAAGTCTTCTTCTACTGGTTCACTGTGCATGTCCACCCCATGGTAGTGTGCTGCTCTCTGCACTAAATGGTGAAACCCTAAGGAGTCCTCTGGAGGAGACGGTCTTGATGGGTATAGGTCGTCCTGAGGTACATTGGGTATATCAGGGTTATTGTAATCCTCCCATGGATCTGGGGTCCCTGGTGGAGTGGGATCCATTGGGGCGTCCGCCGGGTAATTGTCCGGATCCCCATCATCCGGATCTGGGGATGGGGTCGGATCGTAGTGAGGTACAGGTGGCGGAGACCTGTGAGGTGGAGGTGGTGGAGGAGGTGGAGGGGGTAGGGGAGGCGGTAGTGGGGAGGGCACTCTGAGGGGAGAAGTAGCAGAGTCCGTCCTTTTGGGTGGAGGAGGAGGAGCCGGAGCATCAAGGCGTCTTTTCTTGGTAGTTAAAGTCAAAAGCCCAGTTTTAGGATCTTTGGACAAAGTCTTTTGTAAAGGGTCTGGTGTAAACAGAGCCAATGGTGTCGAGTCGTCTGTCGGCACCGGTGATTTCGGAACCGGGGGTTTCGATGGTCTGTGTGCGCCATGCTTTTTTGAGGTCTCCGGGTGTTTCGGCGTCGAATGATGTTTCGGCGCCGGAGCATCGGTGCCGACAGATTTGTGTTTGTGTTTGGTCGGCACCGAGTGTCCAGGCTTCGGCACCGGTGGTTTCGGAGTCGAGCTGGATTTTGCAGTCTTCGGTGCCGGATGCTGTTTTTCGGCACCGGGTGTCGGCTGGCTCGATCCCGAGCTGCCATGAGACTTTGGGAGCTTCGACACCGGGCCCGAAGGTGGGGTGATCGAAGTTTTGGTTTTGGTTTTGCCCAGGCCGGCAGGCGAGGGAGTAACCTGAGTCTCTTTGGTTTTCGGCGTGGGGGTAGGAGGGGGCATATTACTCACGGCCCGCTGCGCTGGTGTAATGTCCTCCACGTCGGAGTCGTCGGCCTCGGAAGCGCTGACGACGTCTTCCTCCTGCTCGGTGTGTGTTTGCCCCGAAGCTTCGGCGTCGTCTCCGAAGATGTCCGGTGGAGCTGCGGAGGATGAGTGCGCCATGGTGCGTCGAGCTCTTCGATCTCGGATGGTCTTCTTCGATCGAAAAGACTTGCAGGCGGGGCAGTCTCTAGCCTCGTGTTCCGGAGAGAGGCAAAGGTTACACACCTGATGGAGGTCGGTGTGGGGAAATTTAGACCCACATTTTGGGCACTTTTTGAACGGAGTCCTTTCCATCGGCCGGGACCGGAGTCGCGGAGGGCCCGAAGGCCGGTGTCGATGAACGGGATGGAGAAAAGTGCCGCTTCGAGAGATGAAGATGATGAAGGAACTCGAAGAATCGAGGATTTTCCGTCGAGGCTGGAACCGTAGAAGTTCGAAGCCGGAGCACGAAGTATCACATCCGAGCCCGATGGCGGAAAAAAACAATCTGAGGATGGAGCCGAAGCCCATGCGCAGTACGGACCGAAGGAGGAGTCACCAAACTCGTGACTTCCAAAGACTGTCCAAGAAGAAAAACAAACTACAAACATCCGGGCCCAACACCAGATGGCGATCTATGCTAAGTGTACAATCTGCAGCTCATATGCCTCGAACATAACATTATGTGCCTGGCTGCTGGCTGGCAATGAAGCTGGAAAAGGACTGCGAGGATCTTGAATAATGCTGGTTGCATGCTAGCTGAGACAAAGATTACCAAGCCACTGTTCTAGTACTGGGCTCAAATTCAAGATTTTGTCCCAAAAACAAACCATGAAAGGAATAAAAAGGGATCATGCATCTTCCTGGTTGGTGGTGCTTCACTCAACGGTTATGGACGCACTATTTACTGGGGCATGCAGTTAGTTATTCTGGCATTGTCAGATTCCCACAGAGATCATAAAAGGGAGTTTATTGGTGGAACCAACTGCTTTATGCAACCATGCTCTTATATCTGCAAAGTCAAAGGGTAAGAGCTGTTTAGGTCTCACCTACAGGCAGAGGTAAGGTGCCTGCAAAGGACCACTTCTGGATCATATAAAAAAATAACAGCGGGCTTTATGAGAGTTCACTAAATGGTTTTCTTGTTGCTCTCATTTGCTTGCTTCTTATTCAATGACTTTCCTTCTGCTTCTTCTGTTTTCCCTCCATTGGGAGAAGCTTATTTAGCATCATTTTAGTTGAATGACATACATCCTTCCACATTCAGGCAGCTACTCTTTTCTCCTGCGAACTGCATTCCATGTGAATGCATGCGTTTTGTTCCGCTCGGCACAATTTGTTTCCCTCTTGAGTTGCATAGTTCCCCTCAAATACCCACCCCATGTGCTCTGTTTTTCACCTTCATCCCCTCACACCTTCCATGCATCCAGGATCCCAGCTTTATTAAACAAGCATTTGCAATGCAATAGGTCTCGCATTACTGAAAGTTTGAGCTATTGGTGTTGCAAGTAATAAAGCAACGCTACTAGCTTAAACTTTCAGTAATGCATGACCTATTGCATTGCAAATGCTGGTTTAGGTTTATAGCTAGGATAATCTGTCTATCTGTCTTTATCTATTCGCATGCTTGTCTGTCTCGGACTCCAGACCTTTCTGTCTATCGCTAGCTGTCACTCTGCCTGTCTATCTTAACGTCCTTATGCCTCAGTACCTACATAGTCATCTATCTGCGTGCTCGCCTTTATCCTTCTCCCTCTCTCTGTCACACTCTCTCTCTCTCTCTCTCTCTCTCCTATGTACACACAAGCTCACATGCTGACGAGCTGTCTAACGATGACTGTCTAGCGGTACGTTTCGTTTCTATGCATCTGCCTGTCAACACCCGTGTCCTAATGTTCCAGCTAGAAATGAATATATATAGTAATAACGAAAAGAACATATGGAATTATTTTCATTGCCCGGCAATAAAGAAAAAAAATATTCAGAGAGCAATGTCGTCCCAAGGAAAGACATGCGGACTGTATATACTCCCCATACACCTATATTTAGATGAGCACATGTCCATTTGTATGTGTAAAGTCACAGTCACACAATACACTTCTTCCTTTACTCATACGTCCATAAACACACAAGTAGTGCCACACACACATTTGCATTTCCACTCTGGCACACACATACACACGTATGTCTAAACTCACGTTTATGCACACCCACGCGTGTGCCCAAACACACATATTATACGTGACGAATAGATTTGCTGTCCTATGGCTTTTTTTTTTTTTAATGGCACATGCACGCGGCTTCTTTGTTGTCTTCCCGCAGCAGACCAGGCTTAGATCCATAATTACGGATGCGGCCCTCCGTACACTTAATCCAGCAACACCTTTGTACGGCCGCTGAAAGCTTTTCATTTCGATTACACACACAACAAAGGCAGTGTGGGAGGGTCTTAATATTCGGCTCGATTATCACGCGAGAGCGCTGATAATAACGGGGGGACAAACAGTCGGCCATCGGAGCTCCTGTCCTTAAAGCCTTGACGATTCGCCTTGTCAGGGGGACTCACAAACCTCCTAGGGGTCCCCCTCAATCTCTCACCTGCTACCTCCCCCACCTGCACCCCCATCCCTCAAATAGGGCCTGTAACGCACAACCGTGTTGACGCGCTACTCTTAGCACTTAATAAATAAACAAGACAGAAAACAAATAAATAGAAATTAAATGACGAAATCACGTCCTTTCTCGCGATCTGACCGTTTATGATCAAAACATATGATAATAGAAAACAGGATCAGCCATTCACACAGGTACTGTGTGTTCGTCAGAGCCATGTCCAGACGGACGCTGGTAGAAGTCGCCAATCGTATTCCTTGACTCGCCACGCCAACGTCCCCAGGTGGCGTCCTTTCAAGAGGCGTTTTGAGTCCCATTTTCACCCATAAATGATATACATTTCTAATGTGATTTTGCCTTCCCAGATACCTGCTACTAACAACATTTTGCTTTCCACGTTATGGAAATACAAACTGACTGTCGTGCTAAAATGTTTACAGCTCCTAAGAAATATGTACATGATTTGCATACATAGGGTCCTGCATCTATTTCTTCTTGTTGATTGGATTATTCATTTGTTTATTTATTAGGAATTCCAGTTTAGATGGGATTAGTTAGTTATTTATAAGGACTTCCATCCAGTTCAGGAGTCCGCTGATGCATTTAAAATAACTCAGATGAAAGCGATCACAGTGTACATATGTGCCATTACAACGTACATGCTTTTCTATAGGCTGGCTTCAAATTCTAGTCATGAATAACGCTAAACAAATGCAATTTCAGTTCAAGGTGCCCCGTATTAAGTGACCATACACAGCTGTGGGCTTTAGTGTAAAAGCAGCATTGTATATATTTTTAATTCTAAGAATTAGGGGAGCTTTAGGCACCTTGATCGAAGCACTGGTACTTGTGTGTGAATTTAGCTAGGATTTAATGACATTTTTCCATGTCTTTTAAATTCTGCTGACATTCATTAGACAAAAATAAAAAATGGCAATCTTCTAAAAGAAAAAGAAAAAATTGCCTTAAAAAACCACTGTCACCTATAGTGAAGAACAAAGGGCATTTCATCAATGGTCCGTGATCGGCTAAAGGGGTTAAGGGTCTTGACAGTGTTTCTCTAAACACTACTTGGATAACAGGGAATGCTTTACAATAAAAGTGCATTACCCATGCACAACAAGAGGCCAGTAGCGTAACGCAAAGTGATGGGGGCCCCTGCAGAATAGGAGGGTGAGCCCCTGAGTCTACCATATTTCATTGGGTTTGGGCTGAATGTGAGTCTCCTGACGTGGACTACCTAACAGGTTGGACCCCCCCTGAAAAGTGCCACCCACCCCCCTGCGCCGCAAGTGTTGCAGGGACCTGCTTTAAGGCCCTGCTATAAGCAGCGGCCATTTCAAGTGCTCCTATGAAGAGGCTTACAGCTCTGATTATAAAATGGCATCAGTCGTGTAACAGCGCAGATATGTACATTACGCTCATGTGGTCCTTGCATTTGAAGCCCAGCATGGCCTCATAATGAAATTAAACAGCATCTCAAGTCATTGCCACAAGGCACCAAGACTGTACACCAGAGATCTCGAGTACCTCTATGCTTAGAATCACTGTATTTTGGTGTTACGAAATGTCCAGAATGACTACACAGAGACTTGTCGAACGTGACAAAGATGATAAGACGTATTAGTAGGTGGTGTATATTTACGCTATAGATATTTACAATTGAAGGCTCTGCGAGGCGTACAGCTTTGTCCAGAATCACACAAATGCTAGTTGTGTCGGAGCCAGGATTAGAACCCGGAAACAAGGAAGGCCATTAAGTAAGTCGGAACTGTACATCTCCCATTGTGGTGGTCTGCTGCGCGAGACGAGCACTGCAAGGCATGTGCTGCTGCCCCAGGGCAGGCTCGCACCTTCCAACCCAGGGGGTGGGGCAGCTGGAAGAGTGGATACAGAGGCCTTACATGGGACTGTGGACTGGGTGAGGCTTTGGTCTGCTCGATCAAGGTCTGTATGTGTCAAGAAAGTGGCTGAGAACAGCGGCACACTCCTTTAAACGTGGGGGCAGACAAGAAACTCGCCACCCCAGTTTCCTAACATGTCGTTATACATCTGCCAATCAGCTCCTCGCGAGCTGTCAGCAGCGCCCAGAGATGCACAGCAGACGGAGATGAGAGCTGTATGCAAGGCGACTGACAGGCGCGTGCATCGACACATACATGTTGCCAAATGCAGTGACATGTGCTGGGGGCTGCAGTGCAGTGCGCGCGCTACACACAAGAAAATCATGTCAGGTACACAGTGATGCACAGACACACGAAGACTAACACACAGAAACACGCACTAACACATAGACTTGTCATTCATCTTCTCCTCTCTCACACATAGACAGACACAGTCAGCCAATGACTCTATTCGACAAGTACATACACACTCTCCGGCACATACACACACACACACACACACACACAGTTGGATACATCAGCCCCTCTCGCCCTCTCTGTGTCGTACTCATGCAAACGCACACACTTCTCACACACACAGATATACAGAAGCAAATATTACACACTTTTCTCTCACACACAGACCTAAACCAATATTGCGCAAGCACACACATTCACACTTACACACAGATCAGCCTGGGTTGAAACTCGGTTTCCGCAACCCCGTTCCCGACTATACCTTACATAGTTCAGTCAAAATACGTGGGACAGAAATAGTCAGGTAATCAAAATCAACTTGTTTGACAGGCTGACTTGTATATTAGCCCGCATGTGTTCGAACTAGAATGGAACCATGTGTTTCTCAGCAAATCACCGTATTGTTGTTTGTGTCAAAACGGTGGGAGGGGAAAGAGGCAGTTCAGCTCAAAGTCTAAAGAGCAAATCAATTCTAAATAAAGGAACAAGACATCCACTACTGTCAGTGTGCACTTGAAATTGCGGTTACAGTATAGTTCTTTCTACAAATGGTACGTGATTTTCGTTATACATGAAGTGTACTAAAAAAGTCTGCACCCCCTCCAGTACTTACAGGCTCATTTTATTTTTAAACCCACATTTACTAAGGGAAGAGAGGGCGCTCCCATATGCTGGGCAATGTTAATTTGCTTGTTCAGGATTTAGTTGCTTCGCCGGGAAATGGATCCAAAAACAAAATCCCGAGAGTGGCGCGCGTGTGCGCGAGACATGTGCTTTCAATTATCGCGCCCGTGTCTGGGCACGATAACTGAAAGCACATGACGGCCGGTATTCGTAACAGACACCAATAGGCCATGGGCGGAGCAATGCGTCCGCCTTTGGCCTATTGCGTGCCATCTTTGGGAAACACACGCACTCAAAGGCCAATCGCAGAAGCCAAAAGGAAAAGCACACGCATGAGCATGTGCGATTCCAGGCTCTGTTTTAATACCCCCTACAAAAGGGCTCTCGCCTGCACGAGCAGTTCTGCACACTGCAACGCTAGAGCGCAAGCCCTAAAAAATAATGTATTTTCTCACCCCACCCCCCAATGGACCTTGAGTTCATCTGTTGCTTTTCCCACCTATTTCCCTGTTGCTTCCCCAACTGTCTCCTCTATTGCTCTCCCACCACTCCCAGTCCTTAAAACTGAATAGTTTTTTGGAAGGCCCAACAGCTTTCATCTGCAGCTGGATTACTCGGTGTAGGAAAACCAAAAAAAAATAACACTTTCGAACAGGTAAAAAAAAATCATTGCAAGAGAAGGGATTATTACAGATGTATAAAGTGGCAGCGTCGTCAGGGGTAGAAACCAGGTCCTAAGGTAAGTGGAATAATGGCGCTATGGCATTTCTTCCTAACTTCAATTCTGGATTGGTTGCATTCTGCTACAACAAATAGGTAAACTGGAGGCACTGAACTAGGTAGGCTTTGTTTTACAGGCCATATATTGATACAGCTCAACAGTGGTTTTAGCATTTACTGCAGAGATACCAACACAAATGACTCAGTCCTTCATTCAAAAAGGCAAATACAATTTGTCCTATTAAGTAATACTTATACATTTACATTTTGGGGACAAATCAATACGTGGCGCTTGCTATATAAAGATCATGGTCAATACTAATGTTAAAAATAATATCCTACAGTCTTGCGTGAAACAATGTGCTCATGACCACATTTACCGCAGACTTGAAAACTGTGGAAATCGTCGTGTTTTAGGTTACAAAAAAGAAACGCATCGTAGTACATATAGACCACATGTTACACATTCTTGCTTCATGAACTTTAAAAAAATGTATCACAACTTGTCAGAAATCACTCAAAAAAAAATAAAAATCTGGAAATCTGGTTTCCATGTAAAGGCCAATTCAGAGCTAAAACCAGCACGATCAGACACTGCAAAGAGATGGTGCCAAATATTTAACACATTTCACCCCCGTCAAACTTGTTTTTAATCCACTAGAACATTCCTGTTTTCCTTATCTAATCAATGTGGAGTGCCAGGTACTTCAGTACAAAGTCTGCTTATCTTGAACAATCAACTTAATAGGTTTGTATTTCAATTAGTTTCATCATGTGCACATTCCAGTGTATTATAAGTGAAACAAAGGATAGCTTAGTTGTAAGTTTATAGATTTCTCTGGCCAGGTAAATTCACAGCGCCTGACCTGCTTCACAAAAGCTTCCGAACATTATAAGTCTGTCCAGTGAACAAATGTGAAGAGACACATTGAGGTTTGTTTACTTGTTTTTTTCACTACTTATAAACCATATATGCCACGTGACAGTATAGCTTTAAGTTGCATAACAAAGCCAGAGACAACTGTAAACAAGCATTGGCACAGCCAATAGGTCTCGCCTTTGGGACGTTATAAGTGGTTAGCCATGTTCCCCCAGCTAAGTGCAGCAGTAAAATTGTTGTGAATCAAAGACTTGGGTAAGACAAAAACTAAAGCGGTTGTGATTAAATGTTCCTGTTCCAAGGTCGGAGATTTGTCTACTAGCAGTTTATGCTGCATGTTCTATTACAGAGGATTAATAGTCCTGCTGCAAAGAACGTCGCTCTAACATGCAAATCGCAAAACTGTTTGAGGATCGCTGACAGTTGCTGGATACTAGGTTAGTGCCCCTCCATTTCTAGTGCTGTGCTGCAGTTTCAGCTTAGATGTTAGTTTCTCTTCGCTCAAATGGGTGTCATTTATAATATTTATGTGTTTCCCTCATCTTTATTGCTTGATTTTACTCAGGAGAAAGTGTCACTCATAGTCATTTAAATGTCACTCAATTACACTGACATTTTCAAAATCTCACACATAGCAATCTGAAACCTTGGCAGCAATGCCTGTGCCGTGAAGTGATTCAAATGTGAGTGAGTGCTAAATCCGAAGGAGAATGAGTGCTAAATCCGTGTACGCTCACTTGACCCATTCATTAAACCACAAATCGAAAGGACTAGTTCACACAAAACACCGAATCACCGCTGTGCATACTTCGACCTCTGGGTAATCCCGGTAACATTAAGGACCAATCGCACAGCGTATATGTGATACAGAAAGATCTCAAGGCGCCTCCAAAACGAGTCATTGCTGTCTTGATCAGTGCTGTCCAGTGTGTGGAGATGGCTTTCGCACGACGGGAGCAAGTCACGGCAACCCACTGTTTGAACTGTGGCTAGTCAGCAAAAAGGTATTGTAACTGATGCCTGGTTCAGCCACCCCCCCCCCCCCCTTTTTTTGCAGGGCGAGGGGGACCATGCCGTGAGTCGAGTAAAAAGTCGCAATGGTTACAATATAAAATGAAGAAAAAAAATCAACACATTAGCCAGACGATAAATAAACACAGTACAATTCCAGAACTTCGAGGGGCAAAACCTACAAATAGTAAAGCCCACATAGTCGTGAGATAAATGCATGTTGTTTTTAAACACTAACAAATTAGCTCAACACATAGTGTGAGTGTTCTACGGGTGCAAATACAAGAGGTAAAGTGTTTGCAAGAAATAGGCGGGATTTGTTTTCACGAGTTCGAAAAATTGTGTCGGAATAGGCGCGTTTTCGGTAAACAGTTCAACTCTTATCTGTAGGGCTTTAAGCTAGTTGACTGCCAGCTTACTGTATGGTATGGTATGTTATGTTATAAAGTTTTTGTATAGCGCCTATCACCGCCGGTCTCTAAGCGCTTAAACAGAAAGAACATAACATACTGTCACCCCGAAACCCTCTGCCATCTCTGATTAGGCCGGAAGTATTGCCTTTTTAAATAGGTACGTCTTCAGTTTCTTCCTGAAGGAAAATAGCTGTGAATCTTCCTTCAGACTGGCCAGTAGTTCATTCCAAAGTTGCGGAAGAATCACCGAAAAGGCTCTAGCTCCTTTAGTTTTTAGTTTAAATCTGGGTTGAGTCAGATTGGAGGCCTGACCTGAGCGCAAAGTTCTGCCGGGAACATACCTCTTCAGGCGCTGCTTAATGTACTCTGGGGCTTTACCAAAGAGTGCCTTATGGGCCACACAGACACATTTGAACTGAACCCTTAACATCACAGGCAGCCAGTGCAGCTTCCAAAGGAGTGGGGTTGCATGTGAGTTTCTCGGCAGAGAAAAAAATCAGTCTAGCTGCGTCGTTCTGCACGACCTGCAGCTTCCTCAGCAACTTCTGTGGCAAACCAAGATACAGAGCGTTGCCATAATCTAGCCTCGAGATGACTGTAGCAGAGACGATGGTTTGTAGGGTGGAGGATGAAAGAATAGGGGTCAGCTTGCGTAATTGCCTCAACACACCCGTGCAAGAGCCTACCACAGCCGAAACTTGAGGGGCCATGGTAAGATCTGCATCGATCTTTAGACCTAGACTTTTTACCACCGTACCTGGAGTAGGAGTTTTTCCTAATTCTGGGGCCCAGTACAGATCACCCCAAGGATTAGCCTGGTTGGTGAGCACCAGTACCTCCGTTTTCTCAGCATTCACCTTCAAGAGGTTATTGGTCATCCAATTGACCGTGAATCTGAGCAAGTTCCTCACTGATTCCTGAGCCTCTGTTTCTTCCAGCTGCACCAGCAGCTGAGTGTCATCTGCGTAATTAAAGATTTCACAATTCCTACGCATGAGCTCCATCAGTGGTTGTAGGTAGTTGTTTAAAGTAAGGGGGAGAGTGCGGACCCCTGAGGCACACCCCATGTCACCTCACTAATCCCTGACAGCTGGTCCCCCATCTGAACCCTCTGAGTGCGTCGTGACAGGAAGGATTCTAGCCACTTGAACGCCTGTCCTGTTATCCCAAGCTTAGCGATACGGTCCAGCAAGATGGTATGGCTGACCGTATCAAATGCCGCCGACAGGTCTAATAGAATCAGGGCGCATGGCTGTTTGTCTGCCCTGACTCTCAGCTCATCGGTGACCGTAGCCATAACTAGTTCTGTACTATGCTGTGGCCGGAAACCAGCCTGCCTGGCATGGAGTAGATGGTGTTCCTCCAGATAGCTGGCTAAGGTGTTCAGGACGTGTTTTTCTAAGATCTTGCTCAGGAGTGGCAGCTGGGAAATAGGCCTATAGTTTTTCAGTACCTTAACATCGGCTCCCGCTTTCTTGAGGAGTGGGGAGACTCAAGCTTCC
The DNA here is from genome assembly GCF_964204655.1 of Triturus cristatus. Classification (NCBI taxonomy): domain Eukaryota; kingdom Metazoa; phylum Chordata; class Amphibia; order Caudata; family Salamandridae; genus Triturus; species Triturus cristatus. The sequence goes on from NC_140591.1 coordinate 1,366,646,969, forward strand.
TTCAGCTGGGCTGGAAGGTAGCCCACTTCTAGTGAGGCATTCAGTAAGCTCAGCAACTGAGGCTGAATACCAGGCAAGGCCAATTTAAGAATTTTCGGGGGGCAGGGATCTGTGCTAGAGCCTGATTTGACATGGCCGACAAGCTCCGCCAGTCGCTTTTCATCGATATATGGGAAGCTGTTCATGGTCTCAGTTTGCAGCTGACTATCTGGGCAGGATGGCAAAGGCAGTCCAGCTGGGATCGTAGTAATATCCATCAAGATGTCCTGTACCTTCTGAAGAAAGAAGCCTTGAAAGGTATCGCAATCGGGTTGATCACCCGCAAGACTTTTCTCACCCAGCTGCGTAAGTACCCTTAAAATCACAAAGGTCTCCCTTTGTTTGTTTGTAGCCTCCCTAATTCTGTTCTCATAAAAGGCGGATTTCCTCGCCAGGATGTCCATCTTATAACTAGCAAGAAGTGATTTAAAGATTAGTGACTCTGCTGGACAGTAATTGAGTCTCCACCTTCTCTCCGCCTTGCGGAGGGCTTGCTTCTTTTCCTTGAGTGAGGCGTCAAACCATGGGGCTCCCTTTCCTTTTGTTCTGTACCACAAGGCTCATCACAATATTTAGTTTCCACGAATGACTCACGCCCGTTTATCCTGTTATTTGAAGAACTGCGCCCAGAGTAAGCAGAAAACGTCTACAAAACTTTATTTTAATTCAGGCTGTTGTTTCACTCAAGCTCCTGGTAAAAATGGCAGTGCTGCGCCAGCGTTAATAAGAAAATGATGCAGACAAGGACACGTCCACTATTTCCAAATTATTAGACCGTCGTGGAAATGCAGGAAACTTGCATGTGTGCGTATTTTGTGTGTTCAAAAAAAGGTAATATGTTAACAGAAACAAACTGAGCAGAAAGGTACTGTGGGTCGGGAGCACATTTTGGAATTTCGATGAGACAATGTAGAGCCCTGGAAATAAGCCCGGGAGTGGTGTTTGTGCACGCTTGTGCACGGCGCTGAACGCGAAAAACAGATGGCACACTGCGCGCCACTGAGCGTAACAGCAAGCCGTAGGCGGCTACAATTCCTGGCAAAGGTGGGACATGCACCCACCTTTGCCCAATTGCGAGCTGCCTTCGAACGCAAAGACCAATAGGAAGAAAACCTAAAAAAAAAAAAAAAAACATGCACGAGCGTGTGAAAAGTCTAAGGCGATTCCAAGAGGTCGTTTTCCTAGAGCAGGGCATGCGCGCTGCCCTAGGCTCGACCTAAAAACACATACAGGAAAACGAGAGACTGAAAAACTGCGTGTATCATGCTTTCAATACAGATGCTCATTTTTTCATATCTGGTTGAAATCATAGACCTAAAACGCTTGTTATTCCAAAGCTGTACCTGTGCAATATATGAATGTTAAGCTCTCCCTTCTGTGGAGACCCCCTGGAACAGAGTTCGGCAGGGGTGAACAAGATGCAAGTTTCCATGAAACAATAATGTGGCAGAGTGTAAATAAGTAGCGATTGGTCTTTCATAGGCTATAAGCATCTGGCAGATGTGTATGCTGATTGCCGGATAGTAGGGAGCCTATTAATTTAGATTTATGCTTATAAGATTTCAGGATTTCAGACCTATTAGCTCACGAGACCGTAGCAGTCAAGCTTCTGTGGCAGCCTCATGGAAAATTAAGATAAAGAATAACTGTAGAAAATTTGCTTTTTCTGCATGGTCAACCCAGATTCTTCACCATATTTCTGCTATCTTTGGGACTCTCAGCATGTTATCACAGCTAAAAAGTAGTAAAGGTCCTTTGCTTCCCCTCTAAAACATGTGCTAAATGCTGAAACTCATTTGGCCTGTTTAACTTCACTATACGTCAACTGTAAATGGAGCCTAAAGTTGCCTTCGGTTTAGAAAATTAAATGCCATATTTGGGTGGCAGCGTTTGTTTACACCACCCACCTATGTAACAAAAATATATGCCTGCCAGGAGCACCACTGTGCTTAAATCCACTGCAGTGACACTTCGGTAAAACACTCATTGCCATGTAGAAAAGGCCTATTTATATATTCAGCAACCACCCCTAACTAGTGCCTTGAAAGCACACACGGCAGGGTGCTACTATATCAAAATAGGCAACACTATATATTGACATTCATTAGGAAAAGGGCTAGAAAAATGCATCAATGTCATTTCCTACTTAGTTTTAGAAATCTGGCTTAATTGTGAAAACAGATAGTTGATAACATAAGTAGAAAAGTAACTTTGCCTGAGCCAGAACTGGCTTACAACCAGTTCTGCTACGGATCACACTCTCAGCGCTAAAATACACACTGTTGGCTGGATGAGTTAAACGGATTGCTTCTGAGCCTAGAAAAGGTCAATAGGTATTGATTGCTGACCACTTAAACAGGGATTGGATATCTGGGAGTGGACAGGAACAGTTGGCAGAACAAAAAACTGCTTTAGTACTATCACTTTGGACTTGGAGGTGCCAAGAAGGTATTTTCCTAGTCATCCACAGGTTTCTCCTAAACAGTCAAGCTCCAGTCACAGTATGAGGATAAGTTGATTTTCACCCTGTCAGTTGGAGTGAGTTGCAAAGACACTGAAAGCCTGGTAGAAGCTGGGTCCTGCCATGTTAAAACAAGGAGCCCTCTGTAATTTTATTGTAACACAAAAAGAAGGTGCTGCAAAAGGCAGAGGGGGAATACAAAAAAAGAAATGGTTAGGATCAGGTAGCAGAATTCACCAATCCCTAGATTGAACAATACCTCCTCAGACCATTCCTGAACCTGGTAAGACTCCATTTGAAGAAGGCCCAGCCGGCATAAAAGAACTAGTCCCTGCAGGAGACCTGCCTGGAGAAAGATATGGTGCCCAAAAGCCTGTCTCAAAGAAACTAGGGGCTTCAGAACAGACCAGAAGAAAGCTTTCCAGCAGTTCGAGACTAAATCTGAAGAAAACCACTAAACCAAGAGAATTCACTTAAGAGTATCCGACCTCCGCTCCATCACGGTTGTCCTGAAATTGCATGTACACCCGAGTCCACCGCAAACTGTTGTTTTTCCTGTAGTGCTTGAATTTATCTGGCACTTTTTTCCATGCAACTTTTAAAATTCATATCTCTACTTTGACTTCCCTGATTTTGATGATACTGGTGTCCTCATACTCATTAAATTGTTTTGGGAATTGTATTCTTTCGAGTTCATTACTTTAAAACGGTTAGTACTGCTTCAACTTAGCACACACTTCTCTGGGCATTGCCTAAAAATAATGCAATAGCTACAATGGGTTAAGCAGCGATTCTCTCCCAAGATGTATTTTAGGCAAACCAGAGTGGATGTATTGAGTTGGTAAGGGTATCCCCTTCCAAATTAACAACCCCTTTTCTGACAATTACCTTTGAGAAGTTCTTGATCCCATGGAGGAATTAACCATAGCTTTACTGGCTAGAAAGGGTAAGAATATAAGCATGCACAAACATTCATGCTGGTAACCAGGCCTCTGGAGGAAGTCAGACTTTCTTTCAATGCGAGAACCTAAATTGGTAACAGCTTCAGTCATTTCATCGTCATGAAGGTGGATGTATTAACAGTATATTGAGGAAAGGTTATGTTGAGCCCTGTCCTACCTGGAACTGGGTAAGCCTCAGTGAATTGTTCTATGACCTATCTCCTTGCCAAATACCTTTTATGTGGACTGTACTCTGCTGTAGCTTTGGTTCGAGGTAGGATATTTATGAAGGCCTACCACCTTGTGAAATGAAATGTCCCGGTGAGGGATAACTGACCTGTTAATAGAATTTTTTTTAAAACATACTGTTCATCTGGTATACTAGATCTGTGTAAGAATGCCTCTTTACCATAAAATTATGCTTTTCACAAATGTTTAGTGTTTCTAGCAAACTCGGACAATCGAAATAGTAAAATTAAGCTTTCTTAGCAAGGATCTAAAAACTGACTGTGTAGACTATACACTACGAATCAGATCAGTAAGGCGACTCAAAAAAGTATATAGCATTTATGGGAAAGAATTACCCAACAAAAACTGAGGAAGGACTGGACTTACTTTCCATCTGCATAATCTGCATCAGCTCCTCCCCACCAGACATCTGAATCATCTTCCTCTGCATCGGCTGAGTCCAAATTGTCACTTTCGTCAGCTACTGGACAGCAGACAAATTCCACACCACGAAACTTGTCGATTCCACAGGGTAGGAGCATGCCATAGTCATGAAGATTGGTGCTCTTTTCACTGCACGACTGGAATAAAAGCAGCACATCACAATTCCAGCAATTACCCTGAACAAAGCCAGGATTCTAACCTTTCAATTGAGAGCTTCATTAAAGATAGGGCTCACACCCACTTTTCAATCTTGAAATATTGCAACACAGTAGTTCTGGATATAAGCAAAATGGATACTAGTGAACATATAAAGTTATTACCCAAATTAAGCCTACAATTGCATAAATATGTTTAAGAACTGGACTGCTCGTTTTTTGTTCATACCATATTGTACAAAGCTGACTTTGTTTAAAATGTAAATGGTTCATCTGTCTCTAGATCTCAACTTGTTGGAAAATGTTGCGACGCACCAGTTATTTTCGGGTGCAAAACACAAGAGAGTAATAATTTTCACCTTCAGGATGGATAACACCCGACTAAACGAGGTCTTAGCGAGGGATCTTCTTTTGCTACAGTTTAGATGAACAAGATCACATTTCATTCTGACAGTTTGGATCCAGTGTCACACAAAGCAGTTTGTTTTTCTGAGAGTGGAACCCATGGAACTGAATCAAAGCAATACAACAAGACAACATTTCTTTTAGAATCTTTACATTTATGTATTCGTTTTCTTTTTTTTAATATAATGCATGCGATTTTCATGTTTCACTTCTTATCCTATACATAACAAAATGGTGTAATAATCACTTGCTAAACAACTTGAGGTAAATTTTGCTTCTTATGTCAAAACAGGGCATACTGTCAATATAGCAATCGAAGTACATCTTTGTTCAGGTGTAGAGCACTTAAGGTCTTGCTACAACATAACCATAAGGGTCCCTCCTGTTGTCCCTAACATTACAATGCCCAGGGGCTCATAGCATATCTGAGCAAGGGTTGTGAGGAGAGGAGTCACCAGCTTTGATAAACAAACATGGAACCTAGAACACATTTTGTGGTCTGGTTTGCTCAAGATTTACAAGTTATTTACCTTCGGTAATGCTCTTTCTGGTGGATACTCGACCCAACTGAAGATTCCTCACATTTACCCAGGCGCCAGACTGGCTCAAGAAACATTTTCATAGCAGTGTTTCTGAGCACCACTAGCAGGCCTTGTGTGATTCCATGTGGTCTTTGTTCCATGATGTAGCTGAGCCACATATACGTGCCACCCCTGAACTCCAGTGTCAGTTTCTTGCATGATTTGTTTTTTTCTGCACCCTTAGATGCAGAACACACCACCAGTGGTGGTACCAGTGTGCAGATCTCTAATTTTGGATCATTTTAGATGGTAAAGAGACTATTCCACAGAAATGGAGAGGTGGGAGAGCAGTTCCTTACAACCAGATTCTCATCTTTAGAATAGATACCAAAGAAGCACCTCCTAAAGGTGGCGGCTCTATGAAGTGGTCTCAAACTAAAATGTCTTGCAGAACCAAGCAGGCAAAGCTTTCTTCCAGCCAGACTTGCCTTTCATGGCAGTAGGGCTTGGTGAGCGAGTGCACAGAGCCCCCACGTCATCGCTTGGCAGATGTTAAAGACCTGGCACCTTGCTTGTCAATTAAGTGGTAGCAACCTTAGCCCTGGTGGAATAGGCTTGCAGTCCTTCTGATAGCTGTTTGGTTAGTGTGTAGCAGATTTTAATGAAGAGGACAATAGCCCACGACAGAGTCCTTTTTTGCGCAGCCTCCCTTTCTTCATCATGAAGAACCCCAACAAAAAGCTGATCGTCCACTAAATGGTTCATGGTACAATTAATGTAAAGACGTAAAGCTCTTTTGGGCTCCAAAAAAAGCTGATCGTCCACCAAATGGTCCATGGTAGAATTAATGTAAAAACATAAAACTCTTTTGGGGTCCAACCATTGGAGCATCTCCCTCTATATTCTGAGAGGTGAAGCAGGGCAAAGAACTTTGGAAGAGTGATGCATTGGAGCGGAAGAGAGTCATGATTTCCTGAAAAAAAACACCTGACATCTCAGCACCAGTGTGTCCAGAAAACAAGGTGGTGTAGAGTGGTTGGACCAATGTGGTGGTGTAGGGTGGTTTTCACTGATGCAACAAGTTGAAGTTACCACAGTGAGGAAGAGAATTCACAAACATCAAGACCAAGTTAAGGTCCCACTGTGGCATCACAAATGGCTTGGGAGGGAATTGTGTGTTAAACCTTTAACAAACTTCATCACAACAGTAATTTAAACAGCAAACACAAAAGGGCCTAGAGGGCACACATGGAACCTTTAATGGTGCCCACTTAAAGGCCTGGCTGAGCCAAAGATAACAAATAGTTTAGCTTTTAAAGGGTCTGTGCTGTGGACTTCACGCTAGGCCATAAATCTGTCCAGTGGTCCGCATAAATGGACTTTTTAGACAGACGCCTCACAGCAAAGATGACATCAACAACCTCAGGTGGGAGATTGAATGCAGTCAACTGCTGCCACTCAATCTCCATATATGGAGGTGTAGACTGAGCAAGATCGGAAGCAGAACCCTGACCTGCTGCTGTAACAGAAAATCTTATTACCAATATGGAAGTGTCATCATAATGAAGGGAAAAATCCTCCCCATCGCCACAATGGTCATACGAGTTGGTGGCAAACTCTGGTCATAGTGAGAACCAAAAAGTCAGTGGAGCTTTTGAGAGCACCTCTGCTTTAGTGGCAGCATGGGATCAGACTCTGGTTGTTTTGGGGACCAAGTGCATTGTGGTGGAATGGGAGCACAACCTTGACAGGGGTAATGTAGACATCGGATCAAGTTCAGACATCGGAGGAGAATACCAGAGTCTCCTCCGATGTCAGCACTGGCCTCAAAGGAAGGACCGATGCAAGTCACAAAGCTGTGGCTGGCAGGCTGCTGAAGAGCCAGAGCTGAACCTGTGACGGGCCCATGGGTTCAGATACCGCAGAGTATAGATCCACTGGGAGTAACTGGACTGTGAGCCCCCAAGTAACCATGGGGCCCAGGGGTACACCAGAGGGAGCTGAAACTGTGCCAAAAAAGGCATATGTGCCACCAACGGGTCATGGAACTTAGGGTGCAACGGAATCAACTGTGGAATGGGCTCCTCAATTGGACATCAGGAGTGAGGTAGATTGTCTCTTAAGCCCTTGTGACCTCTCTTTCGATAGAGAGGGACTGCATGAGGTCTGGACAGGTTTGCTTTCTAATGCCTCCGCTCAGACTACGACTTACCCAAGGACTTTGCCCCTGAAGGCGACTTCTCACTGGAGCAGACTTTCACCCTTGATTTGGAGCAGGAGCAAATGTTGTGCACCTATGAATTCTTCCTGTGTTTGGTGACAGCTTTTCAGTCGTAAATTGCCTTCTGATGCATGTCTCGAACCCAAGCACCAAAGACAAACCTTGTGCAGGTCCGTGACCAACAGTTTTTTTCAGCAATCTCAGCAAGATTTGAAGTCTGTCGTTTTTAAAGGGGACATTCTTCCCTTGCACACTGGATGTTTTTTGGGGGGGATTCATTAAAGGCAGACGAAAGAGAGTGGAGCTCCGGATCCATGTTCAAAGGCGTACGACCTTCACATTATGACACAATTCTTAACATTTAAAGGGATGCTTAACTAAGGGTGCCCGGGCAATGTTAGGAATATACTTGGGAGAAGGCTTCCATACAGAAGACAGAAAGCCTCGGCATCTGACAGACTGGGGGCAGAAATATTCTTTAGCGATATTTCTATAGTCACAATTTCCCCAAAGAAAGTAGTCACTATCAGCAATTAGTGTGTAGACTGCAAACAGCAGAAAAACAAATTACAGCATATTTTAGTGTATAACTATCACTTTATCTGGAACAAGGCAGACATGTTCAGTAATAAAAAAAAGAGGGTTTCTGTTATAAGCTTTTAGCTGTAGCAACCGACTTGCTTTTGCTACTCAAATGCTGTCCTCAAAATGATGTGCAGGTGGATAAGAAGCAAGCGGGGATTCTGTCAACAATGCAAGTGCTTCTTTCACTGAGGAGAAGGTAATGATAAGGGAACGTCACAAGTTCATGCCCCATTCCTGACCAACCTAGCAGAAGGTTAAATCCTGGAAACTTTCTCCTCTTCCCTCCAACTATTCACCTGTGACAAATATTGCGGCTTTTCCAAGTAGTCAACAGACAACATACAGGCTTCTTTTATTCAATCATTCTGCTTCTGGTGGCCTCTTCTAAGCAAATTCACATCCACCATCTTCCCCCCACCAGAATAGCAACAGCAGTCATCATTGTACTCAATTTCCATAGTCAGGGATCGGTGTAGTCTCTGCGGAGCTCACTCATTAGAGTACCTTATTTGTCCAAGAAGAAAACCAATGATTTTTTATGTGGAACATGGGCTATTTTCAATCCAGGACAAGGAAAAAGAACCAACAGGTCAAATATAAAGGCCCTTTGATATGGGGACCAAAGATAGAGATGTTCTAGTACGCTTTATTAATACATTAGGTGTAAGCAACATCTACACACGAAACGTATGGAACAATTGCCGACAAAAACAGCATTTCATTTGCTTGGAGCCAGTCTAACTTCATTACAGGTGTTTAATTCCCCTTCTTAAAAATATACCAATACCCATTCCTGATGTATGCAAGCTTGAGTCTACAATGCCACTATTCCATACTGAACATAATGCAAGAAAGAAAATTTAATTACGCTGGCGTAGTTCACAGAATTACGGGAATTACACGTTAAACAAAGTTTCAAAACTTGCACCCCTATTTACACGCCATTTATGGTAAAAATGTACCGTTACTGTGAACACGCTGGAAAAACAGACCATGGACAGCAGTTGTTTGTGGTGCTTTTGGGGGATTTCTTTGCACTTTGATCACATAATGCACCCTCTTGCCTATTTTGCCCTAAAATATAGTGCTTAATAATGGATTTGCATTTTGCATAATTTTGCAGACACCATGTAATTATGTGAAAGCAAATGACACTAATTTCACACAACTCTAGAAACTACTGGTGATTACTCTAAGCTTCATAACTTTGATCACAGTTTTGCTCACAATGACACCACGGACAGGGACCAAGCATATGCAAATAAGGCTTGTCCTTCCCTAAAATGCTCAGTCCAGCCCGAATTCTGAAGCCAAGAACCCTCTGCACATAAGCAACCCCAGACATGTTTTAGCCTTTACCAGTTAAGTGTAGTAGCCTGAGTCTCATGCCACAGCCTGATAAGCCATGCATTGGAATGCCCGACCTATTTAGTGCAACTCAACGAGAGAAACAATGCAATAGATGGAAATGTTGAAAAATGTCAGCCACTGTTAACTTAACTCCACATTGTATGAGGTGAAAAAGAGAAAACGTCACTATACCTCTTTGGCAACTGTATGCCAGTGCAGATGGGTTTCACATATATCCATTCTCTCCTGGTGAAGAAACTTGCACTTATCAGGAACAAGCAGGGCGTCGCTGACAAACTCGCCCACTGAAAAGAAGGGAAAAAAATGGACATTAGAGATATAAAAAATATACTGGCAAAGCAAGATTAAACCAGCTACTTTATAGAACGATTTATGCAAATTGAGCAGTTTAATTAGCCTAAATCGGTTTCTCCTGGCGAGATAATTTCTGAATTATTAATCATGCACCACCCTAAACAAAGCTTCAACAATGCATGTTGTCCTGCTGGAAACAGCATCTACACATCGATAAGTTTGTGAGGTTTATTTTATATGGGGTGAAGCAGTGCAGAGTAGCTTTTGGGTACTAAATGACATACCAGTCCATCCCAAACGTCAGAAATTTGAGTCAATCGCAATCTCCGGTTTACAGATTTTACATCAGCTACAAGATCGATTGTCAGATTCAGGATTGATTTTTACAAGCTGGGTTTGATTGTGCTTTGTAGTCGAGCGTTAATTTGTCTCTCACAGAGCAGGCGCAATCCCTACATTTATCCGGCTTTCAGAACAACCACAATTGGCTGCTTGCATGGAACTAAGGTAGCCGTTTAGCCAGCGACATACCAAGGGTGCCATAGCCTTATTGCAAGAAAAGATAGCTGTGACGGAACTCATACCCTGCTCTTTATTTGTGAACGTGTGCTCTTCCACTCTTCCTACACTGGAAGTTACGTGCGGATTTCCTTACAGCAGTGGTCTTCAAACATTTTAATGCCAAGACCCCCCATCAAAATGTTTTAGGCGTAAGGACCCCCTCCCGACAAAAATTTCTAGAACCTGGTACTTCTCATCATTGACAACCATAAATGTTCTCTAGAGAAACGGTCAATCTGTGGTTGCTCGTCATAAGTACCAGTTCAACACTCAAATATTGCAATAAGCAACTAAAAGGTGACCAGTACAGCTTCACAAAAGGCCCTCTACAGAGCGGCAACACCTGCTGCTGCTTTTTAGTAACATGTGAATCTTTTGAGTAAATCATTTTGTTTTGTTAAAATCAGCAGATTATGCGGCAGATGATGCATTATGTGGCAAATGTATAATTATGCCAAAATCGCTGCGGCTGCACAATCACATAACTCCAGTGGCCCTTGGTATAACAATTGTAATGCATGGGCTGAAACGTTATTGCATGGCATTAGATGAGAATCATACTATATTTCATGGGATGCTGACTGTTGGCATTTACAACTGCATGTCACGGAGGTAGCTGAACATCATTCATCATAATTAAAGCAGACATACGTTTTTTAGGTCTTTCACCGTCAGGTAGCTGAATATAAAATAACGGGCAGCTTTAATGAATAATAAATACATTTTAAAAAGTTGTTACTCAGTGGGAAATGTACTATAATAAATTACGAAACCTCCATTACTTGATGCACTGCAGAAGTCTGTGTGAAACCAGAAAGCCACAGAATTAAATCGTGGTTGGTGCAGTGGAGAATAGTGTGACCTGTGTATTTTTAGTGCAATGAGGTCACAGCCCAGGACAGAAAGCACTGTCAACATGTAAGTCTTTAGTTTATTCTTCCATTACGCACAATACAAGATAGACAGCTACAAAATGTGCAAAATGTTTTACTATAAAATGGTGCTTCCCAAATATATGGGCTGCTTCCAAAATATAGGGACTTATTTATAAGCACCTTGCCCTGCCAGTGTGTCTTTTTTTAATGATGCTCTGGTTGCGCAGAGTGCAGACCCAAATCTATGAGGCCACGCAAAGTCACTTTGCGTGGCTTTTCATGGCCTCCTAGACATGGTGTACGGCAACGCAGCACGAGTCGATGTGTTGCCTTACACTGCATCGGGGGGGGGGGGGGGGTCCATGGGCATTGCGGGGGGGTTCCTTTGGATTTTGACACATTCCCAGATTTACACGGATCTGTAAACCTAAGGATGCGTCAATACTGGTAGCTGCCCCAGGGGATGCATAACAGGGAGAAATATCTTTATTTCACCTCAATTTTTTTTCTTTCTTTGTGTAGCACTCATAGAAATAGAAAAAAGCCTCCATGGGTTGTTTTTGCGCAGGAAGGCGTGCCTTCTTGCACAAAAACAATCCTGCCAACAATGCAGACGCCCTTGTACCATGGTGCAAAGGTGCCTGCGTTGGGGCTAGGCACCAAATTGTGCGCCGGCAGAAAGGACAGGAGTTTACTGTATCTTATAAATACAGTCCATTCCTGCTCTTTTGAATTGGCGTAGGGCAGCGCAGCATTAAAACCTGCAGAGCTGCCCCACAACATTTCATTGTAAAGAACGCCCAATATCCAAACCCTATGTAATGCAATTTTTTATTTTTACATAACTGTCCCTCCAACACATTCTCAGGGATAGTAAGCACTATGTAAATACAAAGACAATTAAACACAAGTACTTCACAGCTCTACCACTCAAACAGCTTCAAGTGATTTGATCAATTAACTGCAACAGCGTTCTCCGGCCCTGAGAAATCAAGCCAGGCAGACAGCTAAAAACACCTTTCTGCCAGTGTGCTGCTGGCCTGAAAGAAATGCAAATGTGCACAACGAGTTAATCTGCAAATTCTTTACATTTACAGATTAACTCATTGTGCACATTTGCGTTTCTTTCAGGCCAGAAACACACTAGTAGAAATGCATGTTTAGCGGTCCGCCTGGCCTCGATTTCCCAGCACAGGAAAGCATTAACTAATTGTATGGGCCGTTTTCTTTTAGCAAATGAAGTGCGCGACCCCCTTTCCATGCCTCCCCGGCCCCCTTTGGGGTCACGCCCCACAGATTGAATACCTCTGCCTTACAGTAACTGTTACTGGGTATTTTTACCCTCTTGGACTATTGGCCACTATCGCAAAATTGGAATGGCTTTGCATGGTTATTGGACATCGGCTGATTAATTGACAGTGTTGCACCAACCCATTGGTGCACCGTTTACTTGTATGTGTAGCAACCATTGTCATTATTGGAGCACCGCAGTATGGTCACACTATTGGTAGAGTGGATCTTGTGAGGCAGTGCACCAATCCCATCGGTCCATGGGATGACATTGAGGGTGGTTGGAGTTCGCCCCATGTTTACAACGCACTTGATGGTGAAAGCTTGCCTTCACAGGGACCGTGGGATTGTGACAGGTGGCTATGGGGAGTGTTTCTTCGGTGCGAATTCCAAGTCTCTTTGATACGGTCAGCGAGTGGTCCCTAACCACAGTTCAGCACGTCAAGGAGTTTAAAGGATTACACATGGTGCGCCAGTTCTAGGTGGGAATCCAAGCGCGTTTTCTATGGTGATGTGCACACTTCCTTTGTTCTTGACATGGGTATGCCCAGACGTGGGTCCCTTGCTCACTTTGCCACTGGATTCAAGATAGCCTGGCTGATGAGGGTTATGAACCCGAAACCGGTCCCAGGATGCTGGTTTCCGATCCAGGGAAGACATGGCTTGGCAGTTCGGGCTGGACTGTTCCCATGAGGCACAGAGTCAGACTGATTTGCATATGGCCATGTCTGAACTGGGGTGGTGGAGTGAGCTAAAGAATGATGGATTAAACCCAGATCAATTGACTGGGGGTGAGTGTTTGATTTGCTCAAGCGCTCTGTCCATCATCCCCTTTGGTATTACTTTAAATTTTAGCATATTTTTGTTGGTTAATAGCATTGAAGTTTTCACTTATAGCAATTTCTGCATTCACAGGCTGGTTTGTGGTACTAATAACTCATTAAGTTATAGCAATCTCTGTATCCATAGGCTGGTTTGGGGGAATATTAAATCCTTATTTACCTATAGCACCATGTTTGGGATTGTGCCTCCACCTTCCTTACTCCTAGCACAGGGTGAACCACCCATGGAGTGGGAGACATGGGTGGTTTGGGATTGGGTGGTTTCATGGTAAGATTGTTGCTTATGCATCAATAGCTTTGTGGGATGCTGAGAAGACGTATTCTGTGATAGAGAGGGAGCTGTTGTCCTGTGTGTGTGGAGCAGAGCCTTTTAGGACTTTTCTGTAGGATGCAAAGTTCATCATTAAGACGGACCACAAGCCACTGGTGTATATGATGGCCCGGGTGGTGCGCTTGGTATGTCTGCAAGGTTGGCCAGATTAGCCTCTAGACTGCAGAGTTTTCAGTATTGGTTGGAGTTTGTGCATGGGAAAATCAATGTGCATGCTGATTGCATGTTGCATTTACTGTACCAGAGAATGATCCTAATGAGGAAGATAGGGAACATTGAGGGGTAGCATTTACATTACGGGATATTAATTTAGTTGGTGTAAAGCAACCTATTATTCGAGAAGCTAAATGGTATGAGGAGATGGAGAAAGATGTTGAACTTAACGAGGTGATACAGTGTATTTTGCATGATTGGCCAGAGGAAGAGAAGTTGTATGGGGTATTGATGGGCTATTTCAAAATGTGGGAGAAATTGTCGGTGGAAAATGGTATTGTAGTGCGAGGGGACAAGTTTGTACCTTCTTTAAATTTGTGGAAAATAATCATGGATATGGCCCATGAAGGTCACGTGGTAATTTCAAGCACTAGAAGGCGGGCCAGGGAAAATGTCTGGTGGCAAGGGATAAATGTTTTTGTTGAACACCAGGTGAGTATGTGTTGCCTACTGATTCGCAGTCCATTGAGTTTCCTGAAGCACCATTGCGGAAATTAGGTTTAGATATTAATAGCCTATTTACTGTGTTACCTAGGCAGGAGGCTTTTGGGATTGTGTTGGTTGATTACTACTCTAAATGGCCTGAGATTGAGATGGTACATGATGTTATTTCGGAAAATGAGTGAGTTTTTGGATTACGTTTTTTGTAGAGAGGATATTCTCCAGATAGTGGTGACATACAATGGTCCCCAATTTGTCAGTATATATATGGAAAGTTATTTGGATTACTATGGGGTGACACAAGTTAATTGCTGTGTTTCATCCAGAAGCAATTGGTCAGGTGGAGAGATTCAACTGTGTGGTCAAAGAGGCTATTCAGCTATCTGTGAAGGGAGGGTTGAATTGGAGAAGTGTGTTGCAATCTGTGTTGTCGTATAGGAATTCTCCTAATTCTGTGACTTCAGAGAATCCTTTTGAATTATTGAGGGGCCGTAAACCAAGAGCGAGGCTAGTACCCTGGTGGTTGAAGAACAAACAGAATATGGTAGGTGAAACTGCAGAAGTGGTTTTTAAAGGGATTCGACGCAGGGTGGAGGAGTACACATTTAGAAAGAGTCCTGATTTAAGGAGAAGGAATAGTGCTGCGAGCAAGCAGGTCGTGAAGGTTGGTGACATGGTCCACATCAAGAAAGGAAGAGTGGATGGTAAGGGTTGTGCTAGTTGGTCAGATCCCACACGAGTCATAGGGGTTTTCAGGAATGCTGTGCAAACAGACAGGTGGTGTCTGAAATCTCAACAGGGTACAGTTTCTCAAGGGTAGGAAGGCATGTTCTGATAAACATAGGAGCAACGTTGTCTTGGATGTGATGTGACAGGAGTGTGCTAAAAACTCAGGAGCTAACGAGGCGACTATTCCTAGGGGTGGCGACTTTGTCAAGTATGCTTCTAGGTGTGTAAGGTCACGGCGTCCACCCAAAAAGTTCCAGGACTATGTTTTATCGTAAAAAAAATGTAAAGGGGGAAGGTGTATTGCATGCGCAAGCGAGACATTATATCACATTCGTGCAGCGTCGTTTATATTTGTATTATACTGTAATGTATGAGATAGACAAGAGCATGACACGCACATGTAATGCTTGTGCCTATTTCAGAAGATTCCTTCATTGTGGAACAAGCCTGTTGCTCTTGGAAGGCAAGAATATATTCAAGTTGGGGTGGGAAGACAGAAACATGTAAGGGCTGGCAGTTTGGATCATCACTCATTTGGTTTTGCCTTGCCATCTGTGGAATAAAGTTGGATATCTGTGACAGAACTCATATCCTGGTCTGGAGTCTTTATTTCTGAACATGTGCCTTTCCACTCTTCTTACAATAACACTAGGAGGCTGAAATCGCAACATTTCATTTCTGAAAAGTGCCTTCAGCAGACCTGCAGTTGGAGACTAGGGACCGTTCTCTTTTGAAACTACTAAGAGGATACACTTCATGCTTTCATCTACACAGGGCAGGTCTATCGGCCAAGGGGCTGTGGAAAGAGAACCAATGAATAATGCAAGATCTTGGATGAATGCCAGTTTCGCTCATAGCCTACAATGAGGAAGTCTCAAGCTCCTTGAAAGAAAAGGCCCTACATTTTGGGTCCAAGCACAATCAATACAGCTCCTTTGCATGGCCTAACATTGTCGCGACGATAAAACTGCAAACGCAAACTATAGGTTTGCTGGAATGACCATCATTCTAGTTCACCCTGATATTTTAGCTGTTGTAGTCAGAAAGGTTACTGCAAAGTCCCATTTGATCTGGTGGGTTTTTCAGATGTTTGCTATTGGGTGGTGGTTTCAGCATAGGGCAACATCTCCCTAATGTAAAACACAGAAATCGCAGACTTAGCAATAGGTACAAGATCACAAAAACAGATACATGCAGCAAAAACAATGACCAGTTCATCACTGGCTAGAAGTACTTTTCCAGCAGCTAAGATTTGACTTTCTTCTCAAATGTTCTCAATGCCTCACTGTAACATCGGTGACATTTTCTGACAGGCAGGGTTTCCCAGGCTGGATTGCAGCCTATAGATTGGTGGTGGTATCTTGTGCTAAGCTTGGGAATATTAGCAATGACATACGAGGGGGTAGGGTGGGCCACAGTCATAGTTTAGAGGACATGATATTTCAAATATCCATCACTGGTAGACCACCAGTCATGCCCACACATCAGGGTGATGCTTTGAGGCTAACTGACCTACATGAATATGCAGTACCACTTTCAAAGCAAAGAGTACACTACTAGACCACCGGTTGAACCAAGAGATCCTAGTCCTGCGAGGCTCGATAAATAAACAAAGGTTAGATTCCTATTAGCCTAAACCTATAACCATATGTATCCCTACTATACCACCAGAGACATTTTATCACCAATTAACAGGACCATAAGCAGAATAACAAGGCCAAGTCCTGTTGCGGAATCTTGGAGAGCACCGTAGAACAATCTTAGAAACATACAACCTCTTAAATATGTGCAACGAGAACCAATGAAAGGGATTATTAAACATTCTAGACAAGTTGAGTTAAGTTAAACAGAACTTAAAGGAATTCAGCTAGGAGACCAGGGGGGTCTGCTAGTTAGAACAAAGACTCCGAGGACATAGAAGAACAATGGATGTCGAGAAGATGGTTGTCAAGGCTTCATTGGGTTAATGACTAAAGCCCCTTCTAGGGGTGTCAAGCTTCATCACCTATGTGGCCTGTGTATTGGCTTCAGAAGTGTCACAGGTAACATATCAGGGATTCCATCATGTGCGGAGGAGGCGGGAGCATGCATAAAGCAAGGCCAACCCAATTAGAGAGTGAAGGAGAAGGCCGCATAATAGGTTAGACATCAAAGCAGACTAGAGGGGCTAAAGTAAACCAAGAAAGAGCACAGAAGGAGCAGGAGACAGGATACAGAGTGATCCAAAGTGGTAGAATAAGGAGAAGAAGTAGTATTGTAGGAAGCCTAGTCAAAGACGGGTAGTGACATAGGAAGATGGAAGTGCCTTAGGAGCTATGGGTATTAATAAGGACAAGCAGATGAAGCCAGCACTGTAATACAGTGAGGGATATGGAGAAGAAAAGAGAAGAGCAAAACTATTAACAGATATGAAAGTGAAGCCAGTGAGGATAAGAAAAAGAAGTAAAGGGGAGCAAAGCAGACGAGAGTTTGTAGCTATATTAAGGGAAATTGTGGAGAGATGAATAACAAAAGCTAGGTTAAGATAAGTAGATGAGGTAACTACAGGAAAGGGAGTAACTGAAAGACAAAAATATGTAGTAAGAAAGAATAGAAAGATTATTGAAAGAAAGACGAGACAGAAGATGATATGCGAGGGAAGAGGAGCAATTCACAATGATCGAGGAGTAGAAGTGAGGTTAGGCAGGGGAAGAGTTAACAGGAACAGGGAGACTTTGAATACATTGTTGGGAGTGTTGGGCATCGGAAAATGCAAGAAAGGCAAACATTGCAATTGATTTAAGAAGAAGAGAAATATGAAGACAGACAGAGTGTAGAGCTCTCCCACAGCAGATGAGAATGATGCAGCATTGAATGTGCAATAGAGTAAGAGATGGAGACCGCCATGGTATTGAGAGTGACGTAGTGGCACACGTTTACAAGTAGCGGAGGGTCAAGCTCAACATGCTAAATTAGAGTGCAACCAGCCAGAAGAGATTCCACAGTGTAGCTGGAGTCACAACCGGATGTCCAATGCACACTGAGGCCCGTAGAGTAGACTAGGAGGGCTTGACAGCATGTTCCAGACCTTGGGATTTCATCCTGCTAGAAAGGCAATAAGTGGCTCACTGGACATTGTGCAGTTGCGAGTCTTGGTACGGAGTGATTTAAGTCTTAGTCTCTACACTTGTTCTTTTCCTCTGTGTGTGATACTCCGTGGGATCTGGAGGTTCCAATGTTTTTTGCACCACTGGGGATGTTTCCTAAATTATACCAGCAAGCTTCTTCTGAGAATCAAGGGAGATGTTTGCTCACTCCCTGCTGTTTTGCTCTACACAAATGTGAAAAATTAACAGCAGGACCGTACTTCACTTGGAGAACTGTGCATTCTGATGTGCACGGTTAATAGCAATAAGACACCTGCATAAATATCTGTTTCATAAAATACAAAGTCTCAGAAGCGGTTTAAATAGTTTTAAGACAAACTTATGGTAATTTAAGTGACTGTCAACTACCTTGTTTTCCACTAATGGCTGCTGGTACGCCCCATCTCTTTATTTTCAAAATCATTCAACACCTTAAATTTTGAGTCCTTTCACTGCCACAAACCAAAGGAATAAAGCACTGGAAAAGCCAATAGATTGCACCTTTAAAATGCGAATCTATCGGCTTTGCCAATGCTTTTTTGTCAAGCTTTGCCTGGAAAAAAATGTGAAAGAAAATAAAAATAAAATACTGATGGAAAAGGTAACACCTATCTTAAGGTATCTCGAAACTGAATACTGAATTCAGTATTTTCAATCTTTAATAAGGCACAGTTTATTTTCCAAATTTCACATAGAAAACTTTGAACAGAATTTAAAAAGCGTATTGCACGTGATCCAGCTTTTAAAAAAACATGGACTAGCAGCAGGTAATTAATGGAGATTCTGAGGAGGTCTCCGAATTTGAACAAACATTCTTGCCATTTATTTTCCACACGACCATGAATTGGCACAAATGTCCCATGCGGTAGCTCAAGAGGGGCAGTTTACAGGCCTCAGGGAGAAAACACATTCATTTACGCACACCAAGTGAGTGCAGCAGCCTGGCTCTCCCCAGTGCCATAAATGCTGCCAGCGTGTGCCATATTCCTGGGCTCTGATGTGATAGAAAGAAGAAAAGAAAACCACATTTTTTAAGTCTATTTAGTCAATCCTTGGACAATATACCCGTTACTGTTGTCTTCTGGAAGATCTGGGAGGGTTGGAAGGCAACCTGAATGCAGAGTGGCTGGGTCAGAGAGATGTGAGGGAAGAAGCAGCATATCAGGCAGAAAACAAGAGAACTCGCACTCCATTGGAGTGCTCGTTGAAAAGGAAAAGTAGTTTCCTCATTTGAGCCGCGGAAGGATACAAGTCATCTAATCAAAAGGAAGGTAAATAAGCTATGCTCCAGGGACGGGACAAACAGGAGGAGAAAGCCATCAAATACAAAGCAAGCAAATGAGAGAGACCGGGAAACCGCAATGGGCTAACACAAAACCCACTCCACGTATCAGTGTTCTACACAATAGGTTTTTGACAAGTATCACCTGTTGGCTGTAAATGAGAACCTTAAAAACTAAATGTTTATTTTAATTAAGTGTTAAGGTGAACAAAAACACTAGCTTAATTCTTGAACAATAATCACATTTACTAGCCAACGGGAGGAGGGGCCTGCCAGCCCCCGAAGCTGCACAACACACGAGGGAACAGGCGGCCGAAGACTACAGCTCCTGTTGAATGAGTAGGAAGGGACCCCAGGTGCACGTACATGCACGCCTCCATGCATGCACCTGGGGCCAGAGGGGGGTGCAGGGGGCAGTGAAGAGAGACAGGTTATCAACAGTGCACTCATTAGCAATTTGGGCACCACCTGTGGCTTGCAGGCAATTGGTCTGCCACAAGAGGGGTGGGGGTGCGGATCTCCTCTGAGAGAACAAAAGGCTGCTTGTTTGCTTTGCAGCACGCCCCCTCAGTACAGTGTCTCCCCCTGATCTGTTCACTAAGTTATTACATGGATTTCAGGCAATTACTGTGAAAAGAGGATTCACATCAAAATATGTTTGTGAAATGACTTTTCTTAAAAGGAAAAAATTTAAATATATTTGCCGAACTCAACACAACCATTAGATGTCAGCTTTTGTTTCGTCTATTGTATGAATTTACAAACAGATTCTACAAATATATATTTTAGTAGCGTGTTGGTTGAAATTATTGCATGTCTGTTAAAAAAAAGAAATGGAGGACTTTTCAACGGCACCTCAGATACAGTTTTTAGAAGTCAACTATGATTATCATATAGGCTGCAAATAAAAAAAAACTTTTGTATATAGGTTTTGTTTTGTAGTAATTTAGGGTTAACCTATAATAAAGGTAGGGGCTGGTATGTATGAGGAGTTATTTGTAGAGTGAAAACATAACTCAAGAGCAACTGAGCTGCTAAACATGGGGATATTAGTGGACGATTTAAATTTTTATTTAGATGCCTTGTCTAAACCAGCAGTTCTTAACCTTTTGACTTCTGTGGACCCCACTGAATCTTTACTGGAAGCCGGGGTCCCCCCCGAAAGTCACTACAGGAAGCTGGAAACCCAAGGCATAAGCAATTTCTGTGAACAGAAACTCAAAGCAATGCACAAAAATATTTAAACAAATATACAAGCATTGAAATATTCTGTTTTGTAAATCAAATATAAAAAGGGGCTTAAAAAAAACTATTGTGCTTCTTTATATGTATATACTTTCAATTTAATTTATACATTTTAATATTATTATCTTCTAAATTAGCCACGGACCCCCCTCACCAGAGAAGGCCTCGCGTACCCCAAAGGGTCTTCACATTACAGGTCAAGAATCACTGATGTAAGCGCTACAAGGAACAGCTGTTACGATTACTGGAATAAGGTAGAACGCTTGCAGGGATTCAATTCATCGCACTATTTTGACATCAAGGATGGTATTACACTATGTCAAACAGAGTATCACCCCAAAGTAACCCTAACCGGAAATACGATCTTGTACTACTTTCTTGGCTGTCTCATGGAGTCAATCAATTTTTTACTGATGGATTGAACTCCTTAACTGTGATCGAGGTTCCTAGTGCTGCCCCAGTCTAATATCTGCCATTGATCTGAAAAAAGCTAGGAAACAATCATGGGCGTCCGCAGAAATCTTTCCAGGGGGTGGCGCAGACTACTAAACTCCTACAAAAGCCCAACCTCTTGGGAAGTCATTTATCTTCAGCAAGACCAAAAATTGGGAGCAAAACACACATTGTATTGTGCTGTGGGAACACAAACTTCTGGCTAAGCATCACACACATTGCCTTATTCTGCCCTTTATTGAGGAGGTTTCATCCGAGAAATAAAGCGTTACTTTTGGGTTTCACTTATCCCAAGTATAAACTGAGAATAATGAAATAATCTCGAAGGGCACGATTAAAATATTTATCTAGCAATATGCAAACCTCTTTAACCCCTTCGATGCGGCGGGAATTCCGCTGCAGCGCTGGGGGGTGCGGGGGGGGCAGCGCGGTGGCGCTGTGCTCATGACTGAGCCACTCCGTCATGAGCCACGGTTGAGCTGTGCTCATGACAGAGCGGTTCCGTCATGACTCCGCCCAGTTGCGTTGTCCCCCCGCACAGGCGAGGAAACAGCGCCGCGTGGGCGGAGCGGCCGCCAACGGTCATGGCATGACGGAACCGCTCCGTCATGAGCACACGGCAACCGTGGCTCATGACGGAGCGGTTCCGTCATGAGCGGGGAAGGGGTTAAAAATGTTTGACACAGATTGTGTTTACGACTCGACTATATGATGTCGGTTTTCAAAATCAGCAGGGTTTTACAATTAGTAGGTTTGTGGGGTGTAGATGTTCATGTAGACTCGTTTTATTCTGTTGCACCTCACAGGACTTATTTCTCAACTTTTGTGCACATAAACATCAAGTTTATTGACCCTTTGGTTCAGCCCGAAGGCCCGGGTC
This sequence comes from Triturus cristatus, assembly GCF_964204655.1. Taxonomy (NCBI): domain Eukaryota; kingdom Metazoa; phylum Chordata; class Amphibia; order Caudata; family Salamandridae; genus Triturus; species Triturus cristatus. The sequence continues at coordinate 1,366,668,901 of NC_140591.1, forward strand.
TAAACTATTCCTTGACCATTACCTTAGCTGTATTTATTCAACTGACAGGGCTTTTTTACGGGGTGTTTTTCTTACGTGAAGTACAAAAAGAAAATAACTAAATAAATCATTACAGAGGGACTGTGTAATTATTTATTTAGTTATTTATTTTTTGTGTTTTGCACCTATTTTTCTCTTGGTCCCGAGGCTACACTTTGTAACCGAAAAATGTAATATGTAATAAAGAGAGGACATTTTTAGCAAAAGTGTTTTTCATCTTTGGATCCATTTCATAGGGGAAGGAATGAAGGAAAGTAGAGGAAACTGAGAGTAAGACGTTTATTGAAGCACGGTTTTCAGTAAGTGAGGAGCTGCGCGAAAGACAGAAAGGGAAGGAATAAGAGGAAGAAAGAGAGGGGGCAGCTGACAGCGGCAGAGAAGGAAAAGTGAACACCTCGACAACTATTCTTAGCTTAATACACCTGCTGGCTCCTAAGGACTCCCACGCGCAACAGAACACAGAAGCAGGCTGCAGGGACGGCCAACCAGCCCTTGCCTTGATGTTCCTGACTCCGCCTCTCGAGCTCTAGACCACAGCACTCCGAGTATACTGCGCGCCCGCGCCAAAAGAGGCAAATGCAGGGATTCAAAAGTGAAGAAAAAAAAAATGATGACAAGCCTGCCCCTCGTGAGATCATTGGTCCAGTCTCTCTGGGGGCAAGCCAGAAACAGGGTGTGGTATCTTGCTTTCTTCTCTACTTTGCCCTTTCTTTGTGTCTTGTTCTCTGCTGCTCAGCCAGTCTCAAGGATGTCATGGAGTGTTCCTTCTGTGTATGTTTAAGTGTATCTGTCGCTGTATTTAGGCTGAGCAGCTGGGTTGCTGCTCCCGGTGGGACTAACTATTCTGTTGCTACTTATTATGCTGTTTATCCTGTATCTTCTTTCCAAGAATAAACCTTTAACTTGAATACAGCTACAACCGAGTTCACTATTTTTGTTGACTTCCACACAGGGCCGCCATAAGTAGCACATTCGCGCTATGAATGATTGACGGACGCTCAAGGTGGCTGTTGACTCACCCCAAGGCCAGGAGCAGTCCGATGTCATTGCAGGTTCTAGAGGGATTCATAGCGCGGTTTATGTAATTACGTACTGCTGATTGGCTGCTCAGCTCAATATGACTGGGTCTCTGATTGTTTTAATCCCGAGTCCTCCACTGATTAGAGGGGGACTGAAAAATGATTTCATTAAAAACCATTCATTCCTATCTGACTGCACTCCCTGCCTTTGAACCATGATCCGGAGCTCGCTGCATGATTAACCTGGCACCGCCTCTGCACAATGGCGCCCGCACCGCCTGGCAGTAGCCCGTACTAGACACTCTAGTTATGGCCCGTGGTGCGGAAGGGCGCAATTCTTTTTTGTAACATCGCTCGCACTCCAGCAGTCACAGGGATGCAGGAGTGCCTGCATTACAAAAAACAATGGCACCTGCACCACAGCACTACGATCCGCACTGGCGATCCATGGGGTGGGGGTGGGGGTGGGGGGGGGGGCAAGTGCACCCACTTTCCCTTCCCTGCGGATGCCTATGGAAACAATTCACGAGAGTCTGGTCTTCAATAGATGTGTAGAGGAGGAGGATAAAGAGATTAGGTGGGTTTTGTTGTTCTACAGATGTTTTGGTAATAGCAGGGTGTTCACAGCACGCTTTGGCAGCTGAGGCACATACACAGACTTAAAAGCGGTATTAATATAATACTAGGTTCATGGCTAAATATTAAGTTGGCACAGCTTTTTTCAAATGTGGAGGGCATAGATTCAAAAAAATGCCAGCCGTGACAGAGTGAAGGGCACACATTTGGTCAATCATTACAAATACAATTAAGAAAGAAGTGTTTCAGTATTATTTGCTTAGTGTGAACCAAAAAGATGAATTACATTTTTGCAGGTAAATTCTACTTGCCGACTGGCAAGTTAATTTTTAATAGTAGATACTTTATTTATAAACAAGCATTTGCAATGCAATAGGTCTCACATTTATGCAAGTTTGAGCTATTGGCATTGTGAATGACAATGCCTTTTATTTGTGTTTTGGGTTTTAAAACAAATAAAACGCATCGTCATATACAATGCCAATAGCTTAAACTTTTGTAAATGCAAGACCTATTGCTGCATCAAATGTAATGAAATAGAAAATAACATGTTTTTCTATTTCTTAACTTTTGCTGCAGTCCTGCTCCAGCTGTAAAGTGCCCATGGTGTTTGGATACTTTTCCAGCCAGCCCTCTGTCGCCACGTTTGCCTGAGGTCTATTCCTGTCCGCGCTGTGACCCTTTCCCGCGTTTATCCCGGTTATCAGTCCGATAATCCTCTCTCCCGATCCGACCTGCGGGCACATTGCAGCCCTGCCCGGACGAGAGCTCCGCTGCACCTTTCCCGCCGGTGCTATTTATAGCCCGCCCACTTCAGAGGGGCGCGCAGCTCTCGCGGGCAGAGGGGCTCGCAGGGGGTGCTGGCTTTTTATGGCCTCTCAGGGCTGGCCGACAAGTGCGCGCAAGTTACTTCAAAAGTCTCTGTCTCACAGAAGCTGACTCCCCTTGCCAGGTGCGCGTCCTGAGAGAACTGAGGTTGTGTATGTAATTGGTCCCTTTTCCAATGTAGGGCGGGCTGAGAAGGGGGGATAATGGGATAATTGCAAGTCATTTCCTTGAAATGGTATTTTGGCACAGGCTGCTTAGTAAATATGACTCCGTGGTTCTCAGCGCTGGGCCACAATCCAAAATGGCAGCGGCGGGCGTGCCAAGGGCCCACAGCCGGTTCAGGGTTGCAGCACGGCGCAGAGTCCGGTAAATATACATTTTCAACTCGGACGGCTACACTGCTGATTTAAACTACTCAGATCGATGTTCTCGGTGTGGAAGTGATGTTGTGTGGCTTCTTACGCAGGTGCATTGCGCTCTTCTTACTGTTTGTTCGTTCATTGGATTGCTAGTGGTTTATGGCTTAGTGCCTAAATTAGTGGTTTAAAAGATTCCAGGCAGTGCTTTGTTTCATTACGGCTGTCAGGCAGTGAGTACAAACTCCTATGACCCCTACAAAGAACCTGTCTCCTAGTATTGAGCACGGTATTCAACAATCAAGAGCATTTGGGGTTTATTTGTGTAGTGTTTTCGTATTTGGGCACTTTAGAGAATGTCAATGTAAATGTTAAGTGTCAGAAGTACCAGCTCCGTGTACCCCAATTTCCGTCCTGTTGCACTAGGATACACTGTGGTACTGAAGGCGTTGTGGATGTGTTTGAATCTGATCCCAGCGCGGGTACTGAAAGGGACACCAGGGACTTGATGCAGAGCAGAAAGCTCTCCAAAGCCTGGCCCCTGGGTAAGCCACGGTATCGCCTGTGCATGAAAGCAGTTGCCAGGCAGACCTCTTGCCTGATCCTTCGTGTCACCCTGGCATCCTGGAATGAACCTCTGGGCAACAAATTTCTAATATGAAGATGAAAAAAAATGGTCTATCTGCTATCTGTAGCAGCTGCAAGGCCAGCTGAGTAGATGCAGTCGTCTCACCCTGCGGCGGAGGCGTTGTCCGGCCCATACAGTCCAGTGGTGGGTGTCGACCGCGGGCATGGAGCAGATCGCCATGACATATTTGCTCGGCTTTTTCTGCCGAGCCACTTGGATGGCCTCGCCTGCCAAAAGGTTTCTTGTCTTTATGGGGCCATGTGTTTGGCCCCATAAAGATAAGAAACCTTTTGCGACCAACGCAAAGCAAGCGAGTCAGTCCAAATGGGACGGCTCGTAAAGCCAAGCAAAAACGTCATCGACACCTCTGTTCCAATGGCTGGCCACCGTTTAGCATAAACGGTGACGCCAGCCAATGGAACAGAGGGGCGGGGCTTAAAGCCCCTTAAAGAAAATACCCTGTTAACACTAAATCTCTAAGGGGCTTTGATATTCAAATATTTGAGGTGGTAGGAAGTGGCCTTCAAGAACTTTAGTAAATAATTTTTTTAGTGCATTTAAAGAGCTGGAAAAGCACATGGTAAAAATGTCGATTTTGGCATCTTATTTACTGACTTTGGCCAGTTGTCTTAAAGGATTTTCGGGAATTTATATTCTGTGCCAATAATATAACTCAGTAAAACAAGCACATTCTAAACAACTACATAAATGTCACTGGTGGAACATTTGTATCCCTACTCTTAATTCGATCATCCACAACCCCTCCTTTGCTTATGCATAGGAGGTCTATCTTCATTTGGAGAAGGGACTTTAAGCACAACCCACTACGGTAAAAACAATAGGGAAGCCAGGGAGCAATTATTTTTATCCTGTTAGAATGTAATGAGCTTATGGCAGGCATGTTGCTTTGAGAAATGAGGGGCCGATGGAGTAGATTACACAAGTGCCTACTCCGAATAATTTAGTCTTAATTACGCCTATACACCACCTTCTAACATGTGGGTTAGAATCTGAAGCATAGAGAATAAGGGTCTCGGGCAGGTTTTGGAGAAGGCTGTAGTCAGAACTACTAAGCATGATTGACAGAATAGGCTGGCCAAATAGAGCACCAACACCAGAGCTGGAATCCAAGGCACCGTCTTTACTGAATGTGTGTGGAATAACTCGGAAATAACCTTGGCAAATACAGTACTCCTAACGTCGAATACAAATATTGACGACTAAAGTGCAAATGCAAAATGAAACTACAAAGTCACATATAACTCAACTCATCTTAGAACTCTAAGGACCTAATTAGGTTCTAGATTAAAGTGCAAATGCAAAAGCAGCCGGAATTTGCCTTGTTAGAATACAGTACTATTAACATTATCACCGTTTAAAGTGCAATTGTACTAGCAGCAGAACTTGACTTAAAAGAAAAACACAGTATTGCAGTCATACAATACACAACATAAGGATAACAGGGTAAAGTGCAAATACAAATAACAGCCAATTAAAAGCTGCCAAAATCACATAAAAAAAGAGAACATTTTCGTCATTGACCCCAAAAAAATTGTACGTTAACAATAGTAGAAATCTTATACAAGTAGAAAATCATTGCCCCAGTCCATTTGGGGATCAATAGTGATTCAGTAATTAAAGCTGTATTACTCTAACAATTAGAAGATCCGCGCAATCTCTACGACCTATCCTTGAGTAGGAGTAATTCTTATATTTCCTTATGCCCCCTACTCTCTTGGCATATGCCTCTTCAAATTTCCAGATCCTTTTCATTTTATTAAACCAATTTAAATGATTCGGAATCTCCTTCGATTTCCAATTTTGAAGTATCAAGGAACGCGCCACCATACAAGATAAAGCTACAAAAACCCTATCGGAGCTAGATAGATTGACCTCGTCCCTTGAATACCCGAATAATGCAGTTTCGACCTGGGGAAAAACACTCATGCCTGTAACTGCTCCCAAATCGTTGAAAATCTCCCCCCAGAACTGGACCAGTTGCGGACAGGAAAAATAAAATGTGTAGCCATCCTACTTCCTCCTCCTGGTGGCAGCGGAAACACCTATTGAGATGGTCGGGATATCGTTTCTGAATCATAGATGGGGTCCAATAAGCAAGCCATCTTGATAGAAATGACATTCTTGTGAAATTAGCGGCACGTAGAGACCTATGCCCTAGAAGGCATATTTTTTCCCATTCCTTAAGGCTCAATCTGCAACCAGTATCCCCTGCTATTTTTTCAATGTGGGGGACTATCCCCTTTGCCTGTTCCTCCTTCCGCAATACAGAATACCATTTCCCAAGTCCCGAAAGCTTTAAATCATAGAGTTCTACCATGGTATAGTGTGGAGTATTCAAAATACCCTCAATATTGGAAATAAAATGAACTATCCGCATATATTCAAGAAATGTGGGCTTTCTAGAACCTTCTGCCCTATCCATTATTTCTTGCCAGGATATTATTTTGTTATGGGCAATGAAGTGTTTAAGTTGAGAAAACCCACTCTCACCCCAAATCTCAATATATCTTAGTTGCAGATGTAGGCCCAGACTGTTGCACTCACCCAGACCCAGAAATTGAAAGCCTGAGGAGCCATTTTTTTTAAAGATTGCTTGAAGCCTAAACTGAACTTCTCGTAGAGACTTGTAGCGGGTCCTCTTAGGTAATTTAGCAGTCTTTAAAAAAGCGGGCATTTGCGTTCCCCCTTCTACTATCATTTTATCAATAAAAAAGCTATCATAGATGCACTTATAAAAAGTTAGGTCAACCACTAAATTCAATAAGGCAGCCTGATAATATGTCCGTATCTGCGGAAATGCTAGACCCCCTTGATTTATGGGCAGCAGTACTGTAGTTAATTTTACTCTGGGAACCTTTTTTGCCCAAATAAATTCCCTAAACAATGTATCTAATTCATTGAAATAAGTTTGATTGAGGCGAATAGGGACGTTTAAGAATAAAAAGAGCAATAGGGGAAGAATGGACATTTTAATCAAAGAGACTCTCCCTATAATTGTAAGGGGGAGTGTAGACCATTGTTCGAAAAAGCCTTTGATCTTCTGTTTAGTTCTAAGATAGTTTAGTTCAAATAATTTCTGATACTGGTTAGTAACATAGATACCCAAATATCTTATCGGGTCAGTTTTCATAGCTTGGACCCTCAAGTTATTAGGTAGAACATTAGGATCAATATTAAGAGCCAGTATCTCGGTCTTTTTTTCATTTATTTTGTATCCACCGATTTGTTGAAACAAAAAAAATTCTTTAAAGGCAAGCTCTAGGTTCTCTTTTGTCAGGGTTAAATACAAAATGATGTCGTCAGCGAACAACTTAACTTTAGACATCCCTGGTACAGGAGAAAAAATAGCAGCATTATTACGTATTTTTAAAACCAAGGGTTCAATAAAAAAGGTAAAAAGTAGCGGGGAGAGCGGGCAACCCTGCCTGGTTCCCCGTTTTATTATAATTTCCCCTACTTGTTCCTGATTAATAACCACCTTAGCGCTTGCACTATAATAAATATTCTTTAACATATTAACAATCTGTTGTGAGAGACCAATACTCCTTAAAGTTAAAAACAAGGTTTGCCAATTCACAAGATCAAAGGCCTTTTCAGCGTCAACCATGATTATTGCAGCAGGAATTTCGTTAGTATTAAAAAAATCTAAGGCATGAATTAAAAATTGAGTATTAGTAGCCATAGATCGACCTGCTATAAAACCTGGCTGATCCTTATGTATTATTTCTTGAGCAGCAGGGAGGAAGCGCTGAGCCCATACTTTCATTAAAATCTTGTAATCAGAATTAAGTAAACTGATTGGCCTAAAAGAGTTCACATCTAATGGGTTCTTATCTTTTTTCACAAAGGATATTATTATAGATTGCTTAAATTCAGTAGATACAGTTCCACCCTTTCTAATATCATTAAAAAGTCTCTTTATAGGAGATGCCAATTCTTTAATAAAGACCTTATAAAATTCTATGGGAAATCCATCCTGACCACATGCCTTTCCCCCTGCAATAGATTTAATTGCACTTATAATTTCTTCTTCCATTATTTCATTATCTAATTCTTTGATTCTGTCCTCTGAGAGTCTGGGAAGATCAATATCCATCAAATACTTTGAAATTTGTTCATTATTAACCGGATACTCTGTTGAATAGAGCTGTCCGTAGTGATGGAGGAAGACCCGTGAGACACTATCCCTATCTGATACAACTAATTCCGTTACAGGGTCCCTGATGGAAGTGATTAGAGAGGATTCCATTTTTTTCCTGGTGGAATTGGCTACCAACTTCCCCATTAACTGACTCGCTTCATACATTTTTTGCTGATATATTTTGGAGTTACATATTTCCTCCAGGATAAAAAAAATCTCTTCATTCCCTACTAGCTTTGTTGAAGGAATTGGGGGAATGATGTAACATTAAGGCATATTCTTGATCCACCTTGTTCTGAAGGTTCTCAATTTGCGACCTCCGAGTTTTGGACTGACCGGCCATAACAGCTATTACTTGGGCCCGGGCCGCGGCCTTAAAACCTCCCCAGACAGCAGAGGGGGTGGCGGTGTTATTGTTGATCTCAAAATAATGAACAATCCACTCCCTGAATCCCCTAATCCAATCTTCATTTTGCAGGAGGAGACGATCCATCTGCCACCTTGATCGTTCCTTATCTCTCCCCCCCAAAAGCAAAGAAACCCCTACCAGTGCGTGATCAGAAAAGGAATTACTACTGATCCACGCATTTGTCACCTGTATAGATCTTGATGTTGATAGTCTAGTCGAGAGGCCGAAGAGAAGCGATTGGAATAAAAGGTAAAGGATTCGGTTTCTTGATGGAGATCCCGCCAAGAATCCACGAGCCCAAACTGTTCCATAATTGCCACCATCATTTTCTTAGTATTGGGCTTCGACTGTCTTTTGTTTTTATTAGTGGTATCCTTCCTAATATCCATAATATAATTAAAATCCCCCCCCCTAGGACAATCTGTCCAGGAGAACTAATCAGCTTTTCGTGGATCTGGGTCAGGGGTAAAACATTATCGGATAACGGGCCATAATAATCAATAAAATTTATTATCCGACCCCTAATTTTAGTTGTTACCCAGATCCATCTCCCTAAAATGTCTCGAAGCACTTGAAGAAACTCCCAATCCATTCTATTAGAAAAATAAATTTCTACCCCTCTCATTGCTGCCCCTGAAGAAGCAAAAAAGGCCTTTGAAATTTGTTTAGGGATAAACAAGTTGGGGGAATTGGACTTGAGATGAGTTTCCTGAAGAAAGAGAACATGGGGGTCCAGAAAAGCGGCCCATCTTATAAGTGCACCATATTTCTTCTTATTTAATATCCCTTTGGTGTTCAATGACAGAATCTTACAACTACCAGTTGCCATACTTCTTTACTCTGTAAATCAATCCGGGCCTTCTTACTACTGCTCTTTTTCCTGCTAACACCCAACCCCCCACCACCCTAGAAATAACCCCTCCCCTGGAAATTATTTTTATCCTGTTAGAATGTAATGCGCTTATGGCAGGCATGTTGCTTTGAGAAATGAGGGGCCGATGGAGTAGATTACACAAGTGCCTACTCCGAGTAATTTAGTCTTAATTACGCCTATACACCACCTTCTAACATGTGGGTTAGAATCTTAAGCATACAGAATAAGGGTCTCGGGCAGGTTTTGGAGAAGGCTGTAGTCAGAACTACTAAGCATGATTGACAGAATAGGCTGGCCAAATAGAGCACCAACACCAGAGCTGGAATTAAAGGCACCGTCTTTACTGAATGTGTGTGGAATAACTCAAGAGGTTGTTTTAATAGCTCATTTTTATAGAAACAAGGTTTAAAATTTCAATTAATATTTAGGGTGTAAAGGTTCAAATGGAGGACCCATGAGTTTAGTAAGGACAATGTTTAAATTTCACACTGGAGAGGGTGGGATTGTGGGAGGAATTATCCTTTTAAGTCCTTCCATGAACGCTTTGATAGCAGGTACCCTAAATAATGACTAATGTCTGTTTTGTAGGTAAGCGGTAAGGGCAGGCAGATGTAGTCTTATAGATGTATATGCTAGATTACATCTTTGTAGATGCAGTAAGTAGCAAATGATGTTTTGGATAGAAGCATCTAGTGGGTCAATTTTGTTTTTATTGCAGTAAATGACAAATCTTTTCCATTTGGCTGCATAGCAAGCTCTAGTAGTAGGGAGTCTCGCTTCTCTAAGGATGTTCATACAATCCGGTGGTAGGTTAAGGTAACCGAACTCTAGGACTTCAGGAGCCAGATTGCCAGGTTCAGATGAGCTGGATCTGGATGCCTCATCTCTCCATGGTTCTGTGTGAGCAGCTTTAGGGAGAGCTGAAGGTTTTGGTGTAGAACTACTGAGTTCCAGGAGTGTTGTAAACCATGGTTGCCGGGCCCATGTTGGAGCAACTAGGATCAGTTTGAGCTTGCGTACTACTAATGGAATTAGCAGGAGTGGCAGAAAAGCGTACGCAAATCTGCCTGACCAATTCATCCATATTGCATGGCCTTTGGACAATGGGTGTGGATACCTGGTGGCGAAGGTTGGGCATTTTGCGTGTGTGGCGAACAGATCGATGTCTGGGTGGCCCCACAGCTGAAAAAATGGATGAAGAACTTGAGGATGAAGTTCCCATTCGTGTATCTGCGGTGTCTGACGAATGAGCAGATCTGCTATTTGATTGTGTACTCCTGGAAGATGTTCTGCTAGAAGGTGTATTCATTGTGGGATGGCCCATCTCCATATGTTTTGCGCTAGTTGAGAAAGCTGCAAAGAATGTGTCCCTCCTTGTTTTTGTATACAATACTTTGCTGTCATATTGTCCGTGAGGACAAGGATGGTTTTGTTGATGACATGTGTCTGGAAGGATTTTAATGCTAGAAATATTGCTTGCAATTCGAGGTGATGGATGTGGAGCACTTTTTGCTGAGGGGTCCACCTACCCTTAATTGCATGGTTTAAGAGATGGGTTCCCCTGCCGGTGAGCGATGCGTCCGCTGTTAGCACTATCTGTGGAACTGGTGCTAGGAACAGCTGCCCCTTGGAAAGGTTTTGTGTGTTCCACCACTGCAGAGCGCGGTGTGTGCGGCTGTCTACCAACACCAGATCTCAGAGTTGACCTTGAACCTGGTTCCACTGACGTGCTAAGCATTCCTGTAAAGGGCGCTTCTGAAGTCTTGCATGAGGTACTATGAAAATGCAAGAGGCCATCATCCCTATGAGTTGCATAAATACTCGAGCTGGTAGTGAGTGTTGGGGTTGAAATTTTGTTATGAGGTTTTGTATACTGGCTATCCTGTCTGGATTGGGGTATGCTAGGGCTTTGGAAGTGTCTATTGTGGCCCCTAGATACTGATGTTTGAGGGACGGCTGGAGATGTGATTTGGTGAGGTTTATTGTGGACCTCAAGTTGTGAAGCAGGTAAATCGTTCGGTAAGTGTGGTGAACATACTGACTGTTTGATTTGGCTTTTATTAGCCAGTCGTCCAGGTATGGAATCTCAATAATTTGTTGTCTTCGCAAGTGGGCGGCTACTACCACCAGACATTTTGTGAAGACTCTGAGTGCTGTGGTCACTCCGAATGGGAGTACCTTGAACTGATAGTGTTGACCGTCCACTACAAACCTTAGATTTTTCCTGTGAGCAGGGTGTATAGGAATATGGAAGTAGGAGTCCTTGAGATCTAGTGTGGTAAGGAAGTCGCCTTGTTGGAGTAGTGGGAGGACCTGTTGAAGAGTGATCATGTGAAAATGATCTGATTGTATGTAGACGTTGAGTGGTCTGAGGTCCAGTATTGGTCTGAGAGTACAGTTTTCTTTGGGATGAGAAAGTAAAGGGAGTAAACCCCGTGCCTTGATGCTGGAGGGGAACTGGTTCTATTGCATGCTTCTGAAGAAGTGCTAGAACTTCTTGCTTGAGGAGCGTTAGATGTTCCTTGGAGGGTGTTTTGGTGGTATGGTTGGGGGAGTAGCGGTAAGTTCCAGGCAGTAACCATACTGGATAATTTTCCTTACCCACTTGTCTGTAGTGATGGAGTTCCAGACAGGTAGGAACTGTGATAGTCTTCCTCCGACCAGAAAGGAATGGTCTGGAGGGAGCGGAGGTAAGTCATTGCTTGGTAGTAGGGAAGGTTCGGTAGTGGTTACCTCAACCTCTCCCTTTGTTATATTTCCTCTATACCCTCCCCTAAAATATCCCTTGTTGGTGGATGTTTGTGTAGGAGTCTTGTAGGAGGAGGAAGTAGTGTCTGTGCCAATGTTTTTGGAACTGCCCTTACAGAAGGAGCGACAAAAGGAACCTCATGTGGTCTGAAATTGTAATGCTCCCATAGATTTTGCAGTGTCTGTGTCTTTTTTAATTTTTTCTAGAGCTGTGTCCACAGCTGGGCCAAACAGGTGTTCTTGATCGAAAGGATGATTTAAAATAGTTGTTTGCGCTTCCTGTTTAAAACCGGAAATGCATAACCATGCATGTCTGCGGAGTAAGACACTGGTGTTAATAGATCTAGAAGAAGTGTCTGCAGCCTCAAGGGCACATTTGATGGATGCATTTGTAATTAACTTGCCCTCCTGGACCAGATATTTGGCTTTGGCCTTGTATTGGTCAGTTAAGTGTTGGATTAGATCTTCAAGCTCATAGTAGTGAGCCCTGTCATATCTGGCAAGTAGTGCTTGCGCGTTAGCTATCCTCCAGTGATTGGCTGCTTGGGAGGCAACTCGTTTACCTGATGTATCCAGCAGTTTAGGCTCTTTATCTGGGGGTGGTGCATCACCAGAGGTTTGGAAATGTGCACTTTTTCTTGCATTGGTCACTACCAAAGAATCTAAGGGGAGTGGTCACTTGATGTATACTGGATCTTTAGGGGCAGGCTTATATTTTTTATCAATCTGAGGGTTGATAATTCTGGCCATGACAGGGTCTTTAAAATGTCTAGTACATGTTTAATGACACCTTTGAGCATTGGCAATGTGTGTATTGCTTTTTGTGACTGAGCAAATGTGTCCAGAAGGAAGTCTTCCTCCATGGGGTCGGAATGTAGTTCCACGCTATGATATTGCGCAGCCCTATTAATGAGCTGACTAAATCCTATACTGTCATTTGGGGGGGATGGGTCTGGATCAGGAAGGTCTGGAGGATCTGTGGGGTCATCGTAATCGTCCCATGTATCCTGTGGTGGGGTAGAGTCACCATCATCCGGGTCATCTAAGGGAGCCTTACCATGTCCACCCCCCATCCCCTAAATCATCCTCATCCTGTGGTGGTAAGGGCGCATATGGAGTGTATAGGAGAGTTTATAGGAGACAAAGGTTTAGTAGGAAAAATAGGAGAAGAGGGTCTCAGGGGTGAAGTTGCAAAGTCCATCTCCCTCACAGGTACCTCAGGTGTGTGTGTGAGGTATCAGATTTCATCTTCTTTGTTGGAAGACTGACAATGTGGCCTGTTTTGGGGTCCACGTGTAATATTTTTTGTTTCGGATCGACGGGATCTGGCCGAAACAGTTCTTCCTGCTAGTCTCCTTTCGGTGCCGGTTTTTTCGGTTCCAAGCGTGGTCTTGATAGCTGTAGGAGGAGTCTTGTGCTCCTTTGGCTTCGAAGTCTTGCCAAGTCTGAACTTTTCTTCGGATCCGAAGATTTTCGGAGCCTTCCCTGTTCTGAGGCCTTATGTTCTTTTGTTGCCAAAGGGTTCGACGCCAAGGCCCTTTTGGACGTAATGGAGATGTGTATCCCCCCTTTCGGTACCAAATGTGTTTTTTGGGTACTGGTATGCAGTTTGCTCGATCCCGAGCTGCCGGTAGACTTTTCCTTTGTCTTCAGAGCCGGGCCCAGAGGCGGGGCTTCTGAAGTTTTCTTTCGGTCTCGACTAAGGCATTCAGGCAAAGTTTTGACCGGTGCCTTTTGTTTTTCGGGTGGGGCAGGGACGTTTGTACTCACTCGTTGACCTGGAGTGATGTGGTCATCGGAGTCGTCCGCTTTGGAGACGTGGTCGAGCTCCTCTGGAACATCAGGGCCTTCATCAAAGATGTCTTCAGGGACCGTTGCAGCCTGTTGCGCCATAACGTGTCGTCAAGCCCAGCGATCACGGATGGTTTTCTTGGATCTAAAAGAGGCGCAGGCTTGGCATTCCTTCTCTTAATGTTCCGGTGAGAGACAAAGGTTGCAGACCTTGTGGTGGTCACTGTGTAGAAATATACCTCCACACTGGGGGCATTTTTTATAAGGAGTCCTTTCCATTTGCCGTAGGCCCGAATGGCGTCGATAGGCCCAGCGGCCCGCGTTGATGACCGGTATTGAGGATTTGGGAGTTAGCACGTCGAAAGGCACGCAAACGAAACAATACCGTCGAGTGGTGATAGTTGCGTGTCGAAAGAGGTTGGGAAACACGGTACCGAACTGGAGCGCAGAAAGTCACATCCAAACCCGATGGCGGAAAAAAACAATCTGAGGATGGAGTCGATGCCCATGCGCACTGTAGTCCAAGGGAGGAGTCACCTATCTCGGGACTACAAAGACTTCTTTCCAAGACAACAGACTGCAAACATCCGAGCCAAACACCAGATGGTGATCTATGCACTTGTATGTATTCTGCAGCTCATATGCTTCAATCACACATTTCCCAGACCCTTTGGCTATCGAAAACCACATTACAATCATATAAGGATTTAAGAAACATCTTAGTCAGATCTAGCTGATTTAGTTTCTAAATTACCTCAAGAATCTTACTTTCACAGTACTTGAATTAACGTTAACTCGCTAGTACAATAACAGCTACACTATCCACAGAATCATGAATTAATTGAGAGCACTTATGATATTAACAAGACCTCCCCTGCAGGAGCACAACTAAACCCGAACTTAGGGGGGTGGGGGGGGGGAGACTAACACTCCCAGCCAGGGCTGGTCCTAGCACTGGTCGCACACGGTGAAACCCTTTTAGCCATATGGGCGTTGCGTGCCTGCTCCCCTGTTCTCATTACTACACAGAACTAGGTCCACCAAAATAGTTGCACAATGCAACAGATTTTGGTCTATGTACGTCTGCAAAATGCCCAGCAGCCTATTCAGAACTCAAGATCAGCACCTTTTATTTTATTACTAATAATTCAATAAGTGTATTTGGCTTGTCCACAACATGTTCAGTTTTGATTTTTGAAATACGTCCATTGCCAGCTAAAACTGAAGCAGATCACAATGCTGTACGGAGTTATGACAACAGCCAAGAAGATCACAGAGCAAAGTGCACTTACAGGAGACAGTGGCAAAACTCTCAGAGAAAACAAGTCTCAAACTAATACAAGTAAGTACATTTTGCATATTCTGTACCCATAATGCCGCAAAAGATGGATGCAATCCCTTCAGAATAAAGTGTTATACGCAATAGTGAAGCGGACCTTTATATGCAGAAACAGGGCAAATGTACGTCGACTAATATGGGGATAAGAATATATCAATATAGAATACCAGACGTGTGTAGACTGGGTGCAATTCGAGGATAAAGAAAAGCAGAGATCCATATTGATAAACAGAGCACTGATCTTAAAAAACACAAAGCGTAGGAGAGACCTATAACCGGGGCAACTAGAATTATGAAATTGTGCGGCCACTGCGTTTTTCATATAATGGATTTGCTTCATCTGTCACATAATCTATCATCTGCTGTATAATCTGTTGATTTTAATTTTAAAAAATTATTTCTAGCTCAAACAGTTCAAAGGTTACTAAAAACGAGGCAACACTTGTTGCTGTGCAGTGGAAGACCCTTTGAAAAGGTTTACTGGTCATTATTTTTCAGTTGCTTATTGTTATAGTTGTGTGTTACATTGGTACTAATGAGGTGCAACTTATGTCCGGACTTTGTTTACAAGCGTAAAAATTGCAAAAATAATGAAGTAATACTATCATAAAATGTGCCGCATTACCCAACATAATCTCCCTTTTCTTGCTGCGCAGTTTAGTCAACCTGCCACATAGTTGGGCGTTCCCTTGCCACATAATTCCAGTGGTCCCGCCTATAACTAATATTTGTGGACAAATGGTGGGAAGGCAAACTCCTAAAAGATGTTCTCACTGTATGGATAGTTAAGCTATTTACTTACATGACTATTATTTTAAAAACCCTTTACTGAGATTGTTAATTAATTCCTCCTACTATCTAATCCACATCTCAATTTGCAAAACTAAGAGGGCGCCAACAAATTGACAGAAATCATTCACAAGCCTGCATCCAAAATGGCACAGCGGGTCACATTGACATGTTCAGAGTTAAAATGCATTCGATGGCGCTGAAAGAAATACAAGGGCTACTATTAGTGCAGCAGTATGTTCTGTCTGAAAGAAAAGGCTCCAGTCACCCCTTTTCTTTTAACATCTGCCTCTATTCGAAAAGATGCATCAGAAAGCAACGTGAAATGCTTCTAGCGAAAACTATGGGTTCTGCAAAAGACTTTAGTGATAGAGCAGTGGTTCTTAACCTTGTGGCTTCTGTGCACCCCCAGTGCGATGATTGAAAGAGAAAAACATTATAAAAAATACAGAAACAAGTACTCATCGAACAAATACATAGATGATGAAATATTTAATTTAACTAATTTAAAAAAAAAAAAAAGTTTTAAATGGGATGGTTAGAGCTTTTCTACATGCAATTTGGGCCATTCATCGTCCATACTATATTCTGATTAATGCACCGTCAGTGCTCCCAGGGATCAATCTGAGGGTACCAGCTTAATATTTAGCCTCCAATTTCAAATTCCTTTAGATTTACATATGGTTTTAACATTTTAAACTTTAAATGTCGGTTCTTCATTTATATACACTTTATTAATTTGTTAATATTATTTAATTTTCTAAGCAGTTGCAGGGCCCCCGAGTAGGCTTTGCAGACTTCCAGTGGTCCCGCGACCAGAGGTTAAGAACCATTTGTTATGGAGAACCTGTGAATACCTATGCATCACACAATGCTAAGAGATATTACCATAATATTTTATTCTGTTGGCTTTCGTTTTTTAGCAAGTAGTGCTATTCTAATATGCGCTTCGATTCTTTTCACTTTGCTGCCACTTGAAGGAAACATTCACCAACAGTAAATGAGCAAATCTAACTCGCCCAAATAGAGTAGACAAAAATATCAACCTCTGTGACCATGGTAATTCCTCAGAAAAAGATGACACTACCAACTTAGACTTCCGCAGTGAATAACATCTTAAATCCCTAAAGAAAACACCACATCAGTGGTACAATTTGTATGTAGTCTTATTGAAGTCAAGAGTCTGACTCTTCAACAGTGGGTGTTCCCAAGATGCACTATCCCCTCCTTATGACCTCCTACACTCTGCTGCAACGCTGATCTCAGGCACTAAGCTGTGTGAACACAACACAAGTCTTGGACACACCCAAGAGGCTTACTAGTGAGTCGAACCTACTCAAAAGAGAACAAAGGTGCAAGCCTGTGACAGAATCCTCCAGACATGGGTGTGAAGGTAACCAAACCAGACTGTATTACGAGGCCACAATAATGGTTTTACAAATCCCTTGTTAAAACAACAAAGCTATTCTGCAACACTAAACTATCAACCTAATTCTCATTTCAGGCAGTTTTCATCTTTAGAGCTCTGATGCCCTTTCATAAAGAAAACAGCTGTAGCTCTCTCCAGCTCAGGGAGCCGCCCAAAGTATGGAACTCAGTTTTTATTTATTTATTGTCAGTTCATATGCATAAAATCCAGACAACATATACAATTCCATAATACACAAAAAAATATTTCAAGAACAGTTAACATTGCATAAAACAGATTAAATATATTACAATTATATCCAAAATGTGTGCAGTCTATATTAAATATATCTCAATTCATCCATAAACCATCTGATATTTGCGCGTGCAGGGCGCTAAGTGTTAACGGTTTTCAATATTGTTGTTCTCATATACCAAACTGCTCGCAGGAGTTTCTACAGTGCAAATGCCACACAAAAGCTGGGGTTTGATTTGCATATCATAATCGCTTTGTGGTGTGGCCTTCCTCCCAATTCTGAGCAGAGACTTTTGATCCATCGAGCTCTAGACTCCTTGTCTGCGGGACAGAACAAGCAATTGCAATACAATAGGTCTCGCATTTGCGAGAGTTTAAGTTATTGACATTGTAAATGACAATGCCTTTTATTTATCTGTTTTGATAATTAAAATAAAGAAAAGGCATTGTCATTTACAATGCCAATAGCTCAAGCTCTTGTGAATGCGAGACCTATTGCATTTCAAACCAGCAGCCGCCATTGTCCCGGGCTGCTTGGCAAGTCAAAGCGCTTTGCAGGAAAGCATGTTGTGTCAGCAGTAGGTGAAACTCATTAAAGAAGATAGTGCTTACAGACTAAAAAAGATGTACCGTGTAACTACCAAAGTAAAAGGGCCAGTCCTCATGGGAGGTTACAGATGAAGACAAGCATTGGCATAGCCAATAGGTCTCGCCTTTGGGACCTTATAAGTGTTTAGTTATGCAGTACAATATCCTTGGTGCAACAACATCAACTGTTGCATATCTAAACACTTATAAGGTCCCAAAGGAGAGACCTATTGGCTATGCCAATGCTTTTTTTTTGGTAGGCACCACGAGATTGAGTGATTCGTCCATAATCACAAGATGCAGAGCAGACTCCGAGACTCGAAACCGCTTCTCCAGCTCCATAGTCGGCGGCTCTAGCAACATTCTCTCCCCATGTGACCTTCTATACCCTAATCTGCTACCCACGTAAAGCTCCTTTAATGCCACTACGCTGAGTCTGCGCTCTTGAAGCTGCAAAAAATACATACAGTAAACAATGGCCCGCAGAAAGGAACTGCCTGGCACTGGCATGGCAATGAAGTCGCACTATTAAAATCCACTCACCCAGGCAGTGACATGAAGTGAGCCACGAGGTGGTGCCAGAGACCGGCTCTGAGCCCAGCAGGGACAGCGGCTAGAAGCTGCCTGATAGTTGGTGTGCAGGCTTCCTGTTGGCGACAGTCACTGTGTCCCCCACAGCGCAGTGGCACAGTCCAGACGCTCCCACATTTGCACGCTGGATAATCAGGGCCATCGACAGGGCCTGCTGGTTAAGGGTAATCGCATGTGGCCCTTCATCCTTGGCAGCACGATAAGCAGAAATAATGCACCCCGGAGCCTGACCTGGCGACCGCCAGTACAAGACCAGCAGCCCGGCGGTGGAGAATAGCAGATGAGCGCAAGGGCCACTAATGATTGTTGATGGAAACATATTCCATGTTGCACCTCACCAGAAGCACAGGTGACAGAATTAGCTTCAAAGAGTTCCAAATATAAACATTAACACATAAAGCTGTATAACAAGTACCAGACTATGGAAATTGGCACGGATATCAGTGGTACCTTGTTAGTTCACCCTTACTTCGACCTTCATGCAAATTTGTTTTTTCAACTGGTAGATCACCCAAAAGGCTCGTCAGAAACCTTGGTCAATAACTCAAGGTGCTAAGGGATGTGAGCCCGACCAGACGTTTGCAGAGGAAAAAAGGAATGAGGACTGGGGTAGAAGTCGTCTGCCCCACTTCACGTCGTTTGGCCCACTAACAAGAAAACTAGTCACCTCTTCAGTAGAACACTATCCATGAAACGACTTAGCGGCCTGAAGATGAGCACGAGGTCACATTGCAGCACTTTACAGAACACCAAAAAATAAATAAGCAAACCCCCACTTCCTTTCTCTTCCCTTCTACCGTTTTGTATAGTTACCTCATGTTTTTTGCTCTCTATTCACACCCTCTGTAATATTGTTCATAATTCATCGCTGTCAAAACAGGTAGGAGTAAGTGTGCGTATCTCGACAAATGAGAAGGCCCTCTCGGAGTGAGCTGCCACAACCAACGTGGAGAGCTAAAACTGGCCTGTGGTCCTCTCAGGCTGAGGCTTCGATGAATATCAGCATATGACAACACTCCTAACTTCACCAGGTGACTCCGGTGGACAGGCACTCAATTCCATTGTAAACAAATACTACTAATGTAGCCCGTAGTGAGGCACGCTTTAAGCCACGAGGCGCTGCATAGAACGGGAGATTTCCTTCCACTCTGCCTCAGGGCTGAAGAGAGAGGGACCGAGAGAGACATAAAAGTCAAACACGCTGGACCACGGGGAGGGGATTGTACTGTTCTGGATCAATTGTTTGAGGTTTCATGCACGTGGTGACAGAATAATAAAGAGACAGCTTCCGGGAGACGAAGAAAACAAAGATAGCTTTAGAGGGATGGAGGAACAACACAGACAACTGGCGAGAGAGGAATGCGGGGCAGAGAAGAACAGAGTCAGAGGAAACGGAGAACAAGGCCGGGAATGGTGCGTGCGCGCTAAAAGGAATTTAAAAATAAGCGCGGTGCATACGCACTGCAGGAATGCGAGGTATGCAGCTGCGCTGCTGCTCGCTACCGGGCACTCTAGACCAGGGGACAGAGAAGGCAGGATATGCACCCACCTTGGACAAATTGCGTCCGTCTTTCTAAGAAAAACAGCATGCAAAGGCCAATTGCAGGTGATAAAAAAAAAAGCGTTTAGAGTTTAAAAGCCGTTACAAAATGCCTCGCAGAGCATCGCATGCGCGCTGGATCAGGAGAGACCTAAAAAGGCAGCACTAAGGAGGGGCTAACAAGCCTATTAACGAATCAGAAGCCAGCATTTACGAAGGACAATGACAAGCCAATGGCAAATATGGCCAGAGAGTGGGCGGAGCTTCAAGTCCATACTCTAATACAGCATGCCTCGCAGAGCAGCGCATACGCTGCCCAGGCTCGACCTAAAAACAGCACATGCTCTTCAGTTTCATCAGAAATATTACAGATCGGGCACCATCCAGATCTAGAGTAGGATGCTAATGGGGGAGTGCACAGTCTGAGCTTCACCTATAGATTCCTGCATAGGGGAGGTTTACCGATCTAAAAAAATCTTCAAATTTGTAATTATTTTTCACATTCACAGGTATGAACTCTGTTCCAGCAGCCATCATGACCGAGTCCTAAAATCGAGAGCTGAAACGCCCACTTTTCCAACATAATTTCCACTTGTGACTTTTTCCCCCTCTAACTCCACTGTACTGAACAATCAATTTAAATGCTGCAAATGTATACATGTCTACATTGCATTTATTTTAATTTTGGTCTAATCTAACAGAACATGGTTGATTTATTGCAACTATGAATATTTTTTATTGCATGTAGCTTGCACCTCTCTTAAATCCTCCATTAGCCGCAGTAATTTTTATCATGTGCACTCTTCACACTTAAGTGGCTATATGAGCGGGGCCACTGAAATTATGGGGCAGGGGACAGAAATTATACCACAGCGTTGAGGAAATTTTGCAACAATAAAAGGCATTATGTGGAATATTTTGTGATTGTTTTTCTTCTCTATTTTGTCATTGTTACACTTGTTAGCACTATCTGGGCATTAGTTGCACCTCACTAGCACCAGTTTTACATCCAAATATAGCAATAAGCTACAGAAAGAGGACTAGTCAACCTTTCCAGAGGTCCTTCTGCTGCACAGCACCATGATTTGCTGCGTTTTTACTAACTTTTGAACCGTTTGAGCTAGGATTAAATTTTTTGTTTTGTTAAAATCTGCAGATTATGCGGCAGATGATGGATTATGTGGCAAATCTCTAGTTATGTGAAAATCACCACACAATTGCATAATTCCAGTGGCCATGTATGTGGACAACTCACAAACCATATAACGCAAGATCTGCATGTCTATCTTGCAATCACAACCATATGTCAGCTAGGTAAAGCCTAGTAAGTAATTTACATTGACCATACCTTGGCCCGCTAAACTGCTGATAAACTATTAAATAATGAATGATAAAGTTTCGATACAAAAATAGTCAGTCGTAGGCCTGTCAGTGCAAGGAACGCTTAATTTATCATTGCTTCTAATGATAGCTATAGTCATACATTGACCAGTACGGCAACAAGAAGTAAACACTGATTTTTCTACAACTCTCATACAAGTCGCCGGATGGTTATATAAACGGGCACTAGTTTCATATAATGGAGTGTGTTCTAAAGTCACAGGAAGAGCCAGGCCCTTCTAAGGCCCACTCTAAATTGTGATCCCACGCTTTTCACCAGGGATAGGACTGCACTAAAGCAGTGCATTTAACGGCTCCGATGTCAACCACCGCCTGCAATGTTAATCATAGAAAACTCAGGCGTTAGCTTTGCCTAAAGCTATCCTTTAAATGACGTGTCTAAAGATTAAATAATTGGGTGGATTTTATAAAACGTGCTTCGGTCCACATGCCATTTACAAAACAGCCACAACAGTTGAATTATGTCAAAATATGCGTTTTTGCAAATGTCAACTAAAGTTTGATGACCCGGCATACAAAATATGGCGGAGTCACAAATATGAACACAATTATGCTCCAGAGACTGGATAGAAATTGTACAGCTGGGGATTCGGAGACTGCAGATTGTAATTAGGGGAGTTCTTTAATTCAAGATTGCATGTAGTACTTAGGCAAAAAGTGAGTTACCAAGGAGGATCATGGCATGGAGAGAAGCATGGTATGGGGGAGGGGCATGGGATGGGGAGAAGCATGGGAAGGAGCACGGCATGAGAGAAGCACGGCATGGGGAGAAGCATGGCAAGGAGCTCGGGATTATTAAGGAGCATGGCATGGGGAAGAGCATGGCATGGGGAAGAGCATGGCACGGGGAAGAGCATGGCACGGGGAAGAGCATGGCACGGGGAAGAGCATGGCACGGGGAAGAGCATGGCACGGGGAAGAGCATGGCACGGGGAAGAGCATGGCACGGGGGAGGAGCATGGCACGGGGGAGGAGCATGGGATGGAGTGGAAACAGGGAGGTAGAGGCAGACAGAGTCAAGAGATAGAGACGGAGGAAGAGACGGGGAGGGAGAGGCATCAGTCAAGAGAAACTCTTGATCTATTTCTTTGAACACACTTTGTCAAGCTGCATGCCTCTGAAGACCAGCTAGGCCAACAGACCATAACCCACGCTGTTCCCTGCCTCGCCTTTACATTCTGCGAGGAGAGCACTGTGCGCGTCATGTCTGATTGCATCCTCACTGTGGCTTGCTCCCCACCGTATTTTGCTGCACTGCACGATCATTAGAAGTAAATGCAATTAACTCCCGTCCGAGGCCCACCAGTAATTCCCTAACAGAACAGAAAAAATAGCCTTATTTGTGATAACAACCGACATGAAGGGATACACTGAACAAAAATAATTAACGTCTTCGGAATTACAAACTGCTCAATGAAGAGAGTTTTAATCTAGTACTGTACATGATACACAATACACACTGCAATGTCATTAATATAATGTAAGTTGTTTGGTAGGACGAGGAGACTGGGAGCCTGGGGGGCAGCCGAGCACCGCGAGGTCTGCCGCCCGGGCAGGTTGGGAGGGGGGAGAGGGGGGCGTGGCCGAACGGCCATTTTGTAAATAATTGGGCTACATTTGAAGGATAGCCCAAATGTAGCCCAAATCCAGGGGTAGTAGCCCAAGGGGTATATATACAAAACGCGCGATTCCCAGCCACCATTTTAGGCTTGGTGACCTGGTGGCTGGGTGCGCTAGTTAAAGTTTTTCTGGTGTATTATTAGGCGTGAGTAAGGAGTTTGACACGTACCTGGCGGCATGTCTTGCGGCGACTATCGCGTCCTGGAGGCTATTCGGTTGTTGAGCGAGGCGGGGAGGATGGACTTGCTGGTGCAGGAGGCCAATTGGACGAAGCGCCCGGCGAGGCGCGCGTCCGCGGGGGTGGCGGCCGCCGTCGCGGCTTGTTCGCCACCCGGGAGTCCGTTGAGGAGAGCGGTGAGTGACAGGGGCAGCGCATATGTCAGGAGCGCTGCCCCGGGGTCAGCGTGTGTGGAGGGGGGGAGCGAGACGGGACTGGAGTTGGGGAGGGGGCGGGGACGAGCGACGCGACGGGGGAAGGCTCCGGCCGCCTACCAGGCGAGGCCTAGATCGTACGCGGGCCGCTCCGGAAGCCGGGGAGCGTCCGTTTCCAGGGCGACGGCGAGAGGCTGCTCGGCGGAGGGCCTGACGATGACGCGGGGAGGATCGCGGAGCGCGCGGGGGCGGGGAGAACACGTGGAGGAGGACGAGGAGCTGGGGGAAGGTCCCGGGGGGAGCGCGCAGTGCGGGGGGATATCGGGGGCCGGGTCAGCGCGGAGGCGCGCGGCCCCCTGGTCGGAAGGCTCGGTATTGGGGAGTGTGGGGGGGCGGGGGGGGGCAGGCGGCTCGGGCTCGGATCGACCGGTCAGCCAGACGGTGGGGGGTCAGGGGAGGGGGGGGAGCGCGGCTTTCAGTGGGGTGGCGATCGCGCAGGGCCATGTGGCGGCTGGGGGGGAGACGGGGAGGGGCGGGGGGGGGTTTGACGCGAGCACCTGGGAGAGGGGCAGGGGCGCGGGGGGGCGCACTGTCAGAGAGTGGGAGCAGGTAGGGGGGGCCCTGGAGGGGGAAGCAGCAGGGGGAGAATCCCCAGTGCTATTCGAGTCGGAGGGCAGTGAGAGGGACTGGGGAGGCCTGGATATCTTTGAGTCCTGGGCACAGGGGTTGGCGGGGGTTGGGGGCGTAAGAGCGGGGGAGACGGCAGGGAGGGGGGAGGGGTGTGGGGGGGTGGCGCGGTCGGAGGGGAGTCGAGCGGGCACGGGGTGAGATGGAGTGGACAGGGGGAGTGGAGCGACGGGGACGAGGGTGAGGGGGAGGACGACGACGGGGCGGATTTGAGCGCGGTGGGTAAGGCGTGGGTCGCGGAGTCGTCGGGGGCTGGCAAGCGGGGATGGGATGGCAGGAGGAAGGTAGGTAGGCCCAGCACACCAGACCATTCCTTTCCTTTGCAGGTAGCGGAGAGGCAGCGGGAACAGCGCGGGGTACCGGACTTGGCAGGGCTGGGAGCGGCCTGGCGACGCCAAGGAGAAGGGAGGGTGGAGCCTCGGGCGGCGTGCCCAGTACCGGCGAGGGATCCCGACGCGGCTGGCACAAGTAGGCCCGAGACGGGCTCGCCGGCCCCGACACCCACGGGGTTACTGCGCCCCGGGGGGCAGCGACGGAGGAGCACCGAAAGGAATGTTGTTTGTTTTCCTAAGCAGCAGGTGGCAGGTCCAGCGGGGAACGCGGGGGGTGCAGGACAGGAGGAATTGGACTATGAGGAGGAGAGTATGGAGGAAGGGGAGTTGCGTGAGGTGGGAGACGGTAGGGACGGGGGGCCGAGTAATGTTGTGACTAGTTTCTTACAGGTGTCACGACGCCAGGCGCAGCCCACGGGTCGGACATCACGGTGGGAAAGCAGCTCGGCTCCCAGGACTGGACGTCGGGATGAGCGACGGACGGAGACACTGGCGCCAGGTAATGCACATTTGCTCGGGCGGCCAAGGATGGTGTCGAGAGGAGTGGGGGGGGCGGGGGTGGAGGGGGGGGTTGGGGAAAGATTGCGCAAAGGCGCGTATGTGGTTGATGTGGCTGTGGGCACGGACGGAGTAGGGCAGGGTGACAGCGGGCAGACCAAGAAGGAGGGGACAAGCGAGAAGGGGACAGGGGACGCAAAGGCAGAGGAGGCAAAACTGGAAAGTAAGGAATTGAAGGTAAAACGGTTACCATATATGGGAGTGACCAAGCCCTTGGGGGCGCACTTGATGTTGACAACGAAGGAACGGATTTGGAAAGGGGAATATGTGGAGATACTTAAACTCCTGCACAGAGAGGTCCGGGCGAAGGAGGGATCTAAGGAAGAGGAATTTGAGCTCGCAAAAAGGCCTAAGGTGCCGCTGACAATAGAAAACTGGACAGCGGCTTTTCTGATATATGCCAGCGTGTATTGCGAGAAGTTTCCGGAGAGGTCAGTGGCCATGTTTAAATACATGGACGTAATTAGGAAGGCACAGATTACAGGGGGCGGATATGCCTGGGCTCAGTATGATGAGGAATTCCGGGCGCGCATGGCATGGGATGCGGAGGCAAAATGGGGAGAGTTGGATACGGATCTCTGGCAGCATACCATGGGCCTGGCGGGGTCGGGGAAGACTATATTTACAGCCAGCGGGCTGCCGCTCGTGTACCAGCCCTTTCGAGGGGGTCCCACCCGCGGGGGGGTGGGGGGAGCTGGCAGAGGGACGACAGGAGATAAAGGGGCTTGCTGGGACTTTAACAAAGGACTATGCACGAGAGAATATTGTAAGTTTAGGCACGAATGCTCGAGCTGCGGCAAGCGCCATCCGCTGGTCAAGTGTTGGGGGACGCAAGGTCCGGGCCAGAGCGGGCAGCATTGGCAGGCGGGAGCCCCTAAGGCTGGAGCTCAGCAGCAGTCACAGCAGGGAGGAGGAGGGAGGGGGGCGAAGGGGGCTGGGGCGAAGGGCTCGTACTCCGGTTAGGGTAGAGCAGCTGGTGGGGGCGCTGGGGGCCTATCCGGACAGGGCGGCGGCGGAAACACTGAGATTGGGGTTTCAAGAGGGGTTCAGATTGGGGTACGAGGGGCCGAGGGTTCGGAGATGGGCAGATAATTTGCGATCAGCGAGGGAGCATCCGCAAGTAGTACAGGCAAAACTAGACAAGGAGGTACGGGAAGGCCGCATGGCGGGACCATTTTGCGAGTGGCCTCTGCCCAATTTGATTGTGTCACCCATTGGGGTGGTGCCTAAAAAGGAGGTGGGACAGTTTCGCCTCATTCAGCATTTGTCATGGCCAGAAGGTGGGTCGGTCAATGATTTTATTGCGGACAGCGCGGCCACTGTGTCATATTCATCGGTTGACGTGGCCATGGCACTGGTGGTGTCCGCGGGCGCAGCGGCACAGATGGCAAAGTGCGACATCAAGTCAGCTTTCCGGTTGCTGCCAGTGCATCCAGATGACTGGGATCTGTTAGGCATACAATTCGGCGGTCACTGGTATGTGGACAAGGCATTGCCGATGGGCTGCTCCATGTCCTGCGCACTCTTTGAATGCTTCAGCACGTTCCTACAATGGTTGTTTACGGAACGAACGGGTCACCAAGGTGTCACACATTATTTGGATGACTTTTTCTTTGTCGGCACCTCAGACTCCGCGGACTGCCAGCAGGGTCTGGACAGCTTCCATGAGATCATGGGGGACATGGGCGTGCCGCTGGCCCCGGAAAAAACGCAGGGCCCCAGTACGGCACTGGCATTCCTTGGTATTGAATTGGATTCGGTACGTATGGAGGCGCGCCTCCCGGAGGAAAAGAAACGGAACATGTTGAGTTTGCTGACCGAGGTGTTGGCACGACAGAAGGTGACGGTCAGGGACATACAGGTGTTGCTGGGACATCTCAATTTTGCTTGTAGGGTGGTCAGAGTAGGGCGGACTTTCTGCAGGCGACTGGGGCGCGCACTGGAGGGGCAGAGGCCTCCGCACCATCATGTGAGGTTGTCAGCAGGGGTGAGAGAGGACTTGCGCATGTGGCAGTTTTTCCTGCACCAGTTCAATGGGGTGCCTTTGATGAGGGAGGTGGACATGGTATGGGACGTACAGATTTTCTCGGATGCAGCGGGGAGCAAGGGATTTGGTCTGTATTGGCAGGGGAGATGGTGTGCGGAGCCCTGGCCCGAGGACTGGTTAGAGGGCGGCAGGAGCATCGCGTTTTTGGAATTCTTTCCCTTAGTGGTGGCAGTCACACTGTGGGGGGTTTTGTTAGCCCACAAAAAAGTCACGTTCAGGATCGACAACATGGCAGTGGTACAGGTGGTGAACAGGCAGTCGGCGAGGGATGCGCAGGTGCTTAAGCTGTTGCGGGTTTTTGTGCTGGGTTGTTTGAGGCATGATATTGCGTTTCGCGCGGTGCATGTGCCAGGAGTGGACAATGACATTGCGGATGCCTTGTCTCGTTCACAGTGGGGGAGATTCCGTGGGCTCGCCAAGGACGCGGACGGGAACCCGACCAGGATGCCAAGCCAACTCTGGGAAGTAGGCAATACCGGATGCTACAATTGGTTCTAGGTTCTTTGGCGCGGTCAACGAAAATAGCATACAGGGCGGCATGGGAGGAGTTTGTTCACTCAGGGGCGAGATGGCGGGCTTATGAGGCGGAGAGACGGGAGGACGTGGTGCAATTTATTCTGGATTTGGTGGAGAGGGGTTTGACAAGGGTGACGATAGTGGGCAAGTTGGCGGGGGTTGCGTTCATCGGCAAACTGTTGTGGGGTTATGCGCCATCCGCGGGGGAGCTGGGGACGCGGATTTTGGAAGGCTGGGCGCGGGAATGTGGGAGAGTGGCCAAAGTGCGGAGGCCTCTGTCATGGGAACTCTTAGGTAGGGTGATGGGGGTTCTGCCAGCGGTGTGCTGGGACGGTGGGGAGGCCTTGCTGTTCGCCACACTCATGTCTTGGATGTTTTTTGGGGCGTTTCGGGTATCAGAGCTGCTGGGGTCGAAAGCGGACGGGGGTTTGACCTGGGAGGAAGTATCATTTGGGGATCGGGTGGTGAGCATTTGGCTGCGAAAGGCAAAGACTGACCAGAAGAGTCGAGGGAAGTGGGTTACGTTGAGGAAAGGGCGATCCCCGGGGGTGTGTCCGTTCCGCTGGGGTATGCGGTGGAGGGCGTGCGCTGGGGGTCTGGGGGGACTGGTCTTCTCCCATCAGCAGGGGCGAGGCGTTAAAGCTTCACAATTGCTGGCAGTACTGAGGAAAGCACTTAGGACGCTGGGGGTCGAGGAAAAGGGTTTTGGCACGCACTCGTTTCGCATCGGGGCAGCGTCGGAGGCGCATGCGAGGGGCT
Organism: Triturus cristatus; assembly: GCF_964204655.1. Classification (NCBI taxonomy): domain Eukaryota; kingdom Metazoa; phylum Chordata; class Amphibia; order Caudata; family Salamandridae; genus Triturus; species Triturus cristatus. The sequence goes on from NC_140591.1 coordinate 1,366,697,133, forward strand.
GGGACAGGGGCGAAATCATGAAGTTGGGAAGATGGTCTTCAAATTGCTACCAGCGTTATGTGCGCAGCGAGCCGGGGGGTGGGGGGCCACTGTAAAACAGGCAAAAGAGGGACTTTACACAGGACAGTGAAATTTTTCAGAGGTTGTGGTTAGGTTTTCATTCTTGTTTTTCTTTTCAGGTTCGGTTATGGGACCCCTGGCCCGAGAAATGGCTATCTGGATTGTGGGGCATTCGTTCGTGAGGAGGGCCCAATTGCAGGCGCAGGAGAGTTACTTTGGGGAACAGTTGGGTTTTAATAAAGACGTGTTCTCTGTGGGGTGGAGGGGTAGGGGGGGGATGCGTTGGAAGGAACTGGTGCCCGTGTTGAATGGGATCTTAAGGGCGGGTCGGTGCCCAGATGTATTGGTTCTTCATTTGGGGGAGAACGACATGGTAAGGGAGACTGGTTTGGCCCTAATGCGGGCGATGAAGAAGGATCTGGCTTTGATCAAAGAGAGCTGGGCGGGTTGTTCGATTGTGTGGACGGAGTTTGTCCCCCGGAGGAGTTGGAGGGGGGCGGTGAACCCAGGTGCGGTAGATAAGGCGCGACGGAAACTTAATACGGAGATGGTGAGGTTTTGTCGGCATTTGGGGATTGACCGCGTGGCACACGGGGACATTCGATACGATGCGCGGGAGATGTTCAGGGATGACGGGGTGCACTTGTCCAGGATGGGAATGGATCTGTATCTTTTGGAGTTGAGAGAAGTGTTGGCGCGTCTGTTGGGAGTTTATAGGCGTTAGGTCATGCGGGGTCGCGGTGCGTGGGGGGGCAGAAAAAGGGGAGGAAGAGGCGCAGTCGCCGACACTTCCCCCCTTTTCCTGGGTGGCGGGGTGGTTGACAGTTGGCCGGGATTGGCTAGAGTTTGTTGTTAGAGGTTTGGTAATGTGGGTCCAGGGACAGGTAAAGGGTAGACAGGTTGGATAAGTTTAGATTAGAGGTTGGTTAGTTACAGTTGCACTAAAGGCAGGTAGGGGTTACGGTCAGGGGAGTTTGGGAGTTGGGAAAGGTTACATGGTGTAGGATTGGGTTATATGTTGGTTATGGAATGTTATGTTGTATTTTGGGGGATGGGGGAAATGATGTGGGGATCGTAGGGGTGGGGGGAAAACACAAGGGGTCAGGAGGTTATTGTATAGCGAGGCGTTAGTTTTGTAAGGCAGTGGCCAAGGAGTTAAATTGTGATATGCACCTGTTTCAATAAAGCGGCCTTTTTCACACACAATAAAGGAGTTTGGTGTCGGCTTGGCCCCCTCTCCCCCCTTAATCTCCCAATGGGAGCCTGGGGGGCAGCCGAGCACCGCGAGGTCTGCCGCCCGGGCAGGTTGGGAGGGGGGAGAGGGGGGCGTGGCCGAACGGCCATTTTGTAAATAATTGGGCTACATTTGAAGGATAGCCCAAATGTAGCCCAAATCCAGGGGTAGTAGCCCAAGGGGTATATATACAAAACGCGCGATTCCCAGCCACCATTTTAGGCTTGGTGACCTGGTGGCTGGGTGCGCTAGTTAAAGTTTTTCCCCACCCACCCTCCCTATGGTTAGAGGGGTTTTAGGGGGCCTGTTTCAAGGGGTTTTGGGTCTGCACTTTTGCGGGTTTTGGGGGCAGCATTTGTTGGAACAGGTACATAGGGGCTGTTGGATGTATTGTCGCTTGGAGCAGGTGCAAGCGGGGTGGTTGACAGTTGGCCGGGATTGGCTAGAGTTTGTTGTTAGAGGTTTGGTAATGTGGGTCCAGGGACAGGTAAAGGGTAGACAGGTTGGATAAGTTTAGATTAGAGGTTGGTTAGTTACAGTTGCACTAAAGGCAGGTAGGGGTTACGGTCAGCGGAGTTTGGGAGTTGGGAAAGGTTACATGGTGTAGGATTGGGTTATATGTTGGTTATGGAATGTTATGTTGTATTTTGGGGGATGGGGGAAATGATGTGGGGATCGTAGGGGTGGGGGGAAAACACAAGGGGTCAGGAGGTTATTGTATAGCGAGGCGTTAGTTTTGTAAGGCAGTGGCCAAGGAGTTAAATTGTGATATGCACCTGTTTCAATAAAGCGGCCTTTTTCACACACAATAAAGGAGTTTGGTGTCGGCTTGGCCCCCTCTCCCCCCTTAATCTCCCAAGTGTCGGCGTGGAACAGACAGCGCAGTTTACAGTTGTATAAATGCGAAGGTTTGACGACGGATGGACGCTGCAGAGCAACGGGGCGTGCGCTGAACAGATCCGAGCATCACAATAGAACACAGGGAGTGAATGGGGCAATCCACACAGGCTGAACAGGAAGCCATGGTCACACAAGCGCAAAGACAACGAACACCAGAGAAAGCGAACAAAGAAACGCATTTAAAAAGAGCCTTGTAGTATTGCCCTCAACTCCCCACGAACCTTCCCCCCCCCCCACCTCCATACACACGCACTCTGCCTAGATCGGCCTTCGCTTGGACTGAAGAATCCAGCGCCGAGTCTGGCAATTACTTCATCTTCCTTGAGGCGCTATACCCTGATGCAAAAGTCGCCTAAAGAATTCCATTTTTGGGTTGGTGTCCGGTAAAAAAAAAAAAAAGACCTCAGAATCACCCCAACCACCAAACCCTGAACGTTGCTCCCTCCATGGCCAGCTGCAGGGCAGTAACGCACAACGCGCAGTGTTCGTTAGCACTCGACTCGTTAAGTGCTGCTGTCGAGGGCCCTTTGTGATGGTTAGACAGTGCTCATTTATATTTACGACCCCCAGGAGGGGTGTGAGCGGAGGAGGAGGTTTCAGGTTACACATTCTCTTAATGCAAGGTGAGAGCCAACGCACTTGGTGTTATGGGGGCGGTGGCGGAGGATGGTGGCAACAAACCTTCTTGCCCCCCTCCACGCTCAGCATTTTGTGTGAAAAACAGGTCCCAACAGTCCTCAATATTTTTCAGCAACTCAGATTTACATAGCAATTGTTTCCGTAGTGGTAGGTATTTTATTTACACTGCTTTATAACCGATTTTATACAGTATTTTATAGAAGTACTTTAAGTTTGCAGGCGATATCACTTTTGCATACCACATGTAAACAAAAGTCCCTTGAGCTCGTTAATAAGATGTGTAATTTCCCGATTTGGTGATCCTCACTGTACGTCCCGAAGAACGTTTTTAGGGGTTTTCGGCCCATCGTAACTTTGAACACCTCAGTCTGAAGGTTACACACACCTCTGAAGCACGTGCATTGACCAATGAGCTCTCACTATAAAAAGAGTGACACTCAAACTCCTATTGAAAATAAGCATTAGTAATGCATGGGTTTCGCCTATGTAATGAATAAAGAGCTGTTTTCATCAATCGTTGTCCCAGAGAAGGAAAGAGTTCCCTGACAGATAACAGGGGAGTGGAGTGAATGAGGCGCAGGGGCTAGAGCAGCTGACTCGAGAGTTGGGGATCCTGGTTTGAGTCTCGACGGCGCCGCGTGACATCCTGCGATTCTATGCAAATCACTTAATCTTTACGGGTGATGAACTGTTACATAAATATGCTGCAATACTTAAAGGCAAAACTTTATGAAAATATTGATCCACCAAAGTGGATGTGAACAGTATTTCGGCAGCGGGAAACTGATAAGAGAAGCAGACGAGTAACAATCATTGGTAAATGTGCTACAGCCAATAGAAATGGAGGAAATGTAAGTGGCACACACAGGAACCAATGAGAAGCCAGGAAAGAGAGGAGGCTGGATGCAAGTCCCTTTTAAGTTTATATTAAAAACATATTTCTCAAGCACAGCGCAAGCGCTGTGCAGGCGAAACCTAAAAACAGTAAGTGAAATGCATTTTAACAGTGCCATCACTGGTCCTAATGCATCAGCTTGGTAAAAGTCAGGACAGAGGTGCATCACACGAGGTTGGGGTATGGCTCAATAAGCGAGGGCTTAGGCCAGATGCCTTTTAATACTGTAAGAATAGCTCTTGGTTTATATTTGAAGAGGACAGCATTTTGCATTTTTGGGGGCACTGAACCTACATTTTAACGCTAAAGATTTTTGGAGGGCAACCCGGCTGAACTTCTAAAACCAGAGTATTACAGGGACAAATAAGTGGTTACCACATCTGATCTGTAGACACAATCTATAGCTTTATCTACCTATACTACAGCATTGGAAAACCAATTCATATACACAGGGCCACTGGCAATACGCGATTCTAAGGCCACAGTCTTTTCGCATAATAATGGATTTGATGCATATGCGCCATAATCCATCATCTGCTGCATAACCTGCAGATTTTTATAAAACCAATTTGTTTCTGGCTCAAACAGATCAAAGGTTACTAGAAACATGCCTGCGTGTCCTCAAGCACAGTGGACGGCCCTTTGCAAACTAACTGATCATCTTTCAGTTGCTTATTTCTGTATTTCTCTGTTAAGTGATACTAATGAGGTGAAACCTTTGCCCAGGCAGTATTCCATGTGTAAAACTGAAAAAAGAACCAAGTCATGGAGGGAGAGTGGTGGGCCAGTGCGCATGATGGTTTGGCTGGCCGTCTCTGGTAGGCCAAAGAGTCATGAGTAGTGAAGCTCTCTCCAACCCCAGCTGCATTGCTGGGCTGGAAACAGCAGTCACAGGCTTCCAGTCTGCCTGGGAGTGCAAATCCTCAACGCTCAGGCGAATCCGAATTCTGCTCATGAATGAGAGCAGCATCAGGATTGGCTGCAGAGGAGTCTGTACTGGTGAGAAAAGTGGCAATGCAGCAGGACAGCCAGGAAAGTTTTTTTTTCATTTTTTTAATCTTGTTGTTATTGTCGTTAACCCTCCACCCCATCACTCAGCACGGACACCAGCTGCTACTGCGCCTCAGTACTTTTTGATCAGTGGACGCTGCAAATCAAGAGGGCTAACTTGGAGAGTCTACGTAGATGTCTCTGTACACGTATCTTAGTTAATGGAGCAAGTATGCATTTAGGTGCATTGTCAGAGCCCCATCAAATGTCTCAATGGCATAGCTGCCCATTATTCAACTAAAATGAAAGAAGTACATTAGGAAAGCTCTGCAAGAGCTCAAGTCCACACAGCAGGCCTGGAAAGAGATCCATTAGAAAAGCTTGATGATCAGTCCGCACTGCAAGTCTAGCGTATGGGAAGGCGGAGCGGAAGATGCATTAATGGAGCTTTGTGGATTTCAGAGTAGAGGGCTGGTGATACATGTGCATATCAGAACAGACGCTGCGAGAGCCCTGTTAATGTCTCACTACTGGCATACAGGTGCATGATGCAAGTCAGAAAAGATGTACGAGAGCCCCTTGTGTATTTCTTAATATAGGAGAACTTCTATAATAAATGAGGTGCACTATCAGAGCTCGGTATATGTCCTTGTACTGGGATAGCGGTGCACAAGAGTTGTATTTCAGAGCTCTGTGAAGGTTTCAGATCTTGGATAGCACTCAAACATCTATGTTGGGGGTATTTTGCACCTGCTCCTCACTGAACTGGATACAACACAGATGCCAGATCTGATGAGCCAAAGGGCTGTCTTCGTGTCTGCCTTAATGTGGAGCAAAACCCCAGCGAGCACTGCCGCTGGCAGACTTTGGGTGACTGCCAATTCGTAGCAGTTTGATTGGAATAGCGGGATGCAAACTTTTAATTCTTCTTGGCTGTGAGATCTGTAGATCACCCACACAAAATTCAGTGTGGCCACCCTTTAGTTTGACTTATCATGGTAACGTGTGGTGGGGGAAGAGAATGACAGATTTGAAAGAGGAGGGAAGGACAGGAAATAAGCGGGGGAATGATAGGAGTCTGCATGTTTGTGGTGCGTGTGCCTCTAAACATGTTCCTACATGCCTGAGCTCCTATGGGCCCAAGAACATGTTTCACCTAATGCAGGATGAACCTTTTCATTCAAATGCGTCATTGTGTTGTGGCAAGGGCGCCACAGTTCTATTCTGGAAAGTTGTGTTGGATACCCTCTACACATCCCACAAATGGCTCTTTTGTCTCCTGCACTCTAGTACCCTACCATCACCTACTGTCTCATTCGCAAGCTGTAACTATTTAGCAAAACAATCTCCGTATCTGGCTATATCTGTTTTGGGTCTGTCAGTTCAGGGAAAAGTGTGTACATTTAGTCATATACATAAAAACTGTTGCCTATATTTCAAAGAGGGGCACTACCTGGGACACCTAGTACAGACGTCTAGAACTAGACATCTGTCCAACTAATACAGCATAAAACTATTTACGCCTTGGTTTTGGCCAGCAAGATGTGTGCTGAACTGCATGTTGACAATCCTCTAGCTGGGAACATTTAGGAAGCTAGTTCTACCCAGGTTTATGTACTACCTGTGAAAGGCAGAAGGAAATGCCACCTAATTAAAACATATTTAATAGGTGATCCGGCTGGGCAAGAAGGAGGAACACAACATGCTACAAAGAGCAGGTAAGTTACCCTTAGAAATGATGTTTATACCGTGCACTAGCAAAATAACTCTTGGTCCACCTTTCCTGAGCCTGCATACCCTCATTGTGTGCTAGAGGAGGCCCCATCTTTGTGTAAAGATCCACCCCCAATGAACAGCAAGGGCGTCTGGGAACACCCATGATTCCCAAATGACTATGAAGGTATTGCAGGCCACGCTCAATTTGAGCTGCTGGATGCAGTTGGAACCCACCAGCACTCAATTTTGGGGACCAGCAATTATTTTTAATTATAGACTTGAGCAAGAGAGAGGCAGAAAAGGAGGAAAAGGATGGAAAAGAATGACAGAAAAACAGTAGGAAAAGGCAAAGATGAAAAATAACAGGTAAGAGTGAAATAAAGGGGCAGGGGGTGTATGGTGGAGGACGAAAGACAGGAGGCGATTGAACCAAGACTAGACAGGTTTGGACATTCGAGAAGCCCAGCATTCTGCAGTGCTGGTTGTGGGCTTCTGAGAAAAGGTTTGGGCTCCAACAATTATTTTACAAATTAAGCACTGGAAGACCAATGCTGGTAACTCATCCTGTAATGATGAAGCTCTAACACTTCCCAGAAGGGTGTCCAAGGAGTCTGGGCACTCCCTTATGAAGCAGTTATTTGGACTTTGACTCAGTTACTAAACTATCAGGCCTTGAAGACTGCCTGTAGGCCTTAGCACCCAGAGATGTGGCTTAAGGTAAGTGTGTTGTGTAGGCACCTTCATCTCACCATCACCAATCAGCTTCCCAGGCGTTCTAAACCACCAGGACACTAAATATTTTAACTACTACTAGTCTCTACAAGAAATAGGCCAATTAAGAACCAAGCACACTAAGGACACCGGAAAACGGAAACTGCATCTAGCTTCTACTCCTGGTTCCCCAACCGATACCAGGAGCGGAGAGGAACTGCAGGGTACCAAGATAAATCCGAAAACATTGACTGCTTTAACGTGGTCTCAAAATCCAACATTGCCCCACAAGTGTGACTTTCCCAAATCAGGGCCTAAGTGAACCTTTTACCAAAGTTTAGCTATAGAAGGAAACCTGCTGAGTTTTTTAGCCAAAAGTACATCAATTCTGTTGTTAAAGGAAAGGCCAATATGTCTTGGTACTATGCGTAGCTCCATTGATCACAAACACAAATGTAGCTCCAAACACCCAAGCAGTTTGTGAAGAGCCCAGAAAACCATCCAAGTTGATTTACAACGTAGTGTATTTTCGCCCCATATAACAGAGTGTCATCTCAGCAACTGTAAGTACTAGAACGTTCTGGTTTTCACCAACTGATTCCCCTTAATCTGCAGTGTCAGTCAAGATCTCATTTCCTTCCAGAGAAAGAAGTCATACATTTATAACAGTAAAAAACAAAATAAGTGTTCAAATACAAAAAATACCCAGAACAGATAAAGCTTCAATATGTTTCTGCATGATGATTTTATTAAGTAACCGCTGAATGTCTTTCTCCATGCTCTAATGAAGCTCTGAAGCAGGAGTGGTCCTGAGGTGGGCACTGGCAGAGTATCTCCACAAACCTAGATTTAACACTCTATAAAAACTGCTGTGCTACATGAATGAGGAAAGGCAGCTCAGCAGGCTAGTCTTCAAGGCAATAACTAAGTCCATGTCCAAGATGTAACAAGAGAAGGCATGTAGCAATGTAAACATGTGCAAAATGTTCACTAAAGTGCACACGTCACCCGTTTCTCCAAATCCAGGAAATGTTTTTCATTTAGTGAAAAGTCAAGGGACACCGGGGTATTCCTAAAAAACAGAAAGGAGGCATGTACTGGCAAATCCAGGAGATTGGGCCACTCCACTATGCTGTTACATTTTAACTAGTACACAGGTCAGGCTAGCCTATAGGGCAAACTGGCAGTGCCCGAAGGGCTGGTATGTCAGGTCAGGGCATGGGCGTTTTTTGTGGGGCGGTTTTATGGTCTGGAGGGCCAGTCTTTAAAGTTAATTTCCTTGATGTTATCACAAACATCACCTGTATAAAGTACAAACACATACAGTCACCCATTCGTGGCAAAACACCTTTACAGTACGTCTACACAAGTTAAAAACTGGCATAATATTTTAAAATTGGACCACTTTTTAGGTCTTGCCTGCCGACAGCACATGCACTGTCCCTGCGAGGAGTACTCTTTACAATAAAGGGTTTTGAACTGTTCCATTACTTACCATTCATTGCCTTCACTGGCAAGAGCATTCTTCTTTGCTCCCGTCTAACTGGCCAGTTGCTATGTTCTATTTAACCTTTTTTTCCATTCAGTGTTCGAAGCCTAGTTATGTCACTAGTAATAGAATTAGAAGGTTGGGGATGTCATAAGTAGAATTGGGGTCAGTGGCAGACTGTTTGGGGCTGGATGGAGGACTGTTGGTGGTGTGCGGCTGCCTGGAGGGTTTGATGATTTACCATGATGAATGGCAAATAAAGATCCTGCCTCCACGAGCATGTGTCACAAACTTATTACTGGCGACGGTTATAAGTCATCAAACCAGTACTGAACAACTTGAACCCACGCATGCGGATTGCGATTTGCAGCACTTACATGAGATTGGTTTCTGATCCTGACATAGCGCCAAGAAGAACCTGAGTACACCGTTGCAGTTTGTGGACCAGGTCTTTGAACCACGCTGAGTCTGTCGGGACGATCAGCGTGCCGGAGCACCAGTGCGCAGGGACGGTCAGTGAAGTCCTTCTACTTGACGATCACAAGGCAAATGATGTTATGGTCTATGTGAGAGGAGTACTTCGTATGGAATGTACCCAAAATTCCTAAATTATCCCACTTTGCATAGCGAGGATGACGCAGTATGTCTAACTGCGATGCTACGTACACTGGCGGCCATTTTGGGTGCACTTCATAACATAATGGAAGCAGTGGAGTTGGCGTTCTAGCACCCTAAGCGAGCAAGCACGCACAAGCGTGTTAGAGTCTTCGATTGAACACTCAAAGGAAACCGACACATTGTTCAGATCATGTTGGAGCGTGAAGTGTAAAATTTACTTCTGGTATTAAGGTACTGTGCAAGAGTTTCAATTCCAGAGACACCTGTCACACAAGGCATTGTTTACATGGTGACAGGCACATCTTTTATCGTGCCTCGCCTGTGTTACATGGTTACTGGCACACCTGGAGTGTTTGGCTTGGTTCGCCTTATATCCTGGCAATTTGTACATCAGCATCTTGTACAGTCTGGTGGTGACTGCTACTGTATTCAACACTGGAGGGGATACTCTATCTTTGTTCTCGGTCCTTCTCATAGGTATTTGTAAGACTTTACTGGTTTCAAGTGACTCAACTTCAACATGTCTAGCACATCTGAACCGCCTCACTTCCTATCAGATCAAGGAGACCCCGTGCTGCCATGGAAACGTGGGAAATTGGTTTTTGACTCTTATCTCATTGCCTCGGGTGGTGAGAAGTTCTGTGGCTCGGAAACAAGCAATTTTTCTGCACAATTTGGGTATCGAGGGTAGGAATATCTATGAGAGCCTTGATAAAATTGAGATGGGGGAAGGTGAACCTGATAACATGTATGACATGTCAGTTGTGATGTTAGAAAAACATTTTGGCTCACGTGTGAATGTTGCGTTAGAAAGGCACAAATTCTTTACAAGAGTGCAGGGGAAGCTGGAAAAGATTGGTAGTTACGTGGCGGCTTTGAAAACCTTGGCTAGCACATGTGAGTGTTATCATTTATCTGATTCCTTGATGAGAGACCAAAGAAGGTCCAAGAAAAGTTGCTTTCAAATAACCCTTGTCCGGCCTATGCTATATCAATGGTAGAAGCGATGGAGAACATTAGCATGTGGGTGCGTGAAATGAGAGATGAGAAGGAGGATAATGCTCAGGCTATAGAGACACCTGCAAATGAGGTAAAAGGGAATGAGAGTACAAGAGTCGAGGAAAACATTAAGTATAAGGACACTTGTGTAAAGAAAAAAACAATTCCAAGAGGATTCCAGAGGTGTGAGAATAAAATGCTTTCAGTGTGGAAGTGATGGGCATGTGTTAATAGTCTAAACTGTTATGCTAGATTTGCGACTTGTAACAAGTGTGGCAAAAAGGGCCATTGTGCATGTGTGTGCATAAGTATGAATTTGAAACTGAATGTGAAACAGGAGATTCATGAGGAGAATAATTTTGTGCTGAGTTTGAGGAGTGATGGGGTAGTTGATTCTGATCCCATTTAAATGCCAAAGTGTGTAATAGCAGTGAATGGGGAGAATGAGTCTGTACAAGCGGATTCTGGGTCCCCGTATACTATAATTGGGGACAAGAATTGGGATGTGTTGTTTGGTAAGGAAGAATTAAGCTTCCAAAAACTGGACATAAACCTGGTGGGTTATAGTGGCAAGAAGATTGATGTTTTGGGATACCATGTGCTGAAGATACAGTTTGAGGAGAGTGAAACTGTGGGGAAAGTGTATGTTGCCAGAAGGTGACAACTTATTAGGGTGGAGACACCAAAGAGACATGGTTTTAACTCTGACCCCTAATGCTAAGGAAAAGGTGGTGGTAATTGGTGTGGAAGGATCTCCGGAAGGCATTTTCACAGAATTTCCAAAGGTATTTAGCAATGACCTAGGTTTACTAAGGAATTTTGAGCAGAAAATTGTTCTTAAGGGTAATGCTACGCCCTTTGTTTCCAAAGTCGGAGGGTTGCTCACAAGATGCTGATGCCACTGGAACATGAACGCAACAAATTGAAAAACAATGGTGTGATTGAAGAGACAGTGTTCTGAATGGTTGGCTCAAGTGGTTTTGGCGCCCAAGAATGGTGGTAGAGAGATCCACGTGTGTGGACTTAGGAGGGCTGAACAAATATATTTGGGTTGACAGGCAACCCTTGCCCAATATTTCGGAGACTTTGGTGTTAATCAAGGATGCTAGGCTTTTTAGTGTGAAGGATTTATCTTTAGCGTGCCATCAAATTATGCTGCATCCGGACTACAGGCATCTTACCTCTTTCATACCTCCTTTGGGAGCACTCCGCTTCATTCGCATGCCTTTTGGGTTTGCTACTGCCACTGCATGTTTCCAGAGGGTTATGAAGAGGGTTCTTGAGGGGCTGGATAAAGTTCTATTCTTCCAGGATGACATATTGGTCTATGGTGGTGATGAACATGATATTCTACGAAGTGTGTTAGGTCGCTTGCAAGAAGTGGGTTTAATATTTAAAAAGGAAAATTGTAAGTTCAGGGTGCCAACAGTAAAAAATTTAGGTCATACAATCTCATGGGAAGAAATAAGTCCCAAATTGGATTTGGCAAGCAACATTGTGAAAACTCCGGAACCCGAGAATAGGGATCAAGTGCGTTCTTTACTTGGTTTGGCAGAATTTTGCTAGCATTGCTCAACCCCTGAGGTCTCTGCTGAAAAAAGGAAGCCATTTTTTTTGGGCGGAAGATTGTAATCCGGCTTTCCAAGCCATCAAGGAATGCATTGCAAAACTGACTACCTTAGGTAATTTTTACGCCACTAAAAAGGCAATTTTTCCACGGATGCAAGCATTATGGGTTTTGGTGGCGTCCTTGGCTAGATGGATAAAGGTGAATTGAAAATTGTGGCTTTTGCTTCTCGTTCCTTGAAGGGGGCAGAGGAGCACTATTCTGTTATTGAGAGAGAGGCATTGGACGTGTACTGGGCTATCTTGCATTTTAAGTTTTTCTTGTGGGGATTACCTTTTACAGGGAGGTCAGACCACAAGCCTCTCAATAGGATTTTGTCTTGCAAAGACTCAAATAGTCACAGTTCAGAAAAGTATGCAGTTGATTGCTTTTCCAGATTACCAGCCAATGTGGAGATGAGCAAGTCTGGAAATAGACTGATAAATTGAGTGTGTAAGCCAGCGTTAAAGGAGAGCACATGGGAACAGACTGTAAAAGATGTTGATTTGGAAATTCTTAAAAGAATTTATTGTGGAGGGGTGGTCTGACAACAAAGATGTACCGGTGTCCTTAGAAGGATTCCTCACTGTCAAGGATGAACTGTGCATTGTGGAGGACAAGATATGTTTAGGGGAGAGAGTTGTACCTCCAAGTGTTCAAAGGGTAAAACTCATGAATTTAGCTCATGAGGGCCATCTGGGCAGAAATAAAACCAAAGCCAGATTGAGTGAATAGTACTGGTGGCCAAGATTGGACCATGAAGTGGAGGGAATGGTCAAGGACTGTTGCCAGTGTGCTAACAACGATCAATCAACAAAAAATACACACTGCTCCCTTATCACCTGTTGCAATTCCAGCTGGACCATGGACAAAAGCTGGAATTGGATGTCGCTGGTGCCTTTGAGTTGTTCAACCAAAACAAACGGGTTGTGATGCTTTCGGTGGATTATACTTCTTTTTGGGTGGTGACAAAGTGTGTTCCTGTGGTTAATACCAGGACAGTAATTGAATTTCTTAAGGAGGAATTTTCACGGGAGGGTATACAAAAAAGCTTGGTCACAGATAATGGGGCGCAGTTTGTGTCCCTCCCAAGAAATGGTCTGATTTTTTTGGGTCATCTCTCAATTACACACCTCAAAACGGCTCTTTACTCTCCTCAGGCTAATGGCTTTGCATAAAGCATTAAGAAGATTGTGAAGAGTTGTGCTCAACGTGCTTTGTATGATTGAATCTCGTTACAAGAGGCTTTGAGCGAAACCTTGTGGTCTCATCAGATCACACCTAATGAGATAATATCTATTTCACCCTTTGTATCATTGAGAGGCGGGAAACCACATTGCAAGCTTAACCCAGCTCGGTTAAAATTAAGCACCAAAGTGGGAAGGAAGTGGTCTAATTAAATCATCAAGCAGCACAGATTGGAACATCAGATTAGGTATAAAAAAACAATTTGATATCAAGAATAGTGTAAGCGCTGGAGGTTGGAAAAGGGGTGATAAAGTGTTTGTGAGGAAGGCTGGGTTTGTGAGGAAAGGTAGATCCAAGTTTATGGGCCCCTTCCTGATCTGTGATGTGAGGAAAAATGTAGTTTTTCTAGATTCCTGTGATGTGTGGAGTTTCTCAAAGACTTGTAAAAGCTGAGAATCCTCCTGTTCTGTATGGGGAGTGTGGTAAGTTCTACACTGGGCCACCAGTGGGTGGCACTGATACTTGCAAGAGATCTTTACTTAAGCCAAAGTGGCATGATGACTATGTGATGCATTAGAAAGTCTTTAGTTAGGTTTTTATTGAAAGTGATCTGATCCTTGTAGCTTATCCATTTCATGGGGTTATTCTCTGTTCACCGTATCTGCCTATTTTGTTCTATTTTTATATTTTGCTGTTTCTACTTCAGTACATACTTAACAGTTGTGTTGCGTTTTACAATATGAAAGAGAAAGATAAGCTATGACCTATTTAACCTTTTATTCCTTTCCTTGTTCGAAGCCTAGTTAGATCACTAGCAATAGAATTAGAAGGTTGGGGATGTCTTGAGTAGAATGTGGGGCCAGTGGCAGACAGTTTGAGGCTGGACGGAGGACGTTGGTGTTGTGCTGCTGCCTGGCGGGTTTAATGATGTACCAGGATGAATGACTAATAAAGATCCTGCCTCCAAGAGTGTCTTGAACTTATTACCAGTGTTTGCCAGGTGTCACTTTCATACATTCTGTGGAGCACGGACCAAGCACGGATTGCTTCCTCTTGATTTGTGTCTGACCGCTGCTCGTGCTGAGATAGAGGACCTACTTTTTTTCCCCTCACCCTAGTCTATGCAGCTTCTTTCCCCTCCCACCCACACCCTGTCCTCAGTCTTTCAGTTTAAGGAATTCAGCTACCATTATAAAAATGTCCTCATAAGCTCGCCAGTCTTTTCTATTCACATACTATCTGCTATGCTTGCTCAACCTTATCCTGAAACCAGTATGGCGCTACATTAATCAGCAGACACTGCTGTTTTCCTTAACATCTTCAGTGTGCAACTTGTACGCCAGATTCCACTCCACACAATTTTACACCACTACACATAATGCCACACATTGCCACTCCATTTAGTGCATCTCCACTTGATTGCAATTATATATAGTGATTACTAGCCCAGACGAGGTGTTGAACTGCTTTGAGGCAGGCCACACCACTTAACGCCACTCTGCTCCACGCCTCACATTGCCACTCTATTCCACGCCTCACATTGCCACTCTATTCCACGCCTCACATTGCCACTCTATTCCACGCCTCACATTGCCACTCTATTCCACGCCTCACATTGCCACTCTATTCCACGCCTCACATTGCCACTCTATTCCACGCCTCACATTGCCACTCTATTCCACGCCTCACATTGCCACTCCAGACAATGCCAATCCCCACCACCAAAGCCAAGAGATTTCACAAAGGCAAGACCTAGTCGCCTTGCCAATGCTTATTTAGCTATCTGAATCGCTAACGGGGGACACTTATGTTGGGACCTGGGCCTATTTTCTGTCCCAATCTGACCCTGACAGTACAACTGCCGTTTAGTGCTCTAGGACCAGGCATGGCTAAAGGGCAATTACAGTAAAACTACAGTAACATTTGCAAGAATGCATTTGCAGATCTGCCAACTCACAAGGCGGTGACACATGGCACACAGATTTGCCAATATTCACTTAGCTACCCAGCGAAGAGCCTTTATCACAGTTCCATGTGATGCAACGGTAAAATATATATTTGAAAAGTTAGATTTACAAAAGAGGTTTTGGAAATGTTGCTATAACCTGCTACTCTAATACAGGTGGAACAGTAAGGTTAGCTGTGTGTTTCCAGCGGGTGTGTAAGCAATGGGTTCCTCCCACCTTACACACAGTTTTTGGGGGTGTAGGCCTTTCTGACCAGCTGCTGAGAGTGCTAGGACTACAAAATACCATCCCATCTCCTGTGCGTCTCCTACTCAGCGGAGACATACATTGTGGAAATTAATCCAAGGCCGGCAGGTCTGCATTATTATTGGTCTCACCGCATAATTAAGCCTCGTGATAATCCCAAGCATGTGACAAATCCCTCGCAGTTTCCTGCCTAATTGGTCTCAGAAACTGCAGGTTCACTGAGCTACAAAAGAGGCTTCGATTTCAGGGCAGTGAGGGCTTCATGCCCCTCAATATCTTTTACAAAATGTGCCACACTACTCAATTCCACCAAGCACTACCTTTCTAATGCAAATTGAAATGAGAAAATTATTTTAAAAACATGCACACAAATGCCTAAGCACAGTGGTGAAAATTGCCGTGCGATGTGGCACGCTGCAGATTTCGCACTAATTTAATTACAGAAAGGATCGTTAAATCTAACCCTGTTGATTTTTTATACTTTCCTCGCATTTTCCGTTCAACAGAGTAAATAATGTTCTGGTATCCTCTAAAAGAAAAGATCCAACGGTCTTGCCTTAATGAACCCTCGACTATTTATACGGTGGTTGTTTAATCTGTGTTGACATTCCAATATTTGGACTCGTGCGAAGCATCTGCGCTTACTGCCGCTTCAGTGCGCTCGAGGCCGCTGCTGCAAGGAAAGCGCCGACTCAGGTGAATTTTAAATAGAATGTGCATGTGACCCAAGACCATGCTAAACTGATAACCCATTCTGTTGCTCTTACCAATCTGCGCTTCCTCATGCCCCTCTCGACCTCCTGCCTGTCCCTTCACCTGAACGCAGCTTATAACAAGCATTGGCAAAGGCAATAGGTCTCGACTATGCAAGAGCTATTGGCTTTGGCAATGTGTTTTAGCCATGTTGTACACCAGTGTGGCTGTTCAGCATGGCTAAAAGGTAGTGGCGTAGTGTGGGCTAGATTGGGGTATATTTAAGTGGGATAGATTGGAGTGGAGTAGGATAGATTGGAGTAGAATGGGGTGGATTGAAGTGAGGTTGAAGTGAGGTTGAACGAGGTAGACTGGAATGGGGTAGACTGTAGTGGAGTAGAGTGGGGTATACTAAAGTGCAGTGGAGAAGGGTGGGGTGGAACTGAGTGAGTTGGGTGGGGAAGATTGGGGTACACTGGAGTGAGGTAGATTAGGGTAGAGTAGATTGGGGTACATTGGGGTGGGCTAGATAGGAGTGGGGTAGATCAAGATAGATTGGGGTACAGTAAAGTGGGGTAGATTCGACTGAAGTAGGGTGGAGTGGAGTAGATTGGATTGGAGTAGAGTGGGGTAGATTTGAGTTGAGTGGGGTGGAGCAGGGTGGGATGGAGCAGAGCGGGGTGGGATGGAGCAGAGCGGGGTGGGATGGAGCAGAGCGGGGTGGGATGGAGCAGAGCGGGGTGGGATGGAGCAGAGCGGGGTGGGATGGAGCAGAGCGGGGTGGGATGGAGCAGAGCGGGGTGGGATGGAGCAGAGCGGGGTGGGATGGTGCAGAGCGGGGTGGGATGGTGCAGAGCGGGGTGGGATGGTGCAGAGCGGGGTGGGATGGTGCAGAGCGGGGTGGGATGGTGCAGAGCGGGGTGGGATGGTGCAGAGCGGGGTGGGATGGTGCAGAGCGGGGTGGGATGGTGCAGAGCGGGGTGGGGCGGCGCAGAGCGGGGTGGGGCGGCGCAGAGCGGGGTGGGGCGGCGCGGGGCGGCGCAGGGCGGGGTGGGGCGGCGCAGGGCGGGGCGGGGCGGCGCAGGGCGGGGCAGGTCAGAGCAGGGCAGGGCAGGTCAGAGCGGGGCGGGGCAGGTCAGAGCGGGGCGGGGCAGGTCAGAGCGGGGCGGGGCAGGTCAGAGCGGGGCGGGGCAGGTCAGAGCGGGGCAGGTCAGAGCGGGGCGGGGCAGGTCAGAGCGGGGCGGGGCAGGTCAGAGCGGGGCGGGGCAGAGCAGAGCGGGGCGGGGCAGAGCAGAGCGGGGCAGAGCAGAGCAGAGCGGGGCAGAGCAGAGCGGGGCAGAGCAGAGCAGAGCGGGGCAGAGCAGAGCGGGGCAGAGCAGAGCGGGGCAGAGCAGAGCGGGGCAGAGCAGAGCGGGGCAGAGCAGAGCGGGGCAGAGCAGAGCGGGGCAGAGCGGGGCGGGGCAGAGCAGAGCGGGGCAGAGCAGAGCGGGGCAGAGCGGGGCGGGGCAGAGCGGGGCGGGGCAGAGCAGAGCGGGGCGGGGCAGAGCAGGGCGGGGCAGAGCAGAGCGGGGCGGGGCGGGGCGGGGCGGAGCAGAGCGGGGCGGAGCAGAGCAGAGCGGGGCGGAGCAGAGCGGGGCGGAGCAGAGCGGGGCGGAGCAGAGCGGGGCGGAGCAGAGCGGGGCGGAGCAGAGCGGGGAGGGGTGAACTGGAGCGGATGAAGTGGAAAGTGGTAGATTGGAGTGAGTAGAGAAGAGTGCAGAAGAGTGGAGTAGACTGGAGTGTGGTAAAGTGGTGTGGGGTGGGTTGGGTTGGGCAGAAAGGGGTATATTGTGGTAGAGTAGATTAGGGTGGGGTAGACTGGCAGAGTGGAGTGCGGTAGATTGGGTGGAGTGGATTGGAGTGGGGTAGATTGGAGTAGATTAGGGTGGAGTAGAGTGGGGTGGGGTAGATTAGGGAAGAGTAGATTAGGGTGGGGTAGACTGGAGAGGCATAGACTGGGTGGATTGGAGTGGATACATTGGTATCTTGGAGTGAGGTAGATTGGAGTAAGGTACATTGGGCAGTGTGGAGTGGATTGTGATAGTTTGTAGTGGGGTAGATTGGAGGGTAGGCTGGGGTAGATTGGAGTGGGGGTAGATTAGGGTATAGTAGATTGGAGTGAGGTAAACTGGAGTGGGGTAGTTTGGAGTGGGGTAGATTTGAGTGGTGTGGGAGGAGTAGATCAGAGTAGGGTAGAGTGGTGTGGAGTGGAGTAGATTGGGGTAGAGTGGTGTGAAATAGATGGGATTGGATTGGGTAGATTGGGGTGGATTATAGTGGAGTAGATTTAGGAGGTAGATTGGAGCGGGGCAAGTGTGGTGACATGACATGTTTTAGATTGGAGTGTCGTAGAATGGAGTGGCATGGTGTAGAGTGGAAGGTCACAGAGTAGAGTGATGCAGGGTGGGGCAGTGTAAAGTGGAGTGGCGTAGCGCACTGCCATTACAGACAACACCTTTCCAATTGAAATTACCATTATATTTGCACAGACATGCATTTTTAATGCACACAAACACGTGTGGAGATGTCATCACCTAGTGTATTGTGTGCTTTGATTTTATTAAAATATTTTTCACCACACTTCAGAATAAAAAAAGAAATGCTTCATTTCTACTTTCACAATTCTGATGTATTTTGAAATATCAGCAGTTCATTTTTCTTGTATGTCCTCTCACATGGGTACTCAGCAGGATGGATTGTCACAAATTCTCTCACTTTGAAATCAGCGAAAGGAAAGTGAGCACCAAGCTACCTCAGAATAAAAAGCCTGCTATTTGACCACTGAGTGACTGCATAGCAAATGTGACAACATAAAAAAAAGATTTTAAGGCCGGTTTACAGAAAATGAGTACTCGGAAGGATAAAGGGAAGCACGGGCTGTTCACTGGAGGGCCAAACTCAAGCTGGACAGCCTAAAACAAATAAAGCCAGCAAATAGAAAGCAAGAAAATGTGAGTTACAAACCACAAAGCCAATAGTAAGTAATGAGGAAAATGTATTCCCAGGGAAGCTTTCAGAATGGCAATAAGAAGTTTTAAGCAAACCAGACAGCTGTGATGTCTGGTAGGCTTCAACCTAAAAATCATATGTTAAGTTCAGTGTTTATTAAAGAATTGATTTTCTTCTTATGTTATTATAAGAGTAGAATATATATATATATATATATATATATATATATATATATATATATATATATATATATATATATATATATATATATATATATATATATATATATATATATATATATATATATATATATAATTACCTACTGGCGGTCGCCAGTAGGTAGTTATAGTTAGGACCACGTTTCCATAGGAAATCCGCAACATTCTATTTTGAATAACTTTGGCGCTGGTCGACGAATCCTCGCGAATTTTTCAAAATAGGTGGGGCGCTACGCTCCGCTCCTACCCTGAAAGTCTCGGGGGGATTCGTCAAGCAGGGGCTGAGATAAAAGGGGGGGTCCCAAAACGCGTTTTTCCCATGCATTTTTCCATAGGACCTTTAGACAGGGCTACAGCCCGAACGGCTGAACAGAATTACTAGAAATTTGGCAGAGAGGTAGTCCTCAGGTCAAGGAAGTGCCTTTTGTAGGTTTGGTGTAAATCTGTTCAGTAGATTCTGAGAAAATAGCCTTTAAATCAATATATATATCTGAGCCAGCTTACGGTGCGCTTACGGTACGCTTACGGTACGCGTACGGTGGCGTGCGCGAGCGCGATTCTGATTGGCTCTTAGATCTTAGTAAACATTCGAATCGGCCGAAACCAGGAAGCGGTAGCCGCCATTTTCTCTCTCGCACTGAGAGTGATTTTTAAAATATAAAGCCCAAAAACATGTAAAGGGGCTGTTTAGACAGCTCCCACACACATAGCCATGTTGAGGGAGTCCCCAAAGATCCCCCAAGGCCAAAAACTGAATTTTTATTTTTTCGGTAATTTCGCCGATTACGCTTACCGTACGCGTACGGTAAAAAATAAAAAAAAAATAATAATTATCCACTCTCTCCACCCCGTGTGCAATTGGTGCCCGAAGGGCACCAATTGTGTATGGCTTATTACACCTGAGATAAACTAAAATATTTAAAAAAAAAAAAATAAAAAAAAAAATTATCCACACTCTCTCCACCCCGTGTGCAAATGGTGCCCGAAGGGCACCATTTGTGCATGGCTTATAAAATATACGAAAAATTAAAATATTACCTTTCAAAACGAAGTGCATCATATGTCCTCCATGTGCGCACGGTGCGCGAAGCGCATCGTGCTTACATGGCCCATCTAGCGCACCGCGTGCCCACCGTGCGTGCACAGAACGAACTGCGTTAAGTGGGCGCGCACGCCACGAATGGCGTAAAGTAACTTAGCATTTAAAAAACCTTGCAAATTCACTGAAAAAACCATAGGTTTCACACATGTTATAGTTAGCGGAAATTTTACTGATAAAAAACCAATGAAATTCCCCCGTTATAGTTAGTGCAGGCAACTATAACTCACGCGACCGCAATCTTCTGCTGATGACATATGTGTCTTTATGAAAAAAAAATAATATAATATATGTATTAGCATCAGCAGAGGATTGCGGTCGCGTGAGTTATAGTTGCCTGCACTAACTATAACGGGGGAATTTCATTGTTTTTTTATCAGTAAAATTTCCGCTAACTATAACATGTGTGAAACCTATGGTTTTTTCAGTGAATATATATATATATATATATATATATATATATATATATATATATATATATATATATATATATATATATATATATATATATATATATATATATATATATATATATATATATATATTACCTACTGGCGGTCGCCAGTAGGTAGTTATAGTTAGGACCCCTTTTCCATAGGAAATCCGCAACATTCTATTTTGAATAACTTTGGCGCCGGTCGATGAATCCTCGCGAATTTCTCAAAATAGGTGGGGCGCTACGCTCCGCTCCTACCCTGAAAGTCTCGGGGGGGATACGTCAAGCGGGGGCTGAGATAAAAGGGGGGTCCCAAAACGCGTTTTTCCCATGCATTTTTCCATAGGACCTTTAGAACGAGCTACAGCCCGAACGGCTGAACAGAATTACTAGAAATTTGGCAGAGAGGTAGTCCCTATGTCAAGGAAGTGCCTTTTGTAGGTTTGGTGTAAATCTGTTCAGTAGATTCTGAGAAAATAGCCTTTAAATCAATATATATATCTGAGCCCGCTTACGGTACGCTTACCGTACGCTTACGGTAAGCTTACGGTACGCGTACGGTGGCGTGCGCGAGCGCGATTCTGATTGGCTGTTAGATCTTAGTAAACATTCGAATCGGCCGAAACCAGGAAGCGGCGGCCGCCATTTTGTGTGTTTCACTCAGAAAAAAAAGAGTGAAAACAAGAAAAGGGGGCAATGAGGAGAGTTACAGACCCCCTTACATTTGTGAGGGGGTCAAAGAAGGGCTGAAAAGTACAAAGAAAACATTTATTGATTTTTAAAAAAATCACGGGGTACGCGTACAGTAAGCTTACGGTAAGCGTACGGTAGAAAAAAATAAAAAAAAATAAATGAAATTCAGATTTAAGTGTTTAGATATTAGGGGGCTCTAAAAAGAGCCGTTGTGTTTATGAAATGATTTTTTAGTGGTACCTACAAGTAAGTACCGATGCAGAGTCTAAGGTTCAAGAGGAAGACTCTGTTCCCTTTATCATTGAAGTGCACACCATCTCCTCTATAAATGTCTTGCATGTCATAACGCAAGTTGTTGTGGTAAATGGCACCCATACCATAGTCACGGAGGAAAGCAGAAACAGATTTGTTGACGTGCTTTCTTGCTTTGTCAATCTGCGGACAGAAATGATTGGACCAGTTCCATTTTTGCCTTTGGCATATGTTGGAAAACACAAAGGCAGTTTTAGGGAAAAGTGAAAACAGTTGTGCAAAGGTGTCCTTCATAAGCATTTCCAGACCTACCCCAGTCAAAGTGCCTAGGTCATTGCCACCACAGTGCACTATTATGAGGTCAGGGTGTTGGATTTGCATGAAGGATTTCACCAATGGCATCAATTGGTGCCACTTTAACCCTCTCTGACCAATCCATTTAATGTCTACATTTGGCAAAGCAAGGTCTCTCACCATATCTGTTTTCTCTGCAAACTTTTCACTCCAGAAGACATAGCTGTGCCCTACAATCCACACTGTGAACATCTTCAAAGGAGAACTGGATGCACTCAGGAGGTGTCTTTCAGTAGAATGGCAATATGAAAAGAAAGACAGTTTGGAAATGGAGGCATACATATTTTTTTCAAAACAAAAAGAACTGATTGGCTGTTTCATACCATTCTAGAATAAAAACTAGGCTGTATGTGTAAACTAATGGAAGCATGTTTTGTATTGGTACAAAAAAATGTGTTACCAAAGAACAGTACTATGGATTTGCTGTTAGGTTTGAAAAGTCAAGCACTCTTGCTCTGTGGAATTGAAACATTGTGTGGCGAACTTCTGACCTAACTCCACACAGCAGTGTTCCATGAGCTGTTGCTATGGTAGCAGGCAGAAGTCAAGTTGGGGGAAGGGTACTAGGCAGAAGTCAAGTTGGGGGCAGGGTACTTTTGGAAAAGGGTTGGTTTTCAACCAATAGAAATGTGTGATTACATTTGAAAAAAAGGGGGAAGCACTGAGATTTGAAACTTACATGTATATGTGTGGAAAAATAGAGGGAAAGTTTGCCATTATCTGGTTCTGCTGAGAGGAGAGAGGTGAACAGAACAGAGATCCTGGCTCTGATAATCTGCTGTTTGAGTGCCACATTTCTTTCACAACTAACTAATTTTAAAGGTGAGGTTAGAGTTTGAGAGGAGATGTATATGGTAAATTAAGAAATGAATAATAGAAATGGAAATTCTTTTTGTTGAAGTTGCGTTTATCATTTTCTGTTTTGGGAGAAATTTAAATGTGAGGAACATGTAAAATAATATGGACTATGTTTTCACGATAAATTAAGGTGTACTGGAAAAAAAAAGAATAGTTTAAGGGTTTGAGGTTGGACTCAGTAATGCAAATACATTCAGCATCACTAAGGCTGGTTGCCCTTGCTGGAATGTAGGCAGCCACCCAGGTTACACATGGTGGTGGTCTGAAAAAGCAGTTTGGACATGTGCATTTAAAAAAATCAAAAAAGTGGTTTCATAATGTGTCAGTCTGTAAAAGTGATTTTCACTTGCCAAAAAAAAAGAGCAGTAAGTGTGCTTTCAAATTGGCAAAGAAATTTCGTTTTGGGACTAATGTGAAAACATGACTCTGTGTGGAAATAGGAATTACAGCCAGAGATTTATTGCGTTTTTTTCTGGTGATTTCACAGTTGCATTAGTAGGAAAAAGGGGGAGCGATTTTTTGGGGGAAGAAGCAGACTCTTAGCACACACCCATCTGCTTGCCATGTATAATCATGCACAGTATTTACAAGCGAGTGGGGTTTTCAGGTTTCAGTCTGTTAATGCAAATACATTCAGCATCACTAAGGCTGGTTGCCCTTGCTGGAATGTAGGCAGGCAGCCACCCAGGTAACACATGGTGGTGGTCTGAAAAAGCAGTTTGGACATGTGCATTTAAAAAAATCAAAAAAGTGGTTTCATAATGTGTCAGTCTGTAAAAGTGATTTTCACTTGCCAAAAAAAAAGCAGTAAGTGTGCATTTAAATTGGCAAAGAAATTTCGTTTTGGGACTAATGTGAAAACATGACTCTGTGTGGAAATAGGAATTACAGGCAGAGATTTATTGCGTTTTTTTCTGGTGATTTCACAGTTGCATTAGTAGGAAAAAGGGGGAGCGATTTTTTGGGGGAAGAAGCAGACTCTTAGCACACACCCATCTGCTTGCCATGAATAATCATGCACAGTATTTACAAGCGAGTGGGGTTTTCAGGTTTCAGTCTGTAATGCAAATACATTCAGCATCACTAAGGCTGGTTGCCCTTGCTGGAATGTAGGCAGCCACCCAGGTTACACATGGTGGTGGTCTGAAAAAGCAGTTTGGACATGTGCATTTAAAAAAATCAAAAAAGTGGTTTCATAATGTGTCAGTCTGTAAAAGTGATTTTCACTTGCCAAAAAAAAAGAGCAGTAAGTGTGCATTTAAATTGGCAAAGAAATTTCGTTTTGGGACTAATGTGAAAACATGACTCTGTGTGGAAATAGGAATTACAGGCAGAGATTTATTGCGTTTTTTTCTGGTGATTTCACAGTTGCATTAGTAGGAAAAAGGGGGAGCGATTTTTTGGGGGAAGAAGCAGACTCTTAGCACACACCCATCTGCTTGCCATGAATAATCATGCACAGTATTTACAAGCGAGTGGGGTTTTCAGGTTTCAGTCTGTAATGCAAATACATTCAGCATCACTAAGGCTGGTTGCCCTTGCTGGAATGTAGGCAGCCACCCAGGTTACACATGGTGGTGGTCTGAAAAAGCAGTTTGGACATGTGCATTTAAAAAAATCAAAAAAGTGGTTTCATAATGTGTCAGTCTGTAAAAGTGATTTTCACTTGCCAAAAAAAAAGAGCAGTAAGTGTGCATTTAAATTGGCAAAGAAATTTCGTTTTGGGACTAATGTGAAAACATGACTCTGTGTGGAAATAGGAATTACAGGCAGAGATTTATTGCGTTTTTTTCTGGTGATTTCACAGTTGCATTAGTAGGAAAAAGGGGGAGCGATTTTTTGGGGGAAGAAGCAGACTCTTAGCACACACCCAGCTGCTTGCCATGTATAATCATGCACAGTATTCACAAGCGAGTGGGGTTTGAGGTTTCAGTCAGTAATGCAAATACATTCAGCATCACTAAGGCTGGTTGCCCTTGCTGGAGTGTAATGTGATAATTGATTTTTAGTGTTTTTAAAAAAAAAAAAAAAGTACGCGCACCGTACGCGTACGGTAAAAAAAAAAAAAAAGTTTTTAAAAACATATGTAAAAAAAAGATGAAAGATAAGGTTGGCTCTTAAAAGAACCGTTGTGTTCATGCAGGGACAGAGGAAAGAAAGAATGGGAAAATTATTCAAAGCGACAAGTGTGCTGATCTATTTTGTTGTTCACTAGGGAAACACTGGTCTCCCTATGGCAAATTAGATCTTGACAAAAGGCGCATCGAATATCAACCCTCCGAAATCGAGGGTTCATTTCCAGAGGGCCAGCAAAAGGAGATGCTCCCCCCACAGATGAAGGGCTCACCTGACCTGCAGAAGAAGGAGTCAGCTCTGCAGATGATGGTCCAGGCTGAGCTGCTGTGGATGTACTTGCTTGTCTTTCTGAAGAGTTACCTCCAAAAAGATGACCATGTGTCCTTCTGTGTACATCCTTGAGGTGTCTCTTCATGGTATGATTCCCAAAGGAATACTTCCTGTCAGGATTACCTCTTGAAAGTACACGCTGACACAGCTTGCAAGTTACTAAGGGTGCATTCACCTTTTGCTGGCCTTCAGGAAAAGTAAAATAATCCCATACATAAGAGGGCTTTTGTTTCCTCGCTCTCTGCCTCAAAACAGTGCTGCTAGTGCTAGCCTCACTCTCAGAAGAGCTCTGCTGTTCTGCCATCGTATCACAAAGACAACCCAGCTCCTTCTCCTAAGGGATCACAAGCAGAAATGAGGGGAATGGGTGTGGTGTAGGAGAGTTCTAGAACTGAAAGTAGTTTCAACCAATCAAAAGTTGTGTTTCACGATCACATGACCTACCGTACGCTTACGGTGCGCTTACGGTACGCTTACGTCAAAAGTGCGCATGCGCGTAAAAAAGACACGCGCTTGCGCGCATGCGCATAACAGACACTACCCGACACTTCCGCGTAACGTGCGTGTGTAGCGTACGCGCGCACGCGTCCCACGCGGAGTACGCGCGGCTACGCAAATTGCGTAACTATACGCAAGCAGCGTAGAAAAATTACGGGCGTTGCGTAAACCGTACGCTTACCTTAAGCTTACGGTACGCGTACTAAAAAAATAATAAAAAAAAATAAAAAAAGTACTGCAAATAAATTTTACATGTTTATTTTAAAAAATATATTTAAAAAAAACATATTAAAGAATTTTAAAAATTTAACCATAGTCTTTATAAAAGGTAAGAAAAATAAAATAAAAATATGTTAAAAAAAATAGAAGAAAAAAAAAACAATTAGCATTTAAAAAACCTTGCAAATTCACTGAAAAAACCATGGGTTTCACACACGTTATAGTTAGGAATTAGCATTTAAAAAACCTTAGAAATTCAGTGAAAAAACCATAGGTTTCACACACGTTATAGTTAGCTGGACATTTTACTCGTAAAAAACCAATGAAATTCCCCCGTTATAGTTAGTTCAGCTAACTATAACTCGCGCGCCCGCAATGCACTGCTGATGACGTCACATATTACATCACTCATGACATGGTCAGTGACATCACTCATGACATCACTGATGACATCTCAAATGACATCACTGATGACATCATCCTTGTGATAGAGTGGCAGACCTCCTCTTCCCCTAATATAACCTTTGATACACCCATTCAAAAATAGAGACTAAAATTTTCAAAACAATGGACATACCAATAACAGTTACAACAACCTCTTCAGTAATTCTAAGATCCACATACACATCCACTCATTCACCAACAGTCCTATACAGTCACTCATACATGTACTCACTTATCATATGTACTCATACACCTATACATCCTGTTACACAATGCCACTCATCCATAGAGCTACTCACACACATAGTCACTCATGCTAATAAAGAATCAAACATACATTTACTTGCATATACAGTTATACACACACCACCACACTTACTTCTACGGAAACTTACACATACTTAGTCTTTTAAACAATCACTTATAGAAATACATACTTATTCATACAGGAACTCTTTCAATCTCTCACTCTCACATATACTCACATATATAAACCAATAGTCACATATACTAGTTTAAAAGACATGTAGTTACTCATAAAGACACTATTGAGACAGTCATTCACTCACTAACACACCCATACACACACTCATCCACCCATGCAGTCCTGCACACATGCTCTGTTCAACACATACAAACAGTGAGTCACTCATTCATGCACCTATGCACTACGTCATACCCCCCACCGAACCATGCAGACTCAGACTAATACTCAAAAAACCAACTAATAACCTATATAGACACCCATGTAGCTACTCACCAACCCATGCAGCCACTTATACACAAAGTGAAAAAATGATACAGATATTTACATATTTAAATATTACTCACTAAGCCATGTATTCACTATGATACACTTAATCAGTCAGTTACACAATCAATTTTTCAAAAAGAAATCATCCATTTAGACAGTAATATACCCATTTATTCTTCTATCAACCTTGAGATATACATATATAAAACATATTTAATTTTCAGAAAAACACACATTCACTGGATGATGTCATCAGTGATGTCATCAGTGATGTCATTTGAGATGTCATCAGTGATGTCATGAGTGATGTCACTGACCATGTCATGAGTGATGTAATATGTGACGTCATCAGCAGTGCATTGCGGGCGCGCGAGTTATAGTTAGCTGAACTAACTATAACGGGGGAATTTCATTGGTTTTTTACGAGTAAAATGTCCAGCTAACTATAACATGTGGGAAACCTATGGTTTTTTCACTGAATATATATATATATATGCTTCATACAACAAAATTAAGAGTAACAAAACATTCCAGTTCAAAACAGACAGCACAGGAAATAAGGGACCTCAGATCGGTCTTTAACTTGGCTGACACGGATGGCAAAGGGTAAGTTTGTTAACCCCTTGTATTTGTGCATTAAATGAAGCGGTGTTAAGTCCGCAACAAGATGAATGTCAGGAGTTTTAACGTTATCAGCCCATTGTGATGTCTGCCCCCCCCCCACCCCCTTTAAAAATCCCAGGTTGCATCCAATTAGTAAGGTCAATAAGGTGTTTTTAGATCAACTGCATTCTTCATTGTACAAAACAGCATACCAGCTAAACAGCAAGACCGGTTCTCTGGGCTTTAAAACAAAAAAAGTGTAGAAACTCAAATCTTTCCCTTTTCCACATATGATGAAACAAAGATGTCCTTTTTTGATACAGTATGTGTGGATCCTCCTTTTTAAGATAAACATGAAATTTTAATAACTTCTGCGAATTTTCATGAAATGCACACAACGACATGGATGACATAGGGGACTGCTCTCAACTGGATCACATCCTATCTTCAAAACAGAACAAATGTCATCCATACTCCCCCCTTTCTCATACAAACCATACTTCACAAAAGCAGTGGTTCCTCAAGGCTATCATCTCACCCATGCTTTTCAACATTCAAATGAAGTCATTATCAGAAATGATCAATGAATTTCAGCTAACATATTCTAACTATGCGGAAGACACACAAATACTCCTTAATTTGGAAAGCCCGAAAGACTTTAGGAACTCGCAAACCTTCAGTTGCCTCAGAGCTGTTTATCAGTGGATGACATAGAGCCATCTCAAATTGTATGCTTCCAAAACTGAAATACTCACGCCAACTATGCACCTGGCCTGAAGACCTGGGAACACCTAAAGGAAATAAGAAACCTTGGAATACCATGGACTTTACATTTTCAATGAATGCCCAAGTTGACAAATTAGCAAGATCAAGCTGCATCATTAGGAAAACTCTGCGACGCATCTTCCCCTATCTGGGATTTCCACACAAGGTGTAGGGTACTATGTCTTGTACTGTCTAAACTTAATAACGCCAATGGCCAGTACCACTGATCATCTTTATCAACTTTAAAAAGACTACAACTAATTCAGAAGTCTGCTGCCAGAGCACTCCTCCATGTAAAGGCACAAGCCCACATCTTCCCTGCCTTGAGGGCCCTACATTGGTTACCGGTTGCCAGAAGATCCACCTTCAAGCTGCTTTGTATCACCCACAGAGCAATATATGGAACAGGACTGATTTTCATCAGGAATAAAATTACCAAATATATTCAACAAAGGAACCTCTGCTCAAGATTGGTAGCTCGCCTCAAAATCCCAACATACAACAAAAGAAACATAGGTGGTACATCTTTCTTTGATCAAGCAGCCAAACTATGGAACTCTTTACACCCAAACATAACATCCAAGGATAACTATCTTATCTTCAGAAGACTACTCAAGAGGTCGCTCTTTCCTACAGAACCAACATACTCAAACACTAATGTACAGCATATTCCTGTGTTTGTAAACATTTATAATTTGATTATAGGTATCTAGATGTGTATTTTGTAACAAATGTATATGTTATGTATGGTTAATATACAATTCTATGCTTAACATTTATAGGTCACTGCATAGTTTTCATACAAGATATTTGATTAGAATCTTATGGGTCTGTTTTATTTATCACAATTTGTAAATTATATCATAGCATTCTAAAAGTGCTTCACAATTGAAATATTGAGGGAAAGATACATTTTTAAAAAGGTATACAAATACACAAATAAGTTAGCTTCAAGTACAGCAACACTTGAAAGGCTGAGGTTATACAATACAAGTTTAAATCTTGATATATTATATTCCTTATACATGTGTACCCTCTCCATGTAGCATTGTATCTATATATTAATTACTTTACTCCTACTGTAGAAAAAGGAGAAAAAAACCTTTAACTCTCTCCAATGCAGTGCTCTGTCTCACCCAATGCCTCTCTCATTATATCCTCTACCTCCACTCCGACTCATCCTACACATCATTCTACCATGATCTCCAAAATAACCCTTTCTAGACTCTTCCCTCTTCTATTCCTCCTTGCCTCACCCCAAACCCCATTTTACTACCATGATCTCCCAAACAACCCTTTCTAAATTCTTCCCTCATGTATCCCTTCTTTGACTCATCCCAAACCTCATTTTATTACTATGATCTCCCTAATCCCTTTCCAGAGACTCTTCCCTCCTCAATCTCTACTTTTACTCATCCCAAACCTAGTCTTACTACTATGATCTCCCAAATAACACCTTCTGGACTCTTCCCTCCCTCCATTATCCTATTCAATCCTAACTAACAGACTTGCATGTTCTTTGCTCAAATTAACAAATATTTCCTTATACTAATCCACCACTAATCCTTTTTGGGTTTTGGAGAAGCATGAAACAGTCAGGAGTGCGGAGGTCCCACAACACACCAGGTATGACCCTAGATTACAAACTTTCAGATTCTACAAGGGCCAACCCAGCCATTTCAAAACTAGAGGTCGAAAATAACAGCAGAATGTTATTCACAGCACTCCCAAATAGGTTTACATTACCTGGTCTGTAAACGTCCTCTTCCCATATGTTGTGGACAATAGGCTATGCACCTACGTAGCTCCCTAATAAAGCCACAACTTTCAGATTTGTGCTGGATATTAATTTGAGTTTGAGAGAGCCAGAGAATGTCCTCACAAAACCTGTAATTTTCCCACCTAGATCATTTTGCTACGGACATTAGGCTCTTAGTTTGATTACTATGACAACATATTAGGCGGTGGTGCAAAAAAAGATTCTAAGATATTTTGGGGATTGAGGGGACATTCTGCAGCACAAGTACCAATGAGTAAAAACTGGTGTGACCATTTAGGCCTCACCTTGTCTAGACTGCATTTGCTTTCTTTATGTGATCAGGTGAAATTTTATGCACGCGCCTAATTTTTTTACCCATAGATTTGGCTGTGTAAATTCGAAATCAATTTCCTTCCATTCATCTTCATTTGGTTCCTATATACCAACCATAAAATATACAAACCATAAATGCACACTCACATAAAAAAACATTAAAAGTGAAACCTAAAAGAAATAAAATCTAAAATAAATACCAACATCAAACACAGGAAAGCTACGCAAATCAGACTGACTTGACATCTGGCTCAATGATTGACAAGAAGAATCTTAACAGGTGTGATCACCTGAAGAGCAAAGTGCAACGTGAAGATTAAAAGTCATACATCACGTAAGCAAAAACATTCCACATTAGCGTCATATTTCCTTTAGGTGCCCTGGAAATGGCACAACAGCTGCCCATAATCTACTTATAACACAATGATAATAAGGGCAACTACAATCATAGTGCTAGTCTGCGCCGAAGAGGATGCTTAAGAAAAATCACCACCCCTATGCAAACTTCCAGGGTAGGGAGTTTCTGCAGGAATAAAAGTGCAGGAATGGGTCTAGAAACAGAGGTGCGGTTTAGGAGCAGGATTAAAAACTTTCTAGTAAAACCACAGTAAAACTTACACACAAAAAAAACACAATGTTTGCTGGGACTGCTCATCGCAAGAACAAACCAAGATCCATTTTGGGGTCAAACAGGCCAAAGGAAACGAGAGCTGGCACCTAATCAGACCCAGCCTAAGTCTGGTCAGTAAGACCCTATCTCAAGTTGTTTGCTCAATCTCCGGGTAAGGTTCCAGCACAAGGGTGGTTTGAACAGACAAGTAGTCACGATCAGCCGCCGCCTTCAGCTTAAAGAAAACTCTCCCCCCCCTCTTCTACAATCTCTTAAGCTGGGTTTAATCTAGTTTTTATGCCTTGCGGTGATATTGAATGGCAGGGAAAAGATGTCGGGTCTGTCTAGCTTGCTACAAGTGGCCTTAACATACGTAAGCCAGGTAAGTGGAGACCCTTATCACATGAAATGCAGTCCCGGATAATCAACTTATTCAAAGAGGTTTCAAGGTTACACCAAATGGATCACCATAACATCAACGTGCCAAGTTGATGTCATCGCTACATACGGTAATGCTAGTTCCTCATGGAGAGAGTACCTCTGTGACCTAGGTGAAAACGTCAAAAATAAGCCTACATACTCTCGGTACTTCTCATCCTGCAAGTATTTGATTGCCTTATATCTCCACGAATTAGAAATCTAAACTGGTGCCTGATGTTCTTTGTTGCCTTCAGAGGTCTACAGACAAGGGTATGCTCTATCTTATTCATAGAGCGGCTACCAATGCTGGTAGGGTGTTCAACGGTGGCATAATCTTCCCAAAGACCACTTACGAACAGACTGCCTCCACCACTTAATAAGAGGCTGAAAAAATCTGCTCTAAAATCTGTCTCCTTGAAGACTCCAGGTACCTTCTGGGTCAGGTGTGCCTTACACATGATTTTTGGATTTGATCCTTTCCTTTCCAAACTGTGCCAATCTTTCTTACTACAGTAATAAAAAAAAGAGTTCCCCTCTGCTCCAGAGCTTTCTAAATGAATCAGTAAAGCCCATTTAAATAAAGTTTAGTGCTTGATGCACACAGTTTAACCACATCAACTCCCCGTCATTGGGTATCTGCAGTGTGTCAACTACTGGAGAGTTTAGGTTAAGTAACCACCACGTTTCCCAGTGTCCTCAGGAAGAGGCTCAACCATCACAGTGACACCAAGGCCCAATTCATAGGGTTTGTTATCAGTGTAAAACTGCTCCTGCTAATTTACAGAATATGTTTAATGACTTATCACAGACAACTTCGACCCACCCTCCTCCTCCTCCTCCCCGGCATAGGTCGTATTAATTGGTGACCACAAAGCTACTCAAATTTGGGAAATACTCCTATAAAATGTGGTTTTAAAATAGAACGACAATGGTTTCTTAAATTAGGCACACAGAAAATGTAGCTACTGGAGGGAAAGATGTGCACACTTACTGTTACCTACTCGGTTATATGTAGCCTTTAAAGCACTTGGATACCCATGGGGTGCATCACTACTTTAAGCATCTATTAAAGAAATACAACTACAAGGGCCTCTGACTACAGAAAGCTGAAGCTCATGTTTGCTTATAAAAACAAATAGATTTATAGGCAGCTGCGGCTGGCACAGGTAAGAGCAGCGGGGCGAGGTGGGGGAAGAAGACATACGACGGGATAAGTTAAGTTAAATTAAATAAAACATAAAATAAAACCACTTACCTTGCGCTAA
This sequence comes from Triturus cristatus, assembly GCF_964204655.1. Classification (NCBI taxonomy): domain Eukaryota; kingdom Metazoa; phylum Chordata; class Amphibia; order Caudata; family Salamandridae; genus Triturus; species Triturus cristatus. The sequence goes on from NC_140591.1 coordinate 1,366,730,058, forward strand.
CCGCATCACCGAGTCAGTGATGCGACGAGTGCAAGGTAATTGCTTTTATTATTTTTAAGTGTAATTTATCCCATTGTATGTCGACCGCCCTGACCACCACCAGGCCCTCGCCCCCGCTTCACCGCTCTTACCTGTGCCGGCCGCCACGGTTTATAGGCAATAAATACAGTAAAAGTACATTTATGTTGCATTTTCGTGACACAAAAGTTGGGGAGGACACCACCTCCCTGCCCCCCAAGACATCAACAGTATAAAGAGTCTACCATGTGTTTAGACGCATAGCTTGATAAATAGAAGACATGGTGAAGCATAGATAACTACGCAATGCAGAAACACGCACCTGTACTACTAAGGCTGAACTATCAAGCATAATGTGCTGGAACATCCACCCAATGATAAGTTGCTTGGAACCATTGAAATCACGACAGTGAAATTGTTATCATCAGACTCCTCAAGCACAGATGTTTGCAACATTTAGCCCGGCCAACACGACAAGACAAATGAGAAAGCCACTAAGGGGAAAAGCATGAGGATGCATGCATTACCTCTAATTGGAAGCTTTTGCCATTATCCGTGCCTGCACTTATGGCACCTTTCATATGCCATATGTCAACAGCCAGGCACTCAAACACAAGGAAAAGAGAATAAATGTACCTACAATTAAGGGAGCAGTGTACGAGGAGGGAAGGAGAAACAGAGTTGACCTTCAAATGTCAACATATTCATCCTTATTTGAAGATGCGGTGTTCAAGCAGCCGCGAAGCATCCGAACAAAGTACCTCTGGGACATGGCTGGACCACTCCAAGATCATTTAGATTCCTTCATAACAAGGACTGGCACGCAGTACAACACTCTTATGTACGTGACCCAACGGCTTTGTGACGACTCCAGACCCAAGTCAACTGATGCAGGGACTTGGAGCTCAGATCTCAAGTTATAACTGCTGCAAAGTAAATCTTTCCCCTGCCCCGCCGGAATAATGAAGTCTTGTAAGGCTTGAAACAAAATGGCCTTCATTTTATTACACAATCGATGTACAGAAGATAAAAATGCACCAGACATTTGAATCATTCATGACATTTACGCAGTGCAAAGCTCGCCGCAGGGCAGCAGAGCGAAATGTAACAAAAGAACATCTTTAGAACTTCAACTTCCAACAGCATACAGGAGGAATCGGAGCAACTTGGACCTAAATGCAATGGAGGAGAATGCTACAGTGGAAAGAGCCTGAAAAGATGTATTTTAGAATTTTTCTTAAAGGGGTAAGAAACTGTCCTTATGGATTCTGGTCTCATGAGCTTGAGGATCAGCAACAAAAAGCCTACTTTCCAGTCTGTTGACTTAGTTTTTTTGGCCTCCAGTATTAGTCTTACATGTCTCCAAGTTACTTTGTCTTCCTGTGGTATGGAGTTTTTCTTGCAGGTAGCATGGCAGCCCTGAGCGTACTATGTTGTGTGTTTTGCACAAGATATTGATAGATGATCTAGCAGAAGCCAAAGGAGCTGCTTTAGGACTGGAGTTGCGCAATATGAATTTGGTGCTAACAACCGCGATGTATCCATTCTATGAACTTTTGTATGAATTTTTTCTGATTGATTATATTCCAAGGACTGAAGGCCCAGTGGTACAGCGCACTAGTGCATTGCTGTGTCTTGCACTTCTATCAGTTTAGTCTAAGGCTCCCAGTAGACGTTAATGAGAATGGTACTGTGACAGTTCTGATTCTTGGATTACACAGCAGTTTAAGGTGAATGTTGATTACTTGGAGTCGAGAAATACAAATTAGTTTCTGGATTTAAAAGTGACTGCAACCAATTTAAGGCAGATCCTTAAATGACCATTCTGGCTGATAGGATGTTCAGCATGTATATATGGTTGATGGTCTGAATGAAACCAACAGACCCTCCATCTAATATTTTAGAGGATATTTTGCAAGATATGCAAGGTGGTGGATTCTGCATTATGTTTTGATCTGAAAATGGCTGTACGTGGTTCCTTCGCATGCCATTATATTGCGAGAAGCTTTACACTGCGGGACTTTACATTGGAAGAATTTTACTTCAAAGGTAAGGTGGTACATATTCTTTTAACATATACACACACATTTTATATATATTTATTTATTTTATGGGCCTTAACTCCGAAACCCCTTTCCTTAAAGTTTTTATTTACACTGTTATAATCTCTCATAACCTCCCCCGAACTCTAAGAATGTGTTACAGCCCAACTTGAACCTTAAAAAAACCTTCACATCACCTATACATTACCCATCCCTGAACCCTAAAAAAAAGCCTTATAACCCTTATTTAATGTTACATACATATAACTATTTGTACATACATATTTAAACATACATACCCATATACATGCATATCTATCTATATTTTACCTGCAATGTGAAGGTACTGAAAAACACCATTGACGTACTTCCCTGCAGTGTAAAAACTCAGATATACCAGTAACATATCCTGAAAACTGACTGTTTTGGTAAGGTGATTGGTTATCGCAATGTGTGTGATTCACTGGAGTACCCTAGGTTGAGATGCGTATACAGCTTTTTTTTTTCTAAGTTAGTGGGGGTACTTCATCAAGGTGGTGGTTTGTTGTCACACTGTAGCAGCCTGTGAAAAGGTTGCACCAAGTTAGTTTTTCAGCTTTTTGGGTGATGGTCTCCATGCATGCTAAAAGGCACCACATGGATAATACTTTAGGGTTCTTTTCCAGGTCTTGATTGTCTTCCTTTGAAAGCATTGTTATTCTGCTACAGTGGGTGTTCTGAACAGAATGGCTTGATGTCCAGTCTAAAATGACATTGTCCTCTAAAGTGGTGAAGTTGTCCTCTGCTGTAAGATTGAGGTCGCTGTCCTTTTTTGTGTGGCAGGGAAGCTATAAATTGCTATAAAGTTGCATATTATGGCAGTTAACTTGCTAACTTTTATGTTTCAGGACAGAGTGAAATAATTTAAATAGTTATAGATGAAGTAATGATCTGGGCACAGCAGGACAGATTCAGTACTCATAGCAACCTGCTCTCAGTCTGTTGAAGTAATGGAGGAAATGTCATATTAGACAGACCGATTTTGGCTCAAAATCATTCATTTAGCTTAAGGGAAAGCAGCACCCACCTACTCATCCTGGAAAGCTGGGTTGAGAAGCACGCAGAAACGAAGGCATAAGATACGGCAGAATTTGAAAGCTAAAGGTTTACATTTAGGGACTATCTAAACAAGTAGAAGTATATCTCGTTCAAAGATTAACTAACGCAGATCTGTTAGCATTAAACAGAATATGGGCAACTAGGACCCCAATTTTTAAACCAAAATCTCAAGCAACACTTTCTAAAATTGATAAAACGTTGGCTTATCTTTTGAACTTACCAAGGCACCGGTAGGGAACAACAATATGAGGATGATTCTTGCACTGCTTGCGCCCTCTCTTACACCAGTTCTGAATGGTCACTGGCTGGTTTGCTTCAACAACATTGGTAATCTGCAAGTCTGGATATACCTAACAAGGAATAAAAATTGTATTTATATTTTTAAAACGATATCCTTTTTCAATTTCTCAATACATTTGTTTTAATTGTAACAATAAATCATGTCTTGATCATCACAAAACACCAACTTCATGATTTCCACAGATCACCATCACTACTTGACTGCATATGTCAGCATGCAAAACTGCAAAAAAACATGATATTAATCTGGAGATTAGCTCTCAAGAACACCTAAATATATGTTGACTGCCTTAGGGTAGCTGATTTGGCTTAAACATTTGACACCTCGTGGAAAATGAGCAGGTGTCACCTCAACGGCCCCAAAAAATCCTTACCTGCAGGAAGCCAGGCTTGGATTTATCGAAGACGCAAAATAAACCTGTCTCTGGATAGGGGCAGTAGATGGCCGTTTACTGAATCTGGGGGAATAGATATATCACCGAAGTGTACCAGACACAAATGACACGGCTGGTGCTCTAAGGCTTCCACGTACACAATACCAACCAAAGAATAGTTCAAATAGCAGACAGACAGACACACAAAACAATTTTCACTTTAACAAAAGTGATTTTATGAGTTGCTGGTAGGCCTAGTGTCTTGTTAAAAAATGTTACACCACACTTGGAGATGACAAAAATAGCATCCACAATAGAAAAGAATATTTACGGCTGTAACACGTATCCCAAATAATTTTGGGTAGAAGTAACCCTTCGTCAGGGGTAACTGATTACATACAAGAATTAACTTCACAGGTTCAAGCACAGGCAACAGACATTAAGGAAAAAACAGAACCACCCCATATTGTTACAAGAGCATGAAAGCAGCTACTAGATTATGACATGCTGTGCGGAATAATAACATAAATGAATCATAAACGGACATGCCAGCATCAGACATAGTAAAAGTGGTTATATAAATGCTCAGGACGACTCATGATTCAATGAGAAAAGTGACTGGTGTGCTCAATGAGGCATGAACAAAAATATCACACAAGAAAATGGAAGGAAACATCAAGTCCCAGCATGCACTTGTTCTGGAGTACTAAAGAGTGATTTACCGAACGTGATCAGTGAAATACATAGACCCCCCCCCCCCCCCAAAAAAAAAACTCAATCTAAAAAGGTTGTGGGTACACAGTGAAAAGTGTACAAAGCAACCTTATCTGAAATTGCCATGAATTGCACACAATGTGCAAAGTCACACCAATAATGCTGTGTGGAATGCAGACCGAAATGAGCGGAATCTGTATAGGTCAAGGGAAACACACAACGCGCTATAAGAATTGCAGTGATTAAAATAAGATGGAAAAAGATACCAGCACCCAGGTGAAAAGACAAAAAGCATGTACCTGGAAGAATATGTACTTGGCCATAGCCCCCGACAAACCCCCGACCAACCCCCAACCAACCACGCGGTCACAAACCAGTCAGTTGCCCTGGAAGTCCAAAATAGCAACAAATAAATAAAAAAAAGAGACCTAGATGGGAGAAGTCTATCATGAAAACTTGTACCTGACCCTGCTACTGCGCTGCTAACAGATACTAGCACAGAGTCAGAAGTCAACTGGAGCAAGGTCTGCAAGCCCTCTGGTCCTAGAAGTTAAGCTGTGAGGGCTAAGAACCTCTGACAGCAGATCTGTGTATGAGACTTTGAATCAGGTCTGTGTGAAATGTGTTATAACAGCATAAACTTGCTTCATTTCTAGATTGTATGATATCCAAAAGGTGCAATGTTTTCACCATTTTGCATAATAGAATATATTCCATTATTTTTGCCTGCAGGAGACTGCTTGGACTAGAAAATCTACCACAGGTGGACATTTTCTATCTAGAACATTTCTTCTCGAACCAGTCTCCTGCTATCAATTGACTTGTGTCTGAGCTATACAAATTACTCGAGACAAGGACAAAGCAGTTTCTTTTTTTCTGTCAAATTTGACTATCCCTCAATATGAATGTCTTTCTGATTACATTTGTGTGTGTCTTTGCGGTGAGAAGCTGGGGCTTAACCCAGTGGTTTATGAACGAGCCACACCCAACACTCTGGATGTTCAAGCTACCCATGGCAGGAGTAAGGACCAGCCAAATGGCTATCCTCGGCTTAATTTCACACGGTGATACTATTATTGATAACAATACACCTGCGCCTCAGTCATAAAAAAAAAAAATCATGTCCAAGCAAAGATCTAAGCCTGTAAATTGCCCCCTCGACTAAGATGGCTTTTACTGCTTGTCATTAGGACCAAACTTAAAACTTTGATTTTCACATTTTCTGCAAATCCACTCTGTGAATTAAATGTGGACTCCACTCTGACAGGTATCCAAACGAACACTTGCGGCTGCTGAGTTCGGCCATTGAATTTTCACTCCATAATCATTCCTATTCCATAGTCAAAACAATGTAAATGCCATAAAAAGTTCTGTAAAATCATAGTGATGGGAGGTAGCCTTACCACATGTGAGACCATTCAGTATTCCTTCCAATAGTCTTCCAGTAGATGATGGATATCGGAACACTGTAGACCATCGATCAGGTGGCGCCACACCTATTTAGGGTCGTAGGATTTTGGGTCTCGAGAATACATTTGACAGGGTTACTTGTGGTTAGCTTAGTGTCTTCAATAAAGGCCTCTTTAAGGCCTTCCTGACAATCCAAGGTCTCACCATCAGCACTAGGAATACATCTTTCACAAAATCCCTGCTCTTACTAAAAACACTCGACTTTCTCACCCTGTCCTACTGAGAAAATAGCAAATGCCTGACCCTCTGCTTTATCAACGTTTTAAATAAACTAAACTATTGTTAATGACCACAGTATTTGAAAATGTGCTGCATACGTAGCAATACTGATTTGCAAACGAGGCATAATTATTCTGCTCTGCCATGGGTGTATTACCGCCGATACTTTTCTACAATGTCGCACATTTTAGAAAACACGCTCGTTAGCGTCTGCAGCGTGTACAACAAATATTTAACAGCCACATCACAGTTCCCATGCGAACAGACAGGTAACCTGAAAACCAGTTCTTCGGACTTTCTACAGCACCAGAACCTCCTTTTCCCTTGTACATGAAACCAGAAATGATGCCGCTTACTTCCGAAGCCTCTTTATCTTTATTTTCTAATTAGTTTCTAAAATTTCTTCCTCTTTATTTCATAATCAATCCTAGCATGATTCATTAACATTTTGTTTTGATATTGTTAATTATTAGTTTACCTTTTCAGACCGCTCCACACCTACCAAAGTATGTCATGACTACCTACATCAGTGTCCCTTATTTATACTGGTGATCTCAGTCTGCATCTTTCAGTTGTTCCATTGTTTGTACTAAAAATCCCCTGCTCCCATGAGTGTAAATGTTTTTGCTCAGGTAACATAGTAAGTGCTCCGACTCATCTTCCTTGGTAAAATAAGGTGCTATTTCAAGAAACTTAAAAAATAAAAAAAATAAAAATCCTTGGCAAACCCTGTAGGTAACATCAGCATTAAAAAATTTTTAAAAAAGGATAACTGATATGCCTGCATGAGCATGTAAGTGTCATGACACTGCAGGCAGCGGTGTCATTTAGTAAGTACACGCTTGTGTGATGAATGTATGCAAGCAGCTACATAATGATACGGGCACCATTTTATTTTTGAGCCTTCCAAGATGGTGTACACCACTTGGAGTTGGAATTAAAAAACATATATATCATTTTTACTTGTGCAAAAACACTTTTGTGAAAGTAGAGCAGCCTTGCAGCAAATGGCAGCTGGAGAGCCCTCCAAAAATTGTGTTTTTTAAGGATCACGATGGGTTGGGCAGCAACACAAGAGAAAATCAAGGGAGCAGACAAAGGTGTAGCAGCAAGGAGCGGGATTGGGGAGCAAAGGACGAGCTGGTGGGGGGGGATTAAATAAAAAAAGCTGGGAAACCAATGGACAGGGTAGGGGTGAGGGAGCAACATAGAATGCTTGGAACGAGTGCGGGTATGGAATATGACTGGCTGGGTATTTGGGTGGGTATTTGAGGGGTCGAGTCGCAAATAGCTCAAGAAAACACTTGCACTCTCATGGCAAGCTTAAGGAAAATAAATAGTCCCCTAAATATGAATAGTGGAAGGATATACGTCTGCCAATCAAAAGTGTGGTAAAGTTCAGCATCAGAGGAGGGGCAACCACAAGAAGAGGAAGTCAACTCATTAAGTAAGAGGCAAGCAAATGAGGGTGACAATACTAAGCTAAAAGAAAGCAATAACTGAGCTCCAACTCCACTGGAAGATCTTGCTAAGGACATTTGGGAAAAACTGTCTGGAGACTAGGCTTAAAAATAATTAAGGTGTTGCTTGGACGTTACTGCCTGGGGTACTAAAGTGATTAGAATTCATTTTTTTGACAATAGCTATTAGAGTGATCACGATCTAGCGAGAATGTTTGTAGGGATAGGTCAGCAGTCAACATTAGCCCGTGTTACTGCCTTTCAGCTATGAAGAATTGCACTCCACAATTTTAGTTTTATTTCCTGGTTTCAGGTATTCAAAGACTGTTGGATTATCTTGGAAAAATAACATGATCTTCTGTGACTATTCTCCTTTGTAGGCCTTTTATTCAAGTTACAGAATAGTACATCTTGTTCTCCAACCTGGCGGTTTTGACCTAGTGAACAGTGGCATAACGCCATCTATAGTCAAAGGAGAGCCACCACTCATCAGTGGCAAGCACTGTGTTGTGAAACTGTGTCTCTTCTCTGATAAGACTTGGTTACAGAAATGTAGTATGAAACTACTGCATCTTGTACTTGCACCAAGGGAGTACCGAAAGCTGAAAGAAGGTATGGTGCTTGAACTACGACAAACACCAAAAGGAAAATACATGTAAAACTTTCTATATGCAAAGTCAATTACCACCACCATTTAGCTGCAGTAAATTCTGGCACCTTCACAACTCTACAAATTGCTGCGTCATGGGAATACATTAGACCCTTTCCGAGCCAACTAAAAAAGCATAGGTACACACATCCTATTAAATGCGTTTGAAAGCTTCTTTTACTCTGGAAGGAGAAAATGCCCTGGCAAAGGTTTCACATCTACAGCTTACATTGGATTACAGTTAAAAGGCCCATCTCATTATTCCTTTAAGCATGAAATGGGACTAAAACGAACGACAATGGAGTGGAATTAAAGCATTTAAGATTATCAGAGCTGAGTTAATCTGAATATGGAAAGTACATGGCTGTTCCAGAATGTACATGCTATGAAAACAGAAGGCAGACTATTGGATTGTATAGGTTGTGTCCCTTAAACCATTTACACAAGTAATGTCTCAACGTTACACCATGGACCATTGGGAATAAGCAACAAGAGGCATAGGAGAACTGAATATATCAAAAGATCTCCTACCACTATACGGAAAAGAAGAACAATCTCGTAGATTCAATCCACAGTTACGAGGTATGACAGCAGACAAAATTCCCAAAACAGAAGATTAAGACGCATACACATAATGGATTTTATCCATTTGTGGAGCTAAGAGTTTGATACAACGTATAAAGAAGAACATTGTTTGAGACTGACTCATAAGTGATGCAACTAAACTTTCAGAAATGCAATTATGTGTATGTGTCTTAAAGTAGTTGATGTCCTAGAGAGTATGTGTGCGTGAGGTGGAATGTTTGGAGGCGTGGTGATGAGCTCCAGACAATAACCATGTTGGATAATGTACAAAACCCAATGGTCCAATATTATGGATTTCCAGTTGGGGGAAAACTGCTGTAATCAACCCAAACAGCTGTGAGATAATCAGGGGGTAGGGGAAGGGAGTCACTGCTTGGTGTTGGTTGAGGCACCATGTGAGGAACCCCTCTGCCCAAACCTTTGGAGTTGTTACCCCTGTATGTGCCTCCGACATAACCTCTTTAGGGAGTGTTATGAGTTTGTAGTCTGCAGGCGGCGCAAGAGGCATCGAAAGATGTCACTTTGGACCCTGCCCTATGCAAGGAACAACGAAAGGAACAGCAGGAGGTGGGTGTTTGAAGTGCTCCCATGGACTGAACAACCTCTGTGTGCTTCAACATTTCCAGTGCTTGGTCCATTTGCAGGCCAAACAGGTGCTCTTTGTCAAAGGGGACATTTAAAAGTGTCCGCTAGATGTCTGGCTTGAAACGAGAGATATGCACCCAAGCATGTCTCCATAATAGGACACTGGTGTTAATACCCCTGGCAGCTGTACCTCCAGAGTCGAGGGCAACTAATGGAGGAATTGCAGATGGGTTTTACCTCTTCAACAAGTTTTTGCCCTTGCTTCCTATGGGAGTGTCTCCATCTCGTCCCAGTGGGCACGATCACATATGGTTAAGAGGTCTTGTGTATTTGCAATTGGCCAGTGATTAGTGGATTGTGCCACTACTCCTTTCCCTTAAGCATCAATTACTTTAGACTCCTTATCGGGAGGTGAAGTGTCCACTTTAGTGTGTGAATTAGCCCTCTTACAGGCATTGGACACAACTAAGGAGTCAGAGCGAAGTTGCCCTCGGATGTAAATGGGGGTCGGAGGTCACGACTTTGTACTTTGTCGACCATGGCAGTAATAATGCATGCGCTTGGGGGATGTTTAAAGAGGTCATCTGTGTGACGCATCAGGTCTTTTAACATAGGAGGTACTGAGTGGCCCTATGTGTACTAGATAGGGTTTCAAAAATGAAGTCCTCCTCTATAGGCTCGTTATAGAGCAGGACCTGGTGGTACACTGCAGCCCTGATGAGCTCCTGATATGAAGTGGTGTCATCAGGAGGTGAAGGTTTGGCAGGGTAAAGGGCTGGGTCAGTGTCCCCTGGGGGATCCACATCATAATCCGGCCAGGGGTCTATGGGCTGTGGATCATCATAGGAATCATCCACCCCCTGTTGCTCACCAGTGAAGGGATATGTGGATCACTGTGGGGTAATGTCTAATTAATCATCCTGAGAATGAGGTGGAGAGGATGTAGGTGGGGGATGGAGGTGGTGGATTAACAGGTGAAGGAGGGTGCAAGGGGCTAGTGGCCTTGTCCTTCTTCCTCTTTTTAAGAGGCACCAGCAAGTCAATTGCTTCTTCAAAGGAGAGTTGGCAATTTGTTGGAAGAGGCACAGACACCACAGTCTTTGTTAGTATGCAGCCAGTTTGAGGCTGGATATGTATCACTTTCATTTTGGATCGAGCTGTTCCTGAATTGTCTGGAGGATTGGCTCCACCGAAGTACTGGGAGCCGATTTCAGTGCGGGTCTGGATATTTTCGGTGCTAATGCAGGTTTGGGTTTTGATGCCAAAGAGGTGGGATCCGAGGATGTGAGGTGTCGGCTCAGTGCCAAACTGGAAGGCTTTGTGTGTGCTTTCGGTGCCAAGCCCGAGGGAGGGGCAGCCATGTCAATTCTTTGGTGCTGACCACGACCTGTTGGCAGTGGTGGCCCGCAAGCCTTGCGGGCGGTTGAAACGGAAAGCTTTTGAGGTGGCAGGATTGGTACCAATGATACGTTGACCCGGTGGAAGATACTGCAGTTGGGGATGAATCTACAAGTCGGAGTCTGAGCCCTACATGAAATAAGTCTCTTCCTCAGCCGTAGATGCTTTGTGGAGTTCCTCCAACTCGACATCTGGGGTCCTCTCTCCTTAGGATCGGGAGACAAGCACAAGTTGCAGACCTGGTGAAGGTCAGTCCATGGATACTTGCATGCCACCATGGGCAGAAACCAAATGGAATCCGTTTCATCTGCACGGCATTGGAGGCAAAGCCGAAGAAATGGAAAGGTAGGCCCAAAAGGGCGAGGCCCCAAGGCCGCGGTCGGAGCACATCGATCTGACGAGTGAAAGTTTTTCAATTTTCGAAATGCAAAGATGGGAATGCATTCAATAACCATACCGACGAGGGTAAGGATGGATTATGAACCGAACTGAGTCCGAAATGGTCTTGAACCGGTGTGCAGTAAAACAAGTCCGAGCCCGACGGCGGAAAGAAAATATTCTAACAATGGAGTCGATGCCCATTAGCATTATCTCCAAGAGGAGGAGTCACTTTACCTCGTGACTCAAAAGATTTTTCTTCAAATCAAAACAACTTGCACACATCCAGACCCAACACTATGGAGCAGGAGTATGCAAAGCATGTGTATCTACAGCCACACATGCCTGAAACACCAGAATTCATGATAAAACACTGGAAAAAGAACCAATATTATGATGCACACAACAATATCTAACTTTAAGAGTAAAACAGGACTGACACTGCCTTCAAAATGTGCAGTGAAGTTTCTTAAATGTACTTACTATAACAGAACGAACAAGATCTAGTTATATGTACTATATTTTACTTTCAAATAAGATCACAATCATAAGTATGCTGTTAAATACAAGTATGGATAGGCAGAAGGAGAGACAGCTAGCAGGTACAGATAGGCTTGGTGGTAGGCAGACAGATATAGGTTTCACAACTCACTGAAAAACATGCCAGCATGGCTCAGTGATTACAAGGTTATCCCTTCACTGACACGTAATCTGCAAAGGTAAAAGTTTGAGAATCAACAGTTCTGCTTTGCATCTGATATGGGAAGATTTCTGAATTCTATGGCGGATAATATCTTACAGGCCCGATTACTCCTAGACCAGTGGTTCTTAACCTGTGGTCCAGGGACCCCTGAGTGTCCGCAAAGCCTTCTCCAGGGGTCTATGACTGCTTAGAAAATGAAACATTAACAGATTAATAAAATGTATATCAATAACGAAGCAAATGTCAATGTTTTAATATGACAACATCTGTAAAGGCGACCAAATTTGAAACTGGAGGCTAAAAATGATGTTCCTCAGATTGATTTGTGAGAGCAGTGCAAATGCATCCAACAGAATACAGCAAGGATGACAAGGGGCCTCAATGCCTTTAGAAAGCTCCAACCCTCCCATTTAAAGTTACACATTTGCTTTTTAAATTAGTTTGTAAATTAAAGCCATTATCCTTTGTGTACTTGTTTGATGAATGTTTTTTTCTGTAACGTTTTGTGGTTCAAATCATTGAAAATGCTTAGCTGGGGTCACCACCTTACTCAGTGGGGGTCCCCGGGTTCCAGAAATAATCAAGTGGGGTCCAAAGAAGTCAAAAAGGTTAGGAATCACTGTCCTGGACCATTGTGCAATGGCACTTAGAGAATCAATGTGCATTATCAGAATTAAAAGTTAAAGTGGTGTTTTCTCATCTCAGCACTAATATTTATTTCGGCCAATGCACAAATCACAGCAGCATCTCTGTAAAACACCGGTGTGGACGATCTCGATAATAAGGGAAATAAAAGGCAGCTGTAAACTGTGGCTACTTTCCAACAAAACCAACAGGGCAAAGGTGACCCTTTGAAACGTTCTTTAAAGATTACAAATATGCAATGTGTTTATCTGAAAGGCTTAAAAATATCTCTGGCTTTAAATTGGAATTCTGTGTCAGGTGTAATTTTGTCAAAAGGTCGGTTTCAGGTTAAACCATGCTTATACGGGTACCTTAAAACTACAGCTCCAAGCATCAAACAAGCTTTGTCAAATCCATAAGGTCAGGCTGGATGCTAATGGATGCAAACACAGTGATGCACAAATGCTGTTGGCATGCCCATGGGCGTCCGCAGGGGGGGGCAAGGAGGGGCACTTGCCCCCCCCCCTAGAGCGCCAGGCCGTGGACCCCCGTCCGTGACACATACATTCCCAGGGGGTCCGCAAACTGGATCGTATGAAGCACCCATGCCATGCGCTACTACGGCTACAATGACAGCGCAGGGGCGCAGGACCAAAAAAAATCGGGCCAATCACCATTTCAGCTTTGGGGTGGAAGCTGAAGGGTGATTGGCCTATTATTTTATAGGCGCGCACGCTCGCCTCGCGCACGTTCGCACGGCAGTGCGTCTTCCCACCCTCGCGTTTGCGGCCAGGCCAGCCCAGGAGGAGCATTTTGCCGCCCAACGTCCTGTCTCCGCTTTCGGCTAAGAAGAGAAGAACACTAGCATTCGTTCCGGCTGCGGCATCTCGGACCACTCAAGGAGCAGGTGAGTGTTTATTTTTTAATTAAATTTATAGCTAGTGGGCAAGGCCAAGGCCAAATTCGGACCGGAACTGAAGCTGTGTTTATTGAGGCCGGGTGTCGTGTTTGGGGCCGGCGTGAATCGGGTTACTGTCATGGAGACAATTACCATTTTTTGGGGGAGGGAAAGGTGCTTAAAATCGATTAAAGGCCGGGCTCAGTAGTAGTACGTCTCACAGCCAGCCAATAAGCACGAGGGAGATCTGGCACACAATGAAATAAAGCTTAGGGTTTCTCGAAGTTAAAAATTCATGGCTGAAGACAGACAGTATGTATCCATAGAGCTCAGGGGTGATACCAGTTACCAAAAGACAGTTAGACTAAACCGATATTATGCTTTAGTAGCTTTCTAAATTTCCAAAATGCACTGCACCCACTTTACTGCCAGCGTGCACCTTGAGCCCATAGAACACCTATACCTTTCTCATATCCTTACACATATATGACCCAGAAGAACAACAAAGTTTTGGAATCAAGTCTTGGCAGGAATATGTTCATTACGGATGGAGGCTATAGGGAATTACCATATACAGCAGGTAAACAAAAATGCTAAAAATCTAACAAGCCTCATATTTTTTGTGGTCTACCAGCAAGTGAGTCAGGGAGGGTAAGGAAGGTCTAACTTGCACGAATGCATTCTTAACATCATACAGATTTAAAACAGCTTATAGTTCTTATATTTTCCATATAGTCCCGAATTTGTCACCAAACGAAGAGCGAACAAAGCAGTTATTCTACCACAATTTTTAGTGTTTCAGGATTTAGGTTTGTTCATTGAAGAAACAGAACAAAATAGTGAGAAAATGTGTTTTAAAAAAAAATCTTCATATGTGTAATTATTCGGGCTGCAATGAGATATTGATCAAGGATTTGAGCAAACATATAGACGTGAACATGCTTGAAAAACAAGCATTGGCATAGCCAATATGTCTCGCTTTAGTTATTTAGTTATGCAGCACAATATCCTTGCTGCAACAACATCAACTGTTGCATGACTAAGCACTTATAAGGTCCCAAAGGCGAGACCTATTAGCTATGCCAATGCTTGCAATGCAATAGGTCTTGCATTTGCGAGAGTTTAAGCAATTAGCATTGCAAAAAACAATGCCTTTTATTTATCTCTTTTAAAAAACCAACACATAAACAAAAGGAATTGTCATTTACAATGCCAATAGCCCAAACTCTCTCAAATGCGAGACCTATTGCATTGCAAATGCCTTTTAATAAGTATTTTTGTTTACTGGATGTCCTTGCTTCTTGCTGCCTCACTCCAAGCACACAGTCGGGGTGATGGGAGACATTGGCTTGCAAAGGGCTGGGAATAAAGGTACCAGTGGGGGAAAAGCAAACACTGATATGGGGCTCACTGCATTTGTAACCCACTACTACAGTATGGGCCTTGGAAGTGTGTTGCTGCAGGATCGGACATTTAAAACGCAAATGCACGTGTTTTTCTTACCTGTTAGAAGCATGGAGCGCCAGGGCCGGCTTTAGGGCGGTGCGACCACCGGTGCCACCTTCCTGGGGGCGCCGTGCTTGAACGTATATTACGCTTTTGAAGCTGCCACCTGCTGCAGCGTTTCTTTCCCCGGCAATTACCAGGCTCGCTCACATAAATGTCACAATAACTCCTGTGATTAATTATCGTCCGAGAGAGATCAGCATTTTGCATAGTTGAGGTTTTGACTTATGTGAAGTTAGTGCAAAGGGTTAATAAGCCTTCTGCAAAGAATGTGTACCAAGTGATTAGAGAGTGCGTATGTACAGATCAGCAGGTTACTGCTTTCAAAAGAAACCTCCTTTTGTTACTTGCAATTTATAACTTAAAGAAGCATGGAGCGCCAGGGCCGGCTTTAGGGCGGTGCGACCGGTGCCACCTTCCTGGGGGCGCCCTGCTTGAACGTTTATTACGCTTTTGAAGCACCTGCTGCAGCGTTTCTTTCCCAGGCAATTACCAGGCTCACATAAATGTCACAATAACTCCTGTATTGTCCGAGAGAGATCAGCATTTTGCATAGTTGAGGTTTTGACTTATGTGAAGTTAGTGCAGAGGGTTAATGCCTTCTGCAAAGAACGTGTACCAAGTGATTACAGAGTGCGTATGTACAGATCAGCAGGTTACTGCTTTCAAAAGAAACCTCCTTTTGTTACTTGCAATTTATAACTTAAAGAAGCATGGAGCGCCAGGGCCGGCTTTAGGGCGGTGCGACCGGTGCCACCTTCCTGGGGGCGCCCTGCTTGAACGTTTATTACGCTTTTGAAGCACCTGCTGCAGCGTTTCTTTCCCAGGCAATTACCAGGCTCACATAAATGTCACAATAACTCCTGTATTGTCCGAGAGAGATCAGCATTTTGCATAGTTGAGGTTTTGACTTATGTGAAGTTAGTGCAGAGGGTTAATGCCTTCTGCAAAGAACGTGTACCAAGTGATTACAGAGTGCGTATGTACAGATCAGCAGGTTACTGCTTTCAAAAGAAACCTCCTTTTGTTACTTGCAATTTATAACTTAAAGAAGCATGGAGCGCCAGGGCCGGCTTTAGGGCGGTGCGACCGGTGCCACCTTCCTGGGGGCGCCCTGCTTGAACGTTTATTACGCTTTTGAAGCACCTGCTGCAGCGTTTCTTTCCCAGGCAATTACCAGGCTCACATAAATGTCACAATAACTCCTGTATTGTCCGAGAGAGATCAGCATTTTGCATAGTTGAGGTTTTGACTTATGTGAAGTTAGTGCAGAGGGTTAATGCCTTCTGCAAAGAACGTGTACCAAGTGATTACAGAGTGCGTATGTACAGATCAGCAGGTTACTGCTTTCAAAAGAAACCTCCTTTTGTTACTTGCAATTTATAACTTAAAGAAGCATGGAGCGCCAGGGCCGGCTTTAGGGCGGTGCGACCGGTGCCACCTTCCTGGGGGCGCCCTGCTTGAACGTTTATTACGCTTTTGAAGCACCTGCTGCAGCGTTTCTTTCCCCGGCAATTACCAGGCTCACATAAATGTCACAATAACTCCTGTATTGTCCGAGAGAGATCAGCATTTTGCATAGTTGAGGTTTTGACTTATGTGAAGTTAGTGCAGAGGGTTAATGCCTTCTGCAAAGAACGTGTACCAAGTGATTACAGAGTGCGTATGTACAGATCAGCAGGTTACTGCTTTCAAAAGAAACCTCCTTTTGTTACTTGCAATTTATAACTTAAAGAAGCATGGAGCGCCAGGGCCGGCTTTAGGGTGGTGCGACCGGTGCCACCTTCCTGGGGGCGCCCTGCTTGAATGTTTATTACGCTTTTGAAGCACCTGCTGCAGCGTTTCTTCCCCCGGCAATTACCAGGCTCACATAAATGTCACAATAACTCCTGTGATTAATTATTGTCCGAGAGAGATCAGCATTTTGCATAGTTGAGGTTTTGACTTATGTGAAGTTAGTGCAGAGGGTTAATATGCCTTCTGCAAAGAACGTGTACCAAGTGATTACAGAGTGCGCATGTACAGATCAGCAGGTTACTGCTTTCAAAAGAAACCTCCTTTTGTTACTTGCAATTTATAACTTAAAGTCCTAATATAGAATAGTGAGCTATTAACTTTCATCCCAGAACTGCATACACACTGCAAATAATACATTATTAGAAAATTGATTAATGTTGCAAAAAGGATTAATTTGGCTAGAAATCGATTCTTATTATTAAAGAGAACTCCCAACTATGCAGTTTCTTTTTCGACTCTGAGTTTGGGCTTCTCCACACCAAGCACTCTTAAACTATACTGCCTACCAGTATGGATGACATGTGACTCCTACACTTTTAGTCTTTTGGCTTATGTAACATTTCAAAGGACTCCATTGTGATGGCTTTGGGTTGACAAAGAAGCCGTCAATCAATAAGTGCGCAACGAGAGGAATAATTTACAAGTTTTTATATTTTCCAAAGCGAATACATCTTAAACAATACTTATGAAATAAAGAAAAAAAAATCAGCACATAACATACCAGCTCTCTCTTGTTTGAAAGTGTATGCCTCCATAGTGAGCGCTTTCTAGTCATTGTCAGGTGTTTTACTTTTGGCAAACATAATCAGAATTCCGCAAACAGCACTTTTAGAACGTTTTAGCACCCCCAGGCAGCTGTTGGAGTGCATCTACCCAGAACCTGACTGCTCAGCAGGAAGTAATGGCAGGCTGAACATACATTTCTTATAAAAAATTCGTCAGATATGCTTATCTTCCGAATTAGTGCTATATGCTGTTGTGCGCACTGATCAGCATTACACAAATGGTCGCTTCACCATCTTGTAGCCGTAGACACTGTAAACGAATGGCTTGCTCTGTTAGAAATGATGCTGTCCGTATCCCTTTCATCACACCCAGACACCTGCACACTGAAGATGCGGATGGAGTTTGATGGTGCCCTGTTCCCTCTCATCTGCACCCTTGTTCGTGTGCCATCCTGCCACCAAGGTGCTTGTGTGTACTCTTCGGCACCCGCCACTTGCTGCCTGCCATCTCGCTACGCCACCCAGTCAGGGTCGCACTTGGCCCACACTCGTGTCCCTTTCTGCTACCTTTCCTTCGCCTCATGCGTTCCTAGCACCTGAGCCTTGCCAGCATTCCCACTGACCCCTGCCACACTCGATCCCTAGTCTAGTCAGGAGTTGGGAGAGCTGTATCACCCCACCTCCTCCCCCCCAAAAATCTACTTTGACAGACTCCCAGGGGGCTGAAAAAAATTCGGGTGGGGGGGGCTAATTCATCCAGCCAAAGCCATATGCAGTGTGGAGATACATTGGCTCTAAGTAGGGGTGAAAACACAACAACGCCTCATTACCAAGTAAATGGTCTTTGAAAGACCTGTGTGAAGTACTCAGGTGCATCTGTGTGTATCCCCGGGAAGATGTCTCAGCCAGCCGGGCACACACATTCTTATAACATTCACACCCCTCAGAATGACAAATACCACTTCTAGCTGCCTCGTCATGGGGTGGGAAGATGTGCACAGCAGGGGTAAAGGGATGGCCAGTGCAGTTGACGCTTTTCTTTTGTATAGGAATTTCTGCTGGTGTCATAGCCCAGAGTTTGCTTTCTGTGCACTTGTATAGATGTGTATTCCATACAAGTGCACAGACAGCAAACCCTGGGCTATGACGCCAGCAGGATTTACTTTACAAAGGAAAAGCGTCACCTGCACTGCCATCCCTTTCCCCCTGCTGTCTGTGCACTTGTATGGAATACACATCCACGGCGCTGCTCACCAGATAAATGGTGAACAGGGCCATGGATCTGTCTCTTTTTGCATCCAAGGGCACCGAAGAGGAAGCAGAGGAGGCCCAGGCAAGGAGAAACCAGGAGACATTTGACCCACATCTATCTACACAGTGAGACCTTCAGGAGGGGCTGGATGCCAGGACGACAGTGCTGCTGATCAGCCCAACTCCACGAATAGTATCAGAAGAGCAGGCAGCAGTTTTGAATTAAGTTCCAGTAACTTTAATGCATTCTACAGCATCACCAGCATCACCTATTGGCTGCATATCTAGGTTACTCTAAGTGATCGGTGTTCTAGACTTACATGCATGGAAATATGAAGGAGGACAGTCCCCTCCAAATATGCACATGTTGTGTAAACTTGTTGGGGCAGATTTACAAGCCCCTTGGGCCACTTTTGCGTCACTTTTCCCATGTTAAAAGTGACGCAAAAGTGGCTCAAGGGGCTTGTAAATCTGCCCCGTAGTGTTCAGTTTTTGGGGTGCCAGTGGGGTAATTTTAGGGTTCAGCGTGGTAATGAGTTTTGGTTGCCAGGGGTAATTTTAGGGTTCAGAGTGGGAATGGGTTTTGGGGTGCCAGGGGTAATTTTAGGGTTCAGGGTGGATATGGGTTTTGGTGTGCCAGGGGTAATTTTAGGGTTCAGCGTGGTGATGAGCTTTGGTGTGCCAGGGGTAATTTTAGGGTTTAGGGTGGTAATGAGTTTTGGGGCGCCAGGGGGTAATTTTAGGGTTTAGGGAATGTATGAGTTTTAAGGGGCCAGGGGCCATCTACAACTCACTTTATTCAATACAGCCAGCCTGGTGATGAGCAGAGTATTTAATGATCCCTATTTCTTTTTAGGAATGGACATCCGAAACTTTTTTTCAAAACGAAAATTGGATGATGTAGAATCTGATATTACGGAAGCAAGAAAGAAATCTAGACATGGTGAACAGGAGGAGGCAGAAGAACTAAGCACAAGCAGTTCTGCAGGTCCACTTTCACCTCCAACGGAATCTAGCCATGATGTTGATGCTTCTGTAAATGATATTGGATTGTATTTCAATTTAGCAAAAAAACTAACAGACGATGTCAAATGCAATCTTCTAACAAATACGTATACTCCACCAGAAACGTATGACTTCAAGAAAGATTCAGGTGGAACACGCTGTTTCCGTCATGTGTGGATTAATCAATATTCACCATGGCTTAGCTACTCTCCACAACTGAAAGGTGCAATTTGCAAGTTGTGCACAGTTTTTACACAGCCAGTTCATCGTGGGATACAAGGAGCATTCATAACTAGCCCTTTCACTAAATATAAAGACTTCCATGAAGGTGCACGCAAGCATGTTTTATCGTCTTGGCATAAAAACGCACAAGTGGATGCAACTCACTTTTTGGCAATCAGAAAGAAACCGGAAACAAGTATTGTTTGCCAAATAGACAATGCTGTGAAAAGGCATGTTGAAGAAAATCGGAAAAAGTTATTTCCAATTTTGTCATCTATCTTATTTTGTGGCACACATGACATTGCATTACGTGGGAAAAAAAGTACATCCGGAAATGTGCAAAGTCTGTACCAATTTCGCATTGAAGCAGGAGATGTCACCCTAAAGAACCATCTGGAAAATGCACCAGTTAATGCACGTTATACATCTGTTCGAGTTGAACATGAATTGATTACATTATGTGAAGAAACATTAAGAGACGATCTAGTATCCTTAGTCAATAGGTCAAATGGATTTTCAATCATTGCTGATGAAAGTGCTGACATATCTGGAAAAGAACAGATGTCACTTGGAGTACGTTTTGTAGACACGACAAGTAGTACCGTAGCTGTCATCAGAGAAGAATTCCTTGGATTTGCAACCTTAAAAGAAATGGATGCTATCTCAATTGCAAATATGATTATGGATACATGTTCTAAATTTGGATTAAACTTAGAAAAACTCCATGGCCAAGGATATGATGGATGCTCTACAATGGCAGGGAAGGAAGGTGGCGTTCAAGCCATAATAAAGAGAAAATATCCTAAAGCTGCTTTTGCTCACTGTGCTGCACATAAACTTAATTTGGTTGTTAATGACCTGAATGCGGTTCCTGATATACGGAATTCTATTGGCACAGTGAAAGCCATCATCAAGTTTTTCCGTGAGAGTCCAAAAAGAAGATCTCTTATTCCTAATCTGCCATTGCTGAGTGAAACCCGATGGACAGCAAAATACAAGAGCATTCGAATTTTTAGCTCACACTTTGAAGAGATTTTTGAGCAATTATGCTTACTGGCCACAACAGCATCAGGGAAAACACGTCAGGATGCATTTCAATTGCAATGTTCCTCCAGCACAGTGAGCTTTCTCTTTTGCTTATCCATAATTTCAGATTACGCATCAAGATTGGAATCTGTAAGCCAGGCTCTCCAAGCTGTTCAGCTTGATATCCTCAAGGTGTGTAATCATGTGCAAGACCTTCTGACTGTGTTCCGTGATCACAGACAAAAAGCAGAAGAGCAATTTAAGGACATTTTTACAAACGTTCAAACTCTGGCAGAAAAACTGAACATCGAACTTCGTCTTCCCAGACAGTGTGGCCGGCAAGTATTTTGTTCTAATTTTGGTTCCTCTTCTGTGGAAGAATACTATCGGCAGTCTATCTATGTTCCATACATGGACTCTATCATCGCATCATTAGAAAGCCGGTTTGGCAATGAAAACAAGAAAAATTTGAGTTTATTCTCACTTTACCCAAAACATATGGCACAAATGACACTTGAGCAATACAAATGTCATATTGCAAACATCAGAGAAATTTACGACATTGAAAACCTGGAAGCCGAAGCAGTCACATGGTTTCAGATCTGGTCAACGAAGGATGAGCAGTTAGACAATGGATTTCTGGATTTGCTAAACCACACAGATTTCTTTCCATCAGTCCAGCAAGCAATTCTCATTGCTCTCACATTACCAGTGACCACTTGCACAGTGGAAAGGTCTTTCAGCACAATGAGAAGGGTGAAAACCTGGTTGAGGTCAACAATGGCAGATGATCGCTTATCGGGTTTGTGCATGATGAGCATACATCGAGCAAAAATTGATGGAAACAAACAACAGCTGATTGATAAAGTAATTGATAAATTTGCACAAGACTACAGACGTTTACAGTTCCTTTTTCGAGATCAGTACACTAACCAGTGAACAAAAACTGTATAAAACTACTACTCATTGAAGAATGTGACTGTTACATTTCAGCAAGACTCTACATGTTTGCAGTTCCAATTTGGAAGAGAACAGCTGTTATGTATGGTAATAAATTTGATTTTATGTATTTTAATATATTTAAGTAAATACATTTTCACAATAAATACACTTGTCACATATTTTAATTCTCATTTGTTTGTGAATATTAACACCAAATGCAGACTGACTTTTCATGATTTTTTTTTATAATGCAGTTATAGTGCCTTCGCTGCCTTGATCATGTGTGTATGAATAATGTGGTATATTCAATAGCGGTGACATAAAAACAGATTAGAAATTGCTAATCAGACAATAGCAGCTTGATCCTTCCATTAATATTTTGCATCAGGTTTCTAAATCCTTTGCATGCCTGTGCTTTTTCACTTTTGGCCAAGAGCCGCTCCTGTCGGCAGCTGAGCTCTGCTTTTTCTTTGCCAACTGCTAGAAGATGTGAATGATATCTTCCAAAGTCCACAAAAGAAAGAGATGGCTGTGGCACAACAACCCTATGATGCATGAGATCATATGCAGCCTGCTTCCTGTCCCCCATGGCTCCTTCTGCGCCCCAGTGTTTCTTGTGCCCCACCTGGCACACATCATGTCGGAGGATAGTGATGACGTTAACATTTTGCCCCCCCCTGGAAAAATTTCTGCGGATGCCCATGGGCATGCCAGGACACATTAAAGCCAGAGCTCTTGGCTTTTGTCGGGCTGGTACTTGAGCCTGACACATACAATGCAACCCGTCTTTGTTTAATATGCTGCCATTAAAACAAAACGGGTTGTGTGTGTTCGGAGTGCATGCGTTACATAAAATAAATGTGATAAAACGTGTGATGCCCTCATGCATTTGGATCGAAGCACTCCAGTGAGAGGAATGATGCTCCCAGAAGCAGCTGGTGCGAGATATTTACTGCTGCGAAGTCCATTAAATGTACATTTTTTGAGATAATCGTGACAGAAGTTCTGGCAGAGAGCTGCTCTCTCAATCCAGACTTAAAACAAGAAATCATTTTTTGCTTTTGGGCACAGTTTAGGAAAATATTAAAATGTATGTTACACGCAATCAAAACTAAAATATACATATTAGGTATATTTCATGTAAATTCAAGTTTTGTGTCCACATAAGTGTTCGATAATTTAGACATCACTATGCCCCAATTCACACCTTTTTTCCCATTTTGTACAAAGTTTTTTAATCTTCCTGCATCCTTGTTAAGTGCTGGACAACCTGCTGAAGCAATTACTACACATGTAGTAATCAATGATCATCCATTCATTCATTCTGAGGACACACAACATCACCAATTCCCTTAAAGAACACCTCTTTTCACTGTTAAGAAAATACCTGGAAGGAAATGGATGATCTCAATACTGTATCCTCAAAGCCTTTTAAAATGTTTTTTATATTTAATATAAGGCAAGTTTCTGCAGGTTTTGAAGAACTTAGCAAGTTTGGCTGAAAAACCCAAGTAAATAACAGGCGTTGTGCAAAGAATATTTTGCATCACAAAGCAACGTAACAAGGGGCTTCAGATATAGACAGCGTTTCAAAATCCACTACAATATATTTTTAATATTTAATTTATAAAGCAGGACTTTATGTGAGCAAGGTTTGGAGCTCTGTACATCAAAGAGAGAGTACACATGGTCATGTAGCTGCCAAGCTTCCAGTTTGCATATATATGTGTGACATTTCCAAGTTTGCAGAGTGTTTATGTGTGACATTTCAAACCGTAAGTGTGACACTAGGAGTGACATTTTATGAAGAGCCAAACACGATAATTATGTACTAGTATGTAAAAGGAGCCGTAAAGGGAGCTGCAACCGCCTGGAGCAGTTGATGAGTACATTGCCATTTCAGCTTCTGATCCCATGGTACAGACTAACCACAAGACGAAATTGGGAGGCTTTCCTGCTGCATCGGTGTGTTTTAAGAATCAGACTCCGGAGGAGAGCACAGACTAGCAGGACTCAACTGTTAAACTCCTGGCACCATTGATATCACAAACGAGAAGACGGACGCACAGAACACCAATGGTATTGCCTCCATTCTGTGCAGGAGGGATCCAGCCAGCCCCTGCAGCCATTATTGAGCCAGATCCAGGCTAGGGTCAGCCCCAGTGAATTATGCAGATTTTTTCCCAGTGTGATTTGCAGACACCGTGACATTTTTTGCATCGCCTGCACTTTGTCTGCTACGAGAAGCAAGTCTGCAAGTTGCTAGGGTGGGTTTCTGATCTTCCCTTTAGCTGAGCCCAACACAAAAACCGTACTTAAAGAGCCATTAGCCCTCATTTCGTTTGACTCTTATCCTGACTGGGGACTATCTACAGCCTAACACCTTCATGTTAATGCCATAGAGAGCTTGTTGTCACTTCATAAGGTGCTTAAGAGACAAAAACATATTTGGAGGTACATTTTTAATTTGTTGAGCTCCAGTTTATAAGAGATATTCATGAACTTTAAGAATGCAAGATTTATCTGTTGGTAGGAGTAATTACAGTAATTACCATTTATGTAGCACTTAATACTTTATTTTTTATTTATTTTTTGTATAACAATATTCATCTCTACGTAGGCTGTTAGAGAGCTTTTCATTACACACAGACAATTAATAATACCAATATTTAAGTCGGATTACAAGAAATGCTACATAGGAAAATAAGGGCTACAAGGTGAAGGAGTGACATAGTGTCCTATTGGTAGGCATTATATTACAAGTGCATGGTCAGGACAACCAAAGTCGGGATTTAAAACGTAAAGCAGTGATTGGAGTGGTCTGTACTAATAAGGCTTCGTTAGTATGTAAAGAAGCTCTTTCTAGCAATCTTAGAATAACAAAAGATTGCTGAAAATAATCAAACCTCTGGGGTGCAGTTTGCATATAGCTCCTTGGTGCCAGTTCATAGTTCCTTTTGCTACATTAGAATTGTAACTTATAGGGCAGCACTACTGCAACATATGGGAATACTCGTGGTCGGAGATAGGGCTGTAATTGCGGATGCCTCAAGCCCCACTAAATACGAGATGCTGCTTGGGGATAAAGCACGGCAAAGTTTAGTCAAAATTTTGGATCCTAGTTACTACAAAAAGACCAAATTTAAAATAGCTCAATCAGCTTATTTGATTTGGAGGAAGATACGACTCAGACTCAGGGTAACAAACATTAATGCATACACCCCCTTCTCGGCGTGTGGTCTTTTACCAACTATATTCCAGGATAAAATAACATTTAGGTGGGGCAATACAGGTATCAAGGTTTTAGGGTATGTATGTGTTGATGGCCAAATCGCCTCATTTATGTTTCTCCAAGAAAAGTTTGGTCTCTCCAGGAGTGATTTTTTTAAGATTCGGAGCTTCTTAGGTACAAGAGTGCAAGGGGCGAACGCTAACCTGAGAGAAATTGGCTTGATAGAATTGATGCGGAAACGATCACGTATAGGGAAAATATATCAGTCATTACTGGCTGTGTTCCCGGATGATCTAATAGTCCAAAATGCTAGTTGGAAGAGAAAGTTAGGAAAAGAAGGGAAAATCTGGAAGTATCGTTGGAACTAGTTAATCAGGTGCTAATATCTGGTAGCCTGAAGACTCAGCACTTTGTGTCAGTTTTTGACTTGTACTACACCCCTGCAAAGACGTCTAAATGGGCTGGTTCACGAGGTAGCTCATGCATTAGATGTGGGTTATGGGCTGCAGATACCACACACATGTTTTATACCTGTCCCGGCTTAGCACACTTTTTAAGTGATATGGAATTTTTTCTGAACTCTATTCTTGATACTTCCATAACAATCACATCAAATCTGATTATTCTGGGGGTAGAACGGAATGAGGAGGGATATTCCCGTAGAAGGTCTGAGATTGGTTTTTTATTTGTTGCTATGGCAGTTTTAAGGCTATGTATAACATCTCAGTGGATTAGCTCAGACGCTCCAAAGTTTATCAACTGGCGGTCCAGGATATTAGCACTATATAATATCTAAGTTTCTGTTTACAGAATGCGAGGGCGAAGGAGGCGAGATTGGGGTAAAAAAAAAAAAGTGGTCTCCTATCACTAGGTGGCTAGAAAAGACTGTTTAGTATGTCAAGATATCCCTCATCATTCACCATCTTTGTTTCTATCCTACAACATTTCTCCCCTCTGGCCTTACTTTCTGGGACGACAAGACAACGTGAATGCTGTATATAATTAGTACCAATTGAATATGTAGTTGTCCCTATCTTCTTCTGTGTGCTATTTCGCCCTTTTATTCTTTCTTTCCTTTTGCTCTTAGATATATAAGAATGGGCTGCCATGTTTGATGTCTAAACAATGAATTGTTAAGATAATACTATATGGTAAAGTTTAAAGTACATATTGGATTTGCTTATGAAGATGTATTCACTGTGACAAATTAATATATGAAATCTTATGGGAAAAAAAAAAATCAATAAATATTTTTAAAAATAAATAAAAAATAAAAAGTATTGTAACTTATGAAATGCAAGCAACAAAAGGATATCTGTGACAAAAGCAGTAACCCGCTGAGCTATATCAATAAAAAGCAAATCTGTGTTGTGCTTTGCAGCAGGCACATTAGCCCTATATACTAGTTTATGACGAGTCACAACTGTGACTAAGCAAAACAGAGGGGAGTCTGAGCTCGCAAGATGGGAGAACATGGGGGCCAGCTAAGGAGGTGTGGTCGGGAGCTCCCAACTTCTCTAGCCGTTTGACGATGTAATTGCAGCAATCACACTTTGACACCACAATAGTGTCTATGGGAACTTTTCTTCATCCTTTGAGGGAGAAATCTCTCCAACAACCTATCTGGTCTCTTTCGATGAAGCTACATGTTGGAGGACTGGGTAATGCGGCAGTCCTGGAAAAAGCACAGCGAGCCGTTGGAGCCCTGCTGGGACGGTGTGGGCGGAAGCAGCGGCGCGCGTACAGCGGAGCCGGAGGGCCACAGTTAGGCCTTTTTTCCGGGGCATAGCAGAAAACACTGGAGCAGGTTTGGACTCCTGCTTGCTGCAGGAGAGTGGTGCCAGGGAGGTGCAGGAGAAGCTGAGGAGCATGGCGGAAGCGCACATGACTCCGGGAAGTGCTTGAGGAGAAGGTAGGAAGAAAGCACAAGCCCCTGCAGCCTCAGGTAAGGGAGCTGACCCCAAATTATTGTCAATAGGGAAGAAAAACAAAGCCTTGGAAACAGTTGCAGGAATCCATACAGAAGCACGGGATAAGCTATTGTTTGAGGAATAGAAATTTGGGGACCCATATTACCTCAGTTCCAAACAACAGCCCAGTGTTGGTGCTCACAACACAATCACAAGGGGGGGCAGGTTAAGTGCCCCGCACTGCCACCAGTTTTGTCATCTAGAGGAGGGAACACAGGAACTAAACTAAAAATCACTCCCTCACTGCGATCCTTTTTCAAAGGTCAGGCTAAACAACCATTGACGGACACCTTTGGGAGTGACAAAACTAAGCCTAAAGATACAACAGAAATGTCGATGGAGGGGGAAAGCATGCCAGGGGAGGGGATCACAATAACAAATTTCAAATTCTAACAATAGAAGACCCTGAGGAAATGTCACCCGCCAGGCCACAGAGGGAGTAAAATCAATGCCAAAGTCCATGTGATCCTTGAGCTGCAGTTTCGGGGGAGTTACAAAACATCATGGGGGCAGCTGCACATACTGGGGTGGAAAAGTTAATAGAATCTCTCATCTCGGAGAGGAGACTGATCTTTGCAACCTCAGAGAAAAATCAGGGCAAGATCCAAAGGACATGTGAAGCTCTAGAAGAGACAATGAATACTAGAAGCCTCACTGGAGGACCTAGGCAGAGAAGTAGATGTGAACCTTGTAGAAATACAGGCTATGAAGGCGAACGAGAAGGATCTTAGGGACAAGATTGAAACTACAGAAAACAATGCGAGAAGAAATAACCCAAGGTTGTTGAATATTCCAGAGGAAATGGAAGGGGAGAATGTCAAGAGCTTTGTGGTGGGCCTTCTAAATGAGTTTATTCATGGGATGGAGTCTGCGCTGTTGGAAGAAGACATTCAGAGGGTTCACCAGGACCCGTTCAGAAAAGCAGGGATTAGATAGAACCTGTGAAGAATCCTAATCAACTTTAAGAGCTATACTTTAAAAGAGAGGATTCTGAATGAAGCAATTAAAGCTGGTACATATAATAAAGGGGATTGGTCATTCAGGATTCGCTCCGATATTTCAAATGCCACTCAAGATAGACCATGGGAACTAGGGCAACATATTAAAGAGCTAAGAACCCTGGGGGCAACAGCACAGATGCGCTTCCAAGCTTCTTTGAGGATCATGTGAAGAAACCAGATGCACAATATAAGAGAACCAAAGGACGTGGAGTCACTCATGAATCGCAACAAAACAAGTAATACCGTAGGCTAGTGTAAAGGGATCTCGAAAGGCAAACATGCTTCACCCAGATAAGGTAGGGAGGGTTCTCCAGGTGGGGTTGCACACAACATTTTGATATATTCACATGGGTTATGGAAGCGTATAGGGAGAATAAGCGAAGGAAGAAAAAAATGTGGAAAAAGTGAAAAACAGATGTGGGAAGGGTCAGGGAGTGATCAGGCTCAACCAAAACAAGCTGGATGTAAGTTATTATCTTATCTTGGAATGTGAACGGTCTCAGGGTCAGGTGTAGGAGGCAGAAGATAATGGAATACTGAAGAATGGTTGACAGTGAAATTATAGTTCAGGAGACACATTTATTAATGTTAGAGTGGGGGAGATAATGAAAAAGCAAAAGTGGGTAGATGCTTATGTTTGCACTAATGAGGCCAGCTGTGATAAAGGGGTTGCCATCTTATTTAAGAAATCTGTTAAAGCTTCAGTAGAAGAAGCTTATACAGATCCTAAAGGGAGATGGATCGTGGTAAATAAAAATGTTATGGAAAAATGTATGTAATCGCAGGCTATTATGGCCCCAGCGTGGACGTTCCTGCCCCCTTGCAGTCTTTCTATAGTCAACTACTAGATTATACAGCACCTATTATCCTGGCAGGTGATTTCAATTTGCTATTGGATCCTAAGGATTATAGGTGGCCTAGTAGGAAAACTTCTATAGAGCCAAATTTACCTAGAATGAGGGCGTAGTTGAAACGCTGCATGGAAGATTTTGGGCTGCTGGATGTTTGGAGAGTAAAAAAGGCAATGGAGCATACGTTTACATTTAGGAAACAAATATGGGCATGCCTCCACGATAGATTATTTCTTGGTTGAAAGGGGAGAATGCCAAAAGGTTAGAATAGTGGAACATCAACTGGCTCATTTGTGGGATCACCTAGCAGTTCGTTTGGAACTAATATATAAGGCAGGCGACTCCCCGAGGTGGACTCTGGATAGAACTTTGCTCTTGGATATGTTGAAAGTGGGAACTAATGAATATTTCTGTTTAAATAAAATGGATACCTCTATTCAAATGATATGGGATGCATATAAGGCAGTCATCAGTGGGAGGCTGATTAGCATAGCAGCCTTTAAGAACAGAATTACTAGGAGTAAATTAAAGTTATTAGAGAACAGATTACAACAGCTGGATAGGTTGGGAGAACAAACACACGGTATACAGGATGAGGGCAAGACTGATGCAGAAATAAAAGAGAAAAAAGAAGAGCAGACTAATATCCTGGGAACAATAGTCAGTAAGAGATGGGAGGCGAGTACATTTTTGCACTAGGAGTACGGAGAGGGATGTGGCAAACAGTTATCTTGGAAACTCAAAATATAACAAAGTCAGAACAAGATTCCAGCAATTCGGGTGGCGGGCCAGAGAATTCCTAGTACAGACAATAGAGAGATTGAGAGTGCTTTCGTCAATTTCTTTTAGAATCTGTATAAAGAGGATATAGCTGCAACAAAAGGCCAAATTGACTTATTTTGAGTGCATGGTAACTCCTACACTCGAACAAACAAAAGAAGGGTCTAAATTCGGAAATAACAATTGAGGAGGTCATGAGAGCGATAGGGAAATTAAAGAGGGAAAGCAGCTGGTCAAGACGCATTACCAAGTGAGATTTACAGGTCTCTAAAAGAGGAGGTTGCCCGTTTTTAACAAATGTATTTAATTCAGTCTTTTTAAGAGGGCTTGATTTGCCGAAGTTATGAGAGGAGCATGGGCGTCCGCAGGGGGGGGCAAGGAGGGGCGCTTGCCCCCCCCTGGAGTGCCCCTCTTTGCCCCCCCCCCCTGCAGACGCCCTTGCTTTTACAGACGCTGTTTGTCTGTAATTCTGGGCCCTGCAGGGAGCAGAGCTGTTCCCTGCCAGAGGCCTAGCACTCCTCCTCGCAACCCCTCCCGCCCATTGTCATTCTGTCTGTGGCTCATTATCACATACAGAATGACAATGGCCAATCTGGGCTGCTAAGGCATACTTCCCACCCTGGAACCTCTATAGCCCTTAGCTTAAAACAGAGGTATTCAACCGGTGGGGCGCGCCCCCCTGGGAGTCCATGGCTGCATTCCCAGGGGGGCGCGAATGCGTCTTCAACTAGTTGTTATTTTTCACAGTGTGTGGAGCGCTTTGCTTGGGAGAACCTGATTTCAAGTTAGCATGACAGAGTGTCCCCCCCCTATAAACGTAATGGCAGTGTGTGTGTCCTTCAGTGCGCCCCCCAGTCAGGGGAGCCACAGCATTAAACAGTCCTAGAGTTGAGTGACACTTGGAGGCACCATCCCTCTGTGTGCAAAATTGCCATCAGCCACTAAAGAACCCACCCTTGCAAGGCCGCTCGTAAACGAAGCTGCCTTGCTAACAACCTGCTCTAGGTCTGTGTGTGGCCGATCCAGCCGATCGTTTGGAGGCTTGAAGGCTCGCACTCCTGCACCACAATACTGGTGTTTGAGCGCCGAAATTCGGGCCATGAAGGAGAAGCAGCGCTATCTCCACTCCCGTCCTGCAACCTCGGAAGGCTGCATTACAATACCTCAGTCGAGCACCAGAGTCCCTGAGAAACACTGCCAATCTCATCTCCAAGGTACCGGGAGTGGTATGGGCCCAGAGGGTGATGGTGGCACGTTCAATACAGCTGAAGCCCTTGATTTTATGAGACGCAACACGAGCGGTCTTCACTGTATTGTGCAGCGCCTCGTGTTCTGTGCTCTGTTCACCTGGATTGGGATTGGAAAGGTGAGCAGTAGGGGATGTGAAAGAACAGTAGTGTGCACTGTCCGCGGGGTTTCCCACCCTTCACACCACCAACTATGAAAGATAGATCAGTAAAAGGATGGATTGATGAGTGAAAGGGTGGATGATGGGCGAGTGAATGGGTGGATGGATGAGAGAAATGATGGATGTATTGATGAATTAATAAGTGAAAGGGTAAATGGTTGGATGGATGAGAGTGAATGGATGAATTGGTGGAAGAGTGGATGGATGAGTGAAAGGATGGATGAGTGAAAGGATGGATGAGTGAAAGGATGGATGAGTGTGAAAGGGTGGATGGATGATGGATGGATTGGGTGAAAGGGTAGATGGATGAGTGAAATGATGGATGGACAAATAGACGTTGGATAGGTTTGCAAATGGTTGAAAAGGTTTGGATATGGATGGGAACACAGTTGGAAGAACAGAATGAATGGTGAAAGACTGAATGGTAGATGAAAACACTAATAGATAACAGAAAGTACATTTGAAATGGTAGCTGTCAGGGGTTTGATGGAAGGATGAATGACTAGATCCCTGGACAATATACCTCTTCTGGGGAGGGTTATGATGACTTACTTTGCTTTCTTGGTGCCATAAGAGCTTTAGTTCAAAGTGGGAGGTATTTCAATGTTCTGGCTACTCCCTTGCCTATGTATTACTATTCTGTATTTGATACATCATACATACAACATTTTGAGTGACACCCAACTACTACTTGAATGTTACACTAGTAATTGTAAATGTTTGCATGCTTTGTTTTAGGTGTAAGGTTTTAGGGAGAGCCTCATAGTGCCATAAGCTGTGCTTGAGATGTATATTGTGTTTGTAACAATAGGCAAGGTGTCAAAAATAAACTATGTAATAGTGTATTGACAGCGCCTTCTTTAAGAAAGCTGCAGGGAAAAGCACCATTGTGACTTCCGTCAGCTAGTGCAACTCTCTGCGAAGCCCCCATAAGCAAAGTCAGATTCCATATTTTAAGTTCCACTTGCTGAAACACCCATAATGCGTTCCCTACAGTGGGGTCATCACAGAAATCCTCCCTTTAGTTCACCTCTGCTTGCCGCTTTTACATCTCACAATGGCACTCCGATATGAGATGCTGGTAACAAAGTCTATCCGAGCAGATCTTCCTGAGCACTTCTCGCACCATACATGTCTGCTCAAGACCATGAGTTGTAAACAAAACATCAGACTGGCTAACCCAGTGCAGTAACCACATAAATAGATTATTATCATATGAAATACCACAAAATGACCTGCACAGTTGCTCAAAGCTGTGCGCATACCAAAAAACCGTGAAGTGCACGATTGCCTCAACTTGATATAAACGTATTTTGACTTGTATTTAAGTGGTTGTCTATTTACTTACTTTTATACTATCGCGCAACTTCCTCTGATGTTTCTGTAAAACGTACCTTTTGTCCTGAATTTTCGTCCTGAATTTTGACCCTTTGTCCTGAATTTTTACACTTACCATCCTGAATTTGCAGCCAGGGAGTAATTTTAGGGTTCAGGGTGGGTTAGGGATTGGGGTGCCAGGGGGTAATTTTAGGGTTCCGGGTGGGTATGGGTTTTGGGGTGCCAGGGGGTAATTTTAGGGTTCCAGGCGGGTATGGGTGTTGGTGTGCCAGGGGGTAATTTTAGGGTGCAGTGTGGGTATGGGTTTTGGGGTGCCAGGGGGGTAATTTTAGGGTTCAGGGCGGGTATGGGTTTTGAGGGGCAGGGGTAATTTTAAGGTTCAGGGTGGGTATGGGTTTTGGGGTGCCAGGGGGATAATGTTAGGGTTCCTGGGGGGTATGGGTGTTGGTGTGCCGGAGGTAATTTTAGGGTTCAGAGTGGGTATGGGTTTTGGGGTACCAGGGGTGTAATTTTATAGTTCAGGGTGGGTATGGGTTTTGGGATACAAGGGGGGGGACATTTTAGGGTTCAGGGCAGGTATGGGTTTTGGAGTGCCAGGGGGGGGTAATTTTAGGGTTCAGGGTGGGTATGGGTTTTGGGGTGCAAGGGGGGACATTTTAGGGTTCAGGGCGGGTATGGGTTTTGGGGTGCCAGGGGGACAATTTTAGGGGTGAGGGCGGGTATGGGTTATGGGTTTTGGGGTGCCAGGGGGACAAGTTTAGGGATCAGGGAATGTATGAGTTTTAAGAGGCCAGGGGGTAATTTTAGGGTTCATGTGTGCTCTAATTGTTGTCCAGTTTCAAATGCAGAATTCACTACTTTTTTTTCTCAGCTTGGCCTGAGCATTACCCGATCCTGATTGTCTGCCATTTTAGCCCCGCCCCTATTGATTAACATTAGCCACGCCCCTTCATTTGCCAGGTTAGCCCCCCCCTGGAAAAATTTCTGCGGATGCCCATGGAGAGGAGGCAACTTTTTGTCTTTTGCTGAAACCTGGGAAAGATCCAAAGTGTTGCGAGTCTTATAGACCCTTATCATTGATAAATATTTTGAATCCTGATCAGATCAATCTCGCGCCATCCGTTGTGCAGAGGGAAGCGTAATCCCCATTTTTCCCGTCCTCCAACACTGGGTTTCTCCTCCATTATAGGCAGAGACCCCCCAGTTTGATGATGTACTGCTGAGAAGGTAAAGTACGTTTGTGACCACTTTCCGCACACTCGGGGCTTTGAGAACACTTGCAATGTATTGTAAAAGTTTTTTTTATTTAAACTTTTTGCAGCGTTCAATACACAGAGTATAAAAATAAAGCAAGTTTGCGCAGGCTGACGAGTGTCAGTTTACCTTGGGGAGATGATGGCCGGGAGGTGCTCAGTGCGGTCATAAACTAAGCCCTGTGCAGATCGGGCATTGTTAGCCTGGGATAAGTGCAGCCCCCCCGTCAGGACTGTGCTGGGGGAAATGCACCCGAGCACAGGGCATCTTCTCACACTGAATTCCAAGCTGCGGTCTGCTGCCTCCGCGTCTAAGGGGGCCAATTGCAATGGTCTGCTCCCAGTGGCGTGGTACCTTGCTGAAAACTGAAAATTACAGTAGCAGAGGGGCCGGAGCGCTGTACACAAGCACCAGTTGCGTTACATGAGGACACATTCATTTTTGTTAGGCACCGGGAGATTAAGTGATTTGCCCAGAATCACAGGATGTTGTCCGTCCTTGCCGAGACTCGAACCCGGTTCCCCAGATTAGAGGTTGATCGCCCTAGCCGTTAGGCCAAGCCCTCTCCCCAGTGGCGTAGCTAGGGGGGTGCGATGGGGGCGGACCGCCCCAGGCGGCACTTTTTAGGAGGCGGCGGCCGCGCGGCACCGGTGGCCCGTTGCGACGGCCTTTATAATTTATTTGGGGACACTCACTGACACTGATGTCCCCAAATAAATTATAAAGGCCGCCGCAGCGGGCCACCGGTGCCGCACTGCGTGCGCGTGGCCCCATTTTTTTAAGTGCAGGGACGCAACTGCGGCCTGCAGCGCACGCACGCACCACCACCTAGCGTGTGGTTGTGCGCGCGCCGTGACCGAGGTGACGTCAGAGGGCCCTGAGATTCAGGGAACAGGGGAAAACATCAACAGAGAGAATGGATGACTGTCTCAGGGTCATCCGGGGAGCAGACTGTAGTTACGCGCTAACCTTGCATAAGACCGAGGGCCCTTGGGTATACGAGAGACTACTGGACTTCACCTGAGCGTCTATTAAAGGAAATAGAGGCACAGCACCCGGACTGAAAACAAAGCTCCTCTTTTAGTATGTACAAGCCTTCTGTGTCTCGCCGTAACAGGTCCCGATTATGAACAGTTTTTCTTGCCTCTTCGGTTTATTGTGGACATTCTGCTCGTCTGTGTTTTTACTGTACAGCCTGCCCCTTTACACCGCTGTCCTTATCCTTACATCAGAGGCGCAACTAGAGCCAAATTTCGGGGGGGGGGGGGGGGGGGGGGCTAAGCAAAAATTTCGGGGGGGGGCTGAATCTTTAAACAGTAGGCAGAGTGGCGCTGATTTCGGGGGTGGGGGGGCTGAATCTAGGCAGAGTGGAGCTGCAGGGGCTCTTAGAAGGGGTGAAACAACAGCGAGGCCTCATTAACATGCAAATGGTATTTTTAAAGACCTGTGAAGTGCTCGGGCGCGGCTTTGTGCCTGCCCGGGAAGCGGTCTCATCCCGGGCTGCCACACACGACGGGGGGTGGGGGGCTGAAGCCCTTTGAGTTCAATGGGTGTTGCGCGCCTGCTTTACATTGACGCACAGTTTCCCTGGGTCAATTTACACTGCTCTCCTGCTGCCAGAGGCCTAGCCATTATGCCATGGGCCCTAGTGTGAGAACGGAAATGGGCCCTTCAGGTCACTGGTCCCCACTGACCCTGCACGTGTACAGTATGTCCTCCACTCTCTTTACACTAATCTTCTGGTGTACACCCTGCTTTTGTCTCTACACTGCTATCCTGTTATATGCAGTCTACTTTGTGGCCCGCTTTACACTGCTGTGGCTTGTTTCCATTTAGACGGGTGCTCTGAGGTGTACAGTCTGCCCCTTACCAGCTTTCCGCTTCTGCTGTATTGTGTACAGTCTCTTGTGGCCTTTTTTTTTTACACCACCCGAAGGATTCAAGTATCTATGATCCCAGATGTGGCCTAACGCATAGAGCTGCCAACTTAATTGGAACAGAGGACTCAGGTTCAAGTCCCGGCGTTGGCTGAATATCCTGTGATTCTGGACAAAGCACTTAATTTCCCCGTACTTGGAAAAAACATAAATCTGGCGTTGTGTGGGATAATCTTGTGTTCACATGAAGTGCTATGATGCCTTTCAGCCAAGTTTGCATAATATGATATCTACAAAAGTGGGTAAAATGGGAGGTGATCACTGTGGGACATGTCCGAGTGCCCGGACTTTCCCTCTCCAGCCAGGACCTCTGTCAAGGCTTTCTAGCTCCCACTACTAGTCGCACCAACCAGGCGTCGTCTAAGTATGCAGACTGTTTCCTACCTTTTAGACAAAATGTTACTGCTAAGTAATCTTAGCAACCAACATATCCTTCCACTCAAGAAGGCACTCTCCATTCATATCAACTCTGGGCCCTTGTGCTCCATTTCTTTGTGAAAGTCTGATACACAAGGACCTAACCTGCTAATACTTTCTCTTCAGCCCTTCTAAAGCATCAATTTTCACCTTTTTTGCATTTCAATCTAGAAGCCTCATTTGTTTAATCACGGTGCACTGGCCGTGCTTCACATAGCCTTGCACCTGTCACTATATGCCGCACAATGCCTTGCAGCAGTGTGCGCCTAGTGCACTAGGGCACCTCTTTCTATTCCTTTACTTTGTGTGCCTCAAATGCCTTTCTTGCTTTAAGGAATGCAATAAATACTACATTTTACATCATGTATGCTCAGAGCGCCATTATCTGGGTCCACAAATAAGCATTACCTTAGTAGTGTTTTCCCTGCATAAACTCAACACAAAACATTTGTTGGGGGCGCCGACCAAGATTGTCGCACGGGGCGCCACCAACACTAAAGCTGGCCCTGTCTGGGGTACATATGCGGAAGGGGGGTGCACAGAGGTTATAAATGTTTTTTTTTTTATTTTTTTTTATTGGCATTTCAATAATATACAACTCAAACACAGAGGTTATAAATGTTATTTGCATTACTGGACCAATTACTCATCCTATCTCTTCCTCTTTTGCCCCCCACCCCTCCCCCTAGTTTCCCCCGTCCAGATCTTTCACTCACGGCTGCAAGGCTGCGGTGTATTGTGGAAAATCTCAGTCAGTCCTAACTTCATTTCAGGTCAATTGGTTGTTCGTAGGTTTTGGGACGCACGTACTGGGGGTGAGCAAAGTATATTTTACCCTGACAAAGTTTCAGATTTTTTCACCTCTGATTCTTTTTTGTGCATTGTTAGATTATGCACATTGTTTTGCAAGTTAATGTACCTAACCAAGCTAAGCCAAAAGTGCGACTAAATTCTCCCTCCAAGGGTACTTTGAGTACATTTTCTATGCACAGCGTCATTAAACAGAAGAAAGTATAGGTCCTCGATTTGTTGTGCCTGGACTTTTGGTGGTAATACCAAATGTGGTACATTTCACTACCACAGTGTGCAATATTTACCAGGTGCGCTTTTACCTACCTATCTTGAGGTTTGACAGTCAGAGTGAGTTACAACATATAGCATTGGCGTTGGTACACATATTTACTGAATATTTTTCTTTTTTTTTCCTATTTTCCTTTATTTTTGGGGATTTCTTGTTGCAAAAAGCCCAGAAACACAATTGATTATGTGGTAATTACTGCCAAGCTTGGGTTCTCAATTTAGGTGGAAACCTCCATTTAAGCTCGAATCAGGATTTACATGACAATCAGAATTGGGCCCTGTTTTCTGCAATTACATTTTGACAAAAGATTCAATCTCTGGAATGAGCCTTTAAGCAAAGGCATGCCTCCTGGGGATTGTGAAAATATTCTAAGTCAGTGGTGTTAATTGTGAAAATAAAGGCCTCTGTGGCTGCATCACTCAGAGACATTACCCAAAGAAACCTAACACGACTGGTGGCAATTCAATTTTGCTAAATGGATTTAGAAAACAACCAGGCTCATAATATATGCTAGGAGAAGGAAACAGGTCTGTTCATACTACAGTATATTATCATCATGGTTTTTGGATCCCAGTTGCACTTCCCTACATTGCAAGCCACACAAAAGGCCAAAAAATTGGCCCAAATCACAGCAAAAAAAGTTAGATCTTCACCTGCAGTAGTACCTCAAACAAGAGCAGATTTACCCCTTTTGGGAATTCAGAAACATTCTCAGTGTTATGACTTGAAAGTTGTGCCCGGCAAACGTTTCCAGGTATCCTACGGTGAACATCATGTTACATGCTTGCGGGGCTCCCATTTCCCAAATCATAATTCTACACAGTGTACAATTACGCACTGTGGAACTGCAGCCAGCATGTTGAAATTAGGCCTGGGCAGAATTATTAATTCCGCGAGCGGAATTAGAGGAATTTGGTCATTTCGAGTTAGTCTTGTAATGTGGAATTACTTATAAATTGCATCGCTCCACCGGTAGAATTAATCTGCAGTAATTTCTAAAGAGGGAGCAGTCCATCTAAGTTTAAAAATCACTACAGATGAAAGTTTAATCTGCAGTGTTTTAAAAAAAAAATAATTTAGAGGGACTGCTCCCTCTTGAGGCAATGTTTAGAAACCACTGCAGAGCATACCCCACAGCGCCCTTACATACTCTGCAGTAATTACTTTAGATTATGTAAGGGCAGCAAGGGGTATGCACTGCAAAGTGATATGCAGTGGTTTCTAAAGTCTAGTATGCCGTTACATACTCTGCAGTAATCACTGCAGAGTATGTATGGGCGGCGAGTGGTGTTTGGCCGCGCTATTTTGTTACCTCATAATGCATCCATTTTTGGATGCAAGGGTGCATCTTGCACTAAAAAATAGCACCAAATGTCCACTCTGCCCCGTCGTGAAATTTCATGGAATCTCACAGAATTTTTATGTAATCCCGCAGAATTCCTCAGAATCAAATTGTGCCAATTCCACCCATCCCTAGTCGGAGTTAACTTTGTGAATTGAGGTTGTAGGCTGCTAATGAAAAATACTTTAGGTTCTGTCATTATCCAGTGTAATTTTCTATCAAATGTTCCCTTTGCTCATGACAGGCCCAGGCAATCTGGAAGCAATTGTCACAGTAGGTAAACCTGGCAATCAGTGACCTCAAAAGATTTTTCTTTGTGTTTGTTTCAATAAGAATTTTTCATTGAACTTGGCACCCCTTTAATTTGTCACCTCAAGTGGCTGCTAGCTGTCTCTGTGGAAAGGCCATACGGAATTTGGGAGTCTTTAGAATAAAATTACCTTCTGGCCCTGAGAGGTATGTATGTGCAAATGTATTTGGTAACTGTATAGTGCAAATCTAACCAAAAGGCAGTGGAAAACTCTGAAGGCTAAAAATAAAAATACAATCAGCAAGTGATTGGAGAGGTAGCGGGGTTCTGGGTGCAGAAGTGCACTGTCACTCTATTGTGATGTAATGTTCTTGAAAGAGGATTGTGTTAGACGATTTCCTAAACTAGAGCATGAGTGGGTCATTCCTGATGGAAATGGCGATGTTCAAAATCATGGATACATAGATGAAGGCTTGTTGCCTTGTTGTCTTGTTTTTCATACTCCTTTGCATCCATTTTGATGGTGGCTGACTGAGTATGTGCATAGAGCCAGCAGAGATGGCGAACTATGCAAGGGTGCTGGCTACCACAGCTTTGTAAATGATGCAGATGGTTTTGAAGATGGTGCAGGCTGACAATGGAGTTCCATCAGGATGAGGGAGTGATGTGTACAGAATTCAGGCCCTGGATGAGGCATTATGCTGCATGTAGGATGCCCTTAAAGGGGTGCAGTTGGCAGTCTGGGAGGCCACGGAGCAGGGCATTGGTACCATCCTGGTGCAAGAATGTGAGATCTCGAACAGCAGTTCCAGGTTGAATCCAAGTGGCTTGGAGATGGGTAGAATTTGGGATTTGAAGCCATCAAGGTTCATATCACTGAGCAAGATTTTCGCTGCTTGTTTCTTGCTGTTCTTGGCAAATAAAAGGAATTCAGTCTTGGTGGGTTGAGCATGAGGCAAGGTTTGAACATCCAAAAATGAAGCCAGTTAATTTGGGGGACCATGATATTTGGTCATTTAATGTCAGCTGTAGATGATGGATCCCCGAACAGTGTCATGTATGTGCATGTTTGCATTGTGCTGAGGGGATTACCAGGTATTCGTTCACGCAGCTCTCTGATGGATGTCACATGCTGTTTTTCTGAGTCCCCAGATAGATCATGCAGTCTGTGTTCTCTCCTTTGTACTGCCAGTCACCGGTGTATTCAACTGTGTAGCCTTGGACCGTGTCATGTATGTGCATGTAACTTGCATGATCGAGGTAACTATTAGCGGCGATACTGCGTGTCTCTCGGACCTCTTTCAAGTGCTCACCATCCTTTTTCTCAGCCATCCCCTCCCCACAGGGGCGGCAATCTGAGGGATAGCCCCGGGCGCCACAAGCACTAGCTACGCCTCTGCCTCTCCCCGAGGCTGTGCTTTTTGAATATTCAAAAGGACGCACAGCAGAGTATATTTGAGATCGCTCGCAGCACAGCGGCCAAATTTACTGGCAGCAAGCTCACTGCTTAAATGCAGCTCATTGTTGACCACTCCTCCAACGAGGTGCTCACGGCGCTATAAATGCGTGACTAATGCCTTATAGTGCAATGATGCAGACACCACACAAAAATGTGTTGGTCTAACCCCTGATGCGTGGTACTTGGCAGGACTGCATTGTACATGTAAGTGCAAAGGTAACAATCATGTAGAACTTCTTACAGAAGTGGGGTGGTGGAAAAGGACAAGTTTCAGTAGTGTATAAAAAGTAACGCTGATGGCTGCGAATCATAGGTTTAGCCGCAAGTCAAAGTAGGGGCCTGTGTTTGACCTCATGGTCACAGGTTAAAATCCCGGTTGGTCCATTCAGCCTTTCACCCTTCTGATGTCGACAAATTAAGTACCATTGAGTTGGGTAACAAACAGGTGTTATTCAGCGCCAAGATGCCCATGGGTGAGCGTATGCTTTACAAATACAGGTTATACTATGTTATTTTCCAGCTAAACTGTAGTGGTACCAACCAGACTAGCAAAAGGTAGCCACCAAGAACTGGGATTACCTTTTTGAAAGCATGGATTCTAGTAATCAGTTGAACTGCGATTCTTTTAACTCTTGCAATGTACTTTCCACATCCTGATTTTAGGTTTGCGACTGTCAGGACACTTAAATCTATGTAGCCAACACTTATTTTTAATGGATTAATATAGCTCTCAAGCAACAAAAGGCATTACTGTGCGTTACAGTAAACAGAGGGTCCAATACAGATAGCTGCCAAGGTTTCAGATTGTAATGTGTGACATTTTCACAATTTTAGTGTAATTAGGAGTGACATTTCAATGACTATGAGTGACACTTTCTTGTGAGCAAAATCAAGAAGTGAAGATGAGGTAAACTTATAAATATCGTAAGTTACACCCATTTGAGCAACAAGAAACTTTAATGTCTTAAAATTGCTGCAAAGCACCAGAAATAGAAGGGCAGTACCCAGAGACAGACTGTATGGCTGCAGTCCTCAGTAACAGAGGGCAGGCAACAGGCACTGCAGCTGCCAAGCCTTTTGCGTGTTGAATGAAAATGATGCCACTTCGGTTTGGGCCATACAAACATACCTCTGTGCTGGAAGTTTGAGCTCTTCCGCATCTGCTTTTAGTGTGTCTGCCCAAAGCCTGATAAATTCACCATGTGGCCCAAGACACTTGTCTGCAGAAGTGCCAACGCTTCCTCAAATGGAGTGGAGAATGGGGGCACTAGCTTGGGACCTGCAGCAGTTTTGACCTTGCAAAAACAACAGTTGATGGACAGAATGCAGAACAATGTCATACATTCACCCCAGTACAGAGATCTGGGCCTAAATCCATCGTTTTTTGCTCACCATGCCATTCCAGTTTGAATCCAGCCATATGCAAATCAGTCTTGACCCTGATCCTCATGGGAACAGTCCAGCCCGAACTGCCAAGCCAGGTCCTCCCTGGACTGGAAACAGAAACAAGCATCCGGGACTGTTCCCATGAGGCACAGGGTAAAGACTTATTTGCATATGGCCAGGTCTAAACTGGGGTGGCATGGTGAGCAAAAGAATGATGGATTTAACCCAGATCTCTTGACTGGGGGTGAATGTTTTGATTTGTTCTGCATTCCGTCCATCAATTTTGTGCCTTTTGCAGTTTTGACTATCGCAAGGGGCTAGAGACACTTAAGGACACTGAGGTCCAGAGGTTTGGGGGCATGGGGCAACCATGAGCCTGCAGTCCAGAACATGCACACGGATCAAAAGGAAGGTTAATGGGTTCCAAGGTGGAAGAGTTACGGCAACAAAGACAAATGTGCAATCCATGTAATTCAGAGTCTTTGGACTTGTGTTTAAGGTTATGGATAGGATGACATCAACTAGCCTACGACTCTGAGCTGGCAGTTACTTCCTGGTCCAGGGTTGCTAGTTGGATATTGATTTAGTACACGCAACCACAGCAGTAACCCAGGGTCATTTTTCATTTAACCTCTCAGAACATTAACTCGATTAGCCACTTATAGAACCTTCCTACACTTGGCATGAGGCAGCAGTTTTAGCTTCTGAGAAGAGTCAGGATAATCCATTAAGAAAAATTAGGTAAAGGCAGAACCTCATTATCAGGACCTGGGGCTTTATGCCACAACAGCAGCTCAGAGTGCATTTCAGCATTAGGCCTGTGGCACATCCCCAAGTATCCCATGAGATTGCAGATACAAATTATTGCACATCCAGAAATCGCAACTACCCAAGGATCGGAAGGCAATGCCCGAGAAGAAAGAGTGCCCTGATCATAGTACCCGTTAAAATAGAACTACTCGATTGACAATGTTCCATTCTCCAAACTCCAGAAAGTTTGCTCTTGCTATACAAGCAATGTCCTGGTGCTTTGTCTACAGCTCGGGACACCTCACATGTCCAGAGGTTGGTATGAACAGGATCTGTACTAGAATAGATATCTTCATTTTCCAGCACAACTACAGGGGTTACCCGCACACTAATTTTCTAGAGTTTGTTCGCACAATATTCCGAGTAATCTAAAGCATTCTAGATTAAGGTTTGATATGGGTGAAAATCATCCCTACAGATGCCTTAATAAATTATGTACTTTTTTTAGGTCGAGCATTCGAGACCTCTTGTATATACTTATATACTTTAGTATATACTTATATGTGTATGTACTTTGTGGGCTATGGAGATCAGCCCTAGGACTTTTCTGCTTTTGCTTAGGGACTCTTCTTTTCCTGTTCAACTGCCTCTATTTAACTGCCTCGATAGAAAACGACCAGCAGAGATCAGTAAAATAGCAGAATCACTTTAGCATTCTCTAGATTCCAGTCCATAGAAATGGTCTTCCACGAGCACCTGTAGACAATAATATTTTTTTCAAATCTTGTATTTTCAGTGATATGACCGCCGAAGGCCCTAATCTTATATTAAAAACAGAGCTTTAGACTTTACCATTTCAACAGAAAGGCAATTTCTCTCTCCATGTGTTCCCATACCTGGCGTGTCACGCAGTTTGGTGATTACCTTCCCTCTATGTTAAAGAACAGTAGATGTTTCAGCACCCAGCTGCATAGCTAAATGCATATAAGGTCCCAAAGGCGAGACCGTTTGCATTGCAAATGCTTGCTATTTTAATGTGGATCAGTCACCCGTAAAGAATATATTTCCTAACCAGGTTTGGACTGGGCTCAACTATTTTAGACAAAGAAGACCATTTGCACCATGCCTAGCCCAATCAACAAATTGTACTTTCACAGTAAAATGAGGACATCTAGTTGTTTGTGATCAGTGAACCAGAGACGCATTTCTCAGTGCATTGAATTAAAACTATGGGTTTTGTTTTGATTGTTTTTTTCTGGAATGTGCTGGTCAATTGGAAAGGCTTGACTGAATTCAGATAGAGGCAATGTGTGACAGTGTGTCACGACTTTCACGCGTCAACTCCTATTGTTCTAGACAGGTTTTCTTCATCAAAACCAAACTATAATACTAGGAGAATTTTGAATTTGGAGGATAAAGTATGTAAGCATGAAAGGATCTGCACACGGCAGATACAATTCAGATATTCACTATCTTCTAATAAAGCGATCCGAGTTCCTAAATGCCTCGTGTGTTACGAGCTATCGACGAGAGACTTGGCCACTCGTCTGCATAAATGTATGCCGGAGTTTACTGCAGAACATGGCAGAGGGTGATTTACCAGTCTAAGATGCGAGATTGAGTTTTTATGAGTACCCCAAGAGGCAAGCGCAGCTTCAGCTTTCCTTCACGGAATCCGACTGCAGGGTGGACATAAAACACACATAAATCACCAGTATGGATCCCTGCTCTCAAATACTCAAGAGTTAATAGAGCCAGAAGTGCTTCTGGGGCTGCCTGACAGGCAGTAAAAGGTATATAAAATGGCGCTGCATCTTCAGCAGACAGGCAGTGCACGTCAGATGCCCGTGCATTCCACTTTAACGCAGAGCAGAGAACCCCCTTCGGTTGCAAAAGGCATGATGCAAGCTAAATTTTACTATGATGGATTCAACTTTTTGAAACATAACACTTGTCACTCTCCACAGAAGCATTTCAAATCCTGCAGCAGCTCTAATTTATCGAGAGCCGTTTGAAGATTCGATGCGGTCAATCCCATTACGCCTTAAACGGCTGTGTGGACAGATTGACGCAGAGTATAGAAGAGGCTTGCAATCCTGTTTTTACTGCGTTAGCCTGCCCCTCAGAAAGTTTACCCAAGCCGACAACCTTTACATCCCATTTTTATCCCCTCACCCATCCTCAAATCTCTCCCAGACCATTCTCGATGCTGGCCTGGTCTAACCGCGTCAGGCCGGTTGCATCTGAATAGCTTTTTGCTAATGACCCAGAACTGGTCCATGATGTGGG
Source organism: Triturus cristatus (assembly GCF_964204655.1). Classification (NCBI taxonomy): domain Eukaryota; kingdom Metazoa; phylum Chordata; class Amphibia; order Caudata; family Salamandridae; genus Triturus; species Triturus cristatus. The sequence continues at coordinate 1,366,774,792 of NC_140591.1, forward strand.
AGAACATAATGAGCTCCAGTGGTAATTATTGAATGAAACAATGCTATGAAAATCAGGGGGCATACGACTGAGTCTGCACATGCATCAAACACCAACGCAACCCTAATCCCCTCTGTGGGCGGTGTATTTCTTAAATCTGATGCATGTGGGAAACTATTGTGAATATTAAAATACAGCTTAAAATGTAAATGGGTTTTTGCCAATGGGTGCGACTCAAAGGTACTTGCACATCTAAGTTGAACTTGGTTGCACAAATTCCTCCAGGTGCGAGTCTAAAGTTATGCACGATTTTCATAAGATGTGAATTTACACTTGAAAGGTTTACTCATACTTACTGATACACAAGAATGGTGTAACGTTTAGTGTTTTAGATGGGAGAAAGAAAGCGTGAGTACCTAATCTAAATGGAGGGTGGGCAATTATGTGGCAGGCTGAGAAAAATTTAAGGAAGGGGCTAAAACGTGCGGCATTTATTGGAACTTTTACATTTTCTCCATGTTAAATGATAATACAATAACGTTTCTCGTGATTGTGCATCTCTTGATTTTGGACACACATAAGCTCCAATTAAATTTTTTTAGGGCCGCTGGGGGTCCCCCATGCTGCCAGGCTGAGTGCAATCAATACTCCGTGGAACAGAGTAATGCAGCGCGCATGTGGAGATTAAATTCAACAAAATCGGTTGTTGCAAATGGGATGTGATACTTCCCCACTTAGTTTTCGGACCTGAAATGGTCCTGGTGGTCTCCTCGCCGAATGTGGTTTATGTTCAATGCGGAGTGAACGCCTTCTAGTAAATGCTAGCAGCTAATGATCAGTTGCTCTTCGTGCTAGTGGCTGGAACTTTTCACAGGCGCCCTCCCCAGCACAGCGAGGTGGCAATGCAGTGGCTTCGGGGTAATAGTGGCGGGGGGGAAGCTTTCTGCTCCAACATTTCAGGGTTTATCTTTCGGTTTCTCCTTTTTTAGTTTAGAACAATCTATGGGTGAAATTTTTAATTAGTGTTACATCCCTTCTGCCTCGGGCTATACCATTTGTTAAATGCCGTCTCCCCAGTTATAGGCCCTCGACTGCGGTTCTGGCCTCTAATTGGAGTGCAGGGCCTTTAACAACCAGTATAGCCCTCGGTAGCAGGCTATTGTAAAACTAACATATTCAACCTTATAATACCATTAGTCTTTTGACAGGCACATTGTAATAGTATTCAATGAGGTCTGGGACTTTAAGCGCAGCTTTTCATTTTACCATGGAGTGAAAATGAGCACGTGAACAGTTATGACTTTCACATTCATCATACAGTGTTTGACAGCACAGTTATGGAAGAATTAGCCATCTATTGAATGCTACACCCACAACTTGAATGGTGGCAACTTGTGGAAGCAAAACTAATACTGTGACCAGTGTGTGGAGAGACTGCGGCCTAATTAAAAAAGGAACACCTGCCTTTATGAGGGCCCCACCATAACTCCATGTTGATTCCGAGGAGTCAAAACATAATGGGAATGTTCCTTCAGGATTGAACCTTTATGTCTATATCTCGAGGACTGTGCAAGGACTGCTGAAATTATGCTTTTAGCATCGCTTTAATGGTAAACCCCGGGGCTGGCAGTTGCATAGCGACTACTACCACAGAACCCTAACCTTTAGCTAATCTTCCTGCACAAGCTGGGGCTGCCTTATGCAAATAGGCAGCTCCAGGCAATTCATTAATGCACAGGAGCCTGGCCTAGAGCCATTTTCCACATAACTAAACACACAACTTAAGTGCATCATTTAATCATGTGCGTTTGTTTAAATTGAGTAGAAAATAACATAAAAGGGTGATGATGGTGGTTCTGGGGTACGGAGGAAGAGAAAGCTTTCTCTAATGTATTCTTTCCACGCACTGCACGTGCCTCCGCGTGGCCTTGCGTGGGCTGTGCACGTCACCGCACTGCGGCTGCACCCAGTTTATGAAATGTCACATGACCTGAGGGAATCAAGGCTTTAAGCGTCTGTGGAGGATAAAGAAAATCGTTTTGGGTGCGGCCGCTTTCAGCGCAGCATCAGAGCTGACTCACGAGGCAATGTCCAGGCAGGCGCCCCTTCCAACCTCCAGGCGTACAGGCCTCTCAAATGTGCAAGAAGAAAAACACATTTTACAATCTTCAACACCCACATTTCACTACATTCTCTAAAAGAGTGCCACATGGGGCGTCTTATGACTAGTCACTCGCTCATTAACGTGAAGGGCAAACAAAAGGCAATTTGCCAAGTCTTTTGAGCACAGCAGGCGGCTTTCACGGTGCGCTGGCTTTAATGGAGCAACAACCCTCATCTTGTTTTCAGACCACACTGGAATGCTGCATGTATATTATCTACGAAGCCATATCGAATTTATGCATAATAAATACTACACCAAAAATGTTGTGTCGCTTCGTTTTACTGTATGTGCTTCTATACGTTTGCCGCCATTGTCTGGAAAGACTGCAGTGGCAGGATAAACAAGCATTGGCCATACAATAGGTCTCACATTTACGAGACTGAGCTATTGGCACTGTAAATGTCTATAGCTTAAATTTTCACAAATGCAACACATATTGAATTGCAAATATTGTTCGTTTCCTTAGCGCCCCATGCCGCGCTTGCACTTAATAGAGGCCACGCCACTTTCTTTAGACGAGCCACGTCTAAAAAAAGGGGGCGTGGCCTCTATTAAGTGGGGTGCTTGTAAACAATCCACACAAAAAATATTTTTAAAGCAGTAGGTGTCGTTTCTGTGAACCTGTGCTAGTATTCATATCATCTTCTATATTATCCTTTTAATATTTTAAGGGATATTATATATCGTTATTGTTCTATATTACACCTTCATGTATTTATGTATTAACAAATAACTGCATATATGAAGTATTGTTTTTATGATCATAATAATCTTTCCAATAAACCTTTTCTTGAACTTAAAAAAAAAAGCAATAGGTGTCGTATTTGCGAGAATTTAGGCTATTGTCATTTACAATAGCTCAAACTATCCTATGACCGATGGCATTCCAAAGAAGTGGATGCCATTGTCCAGGCTGTTTGGAAAGTGAAAGCGCGCATGGTGTTCTGAATGCTTGTAAAGTGTAAGTGTGCATGGCGCGCTGAATGTAGCTGCAAAGCAGATCGTGCCTGCAGTAAGACAAACCTCACTAAAGAAATAGTGCTTACAGACTGATAAGTAGGATATCTGATTCCAATCCCACTTTACATTTTCTTTGGTCCAAAACCAATTTTAATATTTTACAACATCTCCTTTCTCGGCCGCAGAAAGTTATACACATTGGCTAAACACCGCCATTTCCAAAGCTGTGCCCAAAAATGTAGAGGCCCCCATAAACCCAAACAATCGGCACCGGCGTTCAATGAATCTCTCCATCAGAAAAAACAAAACTGTAGCAGACTTGAAAGAAAATGGAGATCTAACTATAATTCCTCCGATAGATTTGTCTTTAAACAGTCCCTGACTAGCTACAAGGCTGCCATCAAGAAGGAAAAATCTGCCTTTTTTATACACCAAATTGAAACTTCTAAAACATTCCTCTGAAGACCTCTTTCAAGTCATAACTAAACTTACCAAATCTCCCGAAGATAGAGGAAGTACCTACACTCCAGCTTTCTGTGAGAACATGGCTTCCCATTTGTGTAATAAGGTAGAACAAATCTACAATCCGTTTTAACGTCTTAGTATCCCAGGTTTCAACACCAGTCCTACTCAAGTACCAGACTCCTTCCCTGGACCTAAGTCTTTGGACAAAATCCTTCAACCAAAACTCAGTCAATTCTCTGTTACAGAAGCAGAAGTGCTCGAACTTCTCAAGTCTACCAAATCGGGATCACCCCAAGATCCCTGTTCCCCGTTGATTCTCAAAAAAGTCCCTATTCCTATCGCCTCTTATCTCACTAATATCTTTAATGGGATGTTTAGCTTGGGATCTTTCCCAAACTGTGGAAAAAAGCCTCCATTCTACCACTTCTTAAAAAAACCAATTTGGACACTGATAATCCATCAAACTATCCCCCATCTCTAGGCTGCCATTTCGACTGAAAATAGTTGAAAAACTCATTAATTCTCAAATGAAACAGTTCATCCAGGACAATCAGATATTGGACCCTGCCCAATTCAGCTTTAGGGCCGAACATAGCACGGAGACAGCTCAAATTAAGACTACAGACAAAATAAAATCTATTCTTGATAAAGGAGGGTCTGCAGCACTTATACTCCTTGATCTGTCGGCGGCGTTCGATACTGTGTACCACGCCACCGTCATTGACGGCCTTGAGAAATTGGGTATCACTAATAAAGCTCTTGACCTATTCAGTCATTTTTAACAGATAGGGAGCATTCAGTCAGGTTGGGAAACCTTACATCCAAGTCCTTTTCCCTCCCGTGTGTGGTCCATCAGGGATCCTCCCTGAGTCTCCTACTCTTCAATATCTATGTCGTCGAACTCTCCTCTGATTGGATCATTCGGGTTTTCACCCACTTCGTATGCAGACAACACACAAATTGTCGTTTTGGCATCAAACAAAGTAGAATTTAATACCTCCCAGTTTCACGACTGTTTGAGAACAGTCAGTTACTGGATGGGTAAGCACTGCCTTAAATTGAACGCGAACAAAACGGAGGGTATTTTATTTGACAAAAACCCCAATTCTGGAGCCAAGCATGCTGGCCTACGGAGTTGGGAACTCTTCCCACCCCGGTCCAGAAAATAAAAAATCTGGGCATAGTCATTGACGATAAATTGAATCTAAACAAACACATCTACTCGGTCATCTCCTCTAGTTTTAATACTTTGAGAATCATTAAGAAGATTCTATCGTTCATTCCCCTCACATCCAGAAAAACAGCCTTACTTATAAAGCCTCACACGAATCCGGCCCCAGGTACCTCAAACAATCTTTCTCTTGGTACATACCCAAATGAGATCTAAGATCTAAAAATACATTAATGATCTTGCGCCCTAGATTTTAGAGACTCAAATGGGAGGGCAGTTGTTTCTCCTCTGAAGCGGCAGAGCTTTGGAACAGCTTGCCCATAAATGTCAAAGCAGCTCCCACGTTACTGAGTTTTAGGAAACTTGTTAAAACTTGGCTTTTTAATGCTTAGCCTCCTCTGCTCCTCTACACTATAACACCCCAACTCAGCGCCAAGACACCCTCTGGTAATCGTGCGCTTTAGAAGTTACAATAACATAACATAACTAAATAACACAGACAGTGTAGCAACAGAGGTAAAAGGGCCAGTCCTCATGGGAGGTTACGAATTAAGACAATGCGGAACTAAGGATGGACTAACAAGCCGAATACCGAATAAGAAGTCAGCATTTACAAAGGACAATGACAAGCCAACAAAAAAATGTGGGTGGACGGTGGGCGGAGCTTCAAGTGCATATTCTAATACAGCATGCCTCGCAGAGCAGCACATGCGCTGCCCAGGCTCTACCTAAAAATAAAATGACATCCAAAACTTGCTTAGCTATGAAAGGAGGCACATTTGCCACCCCAAAGCCTCATGTGATTAATGTAGGCTGCTTTCATGAATCCCTTAATAACTGGTACGAAGAAAAACTATTTTTCCTACATATTGTTATTCTATGGTGCTACAGCAGATAAATGCACTCTTTATGAAGCAAAACAATTTACGGCCAAGTAAATACACTGGGTAGTAGACTATAATTCTCTTCTGTCATTGTTTCTTTTGCATTAATTTTTTAACACCAATTCATAAATATTGCCCTAAAAACATTTTCTAGTGGGTGTATTTCTTGCATCCCTCATAAAAGTTATGCATTTTTGAGGAAACGGGCATTGAAACTCAACATGGGAGCCATGCGGATACCCAATACTATTTTGAAATTGACTGGGTAAACACCCCCTACTTCCTTCAAAGCCAACATGTTGTTGGAGATAAGCAATGTTATTACTTTCGCTTGGCTAGACTCAAGTATGAGAACAAGTTTTGTCTCAGCCTTTGTGGCAATATTAGGATCATTATCCTACTGGATTTCTCACATTTGATTCAGTGGGATAAGTGGAATTGGAGTTGCGCGAGGGGGTGCAAGGAAAGATCCCATATCAAGATATGGACAGTGGGAGGATCCTCACCTTTAAAGAACTGCAAGTCCAACACACTCTCGCGCAAGGAGAGATCTTCCGATACCTCCAAATCCGGCATGCAATCCTCACTAATATTCCGGACCTATCGTCCTTACCAGAAGCCTCCCCTTTGGAGGATCGCATACTTACAGAACCACTACTAACGAAGGCCATCTCTAGGACATATTGTAAACTTTGTAATAACCTACCTGACCCCTTTTTAGCCTTGCGGAATCGCTGACAAGTAGATATAGGGGAGTTGGAAGACTAAGTTTGGCAGACCGCCCTAATGTCCCCCAGAGAAACAGCCATACACCATAGCTTTCGTCTTATTCAATTGAAAGTACTCCACAGAACATACATCTCCAGCACACTTCTGGCTAAAATTGGAAACATGAGTGACGAGTTATGCCGGAGAGGATGTGGGCAAGACAGCTCCTTCTATCATATCCTCTGGGAGTGTCCTCACATACGTCCATTTTGGGTTAGAGCTACCACGAAGATGAGACACATTGGGCAAACACATTCAACTCTCACCAAAAATGGGGCTCCTGAACATAAGGGAACCCACCGATTTATCGGAAGTTAAGCAGCAATGGGTGGCACTAGGATACTTATTGGTTAAGCGTGCAATTGCAATGTCCTGGGGTTCCAGTAGACTGCCACTTACGATAGGATGGGTGGCTGAAATGGATAAATGTATGATTGCAGAGAAAGAAGTTTATAAGCGTTGGGGCAGTCCCAGAAAGTGGGATAAAAAATGGGGAGGGTGGAACGCCTTTCGGGGAGAAATATGTACCTCTCCCACAGATGATATGGCTATGAGACGGCCTAGGCTTGCAGACTTTTAATGCCTTATTGTGTGACTTGCTCGACTTCGCATTCCGTGCTGCTTAAGTGCTACGTCCTACAAATGTATTCTATTACTGAAATTGTGCATGCTTTCAATAAAAAGTTTGTTTAAAAAAAAAAAAAGCACATAAAAAAAAAAAAAAAAAAAAAAAAAAGAAGAAGAAGAAGATATGGACAGTGAGTTCCCCAGAGTGCCACTGTTGGAACCTGGATGCAAAGGCTTGGCTTTTTGTGTTTAGGTCTGTAACAGGTAGATTAATGGCATTCCCCACATCTGAAATATGCGCCAGACTATGAATTATTTGAATCCCATTCATGCAGCAGGCCTAGCTATCTTCTTTCCAAGTAATCTGCCATCTGTTTCCTTGACTAGGACCATGATGGGCTACAAGAGTGAGATATCTTTCTATTGCCTATTGCAAAAAAAGTGTTGAACTAGTTTTTATTGTGAGTAAAGAGTTTACTCTTGTTTAAGTAAAATATTGTATTGTCTTTCATTGTTTGCACATCAGACTCTATACCAGGCTCTTAAAAGCTTTCACTGCCAAGAAAAAATAGGTCTTCAATTCCAGACCTATTATTTTATTCTTTGGAGACCACTGTCCCCTGATGCTTAACTGGTTGAGATGTGCTCAGCAACCGTGTGATCACCTGGCCCATATCTGAAAGAAAAAAACAAACATTGACCTCATTGTGGGGGCTACCGCGGACCCTGGGTCACTATAAATGTCAATCATGTTGAGCATGTAACTTCACCTAAAACACAAAGGAATTCGTAAACGCAGGATATACCTACAAACTCAACAACATCACCAGCTGTCGCACATCTAATGTCATCAACGCGATACATTGCCCGTGCAATCTTGTATACATAGGCCAAACCACCCAGATGGTTGTACAACGTATTTTCCAACACCAAAGTCGCATCAGATGCAATGTTGAAACAGCTTCTTGGTCAGCCACTATAGAGAGAAAAACCACTCCAAAACAGACTTGACCTGGTTGGTGATTGACCACCCTACTCTTCCACTGAGGGGCGGCAACCTACAGCAGAATAAATGCGAATGCAGATGGATTGCCCGCTGCAATTCCGTCAAAAATGGTCTCAACACCCTTGATGAATGGAACACAGTTATCACCACCTGACCTTCTGTCCCTTGCATGCTATCCATTATTCCATCCCCCATACTGTGACCCTAGTTAGGAGTGCGGGGGGCCTTTAGTAAGTGTAGGTATAGTAGGCATCTACCAGATTACCCTGCTCACACGGATGTGCCGCTTGTTTATTTGAACCTACTGTGATGTAATATATTTCTGTTAACTGTGATTACTACCATGATTGAGTTTTTTCCTCATTTATTGGCCTCCAATGTGGTTTTTACCTCCTCATTCAATTGTTTTTCACTGTATAACTCGTGTGTTACCAGTTGATGCTTGTACCATTAGTACTTTCACGAGTAACACGCATCCCCTGTTTATATTGCTTGGTTTCTTCTTGTCACATTGACTGTGCTCACAGATTCCTCACCGCTAGTTTAACTGTTTGTACTGATGAAATGTTTTTCAACATATTAATCCTCTGTACCGGTCGACCGCCAACCTATGGTCTTGCACCGGTTAATATCTCGCCAAGTATTTCAATTACAAGTGCAGCCTTGAACCCGGCTCGCACCGTACGTTATTTCCGTGAATTAGCACCTCTTGGTCCCCGCGGAGTCCCTACCTACTCCTTTCCTTGGTCTAGTTTTCCGTCCTTTGCAACTCCCCTGACGCTCCACTGATCCTGAATTTCCTGGATCGTGCTTCTCTTTGTTAGGTAATTTCTGCCATACTTTTCATTAATTTTTTCTTTTTAGGTCGAGCCTAAAACAGCGCATGCGCTGTTGCTCGAATTTTTGTAAGGGGATTTTCAAAGTGCTGCAGCCGCTGGCCTAAAGCCTGCGTGCATGTGCGCGTGAACGCGCGCAGCCGCCGTATGTCTCCGTCACGGGTACTGTACTTCATGAAGGCGCTTTTGCTATAATCTGGCACTGGCGCTTTACTTTTAGTGTTAAAAATAAAGCGCCGGTGCCGCGATTATAGCGAAAGTAAAGAAATAGATGCTTGTTTCTATTTCTTTACCTTTGGTATAATCGCGGCTCCGGCGCTTTACTTTTAATGTTAAAAATAAAGCGCCGGTGCCGCGATTATAGCAAAGGTAAAGAAATAGAAACAAGCATCTATTTCTTTACAAAGAACAAGCATTGGCATAGCCAATAGGTCTCGCTTTTGGGACCTTATAAGTATTTATTTATGCAGCACAATTTCTTTGGTGCAACAACAACTGTTGCATGGCTAAACACTTACAAGGTCCCAAAGGCGAGACCTATTGGCTATGCCAATGCTGGTTTCTCTTTTCTCCTGTCTCCTCACGCTTGAACCACTCAGTTGTTTATTCAATCTCCTTCTCATTTCCCTCCGAGCACTACCCTTAAACTATATGACCATTGTCCTGATGATGACCTGCAATCATTCAGGTCCAAACGCGGTCAACTACCCAGCCTAGAACTCAGGTGCTGTTGTGGTCAATCTATTTACCTGAATATATTGTATATAAAACACTGTATATAAAACTTGTAATTTGACCACTATGACTTTACCTTACCACCGCCGTTCATGCTGTTTTTTGCACCCTTATGTCACTGCGCCGCCCACTCTCACTTACATGAAAAGTGCTTACCCTGTGTGTTATGGTCGACTCGACAGCACCAGACATCGCCTTCCTGACGGAAACCTGGATGAACGCCTCCTCAACGCCCGACGTAGACGTCGCCATCGCCATCCCAGAAGGATACAAAACCACCAGGAAGGACCGCGTCAACCAGACAGGAGGAGGCATCGCCATCATCCACAAGAACACCATCCGCATCACGACCAACTTCGATGACACCTTCACCTCCGCCGAACACCTCCACTTCCAGATACACACCGACCCCAAGACCACGCTCAGAGGCACCCTCGTCTACAGACCACCGGGACCACGCACACAGTTCAGCGAAGACATCACAGACTTCGTCAGCCCGCACGCCATCAATTCCACCGACTACATCCTCCTGGGGGACCTCAACTTCCACCTGAAGGACAACAAGGACCGCAACACCACTGCTCTGATGGACAACCTGGCTAACCTCGGACTCAAGCATCTGGTAACCACCCCCACCCACTACGCCGGCCACACGCTTGACCCAGTCTTTTCATCCAGCAAATACGTCACCTTCAGCCACTCCACCAATCTCCAGTGGACTGACCACAGCTGCGTCCACTTCAGCTTCAGTAAAACGACGACCCACCACCACCCTCAACAAGCCCCCCGCAGGAGCTGGAACAAGATCACCGGCGACCAGCTCACCACCTTCCTCAGCCAGAACCCCCCCACCAGCTCAACGGACCCCAACGAAGCCGCAAACAACCTCACACAGTGGATCACCAACTGCGCAGATGCCCTCGCACCACTGAAGAAGAACCCCCCCCAGCAGACGCGGCAGCAAGAAAGCCTCCTGGTTCACCGATGAGCTCATCACCTCCAAGAAGAACTGCCGCTCCCTGGAGAACACCTGGCGCACCAACCAGACCACAGACAACATGACGGCCCTCAAACACGCCACCCGCAAACACCACCAACTGATCCGCGCCACAAACAAGACAGCCTTCAAGGAACGACTGGACAACAAAACCCACAACAGCAAGGAACTCTTCAGCATCGTCAAAGAGCTCTCCAACCCCGACGCCGGAAACAATGACATCACTCCCTCGCAAGACCTCTGCGACTCCCTCGCATCCTTCTTCCACGACAAGATCGCCAACATTCACAACAGCTTCGGCCCACCAACCACGAACCCCACCACCGAACCGATGCCACCCACCGCCACCCTCCGCACCTGGACCCCAGTTAGCACCTTAGACACAACACGCACAATGAACACCATCCACTCCGGATCCCCTACGGACCCCTGCCCACACCACATCTTCAACACGGCCGACCACATCATTGCACCCCACCTCCGCGACATCATCAACGCCTCCTTCAACACCGCCACCTTCCCGGAGTGCTGGAAACACGCCGAGATCAGTGCCCTGCTGAAGAAACCAACTGCAGACCCCTCCGACCTCAAGAACTACCGCCCCATCTCGCTCCTCCCGTTTCCTGCCAAAGTCATCGAGAAGACAGTCAACAGACAGCTAGCCGCCTTCCTCGAGACCAACGGATCCCTCGACCACTCGCAATCCGGCTTCCGAGCCAACCACAGCACGGAGACCGCCCTCATCGCAGCCACAGACGACATCAGATCCCTAATGGACAACGGGCAAACTGCGGCCCTCATCCTCCTGGACCTCTCCGCAGCGTTCGACACTGTCTGCCACCGCACCCTGGTACAGCGCCTGAACAACACCGGCATCCAGGAGAAGGCCCTGGAGTGGATCACCTCATTCCTCGCCGGAAGAACCCAGAGAGTACGCCTCCCCCCGTTCCGGTCAGCGGCCACCGAAGTCATCAGCGGCATTCCACAAGGATCATCGCTCAGCCCCACCCTCTTCAACGTCTACATGAGCCCCCTCGCAACCATCGCACGTCAACACAACCTCAAGATCATCACCTATGCCGACGACACACAGCTGATCCTCTCCCTCACCAGCGACCTGGACGCCGCCAGAGCCAGCCTACACGAAGGGATGAAAGACGTCGCCGAATGGATGAAGAACAGCCGCCTGAAACTGAACTCAGACAAGACTGAGGTCCTCATCCTGGGATCATCACCCTCCACCTGGGACGACTCCTGGTGGCCCCCCGCCCTGGGAGCCACCCCCAAGCCAACGGACCACGCACGCAACCTAGGCTTTATCCTGGACTCCTCCCTCTCGATGACCAGACAAGTCAACGCCGTCTCGTCTTCATGCTTCAACACCCTGCGCATGCTTCGAAAGATCTTCCGGTGGATCCCCACTGAGACCAGGAAGACGGTCACCCAGGCCCTCGTCACCAGTCGGCTGGACTACGGGAACACCCTCTATGCCGGCACTGCCGCCAAACTCCAGAAGAAACTCCAACGGATCCAGAACGCCTCAGCACGACTCATCCTGGACATCCCCCGACACAGCCACATCTCCGGACACCTGAGACACCTGCACTGGCTCCCCGTCAAAAAAAAAGAATCACGTTCCGACTCCTCACCCACGCACACAAGGCCCTCCACGACCTGGGCCCCAAGTTCCTCAACAGCCGCCTGACCTTCCACAAGCCCACCCGCCAGCTCCGCTCCGCCAGCCTCGCTCTCGCCACCGTCCCCCGCATCCGCAGAGCCACCGCCGGAGGAAGATCCTTCTCCTACCTGGCAGCCAAGACATGGAACTCCCTCCCCATCCACCTCCGGACAACGCAAGACCATTTCGCCTTCAGGAAGCAACTCAAGACCTGGCTGTTCGAGCAGTAGCGTTCCTCTCACACCCCCCCCCCCCCCCCCCCCAGCGCCTTGAGACCCTCCGGGTGGGCAGTGCGCTATACAAATGCCTATGATTGATTGATTGATTGATTGTAGAATTATATACTGTAGTGCTTCTCAACTACTGACTGAATTATAATTTCTTTCACCTTCCCCCTACTACTACGCTGTGGTCTCCCTTCCTTTGTTCCCCCTCCCGATTGTTATTTATATCACTGTTTTCATTTGTCTTGTTTTTAATATACCTTCCAGTTGTTTTGTTTTATCAACAACCGTGTGGGACACATCGGTTTTGTTTATCGTGGGGACTGAAGGTCTGAAATGTCCAATATTTAGATTATGCGCTTCTTCCATCATTTAAAATCCTTCCATAATTGGGCTGAAACAAGCAGTAGATCCTCCAATTTTTCCCCTTACTTGAGACCATTGAATGTTTAATCTTTTCTACATTGGTCACATGTTAAAATGTGCACTTGGAATGAGATGTTAACAAGATGCCATCATTCAACTGTGTCAATTCTTCTCACAACTAGGGACATTTGCTAAATGAAATTTTTTTTTTTATATAACACTCCTCTTTTTTTGGGACAGGTTTGCTAATACCAATTAGGCATTTAGTTCTGCCCCAAAGAATGTTTTCCTCTTTTCCTGGAGTTGGTGATTTTCTTTTTATAGTTTACCACGAATCCGAGTTGATACATCAAATTCACCAACTTTTAAATACCTAAAATACTTATTGGGTATTGTACAAAAGAGCACCCTTTCACCAGCCAATCATTTTAGGTATGGGCGTACATAAATGGTTTGTGACTCTGTTGCGCTGTCAGCGCCAGTTTGTTTTGGGAACACTCAAGGAGCTCATTTTATTCCGCACTGAAATACTCTGAATTTGCATTGTACATCTAACATAACAAGGCAGAGGTACCTTCTTGGAATTGGATGTATTGGTATAGGGAAGTTTGAGTCTTTGAGATCGATAGTCAACAGAAGGTCATCCTTCCCAAGTAGTGGGTATGACATCCTGCAATGTTATTTGACATTTGTGCATCTTGCAAATTCACATAGGAATATTAAGCCAGTTATTGGCGCTAGAGTTACGTCTTGTATGGCAACTAGAAATCACACAAAGTACATCCCGTGATATGTTCTCCTGTAAGAGGCATGTCAGTAATACTGGACAGTCGACCGCCTTAACGGGGAATGTCTATGTTAACACTGTGCAAGAGGATAATTGTGCATCTTGCAGTTTTTGCATAGTCTAATGATGGCTTCATGCATGTATTTTATATGGGTTGCCTCTGTGTGCCTTTTATCTTTTTCCTATGGAATATGTAATTACTCTGGAAGCTGCAATTTCCCCAAGTCTCTTCACCACGTTTCCTTGATTTTTCCCCTCTCTAGCCCAAAATGCCATCTTTGTTCTACTTGAGGAATAGTCCACCTTGCTTTACGAAAGCTCTTTATTGGTCCCTTTGGCTACAGTCAGAAGAATTAAGGCTCTTAGACTGATGTGTATGAGTTTATAGCCTTTCTAACCTTGCTAATTCCCTAGCAGAAGTCGATTCGTCCTGAAGGGAGTCTTATCAGAAGTAAAACAAACTTTCTCACTTAAACAGCCATTATGCCATTAACTGAATAAAATGAATTTCTATAATGAAGTATTCAAGTTCCATGGACTCGTAAACTATCTCCTAAATCCAATAATTATCAATCTGAACAGAAATGCATGAGATAAAAAAAAATAATAATCAACCCATTCTGGAAAAGCTCAAATGACGTGAAGAATTAAAGGTAGATGATCTATTATGAAGATGCTTAACCTGGAGACCTCAAATTAAATAAAATAGTTCATGATCTCCCTCAAACACTCATGATAATTATCTTCAAAGCCCTTAATGCTCGGTCTAGCAAGGACTCAGATTTCACAACATCTCCAGCCCATATCATCTCATAGTAGGTCGGCATAGAGAAACGGTAACTTACTTCATTGAGGAATTTGTGCTTATCACTATTTGGGGCATAAAGAGTATAAAGGATGACAATGTAAAGCTCTATAGTCATATGCAATAACACATTTAGCTTCTGAGATATATATATATATATATATATATATATATATATATATATATATATATATTCTATATATATATATATATATATATTCTATGTATATATATATATATATGATCCAGGACAATCCTTTTAAACGTTAAATGCATTAAAAGTAGGCAATGCCATCCTCTATTACCGGACATGTCATACTATTGCCATGAAAGAACCTTAGCAGCCTTCCTTAAAGCAGGAAAATCAAAACAATATGAGAGAAATCAAGAACATAAATCTTGCTCCACTTTTCAGTTTCTATTCAGTTGGTGTTGGAGTGCCTCATCTGGGATTGATCGCCAGATGTTGTTAGTTTGTTAAGCTTGGTAAATAGGTGTCATGGTGTCGATGGACCATCTTGAAGATGAACCAAGCTTGTAGCAGAAGCCAGTGTAGATATTTTAGTGTGAGGATGATGGGATTAACTTCAGCACAAGGCCAACAGACCACCCCTACTTGAGTACCTGGTTGTGAATGAGAGTACACTAAGGAATATGGGGCCGATAAACCAAAACTGGAGATAGCCCCAGAAAAGGGACTCCCACCCAAGTCCTGTACTTTATGATATGTAAAGGAACGTGTAGGTGTATTCCAGACGTGGCTAATTACACTAGCAGGGTAGATAAAATATGTATTCCACAAAAAGGTTATTTTGCCTGAGTACTTGTGAATAACCTTATGAACGATTAAAATATCCTAGGTGCAAATCTAGTCCAAACAATGTGCCTTTCGAAAATGGTATGGGGAAGCTATGAAGCCCTTGCATGAATATCTCATATGGGAATTGAATACACCCACATGAATCTAAGGTACCACATTAGATACTTGAGGGACAGTTAGAGCTTGTTCCCCTACTGCACTGTCCCAAATTAATAGTGAGACCTCAAACGGTAGAAGAATAGAAGGGTGACAAGCTAGATATTTTGAGCTACGTCACACTGACAAGAGATGACAGGGTGCACCACAAGGGGTAGTTTGGAACAGAGCATCACCATT
The DNA here is from genome assembly GCF_964204655.1 of Triturus cristatus. Lineage (NCBI taxonomy): Eukaryota > Metazoa > Chordata > Amphibia > Caudata > Salamandridae > Triturus > Triturus cristatus. Next base: position 1,366,790,340 of record NC_140591.1, read on the forward strand.
TAATGGCCGTCTGTTGGCAGAATTAACTTGATCTTTCTTTTGTTTAAGAAAATGGGGCACAGAAGACATCTTATCAAAGAATCTAGCATAAATAGGTAGAAATCAAAAGTAAGGCAATTTAGTCCCCAAAAGAGTAGACACCAGTACTGAGATGTTGCATACGCATCCGGTACTAGTAGCCGGGATTTTCATAGCACTTTGTGCTACTGCAAACGAGAACAGTTCCCTCCCCGTTCAATCATGAGATGAGTTCAATTACAATCCGAGAACATTAAACTTATGTGATGTAGAGTCTCCTGAAATACATTTGGGAGGTATTCTAACACGCACATTGTCCCCCCAATTATGCCAAGATGTTATTAAAATAATGTGAAATGGAACAAGGAATCAGAGGTACATCTTACCGTTTATCTGGAGGGTCACCTGACCATCCAAAGGATAGTACTCCGAAAAGGTTGCTTTTGTTTCAATCTCCCACCAAACATGGATTAAATCTTTTTGAAAAATGAAACGAAGAGCGTGTCTTTCTTAAGAGCTACCAAATCCCTGTGTCCTTTTCAAACAAAATTGCTCCTGAAAAAGCATGGCCTAGCTTTAAAAAAGTATATTTATCAGCCTCAAGTTTAGCTTATCTAAGAAATGCTTAGAGAAAATGATTTTTACAAGCAGATGATTTTAAATCCATTTCTGGAGCAGACAAATCAATCAAGGGCATGCTAACTTCCAAGATAAAATTGTAGATCCATAAAATATAGGTGCCGGAGCATTCTCAGTTTCAGACTCTGGCCTTGCACAGGCACACCAGCAGCCACGTGTAACCCCTGGCCTGTTGGGTTTCTCTACCTCAGCACAACTGGATGATGAATAAATCATGGAAGTGCATTTCTAAGAAAAATCACACCTGCCTTACAGTATAGTGCGAGCCCGTTACTGCAAAATTAATTCACGATGACACCAAAAGCCTTAGACTGTTGGTTGCAAGAGATGATAATTTACATACAGAGCAAGAGAGATGAAATCGCACACATGGAAAATAAATGTGTTATTTACAAGGGTTTTTCGATTACTAACCTTTACATGTTCTGCTTGAATTTGTTTTATCATTATACAGTAAGGTCGCATTTTCAATGCATTTTATTCCCAGGATAAACACAACTAACAAAGTGAAGAAAGGAGTAACTTAGAAATCTTGCACCAAAGCATTTCATATAATCCCTTCCAGGTATTCCAAGATTAGAGCAAGAAATTTCAAGAATCTACAGCATACACTTAGTGTTTTCATGCATGACACCTTCAGTTTTACTTTTATGAAACAGGATAGAATGAAATGTCCCCTTCAGCTCCATGATGGCCTTCATTGTTCATGGGCCAAGCTTGAACAACGTGTAACACGAGAAAGGATTACTTACAGAACCTAAAGTTTTGCTGACAGAGCTGTTCAGGAATAATATAGTTCTATATCCCTCATAAAAGAATTGCTTTGTTAGCTACAGAGCTCGTTCTGGAACTAAAGACCGGAATGTCCAATGATGAACAGCAGTCACAAAATATACATGCAGAAGGTATTTATTAATATATTTTAAAAAATCCGGAGTTTTATATAACGCAAACTTGACCCGAAGGCATCAGGTATCGGAGCGCTTTACATGAGCACCAGTTGCGTTACACAAGGACACATTCATTTTTGTTAGGCACGGGGAGATTAAGTGATTTGCCCCGAATCACAGGATGTTGAGCGTCATTGCAGAGACTCGAACCAGGTTCCCCAGATTTGAGAGTGACCGCCCTAGCCGTTAGGCCACATCCTCTCCCCAATTTACCTACAAGGTTACTTTTTTCTTTAATTTATAATATGACATGACTGTTTGAAGCTCATGTTTAATAGGCAATTCTAACCAAATTAACATAACCGAAACTGCTAACGTCAGATTGCATACTGTTGTACTTTTACTGCTACGACACCCAAAGAGACTTGTATAGAAAACGAACTACCCATATAGCCCTGATATGCAGTTCCCCTACCAAATTGATGTTTGTTTTCTACTCGACAGTCAATGGTCAATTACTAATCAGTCACCGCTCCCAGTGACACACCAGTAGGTACAGGAAGACTACCATATTTTTGCTGAAATTTTATGAGCACAGGGAAAGGTACACTGTAAGAATCTGATCTTCCCTCATTATATCACCGAGCGTCTTAACTCCTAATTCTTCCCAAACTTGCAGATTCCTGTCTGCTACCATCTGCGGGAATAGTCTAGAATTATATAAATGTAAATATCGATGTATCTTTGGGATTCGGCAAAACTTTGAAATGGCTCTCCAAACCCCCCAAACACCTTCCAATACCTTAAATCGAGCCTTCCTGTAATATCTACGATCAATTTCCCGCATTAAAAGACCGAAAGCTTTTCTCCCAACTAATAACTCATAAATTGTGGGAAGAGTCTGACTGCCATGAAATTCCTGAGTGGATTGTGACTCTGTCCGAAAAAGAATAGACATATGAATCAATAAACAAGACCAATGATACAGCCTCAGATTCGGTAGTACCAAGCCGCCCCTATCCCTAGGGAGAGACAAAAGGTTAGTAGAGCGCCTGACTCTTCCGTACTGCCATACAAATTTAATAAAAATAGATTCCAGGCCTTTAATTATTTTTTCCTCTATAAAAAGAGGTATGGCTCGGAATAGATAAAGAACTTTGGGGGAACATTGTCATTTTCAAGACGTTAACCCTTCCTATCAATGAAAGATGTAAAGCATCAATTCTTTTTAAATCTTTTTCTGTAGATTGACTCAGTGGACCAAAATTCTCATCTATAATCTTGACTATTGAAGCATTAATTCTAACCCCTAAATATATAGCCGAATCTACAAATCTTTCATCTGTTTTAATAATATTTTTGGAGCATATTATTTGCGTTTTAGATTCATTTAATAAATAGCCTGAGTATTCACCAAAGTCCTTAGCCATTCGTATCAGCTCAGGGAAAGCCTGGTGCGGATCAATCGTGATCACGGCCAGGTCATCTGCATACGCGAGGATCTTGGTTTCATGCCCCTCCCGTATCACAGGTCTAATTCTTGGACAACCTAATATCCTTTTTATAAGCGGATCTATATATAGGGCAAAGAGAATTGGGGAACAGGGGCAACCTTGACGCGTTCCCCGACTTATTGCTATAGTATCAGAACTCTGACCCATAACCACGACTCGGGCGACTGGATTAACATACATTGCCGTGAGTGCACTTATAGCTTTCTCTCCAAATCCTCTTCCTGCTAAAATCCCCCAAAGAAAATTCCAGACCACCCGGTCGAAGGCCTTCTCTGCATCGAGCAGGATCATGGCCATCTCGTCTCCCACGACGGACTGAGCATCAAACAAAGTAATTGCCCTCCTGATATGATCCGTGGTACCACGCCCTGGTACAAACCCATGTTGCCACGGGGAGACCAGGCAACCTATGACCCTGCCCAACCTCTTTGCCAACATTTTTGAATATAGTTTAGTGTCTGCATTGATTAAAGATATAGGACGATATGAGCCCGGTTTCTCGCTGGGTTTGCCCTTTTTGTGAAAAACCACTATGTTCGTTTCCCTCCATGAGTCTGAAACCACCCCTGTCGATACCACACCATTGAATAAGTCAATTAAAAGCGGGATAATCTCTGCCGCCACGCATTTATAGATCTCCAATGGAATCCCGTCAGGGCCCGAAGCCTTACCGATGGGTAGTTCCTGCAGAGCTGTAACTACCTCATTCTCATTAATGTCCTGTTCCAACTCTTCTCTGGCAGCATTACCAAGCCTAGGACCGTTATCATCATACTCTTGAGCTTGTTGAACACCTTGATTTTCTTCGGTATAAAGGACTTGATAAAAGTTCTTAAAGACCTGAAGAATATCCTTAGCTTCGGTGAACTCCATCCCATTATCTTCTATTTTGATGATATTATTTCTAGCTCTTTTTTGCTTAATTTGTAATGCCAAAATTCTGCCAGCTTGCTCGCCAGTTTCATAACGTTGAAGCCTCACAGTTTGATATTCACTTACTGCCCTAAGTGTAACCAGCTTCTGCAGGTCAGCTCTTACTACTAGCAGTTTCCTTTGGCTCTCATTAGTCTCTCTGCCTTGTGTTATATCAGAGGTATGTTGTTCCTCAGCTCCTACTAATTCTCTTGTTAACCTTTCGACCTCACTCCGATCTTCTCTTCTCAATCTTGCAGCACAACTTATTAATTCACCTCTTAAGGCTGGCTTGAACGCCTCCCACACAGTATTTCGTGAGGCGCTATATCTATTAGCAGAGAAAAATTCTCCAGCCCATTTCCTTATATGATCTACAAATCTTTTATCTTGTAGTAGTTTCCTTTCGAAAGTCCACCTGGTGGGAACTCCTTCTAGTCTCTCCACTTCGTATACTAACAACAATGGGTTATGATCCGATAATAACTTTGGTAGTTTAGATATTATTACTCTATTTCTTTCTGAATCAGATACAAAAAAGTAATCCAGTTTAGTATATTTCTGATGTGGGTTTGAGAAATACGTATATCCTGGATCTTTAGGCTCCTTCATCCGCCATACATCTGATAGCCCATGTGATCTTATAAGAGATGAAACAGCCCTAAAAATTCTGGGTTTTCGTCCAGAATAAACTTTATTCGAATCCCAATCGGCTGAAATATTTAAGTCACCACAAAGAATTATAGGGGTTACCCAAGTGGCTAACTCTACTTCCAAAAAATCAAACATCTCTGGATCATCATTATTAGGCCCATACACTACACATAATGTAAAACCTTTTTCTAGCTCTACTAAAACCCATCTCCCATTACTGTCGGCTTTGGTCCGTCCCACTCCTCCCAAAGATGATCTTAACAAAACTGCTACTCCCCTATTTGTCGAGGATTGTGATGAACAGGCCCCTAATTCATAGCCATTCATATGCATAAGATTCCTTTTAGCCCATGGAAGGTGTGTTTCTTGGAGACACAACACATCCACTTTATTATGCTTCACAAAGTGAGCTAAATTTTGACGCTTCCTATAATCATTCAGTCCACCAATATTTATAGTACAAATCCTAATATTCGTCATCCTGTGAATCTATTTGAAAAACTAGGGAAACAAGCACAACCTGAAGCCTTAACTGAACCCTATTAACAAAGCATTTGCACTAATAGTTAAACCTATTGTATACCAAACTGCAACTCTTTCTCCCTTTTCCTATTTTCCTCCCCCCCCCGACCACCCACCACCCCCACCAAGCCCTGACATTCTCCCACCCCCACCACCCAAACCTGACCTACCCCTAGCTGTGGAGCGCTCAGACCTAGTCTGTGCACGTGATGAGCTGCGGTGCATGCGGTGAAGGACAGAAAAATAAGTCATTACTAATTAGCCTCTAAGATCAATAACCTACAACAAAAAACATATGCCGCATGTGCAGAAAAGGTAATAGACAGTATAGAACATTTAAGCCAAACTACATGACATTCCTCTTTTTTTTTTTTTTTTTTGCCAACTCCTTGACCCCACGAATAGTTAACGTCTATTTCCCGGTATAGTCAATAGAGTCCAAGTACTCCTTGGCTTTGATTTCAGAGCTAAAGAATAGAGTTTTACCCTCAGATAACACCTTAAGCTGTGCCGGGTTAATCAAAAAGGCTTGTATTTTCTTATCTTGAAAAGGCTTGATCATCTCCCTTAATCTCCATCTTCGCTCAACTGTCGAGTGACAGTAATCCGGACGAACAAAAAACGAAATACCTTCGCCGGCTCTTCTCGCATCCGGTCTTGCTTTTTCGGCGATAGACTGTCTCAAGATAAAGTTTCCAAAGTACACCAGAATCGCTCTGGGTTTGTCACCCCCTCTAACATTTTTCCGTACTTTAAAGGATGTACGATGGACACGCTGAATCTCGGTGACCCAGTTCCAACTGGAGAGTTCTGGAAAAGCCTGCTCGAAGAGCTTGATGATATAGGCCTTTATGTCGAGACCCTCCACCCCCTCCGGGACCCCCAGGACCCTCAGATTATTTTGGCGAAGCCTGTTTTCCAACTGTTCTGTTTTCCACTGGAGGTCCACCACCTGGGCACATTGAGCATTAACCTTAGACACAGAATCAGCTGCTTCAGCCTCCATTGTTACTATTCTCTCCTCCAAGTTTGAGACTCTATCCCCGGTGTTAGCACAAGCCTTAGATAATTTCCTGACAACACCCTGCATCTTCCTCATTGCTGCCTGGGCCTTGCGATTGTCCTGGCATGTCTCCTCTCTATGTGCGATGATTTCTTTATGGATCGTCTCCAATATTGAAAGATTGGTATGATTGACGCCGGGATCTTCCTGAAGAAGAGGAAGAGTGGGAGGTTGATTAACACTGCGGCTCTGAGTTTTATATCTTATAGCCATAGGAGGTCTGGTTACTGTTACTGGGGCATCCGTTTCTAGATTACTATCTGAGCCGTCCTCAGACTCTGGATCAGAGCTATCTTCGCCCTCTTCTGACCAACCGGCCCCCTCCGAAGTCGAAAAGAAGCACTCACTTGGGACTTTCTCCTTTTCACCACAAGGACCTCCCATTTCAGAATCCGACTCGGTTCTAAGAAAGCCCATATCAGAGGTATCCTCTAATCGTGTAGCTCGTATTTCCCCATTGTCAGCTGTATTGTCAGCTATATTGGCTTCCAACCTCGGTTTGCTTGAATCTAACCTCATTGAGTTTTGAGGCATCTGATCCGCTTCTGCCCGAGAAACAGTTTTTGAAACCACTTTCTCTGCTATCTTAGTCTGGGGGTACAATTCAGCAGGCATGATACTGTCGTCCTCCTGGCTTATTACTGGCTCTTTGCTAGAGTCTGCTTTCGAGCCCCCCATTAGACCGCTATCCTTCGATGCGATAGTGTTAGCCTCCATCAACTCGGCTGTAAGTGCCGCGGCCTCCATTTCCCCCGCCTTCTCCTTCTCCTTACCAGCTATCAGAAAAATATCCGCAATTGAAGTGGGAGCCTGGCGAGTTTTCATCGTGCCTTTTCTTCCTCTTTCCCTTGAGAGCCCGTTTGCTTCGGCCTCGGTACCGCCTTCCTCCCGAAGCGCTTTCTTCCTTTGGGACATTATTTTCTGGCCGGCCGCGATTTTTGGAGCCATCCTGCTCTCGGCAGTCTCCTCCGCTCCGTTCCGCTCGATTCCGCTCCGTCTCCTCCGTCTCCTCCGAGTCTGGTCTGTTCCGGCTAAGCTCCACCTCCCCGTTCGTCCACGAGGCTTCCACCGAACCAACGACGCTGTGCACTCCACCTCAACCTCTGTCAGCCGGCAAAAGGTATTTCGTACTGTCGAAACTATGAATATCAGCAGCATCTTCTGTTCTCATATATCAAAGGAAATTCGCATGCCATCTCCCTTCCGTGCACACTTAAACTTCCATCGATCTAATCATCCTGCTCTCTGCCTTCACCGCGACACTGCACCGGCCGTTTACACAGCCGCCATCTTGCTCCGTCCCTGCCTGTCCTGCCCACAGTCTAGATTTGGTATTTCTTTAAGTCATTGGCTACTGTATAATAAAGCTATTAGCTGGCTGAAGGCTGTAAGACCAAGGACCTTAATATTAGCTGAATTTCCTATTATCGACCAGCTGGTTAAAGGGAGTGAGAAGATCAGGGTATTTTATAATCTACTATGTGGGGAAATACAGGATGATTTAGAAAAAACAGAAGCAGCTCTGGCTTTAAAATTGGGAAATTCCGACAGATTTAGACCTAGCCCTCCTATTAAATAAGAAAATATTTCGCTCTACTAATTTGAGGGCACAGCACTACAAAACGTTGTTTAACTTATATTACACACCTGCAAAGTTATTTGCTTGGGGTATAAGGGAGGATGATACGTGTCCCAGATGTAAGTTAGGTGAGGCAGACCAACTTCATATGTTTTTTGAATGTGAGTCTCTGCAAGGAATACGGAGGGAGATAGAAAAATTTTGGGAGATGTTGTTAGGAAAAAAAATACATCTATCATCTACTTTAATGGTTTTAGGCACGGACAACAGATTAAAAGTAGGGAGAACGGAGGCAGCCCTAGTGTTTATTTCCGTGGCTATATTTCGGTTATTAATCTCTGCAGGTTGGAAAGATTCAGTACCCCCCTCCTTTCAAATGTGGCTTTCTAGACTACTAGGTATGCATAATATTGAGATTTCTTTGTATGCACAGAAAGGGAAAAAAGTACGGGATTTCGGGGAAAGCATCTGGGCTCCTATCACAAAGTGGAGAGAGGCCAGTCTTGAGAGGAATTAGATTTGATTTAGTATCTCCAGAGCAGATAAAGAAGTGGTGTTATTTTTGTATGTGGCAAATTGGAAATTTGAATCTTTGCACTGATATTTAATGTTGAAGTGATGTTAATTTTTTATATGTATACTTACTGCAACGAATAAAAAAAAAAAAAAAAAAAAAGGGAAAGGCACACTGTATATACCACAATCCCATTGTTTGTGGTCCACAAACACAGGGTAGGTATACCCACACAGAGCAGGACTTCCGCATTTCAGGAATGACTTGCTTGAACAGATTCCTTTGCAAGGATCACCAAAGCTCCAGGTTCTTTGTGTACAGTTACTAATAGATGCCACAGGTTAAACCCAATAGGTCTCGGCAAAATTCGAGAGCTATAGGCACTGGCAATGTTAATTCATTTGTGTATATCAATAAAAAGAGGGCAGAGCTCTACACAAATGTATTCACACTGCCAATGCCTGTAGCTCTCGGATTGCAGAGACCTATCGGCTTTGCAAATGTTTTTTTTGCAAAGGAGCTGCCCACTCGACTACACCACGATCCTAGTGCCACAAAGCACTCTCAAGTTGAGTAAATTGGTGCTTTGGAAATAGATGAAACAAATGCATACCCCCTATGCTCACACGCACACAGTCACCCCCTCGACTCGCCAACGTGGAAGTTACATGGAGGAATATTCAGTGCGAGGTGGCAGGGACAAGAGGGCTCATGCAGAATGTGGGGTGCGACTTCAGTCAGTTGGGAGGCCACCAGTAGTCCTGCAAAGAAGCCTCAACCCAAAGCAAAGCAGGTCCTTCCAAATGAAACACCTTTCACAGAAGTACATGGCTGCCGACCGCAGCTGCTGTCTGAATTCTGTTAGGACATGTTGCTTATTGTAGCCTTCTGCTCGGACCTGCACCAGCCTCTCATGGATGGGCTGTCTCGGAGTATGGGCTGGTGGAAGTAGAAGCAAGCGTGTGCGTGGTGGAATGAAATAAAAAGGTAGAAAGGGTGGTGAAAATAAAAGAAAATGAGTTACATGTCGGGAGTATATAAAAGGCGATCACACAGAAGAGAAGCAAAGTAACATTAGCAAGGAAAACAATTCACAAGCAAGCTCCGTGCAGGTGAAACAGAAGTCCAGATGCAAAATTAAAAAATACAAAAGTAGCCCTGGAACAATGCGCTACAATGTCCGCTGCGTATGTTAAACAGTAGTTGGGCGGTGTGTTCGCGGAAGGCTAAACCCCTGGAAGAGGCATGATGTAAGTATACCCTTGACAAATGGTGAGAACGCAAAATGGAGCAACCATGGTACTAGCAAATCGGCAGCTATGGGCGGGCTGTAAGCCCAAGATGTAGATACAGCATGTCTCGGTTTGAGAAAGCGCAGGGGCACCAAACCTAAAAAGTGTTAGGGTGCTGCAAGACAAGGACGCATCCTCATCAAAGGTTTATACCCACCAAAGACACAGATGCCTGGTATGCCAAACAAGCTGGAGAATTCGCCCTCTGTTAATACCTGGCATATTAGATGTGCAGCCATTTCATCACGGTCCAGCTGCAGGATCCAGGAGTACCAAACTCCTGTGACTAGATAGGATCCATACCGGCTGGTGCACTCTTTTTGCAGGCATGCCATGAAGGCCTGTGTGTGGAGTGCTGCAGTTTATTTTTTTAATATTAAGTGTAGTATGCTGTAAATTGACAAAATTAATAAACTAGAAAGCTATAATCCTTTAACAATAGCTTTGTAGTTTCATATCAGGTATGGATTCACATTCATCTAGAGATTGTATCCACAACAGTAACTGTTTTGTGAAATGCTAAATATTGAGGCCATTAGTAATGGTGTGACGGTCATTAGCCACCCGCAGTCTCTGAAGCAAAATACAAAATGCCTGATAGCAGCCCTACTGTTTATATTTATAGGGCTGTGTTATGTTATACCGCTACACGTGTGACGTGAGAGAGTCAAGTGAAAATTCATAAGAAATAGCAGCCAGCAGTAGGACTAAGAAACATGTAATGTGTTTCTTTTACAGAAATAACCTTGTAGAGATTCATTGGGTGACCACAAAGTACGAAATAACATGGTCTCTTTGCTCCTTTCAATTGCAACATTTGCAGTGGCGTTACAATTATTTGTAAACGTAGCTTGTCATACCTTGGTGTTCCATAGTGAACGGATGCATCACAGTAATACTTAAAGAAAGTGGGACCGGAGCCCATTGTTGGGTTATGCATTATTTAAATTGTTTCCTTGAGAATGTCATTATGGCTTCCTTTTCACTATCTGTAATAATTAATTTACCAATATGGTGCTCACAGCTCTATTTACTGGATGGCGGTTGAGATTGGTTGGCAAAACACCACCTTCTAATGCATGTGAAGATAGTGCAGAGCAGATCTTAAAATAAAAAAGGACATTCAGCGCGCTTCACACAAATTTTACAATGACCTTCTGTATAGCCTTGAGAAGGATGGGAGCACTACTGTACTTTAATGAAAGTGTATGCCCTTTTCATCTATGGATAACTCCAGCCACTGACTTTTATAACTATGGAAGCTACCATCCATGACATTTCTCTTATGGTACGTATCGGACTATGCTCCAACAGTGTCATGTACACCTTATCATTTTTATTTTGAATCTGGACCTCTTGTTTGAGGCAGTTTTCATTATGTATCGCATTCAAAATGGTTTCCATTACCAGAAGTGGAAAAAGAGTAAACTAGCTTTCTTCTGGTATGACATGAGACTGCCGAGTAGAGTCTAGCAATATAGACATATTAGGCAACACTGTGAAAAGTATTTCTTTGACCTCACTTTCCATTGTTTGTATACCGCGCATGGACACCACAGAACACATTTTCTGTGTATCAAGATTTTAGAGAAGCATATTAATTTTAACCCAATTAGCGAGTATCAATATCAAACTGACCCCAGTAGATGCTATTAATATGAAGGCATAGTGCAGAGATTTAATTTTCTCCCATTGCGATTATATCCACGCTAGAGCGTCCCCGTGCTTAAAATATTATGTGGACGCAAAACTACCATTTGTTTGTATCCTCATTTTAAGTTGCTGCACATTGTAGATAAATGTTTTATGCACACCACATGCTCTGCATTATAGAGTTACTGATCGACCAAAGTCAACTTTATTTTGCTATGTTAAATTGATATGGAAACATCTCTACTCATTAAACTACGCAGTGCTAGTTGGGCATGTCCAATTTTTAAAATCTTGTTATTTAGCCATGTCTTAAAGAAGACTCTAGAACTAAACCCGCCGTGTTTTAGTACAAAATAGTTTTAAAAAAATTGTCGGGGAGGAGCCTAGCGCTTGACCAAGATGGCCGCGTGAGCTTAGAGCTCCCGAGACCCTCGCGCCCTCCGTCGACTATCCTGTCTCTAATCCTGACGGTATGCATGGCACCGTGTTGCTGAGTTGTCAGGGAGGCGATTGATACTATCCGCGGTCGGATCGCCCATCGGGAACCGGACTTACGACGGGCGAAAGATTGCGGCCTAACTCCCGGAGATGCCAGGGGCTAGAGTTGGCAGGATGCCCGACTCCTAGTTGATCAACAACGGCCTGGTGAGGTGTGAACTGTCGGACGGAGGCCTTCGCTCTTTCACTTTCGGTTTCGTTCCCTTTGTCTGCCCGGACACTGTAGAGCTCTGGGTGGCTTTATAACCCCAGGGACGCTCGGCGGGCTACTCTGGCAGCACAAGGCGGACCTGCTCACTCCTTATTCCTCTCTCTGAGAGGGAGCGGTCTTCACTGCATTGGCTGCCTGGAGTCCATTATGTCGGGCAAAGCAGAAGGGGATCGGTTGAAGTCCACCAGGCGGGGAACGTATTCCCAAGTCAATAGTATGGACCGCTACGCCCTCCTGAAAACATCGCCGAGTGGACCGAGCCAGGCGCCGGATGCCCAGAAGGAGGACCCGCCTGGGACACCGGAGCTATCCCTGCAGGATGTCATGGGCGCGCTTGACGGGATGCAGACCTCGATGGGGAGGCAATTCGAGGCCCTGGCGCATAAGGTGGATGCCATCCTGGTGGATGTCAATTTGATCCGCTCGGACCTGGGCAAGACAAACGAACGAGTTAAGAACCTGGACCACAAGACCACGGGCCTCGCTGATTATGTCGCAGATTTGCAGAACGAGGTCCGGAAGCTGAGGACCGAGAGTGACCTCGCCGCCCGCCGGCTGGAGGACTTCGAGAGCCGGTCCAGGCGCAATAACGTGCGCGTCATCGGGGTCCCGGAGTCCTCGGATGAGGCTTCGACGGACCTGCTTGTGGAAGATTTGGTCCTCAATCATCTTAAGCCTAAGGGCCTTGGAAAGTTTTTTGCGGTGGAAAGGGCCCATAGGGTGCCGGGCGGGCGGCCCAAGGCGGGTGCCCCGCCGCGGCCGATTGTCGCCCGGCTCTTTCACTTTCGAGATCGGGACGCTATCCTGCAAGCTTCGAGGGTGACGGGCCCAGTCCCCTTCCAGAATGCGTCGGTGAATTTTTATCCGGACTTCACCCAGCATGTGCAGAGACAGAGGCAGAGCTTCCTGGGGGTGAAGCGGAGACTTCGGGAACTGGACCTGAAGTATGCCATGCTTTTCCCCGCCAGACTACGGGTGGTGCATGAAGATCGGACATTCTTTTTTGACTCTCCTGTTATGGCCGACGAATGGCTGGACGCTTTGCCCCGGCGACGGACCGGGGACGACACAGCCGAGCATGGAGACAGTGGCCGGAATGGACAGGGCTGATATCTCAAAGCCGACCTGACTTGATTTAACCATACTTGAAGATTTGAACAGAGTGCAGTAACTGTGGAGGGTTGCGGGAGGACGAGGGGTGCTCTTTTCCTCCCTTAGGGTACTTTTTGTAGATTTTTGTTTTTGTAGGGCGACAGGCACACTGCAAGTTGGGGGGGCTTTTTAAGCTGCAGCAGGGGTGCAGGGTGGGGGGAGTTTTTGGGATTTTGAGTTTGTTGTTGGGGGGTTTATTTCTGCAAGGCATGATGATTATCCTCAGGGTTGTTCCATGGTGGCGCCTAGGGTGCGGGGTGGGCCTCTTTCCGTTTGAGGATGGGGGGTAGAGGCTTAAGTGTTATAAGCTGGAATGTTAATGGTTTGGGGGATCGCATCAAGAGGGGGATTGTGTTGCAATTTTTGAAACGCTCAATGCCGGACGTTGTCCTGCTGCAGGAGACGCATCTCATAGGCAATACGTGCTATGCCCTGAATAGGAAGGGGTATAAATTCATAGCACACTCGGGATTCTCTTCTGGGTCCAGGGGTGTGGGCATCCTCGTTAGAGCATCGCTGCCTTTTGAGGTGGACTCCACCATTGTTGACGATAGGGGGAGGTTTGTGGCGGTGGCGGGGCGGTGGGAAGGAAGGACTTTGGTTTTGGTTTCGGTTTATGTCCCGCCGGCCCTGCAGGCCTCCACATTTGCTGAACTGGGCAGGGCTTTGCTGACTCTCCCGGGGGGAATGCTGGTAGTGGGAGGGGATTTCAACGCTGTGGGTTCCGGACTGTTGGATAGATACCCGCCCAGGGACACAGGGGGGGCTCAGAAATGGCTTCCAGACTTCCTGGATACATTTGGTCTGATAGATTGCTGGAGGCTCCGGCACCCCACACAGAGTCAATACACGTTTCACTCCGGGGCGCATGGTAGCCTCTCCAGGATTGACTACCTGCTCATTCTGGCCGCACATGCCTCGTTGATATCCGAGGCGAGGCACATGGCACGCGGTATCTCTGATCACTCACCAGTGTGGATCCGGCTGGATCTAGGTCGGGAGGGAGGAGGGAGGGTGGCCCCCATCAACCCATGGTATTTCCGAGACCCCAAGATGCGCAGTGCCCTGGTAAAGAAGGTAGATAATTACTTTAAGGACAATATGGGAACCGTGGACTCGGCGGTGTCGCTGTGGGAAGCTTTTAAGACCGTGCTTCGGGGGGAAGCCCTTTCCCTTGTGGTGGCTGCCAAGAATCGGAGGGATGGCGAGGTGCGGCAGGTGGAGGAGATTGCGGCCCTTGAGGGGGATATGGAGGAGGAGGTTACAGAGTCCTCATTGCATGAGCTTTGCCTGAAGCAGGCGGAGTATAGGGACCTGGTGACGAACGCCGCTAAGACCCTCAGCAGGGAACAACAGGGCCGCCTGTATGACGTTGGGGATAAGGCAGGGAAACTCCTGGCGTGGCTGGACAGGAAAGAACGGGTCAATAGAGTGGTGCCAGAGTTGATTGGAGAGGGGGGAGAGGCGATCGTGGAACCTGAGGGGATTGTGAAGTGTTTCGCGGCATATTTTCATAGGGTTTATTCCTCTGTGTCAGACAGGCCGCCCGAGGACTCGTCGGATCTCCTCCGAGATATCGAGTTGCCCTGCCTCTGACATAGATAGGGACGATTTGGATGGTGACATCACGGTTGACGAGGTGGCGGGGGCGATTCGCGCGTTGAACTCGGGTAAGGCCTCTGGACCGAATGGACTGCCGATCGACCTGTACAAACTGTTCCCGGATAGGGTCGCCCCTCATCTGCGCGCCATGTTTTTGGAGGCGCGGGGGGATGGGATCCTTCCGTTGGACCAGCGGCTGGCGTCGATCGTGGTCATACATAAAGAGGGTAAACCCCGAGATAGATGCTCCTCCTATCGGCCCATTTCACTCCTCAACGCTGAGCCGAAAATTCTGGCCAAACTCCTGGCTACCCGTTTGATTAGGGTACTTGGCGATCTGGTCCACCCGGATCAATCTGGCTTTATCCCGCACCGAAATACAGCATTGAACCTTAGACGTCTTCATGGCGTCATCGCCAGGGCGGGCACGCTGCGTGAACCGGCTGTTGTGGCATCTCTTGATGCCACGATGGCCTTTGACACGGTGGAGTGGGCATATTTATGGGCCGTGCTGGCCAAGTTTGGTTTCGGTCGCGGTTTTGTGAGTTGGGTTCGGTTGCTGTACGAGGGGCCACTAGCGAATGTGGTGGTGAATGGACGGGCATCTACTCCGTTTCAGCTTGGTAGGGGTACCCGGCAGGGCTGCCCCCTGTCGCCTCTGTTGTTCGCCCTCGCCCTTGAACCGTTGGCTGCGTGGATACGTTGGCACCCGGATATACGGGGACTTCGGTGGTCGTCTGATCATGAGGACCGTATTTCGCTCTATGCCGATGATATCCTGCTGTATCTTGCCTCACCTAAGAAGTCACTTATAGTGGTCTGTGACGTACTCACATCGTACGGTAGGAACTCGGGGCTTGTGATTAATTGGGGCAAATCGTACTTGTACGTTCTTAGTGGCGAGGTCCCACCGATCCCTAGAACATGTTCGATACAGGTTGCCCAGCAGGGTTTTGTGTATTTGGGGATTTTTATATCCTTGGATCCTGCTGTGCGCTATGAGAGGAATCTGCTCCCCCCCCTTGGCACGCTTGAGGCGAGATGTGGAAGGTTGGCGGAGGCTGCCGCTCTCCCTCGTTGGGCGTGCGGCCCTGTTTAAAATGATGTCTCTTCCCCGCTTCCTCTACGCTCTCCAGAACACCCTGGACTGGGTGCCGGCCAAATACTTTCGGGAGGTCGAAGGCCTCCAAAGGACGTTGCTGTGGGATGGGCGGCCGCGAATAGCTATTTCAAAGTTGACGCTCCCTTGGTACGATGGGGGCATCGCGCTCCCAGACATCCGACGGTACTATTGGGCCACGCAGCTGAGCGCGATCAACCATGGGTTTTATGGCCCTGCCCTCAGCCCTGGGTATGCCATGGATAGGTGGCTGCTGCGCGGCGGCAACTACTACAGGGCGTTGTATTCGCGGTCCTTAGACTCGTCCCTCACGGGGCCCACAGGTGTGGCGGTGCGCGTATGGAAGATGGCGACTGACTCGTTGGGCTGGAAGGATAGGCTAACCCTCGCTACCCCATTGTTTGAATCGGAAAGATTGGGAAGACTCTGGCACACGAAGGGCTTTGATAAGTGGGATCTGATAGCTATATCCAAGGTGGGAGATGTGCTGCATAAGGGGAGGGTGAAGTCTTTCAAGGAGTTGCAGACTGAGTTTGAGCTAGGGCCCTCAGAGCATTTCAGGTATATCCAGCTGAGTCACGCCCTCCGATCAGTCCTTGTTGAGGGTGAGAAGGTGCCGGAGTCCTCTCCCCTTGAGGACCGAGTCCTTGATGGTCATATGCCCGAGAGCACGATCTCGCTCATATATAAGAAGTTGATAAACGTCCGGGCAGACTTGCTATTGGGGCTGAGAGAACAGTGGACCAGGGATGGTCTTGAGTTGGATAATGAGGACTGGCAGTCAGCGGTTTCTTCGCCTAAGGAGGTTGCGATCCCGTCGCGTCTGAGGCTGGTGCAGCTTAAAATACTGCACCGGGTGTATGTGACGGGGCCAAGGCTGGTCCGCATGGGGTTCTCGGAGGACGGCCTGTGCAGAAGGGGATGTGGTATGGTGGGCACTTTCCTGCACATCATTTGGGAATGTGGTGTCATTGTGGAGTTCTGGAGGAGAGTCCATGCAGTTATGGGGGAGGTGACGGGCATTGTGGTACAGCCGGAGGCGCGGTGCTGCCTCCTGAACGTCTGGGGGCCCACTGACCTCGATGAGGCGCAGACCCAATGGGTGACTCTGGGTAACATGGTAGCAAAAAGAGATATCGCGCGGCTATGGGGCTCCTCGGGACCCCCTACACTGACCGCGTGGAAGGAAAACATGGACTGGAGCATGTTTAGGGAGAAGACGGTCTACTGCTCTAGAGGTCGCCCCCGGAAGTGGCATGCCATCTGGGGGCGGTGGAACCAATACAGGGGGGGAATATGTCTTGCCCCGGACCTGGAACCTCCCGAGGAACAGCTTTCCCCCTGACCTACTTTCCAGCACAGCTTGGTTTTAGTAACTGTTCTGGGCCTCTGCTGTTCCCCTTCTTCCTCCGTACACAGTCTTGTACTTAGTAGACGAGTGGGGTCCGGTCTCCCCTGGGGGCCTCCGCCATGGGCTTACAATGTCCTTGCCTTGCTGGGGTTTGTTGTTAGTTTTTTCTGTGTTTATTTAAAATTGAACCTTTTGCACTATTCTTTGAACTGCACTGGGGACACATCACTGTATCTAACTTGTAATGCTGCCGAACCTTCGGGCTGTCGGCTGAATAGCTGTGTCCTGAATTTTGAAATAAAGGTTTTCAAAAAAAAAAAAAAAAATTGTCTATTAAGCTCCCAGTCCCATGCGCTGCCAAGTCAAATGTTCAGTCACAAAATTGTAGTAGGGTAGCACTTGTAGTCATGGTCATCTCAGGTTCTAGATCTCTGAACATCCTCTGTTGGTAGCTATTCACTTGCTGAAAGGCTCTCTGTATCGGATGGAATATTCATTACTCCCTGTTATCATTCCAAATCCAAAGCACAACTAGGACTGCAGCAGTCTCATGTGTTACCTCCATCACATCTTTCACTGTCAAACAGTGAGAAATGCGCTCTGAAAAAAAACATTCTATTCTTGAAAAGTAAACGTTATTTCATGTTAACTTCTATGTATGCCATTATTAGACTTGGTTCGGTGAAAAATATAATTGCATGAACAAAGTCTTACTAAAATGCAAAGGTCTACACTGCCTTCTAGGGTCAAACTGATCGCGGCCAAATATATATGGGTTGATCTGTTATCCCACTGACAAGTTATGTTAATATAACTTATTAGGCGCACGAATAACCAAAGGTGTCTTGGGTGCTAAACCTGAACGTAAGCCTTGAGGAATGAGAAAGAAAAACTAATTTAGAAATAGCCATGTTTTAAGTCCTTTTCTAAATGAGGCGAGAGACTTGGCAGCTCTAATGTCCATAGGGAGCATGTTCCATAGTTTTGCAGCACCAAGTAGAAAAATTGCTAAGTAAATGCCGAACTTTAGGCTATTTCAACAAGAAAGTGCAAGTCTGGTTTCAAAGCATGGTTTACTTCTTAAAATCAGTTTCAAAATCTAAAGATACCAAGCCATCTGTGAAGCAATCAAAGACTTACACTAAACTGGTCATATTGTCAGTTTGTGTACTGACCAACAATTTCAAAACCAGGCATCCCTGTAAAACTGTAAAACATCAACTTATTCTTTTAGGAACCACAGCGGATGCAGACTAGTGTTTTGGGGTGATTAGTCATACATTCAGTTAAATAGCTATCCAAACTATAGACGTTTTCAAATATTGGATTTGAACTTGCACCCTTAATTTGAAAGGAATGGCATAAGAATTCACATGCCAATGGCCAATATTAAAAATTCTCTACATATTTAGCATTGTTTCTTGCTGTTTCTTTGCATGTTAAGAGCCGTGAGTACTGGTACAAATGAACAGAAAAACTGTGCCACCCTAAATAGACAAAATAGATTTGCTAGTCCAAAAAAGTCTGTATGGAAGGGATGGCATTACTTAAATCCTTTTCCTAACACCAATAATGTCAGCAGACTAGGCAACTACCAATCAGTTTAATGACCGGTGCAGCCTATCACTATTACCTTAGCTCCAGCATTTGGTGACTGCACTACTATAAGAACATTGGAATGTTGGGCGCTCCACTGAAAACAATGGAGTGCTCCGGACTTCTAATGGCTGGTAGAAGCCCAGAGCTGCAACATTCCAAGGTTTGTTCACAGCTATTGCTGTGAACAAAATGCCTCATGGAGCCCGAAAGGATTTTAATCCCCTCGGGCTCCGTGAGGTCTTTGTTTTACAAATTAAGACATTCTGCCCTCTAGGGGCGGAATGCTCCAATAGCCTTAGAACCCGCTGCTGGGAGCCCTCCATAGCGGGCTCTACCAGCCATTAAAGGTATGCTCCCTTGTTAAAGGCCCTCGTTAACGCTGGAGCAAGCCTCCAATGGCCAGTAGCGGGCTCCAAGGCTATAGGAGAACGTCCAGTGCTGCCACTTTAAAAAAATAAGACTTCATCCTAGGATTTTAATATCACAACTCATTTTCCTTCTGCTTCCCTTTGTGTTCTCGAAGGTTGAATTTCAGGCAGTTTAATATTTCAGTATTTAATTTCAGTTTCCAGATCATTTCAAACACAAGGATTCTCTTCCCACTGGAGTACCATATAAATTATTGCATTGCCTTTGGAATGGACAATAACAGAAAAGATGCAGTCTACTAGCTTGTCACAGGAAGCAATCCTGACAAACAGGTGCTCTAGTGAAGTCATTCATAAGGCCCATTTTTAGATGTCAGCGACAGACAGCACAGTGGTCTGTTGGTAACAGACCTATTGATTCAAATATAGTCTTATAGTGGGCTTATTTATCTGCTCCTTTCTGATGATCCGATGGATTTTCCATCTGTTCCCTGCTCCTGAATGAACGGTGTTCCACCTAATCTGGTATGTCCCACACAAGCAGCATTTCAGAGTAGAAGTGTTTAGAAATCGGTGAGTTGTATCTTTCCACTGCTGTCATTAGCACCTCACTTAATGGTGTATGGAGGGACTCTTTCCTTCCCCTGCTCCCCCTGTATCTCCTCCTCCCTCAATTTGCTCTACTCACACGTTTTATTAAAAAATTAGGTTGTCCCGAGAGTCTGTGTGCCTCCATGGCACAATGCTTATTATCAATATAGCAAAGGGTGGCCCTCTTTGATTGGCTTAACCACCCCATGAAGATGGCCTAAGTGCCAAGTGTGTGCATGCGCAAGCGGAGCGCCTTTCCTTGAATGCTTTTGTTAAAGTTTATTAAAAAGTATTCCTTGATGAACATAATGTGTGTGCATGAACTGTGGCCATCTGGGAAAAGAAAGCAATAGCAAAGTCACTATGTCTGCACCCCAGTATCATTTGAAAGACCTATTGTTTTTGCCAATGCTTGTTTATCGTTGCATACGCAACCACCATCTGTGACACTGAAAACTATTTGAGCTCACAGTCAAAATTGTATGCACTTTGAATGCATTTGAACCAATTGAATATTCTTGTGTGATAAGCAGGGAGGGTATCGAAAGCTATTGTCACCTGCCTGTTTGATGGGTACTGTACGTGATAGTCGATTGGTGGTCTTAGTTTAAAGAGCGCAGTTTTTCACGACTGAAAATGTATTTTGAGCAAACTCAGCTAGCGGAATGGCCATGAATGAAATACACTAAGAAAAAACAAAGAATAGCTATATTGTTTCAATTAACCTCAATCTCTGGTAATTACTCTCAGTCACAATCCAGTCCATCCTTTTTTGTTGCCATGCCGACTCAGCCAGGAACCAGCCATATGCAAATTTAGCCTTGGTCCTGCTCCAATAGGAACAGTCCAGCCCAAATTTGATTTGATATAGCAAGAGGTTCAAATATGGCATGAGCCGGGTAATGTGTGGATTTTTGCTGGCCTGGGCAGCGTGAAGCAACAGGTGTGTAAACAAATTTGGCCAAAGAAGTGGGATATGTAAAAGATCTACATACCCTTGCAGTTATGATGGTCTAAGGAAGTTCTCAGCTATAACCAAGTCAAGGGTGAGGATATAGAGAAGACCAGCATGGTGCGTGCTCCACAAGTACACAATGACAACTGGTTGCACATAGGGACGTACTCAAGGCTTCAATAACATGTACTTAACCATTAGTATTCCTATGTTGCAAATATATTTTTGTTAAATAAAATATATATTACAAATGGCAGGTCCTGGTTGGGCTATGTGTCATCAAAACAAACCACATGGCATGACTCAAGTAATGGGGTGATTCCAATCAAGGGCTACATTAAAAAAATCAATCTATTTAAGATTGTTGAAATCAATATTTCTTAGTACAATGATAAACGTTCACTTACTTCCTGGCAGTATTGCAGGATGCCTTCCTTCGTTCCAATGCAGCTCTTGGTCCCAGTGAGATCAGGCTCCCACTTCCCATTCTGAACATTCATATGCATGTTGAGCTTGCCACAAAACATCGCAATCTGAGGCTCTGCCAATAACCCGGCATTTCCATCAGTAGGCACCTATCAGAGGAAACGAGGAGTTAGCGATTACTTCAGCTGCCATTCAGATATAAAACCAGCTTATGGCACAGAAAAAAATGTCTCTTGAAAGATTAATTTTTCTTATGACCATATTAAAGTTATGATTAATGAGGCAAACATTTTCACAAACATGTTTTTTTTTTTTTTTAATAATGAGGTTGTAATTCAAAATATATTTATTATAAGCCAAAGCAGCTACTGGTCTTTAATATAGCCAATATTAAAAAACATGTAACAGGTTAGCCATCTAATTGGCATTTCCCACATAAACTTTAAACAAGTAACCAGAGAAGACAGGTAGCGCTATTTAAGATTCTCAAATGAATAAATGTTTTGTTCAGTGGCCACCTTCTGAACTACTAATGCAGTATGTTAAGGAAAACATCTCTTGAGTATTGCCTCATTGACCAGACAACAGATAACCACCCAACCCAGAACCCCATCTGAATGTTCAAACAACTGTCTGCCACAGACACCCTGTTGAGCTGGATGCAATTAAAATAAACGCACAATTATCAAAACTACATGAAACCAGGTTAAGATGAAGCATTTAAGCAAAGGATAAGAATCTATGGACAAAAACACTAGAAATAACATTATAATCAACTCAGAGGGAAACAGAACCTATTCTAACAAGGTAATCCAGTCTAAATTTGACAATACAAATGTGCATCATAGAATTTCACCATGAGATGGTAGTTCACCAACTCACAAGATCATGGAAATCACATACATGATGCAATTACACAGACATCAAATTGAGACTGGCAAACACTCTTAATACAAACCACAGGGGGCAGTTAAATAAATGCCCCATTAATAACCCAGCAGGACTGGACAACAACATCAAATAAAACATAGGAGACACAATGCTTATTACTGGGCTAAATCACTTTTGTAAGGATAAAGAAAACAAATGGCACACAGAAGAATGTATAGCACTAGGACCTTAATCAATCAAACAGTCATGATCACCTGACATCAAATGACTTGAGACCCATGGAACACTAGCACATGAGAAGAAACCAGTACAACAAAACAAAGAAAGGACCACTACAAGTTAAGGAGTGAGCCAGCTAACAATGCAAGTCAGGTTACTTGGGCACACCAACTCAATCAACATCAAGAATAGAACCCTAAGAATAAGACAAGGATAACAGGTGAAGCACACATACAACAGCACAAAACTACCACAAGGAAGTCAATTCCATAATCATCAAAGGATAATCTAAGGGACAAACTAATGGGCCAATTATGGTTAAGAGAAGGACAGCCAGGAGCTCTGTGTCTCTGCATTAACAAACAGGTCATGTGATTCCATAGCAAACACTCTCAGAACCTTTAGTGAATACTAGCAGTGCGGAACAGTATGTGTTTTAATGCATAATAATGTATACACACTTGAAAATAAGAGTAGTTCGGCAACAAAAGCAGGCACTGGGGGTGGTGGAAAAGTGATGCAAAGTCATGGAGGACCTTCTTTACCCTCTACTTTACTTTGAAGCGAGAGAGAGCGGGAGGAGGAGAAATAAATGTTTAGCAGGCTTAGGACTCCGATGCCACCTCGGTGTGGTTTGGAACCATGTTGATGACCCAGTAGGAGTCAGACCTCAGAGAATATACGCTTAAAGTGTCAGCATTAAAAAGGAAAAATCAATCACTAATCAATTTCGAATTCAGGCATCATACAGATTAATGAAGTGCATTAAACACTAAAATTGTTTCTTGAACTATGGATGTTTTGGGAAGTGTGTAAAAAAAAGGTCCCATGATTGCCAATACATATAAACATTTAAATAGGTATGTGGTATTAAACTGTCTTTAGAGTTGATTACATGCTTACTAGCAGATGATCAAATTTCCTAGCAGTAACTTATTGTGAGCAATCCAAAAACTGGATTACATGTGGTGCCTTTCTTGGATGCGTCACTAAACTTTCCTGGGTGTTATCATTTATGCATTTTTCATAAGTTAACAACAAATTTCTTTATCCAAAGTGGTATATCCAAATTATTTTCAGGCATTTGTATCTATACTTATGTAGACATTTTAAACAAAAATCAAACATTACCCATGCACATCACAGTACGCTTACTATTTTTGAATGTGCATAGGTCTAATAAAGTGTAGATTTACAAATAAGGTACTTCATTTTAAAAATAATAAAAATTAATTGCACTATGGTGAACCTAGAACCCCCCCACACCCAAACAATGATAGCTTCACATATTAATGCTCCCTTATTGCTGTCCACTTCCTAATGCTGATGCATCTATTCTCTTTTCCATTCACCCCAGTATCTTTTTTTTTACTCTATTTTAAATGGAAACCATCTTAGTACTAGATATTTCACCATTCATTTTAGGTTTCGCTTAACGGTGAAGCGGTCTACAGACCTAATGTGAACCTAAAAAGAGCTCCCAGGAGAGGGGTTTTGGCTCTGCCATAATGCAAGTAGCAAGATAAAATATTTTGACTGGGCAGAGCTTGTTTACTTCCACAGACATACTGTGATCAACCTAAAAAAATAAAAAGCTTTCAGGTGTACTACAGCGAAGACTTTGGCTCAACCCACACCTTAGTAGTAAAAGTAAATATTTTGACTGGTCAGAAAAGTGCTTCCCTCCATGCAGCTGTGGTTATTTTATCTATCAATTTACCTGATCCAGCAGCAGTAAGATTGAAATTTCAGGGGCGCATAAATGACACTATAATGCTCTTAAGGGAGATTTGATAACTAGATAATTTACAGTGTTTGGGTTTTCTCTAGCAGCAACACAAATGGGAGGAGGGCAATACTGAGGAATGTACTGCATCCCCATCAGAGTTCAGAGTGCAGTTTTGAGTTTGAGAGCAGTATTGGCATGCCTAGGGCTACACTAATTTACACAGATTTTAGGTCTGGCTTGACAATGCGACTGTTGCTGGACCTTATGTGATAAACAAATTAGAGCTTTTAGATTACTAAAGACACAGGGGTTAGTCCACCCATGTTGGGTCTCCTGAGCACAGAATTTGATTGGGCTGAAGTTGTGCTTCTACTACAAAGATTTATTTTATTGCACTTTTTGGCTCATACCAAAGCTTTTACTAGATAGAGCAGGACTGAGTTTGTTAAGGTCTCAAGCCAATGATCATGGCTACAGACCTGATCGGGTTACTAGGAAATGTTATGCTTTTCACAATAAATATCAGACCTAGTGCCTTTAGCATATGTTCACGTCAAAAGGCATTTAGGTGAGGATTCTTATTACTCTATATTGAAGCCTACAGCCCGGTATTTTGTAACGTGGAAACTCACAGATTCCCGCAGTAATCGATTAAAATACCCGGTGTGACAGCTCACCGGTATAGAAGTTTTCCTCAGTGAGAATCCCCGTTGGGTCCTTCTAGGAGAAATAATAGTTTGCTTTGCCAACTGTTATTTTGTACGCCTTTCTAGTTATGGTTGTGTGTTTGATGGATGCCTTTTGGAAAGGCCTATGGTCAAAACGTTAGTCCTTATTTGGTTATGGTGACAAGCTACAGGCCTGATTAGTGCACTGGGAAACGTCATATCCGATGCCCAAAGTCTTGGCTGTTTATAAAATGTTTTACCAAAGGCAGCTTATTAATTGTGAAACCCTTTTGTTTGTTAATGACAGCAACCCGTTAACAGTTAGTTATCACCTTTTTTATTTTTAACAGGCTATATATAGGTAAGTTTTTACAAGTAATCTCACATATGACCATGGTAGGCAAGGGTTTCGACATTGGCCACCTAATCTGCCATCCTGGGTGGTTTTCACTTTGAAGATTCTGGTTAGGCCCTGTTGAGAGGAGTTGTAAATTGTTTTGCAAGCTGTATTTTTGGAGATAATTGCAAATTTACAACTGAATGCATGATGGTAGTGCGGTTTATGGACACTTGAGTAAGCCTGGGTCGGGCAAGGTGTTAACCCAATAGTAAAGACTTCATCGGATCACCAGGAAAAGTCATGGCATTTGTCATATGATCGATCAGTTTATTATGAAACGCTATGACAGCGCCAGGAGGGTTGACCTACTTTTTGGGGAAAGCATGTGTTAAAGACAATAGGCTTTTAAGGATGGATTGTTAATACACAGGTATTTTGTTATATGGATTGCACAGATTATGGCAGTAGGCAAGGGTGTGGTGTTGAGGATCCACCCAAACAAACAGTGGGTATAGAAGTTATGCAATACAATATAATTCTTGCTAGGCTCTTTTAGGAGAGAAGATTTTTGCCACTGTAATCATGTACACATTTGTACTTTCATAACTGTATGCTGGGTGGTTGCCGAAAGGAAAGATTATGCTCATTACAGGTGGCTCAAATTGGTTATGATGACAAGCTAATAATAAAGGCCATAGATAGTATTGTTTATTATGAAAAAAGTTATGAGAAAGGCGGTTAAGCCGAGCTTATTTACTGTGAAAGGCATATGTTAAAGTCAATAAGCTTGTAGGGGTGGATTGTAATTACTCTGAATTCAAGCCTACACAGCTGTTTATTTTTATAATTAAATCTTGCAGATTTTCTTAGCTGACAAGGGTTTTGGTGTTTGTTATTCCCTCAGCTTAACCAGAGATATATAGAAGATTTGCATTGTAAGAATCCTTGTTAAGCCCAGTTTAGAGACAGTTATTCTCCTTTTGCAACTGTAATGCATTATACATGTGCAATTTTATTGCTATATGCCCGATGATTGTTTGGTGGGAAATCTTACTCTCGGTATAGTAAACCGGAGTCGCTTCTGGTGACAAGCCAATTATGACAGCTATAGGGTTGATATGTCAGGTGCCATGGGTCTGCTTATTATAAGAAGTCATTACAAAGGCAGAAGGCCTGACTTATTTGTGAAAAGGATATGGTAAAGCCAATCGGCCTCTAACAGTGGACTGTTATCAGATGATGTTGAAGGTCGTAGTAGGCAAGAGTCTTGTTCAACCACTTTGACAACCCAAGAAGTGCAATTTCATTGAGAAGATTCTTGCTAGGTCATAATGAGAAGGGTTGTGCATATTTGTAATTTTATATATTTATGCCTGATGGTTAAGTTATGACATTTTAATAGGTTTGTGCTGCATCTAGCGTTGAGCCTTTGCTAAAGGTTAGAGGCCTCATCAGTTCACGAGGAAA
The DNA here is from genome assembly GCF_964204655.1 of Triturus cristatus. Lineage (NCBI taxonomy): Eukaryota > Metazoa > Chordata > Amphibia > Caudata > Salamandridae > Triturus > Triturus cristatus. The sequence continues at coordinate 1,366,816,777 of NC_140591.1, forward strand.
AGTTATGTTCGATTCCTTAGGTGTGATCGGTTTATAATGAAAAGTAACAACAGAGCAAGAAAGCCAGACTTATTTATTATGAAAAGCACGTGTTAAAGGAAAGAGCCTTTTAAGGGTGGGTTGTCATTACATTGTGCTAAAAGTCTGTAGGCAGTAATTTCATACATGGAGTGTCAAAGATTGTTTAAATGAAAAGTAACTATAAAGGCAGTAGGCCTGCCATATTGATTGTGAAATGCATATGTTAAAGTCAATAGCCATTTGGGGGTGGACTGCTATATCTCTGTATTAAAGCATACAAATATGTATTTTGTTAAATGACATTTCACGGATTCTTTGTAGGAAAGGATTCTGGCATCGGTTACTACCTCTAACAAACCTTGGGAGCCGAGAGGGAACTATTTGCACTGTGATAATTATTGCTAGGCTTCCTTTTTAGTGGTCTGGCTGGATTTGGTCCTATAAAAATCATGAAAAATACATATATCCAGCTTTGTTCTGCCACTGGTCTATCCAAGTGTTACACCATACCTCCATTCAGGACACTGTACTGCATGGGGCAATGGTTCAGTCCACATCAATCTTTGGCTCTCTTGCCATATGATAACCACATTTTCTGATCACATGTATACATCCACCTTTAAATGAGTGCGTTTTAGTGTCAGGCCTAAATTCTTCTGTTACAGTTCTCGGTTTTCTTTGCATCTTCAATTTTTATTTTAATGTTTAAGAGGATACTGTAGTTCTCAAGGCAGTGGTAACTGGTTGCTTGCCGCTCATTTCTTCTGCAATGCACGCGTCCAATGTGGCTACTTCCTCCCGACCAGTAGACAGTTATAGAATGCTGTTGTCCAATTGTATTATTATTTGGCCATTCCATGATGGCTAACTAGTTGGTCCTAACAGCAATAGCCATGCTGAAGCTTTAAAACAACTAAATATTATTAACAGTACCCCTCTAAGATGGACAGCCGCTGCTACGTTTAGCTTTGTTACTGCAAGCAATGCCCGCCATGTTTAGATGGCAGCATGTTTTTTGACTTTTATTTATTTTTTATCATTTATCTTGCATTGAGTTTGTGTGCACTCTATTGCGGTTGTGTTACAATTTATTAAAGCGCCGGTTGATGAACAGATCAAAGTAAATGCAGGGCAGAATAAAATGTTCAATTTTGGTCCCCACCATGCCCAGACTCTCTCCAGAATGTGAAAAGAGCAGTCTTAGCCCGGACACCAAGTAGAGTGGAAAAGTCAAAGGCATGTTCAAATGTACACTTCGGGTAACTATTCAATGAATTTGCACAATAAACCCAATATTAGCATTGCCAATGATATCCTTGCCAGAACTTTGGAAGTTCAGTCTGGAGGCTCGCAGTTAAGCATGGATACAAGGTGGAACGGGAAAACTAGAAGTACTTCAAATCTTGCACATTATAAATATATTCAAAGAATTTCTATTATAAACTCATGATCAATGACCTACTGGCCGGAATAATAAAGTGCAGACTGGAGGCTCCCAGTTAAGCAAGGCCACCCAGTGGAGCTGAACGCCTACAAGAACTTTAAAACTCGTTCTGAAGACAAATACCCTACACTTTGGGATTCTTGGCTTACGTAAAGTTCCAGAACGATGGGCGTGCAGACTGGAGATCTCCGTTTAGTATGTTCACCTAGTGGAGCAGAAAGCCTACAAGCATTTTTAAGCTAGCTCTTAATACAAGTCACATAATTGAAGGTGGAAGAGATAGCAATAATATCCTGTACTTTGGGGTTTCTTTCCTTATATAACTTAAGGGTCATGTCGAAATGAAATGTTGTATGTAGGGAGAATCTTCCATCAAGAAAGGCTTGTTCCTAATAAGAGCTACGGGGTGGAGTTTCAGAAAGAATGTCTATTCTTTTTTCCAATGATTTTAGTTAGTCGAACATTAACAATTATCTATCGGCGGTTGTGTCAAAAGGTGAACGTAAGAATAAGTCAGTGGATGGATGGAACCAGGAATTCAAAGAGGAGCGACAGAATGCTTGCGTGATGAATTATTCAGTTCCTAAGCCCATCACTGAAACAAAATTAATCCTTCATAAACCAAAACTATTTGGCATTGCCAATGCTTCATTTAATTTTCGAATGCTATCACAACATGCATATTTCGCCACTCAGTTACTATAAAAGTAAAATAGTAGCTGCTTAGTACTTAATAGAAAAAGTTGATACTATTACTATTTCAGAATCACACAGCTTCCTCATAGTAAGGTATTCATAGCCCGTTCTGCCTAATTTGCAAGCCTGACACTTATTGCAAGTGAGAAAAAAATTGGTTGCCGTAGTAACCATGCCTGTGGTGACTGAATAGCAGATTTGCAGTGAGGTTCTTCCAGCACACATTTCATGTTCCACTGCTTTTTACATTTTACCTGTAGGTGGGGTATCCAACATTATCTTTGTTTTATTATGATGAGCGACTTGCTTTGGGTCACATTGATGGCTCCAATTCGTTCCGATACTGTCGTGAAAGGTTATAACACTATGTCAAGAACCAAGATGCTGGCTTTAGAGACGGGTGGTCATTGTTCATCAGTTCCCCATTAACATCAAAAAGCTCAAGGACTGCACTATGGGTCCCTTGAGTTCTTGCTTGCCATAAGGGACATTGGTCAAGTGCTATTGTTCTAGTCCTGTGTCGTCCTATTTCCACCACGGAAAAAGTGCCAAAATTCTTCACGGTTTCTCTTCTATGCTCACTATGTGTATTATGATGGCATCGAAAACCTGGACTTCTCGCAACGAGGCAATCTCCCACCCAATAGCCTTCAACTTAGTCGGACCAAGTTCTAATCCACTGTAACATGACATCAGAACAGATCATGTCCTTATACCTCTGGGCATCACAGACTTGGATATATGAAACAGCAGCTTTCAGGCTGTGCAAGCCTTCCTCTATAGCAGCCTAGACATATCCTTTCTGCCACCTTGTGCCCACCGCACTTTTGCTCACAAACACCCAAGCCATGATCACTGAACCTCGATGCAGTGATGCCAATGTTAAAAAAGAACATTGAATCGTCAGTTACTGAACTACAAATTGTGTGTCAAGCAATACTTGGAGTCAAACATTTGCCCTTTTAAACAATACTAGTGATCCGAGCCTAAAAAGATAAAATGTGAGACAAGCCCTGAACTTCAATCACACACTGGATGTACAGTCTGAGACAGCCAACATTACATCTCAAATGATGTCGAACCGGACTGGAACATGTAGGCTGAACTTCTCGTATATTTCAAAATCAGTTCACCGCGCACACACATTTTGCTGTACTGGTCCATTTCATTTTAAGATTTGTAAACAAAGTATTCACATCCAGTAGTACTGAAAAACGAGGTATTAGGAATTTTAGGACAAATAAGCAATACTGCCCGTCGACCACTTCATCAGATCTTTCAACTGCATCTTTAGCTGTGGTAGCAAGACTAGTGGAGTCTTTTGTTCCAATAGTCCTATTTTACTTTTTTTTTTTTTTGCAATGTGATCAATGATAGTGAAATCTGCAACTTTCACAATAAGGCAAATACGTGAAGAGAAAGAAAACCCTATCAACAAAGCAGGTTATCAATTTTCTACGTTTGCAATTTATGTGGACATTCCTTTTAAGTATTGGACATGCAGGTGATTGTGGATGGATTTTGTCTTGTTTTAATGGACACAATATTGGTTTAAAACTTTAAACACATTATCAAAGACCATGTAATCTACCAAAAGCACTTCTTTGCAAATTTCAATGTGAAACTTCAGTTTAAATTGGACATCAAGCTCCTATGGGGGCGTGGTCTGGCCACGCAGGAAGATGGCCGCCTGACAAGTGAGCTCCGTCGCGGGATGGACCCTTAACAGAAAAATTCCTACCTCACGTCTGCTTTGGAGTCCTCTTCTTGTGCCCTGCGACAGCCGGAGAGTGGTGGGCACGACTTGGGTGTGCTTCCGGCGATGTGACGGCGAAGTCTCCCCGGTGTTTGCTGCTCGGATGACGGAGTGGTGTGGAGCTGCGCGTCTGGCGGGGCTCGCCTGACGTATTTACACAGGCTGCTTCTCCTCCCTCCTTAAGCCGCGCCTATGCCACGAAGACCGCCTGCCCCCATGAGGCCGCGCCTTTGCTGCTACTGAAGAGCGCTCGTCTCCTCATGAGGCCGCGCCTTCGCTGCTGACGACGGGCGCCCGCCTCCTCATGAGGCCGCGCCTTCGTTGCTGACGACGGGCGCCCGCCTCCTCATGAGGCCGCGCCTTCGTTGCTCCTGATGACTGTTTGCCTCCTCATGAGGTCGCGCCTTTCTCAACCTGCCTGCAATACTTCTCTTCAGGAATGTCACCTGACAGGAGTTAGATTTTTTGGACGTGTCGTCGCTCAGCCACTGGTAGGATAACTTCCTTCTATACTCCTGTTGTGGCACACATGTCATTCGCCTCAATCAGCCAATGAGCATATTATCAGGTCAGCAAGCAATTTGCGCTTCATCACGCTAAACTGTTCTTCAAAGCTGGGAAATTTTTTGCTGCAGTTACAGTTTCGCGCCTTTTTGACTTTTGGTTACAATTGACGCTTCATGGCCTCCTTTAGCGCAGTATATATGCCCTACACAAGAGAGTGCTTTCTTCTAACGCCATTATAGCGCTCATGTCAACTCCTTCAGTCAGGCTGTGCCTTTTCTGCTTTGACTATGATTACTTTGCATTCTACAGCCCTGTTCATATTGCTGTGCATGTAGCTGTGCTTATTGTTATTACCATAAACGCGCGTATGATGTTTCATTTTATCTTACCTCTATTTACATACCTGTGAATATAGCGACAGTTGTTATCATATTTACAAGTGTAGGCAGTGGGGGTCATTAAGCAATGATACACTTTTACATTTTACTGTCTAGAAACGCGTTATAAGTTTCTTTTTGCTTATTAATGCTGTACATATACAGTTATCAGGTGTTTCTTTTGCATGTCTTGGTGTTGTTCTGCAACTATATATAAGCATTCCTTGGCAGCAAGACGGCTTTACGTTCCTTCAAAGTTTTTATTAAACATTCTCCTCAAATGCCTGCCTCTAAGCAAGGAAACAAGGCTTCTAAACCACTTCTTTTTGCAGAAGCTCTCAAGCAATCCACCAGTATGCCTACAAAAGACAATGCCTCCTCTCCTTCCGCCTCACCTCAGGCGTCGACCTCTAATGGTGGGCAGGCGTCGGCGGCAGCTTTGCAACGTATCCTGCACGAAATATCCGAGGTCAGTCGTCGGTTAGATGACATGCACCTCACAATCACATCACTAGCTGAAGAGACTAAATCTATTAAGACAGAACTCACCACCTTTCATACGAAGTTTGAATCCCTTGATTCTAGGGTTTTGGCAGTGGAGAATCGATTGGAATCTCTTCCAAATCAAGACCGGGACCTTTTACTCTTCCATAGTAAACTCATTGACTTGGAAGACAGAAGTAGGAGGGACAACATTCGTTTTTTTGGCTTTCCAGAACGCATTGAAGGGCAGAATTCCAGTGTATTTCTGTGTCGTATACTCCCAAAGCTAACTGGTATTCCTTTCAATCCACCCCTGGAGATACAACGTGCTCATAGAATTGGTCCTCCACGTGATGATCCTGCCGCACGTCCACGACCGATTATTGCCTGTCTTCTTCGTCATGAACAAACAAGACAAATATTATCTGCGGCTCGGCTGCAAGGCTCCTTTTCCTTTGAAGGTCATCGCATTTTTATGGCAGCTGATTTCTCCAAGGAAACTAATGAGCGGCGGAAAGCCTTTCTCTCCATGCGACCTCAACTGCGTCAGCTAGGTATCAAATATGGCCTATTCGATCCAGCACGCTTTCGCGTTACCAAAGATGGAGTCTCTAAGGACTTTTTCGACCCCGAGCATCTTCAACAGTTCCTGGACCGTCTTCATCCTCAAGAAATGGAGGCTCTTACTACACCCTCACAGCAAGCTCAGTTCCATTCACCCTCTAAGTCTTCCACTACATTGTCAGATCGCAACAGGCGCCCTCCTAGCAGCCCCCGACCAAGGGGAAGGGATTTTGAACGTCTTCATCGCTCACAAGAAGATAGGAAAGCTGCAATTCAATCGGTCTCGGTTGCTACGTTTTCACAAGATCTACAGAGAGACAAGTCACGGTCTCCTCTTAAAACTCCTTCGGATGCGGATTGAATAATCCTTTCACTCCTAGAAGTTGTTGTCCTTAATACTATTGGCAGTTAGCTGTAGATTCTCTTGTCTTGAGAGTCTTATTTTTTACTGTTAATTATTTACCACATTTTTCACATGTTTTGCTGTTCTTATAATATCTGCTTGTCCCTTTTTCACCTCTCTCTTTCTAGCTTTTCATCTTATTTTCTTTTCTCCTTCAGCCTGCTTACTGTTATTCCTCTGCCTAATAATAATTCCACTCTTTCTTCTTCTCACATTCATTGCTTTTCCTGTTACAATTTATTGCCTTAAATATTTCCCCAACAATTTTGTATCTACTGGGGCGTCTTGGCGCTTAATGGTTTAATTACAGTTTTATTATTCTACTTGCATGTTTCTATGTTGGTTTATTTAAACACGCATTGTATGCCTTATGATATTAGGTTACTTTACATTTAATTATCACTGGATTCTCAACCTCTATTTTGCTCTACCTACCTTTTTATTACACCTAGGTTCTTTTCCACAATGTTATTCTGGGCTTCCCTTCTATATCATTATTACTCTCCTAATCTTTTCTCTTTTCTGTGGGGTCCTATCCCGTGGCGGTGCTCTAGTGCGCCCAGGCCCGCGGGTAACAGTCTACGGTCTCGTGTTCTCTCTTTGCTTTTACTCAATATTTTCTAGTTCTCTTTAATATCATATCACCTCTCTAAATCTTATCTCCCTTTTTCTTCTTTTTTCATCATTCTTCTTATCGCTTTTTTCATGTATTCTATTTAAATCGTAGTTTCGTTTCTATTTATTTTATCCTCGTTTCCCTTTCTTTTTGTCATTTCTTTTCTTTTTCTTTTGTTTGGTTTAACACGTTGTTTTGTGCTCCATTCTACGGTTTCTGATATTTACGTTGTTCTAATATGGCAAAAACACACTCTCTTAATGCAATTACTTGGAATGTACATGGTCTCACCCATTACATAAAACGGAAAAAAGTTCTCTCCTACCTTCAGACTAAGCATGTAGATGTAGCCTTGCTTCAGGAGACCCATTTGGATGCTCTAGAATCAGACAAACTTTGTAGGGATTGGGTGGGTAAAGTTATACATAGCAGCATTCAACAAGATGAATCCACGGACACAGGCCCCCTCCGCAAATGTGGAGTTGCAATTCTTCTTCGCAAGTCCCTTCCGGTCACTGTTTCTAAAACATGGTCAGATGTAAATGGCCGCTATGTTTTTGCTAAACTTAAAATTGGTGATTCTCACGTTTGTGTAGGGTCTGTATATGCCCCTACAGGTACCAAGAAAACATTTTTTCTTCAACTATCCCGATTGTTGCTTGAAATAAATGCATCGCAATATTTGATTGGTGGTGACTGGAACGTGACGCAAGATTCTATTCTAGATAAAACTGGTCCATTAGATAGGGGTAATGCGTCAGATAGAGCTTTGCTAGGCGATATTGTGTCAGATATCGGGTTGGTTGACCATTGGCGTATCAGTCACCCAACGGATAAGGAATATACTTTCTTTTCGTCGACTCATGGTACGTTTTCTCGCCTTGACTACTTCCTTATCTCACAGAACGCAGTTAAGTTGGTCACAGATTCCTGCATCTTGGAAGCGGCATTGTCTGACCACTCTCCGGTTCTCCTTTCCCTAGACCTGGGACTTTCTAACCCTGGACGTAAGCCCTGGCGCATGAACATTCAGCGCCACAGAACTCCTGTTGGTAAATCCCAACTGCAGTCACACCTTCAAACTTATCTTTCTAATAATCAGGGATCCGTGACTTCCAGCAGGACTCTTTGGGCTGCTGCTAAGGCTACTTTAAGGGGTCAACTAATGCGCGATGCAGCACTCGCTAATAAGCAAAATGCGAGGAAGCAAGTGGAACTCGAACATGACATACAAACCTATTCTCGCCTATATATCACCTCTCCGTCCCTACAAAATCGGAAATTGCTTGAACAAGCCCGAATGGCCTTAAACAGTCTTTTTACATCTAAGGCAGAATACGCCTTACAGAAAATGAAAGGTCGACATTATGAGCAGGGAGAAAAGGCGGGAAGGTTATTAGCCGCACAGTTGCGTCAAAGGGAGGCATCTATGGCCATTCCGGCCATCAGATCTGCGCAAGGACACTTGTGCACAAAACCTCATGACATTGTCAATGAGTTCGCCTCCTTTTATGAATCTCTCTATACTTCTGATAATCGAATGGATTCGGATAAGATGACGGCATTCCTTGCGAAAGTGCATCTCCCTTCTCTTTCAGCGGATGGTAAGGCCATCCTTGAGGGTGAAATAACTAGGGATGAGGTTTCCAGTGCGATAGCTGCTCTGCCCTATCACAAGGCCCCTGGTGAGGATGGGTTTCCTCCTGAATTCTATCGTTGGGCGGGTCTCAATATTATTGACACTCTACATGCTGCATTCCAGGAGGCGGATGCTGCATCTTCACTGGGTTCCCTTTCTAACAAAGCTATCATTGTCGTGCTACCAAAGCCAGGCAAAGATCCCCAGCTTTGCAGTAGTTATCGTCCCATTTCTCTGTTGAACTCTGATATTAAAATTCTGGCCAGTATCCTTGCGTCTCGTCTGCGTAAAGTCTTACCTTCTTTGATACATCATTCCCAAGTAGGCTTTGTACCGGGACGCTCTTCCCGGAATCATCTGCGTTCCCTGTCCCATGCACTGTGGTCGGCTCAACATCTCACAGATGATGCGTTAGCCCTTTCACTTGACGCAGAGAAAGCGTTTGATCGCATCGAATGGAACTACCTTTTCACGGTCATGGAAAAATTTGGCTTAGGTACAAAATGTATTGATAAAGTGCGTTTACTTTACGATCATCCTTCTGCTCAAGTGAACTGTGGTGGATTTCTATCTGATACCTTTACAATCAAGAGAGGGACACGCCAAGGCTGCCCACTATCCCCCCTTCTGTTTCTTTTAGCTATGGAACCTCTAGCTGCAACCATCCGTCAATCTGATGAAGTTTCTGGTATTCCCCTCCCTATTGGACATTCTAAAATATACCTGTACGCTGATATTTTACTCACCCTTACTCGTCTTCCTCGGTCGATCCCCTCTCTTCTTCAAATTATTAATGATTTCTCTTCCTTTTCAGGTTATAAGATTAATTGGGACAAAAGCGAGGCTCTACCTATTTCTAATGGTACCACAAAAGCTGCCATCTTTGGTTTTCCTTTTCGTTGGCAGGCCTCACGCCTCAAATACTTGGGTGTCCTAGTTAATAAAGGGTTACAGGACATGGTTACAGATAATCTATCTCCTCTTATCTCCCAAATGCGTCGGGACTTTGATAAATGGAAGGCTCTGGGTCTTTCTCTCTGGGGTAGGGCTCAGGCTGTTAAAATGGTTACTCTTCCGAGATTTTTTTACATTCTAGGCATGCTTCCCCTACAGATTCCCTTATCCTTACTCCGATCAGTAGATGCCCAGATTAAAACCTTCATTTGGGGTAATGCCAAGCCACGTCTTGCCATAACTAAGCTGAAGGCTCATCAGTTATCTGGTGGCATTGGTCTCCCATCCATTGAACACTACTCCTTGGCGTTACATATCTCCCAACTCTCATATTTTTTACCTGGTATTAAAGACTTGCCACAATGGGTTCAAATAGAACGACATCTTCTATCCTCAGAATCGAATCTTACTCCTTTGTATGGTAGTGGCACTAGCCGTCTTGACCCGAAAAATCCGATTTTATCTGCCATGCATAAATCCTGGCAGAGAAGTCATAGGCTGTTGGGTTCGAATCCAAGAATTCATATCAAAGCCCCCCTATGGAATAATTCGGGCATTCGTATCAATGGTCGTATGTTATCCTGGCCTGAATGGCGTGCTGCAGGTATCCTCTATCCGGATCAGCTTCTGCATGATGGGGATTTTAAGCCATTCTCTCAGCTAAGAGTAGAATTTGATCTTCCCCTACACCATTCTTCTAAATACCTCCAGCTTCAGCAATGTCTGAAGATCCATATGGGGTCACCGCCATGGATATTACAAGATTCCCCTATTTTATCCTATTTGCACGTTTGGGGGAAATTTAAAGGTGTTACCTCCGGCATATATAAAATTTTATCGTCCCACCTCTTCTCTAAACCCCTTTCACATGATCTTCAGCGTAAATGGCAAGTTCGCCTCTCAATTTCCTTTTCTGACATTGAATGGGATCTGATTCTGGAGAATTTGAACAAGGGAGCCCGTGTATCAAGGCTTAAATTTTGTCTTTTTAAAATACTACACGATTGGCACTGGTCTCCAGTCAAATTGCACAAAGCTGGCCTTCTTTCCCATTCCAATTGCTGGAGATGCTCCAATTCAGGTTGCGATATTACTCATATCATTTGTGATTGCCCTAGTATCCGATCTTATTGGGCTTACATTGGTACTACTTTGAATTCCACTATGCCCCTAAAATTGCCACTTACACCAACTAATATCCTCCTGCATGATGTCCGCCACTCCCCAAAGCTCTCGAAGCCACAACTCCGTCTTTTTCATATCTCACTGGCTACTGCTAAAATATGTATCCTGCGTCATTGGAAATCATCTTTGCCTCCCTCTCAGGAAGATTGGTTGGTAGCGATGATACAGACTGCCTCACATGAACGCACAATCTATAACCTTCAGGATCAAGCTGACACCTTTCTCCGAATTTGGTCTCCATTTCTTAAATCAAATTCTGCTAACTCCCCTGCTTCTACTTCTATCCAAGCACATTAATCTGCTTTTACCCTCTCTTGTCCTTTGTTTATTTCTTTTCTTTTTCTTGTTTTCTGTACTCTCTGTTTTATTCGCTACAGTGTTCATCTGTCTTTATCTAATCATTTTACCTTTGTTTTATCTATTTATTTATATTTCCTGCACTTCTATTGTCTAAGCTCCTTCCCTTTTTCCTCCCCTTATAGGTTATGTCTTTATAATATATCATTCTATGTCTTGACATAATTATTACTTCAATTAGTATTTATATATTTAAATGCATATTTATATCATATTTATCTAATATTTATTCATCAGTATCTTTTTGCATTATTTCTCTCAACATGGATCTATTTTCTCTTCATTTTCTGTTTATGCTTTGATGTATTTGTTTTACAAAACTTTAATAAAAAATTTCAACACAAAAAATAAATTGGACATCAATAATACTGCAGAAGAGAAAAACAGTGGCATACATTTATTAGGACTTAAAGGATTGGAAACCGTATTTAAGAGAGTACTGAAGGGCAATGGGGCATTTAAGGGCTCAGACAAAATGCACCTTGCAGGATTACTTTCCACATCCCACAATCCACCTAATGGTTTAGGTGCAGCATTATTTCACATAATGGATGGACTGCAAAATGTACAATTTGATTTGCCAGCTATTAAATTTGTAAGCGTGCATGTATAAGAAACCAGACGTTGATTAATTTCAAAGCAATGGGATACAATCATTCCATAATCTCATCTGTTCATAGAATTAATCCAACATTTAACAAACTTCAGATGCAAAATGTCATCAAGGAGAAACTGGCAAGATCCCGAAATTTAACATGCTGGTTTTTACAGAGAATGAAATGTGCTCCTATAATTTGGAATATAAACTGCATGAGCTACTATGAGCGTGTTTAAATGTCCGGGAACTGCCCACCTAATTCACAGTCATCGCAATTTCTCCCAAAAGTTTGAAAATGTTGCCAGTTTGTCAGACAGATTTTCTGTTATCAGCTTTAATTACAGAGCATTTATGCTATTGATATGACCTAGTAGCTCTGTTGAGAGGCCATAGGCAGCCATTTGGCACATTTCTGGGATTATCTGCGCTTGGGCGGTGCGACAAATGGTATGTTATATGTAATGTTTCCACAAGGGTTTGCCTGTGTTTATTAAACAAAAGAATACAGTGCAGGTGTGAATCTTGTGTGTACCTTTCTGCCTGGGCCTGCATGGAGTCAACTCAGTGTGTTTGTTTATTGCCTTTGTGTTGGCCAGGATCTGCATTGCAAAATATGGTCTTAGCATGTACTTATGCCTATGTCTGCAAATAGTAGACTTTTTTTGGCATCTAAGAGATGTACACAGTTTTAAAAAGAAGACGCTACTGTGTTCCAGTTTTTAATCTTACTTCATCTACTCGATCATATTCTTCATTACACGTCATGTCCCCTTAGCCCCCACTTTCTGCTTCTGTATAGATGGGCAGACAAAGCGTTCCCAGGCCCCTCCCTCTTCAGACATTTCTCTTGCTTCACTGCAACAATGCAATACAGCAAGTTCTCGCCATAAGTCGGTGTGTGTGGGAGCACTAAAACCACGGCCTCTAAAAACAACCTCTCTCTCTCTGTGTGAAGACTCGGAGCAAGACTTGGACAGCCCCTCAACACTAGGTTTCATTCTCCCATCATCCCACTCTCTAGAGTGGAGAGGGCAGGTGAAGTCACAAACCTACCTTAAGATTATTTTGAATTTTTCCTTTAGGCTTTTGAAATAGAGCAGATTTAGCATCAAACCTAAACTACAAACTAAACACTAAACATTATTATTATTTTTTTTAAATCGATGAACTAAACACAAATCAATACACAATTATAAACAAAGTCCATACTCAGCAAAGCTCCCAGAGATGTACAAATACAGCGAATACTGGTTACGTCTCCGTTTGGAGGAGAACGTGCCTTTACCAATGTGAGGCTTAAGGGTGGCGGGAACTGAAGAGGAAGCCAATGGACCCACGAATAATAAGCAAATTAAGAGTTGCCAGAGGCCAATTGAAGGCTGCTAAACGGGAACAACGAAGAGCTTATTGGAACTCCTTCGGGGCCAGACTCTACCACGACATAAGGTAAAACAATTCGGCAAGGATTTGGCGCACAATAAATAGTTCAGCGGGCAGAGTCCCCAAGGTTGCCTCATCAACTATTTTGGAATCAGAGTGGTACCTTTTCCTGTATAGCCATTTTAACGACCCACAATAACATATTGATGAACAAGATTCTAGCATAGAGGGCAACAAAGCTCCGGAGGCTCAACCTGGGACTAAGGATAATCGAACGCCAGAGCTCTTCTATAAAGCACCAGCAATAGAAAGGCAAATTGAAAGATACAATCAGGCTACTTGCATAGAGGGCAGCAAAGCCCTGGAGGCCCAAGTCCAAAAGCAGATTGGAAAAGGACGAAAAGATGAAGCCCCAGACCCAGGAGGCATCCCTCCAGCCCTATTTAAGGAGGATCCTGCTTTCTGGGCTTCTCAGCTGGCTCCGCTCTATTCCCACCATTCTCGAAACAAACACCATCCCGCCTTCATGGAATGAATCGATCTTCGTCCCAATATTTAAAGGAGGTGATAAAAAATCCCCAGGCAACTATCAGCTGGTTGCCTTAATTGACAACGAAGCGAAGTACTTTGCAGGGACGCTGCTAAACTCACTCCGGGCATGGGCCGAGGCATGCCAAATAATTCCACTAAACCAAATCGGATTTACAAGTAATACTGGCACCACTTTCAACCTGACGGCACTTTCCTTTTTAATTCACCAGGCAGAGTTCAGGACCAGTCCAATCTATTTGGGGTTTATCGATAACAAATCGGTGTTTGACAAGGTCAACAGGTCAAAGCTGTGGCAGAAGCTTTCTTTACTGAACATTCCATACAGCTTATTGAGAGCTGTGCAGCTTTTACATCACGATACTTGGGTCAGGATTAAGATTGGGGACGGCTCCAGACTGTCACAACCAATTCCGACAACGCAAGGCCTCAAGAAAGGGTGCGTTCTGGCCCCCCACACTCTTATTTTTATCGGATCTCCCGGAAGCCCTTAATTTAACCAACTCACACGCACCCAAACTAGGCAGTCTCCATCTGTCTAATCTGTTGTATGCCGATGATGTCGTTCTTTTAAGCCACACAAAGATAGGCCTAAAATGGCTTCTGGATACAACCGCTGCATATTCAAACAGGAACGGGCTTCAGATCAATAACAAGAAAACTAAAATCCTGGTGGTTCGCTCAGGAAGGCTCAAGAAGCTGGCATGGGTCTTAAACTCGGAAAGAATTGAGGAAACCAACTGTCACAAGTACTTAGGCGTTTTCTTCAACAATAACGGCAGATATAAGAGCCAATTGGATGGAAAAAAATAAAGAAAGGAACTGCATTAGCATTTGCCCTCAGCTCCATACATAAGAAATTATTTGGCCCAATCTTCGCTCCAACTCTTCAGGTGACCCAGGCAAAAGTGATTCCCACTCTAACGTATGGAAGTGAGGTGCTGAAGGGTCTAGACTGCGGCCAACTAGACAAAATTCCACCTGGTTGGCCTAGCGCCAAGATACTCCTTGGAGTGGTAGTCGCGCTTTATAAATTCATTTTTACATTACATTACAATAGTCGCAAACGTTTTCAGGACGACCATCCAGCTACCGTCCCACACCTCTCCAGCACAAATCAGGCTGGAATTCGACATCTGCAAACAGTCAATGGGCCGAAGGATGACTTTTTTTATTGAGCGGTCACAAGCTGAGTGCGTCAAAGGAGGGCAGCCTGGCTCACCACCTATGGGCACAGCTGAATACAAAATGATGGCCAGAGGCATACCGCTATTTGTCCAGTGGGCTCAGCATCCTCTGCCTGAGTGAGCTCTGGGACTTACACGCAAGCCAAAATGAATTCAAGAGGCTAGCAAAACTCAGTGCGAAAAGGCTTTCCTCAGTTGAAGACAGGGCTAGCCTCTCAGCTAGAAGTCATGGTTGGATGTCTCTCAGCACCTATGCACTGCTTAAACCTCAGTTATTTAACCCTCACTTTCAGCGCATGCACCAAGCTCCGCTTTTTAAAATTGAGAATGGGGGTGATTCCATTGATCTGCTATCTGCCCAAATGGAAAAGAGACTGCACCCTGGAAATATGCCAACTTTGCGGCCAACATAGGGAAGATCTACTGCATGTACTGTGTCTGTGTCCTAACCTCATGAAGGATAGAAGGGCACTTCTACGAAGGGGATGGATCGACAATGAGGTCAGATCGTGTAGAGGCACAGTGTTGGCTTGTTTTGATCAACGGAACACCATCAGAAATTGTGCACTGGTTAGGTTCATGGACCGTGCTGCAAAAAAAGTGGCAGGGGGGAACTGTTCAACGCTACCAACCTGTAACTCAAAACCCCTGCTTACCGTAATAGCTGTTGGACTCGCACGCTATTTTTTTTTTTTTTTTTTATATATTTATTGAGCAAGATTCAGCACAGAAAATACATGAATACATATTCAATCAAGAAAGTCTTGTTATACAGTCAGGTACATAATACAGTCGGCTAAAGAAAAAAAAAAAGAACAAAAGAAGAGAAACAAGAAAAAAAAAAAAAAAAAAAAAAAAAAAAAAAACACCAACCAAATCAGGGGGGGGGGAAATCATTAAGTCTCTGATTTAAGTACCATTGAGAGATAGGAGCCCATATCTGGGTCCCAAGAAGTCTAGATTTATTACCTCTAAAACTATAAATTGAAAGCTCCTGTTTATATATTGCTAAAAAGCGGCTAAGCCACATCTGAAAGGTAGGTGGTTCAGGATCCTTCCATCGAGCCGCGAGAGTAATTCGGAAGATAGCAGTGCCCAAGAAAAGTACCCGTTGTTCTTCAATACTATGGCCAAGAGAATCATCATGACCCATTAAGTACAGAGTTACTGATTCTTGGATGTCACGTCCAAAAACCTGAGCCCAAAATCCCATAATTGCAGTCTTTAATACAGCTAGTTTAGAACAATCCGCGAGCATGTGTATTAAATTCGCTTGAGGTTGGCTGCATCTAGGGCAGAAATCATTATCCCGGAAACCCCAAGAAAATAACTTTGCAGGGGTAAAATAAAGATTATAAAGAACTTTATAATATTGAGCTTTGAGGTTCGAGGCAATAAAAAGTTTAGAGGAAAGGGCCAGGCAGAGGTCGATGTCAATGTTTGGGTTAGATAGCCTTATAGCCCAGGCCTGCTCTACCCGCTCTACATCGTCGGCAGCGTTTTGAATAAGCAGTTGGTAGAAAGTACCAATTCTAGAAGAGCGTTTTCCAATAATAGAAAAAATATTGATATTATCCAGTTTAATTCTAGGGGTACAATTGCGAATACTTGTAAGAACCTGGAAATATTTCAAAAAGTCTGTGTTGGGAATAGAGTATTTCTGCTGCAGCCAACCGAATGACGGAATGGTTTCCTGACCAAGAAAGTCATCCACTGTATTAATGCCCAAAGATTCCCATCTCCGAGAGGTGGAGTCATTAAGAACAATAGAGATAATGGCACTGCGCCATAAGGGAGTATATTTTGTGAATTTTGGAATATCTAAGTGTTTAGATACTGATTTCCAAACCTTCCAGGCATCTGTAATTATCTTTAACTTGATTTTTTTGTAATATGAAGGCTCAACCTGCCTTAAAAATAGGCCTTGACATTTAGTCCCAAGGCTCAGCTCATAGATAGATGGGATATAAGATTCCGTAGTGAGTAAAGTAGATGTTTTACAGCTCAGTAAAGGGCCCATCTGATGTAGTAGAGTTGCCCATAAATAAAATGTTAGACTGGGGATAGCTAGCCCACCCCTCTCCTGGGGTAGAGTCAGTAATGGTAGGGCTCTTCTAATTTTTCCAAAACTCCACATAAACTTAGACATAGAGGAATCAATGATCTTGAGGAAACTACCTCCTGGCAAGATCGGAATTGCTCGAAACAGATAGAGTATCTTTGGAAAGATATTCATTTTTAGGTAGTTAGCCCTACCAATTATAGACAGATGTAAATTATCTACTCTCCTAAGATCAATCTTTATTTTATTAATCAAAGGCGAGTAATTAATATGGTCAATTTTCCCTATATCAGCAGAGAGGCAGACACCTAGATAAGTAGCTTGCTTCACTTTAAAAGGGCTATCCCAAACCGTGTTACTTGTACAAAGAATCATAGTTTTATCCCTGTTAAGGGAATAGCCTGAAAAGGAGCCAAAGGACTGGGTAATTAATTCAATTTCCTGGACTGCATCAGCAGGATTTGTTGTTAAAACAGCCAAGTCATCGGCATACGCCAAAACTTTGGTTGAATACACTCCAATATCCACTGGTCGGATACGGGAAGAAGAAAGCAATTTTACAATTAAAGGATTGATATAAAGGGCAAATAATAACGGGGAACAGGGGCACCCCTGCCTCGTCCCCCTCTGTATCTTAATAGAGTCCGACTCAACACCACAAATAGATATCTTTGCCTTAGGATCTACATATAGAGCCTTTATAGCACCTATAAACTTATTTCCAAAGTTATTGGATTCCAAGATACTCCAGAGAAAACTCCAAGAGACACGATCAAATGCCTTCTCGGCATCGAGGAGGATCATCGACATCTGCCCCCCCGTGGATCCCATGATGTCAAATAGGGTAATAACCCTCCGGGTGTGGTCCGTAGTACCCCTACCGGGGATAAACCCGTGCTGCCACGGGGAGACAAGATGCTCGATGATCCGGCTCAGCCGATTGGCTAGGATCTTAGCATAAAGTTTTGAGTCGGAGTTTATTAGACTTATCGGTCTATAAGAAGATGGAAGATGGAGAGGTTTGCCTTTTTTCGCAAAAATTGCTATATTTGTATGTTTCCAGGATTCAGGTGGGATTGAGTGATATTGAACCCCCAGAAACAGATCCAATATGTAGGGGAGTATTTGTTTGCCTAGCACCTTATACAAATCAAGCGGGATTTTGTCAGGGCCTGCTGCTTTACCGTTTGCAAGATCAGAGAGTGCAATCTCCAACTCTATAATTGAGATTTCCCTCTCGAGATCTTCTTTAATAATCTCATCAATCGATGGAATGAGATCCTGATCCGATATCCAGCTATTAAAAAGTGTTTTTATGGCGTCATCGGTATATAAGTTATCGTTATGATATAGCTTCTGGTAATATTTTCGGAATACCTCCATGATGTCGAGTGAGGAGGAGAATTCTTGGCCCTCATATTCAATTCGCTTGATCTTATTCTGAGCTAGTCTTTGGCGTGTACGAAGGGCTAAATATCTACCAACATTCTCTCCTGATTCGTATAGTTTGTTTTTATTAACTTCATATAGTTCAGCGGCTTTTCGGGTTAAAGTGCTATTAATTTCGGCTTTTAGCACTAATATTTTTTGGAGAGTGTCAAGAGTTGGAAGTCCCAGTTGAATTTGTGCAGCATGATAAGTCTCAAGTTTAGACAATGCAGACATTAGATTCCCATTAATATTGTCCTCCGCCTTTTTGTGCCTAGCCACAAATGAAATAGTTTCCCCCCTTAGTGCTGCTTTAAAACAGTCCCATACAATCAGTCTAGGAGCGCTAAACTGATTGTAATCGAAAAACTCCTGAGCCCATGATGTTATATGGGCTATATATTGGGGGTTAACAAGAAGTTTTCTATCAAAGGACCATTGCGCTCTTGGCTTCTCATAGCTTGGTAAATCAAAGGTAAGGGTGAGTGCGTTATGGTCCGAGATAGTTTTAGGAGACTTAGTTATATCAAGCAGAAACTGTTCCTCTAATGATGACATAACATAATCAATTCGAACATACTTATTATGTGGGTATGAAAAATAAGTGAATCCCTCGTCATTTCTCTTCCTCAACGTCCAAATATCAAATAGATTGTAGCTATCCATCACGCTATTTTAAACAAGGACTAGAATTTCTTTTTTTTTTTTCTTTCTTTAAGTGATTAGCATTATAGGATATATGAACAATGCACCCGTAAGAGAGTTTTATAAATTGGGTTGACGGACACTTATCTACAGGAATCTTTTTTTTTTATCAGAATTTAAACGTAACATCTTTATCTGCAGTGTTTGCAAGGGTTTTAACAAATCATGCAATAAAGTACTTTACCTGGGATGCAGCGAATACTGGTTACGTCTCAGTTTGGGGGAGAATGTGCCTTTACCAATGTGAGGCTTAAGGGTGGATGAGCTAGGTACCAGAATATTATGACGAGGAATCGGGGGGGAAACAGGAGTCCGCATATGGGTCAATACTAGACAGCACCACTTTGCAATTCGAGGCACAGGTTGATAAAATTATACGCCTAGATTCAGATCATTTGCTTTATTCAAGAAAACCTGCTTCCTGTTCTCGGTCTAGTCCACGCTATTTAGAAAGCCCCTAAACTAACAAGCATTGGCAAAGCAAATTCTAGGTTTAATGAGTTAAAGGCAAAATTAACACCCTACAGTGACAGCACAGGAGGGAGGCAGAGGGAAAGGACAGAAGGGACTACAGTTCTGAAGTAGTCCCACGCGCAGCTGTTGCAAACACTTGAACAAATGGAAGGATAGGCCCACACCACAAATTGCATAAAGTGAGAAAGAAAGCAATACCACTCTGGGCTGAGTCAAGATGTCATTGACAAAGTCTCAAACCAGTGGATGAAAGAGGATGATTGAATAAAGTGGACAGAGGAAATTGCTATAACTAATACTTACATGTTTATTAGCAGCAATGTCAGAACCTGGATCTAAACAGCACCTAGGTTATCTATGGCCACCAGACATGTATAGTAGTTAGGATTTTTGAATAAAAGGTTTGCAACTTGTTTTTTCCTTAAAAGACCAAGATTTTGAGATTGTTAATTTCAATGAGAAAGTGGTCATTATGACGTTTGTCCACTACTGGTTAAAGTCTTCGAGCCATCGAATTTCTGTGAAATGGCAAAAAAGTCACTCGGATCATGATCTATTAAGGTAATTATTTAAAAACAGGTTCACCATCAGACAATTTTTAACAATTTGTTCTGTTCCCTTTTTGTTTGTAGATTATTCCTCTGTAGTTGTGAAAATTATGTTTAAAGTAAATATTACTGGAGAGGACACTGTATTACAATTAAGCCAAAGTTTGCCCTTGGGTTGTACAGAAGATTTTCACCATGCTTATTAGCCCCACATTTCTAAACACTCTTGCATACACTGTTCAAGAAATATGGAGCTTGACACTCTGCTGATGCTTTAAATTGAACTATTAGAGAGAACATGAATGTCACAGCTGCCATTTGGAATCATGACATTGATTGAACAGTATTGGAAATTCATATTCACTTCCCTCAAAGTGCACAGTCACAACAAACACTCTTTCTGAACTTACTGGAATGTGAAATTCAATTTTTAGTCAAAGGATTTCTTGATTTTACAGAGCTCAGGAGGATTATTCTACAAATGAAGCTCAAGAGCCTCCATTGGAATTTGCATCGCTCAGTCACGCGCCTCGTTTTCTGCGCTCCAAGAACGGCTCGAGACATCTTGTTGCAGAGGCATTCGATGAAAGGGTTTGACATATCCATTGTGCTCCTTATAAAGCTCACCAACTTCAATCTCACAGCTTGCCTGCCACATTACTCCCCTTCCCCAGTGATCACAAGAACATAGCAGAGCCATATTCACCTAGCTCCCCAGCGTAAGGGACGCATTTGAGATGGCATTATTATTTTTAATGAGTTTTTTGCAAAGCGCATGGCTACCTATAAAACGGGCTTCCCAGTGCTGATAGGACTCGTGAGAAGATGGACTGTTTAAATAAGAAGAAGAGTTTTGAATTGCTTTCTGAAACTTAAGTTTATATGTCCTAATGTGACTCAGTAGAGAGTTCCACAGTTTTGGAACAAGATATGCAAATGAACGACCCCCACCTCTTACTCTCTTGATTCTGGGAACAGCAAGGACAGACAGGAAGTTTGATCTCAATTTTCGAGTAGAGCTGTAGGGGGTTAAGAGATGCCAAAGAATAGGAGGACCAGACGCGTTTTACCCTGTGAGCAGTACATAATGCTTTAAGTGCACCGACTGTGTTTGGGGTATACCCAGCAGTACTCAAACCGTGGCAATTTCGATAACTTGCAGCTTGTTTGTGACAGATAGATGGACGCCTAAAAAGAGTTGCCATAGTCTAAACGAGCTAGTATTAGGCCCTGGACCACTATTCCACGTGTTTCCATGGGGAGCCACTTGAGCATCTTCCTCAGCACTCTAAAAAGGACGAAGCAGGTAGCTGCAACTTCCTTTGCCTGAGAGGTCATGCTAACATATTTGTCCAAAGTGGTCCCAAGGACTTTCACTTATTGTTTTTCGGCTTAAGACAGATTGTCGCATTCCAGCTGAAAACCTATTCCAAACAAAGGTTAAGTCTTTCGGATGTGGACCCTAAATTAAGTGACAAGGAGACAATAATCGGAGTATCGGCTGATAGAGGGAGGATGTACAGATTAAAGAGTGTAGAGCTTAAAGAGGAGCACTGTGGCACCATGCATTTGAGCTAATGATTCACTGAGAGAAAGGGCCCTTCACTAACTTGAAAGCTCCTATTTTTTTTAAATAAAGCCAGTCATAAACATTGTTTGGTTTGGTATACACATAAAAGGATTAAGAACATTATTTGTTTAATTTCTATGTATGCTGCTTCTTCCTCTATCATAGCTGGCATTTTGGAAAATTGCGGCAGGATTGTCATGAGGAGTTATGTCTCTATAAGACTACTTGACCCCCAAAAACTATGTTTTGACAACAAAATGAAGTACATAGGTTTCATGGTTTCTGAAATATGACATTATTGCTGCATCATTGCTGTAACGCATCTGCCATTTTAAAAAATGGCGTCCAGAAAAATTCGGCAGGAATCAACAATGTAAGCTATGTATTACTTCTCTAATGTTCCAAAAACACAAATCAATTTTTACGTAGGAATGGGGGCAGGGAATATATAGTTTGAGATTTGATACAGGTCTAATGAATGTTTCTTAATTAAAGAGCGAATGATCGCATGTTTTCCTCAGTCAGAAATACAGCAACTTTGTAAGGAAGAATTGTAGATATCCATCTAGGCCGACGGATAGTATTTTTCACACCCCCACCCTCTTTAAACGAATATTTAGGGGATCAGGGTCCAGCAGAGAGCCGGACTTGACTGTATTCGCTATAGTCATGATATGGTTTTTAGTCAGTTGCGGAAAGGTTGAGAGTTCATCCTTCGATTTCTTGACCAAGACACGGTCATTAGTTTTGATGTCAAGATCTGATGACCCTGACAATGCATCATAAATTAGCCTGACCATTCCAAGAAAGTAGCTGGCCAGCTGCTTGCAATGCTCCTTGGAAGGGGAAGGACCAACTTCTGCTGTGTTGGGTTAAAAAAAAAATCAAAAACACATGGAGTAGATTTCCTTAGGGGGATTTAAGGACTGCCTGATTGTATAGGCAAAGTCTCTAGCCTGGCTCTACGACTGGTGTGCTGATATTTCTTCAAAGCTTTTTTATAAGTTTGCTTACTTGTGTCATCATAATGGCATTTCCATTTCCTTTCGCATCTCTTACACTCTTTAATTCCCTTAGTTCTGGTGTAAATCATTTGACATTGTCCTTGTCCCTAGGCTGCTTTCAAAGGGATTAACATTTTACATAGTGCTGATCCATTCCTTAAGGATTGAATAGAAGTGGCGACGTCGCCATCTAAACCTGCAGTGGAACCATGCAGAGCTGCTTCAAATGTAGTTATATCCAATGTGGACCATTGCCTAATGAGCTTTGATGGTAATTTCTTGGGTTTAAGCACTACTGTGTTCGGGATAGAAACCCGGATTAGTAAGTGACCTGACCAAGGAACTGGCAAGGGAAAATTTACTGTCATGTTAGAAATATTTGTAAAAATGGGTTCCAGTATATGATCCTTGGAATGTGTGGGAGACATGACCAACTGGGAGAGCTGTATCACTAATAGGTCATGTCTTAGGTTGCTAGCTTGGGTGCATGTATTATCTAAATGAATATTCAATAATCCACTAACGCAAAGTTAGCTGGCTCTATGCCATGTGAGGCTACAATATCTGACATGGCCTGCACAAACAGTGGCAGGCTCTGGGGGTCGAGCTATTTGTGTGTATATAATCACATGCCTTTACCTTTTTGGGGTCTGCTTAAAAAGGTATAGGGATGTGATTTTATACACAAAAAGGCACACAAACGTTTTACAGTTTGTAGAGTGCCCAAAAAATAAGTATTCCTCAATTAACATAAGCAAAGAAGAGGAATAACTTTTTGTTTTAAACCACATTTGTTTAAAATAAATTCGCCAATTTACTTTATCCTGTCTCTTTAATACACTTTAAAATGTTAGATACACCAATTGAAGGCACCAAGGTATATCGCATTAGTTGTAAGGGAACAAATGGCTTCCATGAAAACTTGATTTGACAGGTGTGCAGTGTACTTTCATCACCGAATCACACAAAAGATTGGGTAGAAATGGCAAGCTGTCATCTTTCATTTCAGATCTCTACTGTTAAATATTACTGGTAAATTCTCTATTAAATTGTGATGGCCAGAGATCATAAGTGATGAGAGCAATAAGGTAGCTCATAAAATCTTTAGTCTGCTGGAAAAAAGAATAGGAAATAATTTTTACAGTAAAGCGTAACCTCAACTCCTAAGTAGTGTATCGTGCAGGGCAAAGACTAGCTCTTTATGTTGAATATTCAGGCGTTTTGTAGTGCCTTCTACCATTAGAAGGGCACCACAGCACTTTCCAACTCTGGGTAATTTAGGAGAGGTGCATGATTGATGCCCCAGAATAGTAGCTGTGAGAAATCTTTCATCGCCACGGAGGATGCACTGATGTTTTTGGCACTTACATATTGACCGTATGGGTCAATACTTCACAATGACCAAGCTATGCTCCTTATCTATGGTGTACTAGAGGTTGTAGGCAGTGGCGGCTGGTGACATTTGAAAGTGGTGTGGGCATAAAATGATTGCCGTAGTGAATTGTGGCGAGCGAGGGAGCGAGCCCGAACAACCTACAGAGGGTTGGGGGGGTGGGGGGGGGGGGGGGGGGGGAGGGTAATTTTATAAAAGAGTGGACAAATGGTGCATTTTCAAGTAAATTTGAGAAAGCAGGAAGGTTACTAAAGCAATTGTGAAAGTGCAGTTAATACATTAATAAAGAGATGTCTTATAACAACAAAGGTAGCTGCTTATTCAGTATAACCAAGGTCATGCCGCCCTCTGCTCCGAGATTACGTGCTCGTGTTTCTAAAACTAAAATGATGTAAAATATGTGTGTGACGTGCAAAAAAAAACCTAAACGTGTGTGTCACCATATTTCTTTCACATCCTCCAGGTTTATCTTTCAAACCCAAGGCCATTGCACACTGCTCACTCACTGTCACCAAATTACAATGCAAAATGGTTTCGTATTGGGATACACATTAGCTCACGTTGCAGGAGCTCATTTGTACAGCGATTAAACATTTTGTTTCTTGCTTTCCCTATATGCCCGTGACTGTACCACCAAGACTCTGTTGAGAGTTACCGTGCCCTCCATGCTCCCAGCAACAAAGCGAACAGCAGTTCTAATGAAAAGAGGAATTTGGTGTCTGCAGGGTTTTTATCGGGGAAGGGGTGGGGGGTTTAACGGGAGGAGTCAGGGTCTTCTGACAAGGGCGAAAAGTCAAGGGAAATTTCACAACAGAGGCAAACTGAGCTGCTTCCTTGAGAAATTGAGGAAATATGCAGATTGTTTTGGCAATCTTGGGCAGAATAAAACGAAGAAAAAGGAACAATGCAGGAAGTCCACAAAGGCTACATTCAGTGCAAATGTCACACACGTTATTTGTGACCTAATATACATGCAAAGAGTGGGAGATAAAGTGGGAGCTACACCAGGCCCGTCATCCCTCTGTGAGATACCCCCAGCCTATTTTGGAATCTATACAGAAGTTCCCTCGCATGATTGCAGAGCACGGTAACACACACCAGATGCTTAGCGGTGGTCAGTCTTTAAAGTTTGAGATGTGCATGTGTCTTCCTTCCACCCCAGTGAAACTCTGAAAGGGTGAGAACAGCAGTGCATGTATGATGGTGGGTTCTGCTTTTCAGTGGAACTACAAAACACGTCACAAGGAGTTGTTGATTTACTACGTCAAACGTAGTTCACATAAAAACAATCGAGCACGAAATGGCACGTGCCAGGACCTTCTGTCTATGTAGCTGCAGTTTTGAGACAGTAAAGGTTTTGAAGACTTGATAGTTCAGCAGCGGCGGCCGGCATGCTCGACGGAGAGGGGTGGGGGGTGGGGGGGGGGGGGGGGGGAGGGAAATCGCGGCCCGCGGGTGGGCATTGGGCAATAAAACAATTAATTTAAAATAAAAGAAAACGTACCTGAGTGCCGCCCGCCGGGATACCACACTGCCTCTGCTCGGCCTGTAATGGTGGGTCCGCGTGTTCCTTCCTGCTGCAGGAAGCAGGCATCTTCCCTCCACTACGCAGCAAGGGAAGCCAATCAGACGCTGGTAGGCACAGCAGACTAGCGCCCCAGCCGGGACGTGTTCTCTGCATAGAGAAAGACGGAGAGTGGGCGGTCCTGCTCGAGGGCCGGGGGGAGTGGCTTACCCACTGTTGTGGGTACTGACTGTTTGGTCGGCTCAGGGCTGACCAAAGAGTCAGTACCCACAACAGTGGGTAAGCCACTCCCCCCGGCCCTCGAGCAGGACCGTCCACCCCCTCCGCCCCCAACCAGGCACAGAGGCACTTCTGCTTTCTCGCAATGCGAGAAGGCAGAAACATAAATGGTAGTTTATACCGTTTATGTTTCTGCCTTCTCGCACTGCGAGAAAGCAGTGGGGCAACGCCCCCACGCCCCAATGGGGGAGCCACCACTGGTTGTAGTGTGGAAATATGGATTTTTATGTTCAGTTATGTCCCCTATCTTGGACCCCAACGGTTTCATGTATAAATCACAAGTACATGTATGTTCCCTCCAGTTCCAGTTATGAAGACGCAAACACATGTGCGTCCACCGTCAACATGTCCTCTTTCAGATCCGCCATGAATGGGCCGGATATTCTATTCCTAAGTATGAAAGGCCACCGGCTTTATATGGTTCATTTATCCCATTTTACAGTCCAGGCGAGTAGGCCCTGATTCTGCCATTTAAGCCTTTTCCTGCCTTCTGCCTCTGAAAGCTCCAGTCTGAGCTCGCATCTGTATCCATGAACTTTGTCCTACTCCCTGCGCGGCTAACGGTGCCTGACTCGACCTGTCTGCCTGCCAAAAACTGTATTTCACCTTCAAGATTATCTGCTCTGCTCCGCTCCCCATCCAATGCATTCCTGTCTAGTAGTTTAAGTAAACATTCTTCCAGCTACCGAGCAAAAGGCCCGGCTTCTCTGTCTTTATGCAAGTAATTCATAGCCCTGTTACTATGGAAGATTTCTGCCCTTCGCATCCAATGTAGACACTTAGACGCTTGTACACGCACTCACAGTCAGTATAGAATAGATTTTATTCGAGAGACCTTTCCTTTTGGATAACATAGTTCTTTAAACATAGGATATTAGATATGATTCGGGATTAGGTTGACATAACCCCAGACTTCTGTCTCCACATGTAGAGCTAAATGTCAAGCCCCCTTCACCCCCTAGTTGCACGTCAATCACACGTCATGCTGCTGCGCGCGCATTTCTGCCAAGTATTTCTGCTGACATTGCGAAATTCTTTCATGGTGCCACCCATTTGTGACATCATACCTAAATGACGTTCTTTAGTAACGCCTAGTTACACCCATTTTAGTTACGCATGTATGTTTTATCTCTGTTATCAACTGTTACGCCTCCTGCATCTGTTTCACTGTAATGCCTATTCTATAAAAATGATTACCTGTCAATAAAGTATTGTCCTTCACTTCCTGAACCTTCGTGGTGATGGAATATGGAGTCCATCAATTCGAATTGATTTTGGAATAAAGCCCGTTCCGAACCTCTAATACCACGGATTCTGCCTCTTATTTTACTGAGCTATTATTATTCATTTTCCGCATCAAATTAAGTTCCGGTAATTAAATTATTTACCACATAATATGGCGCCCGAACAGGGACACTTTCT
Organism: Triturus cristatus; assembly: GCF_964204655.1. Taxonomy (NCBI): domain Eukaryota; kingdom Metazoa; phylum Chordata; class Amphibia; order Caudata; family Salamandridae; genus Triturus; species Triturus cristatus. Next base: position 1,366,843,903 of record NC_140591.1, read on the forward strand.
CATCTCACGCGCCGGAGGTGCGTTGCAGGCCCGGTCTCCTGCCACAGCTGGACGGACAACAACGCGTACCCACAGGATTTCCTGTATCTCCCTCCTGCCGAGCGGGGGTAACTGAGGCTGCGATCAACACCCAGACGAGGCGGTGAGAAGTGCGAAGTATCCCGACCAGAGCCTAGCTGAGAGAGCAAGATCCGAGGTATACAGAGGCCCACCAGTTTCCGAGGTTCCGAAGTTCCGAGTCGAGTCCAGTCCGGTTCAAGTCCAGTTCAGTTCCGTTCCGAGGCCTTCCGTTCCGAGCTACCCGGTGAGTACCATTGTCGGGGAGGCGTTCTGACGTGCACATAGGTTGTGCCGGTCAAGACGGGTTTGGGTACACAAATCCGGTCTGCACTGTTTTAGCAGTGTATCTGTACTGTTTAGCAGTATATCAAGTATGTCTAGTATATAATTCAGAATTACCTAGTTAGTGCCGAGTATTATGCTTAGTGACTAGTTCCCTAAAATGGCCATCATTGTTGTTCATTAAATGTTAAATGTTAAATGTTTTAAACACGTTCTGCATATTGTGGTGTGAATGACTGTTCATTATTGTGTTTTGTTGTATTAAACGTGTTCAAAATTAGGTATCAGATCAGTTCTCAATATGCCGCTCTTTTCGAAATTAAGACAGATCAAAACTAGAAAAGGGGTACTCGAAGAAGCTGTTCCCATTCCTCCTAGGGACACTCCAGGGTACTTCATGTATCATAAACATGGCCTAGACGCCATATTATTTCTTGATTTATGGGTAGACTACACCAAGGAATTACCAGAAAGTCAGAGGTGGCCCGCAGCTGGGACCTGGGATGCAGATTGCATCATGAAAGTAGAGGAAGAATTATGGAAAAAGAAAGCTAGACAGTCACAGAAAGATGCCATTGAATTATGGCGTAAAGAATCATATAGACGTACAGAAAAAGCGCTCAGACAGGACGAGAAAAGTAAGGAGAATTCAAATAAAGTCCGAGAAAATATATTAATTGAAGAAGGTACTCGAGTAAAATTAGAACAAGTAGACAGACAAAGAAATGCACTTATGAATGGTATGTATCCTCTTCTGGCCGAAGGGTTACCTAAGGCTACTCCGGAGATACCAAAAGACTTGCCACCCCCATTGTTTCCGATAAAAGCACATCCCAAAGGACATCCCAGAACCGCAGAAGATGTTTTCCTTTCCTCTTATTTAGACGACGCAGCTCCCGAGTATGCTAATACGGCGCCACATAGACCGCCTGCCGAGGGGGTTCAACGCCAAGACCCTCCTCCGTCTGTACCTTCACAACAACAAACTCCGACGCAAGTTCCGGCAAGCACATCTGTTTCTACAGCTGTACCCACACCTATGGTTGCTATATCACGTTCAACGAATCCTTTCACCTCCAGCACCCCAGGTGGTGCTACAGGAGGTACAGCAAACATTGTTTCCACGCCACCCAGAGTAAATAAACTTTCCTTTCAAGAATTAGCCCACCAACGTACGCCCAAACTAGTAACTCCCGACATGCTTAAGGAACTTCTAATAGATTGTAGATATGACCCTGTGCCCGGCAAAGAGGACGAAATGCTGCTGGCATCATTACGTATCCGACGAGCTGCAATATATTTAGGGAGGCTACCAGGAATGACTACACATTTAGAAAACATATATCACTTTGTCCAGTCAGGACGAGATTCTGAAAGTATTAATAGAGCCATGGAGTACCAGAAAGTGGAAATACAGGGGGAACTGTTACGTTTCCTCATAAATTGTGTGATCAGAAACCAAGACCTACCAGGGGTAAATCCGGAAGAAATGCAAATTCTCACCACATGGAGTCGGAATATATCAGAGGGGAGACATGATAAACGATTAAGTATAGTAGCTATGTGCCGAAAGATCCGCAAAGAAGTAGAACGAATACACGAAGAAAGATTAGCAGTAGACCAGCCTGAACAAACCGAGGAGGAGGAAGAATTAGAACTGCCCACAGGACAGTTAGAAACCATGGCCTATGTAGGTAGAGGAAGATCATGCAATAATACTAGATGCTTTACTGATCCGATACGTCCGATACGTCCAGATAATAACAGAAATTTCCAAACACCTATAATAAATATAAGGTCCCCCGAACATTCGTTCCAAGCCGCTGACAAATTACTCCGAGAACGAAGGGGTTATCATATACTCGATTCTATGGACGAACAAGAATTAGCCAGGTCAGCCGTTCACTGGGTTGATAGTCCCGGAAAATATAGTGATGATACACTAGCGCACACGTTTTTGAACCTCACCCCAGATGAACAGCGTTTAGCTGGTATCTACATGATTCAACAACTCCTTATATTATATAAAAGCCAACACTCCGATCCTGGTCCCTTACCTGATATATTGACTGAATTACTCACGAATAAATGGAGAGGTTCAGGCACTGAGTTAATTAGAGAAATACTAGAATCCAGAAAGCAGTACATTCTTTTTGTATGTCCCGAACATGTCTCACTGCCCATCAAGGAAAGAACGACGTATTACATGGATAGACAGAATCCCTTACGCGAAGTGCACCCGATAAAAGGTGATGACAATCAGTTTAAACGTGTGTTTGTATACACACCCATATCTAAAATAGAACTATTAGAAATGAAGAAAGTGGTACCCAGTCATGACAAAGACCCAGCGGGTTTCCACCGTGAAATTAAAGACATGTTGCTCATGGGAGAGTATACCTATCCCGACATTATGAAAATATTGAAGGTATTAATGCCTGCGGGCATTTACGAAAAACTCAAGGAAAAGGATTGGGAGGTGGGAGACCAAAAGATAGATTGGACAGCATTAGAAAACGAAGAAAAAGCTCGAGGTCCAGGTTCAGGGCTTGGGGACAAGACCAAAATACTACCAGGTTTATTAGTACAGGTACTGCCACGTTTATTAACTACGAAAAAGGAAGACTGGGGTGCAATCTCAGCCTGTAAACAAAAGCAAGATGAAGACACTAGTGATTTCTATGCCCGATTCGAAAAATGTTTTGGTATAAATAGTGGAATAAAAGCAAGTAGCGAATCGTATCCACATCTGTTTGTGACAAAATTAGTTGAAAATTCCTTGCCCCAAGTTAAGAATAGAGTATTGAAATTCGAGAGTACCTGGCAAGGTAACACTCCGTCACAAATGTTACAAATGCTACAGTACCATCACAATAGAATTAGAGAGGAACAAGAACATGAACAAAGACGCATGAAAGACACGAAAATGAAAATGCTAGTTTCCCAGACAGTTCCAGCTGACGGTCATAAAAAGGGTATGACACAGTCCAGTGTTTCAGTAGGTCCTGTAAAAGGGACATGCAACTATTGTAAACAGCCAGGTCATTATGTACACGATTGTCCAGTTTTAAAACATAATATCGCCATAGGTAATACAAAAGAAAGACCACGGCCACTTAGACAGGGCCAGAACCAACAAGGAGCCCCGCAGCATGCACAGTCCATGCCAGCTCCGCAACAGTCTATGCCAGCTCCGCCACCGCAGCCTATTGCTGCCACACAAACAACGACACAACAGATGTACCAGACCGCACAGTATGACTATCCCGATTATCAACGATACTCATGAAACAGCCTAGAGAGGGAAGTTGGCTTACCCCTTATCGAGGTCCCTGTAGATCAAGAAGGACCTTATGTACACAGTGAACTATTAGGCCAAGATAGAAAATTTTTACTTGATACAGGGGCAAGCCGAACAACAATAAAACGTAGTGAAGTTCCAGGGGCACCCCTCTCAGGCTCACAGAATATTTCCCTTGGCTTTTCAGGAAAACCTATCATTAACGAAGTATCACAGCCTCTTCCACTTACGATTGGTCCCTTGACACGAACTACAGATTTATTGATTACTAAATCATGTCCAGAAAACTTGTTAGGTATAAAAACATTGAAAGCTCTAGGAGCCATAATATGTTGTTCTCCGGAAGGAGTAAGATTGTTTCTACGTGATTTCAAAGGGCACTACGTGTCCCGAGACATGGATCACCGACTACAGACTTTACCCACACATTTATGGGCACAAGGCCCTACAGATGTTGGTTGCATGAACATTACACCATATCGAGTCACACTAAAGACAGGAGTGGTACTACCACGAATGCGACAATACAAGTTACCGCCAGATGCTGTAGTGGCTTTACTGCAAATCATTGACGAGCTTATTACCCAAGGAGTGGTTGTGGAAACCGATTCCAATGTATGTAATTCCCCGATAATTCCGATTCTTAAACGAACTGATCCAAAAGCCCCGCCAGTATATCGATTGGTTATTGATCTGCGCGAATTAAATAAATGTATTGTACCACAATACCCCGTAGTCCCAGATATTTCTTCATTACTGACAGCCATTGATTCCGAAGCAACATTCTTTACCGTAATTGATCTCAAGAATGCATTTTTCAGCGTCCCAATAGATCCGGAAAGCCAATACTTGTTCGGATTTAGTTTAAATGGACGAAGCTTTAAATTCACACGCGCACCTCAAGGATTCACAGAAAGCCCCAGCATCTATAGCCAAGCACTGAAACGAGAACTTGACAGTATCCACATGCCAGTCAACACTGCCCTGCTTCAATATGTCGATGATCTGCTGATCACCGCTAGAAGCGAACCTGAATGTGAAAAAGCCTCACTGACGGTCTTACAATTTTTGGCCGAAAAGGGGCACAAGGTGTCCCCTTCTAAGCTGCAATTCTGTGTCCAGCGAGTTGTTTACCTTGGGCACTCGCTGTCCAAGGAGGGAAGGCAGCTTACACCCGATCGCATCCAGTTAATTGCTAACATGCCAATACCCAAGACACAAAAGGAGGTGCGGGCTTTTATAGGCCTCACTTCATATTGTAGGCAGTGGATCCCTCAGTATGCATTTCTAGCAAAACCACTCATTCAGTTGACAACACAGGAGGCAGCCACATCGACTGTTCTCCCTTGGACTCAGGAACATACACAAGCTTTTGAAAGCCTAAAGAAAGCTTTATGTCAAGCACCTGTTTTAGCAACACCATGTTACAATAAACAGTTTACACTCTTTGTTACAGAACGCGAAGGTACTGCTTTGTCAGTACTCACACAGGAACAAGCAGGATCACATAAACCATGTGCTTATTTTTCTAGTACATTAGATCCCGTAGCTCAGGCTCTGCCTGCGTGCCTGAAATCAGTGGCAGCGACAGCTTTAGCAATCAGACAAAGCGATGCCATAGTGTTAGGACATCCATTGACAGTACAAGTACCACATGCAGTAGAGGTTCTCTTGAACCGCACACAAACACAACACTTGACTATAGCAAGACTCACCGGTTACGAATTAACATTGTTTCAGCCACACATAGAAATCAGACGTTGTAGTACATTGAATCCTGCCACACTGTTACCAGTAAACGGAACAGACCCACTAGCACATGATTGTATTGAAGTTATTACTATCACGACGAAACCTAGACAAGACTTGACAGACGTCCCATTGTCAGACCCAGACCTGACGTTGTATGTAGATGGTTCATGTATGAGAACAAGTACAGGAGAGCTAGTGGCCGCGTATGCAGTCACAACAGACACTGAAGTCATTGAAACAAATTGCATAAATACTTTGTCCGCTCAAGCAGCAGAGCTCATCGCTCTGACACAAGCCTGTATTCAAGCCACAAATAAAAAAGTCAACATATACACTGATTCACGTTATGCATTCGGAGTTGTACATGACTTCGGCGTGCTGTGGCGAGAGAGAGGTTATTTAACTTCTCACGGTGCCCACATTCAGCACGGACCCCTCATTCATGCCTTATTAGATGCAATACATCTACCCACTGCAATATCAATTATGAAATGTAAAGCTCATACGAAAGTTACTGATATCATTTCCCAAGGCAATGATCTAGCTGACAGAACAGCTAAACAGACTGCTCAAACTCACACATCTGACATGACAAAGACAATAGTTCCGACACCAACACATTGCATGACGGTTAAGGATCCCGCTCTTGACGTAATTGACATACAGACACATGCTACACCAGATGAAATAAAGAAATGGACTGAATTAGGAGGGATCCAAACGGATCAAGGATGGATGACGAAGGAAAAATCTGTATGGTTCCTTCCTGATTCAATGGTCCAAGTTATCATTAATACAATACATAGTCCAGCGCACCTAGGAGAAAAAGCTATGCTAGACAGCATTCAACACATTTGGTTCAACAAACATTTACGAGCAGCAGCTAAACAAAAAGTTCGTACCTGTATGATCTGTTGTCAGTTTAACCCAGGTAAAAGCATTCCCGTAGAACAGGGTGGATTTCAGCCTACTGATCACCCTTTTGAAGTCCTCCAGATGGATTATATCCAGATGGAACGATGTCGAGGATTCAAATATGTTCTTGTAGTTGTCTGTGCTCTTTCCCGTTGGACAGAGGCATACCCGGTTTCAGATTACACTGCCCCGACTACTGCCAAACAGTTGGTTCGAGAATTCTTCCCACGGTACGGTTTACCACGTGTTGTCTACTCAGATAACGGCCAGCCGTTCTCATCCGAACTAATGAAACACGTTTCACTTTTGTTAGGCTATCAATGGAGATTTCACTGTGTCCGACACCCCGAGGCAGCAGGTCTCGTGGAACGACATAATCAAACTCTGAAAATTAGATTGTCCAAAGTATGTAGAGAGAAAGGTGTCGACTGGGTAGTAGCCTTACCAGTTGCACTCTTTTACATGAGAATGGTAGCGCACTCTCGAACAGGGCTATCCCCTTATGAGGTGATCTTTGGCAGACCACCAAATATGTGGGGGACGCCTATACCGCGCAAAATAACTGATGTGGACTGTAATATGCTGACAGATTACTTGGCTTCCTTGATGTCTGCACTACAATCTTGTCGTTCACAGGTAGCTGCAGCCTTTCCCGACAACACCGAGGTGAAACCCCATGACGTAGTTCCCGGGGACCTGGTGTTAGTGAGGAATTTTGACCGAAAGTCTCAGCTGGATCCTAGGTGGAAATCGCCTCAACTCGTACTGCTCACCACGAGGACCGCCGTGAAGATCGAAGGTCGCAAAGGCTGGATACATTCAAGTCATATCAAGAAATTTCATGGACTACCGTCTGATGTAAACGATACACCTTGCGTGTCTTCACCGATTGACTCAAAGCTTCCTTTGGTTGAACAGAGTAATAAGGAACTATACAAACTAAAACTACGGTCTAACAAGTCAGACAATTTGATTGTTTAAGTCCTCTCCAAGGTGAATCGTTCGAATTTGTCTCTGACATGTATCCCTTAGACCTGAATAGAGAAAGAAACCGAAAGATGCAATTGGAACAACATGCGTACTGTAAATCACTGCGTAGTCATTGCACAGTGACGTTATTAATTTTGTTTTTCTTAAGTCTTTTAATAATCGCTGCAAGTATATTGTTGCACATATATTATCCTATTTCTAAACATGTTTACAATGTTACTGCTGAACATTCTTTTAGTGAATTACCCCTGCATGAGTTGTCCTATAGATTTGCGCTGCGCAATAACACTTTTATTAGTATGTTACATCATTCCCATCAGACTAGCAATGCTACTAATTGTTGGATATGTGGCCGACTCCCTCCCTATCAGAACTATAAGGGAATTCTGCCTCTCTTTCCATATCCGTTCACACACAATGGCTCCTGTGGAGCATGGTTTAGTTTAATTAATTCCCTAGATTCGAATTCCGCAGTTTATCAAGACAACTGGGTATGGGGAAACCTGAACTTAGTTTTGCTTAAAGTATGCTACCCTAACAAGGAGGGACTTCCCAAAAGAACAGGAACTGATCTAGAAAATGAAGTATACGGATTAGGTAATTTCACGCTTAATCTCATGATCCTGAATGTTGAATCCGAAGCTGCACCAATTTTGCCCGCTATGTCAGTATTTCCAGTTAAAGGTGAATTATGTGTAAGAAAGAATGGTTCCATACATATGGGCCATAGTAGATGCACCACTGTAATAGAATTCAGTGATCAAGGCAAGTCTACATTTAGAGCTTCTCGCCATTCCTACTTCATATGTGGTCAGACTGCATATATACGTTTGCCTCTAGATTGGGATGGTACCTGTTACATCGGATTCCTTTTGCCACCTGTTTTTCTAGCTCCTCCTGATTATCACAGAAATACTCATTTAGTACACAATAGAGAACGGAGAGATCTCCCAATGGTCGATTACACTGAGACAGCTTGGGAAAAATACACAGATTTCAATAAAGGTCTCTTTCCTTATATAGGTACAGTCACTAATAGTAAGCTGATACGTAGATTAACCAGAACCCTTGAAGCAGTAGTGAACGAAACTATTTCCGCCTTAGGCAATTTAACACAAGAGCAGTCTGCTATGCGGATTGTTGTGCTTCAAAATCGTCTTGTCCTTGACGTCATCCTGGCCGATAGGGGCGGAGCTTGTAGGGTCATCGGATCAAGTTGTTGCATTTTCATACCAGAAAATTCGCCATCTGTATATAAAGCCATAACTCGCCTTCATAAGATTATAAGCCAGATACACCAGAATCCAGGCACCTGGACTTGGTCCGGTTGGTTTTGGAGTGTATTGTCAACCTTTGGATGGAGGGTCCTATCCTTCCTAGGTATTGGCTTTCTCATACTATTCAGTTGCTGCTTATGTCTACAATGTGGACCAGCGATTAGTGGTCTGTGTGCCACATTGTGTATTCCACCACCAAGATTTCATTCATCCCGGAAGAAGGAAGAACAAATGATGCTATATGAACAGATCAACGGATTGATGAAGATTGATATCTCTTAAGGGCAAGTAGGGGACAAGGAGGGAATGTGGAAATATGGATTTTTATGTTCAGTTATGTCCCCTATCTTGGACCCCAACGGTTTCATGTATAAATCACAAGTACATGTATGTTCCCTCCAGTTCCAGTTATGAAGACGCAAACACATGTGCGTCCACCGTCAACATGTCCTCTTTCAGATCCGCCATGAATGGGCCGGATATTCTATTCCTAAGTATGAAAGGCCACCGGCTTTATATGGTTCATTTATCCCATTTTACAGTCCAGGCGAGTAGGCCCTGATTCAGCCATTTAAGCCTTTTCCTGCCTTCTGCCTCTGAAAGCTCCAGTCTGAGCTCGCATCTGTATCCATGAACTTTGTCCTACTCCCTGCGCGGCTAACGGTGCCTGACTCGACCTGTCTGCCTGCCAAAAACTGTATTTCACCTTCAAGATTATCTGCTCTGCTCCGCTCCCCATCCAATGCATTCCTGTCTAGTAGTTTAAGTAAACATTCTTCCAGCTACCGAGCAAAAGGCCCGGCTTCTCTGTCTTTATGCAAGTAATTCATAGCCCTGTTACTATGGAAGATTTCTGCCCTTCGCATCCAATGTAGACACTTAGACGCTTGTACACGCACTCACAGTCAGTATAGAATAGATTTTATTCGAGAGACCTTTCCTTTTGGATAACATAGTTCTTTAAACATAGGATATTAGATATGATTCGGGATTAGGTTGACATAACCCCAGACTTCTGTCTCCACATGTAGAGCTAAATGTCAAGCCCCCTTCACCCCCTAGTTGCACGTCAATCACACGTCATGCTGCTGCGCGCGCATTTCTGCCAAGTATTTCTGCTGACATTGCGAAATTCTTTCATGGTGCCACCCATTTGTGACATCATACCTAAATGACGTTCTTTAGTTACGCCTAGTTACACCCATTTTAGTTACGCATGTATGTTTTATCTCTGTTATCAACTGTTACGCCTCCTGCATCTGTTTCACTGTAATGCCTATTCTATAAAAATGATTACCTGTCAATAAAGTATTGTCCTTCACTTCCTGAACCTTCGTGGTGATGGAATATGGAGTCCATCAATTCGAATTGATTTTGGAATAAAGCCCGTTCCGAACCTCTAATACCACGGATTCTGCCTCTTATTTTACTGAGCTATTATTATTAATTTTCCGCATCAAATTAAGTTCCGGTAATTAAATTATTTACCACAGTAGGACCTGGTTCCTGAATTAGTGTTACGCGTAATGAAAATAAATGTGAACCGGACATTAAAATATAGTTTCAACTTGAGCACGCCAACTGGTTGGCAAAATGCTATCATGGCATGCGTATCCAAAGCTGATGCAGGTGGGGCAGACTAATGTCAACAAGAACTAGCGGAGGGAATGGAGGGTCAACGGAAGACTTGGCATAGGATGGGTTTTAGCTATTAACGAGAGAGACAAATTATGTGGCACTGTGGAGGTTCTGGGCACCCTGCCCCAAAGCAGTCTCAAAGAAACACACTGGATGTGCTGGAGACACATGCAACAAAACAGTCACATTTTACGTCTACGTGTCCAAGGGAGGTAAGTTGGTGAAAAAGGTGCTGGAATACCACACTTTGTAAACAAACAGCAGCAAGAAGTCGAGGTAGAAGGGCCCAATAAGCTGGATGCTGTAACTGCTCTAAGGTGTGTATTTATCATACGATCAACCTTCACCAGAAATGTAAGAAGTATCTGGCTCACATTCTTCTTGATAGACGCATGATTATTTTGCAATACACTACACACGTCACACTGGAAGTGGGAAGCAGAGCTGTTTGCAACTTTCACCTGTAGTGGATCTATGTAATCAAGAGCAAAAATATATGCACAACAAGGTAGGAAAAAGCTACACCCATGCACATTATCTGTGTGCACGGTACAAGGCTCTCCTGGGAGCTCAACATATGCATGCAATCAAGCATACACAATCTTTTTAGACTAGGTCAATAAATGCGGAACACCATGTGGGAGGTAGTAGTATGCTATACAAATTCGAAGAATTGTAATTGGTACCGTCGTATGCGTGTGGTATCTTTTAGAAATGAAGGGCAGCACCCGAACCAAACCCAAAGCAGCCTTCTGGAGCACACTCCTGGATGGTCCAGAAACCCTCACAAAATGTTGCAAAATGACATTAAAAAATGGCTAAAGGGAGCACGAAAATGCAATCCCATAACAAAAAGACAAATAAGTCAAAATCCATTAACTTTTTCTGTAGGTGTCCAGATTCCGATTCTAAGATGATGAAAAGATCAGGTAGGTATAAAAATGGCACAAATCGGTCTTCTTAGGAAGTCCAATTTTAATATCGCCTTTTCATTTAGTTCACTTTGAAAAAAGTTCAACTGTACTAGCCAAAATGTAGGTAGCAGACAATTAGCTAATTTTGAAATGTCAGAAATGTATGCAACGTGCACATAAAGCAAGGATTTGCACCTTCAACTCTATTGACACCGGCAGGGTGCTTATAAATTACCAGGAGGATTGCCTGTTGTAAAATAGGATGGGAGGCAGTCTGTAGTTCCTATAAAACATAAAAAACACCTAACCAGTGCCTTTTATGGATTACAAAGGAAGCTGACAAAATTGGTCAAGATTTGAATACGATTTAGAGAAGCTGGAAAAAAGATCTTTACGCTGGAAACAATGGATCAATGTTAGTTTAATATAAAGTCATGCATTAAGCGTACAAGCATCCCAAGAAGGCCTTGAAAGGTTATCCGAGGCAGAAGATCCAGTGTATTATTTTTTTATACCAGAAGACCTTGGAGTATTCATCTTGCCACCACACTATGTGGTGGTATTATGTGTTCAGAGATGTAGATTTATATAGATAAAAAAAAGGAACACTGTGCTGACACTGGACAACCATTCACTGAGCTGAAAGAGGAAGGATGTAAATGAAAAATTGGATATTCTAAAAGCAGGCAGTACAAGAGCCAAGTATGCTACAATGAAAAACCCCTTTGTCCCCAAATGTACCCACCAACCACAGGCCACAGCTCACTAGACGACCATCAGAAGATGTTTTTCCCAAGACTCGATAGAAAATTTGGGTCAGTAACAAATCGTAAACGAAGTAATGGCCTAGGCAAACACTAAAGTCCGATGCGAACGTGATCTTTCAGCTTTACAGAATAAGTAGGGGTAAAGCAGAAACTATGTGTAGGCCGGGAATCAGGAGTGGGTATTCGGAAGAGGAGATGGGAGGGTTAAGTGGTCATTATCTGGTGTCAAATTCTATGGAACTGATTTCACATATTTTACAAACCATAATTCACATCGTGATTAAAAAATACAACAAAGAGTCTTTAAAAAACAAATAAAAAAAATACGCAGAATTAATTAAACATTCTGAAACACACACCCACAGCGAACATCTCACGTTTACTATGCACAAGAAAACACTGATCCGAATAACAACGGATGGGTGCCAATGCTTCATTAAATTCCAATTCCAACAGACGGGGGCCTGAACATTGAGCGGAAAGGCAAAATGGAGGTGTCAAATGAGCCATCAGCTGTGTGATAAGTGGAAGGGTGGGGCAAGTGAAATTTACATGGCTGAGTGGATGGTTAGAGTAGCTGCGATTAACTTGGCTGAAGTAATTTGTATTTGAGCAGTGTACCGTATGGGTTCACAAGTGCTAAACCCTCATTAATTAGCTCTTAAGGAAAATTAGAATGGAAGCTGTAATATTCGTCTTGCACTCACGCTTTACATACTGCAGATCTTTATAAATCCAGTGCACTTACGTGTAATGTGCCATATTATACGCAACTTCACATGTAATGCATGCATTACATAAAACCTTTATGCTAGCTCTTCCAAGACATTAAGCAGGTTGAGATTTTTGATTGGCCTCTAGAGGAGGAAAACCATTTATCTTCTTTCTAAGTGGTGTGTGGGTTGAGTTTCCTCCATCATAACACTGCAGATCCTGAACACCACTGCAGACCAGATCATAGTGCAGCATTTTCAGTCTACCTTTCCCTTGCTTATTAAAACACCGATTCTTCTACTGTCATGGTGGGCTATGTGCATCGGTCATCATGTGCATTCAGATCGGTGCTGGCTCAATCTAAAATAAGTATATCTGTAAAGAGAGCGCGATGAATCACTCAGGCGTTCATTATCCCGAATGATGGATTGGATTCATTCACGTTAATGGCAACCCTGCTCGCTGCCAAAAGCCATTCCCTACATCTTAATGCACAGCATATATCAGAAGATGGAAGGAGGAAAACAGGAAAACGGATCAGCACTTTCAGCATAGTTCTGCTGAAATCGTTTAAAGGAAAATTCGAGATACGCCTTCATTCACCAAATGTCCTTCCTGGTCACTTCATTCGAATGATTGAAAGAACGTTGTAGGAGACAATCGCATAGGGAGGCACAAGAACTTTCCTTTGCTAAGAAACACATTTTTAAATGTGCACTGCTTCTCAAGCCAAACAAAATGGAAAAATCAAAACAAGACAAAATAACTAACCACCAATTAACTAAAGTAACTATTCTTGTTAACCCTAGACTGCATTCATAGATTTTATTCCAGGCAAAATAGCTAACAATGATGTACCATTGGCACCTTTGTATGCAGACATGCTCTAGGTGAATAGACCGGATAGAAAAGTCCTTCGACAAAAAAAATTAAGAATGGCATGGAAAAGTAATCTTTGTATTTAACCTCATATTTGTCATACATAATCATATCGTTCACATGCGCCTTTGTATGAGACGAGGTTCTCTAAATGTTCTAATACAATGTTTTTCTGCACCAGAGAATGTGGTAGAGCTGCAATAACAGGGTTAGGAACATTAAACCTCACCCGACCCACCCCTAGAGGTTGTCTTTGGCTAAAAACATCTCTAGGTGAGCAAGCAATTATCTCATTACCACCTACACTATGACCCACATGATTCAAGACGCCAACTCCTTCTTGAACCTACAAAGGCCACATAAAGAGAAATAAATCTAACGAAGGCTGACAAAAACCATTATGACCAAGCTATTCACTGCCTTAACAAAGAGGAAGACAAATAGTTCTTTCGACATTTTAAAGAATTGGGCCACTCATTAGCAGAAAACAACTCTTCCTTTTGGAAGAAAATAAACAGTGAAAACAAAGATATATAGGCATTTAACGAGCAGCTCATTCCTCCCACCTCGTTTAGATGCAGTATTTCGTGCAATTATTCTGGGCCACCATGTTACAATCAAACAAATGGATGAACCTCAATGAACTCCACACGCTCCCGGAAAACTAGGGACTTTTTTTTTAACCTGGAAACGTGCTCTAGTTTATACTAAGACATGTGATCTACTTAGTGCCACAATCTGAAGCATCTCCAACGCCCAGATAAAGAACAATGGCATTGATGAACATTGGCACTTCTAAAATAAGTTGTAATTAAGTAAACCTTGATAAAGTATAAGGTTATCAAATTGCTGAAGACAAAAATTATAATAAGCAAACCAAACCGAAAACAACGTGTGAGCCGTTATTCACTGCCATTTGTTTTTGAAGATGCCGACTACTTTAAAAGCAGGGATGAAGAAAATGGGCAGATCTGAAGATCACTAGCGGGGCGTGATGTGATAACAGTTTCGTTTGAGGTTTGGGGTTTATTTTTATTTAATTTTTTAATTGCTGTGTTTTCATAAAGTTACAGCCTTCAAATCGAGTGTAAACCTAACAATCTAAGCCTTTAAATGCAGAGTACTAGTGCCATCAAATCACAAGAGTTCCGTAGTGTACCACATAGCTACGTCAGTTGTTCACCGTTGCATCCCACATCCCGTTCTTCCACCCTCCACCTATATCATTTTTGTGGATAGATCTTAACTATCCTGACATAGCCAGATGTTCAATCAGGTAAGCAGTTACAGGCGCCCACATATCCTTTGGTAGGGAGGCTGCAGGCAGTTCTTCCGTTACGGTGGTCCCTGCAATATATAACATCTCTCAACCATATGGACTGGGTTGTAAGTAGCTGCTCTGGTTACATGCAGAGCCCTGAGAGAGCCTGAACAAAGTATTTAATGTTACAGAGTCCTGGGAATTAAAAGAAAAGGCTTTTGCCTCCAGTTTTACGTTTTCTAGAAGTTGGCTAATATGCAAACAATCGCAGGACAACGTGATCTCAACCCGGAACAATCAAAGAGGGATCCTTTAAAAGACTTGATTTCCCAGGTTTCTCGATCCTTGAAAAGACAAAAACTAAGACGAACATTCAGTTGATTACCTCCAGCCACTTAGCAGGGTATCACATACAGCGGCATGCGCCTTATATGTAAACATCACAACTCAAAGTACACTGAACAGAGGAGATAAACTACATAATAGGAACTAGATGTTGCTAGTAATCAAGACAAGGCATGGAAAAAGTCTATAAACTGAATTAATGTTAAGACCCTGTTAAGTTATTTCATGAGGATACAGGATACAGTGTAAACACTCATGCATGCAATGAGCCTATTAGAGAAGATGGCTGTGGGGTGTCCATTTGGTCTACCAAGATTTGATAGAGCTGTTAGAGGTTTTGTGCCTCATGTGGTTGGAGGAAGAAGCCAGTTGAACATCAATGCTTCATAGGCAGAGTTAGCAAAACCGGAAACGCAGAACATCTCAAATCTTTAAGACAAGCAGTTACCAAGCAGGCCTAGATGTCCAACGTCACTTAAGAAAAGTCCTTTGCGAAGTGGTTATCAATATTAGTTATACTGTTTCTGCAAACAATCATTGCATTCTGATCGGACCCCAATTTCCACTTCGCACAATCAATTTGTTCTTCCATCCTGCCAGTTTCTGGAGGGCACCAAAGGCATCATGCAGTGATATACAAAGTTTACTAACAAATAACTCATATAGCAGTTTGCAACATGGCATAAATGCCAGACTGCACTCATTTTGTTTCCTCAACAGTAGTTCGGAACAGCAGCGCTCCACAAAAATATTCTTTTTTATGGTTCTCTGCATTAGTAATGAAGGATGCACACACTCTAGTACCGCACACATGAAAGTGACCAGATATTCTCTAATTGTATCCATTTACTTATAATACGGTTCAATCCGAATCCATATCAACTTCAGTATGGATTAAGTTTCCTCTGGCTCCCTTCAAAATGTGAAAAATAAAAAAGATAACAAAAATGACAGCTAAAAAAAAAAAGAGAACCCTGCATCTGTCAGGCTTGATGATAGGAAATTCTATCACTGGCTATTGTGGTGAGCAAGAATGGCCCAGTGCGGATGAGCAGCTCATATTTTGAGCCGGGCCTATAATTATACATTTACAAAAATCAAGGCATCACACGAATGCCACATTCCAGACTTTATGGTTTGTACCTCAGCCAGATAAAATAATGGACTAAAAATAGAACGTCTCCAAACACAGACTACAACCACAGAAAATGACTATGTGACTGAACAGAGCATTTTCACCACCTGGAAAGTCGATCCCTAAATGTAGACCTCATACAGGAACTGTGTGATAAAAAGCTTTAAATCGCCTAAAAATGAAAATCAATTTCAGAAAACGTCAACCATAATGTCAGAGCACTGATCTGAAATCTTTAGATCCAAGTACTGAAATAGGGGTCTTGAGACTGTACATCTCCATCCCGCTCCAGGCTTCCATGACCAATTTAACCGGAAGCTGCACGGGCGACCTTGCCATCGCCAGAAGCAC
Source organism: Triturus cristatus (assembly GCF_964204655.1). NCBI lineage: Eukaryota > Metazoa > Chordata > Amphibia > Caudata > Salamandridae > Triturus > Triturus cristatus. Next base: position 1,366,860,484 of record NC_140591.1, read on the forward strand.
CTTCCATCTGCAGGGTTAGAGGAATGTCGATTCCTTCACAGGTTAGACACGCGGATCACTGCACTGCACAAGGAGAAAATGCTTTATAAGCCCTTACAGCATCAGACTTGTCCTGCAGAGGGGAAAATTAAAGCATTCCGCTGACTTCTAATTTCAGGTGAGAAGCAACTGGATCCACACGCATGCCACGTCTGTAGCGCGCCAACTACAGGAGAAACAAATATTCGCACAGCTGGAGGCCTCACTAAAGATGTTCCTTCCAAACTTGGGGTCTACTAGTTATTAAGGCACATTAAATGAATGCCATTAAAATTCCTCATCAGAAAATCCAATATAGGTTGTGAATGAAGCAAGTATAATGGAAAAGACGGACTTAATTTCCCCTCTAGAATACAGTTGTAAAAAGCATGCTTTCGGTAGAAATATAACTTTATTATATAGTGACGGTGTGGGTGTTTTCGCAATTTAAAACATAAGATTAAAGAGTCCAACTTAAAATAGGTACTCATTAAAGTCGCAGAAGCCACTTAATTGAAGCAGTAAACATGCCACAAGTCTAAGTATCCTGGGGGAAATTTCACGGACAACTATAAATAAAAATCCTGTTTATGATAGACGTTAAAGTTTTCAAATGCATGTATGATACATAACTGGTAACAAGTAATATGGTTCAATATTGCATCTAGGAGTTCTGGTGATCTCAAAACATGAGGCCAAAGGTGTTTATTTTGGGGTAGTTAGCATGAAAAGTCGTTTTCTTTCAAGTGCAGTTTGCAATTGAAAGGGATTGGAATTAGAACGTTTAGGTTTACTTTTTAGGTCTGAACTGTTGATAAATAGACAATATTGAGTGCCAATGTCTTCATATATAAATATGGAATGTTGGTTCTAGGTCAAATGGATGAAAATACAGCCGCAAAATGTGCCACAAAATGTGCCTTTTTGCTGCATAATTTACATAACTTGGCTGTCATTAAGATGAACGGACCAATATTTCACAGGAAATGTGAAATATTGTCCATATTTCACGGTACCCTGTGAAATACGCGCCATGACACTTGTGACTGATAACATGTGCAACAAAAACACATTTATTGATTTATGCAATTTGTGAAGTGCACTTACATTTATATACAGACTCCTTTGGTGCTAAAAAGCTTATGGTTAACAAAGGAGGCAAGAAATGATAGTTGACGAAGCATTAAGAAGTGGACAGCAAAGTTTTGAGAGGTTTCCAAAATTTAAGATGATCAGATTTGGATATGATAGATAACGGAAGAGTGCTCAAAAGATAGTACGTGCAATGATCGCCTTTCCTATGTTTGGAGTTTCTTCACTGATAATGCAAGAGTATGAGATGAGATCAAGTGATGGAATGTGTTAGACCTGGCACCATTGGCATGGGTCTCCCTTCAATTTTTCGCTGTTGTCTCCTCTGTTTTTGCTGGAATTAGATGCACTGGGCGCTGTGCCACTGCCAATCAGTGCCACCACACGAATGCTCCCGGTGTAAATACGACATGTGAATTGGTATATCCAGGATTGGCTTATTTGGTTTAACTGGAAGTCCCTAGTAGCGTGGCCTGTCTGTGCCCAGGGCTGGTAAACCAAATGCTGCTGGTGGGCCTGCAGCGCTGGTTTGCGCCACCCACAGAAGCAGCTTGTAAAGTGTGTCTCATACCTGCCACTGCGGAGTCTGTGTGCAGTCCAGAACTGCCATCTTGGCTGTGAAGTGCACCCACTTCCCAGCCCCTGAACATTCCCTAGGCATCATGTGAGTCACCCCTATGGTAGGGTGCATTGTATGTGTAAGGTAGGACATGCCCTGATGTGTGTAGCATGTCCTGGTAGTGAATTACACCCAATTTCGTTTTTCACTACTGTAAGGCTACCTGTTCTCCATAGGCCAGAACGGGCGGTTTGACTATTACATTCTATAGTCGTAACTGACCCAAAGAACATGGTAGAAAAACAAATTTAGTATGCCTGAGCTCAGAATATTAAAATACATCTTTTAGTGAAGTTTATTTTTATATTCTGTGTTTGAAAATACCACTTTTACAAAGTAGGTATTTTCTTGCCTAAGCCTTCCAGCGTGCTCTGCGGTTATGTGTATTGACTGTCTGGTTTTGGAGGGACAGGGCAGACCTGGGTTGAATAGAGAGATCTGCATTGGAGTAGGGGGGGAGGGGGGTAGCTCCTGGACCTGAATAGTGCTGTGCCTGGCAAGGTGAATGCTGGCTCCACCTCCTACTGTGCGTCTGATGGCAGACCCCCTCTTTCTGAAAGGAAGGATGCAGTCTGGTAAACAAAGTGCTCCAGGACTGAACAGAACTGCTTCTGGCTGGGTTCAGTGACTTGTAGCTTCTGAGAACAAAGACTTTTGGGGTATAAATATCTGTGCTGAAACCCCTACAATTTGTATTGCTCCTGGGCAACAAGACAAACCTCTGTCCGGGTAACTGAAGGAATCTGCAGGAGGTGACTATCCTTGTGCTTGTGTGCTGTTTCTTGGATTGGCCTGCAGTGGTTACCATTGGACTTGGAAGATGAGGGAAAAGGACTTTGAGAGAACTTTTATTTATCTTGCTACAGCAATCACCCAAGGGCTAGGAGAGAGCTAGCCTCCTGTTGAAGTCTCAGGCACATCAGACTTCACCACCAGCCTCCCGTTTCCTCCCAGCGAGGATTTCTATCTGCAGGTGAGGCTACTGTGAGCTCCAGGGCCTCTAGTTCTACTACAGAGAAGAGAGTGCTGAAATAGTCGCTAACGCCCGTTTGTGAGGCGCCGCAGCTGAAAGCGCACAGAAAATCATCACGCTGCTACTGCTGAGGGCTCGCTACCGAAAATCATCGCATGTGTGCGGGCTGCCAAGTGCTCGCTAAACCCAAAGATCATCGCACGTTTGCGGGCTGTCAAGTGCTCGCTAACCAAAGGTCATTGCATCGAGATCACTGCATCACGACATCGCAGCATGGACGCCGGGCGTCCGCCATTTGCATCGCATCAGGATCGTTGCTACCTCGTGAAGCGCCATTTCTTCGCATCGCAACCCGATCGCACACCCAACAGGATTGTCGCATAGTCTCCTCCCTCGCTGAAAGGAGTCATCGCATCAGCGGCCTAGCGCGCAGAAGTTTGTCGCCTGGTCTCCGCACACATCAGCAGATCGGCGCATCGTCTCCTGCCTCGCGGCAAGGATTCATCGCATCGCCGGCCTCACATGCAGAAAATCATCGCTACAGCTTCTTTGCGACATTTTGTTGGTTTTGCAACGAAATCCAGGTACTTTGTAAGTAAAAGGGTCGCAGAGACCACTGCTTTGAACTGAACTCCTCTTTGCACACTTTGAACTATTTTTGCAGCATTTCAACATTAATCCTATTTTACAGTATTGTGGCTTTTTACTGTTATTGGTCTTGTGTTAGGTCTATATATAAAGATACTTATTTTTTATAACTACTTGTGTGGTGTCCCTTTGTAGTGTTCTTCACTGTGTATGGTCAGAAATGCTTCACAAACTGCCTCGGAGATAAGCCAAGCTGCTCGTGCTACGTTACCACAGGGTTGAGCAGGGGTTATCAAAGGGGGTAGCCCTCTTAATCTGACTTAGGAAGAATGGTCCTTACTTGGACAGTGGCCAGCCATTGCCAACTAGAGACCCCCATTTCTAACAGACTGGGATATATTTGGTAAACTTTGCAATCAAGAATGGTAGGAAAAAAAACATAAAACACTTCGTACCTAAAGCAGGGAGAATTAAATTGGATTTGCTTTTTGACAGAAAGGCAATGGAGCGGAATGTGATCGGGATCCACATGGTCACATTTTCTCAAACTAAACACTAGCCTCAACACAGCATTCGGAAGCCTTCCCAGACATCCAAGCTTCTTGCGTAGTCCTAAATAGACAGTTTCCAAAATCCAGAATGATTAAATGAAAACAGTAGCTACTTTAACTATTGGGTGAATCACTAAGGAAAAATTCTACAAACCGATTTCAAATGAACACGACAAGATTTAGTGATGGCAGGCAGCTGTCTATTTAAAGGGAGGTTTGTGTCGAGAATGATATCCAAATCGTGTGACAAGAACACTGGTTGTTGGCACGCGTCTAGCAAAGTGTGCCCAATGAATTGATCCCATCTACTGATTTTATTGTAGAAGGGTGACATTTCTGATTTGTTTGGATTCAGATTTAGGAAGCTAATCTTCAACCATTTGTGAATGAATTCTAGTACCAGTGGTTGATCAGAGGTTTCATCTGGACAGTTATTAATGGGCCGGCAGACAAACTGGGTATCCTCTGTGAACACAACATTTGACGCTTTATTTTTGCAACAAGGATGCCAAAGGGGATACATACAGTTTGAACAATGAAGGAAAACATATGGCACCCTGTGGGATACACCAATGAAGAGGTTTTTGCATACAGCTAAAAAAGATAATGTGAACAGTTTGACATTTCCAGCACAAAAAGAGGTGATCTATGCTTAAACAACTCCATTAAGTGCAAAAAAAAGACTTTGCAGAATGATGGCATGATCAAATAGTGTGGAAGGCAGTGCAGAGGTCCAGAATATACACACTCTGTTGCCCTAGTCTACTATTATTTGCAGATCATCTGCTGCAAAGGTGATGCCCACCAGTTTAGTGTTTTCACGTGGTCTAAATCCTGCTTTATGATCATGCAAGTATTGCTCATCTCCAATGAAGTTGTGTAACTGACAGGTTACTGTCTTTTCAATTCCCTTAGAGATGAAAGGCATTACAAGACAGGCCTAGATTTTTGGGAGTCTGCCGGCTCCAAACATTTTTGTTTTAATAAAAGGTGCAAAAAGTGTGTTTATAGCATTTAGGAAAGAAGGAAAAATGGCCATTCATAAGGCTAGGTTTAGGATTTAAGATATAGTGCCACTTGGCCTTTTAGGTATTCCCAGAGAAAATCCGGTGTTGGGTCATCTGAAGAACCTGAAGGTTTGCTATTATTATTCAGATTAATGCAATCTGCATTGGTAATTAGGATGCAAGTAGTTAAGTTACTAATTTTAGAAGGAGTATTCATTGGTGGAGCTACAAGAGATATCTCGGAGCCTAAAAGCCCTTATTAAAGAACAATATATTTCCAACATTTTATCAAACATGCATTCAATTACTATACTATTCTTGGCACGACGTAAAAGCAATCAAGGTAATTCATTTTAAAAAGTAATTTGGACCACAAGACCTGAATGATCAATATGAAATCTAATATCCAGCTTGGGCACACATTCATATTTTTACCTTTGGATTCCAATTGTAAGCTTACGCATTATGTATATGGGTGGGGATGTGGATATAGGGGTTTGCCGTAGTTAGAGCATTATAATCTAGGACAGAGTAAAACCTGTAAACTACAGAGGTTTTAGGCAAATGAGGTTAATCTACAAGCTAAATTGTAATAGAACAATTGCTGCAACAACTACCCATCTTTCTTTGTATTCAGTCCATCAAGCTCATATGAATGAAAAGTTTGATCAAATCAGCCAAGGTTCAACACGAGACCAAAATGTTACATGTCCCTTTCATAGATAAGCGCTTAACACGCTCAGCGCCTATTACTAGCAGTTCAGGCCAGTAAAGTGGGAACTGAAGTGACTAATTTAGAATCAAGAGGGCTATAAATTTGAAAGCAGTAAAATGCTTAATGAGTAAAAGGATCAATGACCAACAAATTGATACTCCCACACTCGTGGCGCACACATAAATCGTTTTAAGGCCAACATAAAAGGCATCCCCAAGATAATATTAGTTCCTGGTTCCTTCGTACTATGTTCCACAATCATCTCCGAGGAGGACGAGGAAAAAGGTCCCCCCCCCCCCCAAAAAAAAAACAAGTGACGCAAGGTAATTAAAACAAATGGAGCTGAACAGAAGACAAGCTGGAAACATAAAAGACAATGACACAAAAAAAAGTGTGGGGTATTCAATTTAAACCACATCCTGACACCATTTATCATGGTTTGTGTGAATAGGTCCCCGATTAAGGGTTACTGCAATGAAACTGTATATTTGGGTTTCAAAATGAAACTTTCAGCGCACTCAACAATAAATCTTTTTTCTAGAACAATAAATCCCCTCTTATCTAGTCTGTCAATGATCACTGTAGGGCCCCCAAAGTCAGAGAATGACTATTCTGTTATGTCTTGGAACATGTGTTTCCTGCATTGTCTAGGAGTATATAAAATAGACGGAACACAGCATTAGACAACGTAACTTTTTTTTTTTTGTTTTTTTTTTGTTTTTTAAAGGCATGTGTACTTGACTATATGAGCTTGTAGCAGTTGATGCATTTGAAATGCAAAGAGAGGGGCCAAACATACCAAAGGGACAGGGCTCCATATTAGACTTGGCAGTAAAAATTCTAATTCCCTTAGAGGTCACTCATCTTTCAAATCACCCAACATGCATCCAGTCTCTACATATACATTCACTCAGTCTTGAAAGAGCAGAGAACTCCACAGAATACCGAAATATTTATATATTCAATTTAACAGAAAATATAATTCTTTTTTTAATGTGTATTAAGATGAGACAATAAAAGTAAATATAAAAACATATAAAATCCAGATCAAGGGAGAGGCGTATGTGTTGCCTTTTCTATTAAAAAATTGAAAATGTAAATATTTCAATATTTTGTGGGATTCTCTGCTCTTTCAAGACTGAGTGAATGTATATGTAGAGACTGGATGCATGTAGGGTGATCTGAAAGACGAGTGACCTCAAAGGGAATTATAATTTTGAATGCTAAGTTGATGCATTTGTACCATAGAGTATTGCCGAACAAAGTTAAACAGTTACTTTTAAAAAGTGATGGAACATTGATCATTCCATAATTGCAGAGATATGCTAATTAAAAAAAAAAAAATACTATTGTGCGGAATGATAAGAAAATTGCCATTTAAATACTAGAGTTAAAGAGGTTTCTGAATTTACTTTGCACATTTAAGTTCATTAACATAATTGGGGTCATTTATTTTACATTATTACCATTTAAATTGGTGCCACTTTCAGGTTCCGCAAATCTTAGTGTGCCTGCTCATTACGGGTACCCTTTCTGAACCATTACGTAGCAGCAGGCAAAAATGCAAGTGAAAAAATTGTGAAGATGTGTTTTTTCTGCAGATATCTGCAATCAGTCCCATACAGATGCACCGTGGTTTAGCACTTAGATGGAATCTTAAATACTTTAAGACACCTTTACCGCTACAAAACTGTGTATAAAACTCTCAAACATATGTTTGCGACATGTCTTGCTATAGAGTTACAGGGGTGCCTCCCTGCTCCAAATCTCCCATGGCCAATAAATCCAGTGAGCTATGATACCAGTTATGACAAAGTTGTTACCTATGCTACTTAACAGGCTGTTTCCCAAAGACCATAGAAGTAGCTCACAGAAAAAGCCGAATACAAAATAGATCAGGGCTCTCAGGGCAATGTATGTAGATAAGTGGAATCTTAAAAAGTTAGAGATTAAACTGTGGATTTGAGAACAGTCTTTCATTTTTACCAATGGTAATATCAAAACGGTCAAAATAAAAAATATCTTCATTTTTTACATGTTTTGTTGGGGGGGGGGGGGGAAGAACAGGGCGCCACTACCCTTACTCTTTTCCCTTAACGGAGCTTATTCAGCTTAAAAGGGTGGATGCCCTGCACCAGCCCCTTTTCCACGGTGGCCCGACCCTCCGTTCCGCTTTTTACAGGGAGTGGGCAGACAAGCCCCACCCTCCCAACCGATCCCCCGCCTCCTCTTCTAGCGCTCCTGGTGTACCTCCCATCATCTCTCATGCTTTTACTCTCTGCGCGAGAGGACGTCCACTGCAGCATCTCCCACCACACTCCCCTTATCCCAAGGGTAGGCGGACTGCCTTCATCACCAGTTTTCCAGCAGACCAGACGTCATGCAGCATGCTTTTGATTTTAGGCCCTCCCATCCTTTACATCTGTCTTGACCATCTTACAATGTCATGTAATGCACTGCAAGGCACAACATATATCTCACTCTTACAATCGTCTTTGTAACATTTAACATTAAAGATACGCCTGGCCTTGTGTGGTCCAAAGAGCTTTTTACTGGTGTCTGAATTAATGTATAAAGTAGGTTTTGCAACAGGTCAAAAATGTTTTACTTTGACAAGTGAAGGTGGCGGTTTTTGGCCAAGTAGCTCTGGGCAACAATGGCAGCACTGAAGCCATGCTTTTTAAGCTACTCATGTGGATCGCATAAATCCAGACTGCAGCCTAAGTGGCATTACACGCTTGTGTGAGATACGCAAATTAGAATGAACCACTGCTACCATATTTGTGGGGCAGATAGTGGGCATGTTGAGACGGTTATGCATTCGCCCCATCTCCCGAGTGTGAAATGATAGTGGAATCTTGTTGTAAAGATAATGGAGATGGCAGGGACGCCACTCCACGGGATGCTCTTTCATACAATACCATCAGGAGTGGGGGTGACACCGTTAGCATCTAAAAAGCAAAACAGACCACAAGACACTTGCTCTTCGAGTACTGAGAGATGTCACGCTTGAGTACAGCATCATGTTCATGTCCCCATCCACCATTTACAGAGCCTGCAAGAGAGAAGGACCTGACAACACATGCATGCTTTGCTCCCCACAACACTCTGTCGTAACCTAAGATTCATCAACACAAGCCAAAGTGCCAGTCCTTATTCAGGAGGTAAATTCCTCAAGTCGCCTAGCCATATCACAGAAATCCCCAGCCCTACACCATAAAAGTCTTGAAGCTAACTGTGCTGACTTAACAATATCCCCAAAACTCTCAAGGATGGCTGAACACTACAGGAGCAGTAAATCAACATGGAAATATAATGAACAACCCCTTATGCAGAGGAAAGCAATAGCAAGTACCACCTTGACTGTCCCCAACACCATCTTTCCCAACTGCAAAAGCAAGGCTTTGCAAAGCACCTAAATAAATGCATTCTAAACATTTCTACCCCCACTCGAGATAAAATCATGATCAGAATATGCCTCACATTTTTAAGTGGTATTCTCTTCGATATTGTTTACAAGATGTAATCAAAAGTGTTTCTTCCATTTCAATTGCAATAAATAACGTTTACAAGACAAAACACCAATTACATCGGGAAAGCAGGTGAACCGTACCTCTAGATGACATTGCCATAGCTTTAGGCTCTGTGATTAGCACAGGCTGCAGTTCTACCAGAGGTCTATGTTCAAGTATCAGTCCTCGGTGTGCTTTTATTCGATTTACCACACTTGCCTGACAGAGCAGTGCAACATTTTGTGCAAGATACATGGGGGATTTTTTTAACATAATCAGGCGGCACAACTGAAATGAACACCCTGGGCAAGGTGAACTCTTAAAATACTCTAGCTGTGGTTGACTTCATTTGAAAACCCCTGTCCCCAAGCTTTTTGTTGAATCTAATCTCACCTCTAATACACAGCACCAACTTGTCTCTGCTGAAGAACATTAGATTTTCGCAGCAATTTTGGAAGTGTGATTCCAGGCATCATTTCACTTTTCGATAGAGAGCCCATCTGTGCTGCACATTACAGCCCTAAAGGAGACAGGCTAATAAAATGAACTCCAAGGAGACGATGCAATTTTCCAGTTCAGATAATGAACTGGTAATGGTGTTAGCTGCAAGGGTTTACAAGTCTTTAAAATGTTTACTTTTACTGTAGTAGTTGAACTCCTCTAAAACATTACTTATTTGAGGCTTCGATAAAGGATTTTACACCTTTTCGAAAGCATTCCCGCAGAATATTTTATTCACATTTTTCTTATCTCGGTTCATCTGTGCTGTTTCCATGGTGGCAGACTGTCAAAATCTGCTGATATAGTGAAAACGGGGCTTAAAAGAGTAGCTTATGAGGGACGTGCAAGGCAAAGAACTACATATACCCACATCTCCTTCCACACACCCAAAAAAAGACACCTCCGATCAGCCGATCTCTCTCTGGCCACCGCCCACGTATCTACAAGACCAGAACGGAAGTAAAGTCCTTCTACCTCGCAGCCAAGGCCTGGAATGACCTCCCCCTCCACCTCCCGCAAGCTTCCACAGTACCCCAGTTCAGGAAGCACCTCAAGAACTTGCTCTTTGGATGACCCCAGCACTCAATGGAGCCACCTCACCCTCCCTCCACAGCACCTTGAAACCCTCACAGGTGAGTAGTTGCGCTTTAGCAACCCTGATTGATATGCACAAGAGCAAAGTTGATATGCACAAGAGCAAAGTATATCCTAAGAACTGCTGTACTGTCTCACTTCTCTAAATGTAAGAGCAAACCAATAAACAATATCTGGAACAAGGTTTACACACCACAAATACAGCAAGGATGGATAGTAACAATAGATCACAGTTCTGCCATCAACCTTAGCAACGACTGATGTCCATGAATGTTTCATATACGCAAGAATGCGTGAGCAATCAAAGGCTGTTTAATCCACCACTATCTAGGGTACAGTGCTGCAACCAATGAAGCCATCAAAGTGCCACAATTCTTTGTAGGCATCGGTGCCAGTCTTTCTGTAGCACACATACAACTTAGAAGTAACTAACAGCTGTATATTGCAATAAATGAAACGAGGAGCAGGTGTGATTGTTGGGAAAGTGATGATGTGGGATGGTTTACAATTTTACAGAAGGGATGATAGTCCAGTGATCAAAGGAGCGCAGAGGATCAATCTGGAGCTCCCTGAAGAAGTGGGTCATTTAAGCTGGTCTGACATGCAGGGATAAGGTTTCTTTTACCACAGCCTCAATTTGTCTACTTCTAGGAATTTGCTACTCCATTAAAGCAATTTCAAATACTTAGCAACTTTTCTCATCTGCACACGTTACAGTTGAGTGAGTGCAAATTGCCACACTTCAGCTTTAGTTCAATTAGAATTCTGTCCGCATGAACATATTACCAGAGACACCGGCCACCCTTGCGCTTCCCAAATGAACTCGGTTTGGGGAGGGGGAGTTTAGGAATACACAGTTCTCGATATGCCAGAGAAAAGTGGAGATAATTCTTTCCTGCTGGGACAGCCAATTCTCAACTGCATCCAATTTCAAAATAATTCAAGCAAAGATTTTCCGGAGACCAGCCGAGTGTCTTGAAAAAATTGGCCATATATAGTTTACTTTGTGAAAGAATGCGTTCAGGTTGAATTCTTTGCATTGGGTCAGTCAAAAAAACAAAGATATGCTGCTCCAATGAAAAATAATGTACAAAAATCAGTACAATTCGCTTTAGCGTTTTTTGGGATACTAAAGATGACCCAATAGAGTGTTTTAAAATGCAGAGGGAGAGGGGATAAAGGCCGATTTAAAAAGGTTTGATTAATACTGTGAAATCAGGTTGGTGCATAAAGGAAAGGAGGATCATTAGACAACACTTCCTGTTTGGTGGAAGAATAAGTTTTTGTTTTGTAAACAGAATTTTATTGCCATTTTTGACAAATAAGCCATTTCACAATAAATATGATCAAGGTACAAAGATCACAGAAGCACCACTACAAATCCTACAGTAATTAACCCATAAAACCCTCCACCCAGCCCTTAAGGCCCAGTCCCTATCATATCATGTAGTTCTACATTACAGTCAAAGTCAACACTTACAATGTCAGAATTTGCTAATACATATTCTCTGCTCCTGGTTTACATTTTTAGAATTTGCTGACATTACTACTGCCTGTTTTCCTCTCCAGATACATCCACCACATCAGAATCTTTTAGACAATCCAATAACTGATCCCATGCTGGAGTCCGGTCAATTGATCCTCTTCCTTTCCTCACTTCCCTATGTAACACAGGGCTCTCAAGTACCAGGGCCAAGTCAATAAAAACATTAATCTTTTTGCACATGGCAGATATAGGAAATCTCCCCCGAGAAGACAGATCAAGGGAGCACAATCGTTCTCTGCATCACCTCATTTATACAGGACAGTACACCCCTCCAAAAATCCACCAATAGTGGACAAGGCCACACCATGTGACGCATTTCCACTCCATGTTCACCGCATCGAGGGCATGAAAAATCTGAGATATTTTACCCGGAGTCAGATACGCCTTATGTAAATAATAGAAATGAATCATCCAAAATCTAGCATTCCCATATACAGTATATGAACACGCAAGTATTTTTGCTTAGTCTGCCACACAAATGGGATGTGCAAAATTCTCTTCCCATTCTGTTCTGCATCCTACTAGAGAAGTTACTATATCAAAAGGGTTTTGTCACCTGATCTGAATGACTCGGTTAGTCGACACAAGAGCCAAAAGAACACAGAGGTCTACTAATGCTCCTCAGGTGAAACAACGGCAGTGTGATTAATAAGTCAACTGCTTTTCTTATTGCATTGTACTGTAATTGCAATCATATATCGCTTATTACCAGTCAAGGCGTTGAAGCACGCTACTCCGCAACCCATAAAGGATTAGTGGTGAATTAGTAGACGATTGCTGAGTAAGGGAACCCGCAGGATGGTTCCTTACATAAGTGGCATGCCCACGATCTACATTGGACAAACTACATTAAAAAAAAGGAAGACAAGGCTGTGCCAACACCAGAGCAAAATTTAAAAAGTTAGTATAAAACCATTCAAGCCGCATTGATTGCAGATTTTGTTGGTCTGAGCAGTAGCACTATATACTACTGTTAAATAAATAGGAAAAATAAGGATAAGACAATCTGAGAATGCTTTCATTTTTGAGGAACCATACCAATAAAATATTTCAACTTCCACAAAAGTTTAAATATTGGAGGCATAGAGACCAAGCTCCTATTAGTTCATATTGATTAAGCAGAATGTTAAAAAAAAAAATTAAGTGTGGCTTCTGCATATGTGGGGTTTACTGTACCAGGGCAGAGAGCAATGGTTATAATACCTCCAATTTAGCTGTTAGCAGATCCTTGAATGCTCTTGGGATTAGATTACGAGTGATGACTAGAAGGAATTTAAATATCATCGTTCTCGATTGACACTAGACACAAAGTCCTACAAAGGAAAGCAAGAAATCAGTAGCGCACACAACATATATTTGCTTACTCACCCCACAGAGTGTCATATGGACTAGAACATCAGTCCTGCCAGAAGTTCACTAACAAGTGAGATTCTGCAACTCTAACTACACATACGATGATCCACAGCTTCAGCAGATCCATTGAGACTAATGGTAGCGAAATAGCAATATAGTGGCACTGGAGGTCAAACTAAAAACCACTGTAGTTGTATGGTAAAGATGTTCCAAGCTAAAATATATATATTTTTTTTAACGCAGACACAATCTTCAACAGAAGAAGCCTGGAAACGAAACCAGCAGAACAGAATTGTCCGCGCTTTTGAAATGTACACATTTTGCCCTTATAATCCCGGCTTTTTTTTTTTTTAAGGCACTGCTAGAGTGGAGGAAGAAATATTGGCTTGATAAGCAAATAATTCCTTTCATTACATTTTCCCAGTAGAAGATTTATTAGTGAGCAGGTTCTTGCACGCTAGCGTGAATCTCAAATCTCATTATCGTCATTCACAGTTCAAATCAATATACTGGGGCTTCAAAGGGGCTGCGGAGAACACTTTCAATTATCAGGAAGAGAAGAAAAAAAAAGCAAGGGTTTTGCCAAAACCCCAATGGTATGTCTGGATTGTTTATAACAATCTTATGACTATCCTAGTAAGCGGTTAAATATAAGCTTCACCAAACAGGAACCTAGAGTCACACGCAACGAGGTTTCTAAATACAATGCACAGAAAAGATGCATTAAATTTTGTTTTTCGTAAACTGAATTGTATTAGTTTTTAAAGCATAAACTAACAGAGGACATGTCCACTTCCACTTCAATACAGTAAAATCAGGGTGTATAACATACAGCCCCATACCCTCAAGATGCATTAAATTTAAGAAAATATCAACCACATCATTCGACGCCTCATGGACAAAGAGATTTGATTAGAGTGATTCAATGCTCTTCAACAGAATTTTTTTGTTATAACTTTAAGAAATACAGAGGAGGTATATCAAAGTAGTATTTACAGCCCTATGCCCCCGTGAATTACAAAAGATCGATGCAGGGTTATGCTTTGGTTCGGTAGAAGAACTGCTTTATACTGGAGAAAAATTGCAGGGGATAAGTAGCAGTACATGCACGGACAGATCAGAGGGAAAAAGCAGCGGATGTCAAAAAAGCAAATTTTACTTCAGATGTGATCCAGTGGAATACACCATTATAGGGAGTTTTAAATTCTTAATAATATTGGAAGGAATCCAACTCGGCTGATTGGGAGTGTCTTCTGAGTAGCACGGCAAGCAATGGTTGCAATTTCTGCTTCTTCGAGCATTCATAGTTTCAGAAGATTTTTCTGGAATAATTACCAAGTAATACAAGTACCAAAGAAAAAATGTTCTCCGTCGCATCACAACGGCCCTTGACACTATAGTCCATATGGAAACCTATTCTGTGATCAGCACCACAACACCTGTAGATGCATTCCAAATTAATAAATCGATTTTCACATTACTGCTGGCAGTTTTGCCTGAAGCCCTGAGGTAATCACTGCCAGTAACTTTGCATGAGGTGGTCACTAACGTAATCTTGTCTCCCAAGGTCGCTGTAGGTGATCTGATTTTCTTTAAACATAAATAGCTCTTACAATAGAAAAAGTTGGAGACCCCTGATATAAGGGATCACTTGCTTCATATAAGCATAACTGAGATGGCAGATATGTAACAGAACTTATGTAACCCAATGTACCACTTGCCTACTAATGGCTTTCTTTTAACTTCTATAGGCCTTTTACTTTGAGTACAATCAAATAGCAGTAACTTAGTTTAAAACTAGAAACTATTCAGACAAAAAGTGCTCCCCTTTTTGCCATAAAACCGCAATTGTGTCATATTTTAATTTCTATTGCTTCATTTCCATTATATGCCTTAAACGGACAAAAGGTTTCATTTAGGGGCAAAAAAAACATTTTTCTGAAAATGGAATTTACAAAGGAGTATGTTCTGGGCGTTCCCTAATTGATTAGAGAGTTCTTCCTAGCAATGTAAAAGATGACATCTCCGGGACAAAACAACCCGAAACAATAGAATTTTAGGAATAGGAAGTTTTGGGAAGAGTGGTTAGTGAATCGCTCTCAAAACGTACTTTCAGCTAATTTAAAATAAAACAGAACAAAAACAGCACGGTCTGTGGGATGTTTGAACAACCCTCAATTCTCGAATTACAAGCATTCCTTGATTGCATTTATTGTCTCATTCAGGTGCTTTACCAAGAGAATAACAAACCAGCCAAGTCTAGCATTTTTTCACTGCCACCCTTTACAAATAGTACGAAAAAATACAAGCTTTCTTTATATTAAGGAAAGTAATACATTACGTGTAAGAAGACATGAGCGTGAAAAGGACCATCCACCACCCTTCAAAATCTCAGTCTAAGCACGGTAGGGCATTACAGGTTGGAAATATCCTTTCAACATTTACCTTTAAACAATTTTCCTAAAATCATACAACAGTCACAACACATGAAATCAGGCAACACATGCATAGATGTGTGTCTCCTTCCCGTTAAAACATAATCATGCATGTATGGATTCAGATAGGGGAAGTGGAAGACCACAAATGTAGCCACATCAATTGAGTTTTTAGTCAAAACTCCTGATTAAGACTTTTAAAGTGGTGCAGTCTTAAAATGGCCCTTTTGGAAGCACATTCTCTAACAAATGTATACAAGTAAAAGGCGTCAAATTATCCATACCACATTATGCTACAAAACAAGGTTCAGAATAGAGATACCCGAGAACAGCCAGATTTTTATGATAGTCACTCAAGATATTTTTTATGTAAAGCAAACTCAATGGTAATCATTTACAGTCAGAAGCTAAAAAGAAAATAATGGTGCTCCTATGGACTTTCAAAAGCAGCTGCTGAACCTACATTGAATACCTCTTAGTGAGAATCAGTGGAGTAAGTACGTAGATTATTGTGGAGAAACTGTGCCTACGCCCACAACATGCCTTTCATTCACATGCACAGATACTGAAAAAGAGACTACGTACTACATAGGGAAGATATGTGGAATTTGTACCAATTGATAGAAAAATAAGTAATTCATAAACCAGAAAGGATTGGCCTAGATTTATTAGCATGTCCCTATTTCAGGACGTATTGTTCCTTCCAAGAATTGAAACAGTATCTGAAAAATATCATAGGAATACGATTTCAACAACCGACTTATAAGTTTGTTCCACTGTAATTTCCAAAAATGAAACTCTTCTATCTACATACAATCACCCAACAAAAGGCTCACAATGGGGAAATGTTTGTACATGGAAGAGACAAAGTCAGATCCACACTTCTCTTCCTCCATTCAGTAAGGCATTTGAGAAATCAAGCATCGTAAGATGAAACAAAGGAGGCATCCCATGGTGCACGAACACTTAAAATGAAGGTATCTTCAAGGCCACAGCCAAGAATTTAAGAAAAAAATATTTTTTTTAATGAACTTTTTTTTTTCTTTTTTTTAAATCGCATTCCATGGATTCCTAGGGTGTGTTGTGTTCGCCTCCAATGGATACTAAGAAATTTAAGAACCTTTAATCTACTTTCCTGAGCACAAAGAAGGCATTTATGGCGTCTACAAAAGGTTATTTGTCACAATGCAGTCTTGCTTCTTTCCTGTGGCAGTGAAGAGGGAACTGGATTCAAAATAAGCAATGCATTGTTCCCTAAAGGAAATGCGGCCGGCTCCAACAGCCCATTTCCAATATTTAAATGTGTTAAACTTGTTCGAGATGGGAAAGGTTTCAACATTTAAATCTGTATGAAACCCTACTCAGCAACACTAAAGAAGATGTGCATGATAAATATAAAACCCTTAAATAATAAAAAAAATTAAAAAACACGCAGATGCTGGTCATCATGCAGTGTGGACAACCCAGAGACAGTCATAGCGATCCTAAAAAACATTTTGGTAACTCCTTGCTTTAAAATGCGGTTTATATTGTATTAGATTTCTTCACAAATTTAATGCAACAACATTAGTACACATTTACAACTAGGCCACACAAGTGAACAGACTGTTTATGTGGAATAGACTATATTTGCAACTTAACTACACATATACACGAGCTCTTTGCATAAAACGCATTAAGTTACTCAAACAATGCAAGTTGTACCCAGACACAAATGCACAAAGATACAGTGGACTGGCGGGTAAATGACATTACATAAATATATGGCATACGGGCATATAAATAGCCGTATAAAAAGTACTGTTCAAACACACATCTGTCAATACGATGCTGGTGCACAAGAAAGTGAGCTTTATCTATTAAGTATTGAGAGGGTGGATGAGACGAAACAGTTTGTTATTGAATTAACATATAGTCAGGCTACAAATTAGCATAACTGAATTTGTTATGGCAAGCTCAAACAACACAGCCTAACCGTTTCCACAATCATCAAGTCAGTTTATCAGAAACGCTAAACAAAGCAAACTAAGTCTATATTAACGCACATTAAGTCAGATGTAAAGTGTGGGACCTAGTAAACAGTGATACACGTTTTTCCTATGGGGTCTAACCAAAAATAAATTAAGTAGTAAAACTGGGCAGGTGTTTATAAATTGACCAGCGTATACTCCCCAAGCTATTCCCTAGAAGGTCTGAACAGTTGCATTTACCCCACAGAGGTAGTGGGGTACCTTATGTAACCAACAAAAAAAATGAACTATTAGCATACATGCTACCATACCTTCTTCTAGCATTAGAACACCGATGACCCACAAGTCTTCACTTTTTCTAAACAATGACTAGCCCCTAAAACAATGGTTACTTGCAGACCTCGAAAGTGGTTCTTCTGGAAGAACAATAGGTTAGGTTACTTCAAAGTGCACTCTAGAGTACTCTTTAGAAATACATACTGGCAAGACAAGTTCCTGGAGTAGGTCCTATCGTGGGTTGTTACATTTATTAGCCTTCAATAGGTTTACCTATCCAGCAAACCCCCGGAGTCACAAAAGCGATTGAAATATACAACCAAGTACTTTCAATAGTTATTCGATTGCATATACTAATTTTCAGTCAATTTGTGATGATCCCTCAGTCTCCTGCAACTAGCTATGGACTGTCAATGGACTGTCTTAAACGGTTTCTTTTTCAAATATATTTTGAAAGTTGTGATTTCCGAATAATGCGGATACGCTAATGTAATGGGACAGAGAAAGCACAAACTGCAATCTTTGACAAGACATTGTGCCTCTTTTAAAAATAGATCTATACGCTATTTGAAAAGTATCACAAGCCATTCCTTAATTTTTAATATTTATGATGGATGGTCTTAATGATGAAGTGACGGGAATAAAAGCTGAAAATAGTATAAAATGTGGAGTCCAGAATTGGAGGAGGGTGGTGTTTCTTCTAGATGCAATTTTGAATTTACATGGATGTTATCCTTGCATACGCAGCCCCGAGAAGCATTTGAAACAGACTGATACATCCACAACTGAATGCAACATACAAAAATGTTGTGCCCTGACCACTAGGATGATAAAGTAAATTTGGCAATTTTGCAATAAAACATAAAAATACACATCATTTCACGCTTTTTAAAAAATATTCGTCTTCTGCAATTGAAAACAAACCCTTTTTTGAAGAAGTGTGATTTACATAATCCATTCTCTGCTGCATAATTTTCAGATTTTGCTTCTAGCTCAAACGGATCAAAAGTTACTAAAAATGTTTCGATGTGTGCTGCTGTGCAGCAAAAGACACGGCATAAAGATTGACTGTTCACCTTTCAGCTGCATTTTGACTTATTTGGGTGCTAAACTAGTAAGAAGAAACCTTTGTCCAGACAGTGTTGCCATGTGTGAAATTGACAATATAATTAAAAGATACTATTACAAAATATGCTGCATTATGCTGCATAATTAGCATTTTTTTGCCGAATGATTTAGTAAACCCCTACCTCATAATTTGGTCCTCCCTTATTGCCAGGGCCCTTGGAACTGTGTTACAAGTAACATCCTACAATGACATCCAACTATTCACTGGTCAAAACATTTCCATAAGGAGGTTGCCATGCTAGTTCTCTGATTAGTCGTTCCACCAAATCTCATATCAAAATATGTAGTGTCTTTACGTCAGTGGGTCTACATCTTAATGAACAAGCATTTGCAATGCAATAGGTCTCGCATTACTAAAAGTTTGAGTTATTGGTGTTGCATAATTATCTGTAAAGCCAATAGCTCAAACTTTCAGTAATGCGAGACTTATTGCATTACAAATGCTTTACTTTTGGTATAATCGCGGCACCCGCGCTTTACTTATAACATTAAAAGTAAAGCGCGGGTGCCGCGATTACACCAAAAGTAAAGAAATAGAGAAAAAAAAATCTATTTCTTTACCTCTGGTATAATCGTGGCACCCGCGCTTTACTTTTAATGTTATAAGTAAAGTGCAGGTGCCGTGATCATGCCAAAAGTAAAGAAATAGATGTTTTTTTCTATTTCTTTACATTTGGTATAATCGCGGCACCCGCGCTTTACTTATAAAATCAAAATTAAAGCGCGGTGCCGCACTTATACCAAAAGTAAAGAAAAACAAGTGGTGCGGGCGCGTCACGCCTGTGTCTGGGCATGATCATAGCTCCTCCCACGGCCTACTGGTGTCTATTACGCGCTTGTTACGCGTAATAAACACCCGTAGGCCGTGGGAGGAGCTATGCGCGCGGCTCGGGCCAATTGCATGCAGTCTTTTAGAATAAGACGCACGCAAAGGTCAATGGGGGAGCTGAAAACGAAACTCACACGCACGAGCGTGTGCGATTCCTAGGTCAGCTTGATTTCCCCGTTTTTCATCTACTAAAGGTCTCGCGACCTGCGCAGGTCGCGAGACCTAAAAATCCTGTTTTGGGAGGAGAAAAGAGGATTAATCCTGGTTGTCTCGAATTAGAAAAGAACGCCCACAAACTTCGTTCTCCTGACTTTCGTTCGGTATTCGATAATGCTGTTCTGATACTATCTTATCCTTCGTAGCACACATTTTTTTACCTTATAATGCAATTACTTCTCTCCCTTATCCTTTGCCATTGTCAGAGGAAAAGGCGTTACTTTGAACTTTTAATACAAAACAAAGCCATTTTCAGTCAAACAGTATTTGTAAAGTTCGAACAATTACCCGAGGGTGTCAAGACGCTGGGGGCCGTCGGGAAGATTAGGCGAGCTATTGCACTGAGTCACGTGGTGCTGGGCTGATCTGGCGCCGGGGATCGAACCATGAGCCACGGGTTCCGGAGTCAGCTGCCCAGGCCATAGAACAAGGACTTGAAATGTGAGTTTTTATTGTTTATTTTTTCCAAATCGGTGTTTAATTTTCTATGTGTTCAACAAGTAAGCTTGTTAACAATGGAGGATTCGGGTGTGTTGCCAATAGCATATTGCTGTGATAGCTCAAAACTGGTGTCAACATTTTCCACAAATGTAAATGATTGATGGCTTTGTTTCTATAAGGTCAGCCGGGACACAGTGTGTTGGTAGTTTAAAGTGACAGGAATTCTTTCAGAAGTCTGGGCTCAGACGACTTTAGCCATCCGTGGTCAAAAGACATATTGTGTCCAGTATCAAAACTCAAAGTGGACTTTGGAACAGCCCACTGCTCTTCATTGGGTGGGTTTCTGGTCAATCTCATCTGCTTGCCTCAATGGTTTCGTTCCTCCACTTCTGTTTTACTTACCATGAAAAATAACTTTTGCCATCCATTTATTAGGATGACGTGTATCATTCTATGCCTGACATCAGAGAACTACCTTGTGTCTTTTTCTTTCATCACTCCAAAGGATTGTATGAGTTGTCTTGCTTTGCCCGTGAGCTGCTTCTACCCTCTCATCCCTGCTGCTTAAGCTCCCGATGTTGCTCCCCCAAAGCTTACTCATTGCCTTCCTCCAACCTCTCTCTTCTGACCACTGTTTACCGGATTGAGTTTTTGCTTTTTGGAATCTACAACAAGCATTGGCAAAGTGAAAAGGTAAAATCTATTACCTTTGCCAAGGTTTGATCTTTTTCGGTTCGAAATAAACAATACCTAGATTCTAGTTCTCAGTGCTTGGATCCCACACATTTACTCTCCTGATCCAGGCCTTTCAACTCGATTCCTCGGTACGACGCCCATCGAGTCCATATTTTCCGGTGTTTTGCAGGGCATCCTCGTGCTAGAAATACTGCAATCTCGACTCCCATACATCTATCAAGTTCGGACTTCCATTTGCCCAGGGTCGGGGGGATGTCGCCTTTCATAATTGTGCAATGTCAATTTTGACGATAGTAAGAGCCAGACAAAGTAAATGCTGTTTGTACTCATTACCCCCAATGTCGTCTGTGCTATGTATTAGAAAGAGTCACGGGTCAAGTGGGAGCTCCCACGAAAGCACCTCATTAAGGCAAGACCGAATTCTGCGCCAAAAGGGTTGCGATGCCGTGAAACTCCAGACTATGTGCAAGAATGTCCCATCTTCACGGTCGCACCGCAAACATGTCGGGGACTGGATAACACCCAACCGCCAGAGTCTGGTCTGTGTATAATAAGCCTGGTGTAGGTATTTAAACTGTACCAGGTGGTATCGTGTAGAGACCGCCGCTCCCCGCGGGCAAAATGTACACGTTTGCCTTCTCCCACTACCCAGGTACCCAGTACTAAGGATGTATACATTCTCCACTCTACTGGTCTACTATATATGGTTCCACTTCATCCTATGCCAGCCACTGTGCTCGTTAAGGA
Source organism: Triturus cristatus (assembly GCF_964204655.1). NCBI lineage: Eukaryota > Metazoa > Chordata > Amphibia > Caudata > Salamandridae > Triturus > Triturus cristatus. The sequence continues at coordinate 1,366,882,291 of NC_140591.1, forward strand.
GAATGCAACTTCCTCATCCAGTGTAAGAGTATTTGCTGCCCCAATAAGACGAAGCTCTGTCCCATCAGGGGTGATGTGTCTGTCATTCTAAGTAGATTAGCTACATCAGTGGCAAAATCAATATCTTACTACTTCCCAGGGATGGTATACACAGAGTTCCCTTTGAGTGGGTTTTCCTGGTTTTCAGTATCAGAGAATTCCCACCCATGGTGTTGAGTAGCAGTAGATTTTCGAACCCTGGTGTCAGTGTTATTCCTACATCAGTGACATTTTTCCCCGTCTCAGTCCACTGTCAGCCTGTATATCTAGAGTCGGCGTAAAATTGCCCTCTCCAAGTATCAGAACATTCACGTCCCAGTGTCAATGTAGCCACTGTCCCAGTGTTCATGCATAGTTTGCTCCATTGCTCATGTATTATTTCTCCAAGTATCAGTATATTTCTTGCTCCTGAGTACATTACTAGATCTTGTTCAGATCTCCTAATCAGAGAAAGTTCCATTTTCCATTGTGTGCCTCACCCATTTTCAGAGGCAGATGTACCACACTAAGTGCACTGAATGCCCTTGGGGCAGCATGTTCCCGGTCCTAGAGTTGGTGTGCTTCTTGTCACGCTGTCCATACACATCGTCTCAGTGTGAATGAAACCGGTCTGCCTGACGCAGTATCCGTCTCAGTGATTCTCTGTCCTATTATCAGATCTTGAGCTTTTACTGCAAGTGTCTCCATGTCCCAGCATTGAGTGGTGCGCTGACCCCTTGTACTTTTATAAATGTTTTAATATCAGTATTTCACTGCCCTGTTATTGTGATACTGTGTTACTTTCAGAACAGTGAAATGTTGGTGGTGCTTCAGTGTATGAACATGCATGTCCTTGCATCATTGTATTCCAGGCCCCATTGAAGGTGTAATTTTGATGTTTAAATGCGCAAGTCTTAATGTTGGACTTTATTTTCCCCAGTCATGTTGGAACAGTTGTCAAGTGTTAATACTATGTTGGTGAAACAGTGGCAGAAGCACAGGGGACATAAAGGGTGGGGAGACAATGACCAATATGCAAAGGTAGGGAGTGGGGAATAGAGATGAGGATGATTGAGGGGGGGGGGACGAGGGAAGAGGAGGGGGATAGGGGAAAGCGGGATATTACCACTTCAGGTAAATTATGTTATTCGTATACTGCCAACCACCATTTCAACAACTTTGTTGGTCATACTCCGAGTGTTGTGGAAATGTGGATTTTCCTGATCAGTTATGTCCCCTATCTTGGACCCCAACGGTTCTATATACATGTTACAAGTACATGTATGTTCCCTCCAGTTCCAGTTTCTAAGACGCAAACATATGTGTGTCTACCGTCAACATGTTCTCTGTCAGATCCGCCATCAATGGGCTGGATATTCGATTCCTAGGTGTGACAGGCCACCGACTTTATATGGCTAAGTTACTTCATTTTTACAGTTCAGGCAAGTAGGCCCGATTCTGTCCTCAAGCCTTTCCCTGCTCTCTGTCTCTGACAGCTTCAGCTTGAGCTCGCATCTGTATCCATGAACTTTGTCCTACTCCCTGTGCAGCTAACGGTGCCTGCCTCGGCCAGTTTTCGCCTGTCTGCCAAGAAGTTGTATTTCACCTTCGAATTATCTATTTTGCTCTTCAGCCGATGCATTCCTGTCTAGTGATTTAAGTAAACATTTCCTTTAGCTCACAAGCAAGGGACTCAGCCTTTCCGTCCTCCTGCAAGTGATTCATAGCCCTGTTGCCATGGAAAGTTTTCTGCCCCTCGCATCTCATATAGACACTTAGACGCTTGTACACGCACACACAGTTAGTATAGAATAGATTCTGTCCGAGAGTCCTTCCTTGTGGATAACATAGTTCTCTAAACATAGGATGTTAGATATGATTTGGGATTAGGTTGACTTGACCCCTCAGACTTTTCGTCTCCATATGTAGAGTTAATGTCAAGTCCCCTTCACCCCCTAGTTGCACGTCAATTACACGTCATACTGCCGCGCGCGCATCTATGCCAAGTATTATCTTATAGATCCACCTATGTCTGATAATTCTAACCAATCATGTTTCTTTTATTCCTTATTACGCCTAGTTTCGATTATGTCACTGTTTTGTCACTTTTCTTATCAAATGTTACGCCTTCTACATTCGTTTCATTGTAATGTACTTATTATAAAAATACATGTCTGTTAATAAATTATTGTACTTCACTTCCTGAACCCTCGTGGTGACGGAACCTGAAGGCCGCGACTCGAGTCGGCCATTTTGAATGGAATAAAGCCCATTAGAAAACCTCTTATACCACGGATTCTGCCTCTTGTTATTTTGAGCTATTTACTTTATTTTAAGATTCCGTATGAAATTCAGTCCGGTATTTTTATTTACCACATAATGGCGCCCGAATAGGGACACTTTCTCATCTCACGCGCCGGCGGTGCGTTGCAGGCCCGGTCTCCTGCCACAGCTGGACGGACCATAAACGCGTACCAGCAGGATTTCCTGTAAGCTCCCTCCGGTCAAGCGGGGGCGACTGAGGCTGCGATCAACCCAGACGAGGCGGTGAGAAGTGCGAAGTATCCCGACCAGAGCCTAGCTGAGAGAGCAAGATCCGAGGTATACAGAGGCCCACCAGGTTTTCCGAAATCCCGACGTCCAGAGGGTCCGATGTCCGCAGTTATCGAGTCCTGTCCATTCTCTGAGGCCTTCCGTTTCAAGGAGCTACTCGGTGAGTACCATCGCCGGGGAGGCGTGTTGACGCGCACATAGGTTGTGCCGGTCAAGACGGATTTGGGTACACAAATCCGGTCTGCACTGTTTAGCAGTGTATATGTACTGTTTAGCAGTATATCAAGTATTCCGAAGTATTCAGTTATTGTCAAGAATTCAGCGTGGTGATTAGTTAGGCAGACTGTCATCATTGTCGATCATTGTTATAATGTTTAATGTTTAATGTTTAAAGTATTCAGAAATGTCTTGCATATTGTGGTATGAATGACTGTTCATTGTTCACTGTTCATTTATGGTGTTTTTCGTATTAAGAAAATTCAAGAGTAAGTATCAGATCAGTTGTCAATATGCCGTTCTTCTCGAAGTTAAGACAGATTACTACCAGAAAAGGGGTGCTTGAAGAAGCAGTTCCTATTCCTCCTAGGGACACCCCAGGGCATTTTATGTACCATAAACATGGCTTAGATGCCATATTGTTTCTTGATCTATGGGTAGATTATACCAAAGGATTACCGGAAAGTCAAAGGTGGCCCATAGCGGGAACCTGGGATGCAGAGTGCATCATGAAAGTGGAGGAAGAGTTATGGAAAAGAAGGGTCAGACAGTCACAGAAAGACGCTGTTGAGTTATGGCGTAAAGAATCTCATAGACGAACAGAAAAAGCACGTAGACAAGAAGAGAGGAGTAAAGAAAGTTCAAATAAAGTTCAAGAAAATCTATTAATTGAGGAAGGTATCCGAGTGAGATCAGAACAAGTAAATAGACAAAGAAATGCTCTTATGAATGGTATGTATCCCCTACTAGCCGAAGGATTACCTAAGGCTGCTCCAGAGATACCAAAAGACTTGCCACCCCCGTTATTTCCAATTAAGGTACATCCAAAGGGGCTTCCCAGAACCGCAGAAGATGTTTTTCTTTCCTCATATCTAGATGACGCAGCTCCCGAGTATGCTAACGCCACACCACATAGACCGTCTGGCGGAGGGGTTCAACGTCAGGATCAGGTATCTGTCCCCGTGCAACAGCAAGTCCCGATACAAGCTTCGGCAAGCACATCTGTTTCCGCATCTGTCTCCGCAGTCGATCCTATAGGGGTATCGACACCCATAGTTGCTGTGTCACGTTCAACGAATCCATTCACACCCGACGCCCCAGATGGGGCCACGGGAGGTGCTAGCAGTACCTTTACACCACCCAGAATAAATAAACTTGTTTTTCAAGAGTCAGCGCATTCACGTACACCTAAATTCGTAAGTGAACGTACGCTTAAGGAACTCCTTGTAAATTGTAGATATGACCCAGTGGTTGGTAAAGAGGACGAAATGGTCCTGGCATCATTACGTATCAGGCGAGCCGCAGAGTATTTAGCAAGGTTACCAGGGATGACTACGCATCTAGATAACATATATCATTTTGTTCAAACAGGACGAGATCCAGGATGTATTAACAGAGCTATGGAATTCCAGAAAGTAGAGATACAGGGGGAACTGTTACGTTTCCTCATAAACTGTGTAATCAGAAATCAAGATCGTCCGGGGGTAGACCCGAATGCAATGCTTATTCTTACAAGATGGAGTCAGAATATATCAGAAGGGAGACACGATAAGCAAAATTGTATAATAGCCATGTGCCGAAAATACGTAAAGAAATAGAGCGTATTCATGAAGAGAGATTGGGAACAGACGAGTTTGAGCAAGATGAAGTGTCCGAATCAGGGAATTCCGCAAGACAGTCAGAGACCATAGCCTATGTAGGCAGAGGAAGATCTTGTGAAAATACTAGATGTTTTGCTGATCCCATACACTCTGTATGTCCAAATAATAGCAGAACGTATCCGACGCCTGTAATAAATCTGAAATCTCCTGAACATTCGTTTCAAGCCGCAGATAAAATACTACGAGAACGAAGAGGTTACCACCTCCTCGATTCCATGGATGAGCAAGAATTAGCCAGATCAGCCGTTCACTGGATTGACAGTCCTGAAAAATACGGTGATGAGACCGTAGCACACACGTTTTTTAACCTCAGTACAGATGAACAACGTTTAGCTGGAATATATATGATTCAGCAACTCCTCATATTATATAAGAGCCAACATGCTGACCCTGGTCCTTTACCTGATATATTAACGGAACTACTTACGTACAGATGGAGAGGTTCTAGTAACAAGCTAATTAAAGAGATATTAGTGTCACGTAAGCAGTACGTCCTTTTTGTAAATCCAGATTCTCTCTCCTTGCCCCCCAGAGAAAGAGCACCGTACTACATGGATAGACAAAATCCTTTACGGGAAGTGCACCCAATAAAAGGCGAAGACAATGAGTTTCACCGTGTATTTGTTTACACACCCATATCAAAAATGGAATTATTAGAAATGAAGAAAGTAGTACCTAGTCATGACAAAGACCCAGCGGGTTTCCACCGAGAAATTAAAGACATGTTACTGATGGGAGAGTACACCTTTCCTGATATTATGACGATATTAAAGGTGCTTTTGCCTGCTGGCATTTATGAAAAACTGAAAGAAAAAGAGTGGGAAGTGGGAGACCAAAAGATAGACTGGACAGCATTAGCAGAGGAAGAAAGGAGCCGAACTGCAGGTTCGGGGCTCGGGGATAAAGTTAAACTATTACCAGGTTTACTAGTACAGGTACTGCCACGTTTATTAACTACAAAAAAGGAAGATTGGGGTGCAATCACAGCCTGTAAACAAAAGCAAGATGAAGACACAAGCGATTATTATGCTCGATTTGAAAAATGTTTTGGTATAAACAGTGGTATAAAAGCAAGTAGTGACTCATATCCACATCTATTTGTGACAAAATTAGTGGAAAATGCATTGCCCCCAGTGAAGAATAGAATATTGAAATTCGAGAGTACCTGGCAAAGTAACACTCCGTCGCAAATGCTACAAATGTTACAGTATCATCACAATAGAATTAGGGATGAACAAGAACACGAGCATAGACGCATGAAGGATACAAAAATGAAAATGCTAGTTTCTCAGACAGTACCAGCAGATGGTCACAAAAAGGGTGTGACACATTCTGGTGATTCTGCAGTTCCTGTAAAAGGAACCTGCAATTACTGTAAACAACTAGGCCATTATGTACATGATTGTCAAGTCCTGAAACGAAATATAGCTACAGGTATTGCAAAAGAGAGACCACGATTAGTTAGACAAGATCAGAATGAACAAGGAGCTATGCAGCATGGACAGTCCATGCCAGTTCAGCAACAGTCCATGCCAGCCTCACAGCAACCCATACAGTTTGTGCCAGCTGCACCACCGTTGCCTGCTACTGCCACACAAACCACAACACGACAAATGTATCAGACTGCACAGTATGAATACCCTGAGTATCAGCGTTACGCATGAACCAGCCTAGAGAGGGAAGTTGACTTACCGCTTATCGAGATTCCTGTAGATCAAGAAGGACCTTATGTACATAGTGAATTATTAGGTCAAGATAGAAAATTCTTACTCGATACAGGGGCAAGTCGAACAACCATAAAACGTAGTGAAGTTCCAGGGGCACCCCTCTCAGGCTCTCAAAATGTTTCCCTTGGTTTTTCGGGAAAACCTATTGTTAATGAAGTATCACAGCCTCTACCACTTACGATAGGACCTTTGACACGAACTACAGATTTATTGCTTACTAAATCATGCCCAGAAAATCTGTTAGGAATTAAAACTCTGAAAGCACTAGGAGCCATAATATGTTGTTCTCCGGAAGGAGTAAGGTTGTTTTTACGTGATTTTAAAGGTCACTATGTGTCCAGAGACATGGATCCCCGACTACAGACTTTACCAGTACATCTATGGGCACAAGGCCCTACGGATGTTGGCTGCATGAACATTACACCCTATCGAGTTACATTGAAAGCAGGAGTGGTACTACCACGAATGCGACAATACAAGTTACCGCATGATGCTGTAGTGGCTTTGCTGAAAATCATTGATGAGCTAATTGCCCAGGGAGTAGTTGTAGAAACAGACTCCAATGTATGTAATTCACCGATAATTCCGATTCTTAAACGAACTGATCCTACTGCCCCACCAGTGTACCGATTGGTTATTGATTTGCGTGAACTAAACAAGTGTATTGTACCACAATTCCCTGTGGTCCCTGATATATCATCATTGTTGACAGCAATTGATTCCGAAGCAACATTCTTTACTGTAATTGATCTCAAGAATGCCTTTTTCAGCGTCCCAATAGATCCGGAAAGCCAATACTTGTTCGGATTCAGTTTAAATGGGCGCAGCTTTAAATTCTCACGCGCTCCTCAAGGATTTACAGAAAGCCCCAGCATCTACAGCCAAGCACTGAAACGAGAACTTGACAGTATCCACATGCCAGTCAATACTGCACTGCTTCAATATGTCGATGATCTGCTGATCACCGCGAGAAGCGAGTCAGAATGTGAAAAAGCTTCTCTGACAGTTTTACATTTCCTAGCCGACAAGGGGCACAAGGTGTCCCCTTCTAAGCTGCAATTCTGTGTTCAGCGAGTTATTTATCTTGGTCACTCGCTGTCCAAGGAGGGAAGGCAGCTTACACCAGATCGCATCCAGTTAATTGCTAACATGTCAATACCCCAGACACAAAAGGAGGTGCGAGCTTTCATAGGCCTCACTTCATATTGTAGGCAGTGGATCCCTCAGTACGCATTTCTAGCAAAACCACTCATTCAGTTAACCACACAGGAGGCAGCCACATCGACTGTTCTCCCTTGGACTCAGGAACATACACAAGCTTTTGAAAGCCTAAAGAAAGCTTTATGTCAAGCACCTGTTTTAGCAACACCATGTTATAGCAAACCTTTTACACTCTTTGTTACAGAACGCGAAGGTACTGCCTTGTCAGTACTCACTCAGGATCAAGCAGGATCACGCAAGCCATGTGCTTATTTTTCCAGTACATTAGATCCCGTAGCTCAGGCTTTGCCTGCATGCCTGAAATCAGTGGCAGCGACAGCTTTAGCAATCAGACAAAGCGATGCCATAGTATTAGGACACCCATTGACAGTACAAGTACCACATGCAGTAGAGGTTCTTGTGAACCGAACACAAACACAACACTTGACCATAGCAAGACTTACCGGTTATGAACTGACATTGTTTCAACCACACATAGAGATCCGACGGTGTAATACATTGAATCCTGCTACACTATTACCTGTAATTGGAACAGACCCACTAGCTCATGATTGTGTTGAAATCATTGAAATAAAGACGAAACCTAGACAAGACTTGACAGACGTTACAATGTTAGATCCAGACCTGACGTTGTATGTAGACGGATCATGCATGAGAACAAGTACAGGAGATTTAGTGGCCGCGTATGCAGTCACAACAGACACTGAAGTTATTGAGACACATTGTATAGATACTCTGTCAGCCCAAGCAGCAGAACTTATTGCTCTAACGCAAGCCTGTATTCAAGCCACAAATAAGAAAGTTAATGTATACACTGACTCACGTTATGCATTCGGAGTTGTACACGACTTCGGCGTGCTGTGGCGAGAGAGAGGTTATTTAACGTCCCATGGTGCCCACATTCAGCACGGGCCCCTCATTCATGCTTTGTTAGATGCAATACATCTACCCACTGCTATATCGATTATGAAATGTAAAGCACACACGAAGGTTACTGATACCATTTCTCAAGGAAATGATTTAGCTGACCGAACAGCTAAACAGACTGCTCAGAATCGCACATTAGACATGACAAAGCCAATAGTTCAGACCCCAACACAGTGTATGACAATTAAGGATCCCGCACTTGACGTAATTGACATACAGACACATGCCACAGCAGAAGAAATAAAGAAGTGGACGGAACTAGGAGGGATCCAGACAGATCAAGGGTGGATGACGAAGGAGAAATCTGTATGGTTTCTCCCTGATTCCATGGTTCAAGCCATTATAGCTACAGTTCACAGTCCAGCACATTTAGGAGAGAAGGCTATGCTAGACAGCATTCAGCACATTTGGTTCAACAAACATTTACGAGCAGCAGCTAAACAAAAAGTTCGTACCTGTATGATATGTTGTCAGTTTAATCCAGGAAAGAGTGTTCCCGTAGAGCAGGGTGGATTTCAGCCTCCTGACCATCCTTTTGAAGTCCTCCAGATGGATTATATTCAGATGGAACGTTGTCGAGGATTCAAATATGTCCTCGTAGTTGTCTGCGCTCTCTCCCGTTGGACAGAGGCGTATCCCGTATCAGATTACACTGCCCCGACTACTGCCAAACAGTTAGTTCGAGAATTCTTCCCACGGTACGGTTTACCACGTGTTGTATATTCAGATAACGGCCAGCCTTTCTCATCCGAATTAATGAAACATGTCTCACTCTTGTTGGGATATCAGTGGAAATTCCACTGTGTCCGACACCCCGAGGCAGCAGGTCTCGTGGAACGACATAATCAACTTTTAAAAATCAGACTGTCTAAAATATGTCAGGAAAAGGGTGTGGACTGGATAGTAGCCTTACCAGTTGCGCTATTTTACATGAGGATGGTAGCACACTCTCGAACAGGGCTATCCCCGTATGAGGTGATCTTTGGTAGACCACCGAATATGTGGGGGACGCCTATACCCCGTAAAATAACTGATGTTGACTGTAATATGCTGACAGATTACCTGGCTTCCTTGATGTCTGCACTACAATCTTGTCGTTCACAGGTAATCGCAGCTTTTCCCGACAACACCGAGGTGAAACCTCATGATGTAATTCCTGGCGATTATGTCCTCGTCAGGAATTTTGATCGGAAAACCCAACTGGAGCCAAGGTGGAGACTTCCTAAGTTGGTCCTGCTGACGACCAGAACAGCTGTGAAGATCGAAGGAAGGAAAGGCTGGGTGCATACCAGCCATATCAAAAAATGTCATGGACTTCCTCCTGACACAGACAGTACTTCCCGTGTGTCTTCCCCCATTGACTCAAAGCTACCTTTGGCTGAGGCCAGTAGCACCGAACTCTATAAACAGAAACTCAGGTCCAGATCCAAGCTATCGGACGATTTGATTGTTTAAGTCCTCTCCAAGGTGAAGCGGTTGAATCTGTCCCGACATGTATCCCTTAGGTCTGAATCATGTAGAGTCCAGAATCATAATGAAACGACATGCTTATTGTAAATTACTGCGTAACCACTGTATTGTGACTTTATTAATTTTGTCTTCCTTGAGTTTTTTAATAGTTACTGCAAGTATATTGTTGCATATGTATTATCCTGTTTCTAAACGTGTTTTCAATATAACTGATGAACATTCTTTTAGTGACCTACCCCCACATGAGTTGTCCTATAGACTTGCGCTGCGCAATAACACCTTCATTAGTATGTTACATCATTCCCATCAGACTAGTAATGCGACCAATTGTTGGGTGTGTGGCCGACTTCCTCCCTATCAGAATAACAAAGGAGTTCTGCCTTTCTTTCCACATCCGTTCACACACAATGGCTCCTGTGGAGCATGGTTTAGTTTATGAAATTCCATAGACCCAGACACAGCAGTTTATCAACAACATTGGATATGGGGAAATCTGAATCTAGTTTTATTCAAAGTCTGTCACCCTAATAAGGAGGGTCACCCCAGTAGAACAGGAACTGATTTAGAAAATGAAGTGTATAAATTAGGTAATTTTACGCCTAATCTTATGATTCTGAATGTCAAATCCGAAGTTGAACTAATTCTGCCCACTATGTCAGTATTTCCAGTTAAGGGTGAATTATGTGTAAGAAAAGTTGGTTCCATACATATGGGCCATAGCCAATGCGTTACTACAGTAGAATATAGTGATCAAGGTAAATCTTCATTTAGAGCTTCTCGCCATTCTTACTTTATATGTGGTCAGACGGCATATATGCGTCTGCCTCTAGATTGGGATGGTACCTGTTACATCGCATTCCTTTTGCCACCTGTTTTCCTAGCTCCTCCTGATTATTATCGACATGTTCATTTAGTACACAAAAGAGAGCGGAGAGATCTCCCAGTTGTCGATTATACTGAGACGGCATGGGACAAGTATGTAGATTTCAATAAAGGTATCTTTCCCTATATAGGTACTATATCAAATAGTAAGCTGATACGTAGACTAACCAAGACTCTTGAAGCTGTAGTAAACGAGACTATAGCCGCCCTAGGCAATCTGACAGAGGAACAATCAGTGATGAGAATTGTTGTTCTCCAGAATCGTCTTGTCCTTGACGTCATCCTGGCCGATAGGGGCGGAGCTTGCAGGGTCATCGGATCCAGCTGCTGCATATTCATACCAGAAAATTCGCCATCTGTATATAAAGCTATAACACGCCTTCATAAGATTGTAAGCCAGATACACGAGAATCCAGGCACTTGGACGTGGTCCGGGTGGTTTTGGAGTGTGATATCAGCCTGGGGATGGAGAGTTCTATCCTTCCTAGGTATTGGCCTTCTTATGCTCTTCAGTTGTTGTTTATGCCTACAAGGTGGACCAGCGATTTGTGGTCTGTGTGCCACATCATGCATTCCACATCACAGGTCCCGTTCAGAATGCCGGAAGGAAGAAGAAATGATGCTCCATGAGCAAATCAATGGAATGATGAAGATTGATGTCTCGTGAAGGGCAAGAAGGGGACAAGGAGGGAATGTGGAAATGTGGATTTTCCTGATCAGTTATGTCCCCTATCTTGGACCCCAACGGTTCTATATACATGTTACAAGTACATGTATGTTCCCTCCAGTTCCAGTTTCTAAGACGCAAACATATGTGTGTCTACCGTCAACATGTTCTCTGTCAGATCCGCCATCAATGGGCTGGATATTCGATTCCTAGGTGTGACAGGCCACCGACTTTATATGGCTAAGTTACTTCATTTTTACAGTTCAGGCAAGTAGGCCCGATTCTGTCCTCAAGCCTTTCCCTGCTCTCTGTCTCTGACAGCTTCAGCTTGAGCTCGCATCTGTATCCATGAACTTTGTCCTACTCCCTGTGCAGCTAACGGTGCCTGCCTCGGCCAGTTTTCGCCTGTCTGCCAAGAAGTTGTATTTCACCTTCGAATTATCTATTTTGCTCTTCAGCCGATGCATTCCTGTCTAGTGATTTAAGTAAACATTTCCTTTAGCTCACAAGCAAGGGACTCAGCCTTTCCGTCCTCCTGCAAGTGATTCATAGCCCTGTTGCCATGGAAAGTTTTCTGCCCCTCGCATCTCATATAGACACTTAGACGCTTGTACACGCACACACAGTTAGTATAGAATAGATTCTGTCCGAGAGTCCTTCCTTGTGGATAACATAGTTCTCTAAACATAGGATGTTAGATATGATTTGGGATTAGGTTGACTTGACCCCTCAGACTTTTCGTCTCCATATGTAGAGTTAATGTCAAGTCCCCTTCACCCCCTAGTTGCACGTCAATTACACGTCATACTGCCGCGCGCGCATCTATGCCAAGTATTATCTTATAGATCCACCTATGTCTGATAATTCTAACCAATCATGTTTCTTTTATTCCTTATTACGCCTAGTTTCGATTATGTCACTGTTTTGTCACTTTTCTTATCAAATGTTACGCCTTCTACATTCGTTTCATTGTAATGTACTTATTATAAAAATACATGTCTGTTAATAAATTATTGTACTTCACTTCCTGAACCCTCGTGGTGACGGAACCTGAAGGCCGCGACTCGAGTCGGCCATTTTGAATGGAATAAAGCCCATTAGAAAACCTCTTATACCACGGATTCTGCCTCTTGTTATTTTGAGCTATTTACTTTATTTTAAGATTCCGTATGAAATTCAGTCCGGTATTTTTATTTACCACAGTGTCCTTAGTTGAAAGATAAGAAAAACATCAACTGATTGTGTCCGACGTTTGTCGGATTCTGTAGGATTATGGGAGAGCAGCGGATTGTCTGAGATTAGCATGTGCAACGGTTAATAGGCAATTCGTATAAATTAGTGTCACGGATATTGCGTTAAATCTTATGAGAGCTTTGTAGAGTCCTGAAGCATGGATGGGACACTCAGGAATCCCTGCGGGTAGTAATCCCTCGTTAATGATGGTCATGCTGTTGGCCCAGGCAATGGATAATTAGTCCTTAGCAACTTAACACTCAAGAGAATATTTTACCGTGCGTTTCCTTGTTTATCATACTCATCACTCGGGATCATTATTCAGGCAACAAAAAGAGGGGGAATTAAAGACTTTCCCTTGAGCCTCACCAGATTCGACCCATATTCAAATCACCTTTCCTAAATGTCATGATCGCTCCTCAAGGACAGAAAATAAAATGCAAAAAAATACTGACTTCTGTTACAAAAGTTTGATGTGAAAGTTGAGAAGCTCTTACTTGACAAAGTGTTTCAATCACTAGTGTTTAACCAAACACAAATGTTTATTTTACTTTCTACATGGGAAAACTTTAACACTGCAGGGAAACCCACGGGGCGTTCGCTTAGCCATTAGGAAGCGAGCCCACAGCTTCAATAGCCACCAAGAAAAAAAAATAGAGAATGCGCAGTGATACGGACTCTCCATAATGGATAAGGGAGAAAGACTATTGGCAGGTAAAAAGGGGTAATCATATTTCGCCAGGGTGTATTCGACCAATCTTATTTTGTCATATCTTTGCCCCATCCATACCACATGCAGACATTTCTGTAACATGTTAGAAGAAAAATACTGTCAAAGTTGTAATTCTTAATAAAAATAACTTGTAAAACCGGGTCAACGAAAAAATGTATCATTAAATATTTCCATCGCTAACCGCACAAGCGAGCGTGTCAGTTATCTCAGAAATATTTGATTCAGACTCAGCAAAACGCACAAAGGTAGACTGGGTCCTTGCCACAATAGTTTAAAGTCCAATACAAAACAAAATTCAATAATTCCCAAAATTGCTGTGTCTTTACGAAAGAAGATATGTTATATGGAACAGATATTTACCTACTTGAGTGATAAGTTTAATTAAAATATGTAGTTTACTTGATTCAATAAACACGCTTACGGGAGTAAAATATCCACATATATTGCACTGTACAGGGTATTGTTCTCTCTGGCCCCACACAGAACACAAGAACTATGTAAAAGAGCTAAGAGCCGCAAAAGCACCAGAGGAAGTGGAAACACCAGGGATGAAAGGGCCTGCTAACAAAGGGCACACTGGCCCAAAACTGGACTAAAGATAGTGCTATATGTAATTTAAACATGGATATATAGAATAATGCAATGTCAACTGTAGATCATATGGATGTTATAGGTGACTAAGAAGCAGTGTACTTAACATATCATTGAAGCATACCTGAAAGGGGTATGTTATTCTGCACTTGCACTGGAGCCATCATGAGCTGTTCTCATGGATTCTAACTCACTCCTGCCCCGCCACACGCCCCTGTTGCACCGCCCAGTCAGAACTTACTCATCCCCTCCCAGGTTTCTTGGTCCACAGCTGCCCCGACTTCCCTTGTTCTCCAGCCGGTGAGCTTTGCTTATGGATTGCTCCCTTTGATGTGTAGGGCAGCCCCCTCCCTGTGCTGCTGCTTGTACTTTCCTCACAGTCTAATAATCAGCCATACACTCACCGACACTTTCCATCCTCATCCACCCTTTTGTCCCTCCTCATCCCCATTTCTCTGTCCTCCACCTACCCTCTACTCATCAAGCACCCATTCCAGCCCTTTGAGCAACACCTAGTCACAGGCCAAGTAATGGTATGCCAACTCCACCCATGAAGCAGCCCAACGCCCACGCATTTCTGCCATCCTCCTATATCAAGGTGCAGCTCTCACTCCACTGACCGCCCTACACTTCCTATATACCTCCATTCTGCTTGACAAACAGAAAAAAGACACTGTTTAACACGCTCCATTGCTTGAAGTTATGATTTCAGTATACAGGCCACATGTACACAACACTCACGATAAAGCCACAGAACTAGATAAGGAACTCCAGATGAGGCCTCAAGTATCCGACAACTAACAAATATCGCCCCCAGGCTGGCACTTAACTAGAACTGGACACACTACTCCAGAATGGGCTTCAAGCACTTAAAAATACTCCAGGTGAACCCTCCAGTATTGAACCCCATACTACAGGTGTGGCCCAAATTAGGGAACAATATACCAGGGGTCCTCTAAAGGCAACATCAATGGTAGCATTCCAGGTGAGACAGTGGGAGGTGGACAATATTCAAAGTTAGGCATTCAGAACTGTACCCAGCACTCCAAAAGGGGCCTCGCGTGTGAATGTACACCGTGCCACTGACGCGCCTCTATTTTCTGGCATCTTTATTATGTGCCCCCTTCATCCCCAACGTCCTTCAGCTTTCCCGATGACCTGGTCATTTTGTTTACGGACTTTTAGGTCATCCAGACCAATAAGAGAAGTTAATGCAAGGGAAACTGACACCGATGCGGGCGGCAGTGCTGAAACCAACAACGTAGCCAGTGTGTCATGGGTCCTAATGTAAGGAAGGAAATGCCCCCGTACCCTCCCCCACGCTGCTGTTTGAAAGAAAAGATAAAAACACAGCATTAATAAGGGCACAGTGGGTCCCTCAGGCCTCTGGGCCCCGGTGCCACTGCACCTGCTGTTCCAATGGAAGCTATGCCCCTGGCTGTGAGTGAAATCTGCACTGCTGCTGCACGTGTTCTCCCTCTGCCGAGTGTTAATGAAGCCTGGTACCATCTTTCCACTATGCAAATGCCACAAGGATTGACTTTGTTGATGCTGCTTTTAAGATGCAGCCCACTAAAATAGCATGGGCCATGGACCCCTCTCGGCTATAAATTCTCTAAAGTGGTCTGGTATTCTTAGACTGGAGTCAGACCGTGCCCGCCTGCAGGGTGCTAATTTTATCCGGAGACGGCTGAGCGTCAGCCCCAACTTTCAACAAAGTTTTCAGGAAATAATGCATGCATGTAATGTAAACACAACGGGCAGTGCCGTTTCCTCATGACACGACTTGCAGCCAGGGTAGGAAAAAGCAGCTGTTCGACCTGTCCGTGCTAAGGAGGTAGGAAAGCTCTTGGCCCGGCGTACAGGATGTGGGTGTAAAGTGATCGTGAAAAGCCAACACTTGATATGGCGCACACTGGCCAAGGCAATTAAAGGCACTGCCTCGGCCGCCCAGGCCCAGATATGCTATCGCGGGGCACGTAGCAGCCGCCACAACACAGCTCTTGGCAAACAGACTTTATGTAGAAACCCCAAAGCTTAAAACACTTGAACTGTAAATAACAAGCTTGAGCACAGAATGCCCTTTTCAGAATGAGTCACTGCAGGTCAAGAACATTTCAGACTAAAATGCTTCCCAAAGAATGCGTTGTGATACAAAGCAAATGCGCAGATTAAGGCCAGAGTAGCAATAAACCCAAATGCGTTTTGTTTACTGTGGCAAGTAAAAACAATCCCTGGCAACACACAGATAAATACAAGCAGACGTTATGGGCGTTTTATACTCTGTGGTCAGCTGTGTGCCTGGTTACTGTGGGGAGAGTTGAACTATTACATGGAGTCAGCGACAAGGAGTAGAGTTATTACTGACTGGACTCGCATCATCAGAGATGCCATGTGCTGAATCACCTTCCTACCATCCACAGAATGGCAGACCATAGAGAGTCAAACTTTAGCTGTGTGTGTTGGGTGGGGGGCTTCTGTGTGTGTTTGGTAAGGGGTCTCAAATTTCACTTTTCGCAAAGACTGCTATGTTTTCTTGTTAATCTTTGTCAGAGAGGTCCTCACAGAGATAATTATAACACTGGAATGTTCAGAGCTCCATTGAAGACAAAGGGGTGGCTCAGGGCTAAAAATGGCTCGCGTAGAACTTTTTACCCTCAGAGGGCGTAATGTTCTAACAGCCCTTCGGCCTCAGGCCATACCTGCTGTTAGAGGCCCTCTCCCTCATTGTAGGCCCTCGGCTGTGGCTCAGGCCTTTAACTGGTTCAGGGCCTTTAACAACGGGCATAGCTCTCAGCAGTGGACTAAGGCAATATTATGAGGTATAGAGCGAGAAATTAATTCTAATCGAACCCAGACAAGCTGGAAAATAGATATTTCTTAGCTTGTCTACATTTTACAAAGCGCTTCTATGATAATGCCAAATGCAGACAGAAGTTCTCTGCAAATGAACTGTTTGTGGAGCTTTTCTGCACACAAGGAAAGAGGAGGCAAGGGACATCACCCAGGAGACAACCTCTAAAGGTATCTTTAAAACACACTTGCAAATCACATTATGGCTGCAAACTTCCTGTACGAGCCCAAATTAGGGTTATGAATTTTTGCAATAATTGCCACCAACTGTGCTGTTTGCCTCGTAGACATTTTGACACATAAAATGTGGTCACACCACCACGGAGATTACGCTACTTCGAACGGGGAAAAACTGATCAGGTTATCCCCTATTTGGAGGTTTGAAAGTAGGAATGGTGCAGTAACTGCACACCCGATAAATGCTAGGAAGGGTGTTATTTTTTCACACACACCAGTAATCCAGGATCCTGGGTTGCATGGCTACGGGAAGGAGACCTGCACTGTTTTAATCTAAGGTATATCTCATGCAGAATCTTTCTGGATTAGTGAAACAAATTGAAAACAGTCACTATCCACCTGGAAAAGGCAATGCCAAAGAACAATGCAACCTTTGCAGAGTTTGCATAGACCCTTGAAAAAGGTTGTAGAAAAAAACTATGTGAGCAATACTGTTAAAATTAAGGCTGCAGAAGGTGTGCTAGAAAATACAAGTAAATGGCCAAATGTGACTATATGAACAGTCCTTTTTTGGAAAAAATAGGACATCAAAGGAGCTGCATTGATTAACCTCACACAAATCTTGTTGGGATTGAATATCTAGGACATGGTACTTCCAAACATGTGCCCAGGGGCCACAAAGTATAGTCTATTGTGTCACCGAGGGCCGCACTGATGCCAGCCGGGTGGCGGTATGGGGTCTGGATAATTCAGGGATTGTTTAAAAGCGGTCTAAAATTGTTAATAAACCAGGAAGCATTTATTTGCAGGTTAACTAAACTAAAGTTAGGTGGTGCAGGAAACCACAGTAGTTACTTCATAACTTAACATGCAAGCAAATGCTTGCCCATTTAGTTAAAAAAAATTCTGAATATCAGTGCTCAGCAAGTAAACAAGCTTGTGTTGCTGTTCACGGGGGTGGGCGTATCTAAAGGTCAAGAGGGCCACAAGTAGCCCCCAGGCTGTACTTTGAGTATCAGTGATCTAGGAGATTGCAAACAATTTGTAAATGTGAAACCGTGCATTACTATCCTTGCCACTTTGGGTTTAAATATTTTTTCAGAACTGTTTAAGGATGCAAATGTGGTGCCTAATTTATTAGTAAGAGTAGAAACGACATTAATCTGAGCAGCTGCCTCCTTGCATTAAGTACTTCATATGTTACTTCTACTCATACTTTCTAAAATAGCCCCACATGCCTGCTCAATATAGAGAACAGTATAAAGTAACCCAAGAAGCCACGTCTGGTCGCCGATCTTCTGGTCCCTCATGCAATATCAGAGAAATTAAGAAAGGATAACGTTTTTCACCCTATCTGGGCATCATCTACCGTCCACACTTAGAAAGACCTGTTTTATCTGCTCTCTTGCTGATCTTCAAACACGGGCGAAATAAGAACTGATTTCATAACTACCACCGGACTTTTTTTGTTTTCCATAAATTCCTGGTAGAGTGAGAGAGCGGCACATGTACTGTCTTCACACTCCACTATACTTCTAAAATGTGAACAAACATTTGCTTATGTGGTGAAGAAGGTGGTATAGCCTTGATAGACAAGGAACTCCGGTTTACCTCAATTCTTCATTCAAACTAGGGAGAAGTATTTTTAAATGCACATTAGTCCACTTACTAGGCAGACTTCCATCCGCCGATGAACAATGCATGCGAACTACTAACAACAACAGCGGTTTGCTTTAAGAAGATTAGGGTGGATTTTTTTTAGGTCGAGCCTAGCGTAGCGCGCATGCGCTGCTCTATGGGAGGCTCGTTCGGTACCGCTACTCCTCTAGCCCCCTACACTGGCCAGCTGTCTCTTACAATCCGTTGACTGTCCCTCGCCAGCCACCGTAATCTCAGCTGCTGAATTTGTCATCAGCGAGATGTAGACACACCCCCATTGCACGGGCAACAAGACTGAACCAGGTGCTAGAGCGCCCCCAGTAGCAGTGTAACAAGATTAATTTAAGGCTAGAACGCCCCCCCCACACCAAAGCGCAACGAGAACGTGGTTGAAGGCAGAGCGGTGCCAATTGTCAGAGAAGCAACTCCCCTGGCACCTCCTCGTTTAACTATGGTTGGTTCACTGCATTAGCTAGCGTGTTTTACTCGGGTCAAACAGTTTCATCCCACCACTTTTAAATTCCACCAGCCGCCACTGGTTGACGACGCTTGGTGACCGTAACAAGTTGGTTGCTGTTTTACGAGAAGTCCGAGCTAAGGCAAAGTGAGGCGTTGTGCCCCAGAGCGCAAAAGCAGTTCGGGCTACTCTCTCGCTCTTCCTTTAGAAAAGGTTCCGTCCACTTTTCTGAAGATCAATACAGGAGGTGGGTCAGCCTTAAAAAGAGACCCGGCAATATTGACCTTGCTATCCTGTATTCAAGATAACCGATGGTCTTGAAACTCTTCTAGAAATCTGCCTGTACATCATAAAACTCTGCAACAGCTGGCAAATAATCTACTTTGAACATCTCCAGCCCACCTGATGATGAACCCAATTAAATTTCTGACCCTAGGATTGAAATGTCAACTTTTTGTTTTTTACATGCATGTACTCACGCAACTGACATCACCATTGTAAAAACTGGGTTTCCATGCATCGTTCCGTCGTACATAATGCTTTCTTGGTCATAACAAAAATGCTTCTGACAATTCTTTATTATAACTTTTCAGCATGCTGCAGACTTCTCTACAGCACAGCTTAAAGACATGGGCAAAGTCAATATCTCGGACTAAACACTTATAAGGTCCTAAAGGCTATGCCAATGCTAGTTTTATATTTCAAAGCTAATTGTACCTCCAAATTCTGGGAACAAAAGGCAATTCACAAACTTAAAATAAAGCCCATAGCCCTATAATTTACAGAGACTTATCTCTCCAAAACGTCACCCACCAGTGATAGTGTTAACTTCTCGAATTCACAAACGTATGAACTATGTATTACTTTGCCAGTGAAATTATAAATTCACATAACCTTACACTCATAATTCCTTGCTGGAAATCTCAACATCTGTACTGATTCTTCCCACCTACATGATACAAAACTTCATTCACATTTTAAATGGTATCCTGCATTCCTTATTTAGGGTCATGGACTAGTGCCTGTCCCCACAGGCAGTTAACATGGAGAGAGGGCATGGCCTCTAAATTGAGGAAGAAAGGCACTGCAAGGACAAAGGGCTTGAACAGAAGAGCCCCATGGCTAGCAATTACAGAATCCTCCTTACACTTTCACATTCAATTGTATTAGTCTGTTGATAACGGAAGCTAACAGAAGCTGCCACGAGTCACGTTAGGCTGCTACCTCGTTCTGCTCTTTTTAAAAAAAATAAAAAAAAAACTCTTGTTTTTACGTTGTCTTTAAAATTTAACCAATTTGAATCTGAAATCAATTATCGGGGAATCTGTGTGGAAATTTATTTTAGTTGCTTTTAAACTGCCGCTTTCAATTGCACAACGCACTTTGAGCTGCCATTATTCAGGTCGGCGCTCTAGTCGCTGGACCTGCCTGGGCTTCGTAAGAGCCCGATGATGCAACCGACGCGTGCAGCGGGCACGCCACTGGCGCACCTAAGGCAAGCCAGTCTGCGCCCGTCCGCATCCGGATGGGGCCAGAGGCCAGAACCCCTGCCCTTTCCACATCAGACAAGTACTGGTATAGCACGGAGCAGCTCAGACAGTTAAATTCACCCCCTGGACCAAACTGCCTTCATTCCGTTGCCCCCAGTAGTCTAGATACCAATTGCGCGCACTGTTCCATTTAGATCCTAGTCCCTCTCCCCCAATCGCCCCCGCTGCAGCATCACCTGACAAAGTTTTTTATTGCTCTTATTAAATTGTAGATCTCTGCCTAAACATTCTGCAGAATGGTCTATTCTGCTTATAGATGAAGGCCCTGATGTTTAATTCCTCACTGAAACCTGGCTGAAAGCGGGTTCAGAGCCCGACATTGTCCAGGCCCTCCCACCTAATTACATAATACAGAGGATGGATAAGGCAACGGGTAAAGATGGTGGCATTGCAATCATTCTGAAAACCCACCTCACCTGTCGAACTCTTGGGAGCCCCTTACTTGATTGTGAAAACATCCATTTCTCAATAGGATTTACGCCTTTGCTGTCCCTATCCGGCATCCTAATCTACCGCCCCTCTGGATCTATAGGCCAATTCTGCAAATCATTTTCTGAAATGGTCCCCAAACTGACCAGCACCGCCGCAAATTTTACTATTTTGGGCGACTTCAATGTCCACTTTGATGATCAGACATTGAAGGTTTCATCTGAGCTATCCGTGGACCTAGAGGCTTTTCAGCTCACTCAGAAGGTGCTATATGTAACATATGAGAAAGGGCACCTCTTAGATCCCATTTTTTCCAATCTGGTGGAGCTTTCCTGTCAGAGACCGACCCCTATTCCCTGGTCGGACCACTTTCTCATCCCATTCAGCTGGTCTCCCACCTCTGCTACCCCTCCCAACTCAGCCAACGCAAATTAAGTCCCGCCACAGGTCAAAACTTCCCACAGAAAAGTGGGTACCGGCATTGGAAAATTCTAAGCCTCTCCCTGACACCGATCTGGAGGTGGCTAATGAGAGATTCAACAATTGGATTCAGGAGACGCTAGACCAGGTCCTTCCTAAAACAATCACTCGGTCGCATAAAGGACCCAACAGAACGGCCTGGTATACCCCCAAACTCCGAGAATTTAAACAAACCTGTAAAAAAATTAAGAGAGTTTGGAGAAAGGACTTCTCCCCGAACAAGAAAAAG
Organism: Triturus cristatus; assembly: GCF_964204655.1. Lineage (NCBI taxonomy): Eukaryota > Metazoa > Chordata > Amphibia > Caudata > Salamandridae > Triturus > Triturus cristatus. Next base: position 1,366,904,024 of record NC_140591.1, read on the forward strand.
GAATATAGAGAGGCTATAAAAACCTACAAGCTTGAAATTAAAAAAGCTCAGGCCTCTTACTGCGAGGAAAAAATCTCCTTAGCAGCCAACTCCCCCGGTGAAACATTCCAAATCGCAAAGAAATTACTGAGAGCTCCTTCTCTCCCTGATACTCCCTTAGCTACGGACCAACGTTGCAACGAACTTGCGGAATATTTTTATAACAAAATTCAAACTATTTACGGATCCTTTGCCCCAACCGATAACCACACTACCCCTCACCCTGAGGATTCACAAACAGGGAGTAAGGAACATTCTCTAAAGACCTTTCCCTTAATGAGCCAATCACTTCAGATCACCTCCGCACTCGTTAAGAGCGGTTCGCACAGAGACCCTGCCCCGCCTAAGATTCTGAACCAGGTGGCAGAATCAGTTGGTCCAGTCATTCTGGATTTGATCAACTCCTCCATATCCGCTGGGGTGGTTCCCCCCCTATAGAAAAAGCTATGGTCAAATCCCTTTTGAAACAAGCATTTGCAATGCAATAGGTCTCGCAGTAGCAAAGTTTAAAGTTGTTGGTATTGTAAATGGCATTGTTTTTTATCTATTTTCTTTTAAAAGCAATAAATATATACAAGGTTATTTATAATGTTAGTATGTGATAGTGGGGCAAATGTGTTATAGGAAATACAGTTTATGCACGTGGGATAAGACGCTATCAACTACTGCCACTCCTTATAGCCATGGATTAATATGATGTTTTGCTAAGTGTGTTTTCTGTTGCAGAACATACCATGATTGCCAAGCGATGCTTTGTGGTGAATACTTCATTTACTCTAACTGAATCGGTTGGTGAGAGTTGCGTGCTTCCCAACATATACACCGTTAGGAATGGGGAGCGACGTTCATATTAGTTTTTAGTCACTGTGATTTTTAGGAGGCATTGCTCTGTTTTGCTGTCTTGGGGGAAATATCATCCAAAACAAGATGTCGATTTTTTTCGATATGGGACCTTAATTCACTTTAAGTCAAGTTTCGTGTCATAAACTACCTACCCACTGCCTGGCAAAAAAACTGGTCTTCTTCACATGTCGCATTAAAGAATCACAGGGAATGGCAGAAAATAAAATTACGGCCCACTGTGGTATCGGTTCACATTTAAAGGAGGAAATGTACATGCGTGTGTTAAGTGTTCTGTGCGAAAGGCAGTCCACAGAGGACGATATCCGTGTACTGTTAAAAAGTCAGAGGCGCAAAGGGTACATAATCAATAGCACTCACAGTTTAGTAAACCACCCTATACTGGCCATGCAAGTAGCCTGTAAAGATACTCAGACACAGAATTTTGAATACTGCATTGCTGCCCGGTTAGTTCATGGGTCAGCTGCATAAGTCTGTTACTGTTTACAGACAGCCAGTAGCAGACCATTTGCTCTGCATTCCCGGATCGAGCTTTATGGCGAGGGCATCATAAACTACCAGCACAGCCCTCCATGTCCGACCACCTGGCTGCGCTGGGAGGTAGGCGTAACCTGGAGCCCTGTGACTGATTGGAAGGGAGGGGGGAAGAGCAGACAGAGTGGGATGAAGGGGAGACAAGACAGTGAAAGAAAGAGCGCTGGGCTGATACAAAGACCTAGTAAGAGCCCATGCGTGCAGTTCTTCCCGAGACCACAACCAGTCCACGATCGGGGCACAGACTGCCTCCACCTCCAACGTGCACACGCACCAGCTTAAGACCCCCTTCAGCTTGCAACCTTTGTTAGGCACAGACAAAGAAACAGCGAGGTGCCCCAAAACTAAAACAAGAAATAAAGCAACGAGGAAAAGATGTGCAATATTAAAAGGCAACTGCTGGGGGCAGAAAAGAGCTGTACATTGTGGGCGTTAATGAGCTCACAGGATAAGTTACACAGACTGCGTGGCGACGAGGTTAGAATTCATACAATTAAAAAACACAGTTTTAGATTTTATTTTCACAACTAACTAGGTTGTTGATAGAGTGAGGACCTGAGAGGTATATTTCCCGACGACTAATGTGATCAGAAAGTATCGACACCACAGAGAAGGCCAGGCCACACGGTATTGAAAAACCCATCCTGATTTAACGTGCCAGTGCTTGGTGAAATGACAGTAGTTTGAAAACAATGCTCCTCCGGTCATATTTGAAACACAACACTAACCTATGAATGCGTGCCTTGCCTGCGGTTAAATGGAAGCGAAGCGACAAAGCAGTGATCTGGGCTGGCAGAAATAGATGTCTGAAAATGTGTCATTGTTGGGAAGTGTGCAATGCTGCCGCTTTGATGTTCTCAGTGGCCGCGCGGCTCACTGAGAACATCAAAGCGGCAGCGAAAGTGATCAGGCAGGCTGACAAATGGTGCACGTGCCCGGCGCACATGCACTGTAGCTGGAAGCCTCAAAAGCCACTAGTCTGCACTTCCAAATCCCGCTTACTGAAACTCTCGCCAGAGCACCGCTAAAGCACTGGCTCAGGCGAGACCTAAAAACCTAGCCTTGAACCAGAATATCTGGGCAATTACCGACCTATTTCGCTCCTCCCAAAATTAGCAAAATACTGGAGAAACACGTCAATTCGGCGCTCTCTGCTCATCTGGAATCTAATAATCATCATCCATCTCAAACTGGCTTTCGCACCCGCCAAAGCACAGAAACGGCTCTATTAGCAGTTGTGGAAGAATCCCGAAAGATACTCTATGCAGGAGGCTCCTCTGCCGCGATTCTTCTAGACCTCAGCGCGGCCTTTGACAAGGTCAACCACCTCATTCTGGTCCAACGACTCAGAAATATGAGTGTGTTCGGAGTAGCCCCAACCTGGCTGCAATCCTTCCTGGAGGGAAGATCTTTCCAGGTGTTCGAGGGTGAGGCCACCTCTAAATCCTGGCCCCTCCACTGCTGGGTTCCTCAGGGATCTTCCCCGAGTTCTGCACTTTTTAACGCCTACATGGCCCCACTTGCGGACATTGTTCTTGCCTGTGCACATTGTGACCTATGCTGATGACACCCAACTGGTTGTTGGGCTTAACCACTCAGACAGGGCCTCCACCTGCCTCTGTACCTGCCTTGAAGAAGTAGCCAAGTGGATGCAACACTTAACTAAAATTCAATGGCGATAAAACAGAGTTCATGCTCATTGGCAATCCTTCTCTTTTTAAGGCAGATACCATGTGGCCAGTCTTGATGGGCTCTGCACCTGTCCCCAAGTCTGAAATAAAAAGCCTGGGCGTCTGGCTGGACTCAGACCTCAGCTTTAAAGTCCAGGCCAGAAAGGTGGTGGCCTCTTGGTTTGGTATCATAAGGATGCTTCGTAAACTGCTTCCTCTGCTCCCCTTTCAGGCAAGAAAGCTCATGGTCCAGGCGCTTATTCTTTCACGCATGGACTACGGCAAAGCCCTATACCTTGGAGCCCGAGTTCTGTCCTCGCCAAACTTGAAACAGTACAGAACTGTGCCGCAAGGATCCTCATGGGGACCCAGAATCGGCAGTCTGCAAAACCTTCCATGAAAGCTCTCCATTGGCTCCCCGCCCAGGGAGAGAGTCCACTTTAAGGCCTTATGCATTACCCACAAGCTGATAGGAGGGAAAGGACCAGAGATTATCTCCTCTATGGTTAAGCCCTATCGAGCTAACAGGTGACTACGCTCAGATGAACAACACCTGGCATAAGTCCCCGGAATTAAGAGAGTTAGAAGTGGTGGTCGGCTAGTCTCATATAATGCTGCCACACTTTGGAACTCCCTTCCTCTTCAGCTAAGAAGGGAACCCAATCTCCTGGCCTTTCTCGAGCTACTGAAAACATGGCTCTTCCCTAAATGATTCTCTGAAGCTTCAGTTATTCTCCAGCGCTGGGATGCCTACGGGTAGCTATGAGCTTTATAAATGCTGCTTCATTCATTCATTCATACTTCATTTCTGCTTTCAATCAAGGCATGATCAATGGAGGAACTCAAAAAGGTGACCAGAATCCCAGCCAGGACAATAAAAATGAAATGAGCATAACTGGGCAAGGTAGCTCAAACATGGACATTATTTGGTCCATGTTTCTGAAGCGCACCTTGGAGCTTTAACAAATATTCGTCCGTACTCACGGATACTGATTGTGCCCAAGAACGCTGCTGTCAGGGGCGGCTCCTCCGCTAAGGCAGAGGAACGTCACCCCTCTGTGAGCAGTTGAAAAAGGAAAATTAAAATAACGAAAATTATAATTTCATTTTTCTGTCTGTGTCTCAACTGGTATGGGGCGGAGCAGGGCTAGACGTCACAGGAACAGTGGTGGCACTCTCTTAAGTGCACATGATTGTTTGGGTGGCCGTCTCGGGCTGGCCAAACAGTCATGTGCACTGTGCATGTTCTCCACCCAGGCTGTATTACAGGCTGGGTGAAGAACATGACAGGCACCCAGTGCAATGTATGGCAGCATTATGATTGGTCAGGGGAGTCTGGGAGCCTGTATGCTTCCTGGTTCCTGCTTCCTTCGTGCTCCTGGAGTGACGAAAAGGACCGAGAGGCGACGGCTGGCGTTCAGGTAAGTGGTTTTTACTTATTTTTGTATTTGCCCCCTTCACATCACGTTGCCCGCCACCTCCGGCCCAGTTAAGTAGCGGCAGCCACTGGTTGCTAACCTCCAGAATAAACAGGACCTTGAAATGCCACAAGACGTGCAATTAATGTTTGTCCACCGACTTTAACCAGCCTGAAAACAGGATACAAAATAGGAAAAACAATTACCATTTCAAGCAGCCTGGCTCAAATCCAGAAAACCAACATTACTCCGAGACGATTACATGCTTATAACTGTTGAGAGATCCAGACCCCAGGAGTGCTGTCGGAGGGAACCAGTGGGTGGTGCGGGAGAACCAATAGATTTCCTGGTGATTCAGGTGAACTAGAACCTAAAGTAACTGTATACTGTCTTACATGATGCATACAATTATTGTGGCAGACTTTTTCTAACATTTCGTGTAGAGGATGAAATTATACAATTAAAGTCTTCTGAAGTCAATGAACAACCTTCCCACTGGTGCCAGCACTCGGTTTTGCCAAAAGCAGTACTGTTGTGTCCTTCAATGGTAAAACGAGCCTTCCATCAACAAGGCACTGTAAAACACTATAGGGTTTCATATTAGCAGCACCATTACACCCCAGCTAATAGTGCCAAAGGCACCCACCTGCGTATAGGAACTAATAAGCAGGAAGTGCTATTTGGACATGCGTACTATATGTTAGGACTTGCGTACTATATGTTTGGACTATCAATGTTTGTGCCACTTTTTGTAGACACTTTTAAAGCAGTCTACAGCAATGCACCTGATGGCAGACTAAGAGACGTTGTTTCACTCCAATGAAAAAGGAAGAGTTTATAGCACATAGTCAGGGCCACTGGAATTATGCAATTGTGCAGTCGCGTTTTTCGCATAATTATGAGATAGCATCTGCCACATAATCCATCATCTGCTGCATAATCTGCAGATTAACAAAAAAGTGTGTTTCGATCTCAAACGGTTCAAAGGTCACGAATAACGCAGCACCACCTGTTCCAGTGCAGTAAAAGGCCCTTTGTAAAGGTTGACTAGTACCTTTCTGTTGCTTATTGCCGTCTTTGGGTGTTAAAATGCTACTAACGAGGTGCACCCTATGCCCAGACGGTGTTGAAAGTGTAAATAATGAGAAAATAATGAAGACATTCTACCACAAAATGTGCTCCGCATAATTTGCCCTTTATTGCCACTTAATTTAGTCAACCCTTCTGCATAATTTGGCCCTCCCCTCCTGCATAATGCCAGTGGCCCTGTACATAGTACATTTTCTCACAACCGCTGTAACTTTAAATATTGCTGCATTTAACTAGAGAGACAGAAAATAGAGGCACCCATGTCCATTTATTAACAGTTTCTACAAATCCCTTATCTACAACCTGAAGATCTTTAGGATAATTTCCTAGAATTAAAACAATTCAAAACCTCTTTAAATCAGGTTTATGGTCTAGGAGTTGTCAATGTTGCTCAAAAAGCTGTTCGTTTGTTCTGTAAAGAGGAATAGCATTTCTATACCTCAGTTCGTCTGAGTATCCCTTTTGCTTGTTTTTAACATCCTAACAGCAAAAGATGCCATTTGTGAGATCAGTTGCGGTCCATCACTATAAAGGGAATCACAACCATCACATGGAACAAGAACCAAAACTGATGAATTTAAAATATTAGTTTCCACTTTAACCCTGGACCATGACATAAAAAGGGAAACAGCTGCTAAGTGGCGCCAATGGAGGAAGTACAGGGGCTGGGGTGGACACGAGCGAGCAATCAAAAAACAAATATTCTAAGTTTTTAAAGCTGAACATTTTTAAAATATCTAAAGTGATGGCAGCACAAAAGCTAATGAGAGGTCTCAAAAGAAAATTAATGATAGGAACGACCAACTATTCTTTCCATGAAGAGACGGAAGGTCAAATAAACCTCTTTGGGGTTAGCAGTCCATAACTTTCTGCCTTGTTGGGCAGAGACTACACTCCACAGAAGTATTAACATGCTTTTCAATGTAAACTTTTAGAAAACTTGGAATCTTTCAGTTGAGTGAATAGCAGGATTGGTTTTCTTGCATCTCTTATGGCCCGGCCCCTATCCCCTAACTGTGCAGGTGCTGAACTGTTTACGCGCTGCCTCCCCTTGAAGAGTGAGGCTCCAAACATTTAGCTGCAGGCATTCGAAGCATGTGCAGCCCTTACTGTGGTCGTGTTTGCACACGCAAAACTGACAAGACATTCCCAAACCATGTCAGAAACCCTGAGGCGCTTCTTTAACTGCTGCTGAATGTGACTTCACATGCAACAGAGCGGCCTGCAAACGACTCCGCCAAAGTCATAGTGTATAAAACTATGTGGAAATTGGGGTTCAGCAAAAATGTTTATCAATTGCATATCGCCGAGTAAAGGGCTCTGATGCGCTTTCAGCCTATTAAAATCTTGTTTTTCCATCACACAAAATTGCAAAATATGTGCTTTAATAACAAATTAAATATATATTTTTTTTGTTTGTACAGGTCAGTAATGGGCTATTTAAATGAGTTTGAAGAGAAATAAACCTGGCATTTTACAGCCTTTTATTCAACACTCTTTGAACAGCACAATTGTCAGACAGCTCACTTTATAAAATCCTCTAACTTTGAAAAAGTAAAAAAAGAAAAATAACTGTAGGAAGACAAACTGACTTTTGACATCGGTCTCTAAACAAAGTAAATGTAACCAGATAAAAACAAGATTTAGATTAATCTTTACTGCGCATTCACTTTACCAGTGACCAGAACACATGTTGTCAGCTCCCCAAACGGGCCAGTAGGCCTTAATAAAAACAGCTTGCCGTGATAAATTCTGGCTTGCCACAGGAGTGGGTGTATAGATTTCTAGAGGAATGCTTGTGCAGGTTAATTTTTACCCCAACTTTTTAGGTATCACCTACCAGACAGTTTTCACCTTTAGTTGTCTGGTAAGCAATAGTATCTTGCGGACCTCACAAAAACGTACATTGAACGTAGAGCCCGCCCACTGCTTACCATTGGTCGGATGGGTCATTCTTATAAGCTCACTTCTAATCCAATAGCTTATGTTCCTCTTTGTGTTTGCCCCTTACCTGTAAGCATGCATGCCTATGGAAGGGTGAAGGATGTTCCAAATTGTAGGAATCCTCAGAAAAGATCCATAACATTTTTTAGCTCGAGCTTAGATTGTCAAACGGTGGTTGTTCGGGCCTCAGTTTCCCTGAGGCTGAGCAATGTGGGCCCAGACAGTTGCCCCTGTAGGATTTGTGCAAAGTGCAGAAAGCCTTGTTATGACCAAAAGAGGTTTCTACCAACTTTGCATTTTTAAGAGTCTTCTTCTGCACATAAACTTTCTCCAATATACCAAGATGGTTTAGCATTTCACCTCTAGAACGGAGTTGATTTCAGACTCCATTGTCCACAATAGCAGAGGTTTAGATCGCATCAGTTCATATACTGTATATGAAGTAAAGTTACGATCATATGATACAAAGTCTGCATCAAATCTGATGACCATCAGCGAAGGAAGATATCAATTTCAAAACTGAAGAAACGTACTCCCTATCCAGTGTTTCTCAATTCGTGTCTTAATTTATCCCACAAAGGGTTCTTCCTGTTGAATATTGGACTGGACCTACACTTCTCCTTACTCTGATTAGATGTAATGAATTTGATCTGATCTAAAACAATGACCAATGACCCCAACTCCTCTTACAAGTAATTGTTTAACTTTTGATGATGAAGAAGTCTTAAAAAGGGGAGTGGTCAAATGGGATCAGCATTATCTAAAGCCAGCAAGTGGAGTGTTCATATTTCTTAACACTTTAAAGGAAATTACTATTGCTTGCTGCATACTGCAGGAACCAATTTGAGAATAAGCAGAACCCTGAACATACGATCTAACTCCAAAATTTCTGCTCCGGTCTAGATTAATGGATAGGAGCTTAGGAGTGGTGCTCCTAGGTGACTGGTACATGATATAGCTAGAAAGCGTTGGAACGGTACCTCAGAATTAATGCTGCCTTCCCAGACACTGCAAGAGGATTTCTACTTGCCAAAGGGAAAACTAGACCACATAATTGAGGGTTAATCTGAAATGGACCGTCATGTGTATTAATATGAGGAATGGACAGAAGAGGTTTCTTTATTCTTGATGTACAAGTACGCTGTACAATTGACTTTGGCTGAATGGCCAGGATGGCAAGCACTCCAAAAGTCCATTCTCTCAGCTACAGTATTCAGTGCTTAAGGCAGGTGACAATCATGCACTTTAGGGCTACATTAGGAAAGACAAACAACAATATTAATTTAATTACAATTTCCAACTAGTTGGCTAGTAACACAGAGACAGGAGAATGGATGTAAAAAAAAATATATATATATATATTTTTTTTTTTCATCCAAAAAATATATATATATATTTTTTTTTTACATCCATTCTCCTGTCTCTGTGTTACTAGCCAACTAGTTGGAAGAGAGCATGGTTTTTATAAAATGTGTGCGGCCACAGAGCACTTGAGCACCCACCCCAAAAGCAGTTTAGCGGTTAAAGTGGCAAGCTTTGGTTGTTTTCCTAATGGACTTGGGAACCGCTAAACCGCCGCTTTCCCCCAACTACAATTTTGCCATCCAGATGGATCGTGACTTCACGAGGAAATGCCGCTTACTTAGGTGATGTTTTCAAGTTGGATTTGGGATCTCTGCGGCGGGGTGAGGGTCCAGGACAGTCGCTTTATCCCACAGCAAGATTGAGGTAGAGTGGAGAAGAAGCAGTCACCACCCACAAGGGGAGCACTTGCGTTTTTTGACTGCTTGACAAGAGACTCAGATCAGCGGGTCTCTGGACACACCCCCCTCTACCTGCCACGATGCCTCGTCCAATCGCAGCTAGCCATCAGTGTTCTTAATGCGGACACCTGGGAATCTGAACTCCATGGCGGCATTTGAGAAAGTCATTAAGACGAAACGCGTCATGCCGACGCCTTGGTTCTCATTAAAGCGAGCTCCCTGATGCACCCGTGTGGGCTCGTTCTTTTCAGGAGAAGAGAGCATGGTTTTTATATATATATATATATATATCTATATCTATATCTTTGGGTTAATTCATACAAAGAAGAGATTATGCGCAACTTCTGATCAACAGTTCAGATCCAGGTACAAGTTATTATGTGTGGCATAAAATAAATAGCATGTTGCTTTCCTAGATAAGGCAGCAAACAGGCAAGTGCCTTTTCTTAGCATATTACTAGTGAGGAAACTAATGTGGACACATTGCCAGAATATTGCAGGTGGAATGTTTTACCATACTGCAATGGAGACATCAATCATCTTGGTACCAGCCAACTTGTAAGGGCATTGCTTGTCTGCTCCTCCTACAACTACTTGAGGTACTTCTTGTAACTCCAAGGGCTGTACTGATTAATTGTTCCAAGTTTTTATTGAAAAAAGCTGTGGACTGAGCTGCTCCTGGCATGGAGCGAATATCCTGCTCTAGCCAGGAGGCAGAGGGGAGGCAGAGGCGGTGTCAACTACTGTAGATCAGGGTGATAGCGTGACAAACTATGAGAGGGTTCTGAGAAAAACCTATGCATTTTGGACGGTGCAGGTTTCTTTGAAGCATCGTCAAGTAATTGAATCCAATACGGATACAAATGTTCAAATAGGAGAACTACTATAGCCAGCATGGATGGAGGGGGACATTCTGCAAACCAGGGAATGGACCAGCCTCAATCTATCTGGCAGGGTCTAGTCTTGACTCTTTGCTTGTGTCAGTGGCCTTGGAACACCCACTCCCCAAGTCTTCACCTAAAGTAAGGGATTTAAGAACTAACATCCTCACATCAACACAGTAAACTAAAGAGTCAATACTAAACTGAGTTGCCACTGTAAACTTTTTCTTTTCTCCACAAAGAGCATTGTCAAACTCACTTGAGTAATGGGCATTAGATGCATGAACTACTGCAATTTTAGCCAGCTAATTCGCCCACAAAAACTCAATGACTGGCCACTGGCCACAAAGACTGGAAAATACGCTATCAAAATATGCCTGAAACCTAATTAAAAAGACTAAATCAAACCAGCAATGGGGGAAAGGCATAATATTTAGCTCCAAACTTTTCAACAACTATGAAAGTTTGCTCTAGAGCTGCATGCTTCACCACCCTACAACTCGTCAAGTCCCTTTAATATGGATGCAGATACTTCAGAGTCTGGGATCCTTTGCTTTATGAACACTCCGGGTCCAACCCAGAGATCCAAACTAAAACCTACAAGCATTTCTGAAAACTTTCAAAGATGGACATTTTCGAACCTGTGTACAATTGAGCTTTCCTTGAAGGAAAGGGTTCATGACCAACATACCCTGGACAAGGCACTGCCTCACTGATCAGATAAACTGCCCTTTACATTTTTCAAGCGCCCACTCCTTTCAAAGAATTTCAGCGCTCCAGGCACAGCTATGGAGTACTCTGTGGAACTCTTACATGATTCCAGTGATAGTATAGATACACCGGGTCTATGACACCGGCAGAATGAAAGCCAGTTTGAAGGCAGAAATTGTGGTAGGAATCCGGCATAATGTACGTGGGACAGACAGAGGAACAAGGGAATATGGAGAGCGGACAAAGAAAGCTTCATCCCTACTGAAGCATAGAGTTTCCACGCCTGCATAACAAAGCACTACTAGTCACATACAAAGATTTTTTTTTTTTTTTTTTTTTTTTTTTTTTTTTTTTTTGAAACCGTTTATTACAGTTTAAAAAGGTTACAGGTATGGGCCTACAACCACTTGGCCGGCCGCTAGAGTGACAAAGGCGTATTGCATACATACATTAAGAGTCTTTTGGCAGTGCAGATCAGCAAAACAGGAGAAATCAATGTTGCAGGCCGCATAGCTCCATGCCCACAGTACGGTTCCCTTTTATCAAAACAAAAACAACACAAATAACCACACCCGCAAGGCAACCCGCAATCCCAAGTGACAGCACGTGCTCCAGAAGTGGGGGATCCAAACCCGCAGCAGAACTCTGAGGAGGGGAAAGGGAGTAGATCAGGGACTGGGGGACCGCGCGCCCGCGGCAGAGGGAGAGGGGCAGTCTAGGGAGACGGAGCAGGCGAGGCAGCCGGTAGCAGTGGTGGCTCACAAATACCCCCGCGGTAGGCGTTCCAGGGGCCCCAGAGTTTCACCCACGCCCCAGGCTTACCCCTCGCCACATACACCACCTTTTCATGAAACATACACCAATCCATATGCTCCTTCCAGGCCGACACCGCAGGGGGCCTCTGGGATCCCCACAATTGAGCAATGTCGCGCTTAGCTATCATGTATCCCAGAGTCACCCACCGCGTCTGCTGGACCGAATAGTCATTCGGTTCCCATACATTCAGCAAGCATCTCCTCGCTTCAGGCAGCAGCGTGACACGCGTCACCACACGCAGGACCTCATGCACACCACGCCAGAATCGCTCCACCTTCGGGCACTCCCACAGTATATGCATAAAAGTCGCCAACGCACCACAGCCACGCTTACACATTCCGTCACAAGCAAAACCCATACGCAGAAGCCTTGGCCCCGTCACGTACACCCGGTGAAGGATCTTGAGCTGGACGAAACGAAGGCGAGCCGGGATGGCCACCTCCTTCGGAGAGGCCACCGCGGAAATCCAATCCTCGTCGTCCAGCTCCAGCCCGTCGGCAACCCAGGCCTCGCGAAGACTAGTCAGCAGGCACGATCTATCGTTGATCAGTTTTTTGTATATGAGGGAGATCGTGCTGTCCGGTACATGGCCATCCAGCACTCTGTCCTCCAGGGGGGAAGACTCCGGAATGGATGCGACATCCGGGAAGACGGAGCCCAGCGCATGGCGGACTTGTAGGTACCGAAAGTACTCACTGCCCTGCAGCTGAAACTCCGCCTGCAACGTCTCAAAAGTTTTGAATCCCCCCCTCGTCCAGAGATCTCCCACCGTGCTGATGCCAATCGTGTCCCACTTCGCGAAGCCCTTCGACGTCCACAGGGAGCCCAACCTCTCAGACGCATACAGCGGTGACGCCCGGGTCAAACGGTCCTTCCACCCCATAGCTGCATTAGCCGCGTGCCAGACACGCACCATGACACGCGTCGGTCCCGTCAAACGGGAGTCGGGCGCGCAGGAGTAGAGCGCGCGATTGTAATCGCCACCGGGTAGGAGCATCTTATCCATCTCAAATGCCGGGTTCAAGGCGGGCCCGTAAAGGCCATGATTAATTGCAGCCAGTTGGGAGGCCCAGTAATACCGTTTAATGTCCGGGAGGGCAACCCCCCCATCGTACCACGGGAGCGTCAATTTAGCCAGAGCAATGCGCGGCCTCCCGTCCCAGAACAGGCGCCGCTGGAGGCCCTCCACCTCACGGAAATAGCGCGCCGGGACCAAGTCCATAGTATTCTGGAGGGCGTAGAGGAAGCGCGGCAGGGACATCATTTTAAACAAGGCCGCTCGGCCGAGCGGCGAGAGCGGCAGACGCCGCCAGCGCACCACGTCCTCCCTCAAGCGCTGGAGGGGGGGCAGCAAATTCCGTTCATAGCGGGCCTCCGGGTCAAGAGTGATATAGATACCCAGGTACCGAAAACCTTGAGAGGCAATCTGGATCGGACAGTCCCGTGGTAGGACCGGAGCCTCCCCGGAAAGCACGTAGACACAGGATTTCGCCCAGTTGATGACCAGACCTGAATTGCGACCGAATGCGCGCAAAACATCAACCAGGACGATCAGTGATTTACGCGGGGAGGCGAGATACAGAAGGATATCGTCAGCGTAGAGGGACACACGGTCCTCATGCTCGGGGGTCCAGCGGAGACCACGGATAGAAGGGTGCCACCGCAGCCACTCCGCCAGGGGCTCCAGGGCCAGGGCAAACAGGAGAGGCGACAGGGGGCAACCCTGTCGCGTACCCCGCCCCAGCGCGAATGGGGCCGAGACTCGCCCATTCACTACCACCTGCGCCAATGGGCCCGAATATAGCAATTTGACCCAGCTAATGAAACCCGGGCCAAACCCGAATTTCGCCAGCATCGCCCAGATGTATGACCATTCAAGCGTATCAAACGCCATGGTGGCGTCCAAGGACGCCAAGATGGCCGGCTCCCGCACAAATGGGACACGCGCGAGCACCCCGTGCAAGCGCCGCAGATTGAGCGCCGTATTGCGGTGCGGTATAAAGCCAGATTGGTCTTGGTGGACCAAATCGCCCACCACACCAACCAACCGATTGGCCAACACCTTAGCGAGGATTTTGGGCTCCGCATTCAAGAGCGAAATCGGCCTATAGGATGTGACCCGTTCACGGGGCTTCCCCTCCTTGTGGATCACCACAATTGTGGCCAGACGCTGGTCCGGCGGGAGGGAACCCTGCGAGTGAGCCGCTAGGAACATCGCGCGCAGGTGGGGTGCCAACACATCCGGGCGTAGTTTGTATAGCTCGATGGGAATACCATTGGGGCCCATGGCCTTGCCGGATGCGACCGAGCGAATAGCCAAGGCAATTTCGTCCGAGGTAGGAGGGGCGTCCAGCGAATCCCTGTCCTCCACCGTAAGGGAGGGCAGTGCGATGTCCCGAAGCAGGGCATGGGAATCTTCCTCCGAGCAGGGGGAAACCGGGGAGTAGACTTCGCGGAAATAATCCGCAAAGCAGGAGACAATGGCTTCCGGCTCTGTGACACGCGCACCATCGACACTCTCAATCAAAGGCACCACGCGGCTAGCTCTCTCCCTCCTATCCAACCACGCAATCAATTTGCCAGCCTTATCACCCACATCATACAATCGCCCCTGCTGCTCTCTACCGAGACCCCTGGCCGCCTCCGTAACGAGGGCCCGATAGGCCGCCTGCTTTAGGTGTAGAACATGCAACTTGGCGTCCGTTACCCCGCTCCCCAGGTCACCCTCCAGTTCTGCAATCTCGGCCTCTACCCGGGTCACCTCCTCCCGCTCGCGCCGCCGGGCATGGGAGATAAAGGAAAGGGCCTCCCCTCTAAGGACTACCTTGAAAGCCTCCCACAGGGAGACGGCCGAAGAGACCGACCCCACATTCTCGTCGAAGTATCGCTGTAAGGATTTGATCAAATCGGCACGAATGGTGGGGTCGCGCAAATACCATGCATTGATAGGGGCCACCCTGCCATCCCCCCTCGGGAAGACATCAAAATGCAACAACAATGGGGAGTGGTCTGAGATACCCCGCGCCAGATGGCGCACCTCCCCCACCCTCCCTGCATGGGCCGCCGGGACAAGGATGTAATCAAGCCGCGAGAGGCTACCATGGGCACCCGAGTGGAAAGTGTACTGTCGCAATGCGGGATGCTTTAATCGCCAGCAATCCACCAGGCCCAGCGTGTCCAGAAGGCCGGGCAGCCACGCCTGTGCCCGGGGGAGGTCCCTAGGGGGATGGCGATCCATAGACCCAGAGGCTACCGCATTAAAGTCCCCTCCAACCACCAGCAGGCCACTCGGAAGGTCCAGAAGGAGGCGCCCCAGGTCCGCGAATGTGGTGGCTTGTAACCCAGGCGGGACGTACACTGATACAAAGATAAACACTTTGCCCTCCATTCTTCCCACTAGAACCGTGTAGCGTCCCCTCTCATCATGGCGCACCTCATCAATCTCCAACGGGAGCGAGTTCTTGATCATAATACCCACCCCCCGCGAGCCCGAGGTGAAGCCAGAATGGGCCGCCAAACGATATCCCCGCCGGTTCAGTGCATGAAAGGAGTTACCTATAAGGTGTGTCTCCTGCAGAAAGACAACATCTGGTGAAGTACGTTTCAAGTACTGCAGGACCACACCACGCTTGATCCTATCCCCCAGACCGTTAACATTCCATGACAACACAGTCAAATCCCTACCCCCCATCATACGTCGAAACAATCGGTCGTCCCCCATCGAGCATCCTAAAAACAACAACATAGTAGCGGGTTTGCCCTGCGGTGCTAACAAACAACACACCCCCCCCACCCCCCGGTCCCAACAGAACTCCCCCCTCCCTGCACCCCTGCATGAGCCCAGACAGCCCCCCCAAAGTGCAGTGTGCCTGTCGCCCCATAGCTAAATACTAACTAGTCCCCCAGAGGAGGAGGGAAGCCCCCAACAGACCCCACACGACCTCCATAGGAGGGGAACATACGCAATCAATAAATGGTGAAGGAACAACGTCCAGAGCAAGGCATATTAAGTCACCCCTCAATTCTGATCCGGCAGGCCCTCCCCGCCAGCCGCGCCCCCCCCACTCCCCCGACCCCGATCTCCAGGCAGAGTGTCCAGCCAGTCCCCAGCCGCCTCGGGCCGGTCGAAGAAGTGCGTGCGACCATCCACCTCTACCCTCAGCTTGGCTGGAAAGAGCATTGAGTACTTGAGATTAAGGTCCCTTAGGCGACGTTTCACACCAAGAAAGCTCTGTCGCTGCTTCTGGACCGCCGGAGTAAAGTCTGGGTAGAAATGTATCTCCATGTTATCAAGCTTGACCGGTCCCTGTTGTCTGGAGGTCTGGAGAATAGCATCTCTGTCCCGAAAGTTAAAAATCCGGGCAATGAGAGGCCGCGGCGGGGCACCAGTCTTAGGTCTGCCCCCTGGGACCCGGTGAGCACGCTCCACCGCAAAAAACTTACTCAGCCCCCGGGGCTGGAGATGGGTCTGGATCAGCTCTTCCACGAAAAGATCCGCCGCCTCCGCCTCTCGTCCCTCCGGCACCCCCACAATACGAACATTATTCCTCCGGGCCCGACCCTCAGAGTCCTCCAGTCGCCGGTCCATCAGGGCGCTCGCCTGGCCAAGCCGGCGCACCTCCTTCTGGAGGGCCACCACGTCTGTCGTGAGGCTCGTTGTGGTGTGGGCCAGAGAGTCGACTCGGTCGTTTGTTTTGGACAAGTCTGCCCTCACAAGGCTCACATCCACCAGGACCGAGTCTATTTTTTGCGCTAAGGTGTCGAAACGCTGGTCCACCGAGGCCTTCATCTCTGCGATGGCGCCCATGACGTCCCGGAGGGTCAGATCCACCGGATGAGCAGATGCCTCCGTCGGGCCCACCGGGGATGCACGCGATGTCTCCGGAGAACCCTTCTGGAGCGTGTAGCGGTCCATACTGTTAGCCTGGTGCGCCGTGCCACGGCGGGTCGTCTTCACCTTCGCCCGGTCGCCATCTTGTTTAGTGGACATGCTGGCTCCTCCACCGTCGTGCCAAGCTCCCCAAGCAGGCCGCTATACCAAACCACGGGTGCCAGGGGGGGGGCGGGGGCGACCACCGAACCGCGGGTCAACCCACCGCCGGCGGGTCAACCGGGCTCCCGGACAAGGCCACACCGCCGCACCCCGCTCCGCAGCTCGACCCCGCCTGCGAGGCAGGAGGGCGCAAAAACGAAAGTGAAAGTGCGGGGTACGCGAGTGGCCCAGCCCCGCTCGCCGCTGTTATTCGCTTTGTCCCCGGATCGCCCCACTACTCCAATCCGGGGGGCCGGCGAGGAGAAGGCCGCGACTTTCGATCGATGCTCCCACCGGCGGTCGGGGTCCGATTCGAGCCCGAAAAGCAGGTGGCGCCTCAGCTCCGGTTCCCCAACACAGTCCCCTCAACAAGGACAGGATATCGCCAGGATTAATTCAGGAGGTCGCGGAGGTCCTCGGGAGCCTCGCACCTACGCGGCCATCTTGGTTGCGCGCTAGGCTCCTCCCCCCACATACAAAGATTTTAACTGTACCACAAAGCAACTTGTATGGCTGCCACGTGGCTTCATATCATGGGTGACTATCAGCCAGTCCTAGTTTAAAGCCAAGAGCAGTTTGCAAGCCGGTATTTGGAGCGAAGATTGATAACAGGAGAGGTTAAACCTTAAGTCCCAGACAACAAAGTGCTGCAGGCTGGAAATGCAGACCAAAATTACACTGAAGGTGCACATCACAATCACCTATCACTGCACTATGGTTGGGGCAGTCGTTCTATGAAGGCGCAAGTACCAGTGCAGTAATTTTGTTCTAAGATGGCTAAAGTGCCACCAGCCTTAGAATCATGAAGCAAGTTACCCAGGATAGTCTGCCCGTGGTCGAATCCGCAGCTTAGTACAACAGCGTGCATTAAATATGCATCAAATCGGGGCTAGCAGAATTAAAACATTCAAATGGAAAACAAGCAGTAGCTTCTCAATTGTTACAGCTAGGGACTCAACTACTGTCTGCGCTTCTGATCCTCGGATCAACAAGCGTGACCGAGCAGTCACCCACGCACAGTCACAATGCCACCTACACAAAAACAAATCTCCAAAATGACACTTTAAAAATAGATCCATTATCTAAAATAAATACCATGTGCATGGTACACTGCTCCCCTGATTATGTACCAGCCAGCGGCTCACCACAAAGTAACCGAGGAGGAAATGCATCTCAAAACCAGGGCATGGGAGCAGGGCTTGCGGCAGCAGAGCTCCTGTTCTCCAATCTGAATTAAGGATGAACTCGAGCTCCACACCCTCATTGGCATAGACACCGCTAGGATTTCAGTATCCAACAAGGTAAAGGTAGATGCAACAACACCATGCGGTGGATGAATACAGACCAACAGACTAACATCAGTCTGCACATCTGCAGATTCCACTTGGGTTACCATGCAAGGGCTAGTTATTGTGCGGGTTTACACACTGTGCAGCAGCAGAATGCCGGCACTCAAAGTCAGGTAAGGCTGTGGAGTAGTGGACAGATCCTGTGTCCCATGCTAGGAACAGCACAATTGTAAGACATTTTACTGAGACATTTACAAATTCGTCTCTGCACTCAAGGACTTGTATGGACATTAGAGCGGAGTAGGATAAAACGAGGTCAAGTTGCGGTACACTGTCTGCTATTTCTAAAATGAAGGGGGGGGGGGGATCTTGTTTAACATTTCATAAACTGTTTCTTTTCGTAAGGAATCAGTTAGTACCTGTAAAGCACAGCTTATCACCTGTGAGTGTATCCAGGTGCTGGGTTGCAGGGCTTATTTGAACAGCCAGGTCTGGAGTCTCTTCCTGAAGTCCATCAGCGAAGGTGATGTCCGAAGGTGGAGGGTGAGGGTGTTCCAGGACTTGACAGCGAGATGGGAGAAGGCGCGGCCTCTGCTGGGGCAACGCGGATGTGCGGTGTCTGTGCGAGAGAGGCGAAGCAAAGGTTTCTGGATGGTTGGTTAAAGTCTATGCGCTGGTTCATGTATGCTGGTCTTTGGTCATGGAGGGCTTAGTACGCATGTCAGTATCCTGAATCTGGACTACAACTATTCTGATTTATTTGGTTTGATTTGATACATGATTGCCAAAATTGAAGGCGAGGGGTGAAAATGAGCACGCTACTAAGGATGAACAACAAAGTTGTCAACGCAAGAGTGTGTTTCACTAAGGTGACAAACTTTTGACATAGAAGGGCACAGAATCGATCCCGCAGCTATATTATGCGCTATGATCACAATGGTTGCATCTCAAGGTTTCCTTACAAAAGGCACACACATTTTTGCAATCATTCCGAGGCAAAGACAGAAGCTGGCCTTGTATTCAGCTACTTTGTAGAGTTTTAATGACATGAAATTTCTGTCTCCATTCTAGAATTAGAACAAAAGCCTGAGGAAAAACAGGAAACCCGCCCAGACTAAACGTGGATATCCTTCAAGACAAAACAGCCACATTCAACAGCGGGTACCAGCTCCCATGTTGAAATCAAGCACAGATTATAAATTAGTCACATCCTTTTGGAAAGCTTTCTAAATTTACAGAGGCCTTGCCTTACAACTAATATTCTACCGCCCAAAGAAATCAGGAAACCTGGACAATTTAGTCAAAATTCCAAGAGGCCACTTCGATTTCCGTCCCTGGCGACAAAGACTGGTAAATTCTCAAACTTTTTTTTTTTTTTTTAAAGACTCGGGACATTCCTATTTTACACAACATTTAATTCAACACGTTCCAAATAAGATTATGCCCCCATTAGATTTCAAATATCCAGAAGCGCGATGAAAAGCTTATACAACAAAAATGCCCTGAAATACACTAGAATTAAGTGTGTATATATTATTATTTAAGGAATGAACGACATAAACATTGTTCCCATAGTGTGAAATGTGTGTAGCTTTCTCTCCCGGCTCGAACAATTCTGACTAAGAAGTTATAGGGGAAACTTATGAAACAAAATAAAATATAAAACATAAGAGACAGTAGGGCCTCTGGTCCCGAGAGGCCATTAAAACAAAGCATAAACGAGTGCATTCTGATCTAAGTGTCTGTCAGTGCTTCACTTGAAAACATACACAGTTTAAGACAATTTACAGCTCGAAAACATCTCGAGGCCTAATGGACTTGTCTGCATGCCACAGTGAGCTACGGGGGGGGGGGGGGGGCGGGACGGCTACAAACACACCAGCTGGCTCCAGTGGGCTATGGGTGTTGAGCCATGAGAAACAATTCCTAGCAAGAGAGGTATATTTATACTGCAGCGAACATTTTTCAGAAAAATAATTTTTACAAGGGTATATTTTATATTCAGGTTGAACCCAATTTTTTTTTTTAACACTTCAATCAGTAAAAGGGAAATATTGTCCTGATTTCTCAGTGGCCCTTGAAATTTTCATGTTGCGCAAAAAACCATTTAAACAAGGCATGTCACACTTTGGCACACAGCTAGAAAACAGCACAGAATGTTGCAGACGTGTTAATAACAAGCAACGGAATAAAAGTAACACTGTCACAATTAAAATAAATAGTTTTTCACGTGGGTAAGGTAACATGGTTAGGGTGAAAATGTAAAAAATAAAATATATGCATAAATAGCCAAAAATGAGGTGGCGCTACATGTACCAAATAAAAGATTCTAAAATACCTACATACATTTTGAAAAAGATTATAAATTGATAGAACGTAAGGGTCAAACAGTACGCTGCTGACCTTTCAGCGAGCAGGGTGACTCAGTGAGCGAAATGCTCCTGGGCTATGAAGTGCCCAAGAAGTTGCAAGGTCAAATCCCTGAAATTTGCGAACAACATTATTAACAGAGCTCATACTCAACCGAAAAGGTGTATAAAGAAACACACGAAAAAACAAATTGTTGTTTAAGGATTCGAACAAGCAGAGCTCATTATGCTTTTGAATTCAAATCACCATTTGTTTTTTTAAAGTTCGAAGATAAGCATCAGAGACCAGAACCCCCAAGACTGTCCAGTTGGAGTTTTCATAAACTCTGAATTTATTTATCGCTATTATGTTCATATTATTGAAAACACTGCAGCTCACAAACTATTTCGAGAAAAAAAAAACATGTCCATATTTTATTTAATGTTGTTTATTCGTCCGAGGTGTTTTCAGAGTTGTAAACAGTCGCTGTTGGATAATAGTCATCACAGTGATATAACAAATGATATTGTATATGCTTACTGAAGGCATCAGAAAGGCGAGAGAAATCTGAACATACACAGACGTACCGATCACCAACCGAGAGCTGCTCCAGAGGAAGGAAACGCCCGCCCGAGACCGCCTTAGCAACACTAAATCTGATGTGTGAAATATTTCAAAGTGTTACAAATCGCACACTTTCTACTTCTACCACAAGTGCCGCAACAATGCGGCTCACTTGTTCCCGAGGACAGCATTGGTACGACCGGGGGAGGGGATGGGGGGGGTTATGACGACAAAGGCCCAAAGAAATAAATTCACTGGGGACGCCAAAAAAAATAAAAATAGAATTCGTTTAAAATGAAGGCCACTGTGATACCCCTCGCCTGGATTAAACCGAATTGTTGATGCCTCACTAGCCATAACTAGTGATCTGAAGAAGAAGTGAAAACCTGTGACCGCTGGTTCACTGGCATCTGGAAGAGGACGAGTTCCCTTCTGAATCTAGTCTTGGCAGCTGAGAGAGTCTCAAGTCTTTCGGGCTCTGGAATTGCAGCATGAATTGGCCAGTCTGTTCCTCCACTGAGACCTTACGAAAAGTGCACAGAGGACTACACATAACAATCATTGTCAAAGCCAATAGGTTTCGCCTCTGCTAAATTGATTGGTTTTGTCAATGCGGTTTTAAGACATGTTGCATGTGGCGGTAGCTGTTGTACAACTTTTTTTTTTGTTTTCAACTTTAAGCCATATGTATAACATGCCACACCGAGAAAGGTGCAAGGGAAGAGGGAAGGAGCAGAACGGACAGTGGGGGAGGTGGACAGAAGGGTTGTTGAACATGAGAGCAACAGCAGACAGGGGGAAATCGACAGTATGAGAGAGGATGGGGAGCAACGGATAGAGCATTCATCTTTGAAACTGGGGAAATGGGTTGGAGTCTCCAAATGAAGGAGAGGATCCTGTGATTCTGGGAAAATCACTAAATCTCTGTGCTTAAAAATGAATGTATATGTGTGTAATTCAACTGGCTCATCAAGTAAAGCGCTCCGATAATTTGTGGTCGTATTAGCTCAATAGTAAAGTACAAAAGAAAAATAAGGAGACTGAATTCAAAACATGAACATGTATGCCGTACGTGGACAAATGATTTTGTTAAAGTACAGCAGAAGCAAACAGCCAGTGGAAGAAAACTGTCCGCAATCCACTAGCTGCCAGCCGTAAACAGTACTTGGTCCAAGCTCCAGGAAAAAGGGAAACTTGACGTGACCCTGATGCTGCTGACCAGTGAGAAGCCAGAAAATGAGTCATCGTGAAGCCTACGAATGGTAAGTAATGGGCAGGCTGTAAGCCCCTCTTAAGATTTTATTTTTATTGCAACAGATTTTGCAAGCACTGTGGAGGCGAAACCTAAAAACAGGCCTACTCCCGATTCCGAAAGGCAAGATTAACAAGGCCACCATCACAAAACAAATGAGTTAAACTCAAAATAACTGGGTACCACAAACCTGGTACTAGTACAATTAACAGCCCTATAAAAGTATAAAAGGTTATGTGAAACGTTAAATGAAGAGGAGGAAAAGACTAACATAGTCCACTTAACTCTGGCGAGCCTGCACTGCACCTTCTGGGCAAGCAGACAAATGTTAGTCAGCCAAGAAGCCGATCACCCGGTTACATGCACTTCCTCAGAGCAGGCCACAGTACCGTGCCATCTATCCCCAGGACAGTTCACATATGCAGCAGCCCAAGTGCATAGCTGTGTAGCAAACTGGGACCATGAGGGGAGTGGTAAGGAAACATGAACAGAATGGAAGCAAGTAGGAGACACAGAGACAAATGCAAGGACCATGTGACAGACAAGCGTACGACGAAACTGCTACTGACGCCGCGCTCATCACACAATGATTTTTCTTAAAGTGCTGAATACTGTCAAAGGGCCCTTTTGAACTCGCAAAGTAGGCACCCTTTGAACCATGGAGCAGTGTTCTACTCCTCACGCAAACTCCTCTTAGCTACTCATGCAGATTGACTCCAGCCCCAAAGACTCCTTTAATAGGTCATGGACAGTGTTCTGTAAACAAAAGGCAATATTTTTTTTATGAAACAGGCCAGATTTTAAAGCAGTGTTGCCGCCTACCACATGGGTCTCGCTGATAACAGGGTATTTTAAACAGGAACAAAGAAAATACACCTCCTGGACATATGCACAGCTAGATGGGAATGTCTGCTAGAGTGGAAGGTGTGAGTGGACTCGAACATGATAAGAAACCTACTTAGCAATTTGAGCCTGCACCTGTTTAGTTCCAAGTCCAGGAGTGTCCACCCCCTGAATATTTCCGCCTTCTCACGGAGCTGGATCCCGCTTCACCCATCCGCATTTCTAGGCACACCCCCCTTCAGCCTAAAGCACTTTTATTGGGTGCAACGAATGACCACACAGGATTAATTTCAATTAGAGGGGCCCCAATTTTGTCACTACTGGGATGCAAGAGAAGTGTAAGAGCCCGCTTTCCTCAGTGTGAGAGTGGTTAGCCCCTTCTGAGTTTCCGATTAACATAATGACCAATGCTGCATCAGCCAACCGCAGGATCCGTACCACTGAGTGCAAAGGCAGAACCATACGCCACCATATATTAATTTGTGCCTGTGATAACTTGAGTTCAACATGGCATGGGCATCTTCAATACCACATATAAATAGACACCATAATGTAATCATCTAGGTCAGGGGTGTCCAGTGGAAATCCAGGAAGGCAAGATCCATGCCAGAGATCTAGGATAATTGCAAAAAGAACAACTGATGGACAGAATGCAGAACAATGTCATACATTCACCCCAGTACAGAGATCTGGGCCTTTCTCACCATGCCATTCCAGTTTAGACCCAGCCATATGCAAATCAGTCTTGACCCTGCACCCAATGGGAACAGTCCAGCCCGAACTGCCAGGTCACGTCCTCCCTGGACTGGAAACAAGCATCCTAGGACCGGTTTCGGGCTTTCAGCTCTCATTAGCCAGGATAGCTTGACTCCAGTGGCATGGAGAGCACGGGACCCACGCCTGGGCATACCCGTCCCACTCGGGGTGACAATTGCAAAAAGAACAATTGATGGACAGAATGCAGAACAATGTCATACATTCACCCCAGTACAGAGACCTGGGCCTAAATCCATCGTTTTTTTGCTCACCACGCCATTCCAGTTTGGTCTAGGATAGGCACGAGAATTACATTTAAGGGCAGTGATTCTAAATAGAGCCCATCTACAAAAGTCAGAGGTTAGCCAGAAAACCAGACATGTATCCGGCCCTCCTGAACCAACACAGGACACATCCTGTCATGTCATGCATGTGTCAGCATCATTGTCTTTTGTCCATAGTTACTTATGTCCTTAGTGGCTGCAGACAAAACTACACTCCTCGCAATAATCAAAGAGTAAAGAATCCTTTGGTGCAAAGTCAGTCTACCATTGGTGCATTTCTTTACACACTACAATGAACTATAAAAATAGAATTGATGATTCAGCAAATCACCCATGGCAGGCACTTGGTATATCCTATCACAGTAAGCAATTGAATTACTTAATCCTGCACAAGTGATGTGATAAGGCTGGCTGTGTTCAGATGGGATGACGAATAAAGCATCCATAACATGCTTGTTCTTTATCCGGATAACATTGTGAACCCAAAGTAGCACTGTATTAGGAGTGCATTGAGACAGACCTGCTGTATTGCAAGTGCACATTTAGAGAATTTACTACACCTGACGAGGCGTTGAAGCACTTCACACCAGACAGCACACTGCTCTGGAACCTAAGGCTATATGTGACAACAACGTGGTTATATAGCACTGTAGTTCAGCGTTTCCCAAACTGTGGGTCCAGACCCTCCAGTAGGTCGCAAAAATCCTGGCCTATGTGTGCGTAATATTTAAAATGATTAGCCATCTTTGTGCACCAGTGCAAAGATGCTGAACACTTTCCCTAAGTCCAGTTTTAAAACAAACCCTTGCAAGTATTCCCAAGCAAGACTGCAGGTGAACCTTCCAGTATTTGTTGCTGCTATTTTTATTTTTTACTTAACAGAGCCATTTCAAAAGAGAATGTGCTCGCTATACGTGATCATGCACAACCATATCAGTGAAGTGCGCCTCCCACACATAAATTGAGAAATATGACGTGGCTTAATGGCCAGAGCTGGTGACTTTGGATCTTAGGAACCAGGTGGAGCCCAGACATTGGCTCAACATCCTTGGATTCTGGGCAAATCACTTCATCCTCCGTGCTCATAACAACATGGATCTGACCTTCAGTAATGTAATCTGGTGCTAATGTAAAATGCTCGAATGCCCTTAGGCCTTGTTTGCGCTATATAAAACTGCAAAATATATAGGGTGCAAAAAGCACCACTGGGCCTCGTTTTAACACAAAAATGCATACGAGGCCTTACCCCCAAACTGTGCTGCAGGAAAGGGGTTTGTAAAATCTGCAAAAATCCCTGGTATCAACACTTTGCGATTTTAGAGAATGAATGCCACAGGCCAGCACCCCACTCAAGTGTTTCAGCTCAAAATATTGAAGATCACCCACCATCTGCCATTTTTAAGTGCAGAGCAATATCTTATCAACTGGCCGATATCGATGGGCAGGATCATGGTTGTGATGTTTACAAACAGCTGCTATTACATTATTATTATATTTTAAAAAAAAGAAAAATCTGCCTGTCTAGTCTAGCTAGTAGGGAGGTCGAAATGTTCTAAAAGTTGGGTTGTGGTGTTAAAAGGTTAGGGAAGCACTGTTCAAAGGCATTCAAAAACAGTGGCGGGATAGATTCTGGACATTATAAAACATGAAGCAGTATGCCATTCCCTATAGGAACTGAATTGTTTTTTTTTTTTTTAGTTTTACATAGTGCAAACTCGACCTGAAGATAGAGCGCTTTACATGAGCATCAGTTGCGGTACAGATGGACACATTAATTTTTGTTAGGCACAGTGAGATTAAGTGATTTGCCCAGAATCACAGGGTGTTGAGCATCCCTGCCGAGACTCAAACCTGGCTCCCCAGCTTCGAGGTCAACTGCTCTAGCGCTAAGGTGGTTTTTCACCACCGGGGTTTGTAATGTAAATGCTTACACAAGGTTGAGCCTCATTGGCTGCAGGAAAAATTACATGCCTCTAAGTGAAGGGGCACTACTTGACATCCAGTGACCAAATTCTCATAGCTGCTCCCAAATCTAGAGTTGAATGTACATTTACGAGTGATTTGCTGTTCTATCATCATGGCCTTAAAATAACCTTTCAGACTGTCCATTTATTTGGCTCTGGAGACCATGCCAATCAGAAAAGCCTTGAAGAATACTTCGCACGTGTTTAAAGAATAACATTTCCAGCAGAATGGGAGTATATAATGCATTGAATGCTGAAATATTAATTTACAACTACCAAGAGAACTCCGCATCAATCCGTGAAAGGGTCTCGCACAATTTAAGTATAGGATTTTCAGAAGTCTATTAGTTCACTAAGTAAAACACTCAATAAAACATATTAAACCGTAACTTGTTAAGGGGGAATAGGGTGCATTAAAGGGATGCTTAAAGCGGTTAGTTATCGGGTCAAACAAAGAATTCTACATTGAAAAGGCACATTAGAAGCTGTACTGGGGAAATAAGGAGGGAATGGGCCTTATTGCTCGTCATAAAGGGGGTTAATACCACACTTGGTGAATACAGATATGCGATATTACCCCCCCCCCCCCCCTCCGAGTTCCACACTTAATGAAAATTGGTGTGGAGAAACAACTGTGGTATTAGTGCACAAGCACTAATCTGGATCAGTGTGCACAATCAGAATGACCGCCCGTGGATAATGGGGCCCTCAGTAGTGCTCGTGGGGTTAGCGGCTGGTTGATATGGAGTGAAAGAGTTGGACTAAATATTAAACACATACGCACAGCAGTTAAGGGCAGCAGTCCCCTCTGTCCTAAACCGACCATGTTTCTGCAGATTTCCGAACACACGTATTACTCGAACGTGAGCTGTAGGGGAAAGGAGCCGCGGTGGGTACAATAAGTGGTAGTTTACAGTATTGTAACAGCATTCTGCGCAGTTGGCAAGGTGCCAAGTCACTGCCAGAATACAGCTTGATCGTGGCCCACAAAAAGCAGAATGCGTTATCCTGCCGCAGGTAACCAATTATATACCTCACGCTTAAAATGAAATTGAAGATCAAAAGTACAGCCTGAACATCCCCCCTCCCACCCGGCCCCCCACCACCTATCCGGCGGAGGGCACAGATTATGCTGGGCAATGAGCGTCCCTCCCCGAGGGCCAGGCAAGCTACAAGAGATCATTTGTCAAGGTGACCTTAAAACATACAGCAGGCGTGTACCATTCGGTGAAAAAACGGAGGGTTGCGCCGGTGACTGTGCTTCACGTCCAGTTTGCCTCCGCACGCGCCCGCGGTGGAACGAGGCAGAGGCAAGGACAAAGAACAGGCAGGAGCGCCATTACAGAGAGACTCCAATAAAGTCGCATTCCAATGACATCCGAAAACTAATGTCCACGGGGAAGGCAGCGCGCGGGTCCCGATCGATCCAGAGTGCGGGCTGGCAGCAGCGGCAGGTGCGCGCTGATTAGCTCAGGGGCATTAGCTCATCAATGGAAAGCTGGCGGGGCGCCCGTTGATAAATTAAAGCGCCACATGGGCCCAATATGCTTCAAACCTGTAGCACATGCGACGCGTTAACTAGGTTGGGAAAGAAGACGGCCATCTTTAATGCTAGAATATAGTAAACACGCTCACAGTAACCAATGACGGCCAATGGGGTCACAGCCGTGGGTCCTCAGAGTAAAGAACGTACAAATGGCGTAAAGAGGACAACGCGGCTTAATCCATGCCAGGTCACATCAGAGTCTCATCCTTCCAGCTCATAACTAAACGAAATTCGATTCGATCACATGCATATAGGACACCCCAGCGGCCTTTGACTATTAAATTGCATGTACTAATTTTGTAGGCGCAGTAAAAATTGTAATTTAAGTGTTGTACACAGTTAACAATGAGCGGTTTGAAGAATAATAGATGGGTTTTGGTCGTTTAAATCAAAAAAGTAGTTTGGGCCGGGATGGTAGATGCAGTGGTATTACCATTGACAGCAAAGACAGACAGTTCATCATAGTATATATCGTATCCAGTTAGATGCAGTAAAAACACTTAAATAAACTAGTGTTTTTGTGCTAAAGCTTCATTCTTATAAGAGGTTATGATATGAAAAAGGTGTCTGCATGTGTAAGGAAAAATTCACATTTATTGAAATGTTGAGAGGAGTGCTAGCCAATCAAGATGCTCAGAATTCCTTCTTTAACTACTAACTAAAAGGTGGCACATTATACAATTGACTTTCTAGACACACAGAAGGCAAGGAATGTGTGATCAGCCTGGCACGTCAATTTGCTGGCATAACTGACCTTATAGCAGGCAATTAACACCAGTTATTGCCCTTGTCCCTACTTATACGCCTTGCATTGAGGAGGACTAATAACCAGCATTATTGACTGTCTCCAAGAACACTAATGAACATTGGATTTCTTTAAGAGGTTCTACATAAACAGCATAAGTAAAATATTGAAATTGGCAATGCCTTCAAAAACACAATATTTGGTTCTGACAAACTATTCTCTTGAATACAGACCAGAGTAGTCATTTACAAACTGAGCCAGGATGGCAGCTCAGTTGGCCAGGCTGTGGCTGAGCCTTAATTCAACTCAAGATTTCATCTTTTCAAGTTGAATAAAAAGGACTACTTTCAGTTGGATAATAAACTATTATTTGAGCACACTGAAGCAATTCAAGTATATCATATTTTTCACTTTAAAAAAAAAATGCTTCAGTCCAATTTGGCTAAGATAATTCGCACTTCATCAGTTTTATCTCATGAAGTAGGTGTATTTGCAGTCAAACACATAGGAGCTTAGCTGATCTCCAAGGCCCCCCCATTAGGAATGGCCCGGTTAATTATGATAGGCGTGGTAACTCCTGATACTGCACACATCTCAAATATGAGTTTATCAACCAACACCACAATCCAATTGTTTTCCTCCAATCAGGTCAACCCTGCTTACATTTATTGGCTGGAAATGCCCGATAATTACCAGGACATGTGGATTTTGGTGCATTAACCAAAATCTGCATTTTATTCCCCCTACTAGGTGACAAACTCAGAATTGGGATTTTTTTCCCCAGATCGGGTACATTACAAAGAGGTGGAGTCTGATTTTGCCTGGTCCCGTATATAGCAGTCAACACACCAGGCCACTCTTAATGCTAATTTAATGTTTAATTTATTAGCTATTATTATATCGTGCTCCCACTAAGTAACAGCAGCTTCACAATACTTTTAAGAATGTAGCACATTAAAGGTATACAAGTATTATAAAAGAACCCCCACATAATTTAAGCAGTAATCTCACAGTGGCGCAAAGACAAAAAATGTTGGTCACATGGTGACAATTAGCAGGCACTGGTAAAGCGACCTCAAACCCCTGAGCACACGCGCCAGCTCCATAGCAGGAAAGCACTAACCGAGAAGCATGCATTACACCAGGGAGTTATTTTCAAACACTGGATTGATGAATGTGCCCTTTTATATTTAAAGCACAGCAAGGGGGCTTTTGAGCTATATGAATAGATTGCCCCCATGACAAGAGAGTCGCTTGGACACAGGGCATAAACAACACAGCTGACGTCTGGAATGTCTTCTCGAGCAAGGAAGAACAGAGATACTACACTCTGACCAATTACAAACCCATATTGTCAGCTAAACCTCGATTAGAATACTTCACAAATTAAGGATGTCAGTACAAAAATAATCTTAACCAAATCAAATATATTCACAACCATACAGGGATACGGATAAGACTGGATGGCCCATTTAGGACATGTCGATTAGCAATAGCTGTGGCCCTGCGGAAAACAATCATTGGCAAACTCAGTAGGTATGGCTCTATGTAATAATGACATCTAAGACCGACATCTCACCAATTCTGTTTTAATGCATTGTATGCACAAACACTTTTAATCACATTAAAACTAGATTTATTGGCTTTGACAAAGCTGTGAAAAAGTAACAAAGGATTTCTTGCTCTATATAAAACAAATACGTGATAATGGACTGAATGTGGCAAACAGTCTAATGATGGAGTGAACTATTCAGGTATAAAATTGTACACCATGAATTCCAATGGAAGCTCATCCTGCAAAGTGAAATGATACCCCAAACAGCCAACAGAACGAGGTAAAAGTAGTACTCATTTAGGTGGAGCCGAAGGCCACTCTTCGTTTATTATAAAGAATACAAGGGAGTACCACTAGCAGATGTACTGTCAAGCCAGACATAAGGCGGCTACGCGGCTCATTGTCAAGGGCGGAGGGTCCCCACCCTCCCGCCTTTTTCAGACACAGGAAGTGTGTTAGGCTGAACAAAGGTCAGCCTGACAGACAATCTTCATGTTCAGAACGGGCAGACCACTGCAATACATGTGCTAAATAAGTAGGCACGAGTTGCCCGAGCTGAAATTTGGCGGGCTGAAAATTTCATAGTGCAGTGGGTGTGACCTCCTCAGCCCAGCAAATTCCTCAGAGAGCCTCGTACTCCTGACGAGGGAGGGCATCACTGGTAGACGCAGACCCTGCCACTTCAGTTTTAAGCCTGAAGTCCCATGGCTGAGTGTCTATCAGTGATGGTTGTTAAAGAGAGGGGTGGGATCAGCAACTCACTGGCTCCATCCCGCTCTATGATGAGGTAAGGAAGGTCCTCCTCTCATTGGCTGACTTTTGACAAGGTCAGCCAAGGATGTATGACAGAAGCACGCATTCCATTGTAACACGTCATAACGCAACCGTTACAAAGCAAATGTCCTTACCACGCATATGACTTTACCATGCATGTCTTTACAACAAATTCTGTTGTAAAATCATGAATGGTAAAAGTTTCACCAGTAAATATAAGTATCTTACAAGTAGTTCAGCTACCATACATAACCATAAGCATTTTAGTTTTTGAACCATAG
Organism: Triturus cristatus; assembly: GCF_964204655.1. Classification (NCBI taxonomy): domain Eukaryota; kingdom Metazoa; phylum Chordata; class Amphibia; order Caudata; family Salamandridae; genus Triturus; species Triturus cristatus. The sequence goes on from NC_140591.1 coordinate 1,366,934,984, forward strand.
CTGTAACTTCTCAGCTGAACCTTTTCCTGGAAATTTGTTATTTTCACCTTGGTGCCTTTTTAAGCTTTTTTTTTTTTTTTACACCGTTTGTTTACGCGGACACTGCAGGCCTGGGAATCGACGCTGCGGCCCACAGAGATTTCCGAAAATAGATACCTAATTTAAGGGTTTTGTACTGTGCAGCTGGCAATCATGATTTCAGTTTTGTTTTTTTATTCGGTTAAGGCAAACCATCCATCTTACAGTAAGAACTTTACATAGAACGGTTGTACATAATGGGGTTATTTCCAGTCACACAAGGGAAGCTTTCCTTGCATGGCAGAGTGACATTAGCACACGTGTAGAATTGCTGCAGAGTGGTAATATACATCAGTGTTTGCAACTACACTTACAAAGATACCTAGGAGATAAGAGGGGGGGGCGAAGATGTTTGTCCAATGTCCCCTGTTTTGACCAGTACTGAGAGAGACTGCAGCCATTGAGTTGCCACTCAATATTTAGAAGTGATCACAAGGGCTCCAATGAGGGTGGGGTAAATTTATATACAAGGTGCCTGGCACAAATGGCACCAATAGATATGTCAGATTACTCTAAATGAGCAGTGTATTTTATCTGTACAAGACTGCGGTCTCCATTCAACCACCAGACCGTAATCTAGTTTGTATCTATCTGGTGAATAATGTGATAAGACACCCTGGATGAGTTGACATAATTGACTTCAACGTGGTCTGTAGAAAAGATTGTAGTCATTTATACATTTTTTCGGTATGACAGCAGTAGATTAGTACACTGCTCTAGGGATCTATAGAGGATAATTGTATCGTGGTTGCTAAAAATAAAAAAAAATAAAAAAATAAAAAAAATATAGGAGCAACTCTGAAGCTGAGCTACGGTTATTCTTGAGTATCATTCTGGCCAATGTAAGAGCTCACTGAGCAAATGCATAAGTGGATGTGGCACCTGCCAGTCAAATATTTGAATCTCGAGGGTACCGACCCTACATTTCATCTTGTTGAAATTGTCAAAACAGAGAACCGATGCGTTTGGGAATAGGAACACCTAGTTGTTACAGAAAACCCTAGATTAAAAATGTAATCCTCAATGCCTTTATTATTATTGAATACCAATTACTCTATATATTTCTACCATTCATGTGAGTCTCCTTTCCTCCCCGTCCCCGCTCTCCCCCCTCCGGCCCGGCCCCCATCCCCATCTCACCCGGACTAAAACTCAGGACTCTGAGCTGACGTTTGCCTGGTCTCTAACTTCCCTGTCTTAAAGGCGCTGCTTTAATTGTACGGGTATTGCTGGCAAGAGTTTTCTTTCAGACTTATTTTCAGTGCCACAGTGGGGGCCTTTAATGTGCAGCATGGGTGGGATGAGCCCAAACGTCGTACAGTGTATCACACACACACATGCGCACGCACACATATGCGCACACACACAGCACATATGTACGCATCCAGCAACTGAAAGCATGCACTCACAAATACACGAACATTCATACATGCACACTGCAGACATTTAGAAAAAAAAAAAAAAAAACGAGATGGGCCATAGCAGTGATCTCTGATGGCAGGGGGGAGCCTCTGTAGTTTTGTGGTAAAGGCGTACCCGCTGTAAAAAAATGTGTGGTAAAGGTTATGCACGGTAATGGCATTTGCGTTGTAACAGCATGCATTACAGTGGAATGCGTGGTTCAGTCATTCATCCCTAAACAACTGCAACATCCCACTTACACTTATCACCCCATAAACATCACACATTATATTGGTGCAGCGTACACAGATCAGTTTCTGCAGCCAAGCCCACGAAAAGTCAATCACAAGGTCTATCAATGTAGAGCCCCATGCCAGCAACGTACATGGAAAACTGGGCACGAAGGAGCGGGCCAGACATTGTAACCGCAATTCATGTTCCATAGAGGCCTACGGTACAATAGCATGTACCGCACACATGGTATGTCCTGTAGCTGTGTCCTGCAACTACCAGGCTGAGGGAGTAGCCTTCAGCAATACCTCTGTACCCTAGCATTTTTATAGGTCTGTAGAAAATTATTGCCAACAGATATTTAGCATCATTTAAGCCACGCTATGTGTACACTGCTCAGCCGCTTCGGTATGCACAACTGCAGTCAGAAATTTAGAAATGTAAGGCGCGGAGTATTCCCCATTTAAAAAAAACATTTTATTAATGAGTATTCCCCATTTTCATCTGGGGCATGGTGTGATCTCCCCACTTCAGACAAATCACTCCAGACAACATATGCACAACTACAACAGAACTCAATCAATTTGGTCTACAGAACGATGGGCTCCCAATCTGGGTGACTACCCTCAAATGGTATTTAAGGTCCCTAATTTAGGGTCTCTTTAGATCAAGAGCTTTCGCTCCCCCGTCCAATTTGTAAAGTATGAACTGTTTTTACAGTATTAACATCTTCAAAAATATCCATCCTTTTCTTCCTACATTTTCTGGTCATCCAGACAATAGGCTCATGCCTTAACTACAACTACTGCAATTCACTCAATCGGGGGCTTCCCCTGTACTTCACACAACAACTCAATCAGGATTAGAATTCAGCTTCCCATCTTATGTTGAGGATACAACCACCCCCCCCTCCCCCAATCCCTCAGTTTCAATCACCAGAAGCAACACATTAGCTTCCTCTTGCCAAGGGATTTGCCGTCTGGATTGGTCACAAATCTCTCCACAGTCATGGCCCTGAATTCATTTGCAAGCTTTTCTCCTTCTATCAGCCTGCTCACACCTTGCACTCCAGGTCTGCATATTTCCTCGATATTTCCAAAATCAAGAAAACTCAAAGGGGGTGATCTTCTGTCGACTTGACTGCCAAAGCATGGTATCCTTTTCCAGCACTCTTCAGCGAACCACTTAACTTTCAGAAAGCGCCTGAAAACCTGGCTGTTCCATAGTTAATTACGCCTCTCTTCCAGCAATATCCGGGAACCCCAACATAAAAATCTTTACAAATGATAAAATAAAACAACTGATCAATATATTACCAAAACATCAGTGCAACATTCCCAAAAATTAAGAGGTACTAACATTCACGACAAAAACAGACTGGTACAGCATGCAGAACATTTGAGATGTCCATCTCTCCTGTCTAACCAAGGAGTGGCATGCCACCAATACCAGTTCACTTTCTTGAACTGGAAAGTTTGCTGGGGCCAATCTCAGCACATAATCTTTCAAGAGAAAATCAACAAACTATGCACTGGCAAATAAGGAAACAGTTACAGTAATATACATTTACGTACACATCAGTTTGGCAACACGTGCCACGTCACAGATCTAAATACAAAATATTGCTACTCAGGGAAAAATTGACATTCAATGGATGTTATTTAATCTTACACTAATTTGAAAAAACACTTGTCTATGAAATCAATCTTCACAAAGAATAGAATTTATTACTGCCGAGTGAACATCACTCAACGTACAGACCGGTTCATACTACAAACCACATTTTCATACTACAAATGAACAGGTGCAGCCTTATGGAAGAGCACCATTCATAAACGACCTGAACACCACCATACTACTATTCCTCAAAGACAGCCGACTGATGAGTGATATCAACTTTCACTAGAATGATAAGAATGCTGCAGTAACTACACTATCCTCATTCATGCATAATAATAACTTGTCACAACTATCAGAAAAACGCATTTCTCAAAGTACCGATACTCAAGTAGGGCGCGGGGCTTCATGTGGTCCGCCTGACCTTTACATTGGGCACTCTGGTGAACAGCAGCCCTACTCGATTCAAAACTAAGATTAAAAAGAAGTTAAATAAATAAACAGGCATGCCTTTATTTGAAGGTTAATTGAAGTTAGCCCCTTACACGCACAGCAAATTCCACCGCGGTGCGAGGGGGGGGGGGGGCTGGGCGTGGCGCCTAGGTACTCAGGACAGCTCCTGGCCGTCATAAATCACGGTGGGCGTATGCTCATGATGGCCGGGAGCCGTCCGAACTCCGCCCACTAATTAATTCGCCCGCACAGGCGGGGAATTAGCCGCGCGTGGGCGGAGCGGCAACGGTCGGACGGCTCCCGGCCGTCATGAGCACACGACTACCGTGACTCATGATGGCCGGGAGCCGTCATGAGCATGGAAGTGGTTAAAGAAAGTAAGCAACTAGGTTGTCCTGCACCTCTTAACTTTAGGAACACCTTCATTTTTACAGACCTCCTGCAGAAAAAACGTTAAAATACGATAAGGTTCTCTTCAAAATTCATTAAGTATATATTATTTTAACATGCAGAACCGTTTCACCTTAGTGCGTCAGATGACATCAGCACATTGAGAAGCATTTTTTTTTTTTTTTTTTTTTAAACTGATAGTTATCAAACATGAATTTAGAAACAAATTCTCTCCTCCCCTCACCCGGTCAACAACGCCAATAGTGAACGAAGAGGCAAGTCAGTTGTTATGTGCACTCTTTGGGTGGCATGTGTTCCTATTATATATAAACAAAATTATAGTCTTTTAAATCAAACAAACGAGAAGGTTTTGTACAGCACACATCATACAGTCATGTATTTCGAGCTCCTATTATATGTGATAATGAAGAAAAAAGAAACGTGAAATAAAACAATTGACTAGATTCTCACAATTTAGTAACGTGGGGAAGCTGGGAGAAATCCCAGCTTTTCTGGTTTCACATGGTGGAATTCAGTCGCTGGATGTATATGCTTTGCTTCCCCTACATCCACCTTGATGCCACCCAGCCCTCCAAGCATCAAAGTGGCTCCTAGTCACACCACAGACCAAACTTTGTGGCCACTAGGAAAAGGTCTGCGAATAGCCATGTCGTAAAGGAACTACTCTCAATCTAGTTATTGCAGATGTAGTGGATAACCCCATACAAACTCAAGACCACTGCGTGATACCATTCTCTATTAACATCCCTAAAGTAATCCAGTAACTTCAACCAACCAAAGTATGTACAGAGCAAGAATATTAGTTCCATCACCACACTGAGTCATCTAAAATAAAAAAAACAATGCATATTCTGTACTTGAACATTTTAACAACCTTATTGTTAATATGAACAACTTACTTAGGTCCAACCTCCAAAAAGGATCAAGCAAAACAAGAGTTGTGCTAAGGTGGTTGACATTCTTATTAAACCCAGTGAGAAAGCACATACCCCCAGAAAAACAAGTGGGAAGAAACCATACATGCATTCAGACTTAACATCTAAAACTCAGGGCAATGTTTAAGCATGCATGGTCACTCTACAGGTCAAAGAAATCATTTTGTGCAATGAGAGATATATATATATATATATATATAAATAAACACACGAGTTGCCCCAAAAGGAATCGCCACACACGGAGAGATATCCGCACTAACACCACAGGTTGCAGAGCTTCAGAGCAGATAGCAGCCTTCCCTTCTGCCATACGCGTTTCGAGTATTACACTCTTGATCAATGGCTGGCTGAACACAGGAGGCGGAATCAAAGAACAAATTTATTTAAATGATAAGCCCCGCCCCAGTGGGCGCCGTAGCATGCTGGTAATTGCAGTTTGTAATATACTACACAGGCTCTTGCAGCCAGTGATCAAGAGCTAATGTGGGCTCGAAACGCGTTTGGCAGAGTGCAAAGGTGAAGGACAAGGCTGCGTTGTAGCTGCTGCGGCCAGAGATTGTGTGCTGTTTCCCTTCCACGTGTATATATATCTCTCGCTGCTCCGTGGTCTTGCCTGCTGCTGCACTCGTGAGCGGGTGCCCGGTCCAGCGGTGGCAAACCGCTAAATATCAAGCTCCTTACTTTCCAGTAAATTAGGGCCAGCACTCACGTTGGGTATAAACTTTTACGGTTTATTCACGAGACAAAATAACAACAAACGCGTTTCGGCGTCAGCCTTCGTCAGTGTCGACGATCGCCGTTACCGTGGCAACTTAAATTCAAATCAATTACATGCAATGGACGAAGGACTTCTGCTCGACTTTGAGCGCCATCTTGTATATGTTATTCTTCACATATATTGTTTCAAATTAATAATACAGCCTGATGTAATAATCTGGTAAAGCTATATCATAATGCGGAACCACAATTGATAAACAAATACCATCACAGGTCGTGAGTGATCGCGCGTGAATTCAATTCATTCTTTTACAACATAATTTTGTCCTATATGGAATCGCGCTATTCTCCACAACCAACCATTCGTAATGTTATGGCAAGTTGTTCCCATTGCGATAAACCTAACACCTGACATGCAGTATATCTCAGAATTTAAATAGTGGCACATTGCAATCATCAACGCCCTGGATGGGCTAGCTTACAAACTCCAGCTTACTCTTTAGACAAGTTTATATACATGGAGTGCTCATGATTTATCTGTCATATATGGTGTCAATCATGATTCCTGATCGTCTGGTGTCAACATACTGCCCTGTATGGGCATTCTATAGTGGTTCTATAGTGGTTTGCTAAATTGGTAGCCTACACTCTGTGTAATTGTGCATGCGATTATTGGACGGTAATAGATCTGGTTATATTACACAACACATGACGTCAATTGGAACCACTATAGAATGCCCATACAGGGCAGTATGTTGACACCAGACGATCAGGAATCATGATTGACACCACATATGACAGATAAATCACGAGCACTCCATGTATATAAACTTGTCTAAAGAGTAAGCTGGAGTTTGTAAGCTAGCCCATCCAGGGCGTTGATGATTGCAATGTGCCACTATTTAAATTCTGAGATATACTGCATGTCAGGTGTTAGGTTTATCGCAATGGGAACAACTTGCCATAACATTACGAATGGTTGGTTGTGGAGAATAGCGCGATTCCATATAGGACAAAATTATGTTGTAAAAGAATGAATTGAATTCACGCGCGATCACTCACGACCTGTGATGGTATTTGTTTATCAATTGTGGTTCCGCATTATGATATAGCTTTACCAGATTATTACATCAGGCTGTATTATTGATTTGAAACAATATATGTGAAGAATAACATATTACAAGATGGCGCTCAAAGTCGAGCAGAAGTCCTTCGTCCATTGCATGTAATTGATTTGAATTTAAGTTGCCACGGTAACGGCGATCGTCGACACTGACGAAGGCTGACGCCGAAACGCGTTTGTTGTTATTTTGTCTCGTGAATAAACCGTAAAAGTTTATACCCAACGTGAGTGCTGGCCCTAATTTACTGGAAAGTAAGGAGCTTGAGATAGATATATACACACACAGAGACACACACACACACAGAGACACACACACACAACTTAACTAGAAACTATGTATTACAGAAGTCTGTGCTTGCACATCTTCATTTAAATCTTCCAGCTATTAAAACTTTACACTAATCTGTGCCAGTCTGCTACCCCGGCTGCATATCAGCTCAGGACTCCAGCAATACTGGCTGCACAGAAAGGAAATACATTTTAAAACACAAAGAACAACATGCCTGGATGGGTGAACCAGGCCGCAAGCCATAGAAGACGTCAAAGATCCTGGACCTCTCGCGGCTTCTGAGCGCTCAGAAGCCGCGAGAGGTACCGACGGAGAGAGCGGTGCCCCCTAACCTGAGCAGTTGCCGGGTGAGGCACATACCCAGAACTATTCGGGTATTTTCCCTGTACCAAGAACAAGGTCCAGGTTGTATGTTTTTCGAGATTTTTGTATTAAATACACCATAATTTTGCAGTAGCTTTCTGGTCCTGACGAAAGCTGGGATATAATTTATCCGAGAGCTGAAACATGTAGACCAGTCTCTTCCAACACAGTTATTTGTGCAAACTGTCATAGCACTGTTTTATTTTATCTTGGTATCAAGGTAGCACTTCAATAAATACATATTTGTGCCTTGGTAATCAATCTTAACCATCCCTTTCTTATCACGTGCACTGCATACATCACCCCTTATCATCATTACTGTGGTTTCCCTCGATTCAGACACTATACCAACAGATACATTTGGGACACACATTGAACCAGTATCTACGTCCATCTGGTAGAGGATGGTTCTCTGGTGAAGTTCCCAGGTTCACAAATGATGAAGCGAGCCACTTGGTGTGGGTGATGGGAATCTTTCTCATGCATACACACACCTATTGGCACATTTGGTACTTTGTTGACAGCAGTTAGATTTAGATCAGTATTTACTGAGTGGTGACGTTATGGTCACAAAACTTTTTGACTCACAGTTTTTCTTTTTGTATACATGTCTAAAAACAGATACACAGTCACCTGAAGTTTATTACACCAGAAACAGCTTACCGCAAAAGAGGCATGTTACAATAGAATATGATTGAAAGTTCACAATTATAAGGGAGATCCCTATTGGTAACAGATCACTGCAACAGTGACTCAAATTTAAATGGGAAAATGTCATATTTGAAGGGGAAACCTAAGTAAGTAAAGGCAACAAAAGTGGTATTTTTCTATCGAATAATAGCACAAACAATTAAGTAAACTACACCAAATCCAATCAACATATTTTTCAACATTTTTGAATATTGACAAAACATTCCAAATTACATATGATGATAGGCGTTTGCCCCCTTCAGCCACCACTTTCCTCAAGCACACCTTGTGCTTCCTGAAAAGGAAGATGCACGATTTTTCATCAAAAAAGGGAACAGGTCGAATCCAACCTGCACAATGGATTTCGCTTTACAAAGACACCAGAAATGCATGACCTAAAATTCCATAAAGTAATGAGTTCAGTGCATAAACATGAAAAAGCACTAATGTTCAAGCAATCCATGCATCAGTGAAAAAAAAGTGGCAGCCTGCACACGGGTATTCCCTCTGCAACTCACTTGTCGACTTCTTTCACACCAAGATTGCCAACATCTACAAAAACTTCGAACCACAACCGCTGCAGCCGGACCTCCCAGCTACTCCCACCAACCTCTCGCCCTACCTCCTGACCGACTGGATACCTTTCTGCACCAAAACCACAACATCCATGTTCTGCATCCACTCTGGAACTCCCACCGACCCTTACCCCCACCACACCTTCAACCTCAGGCACAAAGAAATCAGACCCCCACTCACCAGCATCATCAACGTGGCATTCAGCTCCGCCACCTTCCCAGAAACCCGGCAGCGTGCCGAAGTCAAACCACTTCTGAAGAAGCCCACAGTGGACCCATTGGCCCTCAAGAAATAACACCCCATCTCACTCCTCCCTTCCTGGACAAGGTACGGGAGAAAACCGTCACCCACCAACTCAGACTACCTGGAAACCAACCACCTGCTCGATCTCTCCCAATCCAGTTTCCACCCAAATCACAGAAATTGCCCTTATAGCCACCACAGACGACATAAGAGCCATCTTTGAGCGCTGCGAGTCAGCAGCCTTCATCCTCCTCGACTTTTCAGTGGCTTTGGCACCATCTCCCACCACATTCTCATCCAAAGGCTTCACAGCATCTACGGCAACACCCTCAAGCTGCTATCCTCTCTTCTAACGACGCGCTCAGAGAGTCCGCCTCCCGCCATACACCTGCGATGCCAAGAGCATCATCTGCAGCATACCCCAGGGCTCCTCACTCAGCCCTACACTGTTTAACGTCTTCATTACTCCATTAACATCCATCACTTGCAGCCACAGTCTCAACATCATCATCTACGGTGACCACACACAGCTGATACTCTCCCTCACCGAAGACATGGCCAACACCAGAGCGAGCATCCGGGACACCATGACCGACTGGATGATAGCCATCTGCCTCAAAATCAACAGCAAAAAAAACGTAGTTCCTCTTCGGAAGAACCCCCCTCACCGTGGGGTGACTCCTGGTGGCCCTCCGCACTCAGACCAGCACCCACCCCCACCACCCACGCCCTCAACCTCGGAATCCTCCTTGACAGAAAACTCTCCATGAGAGGTCAGATCAATTTGGTTGCTTCCACATGCTTCAACACCCTCAGAATTCTCAAGAAAGTCTTCAGATGGATACCAACCGATACCAGAAGAACCTTCACTCAAGCTCTCATCACCATTCGACTGGACTATGGGTATGCCCTCCATGCTGAACCACCACCCTCCATTTCAAGCTCCTCCAAACAATACAGAATGCAGCAGCAAGAATCATCCGGGACCTGCCCAGATGAGCTCACATCACCACCCACCTCTGTAGCCTGCACTGGTTCCCGGTCAAGAAGAGATGCCACTTCAAGCTGCTCATGCACGCCTACAAAGCCATTCACAACACAGGACCAGAATACCTGAACAGCCTTCTGACCTTCCACCAGCCCACCAGACACCTGGGGTCTGCCGCCCTGGCCCTCGCCTCGGATACCCTCATCCGTCGAACCTGAGCCAGAGGAAGCTCCTACCCCCTCTCAGCCAAAACCTGGAATGACCTCCCCATCCACCTCTGAACATCTACCTCCCTTGCTGACTTCAGGATTAGAGTCAAGATCTGGCTGTTCGAGTAGCTCCACCTCACGCAAGCGCCTGGATACCCCTCGGGTGATTAGCACACTCTACAAGTTCTGATTGATTGACTGACTTCCAATGGGTGGCTGAGTGTCTCAGGTAAACTGGTACCCTTCATAAACTCATGATGCAGGAGCCAACATGCAACTAACCTAAGCGGTCATCACAATAAATATGTACATAGGGATGTGCTGGAAGTGATTCTAACGTTTGAGAGAAGCATTGCCAAAGCAAATAGCTCTTGCATTGAAAAAGCTAGTGAATACCCACTGGCTTTATCAAACCCCGTTTGCACCAAAGCCCTAGCGCACTATTTTAAATTTGAATCTACCATTCTGAAATGCTATCAACTATGTTGGATTAGTTAAAAAGAGCCAACATTATGGATTATGATTAGGGCTCCCGGCATTATGGTATTTATTTTTTTGAAATTTCCATCTGTATTTATCCATATTTATTTTGGGTTTTGTGGAGAAATGAAGCTGAAATTAGTGTATGTCCACATTTATTTAACCGATAAATATGCACTTATGCTCGAATGCCTGCCAGGTTTCAATGCTTTGAACATTTGCAGAAGATAAATCATTGCACTTATATGAAAATATGCAAATTTCAGTAGCAACCTTGTTCATATCTACTGCTGTTAAACCCTCTTTACTAAAACTCCTTTCTTTTTTAACCCCCTTAACTATCAATCCACACAGCTATTGGCCTAGCAGTCATGGCAGACAGTATTTAGAACAAATGTTTTCTGTCTGTATTGATCTGTAAAAATCAGTAAAAATGGAAAACAGGTAGCCTTAATTATGATACACCCATGGTGCTGAATCACACACACCTGTTGCCATTTAGGCATTTTTATTTATTGTTCTAACATGCGAGAGGGCGCGAGAGGGCCATTTTAGAACAGTGTACGTACAAAGATGCGAGAGAACCAAACAAATAAGCAAATGGCCCCGGAAGCACTAAGCAGCTGCTGGACACTCAAAATAAAGTTAAAAAAAAGGGACAGGATGTGGGGCAGAGGCCTTGGAAAACATACATTAAAATAATAAAAAATGTATTTTATGTGGGGCGCGGCAGAACGTTGGAACAAAGGAAGAGTGGGGGATGAAAGAAAGTGGAGAGTAAGAAAAGAGCAAGCAAATGAAGTTGCAAGCAAGGAAAAAAATTGTCTTAAAGTGCTAAAAAATATATACATATTAATTTTTTAGGGGAGAACACAAAAAAGTTCCTTTAAGTCAATAGTGGAAAGCTACCACTTATCTAATCTGAGGCAACAAAGTAACAAGCATTGGCATAGCCAATAGGTCTCGCCTTTGGGACCTTATAAGTGTTTAGTTATCCAGCACAATATCCTTGGTGCAACAACATCAACTGTTGAATGGCTAAACACTTATAAGGTCCCAGAGGCGAGACCTATTGGCTATGCCAATGCTTGTGTTTTAATGCTTCAGATACAATCCTCTAGGACGTTGTGGCCTGACGTCATTCTTTCCTGGATACTATGGACTAAACATTTATGACTTTCAATGAATATCATGCACGGCCCTGCCATGTGCCACGCATTTCAGTACTTGTGCCCACAGCTCTAAAATGAAATGCATTTGTCATGCAATTATTAGGCCTGTGTGCCATAACAGCTTTATTACCAGCACAAGCAGAGCCTGAAGGCGATTAGGGGAGAGGTTTCCATGCACACACCTGTGATGTGGTGAAATTACATGGATGTGCTTCTTCCTGCAAACCGTCAACTGGCAATGCGGCATAAGTGCAGTTAACTGTCTATCCTTAATTGATGAATGTCCACGTGTAGTTTAACCCATAGAACCCCATTATGGCATCAACACACCAAGAAACACGTGAAAGTCTCATTGAGGGTACATGCTGCCAACACTGCTGGTTGGACACTGTATGGAGACCAGTTGGACTGCCACCAAGATGCCAAGCCACCCTAGATTACCTCCCCTAGTAACCAAAACCCTTCCTCACAGTGCACAAAAACAAGACGCACCCGGGTGTTCTGTGCCACAATAAACCGTGGCATTTATTAAACAAGTAGAAGTAACTTGAGCAACAAAAGTTGACGAAATTCCGTACGAAAATTAAAAGCCAAGTTTGGCCAAAATTATTCTTGTTCTAAACCAGTAACGTTCTTGGTCACTGCAGTGGTTTATTCTTGGTTTCATTTTTTTAGATGAGTAAAGAATACTAAATGTTTCTTTCTGTGTCTGAAGCATTCTTTTTGCAGATTCATAATATTATTGGGCCAAATGAGTTATGTTTGAGACTAAATGAGCTCAAATAAATACTTGAAATCGGTAATTTTGTCTAATGGGAGTTTACTGTTGTCATGTGATGTTGGCAGCCATTGATGAGGGAGAAGGGAGGCAAGAAAGCGGGACAGCAAGTGGGGAGGAGAGTGGTGACACGGGAGAGAGGAAAAAGGATAGGCATTGTGGGGCAAACGAGAGGGAGGGACAGAGACGAGAGAGGCCCGAGAAAGATTCCAGCGAGTGCAAAGGGAGGGGACAGAAAATGAGAAGAATGCAATTCAAGAAGCGAGAAAAACAAGCGCTGCTAGACAAGCGTGACCCGCGTCTGCGAAAGTTAAAGTCCATCTACAGCGTTTACCTTACGGGAGCGAGCAGCGGCGGGCGCGATAATTGCAAACAGATGGCGCCGCTGCTCGCTCCCGCAAGGTAAGCGCCGTACATGCACGAGGGCTCACTGGAAACAGTGCAGTACATGCACACATTTCCACATTTCCAAATAAGTACGGAGTGGTTCCAAAAGGTCACTCCAAAGCAGCGCTTGCGTGCAGCGTAGGCAAGATCTAAAAATGATCCAGGGGTGGGGGGAAACAATCAATTGAATAACAAGCAGAGAATTGAGATATACAAGAATGCCAAGCAATGGCCTGACCCAAAATCGAGGCTATGTATCGTAATGTACACAACAGGCCTTCAACAATATCAGAAAACATAACCTGCTTCTGAACTAGACACCTGCAGAACAGCATGCAACCTCACTTCCCCATGCTGATGTTCTTTTCTGAAGCAACTGCTTACTCTCAGCCTGTAATCGGAGGTAGAAATACAAACATAGAGAATCGTTCCTAAAATTGCCAGTATATTCACTTATTATACCCAAAGTTTTAAATAAAAAATACTCGGGGGACAAAAAACTGTCATTTTCTGCAATGTAGATTTGGTCCGTCCCAAGTCATACAAATGTCAGTAAACGTATAATAAGAATAATAAAGAAAAGATAAGGAAAAAAAGAAGGGAGATACTTTTCAACAAGGTATTTTAACAGAGTGTTCACTATATTTTCCCTTCAGTCCTCTCGATAGTCAGTAAGGTGTTAAGTAAAATCAGAACAACTCCAATAGATGTGCATTAGGAAAAGGAGAAAGCCTGTCATAAAACGCACACTTCACCTAAGAACTGTGAAGCTACCCTAAACAAATGACAACGAATCTATATCCCGAGTCAGTCAGATTTTAAAGCACAGAACCACCATATAAAACAAACTTTAAAATAAAAACTAGCATATGGTCAGCCAGTCATACACAAAAACATAAAAGTGGAAACGTGTCAACTTAAATATTCAACTAGGAAGATACTGTAGGAACGACAACAAATGGCCTGTAAATAATCACGCGATGGCAACAAGAGAAAACTGAAAGGCTACTGTAGTCGATTTTCCAGTGTTGAATTCTATGTAGTCCTGCAAGTTGCTCATGCATTCCCTTGGAGTCAGGCAGGGAAAGCAGAGCCACACCAAAGTATCAAATTCATTGAGGAGTCCATCCTTTTCTGTAATAAGAGCTACTTATGTTCAGTGAAAATCCACCCATGCTACTAATATTAGAGATGTAATAGTAATCACATTAGACCATGTTACATTAGTGGCCACAACATGCAAGATTGCAAGCAGTGATCACCCCGGTGCATCAGGCATGGTTGGCAGCAGGAATGAAAAAAATGCTTTGTCAATGTGGAATGCCTCTACATGGGCAACACAGAACAGCCACAGGTGCAATGCCCCTAGCACCGAGCAAGTTATCATTAATATTATTATTATTATTAAGTGCTCGCCAACACAGTTTGATTTTTACCACTCAAATGTCAGCTCTAAATATATAATGGGAATTCAACCATTTCCCCCCAAATATCAACTTACTTAAAATACACACATTTTCATCTCCAATACACGTTTTTCAGTTGTAGTATGCATATATTAATTAAACCAAGCAAAAGCTTCTAATTTAGTTCACAAGGCAGGACACAGGAGAGTTACTTACAGGTGGCTGGTGGGCTACCACTACCCACTCGCTGGAGAGGCCTGCATTAGCCATTCATGAGACATAATGGCAAAAGGAGGGGCCTCTTGTAAAATGGGCAATCAAAACAATTTGGGGGGAAAACGTGGCTTGTAAAAAAACATAGTAGATTCACACACACATAAAAAATATATATATATTATCTACTGGCGGTCGCCAGTAGATAGTTATAGTTAGGACCGTGTTTCCATAGGAAATCTGAAAATTCTATTTAGAATAACTATGGCGCCGGTTGACGGATCCTCGCGAAATTTTCAAAACTAATGGGGCGCTCAGCTCCTACCCTGGAAGTCTCGGGGTGATTCGTCAAGCGGGGGCTGAGAAAAAAAGGGGGGTCCGAAAACACATTTTCCCCATGCATTTTCCCATATGACCTTTAGTCGAAGGTACAGCCCGAACGGCTGAACAGAATTACTTGAAATTTGGCAAAGAGTTAGTCCTCAGGTAAGGCATGTGCCTTTTGCATATATGGTGTCAACCTGTTCAGTAGTTCCTGAGAAAATTGAAGTTAAAAGTACATAAATATCTATATGCGCGCACCTTAACGTGCGCGAGCGTAATTGTGATTGGTGGTTACATGTCAGTCAACACTCGAAATCAGGAAGTGTTGTCCGCCATTTTGTGTGTGACAGTGAAAAAGAAAGGTGGAGAACGTGAAAAGGGGACAGGGTACAGAGTTCCTGACCCCCTAGCTTTTGTCAGGAGGTCCCTGAAGGACCCCGAAGGGTGAAAAAAAAATTTTTTTATTTTTTTTTTTTATTCGCGAGGTGCACCCACGGCGGAAAAAAATCATTAAAAAAATAGAATTAAAAAATCAAATTTAAGTGTTTAGATGTTAGGTAGCTCTAAAAAGAGCCGTTGTGTTAATTGAGGAACAGAGGAACAAAAAAACATGAAAAAAATTATGGGGTGCCGCATGTGTGCTGCTGTATCTTGCTCTCCATTAGGGGAATGCTGGTGTCACCATAAGAGAGAAGAGCATTGCACGCATTGCACCGTATATGCAACCTCTTGAACAGAGGGTGTATATCCAGAGGAACAGAAGCAGGTGAAGCTGCCGTCGCAGATGAAGTGCTCGGCTGAGCTGCCGATGATGTGCTCGGCTGAGCTGCTGCGGATGTGCTCGGCT
The DNA here is from genome assembly GCF_964204655.1 of Triturus cristatus. Classification (NCBI taxonomy): domain Eukaryota; kingdom Metazoa; phylum Chordata; class Amphibia; order Caudata; family Salamandridae; genus Triturus; species Triturus cristatus. The sequence continues at coordinate 1,366,950,915 of NC_140591.1, forward strand.
GAGCTGCTGGAGGGTTGTCTCTAGCAGCTCGAGCAAAAGCCACAGGATGTACTCCTTTAACGTGCCTGATCATAGTGAAAATACTAAAAGAGTATTTCTTTTTAGGATCTTCTCTTGATAAGACAACACCACAAATAGTGCAGGTGACTTTTGGAGCATTCACCTTCTTCTGCCCCTCTGGAAATGTAAAAAATTGCCATATAAAAGAGTCTTTCTGTTTCCTCTGTCTCTGTAGCACAAGGGTCTCCTGCTCACTCCCAGAAGATGACTGCTGCTTTGCCATTCTCAAGTACTGGAAAAGCTGCTCAGCTCCTTCTCCCAGGGAATCAAAAGAAATAATGAGGGGAGTGGGTGTGGTGTTGGAAGTTTCTGAAACTACTATAAACCAATGAAAAGTGTGGTTTCTTAATCACATGACCTGAAACTACTATACACCAATGAAAAGTGTTGTTTCTAAATCACACGACTTGCCGTGCGTGCACCGTCCGCGCACGGTGCGCGCACGCAGCACGCACGTACGGAGCATGCGAGCATGCGCGTACGGAGCACGCACGACGTACGCATGCGCACACCGTGCGCGCACGGTCAAAAAAGCTTAAAAAAAAAAAAATTTAAAGTGTTTATAGAAGATATTAACTATGCTGTTCAACTTTATCCAAATTAAAAAATAAAATAAAAAAAAGAGCTGAGCCATTCCATATTACAGGATAAAGTCAATCTATAACTATATACATAGGTATCTTATTGTAAAATAAATATTTAAAAAATACATTCATAAATTAGCATTTAAAAAACCTTGCAAATTCACTGAAAAAAACATAGGTTTCACACATGGTGTAGTTAGCTGGACATTTCACTCGTACAAAACCATTGAAATTCCCCCGTTATAGTTAGTTCAGCTAACTATAACTCGCGCGTCCGCAATCCACTGCTGATGATGTCACATATTACATCACTCATGACATGGTCAGTGACATCACTCATGACATCACTGATGACATCATCCATGTGATAAATTATCACATCTTCTCACACCCTAATATAACCTTTGATACACCGACTCAAAATTTCAGAGTTCCATTCTCAAAACCATACATACATCATCATCCATTGAGTATGGGTTTCTGAACAATTTTAATATGTTTAATATATATAGGGAAAGGCCTGTTGAAGAATAAGTGGGTGTACAAGTGTGTAAATGGATGATTTTCTGTGGTGCGTAACTGACTCTATAAGTGAGTCATTAAATGTATCTTACTGCAGACTAGTGACTAAACTCTGTAAATGTCTGTACGTGTCTGTATGTTGGTGTATAAGTGGCTGCATGGTTTTGTGAATAGCTATATGAGTGTCTATATGAGTTATTGATTGCTTGTCTCAGTATCTGTATGGGTTCCTGAGTGTTTGTGTGGGTAGGGTGTGTGTGTGTGTGACTATGCATAGATGTGTGAGTGGGTGATTCTATGGGTGCATGGTTTTAAGAGTACATCTGTGATGGACTGTATGGTTGAGTGAGTGTATGTATGGTTGTGTTAGGGATTGAATGTATATCTCAGTGGTACATTTGTGACTAACTACATATGTGAAAGGCAGTATATATGCGTGTAAGAGTATATAAGTGGGTAGATGTGAGAGTGTGTGATTGTGAGAGTGACTGTATGGGTGAGTATGTGCTTGTATCAATGATTCTATAAGAGCGTAAGAATGTGGTACTATTTTTATGAGTAAGTGAACTTGAGTGTGTATAACCGCATAGGTTAGAGTAAATGGGAGTGTGATTATTTGCTTGACTGACTAGGTGTGAGAGTACCTCTATGGATGATTGGTGGTGTGTGAGTGTCTATATAGGTGTATAAATGCATATGATAGTCTTGTATGGAGTGACTGTAAGTATGAGTGACTGTACAGGTGAATGAGTGGAGGTGTATGTAGACCTAAGAGTTAATAAGTGGGTATGTAGTTATTGGTATTGGAGTATGTATGGTTTTGAGAATGGAACTCTGAAATGTTTAGTCGGTGTATCAAAGGTTATATTCGGGTGTGAGAAGATGTGGTAATTTATCACATGGATGACGTCATCAGTGATGTCATTTGAGATGTCATCAGTGATGTCATGAGTGATGTCACTGACCATGTCATGAGTGATGCAATATGTGACGTCATCAGCAGTGGATTGCGGGCGCGCAAGTTATAGTTAGCTGAACTAACTGTAACAGGGGAATTTCAATGGTTTTGTACGAGTGAAATGTCCAGCTAACTATAACATGTAACATATAAACCTATGGTTTTTTCAGTGAAGTTGCAAGGTTTTTTTAAATGCTAATTCCTAACTATAACATGTGTGAAACCTATGGTTTTTTCCAGTGAATGAATGAATGAATGAATATATATATATATATACACACACACATATATACACACACATACATATATTAGCTTTGAAGGGACTTAACACTCATTTAAAGGGGAGCTTTTGAGCATGGGATAAATGCTTTCATTTGGCCTAATTAGAGTAATCCTCTTATCAGCCCGGTTGTGATGAGAAACTGTTTGAGGGCCGTCCTTCACAGAGCAGCACCACAGTCAGTGTGGTGGAAAGAATGAAGCTAAAAAGTAAGGGGGATCATATATAAAAGAGGCAAGAAATATATATCTCTGCAAAACGGATAAGCAGATGTTAGGAGCACTGGAAAGCCTGGGTGCACGATTGGGTTGAACAATGGTTATACAGGGGACCTTTCTGATATAATTACAAAACAGTGGTCCCGGTGTATCCATTAAAATACAATTACATTTCAGAGGCACCGAGATAAAAGGGGAGTGTTTCAAAGGGGCCTCAATATATTTACAGACTCCTTTATCAGAAGGAAACGCTAGGGAAACAGGTTCTGGAGATAGTTCTTCCCAATGTTTCGAGACATATGGTTAAAGCTCGTGGGCTGGCCCTTTAACTGCAGCTCATTGGCTCTTGTAACCCAGATTTGTAAATACCTAGCACGAGTTATTCCTTTAAACAACTGAATGCACGCCAGTTAATTTTATTAGGAAAGCGTTACATTGGCCTGCAAATACACCCAGCGGACCTTGAAATCACTGCATGCGATAAGTTGTTTTTTTCCAGGTGTGTTTAGAGTGCACTTTATGCCGATAATAATCGAGCCAGTCGGGTTTAAACGTGTGTCATATCACTATGCATAACGGCTCACTATTCACAGTGTGTACTAGCAGGTAACACACTAAAACAAGGATGAATAAAGCCCGCGCCATCAAGGCTCCATTCTCCTGGGTGCAAAGCGGCCTCGGTTGGTTCGTCTGGCAGAACGATAAGCCATTTTCCCGAGCAGCAAAGGGGCAGAGAAACGAGGTAACCCGGGCGTCTACAGCGGCGATTACTAACAATATCTCGGCTCATACCAGATTTCGGAGGGAGGGGGGCGGGGAGGAGGAGGTTGAGCCCGGCAGATAGGGCCACGGGTTGCTGAAAGAATTCCTCCCTTTCTACTTGATGAGACACCCACTAAAGGGGATAAAATGAAAGGCTGCTTCTGAACAGATTATACGTGCACCCTCTGGCGGTATTTTCATATAGCAAGGTGGCGTGGGTGGGGCATGTGGGGTGGGGGCTGCTGCCTGAGGTGTCGGTCCTGCTCCCTCCTGCCTACACCGGAGCTCTCCCCTGCTGCACTGCAGAGGCGCCATCTTCCCGGCTCCGTCTTTCATCCGTCTGCGCGCACAACATGAAGGCCCGAGCCCGCGCCGCACGGACAGGTTCAGCGCAGCTGCTGAGGGCGGGAGGTTCACCGCGAGAGCACACATTCCCGGACAAACACTCATTTCCGGCCCTCTGTTTACCTCCCCCGCCCCCCATCCAAGCCACTCTCCGCAGGCTCCACCTGACCAGGCTCATCTTGGGGAGCCCAGCGCCAAGGCCAGCTGCCGCCCAAGGGAATAAACATCGGCTTTTTACTGCACTTACACACGAGCACAGCGTAATGTGTACCAAAAGCATCTCACCGGGAGCGACTGCCAACTGTGCCCCACAAACCATCCTCCGCGAATCACTAAGACACCTAATGGGGAGGTCGACAGCCCGGCTGCTCCTCACACACCAGAGGTTAGCAAATACGAGACGAAATCCCACAGGGAATTTATCTCACAAGTTGTTGGCAGGTGTGTTGAGGTGCTTCACACACGGAGGCGGCCCCTCTGCGTCTCACACACCCCATGCTCACAGGTGTGGGAGGGAAGGGGGTGACAATCCAGAGGTAAGTGGACCTCAGAAGTGCAGGAGGCACATCAGTGGGTTCTGCAGGTGGCACCTCAGTGGGTTCTGCAGGTTTGCAGAGCGCACTATCTGTGGAGTTTATTCTGGCACTGAGCACCACATCCAGGTCGGGACTACTTACTCCAAAGGCCAGGCCCAAGAATTCCAGATGTGAGGAGGCGGGCCTCACGAGTAGTGGCAAGTCGCGCAACGCTCGGAGCGATGTAAAAGGCCCAATGCCGGATCTGGTTTTCCCTGAGGGAGTCCACCCCTCTGCACCTCACACCACGAGGCTTGCAGGTGTGCAGGGGGAGCCGACAAGCAGAGAAGAAAGATGACCTTTTCATCTCACCCCAGAAGAGCAGGGGTCACCTCATATGTTGGCAATCGTGCAGCGTCAGAGAGGTTCTCCTATGGGTATGCTGACCCCTGAATCTCACACCTTCTGCATTTCACCCAAATTATCACCATTAAAGTACTTTCGTTTGATCACATGACCATAAAAGTGCAAATGCAATAAATACAATACATAAAATTACCAGCCGTCATAGGTGAATAGTGCCATGACCAATGAATGGCCAATCATTTTGTCAAGTGGAGGTTCATAACCAAGAAAGCCAATCACACACACACACACCTGCTGTCGCCATGAGCTCAGCAGGACACAGCAGCGGACGACAGTGCCCTGTACCACTAACTACACGCTGGCAGGGTGGAAGGAATGGGGGGGGGGGACTTTGTAGATCAAACGGGGATGGGGGCTGTCCTCAACAAAGGAAGAACACTACACCCATATCTTTCATTTTCTCGGTAGGCCACCCCCCACTGCACCCGAGGATGGCGGCGGTAGCATGCATCTAGGGTGCATGCCACGGGGACTCTATACACCCCCCCCCCCCCCCGTCTCACACAGATGGGAGAGGCGGGGCAAGTTCTGTAATCAATAACTGTGGCCTCGATGACGCTCATGTTAAATAGCTCCTTTGTGAGCCTCAGCTGCCTTTCTGGGCGCATTACATGCAGACAGTAACGTTTCAATACTGGGGAGGTGGGGGCGCCGCCGCCAGCCCCCTCACCGACAGTCTTTCTGATGTCATTACCGCTGGCAGTGATCGAACCACACAGAACCCTCTGACAGCGCTGTTACTGGGCGAGGACTGGAGACGGGGTGCGAGGCGGGAGCCCCCACCCTGCTCCGAGACAGAGACGTCTATCGACGCCGCCATCCCCTGCAGGACCACGGCTCTCGAACCCCCGGCGAGGAGGGCCGGCGACGTGTGCACCGAGCCTCACACCGCCGAAGAAAGGCACTACAATGGAAGGAAAGGGACGGGCTTGTCCTACGTCGCATCCAAGGGATTTGTTACAAGTCGAACAATGCCTTGCAAGAAACCGGGTCCACAGCAAACAAGCTGCGAGGGGGGGGGAAAACACAGGCTACACACTCACCTACGAGGAGCAATCACTTAATACCTACTGTCAGGAAGAGCAGACAGTAAGCACAAACTGAGCTCCTCCACTGGTGTACATGCGTGGCTCAGTCCATGCTCACGAGTGGGAGCAACGTAGACAGCATCAACAGGCAGTCAGTCACCCCCACCTATGCTCTGAATTCACAATAGCATCACCTGAGGCACAGAGTATGAGAGGCGCCCTCACAGCCCGACGTGGAAATATACAAATGATAACAAGAAAGGGCCCACGGGTGTAATTCAGCACAACAGCCCCAGTAGTGTAGGAGGGCACAAAAAGCGAAGTAAAAAGGAAGAGAGGACACTACATAAAGTGTGCTACTTAGCTGGGAGATGTACCACCTAGGTGGGTGCACATATCAAGCAGCCTGTACTACGGGTGAATGTATTGGGGTATGAAGCTCCATTACGAAGGGGGTACACATATACATGTTGCACACCCGGTCGGGCCTGTAGGAGGCACAGGGACTGCACTGGAGCAAGAAGGGGGCGCTATATCAAGGGCGCACACAGCTAGATGCATATGCCAAGCTGGCAGTAGTATCATGGTGGCACACAGCGGGGGGAAGCATATGCCAAGCTGGCGGTATTAAATGGCGGGGAGTTACAGGGGCGAAGCTACAATTGATGCAGCAGGTGCAGTGGCACCTGGCCCCAAGCTTCTAAAGGGCCCAACGAACCTTGAAAATGTATGCATTTTACTAACCTGGCAGCAGTCAATGGACAATTGTCCTTGCTTGCACCAGGGCTCATGGCTTTCATTGCTACGCTATGGTGGTATATGGCAAGCCGACAAAACCATAGCTGAATATACACCACGGAGATAACGTATCCTGTTGCAGGTGGGGGACATAACACATGGACGGGAGACTCACAGGTACATGTGCACGAATCCACATCCGGCTGGCAGGGCACCGCGGGGGCACACACACAGCTATCCGCCACTGTAACACGCCCGCCACTGTAACACGCTCGCCACTGTAACACGCTCGTTGTATACATCACAGCGACGATCTCTTGTACACGGAATAATACACGACCGAGCAACCTAGGTCAGCACACAGGGTGGAGGCACCCAGCGAACAGCGAGAGAACACACAGATGAGATCATATAGCCATCGAGAGCACAGCTCCATGAGTCGGGGCACCAACCCGTGTACAGGGAGATTCCGGACGGACCGGCTATAGCCTCGTCCACATCAGCGCCACTCGCTCCGTGTACCAGTCGGGAAGGGGGCGATCCTCCCACGGAAAGCAGAGAGCACAGCACACGGCGGCGTCTTACCTCCAGCGCCCGGGCCCTGGCGGCGCAGGCGAGCAGCAACAACAGCGGCAGCATCGCGCCGCACACAGCTCCGGCCATCCGGACTCCCAGCATCGGCTCGGCGGTTCTACGGCGGTCCTCCCGGGGCTGCGGCTGAGCAGGGCTCGGAGACCAGACACACTGAGGCGGGGGCAGCGGCCGGGCTGAGCGAGGCAGGCACAGCTCTCCTACAGGCGTCGTCAGCTGATCCTCGGCACTTTCCAACAGCGACCTCTAGCACCCAGCGACGGCGCTGCAGGCAATGGGGGCGGAGCGGGTTTGTGCCTCACCGGGGAGGGGAGGGCGGGGCACGTCTCGCAGGCAGGCACAATAGACGCATTCCTGCTTCACCCGTGACCGGGGCGGGCGGAGCTCAGGTATTTGCCCATCCACCCCCGATAGCACCGCGCGCATCGGTGGATCTCTAGCTAAATTGCTGCTGGTTACCACAAGAAGCAGTTGCAACTGTGGTAAGCACAGTGGGAGCGAACCAAAACTGCTATGCTCGGGGAAATCCAGTTCACTAGTAATTAACTGGTTTATATTCGTTCCCGTAGCCAGCTACGGCGCCTGTGGGTGTTCTGAGACCTCCGAGCCCACAAGGAGCGAATGTACCATGTAGACCGGGTTGTTTGGATAGGCAAACCCGTGGCTGTACCGCGCACCTCAACACCAGACACACGCAGAGCCGAGCACAGTATCTGTCAGTGTGAGCTGTCAGTGTCAATTACCATGTTGCCCAGGTCCACGATTGGCTAATTAGGCCAGCCCCAGGCTTTTCTTCGAATTCTCGTAGTCCTAGTTCAAAATAAGACCGCGCGTCACAGAATTCCAAGAAAAAACGGGCTTGGCCTAACTAGCCACGCATGGACTTGGGAAATCGTGACCTGTATGTCGATGGGTGGATTAAGTGGCGAGTTAAAAATGGATTAATGTGTTAGTGTGTGGATGGATCTAGGCATATTACACAGTTCGATGTCTCAGACACCAGTAGCAACTGTATTATAAATATGCAAAGAGTGACCACCATTGGATCAGTGCAAGCATTACAAATGGGCTGGGTACTGTAGTGCCAAGAATATCCGCATTTTATATAAAGAATTACTAACATAATGCCAGTACAAGTAGTCCACTAAGAGTGGAGAGCATTGTTCTTATTCGTTGTTATGCAGGTGTGTTGAGCGCACTATTTCCCGGGAGGATATCTTGGCACTGAACAGGTAGACGTGAGTCTGGCCACACCAAGGGCCTAGTGGGGCTACTTGAAAAGCCAGGTATTCAGCTTCTTGCTGAGTTCAAGAAGTGAAGAGGGGTTCTTATGTCAGGTCGTTCCACGCTTTATGAGCAAAATAGGAGAAGGTTCAACTGCCGCATCTGATTTTCCGTATGAGGGGTATTTATTCCAGAAATCCAGACGAGCGGAGGTGTCTGGAAGGTTCGTCAAAGCAGATGCGATTGTTGGGGTATGCTGGGCCAGTGTTATGCAGTGCCTTGAAAGTGTAGGTGAGCAGTTTGACTTGTTCTCGTTTGGGAATGGGGTGCCAGTGGAGCCTTTTCTGGTGTGGTGTCATGTGAGTGCCACGTGGGAGGTTGAGAGAGATTCTGGCCGCCGAGTTCTGAATGGTCTGCAGTCTTCTAGTGAATTTTTTGTCGATCCCGGCATAGTGTGTGTTTCCCCGTAGTCCCGCTTCCTTGTGAGCAGGGCGTGCATGGCGGTTTTCCGGGTGTTGATTGGGAGTCATTTGAAATTCTTCCTCAGAATTTTCAGGGTATGGAAGCCTGAGGCGGTGACGGCATTGACTTGGGCGGTCATGTTGAGTTTGCTGTTGATCCCAAGGTTCTTAGTGTGGGGGCTAAGGTCTCGGTTCTACCTCTGATGGCCCCAGGTCTAGTCCCCCGGTGATGAGCTCTTCCCAAAGATTACGATTAAGGACATGTCCGTGTTCAGCTTTAGACAGTTGTTCTTCATCCAGTGGGCGAGTTCAGTCATGCAGATATTGAACTTGATCCGGGTATTGGGCTTCTTGTCCGTGAGGGAGAGAGTAAGTTGCGCATGATTGGCATAGGGGAGTACATTGATGTTTTGAGTGCTGATAGTGTTGTCTAGAGGGGTTATGTATGCATAGAAGCGAGTCAGGCTTAGGGAGCATCCTTGCAGAGCTCCTCAGATAAAGCTGCAGGCGTCCGAGGTGTACAGTGCCAGGCTTACTGACCGTGCCCCTCTAGTCACTAAAGAGCAGATCCTCTGAAGTGCATGTCCTTTTGTTCCAATGTCGTGAAGGCATCGGATGAGGATGCGGTTGGAGGCTGTGTCAAATGCTGCAGAGAAGTCCAGGAGGATGAGGACCACCATGTCTGCTCTGTCCAGAGTCATGTGGATGTCATCCGTGGCAACAATGAGGGCAGTTTCCATGCTGTGGTTGGGTCTGAAACCAGACTGCATGATGTCAAGGAGTTGGTGGTTGTTTAGGTATTCGGTGAGGTGTCTGTTAATGATTTTCGCAGAGACCATGGCGGATGGTAGCAGGGAGAGCAGCTTGGAGTTGGCTCGCATTGAAGGTTCCGCAGAGGGTTTGTTCAGCGTTGGGAGGACAGGTGCATTTTTCCAAGCATCTGGGAATGTCCTGGAAGAGGTGGAGGCATTCAGAATGGGTGTGAGTATGGCGCTGATGGCATGGTGGGGTCAGGGGTCAAATGGAGCCCCTGAGTGGATGGACGTCATAGTGGCTGGGGTGATGACAGGCCATGTGGTTAGCATCGGTACTTTGGATAAAATCGGTAGGTGTATAGAGAGGTCTGTTGGCATTGCTCTAAGAGTGCATACAACATGTTAAGAATTACGGCTGTTATGCCAGGAGTGAAAACAAAAATGCTAATAATGTACACAATATATAAGCAATTGCCACCATTATACATGTTCACACTTCCCTTAGTAATTCACAGGGCTTAATTTGATGCAGTGTGGACCACCGGCACATATTTTTCTGCATCATATATTTACAGTGCGCAAGAGAGGGCAAAATACACAGATCAGAAGGATGGAGGAAGAGAAAGACAGCTAAACTGTCACAAAGGTAGAAAGCTTCTAGAGTGACATAAAGGGCCAGGGAGAGTCTGGTAGATGATTAAAGAGGCATGAGGTGGACTTAAGACTACCAGCCTTGGTGTGTGGCACAGCAATTTTTAATAGCACCATCTGTTGTCTTCTGAGCAAACTTCGGGCACCGGCACTCTTTATTTTACAAATTAGGCACTGGAATTCCTAATGAATGATCTGACTGGCATCAAAAAGCATTGCTCCTAACTGCATTTTTAGATTTGCTACACAAGCGATCAGTCCCACTAGATGCCATTCTGAAAACAGCTCATACTCAGGTCTTTACTGAAGGTCCCTCTGATGTCTTCAGAAGAGTGTAGTAATATATATGCCCATGTACGCAGAAGACCCCTCACAAGTGATATATACAGGATGTGTCATAGAACTTTTGAAAAATCAGCTCATCTAACAACTGCTTAATCTAAATCTGTTATGAGGCAATCCATTCATCTAACCTGTTAATAAAGTTGTTATAAAAATGTGGGAGAATAGGAATTTATCACAATCTGTCAATAACAAACTTATAAAGTGTACAATAATGTTCCCACCACAACCCTTTTAAATGTAAAGAATATTCCGGTAAATTAATGTTCTAAAATATTCCAGTATAACAATCTCTAGAATGGCAGGATATTGTCAGTCTGTCTTAACTTCTGTTTTTTCAATGTTCCATGCTTACAATTTGTATTCTTTAACAGTCTTTTAAACCACCTTTGGTGCTGTCAGAAGTCTTATTGTGGAACCGAGACCACCCGCTTCCAATAGCGTTTCATGCCACTGCGGTAGTATTGCAGCAAACAAAAAAGGATGTGTGCTGGTTTTTGAAATACAGTCTTGGTGTACATAATTAACAAGTCTATACTGTTCTGGTCTAATGTTTGTTCTCTATGTTCTAGCTCACTGTGTTTGAAAACTGTGGAGTTGTGAAGACTGACTGATTGGGCATGTTTCTTTGCTGCTGGGGTTTCTTGCTCACTGGCAAATTCCATAAAGTGGTGTGAAAAGTTTTCAGCACAACCCCTCCCTACTCTCAGCTGGCTCCCCACCACCTTGTCAGGCCACCGCTGATGGTGGTGCCGCTTCCTCCTGTGTCTTCTTCACAAACTTGTTTGTGTATTCTTGTCAGTGTATAGCTTGTGGAAGCACTAGCAAAGTGTGTTCCTGGTCATGCTGAGCCAAAGGCGGAGCACTACAGCAGGCGGCGGTGGCGGGGGTGTGGGGTTGGAACCTGAGTCTGGGCCCGCTGCCACACATCAGGAATTATAATAATTTATTTTCATTCTACTTACTGTATTGTGGAGTTTTAATTCAAACCTGTGCTAAAACACCAATTCTGCAGGGAAAGTAAGTTGTACCTTCTGCACAACAACCGCAAGTGACTGACAGAAGAAGCGTCAAGGAGCTCCAGGAACATGTACACCGAGGAAGTTGGAGCCAAAGGCCTGATCGATGCTGCATTCATGGCTTCCTGTTGTGCTTCGTGTCACTTGCATGAGCATACACCATTGAGCTTGTTGTGTCATGACAGAGGTCATAGCCTGGGCACAATAAGTACTGGAGACACTGTGAAGAGGTTGATAGTCACTTTATTTCTCACACAACTGCCCCGCCTAGGAGCTCCACTGCACTGATATTCTCTGTGACATTCGGCTAGTACCAACGAGAGCGGGTAATCCAAAACAACCAAAAAGGTCGCCCCCTCACCCAAAAATACTGTAAGCTTACCAAAACGGTCATATAACGTTCCTCTCAAAAATAATAAACAACAAAAGAAACCACTCCCTCTTCAATGGCATGTCTACAGCTCGCGATCAACATAGTGCCATGCACCCCCACCAATCTCCATGAGTCTCGTTCCAAAGCAAGCTGCTTAAGTTTGCTCCCCGGGTTGCAGTCATGGGCCAGATCGCAAACATACAGGCTTGGCTCACTGCTGCGGCCAACTCATGAAATCATTCCGCTGCTTTCTCCTGGCAACTGTGGCCCCATCATCCAAGGGCTCGGGGAGCCACAAGGGGTGATGAGGAATGACGTACTGGGCTGGTCAGCTGAAACATAATTGGCTGATGCATTGTCACTTAGTAGTAGGAGGGGTCAGCCGATATCCCCTCATAGAAGAATACAGGTCCCACTCCAGGGGACAGTGTTGAGCATGTGCAAATAAAATGGCATTTGTAATGGTACGCATAACATGCTCCACTTCACCATTGGCTTGGGGCCATCGGGCTGTGATTCTCAAGTGGCGAACGCCTGGTAACTGTAGTTCCCTTGAAATGGGGGACCATCGTTGGTGGGCAGTTTTTGAACCAGGCCACGTGTTTTCGGAATCTTTTCTAGTTTAGAGATCACTTTCTCAGATGCAGTGCTTGCTACCAGTTTCACTTAACTGTGTTTTTGAAATATCATCAATAACCTGTAACATAACACTAAATAACTCCCTATCTGGGAGGATTCCAAAGTCAGCTCTGGCCTGCACCTATGGTTGTTGCGGCATATCTGTTGTAATCCCATGGACAGGAGAACAGCCGCTCCTGTAGCCTTGCACATGTATTTTCCCCAGACCAAATTTTTGACCCACTCCTCCAACAAAGGGAATCGCACCTTATTTCCCTGACAAGTTTGCTCCAAACTATACCTTGATGATCTCCATGGGCGAGTTGAATGACACGGGGAGTGAGACTCTGCTCGGAAATGTAGGGATACAGAGTAAGGAGCATCAAACTCTATTCATCTCAAATAACATGTAAAGAGACTTTTCAACATAACAATTTGTTCACAGCAATCCAGGTTAGGTTGCAACATTCAAAAACCATTTGCCCTTTTCCTCTTAGCTTCTGAGGATTTTATTGGTTTTTGGCAAACTGTCTGGTGAAATTCAAAAGATCAAAAGGAGACCAAGGGACATGTATGGTTTCCATACCCCGATGTCATGGGACTGGGTACTGTGATAAGGGCGGGTGATTGTGTAGGTTAATACTAGAAAGGATACTGGAGCCACCACTTAGGGATGGGCTTTGTCTACCCGGGCCGAGACACACGTTTTGTGTCTCTAGCCCTTCGTTCAGCAGTCAGTCATAAATCCATGAGATGGAATCAAGGCTATTCAGTTGTGGTATTATTCATGCCATCAATCTGTAGTGCCAGCCACTGGCTTCTGAGCAAAACTTTGGGCCCTGGCACTTGTTTCACAAATTAATCACTGATACAACCCCTTCAATGCTGGACTCCCAGTGGTAGCGATGGAGAGCAGCCACAGGCGTCTCAGGGAGGCAGAGTAATACACAAGTGTCGAAACCAGTGCTAATCTTTCAAGAAAGAAAATACTTCATGCATACTAGAACTTAACACAAGACACTAACACAAGCAAATACAATTTAGTGTCCCTGTGTGCTATCAGCATTGCTGCACTTCTATCCTCTATCTCCCCTGCACCCCCTCCACACTCTAGGTGGTCCCTTCACACAGGTAAAAGAAATTAGCATGATTTGAGGTCAGATCTAGTTCACAGTACTTGATGGGCTTGCGCCTTGTCTCTTCTGGCTCAGTTTTATGTTTCCTAGTACAATCCGTGGATCAATTCTCATGCAGCTAGTCAGATTCTTCCTCATCATGCACGCCTCATCTCTCCTTGGAGGTGGGCAACACATGCAGGGCCTCAACTACCTGTGACAAATCAAGGCTGTCAACACCACATCCAGTGGGCGGGCAGCCCAGCAGCCATCACAAATGAAGCTGCCAGGCAACCGCCTGGCAGATGGAGAGTTGACAATCTTGATTTGTCACAGGTAGTTGAGGCCCTGGGCAGATTGGCCATTGAAGTCTCACCCAGTCTAGTTCTTCTGGTTTTGACAAGGCCACGCACAGACCAAGTCTTTGGTGATAGTGCTGCCATACACAGGCCGATACTCTGACAATGACGCCGCCATACACAGGCCAATGGTCCGGTGATGATGCAGTTATCCTTGGAACAAGCATTCACACAGGACTGATTTTTGAAATTTTTCTTAAGGATCACAGATCTTTCTGTGTAGAGTAAATCTTTGAAACATCAACCTCGTTTTTAAATAACAAAGGAATGCAGCAAAGCCAGTATTTGTGAGTAACTGCGGTTCAGCGGAACCAAGTTTTATTTAACAAAGATTATGTAGATAAACACTTTATCGGTGTATCTCAAAGACGTGAGAAGAATTTAGAAAAAAGGAATGAGTGGGCCCCAGGTGTAAAGACAAACCAAAACCGAAATCAAAGAAGAACAGTGAAGTAAAATGTGAACATAAGCGGTGTGTTGGTTGCTTTATATCAGAGGGCAGCACTTTAATTTCAATACAATTCAAGACACAGGGAATTAATCATTGTATCACAGAAAATGAATAACAGTCTGCCTTTGTGCATGTGTCGACGGTGTTTATACCCTTGAAGGGATAGGAGGGTCTCATCAGGACTGAAATTGCCTCAGGATAAAGGATTGGAATGATTAAAGGACTGGAGGAACTGGATTGGTTTAAAGGTATACAATGAAGGATACATACTGGCTGCAATTGTAGAGAAGAGCGACCCACATGGTAGGGACCACTAGGGAGTGGAAACAGTCAAAGGATGTGTGAATTGGCTCCTGTAAAATTAGAGGAGCTCAAATTTGAAATATTGTCTAACCATCAAATTAGGTGATGTGGGCTATAAGAGTGAATAAGGGGTGGCTTACCTTGAAGGAATAGAAAAAGCTGTGGTAGGCTATCTTCAAATTACACAAGAATCTGTTGAGGTCGATTTGTGATAGCCAATGGGGATGAGCTATCTTGAATTCTGCATTACCTAAAAGTTATTAAAATGAAAGAAATGGCACCAGGAATGAAGTTACATATCCAAAAGAGCCATCTTATTTCATGAAAATCCTTTATTCCTTATTCATCTTCATATAACAATAGATGTATACAGGACAACAGCCAACGCGTTTCGTTCCAGAAGATGGAACTTCATCAGGGTTGGTGTAGCGTTACGATTGACGCTTCTATTTCGAAACACCATACCCGCCTGCTCTCCCTGTAAACGGCGGGAATGGTGGTTCGAAATAGAAGCGTCAATCGTAACGCTACACCAACCCTGATGAAGTTCCATCTTCTGGAACGAAACGCGTTGGCTGTTGTCCTGTATACATCTATTGTTATATGAAGATGAATAAGGAATAAAGGATTTTCATGAAATAAGATGGCTCTTTTGGATATGTAAATTCATTCCTGGTGCCGCCTCCACCTTTCTTCAAGAGTTTATCCCTGGATTTTCCAGTAAGACCTTTCCACAGCAGGTCTTGGAGACGTCTGGCACAGGACTCTTTCTGATTTAATGGACTAAAATATTGATGTGCTCAACAATAGTCGGCTGTGGGATCTTTTTCTTATTAAAAAGAAAGAATTATGAGCAGTCGCCTTGGATTCAAGACAATTAAGAAGGTGAGAAGAGCATGCTCATCATCAAGAATCCTTACTTTGTAGGGCAGAATATTGCTCCTAATGTTTACCGCCGTATGGTAATGGTTAGGCTTCTCGCTTAGTGAGATAGCTTTCTATGCAGCCGGCTTGTTCTAGTTAGGGAGATAAAGAGATGCCGTCCGCACAAACAGCATCTTCGTGGAGGGGGAGTGGACGTGGGCATGGTTGCCTCACGTTCTTGTTTAGACAGAGCGGTTTCTGAAGGAACATTGAGGCAATTTAATAAGTCTAGTGTACAGGACAGGATTTCCTCATGGACGCCTTTTTTTTGCAGATTTATATAGCGCAAACTCAACCCGAAGGTATTGGAGCGCTTTACATGAGCAGCAGTTACGTTACACAAGGGCACATTCATGTTTTTGGTAGGCACGGGGAGAGTAAGGGATTTGCCCAGAATCACAGGATGCGGAGTCGACCCCTAGGCTCAACCATGGTTTCCCAGCTCCAAGGCCGGCAGTCTAGCCGTAAGACCACATCCTCTCCCTTTACATGGAAATGTAGAGAATGATACTTGACAAAAATGAAGAATTGCGGAAAATACATTACAAAACGGTACTCAGTGATTGAAACCCAGGCCTCTGTGCAATCGGAGGGGTAAAATCCCCCAGGCTACATTAGGGACCAGTGAGAATGGGATGGATCTGACCCTGTGAAAGTAGGAGGAAACCGAAGCTTGGTCTTGAGCTCGAATTACTGTCAAACCTGAGGTCCAGGACATCATTATGAATAGAGGACGGCTGGTGAAAGGAACAGACACAAGCTGGTGACAATTGGACGTCAGGGCAACGGGTCTAACGACAGTGAAGCGGGACATATGAGGGCCAATATCATCAGATTAAGAGGACTATGTGTTTCTGTATAAAGAAAATTGTAGGGTTCGCCAAAATCATGGTTATCTGTATTGTGATGGTTTCATACAAACATGAATACATGAACACAAGACATGATGAGTGCATAATTAGTGTATACACACAAGAAGACACTAGTTCATTAGGAACTATTACTGACAGAGTGGGCACATTGCCAGTATTGGTAATGATGATCACATGAATGAACAGAACAGAACAAAATATCACATCACTCAGCACTGTTGATGGCAAAATGTACATGCTGCCAGCCTAGATGATAGCGACTGCATGGGCAAACAAGACAGAGTATCAAACTTTTGAACATAAAAGACATTGACATTTTTGGTAATGGACAGGGATCAGCATATAAGTTCATTAGTGTCACACAATTATGCCATTCTTCAAGTGTATTCAAGTCTTTTTTTATAGCGTCACAGGTATCCGTTTACATTCAAGTCTCTGTAGGAGATATTTAATGTCTCCTCCTCTGGGTGGTAGAGTAGCTTGCTCAAGCACTTGCCATTTGATGTTATCTGCTGTGTGCTTTTTCTCCTGGAAATGGGCAACCATAGATACTGTGATGACAGAGCATCAGATTCTGCTTCTGTGTTGGGAAATACTCGCTCTAATTTGTTGAGTTGTCTGGCTAAACTACATTAATTGAGAAGGACACTATATGCGTATATCGCATTGCTGGATGCACAGTTTGTATGTTGTTGCAATGTAGTTTTAACCTGCCCATGTGTGAACATTTTAGTGTTCAAGTGAAGTCACATGAGGTACACCCCCACGTCTGTAATGGCCTTTGATGGGTTCAAGGCCCCAAATGGACAGGATGGTGGGGTTCTGTCTTGTCTGTTTTGGCATGCACCAGAGACTGTTTGATATTTCTACCCTTTCTGTAAGAAAAGAGGGTAAGTTCCTTAAAAGTCTCCATTGTGGTGAATATAGACCAGTGCTTCTTGATGATTTTCACTATCTTTCTGGTGTCTGGGCAAAATGTAGGGATGCAGACAACTTTCTCCATTTTAGGTTTGGATTGTGTCTGAAGAATCTGTTCTCTTGGGCTATACCAAGCTCTTTCGATGGCGTTTCTCACAAGGAGTATGCAACAGCCTCTTTCACAAAGTCTGTAGCTAAGAATAGTACATTCTTTGAAAAAATCGTCCTTAAGGGTACAGTTCCTGCACAGTCTAAGGAACTGTCCATAAAGAAGCTCATCTTTTAAGACTCTGGGTTGAAAGCTATTGTATTGTAGTAAGGTATTATGTTCTGTAGGCTTTCTATAGAGAGAGACAATAAGATGGTTTTCATAGTGTATTATCTCCAGATCAAGGAAGGGAATACTCTGATTGCTGTGGTTGGACTTAAGTCTTAAAAAGGGTTGGCTTTTGTTAAGATATTCTATAAATGTGGACAACTCAGATTGACTACCTCTCCATATCAGAAAGATATCATCAATATACCTCATCCAGCACTGGATATTGGTTAAGAAAGGGGTTTTGTTTGAAATGAAATCATTTTCAAATTGGCCTACACCTGGCATCTTTTGGCGTGTTTCCCCTGTCTTTTTGCTTTCTGACTTTCTGGTTTTAACAGTGATTTTGCTGGTTTAGTGTCTCTGCACAGTTTCTCACTGCTGTTCCGTCTTAAAGTGCAAGTGCTCCTATTGTATATTGTATTATGGTTCGGTGTTTCCATGATTGGCCTATTCGATTTACTGATACGTGCCTAGTAAAGTGCACTGAGAATGCTAGGGTCTGTAAATCAATGCTAGTGGGCCTGCAGCACTGATAGTTCCACCCACACGAGCAGCCTTTCAAAGGGTTCTCAGACCGGCCACTGCAGTGTCTGGATGCAGTTTTTACTGCCATGTTGACTCGGCAAGTGCACCCACTTACCAAGCCCTAACCTTTCCTTTTATTACATGTGTGTCACCCCTAAGGTAGGCCCAAGGTACCCCTATGGGCAGGGTCCAGTGTAGGTGAGAGGCAGGATACGTGTGTAACATGTCCTGAACTACAGTGTAATTCGTTTTTCACTATTGAAAGGTTGTCTGTCCCATAGGATAGAATGGGGAATACTTTGTTACATCTTACAAGTATATCTTTCAATAGGGACAAGATAGAGAACTGGAGTATAGTATGCCTGAACTCAGAATGTAGAAATGCATCTTTTAGTAAAGATGATTTTTAGATTCTGTGTTTGAAATTACCACTTTTAGAAAGTAGGTATTTTCTTACTTAGCCATCCTGTGTGCCTCTGCTGGGTTGTGGATTGACTGTCTGGCTTTTGAGAGACTGGGGCTGGGGATGAACATTCTCTTCAGACAGCTACTGGGGAGTCGAGGTGTGTCCTGCCTTTCCTGGATGAGTCAGGGCTGGGTGTTAATAGACCTGGGCTGCATTTAGAGTAGTGGGAGGAGATTTCCTTGCACCTGAATGGACCAGGTCTGCATTGGACAATGCTGTCTCCACCTCCTACCGGGAAGCTGGGCCAGAGAGGACCAAACTGGTTTGGACTAAGCACAGACACTCTCTGCCCCAGAGAACTAAGAGAAATGCAGTATAAATATTGGGGCCCAGAACTTTAAAACTCGCTTGGATCAAGGAACCTGTCAAGAAGAAGAGCTGGAAGAACCGCCAAGAGGAGTACTGCCCCTTTGCTGTGTTGTTGCTTAGCTGGGTTGGCCTGCAGTTGCTGCTTCTGCCATGGGCAGTAAAAGGACTGGACTGAACTTTCTTCACTTGTTGCTAAGTATCTCCAAGGGCTTGAGATAGAGCTTGCCTCCTGTTCACAAAGTCTCAGGGACAACAAAGACTTCACTTTCCTCTGGGTACGGCCTCTGGGACCACGTGTCTCAGTAGCTACAGAGGGAAACCACAACCGGATGCTGCCCACAGAGACCACCGGTGGTTACGTGACCTGAAGGCACCGCAGAGAGCACTGCCACACTTCACACCGCAATCCTGGTCTCACCAATGACCGCTGAGTAGTATCTTGGTATAGGATGTGGACTTGGTTACTACACGCTGCTTGCACTACGACTTGTTGGCACCACACTCCGTACCACCTTGCTTCACTCCGCCACCCTGCTCTCACCGATGATGCCTTTGCCAGCTGACATCGCCGCCACGGCCTGCAACGTGGTCTGGGGGCACTCCTCGTAAGCTACACGCAACACTGTTCCGCCCCACACCGCAGCCCACCAACGCCAGCTCCATCAACCGCTGATCCACGACAACCCGCAAGCTTGCACCATGATTGCCAGCAACGCCGCACTTCGCACCGCAACCCTGTTCTCACTGACGGGAATGGTTTGATGTATTAGAGTGATCCTTGTATAGAGGTCTGAATATATAAAACTAATGTTAATATTTTAAATCTATAGGCAACCCCTGAAGAAGGGCTATAAATAGCTTGAAATGCATTGGGTAAAGTTATGAACTCTTGGATGTTATATGGATTCATCATGTGCTAGAAAAAGGCCCGGATCAGCATATCTGCGCACTAGAAACTGTTGAATACATTAAGGTCGCATATGTGAAAGGTTGAAAAGTGGAAAGAAGTGTTGAACGAATATTCACTGGATTACATGGAATGAAAATAAAATCGTTGAAATGTGGATAAAGTTGTGGTGAATAATCACGCAAAAAGCTGTGCATCCGGCGGTGGAGTGTAACTTCACTCCAGCTTCTATTGTGTTTACATATATGTGGCACTCGGGCAGGCTGTGGTTCCGGTTTGCACGCTAAAGTTTAAAATTCTAGGAACATTGGATAACGAACACATTTTGAAAATAGGAGTGCACTTGGTGAACCCTTTTTGAATTCAATTTCAGCATACACTGCCACTGTTTGCCCTTAACCATGCCTATCAATGATAGCTCAAAGATAAACACCTGGATTCGGCCTTGGCGTAAACTTTCAATCGACACCTTTTCATCTCACTTTGGGCCTTTCTCACAAGGAGTAAAGGTGGATGCAGTTGATTCCGCTGTTAGTAACCTAGAACTATCTATCACACAGACCCTTGATAAAGTTCTCCCTCTTACAAGGGTCCAAGTAAAAAGTAATGCTTCACCATGGTTTACTGAGGAACTAAAAATTGACAAGCAAAAATGTCGGGCCGCTGAACGTCAGTGGAGGAAATTAAAGACTGATGAGCACCGCAGAAATTATATAAATTTTCACTCAATTTATATGAACAAGATTAAATCCGCAAAAAGGGCTTATCTCACTCAGCGTATCAACAAAGCGGCTCACTCTAGTAAAGAGCTACACAAGATACTGAAGGAATTTACCGCCCCTCAGGTTGAGCGATCTTCTTTTGTACCTACCCAAGACTGGGTCGACTCCATTGCCTTGTTTTTTGATAACAAGATCAAAACTATCTATGCCTCATTTCTTTCTCGGACAGCCGTTCATGTCTGCCATACCACCAATATGAGTCAAACTAGTCCCTCGCCTCAACAGAATAACATTCCTTTATTAACGGAGTTTGATCCCATAACAAGCATCGAAGTCAGGGAGAGCCTAGTAAGGGTTAAGTCTGGCTCCCCCGCCGATCCCTTTCCTCCCCGCTCCTGTGCCAAAATTTTACCTCTATTTGTGGATACCTTAACCGTTGTTTTCAACCAGTCTCTTAATCAAGCCACATTCCCCCGAAGATGGAAACAGGCACAGGTGAAGCCCATTCTTAAAAAACCCTCGGCTGACCCTAGCCTGCCGGCCAACTATCGTCCTATTTCTTTGCTCCCCTACTTTGGGAAGGTCCTGGAGCTCTTAGTTAATAAACGTCTCACGACCTATCTAGAGACCCACAGGCTCCTCGATCCCTCCCAATCAGGCTTCCGTGCGGCTCATAGCACGGAGACCACACTTATTGAGGTAGTGGACAATATCAGACTGGCCCTGGATCGCCGAGAGTCGGCAATCCTGGTCCTTTTGGACCTGTCGGCAGCATTCGACACAATCTCCCACAGTATTCTCAAACATCGTTTGTGGGAGATTGGTGTCAGAGGGAGGGCCCTGGACTGGTTTGCAAGCTATCTGGCGGATCGCTTTACTAAGGTTTCTGTGGACGGGATTACCTCCCGTTCCTACCCAGTAACGGTCGGGGTCCCGCAGGGCTCGATCCTCAGCCCAATGCTGTTTAATGTTTACCTAGCCCCGTTGGCCGACATCATCAGGTCTTATGGTTTTGACACCCTATCATATGCCGATGATACTCAGCTGTTAGTGACTTGTGATCCTGACCAGTCTGATGTCCAAACACGTTTCAAGAGCTGTTTAATTAAGATCAATGACTGGATGCATTTAAACAGGCTTCAGCTTAACGGTGGGAAGACCGAGGTAATCCTATTCGGGAAGGCTGAAAAGTTCTGGACCTGTGACTGGTGGCCTCCAGAGCTGGGTACCTGCCCTACGCCCAAGCTCGCAGTGCGTAACCTGGGTATTACAATTGATAATTCTTTATCTCTGAAAACCCACGTAAATCAAGTGCTGGGGACCTGTTTTGGCATCATGCGTCTGCTACGCAAGATTTTTAAATGGCTACCCATAGAGGCCAGGAAACCTCTGGTCCAGGGTCTAATCATCAGTCGTTTAGATTATGGCAATGCCTTATTTACAGCACTCAACCAGGATCAACTCTGCAAACTACAGATTCTCCAGAACACGGCCGCGAGGCTTGTTCTGGACCTCCCTCCACGCACTCCCTCTGCTCCCATTTTGAATACCCTACATTGGTTGTCAATTCGCCAAAGAGGGCGCTTTAAAATCCTATGCCTTACGCATAAGCTGATGCAAGGCACCGGCCCTCTATACTTGGCAAAAAAACTTCAAAGGTACGTCCCAGGACGCTCGCTGCGGTCCAGCGCTAGACCTCTACTTGTCCAACCCCGTGTCCGGACTGCCCGCAATGGAGGTCGCTCTTTTTCATACCAGGCTCCCACGCTATGGAATAGACTTCCTTTGGATTTACTTTCCATAACCGACCATCTACTTTTTCGCAGAAAGCTGAAAACCTGGCTCTTTTCCCAACAAGCTTAGGCACATCAATATAACGTCACTGTCCAGTCTCTTTGTCTTGGTTGCGAGCGCCCTGCGACCTTTGGTGATTTGTGCGCTATATAAAAATCTTTGACATTGACATTGACATTGTTTTGGAAAACAACCTTACCGCCGATGTTTGGGAAAACAATCTCCCCTCCATCTTGAACAAAGACAAGACCTGTCTGTTCCCCACAGGCCTTCATTACTTTGGATCATTTACACACCCCATGCATGCACAATGCAGGCTAAACACACAAACACTTGCAAAACACACTTAGGATGCTAGCACTAAGAGTTGGGTAAGCGAATAGAAGTACAACTTTACATGAGTGAGCCAGAATGCCTCCACTTGAGTAACAGAGCTAATAAGGCCTGGCCACAACTATGTATTCCCCAAAACAGTATGCTGCCACCACAGCACTAGGTACAAAACTCACGCCAGGGACAGTGATCAATAGTCTGTTAATGAGGGTGCACGTAGTCCAGGACTTTACTAATGTCAAGGCATAGGCCTAAACATCTGCATACATGCTAAGTTAGCATGCCTCTAGGGCCAAAAATCAAAGGGTAGGATACCAGATACACATAGTATGGCACTTAGTGCAGAGCAACACGACCATACACATTGCATGTCATTTTCCTGTTACAAGAGACCGATCTTCCAGATCAGACTAGCCAGATACTTACCTCAAATATTGAAAAAGTCCAATTATTGGATCAGCAAATCCAGCAGGAAAGTTCATCTGCATCGTCATGATTCATTTTGACTTTGTCTACTCCTTGAAACTTTGACTTTGCAAGGAGATTGACCATCTTAGCAATTTGAAGTTCTCACCTTTTATTGCCATTAACCACTTGAGTGTTTTGTGATATATGTACAAACTTAGAGCCTGATTTAGATCTTGGCGGACAGGTTATTCCGTCACCACGGTGACTGACTCCTGTCTGACGAAATGTAAATCCCATAGGATAAAATGTGATTTATATATCGTCGGATGGGATACCAGTCACCATTGTGATGGAATAACCTGTCCGCCAAGTCTAAATCAGGCCCGTAGTCCCAAAGAGATATGTCTGGAATCTTCTCAATGCACACACTATAGCAAAGCATTGCTTCTTATTGACTGTCCATTTCTGTTCTTTGTGAAGTAACTTACTACGGGAAATGGCCAGAACAATGCGGACAGAGCACGCGTGCCATTCCAATGCAAGTGCAAGCACAACCATGCTTGCCTGAACCGCAAATGTGTGCTTAAGTCATATAGCGCAGTCTAGAGTCCTGATGGGCGGAAAGATGAAGAGAAAGCATCGGAAGAGGAAGCTCCGGACAGGTAAGGGATGGGTCTTGGGGGGTAGGGTTTAAGGTTTGGGGACGGATTTAGGGTTCAGGGCAGGGGGATTGGGCAGTCTTATTAAAAGGGGGTAGTCTTTTAGGGCTCGGGGGAGGGGTTTGTGGTTGTTTTAAGGGCTGGGGAAGGGTTTGGGAGGTTTTTAGGGGTGAGGGTAAGATTTAGGGCTCAGTGCAGGGGTAATTTTCTTAAAGGGGGCATGGTTTTAGGCCTTAGGGCATGGCAAGGGATGGGGTAGTTTTGAAGGCAGCACGGGAGTAGGTTTTACGGCTCAGGGTGGGCGGGGAACGCTGTTGTTTTTTTTTTAAAGGGGTCTGGAGTTTAGGCTTGTTATTTATTCTTATTAGGCGCACAGCTACCCAAGGGTTTCCCGGCGCCGCCCGAGAGGTAAAGAAAGACAAGAGAACTATATGAGTTAAACAACCAGGTTTTTAGGCCCCTGCGAAAGTTCGCGTAACTAATTTCGGTCCGAAGTACCTTCGGAAGGGAATTCCACAGCCGTGGGCCAAGATAAGAAAATGATCGACCACCCATCCGGGCCAGTCTAATCCTTGGCACAATAAAATTAACCTGTGAGGCTGAACGTAACGAGCATGAAGGAAGATAACTCTGAACCAAAGCTTTCAAATATTGTGGTGCTTTGCCACAATTGATTCTAAACATATGGCTCAGGGCTTTGAACTTTAGGCGGTTCTCAACCCTGCGCCAATGCAGCTCCCGAAGAGCTCCTGAGATGGAAGCACTTTTGGGAAGCTTGCAGAGGTGCCTAGCTGCCGCATTTTTAACCAGTTGCAGTTTACGAACTACATCCTTATTGGCTCCAAGATAAAGAATATTGCCATAATCTAGCCTAGATATAATAAGATCCTGGACCACAGTGCGTTGTGTGGATAATGGCATCATCCAAAGGATTTTCCCAAGCCATTTAAGGATGGTAAAGCAAGTGGATGACAATTTCACCGCTTGCTGCCTCATTGAAAGTTGTTCATCAATTATGATGCCCAGATTCCGAACCTGCCGGCTGGGCAGAGGTAGAGCACCCATCTCAGATGGCCAATGTAGGGGGCTCCATAGGTTCTTTTCCCTGCCAAGTACTAGCACCTCAGTCTTCTCCCCATTAAATTTAAGCAGGTTGGCTTCAGGGCGGGTGGAGCGGAAGGGGTAGTTTTGAGGATAGTACTAGGTAGGTTTTAGTCCTCAGGGCGAGGTAGAGGTATAGAATTTTAGGGCTTAGGGGGAGTCAGGGTAGTGGCAATCTCAACCACACTTAGCCCTTACCAATCATGCCTTTACAACAAAATTGCATGGTAAAGGCATGTGTGGTAAAGGAATGTGTGGTTAAGATGCATTTGTGGTTTGTGCTGCATTGTAGAAGCACGTGTGGTTTAGCCATGCGTTTCTCTGTCATACAACCTCCTACTACTAATAAAGAACTCTGGATGCTCTTTACCTTTGTTAGTGAGGTGAGCCAGCACTGCTTCAACACGTGTTATCTGAGGCATACATACAAACTAGGGTTGACTGTAGTCAGCGGCTTTCAATACAGGTGCATTACATAGTGCTCTCCTCAAATGCTTTCTGATACTCCTCAGTCCATATCACCTTCTTGGGTGTCAAAGCTGTCAGTGGGGCAGATACAGTCTCATAGTTGTCCACAAAGTTCATGTAAGAACCAGGAACCCCTAAAAAGGTCTCACTTGTGTGTAGGGGGTGGGTACATCCCATTCCAACCCAGACTGAATCTTGGCATCCAGGGGCAAATCCTTCAGTTTCCTACCTGACACCCAAGGTAGATGTCATTGGACTGCCTGAACTGGCATTTGGTTACCTTGATGGTCAGTTTCACCTCATTTACCCTGACCAACACCTATTTTAGGTGCTTAGTTCAGATAGTCCTCCCATGAGTTACTGAACAGCACAGTGCCTTCCAGGTAGGCCACACACAACTCTTCTAGCCGTTATAGAATATGGTTCACTGACTGCTGTTTAGTGGTAGAAGCATACTTCAAACTAAAGGGTGTTACTTTTAACTGAATTACTCTCTCTCACAGGGAAAATGCTATTTTCTGATTGACAGTAGGTGCTAAAGCAATTTGACAGTTACCACTGATAAAATCAAAGGTGCTCCCAGCTGGTCCACAAGGTCATCTGCTCTGGGAATTGGCTGCACATCTATCCTAGTAACTTTGTTGATGACCCCGTAGCGCACAGAAAAGTGCAAGTCTGTGTAAACTCGCTTAGGCTTCAACACCACTGGGCTGACCTGAGGACCATGGAATTGTTCATTTACTCCCAAGTCCAGCATCTTCGCCACTTCTGCCTTAATGCGCTCCTGGACTCGGTCAGACACCCAATAAGTGCATTTCACTTGCAGATTGTCTTCCATATTGATGTCATGAACACAGACAAATGTTAACCTTGGAGTCAACAAAAAAGAGGGAAAACCATCCCAGCACCTCTTTGCACTTTGTCTGCTACTCCGACGTCAACTCAGGAGTAAGCTGTACAACCTTCCACAGATCCTTTGTTCGTAAGTCAGGAAGAGGCTCATTGGTTTCCTCAATTTCCTATCCCATAAGCACAACATTCCAATGTGTAATCTCAACATAAATAAGACATAACCTGTGCCCAACAAGTAATTCATATCAGAAACATTATGTACTACCTTGCAAGGCTCATTCAATTTAACCTCCAAAGATCTGGGACAAATTGGCTTCAGCACCAACACTTCCTGACCCTCCCGGTACTCAGTCAGCATTGATATTTGGTTATACCGCTCCATTGTTTCTTGGTGTGCCTTAAGGTTTTTTTCGCCTGACTTATGTATTGGGCTATCAACTTCCCGATGCCAATCACATAGTCGACTACATCTTTCTCAGGTGGCTCCGAAGTTTCTTTTCACCCTTATCTGATCAAAGTGAACAGGCCACGTGTTGGGTACCCAAACAGAAATTCAGCGACTAAACGTCACTCTCCTCTGTGGCATTTCACTCTAAGCAAATTTAAGACATGGCAGGAGAAGATCCCACTTCCATCAGAGGTTCTCTGAAAGATTTGACATAATGCCTTTAAGTGTCTTATTGACCCACTCCACCAGCTCAGTTGTGTGGGTGGTATGCCGTGAAGAAGTGGTAGCTCACACCAGCTTGCTCCAACATCTCTCTTATGTATGAAGTTGATTTTCTGGTCAGAAATGTTATGTTAGTTTTAATTAATTGAGTGCACGATCACCAACAGTTTCTTGGCACTGTAGATAGGGTTGCTGACAACTGAGCAGAGGAACAAACAATAAATTACAGGAATAGGTTTGTTTAAAAAGCCATGTTTTCAATTCTTTGCAAAAGGAAACATCGTCCGCAACCAAGGAGAGATAGGAAACAGGTTCTAGATGGATGAAGCCTTATAAGAGAACCTGCGCTCATCCATTTTCACTTTCTTGAATCTAGGGGCGGCCATCAGAAACACAGATGAAGTGTGAAGTTTACATACTGGACAGTACTTTGCTTTTTTTCTTAAATATGAGGTCCCTCTTCTATCACAGCATTAAAAGCGAGGCAACAAATCTTGAATTTGATCTGGAACTGCTAGATTCTGAAGCATGTGCTGTCTGTTGATCAACTTCTTTGGAAGGGCAAAGCAGAGAGAATTAGCATAATATAGTTTAGATATTACTAGGTCTAGAACTGTCATGTTTAATGCTTCTCCTGAGAGAAGCATATTTGTCTTTTTCAGCTTTCTCATTATCAGTATGCAAGAAGAGACCACCATACCAATTTTTGGTTTTAAGGTCAGGTTACCATCGATGTTGTCTCCCAAGCTTTTAGCATGATGCTACGGAGTGGGAGCCTGTCCCAACTCTGGAGTCCAATATAATTGGCTCCATAAACTGTCTTTATTTTGTAAAATTATGATTGCAGTCTTATCATTGAGGTTAAGTTGATTATTAGCCATCCACTCCCAAATCTACTCCATAATAGTTTGAAAGGGTTCCTGGGAAGCAGTAGAATCTTTCACCCAAAATATAATCTGGAAATTGTTGGTACAAGGTATACATTGCAATTTCGATTCCCAAGGTCCTTAAGGAGAGGCGTTACAAAAATATTAAAGCGGTGGGGGGATGAAGAAGATTCTCTAGGCACCTCACATTTAACCTGGACCACTTTGGCTTTAAATGAGCCAAGATGACCAGCTTAGGTTTGGTACTCAAGAAAGGTTTTTTATCAATTTTAAGGCCAAACCATTGATCCACATGATCGACCAAGAGTTTATGGTTGAGCTTGTAAAAAGCAGCAGAAAAGTCCTACAGGACCAAGGCTGCTATTTGGTCCAATGTTACCTGTCCCACGTATATCATCCACAACAGAGAGCATAACTGACTCAGTATTGTGAGCTCCTCTGAAGCTTACCTGAAGGGGCCAAAGAAATTGGTTGACTGTATGTGGTGACATAATTAATGAGTCCCATGTGCTTTCAACACCTTAGAGCAATGGGGTGATACGTTTTTAAGGATCTGAGATCCTCGCCTAGCTTTTAATGTAGTGGGATTACAATTGCCTCTTTAAAAGAGCTGGTAGCATTTCCTTAGAGAGTAAATCATTTATGAGGAATAATAATGTAACAGCAATTTCTGGCTGAAAAACAAGTACGACTCTGGTCATAAGGAAGCAATATTTAACCTTGGACATCAGAAAAGCTAAGCAGTCTTTGCCAATGTCATGACCCCTGTCCAGACTGTCATGACCTCCCAGCCTGTCATTGTCCTTCTTATGTGCATGCTTCTTATGTGCATGCAGTTGGTGGTAGCTCGTGCAATAGCAATCAAAGCAGTACTAAAAGGCATTACACTCTGCACAGATAGCCAAATGTAATCAATATTGACTCTTATTAATAGAGTCAACCACATATGGTACAAGAATACATGATTACGTGTGTCCATATTAGCCTCTTTGGGCCATATGTATCAAAATTGGATTTTGCAAGTCTATAATAGCGATTTTTACCGACTCGCTATTATAGACTCGTAAAATGCAATGTATGTAGGTTTCAGCAATTCTTTTGCGATTCCTACACATTCCTTATTTGCGACTCAGAAATAAGGAATGGCTTCCCATTCGTTTCTATGGGCCAAGAGGCCCAAGGGTTCCAATAGAACATCCTGATGCACCCCTGAAGTGTACATGTGTGCACATGTGGTGCATATACATGCCCTAAGGGCATGTATGTGTGCCACATGGCACTTTGAAAAATGCAAAAAAGTGCATGTATCTAGGAAATCGCAATTTACCACCAACTTGAAGTTGGTGGTAATTTGCGATTCCTTAAAGCAATATCGCAATTTGCGATGGCTACAAAAATAGCATTTAGGGAATCGCAAATAGTGATTCCCTAAATGCATTCGCAATTTAGGTAGTCGCAAATAATTGCGATTACCCATATTGCGAAGTCAAGATGTTTGATATGTCTGAAAACGCATTTTTGCGTTCGCAAACGGGCCGATTCTGAGAATCGACCCGTTTGCGACCACAAAAAGCATTGATAGATATGGCCCTTTATTTTTTTTGTTTTAATTTGCAGCTGGTTTGCGATCCGTGGTCCTTTTGGTACATCGCGGCTGCTATACATCGCGCAGCCACAATAAAACTGACCGCACCCATCTGCTCCCTGCGGAAATTCCTTTGCAATGAGCGAATGAAGTCCTTTGTTCTTGTCGGCTGGATTCTTGTTTGGAGACTGTCGCAGAGACTTTATTCTTGTCAGGTAGGAGACAGTGGTTCCTACTAGTGGTGCAATCGTCTTTGTCCAGAGCACTTTTGTAGTTCTGGATGAGTACCATACATGGTGGTACACCTGAAAATAGAATGTGTGTACTGTATGATAGCAATGTACAGAAAGTGAGGCCTATAAGGCCAGCAATGTGATGTAACAGGTCTCTTGTTAGTTATTAGGGATGGAAGTTGTAAATTGAATGGCATGCAAAACGAAAATGTAATGTTACCACAATATATTCAATCCCTGTCTGTACAAACTATTATACACATACCAATAAAAAAGAGTTTAAAAATAAAGAAAACCACATAAATATACGCATAAAACATTTGTGAATAGTATACGACTGATGGTACAAATGGTTAATCAATAAAAAGTGCATTACATAATGTTTAAACAGGATGGTTGCTTTAGCAAAGGGTGCATACTGAATAATGTTTACCAATGACGAGTGCATCATGATTAAACAGTAAAATGTGCATTACCCACGAGAAGCACATAAAGACTAATCAGTGTGCTTCACAGTTTCAAGAGAACTGTGAACAATCTTGTGGGATAAGAGCACACTACTGCATATTGATCAGAACTTTCCAGCATGTTGTCGCACTTGTAAAAACATTGACCTGGAGAGTAAGCTATCCTTGTTAATCATATGGTCAAGAAGAGTTACAAAGACTCAGTCTAAGAACAACATTGAATATTATTTTTTAAAGCAGTCGGTTCATTACGTCTTTTGAAGCCCTTTTATTTTCTTTTACAGGTAAAGACTGTTCACACCATACGTCATTTATGCTTATTGTGAAATTGGCTAAGTAACCAGCCCTTACCTGTTGATTCTTATCTGTTCCAGATCTCCCTCCCCGCAGTACCCCCCTAATTCCCTTCCCCTCGTCTGGGCACTTTGATCCTCTGGTGTATATTACTCAGAGTCAGAGCTGCCGGAAGGTGGGCTTCTTGAGGGTACTACTTCTGAGGAAGCAGACATACTACATACATACATATCCAATCAGAGAGACCCTAAATATAGAGGTAGAATTCCTGACCAAGGTGGAATGTGGCATCACAGGAACATTCATAATGCTATACTTGATTTTGTTCATTTTATCTATGAAGTGCCATTCAGCTGATCACAAAACTCCTGAGTGGGTGCGAACAGCTGTGCTATTATTTCAGAAGCTGAGAGTCATTTTACTATTTTAAATATGTATTTCTGTTGGTAGATGCCATGCTTTTTTTGGTAAAGAAGACTTTAGTTTGGATAAACAGAGTTTTATAATCAGTCATTCCTTTCTTAAACCTAATCCTAGATTCCACATTGTACTCTTTCCAACAAACGACGTAACAGTTGGCGTAACTTAAGTTTTGCCTCCTTTGGTTTCAATGAGAATCACGAAACAAATCTAGTTTGTAGCTTAGTTTTCAGCTTTACTAGTGGGGCATGTAACTTGCTGGCAGCATTCAGTCAGTGACTGATATTATCAACTGCTATGTCGCCAACATGATTTATGAAGGGAATAGAGTTGATTTAAGTGTTACTCATACTCTCAGAATGTAATAAGTGCCACTTCAGGTGGTTTAAAAATATTGTATTCCTAGAGTGGCATTGCAAAGAAATAGAAAGCTTGAATTGAATCATATAATGGTCAGACCAAATGCAATGAGTAACTTCAAGATTTTGCAGGTATCATCTGATATCTGCCTGTGAGAAGGGATGCTGCTTTGAAGATGATTAAGTTCATGACCACTGCCCAAATGACCATCCTGCTATAGGAACAAAAAAGCCTCCCACACCCAAGCCATTGTCTCCTGGTCTAAGAGCAGTTTCCACATTTTATTGATGGTTAACCACTCAGAGGGCTGCAGCTTGAGGATAATGCGTAGTATTTAGAAAGGGGAAAAGGCAACTTTCTGAAGATACGTTTTCCTTGATATGTATTACAAATCTGACTTTACCGGTGAATTGGGCTTTTGATAAATATTAAAGAGTGTCCAAGAATTACATTTATAGGTATGTCCTAGCCGGAGATAGCATTATTACATTTAATATGTAGCTTTTGGGGCCATTTCACTGTAAGTACATGTGTAACATTAAATTCCTATGATGTGTCCTACTTTTACATACCATGCACTTAGCCTTATAGGAGGTGAGGTCTACTTAGGGGTGACTTAATAATATTTAAAACAAAGGTTTAGTTCTGTCAAAATGGTTTATTTTTTACTGGCCAAATTAAAGCATTAAAGCTGTTTTAGTAAGGCTATGATGATAGGCCTGAAACCATGTTTTACATTGTCACTGAAGTGGATGGCACAAGAGGTGCTACAGTTCATTAGTGACATTAATCTTACAGGCACTGGGTACATTTTGTACCATAATGCTAGTAAAAATAGTTAAGTTAAATATGTCAAACAGAGGTCTGACAATGTCATCATGTTGGAAAGTGGTGCACATACATGCACTTTACTACTGCTAAGCAGGGTATAGAACACCAAATTCGTCAGCTCGATAAACAGTTGATATCCACCCTCTTTCTTCTCCATCACCCCTGCATTCACCATGTTCGAAGTGCCATTAAGTTTTACCTGAACTCCCGCAATCTAATACTCCATGTCTTCCCCACTTGCTAGCAAACTAGTACCATTGGCACTGTGGAAAATCTCCTTGATTTGCAATACTTCTTCTCAACCATAATCCTGAACATTCCTGCATTTCACAGGACAAGAACCTTCTCCCCTTCGATAATAGCTTTCAAAGCAAACCTCTTGACATTAAATTTCCTACCTCCTTAAATGTTCCTCCTCTCTTGGGACAGCACCACAAAAATGGGCCATCATCTATTTCCCATTCCATTTTATTCCCTCTGCAGATAGCAATTTCACTAAATACTACTCCAGTTGTTCTTTGGTCCCCCAAGAATGCTTTCATTGCAATTGCAAATCAATGAATCATTGTCCTCTGAATTGCTAAAATTTAAAAAAAAAAGGAAAGAAGTATAAGCTACCATAGCTGACAACATTTAACCATTTAGTAAGAGAACCAAACTGGCAACAAGATTTTGTTTTTAATCAGGGACTTAGAGATGAGCTAAAATTTGTTTGCCCACATATGTTAGATCCACTGGAAACGTGAAGGGGAGCAAGGCAAGGTTTACCAAAATGCAATTATAGTACAAAATAATAAAAACAAAATAAAAGGGTAACATTACACCTTGAGGAGCAGAGGCAATAGAGTCAATACAGATTAGAGGTATTTGAGTGATGAATGAAAGGGGAGCAAGGCAAGGTATATCCAAAGGCAATTATAGTACAAAATAATAAAAAGAAAATAGAAGAGTAACATTACACCTTGAAGATCAGATGTAGTAGGGTCAATGTAGATCCGAGTTATTTAAGGCCCGTTGGAAAGAGGGAGAGCTAGCCATTGTTTATATTGTGAAAAACCATGGCATTCTCTGAAGCAGTGTCTAGTAAAAAGAAAATCCTAAAGTGGTGGTCACCAATGTAAACCTAGCATTAGAGGTTCAAGCAAGCCTTCAAGCTCAGTCCTAGTAGAGACCACTCAAGTATAAAGGATATTTGGGGGCCCATGCATCAACATTGTAAATTGCAAACACCTAATTGCAATTTCCTGAGAATCGCAATTTGGTATACACAATTTACAATGCATGAAACTCAAGGAGTTTCAGATTGCGATTCCTAGGGGGTCGCAAATCGCTCTACCTCATTATCAAACTTTGCGACCCCTAGGAATCGCAAAAATGACAGGGATGGTGGCCTGCTGAGGTCAGCAGACCACCATTTCGGTGATTGTTTTCAAATAAAGCAATCTTTTTTTTGTAGAGCGCCCGTATTCCTTGAAGGAAAACGA
Source organism: Triturus cristatus (assembly GCF_964204655.1). Classification (NCBI taxonomy): domain Eukaryota; kingdom Metazoa; phylum Chordata; class Amphibia; order Caudata; family Salamandridae; genus Triturus; species Triturus cristatus. Next base: position 1,366,984,421 of record NC_140591.1, read on the forward strand.
GACACTTTACAAAAAGTCAAATGAAACGTTTTCTTTTCATTTTTTAAGAGCAGTCAGTGGTCCATGGCTCTTAAAAATGCTTTTACAACCATTCACAAAGGGGAACGGGTCCCTCTGGGACCCCTTCCCATTTGCGAAAGGGTTACCACCTACTTGAAGTAGGTGATAATATGCAAATGTTTTGCAACCCCATTCACAGTCACAAAACATTCATGCATATTGTTAGGATTCGGTATTTGGAAGGGATGCCCTTAACACGCTCCTTCCAAATACCAAATCGTGAAACCCAATTTGCGATTCGGTAACAGGTTGCCGAATCACAATTTGGGTTTGATGCATTTGAAAAGCCTTTTTTGTTTTCGCAAACGGGACGATTCTGTGAATGGGACCGTTTGTGAATGCAAAAATGCTTCATGCGTGTGGCCCTTGGTCTCTCATTCTCCAGCAAATGGATATAGACATTCTGACTCTGACTTCATAATGTGTGTAACATTAAAAGCAAATCCTCAAACCAGCAAGGATGTTGCTTTTACTCAATTCTGCAGCCATCTGTAACTGTTTTAGATATCTACGTGGCTAAATCTATTTTAGTATCTATGCAAAGAAAGAAAAGCCCTGTAACTGTATGTGCTGTAGGGAGGAGAGAACTTCTTCAGACGCTATAAAATGGCAGACATATCCAATATCAAAGATTTGTCCCAATAGATATGAAGAAAATGTGTTTTTGTGATCTTACTGACAGCCCTCAGTTTGGGGGCAATTTTGGTGTGTTTATTTTATTGCTATTTTAACAGAACCACAAGATTGGCCAGTGGAAGCAATCATAAATGTTCTTTATTGTTTACTAAACTGTTTTTGTGAACATTCATATTTAGTGCATCCAGTAGTTTGTGCTTGAAGAACTGACAAGTCTGAAGATAGAATAGCTCAATTATATCAACACCATGCCAATGTATTTGATAAAGTTAATGCAAGTAAGTTCCTCATAAGGAATTCGATTTTTGTACAGATTTTGCACCTACATGACATTAACTTGTTGCTACATTTATGATCTGACCAAAAAGAAACAGAACAACTCAGAGCCTATTTAGACAATCTTTCAGAAAATTACCTTTTTAAAACAAACACTACTGGCCCGACTTAGAGTTTGAGGATGGATACTCTGTCACAAATGTGATGGATATCCCATCTACCATATTACAAGTGCCATTGGATATAATGCACCTGTAATAAGGTGGCCGGGACATCCGGCATGTTTGTGACAGAGTAACCCATTTGTCTTACACTAAATCAGACCCTATGTCCTTGGTCTTTTCTCCCCTCTTTTTGTACCATGGACGAAAGTGGAATGAGAATTTGTATTGATTACATGAAACACAGCCAATTCAAAGTAAAAATAATTGCTTGCCTTTGATTCCTGTCTCATAAGATCAGAAAAAAACACTAACATTTATACAAATCTGGAAATATGTAGGGCTTACTATCTTCTGGAATATGAGAGGGTGTTGAGCGGATGGCAGCCTTTCACACAAAGTACAATTTCTATCAGCACTGTATCATGCATTTCTTACCTCTAATGTTCTGCCTGCTTCCCAATTTTTTTATAACTGATGTTTTTCAAGATTTTTTTAAAATTTGTATGGTGATTTCCATTAACACTTTTGTGTTTGTAAGTCCATTAAAGAAAATATCGACCATGTTCAAGCTGTGTTGCAAATATCTACACCACACTTGAAAAATATATTTTTGATTCCACAACAATAACATTTCTAGGATGTAATCTCAGTCCTTCTGCCATATGTTTGGATGCTAAAAATGTAGATCCATTTGTTCATGGCCCTCTCCCACTATTGTAAAGGAAGAGCAAAGCTTTCTTGGACCCACAAGTGGTTCTTTGCTAAGCCTTTTGAGATTGTATCAACAATCACACTATTACTTTGTAAGGGAGTTCATTTTTAGTGGATAGCAAAATCCCAATTAGCTGTTCAAAACTTAAAGAAAGCAGTTTACTTCTGCTCCAATTTTGCATAATTTTGGCCCAGACCATCTGTACATTGCAGAGGCTGACATTTCACAGTTCATAGTGGGAGGAGTTCAATCTCAGAAAGATCCCCAGTCTGGACAAAAAACGTCCAGTGGCCTGGTTCTCCAAGTAAATTATACCCACTGAAGTAAACTATACTGCAGTAAAAAGAGAACTGTTGGGTATTAAAACTGCCTTTCAAGCACAGAGACATTATCTCTTGGGTGCAAAACATACAATCCAATTTCATTGATCACTAGAATTTACAATACTGACAATATGTGGAGGCCTTATTAGCAAGACAGTTAATATGGACATTGTTTTAAAATGAATATGATATTATGTTTATGACTCATTCTAAAAAGTGGATACTTTCTCCTGGCAAAGCCAATTGGAGCTATCAGAGAAACCACAATGACCCTTGACAATTTTACCAGTAAATTCACTGATAGGATTAATTCACACGGATAAATTTCTGTCTACAGTACGGTTATAAACAGCTTCTTTAGACACTGTTACCTTGTCACAAGATTCAACATGCACCGTACAAAATGGTGGTTTTTTACATGTAGCGGGCCATGTTTGTCCCTACTGAAAAGTTATAAGACAGACTTACTGAATGGTGTCATGCATCTCCTTTAGTTTGTCACCGTGGGGAAGATTTTTTTTTAAAAATGATAAAACATCAGTTTAGTGGAATTCATCCATGATACATACGTTCATTCAGACTTGTGATATTGCTAAATATAAAAGTCTAGTCACTAAACCTACAAGTCTCTTGAGGCTCCTTCCTGTTCCTCCTAAATCTTGGCATACTGTATTCAAGCACTTTGTTGTGGGGTTACCACAATGCTGAGCATTCACCACCATTTGAGTGATTGTAGCTAAGGGCCGGATTACAAGTTTGTGGGTCTTCCCGTAGGACCACTGACGCGGCGGTCCTGTGAAGACAGACAAGCCTCTGGTCTGTCACCCGCCGTATTACGAGTGTGTGTGTGTGTGTGTCGGACCGCCACCATGAGTAAGGGGGGCTCAGGACTGCCGTACTCATAATGGGGCCCTAAAACAATAATTTTAATCCTTTAAAGGAAATTCTTACATCTGAATAAATGGCACATAATTTTATTTAACACCTATTCTGTGTTCATAGTTTACAGTCAATATTGATACATGATAGAGTTCCACATTTTCTGTTGCATTTTTTGTAACGAACCATGTACTTACCTGGACGTTGACCTTTGTCTCTCTTAAGACTATCAGTGACAAATAGTTAGACAGGAGAATGCATAAATCAATAAATGGAATAGAATGTAGTTTAATGTGTATTTTTTCGGAGAACTCAGCACAATGGAGCAGAATTTGCTTTTTATTAATACTGTCCATTCTGCCATAGGATTCGCTCCTTTATCTTGTTAACTGGGCAATGTCCTCATTTGTTGCTGAAAAAATTATAGTCCTGTTTGAGTACTTTCCGTCCAAAAACATCACTTTCAATTAAAAAAGATGGAACAATCGGCTCAAAATCTCTTAAAGACAGCATAGGAAAAATATGAAAAGGGGTGGATTTTCAATGCAAAGCTGAACCACCTCTTCAACCAGGAGATAATGATTGGCTACCCGCAAGATAATTTAAGTTAAAGGATCATGACGTTCACAGACATTATAAACCCAGTGGTAGCACGCTTCAATTTCTGTCATCACATCCTGCGCATCCACCTAATATTCCGCATATCATTATTTAAGCCTTATAACATTGACGCTAGATTAGGGGCCCAATATAGAGTTTGGATAATAGGAAAATCACTCACAATTTGGTAGATTTCCCATCCACCATATTACAAGAGCCATAGTCTGTAATGCACATGAAATACAGTGGACAATATCTCCATCATACTTGTGTCACAGTATCCTGTCTGCTGAACTCTGAATAAGGCCCTGAGTGGCCATATGGTGAGGGGGGGGGGTAACAAAAAATTGAAAAGAAAAAAGAAACTTACCTGCTCTTTGCGCTGGTCGGCAGCCGCCACCTTTCCTCCAAACAGGAACTAGAAAGCAAGCACCCAGATTCTCAACCAATGAAAACACTGTGATTGGTCTGAACGCCGTGGTTCGGCACTCAGATGGGGAATGGGAGCCTGGGCATGTTCTCCGCCCAGGCTGTTATGCAGCCTGGGTGGAGAACATGCAAGGTGCGCATGTAGGTCTCGGGCTGGCCAGACCTACACGCACAGTTAAGGAGCAGCCACCATTCCTCCCTATCACACGGGGTGCCCAGCCCCGCCCCCTGCTTCAACTGCAAGCTCAATACAAAAAATAAAATGATAATGACGGAGTTTTGTTATCATTTGTTTTTGTATTCAGCTCGTAGTTGAAGCAGTGGGGCGATGCCCCCCCCCCCACCCCCCTTAGCAGAGGAGCCTCCTCTTAGAGAGTTAGGAGTCGCACATATTACCTAACAGATTAAAAGGGTTTGGCCCTGAGCACCATTCTTTTTAAACCAGCGGGTAAAGTTCAGATCATGCCATGAGGGTGCTTGTTCCATGCATGAAATACTTCTTAGGCGTGTCCATGAGGGGTGTGCTGTCACGACCTTGACTGGCACTCTCTCAATCCCCCAAAAAACAAAATGACTTAAAACATCTAAAATACTATTTCTTGGTTAAAAACCTCCTTGTCTCCTAGATAGTTCTAATTAGAAAATGTTCTTATCTTTAATTACAAAAAGTGTTTTCCCTCCACTTCCCAAATCCCTGATCCAAGTAAAGCACGTCTGTTACCACAAGAGAGTTTTGCCGAGCGTGAGCGTGACTTTTTTTAATCACCCTCTGTGCTCTCCTGGGTGCTTGCCTTTCTACTTGTTTGGGCATCCAGATGGTCAAGTCAGCAACCCTTTCTCCTGATTTATATTTCAAGAATAGGCCCTGAATTTTGCTCATCGCTACAGAACCATCTGCACTCATGTGATTTGTATTTTCGGCCTCCTCTGAGACATAGTGATTTGTGTCTGCGTTTCTTCTCCTTTGGAGGTGCACTTCTGTTTTTTCTCCGGATCACCGTCAGTGAAAGCAAAAGCAAGTGAGTTTTACTTCTGTAAATACAGACCAGTCACCCGTGCACGCGTTTCAAAGGACCTCGGATTAAAAGTCTAAATATTGACTGTTTTCTATAAAGTAACAGCAACTGTAGCAGCCAACGTAAATTTAATTTGCAGATTTGAATAGTGACGAAAAAGCAAACAAACTACGCGCAATGTTATTTTGTCTGATACAATCTAAAGAAAAATGTATTGAAAAACAAAGCAGTGGATTAAAAGAAGTGAATATTTAAAGCCGACACAATTTAAAATTTGCTTGGGCTTCCTCAAGAATCAAAAATAAACATTTTGCTGAGAACTGAAAATAATTTGTTGGATTTCACCAAACAAATTCAAGGATGAATGATTCTGCAGAGATTGCAGACAAAGAAGAGAGATGCTTTTCTTCCAGTTATTAAATTTTAAATTACCAGAGTCAACAAAGAACAGTGAGGAGTCTTCAAGACAGGAAGAGGAAGTTGTCAGTGTGTGCCATAGCCTCACTCTCAATGGCCCTTCTATTCGAAAGAAAATGGATTTTGTGCTGAAGTTGATTGAACGTGCTTTTGAGCAGAATAATCCACTCGAAATTAAATTAGCTCAATAATTGATGCTTAGTGACAACAAGCATTGGCAAAGCCAATAGGTTCAACCTATACAAGAGCTGTTTTCTTTGGCAATGTGTTTTAGCCGTGTTGTACAGCAGTGTGACTGCTCTTCAGCATAGCTAAAAGTTAATGCCATGGATTGGTGTGGGGTAGAGTGGACTGGGGTAGATTGGATCTGGGTGGATTGGGTTAGAGTGGAGTGGGGTAGATTAAGGTAGACTGTAGTGGGATAGATTGATGTAGACTGTTGAAGGGTAGAGTGGGGTAGATTGAAGTTGCATCGGGTAGATTGGAGTGAGGTAGATTGGAGTGGGTAGATTGGAGTGGGCTAGACTGGTGTGGGGTAGATTGGAGTGGGATAGTGGCTAGATTGGAATGGTAGATTGGAGTGGGGTAGATTGGACTGGGGTAGATTACATTGGGGTAGATTGGGGTGGATTGGGGAAGATTGGAGAGGAGTGGGATAGACTGGGGTAGTATGGAGTGGAGTGGGGTAGATTGCAGTGGTGTGGGTAGATTGGAATGGAGTGGAGTAGATTGGAGAAGATTGAAGTGGGATAGATAGGAGTTAGGTAGAATGAAGTGGGGTACATTGGAGGGGGTGTGGTGTAGGGTGGGGTGGGGAAGAGTGTGGTAGATTGGAGTGGGCTAGACTGGTGTGGGGTAGATTGGAGTGGGGTAGATTGGAGTGGTGTAGGGTGGGGTGGGGTTGAGTGGGGTAGATTGGGGTGGGGTTGGTAAGATTTGAGTGGAGTGGGGTAGATTGAAGTGGAGTGGGGCAGAATGGAGTGCAGTGTCATGAGGTAGATTTCAATAGAGTGGAAGGAGATACATTGGGCTAGAGTGGAGTGGGGTACATTGGGGTAGAGCGGAGTTTAATGGGTGGATTGAAGTGGGGTAGTTTGGAGTGGAGTGGGGTAGACTGGAGCAGAGTGGGGAAATTGTGGCATTTTGGAGTGGGGTATATTGTGGTAGATTGGAGTGGAGTAGATTGGGCTAGATTGCAGTGGAGTGGGGTAGATTGGAGTGGAGTTGGGTGGATTGAGTGGAGACGATTGGAGTTGAGTGGGATAGATTTGGGAGGAGTGGGGTGGATCGGAGTAGATTGTAGTGGGGTGCTTTGGGGTAGATTGGAGCGGAGTAGGTTAGGTTCGGATGGAGTGGGGTAGATTGGAGTGGGGTAGACTGTGGTAGATATGAGTGGTAGATTAGAGGTAGAGTGGAATGGTGTAGATCGGAGTGGAGTGGGGTAGATTGGGAAAGATTGTAGCGATATGGAGTGGGATAGATTGCTGTGGAGTGAATTGGTGTAGATTGCAGTGGAGTGGGGTAGTTTGGGGTGGAGTGGAACGGGGTAGATTGGGGTGGGGTAGATTGGAGTGAAGTGGGGCAGATTGGAGTGGAGTGGGGTAGAATTGGGTAGATTGAAGTGGAGTGGGATAAATTTAGGTAGATTGGAGTGGAGTGGTGTGTGTGGTGAGGAGTGAAGTGGCACAGAATGGAGTGACTGGAGTGTCTTAGAGTGGAGGAGTGAAGGTGAGCAGAGTGGACTTGTATGTCGTAGGGTGGAGTGTTGTGGGGCAGAGTGACGTGAAGTGTAGAATGGGATGACATGTCATAGAGTGGAGTTGAGTGTCGTAGAATAGACTAGTGTGGCATAAAGTGCAGGGGTATAAAGTGAAGTAGTGCATTGTAGAGAGGAGTGCTGTGGAGTGGCATAGTGTGGAGTATGCAAGGTGTGGTGCACACTGCTATTACAGACAACACATTTACAATTGAAATGACCATTACATTTGCACAGACATACAGATTTAATGTGCAGAAATGACAATGTGTGAAAATGTCATCACCTAGAGTATTGATATGTTTTGATTGTATTCAAATATTTGTTTCCACCACACTTCAGAATTACAAAAACATTTGCTTCATTTCTAGTTTCCTAATTCTGATATATTCTGAAATATCAGCACAGTACATTTTTGTAGTGTGCTAGAAAAAAGCTTTTCATGTCACAGCAAGATTGTCACATAACCTCTCTCACTTTGAAGTCAAAGAAAGAAAAGTAAACACCAACCTCCCTGGAAGCCAGAGCCTGACATTTGACCTCTGTGTTTGAATGCACAGCAAATGCGAAAAGATTTAAAGACCTTTTTACAGAAAGCAAGTACTTGGAAGGATACAGTAAACCAGTTATGCTCCCCGGGAGGACCGAATTTAAGCTGGACAGCCTAAAACAAATAAAGCTAGTAAATAGAAAGCAAGCAACTGTGATTTCCAAACCACAAAGCCAATGGAAAGCAATTGGTGGAATATATTCCCAGGAAAGCTTTCAGAATGCCCACAAGAAGTTGTTAGCAAACCAGATAACTGCGCTGTCTGGTAGGCTTCAACCTAAAAATGGTGTGTAGAAATGCCACTTGCATCATAAAAGCATTGTTAGCAGTGTTCCCATGTTTACACAATATCTTTTCTTCCTGAACAAACTTTTGCTTACGTGACATGGTGTACTATCAGGCATTTTGTGACTCAAGCATAACGAGAAAGGCCTGAGGTTACGCAAAAATAATAAAAAAATACGCCCACATTTAATTTAAATGTACACATATGTAAATTGTTACATTATCATGGGCTCATTTAGATTTTGGAAGAGTTGGAGCCCCCTGGTAATTTAATGAGACTCCCTTTCCCCAAAATTGTGGCCTCTTTCTTGCATTTAGAGGTGGACAATTGCTGATTCATCATCAGTGAGGCTTCTGCAGACTCTGTGAGGTTCCAATCTTTTACTTAATTTGGAGGTCTACCTTCTTTCAAGCAGACCCCTCTTCCTAGGTACAACATGCGAGGCATGGTAGACTTGGGCAGGAAAAAGACAGCAATGGTCCCAAACATGCAGGGAGGATACACCCTGCACAGGAAGGCCATTGTCATTTGTCCTCAAAAACAACTTTGCAGTTGAGAGGGTCCATCCATCATTTATTTCGGACAAAGGTGTTCTTGACATGCCAGTTGAAATGCGTTTATCAGAATTGATCCACCGGGGTCTGATTACTCTAAATAAGGTTGGCAGCTTCCCATGGGTGGATGGATACCGGGCCTCTGTTGTGCTATTGAACCACCTGCCTGAGTCCAAATAACTTACCTAGGGCCTGATTACGATCTTGGCGGATGAGATACTGTGTCACAAACATGACTGATGTCCTGTCTGCCATATAACAAGTTCCATTATACTTCATTGAACTTGTAATTTGGCAGACGAGATATCCGTCATGTTTGTAACGGAGTATCCCATCCCCAAGATCATAATCAGGCCCTAAGTCTTGTGAGTTATGACATTTTTTTCTCATCCCATTATTATGCCCTATGATTTGAGAGATTCTAAAAGGGATTTCTAAACCTCGTGATGGGATGATAAGTGTCTATTAATGAAGGAGCGAGAGCACATTAACTGGTTGATTAATAAAATCACTTCAGGGACATTCTCTATCACCCAGAGCCAACAATGAAGCATCCATATGAAATCCTAGCTTCTACTGATAGGGCTGTTCTCAAAGTATTTGATAGGATTGCAAAACGTTTATCAAGGTAGTGCCAATCTACAGAGATGCTAACTAATCAGTACTTCCCTGATTCATAATACAATTGAAGCAGAAGCAATGAATGCTTGAAAGCCACTGGCTGAAGACTTGTCTTCCTATTAACCATGCAGTATGACACACTCAATACATGGTATAAAGGAAAGTGATGTTATGAGAAAAAAAGTCCTACTTCCTAAAGAAAACTACTAATGCAGTTTATGCCCCATGAGAAACCTTCAGGTTGTACATGGAGTTGGCATCCCTTACCATCAGGCCCGCAGAAGCTCTTATGAAATCAATTACTTCCATGCAAACATTTTGGCAAGCAACTCCTCTTGTCCAGAGCACTGTAAAGATCTGTTTGTTCCATATGCTTCAAAAAGTTCATCAATAATTTAAAGGCCAAGATATTGAAAATTATGTCCTCAGGCAAACGTCACTACCAACAAACCGAAACTATGGTACTAAACCTGGGTCTCATAAGCCTGGCCTTCTGTGCCACCTTATTAATGTCCCCTTCACCACAAGGAAGCACTCACAAGCTTATGTATGCTATCATCCAACCTTTTTTGAAGCCAGGCATAGACCTAGTGATTCTGCTAAAATGCATTGTCTTTGTAGACCTGCTATGAATCAGAAACCTTAGATAATTTTAATCATCCAACAGCTCTCCATGCATATGAAAACAAATCTCATTTTCAAAACCTTTAGTTTTGATTTCTACCTATGGACAGTAACTATCTTGTTGAACACAAATACTGTCTGCTAGGATTCATGAGAAGACCTGCACCCTGATATTGCTTGACCTCCATTTGCTATTGAAACCATCAGCCACAGGATTTTATAAGCCCACGGAAGTTGGTAGCAGGCACTTGGGACACCACCCAAGCCTGGGTCACATTATCCTGAATTGTCACACCCAGATTGTCAAGCTCTCTTCGTTGCTTCCTCGATCATCAACATTTTCTGAAAAGTACACAAGGATTCTCATAATGTAAGGGGTTTTCCCTTACCTTTTGGCGCTGTGGTCAGACCCAGTCACGGCAGGTTATGAATGCTCTGTGGCGGCTCTACCCTATATCAGTGTCTCAGTATGCCGCATGCATGAAAGGTTTTATTGTTCCACGATGCCCCTAGAAGGCTACTAAATAATACATATATATATATATATATATATATATATATTCACAGAAAAAAACATAGGTTTCAGGCATGTTATAGTTAGGAATTAGCATTTAAAAAACCTCAGAAATTCACTGAAAAAACCATAGGTTTCAGGGGTGTTATAGTTAGCTGGACTTTTCACTTGTACAAAACCATTGAAATTCCCCCGTTATAGTTAGTTCAGCTAACTATAACTCGCGCGCCCGCAATGCACTGCTGATGATGTCACATATTACATCACTCATGACATGGTCAGTGACATCACTCATGATATCACTGAAGACATCTCAAAGACATCACTGATGACATCACTGATGACATCATCCAGTGAATGTGTGTTTTTCTGAAAATTAAATATGTTTTATATATGTATATCTCAAGGTCGATGGAAGAATAAATGGGTATATAAGTGTCTAAATGGATGATTTGTTTTTGAAAAATTGATTGTGTAACTGACTGATTAAGTGTATCATAGTGAATACATGGCTTAGTGAGTAATGTTTAAATATGTAATTATCTGTATCAGTCTCTCACTTTGTGTATAAGTGGCTGCATGGGTTGGTGAGTAGCTACATGGGTGTCTATATAGGTTATTAGTTGGTTTTTTGAGTATCAGTCTGAGTGTCTGCATGGTTCGTTGGGGGGTATTACATAGTGCATAGTTGCATGAATGAGTGACTCACTGTTTGTATGTGTTGTAGACAGCATGTGTGCAGGACTGTATGGGTGGATGAGTGTGTGTATGGGTGTGTTAGTGAGTGAATGACTGTCTCAATAGTGTCTTTATGAGTAACTACATATGTTTTAAACTAGTATATGTGACTATTGGTGTATATAAGTGAATATATGTGAGAGTGAGAGATTGAAAGAGTTCCTGTATGAATAAGTATGTGTTTCTATAAGTGATTGTTTAAAAGACTAAGTATGTGTAAGTTTCCGTAGAAGTAAGTGTGGTGGTGTGTGTATAACTGTATATGCAAGTAAATGTATGTTTGACTCTTTATTAGCATGAGTGACTATGTGTGTGAGTAACTCTATGGATGAGTGGCATTGTGTAACAGGATGTATAGGTGTATGAGTACATATGATGAGTGAGTACATGTATGAGTGACTGTATAGGACTGTTGGTGAATGAGTGGATGTGTATGTGGATCTTAGAATTACTGAAGAGGTTGTTGAAACTGGTATTGGTATGTCCATTGTTTTGAAAATTGTAGTCTCTATTTTTGAATGTGTGTATCAAAGGTTATATTAGGGTGAGAGGAGGTCTGCCACTCTATCACAAGGATGATGTCATCAGTGATGTCATCAGTGGTGTCATTTGAGATGTCATGAGTGATGTCTTGAGTGATGTCACTGACCATGTCATGAGTGATGTAATATGTGACGTCATCAGCAGTGCATTGCGGGCGCACGAGTTATAGTTAGCTGAACTAACTATAACGGGGGAATTTCAATGGTTTTGTACAAGTGAAAAGTCCAGCTAACTATAACACCCCTGAAACCTATGTTTTTTTCAGTGAATTTCTGAGGTTTTTTAAATGCTAATTCCTAACTATAACGTGCCTGAAACCTATGGTTTTTCCTGTGAATTTCAAAGGTTTTAAATGCTAATTTCTAACTATGCCTACAGAGATAGGACATGTGAAGAAAGAAGAAAAAATGCACAGAAAGAAAAAAAAGAAGTGCAGAAAGAAGCAACAGAAGTCCTCAAAGATGAAGAAAAGTGCAGGAAGAAGGATAACGTGCAGAAAGAACAAAAAGAAGAGCAGAAAGAAGCCTTGTTGCAAAATCATCCTGTACCCTCAACTTTTTCAGACGGATACTGGTGGTAACTGAGTCTGACTAACCAGTCCTAGAGCCAGTGCTATGTTAAAAGACACTTAGAATACAGTGAAAACACCTACATACACTAGGGAACATTATGCGATGGGGTACCCCTGTGATTAGCATGACCTCCTCTGTAAGCCCCTAGTATATAATAGGGCAGGGGGATTAAAACTACCTCTTAAAACAGGCCACAGGGCGTTTTTGCACACGTTAACTCAGGCCCCGTCCCCTCCCTTCACCACTGTGTAAACACGCCCTGTGTCCGTTTTTAGTTGGGAGATTAAGTTCATTTGAATCCTGAGGGTCCCTAGGGTCCAACTAGCCCACTAGGTACCTCCAGTAAGTGCCACAGAGCTGCGTTGCAGAGAGGTGTAAAAAGTGGCACGGCCTGGACCACCTCTCTGCAATGCAGCTCAGTGGCGCTTACTGGAAGCACTTGGTGGGCTAGTTAGCCCCCAGGGGCCCTCAGTATTGAAGGGAAATTATATCCCCAATTTAAAACGTGCCATAGTGCGTGTTTGCACACGTCACCTCAGGCACTGTCCCCTCCCTTCACCACTGTGTAAACGCGCCCTGTGGCTGTTCTACGTTGAGAGATTAAGTCCCCTTGAATCCTAAGGGTCCCTAGGGTCAAACTAGACCACTAGGTACCTCCAGTAAGCGCCACACAGCTGCGTTGCAGAGAGGTGTAAAAAGGGGCTTGGCCTCAGAACACCTGTCTGCAGCGCAGCTCCCTGGCGCATACTGGAGATGCCTGTTGGGCTAGTTGGCCCTCAGGGACCCTCAGTATTGAAGAGGAATTAATTCCCCAACTTACAACTCGCCAGGGGGCGCGTTTGCAGAATGCTGCAAGGAGGGGGCATGGCCTCCGGCACGATGCCAGTCTTTTATTTATTTTAATTTTTTAAGAAGGGGGGCTGTGTGGTTCCCCTTCTTATTCTAATTTTTTGGCCCTGATGACCCCATCCCCCAGGGCCTGTCTCCTAATTATATTTTTTTGACCCCAATCCCCAGGGCCGGCCACTGTTTTTTATTATTTTAAAAAAATATATATTTATAGACACACCTAGGACATGCTGGACAAACCGTACGTACCTATCACCATGACGATTTGCGTGATATTCGTTAAAAGGCGACTATGCATTCAATGAATCCACGTGGAATGTATTTACACCACTAGTGAAGCTCTGACATGTCTGATGCCCTACCGTGCCTAATCCCGGTAGACACCCTTGTCGTTTATTTATACAAACATGGGTAGCTATTGACGGGCACATTTAATACACATGCACACCAAGCCATTCAAAGGGGATTCGACAAAAATTCGACCAAAACTATGCAAGAAAACCCCTCACGATTAATAAAACACACATCCACTGCCGGATGTTTAATACTTTTTATTTTACTCTCTGGAAAGGGGACGAACATCACTTGAGAGTCACAGCGCGCTCCTGGCAGAGCCCAATGCTGTGTTACACCCACCATTGCCTGCTGAGTGCCACACACCTCTGTGTTGTATTCCACTAGCTAGTGCATATGCTATGACACTCTCTAGCCCATGTGCACTGTAACACCACCCCGTGAATATGTCATGCCACACTTGTCTTCGCACGGGTTATATTGCCCCATCTAACGTGCCTTCCTCGATGCCTATGTTATAACGCACAGTGCTATGCCATACATATTACAATCTGGGATCCATATCTTTATCACAGTGCATATGCAACGTTACACTCCCCAGCACATATTTTATATTACAACTTTAGAGACTAGTTAGGTTACACAACACTGCCCTGTACATATTACACTCCAAGGCGCATATCGCATAGCACGCGCTAGTGCCTGTGCTATCTCGCGCTCTCCAATGAATCTGTCATTGCGCACAATGTATTGCATATTATATTTCACGCCCGGTTCATCTTATATCACACTTTTTGGTGCATAGTTTATACCATACACTATATCTAGTTTTCATTTTCAATCGTGCTCTCAGGACTATGTTCTATATAACACTGTGTTCACCTACCCTTTTCATGGGCATTACATTTTGCGATAGGGGGTGGAGGGTCAGGGGGTGTTTCTGCCAAGTGAGCCCGGAGTCACAGTCACAAACGTCCTCTTCTTCCTGAATAAAAGTGAGATTATGCTTCATACTTGTTCATATTTTAAGTAGTTCGCACAGACACACGTTTTAAAAACAATAAAGTTCCTAATACCTGCCTTCTCTGAACAGTTAGCTTGCTGCCCCATCCCCATCCTCCCTATCCTCTGTTGTGTGAATCCATGGACTAGCCTCCTCCCTCCTGCCATGCATGGTCTGATGTGCTGCCACTGCCCTCAATTTAATATGATGTACCAGTCCACTCCTCCTGCCCTCCATTGCCCAATTCTATGTCCCATCATTGACCTCCTGCTTAAACTCTGTGCTTAGCTTGCTGCCCCTATTCTCCTTCCCCCTGCCCTCCGATGTCTTTGTGCATGCCCCTGCTCCATCCTTTTTGCCCACCAGGTTCCATGGACCTGCCACTCCTATCTACTCTGAGTGTTCTGTTGAGCTGCCACTCCCCTCCCACCTGCCTAGCATTGTCAGATGACTGTAACCTGTCCCTGCCACCTCCACCCTGCCTGTCCACATGCCATGCCCCTATCCTCTTCCTCCTGTCCACATGGTCCATTGTACTGCCACACCCTTCTGCCCTCCCATGTCTGTTGTGCTGCAACTGCTCCTCCTGCCTGCCCCGTGCGGTCTGTTGTGAGGCCCCTTCCCCTGAGCTTTCTTGTCTGTGCACAGGTCCTGACCCTCCCTTCTATCCTCCATCGTCCTTTGTGCATGCCCCTGCACCCTCCTTCTTGCCCATCATAGCCATTGTGCTGCCACTAACCCTCCCACTTGCCATGCATGGTCTTCTGTGCTGCCATGGCCCCTCCAAACTTCCCTGTGTGGTCAGTTAGCTGCCCCTGACCCCCTCCCACCTTCCCTCCATGGTCTGTGTGTATGCCATCACAGTCTCACTGTTGCTCTTCATGGTGTGTCTTGTTTCTAGTGCCCATCCTGCCTGACCTCCATGGCTATCTTGCTGCTCCTGCCCTGCCCCCTTGCCCCCAGCCCTCTGTTTACATGTGCAGACCGCTACTCCCTCCCTCCTGGCTTGTCTGTTCCATTGTAATGCCCCTGATCCGTCCCTCCTGCCCTTTATGGTCTGTTATGCTGCTGCTTTCTCTCCTGTCTGTCCATTATGGTCAGCTAGCTACCATTGCCTCTTGCCCCTCTGTTCTCTGTTGTCCATGTGCATGGTCCTGTCCCCTCCCTCTTGCGTTCTATGGATTATTGTGCTGCACTCCCGTCCCGCATGCCCTGTGTGGTGTATTGTGCTGCTGCAAACCCTGATGCCTGCCCTGCAGGGTCAGTTTGGTGCACCTCTCCATGTCCCTCCTGTCCTCTGTTATCCAAGTCCATGTCCCTACCCCATTTCCTTCCATGATCCAATGTACCATACTTGCGAACATTTTGAATTAGGTAAGAGGGAGATTTTGAAAAAAAACTGGGATATTGATTTTCCCGTTTGAGTTACATTGAAAAAGAGGAGATTGTAGACAGGAGACAGATCAAATAAAGCCCATTTGAGCTTAAAAACATTGGACGTTTCCTGGCTGAATCGGGTCTGTTGGCATGTATGGTTGTACTACCATTGCCTCTTCCTTCTGCCCACAATGGTCTATTACATCGCCACAGCCTCTCTTGCAAGTCCTGTATTGTTGGTTTGTTGCCCCTGCCCCCCTTTCCACTGCCCTCCATAGTCTGTTGTGCTGCCACGGCCCTTCCTGCCTGCTCAGTGTGGTTAAATTGTTGCCTTTGCACCCTCCTACCTGCCTTCAATTTTCAGAGTCCGTGCCCCTGGCCTCTGCCTCTCAACAGTATCCTAATGAACAACTAGATTGCTAACATTCTATATTTATTACAAAAGTGTGGAACGCCTGACGTCATCTTGATGTAATCAAAACTGTAATACCTAGAGCATTTCCTTTAGAAATTACATATATGAGAGGGTCTTATTGGCATCAAAATTATGGTTAGTGCTCTAAAAGACTAAAATAAGGACATATTTTCTGAGTTTTCAAATAGCGACAAAGCACTTTTAAATTATTTGTTATCTTTATGTTTTTTTATCCAGTTGACCACTTGATTAAATGTTGCACTTAGGGGAGAGGATGTGGTGTTACTTCCAGAACTGCAGACTTTGCAACTGGGGACCAGGTTGGAGTTTCTGCTTCAGCTCGACATTCTGTGATTCTGGTCAAATCACTTAGTCTCCCCATGTCTACAACCAAAATGAATTTGTTCTTGTGTGATGTAACCAATGCTCATGTAAAGCACTCCAATACCTGACAAGTCTGCACTATATAACACTGCAAAAACACAAAATAATAAGTGTTTTGCACACTTCTGTCATTGGGCTATATTTGGGCTACATCTGGGTGATTGTGGGCTACATTTGGGCTCTTTTGTCTCCGGGGGCCATTTTGGGAGATTTATTTGTTATGAAGTTTCCTAATTTCCTCATGTACTGCAGTCTCCTCAGTAGGAAATGCTTTCAGTTTTTTACTTTGATTCCATCATGAAGGTATTCAGATATGTCACACATTTGCCATAAATTCTGAATGTTAGCACTCTAGTTGCTCATTAGATCACTGTAGTAAACCTACTGTTCACCATGGAAGTCTGCTCCTGGTATTAAAAGTGCATGTTTCAGTCTGCATGTCAGAATTTTTTAATGAAATAGAAGAGGATTTGAGAAGTCACTCAAAATGTGCCCTCATTTTCTTTCTTCAGCATTAATCATAATTTCTATGGCAAAATGAACCCCCTCATTGTGTTCCTTTTTAACTTAAATGTTTTAAGTGTTACCAGTTTATTCCAATCAAGATGGCTTCAGGTGTGCCATACTTTTGTCATAATGAAGACAGTAAGCGCTCTAGTTGTTTTTAAGAACACTCTGGGACATTCTGTCATTGGGCTATACTTGGGCTACATCTGGGTGATATTTGGGCTACATTTGGGCTCTTTTGTCTCTGGTGGCCATCTTGGGAGACTTATTTGTTATGAAGTTTCCTAATTTCCTCATTTACTGCAGTCTCCTCAGTAGGAAATACTTTCAGTTTTTTACTTTGATTCCATCAAGAAGGCATTCAGATGTGTCACACATTTGCCATAAATTCAGAATGTTAGCACTCTTTTTGCTCATTAGATCACTGTAGTAAAGCTACTGCTCACCAGGGAAAACTGCTGCTGGTATTGAAAGTGCATGTTTCAGTCTGCATGTCAGAATTTTTTAATGAAATAGAAGAGGATTTGAGAAGTCACTCAAAATGTGCCCTAATTTTTCTTTCTGCAGCACTAATCATACTTTTTATGGAAAAATTAACCCCCTCATTTTGTTCCTTTTTAAATTAAATGTTTTAAGAGTTACCACTTTAATCCAAGCAAGATGGCTTCAGGTGTACCATAAGTTTATCATAAGTAGGACTGTTAGCGCTCTAGTTGTTCTTTGGAACACTCTGGGAAGCTGCAGTAGAACACAAAGGAATCGACTGACAGTCTCTGCCCTTGTTGGATGTACATGTTTTACTGAGAATGTCAGACTTCATTCTCACATGACTGAGAAAGATAATGTGAATTTACAGAAAATATGCTCTCAGTTTAGCTTATAGATCACCTTCCAAACCTCTGTGGGAAAAGCATGAGAAAATATTTTTTTCTCAATCATGATATCCCAGCCGAAGGCTTTTTCACATGGTGAAATCACCTTAGAACATACCACAATTCCTAAAATGAGTATGGTACCATCAACAAATGATTTATAATGTAACTAAAGTCTTAAAACCTTCTATTAACTGCAATGATTTTTAATGAGGTGCTATCATGTATATTGGTCCCAAGATGGCTGCCAACACTTCTTGGATGAAGTGCTGACAGCCAATCAGATCTCAGGATGAGATGTGTGGTTAGGCTCCGCCCACATATATATATGATTTTACTTTTGATTTTCTCAGGAACTTCTGAACAGATTGACACCAGACCTGCAAAAGGCACTTCCCTGACCTGAAGACTACCTCTCTGCCAAATTTCAAGTAATTCTGTTCAGCCATTCGGGCTGTACCTTGGACTAAAGGTCCCCATGGAAAAATGCATGGGGAAAACGTGTTTTGGGACCCCCCTTTTTTCTCGGCCCCCGCTTGACGAATCACCCCGAGACTTTCAGGGTAGGAGCGGAGCGGAGCGCCCTAAATATTTTGAAAATGTTGCGAGGATTCCTCAACCGGCGCCAAAGTTATTTCAAATAGAATGTTGCGGATTTCCTATGGGAACACGGTCCTAACTATAACTATCTACTGGCGTCCGCCAGTAGATAATATATATATATATATATATATGTAAGCAGGTTGTGTCCAAAGGAACGAGGACGCGCACAACAACAGGTAGCTGATACGAGAGCTCTTTATTAACGCGTACAGCTTGCCAGTGAGTCCAGATAAATTGCGATGCCTGACGCGTTTCGGGCCAGCCTCGGCCCTTGTTCACAGGCTATGACAGAAACAAGGAAAGCTTCAGAGTCTCCAACACCACAGCATAAATTTCTCTTTTGGCGCCCACGTTGAGCTCTCACAGGTGAGTCGTATTTAAACACTGCATGCTGGGATGTGTAGTTCAAAAGCGTCCCTGGTTTCATGTTAGTTACGAAGAATTCATTTCGGGAAATTCTTCGTGCAATAAGAAGAATTTAAATACGACTCACCTGTGAGAGCTCAACGTGGGCGCCAAAAGAGAAATTTATGCTGTGGTGTTGGAGACTCTGAAGCTTTCCTTGTTTCTGTCATAGCCTGTGAACAAGGGCCGAGGCTGGCCCGAAACGCGTCAGGCATCGCAATTTATCTGGACTCACTGGCAAGCTGTACGCGTTAATAAAGAGCTCTCGTATCAGCTACCTGTTGTTGTGCGCGTCCTCGTTCCTTTGGACACAACCTGCTTACATTATTACGGCTGTCCCGCCGTGAGGTACGCTGCCGCCACATGTAATTTTCAAATGGAGCTGCAGGGGCACCGAACTTTTCACTTCCCCGCTGCAGCAGCAACAGTGAGGCAGCTTGCCCGCTTTGTCTGGAAGCCCACTGGAGGGCTTTGCACGAAGAATTTCCCCTGAAATGAATTCTTCGTAACTAACATGAAACCAGGGACGCTTTTGAACTACACATCCCAGCATGCAGTGTTTAAATACGACTCACCTGTGAGAGCTCAACGTGGGCGCCAAAAGAGAAATTTATGCTGTGGTGTTGGAGACTCTGAAGCTTTCCTTGTTTCTGTCATAGCCTGTGAACAAGGGCCGAGGCTGGCCCGAAACGCGTCAGGCATCGCAATTTATCTGGACTCACTGGCAAGCTGTACGCGTTAATAAAGAGCTCTCGTATCAGCTACCTGTTGTTGTGCGCGTCCTCGTTCCTTTGGACACAACCTGCTTACATTATTACGGCTGTCCCGCCGTGAGGTACGCTGCCGCCACATGTAATTTTCAAATGGAGCTGCAGGGGCACCGAACTTTTCACTTCCCCGCTGCAGCAGCAACAGTGAAGCAGCTTGCCCGCTTTGTCTGGAAGCCCACTGGAGGGCTTTGCACGAAGAATTTCCCCTGAAATGAATTCTTCGTAACTAACATGAAACCAGGGACGCTTTTGAACTACACATCCCAGCATGCAGTGTTTAAATACGACTCACCTGTGAGAGCTCAACGTGGGCGCCAAAAGAGAAATTTATGCTGTGGTGTTGGAGACTCTGAAGCTTTCCTTGTTTCTGTCATAGCCTGTGAACAAGGGCCGAGGCTGGCCCGAAACGCGTCAGGCATCGCAATTTATCTGGACTCACTGGCAAGCTGTACGCGTTAATAAAGAGCTCTCGTATCAGCTACCTGTTGTTGTGCGCGTCCTCGTTCCTTTGGACACAACCTGCTTACATACATATATATATATATATATATATATATATATCATAATCACCTCACGCTGCTGCAGCACAAGAAGGAGTCGCACTCAGGATTTTGATTTAGCGAAAAAATATTTATTTGACTTTGACGCGTTTCAACAACCCAGTTGTTGAAAAAACGCATTTTGGAGCATTTACGTGCAGTCAAAAATGGCGACATGTCATATGCAATAGCAAAACATTGTGATCTAATGCATGCTAACATCAAGACATCAATACTAAAATCAGATTTTTTGGTATTGACAGGGTCCCTGTGAATGCTAGAGCAGGAGATCGGGAACGTCAATTGCGACGCCTAGAATCTGAATACATTATCAAACTTTGCAGCAAGACCCCGGGAGGGCTTAATCACGAGGAGGACCTTCATGTACATCTAGGCTAGCAGGACTGTCATTATATATACATATATTTTGTGGCTGACATAGATAAAACTTGACATCTTTGTTGCTTGTAATTAATATATCGGCAACTTTGCCTAGCTGATGTCTCTCGCTGAGAACAATAACAAAAATTATAAAAAAATTATAAACAACAAAAATTGAAATTATTCCCGTCTCTCTCTGACTCTTTTTTCTCTTTGATTTTTCTCCTCACACATGTCCTGAGAATGCCGATCATTTTTTGTAATAACACAAATATTTTTTGATGGCCTTTATGGTAGGAGCGGCTGCTCCACCCATAGTAATATTGGCCAAATTGTTCCTTATCCTCCTGGACTGTACCGCTTTTTATGTACACCTAGTGTGGTTTTTCTTTCACCGTAAGAGACCCGCAGTGGGATGGATAGAGTGGTCTTACCCTTCCTGTTTTAGACATAAGTCTGGTCTTCATTTGCAAGCTTTGGCACTTGCCAAAAAAATGAAACTTCTCTCATTTGCCAGTTGAGCCCCAGCACGTATTTTCTAAAGCACATGAGATAATAGTAATGAAAAGTAAGCAAAGAATGGCTTTTGATATTATATCACTTTATCTCGGCCACTTGGCATTTTGTGCTTTATGTGTTTTAAGTGGCTGCATTAGTGTGTTTTCTCTTATTTACACTCAAAATGCATTTCTGCCACATTCTTATTAATTTTGAATGTTAATTTGACTTAATGTGATATTTTGTACTGGTTTTCTTAAAATAATTTTGAAAGTCTGTCTTCTGTTGAAAATGACAAGGGTATCAACTAAAATGTACTCTGTTTTCTATGTCTACTAATGCACAGGAAGTGTTTTTAAGTTCATTCCCACTTCCGGGTCACTGTATGACTTTTTGACAAAGACTGGGTTGTTGAAACGCGTCAAAATAAATAAATATTTTTTCGCTAAATCGAAATCCTGAGTGCAACTCCTTCTTGTGCTGCAGCAGCGTGAGGTGATTATGAAATATTAGCGGGTCCAGCGCCCGCCTGTCAGCACCGACCCCGAGTGGTGGATGAGATCGGAAAAAAGGCTGGATGATGTCTTGAATATATATATATATATATATATATATATATATATATATATATATATATATATATTCACTGAAAAAAACACAGGTTTCAAGGACGTTATAGTTAGTTGGAAATTTCACTCATACAAAACCAGAGAAATTCGGCCGTTATAGTTAGTTAATGATGTAATATGTGATGTCATCAGCAGTGCATTGCAGGGGTGCGAGTTATAGTTAGCTTAACTAACTATAACGGCCGGATTTCTCTGGTTTTGTACGAGTGAAATGTCCAACTAACTATAATGTCCCTGAAACCTTTGGTTTTTTTCAGTGAATTTCTAAGGTTTTTTAAATGCTAATTACTAACTATAACGTCCCTGAAACCTGTGGTTTTTTCAGTGAATTTCTAAGGTTTTTTAAATGCTAATTTCAAACTATAACATCCCTGAAACCTGTGTTTTTTTCAGTGAATTTCAAAGGTTTTTTAAATGATAATTTCTAACTATAACGTCCTTGAAACCTATGTTTGTTTCTGTGAATTTCAAAGGTTTTTTAAATGATAATTTTTAACTATGCCTACAGAGGTAGGGCATGTACAGAAAGAGGAAGAAAGGTGCAGAAAGAAGCAAGAGAAATGAAGAAAGAGGCACAGAAGTCCAGAAAGACGAAGAAAGGTGCAGAAAGAAGCAAGAGATATGCAGAAAGAACCAACAGAGTTGCAGAAAGAGGCCTTGTTGCAAAGTCACCCTGTGCCCCCAACATTTTGCTGACTGGTGCTAGTGGTAGCTGACTCTGACTAACCAGGCCCGGAGCCAGTGCTATGCTGAAAGACACTTACAATACAGTGAACTTACCTACATACACTAGGGTACACTATGGGTTGGGGTACCCCTGTGATTGGCTTGACCTCCCCTGTAAGGCCCTAGTACATAGTAGTGCAGAGGGATTAAAACTACCTCTCACTCAGAGGTGCAGAAAGAGGCAAGAGAAGTGCAGAAAGAAGCAACAGAGGTACAGAAAGAGGCAAGAGGGATGCAGAAAGAAGCAAGTGAAGTGCGGAAAGGCAAGAGAATTGCTGAAAGATGCAACAGGGGTGTAGAAAGAAGCAAGAGAAGTGCAGAAAGAACCACCAGAGGTGCAAAAAGAGGCAAGAGGGGCACAGAGAAAGGTAAGGTGGTGCACAAAGAGGCAAGAGGGGTACAGAAAGAGGCAGGATGGGTGCAGAAAGAAGCAACAGAGGAGCTTAAAGAGGCACGAAGGATGCAGAAAGAGACAAGACAGGTGAAGAAAGAAGGAACAGAGGTACAGAAAGAGGCTAGAGAGTTGCACAAAGAGAGAAGAGGGGTTCACAAAGAGGCAAGGGAGTTACAGAAAGAGGCAAGTGAAGTGCAGAAGGAGGCACGAGAACTGCAGAAAGAGGCACTAGAGGTGCAGAAAGAGGCAAGTGAGGTGCAGAAAGAAGATAGATAAGTGCAGAAAGAAGCAACAGAAGTGCAGAAAGAGGGAAGAGGGGTGGAGAGAGAGGCAAGAGGGGTACAGAAAGAAGCAAGACAGGTGCAGTAAGAAACAAAAGAAGTGCAGAAAGAAGGAACAGAGGTGTAGAACGAGGCAAAAAGGGTGCAGAAATACGTAAGAGGGGTACAGAAAGAAGCAAATGAGGTGCAGAAAGAAACAACAGAAATGCAGAAAGAGGCAAGAGAGGCACAGAGGGAAGCAACAGTGGCTTGCACACCATTAGTACCAATTTAACACCCACATTTAGCAATAAGTAACAGGTGACCATTCTTGGTTTGCAAAGGGCCTTCCACCATGCTGTAACACTTGTCGCTGTATTTTTGGTAACGTTTGAGCCGTTTGAGCTAGAAACAAGGCTTTTTTGTACAAATCTTCAGATTAGGGAGCAGATGATGAATTATGTGGCTAATGCAGAAAATGTATAATTGTGAGAAAGTCGGTGCAGCCAAACAGTCACATAATTCCAGTGGCCCTGCTCATACCTCTGACTAGGTCCACAAATGCTCCTAAGTGATTCCTTCTTTTTTTGTCTCACTGAGTTCATAGTTGAGCTTCTATGGAAACGAGGAAGACTAAACCTGAAGTTACCACTCCACAACACAGACTACCATACTACATAATTATTCTCCATAACACATAATCCCACTCTACATAATTCCTATACTCTAAATACCACATACTTTCAATCCACATAATTTCACTGCACAACATACCAGATAATTTCACTACACACAACGTACATCCACTCCACTCCAAAAAACATTAGTAATAAACTTTTGCATTTACAACGCCAATAGCTCTAATTCTCGCAAATATGAAACCTATTACATTGCAAACACTTCTTTAACTAATAGTCGTGTTTTGAGAGTGGTGGAGAAAAGGTGCTGCGCCTCCGACCAGCGCATCTGCAATTCCGCTGCATAAGACTTACAATAGGTACCAGGAGGGCTTCTTGGCCCCCAAAGTCCCTCAGGAGTAAATTGGACTTCATCCCCATCCCGTAGTCTGCCAGGAGGCATGTTTGCAGAGTGGTGGAGAAAGGGGGGCATGGCCTCCGAAGATGTCTTAGCAATCCCACTGTGTGGGACTTACTGGAGGTAACAAGAGGGGTAGTTGGCCCCCAAGGACATCCTTGGGGGCCAACTACCCCTCCTATTACCTCCAGAAAGTCCCACACAGCAGGATCGCTAAGTTCTCATAGCAGGCTACGCCCCCTTTGCCCACCACTCTGCAAACATGCTCCCTGGCGCACTCTTGGATGGGGATTGAAGTCCCCTTCGCTGCTGGGGGTCCTTTAGGGGCCAACTAGCCTACCTCTTACCTCCAGTAAGCCCCACACGGTGGGATTGCTGAGAGGTGGACAAAGGCCATGCCCCCTTTCCCCACCACTCTACAAACGCACCTCCTGGCGCATTCTAAGTTGGGATATTAAGTCTCCTCATTCCTGAGGGTCACTGGGGGCCACACCCCCTTTTTACACCACTCTGCAAACGCGGCTATTGGCAAACTGCTGCTCAAGGAATGAAGTCCACTTCTGTCCTGAGGTCCTTAGGGCACAAGTGGACCTCATCGCCCCACCAGCAGTGTGCCAGGAGGCGTGTTTGCAGAGTGGTGTAAAGAGGGGCATGGCCTTGGACCACCTCTCTGCAATCCAGCTGTATGGTGCTTACTGGAGGTACCTGGTGGGCTAGTTGACCCCCAGGGACCCTCTGTATTCAAGGGGACTTAATTCCCCAACATAGAATGCACCAGGGGGTGCGTTTGCAGAGTGGTGCAGGGAAGGGGCGGGGCCTCCGGAGAGATGTCGGCTTTTTTAAAATATTTTTTTTAGTATTTCGGGGGCCCTGAGGACCCAATCCCCCGGAGCCAGCCTCCCATTTTTTTTATATTTGTTAAATGAGAGGGGGGCCGAGTGGCCCTCCTCCCGGGCCACTTCTGGCCCGGGAGACCCCATCCCCATTTTGTAAGCAAGAGCAGGTTTCCTGCAAAGCAGAGCAGGGTTTTCTATGACATGGTGGGAGCCTTGCTCCCACCCTGTCGTAGCAAACGGCAATGTCCCGGGCGTAGGCTCCCGGGACATCAAGGGCTCCAGGATGGGGGCCGCGTGGCCTCTCCCTTCATTTTCAAAGCCCTGGGGTGGTGGTCCCCGGGGCTGGGGGGCAGCTACGGACCCCCGCATTTGAATAATTAGTGCCCCGGGGAAGTGGTGGTCCCTGCGGCAGTGTGGGGGGGCAAGGGACCCCCACACCAAGTTTCTTAATTTAAGCCCCGGGGAGGTGGCGGTCCCCGGGACTTTTGGGGGCCCGCGAGGCCCCCCAAATATAATTAGCAATGCCCCGGGGAGTTGGCGGTCCCCGGGGCAGCGGGGAGGTATGTGCCCCCTGCATAATATTTCAAAAGCCCCTGGGAGGTGGCGGTCCATTATAAATATTGCCCCCGGGACCAGGCCAACCTGTTTTATTGACACCCAGCGTGTGCAACAACAGTGCTTTCATTCCTTTGAAACTTATGCCACTGAAGAAAGGAAATTTGAATTTAGATGGTTGTCCCTGGTAGAGCGCCTGCTTGCAGGGTGTCAATAAAACTTTTAGAGCTCACTGAACTTCCCGTGGCAGTGCTTCGTGTGGGTAACCTGTTTGTTTGGATATATTACGGCTGTCCCAACCGTGAAGAGCTGCCCACCGCTTTGCGGGTCCTTGCTTGCACCACGACGGTGCCGGCATTATGGTAGGAAGGAGCTGGCGATATTGCAGGGTGACGCCAGCTCAATGCTCGTGTTGACACCTGGAAAGTTGGGCAGGCTCTCACCAGGATACAGCATCGACCCACTGGGGAACATTGTTTTTATTTATGGCATGACTGCGCACCCACTTGGGTAATACTGATTTGCACACTACGGCATCCACAAGGCCGTGCGAGTTCATGGCCACGCCCACAGAGGCAGGTGTCTATAATTACAGCGTGTGCAACAACAGTGCTTTCATTCCTTTGAAACTTTTGCCACTGAAGAAAGGAAATTGAACTCCTGAAACGCGTCTGGCATTTGAATTTAGATGGTTGTCCCTGATAGAGTGCCTGCTTGCAGGGTGTCAATAAAACTTTTAGAGCTCACTGAACTTCCTGTGGCAGTGCTTCGTGTGGGTAACCTGTTTGTTTGGATTTATTACGGCTGTCCCGGCCGTGAAGAGCTGCCCACCGCTTTGCGGTTACTTGCTTGCACCACAACAGTGCTGGCATTATGGTAGGAAGGAGCTGGTGATATTGCAGGGTGACGCCAGGTCAATGCTAGTGTTGACACCTGGAAAGTGGGGTAGGCTCTCACCAGGATACAGCATCGACCCTCTGGGGAAAATTGTTTTTATTTATGGCATGACTGCGCACCCACTTGGGTAATACTGATTTGCACACTACGGCATCCACAAGGCCGTGCAAGTTCATGGCCACGCCCATAGAGGCAGGTGTCTATAATTACAGCGTGTGCAACAACAGTGCTTTCATTCCTTTGAAACTTATGCCACTGAAGAAAGGAAATTGAACTCCTGAAACGCGTCTGGCATTTGAATTTAGATGGTTGTCCCTGGTAGAGCGCCTGCTTGCAGGGTGTCAATAAAACTTTTAGAGCTCACTGAACTTCCTGTGGCAGTGCTTTGTGTGGGTAACCTGTTTGTTTGTATATATATATATATATATACATATATACATATATATATATATATATATATTCTGCACTCTTTATCTGCTCACCCTGCAATTTTGTCCTTGCTTTTTGCTGGTATTTAGTATGTAATCATTATTTTACTATCCCAGCCTTAGATGTCTGATCCGCTTCTTGGATGTTGACTCTTCCTGTTTGGCATTATTTAAGGGGAATCCATTTTAAGTCCAGTAGTGTTGCAATTGTTTCTGTATCATTGCTTGCTCACTGAACTCATTGAACTCTCCGCCTTCTCCAGTTCCTGTTGTTATTCTCTTCTGCTCTCCACCTTGCTGCTTAGCCTGGTAGGCTGGGAGTTTTTTTCTAGTCTTCAGTTTTTTTCCCTTCCCAATTATTTAATTTTATGAAGCATTGGTAGACTGCTAGCAATAACCTGGCTTCTGGATATGCCTCTGGAGACAGAAGGCTGTATCTGTGAATCAAGAAGACATTTAAAGTGTCTCCTAGAAGAGCAGCACTTGACACATAATTTTCTAGATTGACTTGGTTCGGCTTGCCACATACTATGCGCCAAGACACCCTAGCATTTTAGTGAAGTTATCTAAATTCTAAAGTGTCCATACTCAAGAGGCCTCTGCCTCAGTTTGTTAAAAATACAGAGCATATTGCCCCTCACTTAGTTGACTCATGCTTAGAGAAATAATATCTTTCAAATTATTTTAAATCATCTACCAGCTTTGACTGCATCAATGAGATATTCACGCAGTATGAGTGACCACTAACCTAAGGTTGAATCTGCATTACATACAGTATATCAGCTAAGGTCAGCTACAAGAATGTCATGGGAGATTGATTCATGCACAAGATTCATCTTTCAGGAACCTTCTCCTGACTTTTCAGAAATCATGATGACTTCCTTTGGTTCTGTATTCACTGGCCAAAGGCCCTACTTGGCAGCAGGGAAGATAGGCCCTTTCCAGGATAAGGTAAAGATCAATGACTACCGGAGTCATTTCATTTCATTTCATAAGGCTTTATTCGAACATAGAAAAACAAGTTCATAAAAGCACAGCATTAAAAGACAACAATATAACAGCATTCAGAGGCAGGAAGTACAACAGCTAAAACAGTTAAAAAAGCATACTTTTCCTAGCATTAATTGATTTAAGAAGAAAAGTAGCCGTATAAAAACACACATCGGGGTGATGTAAGTTAAAAAGTAAACACATACAGTCCTGTAAAGACCTAACCCCAAATTTAACGAACAGGGGTTTCAGATAGGCAATCCGAAAGTGTTTGTACCGCTGACAGAGCAAAAGAAAGTGCACAGTGCTTTGGGAAGTGGTGTTATCGCATGGACATGGGCCAGCAGGATGTAGGTGCAAAGAAGGGAAGGCGACAAGGTTGTGGACTATTCCCATCCTAAGTCTTGTCAACACAAACCGGTGTGCCTTCCAAGTTACTTGGGACAAATATGGTTGAAAGCCCACAAATTCGTTTAAATCATGGTAAGAGACATATGATGTAAGATCAGAGCTCTTAAGATGTCTTCTGGAGGAAAACTGACGTAGTAGACCCTGCTTAAGATCAAATTTGGACAGCGCAGCTGCCCCATGGTGATCCACAATAATATTAATATTGAAGATCTCCCGAAAATTATCCACTACATACTTCAGCCATGGGATTTTTGAGTAATAGGCTAAAGAAAGACAATCAGAAATAATAGCTCTGCACAAAGAGGTCTCTTCTTTAATCCAGATGGAGCGCCAGAGGATCAATGGTCTAAGGAGAATCAAATTGGCAAGGTGATAGATACCCAATTCATTATGCACTAAACCATTAGAGACAGAGCTTGGCAGGCACAAAAGTTTTTTCAGAAAATTATTCTCCTCAACCTGAAGAGACCCTGCCGGGGCATAGCCCCAAATGCCTGCTCCGTACAAGGCGATAGAAACACAACGTGATTGAAAAATTTTCAACATGTCGTTGACCCGCCTATCTCCCAACTTTGTGGCCATTCTGAAAATTCCATAAGCGCTCCTGGCCATTTTAGACCGAACATTCTTATGTTCGTTTACCCAGGTATTCTTATTTGAAAATGTAACCCCCAAATACAAAAATTTGTCGACAGCCTGGACTTTTTGTCCCTCTATAAAGAAAGGGGGCTGTTTCTTACCATACCTTCGGCCACATTCCATGACATAAGTTTTAGATTTATTTAGCACTAACTTTCTCGTTTTAATGAATTGCATAAAACCATCCAGCAGCTGTTGAAAACCATATGGGGTACGTGAAATTAAAACCGCATCATCTGCGTAAAGTAACACAGGGACATATTCGTTGTTAATTTTGGGAGCATCCACTGCCAGGGATTTGAGGAAAGAGTCTATCTCATTAATAAAAAGTATAAAGAGCAGTGGGGCCAACACACAACCCTGGCGTATTCCACGCCCGATCTTAAACATAGTTGTGCATTCCCCTTTAGGTCCATATCGGACACATGCTCTCAGTTTGGTATAAAGGCGTGCTAAAAAGAACACGATACCCTCAGGGGCCCCCATTTCTAGCAACTTTGCCCAGAGAATGCCGTGATCGACCAAATCAAAGGCACAACTCAGATCCGCAAAGCAGATGTAAATAGTGCCGGTCTTCGCCAAAGTGTATTTACCGATGAGCAGTTCTAAATTTAGACACTGCTCAATCATACCACGACCCTTCCTGAACCCGGAGTCTTTTCTTCCCCAACTCTTCTTGTTGTGCCTAAAATGAATGAATAATAACTGAGAGAACAAGTCCTTCCACTCTCATGCTATGAGAAGTTGAAAGCAGAATGAACACTTTACAAAAATTATAAATAAAGCAATAGGATTGTAAATACACTATAGGAAATATTATGCACCAATATTAGATAGGAGCACTCTGATGATCTGACTGACAAATTCATTATCTACGGTGGCTCTTGTTATACTCACTCATAGAACACCATCAGATTGCAGAAGACTTGAAAAAATAAAAAAATAAAGTTCTTATGATCTGGAATGATGTCAATCAGGACTAGCCAAACCCTGGTTCGATTTAGGAAATGGCTAAACATACGCCTCTTTAAAGAGCACTCCATCACAATGGAGAAACAGTCCACTTCCGCTCTTAAAGTTCAGCTACTCTTCCAAGTAATTTTGCCTTTAACCATTATCCTTTCACAAAGCTCTGCTGCCCTTCCGTTAGGTTTGTGCTATACAAATATGACATACATTGAGATATATTTTCATACAATATTAAAGTTTCATCAGATTAAAGCAATGCAATATGCCAAGTCAGCCATAAAAGAGACTACATTAAAGAATATCCTTAAAGTACAATATTCAAGAGTAGTTAGTGCTGTATTTGTAGGTTTCCATGTTTGAAGGCTGATGCTGCTTGGTCTGAAACTATATATCAGTGGTGATGCATGGGTTATTCTTTGTTTTTTAGCGTCTTTTAAAGGTGAGGCTGTGCTGGAAGCTATTGCCCTCTTCCACCATGGTAATGAGGCACATTGATAAATGGGGAGCAAACATGGAGAGTGAATGGAACAAAGGGATAGAATACTAAGAGACAGAGAGTGAGGAACAAATATGGAAATCTTGGACGCCACAGTGCCTTGCTACTGTTATAAAAAATGCATGTTTTGCTTGATTGGTTAAAAAAATCCATTCCACATCAAAGCACAGTCTAGAGATTTAAGCTCATTATTTACTTGGCTGAAACATAGACGTGTGTTTTTCAATTTTTTGGAGATAGCATTTTATGATAGGTATTTATTTGTATTTTGAAATCATTTAAAATAATGTCGTCTGTAAAGAGCTATTAAGACTTTAATGAAAATATAATAAATCCTCCATATTAAAACCAAAACAAGTTTTTTCTGTTTCTATCTTTGTTTTTTATAGTCGATGGTCCACCTCCTTTCCTTGGAATCATAAAGGGTCTGAATAAGACTACGGCCGTCCATTGGACCGCCGTAGTTTCGGTGGCAGTCCGCAGACTGCCAGACTGGTGGTCCACCAACCATATTACGACTTTGCCGGTTGGACAGCTGCAACCATCAGGGATCTGTGTTCACGTGCTGTTTGCGCAGCGGTCAGAGGCAGCAATAAACTGGCAGTGCCGCTGCGGCACCGCCGAGCATTTTACGAGTTGCCTCACCATTGTCCTTTTCATAGTGGTGAGACCGCCATGAAAAGGGTGGTGGCGGGACAACAAAGTGGGCCCTTTACAGGGCCCCCTTGTGCCTCTGTGCATGGGGCTGCATGCAGAGGGGCACATGTAGACCCCTGTATTTTTGCATCCCCAGTTCCTGCATAGGAAGGAATGCACAACATGGTGCATTCCTTCCTGTGCAGGCACTTACTATGAGCCTTAGAAAGGTATCGCTGTGGGACTGCTGCAGCACATCCGCCCTTCCAAGCATTGCAGGTGTAATCTGGCAGGCGGTGTGAGGACAACTTTGGCGGTCCTCCTGTGGAGTGCTGGCGTGGTACTCCGCAGGAGGACCGCCAAAGTCATAATCAAGTTGAAAGTGTTGATGCAAATTTCAGTAAGAAAAGCTGAAGAGCAACAACCTTTCTCAGGACATACACATGTGACTTGTAGCAAAACAGGATATATGGAACCCTAAATCCTTATTTCTGTCAACAGAAACATTTCTTTGCAAATAGTAAGATCAACACAAGAACGTATCTTGACTTCATGTTTTCTAGAAGTATGGAAACTACCTCAACCGTAGGTCTTACCATCGTAGCCAGCAACTTGTTGTCCATAAAGGAATGGACATAGCCATATTTATTGCCTCCTTAGTTCATAAATTCTCCTATTTTCCCCGAGGCCATGTTAAATGCATGCATACTGGGAACAGAGAGGAGCTACTTCTTCACTTTATAATAAAAGACCGTGTGCATTGCAAGAGCAAAACTGCATCCACTGGAAAATCTGATCATTACATAAAACAAAATATTCAATAAAATTGATATTAAGGTGGATATAGTTATTTTCCCTATCCTGGTTTGACGATTGATTAAAAGGTGATATAGATCTGCAGGATTTATTCTATGTTCATTTAGATTTATTTAGTCTTTTCCCGTGATCTTTTAGCATAAACAGAAGAGGTCACATTTTTTATGGTTGATCTATTAAAACTTTAAAAAACATAAAACAAGAGAATCTTTTTTTATAATGCATTCAAAAGCAGGCCAGAATGAAAATTGTTTAATGAAACATTTAGCTGCAGTAGGCTACTCCCATCCATCACTGAGTGCATTGCACACATAATAAAATGCTTTCATAAGCTGACTGAAATGACTCCAAGATCAATAATGTGAATTTGACTGTGAGAAATGGCTTAGTAACCTTGTTTTGTATGAAAAAAGAAAAAAAAATTCAACTCAGTATGACAGATTAATATGGCATGATTTTCCTATCACATTGTAGAAGAGGCGGGGACGTGTTCTTTTTTCCAGAAGTTTAATGTAAGCAAATGGAGGATTTATCTTTAGAAACTCTCCGAAGTACATACATATGAAAGCTATCTTGTGTTCACTAGAACACGAGACACCGGTGTCCTTTGCCATAGGAAGTACTTCTATTGGAATTCAAGCACATGCTTAGGTTTGGCATTTATGTTGTGCATGATTCTCAGCAAACAATTGGATTCTAGACTATTGTAAAGGGCTGTGGGTCAGCCTTTTTCAGCCAATAGCTTCTTTTTCTCCGTAACCTTCAGCTATTGGCTTGAGACATTCTAAATCACATCTTCAGTCGGACAACTCATGTATTTCATTCTCCGTGTTTTTCTTTTGACTGTTGAGTGTGCCCTTATTCCTCATCTGGAATGTATGGGAGACTATTTTATATCTTCAAACATTTGCCGAGAGGCCAATAGCGCTGAGGAGTTAGCATCTGAAAAAATAAATGCTAGAGGAAACAAAAGCAACCCTTATTTTCTGCAGTTTCTATTTTTCAGATGTTTTTTGTCTGCGCTCACTTGGCCGTGCTGGGCAAACAAGCATTGGCAAATCCAATCTGTTGGACATGTGTATGGCCTGCACATGCTCGATCGCGATTAAACTTCAAACGCTTTGGCTCTGCCAATGGCTGTTTCATTATGACAGCACACTAATTGCTTCAAATCACCTTTCTGAGATATCTGTTTTGTAAGGCATCATTTTTAAGTGGAACACCTCCACAGGAACATCTGTCGCTTTAAATCAGTTGCAGCTTGTGATCTTTGAAATTGGTTTGGCATAAATAGAGACACCAAACTGCACTGCGCAACCAAGAGAAGTGGCAATTCTTACTTCCTTGTAAAGGGGAAAAAAATGTAAAATGGTAAAAAATAGTGCACAATTCTTACATAGATTTGCTGAAAAACCGTGACATCTGATTGGGCTTATTAAATATTCAAATAGTTTGCTGGTGTGCCAAACAAGCCCCCAACTTCATGTTGTCTCTCACTTTCTGTACCGTCCTGCTTTACATCTACATTTCCCTTCTTGCCATATTCCTTCTTATTCCGTACAGGTGGATTTTTAGTCAATATATAATGAGTAAGAGCCTCTCTTGAAGAAGCAGAATTAGGAAAGTTCAGAAAATTACACAAATCTTGGATTGCACTCTAGAACATCGAGTACAAGAATATTGTAGTACACTAATATCATGAACATAATACGGAGGGAAAATATGTCAAAAAGTTAGCCCATATATAGAAGTATAAAATTACTATTCTTAAGTCCATACCTTTGTGCGCCAACTACACACGTATCGTCATGGTACATAGATGTGGAGTTAGGTATAGCAAATCTGTAGATAACTACCTTTTCATACTTTGGGGCATATGTATCAAGAAACCATTTTAGCGATTCGCTATTAAGGACTCGCAAAAGGCAATGTATGTAGGAATCGCAATATTAATTGCGATTCCTACATATTCGCAATTTCCGATTCGCAATTAAGGAATACGTTCCCTTTCATTCCTATGGGCCTAGAGGGCAATAGGAATGAATCGGCCCGTTTGCGATCGGGTAAAGGGCTTGATACACATTGCACCAAATCATGCAATCTCAGTCGATAATGATCTGAATTAAACAGATATTACAAATTCATAAGATTTACCGTCTTGCAGGTTATCGAGACGAAACAGGTTCGAATTAGCAAATATTACTATAGCTGTCTTACATTTTTCTAATTTGCCCTATTGTGTTATGTTTCAGTTTATGTAAATACACACCATGAAAATGCACGCATTTTCCTACAAAATACAGAGTTTAATTTTGATAAAAATAAATTAAATTCTCTAAAACAAAGTTTTTCATTTTCAATAAAAACCCTATTTGTTCCTGATAGACCACCCTTTTTATTTTAGGAAATACACATTTGGTGTCAGAGCATAATTTTTCCATATTCATTAAGTAGTTACATGTACTATTGCCACACATGCATACATTGTACCTTGCATACACATGTAAGACAAGGTTTTTACCATGGCAACCCAGAGTATTACAAAATATACCACATTTACAACAAAAAGACTATTATCCTTGCTTTGGGTACCATCATGCAATGAGTGGCAATATAATATGCCACGAATTACCACAAATATTCCACAGTAGCATTTTACCATGAGTAGGCACAATTTTACCATGGTAGCCCGCTATATGTCAAGAATTACCACTATTATGCCAAAGTAAGCTTTACACTAGGAGAGGGCGTATTCATGCTATGGATGCCAACAGTATGCTAAGAATGACCACAATTGTGTCCTGTGACTTAGAAAGTCAAAACACTAAGGCTCATTTTTGGATTTTCTATGTATTTGTAAGCTGTTTAGACCACCCAGTGCCAGATTTACAAAGCATTTTTGAGGTATCAAACTACCTGATTCACAGAATCGGTCCATTTGCGATCTCAAAAATGCATCTGTTCATGTACAAACCTCAAATTATGATTCAGTAACAAGTTACTGAATCTCAATTTGAGTTTGCGACCCAATACCAATTTGGAAGGGGCATGTTTAGTGCGTCCCTTCCAAATACTGAATGATAGTGCTATGTATTAATGTTTTGCGACCAAATTCCGGTTGTAAAACATTAATATTTTACCACCTCTTCAAAGGAGGTAGGAGCCTATTTGCCAATGGGAAGGGTCCCCATGGGAACCCTTTTCCTTTGAGAATGTAAAAAACATATTTTTACGAGAAGGCAGAAGTCCCACAAACCCCTACCTACTGTTAAACAATGAAAGTTAAAAGTTAAATCTTTTGTTTTTTAAAGACATTGGGTCTTCATTTAAGGAAAATGGTCTGCATTAAAAAAAAGATTGTTTATATATAAAAGCAATCACAGATACATACTGTGGTCTGCTGACCCCAGCGGGCCACCATGCCTGAAATGGTTATCATTCAAATCATTGAACCTGTTCCCTCTTCCACTCCCTACATTTGTTGAAAATAGGTTATTCCGTGTGGGCATCATCTCTTTGGATTTCCTTAATTTTCTAGACAATATTATTCTGTTCCAGAAGAAACACTGTATTGTTTAGTTTTCTTAAATAATGTAATATTAGATGTATTTTCTGCCTTATCCACTCATTCCTATGACATATGTAGCACTTCATAATAAAAATATGCATGAATGACTACCAAGTACCTAATTGTTGCCAAAGAAGATAGCTGTTGACCTCCAATTAAACACAAAGATTATGCTTAACTGAACTGATATATTGCAGTTTTAGGACACAATTCTTTACCACATCAATTCTGTTCCCTGCTCAGCAAACTGCCTTGTGTACAAACTTGGTAAGCCATGTTGTTTTGCGAACAAACGTATCCTAGTGATTTCCATTGTAAAAATGCAAATTGATGCAACTTTGTTGTTGACCTTCTATTTCCCTTAATTATACAAGTACTTATGTAGTTCAAGTTTTGAACATTGGAATGTGGAGAGGTCTAGTGGAGATGATTAAGTGGTTCAAGGTCAATAATGACTGTTATAGACCTTCTACTTCAGAGTTACAATGCTTGTCTCTCACTTTTTACTGTTTATGTTAGAGCATTCTACCCTTGGTGGGTGAAGTGTTCTAATAGCTTTTAGCCCTTCAACTTCTGTCGATAATGTTTGTTCAAGGCCCTCTCCCAAGTTTTAAGTCCTCACCTGCTGCTCAGGCCTACGGCTCGGAAAGGGGATATTTAACAATCATTGCAGTCCTCCGCCGTGGGCCAAAATGCTGTATTGTAGTCTTCTCTCAACAGGGAATGTTTGTATAAAGGTTGCACAAATTATCGTGAAAGGTATTTTAAATTGATGCACTTACTGAGTTCTTGTCTATGTTTTTACATGGTGTTTTCTCTTTTTTCGGTTAATGTTTCCCTGTACAGAATGAATATCCATGGGTAACTTTGAATTCTTAATTAATTTTTATTACAGCTTTATAGCCGACTGCCAAGGCTATACCGGTTGTTAAATACCCTGAACCCGAGTTATAGGCCTGAACCACAGGCGTGGGCCTATAACGAGAGAAAGGGCCTGCAACAAAGCTAGCTGCTTAGCTAGGCTGTACATTACAGTGCACACAATCTGTACATAATTGAAAATTCTTTCACACCTAACATTCTTCTACATTACTACAGGGCCTTTAACAACTTGAATAGCCCAAGGCAGAATGGGTATAAGGCTATTAGAACATTCCACTCACTAAGGGAAGAAAGTTCTGAATTAAAAGGGCGAAACATGAAGACAAACATTGTAATGTCGGTTCTCTGGGCTGATACCAGCCATTATAAACTCGGAGCTACTCCTTTGTCTTCAATGCTGCTCTCAACATTCCAATGGTCTAAAGATCTTTATGGCAATATAAGATTGCTCTTTTTGTTTAGATTTTTTTTCAGTATTTCAGACTATAAACAAATCACCATATTTATACACAGATTTGTAGACTGCACATACAGTTTTCAAAATTATTAATTACATGGATTATAATAGTTTCTAAGCTATATTAATTAATTAAAATGTTTCCTCAGGCATTGTTAACTGCAGTATGTTTTGTATAAATTTAATTATCTAAGCTCTGGGTCTACAGGGCAGCCCTGTTTTTTTGACTTTGTTGCACAACCTGACATTTTTGAGAAATCAAACAGATTCTAGATCATCCATACTATACAGTTTCTAGGTAATAAACAATCCATAATATTCTAAATGTTTCCAGATCCGTGGTTATTACAGGCATGGATTGATGCCATTAAGAGATTTGTATTTCAGTCACACAGTCCTCCGGCCAATTAGTAACTGGTGCTGGGCTTCCGATCCTCTCCGAGAGCAGATTACAGTTTGAAGGGAAGGGCAGTCAGCAGAAATCATCTGTTCAAGTGATAGTAGTGGCCTTGCCTTTGGCAGAGGGTGCTTCTTACAAGACCACAGGTTGAACTACCCAAACTGATCTGATATTGTTAAGTGGGCACAATAGGCTCTTCTTTCTCTACTGAGACTTGACCCAAAGCAGACACTGAAACACCTAGCTAGTAAAATGGCTTGTGCAGAGAGTAATGAGCAGTGCAGGCAGAGTATATAGCTATTTAAAATGCTACCTTGAATGGAAACCAACCTTCTTGGACTTACGCATGAACTGTGGGCCCCCATGCCAATCCCCTTTGTTTTATGCATGTCCTACAGCACAACAGTCTCATAGTATTGGGGAAGTGAGAATGGCCCAATCGTGAGAAACTAGAAGAATTTCCCATCACTTGGGGCCTTTATCCTACTGCTCCAACAGGGCTGCAGGTAAAAAGTCCTGTGCATCATGACTATTAATCATCTACCACCAATCATCGTTGTGTCACTGTTTAGACACCGATACCATGTTCACTGTAGGAGGGATGGGCAGATATATGGTTTCAGAGGCTGATTTGATTTACTAATCTTGATATTTTATTGGTATCACGCAACAGAAGAGTAAATTGTCTTAATAGCTGTTGTTGCTCCGAGCTGGTAGCATGCGGTAACGTAGTTGGTTTTGGTTTCTCCCCTTCTCCTCAGGTCTTTTTTTTTTTTATAAACAATTTTATTGTTTTTGAAAAAAAAACTACCAGCAGCAGTCAAGAACAATGTATCGTAACCTTCATCTGAGATTAACTTTTATATGCAGAGAGACAAGGTTACATTACACAGTCCTGCGAGTCATATAGTTATACATTTACAAGGAGACACGTTTAATCTATCTGCTCCAGCCATTT
Source organism: Triturus cristatus (assembly GCF_964204655.1). Taxonomy (NCBI): domain Eukaryota; kingdom Metazoa; phylum Chordata; class Amphibia; order Caudata; family Salamandridae; genus Triturus; species Triturus cristatus. Next base: position 1,367,022,570 of record NC_140591.1, read on the forward strand.
GCCCCAGACCTTACGGTATTTAGCTGGACACCCTCTGGACTTATGCAATGATTTCTCTTGCGCAGCACACCAGCCTATGCCTTTGCGCCATCTCGAAATGCCAGGGGGCTTCGGATCTATCCAGCTAGTCACGATTTCTTGCTTGGGTACCATTATGGGTGTGGTAAGGAATTGTTTGTCAGCCCAGGAGCCATCCAGGCCATCCGTGATTCCCAGGAGTATATTTAGGGGGTTATGCGGGACCTCTCAGCCCAGGACCTCCGTGAGCTCCTTTTCTATGGAATCCCAGTATCGCGTGATGATCAGGCAGGCCCATACCATATGGAAGAAGTCCGCCTTCTCCACAGGTCTTATGAGGAAGTTGTAGCTGCCAGTACCCTCAGGGAAACAGGAAAGGAGGCAGTAAATATTATATCCCTACTGAGCAGTTTTTTTTCTCACCCTAACACCTGTGATACCATGATCTGGCCCATGTTTTCTGATACCCACCCGGGATCTGGGATTGTCTAAACACCCACTTCCCTGGGGTCTCGGAAACCTTCAGTGATCAGGAACAATAGGTATGCCAACTTTCCTTATTTATTGTAATGCCTAGTCTAACTTCGTGGAATATTTAGTATATTCCACCCCTCCACCAGCTGTGGGCAAACCCCCCCTTTTTGAGACAACTACTGTAGGCAATAAGGCAGGCAAACTGAGGAAGATGCAAAAGAAAAGAAAAATAGGTCTCTGAGCCTTGTTTTGAAGACCGTGCAACGCAAATAAATGATGGACGGAATGCTGAATAAATCATACATTCAACCGCAGTCAAGAGATCTGGCTTAAATCCATCGTTCTTTTGCTCACCAAGTCACCCCTGTTTAGCCCAGCAATATGCAAATCAGTCTTGACCCTGTGCCTCATTGGAACAGTCCAGACCGAACTACCAAGCCAGGTCCTCCCTGGACCGGAAACCAGCATCCTGGGACCGGTTTCTGGGTATTACCCTTCATCAGCCATGCTAGCTTGAATACAGTGGCACACCGAGCAAGGGACCCATGTCTGGGCATACCCATCCCACTTAGGGTGAAAAGTGCTATGCAATCAAATGATGGACAGAATGCTGAATAAATCATAATTTCACCCCCAGTCAAGAGATCTGGATTAAATCCATTGTTCTTTTGCTCACCATGCCACCCCAGTTTAGACCCAGCCATATGCAAATCAGTCTTGACCCTATGCTTCATGGGAACAGTCCAGACCGAACTGCAAAGCCAGGTCCTCCCTGGACCGGAAACAAGCATCCTGGGACCGGTTTCTGGGTATTACCCTTCATCAGCCAGGCTAGCTTGAATCCAGTGGCACACCGAGCAAGGGACCCACGTCTGGGCATACCCATCCCACTTAGGGTGAAAAGTACTACGCAAACAAATGAGGAACGGAATGCTGAATAAATCATACATTAACCCCCAGTCAAGAGATCTGGGTTAAAGCCATCGTTCTTTTGCTCACCATGCCACCCCAGTTTAGACCCAGCCATTTGCAAATCAGTCTTGACCCTGTGTCTCATGGGAACAGTCCAGTCCGAACTGCCAAGCCAGGTCCTCCCTGGACCAGAAACAAGCATCCTGGGACCGGTTTCTGGGTATTACCCTTCATCCGCCAGGCTAGCTTGAATCCAGTGGCACAGTGAGCAAGGGACCCACGTCTGGGCATACCCATCCCACTTAGGGTGAAAAGTGCTATGCAATCAAATGATGGACAGAATGCTGAATAAATCATAATTTCACCCCCAGTCAAGAGATCTGGATTAAATCCATTGTTCTTTTGCTCACCATGCCACCCCAGTTTAGACCCAGCCATATGCAAATCAGTCTTGACCCTATGCCTCATGGGAACAGTCCAGACCGAACTGCAAAGCCAGGTCCTCCCTGGACCGGAAACAAGCATCCTGGGACCGGTTTCTGGGTATTACCCTTCATCAGCCAGGCTAGCTTGAATCCAGTGGCACACCGAGCAAGGGACCCACGTCTGGGCATACCCATCCCACTTAGGGTGAAAAGTACTATGCAAACAAATGAGGAACGGAATGCTGAATAAATCATACATTAACCCCCAGTCAAGAGATCTGGGTTAAATCCATCGTTCATTTGCTCACCATACCACCCCAGTTTAGACCCAGCCATATGCAAATCAGTCTTGACCCTGTGCCTCATTGGAACAGTCCAGACCGAACTGCCAAGCCAGGTCCTCCCTGGACCAGTTTCTGGATATTACCCTTCTTCAGCCTGGCTAGCTTGAATCCAGTGGCACAGTGAGCAAGGGACCCACGTCTTGGCATACCCATCCCACTTAGGATGAAAAGTGCTACGCAAACAAATGATGGACGGAATGCAGAATAATTCATACATTCACCCCCAGTCAAGAGATCTGGGTTAAATCCATCATTATTTTGCTCACCATGTCACCCCAGTTTTGCCCAGCCATATGCAAATCAGTCTTGACCCTGTGCCTCATGGGAACAGTCCAGACCGAACTGCCAAGCCAGGTCCTCCCTGGACCGGAAACAAGCATCCTGGGACCAGTTTCTGGGTGTTACCCATCATCAGCCAGGCTAGCTTGAATCCAGTGGCACAGTCAGCAAGGGACCCACGTCTGGGCATACCCATCCCACTTAGGGTGAAAAGTGCTACGCAAACAAATGATGGCCGGAATGCTGAATAAATCATACATTCACCCCCAGTCAAGAGATCTGGGTTAAATCCATTGTTCTTTTGCTCACCATGCCACCCCAGTTTAGACCCAGCCATATCGTTTTGAAGACCAGCATGCAAGACCACCAAGAAAATCATACTCGGTGAAGCAATAGGTAAGGCATTACCCGTGCTACCCAACACCCTTCCAATCCACACGGTGAGCACACTTCCCATCGTTTTTTACAGGCTCCCATTCAACAGGGCACTCACCATGCTGCCACAACTCACCTGAGTTGTGGCTGGCTTGCAGGCATCTTCCAGCAGCGTCCACCACTTAGTGGTCCACATCTCCTGGTGATCCTCAAGGGGGACAGCTTCATTCGCCCTTGTATCCAGATTTCCTGAACCGTGATTCACAGACTTCCATCTCACAGGTTCCTCTCCCTCTCCGATGCTCTCTCTGCATGCTCCTTCACCATTCACCTTCTCCCCAAATCACTGCGCCACTCATAGCTCCAGCCCCCGGCACCGAGAAAGACAAATCCTTTCCTACTGCAGGCAGCACGTTTTTCCTTCCCAGTCCCTCCTCCATTCTAATATCCTTTCTTTGTTTTTTTCCTCCCAGGTCTGATGGCAGTTCCTGCACCTGGAGGATTGAAACGTGATGGATTGTAAAGGTAGGTTCGGGAAGTGGGTTCTCCATAGTCATCCTTTTTGTAACATAGTTACATGTGAGTGAACCCCATTCTCCAATAGCTGCGGAGGAGTAATTAGTATCAATAACATGGAGAACACATGTCAAGAAACTCACGTGAGTCATCTGTTCAGGAAAACATACAAGTTCTGTCAGAAATTTTGAAATGAGGAAAAGGACTGGGCTACTACATCTTGGAATTTTGAGCAATGAATGCTATTGAACTTTGGCAGTCAAGCTGTACTTATCATGGTTCTACTCAAGCCAGATGGGTCTTACTATTCTGATTTAGGTAAATAAATTAACAAGAAGGAATTAATTTTGCAACAGTGGGTGATATTAAAGATGGAAACAAAGTAAAGAACTTGTGGTTAATTCTACATTTATACCAATGCTGACAACACATCATTCCACACAAAGACAGCATTTTTATAAATCCCTCCCCACAAATAAAGCAAAACCAAAGGAATGAAAGACCCATCTCTCAGAACCCACTCATTGATTGGAGATTTGATCTTGTATTTCAGACTCAAGTGCAATCTCTTTGTATGATTTTACAAAGAACATATTCCTACAGCATATATGTCCAAAACAGTGTAATCTGCAGAGGTTTCCAATGAAAGATAAATTACTATGGGCAGATGTTGGATATTTGGTAACAAAATACTGGTCGCAAATTTCAACTAGTAAAGATTTTTAGGAACCTACCTATAAACTCATGGATCATTTCTTTAAAATCTGAATAGTAGTGAGTCAACATCTGTCTATTAATGAGGTATTTTGAAAATTGTGACTCAATAAGATTGGAGGCCATCACAGGGATGGTGTCTACTGGGACCTGCAGACTTCCATGTCTGTGATTGTCTTTCAATTAAGTAAACTTTTTTTATAATGCAGGCTGTTTTTCTTAGAGGACACAAGATCTGTGCTTAAAAAACATTTTCCTTTTCCTTTTGTATGTTTAGGAGCTGGCAGTCCTTCTAGCACATTTTTTTTACATTCTCAAAGGTGAAGAGTTCCAGTGGGAGCCACTTCCCTTCTGCTACTGCATTGCCACCTCATTTGCGGTTTTGGTAAAATATCATTCTTTGGAGACCAGATTTTGGTTGAAAATATTCATATATTAGATACAGATTTGGTATTTGGAAGGGATGCCTATAATTTTCCCCTTCCTGATACTAAATCTGTATCCATTCGCAATCCCATTTTAGGAGTCAAAAAATGTTTTTGATTGCTAAATAGGAATTAGTACATAATAAAATGCATTTTAATGGTTGCATATCCAGAAGTGGAATCTTTGTAACCATGAAAATGCTTAGTACACCTGGTGTCCATGAGCTGTCTCCAACCATCTAGCACAAAAAAAAGTTGCGTGGCAATATCTATCAGTGGTGCATCCTTCATGTCTAGATATGACACTGCAGGATGATGGGCTTATTAGAAGAAATATTGTGATAACGAACATCCCCAATATCTGTTAGTAAGACCTGGATGGCTGTAGACAACAAAGTATTGACCTGGCTGAGTGTGAAGGCTGGGTTGGGTTCCAACAAGATTTGAAGATCCTAAAAAAACACTCATGTTCCAGCTGCAACACTAGCATGATTACTTTATAAGTGCATGTGAAAAAGAAACATTTCCAGATACCATATGGAAAAGCTCTGAGATGCCCAAACACCGCTCAACCCGTAGATTGTTATAAATCCCTTTCTTATGGGTGCCATCATTGTCCATAATACCACGTTGCAAGTGTGTTTATCAGTCATATATAGCGCTTTTAGCACTAATTTTAAAAAAAAAATTCATTGTTAACTTTAGTAGCTTTATCTATCACAACATATCTTGCTTTCAGCGAATAATTTAACATCAGCAACTCAACATTTTTCAATTTTTTTTCTTAACTAACACATTTCATTTTATGTGATTAAATTAATTTCTGTTTGTTACAGGACTAATACTAAAAAGTCAACTGAACAAACTTCAACTATAACCCATCTCATATTCGTTGTTGGTCTTCTGTTTTTGCATGGTAAAGGGAAAATCTACTTCCACTGAATTCTTCTTCCAAGTCTGTGTGGAGTCATTCCTTCTCACCAAATTGCATCATAATACCTGAGATCACAAGTTGCTTCATTATGGGATATTTGACCATTGATCTCTGCTTTTGCAAATAATGAAGGTGTTTCTAATCAGAGTCCATAACCTAAGGATACAAATGAATCAGCATGACAACAGAGGAAACTCAAATGTTCTTTTTTATTGGCAGTTCTGCATTTCTTTGTGATGAAAATGGAACAAAACCTTTCTTCTGAACTACTAAAAAAAGACCTAAGATCTGTTTCATCCCTTGGACTTTCACAAGGCTTAGAATAAGCTCATTTATGGTATAACTACTATAAAAGTAATGAAGAAGTAACATTTGATTAATTTGCTAAGATGAGTACACATATTTGGAACATGTAGAATACGATCTCTCACATGCATAATGATTCGGTACCAGGATTGTGTTATGATTTCATTGACTCATTGTACAATCTCCACTTTCCCTTGTCAATGGTGGAGTCTTCAAGTCCTACCAAGAAAAATAGGAAATTAAGTCATAGTAAAGTTCTTCAGGAATGGCACCCATCCCGTGATGTGGTAGATTCTGTGTTTTTCTTCATACAACCAAATAAAGATTGTTTCAGCTGAATAGTGACCTGCCTTTTCAGTAATCAATTTGATATATTTTCAAGTAATGCTACACCAATCACACAATTTCTGAGAGAGATATAAAAGGTTACCTTCGTTTATGGTTATTATTTGCTATGAATTGTACAACTAATTTGGACCAAAATAATAGGAGAATTTTTTCTAATGCAAGAGGGTGAACCAAAACTTATGGTGGCGGAATTGTGTTAGTATTTCAGTGCAAGATTTGGTTTTTCTTTTATAATGACTACAGTGCTACATAATATATTCACAATTTAAGGACCCCACTCACTGATTAACTGCTACATTGGATTAATAGTGTGCTAGGGGGGATAGATGTTTTAATATGATCCACCATTATCATTCCGTGGACCTTTAGCTCCAAATGTAGTCCACCTCACAAAATATTGAGCCTGCAATCCCAGAGTGCTATGTTTTCCAGATCGTTTGCACCAGAATGTGAGAGCAATGTTAGGGGTTGCCTAAAATTGTCAGAATTGACAACCACATAAGAAGTAAGGGAATCTTATTGTAGAGTTAACACCTGATTTGTACAGAAAGTTTCAGAACAATCAGGAAGGGCATGATGAAATACATTAGACTAATGACTGTACCAGAATATAATTTCCTCCTAGCGGAATCGACACAACACATATCCCTTTGATAGGATTACATTCTATAATATAATAGATCCTTTTTTTATGGTAGGAGAAACCTCAATCAGCAGATAAATCCTTCTTGAAGGGGATATTTTGTAGTATACAAATGCTTGCCTGGGGACATTTTTGCAGTTCTCCTGAGCTGAGATCTAAAATTGAGTTGTGCATTCCAATGCATCATGGAGTAAAGGACCCGATGTACTAAAGAGTTTGCCAACTGCTGTTGCCAAAATTGCAGCTGCAAAACCCAAAGTCTCAAAATATCAAAGGTGCAATGTGAGTCAAAAATACCTTGCAAGTTGCACATTTCTTGGTGACTTGCTATGTAAATTTTTTTGATGCAATGGTATATATCAGTGGTTTTGATTGGATGCAGATACCGAAAGGCATGTGGTATCCACTTGTTAGACAGCCAGCTTCCACTCTGTGCATGTGGTCAGCTGGCAGTGAGAGGACCTCATCAGGGGTAGTAAGCGCTATATAAATGCCATTACAATACAATACAATATGTTGCCCCAATGCCCTTCTCATCATGCCATTGTACTTTTGATAGCAGTCCCTCTCAGTTTAAAGCAAGGGTGTTGCAATAAAAATCACCATATTCTGTGAATGTCAATAAAAGGATGGACCTCTGCTATCCCCTGCAGGATTCAGTTCCTGCATTCTGAAACCTTTCAGTGGAATTCACAACGTTGTGCATTATTACTATAAACTGGGCAGGATTCTCAGAATCCTACAGAGAAGTCATTTGTGTACTGTGCCACTGTTGGCTCTCTGACGGATTAGAAGGACTGTCCCCGTGCAAAAATATCCTCTGTTACCTTGCGATCCCGAGAATGATACACTGGACCCCAAGTTAAGATCATGTCCTTCTAACCTGCAGTGTAAAAATAAAATACAATAAAATACACACACAAAATGTAAATAAGAGATTGCACAAAATAAAAGCCTGAGATTCAAGGAAATGTCTCGGAAGAACAAACTCAATTGGAGAATACCAAAGGCATCCTCAGAGATTCTTGACCCTCTTGTGTGGCTTCAGCAGGCTCTAGAAGAAAATAAAACAACAGCGCCACAGAGCCCAGGGAGTTCAAGAAATTCTTCACTCTGCAAGAACATGTTTCCCTTTAGAAGCAGAAGCATAAGAACTTAATAAAAACTTCCCAGGGATATTCGACAGATTTACATGTGAGGGCATTGAGGTGCACTCAGCAAAAACAAAGGAAGAAAAACACCTAGAAGTACCATCCGAGATGCATATTGCTGATTTCACCATTACCACTGAAGTGAAGGAAATAACCAGCAACCTTTCTAGCAGGATAAAGTTTGACTAAAACATTTGGTGACAATATACATACTTCCACGAAGGAGAGGGAAAAGGAATATATCAAAATATATTTTGATTTTGATGGATCGGAGGAGACAATTTACACATTTAACAAATAAAGCAACATGGATCATTCAAAAACATTCTGCTATTCCGAATATAAAGGGAGAAACACTATCTACAAATTGAGGGTTGCTGCCTCACCGATTGACCCTGGCAGACAAGTCTTTTCTTCTTTTCCATATCTTCCCACCCCTGCCTGCCACTATTTTTTAGGTTTTACTCACGCTCCACCCATAACCACCAGTTTGGTGATACACACGCTTGTTTTTTTACTTTCAGCTGACTGATGACAGACAGACCTTCATGAAAATCATTAGGGAAAGTGTGACCTCTAGGGATGGGTACCCGGGAGAGGTGCTTCCATTCTCCCAATGACTTGAAGTCCTCTGCTGCTGTTTTTCCCACACCACCTGTGAGGTGCAGTCACAGGGCAGTTGCAGTCGTTATGTGAAATGTGAGTTTCTTCCGCAGGGCGGGATGCACATTTGTTTGTTTATTGTTAGGGGCAGCGGCAGTTCTTCTATGGGACCGGAGGAGTGCCACCTCCCACACTGCTGTGCAGAAAGCTGGAACAATAAAATGGTAATAAAAGGATCTTGTATTATATTGTATTGCAATTGCATTTACAAAGCGCTTACTACCCCTGACGAGGTGTCAAATCACTTTTTCAGCAAGTATCACGCTACTCCGGAACCCATAAAGGATTAGTGGTGAATTAGTTTAGTGAAATATGAAAGTAATTTGAGTGGTGGATATGTTAGTCAGTTTTTGGCATTGAGAAGGGTAGTGGAGGGACAGAAGAAGGAAAAGGTTTGCATTTATATAGCGCTTGCTATCCCTGATGAGGTGCTAAAGATCTTTTTTGGCGAGTAGCACGCTAATCTGGACCCCATAAAGGATTCGTGGTGAATTAGTATAGTGAAATATGAAATTCATTTGAGAGGTGGACATGTTAGTCTGTTATTTGGATTGAAAGGATAGTGGAGGGATAGAGGGAAGGATTTAGATATTTGTTTGTTTGTTTGTTGTGGAGGTCATAGCAGTAGGAGGAGGCTTGGGATGAGTAAAAGGGGTGTGGAGGAGGAAGAGTCAGACGGAAGGGTTTAAAAAAGGCTTGTTTTGGGGAATCGGAATAGTAAAAGAGGTATGAGATGATGCAATGAGGGTTAGAGTTTAGAAAGGGTTATTTTGGGGATCATAGTAGTGGTATGGGGTTTGCAATGAATAAGACAGTAGAGGTAGAGGATATAGTGATACAGGTATAGGGTGAGAAATAGGGTAGTGCTTTGGATATGCTGAATTCAAAGAAATGTAATAAATATATAGATCCTTAAGTACATGGAAGGTATATAGATGCATAAAGGAAGTAATTATATATAGATAAAAGATGCATTAAATAAACTCCGGCTTTCAAGTGTTGTTGTACTTAAAATGAATTTTATTTATCTGTTTATATATAAAAAAAATTTTTGTAATTCAGTTGTGAAGCAATTGTAGATAAATAGTTATGATAAAATATTTACTTATGTATGCAGTCACTTATATACATGTTAAAAACATAAAATAATGTAACTATCAGTAATATATACATTTGTTTTGCAGAACTAATGAATATCTATATATATATTTAACATAATTATTCTACACGTTTATACAAAGCAATACACATATATAGGTACATATCTATATTACAAATAAATGTTTATATACCGAGAGATATGATGTATATATCTGTTTGCAAATGGTGCTTACGTAGGAAATAGAGAATTCTTGAGTAGTTTTCTGAAGATAAGGTGGTTATCTGTGGATCTTATGTTGGGGGGTAAAGAGTGCCATAGTTTGGCTGCTTGAACAGAGAAGGATGTGCCACCCATGGTTTATTCTTGTATCTTGGTATTTTGAGGCGAGGTGCCACTCTAGAGCGAAGGTTCCTTTGTTCAATGTGTTTGGTGATTTTATTCCTGATGAAGACCGGTCCCGTTCCATATATCGCTTTGTGGGTGATATGAAGCAGCTTGAACGTGGATCTTCTGGCAACCGGTAACCAATGAAGGGCTTTCAAGGCATGGGAGCAATGTTCTTGTGGTTTTATATGTAAGAATAGTCTGGCAGCCGAGTTCTGAATCTTTTGCAGTCTTGTCATGGTCGTTAAAGGTGATCTGTGGTAGAGGCTATTGGCGTAACCGAGTTTGGATAGAGGGGACTGCTCTAGACTGGATCACATCCGACCTTCACAACAGAACTAATGTCATCCATACCCCACCTTTCTTGTCCAAACCGTACTCCACAAAAAGAGGGGTCCCTCAAGACTCTATCATCTCGCCCATGCTTTTCAACATCTACATGAAGTTATTACGGGTACTGATCAATCAATTTCACCTCACGTGCTATAACTATGCAGATGACATGCAAATACTCCTTCACCTGGAATGCCCCAAAGACAATGGAAACTCGCCAATTTTCAGTTGTCTCAGAGCAGTGGATCAATGGATGACGTGAATCCATCTCGAATTGAATGCTTCCAAAACAGAAATACTCACGTGTGGCAATTGGAAATATTATGACCTGCTCGCCGCCTTGCCTGATGATGTGGGAACACTGCCTAAAGTATCGAAGGTAGTAAGAAACCTCGGATTGACCATGGACTGCAAGCTATCGATAAATGCCCAAGCGGACAAACTAGCATGGTCAAGCTTTGTTACTATAAAAACTCTGCGACTAATCTTCCCCATTTGGGGTTACCACACAAGGTCCAAGCTTCCATCTCCCTTGTTCTTTCCAAACTCGATTACGTAAATTGCCTCTACCACAGATCACCTTTAACAACATCTTATTACCATTTTTTTCCGGCTTACTGCCGAATGGAGAGGGCAGGGCTAGTGCGTCATTGCTGCTGATTGACAGCATTGACGAGTGGCCCCTTCAGTATGAATTGCGCATGTCGGTTTGGCAGGCTACATTATTACAGCGAAACAGACATGCGCAATTTAACCTCTCCCATAGAGCAGGCTCAGGCCGTCAGTGCACTTCAGAGCGCTGAGGCAGCCTGCTCCAGCCAATACAGACTCTTCTCTCATGCAGCATGAGAGCAGTGTCTGGATTGGTTAAGGACCCGTGGGAAGTCGCGCTTGGAGAAGTCTGGAGCTGGGGCTGGAGTATACGTGCTGCAGGCTAAGGTAAGTAAAAAATTTTTTCATTTTTAAATGTTTATTTGCATGTTTTTTTAATTGTATTTATGTTGTCGTTTTAATTGTATTGATGTCAACCCACCCTTTTTGTGGGTCACCAACTGCCACTGGTTAAGGGACTACATTGATCATGGTATCTTGGGCAGTGGAGGTAGAAGAAAGGAGAACACTCCCATGACTGTTGCATTACGTACAGCTCACCATCTTCTGCTGTGCACTTTTGTTTGTTGAATACATCTCAGAGAATTCCTTGGGCAGAGGAGGGAAAGGAAAGGAGACCACTCCACTGACCACTGTGCTACTTACAGTGCCAGGGCCAACCTCTCCCACAGCGATGGGACTGCATTTGATTTTGGACTGTTTGGATATTACATCAACCAGAGTCCCGTGGGAAGATGGAGGAGAACGGAAGCTGCTCCCAAGACCCTCGCTCTACTTATAGCACCAACTTCTCCTGCAGCGCTGAATTTGTTTGTGGACTTCATCGATCAGAGTCCCTTGGGCAGAGGAGGGAAGACAAATGAAACACACTTCTGATCATCATGATATTTATAGTGCCAACTTCTAGCACAGCAGCACAAGCCCGGGCCACACTCGAGCAAAGCCCAGACCAAGGGCAGGCCAGTCTGTGGGTCATCAGTCGTCAGTAGGGTCTGGACTGGGTCCCCCCACTTTCATCTGGCTCATTTTGCCCCTTTAGTTATGGGTTAAGAGAAAGGCTGCTGCATCTCCCTCTGGGCCAGGATCTTGTAAGAAAAAACAGACCTTCTTTACTGCCCAATGATTTTCTTCTTAATACTGTTAGGGATTTTAATGTTGAAATTGCCAATGCAGAGCAGCATCTAAGTGCTACTACTAATGATACTACTGTAACCAACTCAACTATTTGCGTCCTCTGTTTGGTTGAGGTACTTCTCCATAATTTGAACAATCCTAACATTGATGCTGGCATTTCCACGATCTCTAGGAATGAACCATTGTGTGATTAGCAGCTGGTGAGGGAGTGGTCAGATATTAAATCTTTAATCAATCATAATTTTCATCAAACTTTGTTGATTCCTTGGGGGCCAAAACACTGTGTAAGATAGAGGCACTTCTAGAAATGGCATTTAAACCCATTAAATGTAATCTTTGTCTACGAATCCCATTTATCCAAAACAGACAAACTTTCTGATTTTTGGGATGCTTTGATGATGGCGGATTCTCTTGATCCATATTAGTCTCTTAGTTCAGAGAAAAACACTTGACATAGTCCGTCCTGTCACCCAGCAGTTACACATGATTCCCAGTCCTGAAAGAGTAAACCCATGTTACCTGTTATTAATCTTCACCCATGGACAGCACATTGTATGATGCTTTTAAAAGATGTCAATCAATCAATCAATCAGTAGATTTATAGAGCGCTTCTTGTCACCAGTGAGGGTATCCAAGCGAATACCCTAGGAATCATTTCCAAATGTAGTGTTACACCCTCTTCTGTTTGGAGCAAGAATATGGATTCTGTCCTGGTGTATCTGATAATAGCAGCTTAATGTCCAGGAATCTTTGGCTACACAGTCCAAACTTAAATCAGTGAATGGTAGAGTGGTATTAGAACTTACAGTATTATGATTTCTGAAGAAACTTGGGCTATTGACCCACCATATATTGACAATTATTGTTCCTATGCCATTCTGGCTCAGCTGTCTCCTTCTGGTTGAGCCAGAAGTGGCCTACTTATATGGATTTCACTATCCCTGAAATGTGAGGCTGTTGTATGGCCTACAGGATTGTCTAATGTGCAAGTGTTTGAGCTATGGTTTGTTAAGTTTGATTTCTTATTCCTATTAATTTTTATAATGATAATTTTAAGGGCTCTCATTGTTCTTTAACACTATTGGGTTTTACAAAATAATTATGAAAGATTTGGCCATGTTTGTTTATGTTCATGTTTAGAAGATTTATAAAGCACAGTAGCGACTCCAAGAGTGTCCCGATGCTAAAGTAGGCATAAATCTCATAGAGATCATGGAAGTTAGTACGCTGAGCTGAACAACCAAGTTTTGAGCCATTTAAAAAAGCAAACAGAATATTCTCCACAGCTCGCAACTGCTGTGGAAGGTAATACCAGTCTTTTGCGGCCCGATAAGAATAGGAACTGCTGCCCCATCTTTTCCTTCTAAACTTGGGGATCACCACCAAAGAGAGTTAGAAGAGCGAAGGGACCTAGATGGAAAGTAGGGAATGATCCTTTTAGAAAGATAATGAGGGCCCGGGTTGTAAAAGGCTTTGTGTGTCATGATCAGACTTTTAAACCTCACCCACTCTTTAATAGGGAGCCAGTGAAGCTCTTTCAAGATAGGGCTGTATATGATTCATTCTAGGCAGCTTTAGGAGAAGACATGCCATTGCATAATGCACCAACTGCACTCTTTTTTACAAGGTAAGCCAGTTGACCTAAATACAATGAATTAGCGTAATGCAGCCTTGAAGTAATCAATGCCTGGATTACAGTTTTCTGCTGAGGGGTAGAAAGAAGATAAAGACATTTCTTTAGGGTCTTTAAAAGTCTAAAACAAACTCCAACCACATTATCCACCTGTGAGGCAAATATGACACAACTGTCAACCTTCACACCCAGGTTGAAAGCCCCAATGACAGGGACCGGAGGGGCAGTACTCTTTTAGGCCAGATGTTAATGTCCCAACAAGGCGGGGTAATCCCAAAAAGCAGAATTTCAGTCTTGCTCACATTACATTGAAGATTACTGGAATACATCCAGTGGAATACTGCCTCAATGCAGGCCCTAAAATTGATCAGATCGCTGGGGGTGTTTTTATCAAATGCAAAGAGTAGTTGAGTATCATCGGCCAGAGACGTTTTAATGCATGGGCAAAGTGGGCTCTGGCCCAGGGCCCTAGCCTTTCAAGGGGCACCCTGACAGAATCAGCTCCCTTCTCCAGAGTTTTGCCCTAATGACCTTGAATATTGCTTCAACAGATTGTTTTAAATACTGTTTTTCTTTAATTTATTTTTGATGTACCTGATGTGTGAGAGTCTAGTACAGCCATTTTGCAGAGAAATGTTGTGTTTATGTTTCATGCAATACATAAAAACAGTTTCCTTTTAGATCACAACAAGGCCTAACATATAAGAAATGGAAGGGCGTCACAGAGATTATTTGCAGTAATATTGGTGAGCTGCTGCTGTGTTACAATATTGAAAACACTCATAACTATCCCTGAATATTAGATGTAAACACATTTAAGGCCTTATTTATGAGAAGTGATGCAGCACTGTGTGAAAACAGGGATGCGTCACTTCTTAGTGCGACCTCCTTGCGACATGATGAATGCCTCATATTTACTGTATGATGCATCATGTCGCAAGGAGTTACAGATACGTCAGTATGTCTGACGTATCTGTAGGCGCAAAAGTGATGCATTGCTAGGGTGTGTCTGAAAATAGACGCAACTCCAGCAATGTGTCCTTCCACATGGGGGAAGCCCCATGTGAAAGGGTCTGCATCAGTCTTACACCTGCTGTGAGGCAGGTGTAAGATATTGAAGCAATGGCGTCCTGGAAATAGCGCACTGAGTTCTCATAGATTTCAATGCGCCACTTCTACGAGGCTTTTTGCGGGGCAACACCCACTCTGCATACATTATACCTGGTGCAGGTATAATGTGGTGCAGGGGTTTACAAAGTGACGCATCTGCCTAGATGCGTCACTTTGTAAATAGGGCGCAGCATAGCATATTTTTTACGCTGCCGGTGCGTCACAAAAAGTGACGCACCAGCTGCATATAAGAGAAGCAAGGCCTCATAAGTAAGGCACTTAGAATTTGGACGAGTGTTCCTTTGAACTGTCAGGGACCTAATGAAATGAAATAGTGTATTTAATAAAGCGCGCAGCTACTCAGACTAGAGTGTCCTGGCGCGTGGCAGCAGGAGGAAAACGTGCGTTAAAGACCCATCAGTTATTAAAAAGCCAGGTTTTTAAGTTCTTCCTGAAAGAGAGTAGGTCTGTGGTTAGTCTCAGAGACTCAGGGAGGCTAAACCACAATTTTGCGCCTAGAAAGCCGAGGGATCTGCATCCAGTGCGGGCACGGCATATTTTAGGCACGATGGCCAGGTTACCATTGGAAGATCTTAGGGGTCTAGATGTTGTGTAGCGATTAACGTGCTTATTTAGGTAGCCGGCTCCTAAGCCGGGAAAGCTTTAAAGAAGATGGTCCTCGCTTTGAAGTCGATCCGTTCTTTTATGCGGAGCCAGTGTAGAGACTTAAGAATAGGGATCATACTAGATCTGGGTTTAGGTCTCAGGATGGCTCTGGCTGGATAAGGGATTTGGGAAGACCGAGGTACACGCTGTTGACATAGTCAAGCTTTGATATCACCAGAGCCTGCACCACGATATTTCTGCTCTCAAGCAGTAACAGTGGCAGGGATTTTTTTAGCATCTGGAGTATGCCAAAGCAAGCTCCAGTTAGATTTTGGATTTGAAAGCGCATGGAGAGTGTCTTGTCTATGACAATTCCTAAGTTTTTGACTTTCTCCTTTTCCGCGGGCAGGGGCGGCAGATCTTTTGGCCACCAAGAGCTCCAGTCAGTCATTTCTGGATTACCCAAGAAAGCAACTTCAGTTTTGTCAGGATTGCACTTCAGCTGATTAAGCTTAAACCAGTTAAAAACCTTTGAGAGGCAAGATCTAAACATTGCCCTGTCAAAGTCTGTTCCTTTTTCACACGTAAAAATCAGCGGAGTGTCATCAGCATAGGAAACAATTTTGGCGCCCTCTTCCTCTACCAGAAATTAAAAAGGGTAGGACTGAGAATGAAGCCCTGAGGGACACATACATTCATGGCTGGAACCAGGGATGAGAAAAGGGGGAGCCAGATGTCCTAAGATCTATTTGCCTAGAAGGATAACATCCATGTTAAAGCGGTCCCCCCAGGCCAATGTTAGCTAGTTTCTCCAGGAGCCTCTCATGTGCGACCGTATCGAAGGCCGCCGACCAATCGAGCAGTATCAGAACAGCCTTGCCTCCCTGGTCCAGCTTACCCGTGAGAAATTCAGTCACTTCCAGCAGAGCGGACTCCGTACTGTAGTTAGCCCTAAAACCGAATTAGGACTCATGAAGGAGCTTCCCATCTTCAATGTGTTTTTGGAGGGCCTTGTTTACATGCTTCTCTAATACTTTGGAGAGGGCCGGAAGAAGGGAGATTGCCCTGTAGTTGACAGGGTCGGTAGGTTTGGCGTTAGCCTTTTTTATCAGTGGAAGAATCTTATCATTCAACCATAATTTCGGCATGTTGCCTGAGGAGCGGGAAGCATTAAAAAGCTGGTTTACCATGGGGTTTATAGGTTCAATATATTTGCTGGACATGGGTCGGTATGAGAGCCAGACTTAATGCTTTGGAGAAGGGTGAGTGACTCTTCAAGCTGAAACTCAGGGAAAGCTAGTAAAGATGGAGGATCCAAGAGGTGAAATTTGCTATTAGAACCAAGGTAGAATGGCAGTTCTTCCTCTGAGTTGTTAGTGAAGGCTTGTTGGATCAAGGAGATCATTTTGTGGAAGAATTGAGTTATTTGCTTAGACCATGCTTAGACCATTATTCCGTGCATGGCCCTTTCTTTGTGCCGGCTTTCGGGCGGTAAAGGATTCAACTATACTAAAGATTTCCTTACTCTTATTTTGGGCATTTTCTATCTTGGTTTGAAAAAAGCTTTTCTTGGCTGCCTTCAGGAGAATGTAATGAGCTTTTAAGTTGTCTTTATACACCTTCCTGTCCTCAGTTAGATAGGATTTACGTCATTTACGTTCCATTTTTCTACAATTTCTTTTGCTAGATCTGAGGGAATCGTTAAACCATGGAGCTGGTGGGGCCGAACTCTTTGAGGAGCAGGAAACAACCGGTACCGCTGCATAAATGTTGGTTCAGAGCCATGAATCTATTGAGAGGGCGTCCGAGTTGGGGCAGCCAGATAGCTCTGGTGAGGAATGACCGAGGGCGTCTGCTAGCATCGGGATGGATATTTTATGGAACGTCCTGTAATTAGGGACCCTCTGCCCTGCGTTAGCCCAAGGGGCTGTGGCAGAGTTGGGAATGACAAATTTGAATAGGAGGTGGTCAGACCAGATAATGGGAAGAGGTAGGCATTCTGATATGTCAAAGTTGTGAAAGATTTGGTCTAGGGTATGGCCCTTCTCATGGGTGACCGAAGAAATAGATGGAAACATGTTGCAGGCCTGCAGCGTCCAACAAGGAATTTGTTTGAGGGTCTTTTCCATTGTCCATATGTATATTGAAATCTCCCAGAATAAGGCAGATGTTGTATTTTAATGCCAGGGAGGTGGTGGCTGTATTAAGCGTAGTAATAACATTTCCAATTGCACTGGGAGGTCTGTAAATCAGAAAAACAGCTATGCTATGATGGGTGGATGAGGTACAGCGGAAGCCTAAGGACCCTGCGCCCTCGATGTTTTCCATCAGGATGTGAGAGCAGTCTAGTTTTTTATTGTAAATTATGGCAACACTGCCCCCTTCCCACTCGGTCGGTCCCTCTAATGGGATTTTATAACCCGTAGGGATGGCCGAGGTGATAGTAGGGTTGGAGGCTTCAGACAGCCAGGTCTCAGTGAGAAATAAAAGATCAGGCTGTTCGTTTAAAAGTAGGCCATAAATGTGTGGTTCATTCATTTGGATAGAGCGACAAGTTAAAAGGGTGGCCTTTAAGTCCTCTGTTTTCTTATTGTTTTTACACTTATTGTTGCATGGGAGGATCTTCAGTGCGAGATTCCTGGGCTTGAGGAGAGACCACTTTAAAAAGTATTAAAAACCTAGCAGCAGGGCAGAAAACACGAAATCCTACCGCTGTCAGCTGCATGTGTCCGTTTGCATCGGGAATATATAGGCTAATGCTTATGATACAAACTGGATCGTTAACGCAGCTGAGGAAGCGGAAACTGCATGGGCGGAAATGAGTAGCCCGATAGTAGCCCCAGCCTTCCGCACAATCGGCGTATCAGCCACAGTGGACCAGGATTGGAGGAAAAGTGAGATGCATATCGGAGCAGCTAAGGAGGTGTAGGCAAGCAGAATCAAGTAAAGTGCAAGTGAGCGTAGGGAGGAGAAATTGTTATAAAGCACAGAGCAATTCAGCTACACACTTTAAAAAGTATTAAAAACATAGTAGCAAGACAAGAAACACTAAATCCTACTGCTGTCAGCTGCATGCATCCATTTACATTGGGAATAAATAGGCTAATGCCTATGATGCAAACTGGATCGCTAACACAGCTGAGGAAGCGGAAACTGCGTTGGAAACAGGGGCTCTAATTGGATCATGAATTCAAAGCTGGTCCGAACAGGGGCCCCAAAATATGTTTGGCCCAGGGCCCCCTAAATCCTTAAGATGTCCCTGTCATCGGCGTAAGAGACTATTTGTACGACAAATGATTTGACTAAGGATGCCAGAGGGAGCATGTACACGTTAAAAAGGGTAGGACTCGAAGCTGACCCCTGCGGCACCCCAAAGCCCAGAGGCTTTGTTTCAGAAGTAAATGGGTCCAGCCACACAACTTGATACCTGTCTGTGAGAAAGGAACTCGGCCAGGTTAGAGCTGGGTCATTCACACCCAAGTCACTCAAACACTACATTAAAAGTGGGTGTAGGACCATGATGGAGCAGGGTTTCACATAAAGAAACCTGCTCGGATTGACACCCCCATAATACATACTAACAGTGTGCGGCGTGAACTAACATACAAATCACAATGAAAAACGTGGAAAACTGCTTTGTGCATGTGTGCACTAATGTGAAATAATGCATGAAAGATCTAAACCGTATTTACATGGTGCTTAGAAAGAAAATGAGAAATAATGCATGACTAGGCCGCATCTTGCATCTTGCTTTAACATAATAAATAATGCCGCTCATGCTTTAAGCTTCTCCTAGGAAAACATTAACATGGGATAGGCCAATGTTAGCTAGTTTCTCCAGGAGCCTCTCATGTGCGACCGTATCGAAGGCCGCCGACCAATCGAGCAGTATCAGAACAGCCTTGCCTCCCTGGTCCAGCTTACCCGTGAGAAATTCAGTCACTTCCAGCAGAGCGGACTCCGTACTGTAGTTAGCCCTAAAACCGAATTAGGACTCATGAAGGAGCTTCCCATCTTCAATGTGTTTTTGGAGGGCCTTGTTTACATGCTTCTCTAATACTTTGGAGAGGGCCGGAAGAAGGGAGATTGCCCTGTAGTTGACAGGGTCGGTAGGTTTGGCGTTAGCCTTTTTTATCAGTGGAAGAATCTTATCATTCAACCATAATTTCTGCATGTTGCCTGAGGAGCGGGAAGCATTAAAAAGCTGGTTTACCATGGGGTTTATAGGTTCAATATATTTGCTGGACATGGGTCGATATGAGAGCCAGACTTAATGCTTTGGAGAAGGGTGAGTGACTCTTCAAGCTGAAACTCAGGGAAAGCTAGTAAAGATGGAGGATCCAAGAGGTGAAATTTGCTATTAGAACCAAGGTAGAATGGCAGTTCTTCCTCTGAGTTGTTAGTGAAGGCTTGTTGGATCAAGGAGATCATTTTGTGGAAGAATTGAGTTATTTGCTTAGACCATGCTTAGACCATTATTCCGTGCATGGCCCTTTCTTTGTGCCGGCTTTCGGGCGGTAAAGGATTCAACTATACTAAAGATTTCCTTACTCTTATTTTGGGCATTTTCTATCTTGGTTTGAAAAAAGCTTTTCTTGGCTGCCTTCAGGAGAATGTAATGAGCTTTTAAGTTGTCTTTATACACCTTCCTGTCCTCAGTTAGATAGGATTTACGTCATTTACGTTCCATTTTTCTACAATTTCTTTTGCTAGATCTGAGGGAATCGTTAAACCATGGAGGTGGTGGGGCCGAACTCTTTGAGGAGCAGGAAACAACCGGTACCGCTGCATAAATGTTGGTTCAGAGCCATGAATCTATTGAGAGGGCGTCCGAGTTGGGGCAGCCAGATAGCTCTGGTGAGGAATGACCGAGGGCGTCTGCTAGCATCGGGATGGATATTTTATGGAACGTCCTGTAATTAGGGACCCTCTGCCCTGCGTTAGCCCAAGGGGCTGTGGCAGAGTTGGGAATGACAAATTTGAATAGGAGGTGGTCAGACCAGATAATGGGAAGAGGTAGGCATTCTGATATGTCAAAGTTGTGAAAGATTTGGTCTAGGGTATGGCCCTTCTCATGGGTAACCGAAGAAATAGATGGAAACATGTTGCAGGCCTGCAGCGTCCAACAAGGAATTTGTTTGAGGGTCTTTTCCATTGTCCATATGTATATTGAAATCTCCCAGAATAAGGCAGATGTTGTATTTTAATGCCAGGGAGGTGGTGGCTGTATTAAGCGTAGTAATAACATTTCCAATTGCACTGGGAGGTCTGTAAATCAGAAAAACAGCTATGCTATGATGGGTGGATGAGGTACAGCGGAAGCCTAAGGACCCTGCGCCCTCGATGTTTTCCATCAGGATGTGAGAGCAGTCTAGTTTTTTATTGTAAATTATGGCAACACTGCCCCCTTCCCACTCGGTCGGTCCCTCTAATGGGATTTTATAACCCGTAGGGATGGCCGAGGTGATAGTAGGGTTGGAGGCTTCAGACAGCCAGGTCTCAGTGAGAAATAAAAGATCAGGCTGTTCGTTTAAAAGTAGGCCATAAATGTGTGGTTCATTCATTTGGATAGAGCGACAAGTTAAAAGGGTGGGCTTTAAGTCCTCTGTTTTCTTATTGTTTTTACACTTATTGTTGCATGGGAGGATCTTCAGTGCGAGATTCCTGGGCTGGAGGAGAGACCACTTTAAAAAGTATTAAAAACCTAGTAGCAGGGCAGAAAACACGAAATCCTACCGCTGTCAGCTGCATGTGTCCGTTTGCATCGGGAATATATAGGCTAATGCCTATGATACAAACTGGATCGTTAACGCAGCTGAGGAAGCGGAAACTGCATGGGCGGAAATGAGTAGCCCGATAGTAGCCCCAGCCTTCCGCACAATCGGCGTATCAGCCACAGCGGACCAGGATTGGAGGAAAAGTGAGATGCATATCGGAGCAGCTAAGGAGGTGTAGGCAAACAGAATCAAGTAAAGTGCAAGTGCACGTAGGGAGGAGAAATTGTTATAAAGCACAGAGCAATTCAGCTACACACTTTAAAAAGTATTAAAAACATAGTAGCAAGACAAGAAACACTAAATCCTACTGCTGTCAGCTGCATGCATCCATTTACATTGGGAATAAATAGGCTAATGCCTATGATGCAAACTGGATCGCTAACACAGCTGAGGAAGCGGAAACTGCGTTGGAAACAGGGGCTCTAATTGGATCATGAATTCAAAGCTGGTCCGAACAGGGGCCCCAAAATATGTTTGGCCCAGGGCCCCCTAAATCCTTAAGATGTCCCTGTCATCGGCGTAAGAGACTATTTGTACGACAAATTATTTGACTAAGGATGCCAGAGGGAGCATGTACACGTTAAAAAGGGTAGGACTCGAAGCTGACCCCTGCGGCACCCCAAAGCCCAGAGGCTTTGTTTCAGAAGTAAATGGGTCCAGCCACACAACTTGATACCTGTCTGTGAGAAAGGAACTCGGCCAGGTTAGAGCTGGGTCATTCACACCCAAGTCACTCAAACACTGCATTAAAAGTGGGTGTAGGACCATGATGGAGCAGGGTTTCACATAAAGAAACCTGCTCGGATTGACACCCCCATAATACATACTAACAGTGTGCGGCGTGAACTAACATACAAATCACAATGAAAAACGTGGAAAACTGCTTTGTGCATGTGTGCACTAATGTGAAATAATGCATGAAAGATCTAAACCGTATTTACATGGTGCTTAGAAAGAAAATGAGAAATAATGCATGACTAGGCCGCATCTTGCATCTTGCTTTAACATAATAAATAATGCCGCTCATGCTTTAAGCTTCTCCTAGGAAAACATTAACATGGGATAGTGCAAAGGTGGGTGGTAAACAGTGAAAGGTGCATTTCTGCGGAATTAATGAATGTTTATGTTCCATTTGCCATAGTGACCCGAATGGGCCTCGGATGTAGCTGAGAAATGCATGAGAATTTTTGTGAAAGTATATAATTAATTAAACAAACATGTCAAACATGATGTAATTAGAGAGGATATCGAACAATGAGTATACAGAATTTTGAATGGGAACCTAATGGTGTGACAGACCACCTCCCAGATCCACCAATGACTGTCGAATTTTGTTAAGTGTTTCAACTGATGTGGGATGGACATGTAGGTTTTAGGGTATAACTGGGGTGCCTTTGGGGGTGTGGTTTAGGTCATCTTCGGGAGAGATGCTGAGCGTGAGGAGGCAGTAGGAGAGAGGGGGGTGCGTCGCTGTTCGTCTGTTTGCAGAGAGGCCTAGCTGTTCCTGTCCTGTCCCTTTCCTGTCCCTGAAATCTTTGTTCTCTGACTCTATTCCAAGGGACCCCCACTACTTGTTTGGCCACGGGGGTGGTATTTCACTGATTTCCGTAGGTTAGTATATGTCATACTCGTACTTTGCATAATCATTTTGCAAATGTATTTTTGTCTCTGAAACCTTATGTATCTTCATCTATCCCCTCTGTCATATTTATATCGTATCACATTTTTTGCTGAAACTTTTGTCTCTTCTTCTATCCACTTCTTCATATGCATATTGTAAATTGAATGATGAGTTTGACACTGTTTGCATTTGCTGATTTTTTCTCCCTTGTGAATTTCATTGTTTGCATTTGTAACCGTATGCAATGAGCATTTATTATTTATTTGAGATAAACTGTATTAATCATATCAAGAGTCTGTGTTTATTTAGCTAACTAGATGGTTAGTTAGATAGTACTATCTTTACCATCAACTATTCAACTAATTGGTCCATCGACCAAGAGGAAAGTGAGTTGATGTATAGGTTTAGTTATGTATTTAGAGATGTCAAACTAATTTGACGTAATTAAAACTTGACCCACAGCGCATCAGGGATTTGGGTGAATGTGTATGGGCCATTTGTATGTTATTGAGTATTGATCCATGATTAGCTAGTAGCGCTGGATCCGTTTTCTGCTAGCAGAGGACGGTTTAATTATTGATTAGTTTGGTAATGATTATTGATAATATGTTCTTAACATGAAAAGTTAGTGTCCTGTTCTATGTTGTCTAGAAGTACAGGTACGGAGTTACCTGAGGAATCCCGGGAATGGAAATTAGCCTGAAGTAGGCAGAAGAAGAGTGTGGATAAAGAAATCACACTGCAGAAGTACTTTGTCTGTTGTTCTAATACCAAAGCTACGGAGGGCTGTAGGTGTTATATTTAGGGACAATTTCGTATGCAAGTAGAGTGCCCGAAATAGCGAAGGGTCCACTCCAGAAACTCTAGCCTTATCCCCAGGGTAGGAACAAGACCTCTTTAAAAAAAATCCACTTGTGAAACTTTGGACTTATCCCTAGAGGAGTAACAGGTCCTCCCGGAGCTTGATTGAAAGATAAAATAGCGCTGGTCATTGTTCTACTTGAAGTAAAAGAATTTCTCTTTGGAAAGTGAAAGCTATCTCTTTATTTAGTGGAACAGACAAGGTAGCATTGTTTTGTGTTGTTACTAACAGAAATTTTGATTAAGAAAACTTAAAAAGACACACCAATTGTGACTAGAGAAGGAATTCCTATTCCACCTCCAAGAACGCCTGCTTCTTTTATGATGTTGGAGCGAGGATACCATACGTGTACCTGCTTAGAGAATTGGGTGGAATATACAAAGGATGATGGTGTTATAACTTTCCCACAGTATGTTTCTTTTAATATAAGGATATTGCAGAATTTGAAAAATCGAATTAATTCACTAGAGCCAAATCCCAGACCTACACAGTATGAAGCATTAGAGGAATAGGAAGTTGATGCATTCGAAATAGAGAAATTTAGAGGTAACTGAAGATACAGAAATATGATATTTGGATATCCTTTAGAGAGTAGGGAAGACAAGCTGAAAAGATGGAGGAGAGCAGTGATAACAGACGGTTTTAGTTGCAGGAGAACAGACAGGAGGTAAATGTAAATAGATAAAGAAAAATATAGAGACTTCAAGTTTAACCCCTTCAGCGCTGCGCGGATTCCCCCGCGGTGCTGAAGGGTTCTAGCGCGGGCGGGGCCATGACGGAACGGTTCCGTCATGAGCACAGCTCAACCGATGCTCATGACGGAACCGTTCCGTCATGAGCATCGAAGGGGTTAAGAGATGATCCGAATGAATCTGATGATGAGTTGTTAGAGGACATTATGACCAAAAGACCACTGCCATATGAAGAAAACTCATGGGAGGCGACTCCAAGTGCCCCACAAATGGGAACCCCATTAACTCCACAAGTCATGGAAATAGCTAAAGTAGTACAAGAAAATGAAATTAATTTGTTGAATAAGGCAAGGATGGAGAAGGTCCAGAAAATACATCAGTTAAGCCTGAATGTGGAAGCGTTGACGGTACCGGTAACAATTGGTCCCGTAGTTCCATTGTATGGAGAAAAGCAGAATCTATCAAAAGTACATACATTGGCAGTTCCAAGAAGTAGTGTCCGGAGTGGAATGGTGACGGTAGCGAATGAGAGTGGACAGGCTGACCCGAATACTACATTGATATATCTTCCGGTTTGTGAGATGATAACAGAAACCGCTAAAAGAAGTATACAAACAGACCCAAGAAGAATAGGGGCGAGTGTCAGTCCAATGGCAGGGATTTCAGCAGGTTCTTCACCAGTGAAATTAAATGATTGGATAAAGGAAACGGTAATGCCAAAACCTCAACCACAGAGTATAAATGTGAGCCAATTGAAAGTAGATTTGGAAGAGATGATTATAGGTACAATAATTCCAGACAGATTAGGGACTTACTGAGATGAAGAGCTGTTGTTTTATTTTTTATAAATCTTTTTTATTAAACATTCTCGACATGAAGGTACAGATTCACAAAATCAATAAAGGGTTAAAGTGAAATCAAGTTACTTACAGATACAGCAGCATAGTTCATTGAAAATCACGGGGATGGGGGATCATCATAAGAGCTGTTGTTTTTGCGTAAAAGTATTACTTGGAGAGCGAGGTACGTTGATGAGAAAATATCAGAAGCTGATAGTGAGTATGGAATAGAAGTCGAAGGTGTTGCAGAAAGCATACAGCCTTTACTGATAAGGATTTAGAGAGTTTGAATGCGTCAGGAAAAAGGTTGCAAATAAAGGTGTTGATTAATATTTTGAAGAAATGGGGAGCTGTAGAACAGTGGAAAGGAAGATGGACGAGAAAGAAAGAAGAAGCAGCTAGTAAAGGAGCGTCTATGTTTCCATTGAAAGAGACAGATCAAGTTGAAAGGGCATGTCCGATGAGAGAAGTTCCAGGTGGTGGATATGTTCATGTTCCTTGGACGAGACAGGATATATTATGTTTTATGAATGATTTTCCTAGGTTAAGGGAAAAACCAGTTGAGTGGTACAAACAGGTAGAGAGGTTTGTGAAAGTTTCAAAGGTTTTGTTAAAGGATCTAGATGGTTTGTTTGAGATTGTTGTCCCAGCAGATTTGTGAGCAGAGTGTAAGATCACTGTTGATTGGCCAAAAGAAAAATATCCTACAGATCCTAAAACAGGTGCACCATCTGAGGAGGTGATGAAAAAGTATAATCAGGTAATCACCTTTTTGAAAGGGAAAATCTCCCCAAAGGAAAAAGATTGGGTTAAGATTGACAGGACAACCCAAGAACCAAAGGAATCAGTACATGATTACTATGAAAGATTGTTGCAGGTATTCAAACAGTACGGTGGTTTGAGAATATTGGAGACAAAGATATGGGACATTTTGTGTATCGATTTGTGTTTGGATTAAAACCTGAGATTAGTAACATGATTCAGCAACATTTGATCTGTTGGCAGAGCAAGTCAATTGACCAAATTTTAAGGTATGCAAAGTATTGTAGTGATGACATTGAATCAAGACATAAAAAGTTAAAAGAGAAAATTATGTGGGCACAAGTAAAAATAGCAGAGCAGCAAGAAACAAACAATAGTTCTCAGACAGGTTATCAGATGCATGGTCTAAATCAAAATGGTTGGGTACACAATGGAGGTAGAGGAAGAGGTGAAATGAGTAAAGAAGAGGCTAGGAAGAAATTTCCTTGTCATGCGTGCGGACATTATGGACATTGGAGGAACAAGTGTAGATCTGCTCAAAAGAATAATGGGGTAAATCAAAATTTAAATCCACAGATGCAGAATGAGGTGGTTGTGAATCAACAGCAGCAGCAGCAGGTAGTTACTTCACAGCTACAGGTGCCACAAGCTCCCATGCTGAATAATGTGAATGCTCAAGTGCAGGGGTACAGTGCGAACACTGGATTTCACGGAGGTGATCAAGTTGGTAAGAATCAAAATGTGCAAATGGTTCCGCAATACTGGTTGCAGTGAAACGAGAGTGATTCAGACTCATCTCAGTGACGGTGCCTGAGGGGGGAGGAAAAGTGCGTACTTGGCGCATCTTTGACGGTAGATCAGTCAGGTCCATTTGTTGAAGGAAAGGTGGAAGGGAATGATATTACATTCTTAGTGGACACTGGTGCTACCCGTTCTACTGTGAGAGCAGCAGAAATTCCGAACCTACCCCTCTCGGGAGAAATTTTCCAAGAAGTAGGAGTCTCGAATAAGCATATTAGAACACCAGTCACAAATCCAATAGAAGTTCATATTGAACATTTCAGAGACATGCATCGGTTTGTGGTATGTGACTCCAGTCCAGTAAATCCCTTGGGAAGAGATTTATTGTGCAAAATGAATTGTACCATCTATTGTACGCCAGATGGTATTGCATTGAAGACACCTGATGAAGATGTCAAATTCAAAATGATGCTAGTGAAGCAAGAGACAGACGTGGATGAGTTGTTTTCACTTCTCACAGAAGATAATTTGCCTGAGGAATTGAAAAGTGCAGTAAGATCAGATGTGTGGGATTTTACAGGAAAATAAATTGGCCTAATGACAAATGTAGATCCGATTTCGATTACGGTGAAAGAGGGTGCATATATTCAAACACACCTCAGTACAAAATGAGTCCGGAAGTGATTGCAGGAGTCACTCCTGTGATTAACCTAATGATTGAACAGGGAATACTGAAATAAATACTGAGCAGTCCTTGTAATTCACCTATTATAGGAATTAAGAAAAATAAATAAAATTGGAGTACCCTGTTGTCCAGTAGTGCCAAATCCGGCAGTAATCCTTTACCAAATTCCCTGCGATGCTGAATGGTACACAGTGATTGATTTGTGCCAAGCATTTTTCTCGATTCCTTTACACCCGGAAAGCCAGTATTTATTTGCATTCCGGTCGGAGACCATGATTTGGCATGGTGCCGAGTTCCTCAAGGGTATACAGAGAGTCCCTCAATTTTTAATCAGATTCTGAAAAAGTGTTTGGAGACTTTAGTCATGCCAGGAAATTCAGTTTTGGTTCAATATATTTATGACCTGTTAGTGGCATCAAAGACACGAGAGGCATGTGTGACAGATACAGTTGCCTTATTGAACCAATTGGCAGAAGGAGGACACAAAGTGTCACCGGCAAAATTAAAATTTGGGAAACAAGAAGTCCAGTACCTAGGACACAAAATAGAACAAGCATTTGCAATGCAATAGGTCTCGCAATTGTGATATTTTGAGCTATTGGCATTGTAAATGGCAATGCCTTTTATTTATGTGTTTAAAAAACCAGCAATAATAAAAGACTTTGTCAGTTACAGTACCAATAGGTCAAAGTTTCTAAAATGCAAGACCTATTGCATTGCAAATGCTTGTTACAAATGTTGTTAATTACACTTGTTGGCATTGCCAGTTCTGAGATACATAAAAAAGGATTAATGCACACAGGAGATAAATGAATGACAGCAGGGTGATTGGGTGTTCTTGTAAGATGTAAAATAGTCCATCATGCATTCCGAAGTAAGCTTTTCCTGGAAGTCGTAATGACTTAAAAATCAGGGATCAGTGAGGTCTAGCTATGCGGTCACACTGGAAAACAAGCAGCTCTCTACTGCAGCGGGTACACTGATCTACTGAGCTATCTAATTGGGCTTACCATCTACCTGCTGATTTTTGCAGGAACTGCACTTACTGAATAAGCTATTTATAGCCGCCTACGTGTTCCTTTATCCTCCGATGCCCTGACGTGATCCAGTCACAAAGTTGTTAGAGCGGGGCGAGAATAAGCGTTCAGCACAAAGTGATGATTAACATATTCAGTGTTTCTTCGTGTGGGGAGGTACATTGAGTCGCTCAAGATCACACGATTTATCACGTGGGGGTCCTAACATTAAGGCTATTTCTGCGGTATCTTGACGGGGATAATTTTGTGTGTTGACAAGAGGTTCCGGGTCATGGATGAGACAGTGAAAAGGTCATGCGGACTAACACTGCCGGCCCCCAACGGCACAGAAGAGACGAGTGCGTATCTTGCACCCAGACAGCACCTGGTGCTCAGGAGCACCCACTGCTGACGGCAGCTTACAGGGACCCAAAATTGCGCGTGTCCTCAGCAGGTAGTGTCTCACAGGGAAAGGGAGGGGCGGGATTGGGGTTATTCCAAGGACAACCACGTTTTATTCATCAGCCTGGTGTGGAGAGTGAATACTGGCTCCAAGTCATCAAGCCGGGCGAACAATGCGCTTAATGAGCATGAGGAGGAAAGCCATATGGCGCCTCTGCTCGTAAGCGCGTGCCTGCGCACATGCACGCAAGCTGTAGGCCGGCCATGGTAGCATTTTTTTAAGCCCTTATGGAAAGTCTCGCCAGACCAGCGCATGCACTGGGTCAGGCAAGACCTAAAAAGGGGTCAGAAAGGTGACACCTGAAAGAATTAATGTGATTAAACAAATGAGCCCACCTAAAGCTCAGAAAGAAGTTCGAATGTTTTTGGGAATAGTTAAATACTGTAGGCAGTGGATCAGTGGTTTCTCACCGATTGCAAAACCTCTACAGAGGTTGACACGGAAAGATGTGAGAGATCTGATTGTGTTGGATGATGAAAGTATGGAAGCTTTTACTAAATTACGAAACAGTCTTTGTGTAGCACCTGCATTGGGAATGCCAGATTATGCAAAGGATTTTGCGTTGTACTACTGTGAAAGAGATGGGTGTGCACTTTCAGTCCTAATTTAGAAACCCGGAATGGCACGACGTTCAGTAGCATATTTCTCTGCTACTTTGGATTCAGTGGCCGCAGCATTGCCAGGATGTTTGAAAGCAGTAGCTGCCACTTGTGTGAGTCTGGTACAGAGTGAAGCGATTGTGATGGGACATCCAGTCAAAGTGTATGTGCCGCATTCAGTTGAGATCCTTTTGACATGCACGAGGATGCAGTACATGACTTTTAGTCGGCTGACTTAGTATGAAAGAGTGATTTTGGGTGCTGAAAATGTCACTGTGGTGAGGTGCACAACCGTAAATACGGCAACCCTGTTGCCAAACTCATATTGTGAGGAAGTGAGAGAGGAGGCGGATCAAGATTGTCTGGATGTTACAGAATTGTGCACAAAACCTAGGCCAAACATAGAAGACATCCCATTGGAAGAATCAGACCGTGAGATGTTTGTTGATGGATCATGTTTAAGAAATGAGAAAGGTGAACTATGCACTGCCTGTGCTGTTTGCACCATAGCGGGAGTTTTAGAAGCATCCTGTCTAAAAGGGGTAAATTCTGCCCAAATTGCTGAATTGATAGCTCTGATTAGAGCATGCTGAATTGCCAAATCCTGAGGGTAACCATATTTACTGATAGTCAAAATGGTTTCGGGGTGGTCCATGACTTTGGTTAGCTATGGATGCAAAGGGGTTTTCTGACTTCTTCAGGTTCCCCTATAAGAAACAGCAAAACTGTGAAAGATTTATTGGATGCTTTACCATTATCCAAAAGGATTGCAGTGGTCAAATGTTCCGCACATAAGTCAGGAGATGATTATGTGACAAAGGGCAACAGATACGCCGATCAGGTAGGGCGTTTCTGTGCACAAAATGTATTTGCCCTAAACAGAGGGATAGAAAAAGAAAATACCAATTGCCATCTTATGTTCGCATCTTCATTTGAAACTTGGGATGAAATTAGACAGTTACAAGAAGAGGCAAGTGGCGAGGAAAAGCAAATTTGGAGAAATTCAGGGTGCAGAAAAGGATTTTAACTTGGGGTAATCTGTTTCCAATATTAAGGATTCTGGTTTTCGAGAAACAAACACTACAGTGAAAGAAGTGGGATCCTCAGTAGGTTTTTGTATCTCTACCATCACTATCAGATATGGTTCCTGATCTCCTTGTACACATTGGTTCTTCACAGTACCCTATAACTGTAGGGAATCTCCGTATAATATGCCACCCTATGACTCGTCACTCCACTCTGTGACATGCCACTCCACTCTACGACATACCACTCCACTCCATTCTACGACATGCCACTCCACTCCACACCACTCCCCTCAATGGTCCTCTACTCTACGACACTCTATGACACGCCACTCTATGACATATCACTCCACTTTTCTCTATGACACACCACTCCTATACCACTCTACTCTACGACATGCCACTTCACTCTATGCCACTCTGCTCTATGCTACTCCAATCTATGCCACTCTATGCTACACCTCTCCACTCTATGCCCCTCAACTCTACGCCCCTTCACTCTATGCAGCCTCCATTACATGCCACACCACTCTATAACAGGACACTCTGTGCCACTCCAATCTATGTCACAAGACTCTACGACACTCTACTCCACTCTGCAACACTCAACTCTCTCTATGCTACTCCACTCTGACACTTTACTCCACTTTATGCTACACCACTATATTCTACTCTACTCTTCTCCACTCCAATCCAATCGGCTCCACTCTATGAAATTTTAGTCCGCAATATGCCATTCTATGCCACTCAACACTATGCCTCTCCACTTTACAACACTCTACTCCACTCTACAACACTCTGCACAACTCCCTCTATGCACCCCATGCCATCTCCACATTATTCCATAATGCCATTCCATGCCACTTCACGCCTCTCCACTCTACGACACTCTACTCCACTCACCTCTACAACACTCCACTCTAGGACACTCCACTTAACAACACTCCACTCTATGCCACTCCACTCTCTGACAATCTACTCCACTATATATTACTCTTCTCTAAAACACTCTACTCTACTTTACACAACTCCCTCCTTGCCACTTTACTCCACTTTATGCCACTCCACTCTACTCCACTCCACTCTACTATGCTCTGTGACACTCTAGTGCACTCCCTGCTACTCCATTCTACGACACTCTATGCCACTCCACTCTATGCCACTGCACTCTACGTCATTCCACTTTCGCCACAACACTCCACAAACCTCTATGCCACTCTACTCTACTCCACTCTACACCACCCCGCTCTACTCCACTCTATGCCTCTCCACTTCATGACAATTTACTACACTTTACGCTGCAACACTCCATTCCACTGTACACAACTCGCAATAGGGCACTCCACATTACTTTACACCACTCCACTCTATACCACTCCACTCTACTCAATGACACTCTGCTCCATTTTATGCCTTTCCACGCCACAACACTGTATGCCACTCCACTCTACAACAATCTACTCCACTGTACTCCACTCTATGCCAATCTACTCTATGACAATCAACTCCACTCTACGCCCCTCCATGCTACACCCTTCCTCTCTCCACTCCACTCTACTCCTTCCACGACACTTCATGACACTCTACGCCACTCCAAGACATTCCACTCCCCTCTATGCCATTGTATGCCACTCCACTCTACTCTACGCCACTCCAGCATACTCCACTCTGTGCTGCTCCACAACACTTTACATCACTTCACGACACTCTACGCACTCCATGACACTCCACAACACTCCACTCTATGTCATGACACTCTACGCCACTCCACTCTGACACAACACTCTATGACACTCTACTCCACTCTATGCTACTCCACTCAGACTCTTTACTCCACTCTATGCTACTCCACTCAGACTCTTTACTCCACTCTATGCTACGCCACTCCACTCTACTTCACTCCACTCCACTCCAGTTCACTCGATGATATTTTACACCACTCTATGCCACTCTACGACATTACACTCTAGGTAAACGCACTCTAGGCCACTCCACTCCACTCTACTCCACTCTGTGCCCCTTCACTTTACTACAGTTTACTCCATTCTATTCCACTCACCATAACTCCCTCTACTCCTCTGCATGCCACTCTACTCTATGACAAACTACTCCACTCCGCTTCATTACTATCTGCCACTCTATGCCACACAACTCTACAACACTCTATGCCACTGCACTCTACAACACTCTATGCCACTCACTCTTCGACACTCTACTCCACTCTACACCACTCCACTCTAAAACATTCTACTCCACTCTATGCAGTTCCGCTGTATTCATCTCTACTCTATGACACTCCATTCTGCAACCCTTCTCACTATGACACTCCACTCTACCATACTCCACTCCACCCTATACCACTCCGCTCTATGACTCTCTACTCCAC
The DNA here is from genome assembly GCF_964204655.1 of Triturus cristatus. Classification (NCBI taxonomy): domain Eukaryota; kingdom Metazoa; phylum Chordata; class Amphibia; order Caudata; family Salamandridae; genus Triturus; species Triturus cristatus. The sequence continues at coordinate 1,367,055,479 of NC_140591.1, forward strand.
TCTACACCATCGTACTCTACAACACGCAGCTCCCTCTTTGTCACTGGACACCACTTTACTTCACTCTATGCCCCTCCACTATATGACATTCTACTCCTTCCATGACACTCAAGTACACTCAATGACACTCTGTGCCACTCCACTTGTGTCTATGATACTCTACTCTACTCTATGCCACTCCACTTTACGACACTCTACACCACTCCATTGTATGACACTCTACCCCTCTACGCCCTTTCACTCTACTCCACTCCACTGTACTCTCTCCACAACACTCCATGACACTGCACGCCACTCTACACCACTTGACTTTACCCCACTATACGCACTCGACAACACAACACTCCATGACACTCCACAAAACTCTGCGCCACTCCACAACATTATACTTTACTCTATTCCACGCTAAGCTGCTCCATAACATTCTATGCCACCTCACTCTACTCCACTCTATGCCTTTCTACTCCATGAAAATCTGCTACACTCGATGCCACAACATTCTACTCCACTGTACGCAACTCTCTAAACAGCATTCCACACTACTCCACTCTACACCACTCCACTCTACTCACCAACACTCTACTCCATTTTATGCCTCTTCGCTGTGGAACACTGTATGCCACTGCATTCTACGACACTCTACTCCACTCAACAACACTCTACTCCACTCTATGCCACTCCACTCTACAACAATCTACTCCACTCCACTCTACGCCCCTCCACACTATGGCCTTCCTCTCTCCACTCCACTCTACTCCCTCCATGACACTTCATGACAGTCTACACCACTCCAATCCACACCAAGACATTCCACTCAATTTGATGCCACTGTATGCCACTCCACTCACAACCACTCCACCAAACTCCAATCTAGTCTACTCCTCTCTAAGCTGCTCCATGACACTCTACGCCACTCCAACACTGCACAACACTTCACTTTATGACACTGCATGTCGCTCTCCTCTACTCCACTATCTTGTATCCATGCTGAATAAGCAGCCAAGTTGGTGTATAACATGGTTAAAACACATTTGCATAGCCAATAGCTCCTGAATAGGCGAGAGCTATTGGCTTTGCCAAAGCTTGTTTATTTTGGGTTTACCACAAGTGAATATCTATGCAAAAATTCACTTTATATCCGTACATGACATCTTGAACATGGAAGACTACGGAAAATGTCAATGGTAAATTTATGTGGAGAAAATATTTGTCGAAGAAATGCTTGGGGTACTTCTGCAAATAGCCCAAGCCAATAATTAGGCCCACTGTAATGCTCATTGAGAACTGATAGGTACACTCGAAGCAAAAACCTATCGTAGTTAGTGGTGGAAAGTATCTCTGTTATCTGAATATCTTGCTGTGAACACACAATCTGGTTAGGAATTCTATGCTGATGAAACCTGGGATGTGTGCACTTAGTGTTTAACTTTTAGACTTGGGGTGTTAGAAGTCAGTGTATGTACAGTGAAGTGGTACCTAAAGAGATCACCGATGTTCCTGTGATTGCAAAATGGAAGGAATTGAAACAATTAGCTGTTGTAGGTTTTATTTCTAGCAAAAAAGGACCGTCCTGCAACAGAATACCAATCGCCATTGCTAAAGTCATACAGTATTATGGGTTTTAAAGAAGTCTTGGCATCATGCTATGAGACTGAGATGGCATCAGTTTATCTTTCGTTAGCATCCTCCATTTGGTCTGCCTGGCTAACCACAAGGGAAGGCTTACAAGGAGCTGCTTTATGCTGAAGTCTCTTTAGATTTGTATCAATATGTTGATTTTAAACTGCTGTAATTAAATGATAAAAAATAAATTTTAACTGATTTTGGTAAAATGTGTCTGCTCGGCCAACCACAGGGGAAGGAATACAAGGAGCTGCTTAATGCTGATGTGATTTTAGAGCTATATCAAATTCTCGAAGACAATCTGGTGTTGTTGCATGATAATGTAATTTTATTTGGTTTTGTTAAAACTTTTACGTTTTGTATTTCTTCTTTTGTATGGCTTGTAGTGGATCCAATAAATTCTTATGTCACTTCAACTCATCAGGGAACATGTAAAGTTCAGAAGGCGTTTTTTTTTTGGAAACATTTTGTTGGTAATTTAATACATATCGAGTAGAGCAGTTCACAGAGATGACCGTATTCAGTTAGTAACCAATATGCTGTAACACTCAGTAAGTTTGTACACAATAAAAAGACATATAGATACAGGTGTGCCCATCCCACCTCCATATAATTACAAAGCTTCTTTGTCTCACATTGGAATTTTCTCATGGCATATCCATTTTCTGAATATCAGTCACAGAAGGCTCTTTCTTGACAACTATACTTTGAGGCTCAGTTGTGTTTGGCTGGTAGCCCGCCTTCCCGCCTGGTCAGCCGAGGCACTGGCCTGTGCTTTCCTGGCAGAGGGCTTCCTGCCATAGTTAAAGAAGGCCATCTGCATGGAAAGAATCTCTGTGCCTACAGTGCATCCAACAGTGTGTATTTTTTCAATGAACTGCCAAAGCAGGAGATTTTAAACAAAACAAAAACCATGATCCTCACATTGTGATATGTAGGGAGCTGCCTCCAGTGGCGTAAAAACACTTGAGGGGGCCCCCTTGCAAGTTACATGGAGGGGCCCCCAATGCTCCGGACCACAGTGCCGGAGGTTGGCACCTGGAGCTCAGGGGACCCCTCTGCACCGCGAGGACTATCGTTACGTTACTTACCCAAAGGGGATCTGTATCTGTATATGATAATCTGATGTGACACACCTCAAATCAAACCAGCTTCCCCAGTAGAATGGGCATGTAATAGTAGAAGACACATATTAAAGAAAGATCCTAAAACAGCAAAAAACGCAGGATGCTTCTTTGAATGCCAACATATGACTGTACCTACGAACCTTACCAGAATTTCACAAAAGGGTAAAGTTACTAGTTGATTACCTGTCACAAAGCACAGGATGCACCTGTAGTGTATACAGATCATTGTTTTCAGGGTCAGTTGATGTGATAAAAGAAAACTGCATTCCTATTGACATGGAGTGACCTTACAAAAATGTATTGAAGGCCGAAGCCATCTTTAAACAAGCAGTATGCGATGCCGGCTGTAAGAGCGCTAGAGGACTTAACCAGGCTTAGGGGCACAGCTATCATTGGTGGAGCCGGTGCAGTGGAACTAGAGCCCAGGTTTGTGAGGAGCCCACTGCACTGTACAATGGCTGCATTTGACTACTCAACCTGTAAGCAGGAGAATGATTTTCCTTACTTGCATTAGGGCCATATGCACCCTTGCTATGCACTGACCACCTGTGTCATTTATGCAGCAGCTTGAATGAAATCTCCCGGCAGTTGCTTATCTATTTTCTTAATTGAGTCAAGTCTTGGTATGCAGGACATTCAAAGATCCCAGACTCGGCAGCTGTTGAACATTATGTTTTAACAAGACCGATTAATTACAACCGTCTTTTAAAATGAAAGCTAGACAAATAAATCTGAAGTGTATAACTATTCATTTTAAAAGCATTTAATTAGAGATGTGTTTTACAAACAAAAAACATAAAACAACTGGTCCTACAGAGCATGGTTGTTAGAACTTAATCTTCAAACTAACAAAAACCAGTGTCGCCTGTCACGAGGGCTGTCTGCGTGCTTATTTAACAGAGCCTCTTTGCTAAGTAAATCACTGTCTTCGTCGATGGCCCAAGCTGAACAGTTAGCGTACACACACTATACTCATTTATATGGGCTTTCAGCCAGCCCTCTTCATCCATCAGTCTGTTATGCCATTCGCATACACCATGAGACACAGGGTCAGCCCACTTCAGCCATTGGCTTACCTCTCTGTGAGTGACAATATTCTGCTGTCACACAAAAAAAGCAGCCCCTGTGTACAATTGCAAAGAAAGCATTCACATCAAGGGCAAAGCAAACTTGCTTTATTGGCTTTGACAATGTTTTTTGTTTTAGGGTTCGCTGGTCCACTCTGCTGTTTGTTTTCGTCAGCGTGTGCGACAAATGACTTGGGACCCAATGTTAGGTGTGGCCTGCAGATGCAAACATCTGACTGACTGAGAGATCTTACTGTTCCCTTTGTGTGTACTTATTTTGGTATAAATAAGTATTGCATTGTTTGTTTTTGATGTCAACAATCCTGTCCAAACTTTTAAATATGCATGTTTATTATTCAAGAGACCACACAGCCTCTTATAGGACTAAACATCTTAAAGCAGTATAACATAGCCATGAAGAGAAGGAAGGAAGTAGAAGAGCTGAGAGAACACACCCACATGAGTCATATAGTCCTCTGTCGCAGTTCCACCACACCAAGGCATAGGAGAAGCTGAGCCATTCAGAGATTTCTTTCATTTCATTATAGTGCACACCATGCTCCCAGAGGCGTAGCTAGAGATTGTGGCGCCCTGTGCTATCCCTCAGATTGCCACCCCTGGGGGGGGGGGGAGGGCGGCGGGCACTTGAAAGAGGTCAGAGAGACACGTAGTATTGCCGCTAGTAGTTACCTCGATCATGCAAGTTACATGCACATACATGACACGGTCCAAGGCTACACAGTTGAATACACCGGTGACCGGCAGTACAAAGGAGAACACACAGACTGCATGATCTATCTGGAGACTCAGAAAAACTGCATGTGACATCCATCAGAGAGCTGCGTGAACGATTAGCTGATAATCCCCTCAGCACAATGCAAACATGCATGTTAGAACTGGGGTCACCAATTCCGACACGGTAGCTTGGCGCGAGGTAGGAAGGCACCCGAAGGCAATGTGTAAAGCACCGGTGCAGCACTCACTCACACAGATTCAGCCATGCGCCCACAATGAAGGACACCACAACAGGTTGTTTAGTAAAACACAAGATTCTTTATCTATTTCAAATGTCGAGGGGTCAATTCATCAGCAAGGCAGCAGTAAATTCATCTGGGAATCTACATTCATTAGTCATAGGACAATAACCATTTCATTCAGTTACGTCAATCAATGAATAGCAGAGCAAACATTAATTCATCATGGGGAATAAATCAGTGCATTTCAGGGCAACAGCAAATTCATCCTGGCAAGTAAAATAGTGTATTTCAGTAGATCAGACAATTCCTCCAGCCACAAGGATCAGGGGCTGGTAGGGCAACAATTAATACATCGGGGTTAAAACGGGCATGAACTCATCTAGGAGCACAACACTCTTAGCCTCTCGGGCCACAACCAGTTCAATGTGTCGCCATCACAGGTACAGTTCCCTGTTGGAGGGCTAAATGGAACAAATCAAGGCAATTTGGGGGCGCTCCTAGGGCTTACACCAGGGGTGAGTTCGTCCCAGCCAGGTGGCAGGGGATCGCGGGTAGTTCCCAGGGTGTCAGGCACTTCAGTTATCTGGCCAGAGGCGTGTCCCACAGGCCGGCCACTTCAGGCTCCAGACCAGAGTAGCAGCGGTACACCACCCGCCCCCTCAGGGGCCGTCTCAGCTGCCCACCGGCCCCAGCAGTGGAGCAGTAAGCCTGGATGAGGCCTCTGGGGACAAGTACCTGGCGGAGCGGGGCACACACGGGGCTGCCACTACGCGCGCAGGCCTCCCCACAGCAGCCCCGCCTCTCCTAGGGGTTACCTGAGGTGTCCGGGGCCGCGATCGGCACTTGTGCTCCCGTCCCACTCGGGGGAAGCCTTTGCTCGGGGCTGCTGCAGCCGCCAGGCTCCGTCCTCCCTTCGGGGCCCGGCAGCCCATCAGGGGCGCGGCTCCACCCACCAATGGGAGCGCGAGTTGGGCGGGGGTGAGGTCGGTGACGCGGCCGGCACCCCCGTCATGTGGTCAGGCCCAGCGCGGCCTCCTCCTCAATCGCAGCAGCACTACTAGGCCTCGAGGGCCGCAGCGGGGTCCACGCGCAGTGCCGGGCTGCGGCGGTGATGTCAGGTACAGCGCCTTCCTCAAGCGGAACCGGGGCCCGACACTGGATCTGAGGTCCCCGGGGCAGCGGTGGTGCCTTGAGGGCTCGCAGCGCCTGGCAGGATCGGTGCTCAGTGTACAGGGATTGCAGGGGCGTAGCGCCTGGGGGGTATAGAGCTCCCCCAGCACAGCGCTCGACAGGCACCACAGTCTCCAGGCACCGCGTGCAGGCAGGGGGGGGCACAACTCCAGCGGTATGGCGCTAGACAGGCACAGCGCAGGATCAGGGGCAGCTCTTCCTTACGGGGCCCAGTTCTAGTAACACAGCGCTTTACCTGCAGGTTGGAGATGGCCCACAGCGACAGTCCAGATCAGCGCTTGTCTCAAGGGGGTGAAGGTAGACGGTCAGCTCCCCTGGTAGGCTTATTAGGGGAAGAAGGGGGATGAGTTGGCAGGCATCAGAGGCAGGGTGGGTTCCTGCAGCACACTGGAGATGGTCCCCCGGTTTGCCCCCTCACCAGGCAAGATCAGCAGGCAGGCAGGCAACTACATAATGGACCAGAATAATTGTCTCCAGTGACTTTGTGTGTCTGTAACTTTGCCTCGGCACCGGGTCCTTTGAGTAAGCTGTTTATCATTCTGTGAAAAGGACGGGAAGACGTTGCATACTGAGGGTGTGTGTGTGGGGCCAAATGAGTGGGGCTTCTAGGCAAGTTCACATGCCTCCGGTTTATAAAAGGTCAGAGCACGATCTCAGCAGCAGATGAGGAGCAAGAACCTCCTGGTCACAGGAACTACACGAGGATTGCGCTCGAGAACATCAAGGATGCAAAGACCTCCATCGAGGATGACAGCTCACCTGGTAGTTTTACACAGCGACGTGAATGGTGAACCTTACCAAGGGCATTACAGCTCTTAACAGACACAGACTACTTTCTGGCACAGGGAGATTTGCCAGGATTCATGAGATGTTCAGCACTCAGCAGAGGTCGGGATTCAAACCTGATGCTATCTGGTTGGCAAATGTACCCCCTCCCCCTCCCGGTGCATTTTTTCCTGGCCGGTTGTCCGCGCTCCGCTGGACCCAGCCTCAAGCAACCACAAACGTGGTACGTGGCGGGCGGCGGCAACAGTGGCAAATATGAAATATCACAGAAATAATAATTCAAAGGGCTGTATGTACCACAAATACAGCAGACCCTTGCGATGTTGCGTTCCTCCGTTGGACTTCGATTGCCTGCTGCGCACGCACTTCTGCACACGTACGCCTACGAAGGGTAGGACTCGTCGGCTGGAGCCCTGAGCTGAGAGAGCTCATTGGAGTCTTTCCCCTCTGACCTCGGTGACCCGGTCGCGCATGCACCACACCACCATCACTATGCTAGGGGCCGCGCGCGCCGCACTGGTGGCCCGTTGCGGCGGCCTTTATAATTTAATATATTATAAAGGCCGCCACAACTGGCCACCAGTGCCGCGCGGCCGCCGCCCCCAAAATTGTGCCGCCTGGAGCGGACCAACCCCCGTAGCTATGCCACTGCATGCTCCTCTGTTCTTACCTCTCCCTCGCAGGCCAGATAGCTCTTTCTGTGCACGTCAAAGTAATATCCAGATATTTGGCTTTCATTTTGATTGTTGTATTAGTGTTGTTTCCAAAGAATCCCACTAGTACAGAAATGTGTGTTTTACATCAGCGGTTCTCCGCTTTTTGACTTCTGTGGACCACCAGTGAATCATTACTGGAAACCGGGGACCCCTACTGAGTCAATATTCAAAGCCAGGGACCTCCTCCCTAAGCAATTTCTACGATGTGAACCACAAAACCATTTACAAAAATGCGGAGACAAGTATGTAACAAACAAATATTGAAATATTGTATTTAATTCACAATCAAATATAGAAAAGTCGAAATTTTAATGGGAAGGTTGGAGCTTTTCTGAATTCGTTTTTTAATTCTTAAGATAGAAGCCAGATGCAAAACTCTGGCATATCACTTTGTCTTTTTTGCTCTTAATCCAAGATCTTTTTGTTGCCGCCTCAATTGAGGCCACCCGTCATCCAAAGTGTATTCTCTTTGCAGCACTTGCAATACTCTAAGACAGCAAGCTAAAGATACCAACCTCATTTTTAGCCTTCAATTTATGACTTCATAGTTACAGAACGTTTTGAATTTTGCAATTGTGCTTCTTTACTTATATATGCTTTATAAACCTTAACGTTTAAACTTCTAAACAGTCGCTGAGCCCCTCAGCAGGAATAGCGGAACCCCAGGGATCCGAAGAACCACATGTTAAGAACGACTGTTTTACATGATGGTGGAACACAACGTGTGCCTTTGACTCCATGGGGCAGATTTATGACGACTGGCGCATCCCTGCATATCAGCACGGATGCGCCAGTTATTATGCGCCACAGCTACGCCACCATGGATGCGCCGCATTTATAATGCGGCGCACCATGGGGCAAAAACGGCACAGATGCGTGACGCATCTGTGCCGAAAAGTGGCGCATTGCTGGAGTTGCGTCGCAAGCGCGACGCAGCTCCAGCAATGATCTGGGGGGCCCTATCTGTACAATGCTGCGTCAATCCTTACGCCTGCTTCAAGCAGGCGCAGGGTTTTGACGCAGCATGGGCCTAAAAGTGACTGAGTGAAATCTTGTAGATTTCACTCAGCCACTTTTAGGAGGCGTTCCTGCGCCGGAACGCCCCCACCTGCCCTGGAACGCCTACATGTGGCGCAGGGCTTTACAACGTGACGCATCTGGGAGATGCGTCACGTTTGTAAATGCCCCGCACCATGGCGCAGGATTTGCGCCGCTGCTGCGTCACAAAAGTGACGCAACGGCGGCGCAAAAGTGCCGCAAGTGCAACATAAATCTGCCCCTAGTTTTTAATTAACATTACCGTTGATAATTTGAGTTTGGAGAGCGGTGGTAAATGAGCCTGCTGACATTAGCCTCTAAAACTTAAAGGATGAATTTAGTTTCAACAACAAAGAGTAGATTCACAAAAATATCATGAAGAATTCATTACTAATTTCTTGAATAAATGTGCCGTACTTGAGTGCCAGAACATACCTGTAAAATGAAACATGAATGCTGTTTACTCTTCCACAGAGCGTTTCAACCAATGAGAGCCCTTCATAGGTTTCATACAATGAATTTAGGAATATATAAAGCTCACCTTGTTTGAGGACTCTCCAAGGCAAACGAAAGCAAACAAAACTTTGCATGGTTTTTGCTTGTCACGCAGGAACTCCGAGCAGCTACAGAGCACTGTGCGTGCTGAGGGGGCCCTCTGCAGCTCGAGGGCCCCCCGCACTGCGGGGGCTGCGGGGGCCTGTGTTATGCCCCTGGTCCTCATCACTATACCCAGGAGGGGAATTCACTTTCTCGGGTCTCATAGTTTAGCACTCCTAGGGCCAGATGTACGACCCTATTTTGCATGCGCAAACAGGTTTGTGACCTGTTTGTGCATGCAAAATACAATAGGGCCATGTAAAAACCCTATTTAGCGAGTCTCAATTTTTTTGCGGCTCGCTAAATAAGATTTGTGACTTGCTATTAGGAAGGGGCGTTCCAAGGGCGTCCCTTCCTAATAGCGACTCGCTACCCTATGTAAAAATGTTTTGCGACTGCAATTGCAAAACACTCTCAATTTACCGCCCTCCTCAAGAGGGTGGTAACCCATTTACAAACAGGAAGGGGTCCCGAGGGGACCCCTTCCTCTTTTTGAATGCAGGGGAAAATATTCTTTTAGGGACAGGCAGTGGTCCCAGGGACCACGACCTGCCCGTCAAAAATGAAACGAAAACGTTTCTTTTTTTTTTTATGCATCCCGTTTTCCTTTAAGGAAAACCGGCTGCATTAAAAAAAAAACTGCTCTATAAAAAACAGCAGTTCCAGATATGGACGTCTGCTGAGCCCAGCAGGCCACCATACCTGGGTGGGCCAGCCATTCCCAATGGGGTCGTAAATTGCGAGTGCGTCATGAATATTGATGAGGCAAGCAATTTGCGACTCCATTGGGAATCGCAAACAGTGTCTCTGACACTGTTGTACATAGGATTTTGCGACTCACAAATTGCGAATCGTAATTGAGCGCAATTTGCGACTTGCAAAATGCTATGGTCGTACATCTGGCCCCTAGAGTGGCATGCGGATCAGGCCATGCAGTTACCAAGTCACTAGATCAGATTGCCCACAGATCTGGGAGTCACCACGGGGCCCATGAAACAGTGTCTGAGTCTGTCTCTGAGGATTCGTGGTGCTGGACCCCATCAAGTTGGGAGGGTCCCGCTGGGCCCAGATGTCTGATACTTGGACTGCCCTCAATATCGCTGCGCAGTCCCATTGTGGCCCTGGTCCTCCAGCCATGTCCAGACTTCCTCTGGGTAGGTAAAGAAGAACGTCTTGTTATTTGCTGTGATACAGAGTTTCGCTGAGTAGATCAACCCTTAAACCATGCCTAGTGTTTTCAGCATTTGTTTAGGCCTTGAGAAGCTGAATTGCTGTTTCTGTTCTTGCGCTTTATAGTCTGGGAAAAGGTGTATCTTGTGTCCCTCAAAATCTCAAAGGGCATGAGTACGCGCCCGCTGCATCGCGGTCCACTTATTCAGTAATATCACCATAGGGGAGCAGCCAGGGGCAACGGGTGCAGTGGCACTCTATGGGCCTTCTCCACTGTGAAGAACTTAGATTGGTTGTTAGTAAGCATTTCCTTCAGTAGCCAGTCTTCCAGTAACAGTTATGCCGATGGACCTTGGACACACTCTGGCAAGCCCATCATTCTTACATTATTGTTGCAGGATCGACTCTGCATCTTCCCATCGCTCTTGCAACAGCCCCAAGTCCATACGCATGGTCTTCATCTGTTGTTGTAGGGCAGAGACTACTCTAATTCTGGCTATAGTGAACTCGGTTTCACCCACTCTGTCTGCCAGTTTTCTGGAGGCCCACATCGATCGCTATAGTATCTATCTTTTGATCCAGCAACATGTGGGACTCCTGGATTGCTTGCAGTACAGCCTCCGTACCGTTGTGCCCAGCGTATCTTCCCACATCTCCGAGTTCTGGTCTGATGGGAACCTCATTTGGGAACATTCCCCTGGTCCACCACTATGGGCACTTTTAGGTATGGGCTTGCCCATACCGCCAAAACTGTTCAAATCCCAGTTGGTCCACTGCCCCAGACATCCCCACCCACAGGCAAAGGTAGACTGCAGGCAAATTAAGGTGTCTCGCTGGGTGGTCGAAAAGGCAGTGCAGCCGGGGCCAAGACAACTCCGAGGGGTCAGTCACCCTCGGTCATCACTCCAGTCGACTCCCACTAGGAAAAATCAGGCAATTGGCTGAGGGCAGATAGGCTTAGCACCTGCGGTATGGGGGCCAGGCCATCTAGCATCCTCCTCTTAGCCGCCTCCTCAGACTTCACCCAGCCTCCGCCTCCACGGGCACACAAGACATGTCTCTTCTGCACTGATCTTTGCCCTAGATGGCAGCCTGGGCGTCGGACAATGCAAGCCCGGGAACAGAAGACAGGTTCAGGACTTGAGGATGGTAAGATGGTGCAGGATGTTGGTGGAGGAGCTGCAGCACTCAAATTATGCATCCGCAGTCTTGCTCGATCAGTCATTATTGAATATCGTTATAGTTGCAATTAATTTCTCTGATCCTACTATTGAAGCTAACATTCACTCAAATTGTTAACTCCCTGAAGGTCTACCTTGTTCCCTGTTTGCTTCTGGAAAACAGAAGGGTGAATATTCTACATTGAGGAATGCTTTTGAGACCTACATTTTGTGGAAAATACAAATGTAGTGTTTAGCAATGAATTCAAACCAATGGGAACTTCTAATTTTTGCGCAAGGTGAGGGACATTCTACTATAACATTCTGGATCACTAGACCTTTCCACCTCTTCCTTCTCTTTGGTTAGTGCCTGTAATTGTGAAGTGCCTACCCTTTCAGATTTATCTGGTACTATACCAATGAACCTTATTTGATGCTGGAATCTGGAGGGGTGCCTGGAGGTTGGGTAGTTGTTTTTGACTCACAGTTTTTCTAAATGCTGTGTTCTGGTCTGCACAATAATGATTTTACTAAACACTCTTTGTCTATAAGTTCATTTTTACGCTTGGTCACACGTATTTTATTGTTGTGCCAGTCATAGCTTACCTTTTTGCTAGGTCCATCTGCCAGAATGTTGAAATTAGTATCCTTTGCATTGACCAACTTCCTACTTAACAATATCTCCTTACTATGTCTACTGTCTGAACTGGGAACGGTCTGTTTTTGAAGGGGCCTTTGAGAAAATGGACACTTTCCTAATGGTTTGTTTGATATATTGATGCCTAGGTTTCCTAACCTCTCTATATTGGTCCAAATTACTCTACATTGCTCATGTAGCCTCTCAATAGATTCTTGCTGCGTCTTTGATACCCATTCAAGTCCATATAAGGAATTCTACAGACGATATAGCACCAGAAAACATTTCATTGAGCCTCTCAAGATGTTTCTATAACACGTTGCACCTATTTAAGTTATTGCAAAGGCCCTCTGAGATATAAGCGAGACATTATTGATTGGCCATAGGCCCTCCAAAGAATGTCATAACTGGAGAGTAGACCTCCAGCTCCCATCTGAAGTGAAACATGGGGAAAAGATCTGCTCATTTATATTGACACTAGACTCAGGAAGTCTGCATTATGATACTGAAGACATTTCTTGGGGATCTGAGGGCACCAGTGCTGGGGCTTCTCTAGAGAAAGTTTGGATATACTGTTGCCGATTCATATTGCCTCTCCCCTTTTGAGTCCATGAGGATCTATGTAATGTTTTTAATGTTCGTGTTTCTATAAAAAGGGTAGATTCTAAATGGATGTGATGAATAAGAGGCTGCAAATTGCATCTTGCCCCTGTTAGAATAGAAATGATTTTGCTTATGCATTATCCTATTTTGAGTTATAATTGAAACTAATCCTTCGTCATTTCTGAGAAAAGGCTTCAGTTAAATTTCATTTCCCCAAGGTTTGGTTTTGCTTCACTAATGAATACACTGTTCTTATTACCGCATACCTTTCCCGTTAGATAGAGGCCTTCTCCCACCTGTCTAGTGGCGATGAAGGGCAGAACGACCTTGAATAGTAGATAATGTGTGCCCGGCCTCAGAATCGAAACTTACTTGTTGTACTTCACTGTTTAGCTGCATCTGTCTGGAAAATTCCATTATGGGCGTGCCTTCATTAGTTCTGAAATGTACATAATGTATCTTTATGCTTGCTGATGTCAGTCCCTCTGCAGCACACCTAGCGACTGGGCAGACAGAGCTCCACTCTGAGTGTACCTGAATAAACAGATATTGGTTTGTATTCTCTACTGTCTGACCGACTCTTCATTTGGTATGGAAGGCTGAGAGGTGGTCATTAGTGACCCGGGTGACCCGAATCAGGCCACTTCCTTCAGTTGGCGCCTGAACAGGGACCCCTTTGGGTGATTGATCCATCCCCTTCCGCGGACGGGGGGGAGGTCGAGGCTGTCGTTGGGTTGGACTGACGAATTAGGTATCCCTGCACAAAGAGTTCCTGATACTCGCAGCTGCCCCTTTTGTCCTGCCGGACGGTGCCTCGCCCAGTGGTCATCCTGACTGGAGTCCTGAATGGCGAAACCCTTGGACCTGAACGTTTGGTCTGAAGAGTGGACAGTGGAGAATTGGTTTGTTTGTGCTACTTATATCAGGTGAGTCCGTTTTGGCTCTTTGTGGATATGGTACCATTGTGGTTTGAGTTTGGTGGGGTCTGAGGACTGTTTTTGCTTAAAGCACTTGCAATTGCTTTGCAAGGCATAAATAACTAACTTGTTTTCCTTTTGAAAATGCCTGGAATCACTAAAGTTTTTTCTTTGTGTTGTCGTTGTTGTTCTGCAGATGCTCGATTAAAAGAATCCCAACCGGCGCCTCCAGAAGGCACTCCTAATTTTGATATGTATGTGAAGCACAGTCTTGGCCCTATTATGTTTAGTACATTATCACACAAATATACGAAGGACAATGCCGAGTTACAGTGGCTGTTGACGGGCACTTTTGATGAACAAAAGATTGGGTTTTTACATGAACAACTATTTAAAAGACAAAGTAGACAGTCTGTGTTTGATTCCCTCAGAGCATGGCAGAAAGCAGCTAGGCAGAGACGATTGAAGATGGAAAAAGATGCACGGAGGGGGAAGATGCAGACATTGACTCAGAGAGCTGTAGCATATGATAGAGAAAAGCAGGAGACAGGAGTTGAATGTGAAGATAGGAAGTTTTGTTTACAGATTGATAAATCCTATCTGGCCCAAGAAGAAAATGATACTTTTGTGGAGGAATTGTGAGACACCTGACCCCCATCTCTATATGCCCCACAGAGGATATAGCCCACTGACCCCTTGCTATCGCAGCAGCCTGCTATTACTGTTTCAACTGTCCCTGCATCTACTGCCGTTGTTTCGACGTCTTTGGCTTCAGCACCTCCTCCTACTTCTTTGGCTTCACCATCTGTGGCAACTGTGACTGTTAGTACGCCTACCGCCTCTTCTGCTATAACTCCAGCTCTCTCTCCTTCGGCGCAATCGCCAGCGACGATTGTACTTGTTACTTCTGTCACTTCTCCTACCTTGGTTTTTCATCCTCCGATGTCTGTGAGTAGTGAAACGCCAGTTTGTGGATTTCAGGATAGAGACTTGACAAAATTTAAGGAGCGTATGGGCCTGTTTGTTCGATCTGAGGTGGGGAATGAGGAGAAGAAGGTAGTAGCTAATCAGGCCGCACAGTGGGGTCATAATCCCATTTACAGTGTGGAGGATATTTGGGGAGTGATGCGAGATTATGAGCTTTTTGTATAGCAGCATGCCCTCAAGCATATGTCCGCTGTGTTGATTTGTCTTTGGCAGCAATATTTTGGAGCCGATGCACCGCAAATTTTATATTGACATTAAAGATCGCATGTTTGCTAGCAGTATGGAGCCTGGCCATTTTTTGTGAATGTGGCAACATTAATTGCTTATAGGGGTAGCTTGCATGAGAAGAGTCCTACTCTGGTGTCTCAGTTTCCGATGCGAGAGGTTCATCCTATATATCACCCAGAAATACCAGAGTTGACGGATCAGCATGGTACTGTCACCAGACCAGGTGTAGTGGCCCGTTTGCAAGAACAGTGGGTTTATTCTCCATGGAAACGGAGTGAGGTTCTGTCCCATAAGTCTCATTTGCCTGATCCTAGGAAAAAATCCTACTGCTTATTAGAAAGAATTGGCTGAAGCGGCCTCTTCTACTGTAATGACCCTTGCCGACATTGAACTGTTTTTTGGTCTTCTCGTTCCGGTTGACATTTGGAGACAGGTGCATACTCAAGACCATGTTGTGGAGTTGGGTGCTACATGGGATGTAATTAAAGGATGGGATCAGGAATGGAAGCCAGGTGATAAGCCCTGAGCCGAGATACTTGCTTTGCCAGGCCGTATTAGTACATATATGCATTCTCTTATCCCCCCAAAGAAGGTAAGTTGGGATAAGTTGACGGCTTGTCGACAGAAAAAGGATGAAAGTGTGTCTGATTTCTTTACTCGGTTTGAAGATACGTTTTTGGATTACACTGGGCAGGATATGTCTATTGAGGGAGGTGTTTGATTGTTTGTTGACAGGTTTGTTTCTAACTTACTTCCCAAAATTGCGATTAGTTTGCAGGCGTCTGGGAGTACATGGTCCACCTCTTCCCCCTCTGTTATTTTGAATATGGCTCAGTATTATGAGCACCATGATCAAGAAGAGAAAGAGAAGACAGAAAAAAGCATAAAGATTTAAAAACAAAGGTGCTGTTGCAGCAATCATCTAGAGGAAATGGTAGAGGACATGGTGGTCTTGCCAGACAGCTTCCATGCACTAGTAGGCAGCCTACCACCAACACCTTTGGGGCTGAATCAGTGTGCTTATTGTAAGGAAGAGAATCATTGGTGTAGCAAGTGCCCTGTGCTTCTGCAGAAGGTGGCGGTTCGGAGAGGACGAGGTCCTCGGGGACGAGGTTGAGGGACTGATAGGGCTCAGGCTGCTGCAGTCTCATAGGGTCGGTTGGATAGCAATTATTTTGATGACCCTCATGATGGACAGTATTATCATGATGACTATGATACAGATGAGGTGACAGGGATGTCTTGCAGCTAGGAAACAGGGACAGAGTGGGAGACCAGTTTTGATACCTGTAGATCAGCGTGGTCCTTATGTCACCGCAGATTTGCATGGCTCAACTAAAGACTTTTTGGTGGACACAGGTGCAACAAAGAGTTCTGTTTCTTGATCTTCGGTCCCTGAGGTGGCGCTGTCTGGCCATAATAATGTTTCGGTAGGTTTTTCAGGTGTACCGGTTGTAAGCTCCATTTCACGCTCCCTTGCATTGACTGTTGGTCCTTTTACTGTGGATTCTCAGTTTTTGTTGACGTCCAATTGTGGTGAAAATCTGATGGGTTTGGATTTGTTGAAAAAATTGTATGCTACTATTTATTGTTCCCTGACGGGTGTCTATATGACGAAGGGTCCAAGTGTAGGTACTAAGCAGTGCCTGTCTCTCCCTATCCCCACTGAATTTGCTGATGTATCATCCACTCTATGGGCGAGGGGTGATAACGATGTGGGACTGCTGCATATACCACCGGTTTCGATCCAGGTTAAAGACAATGCTATTTTGCCTCGTATTCCTCAGTATAAAATACCCCAAGTGGGAGAACGAGCCCTTCTACAGATTATTCAGGATTTGATACAAAAAGAAGTAGTTGAAGAGACTTCTGCCAATATTTGTAACAGTCTCGTTCTTCCGATTCTCAAAAGGACGCCTTTCGATGCCTCTGATGATCATGAGGATGTTTATCGTTTTGTGATTGATTTGCGCGAAGTTAACAAAATTGTGGTTCCCCAGTTTCCGGTGGTTCCTGATATTACCACACTTCTGACAATGAGTCCTTCTACTGCTAAATTAATTTCTGTTATTGATCTGAAAAATGCATTCTTTAGTATTCCTATTCATCTGGATAGCAGATGTCAGTTTGGGTTCACTCTAGATGGTAGAAGTTTTATGTTCTGTCGAGCTCCTCAGGGCTATACAGAGAGTCCGAGTATTTATAGCCAAGCATTGAATGGTCAGTTGGATTCCTTGTTGCTTCCCTCAGGTAATGCATTGGTACAGTATGTTGACAATCTCCTTATAGCTTCTTATACGGCACAGGGTTGCAAAGATACCACTGTTAAATTATTGTTACATTTGGCACATCATGGACATAAAGTTTCTCTTTCTAAATTTAATTAATGTCGACAGGAAGTCACCTACTTAGGTCACCTACTGTTTAAGGAGGGTAGGAGGTTGACCCCTGAGCTCATCAGTACCATTGTTAAAATGCCCATTCCACAAACTCAAAAAGATGTGCATGCTTTTATAGGTATCACTTCTTACTGTTGCCAGTGGATATCAAACTACTCCCCATTGATCAAACCTTTGCTTGCATTAACAACTATTGACATGCATGAGCCTTTGCGTTGGACGCCTGAATGTCAGCAGTTTGTTTAGCAATTAAAAGCAGTGCTTTGTTTGGCTCCCATGCTTGGCACCCCTAATTATGCTAAGCCATTTGTGTTGTATGTCCATGAGGATGGCTGGTTGCGCGCTTTCTGTTCGAACACAAACATTTGGGGATAAGCAACAGTCGTGTGCTTATTTCTCTGCAGTGCTTAATCCTGTTGCGAGAGCCCCCCCCCCCCGAGTTGTCTAAGAGCTGTCGCGGCTGTGGCCACTTCAATCACACAATAGGCTGGACTTGTGCTTGATACTGACCTCACGGTCATGGTACCTCATGCTGTGGACACACTCTTGAATAAGACAAAGACACAGCACCTCACCAGTGCACGTCTTACTGGTTATGAATTAACAATGTTCGCTAAACACTTCACAATTAAAAGATGGGCTACTCTGAATCCAGCCACGTTACTACCCCTCCCTTCTGATAATGATGAAATTGATAAACACCATTGCACCTTCCGGACAGAAGAAGGGATGAAAGGCCGGGTAGACCTGACTGACGTTCCCTTATCTGACCCACAAGGGGAACTATATGTCGATGGTGCTTGTTTTAAATTTCCAGCTGGCACTACGACTGCAGCTTACGCTATCACTATGTTGCGCACAGTGGTAGAGACATCACGGTCCCTTATCAGTCGGCTCAAGCTGCTGAGCTTGCTGCCCTTATTTGAGCTTGTGAATTGAGCGAGGGACTGGTTATCAATATACAGCCAGTATGCTTTCGGGGTCGCTCATCATTTTGGGCAACTCTGGGCTGAGAGAGGGTTCCTTACTTCGCAGGGCACAAACATCCAACATGGACAGCTCATCTTGAGGCTTTTGTCTGCTTTGGCACTCCCCAAGAAATTAGCATTAGTGAAGTGTAGTGCACACCGGAAGGTTACAGATGATGTAGGTAGGGGAAATGCTTTTGCAGATCAGATAGCTAAGGAGACGGCCCAAACAAAAATGAAAAGAATGTTTGTAGCAGGTCCAGCTAGGTGGGATCTTGACGTTGTCATGTTCGAAGATACTCTTGAAAGAGTAAAGGAGATACAAAGTGAAGCCACGGTAGAAGAATTAGCGGTGTAACAGGAAAGTACAGCACAGTTGAACGATGAAGGATTTTGGATTAATAAATCAGGGAAACAGAGATGGATGTTACCAGATGCATATGTTCTTCCTGTAGTTACTATGGTCCACGGTCCAGCTCATATTAGTGCTAAAGGCATTTGTAAATTGTTAGACCCTGTATGGCAGAATGAGAATATTTCTAAAACAGCTGCACACGTAGTGAAGTACTGTATGATATGCATGATGCATAATCCTGGGAAAGGTGCCCCTACTCCCCCTGGTAACTTTGCACCACCCACTTTTCCTTTTGAGGTTCTGCAAATGGATTGTATCGAATTAGAGAGATGCAATAATCTTAAGAATGTTTTGGTGGTTGTTAGTGCATTCAATAAATGGGTTGAGGCTTACCTCACTAAAGACAAAACGGCCATTATGACTGCAAAGGTACTCCTGAAGGAGTTCTTTCCTCGTTTTGGCTTGCCCCGAGTAATCTGGCGTGACAACAGAAGTCATTTTAATGCAAAAGTGATTCAATTGATTTGTGAGGGTCTTCGTATGATGGCAAAAATTCCATGCTACCATTCATCCACAGTCAGCGGTCTTGGTTGAGAAGTACAATGGTACTCTCAAACTCAAATTGGCTAAAATTCAGGAGACGACAGGGTTACAGTGGCCAGATGTTTTGCTATTATCACTTTTGTCAACAAGAACGACAGCTCATTCTAGAACAGAATTGTCACCATATGAGGTCGTGTTCGGATGCCCCGCAAATGTCTGGGGCATCACGTGTCCTCGTCAGTTTTCTGATATTGAGTACCCTGTGTAGTTGGATTATCTTGGCCAGTTAACAGAAAATGTACGTTCTTGTCACCAAAAGGTCCAAGATACCCTGCCTCCTATGCCAGAGAGACCCGGCCATGGCATTCAGCCTGGAGATTTTTTATTGATCAGGAATTTTCACTGGAAGAAAAGTTTGGAGCCGCAGTGGAATGGGCCGGAGCAAGTCCTTTTGGCAACACGTACTGCAGTGAAAGTTGCTGGGCGTAAGAACTGGATCCACGCAACTCATTTTCACAGGGTCCCTTTGCCCCTGCCTTACGACCAGTGGGTAAAAGACGGCATCGCGGACTCCGAGTGCGAGACTGCCCCTCGGTTTATCACATTAAGCGATGCCCAACTGACATGGGCGCAAACAGATAAGGAAAATGATGTAGTGTTGAATGCAGCGGTTCCTCCAGAGATACGAGCTATCCAGAAGCCTTTATTTGGTGATCATTCTCTGACTGGGTTTACCAGGTACAATTTGTGTTCTCAGCTGAGGGAAATTGCATCTAAGGAAAAAAGAGATTAGGGATGGACTGTGTAAGACAGGTTGTACTGGGTTGTTGTAAAAGCAAAACTAGCTGAAACTGGCGTAGCACGTGTGTTTATCTTAGTTTAGTTGTTTGGACATTAGATAGGTATGGTTAAAGTATACCGTGGAGGTATACCATCCTGGTCATTGCGGGATACAAGTTTAGGACAGAGCAAGCTCCACGCCGGTGCTCAAGAGTGCCAACACATTGATGGACAATAGAAGCCTGTGGGAACTTGTATATTTCTTTTGCATTCTGCCCCCATTTCATCATTTGTTATGCATCCCTTTGGTAGAATGGTTGCTGAGGAAGAGAAGCCAGTGATTCCTATTGCTCAGCATAACATGGTGTGGACCTGTAAACAAAAGTTAACATGTGTTGCTCTTGTGATTCTGCTGTTAATACTATTGTGTGGTGTAGCATGGGTTCTGGAAAGTGATCAATGTCTACCTTTACATAGTAAGGGTAAGTTAACTCCCCAGCAAGAAGCAGAGGAGCGATCTCAAGCAATATATTTTTAGAGACACATAAGAGGTTCTTTGGAGAAGGGACAGCTTGTTACCCCACTCAATCTTTCAATAGCCTATGGACCACGTACGCTTTATCATTTGTGAATTGTACATACACTCGGCCACCTGATTTTATAGAAGTGAAAGGAGTATTTGGATTTGGTTACTCAGGGCCATGCCTTTATTATCGAAAACCATTGGGGAAGGGTTATCCTGGTTGTGATAATAATATGTACTGTGATAGTTTTCATATGGATAAACAGAATATAATATTGGTGGGTTGGCATTATAAGGAATTGACTGTTCCACGAGAATCTGGTTAGTATCCTGCTTGTTGCCCCATTATCAACAGTGCTGATACTTCATTGTATATATATATTGTTCAGGGATAGTCTTGTATAAGGAGACGTACCCTTTGGTGAATTCAGAAGACCCCAGTACCTTTGGGTGGAATTCCCGGTACTCTGCAGTGGATTATGATAGACCGATTTATGCACACCCGGGGTTTTTCTTTTTGTCTAATGGGACTTATTCTAATGTTCATAATGGTATGAACGATGTGGCCCTTGGGATGTTACTGCCTTTGGGTGTACTGTGTAAGCGCGCGAAGCCTAAAGTAAGATGGATTACAGGAACACCAACCAAAGAATTCTGTGAGGGAGTGACGGATACAGAGGTCAATAATTACAGTAATGGAATAACTTTTGGATATATTCTTTCTTCCATATTCACATTTGGTGGTACTGCCATGTCCAGGGGTGAGTATGCCAGAGAATATTTTGGGTGTAAACTCCAAATTGTATCTAACACCACCGTGGCTTCTTTACGCGACATCACCATTCAGTTGGAAAGTATGTGGATATATTCGAAGCAGACTAGATATGCAGTTGAATTCATCTTGGCAAAGAGTGGTGGTGTGTGCGCTGTAGTCGGGGACCAGTGTGTAGTCAGGATCAAGAATATGGAACAAAATATCACTAAGCACATATTAGATATCCTCGAGAATGTCAAGGGAATGGAACGTGGAAATTGAAGCTGGGTTGGTTTGGTAATTGGGGCTGGATCTTCGTAAAAATAATTTATTTTGGTTGTGGTGCTGATCCTTTGCTGTGTACTCATTCAATGCCTTCCCTTCTGTTGTTCTCATTGTACCCCTCTCCTTACTCCAAAGAGGAAAATATTGATTCATGATACCAATGCTTCAATTATGATAGAGAAAGAGATAGATGACATAATGCAGATAGATGAGGGCATTTTCAAGACTTCTTCCATCCTTACAGTCTCCCTTCCTGATGCTGAGAATATGGAATGTTCATAAGGAGTCCTGCTATTATATTTTCCTTATTGTTGTTAGAAAATGTTTTAGCTCACACTAAAAGGAGGTTCTGTTAGAATAGAAACGATTTTGTTTATGCATTATCCTATGTACGTTAGCATTCACGGCGCCATTTTCTATGCCGGTGCCATTTTGAGTTATAATCGAAACAAATCCTTCGTCATTTCTGAGAAAAGGCTTCAGTTAAGTTTCATTTCCCCAAGGTACGGTCTTGCTTCACTAACGAATACACTCTCCTTATTAGCCCATACATTTCCTGTTAGATAGAGGCCTTCTCCACTTGTCTAGTGGCGGTGACGGGCAGAACGACCTTGAATAGTAGATAATGTGTGCCCGGCCTCAGAATCGAAACTTGCTTTTTGTACTTCACAGTTTAGCTGCATCTGTCTGGAAAATTCCATTGTAGGCCTGCCTTCATTGGTTCTGAAATGTACATAATGTATCTTTATGCTTGCTAATGTCAGTCCCTCTGCAGCACTCTTAGCGACTGGGCAGACAGGGCTCTTCTCTGAGTGTTCCTGAATAAACAGATATTGGTTTGTATTCTCTACTGTCTGACCGACTCTTCATTTGGTATGGAAGGCTGAGAGTTGGTCATTAGTGACCCGGGTGACTTGAATCAGGCCACTTCCTTCTCCCCAATGACAATTGTTATTGGGAGGGTGGTTCACCCACGGCATTCCTGGTTTGTTTCCAGGTTCCTTTTCAAAATATAGGGAAAACTTGTTTATCTGTGGGAGATTTTGATGATTGCAGTATGATACGTTATATCTTTCTTTGTCGCACGTGGTCTAATTTACAAGTTTTCGTAGTACCCTTGTTTTTTTTCTCTTGTGAACTTTTCCAAAAGACTTGTCAGTTTGAGGATATTCTGAGTCAACCCCTGTTTGTTGAACACCCATTGCCAGATTTGGTGAATTACTTACTTGTGAAACTGCTTGATCGGCGCCGCAACCTTCCCTGAGATCAGGTCTTTGTGTGCCACTGGCAGGCCGGGAACTGACTCTGTGCCATTTACTTCCTCTTTGCAGTCTTGGGCAACTATATTTCCCGTCAGCTGCTGTTTCTTTGTGGTATAGTTTCCTGTCTGATCTTGTGGATCCTCAAGAGTCCTCTTGGTAATCAGCATCTCAGCTTAGCCATTGCTCTAACCACAAACTGGACTGGTAATGAGATTTGAGTTGTTCCAACTGTCGTTGGCCCATAAATCGAGTCGGTGCTATTGTAATGCTCATAAATCAACAGTTTTCAGCAGCTCAGAAGGGATGGGCACTGGGTGCAGAGTCGAGTACTTGTGCTGCCAGATGGGTTAGACTTAGATCCTGCTCAAAGCACAGCTTAAAGATGTACTCCATAGATTTCTGAATGAATCGAACTATGCAAATCTTGTTGGTACTGGTATTGCTCTTTCTCGTGCCAAACACTTGAGTTGAACCAGATATAGGAAGAAGCGCTATGGTCATTATTGTAGTCATGTTATCACGTGTAATGGTGTTCACCAGGTCAGTGGGTAGACTTACAGCCATTATAATGTCCTTATTGCCCAAACGTATGCCCTTCTTTGAGTGAGTATGCATAATGAATGGGCAGTGGGGTGACTAATCAGTTTCCTCCCCTTCCCCCTTTTTCTTTTACATTGTATTGTATTATATTTTATTTCTGGCTTCCTTAATATTTTAGAATAAACAAACAAAGGCAGCTCAACTCATCTATTCTGTTGGCAGGATATTGTGATGTGTTGTGATATATGACACTTGTGGAACTTTGTAGACCTGCCGCCATCTTCCTTAGGCACCAATGCTCTATGTGTCAAGTGCAGAACTAGATCACATGTACCAGTGCATGCCTGGCTTACCATGTGGATGACCTGTCAGAGGCTGAATTAAATATGGTAGGGGTGGGAGAGGGCAGCAATTTGTGCAGGGCTCTACCTTCCTCCCTCTACATTGCCCCTGAAGCCTACTACTCATAACCTAGCTGCTGGTAGCCACGGGAGTCCTGCCAAAAACAACTTATATCCAAGAGAGTCTTGGGAGTTTCGCCCTGTAGAACTACAGCTTCCCATAAACTCTTTGAGAGCAGCTAATACGCAGGCAAACACAGAAATGGTGCCAGGAACGTAGGAGGTGGATTAGATACTAAGCTTAGCTTAGGACCGAAGCAGAGATGCTGCACTGATGTTGTTGCAGCAACAGCAGAGGGGAGGCAGGCCTGCACTGCCAGTTTGTTTTATCGGGCATTTCCCTGGTGGGCTGGAGACTTTAGAGGCTGGGGCGGGTAGGGGGTGTGAAGGAGCTTTCGAGGAGAGAGAGGAAAGAAGGAGACAGAGAGTAGAGAGAGAAGAGAGAACCATAAGGAAGGGAGCAGGGCTTGTTTGAACATTTTTGCCAGGGCAGCTTTTGATTTCCAGTCCACCCCTGAGGAGAGGGGCATGAGCACACTTCCATGCTACTTAGCCTAGGCTGGAACACTTCACTTCCACCGCAGTGCATGCTACTGTGACAGATAATTTGTCACTGTACCACCAACAATACCAGTGAAGTGTTTACATAATAAAATATGTGGACTCCTGAGACAATATTGCAGACAGTTTACACTGGTTGCACTATTTTCTTTGCTTAACACAGAATGGAGTAAACCAATATTTATTTTAGTCCTTAGTAGTAAACAAAACTTGTACCAGTGAAAAATGGAAGAAATGTTTTTTTAACTATTTCTGAAAATGTATGACACATTTATTGTTTACACTATATCCTGGAAAGAGATTTTAATAAATAAATCTCTATGTACAGAGAAATCTGATGTGGCACGTTTTGGCATTGTTATGTATTAACAAAAAGCAATACATTGATTTTCACATACTTAGCTTTGTATTTCACATGTGAAAAGCGAATTGTAATTTCCCAATTTCTAATTATGTGAACACATCAAAGAATAGCGTGAAAACAGTTTGTTTTGTGTTTTTAATTTACGAAAAACTTGAATATTATATGAGCAGCTATAATGATGTGAACTGATTCACTCTGTTTCGATTTGTGTTTAATCAATGCAAAAACAGTTGATGATAAAACACTTAGGGGGTGATTACGATGCCGGCGGGTCTCCCACCGCCAGCTGTGTGGTGGTGGGCCCTCAGCCATCGGACAACAGTTTCCCCCCCGTTATATTACGAGGGCGGAGCGAATCGTTTAGCGACCGTGGCGGTCGCAAAGCCCGCCTGCCGCGGTTCCCCCACAGGCAATCGTTCCAATTGCCTGGTGGACCGATCTGCATGGTGTAAATGGTGGCGGTGCCTAACAGGCCCCGTCCGCCAAATTAGAATGTTGGTTCAAGCCAGCCTTTCCATGGCGGTGAAACCTCCATGAAAAGCCTGGGGGGGAATTGCTCTGGGGGCCCGATGCAGGCCTCCCTTGTGTTGGGTGGGTGGTGGTGCACTGGGGGTACCCATGGTACCCCGTGGTGCCTGCCACGTAGTGCAGGGAAAGGCACAACATGGCTGTTTAGCATTGCGGCGGGTGCTGCAGCCAGCAGCACCTGCCGCAATGTTAAACGGGCTGGATGTGACCGCCATGGTGGCGGTCGCATGGTAATCCGTGGTACGGAACCGCCACTTTATAGGGTGACAGTCCCAGTCACCACTACGATGGTGGGCGGGCGGACTCGTATTGACCCCCTTAGGTAGGTGACCAGCGAAGTCATTTTACCTCCATTAGGTTCATACTGAGAATACAAAAACAACACCCTTTCCCTTCACTACAATGTTACCTTGCTTCCCTTCATCAGTGATTCATTGCACAAAGAATGACTGTCAAGTCAATGGAATTTTACCTCCAGTTGGAAAACGTATGCACCTGTTTTTTGTTTTGAGTCATTCCCAGAGCTATCCGTCCTGTTCGAAATTAGCTTCCATACATTTCTTTGGAACAGATGCGTAGATTTGTTAAAAAGAACATAAATACTGGCATGTTTATGTTCCTTTTATGCGGATCTGTGACAGAGAGCATGGCATGAGAAATGACACCAATAATAAGAGAGAAAGTGACATCTTAAATGCAATTGAAAACCTGCAAACATGGGTTATAAATAATCCTTGGTGAGATTTTCTGGAAATATGAGGCATCTGATCAAGTGAGACTCTTGAAAGAAGCATTACAAAAAGTCACAAGGCATGCTTCTTAGATGAACTGCACTAATTTATTAAAATATTGACTCCATGCAGCACAGAGATAAGGTTTGAAAAAGTGATAGTCCATGATAGACTTTGCATTGGGAGAATGTGTTTCCTGCCCCTGTCGAATCGGGTCTGGCTAATGGTAAAAGCAGGTCTATTTGAGAGATCTGCAGACAACTAGTGCTATTAGACAGTAGCAGGATCAACTGTGCAGCACCACTGTTACTGGATTAGATGGTGCTTGTCATTGTATGAGGCTGCTTACCCTCTGTCATGGTGTTCTGGGGTTTTCAATAACACACTATCTTGCTCTGAACCAGAAAACATATCACTCAACATTTCGAGTTACTGCCTAATGTTAATGTAATTTTATAGCACTTAACTCATTGACTGTAAAAAAAAGTGGCTGAAAAAATATTTACATTAAAATATCTACTGCCAAAAATCAACCATACATAAATATTTTCCAACAAAACGTCTTACATGCACTTAAATTCAACGTCGGACACTTACCCCAAAATATGCTTGTAATGGAGTTAAAAGAAAAACTTCATCTGTTCCTACAAGTGAAGTGAGTTTGACTGTATTTTGTACCCAAGGGTTCTCTTTGTGAGGCTCACCTGGTGTTTCCGCAGGGGCGAAGTGGAAGAAACAGATGCTGGATCCCAACTTCCCTCACCCACCTCTCCGGCCCAACGGAGTCAAAGCCAAAGAGGAGAAGGTGGGGAAGAGGGGGAACAAAACAAGATAAGGGAGAAGGAGTAGAATCCAATGGGACATCTGGTACGATGTTTACATATATTACTAATGGGTAAAAGTACAAGAGTTAAATACAGTCCCCTCGAATGACAAGGGTGATATACGTGGACGTGTGTCTTAATGTAGGAATGATACCAGTTAGACGTCCCTCTTGTAGTGAATTGAAAGTTATGGACAAATAGAATTCAAGACTAACAATGTTGTACCTAAAAGGTAGAATCATGCGTATTAATCATTTGGACCGCAGAATTTAAGCATTCAATCATGATAAGTGTGAAAAATACCAACCTTAACGGAGACCACCATCTGGATTCACTAGGCCAAAGAAAACATGTACTATCCTGAAAATAACTAGAAAAAAACTAAAAAGTAATTTTCCTAGACAGGACAAAAAATATGAAATAATGCACAAAAGGTGCTGGGTCTGGGTAATGTAGAATATCTATTTCATTATCCAAAATAAATAATGCCCCTCTCTTATTTACAGCATAAGAGGAAGTATGGAAGTCAATCCTGGCAGAGAATATAAATCCAAATTTCTTGCCCTAAGACAATCCTTGAAGGAAAGCGAGTGCGGACCACAGTTCCGTATAAATAATGTTAATTCAATTAATGAACTCCATCTGCCATTAAGCGTTTCGACCGTTGCCAGTCTTGATCACACGATACACATATATGCAATGCTGATATTTTGGTCCATTATATTTTTGTGGATGAGAATCCTTCTTTACATTAAAAGTATGTAAAGTTGAGATTTTGGTTCCAAATACTTTTTACACAATATTTTTGAATCGCCATATTTTTGTGATCAATATTTTGTGATTCATCCTACACATGAGCAATCCTATGATCTACTACAGGCAATCACATGGACAACCCATAATGTTTGGAATCCTGGCAGTTCACCTGAAATACTGTTTGCCTCAGGGTCACCTCTTATCTCCCCATAGGCAAATGAGGAAAGAAGGTTGGTGTACTGAAACACCTGGAGTATAAGGAACCCTGGACCCTCTCACGATGAGATGAAGAGTATCGGGCAGCCCTGCTGCAGAGCCCACCGGCAGACGCATATGTGACCCCCACCCGCTGACACTCATCGGTGGGCATGGACGGCTCTTAGGTCCATAAAAAGGGAAGTCCGATGACGAGATTGCGCATCGTATTCCATCACGGATTTCCATGTAGCCCATTCTCTTTTTCCCACACTTACCTGATCGTTCCATGTTGGAGGGCAGGATCGGTTTCCTGTGTTCTCTCGTGACTTCCTCTGGGTCATGCGCTTCCAGGTCACGACTTCTCTTCCGGAGCACTCCTCAGCCTCGCAGCTCCCTCGTCGGCTGTCTAGTACACGGCCACCTCTCCTGACAGCATTTCCTTGCTTCGTATTTATCTGTTCCTGAAACGGAGGTAAAAGAGAGCATTCATTTAAAGAATCCTAACCTCCAGTCTATACAGAAGGATTATTACATACCATAGCATGTAGGTATGTACTTATCTGACTTGTTGCTTTTCCTTTTCGCATGAGATTGTCTAGGAAATTTACTTTTTAGTTTTTTTTCCTAGTTATTTTCAGGATAGTACATGTTTTCTTTGGCCTAGTGAATCCAGATGGTGGTCTCCGTTAAGGTTGGCATTTTTCACACTTATCATGATATATATATATATATATATATATATATATATATATATATATATATATTAAAAATATATATATCCTACTGGCAGTCGCCATTAGGTAGTTATCGTTAGGACCTAGATTCCATAGAAAAAGCATTTTTTTGATTTGACGATAAAGTTGGTGCCGTTTGACAAATCTTCGCGAAATTTTCAAAACGAATGGGGAGGTCAGGTCAGCTGCTGTCTTGAAACTTTCAGAGTGGTCCCTCAAGCGGGGGCTGAGGAAAAGGGGGGGTCCCACAACACTTCTCCTCCATGTTAATTTCCATAGGAAACTATAGACACTGCTACAGCCCGAACTGCTGAAGGGAATTACACCAAATTTGGCAGAAAGGTAGCTCTTGATCCAGAAAGCACTCTTTTTTGTAAAATGGTGGAAATCCATGCAGTATTTCCTGAGAAATGTAATGATTTCTCATATATATAACTGTGCCCGCAATGGATTCGTGAACCCTCCTGATCTCGTGCTTGAGATCTGACTGGCTGCCAACACTTCAAACCAGGAAGCGTTGGCAGCCATGTTGTGACTCAGTTGAACCGAGTCACAACCAGAAACGTTAAAAAAGGGGCAGGGTAGAAACACCCTAACCCTCTAAGCCTGTTCAGGGGGTCCCACAGGGCCCAAAAAGAGAATTTAAAAAAGGAATTTCAGCAGGGTTCACAGCGGATCTACAAATCCGTCTGAAAATGTAAAAACAAAAACAAAGTGCAGGCTCCTGCGCTTCATTTACTTTAGGCCCAGGGACTGCCACCTCCCTGGGACTATATTTTATTATAATGCATGGGGGGCTCAAGCCCCTCCACGCAGCCCCGGGGACTGCCACCTCCACTGGGCTACTTTTTTTTAAATGCGGGGGGCAGCCCCAGGCACCTTCACCTCCCTGGCCCTTTTTAAAAATGGGAGGGAGGTCATGCGTCCCCCTCTTGGAGCTGTAAATGGCCCTGGGGACCGCCACCCCCGAGGGCTGGCTCCAGCAATGTCCCGGGGTGCCTACCCCTGGGACATTGCAGTTTACTATGGGATGGCGGGAGCAATGCTCCCGCCATCCCATAGTTCTCCGGTTTGAACAAGCGAGAGCATTTGGTCTTGCTTGTTCAAAGTGGAGCACTTAGCTTTTTACACCCAGGGAGCTGCATGTCAGCAGCTCCTTGGGTATAAAAAGCAATGCTGGCTCCGACAGGAGGCGGGAGCAGGCCAGGGCCACGGGGCTTCAAGCACCCCCCACAGTCCCCAACTAGAAGGCCATGCCCGAGAGCCCTCCCTTTTTTCCTAAAAAAAAGAAATGGCCGGGCCCCGGGGAATGGGGTCCCCGGGGCCAAGAATGGCCCAGGAGGAGGACCGCTCAGCCTGCCTCCCTTCAAATGGTGTCTCCGGGGCTGAAATCGGCCTGGGAGGGGGAGGCCCTCCCCTGTGAAAATGAAATATAAACAAAGGCCTTGCCCTAGGGGCTGGGGTCCCCAGGGCCCCAAAGGGTCAAGGGAAAGGGGGCCACACAGTCCCTCTTCCTTAAAAAAAAAAATCAGTAGTAGTGCATCAGGAGGTGTGTTTGCAGAGTGTTGGAGAAAGGGGTAGTGGCCTGCTATCAGATCTCAGCAGTCCTGCTGTATGGGACTTACTGGAGGAAATAGGAGGGGTAGTTGGCCTCCAAGGATGTCCTTGGGGGCCAACTACCCCTCCTGTTACCTCCAGTAAGTCCCACACAGCAGGATTGCTGAGAAGTTGTCAGAGACCATTCCCCCTTTCTCCACCACTCTGCAAACGTGCCTCCTAGTGCACTACTAGTTGGGGGATAAAGTCCTTTTGCTCCAGAGGGACCTTGGATGCCAAGAAGCCCTCCTGGTAACTCCTGTAAGTCCTACGCAGAGGAATTCCTGAGAGCTGGGTGGAGGACCAGCCCCCATTCTCCACCACTCTGCAAATGTGACTGCTAGTTAAAAAAGCTTAGAAATTCACACAAAAAAACAATTACAGGGACGTTATAGTTAGGAATTAGCATTTAAAAAATTAGAAATTCACTGAAAAAACCAAAGGTTACAAAGACGTTATAGTTACCAAATTGAATTTAAAAAAAACTTAGATATTCACTAAAAATACAAAGGTTACAGGGACGTTGTAGTTAGGGTCAGATTTCACTCATACAAAACCAGTGAAATTCGCTGTTATAATTACCTGAGTTAACTATAACTCACGCCCCGCAATGCAATGCTTATGACCTCACATATTACATCACTCATGACATGGTCAGTGACCTCACTGATGATATCACTGATGACTTCTCAAATGACATTACTAATGACATCAGTGATGACATCATCCATAGCATCTCTGACGAACCCACTCACACCCCTATAGAATCCTTTATACTCCCACTGCCACTCCCACACAACCATTCACAAACCCATTCACAGAGCCATACCAGCTCTCACACACCAATTCACTGATTCATAGATCTACACACACATCCACTTGCTCACCCATACAGACACTCATACACACCCTCTCTCTCACTAATACAGCCATTGACATATCCAATCATACACCCATACAAATACTCACACACTGAGTCACTCATAGAACTTCTCACACACCTAGACACTGACCCATACAATCAATGTATGTGTACATCTGTTACGAAACCAGTGCTCATGTAAAGCGCTCTGATACCTGATATCTTCGGGTCTAATTTGCGCTATATAAAACTCTACAAAAAAAGATCAATCACACAGCCACTTACTCACCCAAACAGTTACACACACACCCACTTACTTACTCTTACAAATAGTAACACATAGTCATTCACTTATACAGTCACTGACAGAAGCATGCACTCATCCATATAGCCACCCTCACATTCCCTCATTCACTCCTACAGTCACTCATGTACCTAGTCACTCACCTATACTGCCTTTCACATACCCAGTTACTCACTTATACTGACACAAGCACTCAATTACTGGCACAGCCAGACAGCCACTCACTCACCCACACTGCTTCTCACACATGTACTCACTACCCCATACAGCCACTGACTCACCCACTCCCTCATCCATACAGGTAGTCACACACTGCCTCACCCACACACACAGACACACAGACAACCATAGAGATAGTCAGGCAACCAATCAATCACCCATATAGCCATTCAGGTACCCAATAACACACTCATACACACACTTGGACATCAACTGACAGACAGATACACACATTCACACAACCAGTCACTCATACATTCACTGAGACACCTAATCACTCACTTATAAAGTCAGTCACTCACCCACTCAGTCATCCATCCAGTTGCTCATACACACACTGATTCACCAATACACCTAGGTATATAGATTTAACACTCATAAACTTTTTAAAAATACAGTCACTGGATGACGTCACCACTGATGTAATCATTGATGTCATTTGAGAAGTCATCAGTGATGTCATTGACCATGTCATGAGTGATGTAATATGTGAGGTCATAAGCAGTGCATTGCAGGGGTGCGAGTTATAGTTAAATCAGGTAACTATAGCTGCTGAATTTCACTGGTTTTGTATGAGTGAAATCTGACACTAACTATGGCGTGGCTGCCATTGCAATGTCACTACTTTTTTATTAGAATACAACTTAACTGTACATTCGTGGCTCACTCATTCGGGAAAAGTGTAGGCGTGGCTGCCATTGCAATGTCACTACAGTAAAGTTGTATTGTAATAAAAGAAGTGTCATTGCAATGGCAGCCACACCCACACTTTTGCCGCTTAGTCGTTAACGATCTTTAGGAACACAAACGCTGTATATATTACCGTCATGGAATTTTGTCAATAATGATTATTGTTTGTTTGATAATGTAGCACGCTAACCTTAAATTTATAATTTGAGCATTTGAAAATAGTTTGTAACTATGATTTAATAGTCTGACTTTTATGTCTACAATCACTGTGAGCGTCATCGTGTGACGCGACGACTGTTTAAAATAATGCGGGGATCTGCATACGAATGATGTGATCAAGACCATTGTGGTAGAAACACGTTATCTTGCCCTAATAAATTGAACAAACAAACCACAAACCGGAGTGGCTCGTTCATTCACCAGGAATTAGTGAGGATCTTTCGGGTATATTAAGTGCGCGGCGTCCGCACTAAAACGAGCCCCAACCCGCTTGAAAGTGTGTCCGGAGGAGCCACTACTTTCATTTGAATACTAAGTAATGGATGCCCGCCGGTAGCATAATGCTCAACTTTATTGGAATACCGGAGACACTTTAACACACCGCAAGGAGGTCCATAGAAGGGAACCGAGGATGTGTGAATAACAGATACAAAGTGACAGCATGATAGCGTTGCTACCAGGGTAAGCCCAGACGGACTGCAGAAGGGCTCAGATGAGATGATCGACTGATCGTAACTAAATTTCAAAAGAGGGCAATGAAATATTTAAAGGGCCGGGAGGCTTCAGCACAACTAATCTTCTAGAAAAATACTAATGGAAATAGCCAAATGAGTGGAAACGCAAACCAGCAGCAAACGCCCACCAGCATGAAACAAAAAGGAAACATCTTGGAGAGATTAAGACGAAAAGAAGTTAGTAGATGGTGGGAGGCCACATCGTTCCAGAACTATTTGGATATCGATCGTATTCCAAGAGGTCTCAGGATCTTTACTGTTCCTAATCTTAACAACCAGAAAGCTCAGGTACTCAAAGCATGGATGGACAATACAACTGCTTGTTCAAAAACTATGCTACAAATATTGATAAAGAATGCTTGGGAAGAACACCAAGAAATTCTAACAGAAATACAGGCCCTGCTGGATGAATTACAAAAAGAATCAGACCAGACTGAAGGAAACAAAGTTCTAACTCGGGTTGATGAAAAAATCAAAACTTATGAAAAAGAAGTGACTGAGAGGAAACAAAGAAAATGTCAACGTGATGAAAAGGATTACAAAACCGGCAGAGTGTTAACTTTCACCAGAAAATTTGACAAAGTACGTGCTGACTTTACAAGGGACAAAACACTGGGGCAGATAAAGGAAGATGGGAGTCAGGAACAAGTCTGAGCTCGGATCTCAAATCAGTGGACAGCAACGCCTCAAACCCCACAGAATTGATGTCTTTTTCTGAGGGGCTACACTTCTTATAAAGGAGCAACGAACATTCACTCAGGGGGAAAACAAGAGGAAGAGGCAGGGGAGGAAAGACAAAAGCAAAAGAAGATGAGAACGCCGCATAAAAGAACAACAGCACTGGCATGGGAACACGAGATCAAAATATCAAAAAACAACAGTGGATGAACAACAACTAACGGTAATTAATCTCTCTGAAAGAACTATTATGGAGACTGTA
This sequence comes from Triturus cristatus, assembly GCF_964204655.1. NCBI lineage: Eukaryota > Metazoa > Chordata > Amphibia > Caudata > Salamandridae > Triturus > Triturus cristatus. Next base: position 1,367,089,154 of record NC_140591.1, read on the forward strand.
GAACAAATTTTGAAACTGGGTTTAACTTTTTGTCCTGACACCTCTTTTGACTATGCACAGACACTAATAGACCTGTACAAATTCACACGTAAATTGAAATTATTTAACATTCACAACATGCAGAAAAGAACACCCACAACTACACACAATGCTGAAGACAGAGTAATGACGACGCAGTTACAAATCGAAGACATAGGAACACTTAGAGCACTCCATGACATGAGTGACCATTTACCTGGTGAGACTACACAGATACCCATTGATCCCTTCGACCCTGCATACATTGAAACAGTATCTGAAACCTTTGGGTTGGATCCAGGGCTACCAAGTGAAACCAAGTTCAGGGCTAAATCTAGATATATCCCACAAATAGCTAAGGACAACATCAATATATTCCATGAAGCAGTGAACTTCGACCTAATGAAAATCATTAAAAAAGCGCCTACACGCATGAACATCACACAAAATCAATGGAAAGCTATCACAATATTACAAAAAGACCAGAATATTGTGATTAAACCCTCAGACAAAGGGGGAAATGTAGGTATCATGAGTAGGGAGGAATACACACAGGAAGCACAAAGACAGCTGAACAACACCTTTTGCTATGAAAAGGTAAACAAGACCTATTTAAGTAATTTGAGAGATAGATTTCTGGGCCATTTGAAGGGTTGGTTTGACAGACAGCTCCTCAATTGGGACGAATATCAGTTCCTGAAAAATGAGACACCCACGAACCCTACACTCTGCCTACTACCCAAGGTACATAAGGACAGTGTGAATCCACCTGGTCACCCGATAGTGTCCTCTAAGAATAGTTTATTTGAATATACATCCATCTATGCTGACCATTTATTATCTGTATATGTGAAAGATTTGAGTTTGTCTGTGAGAGATACGAAGGACTTTCTACAAAAAGTGCAAAACATACATAGGAAACAGGAACACTGGTTGGTCTGTTTAGATGTTGAAAGTCTATATACGAGCACACGACAGACAGATGGATTAACAGCATGTAAATATTTCTTAAAGTCAAGAAGTATACCTTTACTAGAACACACGTATATGTTACTCCAGATGATTGAAATCTGCCTCACTGAAAATGTATTTTTATTTAACAATACATTGTACAAACAGATACAAGGGACTTCTATGGTCACCTGCTGCGCTCCCAGCTATGCCAATCTGTTGGTAGGTTGGTGGGAGAAGCAGGTGCTCTGGAGTGAAAACTATGAGAAATGGACAGAAAAAATCAATCTATGGCTGAGATACATAGATGATGTGTTTTTGTGTGGGAAGGAACTGAGAAAGATCTTCAAATATTTGTACTAAAATTGAACAAGAATAAGGGAGACCTAAAATTCACAATGCAACACTGTCAGAGAAGTGTTGATTTTTTAGACCTTAGGTTGACCATAGAGGATGGAAAGTTAGAAACTGAACTTTTTAGAAAAGAGATGGTGGGGAATTCAATAATGCATGCGGCTAGCTGCCACCCACCTAATCTAAGATGGAGCATCCCCTATAGTGAGCTCTTGAGAGCGAAAAGAAACTGTAGCTCGATGGAAAACTATGAGAGAAACAAAAAGGAGATGATGGGAAGATTTCATGCTAGGAAATATCCCCATAAGATGCTACAATTAGCAGCATCCAAAGCAGACAGGATAGAGAGGAGTGAAGCCCTCTATGGCTCTTCGGATCAGGAGCATATTTTGGAAGAAAAACCAAATCCCATAAGATTGAAAACCGATTTCAATACTCAGTCTAGAGATTTTAATGAAATTATAAACAAGAGATGGGATATCCTAACACAGGATCCGATTCTGAAAGCTAAATTGGGACATCATGTATCCATTACATACAGGAAAGGATAATCCTTAAGGGATATACTTGTTAACAGTCACCTATCGCAGCACAAAACCAATTGGCTAGAGACAAAGGGACGCTTCCACAAGTATGGTAGGTGCAAGGCATGCAGCCACAGTGAGAATGTGAAGGAAGTCACACTCTTAAGAACCAAGACACAGTGGAAAATCACTAAAAATATCCACTGTGGCACTAACTTTGTGGTCTATGTGATTGTGTGTCCATGCCAGAAATGGTATATTGGATCAATCACTATCTCTGTGAAAAAAAATACTTGAGCATTAGAAGGCAATAACAAACAAGGATTTTACCTATAGCACGGCTAGACATTTCCACGAGAGGCACCAAGGAGATTGGACCACTGCCAAATATTTGGCCTAGATATGGTCCCCAAGAATCCTAGGGGGGAACCGTACCCAGGCCTTACACAGATTGGAATCCAAGTTAATCTTAAAAGCTGGTGGTGTTTTCCCCACTGGCATGAATAATGACGAAGGATTGCATGTACACTTATGAAATTGCTGAATCCCTTCTTGACCTTATTCCAGATTATGAGTTCTCTGTAACTAATTCTTTTATTGTTATTTTCTATTTATAACGTTAGATAGTTGCACTCACAGTAGACTTTTGTAGTAAGTTTTATGTTTACATTTTTGAGCGTGCATAATGAAATGATAACTGTGTTCATCCAATCAACCCCATGCTTATGTTAACAATGATTAACAACATACTGTCCTACTTTTGACAGAAACATCCAGATACAAAGCAGACATGGATGGGAGAGTAGTCACTTGCAGCAAAGTTATAAGCACTGGAAATGATGTGGCCACATTCATCCCTTTGTTTCCTTTTTGTCATTTGAAGCACATTTAGAATCAGTGGTAGTGGGGCACGGTTATGCTTAGTTGGGACATTAATCTGCTTCCATGGTACACGACAAGTGTAATGGTAATGCAAATTAATAGTGATGATCGAACCTACTGAAGGTGGGAAGAGAGTTTAATCTTGCTAGGGTACTATACCCTGTATTCATATAATGTCGTGCAGTATTGCAATTATGGGTACTATACCCTGAACGTAAAATTGTAACCCTTGAAAAACACGAGCACTTTGGACACCTGCTTATATAGTCAATACAAATTAAAACAAAGTATCGTAATTGTACATTCATGTAGAGCCTCGTGCAGTATAGTGAGCAGCAAACACACAATGTAGCAGCATGGCACATATACAAGTTGATAAAGCTTTATGGAATAGAGTGAGCCACGAATGTATAATAAAGGTGTATTGTAATAAAAAGAAGTGACATTGCAGTGGCAGCTATGCCCACACTTTTCCGCATGAGTGAGCTATGAATATACAATAAAGGTGTATTGTAATAAAGAAGTGATTTGCAATGGCAGCCACGCCCACATTTTTGCCGCTTAGCCGTTAATGATCTCTAGGAATGCAAACGCTGTATATATTACCGTCATGGGATTTTGTCAATAATGATTAATGTTTGTTTGATATTGTAGCACGCTAACCTTAAATTTATAATTTGTGCATTTGAAAATGGTTTGTAACTATGGTTTAATAGTCTAACTTTTTTGTCTACAATCACTGTGAGCGTCATCATGTGACGCGACGACTGGTTAAAATAATGCAGGGATCTGCATACGAATGATGTGACCAAGACCATTGCGGTCGAAATGCCTTATCTTGCCCTAATAAATTGAACAAACAAACCAGAAACCAGAGTGGCTTGTTCATTTCCCAGGAATTGATGAGGATCTTTCGGATATATTAATTGTGGCGGCGTGCACACTAAAAAGCCCCAACCGGCTTGGAAGGGTGTCCGGAGTCACCACTACTTTCATTTGGATACTACCTAACGGATGCCTGCCGGTAGCAAAACGCTCAACTTTATCGGAATACCGGAGACACTTTAACACACCACAAGGAGGTCTAGAGAAGGTGTGTGTGAATAACACATACAACATAACAGCGTGATAGAGTTACTACCAGGGTAAGCCCAGACAGATTGCCAAAGGCTGAGATGTGGATGAGACGATCAGCTGACTAAAAGTGAAAAGAGGGCAATGGAATATTTCAAGGGCCGGGAGGCTTCAGCACAATAATCTTCAAGAAAAATACTAATGGAAATAGCCAAACAAGTGGAAACGCAAACCAGCAGCAAGCGGCCATCAGCATGAAACAAAAAGGAAACATCTTGGAGAGATTAAGACGAAAAGAAGTTAGTAGATTGTGGGAGGCCATATCGTTACAGAACTACTTGGATGTCGATCGGATACCAAGAGGTCTCAGGATCTTTATTGTTCCTACTCTTAACAACCCAAAAGCTCAGGTACTCAAAGCATGGATGGACAATACAACTGCTTGGTCAAAACCTATGCTACAAATATTGATAAAGAATGCATGGGAAGAACACCAAGAAATTCTAACAGAAATACAGGTCCTATTGGATGAATTACAAAAAGAATCAGACCAGAATGAAGTGAAGACAGTTCTAATAGGGGTTGATGAAAAAATCAAAACTTATGCAAAAGAAGTGACTGAGAGGAAACAAAGAAAATGTCAACGTGATGAAAAGGATTATAAAACTGTCAGAGTGTTAACTTTCACCAGAAAATTTGACAAAGTAAGTGCTGACTTTACAAGGGACAAAACACTGGGGCAGATAAAGGAAGATGGGAGTCAGGAACAAGTCTGAGCTTGGTTCTCAAATCAGTGGACAGCAACGCTTCAAACCCCACAGAATTGGTGTCTTTTTCTGAGGAGCTGCACCTCCTACAAAGGAGCAACAAACATTCAGTCAGGGGGAAACCAAGAGGAAGAGGCAGGGGCAGAAAGACAAAGGCAAAAGAAAGGGAAGGGCATCCGGAGGCGGTCTCCAGTAGGTAGTTATAGTTAGGACATAGTTTCCATAAGAAAAGCAGTTTTTGTTTTCCAATAACTTTGGCGCCGGAAGACGAATCACTGCAAAATTTTCAAAACTAGTGGGGCGCTCCAGTCAGCTCCTGTCTTGAAAATTTCGGGGTGATTCGGCAGCGGGGGCCGAGAAAAAAGGGGGGTCCCAAAATGTGCTTTCTCCATGTTAATTCCCATCGGAAACTTTAGACACGGCTACAGCCCAAACTGATGAACGGAATTACACTAAATTTGGCAAAAAGGTAGTGCTTGGTTCAGAAAGCACCATTTTTTTAAATGGTGTAAATCCGTTCAGTAGTTGCAGAGAAAATCAGAAAATAGAGGTAAAAAAATCAATTTCCCATAGGAAACTTTGGACATGGTTACAGCCAAAACTGCTGAATGGAATTACACTAAATATGGCAAAAAGGTAGTGCTTGGTTCAGAAAGCGCCCTTTTTTTAATGGTGTAAATCCGTTCAGTAGTTGCTGAGAAAATAAAAAAATAAAAGTTTCAATATATATAGAGGTGCGGTGGATCCGCGCACCCTCCCGACCATGGGATTTATTTCAATTGGCTGTCAACACTCCAAACCAGGAAGTGTTGGCAGCCCTCTTGTGCCTCGGTAACCGAGGCACAAGAAAACAGAAGGTGCAAAACAAGAAAAGGGGGTAGGGTAAAAACACCCTGACCCCTAGGCCTGGTCAGGCGGTCCCACAAGGACCCCCAGGGCCAAAAAAAGCATTTTATTTTTAAAAACAAATCGCGAGATGCGTGGAGGATCCTCGGATCCAGCCACGGAAATAAAAAAAACAAAGTGAGGGCTCTCGCGCTTCGTTATTAATTAGCCCCTGGGTGGGCCAAGTCCCGGGGACATGCACAAAAAATAATTGCGGGGGCCCAGGGGGACCCCCGCAGTCCTGGGGACTCCCACCCCCTGGGGCTTTCCATAAATATTTGCGGGGGGCACACAGCCCCCCCGCAGCCCCGGGGACCACCACCCCTGGGACTTCTTTTTTTAATGTATGGGGGGCCTCAAAGGCTCCCCCAAGCCCCGGGGACCGCCACCTCCCTAGGCTTTGATTAATTATCTGTGGAGGGGGGTACACTGCCCCCACCGCAGCCCTGGGGACCGCAACCCCAGGGGCTTCTTTAAAAAAAACCTATGTGGGGGGGCACGAGCCCTCCCATACGCCCCGGCGACCGCCACCTCCCCGGGGCACTAATATGTAAATTTGGGGGTCTGTTAAGGACCACCACCTCCCCGGGGCTTTGTACAGATTGGGAGGGGGGCCACGCGACACCCCTCCTGGAGCCTGTGATGTCCCTGGGGACCGCCACCCCCCAGGGCCAGCTCCTGCAGTGTCCCGGGATTGCCACCCCCGGGACACTGCTGTTTGCAATGACAGGGCGGGAGCCTCGCGGCTCCTGCCTGTCATTGCAAACTGCTTTGCTTAATTGAAGCAAGAGCAGGGAAACCTGCTCTCGCTTCAATGAAGCAAAGCAGATTGCTGTTCCACAAAGGGAGCAAAGGCAGCTCCCCATGTGGAAAAGCAATGCCGGCTCCCGCAGGATGCGGGGAGCCAGCAGGGACCGTGGGGGCATTGGGGCTCCCTCCACAGTCCCCAAAGGAGAGGGCCAGCCCCGGGGATGGGATCCGGCTAGGAGTGGCCCGGCCTCCCTCACAAAAAAAAAGGATGGCCAGGCCACGGGGGATGGGGTCCCTGGGGCCAGAAGTGGCCCGGGATGGGGGCCATGCGGCCCCCCTCCCCCTCAAAAAATGAAACATAAAGGAGGGCCCCGGGGGATGGGGTCCCAAGGCCAATTGAGGCCTTCCTATAAAAAAAATATGTTTGGCCATGCCCCGGGGGATGGGGTCCCTGGGGCCGGAATTGGCCATGGGAGGGAGGCCCATGCGGCCCCCTTCCCGTTCATTTTTTTTTTAAAAAAAGGGATCAGGTCCTGAGAGATGGGGTCCCCAGGGCCCAAAAAAAGGGGGAAATGCGGGGCCACACAGCCCCCCTTCTAAAATAAATAAATAAATAAAACATACTGCAATCGTGCCAGAAGCCCCGCCCCTTCCCAGAAACACTCTGAAAACACGCCCTGTGGCGCGTTTTAAATTGGGGAATCAATTCCCCTTCAATACTGGGGGTCCCTGGGGGCCAACTAGCCCACCAAGTACCTCCAGTAAGCGCCACAGGACTGCGTTGCAGAGAGGTGATCCAGGTCACTCCCCTTTTTACACCTCTCTGCAACGCAGCTCTGTGGCGCTTACTGGAGGTACCTAGTGGGCTAGTTGGACCCCAGGGACCCTCAAGATTCAAGGGTACTTAATCCCCCAACTTAAAACGCACCACAGGGTGAATTTGCACAGTGGTGAAGGGAGGGGGTGGGGCCTGAGGTGACATGTGTGCAAACACGCCCTGTGGTGCATTTTAAGTTGGGGAATTAATTCCTCTTCAATTCTGAGGGTCTCTGGGGGTCAACTAGCCCACCGGGTACCTCCAGTAAGCGCCACAGAGCTGCGTTGCAGAGTGGTGGCCCAGGCCATGCCCCTTTTTACACCACTCTGCAACACAGCTCTGTGGCACTTACTGGAGGTAATTGGTGGGCTAGTTGGCCCCCAGGGACCCTCAGGACTCGAGGGGACTTAATTCCCCAATTTACAACGCACCAGGGGGTGTGTTTGTGCAGTGGTGCAGGGAGGGGGCATGGCCTGATGTCACAAGTGTGCAATTACGCCCTGTGGCACATTTTAAGTTGGGGAATTAAGTCCCCTTGAATCCTGAGGGTCCCTGGGGGCCAACTAACCCACCAGGTACGTCCAGTAAGTGCCACAGAGTTGCATTGCAGAGAGGTGTAAAATGGGGTATGGCCTTGGACCACCTCTCTGCAACGCAGCTCTGTGGTGCTTACTGGAGGTACATGGTGAGCTAGTTGGACTCAGGGACTCTCAGGATTTAAGGGGGCTTAATCCCCCAATTTAAAACTTGCCACAGGGTGCCTATGCACAGTGGTAAAGGGAGGGGGCGGGGCCAGAGGTGACGTCTTCAAACACACCCTGTGGCGCGTTGTAAGTTGGGGAATTAAGTCCCCTTCAATCCTGAGGACCCCTGGGGGCCAACTAGGCCACCAGGTACCTCCAATAAGCACCACAGGCCTGCGTTGCAGAGAGGTCGTCCAGGCCATGCCCCTTTTTACACCTCTGTGCAATGCAGCTCTGTGGCGCTTACTGGAGGTACCTAGTGGGCTAGTTGGACCCCAGGGACACTCAGAATTCAAGAGGACTTAATCTCCCAACTTAAAACGGCCACAGAGCGTGTTTGCACACATGTCACCTCAGGACTCCCCTCCCTTCACCACTGTGCAAACGTGCCACGTGGCGCATTTTAAGAGGTAGTTTTAATCCCCCTGCCCTATTATGTACTAGGGACTTACAGAGGAGGTCATGCTAATCACAGGGGTACCCCAATGCATAGTGTTCCCTGGTGTATGTAGGTGTTTTCACTGTATTCTAAGTGTCTTTTAGCATAGCACTGGCTCTAGGCCTGGTTAGTGAGAGTCAGTTACCACCAGTACCCGTCTGAAAAAGTTGTGGGTACAGGATGATTTTGCAACAAGGCCTCTTTCTGCTCCTCTGTTGGTTCTTTCTGGACATGTTTAGCTTTTTCCTGCACTTTTCTTCGTCTTTGTGGACTTCTGTTGCCTCTTTCTGCATTTCTTTTGCTTCTTTCTGTGCGTTTCTTCTTCTTTCTTCAGATGTCCAACCTCTGTAGGCATAGTTAGAAACAAGCATTTATAAAAACTTTGAAATTCACTTAAAAAACCATAGATTTCAGGCACGTTATAGTTAGAAATTAGCATTTAAAAAACCTTTGAAATTCACTGAAAAAACTATAGGTTTCAGGCACGTTATAGTTAGAAATTAGCATTTAAAAAACCTTAGAAATTCACTGAAAAAACCATAGGTTTTAGGGAAAGTTATAGTTTCACTCGTACAAAACCATAGAAATTCCCCCGTTATAGTTAGTTCAGCTAACTATAACTCGTGCCCACGCAATGCACTGCTGATGACGTCACATATTACATCACTCATTACATGGTCAGTGACATCACTGATGACATCACTGATGACATCTCAAATGATATCACTGATGACATCACTGATGACATCGTCCATGTGATAAATTGATACATCTTCTCACACCCTAATATAACCTTTGATACACCCATTCTAAATTACAGACGGCCATTCTCAAAACCATTGACACTCCAACACCAATAACTACATACCCACTCACTGATTCTTAGGTCTACACACACATCCACTCACTCATCCGTACAGTCACTCAGTACAGGACTATCATATGCACTCATACACCTATATAGACACTCACACACCACCACTCATCCATAGAGGTACTCACACATCTAGTCAGTCAAGCAAACAAATAATCACACACCCATTTACTCACCTATACAGTTATACACACACCAGCTCACTTACTCATACAAATACTAGCACATTCTTACACTCTTATACAATCACTGATACAAGCACACACTCATCCATACAGCCACTATCACAATCACACACTCTCACTTATAGCCATTTAAATACTCTAACACACTTATATACTGCCTTTTACATATGTAGTTACTCGCAAATGTACCACTGAGATATGCATTCATTCACTAACACACTCATACACACACTCATCCACCCATGCAGTCCATCACAGATGCACTCTTGAAACCATGCACCCAGTGAATCACTAACTCACACATCTATGCACAGAGTCACAAACAGCCCACCCACACAAACACTCAGGCACCCATGCAGATACTCAGACAAACAATCAATAACTCAGATAGACAATCATGTAGCTATTCACAAACCCATGCAGCCGCTTACACACCAACAGACAGACGGATACAGACATACACACAGTTTAGTCACTAACCCATGCATTCAGTAAGATACGTTTATTCACTCATTTATAGACTCAGTCACGCACCTACTAAATCATCCATTCAGACACTTATACACCCACTCATTCTTCAATACACCTTTCCCTATATATATTAAACATATTTAAACTTTACAGAAACACACAGTCACTGAATGAGGTCATCAGTGATGTCATTTGAGATGTCAGTGGAGGAGTGTGGCTCAATGGTTAGAGCGGCAGACCCTGAAGCAGAGTTCTGGCCAGGTCCAGGGTTCGATTCCCACATCGGCGGGGATCGGGCTCAATTTCCTCGGACCTGTCTATTCTCGCCTCGGTGCCTATTCTAATCACGGGCCCCACGCTGCAACTCTGGGCAATAGCTTGCTTAGCCTCCACACCGGCCCCAACAGCGCTAAGGATGCCTGGCTTCACCATGGGGGTGCCCAGGAGTGGACACTTCACAGGGAAAGCCAGGAGGGGTTCCACAGCGGTATGAGTATCAGCGCCAGGAAACCGCAAAGGCGACACCGCAAGGTGGCCGTCTGGTGACAGTGCGCTCTATAAGTACCTTGACATTTACATTTACAGTTAGCTGAACTAACTATAACGGGGGAATTCCCATGGTTTTGTACGAGTGAAATGTCCAACTAACTATAACTTTCCCTAAAACCTATGGTTTTTTCAGTGAATTTCTCAGGTTTTTTAAATGCTAATTTCTAACTATAACGTGGCTGAAACCTATGGCTTTTTCAGTGAATACATATATATATATATCACTTTATCTCCATTCGTTAAATCTCCTCCCCTGGATGATAGGACACAGATGCCAGTTGTTTCATGCTGCTTGTTTTTTACTGTATTTTTAAACGGTCCATCATGACGCATTTTGGCCAAGGCCGACATCTCCGGCCTGGATAAAGCCGGAAGAGGCGTTTCAGGAAGTGCTCTCATCAGGAAGCCCCAGGACGAAGAGACCGGAGCAGGAGGAGGACGAGAGACCTTCTTCATACCCCCGGGTTTGACGTTCCTGCCAGGGACCGAAGACACAGCAGAGTTGGTGCCGGGACCAGGAGAAGGGGTCACCTTCGCCCGCCACAACCCTGAGAGGGAGCCGGACCCTATCCAGTACACCGAGGAAGCTGGCCGCGTCCCAGGAGAGACGTGGCTAAACAAGGTACGGACCCGCATAGGGACTGCATGGGGAAAGGACGTTGGGGTTACAAAACCCAGCCTGTGTGGAGGAAGCTAACTGCCTAAGGTGCCGTTCTTGTTAGCGCGAACCCTGTACACACTCACTGGTGTCGGTCCTGGGTAAATACTCCCTGCACTTTCTGATCCCTGCCATTTCGTACGCAGACAGGACCTCCTCCTTATAGGGTATTTCTTTTCTTTTTCCCTTTATGTACTGACCATTGGCAAACCTCCGGGAGCTACATTGGCATACCATGACACCGGACGCTTGGAGGCTCCAACCCTGTCTCATTTCTGATTGAAGAAGGAGAGAAGCAAGGGCGAACATCCCGCCAAGACCCCGGAGATCCTGATTTCTTGATGTACTATGTACTGAACCCATACTGCTGGCTTGGAATTCGTTTCCATCCACAGCCTCTCAAGATTAAAAGATGGTGCCGTCCTGCACGGTAAAGGCCCCCGTGACAAATTATTTTCAAACAAACGCCCTTGACGGCACCATCTTTTAATCTTAAGAGGCTGTGGAGGGAAACAAATTCCAATCCGAATATACAGCACAGTGCGCCCAAATGAAAATTGTCTTGCTTTTACGATGCTGGATCCTACTAAGGAATTAATTGATGTCTTACTTATTTTGCGCAGGGAAACCTACTAAGGAATTGAACTTTGCTCAAAGGACTAAACTACATGTCCCATCATGCCGCATGAACTTGCAATCAACTAGCAATTGAAGGCATGTATATAAAGGAGCCCGATTCTCTGCGCAATTACAATGGGCCTCTGAGGATGTGGCGTTCTAGCCACGAAACGCGTCAGGCCGCAATCAATATACCAGATGGTAAAGGCAAGCTGATAATTGAAGCCTAAAGGCAGGCAAGCTGGTGTGTGCATCCTGGAAGCTCAAGGGCGTTTGTTTGAAACAAAAATTATATATATATATATATATTTTCACTGAAAAAACCATAGGTTTCACACATAGTTAGCTGGACATTTCTCTCATACAAAACCAATAAAATTCCCCCGTTATAGTTAGTTCAGCTAACTATAACTCGCGCCCCCGCAATGCACTGCTGATGACGTCACATATTACATCACTCATGACATGGTCAGTGACATCACTCATGACATCACTGATGACATCTCAAATGACATCACTGATGACATCACTGATGACATCATCCAGTGAATGTCTGTTTTTCTGAAAATTAAATGTGTTTTATATATGTATATCTCAAGGTCGATGGAAGAATAAATGGGTATATAAGTGTCTAAATGGATGATTTGTTTTTGAAAAATTGATTGTATAACTGACTGATTAAGTGTATCATAGTGAATACATTGCTTAGTGAGTAATGTTTAAATATGTAAATATCTGTATCAGTCTCTCACTTTGTGTATAAGTGGCTGCATGGGTTGGTGAGTAGCTACATGGGTGTCTATATAGGTTATTAGTTGTTTTTTTTAGTATCAGTGTGAGTGTGTGTATGGTTCCGTGGGGGGTATTACGTAGTGCATAGGTGCATGAATGAGTGACTCACTGTTTGTATGTGTTGAAGACAGCATGTCTGCAGGACTGTATGGGTGGATGAGTGTGTGTATGGGTGTGTTAGTGAGTGAATGACTGTCTCAATAGTGTCTCTATGAGTAACTACATATGTTTTAAACTAGTATATGTGACTATTGGTGTATATAAGTGAGTATATGTGAGAGTGAGAGATTGAAAGAGTTCCTGTATGAATAAGTATGTGTTTCTATAAGTGATTGTTTAAAAGACTAAGTATGTGTAAGTTCCCGTAGAAGTAAGTGTGGTGGTGTGTGTATAACTGTATATGCAAGTAAATGTATGTTTGATTCTTTATTAGCATGAGTGACTATGTGTGTCAGTAACTCTATGGATGAGTGGCGTTGTGTAACAGGATGTATAGGTGTATGAGTACATATGATGAGTGAGTACATGTATGAGTGACTGTACAGGAATGTTGGTGAATGAGTGGATGTGTATGTGGATCTTACAATTACTGAAGAGGTTGTTGTAACTGGTATTGGTATGTCGATTGTTTTGAAAATTTTAGTCTCTATTTTTGAATGTGTGTATCAAAGGTTATATTAGGGTGAGAGGAGGTCTGCCACTCTATCACAAGGTTGATGTCATCAGTGATGTCATCAGTGATGTCATTTGAGATGTCATCAGTGATGTCATGAGTGATGTCACTGACCATGTCATGAGTGATGTAATATGTGACGTCATCAGCAGTGCATTGCGGGGGCGCGAGTTATAGTTAGCTGAACTAACTATAACGGGGGAATTTCATTGGTTTTGTATGAGAGAAATGTCCAGCTAACTATAACATGTGTGAAACCTATGGTTTTTTCAGTGAATTTGCAAGGTTTTTTAAATGCTAATTCCTAACTATAACGTGTGTGAAACCTTTGTTTTTTTCAGTGAATTTGTACGGTTTTTTAAATGCTAATTTTTGAATTATTTAATTAAAAATTTGTTTTTAATATTAAAAATAAAATTCCTATGTATTCATTTATATATTATCTGTATCCTTTTATTTGTTTTTGCTTTTTTTTAAAAATTTCAATTAGGATAAAGTTGAACAGTTTTTTTAATTTTTGCAATTAATTTTTCTCCACTTTTTTTTTTTATATAAATTCTTGGGGTGCGCGCTCTGAGTGCGCTCCTAGTACAATTTCGTAAGTTTTTTATGTATACCGTCGTACGTTATTTACGTACGCATATATACGTCATAGTGCGCGCTGGGAGCACGCACCCAGTACGTATGCGTACGTACGTACGCATGCGTGCGTGCGTCCTACGCGCTCCACGAGGTTTACTTCCGCATACGCTTAAATTACGCGCAATAACGTTCGCGTATACGCGTGTTCAACGTATGCGCGCTACGTACGCGCATATGACGTATGCACATGCGCTCCTACGCATTCGCGCATGCGTAATCACGAGGTGCGCGCTCGGAGCTTGCGCAGTGCGCGCACCTCGGGTTATATGCATAATAAAACAACACTTCTTATTGGTTATCATTACTTTCAGTTTCTGATTGTTTCAACACCACACCCAATCCCCTCATGGCAAGTCATGTGATCAAGAATCATCACTTTTGATTGGTTTGAAGTACTTTCAGTTCCAGATTCTTCCCAAACCACACCTACTCCCCTCATTATTAGTTCTGATTCCTTTGGAGAAGGAACTATTCTGTTGTTGAGATACAATGGCTGAACAGCAACCATCTTCAGACAGTGACCAGGACACTCTTGAGAGGCAGAGGAGCAGGAAGCAGAAAGACAGCTTTATATGGCAGTTTTTCACTTTTCCAGAGGGACAAAAAAAGGTAAATGCACCTAAAGTTACATGTGTACTTTGTCAAAAAGTCTTGTCACGTGGGAATCCTAACAAGAAGTATTCTTTTAGCATTCACACTATGTTGAGGCATGTTGACAAAATGCATCCAGTGACTTTTCGTAGAGCTTCTGGAGCAAACCCTCCACCTGCTCAACCGACGACATCTGCAGCAGCTCAGCCGAGCACATCTTCGGCAGCTCAGCCGAGCACTTCTTCTGCAGTGGTGCCTTTGCCTTCTTCCACACCTCATTTTGGACCACCTTGTTTTGCGAGGTTGTCCACACGCTGCACTGATTGCGGTAAACTTATTTCTGTGTGTGAGACCAGTCTTGATCTCATTCAGAGAAAATTTGATGCGCATGAGTGCAGTAGGCCATAGATGTTTTTTCTTTTTTTTCGTTTTTCTCTTCCTGTTTCCCTCCATTAACTCAAGGGCTCTTTTAAGAGCCACTTAAAAACTAAACCCCAAAAATTTTTGGGGGGGATTTTTTTTTTTTGGGGGGGGGTGCGTGCACCCTGCGCGCACCCGAGATTTTTTTTTTAATTTTTTTTTTTTTTTTATTTAATGTACAAAAAGAGGTGAAGAAATGGAAGCATGAAAAGGGAGGATTGAGAAATACTAATATTTTTCACTTATTTTTTTTAAAAAATAAATTTTTTAGAAAAACTTTTTTGAAAGTATTTTGCAAGGGAACAGAATTTTTTTTTTTTTTTCTTTCCAGTTCTGCAAAAAAAGAAAAAAAGTATTAATATTCAATCATACATTACAAAAAGCATTACATGTTTTTACATATTTTACAAAACAATTTTTTGCCCTTTTTTTGCTGTTTTCAGAATTTTTTATTTTTCACTTAAAATAGTGAAAACAATTGTATTCATCATTTAACAGCGGGCAAAAAAAAAACAATCTGAAAGATTGTTTAAAAAAAGCCCTAAAACTTTCCTCACTAAAATATACCTTGTTAGAAATATTACATATATATTACAAGCACTTTTGTAGATGAATAAAATTTTTCTAGACAAACCGTCTTTAAACCTTGTCGCAAAAGCACACATGCCAAAATAATTTCTGTCAAAGGAGTCCACAATTGTTTTTATTACTTTTCCTTTAGGACAAATAGTAATTTCAAAATCCTTTTTAAGTGGTATCTTCAATTATAATCCTTTAAAATTACAAAAAATGCTTTGTTCAGATGCAGTTTTTAGTTTTCAAAATTTAGGTTTCAGAAAAATTAAATAAGAATTGGGTAAATCATAAGGCAAACGTTGCTTGAAAATCAATTGGGAAGCATTACACAGTGTCCAGCCTTTTTCACATTTAAGATAAACTGTGTAATGTCCAGAAGTTACAGTAGGTCCTTCATGAAAAATTATTGCAACTGTAACAAAAGTTTTTCCAGAAATTGATAATTGTTGTCCTGTAAACTTCTTTATTAAAGTTTCCAATTTTGAACCATCAGCTCTACAAAGTTGCATCAATAAAATTACATACTGACCATATTTCTGTAAAAATAACGTGGAAAACATGTCAGATTTGCATTCAGAACATTTATCTTTTTACTAATTGCGAATTTTTTTTAATTTTTTTGTTTTTAAAATTTTTTCGGGTGCGCGCTGGGTGCGTGCACTCGGCGATATTTTTTTTCAAAATATAAATCTTTTTTTTTGCCCTACAAGGTCCTACTGTGACCCCCTTACAATGCCTAGTGGGTCAATATCTCCCCACTCTGCCCCCTTTTCAAGTTCTCCCCCTTTGTTTCTCACCCCCTCTTTATGCGAGAGACAAAATGGCGGCCTCCGCTTCCTGATTTCCACCGATTCGAATGTTTACTGACATCTAACAACCAATCAGAAGTGCGCTCGCGCACGGCAAGGTGCGCGCACAGGACTTGCTCAGTGCGCGCACGCTGCGCGCTTACAGATATATATATTGATTTAAATGCTAATTTCTCAGGAAATACTGAACAGATTTTCACCAAACCTGCAAAAGGCACTTCATGGACCTTATGGCTACCTCTCTGCCAAATTTCACATAATTCTGTTCAGCCGTTCGGGCTGTAGCTGCGACTAAAGTCCCTATGGAAAAATGCATGGGGAAAACGCGTTTTGGGACCCCCCTTTTTTCTCGGCCCCCGCTTGACGAATCACCCCGAAACTTTCAGGGTAGGAGCTGAGCGGAGCGCCCCATTAGTTTTGAAACTTTCGCGAGGATTCGTCAACCGGCGCCAAAGTTATTCAAAATAGAATTTTGAGATTTCCTATGGAAACACGGTCCTAACTATAACTACCTACTGGCGACCGCCAGTAGGTAATATATATATATACATATATACACATATATATATATAATGTTCTATTTAGGGAGGATATTAATCACATTGATCATGTTCTTTATTTATTGTCCCGCAGATCACTCTCAGACACTCCACCATGGTTAAAGGGCTTTTTCTTCTCTATTTTGTCAATTGTTAACCAGGCTCTGAAACATGTATATCGAAAGCACGGTATTTCATTATGAGCTAACTATACCTAAAACATGCAACATGTATTATTTTGCCACTGTCGGTAATAATGTTGCACATCTGATATTAAGTATTATTTACGTTTATATACATCTTACACCATGATGATAAACCCATATGGTATATATATATTTTGTTTAAAAATATAATTTTTAAATGTACTCAAATTTTTTTGAGGATGGCTAAAATCCAAAGTCTTTTCTTTATGTTTTGTGTCGTGTCACACACAATTTGTATATATATTGTGAACTTTGAACTATGGTCATGTGACCAAGAGCTGTGTTAGCTCGAAACACGTCGTTTGTGCCTGAAATAAATATTCAAATTCCTTCAACTGAGATCGGTGTGGCTCGTGCTTACGGGATACAGTAAGCTTGGTGGTGGATATATGTATCTATATATATATATATATATGTTAAGTCAGCAAGCAGGTCGCTGACTAGCAATACACCCTCTCGTTCTGGAGCACCGTGAAGAGACCAGCACGTTGTGGATTTCTTGCATGGACTGCATCAACACGGCGCCCCCCCAGCTGCCTAGACAGCCACATGGTTTGACAAGCGACAAGGGGAGAGAGTAGGCGAAACGATTCGCCTGATAAGGGGCTGGCAATAGACTTTGTCCCATGCCGCTGGGCATCTGAAGCTAACGTGTGGAACACAACCAACTTCGTTGGGGCATCACTTGTTGTTAGGAGAAACGCTGTTACTACACAGACACTCCATGTGAACTACACTAACCAGCATGCATCTGCTCAGCAAGGTGTGAGCTCAAGGGGCTAGCACACCTTCCATTGGAGGAGGAGTGATGACATCACAGAGGGAGCGGTCTATTTCACAGCTGCATCTTGTTGGACCCCCTTACAGAGCACAGAAGTTCGTGAAACCGGCACTGAAGAGAGCCATTGGAGGCTTGAAACGCGTCTGCCTGAGCGTTTCAGGAACTTTGAGCACTACGCGCCTTTGAAAATAAAGCCTTTGTCAATTTTACCCCGGAGCTGTATTGCGCTTTTTCTTCATGGGAGGAAGCTTTGGTTTGGATGTTAAGTCAGCAAGCAGGTCGCTGACTAGCAATACACCCTCTCGTTCTGGAGCACCGTGAAGAGACCAGCACGTTGTGGATTTCTTGCATGGACTGCATCAACACGGCGCCCCCCCAGCTGCCTAGACAGCCACATGGTTTGACAAGCGGCAAGGGGAGAGAGTAGGCGAAACGATTCGCCTGATAAGGGGCTGGCAATAGACTTTGTCCCATGCCGCTGGGCATCTGAAGCTAACGTGTGGAACACAACCAACTTCGTTGGGGCATCACTTGTTGTTAGGAGAAACGCTGTTACTACACAGACACTCCATGTGAACTACACTAACCAGCATGCATCTGCTCAGCAAGGTGTGAGCTCAAGGGGCTAGCACACCTTCCATTGGAGGAGGAGTGATGACATCACAGAGGGAGCGGTCTATTTCACAGCTGCATCTTGTTGGACCCCCTTACAGAGCACAGAAGTTCGTGAAACCGGCACTGAAGAGAGCCATTGGAGGCTTGAAACGCGTCTGCCTGAGCGTTTCAGGAACTTTGAGCACTACGCGCCTTTGAAAATAAAGCCTTTGTCAATTTTACCCCGGAGCTGTATTGCGCTTTTTCTTCATGGGAGGAAGCTTTGGTTTGGATGTTAAGTCAGCAAGCAGGTCGCTGACTAGCAATACACCCTCTCGTTCTGGAGCACCGTGAAGAGACCAGCACGTTGTGGATTTCTTGCATGGACTGCATCAACACGGCGCCCCCCCAGCTGCCTAGACAGCCACATGGTTTGACAAGCGGCAAGGGGAGAGAGTAGGCGAAACGATTCGCCTGATAAGGGGCTGGCAATAGACTTTGTCCCATGCCGCTGGGCATCTGAAGCTAACGTGTGGAACACAACCAACTTCGTTGGGGCATCACTTGTTGTTAGGAGAAACGCTGTTACTACACAGACACTCCATGTGAACTACACTAACCAGCATGCATCTGCTCAGCAAGGTGTGAGCTCAAGGGGCTAGCACACCTTCCATTGGAGGAGGAGTGATGACATCACAGAGGGAGCGGTCTATTTCACAGCTGCATCTTGTTGGACCCCCTTACAGAGCACAGAAGTTCGTGAAACCGGCACTGAAGAGAGCCATTGGAGGCTTGAAACGCGTCTGCCTGAGCGTTCAGGAACTTTGAGCACTACGCGCCTTTGAAAATAAAGCCTTTGTCAATTTTACCCCGGAGCTGTATTGCGCTTTTTCTTCATGGGAGGAAGCTTTGGTTCGTATATATATATATATATATATATATATATATATATATATATATATATATATATATAGATATATATATCAAAAAGCACAATCCCTTACATTTCTTTCTAAGAAAAAAAACTCAGGCATGAAGTCCACTTTTTGCTTCTGTGCGTTTATTTCAGCTCACTCTATGCCATGATGCGTTTCGGTCACCTCACGTGACCTTGATCACATAAAGAGCGCCCTGCTATAATTGCTTAAATCACCCGGGTTGTGTCACATGACACTTGATTTGATGGACATAGACAAAAGACTATGTTTACATACCATCTAACATTATATTACATTGATTTACAATTGTCTTTGTATTCATGTAAAGCTAGCATTTATGACAACATTGTTCAACATAAAAAAGTTTTTAAAAAAACATCCATAATATAGATATAAAAACAAAGTTTATATTGCTTTTAAATTTTCAAATTATTTTTAACATATTCTAAAACGGGTTCATAGTATATATAACTGCAAAATGCATATTGTCATGCGTTTCCCAGTTTTATTGTTGTATATATTCGAAAATAGTATTTATGCTATTAGTGCCTCATGACGAAAATGTAAACACGTTTACAACCCTTCTATTTGTTGTAGTCTTATCGTCCATCTGAAAGTGCTGTATGTGCTATAAAATCTACATGGGTGCTGTGTGCTACCAAAGTACTGGGTGCATAGCTTTACATGTGACAATATATATACACATACATGTTAAAATTAAGATTCTAGGTCGGCTTGGGGAACAAACTCCGTTCATAGGGGTAATTTCATTTTACCTAGGGATGATAGGTTCGATGCACTGCTACTGAGATATAGTGGTAATGAATAATTGTATCAACCTATGTCTCCACCTACAGTATTAACTATTTCACAGGTTCAATTTTAACTGGAATGACCTTCTCTGAGCATGTTATACATATATAAATATATATAAATAGTCATATAAATAAATACATATATACATGAAAACAGTGAATACAAATCTGTGAGAGAAATTTATGTTATTATTATTTACAGGAAATTATGTAAATCCTCACTATTGCTGAGACCTGATGGTGTTTTACAGTCTAATTCTACAATCATGCATGATTCAAGTTGGTGGAGCAATTTTTCCCTGTTGCCTCCTCGTCTCAACACCGGTATTGCATCAATTACATAGTAGTTGAGGCATTTCAAATCATTTTCATGTTCAGACTTGAAATGTCTTGCCACTGGGTATGTAAGTGTTGGAGAATTCTACAATGCACCTGCAGCTTCGTGCTACCCATATAGCGTAAGCCCCAGGTGCACTCCAAAACATAAACTGCAAACTCAGTCCTACAGTTATAATTTTCTTTAATTGCCACAGGGCTCGGATTGAATCGTGTTGTGTAATGAGTGGTATTGATGCCGAATTTACATGCTCTACGTGATGTACATTTAAAAACCCATTCTTGGGTGTTAGCCATGAGGTTGCTGTGCTAACTTCGGGGCTGCTTCTGACTAGGCTGGTTCTCATCGAGGGCGCTCGCCTAAAAGTGAGTGTTGGTTTGGCCAGTAGCTTATGTCCCAAGACTCCATCTGTCAATATTATCGGCCAATTGTTATTAATTATAGTTCTCAATTGCCTCTCCTGACGATTGTAGGTAGTTATAAGTCTGACTGTGGTATTTCCTGTCTCTATCGAATGGTTGGGTGCCTGGTTCTCATTAATTCTGCTTCTACTCTGTGTCAGGAGGATCTCCCTAGGTTTTACATTCGCTTTAGCAAGGGTTAGTTTCAAAGTGTTGTCAGCATAGCCTCGTTGTAGGAATCATTCCCTAGCTTCTTGTTGGCACTTGTTTAAGTATTCGACAGTACTACATATTTTGTGAAGTCTAAGAAATTCACCATATGGGATGCTGTTAATGAGATGCTTAGGGTGAAAGCTCCTAGAGTGCAGCGTAGAATTGCCTGCTGAGTGCTTTCGATGCAATGTTGTCTCCAGTTTATTATTGGAGATATATATCTTGACATCCAGGAAATCTATAGCATGATTATTGATGTGACAGGTAAATTCTAAATTCGCTTCATTCTTGTTTATTTGCCTAATGACATTTTGTGCCTCCTCTATGGTGCCCTTCCATACATTAAAAATATCGTCAATAAATCTCATCCAATGAATGACATGTGTTTTGTATAGCTCAAGATGTGTCTTTCTCAGAACCTGTTCCTCCCTCGAGCCCACATGTAAGCATGCATAGCTAGGGGAGAAACAGTTTCTCATCGCTACTCCCCTCTTTTGTCAAATAAGAAGAAATTATTTCATAAACACCAGTTAATAAGATCTAAGAGCATTGTATTATGAGTGTACATATTAATGGATCTTGCGCTTAAAAAGTGTTTCACAGCTGCTAAACCCACACGATGTTTAATAATGGTGTACAGCGATGTTATATCTAATGTAATGAGTAAAAGACCTTCCGTCCATTCAACTTTACTGACTTTGGTTAAAAAGTCTCCAGTGTCTTTGATGTTAGACAGCAACCCTCGGACAAGCTCTTGGAGGAAGTAATCCACATACTGGGGAAGAGGTGTGACGCCGCAGCCAGGGCGACTGACTCCGGAATCTGGGGATCACAGTTTGATCCCCGGCACCGGCAACAGACTAGCCCAGCACCATGTGACTCTGGGCAATAGCTTGCGGGTGATTGTTCGCGCTTTACAAATGTGGATTACTGGGTTATATTTTCAAAAAGACCATTGTTGGCTGGGATAATTGGTATTCCTGGAGTTGGTATCTCTTCCTTGTGGATTTTTGGTATAAAGTAAATGACAGATAGGACCGGAAATTCTTTATAAATAAATAAATAACTGTATTTAACATTATAGCAAGTTTGAAAAAATAGATAGATCTTTCGAAAATTATATACATAGGTAAAAAGATATATGAAATAAAACGTATTAAGTTAAATTAATAACTTTTAAAATATTGAAATTCATAAAAATACATGTAACTAAAATATATTTGGAAGATATAAACACATTTTAAAATTAAATTTTGAATTAAAATACACTTAAAACACACTTATAAATATAAATTTTAAGTAAAAAGATCATATTAATTGACATTATATCATAAAACAATGTTAAAATGTATGATCAGCTTTAATTTAAAAAATGAAAAAACAAGATATATAATAATTAGCACATTAAAATATTTTTTAAGAATAAGTTATTAAAACGAATACAAGTAAAATAAACATAATAACTTTAAAATATATACTTTTACATTAAGTGCACTCAAAACATTTCTAGAAAAATATTGAAAGGGCCGCCTTTCGTGTGGACATCCTTATTTTCTTTTGGCTGATGCTGCTGGTTTATTAACTCTGCACACTGCGGCATTGCTGTCCATGATAGAAATAGGTAATTATTTATTGATATATTTACATTTCTGGTACAGCTATAGCATATGGTGCAGGAAATATACCAATGACAGGGAAGTTAAATGTCACCTGCGGACTGTCGGATGTGTTATGCCATCCACCAGACTGACCCATAAAATGGCTTGGGGGCTACATATTTACTGCTGCAGCTTTCAAATATGCAGAAAGACCTGTCAAAATGTTTGTGACTGGAGGAAAACCTACTTTTAAAAATCAAGTGTGTCACCCCTAATTAGGCCTTGCAGCTTACAAGCCAATGTGCCTGGTATTTAAAGGTGGACTATATAATAATTTAAAGTTGGCATACTCCCACAGTGAGTAGATCTTTTCTCCAAACATTGGTTTGGTAAAACCACTGAGTCCAATCAAACATTGCTTTTAATATTTATAAAAAAATTCAGACCAGTGATAAAGTTGGATTTTTTATAACTATACAAGAAAAGTAGCTTTTAGAAGTTATATATTTTTTCTTGAAGCTCCAGCATGCTAACTAGCATTAGCCTGCCTGCAGTTGTTCTCCATGCCAAGTGTGTCATCCTTTAGTAGGTGTGAAAACTGGTCCCACAGCAGGGACAATGGCTTGGGTCTTTTTGTCAGGATGTCTTGTGTATATTATCTCAGGAAGTGGTCATTTGGAAGAATGCAGGAATTTCATTACCCTGGCTGTGACCATGGGGAGGCCAGTTTATTCATAGTTTAGTGTAAAGTGAAAGCTAGGGATGAGAGGTACCATTTAGTCATTATGATTCCACTAATGTGGAGGCAAGATGGTTTCAGAACCAGCTTGGTGTGGACAGATAGGAGGGTACTGCTCGTTACTATAGACACATTCCTGGGTGGACCACAAGCTGTGGCCAGGAGAAGAAAGAATCTGCCATATTGATTTTCCATGGAAGTGGTGCTCAGTGTGATAGTTTGAATGATGGCCAACAGGCTGCGCTGCAGATATTGGAAGGTTTGCCCCTGGTTTTACCCATCACTTTGGAGTGTTTAGGGATCCCCATCCACTGACTAGACAGCTGTAAAAAAGTGGTACCTCACCTCTACCTCCGGCTCCTCAGATAACCTGTGGCCTTGTGGATGAACAGAGGAGAACGAAACCTTGCTGTCTGTGACTGTGTGGAGACCTGAATGGCTGGATCTGCTCTCACTTGTACCTAGGACTGAGAGGTGGACTTTCAGAGTCAGTTCACTGACCTCCTGTATGACTACCACAAAATACTGCAAGAGGCCTTTTCTGGAAGTGATCAGTTGACCAGAGGCAAGTGTCCCTGAGTGGAATGTGCTGGTGGCCTCTGCTGGAGTGTATCCTGGTCTCTCAGGTCTGTCCCTGAAGTCCTGAGAGCCTTAGAAGTGGCACGTATTACTTTTTCAACCTTTGGAGGACTACATCTAACTACCAAGGCATTCTGACAAAGGCCTGACTTTGGAGAATTAATAAAAACCAGTTAAGTACCGCTAGGAGTTTTTTTCACCCAACAGAAGGCTTCAGCAGACCCCATGGTATCTGACTTTGGTGCACCCTGCCTGGCGTCCCCTGCCTGGCTTATCCCACTGGAGGTTTTTGAGGTCCAAAAAACAAACGGAATCCCAAAGTAGAGAGACTGAACAGGCGCAGCAGCATCAGGTATCCTGCTGACGAGAGGACTTTGGCTGGGGCAAAATTTGAATTTTTCCACTTGGAAAAACCAATGGCTTCCATGGGAATTCACCCAATGCATATCCAACTTCAAGAGGAGGCTTATCAAATACAGCTCCAACCGTGCACAGCTGGAGGATTTCTACTTGTGAAAAATTGTGCAAAGGTAAAATCTTTAACCGGGTCAACATAATAGGCGTAGCTGACCGCTGGTAATTTCTAATTGGCCTCAACTTGTGCCTCAGTCTCAGTCAATCACACCCATAGACACTATGCTGTTCTTTGGCACTTTCTACCTTAAAACTTTTTTTTAAAACATTTCTCCGTTTCCCCTGATTGGATTGTAATAATTTAGTGTCATTAGGGTATCCTTCCAGTACAAACCTATGTCTAGACAAACTCTAAAACGTTTCCCTCTTTGGATGTGTGCTGAACAGTGTAGCACACATAGAAAATTGGAAAAGTTTGTTGACAATATAATGCCACTCTCAATAGGCATACATATTTGGTTCAAAATCCTGTCTACCAACGTTCGTAGATAGGGCTTACAACCAAAATCCATGGCTGGTTCCATGCTAACATTCATGTACCACCCATGCAACGCGCCCTGATGCAAATGTGTTACTTTCAGACAACGTTCCTGGAAACTAACTTTTAAGTAAGCATTTATGCACTTGTTTGTGTCACTTTTGTGAAGCAAACCCGGAACAAAATGTTACTAAAGCTGGCCCTAAGAGATGACCTTTAAGAACATCTTGCAAATACCAAGTCACGTATAACTAATGCCTTAGTCAACTTGTGAACAGTTCTTACGAAGTGTTTTGCCACATTTCTCCTCCCTTTAGGTGTCAAGAAAAACTTTTAAGTGATCTTTTGACCTGTTTTTTAAGTTCAGCATTTGAATTTAGCCTTTTCTGAATGCCATGTTGTTGCTTATGCTGGAATGTATTATGCAATTTGTGAAATGTTAATGCTAACGCCCTTTGCATGTTATAATTTTAACACCGTTGCAACATGCTGCTCAACTGTGGTATTTGCTCTCTTCCGCCAGATGATTCACCTTGCTCTCAGCATGACACAGTGAGTTGAACACGCACTGCGGAAACATACAAGGATTGGCAGGTTGCGAGTTTGCGTGCCAACAAGTTTGACCCATTCTTCCATTACATTTGATAATGGCAATTTATAGTGCTTGCTGGATGAAGCATTATATGTAAAAAATATGATAGCCGATATGCATGCAGCAGTGATGTATTTTTCATAAAATATTGGAAATAACTGAAACAGAGTCAATGAGCACCACGTTTGGCCAATATTTCTGTTTTAACACTTTCTGTCACGTTTGAGAAGCACAAATGTCACGAACATGAAACAGGGAAATATGCATGTGCCATTTGGAGGCAAGACACCAAGCACGACCATTGCGAACATGGGCAACGATAACCATAATAAATCCGGCATGAGTGAAGCCTATTCCTTGGCAGACTGAAATACTGCACATAGCAAATGCACATACACATACACATGCTCACGCACACATACACACACACATGCACACACACACACATATATATATTACCTACTGGCGGTCTCTAGTGGGTAGTTATAGTTAGGACTTTGTTTCTATTCAAATAGCATTTTTTCTTTTGTCGATATCTTTGACGCCGTTTGACGAATCTTCGCAAAATTTTCAAAACTAATGGTTCACTCAGGTCAGCTCCTGTCTTGAAAGTTTCAGGGTGATTCGTCAAGCGGGGGTATGAGGAAGAAAGGGGGGTCCCAAAATGCATTTTCCCCATGTTAATTTCCATAGAAATTTTTAAACAGGTTACAGCCCGAACTGCTGAACGGAATTACACCAAATGTGGCAAAAAAGGTAGCCCTTGGTTCAGAAAGAGACCTTTTTTTCAAATGGTGTAAATCCGTTCAGTAGTTCCTGAGAAATTGTCATTAGTGATGTCATATGTGACATCATCAGCAGTGCATTGCGGGGGCGAGAGTTATAGGTACCTCTACTAACTATAACGGCCGTATTTCTCTGGTTTGGTATGAGTGAAATGTCCAACTATCTATAATGTCCCTGAAACCTCTGTTTTTTTCAGTGAATTTCTAAGGTTTTTTAAATGCTAATTTCTAACTATAACATCCCTGATACCTATGGTTTCTTCAGTGAATATATATATATATATATACACACACCTATATATATTTATATTTGTCACTGAACATGTCGCGAGTGATGTTATATGTGATATCATAAGCAGGTTGGCAGGGGCACAACTTATAGTTCATTTGCTTAACTATAAGTTGTGAATTTCATTGTTTTTTTTGTTTGAAACATCATGTTATAACTGAAATTTTCAAATAACTATAACGTTTCTTTAACCTATGTTTTTTTCAGTGAAATTGTTGCTGCTTTTTTTATGTACCGTAAGTTTTTTTCTATTCCTAACTCTAACGGCACTTTAACCTTTGTTTTTTTTCCAATGACACACGCACACACACACACACACACACACACACATGAATGCACACACATGCATGCACACACACTCACACGGTACCTAAACACACTACGGAGAACGGTCCTCATAACGCACCGGCCCTCACAAAGATAGTGTTTGTTTGGTTCTGTTAATGTTAACCCACGGTATAAGGACCGAACCGGTCCCCACAGTGTGGGCTATACATGCCCACACACACGTTTCCTAGCATGAAATTCAACACAGCTGGAAGGTTGACACTGGCAGAGCCCATGTCCCTGAGGTCCCAATTGCCCTACCTACCTTTTTGTACACACACATTATGCAACATTTGTGGGATCTGAAATAATAATAAGAAATAATACCACAAATATGGTTCTCTGTCAGCACAGAAGATAGCAGAATTTATTGAAGACTAACAAATAATGCGGAAATATGCAGCACGGAGACAGACAGCATAGTCACTGAATGTCCGAAGTTGTGACATTTCTGACAGCTTTTATAGACCCAAACCACAAAGGATGCAGCATCATAACATACGTAGCACAAATTAAGCATGGGTCGCTTGGCCAATTAGCAAAGGCCTAGGCTGCGCTATACCATTTATGGTCCAAAATGTACTGTTGCTGGCCACGTGTCCCAAGTAGGCAGCTTCTGGGACTTTCCACTATAATGCAATGTATCAGCCTTAGTACTCTTCTAGTTAATAATGTGCAATACCATAGAACGTACCAGATATATTACGAAATATGATATGCTGAAATGTTTGTGTCTTAAGTGAGCATCTTCCTCTGTTCCTGTATCTTTCTTCAGATAGCCTTGCGTTACAATTGCAGTTTACTAAGGCAAAAAGAAAAAGTACAGGCATTTTGCGCAGTGATACTTATGTCAACTTAACAGGGCCTGAGGCTTAAAGCATTTGGTATCATATAAGAAAATATGGCTCCTACAAATTGGCTTAAAAAAACAAACTGTGTCTCACCAAACAAGCAAAAACATAGTTTGCAAATTTGAATGATAACACATTATGATAGTGTGTGCTAAATTCTAACACACACTCTTCATTATAAGGTTGCAAACCTGCAGGGTTCATGGTCACCAAAAATACAGAAAGATTGGTACATGAGGCTTGCCTCAAACATGATAACCGTCATTCATAAAAGAGAAATAAGAAATTATTTGATAGAAAATAAAGTTAAAGGAAAGGGTAGGTAGAGAGGGGTTTTTGTTGTAGGCTACAGAACAAAACCTGGAAAGACTTGAAATTAACAAGTTTATGAACTCGGGGCATATTTACAAGCTCATTTGCGTAGCTCCTGCACCACGCAACATGATGCAAGAGTGACGCAACTTAAATTTTAGATTTATGAAACCACGCAAGGCCAGCTTGCGTCGCATTGAGTGGCTTTATAAATCTCTAGTACAGCAACGCAGCGCAAATTGCTGTGCAACATTACTCTGCGCCAGGGAGGCGTTTCCATGGCTGTTGCTTGAGTGTTCCCTTGCAACATTAATTGATTTTGACGCATTCCTAGATTTACCAGAAGTGGTATACCTGGGAATATACCAAAAACCTACGCCTCCCCAGATGAGGCATAACAAGGAGAAATATCTTATTTCTCCTAGTTTTTTCCTACTTCTATGTGTGCTGCATTCTGAAGCACATATAGAAAGAGGAAAAAGTCTCAGGGAAACAATCCTCCTTACACAGCAGACATCGTTGCACCTGCACCTTTGCACCATGGTGCAAAGATGCCTACGTTGGCGTTAGGCAGCCATGAGGGTGCCAGAACAGGGTAAAAGTCAGGAATGCGCCGTATTGACTTTAAGGTGCCGATCACGATCCTGTAAAAACCGGGTACGAACCGTCGGACGGAGCATATTCTCCGTCCGACGCGTACCCGGTCGTCAAAATATACAAACATGGAATTACGATTCGCACGGGAACACCATTTCCGTACGAATCGTAAAAAACCCCGACCGAACAAAATAAACCTACAAATGCGATCCGGGAAAGCGCCGACCTGACGTCGGGACGCTCGCAGCCTGCCATTCACGAACCAGGAATTACGATTCGCACCGACGTCATCCCGCACGGTGAATATTTTCCGGCTGCCAAAAACTGCCGGGAAATCAGGACGACGCGAACAAGGACTACCAGTACGCGACGGACAGACAGGACGACGCGAACAAGGAGGACCAGTACGCGACGGACAGACAGGACGACGCGAACAAGGAGTACCAGTACGCGACGGACAGACAGGACGACGCGAACAAGGAGGACCAGTACGCGACGGACAGACAGGACGACGCGAACAAGGAGGACCCGTACGCGACGGACAGACATGGACCCGAACCTACGTGTCATCCCGGCCCTCATAGCAGTCGACCTCCTCTACAGGTTCGGACGCAGACGCCGCAGAAGGTCAGAACAACTAAGGGAGGTGGGAAAGTGGGGTGGGGTGGGGGTGGCAGGACCAGGGCAGGCCACAAACCCCCCACCAAAGTCACACAGAACACATGCCCTGGACATACCTGACTCCCATGCCCTGGTCACTACGAGGGGGTGGGGGCGTGTCCAGCTAAGCCAGCGACCGCCACAACGGAAGTCCGTCACGACGCGAACCGGCAACACAACCAGACAGGTACGTCCCGTACCCACGCCTGAAGAGCGTGGGTACGAGTCGTACCACGCCCACACCCACGTCACCCCAACAATGGCGGGACGGCTCGTACCCACGTGGCAAAGGCCTGGGTACGGGCCGCACAAGCATCACATAGCGTGGGGACGGATATGTACGGACCCTACCCCCACCCCGTATGCATGGAGCATACCCCCACCCCAACAGTGTAAGTACGACCCGTACCCCCACCTGCGTACGTATGGAGCGTACCCCCACCCCAACAGTGTAAGTACGACCCGTACCCCCACCCGCGTACGTATGGAGCGTACCCCCACCCCAACAGTGTAAGTACGACCCGTACCCCCACCCGCGTACGTATGGAGCGTACCCCCACCCCAACAGTGTAAGTACGACCCGTACCCCCACCCGCGTACGTATGGAGCGTACCCCCACCCCAACAGTGTAAGTACGACACGTACCCCCACCCACGTACGTATGGAGCGTACCCCCACCCCAACAGTGTAAGTAAGACACGTACCCCCACCCGCGTACGTATGGAGCGTACCCCCACCCCAACAGTGTAAGTAAGACACGTACCCCCACCCGCGTACATATGGAGCGTACCCCCACCCCAACAGTGTAAGTACGACCCGTACCCTCACCTCGAATGCATGGAGCGTACCCCCACCCCAACAGTGTAAGTACGACCCGTACCCTCACCTCGAATGCATGGAGCGTACCCCCACCCCAACAGTGTAAGTACGACACGTACCCTCACCTCGAATGCATGGAGCGTACCCCCACCCCAACAGTGTAAGTACGACACGTACCCCCACCTCGAATGCATGGAGCGTACCCCCACCCCAACAGTGTAAGTACGACACGTACCCCCACCTCGAATGCATGGAGCGTACCCCCACCCCAACAGTGTAAGTACGACACGTATCCCCACCTCGAATGCATGGAGCGTACCCACATCCGTGTATGCCATGAGCGTACATATTGTGAAATAGGAGGGGTGTGTGCAGAGTCCTCCCAGCAGTGCCCAGACACAGGAGGGGTGGGTGCCTATCACTCCCAGCAGTGCCCAGAGACAGGAGGGGTGTGTGCAGAGTCCTCCCAGCAGTGCCCTGAGACAGGAGGGGTGGGGGCCTATCACTCCCAGCAGTGCCCTGAGACAGGAGGGGTGGGTGCCCATCACTCCCAGCAGTGCCCTGAGACAGGAGGGGTGGGTGCCTAACACTCCCAGCAGGGCCCAGAGACAGGAGGGGTGTGTGCAGAGTCCTCCCAGCAGTGCCCAGAGACAGGAGGGGTGGTTGACTATCACTCCCAGCAGTGCCCAGACACAGGAGGGGTGGGTGCAGAGTCCTCCCAGCAGTGCCCAGAGACAGGAGGGGTGGTTGACTATCACTCCCAGCAGTGCCCAGAGACAGGAGGGGTGGGGGCCTATCACTCCCAGCAGTGCCCAGACACAGGAGGGGTGGGTGCAGAGTCCTCCCAGCAGTGCCCAGTCACAAGAGTGGTGTGTGCAGAGTCCTCCCAGCAGTGCCCAGAGGCAGGAGGGGTGTATGCAGAGTCCTCCCAGCAGTGCCCAGAGGCAGGAGGGGTGTGTGCAGAGTCCTCCCAGCAGTGCCCAGAGGCAGGAGGGGTGTGTGCAGAGTCCTCCCAGCAGTGCCCAGAGACAGGAGGGGTGGGTGCCTAACACTCCCAGCAGTGCCCAGAGACAGGAGGGGTGGGTGCCTAACACTCCCAGCAGTGCCCAGAGACAGGAGGGGTGGGGGCCTAACACTCCCAGCAGTGCCCAGAGACAGGAGGGGTGGTTGACTATCACTCCCAGCAGTGCCCAGGGACAGGAGGGGTGGGGGCCTATCACTCCCAGCAGTGCCCAGACACAGGAGGGGTGGGTGCAGAGTCCTCCCAGCAGTGCCCAGTCACAAGAGTGGTGTGTGCAGAGTCCTCCCAGCAGTGCCCAGAGACAGGAGGGGTGTGTGCAGAGTCCTCCCAGCAGTGCCCAGAGGCAGGAGGGGTGTGTGCAGAGTCCTCCCAGCAGTGCCCAGAGACAGGAGGGGTGGGTGCCAACACTCCCAGCAGTGCCCAGAGACAGGAGGGGTGGGGGCCTATCACTCCCAGCAGTGCCCAGAGACAGGAGGGGTGTGTGCAGAGTCCTCCCAGCAGTGCCCAGAGGCAGGAGGGGTGTGTGCAGAGTCCTCCCAGCAGTGCCCAGAGGCAGGAGGGGTGTGTGCAGAGTCCTCCCAGCAGTGCCCAGAGACAGGAGGGGTGGGTGCCTAACACTCCTCGCAGTGCCCAGAGACAGGAGGGGTG
Source organism: Triturus cristatus (assembly GCF_964204655.1). Lineage (NCBI taxonomy): Eukaryota > Metazoa > Chordata > Amphibia > Caudata > Salamandridae > Triturus > Triturus cristatus. The sequence continues at coordinate 1,367,120,749 of NC_140591.1, forward strand.
GGTGCCTAACACTCCCAGCAGTGCCCAGAGACAGGAGGGGTGGGGGCCTAACACTCCCAGCAGTGCCCAGAGACAGGAGGGGTGGTTGACTATCACTCCCAGCAGTGCCCAGAGACAGGAGGGGTGGGGGCCTATCACTCCCAGCAGTGCCCAGACACAGGAGGGGTGGGTGCAGAGTCCTCCCAGCAGTGCCCAGTCACAAGAGTGGTGTGTGCAGAGTCCTCCCAGCAGTGCCCAGAGACAGGAGGGGTGTGTGCAGAGTCCTCCCAGCAGTGCCCAGAGGCAGGAGGGGTGTGTGCAGAGTCCTCCCAGCAGTGCCCAGAGACAGGAGGGGTGTGTGCAGAGTCCTCCCAGCAGTGCCCAGAGACAGGAGGGGTGGGTGCCTAACACGCAGTGCCCAGAGACAGGAGGGGTGGGTGCCTAACACTCCCAGCAGTGCCCAGAGACAGGAGGGGTGGGGGCCTATCACTCCCAGCAGTGCCCAGACACAGGAGGGGTGGGTGCAGAGTCCTCCCAGCAGTGCCCAGACACAGGAGGGGTGGGTGCAGAGTCCTCCCAGCAGTGCCCAGTCACAAGAGTGGTGTGTGCAGAGTCCTCCCAGCAGTGCCCAGAGACAGGAGGGGTGTGTGCAGAGTCCTCCCAGCAGTGCCCAGAGGCAGGAGGGGTGTGTGCAGAGTCCTCCCAGCAGTGCCCAGAGACAGGAGGGGTGGGTGCCTAACACTCCCAGCAGTGCCCAGAGACAGGAGGGGTGGGGGCCTATCACTCCCAGCAGTGCCCAGACACAGGAGGGGTGGGTGCAGAGTCGTCCCAGCAGTGCCCAGTCACAAGAGTGGTGTGTGCAGAGTCCTCCCAGCAGTGCCCAGAGGCAGGAGGGGTGTGTGCAGAGTCCTCCCAGCAGTGCCCAGAGACAGGAGGGGTGGGTGCCTAACACTCCCACCAGTGCCCAGAGACAGGAGGGGTGGGTGCCTAACACTCCCAGCAGTGCCCAGAGACAGGAGGGGTGGGGGCCTATCACTCCCAGCAGTGCCCAGACACAGGAGGGGTGGGTGCAGAGTCCTCCCAGCAGTGCCCAGTCACAAGAGTGGTGTGTGCAGAGTCCTCCCAGCAGTGCCCAGAGACAGGAGGGGTGTGTGCAGAGTCCTCCCAGCAGTGCCCAGAGGCAGGAGGGGTGTGTGCAGAGTCCTCCCAGCAGTGCCCAGAGACAGAAGGGGTGGGTGCCCATCACTCCCAGCAGTGCCCATGGAACGCAAAGGGTGGAGTAGTCACAGATACCATGCCCACAAATGTCAGTCAGGTGCACAAAGACCCTGCAGTACATGTACCACATGTGTGCGAGGCTGGGAGTATATGCATGCATAGCGCAGAAAAGAAAACATGTACACATGAAGTCATGTCAATAGGCCACATACACAAGTACAATGACTACCAAGGATGCCACGAATGATGCAGGTGGAGACATCGCTCAGCATGCATGTGCAAAGGTGAAGGACCAGAGGCGTAGCTAGAGCTTGTGGCGCCCGGGGCTATCCCTCAGATTGTCCCCCCCCTGGGGGGGGTGGCTGGGAAAAAGGACGGCGAGCACTTGAAAGAGGTCCAAGAGACACGTAGTATCAACACTAATAGTTACCTCGATCATGCAAGTTACATGCACATACATAACACGGTCCAAGGCTACACAGTTGAATACACCGGTGACTGGCAGTACAATGGAAAAGACACAGACTGCATGATCTATCTGGGGACTCAGAAAAACCGCATGTGACATCCATCAGAGAGCTGCGTGAACGAATACCTGGTAATCCCCTCAGCACAATGCAAACATGCACATACATGACACTGTTCGGGGATCCATCATCTACAGCTGACATTAAATTACCAAGTATCATAGTCTCCCCAATTAACTGGCTCCATTTTAGCTTCTGTATCTATTAGTTAATAGAAAGCTTTTCAATTGCAGGAAAGAAAACAACGAGCAAAAGCAATATATCTATCTATCTATCTAATTATTGATCTATCTATGGGCAATTTGTCATCTATTATTTGTCAGCAATGTTCTGGATGGGAGGGGAAGTGATTTACAAGAAGCAAAGCCTCAAGTGTATCATGAGGACTATTCCCTAACTCAAGATTGGTAGTACATAATACGTTACCCTTTGCATACTTTATGTATGGCTTGTTTAGTAGTTATAAACAAATACATTTATATATAATAAACATTTAAGAGGAGATAGTGGATTAAATCCGTATGCACACTGAATAGGCCTTGTGAGCATCAGCAGAGATAGTATACTCTAAAGACATAATAGCAAATAATCTCTGAGGAAGAAGAGTGTTTTTTCCACATTAGATGGGTTGCTCTATGGCAATAATATAACATCTGACATTTGTTCTGTGGTATAAAAAGGGAGTGTGGGGGAGGGCATACATGTATTAGTATACATTCTCCCCAGTAGCATATTTAATTTAGCCGCATTAATGTTCACTGTCATAGCATAGATGTATATATTGTTCCACTAACATAGATGCCCATAGATATACCCCGAAATACCCTTTCTCTTTACTTATACACATACTTATGTACACATCACAAGCACAAATGCACATCAATATACTGCTATTGATTGGTATTTATATGAAATCTGTTGCCTATTTTGAATACGCACTTAGGCAACCGTTCTCTTCTGCTCCAGAGCCCAAACTAGTTCTGCTTTAGACTCAACACAAAATGGCTTCAGTTTCTGGTAAATTATATAAACAAGCATTTGCAATACAATAGGTCTCGCATTTACGCAAGTTTAAGCTATTGGCATTGTAAATGACAATGCCTTTTATTTCTGTTTTTAAAAACTAAAACAAATAAAAGGCTTTGTTATTTGCAATGTCAATAGCTCAAACTTGCATAAATGCGAGACCTACTGCATTACAAATGCTTGTTTTATAGGACTTGTTTGTGAACTGTCTGCCACTCACTAAAGATCCTTTCCTCCCCTCTGAAAACCGTTTAGCTCTTACCTCACTCAGCCTCCTGTACTGCAGCAGCCAGGGTATCTATGATAGGGGTTGGCCAGCACTGACAAAGTCAAAAGCTGGTAGCCAGCTACAGACCTAATGGTTTTGCCAGTGCTTGTTTTTAATAAAGCATTGTACACCTGCTTTTTGGGAACTTCATTAACCTTTGTTCGAAGATGTTAGAACAACATTGAAGGGATTCTGCACACATGGAAATATTTTGATAGCTCTGCTCATTAAAGGGCTCACAGAGCCAAGCCAGAGCATCGGCTGGGTTTTCCCAGTTTATTTGTTGGGTGAGTTGGGCAGGACAGAAGAAAAGAAAGGAAGAAGGGAGGATGGAAGAAAAGAAATAAGGCAAGAAGGAAGGAAAGAAAGAAGAAAAGGCCAAAAGGAAGGAAATAGGAAAGAAAGATGGAAACAAAGATATAACAAAGGCAAGAAAAAGGAAGGAAAAAAGAAAGCAAAAAGGAAAGAAATAACGAAGGCTCAAAAAGGAACCAAAAAGGAGAAAGTAAAAAGAAAGGAAAGAAAGGAGCCAAGAAAGAAAAAGGAAGATAGCAAGACAGAAAGTAAAAAAGAAAGAAAGCAAGAACAAAAGCAATAAAGAATGAAAGCCAGAAAGAAGGAAAAAGGAAAGAAAGGAAAGACTGCAAGAAAGAAAGAAGGCATAACTTAATACAGAAATCTACACAATCTATTATGCTGCGAAGTAGCTTAAGTCAGATAAACAAAGCGCACTCCAACAGCTATTTTCAACACCATTGGCAGGATAACAGAACTGATGAGACCGGACTGTGCCTTTCTTACATTAAAAGCGTCCTGCTATCACATCAGGCTCTAAAAACAAAGGCAACACTGAAGTGATTATAAAGTAAGAACAAAAACACTAGCACTGAAGAGAACTCTCTTATGTGTGGATGTGCTCATTGTGAAAGAGCAAAATGCAGTCACTCAAAGTGAAGTTAACCAGTAGCTTAAGTAGGATGACCCATTGTAAGTAAGTATGTGATACATTCATTTTAGTGAAGTCAAAAGGTTTTGACTAACACCAGATCTAATTATTAATATTGGATGGAAGTGTTTTGCAGGCCTTGCGCATCGAAATCTGGATCATTAGCGAACCCCAGAGTTTGCGATCTGAAGAAGTAACCTTTTAATTCTTTCAACTGGGGAGCCCAAGGTAGCCTTGCACATTTTCAATTTCTATGGCTAAAATAAATTTTAAAAACAAACAAACCTTTGTTCTTCGAATATTACATGTTGGATCGTATGTCCAGTAAAGCAACAAAGCACACGTTGTTGCCCCACATTGTGCTAGTAGCGGTTACCTAATCGACACGCCCGTATGATTTAAACAAACCAGCAGGCTTGAAAGCGAAGGCAAGCCAGTCTCCTTAGTTTCATCATATTCACATAACCTTCTACTGGAAACGTTAATTGCAAAGCAAACAGCTTGATAATTAAAAACATGCCCTCTGGTTTTCTCTTTAGAGTCTTGTGTCCCAATGAATTGCCATAAAAACATTTTTTTAAATCCTCCGATTGTATATAGCTGGGACGGACTCACAAGCACCCACAAACGCGGTAAATATCACAGACATAAATTCAAACTTCAAAGCCTGTACGTACCACAATACAGACCCTTGCGCGCCTCTGTTTGATTGCCTGCACACATGTACACCGGCCTATGAAGCGGAGGGCTCGTCGGCTGGATTCCGGACCCTGAGCTGAGAAAGCTCATTAGACTTTTCCCTCTGACCTTGGTCGCGGCGTGCGCACGACCACACCACCACAACTACGCTAGGTGGTGGTGAGTGCAATGCAGGCACATAGCTGCCAAGGTTTCAGATTGCTGTGTGTGACATATTCATAATTTCAGTGTAATTATGAGTGACATTTGAAAGACTGTGAGTGACACTTTCTCGCGAGTAAAACCAAGCAATGAAGACAAGCTAAAACATATAAATATCAGAAATTACACCCATCTGAGCAACGAGAAACTCTTAAGACGCTAACTGCTGCAAAGTACCAGAAATTGAAAGGCACTAACCTAGTGCCTTTGCAACCTGAAGTGATATTTGAGCTCAATGGAACTGACTGGTGATTGCTTGCCTATGGTGCAATTAGAGAACTCCAAAGCTGTCCTGTAGAGATGGCAGGATAATGGTACATCTACCAAAAACGAATGGCTAAAAAATATCTTACCTCTAAGCACCCCCACAGTACCGCAACTCCTCATTCAGAGGTTGCATACATCGGTGTGTCCGATTCTGAATTGTACAGTAGCTCCATCCTCATAGAAGCCTTGCAGGAGTGGTGTGGGGCGTCAGCTGCTACAATTTGGTATGGCATTACATAAGAGGGCAAACCAAATCTGCTGTGTTTTTTTTCTTCATTCACGATGCAGAACATGGGGGTGCTGATAATGGAAAAATTATTAACGGCTGCTGACTTTGGCACTGGGAGCCAGGTTCGAGTCTCAACGAACCAGCCCAAAATCTTGTGATTCTGGAAAAATCTGGGAAGTTAATTTCCATGTGCCAAACAACAAATTAATGTGTCCTTGTAATGTAACTGTGGGGCAAGTAAAGCCCTCCAATAACATCGTGTCGCGTTCGCGCCATATAAAACTGCAAAATAAAACATGCTCTGGGAGAAAAGTGAAGTCCCAGTGTGTTTGCAAATCTAGCTGAATACTGTCAAATAAATAAGGCCCCGCCTGAAACCTCCTTCACTTTGGGGGTCTCGTGAAAAAGCCAACTGAATCACCAGGATACCCTGGCGGGTGATGGTGTACTTTCAAAATACAAATCTCCACCGCCACCGAGTGCCACCGTAGATTAGGGAACACTTAAAAATGTCAATAAAAGTGCTCACGTCGTTTGAGAGGTGAAGTCCAAGTTGGGCACGAGGCTGCAGGATCAGCGGTGACAGGTACTCTAACTCGACACTCCAGTAGCTTGGCAAGTCTGAATGAGGCCGAAATTATTTAGAAATAGTGAAGGTGGCTGCAATAATTTCGGCGGGCCCGGGAGTAAATTAACAGCTGAGCTACAGGCACGGTGACAGCTCGGGTCGGAGCGAGGTGCCTGCAGCAGCGTTGTGAACTCCGGCGCCATCATTCAATTTGCGGCACCACCAGCAAAACGGCCAGCACGGAGGCGTTCACCTTGCTCAAATCTCCCGGCCCGCTCCAGCAGCAGGATGTGACGTTCCCCGCGGCGCTGCAAAGTAGCACAACCTGGCGTTCTAGTCATTGGATCATGACGCCAGGCTTTCGTCAGAGCCACGCCGCGGGTGAATGATTACAATAGTGCAGTTGAGTGAGCTCAGGCGGCGTTCATAATTTATTTGGGGACACTGACACTACTGTAATGACTCACTGTAGTGTCAGTGAGTGTCCCCAATTAAATTATAAAGACCGCCGCAATGGGCCACCAGTGTGCCGCCTCCTAATAGTGCCGCCTGGGGCGGTCCGCCCCCACCGCCCCCCCCTAGCTACGCCACTGTGAAGGACTACGTCACACACCCAGCTAATGGACACACAGCTCTGTGCTAAAGTCAGGGGACACCCTGCAGGGAAGAAGTCAGGGTACACAGAGGAAGGAATACACCTTGGGACAATTGCAACATGCAGCAACTGCTTACATGAATGGAGAAAGGTAGCTAACACCGTGTGATGGCACACAGATCCCAGGGTCCCCCCTATGAGCAGCACACTACTACATTTCCCACACACCCAACACATGACCAACACCCACAACCATGTAGCAGCCCCACCAACAGCAATGCCAGCAATGCAGGAGTGTTCCAAGGGCAAAAAATAAATAGCTTTATTCAGCATGAGTAAAAAACTAGTATGACGTAAGTCCAATAGTAACAAAGGCCATAGGGCAGTCCAGGAGTCCCAGCTGGATGGGGGACACAGTGGGATGCTTGTCCCCTAGCTTGGCTGCACAGTTACAATCCGTTGTCTTCCACAGGGGTGAGGGCATCTTGTGGGGGGGAAGAAACAGGCACCGCAGGGACAGGAGGGTGAAGGGTAGGCGTCGTGGGCGCAGGGATGGAGGACTCCACCACAGGGGGTGGGGCAGGGCCAAAGGCGGAGGCCAGGATCTCGCTGCACACCTTAGCAAGGTCCTCCAGGGACTCCCCTGCACCGGGAGGAACCACAGGCCCCAAGGAGGGGGGGGTCAGAGGGATGGGTCGCAGCGCCACTGGGGGAGGGTGTGGACAGGGGGGGCACTCAAGCACCCTGACCGGGGACCTCCTTGACCGCTTGCGGGGTGGTGTCACTGTGGGGCTCAGGGACAGAGCGGCCATGAAGGAGTCTTTGGGGGAGATGTGGCCAGGAGAGCTGAGGGGAGGGGATTTGGAGGGAGTGGATTGGGTGGAATGCGGACTCCCACTCTGGCTGCGTGTCACACGTTTGCCCCCCGACCCAGTGGGTGTGCGTGTCAGGAGGTGTGCGGAGGACCTTCCCTGCTGGTGTGGTGCCTGTGTCTGTTGTGGTGGGTGCATGCTAACATCTGGGTGTATGTGGGACAGGCATGGGAGTGGGAATTGTGGAAGGAGCAGGGGTAGGGGGTGGGACGTAGCGCTGCAGGAGACCCACTGCTGCAGTCAGTGTGGAGTCTATGGACCTCAGCAAGTTGCGTTGGTCAGCCTGCGATGAATGAATGCCCTCCAAGTATGCCTCCATGTTGTTGAGGACCTGGCTGTGGCCATGGAGGACATTAAGGATCGCAGTCTGACCAATCTGCAACTGCCGCTGGATGTCCACAGACTCAGCATTGGCGGCAGCAGTGGAGACAGGGGCAGGGGGTGCGGTGCCTGGCAGGAAGGAGACATGTGGTGACTGGGCACGTTGGGAAGGGACACAAGCATGTGGGAGGCGGCTGATGCCAATGGAGGGGGCGGTGCCAGATGTAGGGCTGCTGTCAGATGGTGGTGCAGCCACCGCCCACTCGGAGAGATCATCCTCGGACCCGTCAGCTTCATACTCTGTTGTGCCAGTCGACAGGTCCCTGGGTTCACTCTCCTCCGCCTCAGTCCCACTCGAAGTGCCAGCCCCGATGTCACCGCTGGCACTGGTGCTCAGTCCCTCCGCGCCGTCTGTGTCCATGTCTCCCTCCGTGTCCCCCGACGATGCTGTGGGCAGGGTGAAGAGACAGAAATTAATCATACACCTGTATACATATGTCACATGAGTCAAATCTACGTAGGTTACAGTGCATAGCCTGAAACAAAGGATGAGTTACAACTACAAAACAAGGTACATACGTAGGCCCTGCAAGACACAGTTGTGTGACCCACCATGCCATGGAAAAACTATGGAGAGCATGACACAATAGCAAATGAGATGACATGGTATTCTGACTGAGGAGCAAGGCCCTGGGGACAATACAGCACTGCATCTGCACCACACAGCGCGGCAGGAAATTGGGATGAGCAGGGACCAAATCCAGGAACTAGAGGCACATGCAGCATAGGTAATACTGAGAACATGCCCACCCTGACTGGCACGCTGCACCTTGAGTGTATGTCCAGACTAACATCACACACTGGCCAGTCTGAGCAAGGAGATGACAGGTCTTGACATGTAGGCCATGGCCGCCCCACCCACCCCCTACATGAGACAAATCTGTGGAGACACAGGAAGCACTTACATCTCTTAGTCTGGGTGAAATACACATGGGATGCAACAATTCAAGATTGCACACCAAATACCCAAGGTGCGCCTGTCCAAATAATCATGTACAAATGGGCATCATCAGATGATTGCAACAAGACACACAGGCAATGGCCACCGTGAGTATGTACTTTGAAAATCAGGTCAGGCTGGACAGTGGACACTTGTAATACATCTCACGTCAAGAAACATGGTGCCAGGGGACAATGGCACAGAGCACAACCTATGCTGTAGACACAGAGATTGTCGACATTCTCGGATTACACACATGATACCTAGGAAAATATGCCCCTGGGGACAGTAGTGGCCACACAACTCCATGCTCCTGAATGGGAATGACTGCAACACACGCTAACATCCCTGCACTATGCGTAACGCACACTCATGCACATCATGTCACAGGCCACCACATGGGACATGCCTGCTGGAAGGCCTGGCACTCGAGAGATTAACTCCCATGTCTGGACTCAGCATTAGTGCCAACTGACATGGAACCCACAAGTCCAGAACTGGACAGGGCACAGGCAAGGTCACAAATCCTGTTACACACCACCCCCACACATGATGCTGCAGGCATTGTACACTTGGAGAAGGTGTCAGGCTACATAACCTTGTGATGGAGTGACTACACACAGACCAGGGAACACATTGCAAGGAGGGGAAGGGAGGCAGGAGAGCACTGCAATACTGTGGGGAACAGGATCTGCACAGCACCATAAACCCTGGAAGTGTATCCATGGAACAGTGCACTTACAAATGCTGGTGAAACACAACAAACACACACATGTACCTACCCCCTTCCGGCTGCTGCATGTCCTGTAGACGCCTGTCCAAGTCAGGAAAGACCACCGCCAGCACACGTTTCTGGATGTGGGAGAGACGGCGGCGCCCGCGGTTCTTGTGGCTCTCAGGTGAGTCCCCCAGCAGGACCCGTGCGATCCTCCGCGTCCAGCACCGGATATCCTGCCAGCGTTTCCTCACCTGGGACAGGTGCCGCCTCCGACCATCCGCACTCCTCACGGCGCTGACGGCGTCCAGCCATATCTGCTCCTTGGCAGAGGCGTCTACCTGTGAGATGAACAAGTGACACTACATCAATACACCTTGCACATGTCACAGGGACACAGATTAGAACACATTTGCTGTTTACAACAAGGCATAGTGTGCATCCAACGCATTGCAACTTTGTCATAGGGACATGATCCTCTGGGGGAAGGCCAAAAGCAGTACGTGCCATTGAAAGGACACAGGTGGAATGAGGGCAACTACACAATCAATGAGCCAGGCTCACACTGTGCATCACACCCACCCCTCCTGTCTCAGGGCACTGCTGGGAGTGATAGGCACCCACCCCTCCTGTCTCAGGGCACTGCTGGGAGGACTCTGCACCCACCCCTCCTGTCTCAGGGCACTGCTGGGAGTGATAGGCACCCACCCCTCCTGTCTCAGGGCACTGCTGGGAGGACTCTGCACCCCCCCTCCTGTCTCAGGGCACTGCTGGGAGGACTCTGCACCCACCCCTCCTGTCTCAGGGCACTGCTGGGAGTGATAGGCACCCACCCCTCCTGTCTCAGGGCACTGCTGGGAGTGATAGGCACCCACCCCTCCTGTCTCAGGGCACTGCTGGGAGGACTCTGCACCCACCCCTCCTGTCTCAGGGCACTGCTGGGAGTGATAGGCCCCCACCCCTCCTGTCTCAGGGCACTGCTGGGAGGACTCTGCACCCACCCCTCCTGTCTCAGGGCACTGCTGGGAGTGATAGGCACCCACCCCTCCTGTCTCAGGGCACTGCTGGGAGTGATAGGCACCCACCCCTCCTGTCTCAGGGCACTGCTGGGAGGACTCTGCACCCACCCCTCCTATCTCAGGGCACTGCTGGGAGTGATAGGCACCCACCCCTCCTGTCTCAGGGCACTGCTGGGAGGACTCTGCACCCACCCCTCGGGTACTGCTGGGAGGACTCTGCACCCACCCCTCCTGTCTCAGGGCACTGCTGGGAGTGATAGGCCCCCACCCCTCCTGTCTCAGGGCACTGCTGGGAGGACTCTGCACCCACCCCTCCTGTCTCAGGGCACTGCTGGGAGTGATAGGCACCCACCCCTCCTGTCTCAGGGCACTGCTGGGAGTGATAGGCACCCACCCCTCCTGTCTCAGGGTACTGCTGGGAGGACTCTGCACCCACCCCTCCTGTCTCAGGGCACTGCTGGGAGGACTCTGCACCCACCCCTCCTGTCTCAGGGCACTGCTGGGAGTGATAGGCACCCACCCCTCCTGTCTCAGGGCACTGCTGGGAGTGATAGGCACCCACCCCTCCTGTCTCAGGGCACTGCTGGGAGGACTCTGCACCCACCCCTCCTGTCTCAGGGCACTGCTGGGAGGACTCTGCACCCACCCCTCCTGTCTCAGGGCACTGCTGGGAGGACTCTGCACACACCCCTCCTGTCTCAGGGCACTGCTGGGAGGACTCTGCACACACCCCTCCTGTCTCAGGGCACTGCTGGGAGGACTCTGCACCCACCCCTCCTGTCTCAGGGCACTGCTGGGAGGACTCTGCACCCACCCCTCCTGTCTCAGGCCACTGCTGGGAGACATCAGGCATTCCCCCCCCTGGTACCCCTCCTACAGTACATAGCATGTGTGTCACACCTGGACACAATGGCAGAAGTCACAGTCACAAAAAAGGGACACAGTCTGTGGCAGTGGACACTGCACTCACCTGATAACCTGGTCGCCCATACAGCATGGGGTACCGTGGGAGGATCACTTCCACCAAAGCCATGTTCTCATCCAGGGTGAATGGCTGTGACCTCTCCACAGCCCTTGACATGGTTCCAGGGAATCAGTAGCAGCAGCTGGGTCGTGGAATACAGAGATGTGCAGGCAAGTGCTCCCTCATGGGACCTGGCTGCCTTATATCTGCCTTGCTGGCCCATCTCATGCACAGGAGTACAGAGTGATTGGTCACTCACATTTGCATCCTATGTTTCCTCCAATCCCTTCAAACCTAGCAGTCTGTGGGTTCTCTATCGGTTTTTTTCTCCTGCATGATGTCAGCCCCACAAACACATTGCAACAAAGTAGATTCATTCCAACTGACTTCTGCTGTGCACCTTCCAGAACAAATTCAAAATTTGAACTTGGTCTCCATGACAACCAGCATGCATGTAGGCCTTAATACTTGTCCCTCATGTGTCCCCTATGTAATTTGGAGCTTCACACACAGGTACGGTGCGTTCCGGGGCCCTAGGGCACCCCAAATGCATTGCAACGGCCCGTACACGCGTGCATACGTTCACTATCACTATGGGTGTCCTCGCGTATGCGTACTCGTAGTGGTACGGGCCGTACACACGCCTGTACGCTCCCTATCACTATGGGTGTCCTCGCGTATGCGTACTCGTAGTGGTACGGGCCGTACACACGCCTGTACGCTCCCTATCACTATGGGTGTCCTCGCGTATGCATACTCGTAGTGGTACGGGCCGTACACATGCCTGTACGCTCGCCATCACGATGGGTACACATACGGCAGCACTCCTATAGTGATATGGGAACGTACACAGGCCCTCTTAGCAGCAGTACGGCGGTTTTCACACATCACAGTGGTGACAGGCGGCACACAGGTAGGAATAGGGCAGACATACTTGTCCATGGATGGACATACTTGTCCATGAATGGACATCAAGGCATCGTCTGTGCATTACTACATGTGTGGGGCACAGGTGTGACAGGCTGTGATGTGGAACATTACTCCTGAGTCGAGAAGGCACCAGATGTATGATGAGATGTGTACAGATGTACTGTGTGACGGTGCAATGTGTGCCAGGCATGCCCTTGACTCCTTTGACATGTGTGCATGTCGTACTGCACACTTGGGGTGAGCGTCACTGGCATGGCACGGACACCAACACACGGAAGTGTCCCCTGATGCCCGGTACAGGGGTTACCACACCTGACTTGTCACTACCCACGGTGCACAATGTGACTATGTCATGTATGTGTGGGGGCTTCCCATCAGGTTGATGTTGGAGCACCCTCAAAAGCTGCAGCTGTTGCAGCAACCAACATGTGTCTGTGTGTAGATTGACATTGCACACTGTTCCGCACACCATGCCACATGTGGTATCGGATGTGAGGTGCACATGTATGCATGGGACACGGAGTAGCGTGACAAGGACATGTCTGCATCCTCACAATGAATGTGTGGTGAGTCATGACATGTGCACCTTCATGGCAAGGTGTGTGGGCTGTCCTAGTGTAATGTCATGTGACCTGTGGCTCTAGTGTTCCGCTACCAGTCTCTGCAATCGGCATCCTACTTCTGCTGATGTGTGGGCGTATGTCACTCCTGTCTTGCGTCTGGCTGTTCACTTGCACTGGGACACAGCTATTCCCATGGCATGGCATGGGGAGGTTCTCAGTCTCCGTGTGTAGCTGGGTCTTGGTAGGAGTGTCACCTGGCAGCCATACGTGTCCAGGGCATGTAGCACATACCTGACTCCCTATGTAGCATATGTGTATTGACAGATTAACATGTGCTCAGGACATATGAATTGTTGTCGTAGTGCACTCACTCTTCCTTGTCACTTCCAAATTACTGCAGAGCGCCGCCTCTTGCCCGACCAATTCCGGACTTGGCTGCCATGTGGGAGAATGACAGTATCCGGTGCTACCGCTTCCCCCAACCGTTGATTCTGGAGTTGACGGCGAGACTGGCACCACACCTGCAACCGCAGCACAGTTATCCTACGGCACTGACACCCCAGCTGAAGGTAATGGCTGCCCTACATTTTCTTGCCACGGGTACCTTTCAATATACCATAGCTCATGTTGGTGGCATGTCCCAGAGCATGTTCTGCCGTGTGCTGCATGATTTCTTAGAGGCCATGTTGATTCACCTAGATGACTTCATCAAGTTCCCAACCCCTGAACAGTTGACTGCGGTCAAGCGTGGATTCTATGCCCTGGGAGGGATGCCCCATGTCATTGGGTCCATAGATGGGACACATGTAGCTTTGGTACCACCACACGCATGGGAGGTAGCGTACCGCAATCGGAAGCACTACCACTCCATCAATGCCCTTGTGGTGTGTCAGTCCAACATGGTGATTTCACATGACTGTGCTCGTTTTCCAGGATCAGCACACGATGCCTACATCATGAGGCGTAGCAGGATGCCTGAAATGATGATGCAGCTGCACAACGAAAGAGCATGTGTTGTTGGTGGGTACAGTCTGTCTGTCCTGTATTTTGCATAGCCTACCAGCACGACCGCTTCACCACTTCTAACGATGTCCATGTGCTTCCCATGTAGGGGACGCTGGCTATCCCAACATGCCATGGCTGCTCACACCTCTCCGCAACCCCATCACGCCGGCCCAGCTTTGCTACAACACCGCCCATGGCCGGACAAGGCGAGTGATAGAGAGGACGTTTGGCCTGCTGAAGAGCTGATTTCGGTGCCTCCACAAGACCGGCGGCGCGCTCCCATATGCCCCTGCGAAGGTCTGCAAAATCTTCATGGTCTGCTGCATGCTGCACAACATGGCAGTTGAGAAAGCTGTGCCACTCATCCTGGATCAACATGACGAGGACCATCCACCCGTGGAGGACGAAGGGCTTGGCAATGGGGCTAGTGAAGTGGAGGATGTGGAGCCGCAAGAGGACATCCGGACTCGGCTCATACGCGACTTCTTTGCTTAGTGGTGAGTACCAGTGTCTGAGTGTGCACGCATTGGTCCCCGTGTGGCATGTGTTGTGATGTGTGTCTCCACCTGCATGTATGGCACGTGAGTCAGAGGTGTGTGTGGGTGTGTCACTGGAGTGATGGTGGCAGTGATGGTTGTATTTCCCCAGTCATAATTGTGACCTAGCATGTTGTCATCCATACATGTGTCGAGTAAATGCACATGCAAGTGGCTGTGCTTTTTGTGGCTGACTTCTTGTGTGTCTCTCTTCCCCAGGTACTTGCGCATGCCGTCTGCTGGTTGCATTGTTGTGGCACTGCTATTCCTCATGGACACGTCATCGTGGGCTGACTCAGCGTTACAGGCACGGACACGTTTGGAAGTCTCCATAGGGTAAGGGATGCATCAGGGGTGTATTGGGTGTGGCAGTTGTTCAGGATGTATGCACACTGCCCCTGTCGATGTTTGGTTCCTCTGCAGCCATGTAGCATCACCATGGGACACGACATGCAGCTGTGTACACCTGAATAGATGGTCTGACTGGTTGACAGTCATCAGTGATGGGATAGTGGATTGTGATGATGGCATCAATGTGTGTGACACTGCCCTCGGACACATACGGTTAGCATTGGCTTGACATGGTGTGGGACTTCCACATCAGCGGATCAATGGTGTATGGCAGTCTCTCCGTGAGCAGCTGTGGGTGTTTAGCTGTTAGCCGACAATTGTGTGCCAGTTCCATGGCTAACACGCATTTGTGCTGCAGAAGGGGGGTGCCAGTGTTGGACCCACATGTTACTCCACAAGAAGTGTTCATGTGTACTTCAAGTTGCCTCTGCAATCCCGAAAACATGACTAATAAAGGTGTCCCTATGCCTCCAAGGTGCCTCTTCTCAGTCAATGCTGGTGTGTTGCCATGGTGCATCCAGCATGTCTGGCATGGTTTTCCCGGATAGTGGCTATGTGTCGATGTGTCGAGTAGCAAGATGCAAGCTGTGTGTGTGGGCTGAGACTGTGTATTGGGCATGATGTCCATGACTGTGTGGGTATTGTGACATGTGCCATCCCCATGCATCCAACGTTGGCCAGGCCCCCATTCTCTGCATCCACCGGACTCAGGCTTGCAGGACATGGTTCTGCCACCTGTCTACACATACCTGGGTGCCCCCCAGGACACTCCACATGATCCCTGACCTCTGCGCATGGCTGTTGCTGTACTCAATGTGTCTGTCAGCACGGTTGTGCGGCCACCCCCTCAGCTGGTTGGGCCCATCACGGGTGTGTATGGTGCTCCATGTCTGTCTTGCCTAATACACTGTGACCCGTGTGTCCTGTGCCAGACTCAGGCCCCAGGGTGTGGATGGTTGAAGTCAAAAGAGAACTCAGGCATGTTTAGACTTTACAACACACATGTAAGGTAATAATGCAACCAGCAGGCATCTTCTCTTCATGGTGTGATTTTTTATTTTGGGGGGGGGGGGGGGGATGAAGTGAGGGGCTTTCCGGGAGTTTGGAATCCAAAGTTCAGTAGGGGAGTTGGTGTCCTTGCCATTGGAAATCCTCATAGTCCATGCCACAGTCTTTGTCAACATTGGTCAGACAGTGACCAGCAGGGCCATGTGGCAGAGGATTTCTCTTGATGCTGTGATGCTGTTGCTCCAGTGGGCCAGGTTCCAGGCCAGGTGTCCTGGGAGATGGTGATGTAGCGCCGACCCTCACGGTCCTTTCCGTGGACGACCCGGCCTCCTGCGGGGACCCTCAGAAGCAGGCCGTGACGATGTTTGGGTTGCTCCGTCGGATGTCTCCTCCTCCTCCTGATCCCTCCCTGTGGGTGGTGATGTTCTACGCCGTCTGGCACAGGGAGGGTTGCCCATGTTGTCGGCCATCCGACGGAGTGTATCGTGAATCCCCTGGAACACCGTCACTTGCTCAGCCTGTCTGTCCTCCATCCTCCGTTGGTGTTGCAGTAGACAGGCATGTTGCTCCGCATGTTGCTGGGCCTGCTGGGTCTTTATCTCATCGAGGGTCCCCTTGATCTCATTGAGGGTGGACACAACCTGGGCCATGCCCGTGGTGTCCTGCCGGTATGTGTCCAGGATGTTACGGACATGGGAAAATACCGGTTCCCCAGCCAACTGGTCAGGCTCGCACCTCCGCCGTCCTCCACTCCCACCACCCCTGCCCACTTGCACCTGGCCTGCACTTGTGGGTACATCGGGTCTCCGGGACCCCTGAGGGGTGGCATTGGCGTTGTTGCCTGCCTCCTCCTGGGTGCCCAGGACACCGTGTCCCTCCTGGCCAGCCTGGCTGCATTGTGGTGGTGGGGCAGGGATCCTGGGTGTCTCCTGGGATGTGGCAGGAGTGGGGGTGGTGGTTGGCACAGTTGTACCTGACGCAGGTGCTGCAGGTGGTTGGACACCAGAGGGGCCAGGTCGGTCGGGGTCGTCCACAGAGTGGTGAGAGTCGTCGCTGCCGGTGAGATCGGGCTCCCGCAGATCCGGGTCCTGTGAGTCTTCCCCCCCAGTGTTGGGGGGTGAACCACGACGTTGACCTGTGTGTGAGAGAGACAATGTTAATTTTGGTCCATGCAACATCCATGTTTCATCAGTTTCAAAGTTGGCACTTTTCCTCTTGGAATTAGGATCTGTCTTGTATTCCACTCACAGTGCACTTGTGCATGGGTGTGTTCCTTGGGCACCACTTTGGCCCCTTTAACTATGTATGGCACAGTCTTACTTGCTGCGTCAAGTGTGACTGCAGTCAGCAGTGGAGTGGGCAGGTGTGGCGAGCCATGCATTGGCGCCTTCCGTGTAGCACTGTACATGTGCACATGGAGTGGATCCACACACTTATATAATGCAGGTAGCTGTCGTTGTGCTCGTGAACAGGTTGTGACATGGCCCTGTGTTTTGCCATGGTGAAGAGGGGGGATTCTGGCACTGGCCACCCTTGGCTACATGCACGCCGTCTACCTGCTGACGAGCAGACATTCCCACACACCACACGGCTGATTTGCTCTCCCTGTGTCTCCCTCCCTCTCTGTCCCCCTCTCCCTCCCTCTGTGTGTCAGCATCCTCCCTCTGTCCGTGTCCCTGTGTCTCCCTCCCTCTCTGTCCCCCTCTCCCTCCCTATCTGTCCCCCTCTCCCTCCCTCTCTGTCCCCCTCTCCCTCCCTCTGTGTGTCAGCCTCCTCCCTCTGTCCGTCTTCCTGTGTCTCCCTCCCTCTCTGTCCCCCTCTCCCTCCCTCTGTGTGTCAGCCTCCTCCCTCTGTCTGTCTCCCTGTGTCTCCCTCCCTCTCTGTCCCCCTCTCCCTCCCTCCGTGTGTCAGCCTCCTCCCTCTGTCCGTGTCCCTGTGTCTCCCTCCCTCTCTGTCCCCCTCTCCCTCCCTCTCTGTCCCCCTCTCCCTCCCTCTCTGTCCCCTTCTCCCTCCCTCTGTGTGTCAGCCTCCTCCCTCTGTCCGTCTTCCTGTGTCTCCCTCCCTCTCTGTCCCCCTCTCCCTCCCTCTGTGTGTCAGCCTCCTCCCTCTGTCCGTGTCCCTGTGTCTCCCTCCCTCTCTGTCCCCCTCTCCCTCCCTCCGTGTGTCAGCCTCCTCCCTCTGTCCGTGTCCCTGTGTCTCCCTCCCTCTCTGTCCCCCTCTCCCTCCCTCTGTGTGTCAGCCTCCTCCCTCTATCCGTCTTCCTGTGTCTCCCTCCCTCTCTGTCCCCCTCTCCCTCCCTCCGTGTGTCAGCCTCCTCCCTCTGTCCGTGTCCCTGTGTCTCCCTCCCTCTCTGTCCCCCTCTCCCTCCCTCTCTGTCCCCCTCTCCCTCCCTCTGTGTGTCACCCTCTGTCACCTCAGCCCAGCTTCCTAGACACACACTTTTTCCAGTCCTTTGAATGGCCCTTGGCTTGTTGATGTGAGTTTGTTTCTGATCTCCAGGCATCCATCGGGTGTAGTGTCTGTGTGTGCGCTGCTGCTGTGGTTGTGTGTGCTGCCACTCTTTCACAGTGTTGGCTGTTCATTAGCTGCTGTCATGTGGAAAACAGTGCCTTCACCCCCATGTGTTGAAGCAAGGCGTCCGCCATTTGCTGGCGAGTCTTTCCTGTGTGGGGACACACTGTTTGTCTGGCTGTGACCTGGGCCATATGGGCAGAGGGCATTGTTGTCTGCTTCTGAGTTGCACTATGTGATTTTTGGGGCCCACCCTCCCGCCATCCGGGTTACCGTGTCATGTGTTGGTGTCTTCTGTGGCCTGTGACTTGACATTGTCCAGCTGGGTGCATGGGGCATGGTGGCGGCAGTGGGATGTGCGTGTTCATGGAGTGTGGTTGAGTCATGCGATAGGTTGGGGTGGTTGCGTGCCTGTTAGTGATTTTGGTTATGGATGAGGTCCCCCCCCATGTGAGGTGCGTTGTTCGTGTACTCACCCGGGTCTCGGAGTCCTCCTAATCCTTCGACTGCCTCCACCGGCTGTATGGCCATCACCCTCTCCTCCCAGGGCTGGTAGTGTACGGGTCTGCGGGAGGGCCCTCCTCCAGTGGCGTTGGCCTGGTTGTGTTCCTCCAGCATCTTGGCTCGGACCCTCCTCCGCAGATCGTACCACCTGGCTTGGCATTCCTGCCTGGTCCTTCTGGTGTCCGCAACAGCATTCACAGCATCGACGATGGTCTGCCACATGGCTGTTTTTGCTGCCATGCTGGTCTGTCTGACCAATGTTCCAAAGAGCTGTGGCTCGACTCTGAGGATTTCATCAACAAGGACCTCCAACTCTCGGTTACTGAACTTTGGATTCTTGTTAGTGGGCATGGTGAGGGGTGTGGGTGTGGATGGTGGGGGGGGTGTGTGGATGGTTGTGGGTGTGTGGGTGTGGTTGTGCAGGTGTGTGTGTGTGAATGTGATGAGGGGGTGTTTGTGAAGGTGGTTGTGTGAAGGTGTGCAAGTGTAAGGTGTGGTGAAGCTTGTAGTATGGTTCTGTGGTGTCTGGCAGCAGTGAGCCTGTTGCAAAGGCTCATGGTTTGTGTGTGTGGGCCCTTTTTATTGGTCCATTGGTGGGTGTGGCTGTGTTTGAAGTTTGGGTGGGTGTGTTATAAGGAGTGGTGGTGTTTTGGGCCTCTGTTTGTTTTTGGCAGTTGCAGGTCAGTGAATGTGTTTTTTTAGTGTTTGTTGGCCATGTTTAGTGGCTTTGTGCCATTCGAATAGTGTATTCTTGTGTTGTTTTGTTTTGTCCTGGTTGTGTACGTGCGTTTTGAGCGTGTGTACGGTGTGTACATGGGCCATTTGGTTGCACGGTGCTGTCCTTGTGTGTGGCTTGGTACGACTCGTACATGCGGTTGTGATGTTGGGGCCTGGGGTGCGCTCCGTACTTAGGAGGTTGTGTTGGGGGTGCGACTGGAACGTACTGGGGTGTACATTGACGGTGGTACGACACGTACAGGGGTGGGGGTAGGACTGGAACGTACTGGGGTGTACATAGACGGTGGTACGACACGTCCAGGGGTGGGGGTAGGACTGGAACGTACTGGGGTGTACATAGACGGTGGTACGACACGTACAGGGGTGGGGGTACGACTCGAATGTACTGGGGTGTACATACATGGGGGTCGGACACGTACAGGGGTGGGGGTACGACTCGAACGTACTGGGGTGTACATACATGGGGGTCGGACACGTACAGGGGTGGGGGTAGGACTGGAACGTACTGGGGTGTACATTGACGGTGGTACGACACGTACAGGGGTGGGGGTATGACTTGAACGTACTGGGGTGTACATACATGGGGGCCGGACACGTACAGGGGTGGGGGTACGACTCGAATGTACTGGGGTCTACATACATGGGGGTCGGACACGTACAGGGGTGGGGGTAGGACTCGAACGTACTGGGGTGTACATTGACGGTGGTACGACACGTACAGGGGTGGGGGTACGACTCGAACGTACTGGGGTGTACATAGACGGTGGTACGACACGTACAGGGGTGGGGGTACGACTCAAACGTACTGGGGTGTACATTGACGGTGGTACGACACGTACAGGGGTGGGGGTACGACTCGAACGTACTGGGGTGTACATACATGGGGTCGGACACGTACAGGGGTGGGGGCACGACTCGAATGTACTGGGGTCTACATACATGGGGTCGGACACGTACAGGGGTGGGGGTAGGACTCGAACGTACTGGGGTGTACATTGACGGTGGTACGACACGTACAAGGGTGGGGGTACGACTCGAACGTACTGGGGTGTACATAGACGGTGGTACGACACGTACAGGGGTGGGGGTACGACTCGAACGTACTGGGGTGTACATTGACGGTGGTACGACACGTACAGGGGTGGGGGTACGACTCGAAGGTACTGGGGTGTACATAGACGGTGGTACGACACGTCCAGGGGTGGGGGTACGACTCGAACATACTGGGGTGTACATTGACGGTGGTACGACACGTAGAGGGGTGGGGGTATGACTCGAACGTACTGGGGTGTACATACATGGGGGTCGGACACCCTCAGGGGTGGGGGTACGACTGGAACGTACTGGGGTGTACATTGACGGTGGTACGACACGTCCAGGGGTGGGGGTACGACTGGAACATACTGGGGTGTACATTGACGGTGGTACGACACGTACAGGGGTGGGGGTACGACTGGAACGTACTGGGGTGTACATTGACGGTGGTACGACACGTACAGGGGTGGGGGTAGGACTGGAACGTACTGGGGTGTACATAGACGGTGGTACGACACGTCCAGGGGTGGGGGTAGGACTGGAACGTACTGGGGTGTACATAGATGGTGGTACGACACGTACAGGGGTGGGGGTACGACTCGAACGTACTGGGGTGTACATACATGGGGGTCGGACACGTACAGGGGTGGGGGTACGACTCGAACGTACTGGGGTGTACATACATGGGGGTCGGACACGTACAGGGGTGGGGGTAGGACTCGAACGTACTGGGGTGTACATTGACGGTGGTACGACACGTACAGGGGTGGGGGTACAACTCGAACGTACTGGGGTGTACATACATGGGGGTCGGACACATACAGGGGTGGGGGTACGACTCGAACGTACTGGGGTGTACATAGACGGTGGTACGACACGTCCAGGGGTGGGGGTACGACTGGAACGTACTGGGGTGTACATACATGGGGGTCGGACACATACAGGGGTGGGGGTAGGACTCGAACATACTGGGGTGTACATAGACGGTGGTACGACACGTACAGGGGTGGGGGTACGACTCGGACGTACAGGGGTGTACATACACGGGTGGGGGTGTACATACACGGGGGGTTCGTCTCGGACGTACGGGGGCGGGGGGAGTGTTGGGCGCGTATGCGGGCACATGTCTCCATGGTTGCTATGGGAGTTCGGTGCGGACGGTGTTTTTTCCATACGGTTGTAACATCGGACGCACGGGATGGATCGTGATTCCTCGGTCGGACTTCACCTTTCACATTTGTACGGTACATCGTCCGAGGACGTGTCGGACACATTTTCCGACCCGAGGACGTGTGGGAAATCATTCCTGATGCGGTTCGTATGGACTTTTTACCATGCGAATCGTGATTGCCAGTTCGTACGGCACTTGTACGATTCGTACGGTAAAAAGACCGGATACGAGTCGCACTGGGAATTTTTTTACCGGATCGTAATTGGCACCTCAGTGTGGCAAGTGAGGTGACAAGACTATGTACGGAAGTGCGTAAGTATAAATGTGAGTTATAAGTATGACATAGAAGTGTGAACTCGATGCGTAAATAATAATTTTCACAGATAAGAACAAGTTTAGAATTTTGCCATGGTTGTGTAGTTTAATGTGTGCTCCGCACATAACAGATGGAAATAAGTGTGTAAGTGGTGCATAAATCATAAAAAGAAGAGGTAATTATAACTGTAGAATTTTTAATGTTTATGGGGTTTAATTTGGGTTTGTATACTGAACATAATTAAAGTTTTCCTAACTATAATTTATGTTTAATATTTGTTTCTTTGTGAATATTAGTTCACTGAGCTGCTGCCTATAATTGCAAACTCACAGTGTACTGCATAAAACCTCACATATTACATCACTCAAGACATAATATATAAATGACATAATTGATGACATAAATGATGGCATTTCAAATTATGTAATTCCTTACATCACTGATGACATCAATGATAACACCAAAGTCATAAACAGCATAGTTATGCGTGTTAATCGATAGTAAGTGTCCTACAGTGCTGTGCACAATAAACAATTAATTATGAACAATGCAGTCTAGTA
Source organism: Triturus cristatus (assembly GCF_964204655.1). Taxonomy (NCBI): domain Eukaryota; kingdom Metazoa; phylum Chordata; class Amphibia; order Caudata; family Salamandridae; genus Triturus; species Triturus cristatus. The sequence goes on from NC_140591.1 coordinate 1,367,143,391, forward strand.
TAATTTTAATGACACTGTGCAGTTAACAATTGCTGATAGAATTACAGTGAATGGGCTCGTCCGTTACCTTAGGGAGAGTCTTCTCACTATTTTCAAGGTGACAAAATTAACCCCTGAGTTTCAGTGAATTATAGAATTATATTCAGAAGAGACACTAATTGTATGATATTCTCAAGAGCATCCGCTCTCCAGAAGCAGTTAATAATTATTAATGAATAATGAGCTATGAAAATGGTACCAGCATTTTGTTTCTGGGGTATTGTGATGTTAACAATTGCTGTCTAATGAACATTATGAGATGGGAAACAACAGTCCATCATGGTCTGTAATATATTTTTATTTATAGTTCATGTAACTCAGCAGGATTATGTGATCAAGACCTCTATGGTCGAAACGCGTCATGTCTCTCTATTCAGCACTGAAACAAATACACAAATGCACAACTCTGGAGTGGCTCATGAGAATCATTTCTGGATCTGGTGATACCATTTGGAGGATATAATGCGGGTAGCCAGGAATCCCGCACATGCGCCCCAACGCTGCATTGAATGTATGCTACCCGGATATTGTGGCTACAAAAAGTATATATATGTGTATGTGCAGATATGTAGTATGTGCCATTTTGAGACTGCCATGCTCCTCCTTCAAATATAATGAAAGAACACCAAACCATATTAGACTGTTGTATAAAAGTTCCATTGTTACAGCCCCTGAAATTTAAATGTCAAAGTCTGCCTCTGCTATTATAGCAGAGGGTACCAGATGCTGTTTTAATCAGCAGTTTGGGAATTCATCAGTCAGTGGGAGCAAAGGCAGGGAATAGATAACATGAAAAGGATGGCTTGCCTAGCTAGGGATTAGTATATCCTCCTGTATACCCAGAACAAAGAGACTGCAGCCACAGCTTCCAAAAGGAAGCAGTCCTGTATAGGGAAAAGCCAAATTCTGACCGTGATTGCGCAATATATGTACTCAAAAAGTGTTTCAGATACTCACATTTCCAATGTTCTACAGAATCTTTTATGCATAATTTGGAAAACTCTTGTGTAGACATAGATAATTCCATCAACCTGAAACTACTGGCACACTAGCCTGCAAAAGATGCTAAAAATTGACCAGATCATCCCCACATGTCCACATCTCTTAATGTCTTTCTAAAATCTATCTTGGGTAGGGTTATTGGTATCAAAGGTACACAAGCCATGGAAGCCACTATGTTTGAGCAGTTAAACATGAGGTATGACTCCCATGATAAACAAAATTGGAATTCTCAATATATCCAGCAGTGGCTGTGAGGTATAGTTTGGGCTGCAAAGCAAAATCAAGATGATAGATGCAAAGCCTTCAAACATAAATGTGGCAATACCTCTGGGAGAGCTTACTTCCAAATTGTAGGAATCCCTGAAGGGATGGAGGGCATAGAAAATGCCACAGGAATTTCTGAGTTTATTAAAGAAAGTGTCTTTTTGGATCAAAAACAGAGGCAAACCGAACTCCTGGCATAACAAAGGTGAATAGGGTTCCCCAAGACCTAATAAATCAGGAAGCCAGCCCAAACAATTACTGTTTATTTTCAAATCAGAAGAAACAGCATTTATGTAAGCAATTTCCTAAATTTGGATTTTGATAAAGCCAAGAGATAGAGGGAAATGTGTTCTGCTTGAATTTGAGCAATTCAAAATTCCATGCTGCATTGATATTAATTTGTAATTTGAAAGTAAATTGTAGAGTATCATTTCATATTTTCACCGTAGTAGATGAAGCCGGACAGCTCCTGAATGAAAACAAGCATGGGAAGGATCTGAAATGTCATGTCAAGTGAAAAAACTGTATTTGAGTTCAATATTGATTTACTTTTGTTTAGTGAATGAAGGACATGCAGGGCAAATTTCTCTGAGGATTAAAGTGGTAATGGTGGGGTAAGTGGGGTGGGATCTCATTTAGAGGTGCCGTGTAGTTCCTACTAATCCGTAGGATCTGCGCATTGTTTGGACAACATGAACTAAGGTCTCGATGTCAAGACTGATTCCGGACACCCCGCACAATATGTTGGCCTAGAAACCAGCTAGCTCACAGTGCCACTGTAAGCCACCCTAGCCATACCAGGGAGCGAACAGTGTCTGGCAACCACTGAACATGACAACCCTGATCACTCGGAGATCATGGAAACAGTGCAGAATCTTTCGCTCAGTCACTCGTGCTCACTTATTCTCAGAGAAATATACAGAGAATACACAGTGGGATGTTTTCAATAATATTTATTGAACCAACGCTATTCTTGCAAAAAATACGTGTGCTGCAATGATTAGGAGACAGAAGCAAATAAAGGTCATTACAACCACCAAAAGAGTGAACAGTAGATACATTTCTGCCATGCTGTTGAAGCAATGCATATGTGCAGGCATATATGCAAAATGGTATTCTAACGTACTCCTATGATGCTGAACCCACTCTGAGTGTACCTAGAGTGTGTATGGGTGTAGAGCCAAGAATCCCCCCAAGGGATGATCCAACCCCATTACCTGATCAAATAGAGGGAAGGACCCCATCTTGGTCTTGAGTTGGACACACCTCACGGAATGTCAGTCTGGTGCGTGGTGATTTCTCAGCATGCAGGAATCTTCGGTGCCAGCAAAAGTGCCTCCTCTACCAATCTATCAGGATGCCTATTATTTATAATAAAAGCAGCCTTCGCAATGTGCATTCTAGATTAGTGATGTTATGGATATGTAGATAGCGCTGTCGCCCGTAGATGAAGATAGGTTGACTTTTGTACCTAGTGCATAGAGAGGCCTAGAACATGATATTAAAGGCATCGTGATAATGTTATGCGAAGCTGGATGTGTAAACAAAGTAGTTTCAGAGAAGCTAATCCAACATTGTCGTGCAGGCAAATGTGTGCAAAAGTTCCCAGCTGAAAGGTTATTTTCTAGGACAATGGAAGAGGGAGACGATGTAGCCTTATGGCTAGAGAGGTTGACCTCGAAGCTGGGGAACTGAGTTCGAGTCTCTGCAACGACACTCAACATCCTGTGATTCTAGGCAAATCGCTTAATCTCCCTGTGCGTAACAAAAATGAATGTGTCCATCTGTAACGAAACTGGTGCTCATGTAAAGAAAGCGCTCTGATGTCTCGGTTCTAGTTCGCACTATACAAAACTCAAATATATATTTTTTTAAATGTAAGGAATAAGCTGTCTCACTATGTGGGCCTAACTCGGGAATATAACAGAGGTACTGTTCAAACCTCTATATTGCCCTGAAAGAAAGCCTTACATTGCATTCTGTGCATGGTCAGTGAATCATTCAGGCAGAACTGTGCAACTTGCAACATAATATCAGGTAGAGCTGGTGGTAGGGAGGCTGGAGAGTGAAGTAGAGTGTGGTCAAGAGGCAGAATAATAGTCACAGACGAGGCTATGTCACTGAAATAAAATAATAGGTGATTTTAATTTAAAAATAATCTTGCTGGTGTTAAAGAGTTAGCCAGTAGAAGAAAAATCAGTCCAATCTTGGCATGGTTGAGGAATTTAGACTTTCAGGTCATTATGCTGCAAGAAGCTCATATTTCTGAAAAGAAATGACCTAAGATTCAATTAATGCCACAGTATGTGTGTATGCAGGATGGTTTGTTCGCATAAGTCACTACACTGCTATTCTAGTCCAAAGGGGCTGGTGGTTATGAAAAGAGTATATAATTGTGGACTGTGGCTAATTTGTTTAGACAATATTAGTCTGACCTCAATCACTTTGATTTTGTATTATGACCCAGTTACTGGCAATCGAGAGGCTTTAATTACAGTACAAATAGCTCTGACGGGCTATCCATCCCTTTGGTGATAGAAGTAGTTTTCAATTTAACATGACATAATATGGATAGTTCCAGCACACAGGCTTGGGTGAAAAAGTCAAGGATCAGAGGTAATGTATAAGTGCACGGATTCATGTGGGGGACTGGTTGAAAGATGTGTGGCAAAACCTACTTCCACAAAAAAGTACAGCACTCTCTTAAGAAAACAATGTCTCACTCTAGTTTAGCTTGATTTCTTCTTAATTTCAACAAATCTAAGTCTAAAGATAGTTGACATTTAGCATTCTATATTTCTGGATAATTCGCCAATTACCATTAGGGAAACCTTGGGTATAAACTATCTGGTAAGGTAAAAAATCATGAGAAATGTAATAGGTGTGCACCTGTGAAACTAGTTTTGAAGATAAAATATCTCAATTTACTAGTGAGAATTTTAAAACGACTGCATAGTAAATAGCTATTTAAAACACATAAGAATGTTTTAAAGCTGTTCCTTGGGCGGTATGCATAGCTAAGCTTGGGAAGTGCAAAAAAAGAAGCTTAAAATGCATTAACCAATGACCTAATGGGCACACTTTGATATGTCTCAACCTTAGAGGAGGAAGTGAAGAAGGGAAATTAAGTTAATTTAAAAAATTGGAAGAAAAAGAGGACAGATGGATCTAACTGCCATTGTCACTAGCAGACAGATCAGCAATAGTTAAAATGGTCATATTGCCCAAATCTCTTGATCTCTTCAATAATATCCCCACTGTACCACCAGCAGCGGTATTTCGTAGATTATTATACGCAGTAAATAGATTTATCTGGGCCGGCAAGTAACCTCGGATTGAGATGCGAGCCCTCACACTACCTTATTCAAGAGGTGGATTTAAAGTGCCAGACTTTCTCCTATACTATCTATGTGCACAAGCGCAATATTCCCATCATTGGTATCATCCTACTCGATATATGCCGCATCTGGCAGTTGAGGATGGAGATGCCTATCCAATCCCATTACACAACATACTACCACACCAGCGCGAGCATGTAACACAATACGCACCACGAACCTGGCGTGGCAACGTATGGGGAAACTAGTGCATAAACTTCCATTATATGCACCAGCCTTGCCACTACAGCAGCATCCAGCTTTGTCAATGATTCAGGAAAAAGTTGGAATGGAGTTATTACAACCGGCGTGTATAGACCGTATGGAAGATCTATATAAAGAAGGTAACTTTATAGATACTGAGTAGCTTCAATATGTCCTCAATCAAACCCTCCTCTTGAAATTCACATACCACCGACTACGATGCACGATGAAAAACCTATACCCCATGTTTCCTGCTAAACCGCCTGTACTACAAGCATTGCAAATGATTATTACAACTCCCCATAATACACATCTTGTCACAAAATGATATGCTCTCCTGCAAGAAGATATAAACAGCACCACGACTAAAGCATTAGATCGGTGGAACAAAATACTAGATGTACAACTCTCAGATGTAGAATGGAATACTAGCTGCGCACTTACCGATATGCTCACCCCAAACGGGAACCTGCGCATTATACACTATAAATACCTACATCAAACCTATCACACACCATTAAAATTGCATAAATGCGGGCTAAGATCCGATGCAAGATGTCAAAGACGTAATACAGAAAAGGCTGACTTTTTACATCTGGCGTGGACGTGCCCAAACATTAGAGCATATTGGGAAGAGGTAACAAAGATGTTAAGTGATATGCTGGGAACGAGAATAGAATGCACACCTCGAATATGCCTGCTGGGACTGGCAGTGGGATTGCGTACTCTCAAACGTAAATTTTGTGCAATAGCATTGTTATTGGCGAAAAGAAGGGTTTCAATATATTGGGGAAGTAAGCACTATCCAAGTAGTAGACAATGGCTTCATGATATGGCATATTGGAGAGACACTCTTAAGACGTATGAGGAGGAACTCCCTACCAGATCTCGGCCAAGAGACTATTGTATAACACTAACAGACTATTTAAATGCAAATCCTAAAATAGGAACGTCAACTACTGTGAGCAATGATATGTAATGAGTGTAAATATTGTAAAATCTGTACTATGTGGTGCCGGATATTACTAGCAATGCTATAGACTGTAACACTTCATGCAACCAGCTTTTGCCGTTTGTGAAATGCTGTTTGTAAGCCTGAACTGTTATAATACACTGTTTTTGCTACTTATTTCTAATAAAAACTTTTTTTTTTAAAGTTAATTTAAAAAAGATTGGATGCTCAGATCTTAACTAAATATCAGCAACAATGCATGAGGAAAAACATAAATTCAGAAAGCTATTAGCATGTGTAGGAAAATGCCTCTTTTTGCATGATTCCCCCATTTTATTTGGACTGATAATGCTGAAGTTTTGATTCTATGCACTGGGACTCTTCAAATCAGGTCCTGGTGCACGTGCCCTGACCCCCAACACATGTTGAAATTGGCTACACCGAAAATTGGCTAACTTAACTTATCTATAAGTCCCTAATATAAGGAGCAATGTCAGGTTCTTGCCTCGCAGGATCCGGATGTAGCGAGCAATGGTCCACCTCCTGATATCACCAACACCCCGGATTATACCTATAAGCACGGGGTGTTCGAGGGATCAGGTGAGGGAAGGGTAAAAGGGAAGGAACAGCACGGGATTTACAAGGACCTGTAACAACAAAGAACACAGTATAAACGAGGCGCATTCAAAAGGTCTACTCTCATTAATTCTCGCTAAGTGGCCTATATACCTTTATGGGCTGACGAAAATCCCTCAAGCACTCCAAGGCCTTCTGCAATTCATGGCCGCCATCTAGAACACAGAACTCATTAAGATACAGCTCCACCTCAAATGCGTGTCTTCCATATAGTCATCACTCATCCCCCGCAACATACATACCCAAGGTTCTAACCACCTCAAACGCTGGCTGGCATGAATCAGGGGACAACCAATAGATCATCAATAGCGCTCCTCCCTAATACCCTTTAAAGAATAATGACCAAGTCCAAAGCAAACAAAAAAGAAGGACGACACAGTTTCCAGCAGTGATCAGTACAGTCGGGTGTTTCTAGTTCACACCCACTCCACGTTGCTGTTCTGTCATCCACAATCGTTTTTTCCCCTGTGAGAGTTATCCCAGAGTGCCAAAGCATGGTTGAGTTCACCACTTCACTCTAGTAGCGGTATAAGTCAAAACTACGGACCATACACGGCAACGCATGGTAGATCACCACGGCGTTCCGCTATGTGCAACACGGCATCCAAAGCTCGTTTCCCTCACGAGCGGCAAAGATAGCAGCCCTACTCCGGAAACGGTAAGGCGCGGCTCCAACACCTACACCGCTGCCTTCCGCTCGGGGAGTTAGAACTCTGACTGACTCCGGTACGCTTTCCTACCTTCAGGTAGCGAAGTCCAGCGACGAGGCCGGGGCACTCACGTTAGCTGGAATCCAGGACACGGAAGACGAAACGGCTCCAGGCACGCCGCATGAGCTCTTCTCACTCAGCCGAGTGAGAACGAAACGTCAGGAACGGAATTACGCATGCTGACGACCACGTGGTGGCGTCTGAAGTACTGCCTTCCGCCCGCGGCCGTCTGGGAAGTGTAGTCCGGGGCAATGTAGGCGCCGTTACGCTGGGATCCTGACAAACAAAGTCTACCAGGTCCAATGAGTTAAATGTCACTAGTGTACTGCACCACCAATTTTGCCACCCACTACAGTGGCAGTGCAAACATGACTGCAGGCCTGCCACTGTAGCCTGGAAATACTACCTGCAAAAAACAGAACCCCTTTTAACAATCATAACCATACTTTTAAATATCACTACGTCACCCCTAAGTAGGCCTTACTGTCCATAAGGCAGGGTGCATGGTATTTAAAAGCAGGACATGTAAAGGTTTATTGTTAAACATGTAATTAGAGCGACAAGGCCCACATTTTATGTTCACTGTAGCAGAAATAACTAAGTTACTCATGAAAATCACAGCTAGTTGTTTTGTGGAATCCATTTTGTTTTGTCTTGTCCTATGATACTCAATGTAACTAATGTGCCCTGCTGTCAAGACCTCAGCAGCAACTGTGCCCTTAATTCATCCCAAGAAGAAAAGAAGTCCACGCTGGAAGCAAAATGCAAAATATCCTCGCTGGATTAGACAACATTCGAGTGCAGGACTAATATTAAGGCATTGCGTGAGGCTGATAAGAATCTCCCCCAGAGAAAATGTCGGCATCACCAAGACGCATTCACTTCTGGGTTCGCGGTCTAGTGTTTGTGGACTCGCGACTGTCAGAGCGTCCAATGCGCATGCTCCACCAAGGAGCTGCGCACTTCAACTGTAACCGTGCGCGGAGAAAGTGTCTCCTCAACGCACAGACCTTGAGACAATATTTTTTTCTTCGATTTTGGGCGCGAGTAGCGTCATTCTTTTTGGAAGATTAGTGCACAGAGAGAATAGTGTGTTTACTTATCGCATGCGCAACGAGGGAGCGAGTTGACTGACATTATCAAGTAATTCAAAAAGTGACCAGTGTTGCTGTTCTGTGTGGTAAACTCCTGAATCTTTTCACGTGTTCTGAAGAAACCGACACAGCGGTAAGCTTTTGAGTCGAAGGAACTTCAGGTACAAGGTATTGAGAATCTTCAATTTATTTCTATTAAGCTCCATGAGAAATTCATCTGCTGCTGACCAAAGACTTTACAGTGGTTGCGCTGAAGTAACCAAGTGTATGCATTTCCCGTTTTGAAGGTTGTTCATGGATAAAATAGCTGTTTATGGTTAAGGCGGCCACAGTGCCTTGAGGGGGTAAATATTTGGTCATATTCAACACGTTTAATACCATAACAGCAAGAGTGTATAACACTAATTTTTTCCCCTCCTTGTTATTCTATCCAGGGACTACACGAGTGCAGGTCAACCCCCGCATAGAGAGTAGCAAGAGCCTAGAATTCATTGTGTAAACATATATGTAATAAAAGTCAGAGCATGTTCCCAAATGGGAAACTAGGTAACTAACAAATCTTATCTCCCATACAGGTGACGTAAGAAGACGCTCAAAACAGAGTCTAGAGTGAACTTCAGTTCTCCATGAAGGCTGTCTCTCTTTGTCTTTCCACTTCCCCTTTCCCCCCTGTCTCAGCTGTCACTCTGAGTTTCCTTCGGGTGGCAGTTGTGGCGGAGGGGCATTGGGACCATCGTCGACTCCAGTGGCTTGGACACGCAATCTGACAGATTGAAGTGCCAACTAAATCTCCACTCGAGTCGAGATGAGTGAAGGCATAGATTTGAAATCCCTAGCAGGGGTCCTAGAAGGGTTACAAAATCAATTAACTCAATCTGCAGAGGAAAATAGAAATCTAAGAGAAGAAGTTCGTAGGTCCCAACAAGAAACCCAGCAAATAAGACAAGAGATGGAGGAATTAATAGTTGGGGCTTCCCCATTGCCAGGGTTAGAAGCTAACCGTAGATCAGCGGCAGAAGTGGCAACTCAGGTGATACATTCCGTGGCACCAGTAGTACCTTTAGCTAATCCTGAGAGGTTTAGTGGGGACCCACACAAGGCTCAAATATTCTTGACCAGTGTTCCTTGCATTTTTTATGCAGGTCAGTGGTATTCAAGGAGGATCAGGCGAAGGTCGCATTTGTGCTGTCCTACTTGAGTGGTGATGCTGCTGCTTGGTCTATGCCCTTAATATCTCGTGATGACCCAGCCTTGTATGATTTTGAGCGTTTTAAAAAGGAGTTTTTGCGAATATTCGATAGAAGGACGGCAAATCAAGCTACTGACAACGAATTGCTGGATTTAAAGCAAGGAAATAGAGACTTAATAGCTTACATCGCCCAGTTCAACAAATTAATTGTAGAAACTGATTGGCCAGAAGGTCGTCAATTTTCTACCGAGGATTAAAAGATGAGCTAAAAGACGCTTTAGCTCAAATTCCAAAAAGACCACAAGAAATTTCGGAACTCATAGATTTGGTCCTCCAGATAGACCATCGTCTTTATGAAAGAAGATCAGAAAAGAGGAAAGATTTTCGCCCTTATGTGCCACGATTGGATCGAGCGAGGTCAGACGGAAGCAAGTCAGAGACAACTACCGGTGAGGAGCCCATGCAGATTGGTTCCATTCGAGGCCCTTTAACCAAAGAGGAGCGAGAGAAAAGGCGTACGAAAAATCTGTGCATGTATTGTGGTGATGCAGGTCATTTCGTAAAGGACTGCTTCAAGAAACCAAAGTCCAACTCTGGGTTAAAAGACAGATCCCATCAGTAGAGGGAGTTGCCCTGGTGGGAAATTCAGAGAAGTCAACTCCAGAACCTCAACAGTTGATCAACACGTTACAATCGGCTTCCCCACATCTAAGTGTTTCATTTACTGTGAGATTCGGACCAAAAGAAGTTAATGGTGTGTCCGTTATGATTGACTCTGGGGCCACGGGCAAGTTTTGTGACTTAAAGTATGCAAGAGAGACAGGAATACATGCCATACAGAAGCAACATTATGAAGTAGTCAAGGCAGTGGACGGGACTAATCTTACTTCAGGTCCCATAACACAGGAGACAGAGACTTTGGAATTGATCGGATTGCGGGGTCATCATGAATTTTTAAGGTTTAATTTAATAGATGCCCCTCAATTCCAATTAATTTTAGGATTGCCTTGGTTAACAGAACATAACCCCAAGATAGATTGGGAGAGAAGAACGGTGGAAATGACCTCTGAACACTGTAAGAATAACTGTTTTTCAGATACAAAACATAAATACGAGGGATCACCAGCGACTGAATTAGCTCAACTCTCCAACCAAATCTGTGTCATTGAGTCAAAGGAAGTTCCAAGAGAATATCAGGATTTGGCCAGCGTCTTCGATAAAAGAAACGCAGAAAAGCTTCCCCCACATCGTGAATACGATTGCAAAATCGAGTTGGAGCCGGGGGCTATTTTGCCATGTAGTCGTGTTTACGCCTTAACGGAAGCTGAAAACGTCTATCTAAAAGAATACCTTGACGAGTACTTAAAGATAGGGTTTATCAGACCTTCCCAATCTCCAGCGTCCTCTCCTCTTTTCTTTCGGCCTAAAAAAGATGGGAGTCTACGTACTTGTATAGACTACAGAGCAATCAATTCGGTAACCATAAAAAATAGGTACCCTCTACTCCTGATATCGCAACTGCTGGATCAAGTGAAAGGAGCGAAGATCTATACGAAGCTCGATTTGCGAGGAGCGTACCATTTGGTAAGAGTGGCTGAAGGTCACGAATGGAAAACAGCCTTTCGAACGAAGTATGGCCTTTTTGAATATCAGGTGATGCCATACGGATTGAGCAATGCACCAGCAGCTTTTCAACACCTGGTTAATGATGTCCTCCGAGAATTCCTAGACCGAGTGGCAGTTGTCTATATAGATGACATATTAATATTCTCGAACTGCGTCGAGAACCATGTAAAGGATGTAAGAGCCATATTACAAAAACTATTGGAGAACCAACTATATGTCAAGCTGGATAAATGCTCTTTCCATGCTCAACAAGTAGAATTCCTGGGGTTCATATTGTCAGAGAAAGGTGTGGCCATGGACCCGTCCAAGATACAAGTCATTCAGGATTGGCCCTCACCTAGGAATGTGAAGGAAATACAAAGCTTCCTGGGTTTTGCCAATTTCTACAGAAGATTTATCCCAAATTTCTCTGCCAAAGTCTCTCCTATTACACAACTTCTAAAAAAAGGACAGAAATTTGAATGGTCTAATGACCAGGAGGAAGCCTTTTGATTTCTCAAAAGAGCATTTGTTTCTGCTCCAATATTGGTTCATCCAGATCCAGAACAAGCCTTTTTCGTAGAGACAAACGCCTCGGATTTCGCCACAGGGGGAATTTTGTCTCAGAGAGACAAAAGCACTGGGCAACTTCATCCGGTGGCTTACAGATCCAGAAAGTTGTCAGAACCAGAAATTAACTATTCAATAGCTGACAAAGAGCTGTTAGCAGTCAAAGAAGCATTCCAAGATTGGCGACACTATTTGTTGGGAGCCAAACACTGCGTAACGGAGTTCACCGATCATCGTAATTTACAGTTTCTGAAATCAGCTAAAACTCTCACACCCCGTCAACTACGATGGTCCTTGTATTTTTCAGAATTCAACTTTGTGATAACATACAAACCAGGGGTGAAGAATGGAAAAGCCGACGCCTTATCCAGGATGAACATAGCTGAAGATGTAAAACTTCCCAGCAAAGATCCAATCATTCCTTTGGACAAAATTATTGGAGCAATTCATCTGGAAGATTTCACTCAAGAGATCCTAAACGATTGTTCACCTAAAAAACTTGAAGAATGGGTTGGAGAAGCCTCAAGTAGAACAATGAAAGATGGACTTCCATATCATGATGGGAAGTTGTACCTTCCCACCAAAAAATTGCAGGAGAAGGCTCTTAAGAGCTGTCATGATAACCGGATGGCGGGTCATAAGGGCGTTAAAAAGACCTTGAATCTTGTTAAAAGATTTTTTTGGTGGCCAGGCATGGCGGCTCAGGTGGGACAGTACGTGTCAACTTGTGAGTTATGCATCAAAGGGAAACCCAGTAGGCAAGCCCCACAAGGGTTATTACACCCTTTGCCAAATGCACCATATCCCTGGCACACAGTGACTCTAGATCTGATTGTTGACCTTCCACCGAGTTTAGGGTACACAGTCATACTAGTCATAGTGGATTCATTTTCTAAAATGAGTCACTTCATTCCATTAAAAACTGTTCACACAGCATCACAACTGGTTCCAGTTTTCAATCAACATGTAGTCAGAGCCCACGGAATTCCCCAGGTGATCATCTCAGATAGGGGAACCCAATTTGTATCAAAATTTTGGAAAATGTTTATGCAGAGTCTGAGAGTGGACACACGATATTCTACCAGTTTTCATCCTGAAACTGATGGGCCAACGGAGAGAGTGAATCAGGAGCTAGAGCAATACTTAAGGCTGTATTTGTTGGAACAGGAGGGAAACTGGTCAGAATTATTGTGGACAGCTGAGTTTGCCTAAAACAATGCCATACATGATTCGACAGGGTTTACCCCATTCTATTTGAGTTCAGGGAGGCATCCTTGTTTGATAGTGGGAAAGAAAGATGAGTTAGTCCCTGCAGTTAAGGACTTGGTGCTAGAATTGGAGAGTTCATACAAAAAGGCCCAAAATAATTTACAGAAAGCTAAGGAATCTTACAAGAAACAGGCTGATAAGAAAAGAAGGGTGGGTCCAAAATTTGAGAACGGAGATCAGGTGTGGTTATCTACCAAAAACTTGAAATTAAAAGGAAATAGGAAATTTCAGCCCTGATTCATTGGCCCTTTTAAGGTCCTAAGAATGATTAACCCTGTAGTGGCCAAATTACAATTGCCTAAACAACTAAAATTTCACCCTACCTTTCACATATCCCTTCTAAAAAAAAATCCCCTCAATGCAAGACTAAAAGAAAAACCAATGCCAATTAGAGTAGAGTGTATAACACTAATTTTTTCCCCTCCTTGTTATTCTATCCAGGGACTACACGAGTGCAGGTCAACCCCCGCATAGAGAGTAGCAAGAGCCTAGAATTCATTGTGTAAACATATATGTAATAAAAGTCAGAGCATGTTCCCCAAATGGGAAACTAGGTAACTAACAAATCTTATCTCCCATACAGGTGACGTAAGAAGACGCTCAAAACAGAGTCTAGAGTGAACTTCAGTTCTCCATGAAGGCTGTCTCTCTTTGTCTTTCCACTTCCCCTTTCCCCCCTGTCTCAGCTGTCACTCTGAGTTTCCTTCGGGTGGCAGTTGTGGCGGAGGGGCATTGGGACCATCGTCGACTCCAGTGGCTTGGACTCGCAATCTGACAGATTGAAGTGCCAACTAAATCTCCACTCGAGTCGAGATGAGTGAAGGCATAGATTTGAAATCCCTAGCAGGGGTCCTAGAAGGGTTACAAAATCAATTAACTCAATCTGCAGAGGAAAATAGAAATCTAAGAGAAGAAGTTCGTAGGTCCCAACAAGAAACCCAGCAAATAAGACAAAAGATGGAGGAATTAATAGTTGGGGCTTCCCCATTGCCAGGGTTAGAAGCTAACCGTAGATCAGCGGCAGAAGTGGCAACTCAGGTGATACATTCCGTGGCACCAGTAGTACCTTTAGCTAATCCTGAGAGGTTTAGTGGGGACCCACACAAGGCTCAAATATTCTTGACCAGTGTTCCTTGCATTTTTTATGCAGGTCAGTGGTATTCAAGGAGGATCAGGCGAAGGTCGCATTTGTGCTGTCCTACTTGAGTGGTGATGCTGCTGCTTGGTCTATGCCCTTAATATCTCGTGATGACCCAGCCTTGTATGATTTTGAGCGTTTTAAAAAGGAGTTTTTGCGAATATTCGATAGAAGGACGGCAAATCAAGCTACTGACAACGAATTGCTGGATTTAAAGCAAGGAAATAGAGACTTAATAGCTTACATCGCCCAGTTCAACAAATTAATTGTAGAAACTGATTGGCCAGAAGGTCGTCAATTTTCTACCGAGGATTAAAAGATGAGCTAAAAGACGCTTTAGCTCAAATTCCAAAAAGACCACAAGAAATTTCGGAACTCATAGATTTGGTCCTCCAGATAGACCATCGTCTTTATGAAAGAAGATCAGAAAAGAGGAAAGATTTTCGCCCTTATGTGCCACGATTGGATCGAGCGAGGTCAGACGGAAGCAAGTCAGAGACAACTACCGGTGAGGAGCCCATGCAGATTGGTTCCATTCGAGGCCCTTTAACCAAAGAGGAGCGAGAGAAAAGGCGTACGAAAAATCTGTGCATGTATTGTGGTGATGCAGGTCATTTCGTAAAGGACTGCTTCAAGAAACCAAAGTCCAACTCTGGGTTAAAAGACAGATCCCATCAGTAGAGGGAGTTGCCCTGGTGGGAAATTCAGAGAAGTCAACTCCAGAACCTCAACAGTTGATCAACACGTTACAATCGGCTTCCCCACATCTAAGTGTTTCATTTACTGTGAGATTCGGACCAAAAGAAGTTAATGGTGTGTCCGTTATGATTGACTCTGGGGCCACGGGCAAGTTTTGTGACTTAAAGTATGCAAGAGAGACAGGAATACATGCCATACAGAAGCAACATTATGAAGTAGTCAAGGCAGTGGACGGGACTAATCTTACTTCAGGTCCCATAACACAGGAGACAGAGACTTTGGAATTGATCGGATTGCGGGGTCATCATGAATTTTTAAGGTTTAATTTAATAGATGCCCCTCAATTCCAATTAATTTTAGGATTGCCTTGGTTAACAGAACATAACCCCAAGATAGATTGGGAGAGAAGAACGGTGGAAATGACCTCTGAACACTGTAAGAATAACTGTTTTTCAGATACAAAACATAAAGACGAGGGATCACCAGCGACTGAATTAGCTCAACTCTCCAACCAAATCTGTGTCATTGAGTCAAAGGAAGTTCCAAGAGAATATCAGGATTTGGCCAGCGTCTTCGATAAAAGAAACGCAGAAAAGCTTCCCCCACATCGTGAATACGATTGCAAAATCGAGTTGGAGCCGGGGGCTATTTTGCCATGTAGTCGTGTTTACGCCTTAACGGAAGCTGAAAACGTCTATCTAAAAGAATACCTTGACGAGTACTTAAAGATAGGGTTTATCAGACCTTCCCAATCTCCAGCGTCCTCTCCTCTTTTCTTTCGGCCTAAAAAAGATGGGAGTCTACGTACTTGTATAGACTACAGAGCAATCAATTCGGTAACCATAAAAAATAGGTACCCTCTACTCCTGATATCGCAACTGCTGGATCAAGTGAAAGGAGCGAAGATCTATACGAAGCTCGATTTGCGAGGAGCGTACCATTTGGTAAGAGTGGCTGAAGGTCACGAATGGAAAACAGCCTTTCGAACGAAGTATGGCCTTTTTGAATATCAGGTGATGCCATACGGATTGAGCAATGCACCAGCAGCTTTTCAACACCTGGTTAATGATGTCCTCCGAGAATTCCTAGACCGAGTGGCAGTTGTCTATATAGATGACATATTAATATTCTCGAACTGCGTCGAGAACCATGTAAAGGATGTAAGAGCCATATTACAAAAACTATTGGAGAACCAACTATATGTCAAGCTGGATAAATGCTCTTTCCATGCTCAACAAGTAGAATTCCTGGGGTTCATATTGTCAGAGAAAGGTGTGGCCATGGACCCGTCCAAGATACAAGTCATTCAGGATTGGCCCTCACCTAGGAATGTGAAGGAAATACAAAGCTTCCTGGGTTTTGCCAATTTCTACAGAAGATTTATCCCAAATTTCTCTGCCAAAGTCTCTCCTATTACACAACTTCTAAAAAAAGGACAGAAATTTGAATGGTCTAATGACCAGGAGGAAGCCTTTCGATTTCTCAAAAGAGCATTTGTTTCTGCTCCAATATTGGTTCATCCAGATCCAGAACAAGCCTTTTTCGTAGAGACAAACGCCTCGGATTTCGCCACAGGGGGAATTTTGTCTCAGAGAGACAAAAGCACTGGGCAACTTCATCCGGTGGCTTACAGATCCAGAAAGTTGTCAGAACCAGAAATTAACTATTCAATAGCTGACAAAGAGCTGTTAGCAGTCAAAGAAGCATTCCAAGATTTGCGACACTATTTGTTGGGAGCCAAACACTGCGTAACGGAGTTCACCGATCATCGTAATTTACAGTTTCTGAAATCAGCTAAAACTCTCACACCCCGTCAACTACGATGGTCCTTGTATTTTTCAGAATTCAACTTTGTGATAACATACAAACCAGGGGTGAAGAATGGAAAAGCCGACGCCTTATCCAGGATGAACATAGCTGAAGATGTAAAACTTCCCAGCAAAGATCCAATCATTCCTTTGGACAAAATTATTGGAGCAATTCATCTGGAAGATTTCACTCAAGAGATCCTAAACGATTGTTCACCTAAAAAACTTGAAGAATGGGTTGGAGAAGCCTCAAGTCGAACAATGAAAGATGGACTTCCATATCATGATGGGAAGTTGTACCTTCCCACCAAAAAATTGCAGGAGAAGGCTCTTAAGAGCTGTCATGATAACCGAATGGCGGGTCATAAGGGCGTTAAAAAGACCTTGAATCTTGTTAAAAGATTTTTTTGGTGGCCAGGCATGGCGGCTCAGGTGGGACAGTACGTGTCAACTTGTGAGTTATGCATCAAAGGGAAACCCAGTAGGCAAGCCCCACAAGGGTTATTACACCCTTTGCCAAATGCACCATATCCCTGGCACACAGTGACTCTAGATCTGATTGTTGACCTTCCACCGAGTTTAGGGTACACAGTCATACTAGTCATAGTGGATTCATTTTCTAAAATGAGTCACTTCATTCCATTAAAAACTGTTCACACAGCATCACAACTGGTTCCAGTTTTCAATCAACATGTAGTCAGAGCCCACGGAATTCCCCAGGTGATCATCTCAGATAGGGGAACCCAATTTGTATCAAAATTTTGGAAAATGTTTATGCAGAGTCTGAGAGTGGACACACGATATTCTACCAGTTTTCATCCTGAAACTGATGGGCAAACGGAGAGAGTGAATCAGGAGCTAGAGCAATACTTAAGGCTGTATTTGTTGGAACAGGAGGGAAACTGGTCAGAATTATTGTGGACAGCTGAGTTTGCCTAAAACAATGCCATACATGATTCGACAGGGTTTACCCCATTCTATTTGAGTTCAGGGAGGCATCCTTGTTTGATAGTGGGAAAGAAAGATGAGTTAGTCCCTGCAGTTAAGGACTTGGTGCTAGAATTGGAGAGTTCATACAAAAAGGCCCAAAATAATTTACAGAAAGCTAAGGAATCTTACAAGAAACAGGCTGATAAGAAAAGAAGGGTGGGTCCAAAATTTGAGAACGGAGATCAGGTGTGGTTATCTACCAAAAACTTGAAATTAAAAGGAAATAGGAAATTTCAGCCCTGATTCATTGGCCCTTTTAAGGTCCTAAGAATGATTAACCCTGTAGTGGCCAAATTACAATTGCCTAAACAACTAAAATTTCACCCTACCTTTCACATATCCCTTCTAAAAAAAAATCCCCTCAATGCAAGACTAAAAGAAAAACCAATGCCAATTAGAGTAGAGTCAGGAGAAGAGTTTGAAGTAGACAAAATTTTGGACTCAAAAATTTCCCGGAAAAAACTGTTTTATCTGGTGGGATGGAAGGGTTTTGGGCCAGAAGAAAGATCGTGGGAACCCTCCTCAAATGTTCATGCCCCAAAGTTAGTGAAAAACTTCCATAAGACCTATCCATTGAAACCAAATTTGGGGGAACCTATTTTGGAGGGAGGTACTGTCAAGACCTCAGCAGCAACTGTGCCCTTAATTCATCCCAAGAAGAAAAGAGGTCCACGCTGGAAGCAAAATGCAAAATATCCTCGCTGGATTAGACAACATTCGAGTGCAGGACTAATATTAAGGCATTGCGTGAGGCTGATAAGAATCTCCCCCAGAGAAAATGTCGGCATCACCAAGACGCATTCACTTCTGGGTTTGCAGTCTAGTGTTTGTGGACTCGCGACTGTCAGAGCGTCCAATGCGCATGCTCCACGAAGGAGCTGCGCACTTCAACTGTAACCGTGCTCGGAGAAAGTGTCTCCTCAACGCACAGACCTTGAGACAATATTTTTTTCTTCGATTTTGGGCGCGAGTAGCGTCATTCTTTTTGGAAGATTAGTGCACAGAGAGAATAGTGTGTTTACTTATCGCATGCGCAACGAGGGAGCGAGTTGACTGACATTATCAAGTAATTCAAAAAGTGACCAGTGTTGCTGTTCTGTGTGGTAAACTCCTGAATCTTTTCACGTGTTCTGAAGAAACCGACACAGCGGTAAGCTTTTGAGTCGAAGGAACTTCAGGTACAAGGTATTGAGAATCTTCAATTTATTTCTATTAAGCTCCATGAGAAATTCATCTGCTGCTGACCAAAGACTTTACAGTGGTTGCGCTGAAGTAACCAAGTGTATGCATTTCCCGTTTTGAAGGTTGTTCATGGATAAAATAGCTGTTTATGGTTAAGGCGGCCACAGTGCCTTGAGGGGGTAAATATTTGGTCATATTCAACACGTTTAATACCATAACAGCAAGAGTGTATAACACTAATTTTTTCCCCTCCTTGTTATTCTATCCAGGGACTACACGAGTGCAGGTCAACCCCCGCATAGAGAGTAGCAAGAGCCTAGAATTCATTGGGTAAACATATATGTAATAAAAGTCAGAGCATGTTCCCCAAATGGGAAACTAGGTAACTAACAAGTCTTATCTCCCATACAGGTGACGTAAGAAGACGCTCAAAACAGAGTCTAGAGTGAACTTCAGTTCTCCACGAAGGCTGTCTCTCTTTGTCTTTCCACTTCCCCTTTCCCCCCTGTCTCAGCTGTCACTCTGAGTTTCCTCCGGGTGGCAGTTGTGGCGGAGGGGCATTGGGACCATCGTCGACTCCAGTGGCTTGGACACGCAATGTGACACCTGCTGAAAGGCGTATGCATTATCTTGATTAACCAGCAACAGCTACCCATTACCATACATAGCTAAGGCTTAGTGGCTGCATTTGATTGGACAGGTATTGTCCAAATCCTTCCTTTTGCCGCACTGGATAGTTCCAATGCTGAGCATGTGGGCATCACAACTGCTGCAATCCTGTATCACAAGATGGTATTCTACTGTGATTGGTTATACACTTAATGCTTGTGTAACTTTGGTCAGCAACTCATCATGTACGCTGAAGAAATGTCCTTTTCTGTATCATGTTTGGATTTGTATCAACACGCCTTTTGTAGTTTTCATGTATAGGACAACCATATAACATCTCACAAATTGAACAAGCTGCTTTGCTCATGTTCCTGTGAATCAGCATAAAGCTGCTTATGAAACTTGACAGTTGTCCGTGGTTTTTTAATTGGGGTTCAACATTTGGCGGTGAACAGTCTGAACATGGCTTCTCTTCTTTTCGGCCTCACTCTGGACCGATGGACAGACAACTCCTCTGAGGTGACAACTCTGATCTCCCTGACCTGCGTGGCTTGAGGTCCTTGTCTTTCACATCTCTCCACTTCACCATAGCGAACAATGGTTAGTATTCTCACCGCACCCACCCTAGACCTTATCCTGCTCCTTGCAGTTTTTGCTTACAGTATTTTCTCCTATGTGTCCTGTTTCATACGTAGCTTTAATTCAGGATATCCTGCCTTTTGCTAATATTTCTTTTCCATTTTTTTATTGTGTCCGATTGTGACTAGGACGGACTCTAATTCACTTCGTACATGGAAGTTTACTGTGTCTGATTGTAGCTGGGCGGACCCTAGCAACAAGAGGCAGGTGGCTTAGGGTTCTGCGTCAGGGGACCCGACTTAGGATTTTGCTTTGGAGGGTCCTGAGATCAATGTATGCATATTGTTGGTTATAAACAACTTTTTTTAGGTCATTGGGTCCCAGGGCTTAACACCCGATGATCATGTTTCTCACTACGTACTGGGGTTCTATTATACCACGTGCTCACAATGTTTCAGTACTGTACGCTCTAGCAGTGCCACATTGTATATACTGCTTGGCTGTTTCCTGTTGCAATGCTGTGACAATGCCAATCTGGGCTACTACCGTGAATGATCTATTGTTTTTGTTCTATTGGATCATTCCTCTTGCATGTGTTACATTTGTAACATGGAGGTGGCTCCCTATCTCTCTGGTATTATTGTCATTCCTTCTCCCCCTCCCTTAGCTCCCCGGGATAGGACTCCGGGCTTTTAGTGTATGGGTTGGACACAACTAGACGGCTAAGGTCAGTTTCCCCACTTCTTAGTGCATTCATGAATATGTGAGGAAGAGGGTTCACCACTTTCCACAGGCATTCCTGTGTGTCTAACCCAGCAGTGGATTCTGAAGGTTTTCGGCATGAATTCAGCCACACCTGCCTTTGGCCCAAATCTGAGTCGCTGGCAGAAAGTTGGGAAGTTCATGCACTTAACTTATTCTGCCATTTCAATCTCCTCCATTTCAGATGCCACAACTCTGAGAAACAAGCAAATACAGCACATACTTTCATACTTGTGCTAAATATGTACACTTTATGATGATCCAGTATCACAAGACCGTATGCCAAGAATGCTAGCCTGGTTGAGCGCTCCTCTTGCTTCCTACTTATAACAGAAATGTGTGTGGTTCTGCAGGCACATGATATGTATATGAATGTGGCTTTCTTCCTCACCGTCATCGATGACCATGAGCTCCAAGAACTAGTTTCAGGGGTACCCCACAGTATCCTTCGTCCAGTGTGAGTGAAATTGTTTGCTACGCCTTGTTTGCTACGCTACAGGGACAGTTACTATACTACTAAGTACAATGGGTCATCCCATGAGTAAAGATCTGGACAGCAGCAAGCTTACTCTGCCTAAAAATTCCCCCCCCCCACCAGGTGGCCATATGCCATGGTCTTAATGCATGATTGTTTCTGGAAAAATTGACAGCTAGGAACAAGGAATTACAAATTCCTTTCTACGGCATGTTTGACATGATAAGGCCAGGGTATTTGAGGCAGATGTTGTTGAAAGGTGAGAAAATTTGCAGAGCGAGTGTCGACTCATTATAGAGATAGGATTTAAGTTTACATGATTTAAGGATGAATTATGATGTGAAGGGGAAGGTTTATAAGGCATTGCTAGCATTTCGAAAGATCCCAGCAGCGCAGAATCGTGATCAGGTGAAGAATGAGAATTGGCACACATTTTATCTTGATGTCAACGGAGTTTACCCCTGGCCTTCCTGTGGCACCAAGGGAAGATGGGGAGGACACAGATCCTCTGCTATTGGTCATCATTACAGACGTTTCACACACCCCCATACACCAGTAGTAAAGACTCCCGCAGATCAAAGTTCCCTGCAGACGACAAAGCCCCCTCAGCTTTCTCCAGCTGATGAGGCCTGAAGCCACGCACAACTGCACAAACTCCTGAATGAGGATCTTAGCAGGGTAGATCTAGACAACATTTCAAGTCTTCCATCTCTCTTCGTTATGAAAGCGGAATCTGAGTATGTGGCTAGCACTGAAGGGAAAGAACATGGCAAACTGATTAAGGAATGCAAAAAAAAAAGCATATCACTGTCAAAACCAATGAACCCCACCTGGCACAAGGGTTTCAGGATGGCTCTGTCCACCATACCATGGCCCCCGCTGATTTACATGCAGTAGTATGGGATATATGTACTTAAGTAAAACATAGCTCACATGATGTTAAGGTACTGAAGAAAATATGCGAAAGGCCTGTTCGGAAGCAACTGCCAGGAGTAACAGAGGTGCCCGTTGCATTTCCCTCACCTCACACTCCGGTGGTGGGCCCCCAGAATAGCTTGCCCCAGGCCTACACATCATCATCACTGCAGGTCAACCCTCAATAGAAGTATTTCTTGAAATCAAACAATGCAAAGTGTACCGCACTTCTGACCGATCTCACAGTAGGCCTGTTGCAGGTCTCCCAGTTAGAAGCAGATTACAATAGGGCATATCATGAGGCTGTACGGAGGTTGGCTAAAGCAAGCCTGCTTGACAACTACCTCCGTATTTGCTCCTCTTATATGCATCATACGCAGACGAGGGACCCTGCTGTTTCCCTGTCCATTCCCCCACAGCATGGTTGGGACCTGCCTAAATTCAGCTTTCAGAATGCAGACTTGCCTTCCTGGACTAGCACCCAGATCATGGATACCTTGATGTTGACAACTATCTCTCTCCCTATCCACTAGAGGTGCCGTGCCATCCCTGACTGCTACCTACCCCTTGGTACATTGCCCCAGCCTGATAATGTGTTACGTGAAATGCCCCCAGCGCCTTCACTGGATGGCAAGCCAGGTCAACCCACCTGCATACACGTCACATGATCAAGATCTGACCGTATGTCCTTCACTAAAGACTTAGCTACATTACGTGAGGAGCAGCACAAGTGGTACTCAGAATTGAACCACATGGTAGCGATGGGGGGGGCCTCCTCTGGAAAGACCTAGACATTTTGTTTAACATTATTGTTCCCAAAGATTTGAGGGAGGAGTGCAAATGCAGTGTTGCCTGGCCAATGGTCGAGCCTGAAAGAAAGGGAGAGGGGAACCAAGTAATGTGGTCACCACTAAACTAAGAGATGACATCCAGCACTTAAAGGAAAACGTTCCAGAAGACAGAGTAGATTGGTCTAAAATTGTGAATAAAACACAAGAAAGGGATGAAACACTAATGCAAACTTCGATCATCTTTTGTAGATATACCAAGAGAATTGTGGCAAGCACAACCCCCTGGGTGAGTGATTTCCTGCCTTCATAAAAACTTTTGTGCACGTCCTGCATCATGCGATACTGACGCACCTACAGACCTCCTTTGTCTGCTGGCAACAAGAGCCTGTAGAGAAAGTGTTGGCTGCTGCTAAATGCTGCACAGACTACCAAGTACATTTGCAAACGATGGAAGACGGGAAGATGAAGAAGGATAAGGTGCGATTAGTGGTTTGCCAGGAACAGTGTTGTCAAAACAGTGGTCAACACGGTACGGGTAGGGGCAGGGGTGGCCGGGGAAGGGTTAGAGGTAAAGATGGGGTGACAGAGCAATAATACAGCCCTGGCCAGAGACAATTTGTTTCCATTGCAACCAGCCCTTTGATTGGTGTGGCACCTGTCCTCTGCTACACCTTTCAGGAACTAGAGGTGGAGGGAAAACATCATTTACATCGCGGTGTTTACACCGCAATATCTTTACAACGCTGGTATTACAATGCAAGTCATTAAAATGACTTGCGCTGGATGGCGCTCTAACCTAAGGAATAGTATAATTACTATTCTAACACCTTCCCTACTGTACGTAGACTGGAGTTGGAATAGTTAATAATACTATTCCTAAATCCAGCGCCCTCGAGCGCAAGTCGTTGTAATGACTTGCGTTGTAATGCCTGCATTGTAAAGGCATCGCGGTGTAAACACCGCGATGTAACATCATATATTCGAGGTGGAGGCTGGTGCCACAGAATGCCAAGAATGCCCAGATAGCTCCCTACCCTTATAATGCTTTTGACTTGCCCGCTTCACCCCCCAACTTATACTGGACAGCCCCACAACAGCATACAACTTCTCCCACCCCTCCTGTTGCCGCTCCACCTAAACGTGAAAACGCACAGTGGATGCCAGATATGGACCTGACAGACACTATTACCCCCACTTACCCCTCACCCCATGAGACTTTCTAGGGCTGCCCTAAAAGAGAAGCCGAATGAAGTGGGACAAGAATTAGATTATTCCCCAGTACAGATCAGGGTGTGCCCAGACGCCCTACTGTCACGCATCTCACAATCCAAGATTTCAAAGGAAGGGGAAGAAGGCGTTACACCTATTAATCGTGACCTCTTATAACAAGTGATAATAAGGGAGATAGGATACAGTCCCCGCAATATTATGATACTTTCAATGAAAAAGCTCTTTAGGGGCTGGATGGGGGTCCCCATCTACAGATTTAGTCAGGATCTCAGTTCACTAAACAAAACTGTGGTTCCTTCATTCCTTGTGGCACCCAACGCAACTACCATATTATCTAACATTTCAGTGACAGCTAAATACTTCACAGTGCTAGAACTGAACTCTGATTTTTTTTTACCGTACTATTACATCCTGACAGCCAGTATCTGTTCTCGTTTACCTTCAAGTAAAAAAAATCCACCTGGTGTAGGTTGCCGATGGGTATACAGAGTCCACATCCATCTTTAAACATGCATTGAAAACAGACTTAGACTCCCTTACATTGCCGGGGGCTCCATATTGATATAATATATCGATAATCTTTTGCTAGTCTCCCTATCATAGGGAGCATGAACAGCGGACACGATAACCCTTCTTTGTCATCAGGCACTGAAGGGCTATAAGGTGTCCCCAAGAAATTGCAATTTTGTTTAACAACTGTTAAATATCTTGGTCATTAGCTGTCCGAAGAGACACGGAAACTGCTGCCCGATAGGATCTCTACCATCACACACTTCCCTAGACCATGCACACAGATGGTGGTAGGGGCTTTCTTGGGAATGGCAGGATACTACAGTCGCTGGATGTCAAACATTTCTTTAATAGCTCGCCCCCCTACAAGACGTAACTCATAAGTATGTGTCCAACCCAATACCATGGTTCCACGAATGCCACAGTGCCTTCCACACTCTGAAATGCGATCTATGTGTCGCACCGGCACTGCGCCTACCAGATTACACAAAAGACTTTCGTCTTTATTGTCATGAATAAGTGAGTTGTTCCCTGGCGGTGCTAACACAAAAGCATAGTTCATTCAGACAACAGCAATAATATCAGGCATGCAATAGGTAACATATGGGATGTAGAGAAACAAGCACACAACATACAGGAGGAAGACATATGGACATCCTTATCATCATTGATTGGAAATTGGGGGACCTGGTTGCTGGAAGCCCTCGTGATTGGTGTAGTAGTACTGATTACACTATGTTTCCTGGCCTAGGTGGTTCCCAAGTGTCTCTCTTCCATCATTTGTTATTCACAAGTAATTCAACTTGAAAGCAGTGTACACTGTACATATGGGTATCTCCACCACATTAATCACCTTACTAAATTCTCATTACATTCCTTTCCATTCTTTATTTTCAATTTTTGTAATGAGAATTTAGTAAGGTGATTTATGTGATGGAGATACCCATATGTACAGTGCACACTGCTTTCATGTTTAGTTATTTGTGAATAACAATTCTTTATCGCGGATGTATGTCTGACAGCATGCTTTGCGGTGTAGCACCATTGGTTAAACAGTTTTAAAGGCTGCTGAAGTTCAAACAAAAAGGAGTGCACCTCACACCCTCTGTCTCTTCCATCATTAACAGCTGTTTTTCCTGAGCTCTCCCAGTGCCGCCAACAAGCCAGAAAGTAGAAATGAGCGTGATCTACCAGAGACCCCATACAAAAGGAGCAGAGAATTTTATAAACGCATCAACTGGGGATAGCCAGGAACAGGCGAGAGGAGTAGTTATGTAAGTTTAGACAGAACAGGGATGACATCATTGATTATCAGAGGAGGGAAATGTGAAAATAAATTTTGCTTTGTCTTTTCTTATGACACTCATTGATGACAGGGCTTGCAAAATGTGTGCAGAGGTCTGATGACCTTAGATAAACTAATGTACCCTGCTGAAAGGCTTGAAAAGCAAGGCTTGCCCAAGGGCACCTCACGTGATACGCATTATCTTTCTCTCTCAGCAACAGCTACTCATGATATACATAGCTAAGGCCAAGTGCCTGCATTTGATCGGACAGGTATTTTGCAAATTGTTCTTGTTGATGCACTGGATAGTGCCATCTAGGATGTGGACATCACACCTGCCGCAATCCTGTACCACTAGGTGGTCTGCAACTGTGCTTGGTTGTATGCATACTGCTTGTGTAACCTTTGCCTACTTTGGTCAATAACTCATCATGTATGCTGAAGAAATGCCCTTTTTTATATCAAGATTGGATCTGTATCAATGCACCTTTTGTGTTTTTCATATATATAATACCCAGCGAAGGTTTCGCAAATTGAACATGCTGCTTTGCTCATGTTCCATTGAATCACATATACAGCTGCTTATGAAAACTTGACAATTGTGTGTGTTTCTTTGATTGAGGTTCAGTAGTTTCACATCCTTGATTGGGAGCATGGTGGGAGAAGATCAAACCAGATAGATCACTGGAGATTCATTTCTTGTAAAAGCAACACTATCTTTAGGACAAGGGGGTCAGTCCCTCATTACAAACGACAATAAACAAAACAATCCAGTCAGCATTGGGAGATGGTAGAGACTGTCAGTGGGGTCCATCTCAAGGTGCGCTCTCCCCCTGGTAGCTCGGGGAGTGGATCAATTACCAGTATTTATATTGTAGACTTGGCCAGGCCTTTGGTGAATGGATGACCGTGGTATAAGATGTTATTGTTATGTTACGTGTATTTATAAAGTACACTATCATCCATGATGGTATGCTGGCACTGAACAGGTGTCTCCTGATCTGGTTTTGTGTATGTGTGGGATGTGTGCGAATAGGAGTTGTTGGAAAATAGCCCTCTCTGTAGGGTCACCCCCCAACAATTTTGCCTTCCTCTTCCACTTTTGCTGACTTCTTTTTTGCTGGCCATAAATTTCTGAGCACTTAACCAATGTTAACCAGTGCTAAAGTGCATGTGCTCTCTCATCTAAATATGGTAACATTGGCTTATACCCAATTGGCGTATTTAATGTACTTATAAGTCCCTAGTAAAGTGTACTACACGTACCCAGGGCCTGTAATTTAAATGCTACAAGTGGGCCTGCAGCACTGCATGTGCCACCCACTTATGTAGCCCTCTAACCATGTATTAGGCCTGCCACTGCAGAGCAGGTGGATGCAGCGTACACTGCCATTTTGACCTGGCAAGATAAACCTCTAATGCAAAAAGAACAGAATGCTGATCAATGTCAAACACTCACCCCAGTAAAGAGATCTGAGCCTAAATCCATTGTTTTTTTGCTCCCCGAAGTCGCTCCCAGGATGCTTCTTTCTGGTCCTAGTAGAATCTGGCCTGGCAGTTCGGGCTAGACTGTTCCGACGAGGAGCAGGATCAAGACTGATTTGCATATGGCTGGGTCCAAACTGGGGTGGCATAGTAAGCAAAAGAACAATAGATTCAATCTATATCTCTTGACTGGGGGTGAGTGGTTGAAAAGTTTCAACAGTCCGTCCCTCATCCTGTTGTGTTTGCTAAGAAAAACCTTATTACATTTTATGTGTCATTTCCAATTGAGAAAAGATAAGACTCCCAAGTCTGGTGTCTCTCGAATCACAATTTAAAATCACAATGTATGATGCAGTCAGATTTTAAATTGCAATTCCGAAAATTACACTTTTGGAAGGCTGGCAGGTTCTTACTTTAGCCATTTGGTGAATGCTGCCTGTCTCTGTTCAGTCAGGGTTGGGTGACAACTGGTCTTTGTGTATTCCTTCTAGAAAGCCACACATAAAGGGAGCTTAGGTGTGACTTGATGGGCCATCCTGGGAGATGGGAGGGAGGAGCTGAGCACAGCCTCCTACTTACTCCTGAATAGGCTGTGTCTTGTCCATACACAAAGGGCTGCATAGCCCCTGTAGTGAGTCTGGAGCCAGGGCAGGAAGGGAGGACATCTGTGCCCTTAAAAGACACTTTTTTGAAGTCTCCCCCACGTCAAAGGCACAACTGGGTAGAAGTACTGGACCTCTGATACCATGACGACTTCAATACACTTCTGGACCTGTGGATACCCTGCAAAGAAGAAGGACTGCTGTGCTGCTAAATGGTTGTCACTCTGCTGGACTGCTGCTCTTGAAGAACTGCTGCCTTACTGTGCTGACCTGCTGCTCTCTTGCCTGGAGGGGAGGAACTGGACCTGGAACCCATCTTGAAGTCAGGACCCCAGAGTGACCCCAGGAGCTAGTCTGCTGGCCTCCTGGTCTGAGCCACAGGGACATAATAGGTTCCTAACTGCCCACTCGTCCTGGACCCGTCTTCAATGAGCTCCTGACCCCCAAGAGGTACCTCTCAGGTTCTGGGCCATGGAAGTGTTTTTTGGGCTCCTGAAAGCAAACTTTTGGGCTCTTTGCAAATGCAAACAGGCTCGTTCCCTCTGGAACTGAGTTGTTCGCACAAAGGATCAGCGCGAACTGCCACAAGTACAATTCTTTGCATAGCAAGCATCTCGGATCGTGACTGCGAGGCTCTAGCCTATGTGTCCGCGAGGTCTTTGTGCCTCATGGACCACCGCCAGTTGCTCTTTCTCTTTGCTCCCGGCGACCTGCTTTCCCACGAACTGGAGTCCTGGCACAATTCTTGAGAAGGTAAAACTTCAACAGGACTTACCTGGAACTATATCCAACATGTGCTCCATCGTGGTCAGCTTGAAGTTTTGGATTTGTCCCAGTCCAGCACGACCAGACATCTCATATAGGCACTTATTGCTTCTACGCACTATTTTACAGTTTATTATTTAAAAAGTCACACCTCAAGTTCTACTTATTGGATTTTTGTCCTTTTGGTCTTGTGGTATTTAAAAATGTAAGCTTTATTTTTCTAACCTGGTGTTGAGTCTTTTTGTGGTGTTTTCACTGTGTTACTGGTTGAAGTGTTGTACAAATACTTTGCACATTGTCCTTTCAGTTAAGCCTGCCTGCTCTGTGCGAAGCTAACAGAGGGTGAGCACAGGTTGATTTAGGGTGTATTTGTGAATTACCCTGACTAAGATTGTGGTTCCTGCTTGGACAGGGTGCATACCTCTGCCAACCAGAAACCCAATTTCTGACAAGAGACTTGTGGAGTGGAGGGGTCTGTGTGGTTGGTGGAAGGATATGAGACTGTTCAGGTAGGTGGAGCCTCAGGTATGTAGTGTCTTGAGTGTGTGTGTGTGAGGAGTTTGAAATGAGTGCATTTGTGCATTGGGATCCAGTGGAGCTCCCTGAGGTGTGATGTGATATGAGTTCTGTATGGGAAGTTGAGGATGAGTCTGGCTGTTGAGTTCTGGATGGTGTTTAGTCTTCAGTTCAGTTGCTTGGAGATCCTGATGTAGAGTGCGTTCCATTGTCTAACTTGCTGTTGACTAGGGACTGAGTGACGGTTTTTCTGGTGTTACTTGGGTGTCTTTTGAAGATCTTCCTCGGCATCTTCAGTGTGTGAAATCTGGATACAGTATGGCATTGACTTGTGTGGATATGTCCAGCTTGATGTCGATAATGATTCTGAGGTTCCTGGCATGGCTGCTAGGTGCAAGTGTGGGTTGAGTTTGACCGTCCACCAGATGGAGTCTAATGGCGTCGTAGTCTTGTGGAAGACCACTACTTCTGTCTTGTCAGTGTTACGATTGAGACAGCTGGCTTTTATCCAGTTAGCAACTTCATTCATACAGGTAGTGAACTTGTTTCTTGTGTTGAAGGTCTTTATTCGAGAGGGAGGGTATGAGTTGTACGTCATCAGCGCAGGAGAGGATGTTGATGTTGTTCTCGCAAGTGATGCCGGACAGAGGGATCATGTATGCATTGAAGAGGATGGGGTTGAGCAATGAACCTTAAGGCACCCCGCAGATGAGTTTGTAAGCTTTCGAGGAGTAAGGTACCAGGCTGCAGGCTATGAGCCATCTGTTAAAAATGAGCTGATCCAGTTATGAGTGGGTCCGTGGATGCCAATCTCTTGCAAATGCCTGATGAGAATGGGGTGTGAGACCATATCAAATGCGGCAGAAAGGTCCAGGAGAATGAGGGCTGCCATGTCCCCTCTGCCAAGGATCATGCGCATGTCATCTGTGGCTGCGAAATCAACTTTAGAACAGATGGTTTTGGACATGGTGTTCCATCACATAACAACTATACCAACCTATATAAAGATAAGAATCAAAAATGGAGTGGTGCACTGGGAAAACAATCTCCTTCCAATAATCATTCAGACGGTCATTATAAATATTCCTTTTTATTTCTTTTTTCTTCTTCTTTCTTAGTTATATGTATACGTCTTCACAACAAATCCACAAATATACAGTCCCATCCAGCCAATGCGTTTCGTTCCAATTGTCAGTTTTGATCTTCATCAGGGCTCATATATATCGTATTTATTGAATATTAATTTTCCGCTTCTTGAGTATCTCAAACGTTAATTCCAATTACCCAATAAGGCAAAAAAATGCATAGATGCAATAAATAAAAAGGAATATTTATATTGACCATCTGAATGATCAGTGCACCACTCTATTTTTGATTCTTATTATGTTTCTACCTAACAGTTGTACCAAACAACGGCGGGTACAGGAGTTGCAGTGCACAGGACCCTGATTTGGAGGAACAAGAAGTGAGGTGCAGTACTTTTAGTCCTTTTTGCGTTTTTGAAACCTATATAAAGATGACTGCCCAAGGATGATAGAGGAGCTTTTGAGAAGCTTATGACCGGAAAAACATAAGAGCATTGGATTGATTGCAATTGTAAAGCTAAACTGGACTGCACATCAACTGTATGACTTTCAGTTGCTACTAGTTAAAATCTAAGAGAGTTCCTTGTCGGAAGCTTTTCAGTTTTTGTTTTGGTAAACAAAGGAGCAAGATGCATGGATTAAGTTGAGGTGGGCGCTGTTATCCAGAATCTTCCAATATATTTTGAGTTCAGCAGGTTAAAGCAGTAAAAACCTGAAACATTTGATAGAAATAGAACTCCAAAAGAAAACACCAGATTGGTAGCCCAGGCACTGGCTAAGTTACAAAGTATACAAAAACAGAAACTGTGAGTCAAAGAAAATTAAGTGACCGTAACAAAACTACTAAGTTAGTACTGATCCAGATTTATCTGCTGTCTATGAAGTGCCAAATATATCAATAGGTGCGTGTATGTATATATGAGAAAGATTCCCATCACCCACAACAAGTGGCTCGCTTCATCATTTGGGAACCTGGGAACTTCACCAGAGAACCATACTCTACCAGATGGACGTAGATATCGGTTCAATAATGTGTCCCAAATGTATCTGTTGATGTATTAGTTAGATCGAAGGAACCATCGGGTAACTGATAGGGAGTGATGTATGCAGTGCTAGTGATGAAGGTATGTGCAAGTTAAAATTGGTTAGCCAGGCACAAAAGTATTTTTAATAAGGTGCTACCTGGATACCAAAATAAAACAAGACAGTGCTGTAACAGTTTGAAAGGATAACTGTGTTGGAAAAGACTGGTCAACATGTTTCAGCTCTTGGATAGACTGTATCCTAGCTTTCGTCAGGACCAGAAAGCTACTGCAAATATTAGTGTTGTGACTAAAAATACAAAGACATTTTTGGAAAACATACAACCTGGACCTTGTTTTCGGTACAGGGGAATACCTATAAAAGAAACAGCAGTAATCAATTAAACAGACTAACAAGGTGGTTAAATGTTGGAGATCGGTCAATAACTGCAAATTATTAAATAAATAATTTTTGCGAAGGTACCTTCAAGTTATCCTTTCAAACTGTTACAGCACTGTCTTGTTTTATTTTGGTATCCAGGTAGCACCTTATTAAAAATACTTTTCTGCCTGGCTAACCAATTTTAACTTGCACATACCTTCATCACTAGCACTGCATACATCACTCCCTATCAGTTACCCGATGGTTCCTTCGATCTAACTAATACATCAACAGATACATTTGGGACACATTATTGAACCGATATCTACGTCCATCTGGTAGAGTATGGTTCTCTGGTGAAGTTCCCAGGTTCCCAAATGATGAAGCGAGCCACTTGTTGTGGGTGATGGGAATCTTTCTCATACATACATACACGCACCTATTGATATATTTGGCACTTCATAGACAGCAGATAAATCTGGATCAGTACTAACTTAGTAGTTTTGTTACGGTCACTTAATTTTCTTTGACTCACAGTTTCTGTTTTTGTATACATGTGTTGATTTGGGGATTACAAACTGTTCGAGTCTTTAAACTACATCCCTTAGACCCCTACTCTTTGTGAGATATTTTTATTAATAAGTTACAAAGTAATCACAAAGAAGGCATTAGGTAATGTTATGATGTGAGCCCACAGTTTGGAGAATTACAGATACGCCTCCTTATGTTGATTAAGCAGGAGAAACTGGCATTAGTAACCTGAGAGAGAGAGAGAGAGAGAGCTAGGCAAAGAGTTTGCCATCACAGAACGGAAAAAGACATGGAAAAAGAAACAAAATACTCAATGTGTGTAATAGGCAGTCAGTCTACAATATCTCTTGGAGCTCGTATATAGAACTTGAACAGTTCTAGGCTACCATGGTGACACTCCGAGTGGATGTTGGAGAACCGTGAAGACAGTGGCAGGGACAGTTACTTTGATTCAACTGCAGTTACCTCCTGTAAAGATATTGTGCATAAATCAGGACCTGAGACTACAAAGATTGCTGGAGCTGGTTATTACGAGGGAAGTAGATGGAGAAAAAAGATGTAGTGAAAGTGGCCTGACATAAACTCACTAACCACTTAACCACCTACTGTCTGCAGAGACCTACAATCAAAAATTGAGGAAGAATGCTGTATGTTTGTTTGCGTAGATTTAACATAAAAATAACTTGTGCACCTGCATAGCAGAAATTCTTCCCACATAGCAGACATTCTTACCAGAAGAAAAGTAGGTGGTGAGAAGGGAAGGAAGAGAAGGGGGCATATGAGACATGGTGAAAAGGTTGGTGTGTTGATGGCCACCCAAACAGCCATCATCCCTCACGACAAGGGAAGGATGGGGATGAAGATGCAGAAGGTGCCACCAGAGTTAGGTGGAACGAGAAGTGTAGGTCTAATGATGCCCTGTGCTGGGGAGACCAACTTCATTCCATTCTTCCACTTCTGCCAGGCAGCAATTCCCATTGCTGTAGCTGTTGCAAGCTGCTGTTGAAAGCCTACACACTAGCATACAGAAGCTCTTGATTATAGCGTTACGACAATATTGCCTTCCATCAGAAGTACTTAATTCACACAGCCCTGTATACAGACAGGATCACTGTAGATTTCTAAAGCCCATTCAAAATGTGAGCGTATGTTATGTGTCAATTCTCCTGATTACTTCCAATCCAGAATATCCATGTATCACATTTGCCTGTGTAGTGAAAATGTCTAATTCAGCAAAAGAGAAGAAAGCCTGACATTCACCAGAGTTGATTGAGTGGAAATAAACAGAGTCATCACTTGTAAATGAACAATATGGCCTGTCTAGCTGGTGCCTGTCTTCCTAGCCTAGCCAATGCTTTGGCAAGGCTGGTCCTATCTGTATGAGGGTATTAGTGACCATGTCCCCATTTACTTGCAGTCAGTTACAGCAGACAATGTCAGCATACATGGAAGAATGGGAGATGATAGAGAAGTTGTGAGATGTTGGAAGTTTGATGCAGCAGCAATGACACGAGCTTCACTTTCAGAAGCTGAATTTTCCAGGAAAAAGTAAACAGATTTGTAGGAATACTTTGGATCTCATAATTCCGAAGGCAGGGGTGACTGCTTTTACTGAACCAAATTGATTTAGTGGCCACTCAGGCCACTCAGAATGAGATGACAAAGTTATGCAGCATTTCTATAAGACCATTGTAAGTGATGGAAGCAGTGGGAGCAATTCGTCACTTGAAGGACGAGGACGTGCAAGGGAATCAGAGTAACGATCTGGGAAGTAAGCAGGTTAGACTATTGGGCGCTCTACTAACCGCAAGGTTAAAACCATAGCATATGACAATGCCCTATTACTTACCAGTAATCTTCATTACTTCTGGTCCCGTTGTCCCCGTCCCATTGATGACAAGTGGAGATAATCATCTCCAGACAGAAAGAAAACCAGAGGAATGCTGGGACCCTAACCTTAACCCCTCCCACTGGGCTTACATAAGCAATGCTTACCCAGCATCCGCCTGAACTACCAAGCCCCCAACAGGAAGGCCGGCCATCCGGGAGGGAGGACAGGGCATAATGAATGGGACGAGGACAACGGGATCAGGAGTAATGAAGATTACCGGTAAGTAATAGGGCATAACCCCCAGGTCCTTCCAGTCCTCGTCCCATTCATGAGAAGTGGAGAATACCAAAGCTAGAAACCCGGCCTTCCAAAACCCTCAAGCATACCCATGAAACTACACCAAAAGTAGCAATCCAAAGGAAGCAAAACGGAGTACCACCAGAAAAAACAGGCAGAGCATACAGCCAGGAGAGCAACCCATCAAAACGCAGGGTCGCATTCACCCAAAACAAGCAGGAAACGATCAAGGTGAAAAATAGAAAAACCAACAGCGCCTCTACCCAGAGGGCAGACAACACACACCAGGAACCCCCCAAACCAACAAGGTAGAAGGAGAACCCTCCAAAAAAACACCAGAGGGTGCCAACAGCAGAAGGACAGCGACCAACCGACCAGCCAGTCAGGAACAGGGCAAAAGGGATACAACCAAGGACTGGAAACTCAGGACCCCGGAAAGCAGAAGTCGACAGCGACACCAAGGAAGCAGTCAACCAGAGAGACAAGAAACAGAGAACCCAGGCCTCATCAAAAGGCAAACCGCAAACTGCCAAGTAGAAGGGAGCATGCCACAAAGGCGACAAGGCCAAAAAAAAAGGACCGAAAAGGAGTCAACACACAGAACCCCCTATGGAAAAGCTCCAGGAGGAATACAGGGGCTGAAGCCAGAGGACCAGACAAGAGGAAGCCCCAACAGGACACGAAAAACCCAAAAGGGCACCCTCCGGACAAAAGGTCGACAAGCCCAGCACAACCAGGCGGCCGCACCTACCCAGCAGCAGAACAGACACAGAGCGAGACCCAGCAAGAATGGAAGGGAAGCCCCGAAAGCCAAACAAACACACAAGCAACCCCAAATAGTCGAGAGGAAGAAAAGGATGACCCAATGGACTACAGCAGAGGGACCCTGAATATATCAATGAGTGAGGAAGGGATCAGGGAAAGGAACTATACAGGAAACAAAACTTCCTACACTAATCTATTTAAGTAGAAGGCAGTATGTCCATGAGATAAAGTAGAACCCACAGTCAACGGTGTATAAAACTGTGTTATTTCATTTATTAGCTCATTTTTTCATTTTTTTCAGAAAACATATACATATGTATTTCAGACTGTATGTTGATGCATGAAGTACATATAGCATCAAAATATTGAAACACAATTGTGACTTATAAACACTGTACAATCATAACGTAAATAAGAAACATATATACAACATACATTACAAAAAATTGGAGACAGTGGACCTGAAAACTCAAAAAGAACAACAATATAGTGATGATTAAAACCATAGGTTGTGAAGTTTGAACATGGGACCAGCGCCAACGTGCGCTTCGGAGCTCAAAAATGATTTCTACAGGCTCCTTCTTCAGGGCATATTAAAGTGGTCTTTCAGAGAAACAAGGCTTCAGGGCCTAGTTTGATGTCCAACCTCATAAGATAAAGTTACAAATTGAATATTGACAGCCGTTGGTCTGTGGGTATAAAAAACCACAATAAGTAATTGTGAATACTGTTTTAAATTTTCAGTTTATTTAAAAAGAGGGGCAGGAGCTATAAAGAGAGTAAAGGAGTCAAAGGCTCTTATAAACCCGTGATCAAACAGTCACCCAAGGAAAGAGAAAATTTGTGAGGAAGTACAGATCCAGTTCCAATCACCTGAGTACAAAAGATAAGAATGTCGAAAAAAAAATTGAAATTTTTTTTATGTACACACCTACTTGTCAGGAAGAACTCTTTTGCAAGAGGATACCAGATAGGCAGCAACTTCAATCTTTAATTTAGCGTTAAAAAGCTACAATGAAAAGAAAAGAACACAATGACCCTTGCGAGATCTGAGAACATAGTGGACAACTATGTGGAAATAGGCAAAACTCTCGGGGATAAACTGAAATGCTAGTAAGCAAGAAATGGGATCGTTTTTAGATACGAAGGGGAATGTCTACCCCAAACTATATCCGTTCATAAGGTGGTAAGAGGAACCTGTATCTAGCGGAGCGTATAGCGTGAATAGTAAACAAACAATTTTCATTCTAGAAATCAGTCTAGTGCTGGAAACATGCATCGCGATAGGCTATCACAATATATTCAGTAAGCGATGTAGAAATAGGATTATAAGAGGTGGCTTAAAGTATTGGGAGGACTTTAAGGTTGTGGAGTGAACCCCAACTACTTACTAAAATATCACTGGGCGTGAAGGCAGTATCACAGCCGATGTAATGCCGTCAGGGACTGTTCAGTATAAATAAACGGGCACGTAGTGGAATGAAGGAAAATCAGTATAGATAGTCACGCAGTTAGGATTAGCCTGAAAGTGTACAAAAATTAGGCTATGTCAAAATAACTAGATGTGTTTTGGAGGACTTAAAGTATATGCAAATAAGCCCACTTACTTACCCAGCTGCGACAACAAAAAGCGTGCTAGCAGTATCCGGGCCGAGGGTGTGTGGGGCCAGTCAGGAAGTTATCTTAGTAAGGTATGCGGACCCGTGATGATGTAATTGTAGATAGGTATAGATAATCACAGGGTTTTGATGAAACCTGAAAGTATACAAGTTACAGACTTTATCAGGATTTAGAGGGGGGGGGAAAGTATGTGTGCAAATTATAACCTCAAATTTTATAACAAATGACATATTGTGTACCTGTTTAAATTTCTATTCAGTCATTACAAAGGCTGGTATCTTTGGGAAGTAAGTCGTGTACTCAGCGTAGGCAAAAAAATCATTCAAGTTATCTACAAGAAAGATACACGTTGTTTAAAATTACTGCTCAAAGAACGACAACGTGAGCGTGTTTTAAAGGATAGAAAAGCGGCTATTAGTAGCGCCAATACAGTCCTTACCAGGCATTTCAACAGATACGTGTCACAGGTCCAACTGCTATCGCTCTCTGCGTAGGGCTATATCGAGTCTGGCGTCTTCCTTATAAGGAGAACCGGGAAGTAGTAGGAGCTGATCATGGACACTGAAGAGGGACTATAAATGTCAACGAGGAAGCAAGCTTAAGGTAAGAACCCGACTCAGATACAGGGTTTCGCTCCAAGTGGAGACGGACATCTTGGAAAAAGAGATGAACCCTCTAAGGCGAATTAATGAGAGCTACCGATAGGGGGGCTGGACAGTCACATGTAATTGATAAAAGATCCCGAGTGAATAAGTGTTGGGTTATAATGCGGAACATGGTTAGTAGTCTGGAAAATACTGTTGATAACGCAAATATAAGAATGTGTGTGTTGACAACTATTTAAAGTAAAGTGAACATCGCGGCCGAAGGCCCAATAGTATGTTTGAGGCATCGAGCAGAGTAAACAATTCTCAATATATTGTTCATTTATCGGGATAAAAAGAAGGAATATATATTCTTCATGAAATTGCCACAGGGTTGGACACAAAGTATATCTATGTAATCGCATTTTCCCAAGGAAGATGTTCATAAAGGCCTTTTTCTTGTGTCTGAAGGACATATATCCAAAAAACTTCCCTTTTGCGTCTAATGGCATCCACATTGAGATTATTAGGTGGATGTACATGTTCCAAGATTAGCCACCTGAGGTCAGAAATAGTGTGGTGCTTCTCAGTCCAATGAGCCACCAGGGGGGCCCCTTCGCGTTTGTTGAGTATGGCTGACTTGTGTTCGCTGAAACGTACACGAAATTCTCTGCTGGTTTCGCCTACATATCCTTTGTCACATGGACAAAGGATAAGGTAGACAACATGTCGAGTGCGGCAATTGGTCATGTCCTTGAATGTAAATGTCCGTTTGTCCCAGATTAATTCGTTGGTGACAATGGCAAACTGGCATGCCTGGCAGCAACCGCATTTGTGAGTACCGCTAATGGGTTTAGTGCCAGTGATAGATTTCTGGACAAAGGGATTGGCAGTAGGTACTCTGGACTTAACCAAAGAATTCCTTAGATTTTTGTTGCGTCTAAATGCAAAAATGGGCTTAGGAAGACGCTTTCTAGAATGATCTGAATTTAAAATGTGCCAATCTTTGTTGATGATTTGTCTAATTTTGTGGTCAATATTGGAATGGGTGGTAACACAGACCAATTTCTCCTCAGTTTTAATTTCTTTGGGTTGCAGTAGTATTGTTCTATCATAATATTTTGCTCTTTTATAGGCATCTTTAATCAGTTTAGGGGGATAACCTCTATTGGCAAATTTTTGTTTGAGTTCTTCAGCATGTGTAATTTGATATAGTAGTACAATTCCTACGCAACCGTAAAAATTGGCTAAAAGGGATGTTGTCCTTTTGGCTACGAGGATGGAAGCTTGAATACTGGAGTAGGGTATTTTTGGCTGTGGGCTTGGTGTACAGACTGACCTCAATTTTTTCATCAACAATTTGTATCCAGATAGCTAGAAATTCAATTTTGAACTTACTTATATTAGGACTGAATTTGAGGTGGACATCACAAAGGTTGATCCACGCAATAAATTCATGAAGTTGTTCTTCCGGGCCTCTCCAAATAAAAAAGATGTCGTCAATAAATCGATACCAGCTTTTAATGTTTTCACTGAATGGAGCTATTTCATTAAAAATAAACTTATTTTCAAATTCTCCCATGTAGATGTTGGCTACATTTGGTGCACAAGCTGCACCCATACTAACTCCAAGTATCTGTTTAAAGATTTGTCCGTTAAATTCAAAGTAATTTTCTTTTAGTACAATTGCTAGACATTCCAGCAGGAATAGCCGGTCAACAGCGTTGTTGTTATTCTCGAGGGTATGTTTAACTGCTTCCAACGCCCCTAGTTGCGGGATGTTGGTATACAGAGCTTCGATGTCCATGGACACTAAGAAGTCTGTATAGGTGTTAAACTGAATGCCTTCAATTTCGCTAATGAGGTGTCCCGTGTCTTTTATGTATCCTCGGAGGTTAGATGCCAACGGTTGAAGGAAAATGTCCACATATTTGGACAAGGGCTCAGCTAAAGACCCAATGGTGGATACTATTGGTCTAAACGGAGGATAGGAAAGGTTCTTGTGTATTTTAGGTACTCCATATAAGATGGGTATTCGATGGAATTCTACATTAAGATAGTTAAATTATTGTATGCACAATGAACCTCTATCAAGTGCTCTTTGGGTAATCTCCAGAATGTCAGCTTTGATTCTTTGTTCTGGATATGACCTAGATCTGGCATAGTGTTCGGGGATGTTAAGCATGGCCTCAATTTGCTGTATATAGGCTGAACTATCCAATACCACAATCCCTCCTCCCTTATCGGCAGGTTTAATGGTCACCTCAGAGTTATTGGCCAGTTGTTTGAAGGCTTGATAGTCCGGGTAGTTCAAATTATACTCCGGTTTGGGAACAAAGGAGAGAAGTTTTTGAACTTTAGAACTAACCACCTTTTCGAAAACACCCACTTCTGCACCTACTTGGTCTAAGGTGGGCAAAAAAATAGATTTAGGTCTAAGTCCTGTAGAATTGTCGTTGGTCTGAAATGGACTATCCTCGAAAAATCTTATGAGACGGATCTTACGAAAAAAAGATTGAATGTCAGTCATCATTTTGAACCGATCAAGGTAAGTGGTAGGGATGAACGTGAGCCCTCGAGATAGAAGTTTGATGGCAGGCGTGTCAAGATTCATTTTGGAGAGATTAAATACCGGTATGGTTTGAATGTCCCTAAAGGTTTTGTTATCAAGGAAGGTTTCTGTCTCTATAGGTAAATGTTCCTTAGAGGTGCTGGGAGCTGGAACTAAGTTATAGTTGGAGGATACATCAAAAGTGATGTTACTATCAAGGGTAGTATCTATTCTCTCCAATATTGGTTCCTTCGGGTCTGAAGGAATTGTGGGGTGTTCTCTGATTGTTGATAGTACCCCCTTTCTGAGTTTCGATAGCGTGTTCTCATTTGGCCTCGTCTGTTGCCTAAAAAATGGGCATTTCTTCTGGGGCCTTGATAGTTAGCCCTTCTTTGTCCATAGTTATCAAAAGAGTTAGATCCACTATCAGTATCTGATCCTGAAGTGTCTGACAATGTAATTACTCTTTTATTGGACCAATATTGTCGATCATTAGGATAGGGTTGATCCAATTGATTTCTGTAGTAACCAGGGGCCAAATAAGGATAAACTCTTTCCTCACTGAAATATCTAATGTCTTTTTTGAGTTTCTCCGTTTTTTTCTTTATTAGATATTCACAAAAGGAGTTCATCTCACCATTAATTTCTTCTAGTTTCTTTTTGGCCTCTTCTACTGGGTTGTTTTTCTTTAGATTTTCCTCCATTTCAGCTATTTCTTTGAGTAAATTTTCAACTACCTCTCTTGCCGTTTCAATGATGAGTATCATTAGGTCTCTTGAGCATCTATTGGCTATGAGAGACCATTTTTCTAGAAATTTCTTCACCTCGACAAATAAGCCCGGTATATTCCTAACACGGAGTCCATTAGGGATAACTCCCGCTCGTAAGTACTCCAACATGAATTCTGCATGGGACTCAGTTCTTCTAGTCTTCTTTTTGAGGTTGAGTAATTTCAACCAATCGTCGTTAATGTTGTTCCCAATAGGGAATTGTTTATCTGTGGTAGAGCTACCACCTAAGAGTTTGGAAAAGTCCTCATCAGCTAACCCGAAGGTTTTAATCCTATCCATGTTCTCAAAAGGATAGACCGACAGGGAATTAGATCCAACACAACAAGTCCTAAAACTGCTAGTAATAGGTAAACAAACCAGATATGTCCAAAAAGTTCACAGGGTCAAAGTGAAAAGACATACATTCAAAGTGAAACAGAATAGAAATATGTAAGGAAAATGAAATGAGATAAAGCTCCAACCTCCAGGGGAAATAGGAAAACCCTCACAGCAACGTGCTGGGGAAATCAATGGACTACAGCAGAGGGACCCTGAATATATCAATGAGTGAGGAAGGGATCAGGGAGAGGAACTATACAGGAAACAAAACTTCCTACACTAATCTATTTAAGTAGAAGGCAGTATGTCCATGAGATAAAGTAGAACCCACAGTCAACGGTGTATAAAACTGTGTTATTTCATTTATTAGCTCATTTTTTCATTTTTTTCATTTTTTTCAGAAAACATATACATATGTATTTCAGACTGTATGCTGATGCATGAAGTACATATAGCATCAAAATATTGAAACACAATTGTGACTT
This sequence comes from Triturus cristatus, assembly GCF_964204655.1. Taxonomy (NCBI): domain Eukaryota; kingdom Metazoa; phylum Chordata; class Amphibia; order Caudata; family Salamandridae; genus Triturus; species Triturus cristatus. Next base: position 1,367,184,905 of record NC_140591.1, read on the forward strand.
ATCATAAACACTGTACAATCATAACGTAAATAAGAAACATATATACAACATACATTACAAAAAATTGGAGACAGTGGACCTGAAAACTCAAAATGAACAACAATATAGTGATGATTAAAACCATAGGTTGTGAAGTTTGAACATGGGACCAGCGCCAACGCGCGTTTCGGAGCTCAAAAATGATTTTTACAGGCTCCTTCTTTAGGGCGTATTAAAGTGGTCTTTCAGAGAAACAAGGCTTCAGGGCCTAGTTTGATGTCCAACCTCATAAGATAAAGTTACAAATTGAATATTGACAGCCGTTGGTCTGTGGGTATAAAAAACCACAATAAGTAATTGTGAATACTGTTTTAAATTTTCAGTTTATTTAAAAAGAGGGGCAGGAGCTATAAAGAGAGTAAAGGAGTCAAAGGCTCTTATAAACCCGTGATCAAACAGTCACCCAAGGAAAGAGAAAATTTGTGAGGAAGTACAGATCCAGTTCCAATCACCTGAGTACAAAAGATAAGAATGTCGAAAAAAAAATTGAAATTTTTTTTATGTACACACATACTTGTCAGGAAGAACTCTTTTGCAAGAGGATACCAGATAGGCAGCAACTTCAATCTTTAATTTAGCGTTAAAAAGCTACAATGAAAAGAAAAGAACACAATGACCCTTGCGAGATCTGAGAACATAGTGGACAACTATGCGGAAATAGGCAAAACTCTCGGGGATAAACTGAAGTGCTAGTAAGCAAGAAATGGGATCGTTTTTAGATACGAAGGGGAATGTCTACCCCAAACTATATCCGTTCATAAGGTGGTAAGAGGAACCTGTATCTAGCGGAGCGTATAGCGTGAATAGTAAACGAACAATTTTCATTCTAGAAATCAGTCTAGTGCTGGAAACATGCATCGCGATAGGCTATCACAATATATTCAGTAAGCGATGTAGAAAAAGGATTATAAGAGGTGGCTTAAAGTATTGGGAGGACTTTAAGGTTGTGGAGTGAACCCCAACTACTTACTAAAATATCACTGGGCGTGAAGGCAGTATCACAGCCGATGTAATGCCGTCAGGGACTGTTCAGTATAAATAAACGGGCACGTAGTGGAATGAAGGAAAATCAGTATAGATAGTCACGCAGTTAGGATTAGCCTGAAAGTGTACAAAAAACAGGCTATGTCAAAATAACTAGATGTGTTTTGGAGGACTTAACGTATATGCAAACAAGCCCACTTACTTACCCAGCTGCGACAACAAAAAGCGTGCTAGCAGTATCCGGACTGAGGGTTTGTGTGGCCAGTCAGGAAGTTATCTTAGTAAGGTATGCGGACCCGTGATGATGTAATTGTAGATAGGTATAGATAATCACAGGGTTTTGATGAAACCTGAAAGTATACAAGTTACAGACTTTATCAGGATTTAGAGGGGGGGGGGGAAGTATGTGTGCAAATTATAACCTCAAATTTTATAACAAATGACATATTGTGTACCTGTTTAAATTTCTATTCAGTCATTACAAAGGCTGGTATCTTTGGGAAGTAAGTCGGGTACTCAGCGTAGGCAATAAAAATCATTCAAGTTATCTACAAGAAAGATACACGTTGTTTAAAATTACTGCTCAAAGAACGACAACGTGAGTGTGTTTTAAAGGATAGAAAAGCGGCTATTAGTAGCGCCAATACATTCCTTACCAGGCATTTCAACAGATACGTGTCACGGGTCCAACTGCTATCGCTCTCTGCGTAGGGCGATATGGAGTCTGGCGTCTTCCTTATAAGGAGAACCGGGAAGTAGTAGGAGCTGATCATGGACACTGAAGAGGAACTATAAATGTCAACGAGGAAGCAAGCTTAAGGTAAGAACCCGACTCAGATACAGGGTTTCGCTCCAAGTGGAGACGGACATCTTGGAAAAAGAGATGAACCCTCTAAGGCGAATTAATGAGAGCTACCGATAGGGGGGCTGGACAGTCACATGTAATTGATAAAAGATCCCGAGTGAATAAGTGTTGGGTTAAAATGCGGAACATGGTTAGTAGTCTGGAAAATACTGTTTATAACGCAAATATAAGAATGTGTGTGTTGACAACTATTTAAAGTAAAGTGAACATCGCGGCCGAAGGCCCAATAGTATGTTTGAGGCATCGAGCAGAGTAAACAATTCTCAATATATTGTTCATTTATCGGGATAAAAAGAAGGAATATATATTCTTCATGAAATTGCCACAGGGTCGGACACAAAGTATATCTATGTAATCGCATTTTCCCAAGGAAGATGTTCATTAAGGCCTTTTTCTTGTGTCTGAAGGACATATATCCAAAAAACTTCCTTTTGCGTCTAATGGCATCCACATTGAGATTATTAGGTGGATGTACATGTTCCAAGATTAGCCACCTGAGGTCAGAAATAGTGTGGTGCTTCTCAGTCCAATGAGCCACCAGGGGGGCCCCTTCGCGTTTGTTGAGTATGGCTGACTTGTGTTCGCTGAAACGTACACGAAATTCTCTGCTGGTTTCGCCTACATATCCTTTGTCACATGGACAAAGGATAAGGTAGACAACATGTCGAGTGCGGCAATTGGTCATGTCCTTGAATGTAAATGTCCGTTTGTCCCAGATTAATTCGTTGGTGACAATGGCAAACTGGCATGCGTGGCAGCAACCGCATTTGTGAGTACCGCTAATGGGTTTAGTGCCAGTGATAGATTTCTGGACAAAGGGATTGGCAGTAGGTACTCTGGACTTAACCAAAGAATTCCTTAGATTTTTGTTGCGTCTAAATGCAAAAATGGGCTTAGGAAGACTCTTTCTAGAATGATCTGAATTTAAAATGTGCCAATCTTTGTTGATGATTTGTCTAATTTTGTGGTCAATATTGGAATGGGTGGTAACACAGACCAATTTCTCCTCAGTTTTAATTTCTTTGGGTTGCAGTAGTATTGTTCTATCATAATATTTTGCTCTTTTATAGGCATCTTTAATCAGTTTAGGGGGATAACCTCTGTTGGCAAATTTTTGTTTGAGTTCTTCAGCATGTGTATCGTAATTTGATATAGTAGTACAATTTACGCAACCGTAAAAATTGGCTAAAAGGGATGTTGTCCTTTTGGCTACGAGGATGGAAGCTTGAATACTGGAGTAGGGTATTTTTGGCTGTGGGCTTGGTGTACAGACTGACCTCAATTTTTTCATCAACAATTTGTATTCAGATATCTAGAAATTCAATTTTGAACTTACTTATATTAGGACTGAATTTGAGGTGGACATCTGTACTGCTCGATTTTTCCGGTCTTATTGTGTTGAAGGGTGATTTAGGTGACTTCAGTCTCTTTCCATTCAAGTCTAAGGGTTAGAGTAGTGTATAGAGCCTATTTATTAGGCACTTCGACATGATCCTGTGTTCTTCCCCATAGATCAGGGTTTGCATACATATCCTAGGGGATAGATTCGTTAGCATTAGAGGTAATCTGTTCTGTAGTGAGGGTATTTCATGGAGCCGTGCTGAATTCAGGCCTGGTAGGCCTTAAACGGGAGAGACTCCATCTTTCCTCCTGCTCTGGCAGCTTGGGATGTTTCTAGGTCATAGGCAGTGTTTTAGTTAAGAAGTGTTATTCGCTTGGAGAGAACCGGTTCAGGCCGGCCCTTATCGAAGGATTGTATTTTTCTTCATGCCGAAGACACTACATCAGGCCGGCCGGCTGGGAACGTGTCCTTGGCACGGGGAGGTACAAGAATTTGGTGGGCGGCAGGTTACGGGCTGGAATTTTCCAGGAGGAAATGCACATCTATATTAGTGAAAGTTTGAGGCAGATACTGGCACTTGCTTTTAGACCATAGGCGGCACCTGGCCGTTAGCAGTAAAACTACTACGTATTCCAGGGAAGACAGATGACAAACTTGAAGGTGGAGAAAAACCGAGAAATAGATATTCCAAAGAGAAGGGAGTAGCCGATAAGGAAGAGGTCCCAGTGACTCGGAGAGGGAGACGGGAGTAAACCCGTGATTGTGTGACTTCCAGGCGAAGCCGAGGCGCAGACGAGAAGGGAACCTAGATGACCATTGAGTGCAGGCTACATACGACCAAGGTGATGTCAACCCCTTACTATTAGAGTATACAACTTAATCTTTCACTTTTCTTTGCAGGTCATGTGATATGTATTATGTTCCGTGAGTGTGCATGTAATAACTGAATAAAGTATTAAAGCAATATGTGCTACGTGTTCTTGTGTAAGAGGGTAACCTATTCTTCTAGTCAGCTGTGACCTGACATGAACAGATGTTAATCCTGATCAGGTAGGTGGTAACTGAATAAGGGAGAAAGGAGCACCTCGAACTGGGGAACAAGTTGTGCTCAACTAGCTGTTGGTGTGTGATCTGATATATATATATATAGTCCCGTGTTATATGTCGTGGTAATTATAGGATGAACTCGTGCTAAGGCTGCCGTCTGGGCAGGAAGTCCTGGGTCCGTTTGGGACCGCGAGGCTGTGGCTGCCGTCTGGGCAGGAAGTCCTGGGTCCGTTTGGGACCGCGAGGCTGTGGCTGCCGTCTGGGCAGGAAGTCCTGGGTCCGTTTGGGACCGCGAGGCTGTGGCTGCCGTCTGGGCAGGAAGTCCTGGGTCCGTTTGGGACCGCGAGGCTGTGGCTGCCGTCTGGGCAGGAAGTCCTGGGTCCGTTTGGGACCGCGAGGCTGTGGCTGCTGTCTGGGCAGGAAGTCCTGGGTCCGTTTGGGACCGCGAGGCTGTGACTCGTAGGTCTTGATATATATATATATAGTAGGAATTCCCTGTCCTTAGGTGGTACATAAATGTGGTTATTTAGGTGTGAATAGGCCCTAGGGAGGGGGTAACGTTCTGGTTTGGGTTAGAGAGGCTCTGTTGAGCAGGTTCTATCTGATCCGAAAACCCAAGCAGAACATTTGGCGTCACGAACCGTTTACGAAACCTGTGTGCGTTGTGTTGTACTGTGTTTGCTTTCGGCGCGTGCGTGGTTTTGTTTGCGTTTTTATTTTTGTATAATTGTGTGTGTCGTTTTTTTTTCTTTTTTCTCTTTCTCTTTCTTTCTTCTTCTTTTTCCTTTTTCACGATGTTTTCTAGAAGGTCTAAATCTACTTTTAGGTTGCCCGTTGATATTCCCGGATGGGATTCAACGCCTTATGAAGCCTTGGCCCGTGAGTGGGCTGATTCTACTGGTTTGAGTGAGAATTGGAATTCCTCTTTGGAGCTGGCAGAGCCGGCTAATGTAATTGCTTGTTTGCAGAAGGCACCCGTATTGAAGGGTGAGGAGATTCCCATTTTGGGGCGCAGAGGTTGGATTCTTTTGTCTGCATACAGGATTCTGCATGAGAGATTGTTGAAGTTACAGATATCTCTTAAAGATGTGGAAGCGCACTTTGTTGAGATTCAGAATTCTCATACTTTGTTGCGGTGTCAAAATAAGTTGCTTGCTGATAAACTTGAGACTTACCAAACTATTGCCGAACGGGCGGCTGTGCGTATTGCTCGTTATAAATACAAGAACAGGCGCGGTCGGGTTTCGACGCGAAAGGTGCGTCTGGTCGTGGCGACAGCCGGGCTGGATTGGAATCCTGATGAACGGGATGGTAATATCTGGAACTCGACTGATTCTTGTTCCTCGGGTGAGGAGTCTGCCAAACGCGAGTCTTCTCGCTCCCGCCATGATTGTAGGTCTGCTTCTCGCACCTTTGATGGTGCACCCCATGATTACGCTCGTTCTTCGAGTGGGATCAATGCCTCTTACACTGATTGTCCCTCTACGAGTACTGATCGGGCTGCTTGTGATGCTCGTCCCGTGGTTTCTGCGCATCCAGTTTTCCGTCGGAAGTTGCAGCAGTCTCCCAATGCTCCGCAGGGTATTTCTTTGGACTGTTTAGAAGACTTTACTCAGCAGGAAATTAGTGATATTTTGCAGCGATTTCGGCAGCGAGCTGGTGAGTCCTTGCTCACATGGATGGTGCGCCTTTATGAACTGGGCGCTGCTGGTATTATGTTGGATAATGGCGATTGTTTAAAGTTCTGTTCCTTGAGTTTGGATTCTACTGTACAGGATCATTTTCGTAACTATAATGGTGGTGGTCAGATTTCTTTACTCCAATTGGCGACTGAGGGTTGTAATCAAAAATATCCTACTGAGTCTGATTGGCCTGTGAATGACAAGCCGTGGTATACTTTGCGTGATGCTGCTCAACGTCTCAAAGAGGAGGTGATGAAAACGGCAATTTTTCTGGGTACTGCTGACAGATTGCTTGATGGTTTGTTGACATCTTCTGTGCGGAACCGTATCATTCGATCTTCCCCTGTTGCCTATAAGCAGGTCATGATGACTTTATTGATTAATCAGACTGGTAACATGTTATCTACGGTTTTGGAATCGGTGCGCCAACTCGGTGAGTTGGGTGAGTGGTTTAAACCTGAACGTCAGTCCCGGCCTGACACTCGTACTCCTGGTGAAAATAAACTTACTAGACGTGATATTTTTTCTGGTCTTCTGGCTGATGGTGTGCGGAGGGAGGACATTGATGGTGAGACTACCGCTCGTTTGTGGGAGTTGTTTCGCAAACGTGGCTTGGATCGAAAGGAGGGTGCCCGGCGTGTTCGGACCACTGAGTGTGATCGTGGTGGTTCTGACGGTAGCGGTGATGACGACCGCCGTGGGCGCTCTGTTCGTCGCGATGATCGACGTTCTGTACGTGATGTGTCCCCCCGAGAGAGACAGGGAGAGAGAGGGGGAAAGAGAAAGGGGGAGAACTGACTATGTTTACAGCAGACGTAGAGATGATAGGGATCAATCCCCTGAGTTGAGGAGGAGAGAGGATCGTCACAGTTTGGTCGATCGTAACCCGCAGTACAATGCAGAAGATACGAATCCGTTCCGTACTGGGAATGGATATGAACAGGAGGTACCGATACCTAAGAAGCGTGAGAGTCTTTATCCTGATTTATCCTGGTACACAGAATGCAGTAAGAATGATTAGGAAATAGGTCAAGCTCCGGTACACAGATGGGCTCACAGAGATAATAGACCCTATGTAGATATTGACATTTATTGGAGACATCGTAATATCCAAAGGGCCCGAGCATTGGTAGATACAGGAGCGGAGGCCACTCTTATTCATGGAAAATCGAAGAAGTTTACAGGTCAGCCTTTTACTATTACCGGATTAGGTGGAAAAGAAACCCCTGCAGTTCAAACTTTGCTTGAAATGAGAATAGGTAGAATTCCTAGAAAAGAGTATTCTGTACTAGTAGTGCCACTCCTAGAATTCATAATTGGGATTGATATTTTGAAAGGAATGACTTTGCACCTAGATGACGGATGTTACCAATTTGGAACAACGCATTATATATCGTCCAGACCTATACGGGTTGGTCGTTTAAGAATGCCCCCCATACAAGTTCCCCAGGCGACAAAAGTGGTTTGTCAGAAGCAGTATCGTATTCCAGGTGGTCATGAGGAGATTAGTACCACTATTCAGGAGTTGGTGGATGCAGGAGTCATAACTCCAGTTACTTCTGCTTGGAACAATCCTGTTTGGCCGGTGCGTAAGAGTGATAACTCTTGGCGCATGACCGTTGATTATCGAGAATTGAACAGACACACACCCTCTTTGACTGTTGCAGTACCGGATGTTATTACACTAATTGAGAGAATCCAAAAGCATCCAGGTACATGGTATGCGTCCATTGATATTGCTAATGCTTTCTTTTCGATTCCGATTGCCCCAGAGTGTCAGGAACAATTCAGTTTTACGTGGAACGGGCGTCAGATGACGTTTAGAAGTCTTCCCCAGGGATATGTGCATAGTCCTACGATATGTCACCGGCTGGTGGCAGAGCATTTGGCTGAGGTACCGGTTCATCCCCAGATTCAGATATGTCATTATATTGATGATGTTTTGATCCAAGGCGAAACACAAGAGGAAGTTCAGACCCAATTAGACAGAGTCATTGAGTGCCTGCGTGAGAAAGGTTGGGAAATCAACCCAGAAAAATTGCAAGGTCCGTCCCAGGCTGTAAAATTTTTGGGTATTAATTGGCATGAAGGGCACCGTGAAGTGATCCCTCAGGTTAAACAGAAGATTCTTGATTTTGCAGTTCCTAGAAATAGGAAAGAAGCCCAGAGCTTCATTGGTCTGTTTGGCTTTTGGCGCCAGCATATTCCTCATTTGAGTCAAATATTGGCCCCCTTGTACCGGGTCACGCGTAAAAAGAATGCATTTGAATGGGATAAACCACAGCAAGATGCGTTTAGTCTGGCAAAAGAGGCAATTCAACATGCTCTGGATTTATGGCCTGTACGTGATGGTGACGTGGATTTGAATGTGTCTGTACAGGGCCTTTATGCAAATTGGAGTTTGTGGCAGAAACAAGGCAGGAGTAAAGTACCGTTTTTGGACCAAAAAGTTACCTGATGCTGGTGAGCGTTACACACCCTTTGAGAAACAGTTACTTGCTTGTTATTGGGCTCTGGTGGATACCGAGCAATTGACTTTGGAACATGATATAGTTCTGCGTCCGGAAATTCCTATCATGCAGTGGGTTCTGAGTTCGCCGAAAACTCACCGAATTGGACACGCTCAAGAGGCGAGTGTGATTAAATGGAAATGGTACATACAAGACAGGGCACGTGTGGGCCCAAAAGGAGTTGCTTCTTTACATGAGCAGGTGGCGCGAGCGCCGTCGACTGAGACTGAGAGTGAATGTTCCGTACCTTTAGTACAGGAGTCTCCTGTCAAGTGGGGTAAGCCTTTTGATGATTTGTCCGCAGCGGAAAGAAACCATGTTTGGTTCACTGATGGTTCAGCGAGGTTTATAGGGATGACACGGCACTGGAAGGCGGTGTCCTATAATCCGATTACACACAAATTGTTGAGCACAACTGGTGAGGGTAAAAGCAGCCAATTTGCCGAGCTTTACGCTGTTTACCAAGTTTTGAAACAAGAGTTACCTGGTACATGTCATATTTTCACCGATTCTTGGTCTACTGCCAATGGACTGGCTGTTTGGTTGCCAACTTGGCATTCCCATAATTGGAAGTTACACTCCAAAGAATTATGGGGAAAAGAGTTATGGCAAGAGATTTGGGAGATGCTCCCACAGAGTACTGTTACAATCTTCCATGTGGATGCTCACACCCCGATAGATTCTCTTGACAAATTTTTTCATAACATTGCAGATGAGAAGTCTAAAATTGCTGAGGCAGTGGTGGACAGGCAAGATTCTGATATTGCGGGATTGGCGAAATGGGCACACCAGAAGGCAGGACATTTCGGAGAGAAGGCCACTAGCAGGTGGGCTGCTGATCGAGGAATTTATATTCCCCTAGATCTAATTAAAAATGTTATTTTACACTGCCCCGTTTGTCAGCATATCAGACAGCGTAAGGTGCCCCAAATTGTTAAAGGTCATTTACATCGCGGGAAACTGCCCGCTCAAATTTGGCAGATTGACTACATTGGTCCACTTCCCCTGAGTAGGAATTGTCAATATGTTTGCACTATTGTTGATACATACAGTGGCCTGCTGGTAGCCCTTCCCTGTAAGCAAGCTACCCAATTGAATACCATTAAAACATTAGAATTGATTATGATGTACTATGGTGTGCCATTCCAAATTCAATCTGATAATGCGTCCCATTTTCGTGGAAGATTGGTACAGGAATTCTGTGCGGAAAATAATATTCAATGGATATTCCATATACCCTACTACCCACAGGCCTCGGGCCTGGTGGAGAGATTGAATGGCCTGCTAAAGGACCAGCTGCGTAAGTTAACAGATGACAAGTATAAAAATTGGCGAGACTTTTTGCCCCAAGCACTATTGATTTTGAATAATCGTCCTTTTTTAAATGCTGAATCTCCACTTATGCGTTTGTTTCCCCCGAATGTTGAGGCTATGCCTAATGAAATCAGAGAAACTGTGATGTATTGGGAAATTACTCCCGGAGCTTTGGCTCCATGTAGAGCGACCCCAGGGTCGGCAGGTTTAGACTTGCATGCTATGGATGACATTGTTATAAAAAGTAGAGATCGAGTCATCATAGAGACAGGTGTTGGTGTTCAGATACCACCTGGAAATTTCGGATTGATCGCCCCTAGATCGGGGCTGGCTGTAAAAGGCATTCAGGTGCTTGGAGGAATTATCGACAGTGATTATCAGGGAGAGATTAAGGTGCTCCTGCTGAATAGCAGTGAGGTTGACTTACTGATACATCGCACTGACCGAGTGGCTCAATTACTCATAATGCCTGTTTTCAGTGGTGTATTAATGAAAGGCACTGCTCCAACGTTGCTAACTGTACGTGGCCAGAAAGGTTTTGGCTCCACGGATAATCCTGGGGCCAGAGTTTGGGTGCAGTCGCCTAAGAATCCCCCTGAACAAGCAGAGGTCATTGCCACCGGTCAGGACAATACCATTTTGGTTATGAGACCAGGGAAAGATAGCTGGGAAGCGGTCCCGGCTGATAAATGTTATCTACGAGAATGATTAATGCCTGTATTTGGTTCTTTTTCAGATCATTCTTTGGATTGTTGCTGCAGGATGTGTCGGAACCGGACTGTTTTCGGACTGGTACAACGAGAAAGGAGGGATCCTATCAACCCGGGATGAACTGGGAACCCGAATGTTGCGTTCCTTCACTGCATGGGATTCATCATCGATCTCTGAATGTCTGCGCCTAAAACTAAAAGGCGCCACTTCGTTTACAGCTCACGAACGGACTTTGTGCTTTCAAAGGACACCGACCACATGTGTTTCAGTTCAGAACAATATGACTTGTAATATTTTGGTAGTTACCCCCAGTCACTATCGCACGATGTTACTACCTGCCGGATGGCTTTTCTCCTGTGGTAATACTTCCTGGCCATTTGTCCCTGCAAACATTTCCGGAGGCCCTTGTGCCATTACGAGACTCAGTTTGTTGATGTTCGCATCACATCCGAATGCCAACTCTCGTGTGCTTCGAGATACTGTAATGTTACAGGAGGATTGTGACCCATCTTTGCATTTATATTCCAAGTCTGAATACCTTAGCTTAGCTGTTTCAATTATTGGTGTTCCTGCTTTGGCGGTTTACAATGCCAAATCTATTGGGAAAATGGCCTGCTGGATGGTGAAATCTATTAATCATACTTCTACAATTTTGTCTGACATGCTATTAGACGCCCAGGGTGAACGTAGGGCCATTTTGCAAAATAGAGCAGCCATTGATTATCTTTTGCTTAAACATGGACATGATTGCTCGGACTTTGAAGGTCTCTGTTGTTTTAACTTGTCTGACCATACACAATCCATTCGTGCTCACATCGACAAGTTGCGTGACTTAACAGAAGAAGTTAGAAAACACATTGATCAGGGCTGGTTTGACTGGCTCTTTAATTGGTTACCCGATATACACATGCTACGCCAAACATTAGGTGGTATTTTGATTGCTGTTGCTGTTTTGATTTCTATCTGTTGCTTTATTCAGTGTATTCCTTCACTACTTCAATTCTGCACACTTGGTACTAGACATAGATCAGTTAGCTTTGTTTCATATTATTCTTCCACAGATGTTAGCTCCATTTAATGAATGTATAATAGACTGAAGTCAAGGGTGAAATGTACTGCTCGATTTTTCCGGTCTTATTGTGTTGAAGGGTGATTTAGGTGACTTCAGTCTCTTTCCATTCAAGTCTAAGGGTTAGAGTAGTGTATAGAGCCTATTTATTAGGCACTTCGACATGATCCTGTGTTCTTCCCCATAGATCAGGGTTTGCATACATATCCTAGGGGATAGATTCGTTAGCATTAGAGGTAATCTGTTCTGTAGTGAGGGTATTTCATGGAGCTGTGCTGAATTCAGGCCTGGTAGGCCTTAAACGGGAGAGACTCCATCTTTCCTCCTGCTCTGGCAGCTTGGGATGTTTCTAGGTCATAGGCAGTGTTTTAGTTAAGAAGTGTTATTCGCTTGGAGAGAACCGGTTCAGGCCGGCCCTTATCGAAGGATTGTATTTTTCTTCATGCCGAAGACACTACATCAGGCCGGCCGGCTGGGAACGTGTCCTTGGCACGGGGAGGTACAAGAATTTGGTGGGCGGCAGGTTACGGGCTGGAATTTTCCAGGAGGAAATGCACATCTATATTAGTGAAAGTTTGAGGCAGATACTGGCACTTGCTTTTAGACCATAGGCGGCACCTGGCCGTTAGCAGTAAAACTACTACGTATTCCAGGGAAGACAGATGACAAACTTGAAGGTGGAGAAAAACCGAGAAATAGATATTCCAAAGAGAAGGGAGTAGCCGATAAGGAAGAGGTCCCAGTGACTCGGAGAGGGAGACGGGAGTAAACCCGTGATTGTGTGACTTCCAGGCGAAGCCGAGGCGCAGACGAGAAGGGAACCTAGATGACCATTGAGTGCAGGCTACATACGACCAAGGTGATGTCAACCCCTTACTATTAGAGTATACAACTTAATCTTTCACTTTTCTTTGCAGGTCATGTGATATGTATTATGTTCCGTGAGTGTGCATGTAATAACTGAATAAAGTATTAAAGCAATATGTGCTACGTGTTCTTGTGTAAGAGGGTAACCTATTCTTCTAGTCAGCTGTGACCTGACATGAACAGATGTTAATCCTGATCAGGTAGGTGGTAACTGAATAAGGGAGAAAGGAGCACCTCGAACTGGGGAACAAGTTGTGCTCAACTAGCTGTCGGTGTGTGATCTGATATATATATATATAGTCCCGTGTTATATGTCGTGGTAATTATAGGATGAACTCGTGCTAAGGCTGCCGTCTGGGCAGGAAGTCCTGGGTCCGTTTGGGACCGCGAGGCTGTGGCTGCCGTCTGGGCAGGAAGTCCTGGGTCCGTTTGGGACCGCGAGGCTGTGGCTGCCGTCTGGGCAGGAAGTCCTGGGTCCGTTTGGGACCGCGAGGCTGTGGCTGCCGTCTGGGCAGGAAGTCCTGGGTCCGTTTGGGACCGCGAGGCTGTGGCTGCCGTCTGGGCAGGAAGTCCTGGGTCCGTTTGGGACCGCGAGGCTGTGGCTGCCGTCTGGGCAGGAAGTCCTGGGTCCGTTTGGGACCGCGAGGCTGTGGCTGCCGTCTGGGCAGGAAGTCCTGGGTCCGTTTGGGACCGCGAGGCTGTGGCTGCTGTCTGGGCAGGAAGTCCTGGGTCCGTTTGGGACCGCGAGGCTGTGACTCGTAGGTCTTGATATATATATATATATAGTAGGAATTCCCTGTCCTTAGGTGGTACATATATGTGGTTATTTAGGTGTGAATAGGCCCTAGGGAGGGGGTAACGTTCTGGTTTGGGTTAGAGAGGCTCTGTTGAGCAGGTTCTATCTGATCCGAAAACCCAAGCAGAACAACATCACAAAGGTTGATCCACGCAATAAATTCATGAAGTTGTTCTTCCGGGCCTCTCCAAATAAAAAAGATGTCGTCAATAAATCGATACCAGCTTTTAATGTTTTCACTGAATGGAGCTATTTCATTAAAAATAAACTTATTTTCAAATTCTCCCATGTAGATGTTGGCTACATTTGGTGCACAAGCTGCACCCATACTAACTCCAAGTATCTGTTTAAAGATTTGTCCGTTAAATTCAAAGTAATTTTCTTTTAGTACAATTGCTAGACATTCCAGCAGGAATAGCCGGTCAACAGCATTGTTGCTATTCTCGAGGGTATGTTTAACTGCTTCCCCACAGCCCGTTGCAACCAGGCACGAAGTGCGAAAAGGGACAACCACAGGACTAACCCCAACACCACCCTGCAGTCGCACCAGAGACCAACCCTAAAAAGAAAGAGGAGCGGGCCAGTCAACAGGGCAAAGGCACAAAAAGGACCGACAATGGGCAGGGCCACACAGACCAAACCAGGAAGGGGGAAAGCACCGGTCAAGCATCAGTCCCCCCGAACCAGACCGACACAGCCCCCCAGAGAGCCCAGAGGACACTGCCACCGAAACCCCACAGAAGGAGGACCAGGCACCAGGGCATGAACGGCCAACACCAGCCACCAGTGCCGACACAGGACAACCGCCAAGCACCCAGCATGGGAGAAGAAGCCAGAATGGGGGCCCAGGGACAGGCCAAGAGGCAAAGGCCAAGGTACACACAAGAAAGATGGGAAAACCCAGACACACCCCTGGGACGCAGCCCAACAAAGGCCCCCAGAGCCAGAAAGGAGCAGACCTTACCACCCAAAACAAAACCAGCTGCCGAAAGACCAACCAGGAGGACCAGGTAGCCAGACCCCAGCCCCAACTGATCCGGAAAGGACAGGGGACGAGTCAGAGACCAGAACCCTGTGAGGCCCAACACCTTACAAGGAACAAGGCCAGCAACAGTGCCCCACCAAAGAAATGGCAAAAGGGCGGAAATCACCAGACCCTAACCCAAACCGAACCGGGGCCAGGCACAAAAGGCCAGACCAGCACGGGCGGGCGAGGCAAACCAAACCCCCAAGACCAAAGAGACCAGGGTAACCCAAAGAACAACGGGGCACAAAAGGGAAGACCATGCCCCAAACAACACATCCCCAGGAGGACACCCCAATTGCAAACCCGGGGGGCGACGAGAGCAGGGAACCACAGGCCCGGGCAAGGCACACATACTGACCACCAGAGAAGAGGCACAACGGGCCCCCCAACCGAACAGGCAGCCGACCAAGCGGCCCAGAGAACCCAGGACCACATCATAGGAACACCCCAAGCGAGCCGCAACACCAGCAACCGAAGGGCCAAGACCAGAAACGTCAGAAAGAATCCAGCCAGAGACGCCCCACATGGACCGAGCAGCCAGCCTACCGAACCACAGACAGGCCAGCAGTGACTGAAGGCCACCAACATAGAATCCACACAGGCCTGGAATGGGCAGGACAGGGCCAACATCCAACCCTGAAACCCCCAAGCACAGAGGGGAGAGAAAACAACCCCGAAACCAGCCAAGTCCCAGAGGCAACAGAAGCCAGGGTGGAAGCCAAGCAGCAAGGGAGGGCAGGATCAGGGGGGAAACCCCCTTAGGGCAGAAGGACAGACAAGAAAACCAGCCACAACCAAGAAAACAGAGTGCAAAAAGCAGCCGGGAAGGCAAGGCCGAAGACAAGTAACCTGCCCAGGCAGGAGGAACCGACGGCCCAACCCGCACTAAGGAAAGGCACACACAGAGCACAGGCAAAAGCAAAGAGCAAGGAGGCCAACAGAGACCCCAGGTACAGAACCACCAGACCACGCAGGACCGAAACACAAACAAGGCCCCAGACAAACGACCTGGACCAGCGAGGGCTGAGAGCAGAACAGCCAAGCCCAAAACAAAACAGAGTCAATAGTCAAAGCCCCACAAGCAGACCGGAAGTCGGTCGTACATAGAAGAGGGACAGCACCGCAACCACAGCCCAACACCACAAGACGGAGGAGAGCAAGCGGCCATGAGGACAATGAAACAGCGAAACTCCGATCCAGAAACAGAGCCGCAGGCAGAGGGACAACAGCCCAGGAACAGGAGGGAGTAGAGAAGCTAGAGGCACAAAACCATAGCGTCAAGCCCTGGGAAAACCAGCAGCAAGGCGGCCAGGCACCCAAAATGGCAAGACAGACACCACGAGACCACACCCCCAAAGGGGGTGGCATGTCGACCGACTGACAGCCCCATCAGGAGCATGCCCATGGGGGGCACGCAGGGAATACAGGAGTGGGCTAACAGGCAAAGACAGGCAAAACCGTAACCACGGGCCGATGCCACAAATGGCAGGTCAACCCCACGCCCGCATGATCCGGGACCCGACCGCAGAGGGATCAGCCACACATCAAGCTCGGACCACGTAAACCAGAGACCACAGGACACCCCCTACACAACATACAAAAAAAAGGGGGGGAACACCGGGCGGAACACACCTCAGAGCCAGCACAAATCCCACAACACAGCAAGCCCCAAACACAGCCCCACCAGCCAGGCCAGGAATGCACCAACCGAGCACCTGGGCAACCAATAGCACACAGCACCCGGAAACCCAGGAGGACACCCAACCAGGCAACAACTAGGGCCAAACTCGCTGAACCACAGAGATCAGTAGAAAGCAAGAGGAATCATGGTGGCACGGCCAGAGGCCAACCCGATCCACCTGCAAGCTGCCCATCAGGAGCAACGGCAGCACAGCCCCCGGACAATCAACCACACAAAGAGAGATGACAACACACTGGGGAACGTTTGGTTACCTGCCTCCTGAGGCGCAAAGCCGGGAGCTGCTACTTTGATGCTTTAAAACTTGTATTTTTACTGTGTGTGTTGATTCTTGCACTCCAGCATTGGGGCGACGTGCAGCGGCCCTAGCGCTGTCACGTGACACCCTCTACCGGCTTCCATCGCCGCCGGCCACGCCCACTTCTTGGTCACGCCCCCCTCCCGCCCTACTTATAGCGCTGACTTACGAGCGCTCGTTTGGTTACCTGCCTCCTGAGGCGCAAAGCCGGGAGCTGCTACTTTGATGCTTTAAAACTTGTATTTTTACTGTGTGTGTTGACTCTTGCACTCCAGCATTGGGGCGACGTGCAGCGGCCCTAGCGCTGTCACGTGACACCCTCTACCGGCTTCCATCGCCGCCGGCCACGCCCACTTCTTGGTCACGCCCCCCTCCCGCCCTACTTATAGCGCTGACTTACGAGCGCTCGTTTGGTTACCTGCCTCCTGAGGCGCAAAGCCGGGAGCTGCTACTTTGAT
The DNA here is from genome assembly GCF_964204655.1 of Triturus cristatus. Classification (NCBI taxonomy): domain Eukaryota; kingdom Metazoa; phylum Chordata; class Amphibia; order Caudata; family Salamandridae; genus Triturus; species Triturus cristatus. The sequence goes on from NC_140591.1 coordinate 1,367,201,613, forward strand.
GCTTTAAAACTTGTATTTTTACTGTGTGTGTTGATTCTTGCACTCCAGCATTGGGGCGACGTGCAGCGGCCCTAGCGCTGTCACGTGACACCCTCTACCGGCTTCCATCGCCGCCGGCCACGCCCACTTCTTGGTCACGCCCCCCTCCCGCCCTACTTATAGCGCTGACTTACGAGCGCTCGTTTGGTTACCTGCCTCCTGAGGCGCAAAGCCGGGAGCTGCTACTTTGATGCTTTAAAACTTGTATTTTTACTGTGTGTGTTGATTCTTGCACTCCAGCATTGGGGCGACGTGCAGCGGCCCTAGCGCTGTCACGTGACACCCTCTACCGGCTTCCATCGCCGCCGGCCACGCCCACTTCTTGGTCACGCCCCCCTCCCGCCCTACTTATAGCGCTGACTTACGAGCGCTCGTTTGGTTACCTGCCTCCTGAGGCGCAAAGCCGGGAGCTGCTACTTTGATGCTTTAAAACTTGTATTTTTACTGTGTGTGTTGATTCTTGCACTCCAGCATTGGGGCGACGTGCAGCGGCCCTAGCGCTGTCACGTGACACCCTCTACCGGCTTCCATCGCCGCCGGCCACGCCCACTTCTTGGTCACGCCCCCCTCCCGCCCTACTTATAGCGCTGACTTACGAGCGCTCGTTTGGTTACCTGCCTCCTGAGGCGCAAAGCCGGGAGCTGCTACTTTGATGCTTTAAAACTTGTATTTTTACTGTGTGTGTTGACTCTTGCACTCCAGCATTGGGGCGACGTGCAGCGGCCCTAGCGCTGTCACGTGACACCCTCTACCGGCTTCCATCGCCGCCGGCCATGCCCACTTCTTGGTCACGCCCCCCTCCCGCCTCAACGGCCCACTACTTAAATGTGTATCCCCAGAACGCGCAGCGGACGTGCGCAGCGGGCGCGCCGTCTGCGCGCCGAATGCGCGCTAAAGGCAAGCCCGTCTGCGCCCGTCCGCGACTGTCCGGGGCGAGGGGCACACCACTCTGCCCCGTTTATCACCTATACCCCGGACCAACTACGCAGTCACCAGGGACACTGGCCCATTACAGCCTCTATTCTTTCTCGTATTTCCTCCCTTGGCCTCTCCCCCGCCGCTCCCCCCGCATCCTCCTCCCCACAGTCGGCCCTTCTTTCCCGCCTGGCAGCATTGCTCTTCCTGCAGCCCCCAAAGCTCTTACGGGGTTTTATCTCAACACCCGGTCTGCAGTCGCTCACGCGCATGAACTTTCGGTCCTGCTGGATCTTCATGCCCCGGATTTTCTTTTCCTAACGGAGACCTGGTTCTGCGAGGACTCCCTCCCCGCCCTATTATCCACCTTACCGTCCACTTACTATGCCCTTAGGGCTGACCGCCCTACTGGCAGAGCAGGGGGCGGTGTGGCTGTCCTCGCACGTACCGATCTTCCCTTTCAAATCCTATCCCTGCCTGAGATCGCTACCACCGAATTATCTGGTGATCCGCACCACTTCCACCTCTCCCCCTCTGACCTGTTTTCTCATTTACCGCCCCCCTCAATCCCCTCTACAGTTTCTCTCTGACTTCTTGGATGTTTTAGCCACTATTACTGTTAATAATTCCTCTATTCTGCTTCTTGGCGATTTTAATTTCTGGCCCTCTGACCCAGCGGAATGTCCTTCCTCTAAGGAATTATCCGACACCCTCCAATCCCTCAACTTCACATCCTACGTTCACTCCTCCACCCACACCAAAGGTCATACGCTGGACCAGATCTGGTCCCTGAACTGCCCTGTGGAATCTCTCTCCATCTCGCCCTGCTACTGGTCTGACCACCACCTGATTTCATTCTCTCTTCCTATCCTTTCCCAAGCTAAGGCCCCCCGCACTAAAAACACCTGGGTCCGATCATGGGGCCGAGTCAATCCAGAAAATCTCTCCTCCCTTCTTACCTCCTCCCTCCCCTCCCTGCAGAGTCTTTCCAGTATTTCTCAGGTTGAGGCCATAGACCAGTGGCTCTCCTTCGGCCGTGATTCCGTCACCCCGCTCAAGCGCATTTCCTCCAAGCGTGAGAAGGAGGCAAACAGGTGGTTCAATGAAGAGCTTAAGTCCACCAAACTAAAAGTACGCCGCGCGGAACGGGCCTGGAGGAGAAACTATTGCCCTACCCTTAAACTGGAGTATATTACCATCCTTGCCCAGTATAAAAAAGACATCCTGGAGGCTAAAACTTCATATTTCTCCTCCAAAATCCTAGACGCGGAAAACCAGTCCAGGGAGATATTTACGATCGTCCACAACCTGGCGTTCTCGGACAGAACCACCCTCAAGCCTGCACCGTCCGAAGAACTCTGCCACTCCCTAAATAACTACTTCATTCAAAAAATCGCTACCATTAAGGCCAACATTCCCCCCCCTTCTCCCTCCTTTGTCGATCCCCAATGTCCCCCTCCCAAGGGTGAACTCATCTCCTTCCCCCCCATCACTAGGGATTCTCTGACCTCCCTAGTTCCCCTGGTTAAATCTGGATCCCCGCTTGACCTCTGTCCTGCCCACATTCTCCGCCATATCTTTGTTACCTGCCCAGACCCTCCACTGCATCTCCTCAATAGCTCTCTCGCTCAAGGTGTAGTTCCTAAACCCTTGAAGTCTGCGGTTATTGTGCCTATTTTGAAAAAACCCGGGGCAGACCCTTCTGTCCCTGCAAATTTCCGCCCCATCTCCCTCTTGCCATTCCTGGCTAAGGTGCTCGAGCGCCATGTCACCTGCGCCCTGAGCTCCTTTGTGGAGACGCATGGAGCTCTTGCTCCCCGTCAGGCCGGCTTCCGCCCCGCACACTCCACGGAGTCCGTTGTTATCTCGGTCCTGGACAACCTCAGGGAGGGTATGGACACCAATCAGCGCCAGGCCCTAGTGCTCCTCGATCTCTCTGCCGCCTTTGATACAGTGGACCATACCATCTTGCTTTCCCGTGTCAGGGCGGCGGGGATCGGGGGGAGCGCTCTGGTCTGGCTCTCCTCCTTCCTGAGGGACCGCACCCAGGCTGTCCGCCTGGGTGACTTCACAGCGGACGTCCGGAAAGTTCAGTGCGGGGTCCCACAAGGTTCTTCCCTTTCCCCCCTTTTGTTCAATTTGTATGTTGCCCCTCTTATCTTTTCCCTCCAACAGATGGAGGTCGCCGTATTCAATTACGCGGATGACCTCCAGCTTGTTTTTAATCTTTCCTCTTCCCCCTCTTCTGTTCTCAATATTCAATCTGTCATGCTCCATATCAGGGACTGGATGAGCCACAATCATCTCAAACTCAACCCCGACAAGACCGAGCTGGTATTGACGGGTGGCTCATCCAGCCCCTGGTCTCCGCTTTTCTGGCCCCCTTCCCTTGGCCCTTCTCCTGTACCCTCTCCCTCTGTCAAAACTTTAGGCATAAAAATCAATTCTCAACTCACCCTTCACTCCCAGGTCAGCTCTGTGGTATCCTCTTCCTTCCTTGCACTGCGCACCATACGTAGGGTGTCCCGTTTCTTCACTTTCTCTGCCCTCAAGCTTATTATTTTGGCCATGGTGGTGTCCCGCCTGGACTACGGCAACGCCCTATATGCTGGCATCCCCGCATATAGCCTGCGACGCCTACAACAGATACAAAACCAGGCGGCCCGCCTGGCCTTCAAACTGCCCAAATTTCATCACTCTACCCCTCTTCTGAAATCCCTACACTGGCTCCCAGTGCAAGCTAGGGTTCAATTTAAGCTCGCCTCCATCACTTATTTGGCCCGGCTTGGCCTGACACCAGCATTCATCTCGTCCGAGATCATTCCTTACGTTCCCACCAGGGAACTACGCTCATCCTCCCAGTCCCTCCTCTCCATCCCACGCTATCGGAGAAAGAAGTGGGGAGGTTCAAAATTTGCCACCCTTGCCCCGACCCTCTGGAACTCCCTCCCCTATGAACTTCGCTCGATCACTCTGTACCCGCAATTCCGCAAGCACCTCAAGACATTCCTGTTCAGGAAGTCCTTTGAATAATACGTCAGCAGCCCCCCCCAGTCTTCTAGCCCGGGACCCTGTTAACCATAGCGCCAAGAAACCGCTGGTATACGTGCGCTTTACAAGTAATTTTAAATTCAAATTCAACTGGGGAGTCATCGCAGGGGGAACCAAAACCACACAACGGAGGAGTCAGGGACCCCAACCGCTGCAGGACTGCACCACAGAGCAACAGCCCCAGGCAGCCAAAGTAAATACGAGGCAGGCTCCCATACCAGCATAAACAAGGCCCGACACTGCGCAACCTCTGAGAGCCGACAAGACCTGGGGCAAATAGGGCGGCATGGCCGCAGGCCACAAAGAAGGGCCAAATGAAGGAGGAGCACCTATGCAATGGGGGAAAGACACCCAACTACCGTAGCCCAACACCGAAAGAGGAAAAAATCCAACAGGGCCTGCGACACCGAAATGGAGATGGCATTGTCTTCGAACTACAGCTCCACGTCCAGGGACGAACCAGGCCAGACACAGAGTAATGCCTGAGAGCAGACGAAAACAGGTGTACATATTAGTGACAGCACATAGATTCCCAGGTTCCATCCATGTACAAATCAGGCCCAATATTGCCAAACTCCTGAAGAGAGGAAAGAAACACGGTACTCACCCGGGGGAGGGCTGGCAGAAACTCCACATCCCAACAAGGTCCCCCCAGCCAACCATTGGCGCACCACCAGCATCCATGCCTGGGCAGCAGGAAAGCAACCAGCCCAGTTGCCAGGCACTCCAGGGGCACCATTATTACAGCCCGGAGGAGCCAACCAGCTACAGCTGCGTGACTTCCAGCCGGCCAGGCCTTAGGAAGATGCGCCCCCAACCCAGATCTGACCGGGAGGCCAGCGCACCAGCTGCTAAGGGCCGGCAGCCTCGCACTGCAAAGAGCTGGCCAAAAACATCCAGCCTCCCGGCAAGTCCGGCTGGCCAGGAGGTGGAACAGATCACACCCCGTCCAGAACAGGCAGGCAGCAAGATGGGGACCAAAGAAGAACGCCACTCCAGCCCAGCAGGAGCAGCACCTCGTCCCATTCCTGTTGACAGACAGAAAAAAGGAACAGACTGAATGCTGGGTAAGTACTGCTAGGTCCCAGCATTCCCCCGTTCTTTTTTTCTGTCTGGAGATGATTATCTCCACTTGTCATGAATGGGACGAGGGCAGGAGGGACCTGGGGGTAACGTGGAAGCCAACTCATTTAAAATGCGAACCTTGCATACTCAAGACATCTCACCACAACCATCCAGCATTTCATGTCCTTACTTTTGGTGTACAGTTTAGAAATTAAAACAATTTTCAAAACGAACTTTCTTTGGTTAGATTTCAATACAAGCATTATTGGAAATACACTAAATTTATAGAACATACCTTAGAATTGGGAAAAGTAAGTATGTGTTCATATATTTCCAAAATTGTTTCGGGTAATGAATATGTTAATTAAATCTGAAACGCAGTCATCGTTTCTCTTTGTAAGAAACGAAAGGAGATGTATTGTGTAGAGTGTGAAGAACAATTTCAAATATAACAACACATGAAGGTTGAGAAAGTGCACATAGATTCCATGACTTTTACCTTTACCCCTAAACCTGGGATCTTACTCTTTCTTTCTCTTTACGTCTGCACTACCCATGAGATCCTGGGGTTGTTTTACGTCCTTGTAGAGCACATAGGGTGATTCCATGAAACAGTCTAAGGGCCAGATGTACGACCATTTGATTTTGCGCCTCCTAATTTGCGACAAATTGTGAGTCGCAAATTGCGAGGCGCAAAATCAAATGTACAGCAGTGTGTTTAACACTGTTAGCGATTTCCAATGGGGTCGCATATTGCGAGGCTTATTAATATTAATGAGCCACTCGCATTTTGCGAGCTCATTGGGAAAGACAGGCCGTCCCACAGATGGTGGCCTGCTGGGCTCAGCAGACCACCATGTCTGGGACTGCTTTTAAATAAAGCAGTATTTTTTTTTAAATGCAGCCCGTTTTCCTTAAAGGAAAACGGGATGCATTTTAAAAAAAAAAATGAAACTTTTTCATTTTATTTTTTAAGGGCAGTGGTCCCTGCCCTTAAAAAATAATTTTGCATGCATTTGCAAAATTGCGAGTGTTTTGCGATCGCAATTGTGGTCGCAATACATTGGTACATGGGTTTGAGACTCACTATTTGGAAAGGAGCGCCCATACCAAATAGCAAGTCGCAAAACCTATTTAGCGAGTCTCAAATAAATTGCGACTCGCTAAATAGGCTTTGTATATGGCCCATGATGTTTTTGCATGCGCAAACGGGTTTGCAAACCCGTTTGCACATGCAAAAACGGGTCGTTCATCTTGTCCTAAGTTATGTATTTCTTGGAATAATCACAGAGCGGGCTTGTTACTGCTTGCCCTTTGTGTTTTACCTGCAAACGAGGAGATGAAGGGTTCAGTGACCTTCAGAAATTTGGCCCCAACAGAAAAATGACACTTGGTCAACATGGTCAATGTAAAATAATCTGTGAAAAGCTTCACTGTTTCCTTCTTCAGTATCCATATATTAGATATCCGGCCTTGGCTAGTGCCCACATTTCAGTGTTTACAATTTAATTTGTGTATAATGAGTCTTAGACAGTATCTAATGTTCCCCATACCAAGATATAGTAAGCCTGGGGGGCAGTTTCTAAAAAGCATATTTAATTGGACTGCATTGAAGTTTATTATTTGCATTTAAATTTTTCTAAATGATTTATTAACAAACATGTGAAGTAATAATTACTCATAATATTTATACATTTGCATGCAACTTTTCTACAAAATTACATTCAGTTATCCACACCATCTGTTTAGCACTAAAACATCTAAAAAAGAAACAATGTGTGGAAACACAAACAAATTCTTCTGTAATTACCAAGGGAATGGCACAATCTAATTTTCATAAGCATTTAATGAAACACTAGGCTAGATCAAAAGCTTTAGAAATTAAATCCTGAGTTTGCATAATATACAGTGTAACTTGAAATAGAATGAGAACTCACTCCAAATGCAATCTAACATTAAACATCAAAAATAAAGTGTTTTAAAATGAAAAATACTCACTTTGCCCCAATATTCATTCTAACCATTATTTGGTTATTTGGTCTCTGGCCATTGTCTATTAGACTCCCTAGCATCACAAAATGAAAAGCCTTTAATATGTGTCTTGTTGATTCAGATATATTAGAGTCTCCCTCTGAATGGAAAAGTCTTAGGCACATTTAAGGGAATGGGGGAGACCTTCAGGAATTCTTAGATTACCCACCATCTGCAATGTCACTCAGTATGGGCCTAATTTTCTACTTCTTCCAAACTAAAGATAGATCACTATTGACATATTATCAACCACTATTCAATATTCAGAGAACTGTGGCTACCTGTAGAAAGATAAACAGCCAATGGCCACTGCATTGGCTGAGAGGAAATTGGAATCAAGACTCTGGGAGAAATTAGAATCTGGAAGAAGATAAATATTAAGGAGATCTGATTGTATTTTAATCACCAGCCCACCATCTAATATCGGAGTCTGTCAGTATACATGACACAGTCTCTTCCTCATTAAAACGTTGAAAGTGTTTCACCCCCATTTCTTTGGACTGATGCTGCTGTTTCTTTGACTTTGTGCACTGGTACTCTGCTAACCAGGCATCAGTGCATGTACTCTGACCCCTCAAACATGTCAAAAAGGGTTATACTCCTAATGGACACATTTAACTTACATATGTGTCCCTAATATTTGCTGCAAAATGTACCCAGGGCCTGTAAGTTAAATGTCACAAGTGAACTGCAGCACATATTGTGTCACCACTTAAGTGACATTGCAAATCATGACTGTAGGCCTGCTACCAGTAACATGGCTATGCAGGTTTAAACTGCAAATTCGACCTGTCGAAAAACCCTGTTGACAGGCTAAACCCTCTTTTTAAATAGTAATATGTCACCCCATGTTAGCCTTATAGTCAATAAGGCACGGTGGCTGGTGTTCAAAAGTCGGACATGTAAATGCTTGTCCCTATAGTGACAATTCCTAATAGCTATTTGCAGGGTTAGCTGTTCCGTAGGAAAGCACTGGGATACATTATTAATAATAAATTAGCTCATCTCCACCTAGGAATCAGATAAAAAGTTCATTCTTGGATTTTTAAAACTATTTATTACAAATCCAATTAATTGGTAAAGTTGGATTTGTACTAAATATTTTACAAAAGGTACTTTTAAAAAGTCACCTTTAGCCTGCCTTTAGAAGCCCATTTGCCTGAGCCTCCAGCTATCACCCAGGAGCTTAATAGCTCCTTGATGAGTTGTGAAGTGCCCCCTCAGAGACATAAGGCCTTGGGTGTGGGGAGAGGTTGACTTTCACTGGACAGTGTGGCCTAGTGGCTGTGCCCAGCCCCTTGCATCTTCAAAGGCTGCATACACTTTCATTGGCAGATGTGGCTCACACCTGGGCTTGCCTCTTTTTTTTGTCTTCATTGCCAGCCACGCTCCAATTCCAGTCCCATTCCCCATAGCTGGCTTTGAGTGACCACAGAGGAGGGGTTGCTCATTTCCTTAGATACACCTCTAGGGCGGGTACACGAGCTCTACACAGAGGAAGAAGGGATCTGTTGTGTTGGATAAAGGTAGAAAGGGGGAAGTCTGGAATTGTTTGCAGTAGGGCACACAGAAAATGTTGCAAACGTTGGTAGGTTTACCCCTTGGAACTCTTCCCTATTGGTTAGGGAGGGGCCAGGAGTCCCCCCCCCCCCCACCTAGGGGTTAGGTCCAGGTAGAAATGGAAACTTTGTGTATCTTCTTCAGAACAGTACTAGACCTGTGGAAGACAGAACAAGGACTGTGCCTGCTGTTGGGTCTGTGAAAGACAGAAGAAGGACTGTTCCGGTTGTTGAGACCTGTGAGGAGAATCCTTAGGACTGGACCTGCTCCCGCTTGTACCCAGGTCAAAGAAGTGGACTCCAAGGGTCGGTTGTCTGACCTCATATTAAGCTAAAGGGACAAAAGGGACAAAAAACTGCAAGAAGACCACTTTGCTGAAAGAGCCTAGCAGACCAGTTTCAAGTGGATCTGCCCCAGACTCTGCTGATGGCTTCTGTTGAAGTGAGTCTTAAACGTCAAGTGGTACCCCCAGGTCCTGGACCATTGGCTGGTGTCAGAGTGTATTCCTCCTGTCCCCAGAATAGAAATGGAGACTGGGGTCGCAGCCAAAGCTGGTCGGCCTTGACTTGCCTGCTTGCCCTGCAGAAGGAGGTCCAACTTTCGGAAAATGTTTTTAAGTACAAACATGGAGGGTTTCACAAGGACTGATGCCAAGCAGCATCCACTCGACATTGAAGCCTTCCTTGGCATGGACTTTCGACTACTCCTTCTTGGAGCTTTCTCATCTTCATCGATGACTGCATCCACTTCAGCAACCAGCTGTCATCGAGACATGCTTCAAATCCAGCTTGCAGCTTGCCCCCCTGATGACTCGATGACTTTCTCCATAAAGGTCTCTAAGTAAGAAGGTAAACTTTCCACTGGGATGAACCTGATCCCTGTATCCAAATGGTGATCGACCATGGTCGGCCTTAATTTTCGACATTGACTTGGTCCAGTGAGACCAGTTTCCTGTAGTTGGTGTTTTGCGGCGTGATTGTTATTTAAAAGTTTGAAAATTCAAATAGCTGGTTTCCCTTATTGAACTTTTTTGTTTTAGTGTCATTTTGTTCATTAAAATATTCTCTATTGTTATTGAATGGAAAGGAATTTGTATTGAGCTGTATCTTCAATTTCTTATCTGTTTTGATACGTCTAAATGCTTTACACATTTCCTTAAGTTAAGCTGGTCTACTCTGTACCAGATCTACCAGTGAACAAAATTACTTGTGGAGGACTACCACCCACCCCAACTATTAATCCACTTTCTCACAGTTCCTGCTTAATAATATTTGTTTTCCAAAACTCCAAGATAGAAAAGGAGATTGTGGATCATGTTCTTGATTAAATACTTGGGTATTTAGTTATGGAACACATTTTAGAGACTAACTGTGCAAATTATGACAATATTATTAAAAACATCTAGAAATTGATATGGCTATATTTTCAAGTCTGGAAGATGTTAGCAGTCAATCTTAAACCTGGCTTTCAGAACGACTGGTAGTGTACTTGTAATTGTAATTGGATTCATATAGCTCTTACTACCCCTGACGTGTTATTGGAGCGCTTCTTTGAACCCTAGGTTAGTTGTTAATCTAGTGGTTATTATTGGTCATTGCGATTAAATTAACTTCATCTATTTCTAAAAATAATTTTGGGATTTTTATAATAAAAGATACATTTTGAAATCTTTGGTGCCTCTTACTTTTTATAATAAGAACAAAAGGGTTTGCGTAATATAAAGTTTTTCAATTACAGACTATTTCCTGACTTTGTCCTTCAATTCATGCAGTAGGATTCAGAGGTGTGGCAAACATCAGAGAACAGAGCAAAACAAAGATTTGAAATACATATTTTCTTCTATTCTATGCCATTTCCACACTCTTTTCACTTTTCACTCTTTGTGTGCACTCTTTTTGGCAGTTCAGGGTCATCAAATGCTGTATCTTGAGAAGGATGTTGATTCGAGCAGTTGAAGCTCGGGGGTGCTCTGAGGTATATGCCACATTACGCAAGGGGTCACCTGCACCAAATAAGTTTTTTTCAAGTGGGGGCTGAAATAGCATGTGTTCATTTTTACCTCTACACCTCTCTTCCACATTCAAGTACTTTCTTATACATGTGCTCTCAAGAATAAATTGATATGCAGAGGGTGGAAGGTAAAAAAGAGGGTCACTCTGAAGAAACAAAGTACGTCACAATCAATTTTTCATGCAGGGTTTTATAGTATAAGGGAAGACTTTATGAGATAGCACGCATCCTGGGAATGTAAGCTATTGAAAGAAACATGTATCATTATACATTGTGCTCATTATCTGGGGCAGACAGCATGTGTTCATTATTACCCTTTCACCTCTATTCCTCTTTCAAGTACTTTCTTATACAGTATCTCCACATAAAAGAGAAGAAACTTAGGTCCAAGCAATCGTGGAAATGGAGGCTTCTCCCAGTTGAACCCTGATGGGACGGGACTTCAGTGGTGGCCGCTTCTGGTCTTTGACTTCAGTCTCCAACCCCTTGTGGACTTGCCCTGTAGATCAGTTGGGGAGCACTACATGAATGTGAATGTGTGTTTGGGGTGATGCTGTAAAGGATCTACTGCACAAAACAGCACAGTCTGCAGTTTTATTTTCCATTGGACTCCATTTAGATTTCGGACTGCACTTGATCTTTTTATTACCAGGACCTTTTTCTTGTTCCCAGTGTTCCTGGTGGTGTCTTGCGATAGAAAGGGGTGCTTCGATGTCTTCTTTCGTGTTTGTTATTCTAGGGATGACTTCTCTTTCGAGGTTTTACTGTGATGGATCCCTTCCACACATGGGCAGTGATGCAGCGGAAGACTTATACAAATGCTTTACTACACTAAAAGACTTATTTTCGTCATCACCAACTGGGCCCAAATAACACTTAAAAATGTATATCCAAATGTGTTAAGCACTCATTCCACCAATGGATCTTTTTGTTGAGAACATGGACTAGGATAATTGGAGAACGTGAAGCAATTTCCTTACGAGGACCTAGACCTAGACGCCCGTACAAACAGCAGAAAACTCTCACCTTCTCTGATACCAACTCGTCTGACTCTGATTATGAGGGACCAGGTCCAAGTGATGGACCACAATACAATAACAGGAATCAGAGAGGCAGATATACCAACCAATATCAAGAACATGTGCAGTCCCCTTTTTTACAGAGAGACAGGGGAGAGGTCGGATGAGATTTCAAGGACAGGAAAGGAATTATCACCAACAGATGGAGCCACCACATCCTCAGCCATATATGAGAACAAGAAATCATCAGTATTGTCATGTCTTTAGTTTACAGAAAATTAAAATCTATTAATATTGAGTGGCACAGACGGTGCCTTATCCTCTGGTGATTTCTGTAGGCAAGAGTCCATTGCATGTTTGAGACATCATCTGGGGACTCTGAAACCACCACTAAGACCTATCCAATTACAAATTACTGCCAATAATAGGAGATACACACAGTGATCCCTCTGAAACTACGACTCTTCTGTTGTTTCTTTCATCTTACCACATATCTGGTATCTTACAACTAATTTGAGACTATAGCTTTTGGGATAGCACATTTTCTCTTTCTGTTTCAATTTATTTTAAGCATGTATTCATGGGTGAATTCAGAAATCTCATAAGGTCAGGATTGTGTAATGATGTACTATAGTGTATTAGAAGGAGCAACCAGCCATTTAAGCAATGTACAAACTATCATGTGGTATTATTGTTTCACAGACACCCCCCGCCTGTTGTTAATGGGATGCCTATGAATGTTGTTTTGGTCCTGAGATAGGTGGTGCTATTGTTAATCCCACCGAAACGCACGTAGACCATCACTATATGGACGGAGAGTACCCACAGAACGACACAACAGCCATGTTGAGCGTGGAATAATATCCACTCACATCTGTCCCTGCTAAATTGTTTGGGATCTCCTTAGGGGAATGTTTTGAGTCCTTGTATGAGTGTTAGTTTGTATGGGTTTATTTGAGGAGAGAATGTAGTAGAGAGGTGCAGTGTGGGGTGTATTTATTTGTTGACAAAACAATTGTTGTTTTTTAGATTTTATGTATTGTCCTTTCTTTATCACATAACTATAGAGGAAGTACCGATCATTATGTGAGTAAATGTAGCTGTGTTCTAACACTTACTGAATGTGTAACAACATTACTTTATACTAATAATGTCAGATATCTAAATGTACCAAGACATCCTTGTGTTATGTGACTACCGGGACAATTGTGTATGAAATACTACATATGATTAATTCATGTTTTAAAGATGATAATGAATAAAGATGCTCAGATTATTTGTACGGAAATTATCCCATGAGATTCTATTTTGTGCTGGTTGCTTAGCTTGAACCCTTGATGTCACTTTGTATAGCAAGATAGGTCAGTCTAGAGGTTATTTTCTTGTTTGTTATTTACCCCCTCCTCTTGGACCTTAAGTACCTGGGGGGCACCTTTCTCCTATTGTATTTCATAACCTTTCTCAGTAGCCATCTCTAAACCCCATAATTCTGGACAAGAAATATTAAGACTCAAAGAATTAACACACACGAGAATGATTACTCATGGAAAACATTTATCTAAAGCCTCAATTTGAATGGATAGAACATGAAATTGTATCTCATAGCAGTTTTAATAATAGACAATTTGTGCAAATAACCACACATTACAAAGCAGATTTAATAATGAACATTTGCTGGTTGCCTAGGGAGGGAGAGAGAAAAAAAGCAATTCGAGTTAGTTATCATTTCATACAAAACAAAATATGGTTGGGTTATAGTCTGTCTTCTATAAGAATCTGCCCGAATTCAGAAACTGCAGCACAGCATGCCATTGAAGGAGTCAGTTAACCCTTCAGCTGAAAGGTTAATTTTGCACACCTTTACCAGCCGGCAAAGTGCAAGTTCAGGTCAGTCAGGAAAGATTAGTTCAAAGGTTTGGCATAGAGGGAAAATCAAAGTTCCGTCCGACTGCATGCTAGGCAGGAAAGTGGAAAATGACAGCCAGCTCCGACTCCACTTCCAAGGGGCAATTATTCTTCCAAAAGTTCATGGTTTACACCCGCAAAGGATCCAAACCATCGGCCCATATGGTTTCCATTGGTATCTCACGGTGGGCTGCTCATGGTGTGATCAATACCTCACTAAGAAATCCGGAAGCATTAAGTAATCCTTTTTTAAATTCATTAAGTTTCAAATGCAATTTAGTTCCATCCTTTTATATAGAAGTAAGAAACGACCCTTTAGTAACAGTCTGTCCATTCCCAGGTGCTTTCCTTGGGTTTGCAATAATATTGATTAGTTTCTGTCAAAAATCTTGCTGAATCAAAAGTTAACCCATTGTTGTTGAATAAAGAACAGAAGCTTAGGAAAAGTGACTACTTCAGCTTGATTTTACGATTTGAGCTAGAAAGAAAAGAAAGCTAAGGCTTACATGTAATCTCGCTGAATCATCTTCATGTTATGATTAATATAAATCACACATTATTAATTGCATTTTGACTTCTCTTGATTATTTTCAATCATTACTCTTCTTAAGCCGTTACATGTCATTACTAGGCACTACTAAAGAAATCCATTGCATGTTTATCATTGTCCAGACCAAATATTTTCGTGTCACTCTCAAATACACATGTTTCTCACATAACGTTAGAAAAGCTGTAGAGTTGCATTCTATAGATTATTACTGAATTAAGGGGCAGATGTATCAAGCTATTTTGCAAATGGTGCGATTCGCAAAAATTGGCCGTTTGTGAACGTAAAATGGCCTTATCCAATGTATGAATCTCAAAATTGCTAATCCTAATTTTGCTAATTACAAATTTGCAAATCCCAAATTGCAAAATCCAATTTGGTAAATCCCAAATTGCAAATTTGCAATTTTTTAATCGCAGACCAATGTATGAAGCATTCGCAAATTGCGAATGAACCAGAATTCGCAATTTTGCAAGTGCAAATTACCACCAATTCACGTCAGGTGGTAACCAGGTGCAAACTATTTAAACAGGCCCAGAGGGCCTCAGAATGTTTCACAAAAGGAGCACTGTATGTCATAGCGAGGAGGTTAAAGATTCAAGCAGCAGCCCAGAGAAGGAGGAGAAACACATTCACAGAGTGCGCCTAACCCTGTTTTAGCAGACAGAGGAAGAAATCCATGAAATATAGACTAGACTCAGGAACAATACTAGACCTGATAGCTGACCCGGGGGTTTCTTGAATATACACAAAACCTGAAGAACAAGATAGGGAAGCTACGAGATCTAGCATATTCCCAGCTAGAGAGGAAACAGGAGAAACATAAGTCCCTGTATGATAAAGGGAAGAAATGGAGGAGATTGCAAATCGGTGAGTGGGTCCTGGTACTGTTGCCCTCATCAACTTGTAAATTCAGGTCCGAATGTCCTGGCCTCTACAGAATCGTTGGTACTATTGGTAAAACAAGCTATAGAGTACAAATAAAACCATCTAGAATTGAAACTTTTCACATTAATCTATTGAAAAAGTGGTTGGGGCCCCTTCCTGCAACAGCTCACTTCACCATGCCTTCCTTACAACAGTCACAACAACCTCTAGACTAATTAGTGGTCAATACTGATTTAACAGAGGGACAAAGACATACCCTTGAGAAGGTCTGGAAACCCTTCTCCCCAATATTTTCAGACAGACCAGGAAAAACGCCTTTGACGGAACACACCATAGAGACCGTCCCTGGGAAAGTTATAAAACAAAAACCTTACAGAATACCAGCAGCAAAAAGAGAAGCGGTACAAAGAGAGGTGAAACAAATGTTGGAATTAGGGGTCATTCGCCCGTCTAGAAGTGAGTGGTCTTCGCCCATAGTCAATGGTGCAAAAACCGGACGGCTCCATTAACTTTTGTATGGACTTTAGGGCCCTGAATTCCGTCTCAACGTTCTGATGCCTACCCAAGACCGAGAATAGACGAACTAATAGAGAACTAAAAACTGCCATCACCACCAGCCCAGTACTAATTTCTCCTGACTTTTCTAAACCTTTCACCCTGCATACTGACGCTTCGGACTATGGCATAGGGACAGTCTTATCCCAGGAGGCCTCAGATGGTACAGAGCACCCCATCCTATACATTAGCAGTAAACTATTCCCTTGTGAGACCAAGTATCCCACAGTGGAGAAAGAGTGCCTTGCCATCAAATGGGCAATCGATAAATTACGTTATCTTGAAGGGCGCCCTTTTACCCTGTTCACGGACCATGCTCCACTCCAGTGGATGGCACATAACATAGGCCAAAACCCCCGAGTGCTTCAGTGGTTTTTGTCCTTACAACCTTTTTCCTTTACAGTTAAACACCAGAAAGGCTCTACTAATGGAAGTGCAGATTTCCTCTCCCGAGTATTCCCTCTCCCCGAGCGGGAGAATCTTAGGGGGGAGGAGTGTCACACTGTGCCCTATGAACCTCTAACCCCTGACACAGAATGGTGGTCCGCTCCCCCTGTTACTGTGCCTTTTATTTCTCAGCAGAAGGAGTGAACTGCAGACTCATTTACCATGCAGAAAGCAGACACTTGTGTGTGGGAGAGCAGGCCCTTTAAACTGGCTACAGGTTGTGGACAGACCGCCTCTCAGACCGACGTCAGCGCCCATTGGCCAGTGAGAGAAGAGGACAACAAGGCCGGGACGAAGTTCGCTTCCGGATTGAGCCACAGAGAGGAAGAGACCGTCACAGAGACAAGGGATCCGAGATCTACGCTCGCAGTGGCAAGACCTGTGCTACAAACAACGGAGGGCTCGGGAGAACCGAAGCAGCCAGGAGGCCACGGTATCCATGCTGCGCCCAGCCACGCTTCAGGAGAAGTGTGGCTCTCGAAGTTATGGAGCAAGGTTGCGGGGTGGGTTGGGACACAGGAGAGGTCCGACCCATAGAGGGGTGTTTTCCTACTCTCTAGCCTCCCGCTTTGTATTCCTGATACCTTGAGCATGTGCACTTACTTAGTACAGTCCCGAGCACTTACGGGTAACCCCTCACTCCCTTTCCCGCACAAACGTCCCCACAGATCACTGATATCCTTCTCCTCCTTATATCCGAGCATCGTCGGATCAAGCCTCGACCAGACGCAAAGACGAACTGAAGGGACCGGACAGGAAGAAGACCCGGAAAAAGACCACCGTCTTAAACCTCAAGTCTGGCTTCCTGAAGGAGGAGACGTTTATGTAAAATAAAACACACCTTATCACGATACAGTTTCGAGAGTGTTTCTTCCCCACACCCACACTGACCTACATCCAATACTGGAGCATCAGACCCGCAGGACACAAGCCAATCCCACACATGTGCAGGTCCTATGTTCACTGCACCTACTATCATCAGGGAGCTACCAGGGGATGATAGCTGCAACAGGAGGGTTGTCCCAAAGTTGTGTTTCATGCTTCCTGAATGTTTTTTTGGATGCAATGGTACAGAGGATACACCATTACATCAGATTTCCCACTACACAACAGGTATTGTAGCAGACAAAATTGGATTACTACCAGATAGCCCAATCCCCACATGTAATTGGGTGCATTGATAGGACACATGTAGCCACCTGTCCCCCCTTAGTCAATGAGTATGTGTTTAGGAACAGGAAATCCTTTCATTCACTCAATATCTAGGTCATATGTAATGCCTCACACATAATAACTGACATAGTGGCCAAATATCCTGGTAGTACATACAATTCATTCATATTCAGACACAGTGGAATATACACACGTCTCAATGGGGGTGAATTTTACGAAGGATACCTGCTAGGTAAGTGCATGGAACTCACTCTGATAGACTCCTTGGATCTGTAGAAATAGGACAGTGACTAATCTATTGCCTTTCATCCTGTAGTTGAAAGTGCATATGCTGTTTACTCCTTCATACACCCACAGTTCCTTAATCCTACAACTCAGAGTGAAAGGAAATACAATGCAGCACACAAGTCGACGTGCAATGTCATATAGTGTATATTCGGCCTACTGAAGAGTAGGTTCCGCTGCCTACACAAAAGTGAAGGTGCACTGCAGTATAGGCCAGAGATCTCTTGGAAAAATTGTGGCCACTTGTGCCATGCTGCACAACCTAGCAACAACCAATGGCATACCATTGGACCTCACAGATTCGGAGTCTGATGAAGAGGAAGAACCACATCCACCTCGCCGAGCAGCAGTTGGTGTAGGTGCAGTAGATGGCAGCCAGAGACAAAATGAAATAGCATGCAACTATTTCTAGGTGAGTAATGATGAGACGATGCACCTCATGACTTTTGTTCAACTGTTTGTTTATTCACCTTATTCTCAGGTAAACTGTGTGCACACAGCCGTCAAACTGCTTTCTTGTGTGTGAAATATGTAGGTCAACATGGCATTTATACTGACCACACACAACATTCAGCACTCATCATAATATGCAATGGGTTACCTCACCCATTGGCATGCCTCGGTCACACCACTGACTACTTCTTACGGCCACGCACAGCACTAGAGCGATCAATGTTTACACTGGCCTCCCTTGATGAGGCCTTGTGTGCTGTACCTTGCCCTGCACTCTGCTATCTGGGCTCAGTCACCAGTGGAGTAATGCTGCTGAGGCTGGAGGCCTCCTCACTGTCCCCTGTACCCAATATAATTGTCCCAGCTATAGTGGCTATCTGTAGCTGTTCAACAGAGGTGGTGACCTGCACCAATCCCCTGGCAACATCATTACGGCAGTGGGACATTTCCACCTGCATGGACACAGTGCGTCTGGACAGGACAGCTTTGGCATTGCTCAGACGGTTAACTGCCTTTGTGTAACCATCCAAACGGTTAAATAGGTGGTGCTTTTTGCGGCATTTGGAGGCATGCTCCCTCTGCATGGTGGTACAGAGATCTTAAATCGCTGCTGTCATGTCCCTGAGACTTTCTGCATTTGCCCTATGGCCCTCTGCCACTGTGTTGTTCATCTCCCTGATGCTGTCCCTAATGTCAGCCATGTTGTGATTCAGACACACCAGCTGCATTTGCATTGACCGCATGCTTTTCAATTGCAGCCGCTGCACCTTCACCATAGTGCCCTCCAGCCCAGCCAAGACAGAGGATCCCTCGCCTTCTTCAGCAGCACTGTGTGCTCTTGCTCTGCGTCTCCTGCGATTGGTGTTGCTACGCTGCAAGTGGGACTGTTCACTTTGAGGCTGTGCCTGCTCATCTGGCCTTGACTGTGGCTCTTCTTGGATGTCTTCCCCTTCTACCTCCAACTCCTGTAGTGGAGTCACAGTGTACCTGTTTGGTCTTGGTGCAGGTGTTATTGGTGTGGTGGTGTCTGTGTCTTCTTCCCCTGCCTGTTCCTGGATCTCCCCTGGCTAATCTATTGGTGTGTTTTCACCCTGGGTCACAGGTTCATCTGTGAATATAACAAATCTACTTATTATGTGTCCTACTTTATGTTATATGAAAATGAAATGTACTTGAGTTGGTATACCAAACTGGTGTGTTTTAATTGGGTATTTACTGGTGGGTCTCAACTGTGCCTATGTTGCTTAGAATCAATGTTTTCCTATGTTATGTGTCTGACTGCATCTCCCACGATGCATTGCTAGGTTGTAACCAAAATGTGGACTGGAATGGGAATTTAACTTTTTTCATTATGTTATTTCTAAGTGGGGTTTTTGGTGAGCCATGGGGCAGGTGTATTTTAGCATGCATCCTACCTTGGCTGGTGTTGGCTGTGGCTGACCTGTCGATGTCTGCTACACCACTGATGGATTCAGGCTGTAGGGTTGACTTCACCAAGTCCTCAAGGGAGGTGGACGCCAGCTGTGTTGATAGTCCTCCACCGGTCTTCTTGGCATCCGCAAGCCTGCTTGCCACCTTTTTCTTTGCCCTTGAACGCAAGTCATACCAGCGCTTGCGTAGGTCTTCTATGGTGCGCTGTGTGACCCCTATGGTGTTGACTTTGGCTTAGATGTCCAGCCAGATCTTCCTCTTCTCTGACACGGGGATGTGTAGGGATTTTTTTCCAAACAGTTGCTCATGGCTCTTCACCATTTCCTTAATTAGGACCTCCAATTCTTTTTCACTTAACTCTTGCGTCCTGCAGCCTATTTTGCCTTTCCCAGTGAAGCCATGCTGTGTATTTGTACCTGTGTCTGCACATTCTCCTGAGTGGTGTGCTCCTGCTCTCAGCCTCCTAAACAGACTCAGGCACTCAGAAACAGCATGGGGAAACTCACATCCTGGTTCTGAGGTCATCAAGCTGCATCGGAATAGCAGATTCGCAATTTAGGGATTTTTTATTTTGCGAATTTGCTATTACAGGATCGCTAATTGGGAATCTGTATTTGCAAATGCGAATATTACCGAATCACAATTGTTTTGCAAAATGTTTTCTGCATTGCATTTTGCAATTACCAAATAGCGATTCCATAATAATCGCTATTTGGGAATCGCAAAATGCTTTTTTGATTCATCTGGCCCATAGACTTTTATTAATTACAGGAGCATTATTATGCAAACATTTCATTTTAATACATTAGAAGGTAACGTCACCTCAATCTCTATGTTAACTAGGTTTGTTTCTTAAAACACGTGTTTACATACATAGTAAATATCATAGTTTCTTCTCTCTCTTTGCTTACGTTTTTACATTTTTATGTTTAAAAACTCTTTAGCATACTTGCACGATGAGTATGAAATCTCACGTTTTTCGACTTAGCCAGTTTACATGTTTTTCATCAAGAAATAATTATCGTAATCTCATAGGAAAAGCAAGAGAGGCAAACGTCATTTAACATTTACACATCAGCAGTCAACAGGGGATTTGTGGAAATCTTCTCATGTGCATGCTTAGAATTTGTATGTGGCTGTAAAGGCGTGGCTGTCTGCTGTCAGGGCTGTGGCAGGAAAGTGGTGCCTCATTTTGGATTAGGTGCCTTCTGGGAACCTTGACACCCTGATGGAGAGTGGGTGTGCCTTACTGCATTTGGTTCCTACCATTGCTGCAGGTACTTGCATGTTATTGGAATTTTATTGTTAGGTGGCTTTGATTCCTGAGCACATACCATCACTTTCTTCTTAGTGTAGTTTGCTCAAGCATTGACTCTTTGACCTTGCAATGGTCCTGGCCTTCATGGTCTGCTGTTCTGCTTTCAGATATTAATCTGGAACTGTGTTAGCAACTACACAAGGTTTGGAAAGTGGTTCATACGCCCTTCAGGATGTAGTGCACCTGGTAAATGGATTGATCTGGTATGTTCATCAGGTGGCCAACTAGAAAAGGAAACTGCTAATGAAGAGAGTGGTATTAATGAGTAATATTGTGATGATTGCTGTGAATAAATCATCAAACCTTCCTCAGAGAGAGATGAGTTGGATCTTGTCCCTTCTACACCAATTATCATGTACGTTTAGAATGATATTGGTGCAGAAGGGGATGAAAATCTATATCTATATATTATATTCACTGAAAAAACCATAGGTTTCAGGGGCGTTATAGTTAGGAATTGACATTTAAAAAACCTTAGAAATTCACTGAAAAAATCATAGGTTTCAGGGGCGTTATAGTTAGCTGGACATTTCCCTCGTACCAACCTCTAGAAATTTCCCTGTTATAGTTAGTTCAGCTAACTATAACTCGCGCCCCCGCAATGCACTGCTGATGACGTCACATATTACATCACTCATGACATGGTCAGTGACCTATGGTTTTTTCAGTGAATTTCTAAGGTTTTTTAAATGCCAATTCCTAACTATAATGCCCCTGAAACCTATGGTTTTTTCAGTGAATTTCAAAGGTTTTTTAAATACTAATTCCTAACTATATCAGGCCTGAAACCTATGGTTTTTTCAGTGAATTTCAAAGGTTTTCTAAATGACAATTTTGAATGTATTAATTGTTATACTGATTTTTTTTATACTGATTTACTACATTTTTTAAACTATTTATTTTTAGATATATTTTTTTAATTACATTATAATTACATTATACATTACAATACAAAATATACTTTCTCAGAATGAATTACTTTAGTTTAAATACTTGGCAAATAGGCAACAGACTTTTAAGTAAAGTAGTTACAGTTGCTGCAATGGGCAACACAATTTCAAACACAAAGCAACATTGAGCTCAATGTGAATTTCTAGTTAAATGCAATTAGTTACTTTATGGATTACTTTTCTAACCACATCTCCTGTAAACAGTTGAGTAAAAGCGCTTTGGTTACAGTAGTGATTTTTAAGGAATATTATTGTATTTTAAAAGTTGACACTTAGAAACTTGTTCCCATAGAATCACCAATGTTATCCTACGGCAGAAAATTCACTTAGCAGGTAAGTAGTGTTATCGTTACTTTTTCTTACTCAGTGGTGGATCCTGGATCCAGCACAGGCCAACCTCCTGTAAACAGTTGGAAGAATGTGTTTAAGTCATACAGACGATTTTTTAGGAATATTTTTAATTTGTGAAAATAGACACTTAGAAAACTTTCTGGTGAAAACCACACAATGGATTCCTATGGAAGGAAATACAAGTTACTGGTAAGTACGCTTAGAATTACTTTTCAGGGTCAGTGCTGGGCTAAAAGATGCAGCCCTGGGTTCTCTCCTGATAACAGGTGAGTAAATCGAAATTTGTAGTTCGGCTGATTTTAGAGGAATATTTGTACATTTCAAAAATGGACACTTAGAAAATTTTCTGGTGAAAACCACACAATGGATTCCTATGGAAGGAGTTACTGGTAAGTACGCTCAGAAAGACTTTTCAGGGTCAGTGCTGGGCTAAAAAATGCAGCACTGGGTTCTCTCCTGATTCCAGGTGAGTAAATCAGAATTCGTAGTTCGGCTGATTTTAGAGGAATATTTGTACAATGGTGAAAGAAGGGGGAGGGGCCTGAGGTGACGTGTGCAAACACGCCCTGTGGCGCGTTTTAAGTTGGGGAATTAATACCTCTTCAATCCTGAGGTCCCCTGGGGGCCAACTAGCCCACCAGGTACCTCCAATATGCGCCAGGGAGCTGCATTGCAGAGAGGTATTCAGAGGCCACGCCCCTTTTTACAACACTCTGCAACACAGCTCTGTGGCACTTACTGGAGGTACCTGGTAGCCTAGTTGGTCCCCAGGGACCCTCAGGATTGAAGAGGAATTAATTCCCCAACTTAAAAAGCGCCACAGTGCGTGTTTGCACAGATCTCACCTCAGGCCCCGCCCCCTACCTTCACCACTGTGCAAACGCGCCCCGTGGCGCGTTTTAAGTTGGGAGATTAAGTCCCCTTGAATCCTGAGGTCCCCTGGCGGCCAACTAGCCCACCAGGTACCTCCAGTATGCGCCAGGGAGCTGCCTTGTAGAGAGGTGTTAGGAGGCCACACTCCTTTTTACAACACTCTGCAACGCAGCTCCGTGGCGCTTAGTGGAGGTACCTTATGGGCTAATTGTCCCCTAGGGGACCTCTGGATTGAAGAGGAATGAATAGCCCAACTTAAAACGCGCCACAGGGCGTATTTGCACAGTATCACCTCAATCCCCGCCCCCTACCTTCACCACTGTGCAAACGCACCCCGTGGTGCGTTTTAAGTTGGGAGATTTAGTCCCCTTGAATCCTGAGGTCCCCTGGCGGCCAACTTGCCCACCAGGTACCTCCAGTAAGCACCAGGGAGCTGCGTAACAGAGAGGTGTAAAAAGGGGCGTGGCCTCATTACACCTCTCTGCAATGCAGCCCCCTGGTGCATACTGGAGGTTCCTGGTGGGCTAGTTGGCCCCCAGGGACCCCCAGTATTGAAGGGGAATTCGTTCCCCCTCTGCAAACGCGCCAGGGGGCGCGTTTGCAGAGTGATGAAAGGAGGGGGCGTGGCCTCCTCCCGATCCCGTTTTTTAAAATATTTCTCCTTTTTAAGAAGGGGGGCTGTGTAGCCCCCCTTCTTTTTCTTATTTTTTGGCCCTGGGGACCCCATCCCCCAGGGCCTCCCCCAATTAGCTTTTTTTAATTAAAAAAAAAAAAAAAAGAATGGAAAGGGGGCCGCGTGGCCCCCCTCCCGAGGCCATCATTTTCCCCGGGGACCCCATCCCCTGGGGCATGGCCCTTTTTATTTTATTTTTTATTTATGGAGGGGGGCTGCGTAGCCCCCCTCCTGTGGCCCATTTTGGCCCCGGGGACCCCATCCCCCGGGCCGTTTTTTTAAATTATTTTTTTTAATTTATTTTTGGGAGGGGGGCCGCGTGGCCACCCTACCGGGCCACTACTGGCCCGAGGACCCCATCTCCCGGGGCCTGGCCTTCACGTTGGGGACCGTGGGGAGGGTCCCAATCCCCCCACGGCCCCGCCGGCTCCCCGCGTCCTGCGGGAGCCGGCATTGCTTTTCCACATGAGGAGCAGCTAACATGCTGCTCCCCCTGTGGAAAAACAATCGTCTTTGGTATTTGGAAGAGAGAGCAGGTTTCCTGCTCTCTCTTCCAAATACCAAAGCAGTTTGCTATGGCAGGGCGGGAGCCGCGAGGCTCCCACCATGCCATAGCAAACAGCAGTGTCCCGGGGGTGGGCACCCCGGGACACTGCAGGAGCCGGCCCTGGGGGGGTGGCAGTCCCCAGGGCCATCTTTGGCTCCAGGAGGGGGGCCGCGCGGCCCCCCTCCCACTGAATTTTAAGCCCCGGGGGTGGTGGTCCCCGGGGCTTGGGGGTCAGTAACGGACCCCCTATTTAAATATTTAGTGCCCCGGGGAGGTGGCAGTCCCCGGGGCGTGTGGGGGGGGGGGCTCGAGTCCCCCCACACTGGTATTTTTTTTAAACAAGCCCCGGGGGGTGGCGGTCCCCGGGGCTATGGGGGGCCATGAGCCCCCCGCATACATTCAGTTAAACCCTGGGGGTGGCGGTCCCGGGGCTGGGGGGCCCCTCTGGGCCCCCCATTATGATAAAAACATTGCCCCCGGGACTTGGCCCCCCCGGGGGCTAAATAAAAACAAAGCGCGGGAGCCCGCGCTTCGTTTTTTTTTTATTTCGCGGGATGCGCGGACCCTACGCGCATCCCGCGTTTTACGTCTTTGTTTTTGTGCTTTCTTGTGCCTCGGTTCAACCGAGGCACAAGATGGCTGCCAACACTTCCTGATTCAGAGTGTTGGCAGCCAATTAGCATTCAGCTCGTGCTCGGGAGGGTTCGGGGAGGGTGCGGGGAGGATCCGCGGATCCTCCGCGGCCATAGATATATATGTACTTTTAACTCTAATTTTCTCAGGAACTACTGAACGGATTTACACCATTTAAGCAAAAGGCACGAGTCCGAACTGAGGACTACCTCTTTGCCAAATTTGGTGTCATTCCGTTCAGCGGTTCGGGCTGTAGCTGCGACAACAGATCCTATGGGAAATAGCATGGGGAAAACGCGTTTTGGGACCCCCCTTTTTTCTCAGCCCCCGCTTGACGGATCACCGCAAAACTTTCAGGGTAGGAGCGGAGCGGAGCTGGCCAAAAGTTTGGAAAATTTTCCGAAGATTCGTCAACCGGCGCCAACGTTATTCCCAATAGAATGTTGCGGATTTCCTATGGAAAATAGGTCCTAACTATAACTATCTACTGGCGACCGCCAGTAGATAATTATCTATGGACAATCTTTAGATATTCAGAACATGTAGAGCACAATCACTCTTTATCCAGTAGCCACGGCACCAGAAGGTATTTGTGAGATTTACAAAGAATATGCATACTTATAGAACATATGCATTATATGTTTTACCCAAAAATAATTTTAATTCACCAACAAATAAAGAGAGGGTGAAAAATGAGAAGCGTAGCAGAGAAGGATGAAGTAAACGGCAATGTAGGTAGGCTTTTAAGAAGAAAAGAGGGCGAAGAAGGGAGGAGGCTGAGAGATGGTTAAAAAAGGACAAGATTTACGAAGGAGAAGTGGCAAGGACAACAGAAGGTACATAAACTAATACAAGGCAGATGATCAAATAAGTTATTCAGACTTCCCTAAGTGGATGAGGATCATATTCAGTCAAATGCTTCAATGTCTTCCGAATAGGTCCTCTCTAGAACAACAGGACGTTAAGAGTCAATATTAGGGCCTGATTTAGAATTCGGTGGACAGGGTACTCTGTCACAAACGCAAAGCAGTACCCTTTTTGCCAAATCCTTCTTCTGCCTGACTTTTTTCCCTTTTTTGAGACTGGTGGATCATCAGGTTTCTGTTTTGGTACCAGCAAAATAAAAATAATGACCCTCCCCCCTAACGCCCTGGGAAAATCTCCCTGGGTGCAGAGGTTATTTACAAAAACAAACTCACAACTTATTTTTGAAAAACAATAAGTTTGGTGGCCAGCTGTCAAAAACACCAGAAGCTCACCACCAAACTTGTGGTACCTTCAAGGGAATTGCTGTAGTGCCGAGTCTTCTGAAGGTACAGAGATCACAGCTTCACTGGCACTGATCTTTAAACATGGCAGTCTTCTGTCCATCAGGATGGCAGACTTAATGACCACCACCAGACCTTAAATCAGGCCTTTACTTTGGTCTATGAAAAGTTAAGTAAGGGAGGTGCAGAGCCAAAGAATGTGTGTCCTTGGACTATTGTATATCTGAATTTCAGAGATTTGAGCATGAGAGAATCCTTGCTTCAGGATGCTCTGGAGATATCATAAATTGTATTCTCACTTCTTTGCTCCTATGTCATTGTTCTTTTTCCTTCAACTCTGTGACATATAGTACCATAGAGGTGTAATGGTCATAAAATATGCAGCTATTACTTGCCAGTTGCTGTTTTATCATGGGGAGCATTTTCTTGTATGAGGATGTATATGTGTTCTACCAGTATTTTTCTGTATCCACAAAGTGCTTCAATGCATCAACAGGGGTAGGAAGCGCCATATAAATTCACAATGCAATGCAATACAAGCTAGGATGCTTTTGAGGGGCTGAGACTGGGACAAATGATCCCCCAGTTAGGTCTTTGAATGGGCTAAAGGATTTGTGATATAATTTCCAGAACGTCAGGCTATTTAGTGTATAGGTTCTGTCAGAACCTCTTTCAGAGGGCTACTGGGCAAGTAGGAGCTACGGGCCCAACCATGAAGGTTGAGGCCTTTTACTCCTGAAGCCCCAGGTCCCAAATTACTATGGTTCCTGCGCGACTGGGCTAAGTACCCCTTCAGCGCTTCACTCTCATTAGTAGTGTGGTTCGAGCATTCAAAGGCTTCTCGTGGGGGGGGTCTAGATGCAGGGGGGGGCGCGAACACACGCTCTCAACTCGAAATACATTCAATCGTAGTAACAAATGATTTTCCTATTAAATACTTGTTTTTATGCAAAAAGGAGCATTTATACCACCAGCACAAATTAAATTACGGCATACGTAAACATCACACACAGTCTCCTGTGGTCAGTGCTTCAGTGTTCGATAGGCAGGTCCCTCAGTCCCATGAGTCTCACTTCCCTCTTGCCAATGGTAGTGGTTATTCCCCATCCACTATATGCGACATTCAGGTTAAGCCCCTCTAGTAGTTCTTCCAAAAGTCAAAAGTGTTCCAGTGCCCGAAGCACTATGAGGGAGAACAAGTTCCCCCAGGGACTTAAAACCCTGGGGGAAGATCAGTCTTACCAGCTCCTGCAGTGGTTGCACTACCGGAGTCCACAGGAGAGGTTCACTCTCGGATGTCATGGAGGGCTGCAGTGGCACCTGATGATGAGAAGCACTCATTGCTCTGCAGGGGCCCCGGTTGGGCATCCACGGCACTTCCTGTGGTGAGACGATGTGTTCCTTTGGTCCTTCTCACAGGTGGGGTGTTGATAACTCGGGTTCCAATCCTCAATTGGGGCTTGGGCACTCCCAGGATACCTGTCAGCGGTGGCTGAACTGGACAAAGTCCCTTGTTCTTCACGATGGCCCCCTCCGGCATACAGGGTTATTGACCTTACTCCACATACAGGCAATGGCTCGATCGGGATGGCAGGAATCTCCTCTTCATGGTGGCCCCTCTTGAATACGGAGTCAAAACTTGTCTCTGCAGATGGGCTGTGGCCCAATTGGCACATCAGTAATCCCCCATGGTGGCCCTCTCTGGCATACAGGGTCGCCAACTTCACTCCGCACATTAGTTATGGCCTGATACGCACAGCAGTAATAATTACGGTTAACCCCTCTTGCAGACAGGGTTGCCAACTTCACTTTGCACATGGGCTATGGCCTAATCTGTGAAACCATATTTAACTTCATGGAGGCCCTCTCTGGAATACAAGGTCGCTGACTTGAAACTGTATCTGGGCTATGATACGATCAGTGCAGCAACTGACTTGTCACAATTCGCTACAGGGATCCACTCACCAGGATCCCCCACTGTATCTCTCTCCCGCCAAACGGTCTCCTTTTCCTCTCAGGGCACACTTGTCTTGGCAGGTATTCAGGCTCTGCTGCTGCAGGGGCAGTTAGACTTGAAATTCCCTGGGTGATGTCCTCTCATCCTGCTGGGTGACTTACAAGCCTTAGCCCCAAGTTTTGATCACAGGCAGAACTCTTGCAGAGATTCTCCTCACACAGCCCGACTGGCTGCTTGACAGTTGACAATTTTCAGGGCCTCGAGCTCCCCTTCTTATAGTCCATTTCCAGACACCAAATATGATATAGGGTCTGAGTCTTTGAAGTCTGTTTTGGGGGTCAGCTTCCTTCTTGTGAAATGCCCACTCCTCTAACTCGCCCTTGCGTACAGAGAGCAGTTTTTCACAGTGACGCCATATCTGATGGCCCTACAACCCCAGGCCATGGTAGTGACTAGAGGTTCAAACCTGGATGTCATCCACAATGCTATGTGCATCAAAAGATTACTCCAGGGCTCCAGCCCACTGTTAATAATTCTCTTATCAGCCCCATTTCTTTCCTGAGATGTGCCCAGGCCCCATTACAGTGACCGCGTCCTGAATCAAAGAGCACCCTTTGCAGTGTAGTGAAGAGCCTGACTCTCCTTTCTCCAGTCTGTGTCCCATCCAGCTCACAGGAATGCAGCAATTTACAAATCTGTCTGGGGGATTCCTCTACCTCCTTATCCTCCTCCAGTCAGCTCTGGGTATCCCAAAATAGAACCCAGAGTCTTCCATGTGTTGTACCATTCACAGGCACACATACATCCAGCACATACACAGAACGACACTCGCATTGCACAGCACTACATACTAACTTGATGTAGGCCAAGGGTGAGTTAAGCACACAGGAGTGGAATTTTACGTTAGTGAGCCTATAGGCCTCACTACAGTGACACAGGTAAAAAGGCCTGTTTACTGCTGCTGATCAATACACAGTAGGCGGCCACCACTCGTGCTACTTAACTCTTGGCAAAGGCACTAGTCTTTCACCACTATGAGGGTAGTCCTTTAGGTGACTCTTCCAGTCCAACAGGTGCCTGTCATCTTGTGCATGCTAATGCACACAGTGCATTCCCACCATTGTGGCGGGCGGTGCTGTGAGGCCCGCCTGCCACAATGCTGGGAATGGAGTATGCCACTGCCACGGTGGCATCCTAATTGCAGGTGCGGCACCACCGCACCACTGGTGGCCGGTCCCAGCACCGCTAGGGTGGTGGAATCGGCCCCTAAATGTGTTGTGTCGATGCATGAATGGGTCTGGGTGGGCACTATTTTATGATGCAATGTAGTCACTGGCATGGACTGCCAAATCGGGTGTTGCATCCGGATCCGCTGTGCGGAAATCTAACACTATTGCGTCCCATGCTGGAGCTAATGGTTGCCTACATAGTCCTATTGCATCTTTTCGGCGGAGTGCAACACTTTCCGCCTGTGCCCAACACAAGAGAGATTGATACCAGGCATTGGCCGCTGGAGGTTCAGCTCCACTCTTTATAGTTTAGCATGTGGTGCCTAATATAGAAACACATTTGCATATCCACATGTTACTCTAGGGCAAAAACAAAATTTTTTGATTGTAATTGCCACACTCTGCTGCACAGAATCACTATGAGTGGAATTTTTGAATCATAATGATTGAATATCCATCAATGTGGTGGGTTTTCCACCTTTGTAGCAATGCTTGTTAGCAGTAGGGTGAGGGGTTTTCCCTAGGGTGGAGGCATTAGGCTGACTACATTCACATTAGTACAATGTCCTGTCATTACAAACTGGAGACCAAAAAACAACGCTATTGTAAACAGTTTCTTGAATGTTAATATAAACCTTACGACCAAGACGATTTGTTTTAATGATATCACAAATATGTCACATGCAGGAAAAGGGGAACTGTTGTGGCTTGTTGGGGGAATAATGTCACCTAAGAGAACAGTGCTGAAACACATCCACGACTAAACCTCATTCTGGTACCTGAGCCATATTATACAAAGTGCCCAGTGGGGGATGGGAGCTGCAGCGGGCATTTGAATCCACTTTCTGCACCACAAGAGCTTTTTGATATTACAGAAAGGGTTGAAGAGGCTTGGGAAGACCCTTCTGTACTTCAATTCATTCCAGCGCACACAGCACGGCCACAATCTCAAGGGATCGCTCACTCAGTCAGTCAGTCAGTCAGGCGCTTCACCCCAAGCAAATGTGGAAGCACTTTTCCTCTGCTTCATAGTTGTGTTATAGACATAGGCATAGCGGCAAAGGAGCTGTCAGGTGGTGAACTGACTGTGTGCCACTAAGAGATGGCACACAGTTTTAGCTCCCCCATGGGCACCACTAAAAGGGGGGGAAGGGTGTCCCAGGGACGCCCCATGCATCCCTTTGCAGTCAGCTCTTTTCACTCACTGTGGAGGGGTTCTCTGTCCTCCTTTGTGAGTGCAAGACACTTGCTGTCTACACAGTGGAAGGCAAACTGGCTGCACTAAACCAACACTCTATCTTTCGCTAATGCTCTGTCCTAGGGCAGGCACAATTTAGTATTTGCACTGCGGACAGCACATTAACTGTAATAGGGCTCACCGACCCTGTCTGTGCCCGACGCACCTAGTTTAAGGTGCTCCACAGGCTAGACCTGGGCTAAACACCTCATGTATAATACAGGCGTAGGCTTCTCAACATAACAAATCTAGCCCTGATAGAGGAAATCTCATCAGTCTAAAAGATCAAAGTGAACCTTTTCCCATGGTATGTAAACAATTCTTAGCTCTATGTGATTTCTATACTGGAGCAATGGAACTTCCTTATAAAAAGTTCAAAATGTAATTTCACATGGCCCAATGTCTTTAACATGCCACATGATCTGCACCACTCTCTTTATGACTCTTTAACTCCGACATTGAAGCGTCTGCCAAAAAAAGGAAAGCATTAAGTGTTGCACCCTTTTAGTCACTATGCGGCACTGATAGTTTCATTGTAAGTTACTCTTTTAGGTTGTTGAGACTATGCTTGAAATGTCACTAATGCTTTTACAGAAAATCCTCAGAGGCCAGCTTTGCTTTATTTTTAGGTCTGGTGTTGGCCAAGAGCTTTTGATTACACTAAAATGATGTATATAAAATATTTACTTATTGAGGCTTTCAGACAGTCCTCTTCATCCCTTGGTGTGTAATTCCATTCGCATTTTTCTTTCACCACAACAGAGGTAATAGTTCAGCTCACTTCAGAGTTTGATGACCTTACTATGAGTGATGACATTCTGCTTTTTCACACGGTACACATCCACACACAAAGTAATTCCCTTCAGAGTCATAAACTACTATGACAATTTGTGCTTATCGAGACAGAAAAAATTATTTTACTTTCAGCGAATATTTTTTTTATATTGCCAGGTCCCGGCATCTTATCCAACAATACGATGTTACAAGACCCATCACAAATGAAACAAACATTAACAAAGCAAAAACACTTGCAGCAAACACAAGACCTATTGCCTTTGCCAATGCTTGTTAGTACTGAGTACTGTTGTTTGCTTTATGCTGTGTTTGTTATACATTTGTTATGTTTTTAAATGACTCTGCAATCAAGGCAATACTATTGGTGAAAAAAACATTTCCAATTTGGCTTTTCATCTCACATGGACGTCAATCCACCAAAATGCCAGGGGTAGCGGAGGTGACATTAAACGACATTTGACCTTCAATTTGACTCACACCCACATGCTTCCACATACTAACACATCTACACACTCCCGCACATAAACACACTCTCACTCGCAAGCATGCATACAAGATACATTTAACAGCATTTTTTACTTACCTTAGCTTCCATATAGGGTCATATTCCAGATAATGTGCTACATTTTTATTACACTAATAGTAAATATTTTATTCACTATTTGTATAATAACAAAATGACCGAAACCAGGCAAGTGGAGCTGCAGCCAGCGTCCATTAGGAAGAGCTGCCCCTGTGCTCCAGGCACTGATTTTGCAGCTCTGCGGCCAGGGGTCGCAAAAGCAGTGCCAGGAGTAGCCAGGGGCAAGCCTGGGGTCGCAGCTGCCACCCCTGGCGACCCCTAAATGACGTCCATACAACTGCACAGCTAAACGATTCCACAAAAATATGCTGTAAAGGAAGTGCTTTAAATGAGAAAAAATAAGTGGGCGGGGATAGGGGTGGGGCTAAGGGCAAGATATGATCATACATAATGACTTTTGTACCAGTTGCAGCACATATTAGAGCACAAGGAATGCGTTTACCTCAGTAAAACAATTTAACTCATTACACATAATGAAAGCCATTCACCGGAATGGTTGCTGCGCACGTGATTGACAGTGCAGGGTCTGTCTAGAGATCCTCTCCTGTTAATCACAGCGTGACACAAGCCCTTTCAAACGCCTGCAGTTTGGGGACATTCAAATGGGCGCTGCAACTCTGCAAAAGGCTACTTACTTCACGGCTCGGTTCATTACAAGCTCCTCGGAAGCAGAACGGCATCTGCCCTGCATCGCGCAATAACCACTCCACGCTGAATAGTTAGCGTAAAAGGCCATTTATTAGGACAGGGTTGACCCCAATATATACAACATAACATCAACAACCCCAAGCAATCCCCCCAACCTCATGCTTTCCATTCCTCCATTCACTCCCACACTCCAACTACTCACTCCCACATCACCCAGCGACCTCTTCACTTATCCCATTTGCTTCCTCACTTCTCTTTCCAACCTCCTCCAGCATCTCCAGCCATCGCACTCCTGCATGACGTACCCCCACCTTGCACCTGTATCCCCCTCCCCGGAAGGGTGAGTATGCCTGTCATGGACTCCCCCCCTCCCAAGTACTGCCAACACACCACCTCAACCCGTCCTAAACTGGCACGCTGTAACAAATGCCCCCCTTTTTCCCACTCCTTAAACAAGTAGGGTGGGCGGGTGGTCAAAACTTTCTTGGCCCCTAACCTAACGGTGCTGGGAGGCAGGAAGAGGAAGAACTTCCTCCCCTGCCCCCTTTAATACCTTCCTAAGTCCCACCCCCTCCCACTAACTATTCCACCCTGTCCGTGGTCTCGCGCGTATACCCCGGGGAAAGACTGGTCTGCCGACCTTGCTTACCCTGGGGCCCGCACTGGACGAGAAACCTAACCTGCGCCTGCCGTGCCGGGGACCAGGGTACCAGTACTCTCCCTGGCTACAGAGAAGTGCCGTTACTGAATGCAAAAAAATCGTAAGTGCCATATCAGTACCGGTGAGTACCGGTCCATTTAAAGCACTGCTGTAAGGGGTATCCTTTGCTGGAAGGGTTTAAACTAGATTAGTGTGCCAAGCATTCTCCTTTTTCAGAGGGTGCAAGGTAAGGATTTCTGGACAGGGAAACATATTTCACTGTTGAGAAGTAAAAAAGGTAAACATGGGTTTTGACTCGACAGGCTAGTGGCGATATTCCACCCGGCGAATGTGAAAATCCGTAAAGGTGGTGGACATGGACTTCAGACTTAGCACCCTACGAATATGGCTCAGAGCATTCATGTATGTCTAGCATGGAAACACTAATTCAGAATTAAAGTCCAGAATATGTCAATCCTTCACAGCATGAACATCATTTGAAAGATGCAGAAGGGACGTTTGGGAGGCATTTCTGAACCTTATTTTTACTGATCAAAGATAACCAGCGCCTTTAGAAATATCACATTAGGAATTCCGGTTTACTCTTAAAAACGGAGGAACTGTGGATACCAGTTCATTCCTAGCAACTGGAGTTCCAGTGGGAAACCAGTGGATTCTGCGTTAATATCCTCAGCGGAGGCCCACCGGCACAGCTGCAGGCCCCCCTTTCTGCAGATGGCAGAAGGGGACCCCGGAGGAGGGAGCTGGAATGCCATGTTTTTTATGTGTTTTCCCGTGGCGCCGGGGCACGTGGACATGGCGCGCGGTAAACACATCGTTTATTCACAGTGGACTGCGCGCATCTCTCTCAGCCCCAGTAAAGGCCCGGTGTTTGCTCATGTCACCCTCAGAGGAGTGGGAATCAATAACTTCGTGGAAGCCGCTGTCCTTGTTTCTTCTGGCGCGCGCTGCAGAGGATGTCGGACCTTGATTGGCACATGTCTTCCATTAGTACAATCCTATCATATTTTTTTTTTGTTTCGTTCTCACGGGCACTCAATCTGTTTCAGTCATAAACAGCTTTCAACGGCCTTTGTTTAATGTTTTCTTTAATGTTTTTCCCGGGTTGCACTGTGTTAGATCACATTGTACTTTCCGGTGTTTTTTCATAGAAGATGATAAAGAATGCTCTATGCCGTCTCAAATCTTACCACTTTATTACCAGCATCCACAGATTTAATAAGAACTACACGTCACATAAATCCAGCTAGTGCAGGAGGAGCACAATTCAGGTGTTGTCGTTAACCCCTAGGAGGTAGCCCGTGTTAATTTCAGACTCCCTTTTATGCTGCTGCAGCACACAGATGTGTGTTGGCCGTCATTGTTCCTTGTTTAATATTAAAATTAAGTTTATTTCATTAATCTCATTGCGCAGGCACATTCGTTTCCTCCCTGCTTTATGGTGTCTGTTTACGAACGCGTTTGCAGATACCACATTGCTCGTTGCATTCAAAGGTTTCGGGTGGGGCCACATCTAGTTGTTTGCCCGCTTATTTCTCTGATGCCTGCTGCTTCCCAAATAAGGGATAGATAAGGCATATATTATTACAAAAAATTGTGCTGCTAGCTTTGGAGGGCTATAGCTACAACCAAAGCTATCGAAAAAGCCGTCAACAACCAACTAGCCGACTTCATCGAAACCAATGACATCCTGGACATCTCCCAATCCGGGTTCTGAAGCAATCACATCACCGAGACTGCGCTCCTCGCTGCCACCGACATCCGCTCCCTCCTCGACCAGGGCGAAACCGCGGCCCTCATCCTCCTGTACCTCTCTACAGCATTCAACACCATCTCCCGCCGCAATCTAATCACTAGACTCGATGACGCCGGCATCTGTGACAAGGATCTTTACTGGATCCTATCCTTCCTCACAGGCAGAACATAATGGGTCAGACTTCCACCACACCTCTCGGAACCAACAGAGACCAACTGCGGAATGCCCCAGGGCACCTCTCTCAGCCCCACCCTCTTCAACGTCTACATGGCCCCCCTCCCAACCATCGTCAGGAACCATGGACTCAACATGGTCTCCTACGCCGACGACACACAGCTGATCCTCTCCCTCACCAACGAACCCAACATCACCAGGCACAACTTCCAAGAAGGGATGAAAGCCATCGCTACCTGGATGAAGAGCAGCTGCCTTAAGCTCAACTCAGACAAGACAGAAGTCCTCATCCTGGGATCGACCCCTTCTGCATGGAACGATACCTGGTGGCCCTCTGTGCTAGGAACTCCTCCTACCCCAACAGACCATGCATGAAACCTCAGCATCATATTAGACGCATCGATCACTATGGACCGATAGATCAACTCAGTATCCTCGGCCTATTTCAATACCCTCTGCCTGCCGCGAAAGACCCTAAGATAGAACCTCTCTGAATCCAGAAAGACAGTCACTCACGCGCTCATCTGCAGCAGACTCGACTACAGCAATGCACTCTACGCCGGCGTTACCCAGAAAAACATCTGCAAGCTCCAGAATGTCCATAATACCGCAGCCAGACTGGTCCTCGACCTCCCCCGGCACAGCCACATCATTAAACACCTCCCCAAACTCCACTGGCTCCTGCCGACAGACGAATAACCTTCAAAATCCTCACCCCTGTTTACAATGCCCTCCATAATGCCGGATCAGCATACCTGAACAGCCGCCTCTCCTTCCATGCACCCAAAAGACTCCTCCTCTACGCCCTGCTTGCCCTGGACACCGTGCCATGGATCCGCAAGACCAGATCCAGAGGATATTCCTTCTCCTTCGTCGCTGCCAAGACTTGGAACACCCTACCCCTCCACCTCAAACTATCTCCCACGCTACCCCAGCTCAGGAAGGACCTCAAGATCTGGTTCTTCAAATGACCCAGCACTTAGACGGATCTGCTCTCCATCTCTTCCCAGTGCCTTGAGAGCCTCAAGGGTAAGTAGTTGCACTTTACCAACCCTTGATTGATTGATTAATTGATTGATTGCTTGATGGGTGACAAGTCTCATGGCTAAATAAAGCCAAAGTTCAGGATGTTGAATTTGAAGAGGAGGAATTACTTAAAAATAATTGTTATACTTTCTCCGACACCTCTGATTCAAAGTCTATTCGAAAGGCTATCACCTCAGAGTTAAAATCTGCAGCTTTACATATAGGTACTTCTATAGGGAGAACATTGTATGACAAATTGACGCCCTTACTGGTAGTAGCAGGTCATGCATATTTCATATGTCTCAAGTTCATGGGGAGAATACTGTTACTAAAAAGGGATCCCAGTCTACCTAAAAAGGATTATGTGAACAATGTGCCCCTTTTGCATTCTCCTTAAGTGCAGCACGTTTCTGACTCCTTCAGTCTAGTTATGAGTGGTTCCTAGCTGCCTGGTGTGATTGACTTCAATTATAGTCTTGCTCGTCTGGTCTGGAGGTAGAAAGCCAAGCAAGGAAGCATATTATTGGAGAATCAGAAATACATAATGCTGGAGATTATCTTATTTTTAATGACACTAATTCACACTTTGATGTGGGTGACAACTTTGATTGCTATTCGCCTGATGCTCCTAAGAAACAAAGATTGCCCATTATACTTTCTGGTAAGGGTTCTTATGATTTTTCTATGACACATTTAGCTGCTAACAGGCAACCCATATGCGAAAACTCCCTTATCCAAAATGCAAATTCCTAGGAATGAATTCCACTTGATCATGTGGGTGATTATATTAAAAGTAAATTAAGAAATCCTGGTGATAAACCTATCCCATCCAAAATGTGGGCTGATGGTCCCAGGCCCATTATTCCAGAAGACGTTCCCGCCGAACCAAATCTAGATTAAAATGTGATAAAATAATTGACCAAAAGTAGAAGCGAGCCGAGACAAGGCATTGACAGAGCATGGGAATCATGCCACTATCAACTCCCATATATAATGGTTTTCTTTGTTAAAATTCTAAGGATGACTGAACAATTAAAAAAAGAAAATCAGGAGAAGCTGTTGGCCCTGATATTCACTCTAATTGGGCATCAGTACTACTTTCCCCAATGGCTAGTTCGTTCTGAAGAGTTTACATCATTGCAGAAACTCACCTGCGTGTTGAGTGTATGCTGAGCAATTCTACAATGTAATCAAACAACAGGAGATAACCTGTAGACCCAGTTGAGACCTGGGTAAGTAGTATATGTAACAAGCAACAATGTCTCAACGGGTAATATTAAAAGGCAGTGATTAATGACATGCACAAAATATAAGTTGTAAAAGAAAGGACATTAATAGTTAGGGGAATAAATGCAAAGAGTGGTCTGTATTTGAGCAAAAACAGCGATGTAAGATGAAGAAAAGTCACGACAGCACTCTATTACATTGAATGTACATGTAACCTGTACAAACTTGTGCACATTTGTGCTCGTGAGAGACAAGGTGAAAGGTGCAAGTGACAAGTGAAAAATATATACAGCCAGCGGAACAGCGGCACAAGAGAAAACAAGGTTAACTATAAATGCAAAGTGCTTGATGGTGGTTCTGATGTATTAACACAGAGTTTAAAGGAGAGAAGTAATTTTAAGGAACCACGAACGTTGCACCAAGAACTGCGCTGGGGAGTCAATTCTTCAAAGAAGTGGTTGACAGGATCACCACACAATGGTAAGCAGTGAATTTTGACTAAGTTTCTAGGCGTACTACTTATGATTATTTTGCCCAGGTTGATACTATTTCACATTGCTCCAAGGAGGCAGGGGTTACAGTGACCCCTTGTAAAGATTTAGCAGCTGAAATCTCCAGGGAAAATACGAGGGGGAAAGTGAAGAATTACCATGGGCTTTTGACCTGGAATTACTGATTTGTCAGTAATTTCTTATTTCTAGGGAGGTTCTCAAGTTTCCATTTGCAACCCCCAAGCAACTCAACCAACCTCCTAAGTTCCCCCAATTCTCAGAAACTCCTGGGGGGGGGGGGGGGGTGGAGTGATAGGTAGGACATTGGGACCCTCAATATGAGACCACAGAATCAAATACCTTCAATATTCTGTCCCCTCCTTGACCTAAGCCTCAGCATGCAATGCAAGTCTAGCTTAAGTGCCCAGCCCAGATTCTCAGTGCTATGCCACTTTAACAGGGTGAGCCCTGTAAACTGGCACACCCAGACAGTTGGCTGAGGCAAGATGCAGATAAGGAAGGCAAAATAATTCCATTCAAGGAAACCAATTAATCACAGCTTTCTTGTTTTATTGCTGGATGTGTCTTTCTCAAAGAACATAATAAAACTGCTACTGGGACAGAGCCATGCTTTAATTTAAGACTCCAAAATGTCCTCTCTAAGTAAATGAAATTCACTGCTTGCATTTCATTAACAAGATAATGGATGTGTGTTACATTACTTATTATTAACACACAAAACATTTACCATTTAAAACGATAGACAGCTCATTTCATAAACTCAGTGAAACTGATAAGTGGATGTATAAGGCCCAGATGTACTTAACACTGGGTGCAAAATACTGATCATAATTTATGACCAACCTAATAGGTTAGTTCGCAAAATACTGTATTTAGTGGGTCGCAATTTGACCTACCTCATTGTTAGACCTGGCTTGTCCAGCAGGTTTATTCCCAGACTTTTTGCTTTTTGGCCTTCTGTTTTTGACCTCTTTTTGTTGGTTTTATGACTCTGGGCACATTACCACTGCTGATCAGTGCTAAAGTGCATATGCTCTCCCTGTAAACTGTTATTATGGATTAGTGATTCCATGATTAGCATATCTGATTTACGGGTAGGTCCCTAGTACAGAGCACTGTGTATGTCCAGGGCCTGTAAATCAAATGCTGCTAGTGGGCCTGCAGCACTGATTGTGCTACCCACACGAGCAGCCTGTAAATGTAACTTAGACCTGCCACTGCAGTGTCTGTGCGCAGTTTGGTGCTGCCATATCGACCTGGCAAGTGCACCCACTTGCCGGGCCCTAACCTTCCCTTTTTTAACATGAAAGTCACCCCTAAGGTAGGCCCAAGGTTCTCCGGTGGGTAGGGTGCAGTGTTTGTGAAAGGTGGAACATGCCCTAATGTGTGTGGCATGTCCTGATACTGAAATGCCAAATTCGTTTTTCACTATTGAAAGGCTATCTGTCCCATAGGATAGAATGGTAGTTTATTTATAGCATCTTACAAATCTAACTTCGCATTGGGACAAGATGGAAAGGTAGAGTTTAGTATGCCTGAACTCAGAATATAAAAATGCATGTTTTAGTAAAAAGGATTTTTATATTGTGTGTTTGAAAATACCACTTTTAGAAAGTGGGTATTTTCTTTTTTAGCCATCCTGTGTGCCTCTGCTGGTTTGTGTATTGACTGTCTGGCTTTGGAGTGACAGGGGCTGGGGATGTGCATTCTCTCTGACAGCTGCCGGGCGGGGGGGGGGGGGTTGATGTGTGTCCTGCCTCTCCTGAATGAGTCAGCGCTAGACTGAATAGACTTGGGCTGCATTCAGAGTAGGGGGAGGAGTTCTCACTCGCACCTGAATAGGCCCAGTCTGCATTTAGAGTGGTTGGAGGAGATTTCCCTTGCATCTGAATAGGTCCTGTCTGCATTATACAATGTTGTCTCCACTTACTGACAGGAAGCTGCACCAGAGAGGACAGAACTGTTTTTTCTTGGGCAAAGAGCTTCTCTGCCACCAGAGAACAAAGGAATTTCTGTAATAGAAAGTGGGGCCCAGACCCCTGAACTTTAGATTACTGCTGAACTAAGGAACCTTCCAGGAAGAAGAACCGGGAAAGCTGGAGGAGGAGTACTGCCCCTGTGCTGTGTGCTGTTGGGGTTGGCCTACAGTGGTTTCTTCTGTCTTGGGCAGGGTAAGGACTGGACTGTGTTTTCACCATCCTGCTGTTAGAGTTTTCTCCAAGGGTTTGAAGTTGAGCTTGCCTCCTGTTGTAAGTCTCAGGGATAGAAAATACTTCAAAGATCACTCTAGGAATCAAGAGGAACCTTTGCCAAGGAGAAGAGCTGGAGACACCGAGGATAAGTACGGCCCCTTTGCTGTGTGCTGTCTGGGGTTGGCCTGCAGTGGCTGTTTCTGCCAAAGAAAGGAGAAGGACTTTTCTGTGTGCTGTGTCCCCCGCTTGAGGAAGATCTCTAAGGGCTTGAGTAGAGCTTGCCTCCTGTTCTCAAGACTCAGGGACACAAATACTTCACCACCAGTCTTCACTGAACTCCTTGGCTGGGCCTCTGGAGGTTGTTTTGGGACTGGAAACTGCAAGAACTGTGAAAATCGATGCATCGCCTGTTTCCGGCACATCGCAGCGGTGCGAGAAGAATTTTCAGACGTATCGCAGCTGCCGAATAATCGACACAGCACCTGCTCACGGTTGAAGTGTCTGCCATGTGACGAATCCTGTGCACCGATCTCCGATGTCCGAGATCACCCCACCGATTCTGACACAGGCTCTGCTGGGGAAGAACCGACGCATCCAGGGGACGTGGCTGAAATCATCGCAGAGCATCCCTGGTCTTCACGCATCGCATCGTACCGGATTCTCATGCATCTCATCGAAGTGCCAAGTCTGTCGCATCGTTGGAGGATGCAGTAAGAAACCGATGCATCACCTCCCCATGCAATAAGAAACACATCATCTCATCTCTGGTAAGGAACTGAAGCATCACCTCCCCTGCACAGCAGTAAGGAACCGATGCATCACCTCCCACTGAGCAAGGAACGGACGCATCACCTTCCCTGAGTGGAAGTAACTGATGCATCACCTTCCCTGTGAACCTTTTTGCTTGCATTTTTTGATGCTTCCAAGGTACTTTGTGTAAAAGTGTTGCATCCACCATTTTCTTGGAACAGATCTGTTTCTAACTTTTAAGAATCATATTTTTAGTACTGTATTGTGGATTTTTGTCGTTTGGGCTTATTTTGGTTTAGATAAAGATTACTTATTTTTCTAAACTGGTGTGGTGTCCATTTGTAGTGTTTTCACTGTATTAATGTATATGTTCACAAATGCTTTACACACTGCCTCTGTGATAAGCCTGTCTGCTCGTGCCAAGCTACCAAGGGGGTGAGCAGGGGTTATTTTTAGAAGTGTATCCCCCTTACATGACTAGGAAGAAGGGTCCCTACTTAGACAAAGGTACCTACCTCTGCTAACTAGAGACCCCCATTTCTAACACTCATGAATATGCGTTCGAGTTGGTAGCTGGTATCCACGGCAGTCGAAGCATGGTGATTGTCATCGACCCACTGGGGTAATTATTCTTTCATGGACTGCACTCTAAACGAACTCACATGAGGTTATTATTCCTGCACCACCAGGACCAGAAGGCCAAGGGATTGGCTCCGCCCACAGGGGCAGGGTTTTGTTTTGGGAATAAATGTGCACAGGAAATGCTGTTTGGTGTGAAGGGGACTGATGCCATTGAAGAAGGGAACGCTGTTCCCGAAATGCGTCTGGCTGTGTCTGTAATTTTTGATGAAACCGCCAGCTGTTTTTGCCTGCAAGTTGCTGCCAGCAATAAAATGTCAAAGATTTTCACGCACCTGTTGGCGTCTCTCATTGGGGCTAACCTTGTTGATTGGACATATATATATATACACACACACACACACACAAAATAAACCAAAAATTACACCACAAAGCAATGGGTTATAAAGTAGAGAAATAAGGCAAACAAATTAAAACGTAATAAAAAATAATATCCATTAGTGAGTTACATAACAATGAAATTAGTTATGAGAGATCAATAGGATTTAAAATAGAACAAAGACCCTTTAACTCTTCGTAGAAAAGGTCTAGAGATAATAAATAAATGCTGTTATCTTAGATGCAGTAATTCATTTTTTTCTTTATTTTGGAAGCCAATTAGTATCAAATTCATTACGTCAACAAACAAGATCTGTTCCAAACATGTGTATGTGGGAATATGGTGAAAAAACATTACAAAAAGTATAACCTTCAACCTAAGAAATGAGCTTTTCAGTATTGTTTAGGTTCTTAATTGTTCTGTTAATTAGATAAATTGCAAAGCAAATGTTATAAACTCATTGTCTTGTCTATAAATGAAGTCTCAATCAAGATAAATAATCACACATATATGTTTAAACCTTCTTTTGAGGAACTGTGTATCATAAATTTAAAAGACTTATTGTAAACATTAAAACCCCGAAGAAATATATGAGCAAATCATTTTTTAATAAACCTGCATAAAAATAGATCAGACATTAATTCTGTTATTATTTTTGGGAGTAGATTAATAAATAAGGTGGCACCCAATAGTATAATGGCAATGTTCACCAACAGAGACACCTACAATCCAGTATCACATATTGCATCCATGTAAGGAACACACAAGGTTAATTATATTGTCATCATTATTTTTCGGAGTAGGGTAATGAGAATGTTTAATCGACTCCAATCCAAACTCAGACTGATAATCTCAGGTTTTGGAGGACCTTCTGAGACAATTTCTGAGTTTGTGGATGTGCTCTTACGACCATATGCTATGAATCGCCCCTCTTTTACCCGTGACACCAAGCATGTACTGTAATGCATGTAATGTTGTCTCATTATACATTTATAGGTCATGACTTTGGATTAGAAGTGACTATACACGTTTTTAATAGAAGTCTTCTTGAACTTTTGGCACATACTACTTAAAATTATTCAAACGATACTTGAACAATGGAATTGAGAACTTTGTGGTACTGTAATGGGTTTCAGATCTGCCCCCTTGTACGTGAGTCTATTTATGGGTTGGTTCAAGGACAAGCAATTCTGGGCTCCTGGCGGCTCCAAATGGATTGATTATATCCAATAATGGGGTAGGTTTTTTGAGGATATTCTGATTATTTGGACTGGACCAGAAACTGAACTCATAGAATTTGCTGTATATCTTCATCGCAACTCTTATAATAGGAGTTTTACTCTACAGTACAGTTGTGATAAAATCAGTTTTTTGGATGTTGTCTTCTACATGAATGATAGGAAATTACACAGAAGAACGTTTCAAAAAGAAACATCATGTAATTCACTATTACATGCAATCAACTCACATTATAACACTCAACTATCGGCCACACCATTTGGGAAAATGGTTAGAGCTCGGAGAAACTGCAGCAATGATTATAACTTCTGCAGCAGTCTTATGGATATTGAGAAGATATTTCTCAAGATAGGGTTTGACCCACATATTGTTAGATCTGCTATCCCGAGAGCAATGACACTTGAGAGGAACTTTATACTATGAGATAAAACCCATAATAAACATAACACTTAGAAGATAACAAGATTAATGCTTATTGTCCTCAATCAAGTAAAATTTGTAAAACTCTCAA
The DNA here is from genome assembly GCF_964204655.1 of Triturus cristatus. Lineage (NCBI taxonomy): Eukaryota > Metazoa > Chordata > Amphibia > Caudata > Salamandridae > Triturus > Triturus cristatus. The sequence continues at coordinate 1,367,245,055 of NC_140591.1, forward strand.
CAAACATCAGCATTTACTTATTGAGGACAATGTGATCAATAAATATGTAACACCACATCCCAGTGACACATATCGAAAAGGATGTACTTTACAAACTAAAATTAGTTGCAGTCATTTAATACCCACATCCCTGACATCTTGGTGGTCCAAGATTACCACAGGATTTTCAAATGTGGACAATGTAACGTGTAGACTGACAATAGATAACATGAGCATTTTTTACTATAATAATAGCAAAATGTTTGTGATTCAGAGCAATATTAGCTGTGGTACAAACTTAATGGTATATATTTTGATTTGCAAATGTCAAAAATATATGTTGGGATTACAGTTAGACCATTACAAGAGAGAAACTCTGAACCTTTCCAAGCAGGATTTAGGAAAAACACCTCTATTGTAGATCAAATCTTCAGGCTCCAGCTCCTACACTGGAAAACAGTGACCTTAGAGAGAAGAAGTCTCTATTTAATATTTGTCGATTTAAAAACTGCATTCGACCTGGTCCTCAGGGACAAGTTATGGTCTGAACTAAATGATATTGGGGTCCCCACATATCTCTGCCATTTGATTAGGAGATTGCACAAAGGAAACTTTTCCCAAATTAGATATGGGAAACAAGGTGAACTCCCCACGCCTCTTGTCAAAAGAGGAGTTAGACTGGGATGCGTGTTAGCTCCCACTCTGTTTTGTTTATATATTTATGCACTGGTAGACTCGTTGAATAAGGACAAGGACATTGATGCCCCGAAGATTGCACAAAACAAGGTACCAACAATGATGTTTGCTCATGACACCCTCCTGCTTCCCAAGTCACCAATGAGCATTCAAAAGATTCTTGTTAGCTTTGGCGCTTCCTGCAGTAATAGAGAGCTGCAATTAACATCCAGAAGACCAAATATATGGGTTTCAACCCAGTAAACACTACACGCCCTAATCCTTGCCTGAACGGTACCCCACTTGAGAGGGTATCCGTGTTTGAATATCTAGGGGTTACCCTAACGGAAAAAATTAAATGGACAGCACAAATAGACAAAACAAGCCTCAAGTTAGCACAGACAGCAAGGGGGCTGGCCAAAGCCTACAGGAACTCCTTTTGTAAACCCATCAGTCTCATTGCCGAGATTTACAAAGTGCAAGCCAGTGGTGCCACCATGTACGGAGCTGAACTTTGGGGCCACTGCCCAACAATAAATATAACTAAGATTGAAAACTATTTTATTAGGCAGCCACTTGGACTCCCCGATAGCACCCCACTCATTCCTTTACGATTGGATCTAGGCGTTAGACCAATCGCAGAAGAAATAGGACTCAGACCGCTAATCTTCTACTGACGTATATGGGCGACTCCGGAACTGGCTGCATACAGGTCTGAGTTAAAAGAGGTAATGGGCCTCCCCGAGGCAGGGAAACTATCCTGGCTTACATACATCAGGGACACACTCCTCAGCATAGGAAGAGCGAGCATGTGGAGTGACCCTGAAGTCTCATGTCCTGTAACATCAAGGAAGGAACTACAGGGGAGGAAAACTTGCTCTCCTTCATGGAAGCTCAGCACTAGGTTCTTTACCAGTAACCTTTATTAGAATCCAAGACCATTACAATGTGGAGTCCTTCCTAGATGAAATACATCCAGCCCTAGCAAGGCAACTGTATGTCCAATTCAGGCATAGGTCACTCCCCCTGAGCTCATTTTCCAACACATGGGCAGGCACTACTTCTCTAGGGTGTACGGCGTGCTGAAATGCTGAGGAAACTGATCTTCATGTATAATTCTTCTGGCTTGGATATAAAAAAGTTACACTAAGATGGCTGTGTAGAAATTTGGGGAATACCCATTGTGCAGAAGCATTTAGGCTCCTGAAACACAATACCCAAAACCGATCGTATTTGTAGTCTCGAGATTCGTGTCCTTCTTGTGGTGTGCGTGCAAGTTACTCCTTGGCCTTGCTATCCTGACCTAAGCCAAACCACTGCACATTGTGGGGCACGACTAGGGTACTTGGGGATGGTGCAGGAATTTTAGGCAGAGAAACGAAGCGAACAATTGGGAGGTCTTGAAATTAGTGAACAACTACCCTGCTAATGGTGGAAAGTCCTAGTCCTCTACCCAAGTATCAGGTGCGTGCAATTATTCTCTGAGATCCTAGCACTTCTATCTCAGCCAAATGGCCGTCCCTTCCCAGGAGGGTCCAGGTCAGAATGCATTATGGGTTTGCCTGTTTTAATAGGGTTAAGGCATTTTAAATGGACAGATTTTATATGTAGAGGTATTAGTAGACCATTTGGACCCCAAAGTGGTAAAATATAACTGTACTATGGATGAATCTTTCAAAAAGGTCCAAAGATACTATCCAATTTAATTGAATATTTCCATAATTAGGATTTTCATCTATTTTATCGAGGGAACATTGAATATTTGGCTTTAAGTACTCACTTTTATCGGAAGGTATACTATGTTTTTATGGCATAGGTGTACATAAATAGTTGAGAAAACGAGGTTATAAAATTAATGCTGTGAAGTGCACTGTTTGCTAAAAGGAGTTGCCCATAGATGAATTTTCTCATTTCAATGCTCTCAATGAGTCTTATAACTTTATAGGATTTATTCCACATGGGTCCAAACACCGTTTTGAAATTCAGGCAGTACATAGTGTGCATACCAAATAATCAGCCCCATGAGCAAGGCACTCCTAGATAGGCACAGAATAAACATTTAGCATGGTGTACCCTAGTTGGTCAAACGTCTAGGACTGTGGGTTTATGCTGTTGTGAGGTCAGATTGATTTTGGAGGACATTATAATATGCACTCATGGTCATTCCTTGTATATGTGAGCGTGCACCTATAATGGTGGTCATTTTTACGTATTGTATGTTTTTACTGCATTTGCACTTTTATGGTCACTCGACCGAAAGAAAGTATTTTGATGATGATGATGATGATGAATCTCTGAACATTTCAGAGCTGTGAAACAGGGCAACCATTCGACTGCAGCACAAATTACGGTTTGTACTGAACAAAGTTCGCTTAGGGTCTTTCAATTTCATGGTGTGGAAATGGTACCTCTTGACTCTGGAGGGGGCAACAGGGAGCTTAAATTAAGACACTGAGCAGTGTTTTGGATCATGAAACTTAAAGTTGTCAAAAAAGGTCTTAATCATGATGTTGAGAGATATTGTTTCTTGGGAGCTAAGCAAAGTTATTGTAAGTAACACAACAAACAACTTCTATCCATGCCATCCCCAATGTTTAACAACTCACACACTTAGAATGGATTTAAGTATTCAACTTTATATGAATTTAGTTGCTTAGATGTTTAATTATTCCTATTATTTGAATGAGTATGTTATGGCTTGTTTACATTCACTTATATCAATGTTTGGTTAGTGGCATATTCAGGAACTGATTTGGAATGGATATTCTTTTAAAAGAGATGAAATTTGGATTATGATATGATGACTTTTTATATGACGTGGTTGCAGTCCTTGAATAAAAGGGGTTAAATTACTGTTTAGAATAGTATTGTTGCCTTTGGATTTATAAAGTGGCTTTACATTACGTTTGATATAAAAATATGCATTGTAGCATGGATGTGATTTTGAATATCTTAGTTACACTTTTTTGGGCCATCCTGCAGTGGCCCTTTACTAGCAAAGTAGTTTATTTTGGCCATGATAGTAATAAGCGTGCTAACATGTGCATATATCATTAATGACTGCTAGATCTAGTGTTTGAGTGCTGGCATTGAAAACATTTCCTTCTCACTGGCCTGTTACAGTATATTAACATTTGGGAGCTGATTATATAAAGATAGCAGATCTGTTCTGCATTGGTAATTTACACCTTGTAATTTGGAGATACGGCTGGTGCTGGTTTGAAACTTTGCCCATGGTTGTGTGTAATTTATTTATGGAGTATTCTTTGGTTGGCTAGTACACATTGCATTTATTTATTTTCAATACACAGGCAACAGTAATTCTTTTTGAATTTTCAAATCCCTTTTACCACTCCAAGAATGTAGATCAAAGGAATATGCTGATAGTGGAATTTCTTTGTATTCCTTCGTTTATGTTTACCTTACTACTTAGGAAGACCGATATGGTGCTGGCTTGAAACACCGTTTATGGACACGTACGAGTGATGACACATGAGGAGTACTCTCCTACTGGTGTTAACATGTAACTTGTACTACGTTATTGTTTAATGGTTTTTGGTCTGCGAATATAACTTATTAGAATAAATGCATTAGATAGCTTTAGAACTTACTTTGAGTAGGTACTGTAGGAAACTGGGTTTTTGTTACAGTAGTCCCCCACTTTTTACCTGGTATTTGATGCAACTTTGAAGGAAGAGCACTGGGTTCGTGCTAACCAGCACCCAGTGCCAGTCTTCTTTCCCCAAAATAAGTTCACAGGGAAATTGATCACCAATTGTCCAGGCCTTTAGCATCTCTGTAAGTCCCTAGTAAGTTGTACTCCTGGTACCTATGGCATAGGTACTAAAGTGGGTCCGTAAGAGCTGCAGCATATATTCGGGTTTATTTACAAGCCCCTTGCACCACCGGTGCGTCACTTTCAATATGGAAAAAAGTGACGCACCGGCGATACAAGGGGCTTGTAAATAAGCCCCATTGTGCTACTCTAAGGGACCCAACACCAAACTCATGCAGACTGCCACTGCAGACTGCATGACAAAGTGCTCTAAAAAGAGAAAACGTGACATGGCAGACACCCTATGTGGCATGTCCACTAACACTGCATGTAATATTGTAAGTCACCCCTACAGTAGGCCATAAAGCTATAAGGCAGGGTGCATTATATTACATGTGAGGACATATCTGCATGAGCAGATATGACCTGCTACTGAATCCAGTAATGGGTTTATTTATGTATACAAGCACCTAGAGAGAACCTTAGAGGTCCCCCCTGAATACCTACTGAACTCTAGTGTGCTGGCTAACTGGTCGTGTACAGCCTGCCACCACAGACGTGTTTCTGAACCCATGGAGGTGAGAGGCCACGCTCTCTAAGGTTGGAACCAAAGCCTAATCTGGCAGGAGGTGTTCTCACCTCCTCCAAGCAGGATGACTAGTAATCTGCATATTAAGGCAGGAGGCTTCAAAGCCCTCCACCACACAGGAACTTGTCATATAGAGGGTATAGTTTCCCTAAAGGTAGATAGCTCATTGGTTACCCCCTGACACTCCCAGTAACGCCCCTAAATACAGTATTCGGGTGGCACTCCTGATGCCAGGACTTCAGATTTGATGGACCAAAAGAAGAAGTGGACTGAGAAGTTTGCTGACCCGAGAACAGAGGAGATACGACGGACTTGGAGCCAAGCCTGCCTGCTACACCCGGCTCTGTATACTGTCCGACAACTCTCTTGGAGTAGAGGAGCTACTCCCCGGGAGCCGCTGGCACCAAAAGAAGCAAGGTCCGGTTCACCATCCTGCTGCTCACCAGGACTACCAACACTGCAGCCACCCAGAAAGAGGTAGCTGTGCGCCCACAGGTCAAATCTATCCTCTCTCTAAGTGTGGGGATGCCAGAACCGACCAGAGCCGCACATTACTAATACCTGGGGTACCAGTCCCCTTGCAGCAGCCAAAACTAGTTGTGTCCAGTCTGGACACCACCGCTGTGGAAAACAGATCTGCACATCAAGGAATTTAACGGACAGTGAGACTGTCATCATGAGTGGCCCAGCTGTCTTGTTTGCCCCACTTCAGCAGAACCTAAGACAGAGAGAGAGCTTCTGACCACTGCCACCCGACAACTTAAAGTGACTCTGCACTTGCACTCCACAGTCCAAGCCCGGGGAAGATGATGGTGTCAGCGGGGTCCTGGGACCCTTAAAGACTGAGCCACCCTTGAGTTTGCCAAGACTGGACTCTTTCTGCAGGCCCCCTCAACTGGGAGTGTCTTTTGTAGCACGTACTCGACACCTAAAGATACCACTGCAACTGAGCCAGACAACCCGCGGAGAAGTGGACCAAAGTGTCCTTATGTGCCCGATCATATCAAGGACTGAGCCCCCCCCTGTGGGTTGCAGCCCTTTTTCAACCTGACCATTCCCCATTGAAGTGAACACCCAGCGCCGAAACACACCTGCACCCGGATGCCCAAGAGCCTCCAGAGGTGACCTGTTGGTGTGGCTTTGGACCTTGCCACATGCTCACCTTAAGTCCTGGAGAAGGGTCCCGTAAGTCGCTGTTAAGTGCTCAAATGCAATACATGTTTTCCCCCAATGGGATAAGATTACCACTAACCTTCCACACAGCAGGATTGCTGAAAGATTGTCAGAGGACACGCCCCCTTTCTCCACCACTCCGAAAATGCGCCTCCAGGTGCACTACTAGCTGGAGGATGAAGTCCCCTTGGCTCTTGAGGGTCCTTGGGGGCCAACTATCCCCCCTGTTATCTCCAGTAAGACCCACACTTCTGGATTGCTGAGAGGTCTTCAGAGGCCATGCCCCCTTTCTCCACAACTCTGCAGATGTGCCTACTGGCACACTACTGGCCCTCAGGAGTAAAGTGGAATTAATTCCCCAACCATCAGCGCACCAGGAGACACGTTTGTAGAGGGATGGAGAAAGGGGGCGTGGCCTCCAAGTCCTATCAGCAATCCTGCTGAGTGGGACTTACTGGAGGTAACAGAAGTGGTTCCTGGACCCCAAGGAACCTCAGCATCCCCCAACCACCACTGCGCCAGGAGGCACGTTTGCAGAGGGTGGTGAAGGGGACTTGGCCTACGGTCACTTGCTGGAGGTTTTTTTCCTATTTTTTTATTTTAAGGGAGGGGGGCTGCATGGCTCCCCTTTCCCAGAGCCATTTTCGCACATGGCAACCCCATCGCCAGGGGCCAGGCCTTTTTTCAATTGGTGAGAGAGACTATGTGAGAGGGGCTATGCATGGCCACCATTCCCAGGTCCATTTTCGGCCCTGGGGACACATCCCCCGGAGCCCAGACTTTCCCTTTTTATATATATTTTTTTTAATTTGAAAGAAGGCCTTTATTGGGCCATACCCTGGGGACCTGATCACTTTTTAAATTTTAATTAAACAAAAAAAGAGGGAGGGGGCCACTCCTTATTTAATCTCCTTATTTAATTTTTTATTTTTAAAAGAGGGAAGAGGGTTGCACGGCCCCCTCCCTGGGCCGACTTTGGACCTGAGGATCCCATATCCAGTGCCTGGCCTTTTACAGATCGGAGAGGGGGGCTGAGCAGCCCCCCTCCCTAGGCCAAATTGGCCTGCCCATTTAAAGTGGTGCCTCCAGGGCACCGACTCACCAATGGGACTGCGGGGGGAGCATGAAGGCCCCCGCGGTCCATGCCGGCTCTCCACCTCCTGCGGGAGCCGGCATTGCTTTGAGACCCAGGGAGCTGCTGAGATGCATCTCCCTGGATCTTCAAAAATGTCTGTTTCCCTGCTCGCTTCATAGCGGGCAGGGCAACAGAAATGCTCTGCTTTCAGCAATCAAGACATTTTTGCTCTCACTTGCTGAAAGCAGCGAGTTTACTATGGCTTTGCTGGAGTGGTGCTCACCCCAAGCCATACCAAACTGCAATGTCCTGGGGTGGGCACCCCTGAACATTGCTAAAGCCGGACCTGGGGGTGGCAGTCCCCAGAGCCATGTAGGGCTTCTGGAGGGGGCCCGCGCACCTTCCTCCTTTGTGAATTAAGCCTCGGGGAAGTGCTGCAATGGTCCCACTTAATTATTCTATTTGTGCCTTGGGGAGGTGTGGGTCCCCGGGACAGTGGGGGAGGCCCTATGGCCTCCGCCCCATTACTTAAAAGAAAAACGTTTTGCCCCAGGGAGGTGGTGGTCCCCGGGGCAGTGGGGGGCCATGAGGCCCCCCATAATATTTTGATTAGCCCCGGGGAGGTGGCAGTCCCCAGGGATTTGGATAAGCCCAAGGAAGGGGGCCCGTGTGCCCCCTCCTATATTTACCATATATCCCTAGAACCTGGCCCACCCAGGGGTTATTGTAAAGTAAGCAAAGGAGCCCGCGTGTGCTTTTTAAAAAAAAATGTTGCCGCAAATTCAAGCTTATCATAATTTCGCAGCCAATATGTTTTTTTTAAAAAAAATGCTTTTATGCTATGATGGGGGCCAAGGGGCGGGGGCCATGGCTTGAGAGTTAGGGTATTGGGGATCAAAGGGGAGCCCAACACCATGGCTTGGGAGTCAGGGTATTCCTACCCTGCCTCATTTTCTTAATTTTCACTTTTTTGGGGGACTCAGTGAGGCCGAGTCCCAAGATGGCTGCCAACACTTCCTGGTTGAAGTGTAGGCAGTCACTCAGAGCGGTGCATTTCCCTGCACTAGCTTGTCTTTTTTTGTGAAGGCTTTGTGACCAGAGATAGCATTATAGGTTTCAACTTAAGTTTCTGAAAAACTAATTAACGGATTTATGCCAAATAACAAAAAGCACAAACTGCGTAACAACTTCTATCTTTCTGCCAAATTTGGTATAATTCCCTCCAACAGTTCGAGCTGTAGGTTCAACAACGCATTCCTATGAGAATTCAGTTTAAAGAGGATTTTATTGAAGAACGAAAGAAGTTGCAGTACAATAATAATATACACTTGTGATAAAAAATACAATGTAAAACAATTCAGAACAATAAGAGAAGTAGAGAGAAAAAGAGAAAGAAGAAAAGAAGGAAAGAAAAAGGGATATCATCAAAAACATATTACAACAATATATTAAATAAGTGGCAGTATAAAGAAAACATATAATTTCATAATACAGGAATTAGTATTTAACAAGAGATAGAACAAATTGGCAAATTACATACATTAATACTATCAGAATTATTAATAAAAACAAGAACATCAAGGAGGTTTAGGTACTTCCTCCCTGCAGGGGTTATGTAAGGGAATGGATTGGGCAGACAAATTTAGAAAAGAAGTAATGGGTAGCCATAATAAGTCCCTTTTAATCGCAAGGGAAATAGGGTGGACATATGCTCTATCTAGCCTATGGTTATAACAAACCCCATACCACCATGCTTGGTAGGAAATAAGGGAGGTATCCTTCCAAGCTTTCGTGATTTGTTGAAACGCCACAGCAAGAAGGAGATCAACAATAGAGGTATCAGTGTTGGAGGAGGACCACAATTGTGAGAGACTCCCAAGAAAAATATGAGAAAGAGAAAAGGGGAAATTGGTAGAAAAAATAGAATTGATTGGTTGCCAAACTTTGCCCCAAAAAAGGTGAACAGCAGGGCAAGTAAACAACATGTGTTTAAGATCAGCCACTAAAGCCGAACAGGACCAACAGATGGACGGGATAGAGGGGTCAATGTGGTGTAGTTTGGATGGGGTGATTAAAAGCCGATTGTATATAAAAAATAGCGTTTGAGTTGTATTTGCTGCTCTAGACGATTTCCTTATTTTGATCCAAATGTTATCCCAGGTAGTAAGAGGAAAACAATCCTCTAAATCTGATTCCCAAGCGCACTCCACAGCAGATTTCACTCGATTAGCAGACGAATCTCGCAATTTTATGTAAATTTGAGAAGCAGACGGAGAGGAATGCAAGAATGGTAAGGAAATGAGAGAAGAATTATATTGAATGGAAGTACCCGTAAGAGCATCAAAAGTAGCTTGAGCCGCCGATTTTAATAGAATATATTTAGGATAAGAAGAGAGGGGGAGAGAGAAACGATCCTGAAGAACAGAAAAGGGGATAAAAGAACCATCATGAAAGAGTTGATGAGTCCATTTAAGACCTAGAGATAGCCAATCATTCCAAAAAATAGCTCTATTTTTAATCTTGATAAGAGAGTTATACCAAATAGGGGATTGTAAAAAACGAGCACGGTCATCCAGGTTATGCAAAATAATAGGTTGAAAAGTCTTGCAAACATGTTGAAGAATAGGAAGAGAAAATTTCTTTGGAGCTTGTGACAATGAAACAAATTCTTCAAACGTAAAGGGCTGAAAAAAGGAAGTCTCAACCTCTACCCACAAAGGACAAGAGGAGGGGTCAGGAGTATGATCAGAAATAAAAGAAGCAGAATGAGTAAGAAAAAAGGAAGTATGGTATGATGAAAAATCTGGAAAATTGACACCACCTAAGTGTTTAGGAGATTTAAGTCTAGAAAAAGACATTCTGGCAGTTTTGTTTTGCCATAAAAATTTAGATAATACGGAATAAATATTCTTGTAATAAAACTTAGGAATGTGAACAGGAAGATTCGACAAGAGAAATAAGACTAAAGGTACCAACATCATCTTGATAGAATCTAATCTACCCCCCCAAGATAAGAACAAAGGATGCCATTGTTTCGTAGAGGCAGTAAGAGCTGTTAGTAAATTTTTAAAGTTCAAAGCCACTGTGTCCTTAATAGAAGGTGTAAACCAAAGACCAAGATATTTGATTTTGTTCGGGCTCCAGTTAAAGGAAGAAGTTAAGAAATCGGCATGAAAACAGAATTTATTAAGAGGAAGGATTTCGCATTTGTCTACATTAAGCTTATATCCAGACACTGATGCATAGTTCGAAACTTCTGATAAAAATGCCGGGAGAGATGTATGGGGATTCGAGAGAAATAACAAAATATCATCTGCGTATGCAGAGATCTTTAACTGAGTAGAACCATAAGGGAAACCAGAAATATCAGCGTTCATACGAATTTTAGTTAAAAAGGGTTCTAATGCTAGTATAAATAGGAGCGGAGACAGCGGACAACCCTGTCGAACACCACGAAGAAGAGGAAAGGAAGAGGAGACAAGGCCATTGGCTAGAATAAAGGACCTAAGAGAAGAATAAAGCATTGAGACATAAGAAAGAAACTTAGGGCCGAAACCAAACCAAGAAAGAGAGGAAAAGATAAATTGCCAGTTGACTCTATCAAAAGCTTTCTCAGCGTCCAATGCAATAGCTGCCAATGACGACTTATGAGAATGAGATTTACTTAAAACATTAAAGAAAAGACGGGTATTGTCAGATAAGTGACGTCCTTTGATAAATCCACATTGTTCTTTGGCGATTAATTTTGGAAGAATTTTTTCTAAACGAAGTGCAAGGATCTTGGCAAAAATTTTGTAATCTAAATTAATTAAGGAAATGGGCCTATAATTCTTACAGAAGGTGTGATCTTTACCATCTTTGGGGAGAAGACAAATAAGGGCCTCCTGAAAGGTACCTTCAGATTTTTGGGATGTTATAAAGGATGAGAATAGTTGGTGAATTCTAGGAAGAAGTAAGGAGGAGAAATGGGAATAAAATTCTATAGTAAACCCATCAGGGCCAGGGGCTTTACCCCTCTTTAGAACTTGAATAGCCTCCAGAATATCTTTGTGAGTAATGTCAGCCTCTAAAGGGGAGAAATCAACCTCTGAGGAGGAAGGTGGGGCAATGGAAGATAAATAACGAGTAATTTCGGATACGACCGGAGAGGATTCCGGAGTATATAAACGCTGGTAAAAATCCGTAAATTCAGCCAAAATATCTTCGTCTTTATGAACCACAACATTAGAGGAGGTAACAATGGATTCAATTTTAGTACGTTCCTTCTTGACTTTGAGGTATCTAGCTAAAAGATTACCGGCTTTATTTTGGGCAGTGTAATACTTAGCACTAGACTTAAGTAAAAATAAATTGGCAGAATCAGTAGAAATTTTATTAAAGGAGAGCTTAGCCTTAATAAGATTATCTAGGTCGGATTGTTTCTTAGAGAGGTAAAAGGAGTGTTCTAATTGTTTAATTTGTGCGTTAAGCAACTGAGTCGATTGAGAGGCTTTACGACGTTTACGGGCAACAAATGTAATAATGAAGTCTCTAGAAGCGGCTTTAAATGTATCCCAAATAAGGGAAGGGGTTAACTGAGGCGAGTCATTGTCTACAAAAAATGAAGAGGCAAAGTCCATAAAAGCTGGTGTGAATTGTGGGTCCAGTAAAAGAGAGTTATTAAACCTCCATCTCCTAGTGCCTTTCACTGGGGGGAGTAATTCCAGACTTAAGGAGACTGGAGCATGATCAGAGATTAAGATAGAACCTATGTCTGAATGAGTAATAAGCTGAGTGAGGGCTTTGGAAATGAAAATATAATCTAACCGGGACTGGGAGGAGTGAGGAGGTGAGTAAAAGGTGTACTCTCTAAGAGTAGGGTGGCAAAGCCTCCACGAATCAACAAGGGCTCTTTGGGAAATAATGGAGGTAAACAGAGAATGCATGTGGGAGGGGGAGAACCTAGAGTCAGATCTTCTGTCCAAAAAGGGGTCTATAACCATATTACAGTCACCACCCAAAATCAGATAATCATCAGTGACTTGCATGAGCAAGGAAAGAATATGGGGCCAAAAGACTTTATCTGGAACAGTGGGAGCATAAATATTGAGAATAGTCAGAGGAATTTTATTAATCAACAGAGAAACTGCTACCCACCTACCATCTGCATCATTATCTTGATTGACAAGCTGAACATCTAACTTCTTATGGCATAGAATGGCGACACCATTGCGCTTCCCAGACCCAGGAGAGGCAAAAACATGACCAACCCAATTACGACGCAACTTAGAAATTTCAGTATCTTTAACATGAATTTCTTGTAATAAAACAATATCCCCTTTTAAATTTGCTACATGAGATAAAACTCTTTGGCGTTTAATAGGTGACCCAAGACCTTTAACATTCCAGGATAAAATATTCAAAGTCATTCACAGATAAGGAAGAAAATGTAAATAAAAGGAAAACAGAAAAGCATAAGTAGAGAAAAACTGGATAGTAATCCTTACATTAGTAAGAGAAGGAAAAACAAAGCATTGCAGGGAGAAGAGATAATATCAAGTACAAGAAAGAAAAGCAGATACATAATTTAATAAATACGACCAAGGAACCACCATAAACACATTACCTTGAAAAGGGAAGAAAATCAAAGAGTACAGAGAGAAAACGAGAATGAAATAGGAATCAACAAATAAGAAAAAGGGGTAAAAAATAGATTGAAGTAACTGGATAAAGAGAAAGAGAGAAAGAGAAAGAAAAGAACAATAGGTAAGAGTAAAAGGAAAAAGAATGAAACAATGGTAATGAAAAAAGAAATAAGGAGCAAGAGAAGAGAATAGAATAAAGAGAAGAGAGCGACAAAGCAAAAACAACCAATTCCATAAACATAAGAACACAATGGCAAAGGACATACCACAGGAGAACAAGAAAGGATGAGGGTGTTGGAACCACATCAGGGAAATGGAACGCCGAACGGGAAACCACAGGGCAACAACGGCAGGGAGGACGTCATCCAGGAAAATTGAAGAGGATAACAAACAGGGGCCCAAATATCCAAAACTAAGGGGAAAAAGACAAAATACAAATGTTAACAATGCGGAACAACAGAACCATATACAGTAAAACAGCAAACATTCTACATGAGGGAAACAAAACAGTTACAATCTGGAAACATCCATAGACTCATGACGACAAGTAGTCAAAAATTGTTGGAGAACAGCCGGGTCTTCATAAGAAACAGTCTTGTTATTATATGTCACTTTAAAAAGGCATGGATGAAGAAGGCCATATCTCGCATTAAGACTTCGAAGAGCAGGTCTCATTTCCAGGAACTTTTTCCGACGATCTGCAGTCACTTTGGCATAGTCCTGAGTAAAAAATAGATTGGAGCCATGCCAAGAGATCTTTCCTTTTTGTTTGGCAGCTTGGAGTACTTTGAGCAGGTCCGTATATTCCAGAAAATATAAGATAGTACCTCTAGGTCTCGCTGAGGAGGAGGAAGAAGCAGACAACCGGCCCAAACGATGAGCGCGTTGAATGTTCAAAGGAGGAGATTCAGGAAGACCAAGAAGAGACGGTAAGAATGACTGGAAAAATGAAATTGGATTAGAACCTTCAAGGCCTTCAACCAGACCATAAATACGCAGGTTGTTGCGCCTGTTGCGGTTTTCCAATTGTTCGACTTGTTGTTTAAGACGATCAATTTCTGTATGTAAAATGGGTACCTGATGTATGGTATCCTCAGACGCGTCAACTCTTTGTTCAAGGGCCACAACTCTCTGGATGGTGTGAGACCAGTTGTCTTCAAGGCTTTGTAAGCGCGAATTAGTTTCCTCCATATAAGGCTTCAGAGCACGAATTTCATCAAGGAGAAGCTCCATAGAGACTGAAGAGGGTGGATTAGTAGGAGAAGGAGGGTTAATTTTTACCCGTTTGCCAGAGGGCGAAGCTGCTGGTAGTTTGGAGAGTTGTTTGGGGCGAATATCCGCCGAGGAGGAGGTTTTAGGATCAGAGGATTCCGGGGGAGCTTCATCCATATTATCTCGTAGGACATTAAAAGGGTTGTTATCAGCCAGTGGCGGGGAGATAGCTTGGTGAGCCCCAGCACAAGCACCACTGCGAGCACCACGCGGCATTGCCATGAAGAAAAGGAAGACAAAGTCTCTTTTGGTGATGGAAGAGACGGTCACAAGGAAAGATGATTCAGATAACAATACTTGTCAAAGTTGGAGGAAATCCGCAACAGAGCGATGAAGAAAAGAAAACGAAAAACTGAAGAAAAAAGATTCTGCAGGAGGTACTCCAATAATTGTCACAAAGAAGACCAGGAAATTACACCGCAAATGAAGAAAAACCTTTGTTCATATGATATAATATCAATCCCGTAGTGAAAGGCACTGATAAAAAGGTAACGAATGCATCAGGAAACTATCGTCACAAAAAACAAAATGGCGGCCGTTGTTCTGACTGACCGCATTTTCCGAAATAAAATCACCTTAACGGCATGGAAACTCTCCGCTATTCCTCACACCGATAGCTGAGGTATTCCGACGGAGGACATGCCGATTTCTGCGACCCAGTACAGAGGAAAAGAAGCCTGGAAGCTCTCCACTGTCTACGTTGCCGCGGAGCTCCCGAAAGCAGCGGCCATTACCAACGGCTCCGAAGCCACGCCCCATTCCTATGAGAATTAACATTACAAATGCACCCTTAACTCGTGCCCCATATTTCCCGATTCTCACTCCAAGGCTCACCCCAAAACTTTTCATGACACACAGAACCTACTTTGAGACTGTTTTGGGAAAATTTCAGGAAGATTGGTCAAATGACGCCAACGTTATAGGCAAGTCATGTATACGTATATATATATATATTCACTGAAAAAACCATAGGTTTCACACATGTTATAGTTAGCTGGACATTTTACTGATGAAAAACCAATGAAATTCCCCCTTTATAGTTAGTGCAGGCAACTATAACTCACGCGACCGCAATCCTCTGCTGATGACATATGTGTCTTTATGAGAAAAAAAGATTTGTAAAATATGTATAGCTAAAATTTAATGGAAGAAGACATGGGCAAATAAGTGTCTAAATACAGTATTAGCATCAGCAGAGGATTGCGGTCGCGTGAGTTATAGTTGCCTGCACTAACTATAACGGGGGAATTTCATTGGTTTTTTTATCAGTAAAATGTCCAGCTAACTATAACATGTGTGAAACCTATGGTTTTTTCAGTGAATTTGCAAGGTTTTTTAAATGCTAATTCCTAACTATAACGTGTGTGAAACCTATAGTTTTTTCAGTGAATTTGTACGGTTTTTTAAATGCTAAGTTACTTTACGCCATTCGTGGCGTGCGCGCCCACTTAACGCAGTTCGTTCTGTGCACGCACGGTGCGCTTCGCACACAGTGAGCACGCGGTGCACTTCGCGCACCGCGCGCCCACTTTACGCAGTTAGTGCCGTGCCCACGTTACGCTCGATGGCACATGTACGCACGATGCGCTTCGCGCACCGTGCGCACATGGAGGACATATTATGCGCTTCGTTGTGAAAGGTAATCTATTACATTTTGCACAGACTCATATGCCATGCGCAAATGGTGCCCATCGAGCACCATTTGCACACGGGGTGTTGAGAGTGTGGATAATTTTTTTTTTTTTTTAATTCTTTTTACCGTACGCGTATGGTAAGCGTAATCGGCGATTTTTGAAAAAAAATTAAAATTGAATTTTTGGCCTTGGGGGTTCTTGGGGGACACCTTAATCAAGGCTAGGTGGTTAGGAGCTTTCTAAACAGCCCCTTTACATGTTTTTTGCCTTTGTTTTTCCTCCCCCCCCCTCATAGTGGGAGATAGAAAATGGCGGCCGCCGCTACCTGGTTTCGACCGATTCGAATGTTTACTAAGATCTAACAGCCAATCAGAATCGCGCTCGCGCACGGCACCGTACGCGTACGGTAAGCTTACCGTAAGCGCACGGTAAGCACACCGTGAGCTGCCACAGATATATATATTGATTTAAATGCTATTTTCTCAGGATCTACTGAACAGATTTACACCAAACCTACAAAAGGCACTTCCTTGACCTGTAGACTACCTCTCTGCCAAATTTCAAGTAACTCTGTACAGCCGTAGCGGTGTCTAAAGGTCCTATGGAAAAATGCATGGGAAAAACGCGTTTTGGGACCCCCCTTTTTTCTCAGCCCCCGCTTGACGAATCCCCCCGAGACTTTCAGGGTAGGAGCGGAGCGTAGCGCCCCACCTATTTTGAAAATTTTGCGAGGATTCATTGACCGGCGCCAAAGTTATTCCAAATAGAATGTTGCGGATTTCCTATGGAAACAGGGTCCTAACTATAACTACCTACAGGCGACCGCCAGTAGGTAATATATATATATATATATATATATATATATATATATATATATATGTCAGGAAACGGTTGCTCTGCAAGCAAGGGCACACTCGGGACTCAAAAAATCCTGCAAGGACACCAGCGCGCACCTCCACATTATCAGCCTGACACGTTTCGGAAATGATTCCCTTCTCAAAGGCTTCCATCAATAACTCGTTATGCTGCTGACGCCATCATTTAAATATTAATCCTCCAATGAGCTTTCACAATGTGTTCCAGTGCATACAGGGAAATGAAGTTGACAGCAGCCAACATTAAACCAAATGGTAATTGATGTGATTTATTCAAAAAATACAGATTAACCCCCAACTGGGAAGAAGTGTCCGTTAGTGTCCCAAATCCATGCTTGAATCCCCACTTTCCAGGCAGCGGTAAATACCGTGTCTCGTGGCCCCTTATTTGCATCTCAAGGGTGGTGCGCCCTTCACGCCCATAGCCGGCGTGTTAACATCAGGAAACGGTTGCTCTGCAAGCAAGGGCGCACTCGGGACTCAAAAAATCCTGCAAGGACACCAGCGCGCACCTCCACATTAACAGCCTGACGCGTTTCGGAAATGATTCCTTTCTGAAAGGCTTCCATCAATAACTCGCTATGCTGCTGACGCCATCATTTAAATATTAATCCTCCAATGAGCTTTCACAATGTATTCCAGTGCATACTGGGAAATGAAGTTTACAGCAGCCAACATTAAACCAAATGGTAATTGATGGGATTTATTCAAAAAATTCAGATTAACCCCCAACTGGGAAGAAGTGTCCGTTAGTGTCAAGGGTGGTGCGCCCTTCACGCCCGAAGCCGGCGTGTTAACATCAGGAAACGGTTGCTCTGCAAGCAAGGGCGCACTCAGGACTCAAAAGATCCTGCAAGGACACCAGCGCGCACCTCCACATTATCAGCCTGACGCGTTTCGGAAAATTCTGATTAAACCCCAACTGGGAAGAAGTGTCCGTTAGTGTCCCAAATCCATGCTTGAATCCCCACTTTCCAGGCATATATATATATATATATTTAGGAATTGTAACCCCTTCTTTTTTTAATTATTTAAAATGTAAGTTTTTTCTTTATTAGGGCAGACACTCAAACCCTCCTTTTTATGGAATGTGCTGTCTGGAACCAAGACATGCTGTATCTACATCCTGGGCTTACAGCCCTCCCATAGGCTTCCCATTTTCTGGCACCATCGTTGCTCCATTTGACATCCTCCCCATTTGTGAAGGGCATGCATACGTCATGCCTCTTCCAGTGATTAGCCCTCCCAGAGCGCACCGCCCAACTACTTTAAACCTACGCCGTGGCCATTTTTATCCATTGTTTATTATATTTTAAAAAGGTGGACTTGTCCCGCCACACATTAGGAGCGCTGTTGTTTTAATTAGTGCTGATGTTATCATTTTTTAAAATCCAATGCCTATCTACAATAAACAAATTGTTCCGAATATATCTCTGCCTATTTCCGTGATGCCCTCTCATGGGCGGAGTATCCGGCGATCCTTACTGAAGCCAAGCGTGTCAATCTTGGGTAAATATTAACTCTGTGTGTTGGACTACGCTACGCTCGCGTAGTTTGCGCAACTACACGCTACGCAAATTGCAAGTAGCACAGTGCAAAAACGAGTAGCGGGCATTTTTTACTTGTTCGCGGTCCTCAACGTCAAGTTGGCGACCGCAAGCGAGCAAAATGACATCCCGGCGAGACTTTGTCCTCGTTCGCGATCAGCAACATTAAGTTGCCGATCGCAAGCGTGGAAAATAAACCTCCCGGCGAGATTGTCAACGCGGGGAGGTCAGGTTTCTCATTGCGAGTGGTCGCATATGCTCGCGATGAGAAACTACCAGTCCACGTTGAGAAAACTGCCGCTCGAGTACAAAACTACTCGAGCGGCAGAAAACGACCGCTCGCACTGTGCAAGATGCCATTTGCAATGATTGCACAGTGCGGACAAGCATCCGGCACTGTGCAATCAGTGCGAACAGCATTTTCCCTACCGCACCACGCAGCTCGCGTAGCTTGCATAGTGCGAAGTGCACAACGCGTACCATAGCGCCACTACGCAAACTACACCCAGGGTTAGTAAATATACCCCCCCTAGAGTTCTGAACATTGGAAAATGAGATACCTTTGGTAACAAAATAAATCTGTGGCATTAGATCTGAGCAGATAAAAAGCATCACATTGTTTTTAGAAATATTTAAAACACACTCATACAACTCAATAGGCAAGGATACCACACAAGGATAGAATACACATATGCATCTGAAAGGTGTCCTTAAAGCATTGCTGTTTTGGAATCTCGGGTGACAGGTTTTATTGTGCACTTTCCTATCCAACAGTCTTTGCTAGGTTGCGGGTGGCTATCAATAGAGGACAAGAGATAATTCAATGGTGCCTCTATTACTTTATTTAGAAAATAGTGGCAATGACCAGCAGCAGGCTTCTGATTATTTCCAGTGCCCTCATCATTTCGAGGGCAAGCTATTTGCAAGTCACGACTCAATGGTATTTTACTTGTAATATGACAAGGAGTATTGCCATTTCATGGCAAGGTAATACACTTTTAATGAGGCAACTGTCACTGCAACCTCTTAAGAAAGGAATCAGTGGCACCACATAAATGTATTGCCACGGAATGTCAAGCATATGGAAACATATCCGCACAATCCACTAGTGGGTATATGTGTGTATGATCAGGGAGAGGGAAGGAAGAATCTCAGATGCTGCAGATGAATCATCATCGACTGTCCCTGCCACTCCTGCAGAGATCACAATAGCAGCTACCTTCACTGAATTGGGATGTGTGGTTATCCACTGTGCCACCTGCAGAAGCTTGTCATAGCAAATGTGAAGGATGTCACCAATTTTTTCGTACGGGTGAAAAAGCACCACTGTTAGGTTTTCTTCCACATTTTATTTTCACGTAACTTTTCTACAGCACCTTTGTACTTTGGCAATGCAAAGTTTCTGCATTTAGTTTTTCACTAAGTTTTGCATCAAACTGTTTGAAGGAAAGAAAAAAAAACTTTTACAAAAACATACCCCCCAAAAAACGGTTCAAGTTAGAACCGCCCTTGAATCAAAGAAAGGGCTGTGTGTGATTCTTTATTATTCCTGTGCATTTTTGTCTATATAGTGATAGGTGTATGAATAACTGTGTGCATGGGTGTGTTAGTGTATGTATCAGTGAGACCCAGGGTGTCTCAATGTGTATACGAGTGAATGTGTGAGTGTGTCCGTAAATGTATCAGTGTCCATTGGTGGGTCAGTGTATGTATCAGTGAGTCCCAGAGTGTCTCACTGTGTGAATGAGTAAGTGCATTAGTGAATAGATTAGTATGTGCATGGGTGTGTAGATGTATGTATTGGTGTGTCCTAGGGTGTCTGAGTGTGTGTATGAATGAGTGTTTGAGTGAGTCAGTAAGTGTATCAGTGTGTCCATGGGTGTGTGAGTATAAATGTCAGTGTGTCCAAGGGTGTCTGATTATATGTATAAGTGAGTGTGTAGGTGTGTTAGTGAATACTTCTGTGTTGCCATGGGTGGGTTCATGTATGTATCCATGAATCCCAGCGTGTCTGAGTGAAAGTATAACTGAGTGTGTCAGTGAATACATCAGTGCGTGCATGGAAGTATCAGTGTATGAATCGGTGTGTCTCAGGGTGTCTGCGTGTGTGTATGGGTGAGTGTGTTAATGTGCCAGTGAATGCATCAGTGTGTCCATGGGTGTGTCAGTGTATGAATCAATGTGTCTCAGGGTGTCCGCATGTATCGGTGAGTGTGTCAGTGAATCTATCAGTGTGTCATGGGCATGTCAGTGTATGCATCAATGTGTCACAGGATGTCTGAATGCATTGATAAGTGAGTGTGTTAGTGTGTCAGTGAATGCATTAGTGTGTTCATGGGTGTGTATGTATTAGTGTGTCCCAGAATGTCTGAGTGTGTGTATAAGTGAGTGTTTGAGTGAGCCAGTATATGTGTCAGTGTGTCCTAGGGTGTCTGATTGTATGTATGAGTGATCGTCAGAGCATCTCAGTGAATGTATCAATGTGTTTTGGGTTGTGTCAGTATATGCCCGAGTGTGTCCAGGGGTATTTCACTGTATGTATGTCTAATTGTCTGAATATGTCAATGAATGTATCACTGTTTATTTGGTTGTATCAATATATCTATAAATGTGTTTTGTGGTGTGATTGTATGTATGAGTGAATTTGTGAGTGATTCAGTAAAAGTTTTATTGTGTTTTTGGTTTTGACAGTATATGCATGAGTGTGTCCTGGGGTATTTCAGCATATGTATGACTAAGTGTCTGAGTATGTCAATGAATGTATCACTGTGTCTTTGGTTATATCAGTATATCTATGAGTGTGTCTTGTGGTGTGAGTGTATGTATGAGTGAGTGAGTGAGTGATTCAGTGAAATACATCAGTGTAATTTCTTGGCTGAGTCACTATATGTATGAGTGTGTCCTGGGTGTCTGTATGTAGGTATCAGTGAGTATGTAAGTGTGTTAGTATACGTATTAGTGTGTGGAAGGGTGTATACATTTATGGCTGGGTGCCTCAGTGTATACAACAGTGTCTACCTGGATGTATGACTGTATACATCAGTGTGTTCCTGGATGTGTTACTATATGCATCAGTGTGGGCCTGGGTATGTGAGTGTATGCATGAGGGTCTTACAGGGTGTGCAAGTCTATGTTTTTACTCTGTGTGAGTCTGTCAGTGTATACATCAGTGTAAGGTTGTGTATACCAATGTATACCATAAGTGTGTGCCTGGATGTGTCGGTATCTGTATCAGTGTTTGCCTGAGTTTGTCACTGTATGGAGTATTGTCTGCCTTCCTGTCTCAGCAGACGTTTTATAAAGGGTAATGATGCAATTAGTCACCTACATTACTGCAATAAATGGTTCTATTGATCTGTTGTAAAAGAGAGAAAACAAATATAAGTTAAGTATTTTTTACATGTTATAAATTTGAATGACACAGTTTAAGTTTCTGCAACAAAAATCTTCATCTTAATAATAACACATCACACTGGTACAATATTGTAAAGCAATTATACGTTTAATATAAACATCTACTTTTTGTTTTTTGCTGTTCTCAGCTTTCATACTTGTACATTGTAAATGATGTACTGAATGCAGCTTCATGCTTGAACAGCAGGGGAAAAAACAATCATTTAAATTGCAGAAAAAATACTAAATTGCACTATAAATAAGTGACACTATGCATTGTACCCACTACAGCTAATGAATAATTTATTTTAGCTACAGCTAGTGATCTAGTCCAAAGAAAAGTTCAGAAAAAAAATATTTTATTATCTTGCAAGTACTTCTTTACGTGAAATAAACCGTTTTGAAGACATCACCCCTGGTAAGCCGAATGATGCCTTAAACACTAATGATTCATGAGGAGCAAACAGTGCATCACACTTTTTAAACAGTTATCCTCCTTTGGTTAAAAAAAGAAGAGGTGTGAATTTGGAAGTTTGACAGGCAATTTTTGTTTCAATGTAAGCTTGCTGTAATTGTATTCCGTTCAACCACTTACTCTTACACAGTGTAGTGTCCTAATGTTATACAAAGTCCTTCATGAAAGATGGTAGCCACTGTATTGTACGTTCTTACAGAAATTGAAATTCGTCCTGCTTTGAAATTTGTCATTTCCTTTTTAGATCCATCTTCTCTGCATCGTTGCAGCATTAGTATAATGTATTTCCCAGTTCTCTGTATCGGCAATGTAGAGATATGATCTGATCTACAATTTGGGCGGTTCAAATTTGTCAAACCTTTTGATCAGTCTGTCAAAAGACACTGTTTTAGAATCTAGTAATGTTAAGTAGAGAAATCGCTCAGAATTGTTTTTCAGTGGTGGATTTGAAGGAGTAATCTTCACAGCCATGGCTCCATTTGTAACTCAGTCCAAATAAGTCATCAATATTTACTACTTCTTGTAAAACTCCAAAGATAACCATTATAAATTCTTGTGTGTCTAGTTGAGTGTTGAGAGTAAACATTAGTGATCTGCTACATATATCTAAAAGGTCTCTAATGCCTGAAGTAGAAGGTATTACAGTTCTGTCACTCAGCAAACATTGGAGCCAATGATACAGTGCAGAACACAACTTCTTGTTTGTCTCAATTTGATTTACAAGATATGGTAAATGAAACAGTACATTAAGAAAGACATTTATATAGCAGTTGACACCTGAACTGTTTTCCAACTGATATTCTATAATATCTCCCTCATTTTTCACTTTTTTCTTCGTACCACCTTCTAGCTTGTCCTGGTTTCCTTTCTTTTTTTGAATAACTCTTTTGTAAGCTTCCGTTTTGAACAGGTTAGCCATTTCTCATCAATAGGATACTGACCTAAAGAGGAGCATATAGACTTCTTAACTGATAGTACTCTCTTACACAGCTTGCATCAGCACTAACTTTCTCATCATCAACACCCAACTAAGAACAAATCGGACAATGTTCTAACTCAAGATAATGCTAAAAACCTTCTTTAAATACTGGACTTTCAATATTAATAAAAGCTGTGTCTACGCTTAAACCTCGAGATTTCTGGATAGTTACAGCATAATTCTAGAGATGATGGAAACTGTTGCCGCCACACATATAAGTCCTTAACAAGCAAAAAATATACAATACATCGGCCAATCTGCTTCACATCATCAATCTGATCAAATTTTATGGCTAAGTACTCAACCTCATCCCTATTTTGAAAATTAATTAAATCAATTACTTTGCCCAAAACACCATTTACTAACCCTTCCTCCACATTCAAATTACGCCGCAAAGTTACTGGACACTCTTTACACATGCGTAAATACTTTTCTAATCCTGCCTTCCTTGACACAGACTTCTCCAAAGGATCCAATTTTGCTTGTAGTTTCTCAGTTTTGTAGTATTATTACTCTCTGGTGCTCCATTTTACAGATAGCTGTCATTTCTAAAATATCTTCTTTCACCAGTTTCGGTAATTGTTTGTTTAAGTTGGAGCACTATTGAAGTGTAGGCATTAAACAGAATATGGATTTGTCTTTTTCAATTAAATTGAACATTAGTTTAGTTCTGCTGCTGTGTTGTTAGATCTTTTGTCAGAGCTCCTACTCTAATGTCCTTATAAAGCTTTTGTAATCAAAGGGTACAGCAGGGAAGGAGACCTGTAAAGTATAAACCGAGATACAGTCACTCTGAACCATGTAAATGAGATATAAGACTGTATACCTATTACCCTTTATTACCTGTAAAGAAAAGTACACTTTAACGTTTTGTTTCAGCGAGGGGATATAGATACCATATCAGGTCAAGCCTTCTATCTTCCTCCTCAAATAATGCTGTAACGTTTAAGAATGTGTTACTCAAGGACTATAAATGTTTTTGCCATCTATCTTTCACATTAATCACTATGGTAATAAGCCTACCGAAACATATAATGTGCCTTGCTTCACAGGGGAAGAGCCATGTCCATGGACTTCAACACACCCCTGTTAAGATTGGCAGAAAGAATAAACATAATGAACCCAAAGTAATGTTGGTGCAATTCCTCAAAAAGCACTTTCTTATTCACTTTGAAAATAAAGCTATAATCATACAGCCATTATTTTCACAGTAACGAGCTGTGTCACATTTGTCATCACGCTGTCTTTTAATACAAGTTATCCAAAGTTTCCACAGAATCTAATGCGTATACCAGGCTTAAACTGTCTCGTTTCTTGATCTCAGAAACTGCACTTGATAAGATAGTGTGTGTGCAATTCAATATTACTCAATTCTGGCTCCTAACTAGGAGTACAGAAACTAAATTCCCCAAAGAGAAGGAGGTTGCCCAGTTTTGCAGTCCCGCCACAAAAAGGAATCCAATATACAGCACAGCTGTTAGACTAGAACACACAAGTCCTGAGGCAGGAACAATGAATAAGCAACCACTGCTTCAACAACTCCTCAAAGTAATTCAGACGGGAGCAATTACAGACAATACAAACTGTGTTGGAGCAAAGCACCCTTACCACCCCAAGGAGCGGGTCAGAATCATCTTTGGCGAGATGGAAAGGTTACATGGGACAATAATCTGAAGTGCGTTGCTGGCAGAAGTGCTATTTAAATTACTTCTGGTTCGATTCTGCTGTTGCCAATCAGATCCCTGATGCCGCCTGCTCAGTTACCAAGGTTCATGGGATTTGTAGTTTTGTCTCTTGCATCCTCTGCGTTTCCCCTCACTAATGTATATTAAATTCCCTATCACCCTGTGGGTGTAGCAAACAGGTTCATCATCCTTTCTGCTCCCATCTGGCTTGCTCCTGATGGTGTTGACACTGTTCAGTACCCTTCACCCTAATTTGTGTATAACAGTCCTATAGGATTTCTCCATATTCCACATCGGAAGCCGAATGCATTTTCTTCACTAGTTCTTTATATTCTAAGTTTAGCCAAATATTTACATTGCCAATACTTCCCAAATAATTTCTTGTTTCATTATGGAGAAATGTCTTGAAAACTGGCTGTCCTTAGACGAGGGTAGGTTGCAATAGGTCACTGAAGACAATTAAATGTTTTCCTCCAAATAGTACATCATACTTAGTTCTTAAAATTTGCTGCATTCTTAAGTTTACGAAGGCACTTCACATTCATTTTTTTAGGCACGGGGAGGTTAAGTGATTTAGCCAGAATCACAGGATGTTGATCTTCCCTGCCGAGACTCGAACCCAGTTTCCCAGCTTTGAGGTCAACAGCAGTGGACCTGGTAGTAAAACAGCACACAGACTGTATAGTAGCAGGGTCAAGACATGTTTGAAGGGTTACTTGTCTCAATAGGATGAGCTAGAGTGTCACTACTTCAGTATATACCTAGATGTGTCACTAGAGGTGTAAGTAACTATGTAGGTATCACAGTGGTTTTCTTAGTACTTCTGTAAGTCTCTATATATGTATAAATGGCTGCCTTGGTTGTATCAGTACTTGGGTACATATGTAAGTGACCTTATTAGTCCCTCTGTCTATGTGTCACTGAATGTGTAATTAACTATATCGATATATGACTGGGTCTCTTAGTGACTCTATAGGTTTCTAAATGTCTATATAAGTGCCTGTATGGATTGCTTACTGTCTGTGTTAGTGAATACTGGAGTATATAACTGTGTATGGAACTGGGTCGGTTCCTGCTGGATTCATAGGTGCTGTATGAGTGTGTAAGTGTGTTGGAAAGTGGGTTATTAGTAGTGGTAAATATGCATCTACCCTGGCTACCTTGGCTGCTTGCAGGTAGGCTTTACTTAGGAGAGTCATGTAAAGTTTTTAAAAACACCAATTTATAAACCTAGGAAATATTGTTATCTTTAAAATGGGGAAACAGCCTTTACTACGCAGTCAGAACTGCGCACTACCATTAAAACATGGGCAATACAACAAACATGTTGTTACTACAACTTACATCAGGGCACGTTTCATCGTTTTTTAAATCCAACACCTTCCCTACTGTTTCACAGACTGGAGTTGGAATAGTAATGTATACTATTCCAAAGTCCAATGCTTCCCTAAGGCACGTCGTTGTAACGACTTGTGTGGTAATGGAATGCAAGGTAACAAGACGTTCATTGTATTGCCCGCGTTGTAATGGTATGCATTGTAAAAGCACGCGTGATTGTGTCATACATCCTTAAAATGACACTAAACGACAAAAATCCAATATAGGGAAGTGGAGATATGAAAATAACACTTTCTATCACTTAGTCATCTTATGGATCTTTTTCACAAAGTTGCTCCAAACTTCTCCAGACTTCTGGAACTTCTTCCTGAAGTTCCTCTTGAGAGTCCAAAGGGTCCAAACACAATTCAAGGGTCTGGAAACTCCAAGATGATCCTTGACATTTTGGGACCACAATTCCCACAGTGCACCTGGCCAAAACCCTTAAAAGTCTACTGGATGCACGCCAGGCAGAGGACTCGTGGTGGAGTTAACACAGGTGAGCTCTGTTAACCTGTAGCTTGAAGGGAGTCCACTCTTTAATACTTTAGGAGAAAGGTACATCCACAGGCCTGTAATTCCAGATAGTGCAGTCGGTCAGAATTCAGGGCTTGGTGGTGCAAATCAAGTTACCAGCATGGCAATCTTTGGTCTCTCAGTTTCAAGCAGCAGATCTGAGAGGCTCTCCTCCTCTCACATATTTATTCAGTGTTCTCTGGGGTCAAGCATGAGAGCACTCCTGTCCAATGAGGTGCAGAGCAACACCCCAGGGCATGACCCCTTCCTCCAACGTGGGGCATAATCTTCTCCCAGAAAGCACTATTCATCCAAAATTCAGTATGGCTATAATCTCAGCAGAGGAGCAAGAACTATTTAAACCAACCTCCAGTATGGCTCATTTCCATAGCTTCCCTACACTTACCAAGTCTGCCATCTGGCTGGGTCAGTGGTGCTGGTGGGTATATGGGCCTGGCATTCCCTGCCTGTCCTATTCCCCCTTTGAAGCTTCATGCTTTATGACCCATTCCTCCAGCTCTGGCATTTCTGTGTAGCAGAGCTCTCTCCACCAGATAGCCTCCCCCTGGGTGAGCCATCATTTTATCAAAGCAGCCTGGCTAATCCTGCTAACTCTGACCAATCAGGGAAGAGGGAAGAAGGCAGAATTTTGGCTTACAAAGAAGAAAGTCTTATAACTTATGTTCTGTGTTCTTTAGGATAAATTCAACAATGGCATAGTATTGGATTTATCAATAATATTCTTTTAAGTCCTAGAATGTCATTTATTTAATTCCTAGTGATAGTTATGCGTTCATAAAATATTACAATGTATTGTATAAAGTGCACTGTGACCAACATGGTATTCTGGCGTTAGTTATTACCACTATATAAGAGAGAACAACTGATGAAAATCTGCAGCTAAAACAGGCTTTTAATGAGGAAACAGGCAAATTTTCAGTAATCTTCTGAATTTTAATAAGTCAGAGTGGGATCTTAATGG
Organism: Triturus cristatus; assembly: GCF_964204655.1. Lineage (NCBI taxonomy): Eukaryota > Metazoa > Chordata > Amphibia > Caudata > Salamandridae > Triturus > Triturus cristatus. Next base: position 1,367,272,680 of record NC_140591.1, read on the forward strand.
AGCTGGTAATTTGTTCAATATCCGAGCAGCATTCGCTGTAAAAGCACGTCCTCCTTGTCAGACTTTTTGAAATCTGAGTTCTTGGACATAGTTGCCATGGACATGTTATCCTATTAGGCTAGGTTTATACAATCGAAAAAATTAAATGGACAATTTCTCCATCAAAAGGGTATAGAAATATATTTTATAAAGGCCCTGCTTATAGTGACATGTCCCCACCCCACCCACCCCTGGGACATCTAGGGGAGACTACTTTAGGAGTCTGAATATGCAAAAATAGTGTAGATTCTCACTCCACAGTGCTCCTAGCACCACAGTAATTTTGGGAGGCACTTCACTACAAAGGGGAATGTGCAATGTGCAATATCTCTATTCCCATATAAAACATTTTATAAGGGCCTCCCTTATAATGACAATACCGCCACCCCTGGGACACATAGGCGAGACCCCAGGGGTACCTAAAAAGCCAAAATGTTGTAGTTTATCACTTTTTAAGTGCCCCTTCCACCAAAGTAGAGTTTGGGCACAATTTACATTTAAAAGCAGTGCTGTAACTCAGGGCTGCTTTTAAAATGACTTCAGGCTCTCAGCAGTGCAGAGGGGCTGTTGGCCTCTAAACTGTCATGCCCTATTATATTCTAGGAATTATAGGTAGTTTTAATCCCCGTGCCCTATTATCTAGTAGGGACTTATAGGGTAGGTCATGCCAATTGTAAGTATACCCTAATATATAGTGTACCCTCATCTATGTGTGTGTTTTCACTGTGTTTTCAACATAGTACTGGCCCTGGGCCTGGTTAGACAGAGCCCACCCTACAGCCTATTTTAGGTATGACTTATGAAATAAAAGGTAATTTAAGGCTTTGCATGGGGTTTAAAATGCCAAGTCTGTGTGGTAGCAGAACTGCACACACAGGCTCTGTAGTAGCAGGCCCGAGACATGTTTAAAGGACGACTTGTCTGGATGGCTCCCTTGGATGAGTCAGCATTTGAGTACATATCGTAGTTAGGGTGCGATTCCCTCTGTGCGTGTGTAAATGGATAAATAAGTTAGTATTTCAAATATCATTGGCTATCTCAGAAACTGTACGAGTCTCTAAATATGCATGTAAGTACCAGTATGGATTGCTTACTGGCTCTGTTAGTGAATCTTGGTGTGTGAAATTCTCTGTGTGCAAGTGGCTCAGCTAATGCTGGATACACAACTACTGTGTGACTGAGTGAGTGTATGCGTAAGTGGCTCTTTCTCTGTCTGACTGGGTGTGACTGCCTCTATGCTTTTGTAAATAGGATTATGCGTCACAGTATGGGTAAGCGACTGGATGTTTAACTTGGCATATACGTCTGTAACTATGCATGTAAATGACTGAAACTTCAAATTAGCAGGCCCAACACATGTTTAAAGGACTACTTGTCTGTATGGGTCACTAGGAGTGTCAATACTTCACAACATATCTAAGTGAGTGTTTCAGTCCCTCCTTGTGTGCGTTACTGAATGTGTAAGTAATTATATCACTATATGAGTGGCTCTCTTTGTAACTCTATGGGTGATAAATCTGTATGCAAGTGGCTGTATGGATAGCTTACTGACTGTGTTATTGAGTGTTGGGGTATATAACTGTGTGTGCAACGGACGTTGTTACTGCTGGATACATATGTGCCGTGTGAGTGTGCGAGTGAATGTTGAAGTGTCCCCGTTGTTGTCTGACTGGGTGTGCAAGTGGCTCTACGCTTTTGTAAATAGGAATGTGAGTTGTAGCAGTTACTCTTTAGAAATGTCTAATCCTCCTCTGCTTACCACTAAATATTTATTTATTTTATCACATGCCCTTCACTTATATTCCCTTTTACTTTTTGTAAAATGCCTGATTATCTCACTACTTACTTCAGTGTTTCATTACTTGTGTCATTGGCTACATTGGTGTATACGTTAACATATTTTTATTTAGCTGTACTAATCACTGTACTATTCTTTATTTCTATAATATACTCTCTTTTTATATACTCACTTTTTGTAAACATCCTACTGACTGTCATTCTCTTTATATGCAGTCATTCACTCTCAAATATTTTTTTATGCTGCAGCTTAATTCACATAACTGTTAAATGTGATTGTTGGTCTCTTTTTACCTTTCTCAGTATGAGTTTGGTTATCTCTATTCACAAGGTACTCAAAAACCAGGCAGAAGAAAGTTATACCACTCTCATACAATTGAACCATTAATTGTAACCTTTTAACTTTGTTTTCAAAGTTATACACGCTGTGAACAAATAGAAATAAGGCTTTCATATTTTCTAATAATACACCTCTTCTGAATGGTCAGAATTGTTAATCGTTTCTTACACTCTTTTAAAGAAAGCCCTATTTGGTAGGTGTTTTTTGGCCGCACCGCAGATCCACCGCAGTGCTCAGTGCAGTCCCCGTGTAACCTTGTGGTCGACCCATAGATCCATGTAGGAATCCAAAACATTTTCTATAAACTGCTCCTAAACAGTATCACTTATACAGCACTTGGTATTAATGCCTACATTTCGACACAGGCAAAAGGAACAAATGATGGACGGAATGCTGAACAATGCAAACATTAACCATCAGTCACAAAGATCTGGGTTTAATCAATTGTTATTTTGCTCACCACACTACCCCAATTTGGACCCAGCCATATGCAAATAAGTTTTGACCTATTCCTCATAGGAACAATCCAGCTCAAATTGCCAAGCCAGGTCCTCCCTGAACCGGAAACAAGCATCCTGAGACCGGTTTCGGGGTATCACCCCTCACCAGCCAAGCTACCTTGAATCCAGTGGTGCAGTGAGCATGGGACCTACATCTGGGCATACCCTTCCCACTTAGGGTGAAAAAGGCAAAAGGAACAACTGATGGACAGATTGCTGAACATTGCAAACATTCACCCCCAGTCACAAAGATCTGGGTTTAATCCATCGGTCTTTTACTCACCACAACACCCCAGTTTGTACCCAGCCATATGCAAATCAGTCTTGATCCTAGTCCTGATGGGAACAGTCCAGCTCAAACTGCCAAGCCATGTCCTCCATGGACTAGTGTTGGACTTGGCCCTTTTTTCCCCTGAATTGTTTCGCCTTTCCCTTCTGGATAACTCCTGAGTGAAATAAAATAAACATGTCATGTTTGGTGTGTCTGACCTTGCAATGTTAAATGCTGTGCAATGGTGGGCACACGTTTATTTTCACCATGGTAGAAATGTTACTTTTAAAATGGACGCTATTTCGGTCTGCTTGTGCCGCCTGCCTGAGATGGGTTGCCAGTCTAGTCGTTTGTTTACCAGCACCCCCAGCTTTTGGAGAGAAGCCTGGCACCCAGGGCGCTCTACACCTCCCCCCCAGTGACAGTTGGGAACTGCCACGAGCCTTCTAGAAGGTTCTAGCCCTTTCTGGTAGGTGGGAGGAGGTGTGGATATGTAGAGGAGCTGTGCCTCCATGTGCTCAGGCTGAACGTGGACTTGATTGAGAGGGGACACTCTGCCAGGAGGTACCGCCGCAAGGGCCTGTGTGCTGGCCCGTGTGCTGGCCCCTGAGCCCATCTGTACCCCTCTGCTGTCCACAGGGCCAGTGAGAGACTTTGTTGGAGAGAAGACTGCTATGTCAGAAGGAGTGCCACTTTATGGGAGATGACTGCTTCTAGGAGCTGCTGTCCTGTACTGATGAGTGCCCACTGTCTGCTGATCTTGCCCAGCCTGGCCTGCCTGCTCTGCTGCCCTAGCGCCTCGTGAGCGCTATACTTTGACTGCCTGTATTCCCAGGAGGTGAGGAGTGTGGGCACTACTTCCTTGTGTGGGACTCTGTATCCTCGCCAGCTCCCTAGCGCCTGGGAGGCACTACTTTCCTGATTGCCAGAGGAGGAGCTGACGCCTGCAGCACGGTGCTGTCATAGCGCTATATCTCCATCCCCAATGAGAGGAGGAGCATGGATCCTGCAGCGGACGTCTGGTGAGGGAGTCCCCCTGCATGTTCCCCTAGCACGTCGTGGGAACTATATTTGGAGTGACTGGGCTCTTCCTGCTGCCTAGCGCCGTGTGAGGGCTGCAGCACTATCCAAGCCCTTAAGAACTTTCCTGCTGCCTCGCGCCTCATGAGCGCTATCTTCTGGTTGCCTGCACTCCAAGGAGGTGAGGAGTGTGGATGCTACTCACTCGGGTGGGACCCGGGGACTGTGAGCCATCTAGCGCCTCGCCTCGCTGCCTCCAGTCCCTGCCCAGGAGAAGGTGCGTGGGTCCTGCAGCGCTGTGCTGCCAGAGAGCTATATTCACATTGACTGTGCTCTGCTTGCTGTCTAGCGCCTCGTGAAGTGCTACAACTGTTTTCCAGCCCCCAGAACTCTTAGTCCTGCATTCCTGGATTTAGCGCTGCAACTTTACAACTGCATGAGGAGAGCACTTTATCTATACTGCCCACCTGAGAGACAGCTACTTCCAGGGAGTGGTGACAATCTTTGCAACGTGTGTGCATGTATGAGGTTCGCCCTTCTGACTTGAGGCCTAATGCATTTCTACGCGCAGTGTAATCCTGCCATGATGTTCATGCTCTTATGCTAATGAGAAATGCCCTAATGATGCCTAATGTACCTGTAAAGATTCATGCCTAAGGTGTTTATACCCCAGGATTGGTGCCTATTGTATTTGATGATGCCTAATGCCATGATGTATGCCTAACGTGTCTTTACACTAATGATATTGCATTTATGCCTCATCTGTTTTACTGCATAAGGTGGCTGCAGGCTAATGCTATGCGTAATGTGTTTCAAAACCTAAGGTTGATGCCTGATGCCCTTTTTCCCCCCAAGGCTTATATTGTTGGTGTTCTGCATAATGTGTTTTTACGCCTATGGAGATGCCCCATGGATGCCTCATGTCATGGGATTCATGCCTCCTTCTAATGTGATGACGCTTATGTCTATGACTAATGCATTGATTCATGATAATGTTTTTTCCCTAATGCCTACATGGCTGGTTTTATGTTTAGGCCTAATGCCTTCATGCTGTTAATGTTTTCAGGCTAGTGATGTTTATACTCCATGCTTAGGCCTACCCTGATAAATGCCTAAAGTGATTTATGCTTATCGTAAGGTTGCTCAGTGCATGGCCTTGTCAATAACTACTGCATGGTATACATGTATTGCTGATGGTATAAAGCAATGCCAACGGTAATGGGATTAGCCTGAAGGTGTTGCTCATGCTTTATCCTAGTGTTTGCATGCTAATGTGATGATCCTCTATGTGTAGGCCTAAGGCTATTTGCACTGTGGCTAAGTGCATGATCCTGCCAGGAGGTACTGCCTGCTTTACGTTTATTACTGATGCTTCCATTTATTCTAATTGCGCTGGTGATGGTTCTGGCAGCGGCCCGATTGGCCCTGCCTTGTGAATAGTCCCCCTGTAAATGTCTACCTGGTGCCAGTAAGCACAGTACTGTTACAACTGTGATTGCCTTATGACGTGTTCTGCATAATACATATGCTGTTTTTTCACCTAATCTGGTGTGGAGTCTCTTTTGTAGTGTGTCCGGTGTGTCGCCTGTGAGTGTGCTGCGCAGATGGTTTACACAATGCCTCCGAGTTTGGCCTACCCGCTCCGCACCACGCTACCCCATTTCTAACAACTAGAAACAAGCATCTTGGCACCAGTTTCAGGGCATCACCCCTTATCAGCTAGGCTAGCTTGAATCCAGTTGCGCAGTGAACAGGGGGCCCACATCTGGGCATACCCTTCCCACTTAGGGTGACAAAGGCAAAAGTAACAAATGATGGACGGAATGCAGTCTGTTTTTTATTCTCCAACTCACTTTCAAAGATGGAGTTTGTGCAAAAAAAAACTAAAAAATCAATAGCACTGATGTGACATCTATGATATGGTTTGCTGTCCCATTCTGGATCCGCCATGCCTTACAGGAAAAATCAGTGGCTGTAACACCGTCTTACATAATGTGTGGCTACTGCCACTGTTACCTGGCAGCACTGTAGTGGATAGGTTGCTGGTTCAAGGATTTCCAATGGCAGATCCAGTAGGGCTCCACTACTTGAAACCCAAGCTGAGGTAAGGGAATGGCATGTATGGTGGGATGGGAGCTGTGCCAAATCCAGACTGAAAAGAAAGCCAGGTAACAACCAGGAAAGTAGAATAATCGTAGGATGAAGATAAACTGCAGACCAGAAAAACTTTCCTAGAATGCAGGATAACAAGCATGGATAAACTGGAAATTTTCAGAAGAAAATATCCAACAATAGCAGGGCTGCACGCAAGCAACAAGCGAACAAGGTGAAATTGCGGCATATCAAGTTCCAACTGTCACTCCATTATATATGATGGAAAAAGTGAGTAGCAAAGCTTAGAAATGCTGGTGTGTGCCCCAAAAATGTCTCACGACGGAGACACGGCCACAAAGAAAGACTGCTTGGGGCTGCTGTGCATCTAAGGAATGAAGATGCCACTGAGCAGAGCAGGCCAAATATGCCAACTGTAAGTAGCTTTCGTGGTTTAGGCAAGTGAGTTGCACAGCCGACATTCCTGACAAAATGAGGTCCTAAATTATTTATTGTTAGATTTGACTCTCTTCATTCAGTCTTTTATTAATGGCCCTCTATCACACCTGAACGGTTATGTAATGTTTTGTACATTCCTGGCATAATACTCTTGCTCCTATCTCATCAGACACTATTGCACTTCACAATACTCTTCACTATTACCCACTTTAATGGTACCAACCCAGGAGGAGGAGTTAACCTTGCCAAATTTAGAACTTGTAACCCGCAGATCACTCAATATCCCAGCAGCAGTCACTAGTGCACCTAACCAAGTTCATGGCAATATTTGGGGAGGCAATCGATGAGACAAGGGGTGTGTCCGAGGGGGCATGGTATCCGAGATGGTGAGTGGAAAGCTTACCACGCCAAATATTCATCCTTGTCTGTGCTCTGTAATGGGCCATCGCAAACATCTTTTGTCATTTATATCCGGGCTGGGAGATGGTGTTAAAAGGGAAGGCACTCCAAATATTTTACAAAACCCCCACCCCTATTACTAATAATCACACTGTGGATTCTTTTACACCTTAGTAACGCCCGTCTGACCAGAATAGTATGTTTGGTAATCATGTTTATGATTACATTTTTAAAACGGTAACAGAACTTAACTGCAAAGTTTAAATAAGTTTAGACATTTTAAACATTGCCAGTTTAATAGAATAATTGTGAAAACTTTTGATTTTTCTTCTCTTCACTGTGAGTGAGGCAGTCGGCATTCAAAAGTTTAAAGACCACTGCCTTAAGCTATGTTATGCTGTATTGATTTTCGTTATATTTGAACAGATCTGTTGGCCTTGAGTTTCGGTCCATTTGATACAAATACAGTAAATAAAAAAATAATTTAAAAAACTAAATAAGCTTTGTGAATCGCTTCCCTTATTTACAGGTGGAGAAGAAAATGGACTGTGACACTCGCGTTGTGACAACCAAGCTTGCCACAGAAGTGCCATTCACAAGTAAATCCCCATAGACAGACCATTCGCAAGGCTCCAATAGGAGTTGAAGTTTAGGATGATATTCGATAGTAGAAATATTATATTGTATCAAAGCTAATTCAGAAATCATTGTCTGCATACACTGAAAGCTACCTTGCAGTTTGTGGCTTTCAAGCCCTATGTTCAACCCAGTCTGTGCTGTGGCATCACTGTCAGTCAGCTCCAATGGCAGAGAAGTGCTAATTTTTAGGTCGAGCCTGGGCAGTGCATGCGCTGCTCTGCGAGGCATGCTGTATTCGAGTATGGACTTGAAGCCCCACCCACTCTCCGCCCAGATTTTTCATTGGCTTGTGTCATTGTCCTTCGTAAGCGCTGGCTTCTGATTCATTAATAGGCTTGTTAGTCCCTCCTTAGTACCACTTTGTCTTCATTTGTAGCCTCCCATGAGGACTGGCCCTTTTACCTCTGTTGTTACACAGTATGCCTTATTTAGTCTGTAAGCACGATTTTCTTTAATGAGTTTCTCCTACTGCAGGCATGACAGCTTTCCTGCAACAACAGCTGCTCACTTGCTCCTTGGCTACAGCTCCACCCCTTCACCCCTTACTGCCCCAACCACCTCCCCGAGGTCTGTTTATTTTTTTCTTTTAATTTCCCTTCCCCCCCTCATCTGACAACCCTCTGTTTTTTTCTAATTTACATTAGTAGATAGATTAAGTGATTTGATGTTAAGATAACTGGTCCCCAGCTCCTGAGTCGGTAGCTCTGACCGCTGAACCAAATCCTCACCCTCTGGGGGGAGCACAATATTATATATATTTGCTTGTTTTACACTTTAATGGTGGCCTTGCCCCTTTACTTAAACGAGTCGAGTCTAAGGATAAGGGCGTGGCTGTCATTAAAGTGATAGCGCAGCATGAGGCGCTTTTACAAAAAAAAGCATTTGCTTTGCAATAGGTGTCGCATTTATGAAACTCTTGGAAATGTGAGACCTATTGCATTGCAAATGCTTGTTAGGTCAGGCATTAGGCAAGAACTTGTGATCTTACTAAATAAAACATTTTTTTAATACTTGTGTGGGCTTTCAGGCAGCTGCCTTCAGTCATAGATATGTTGTTTTACAGTCAGTGATGGCAAGACGCACATCCACACACAAAGTAATTCCCTTCAGTGCCAAGGAAAACGAGCACTGGCAATGTCGAAAGACTGGCAGCCAAAGTCAGACTATTTGCCTTTGCCTATGCTTGTTTTCTCTTCCTTCCAGAAACGAATATTACGCTAAACTTTCCCAAATGGATTATGCGCAATGGGACAAATAAAAAAACACCATTAATGAAACAATATTGACAGGAATGGGACAAATTAAAAACACCATTAATTAAGTAATATTGACAGGCTGTGTTTCTCGGGAGATTCCCACGAGTGTTATTTTTCCACTTCACAGGTTTCCTCGTGGCTATTCTATGGAATGGAGTCGCCCTTTGAACCCTGTGCTCCTCTGACATGTGCCCCCACTGCACCCTCCCTGTGACTTTCTGTCATGTCCCCCCCCCTCCCACTTCCGGGATCCTGTTCTGTTTCAGCTCTTCACCTGCCTGCCGCCTTAAGCCGTCAAGTGAGCGCATAGCACATTTGACATTCTATCGTACGCGCCACTTGAGACCCACTGCCTAGCGGAGGTGTCAACCCGCCGCGACATCTCACGTCGTGCAAAGGTGACATCTCGTTTGGGTTGTGAACAGTGCGCGCACGTGAAGTGGTGGGAGTGAGGAAGACGCTTGTAACTGAGCAGAGGTGAGAAGAGCGGTATCGTAACCGAAAGGAGCTGGCTACAAATAGTTCACTCTCCCGTTTTTCGGAGAAAAAATACCTGTTAAGTGCACACACTTTAAATAGAAAAAAAACCAATGTAATATCATTGTACTGTGCAGCATGTAAAAGCGTCTTTATGATTCTTCTACCCGCAATTTCATTGATTCTGTCTGCTTGCAGCTGCAAAAGTGTTAACAGAAGCGGGCTTATTTACAAGACCCTTGCGCCACCCTTAGGTCACTTTTCCTTAAAAGTGACGCAAAAGGCTTGTAAATAAGCCCCAATGCTTTTATGGCACTATTTTTTGACGTAGATATTGTAAACTTGAAGTTAAAATCTTCACTTTATTTTCGTATGCACGGCAGGGTTAGGCGATTTGCCCCACATTCTTATGATGCTGAGCCGAGGAAGATTCGAATCTGGGTACCCAGCTCTAGCCGCTAGGGCACATCTTTTCCTTCGATTGGAGAAAGGAGCCGTCCTCAAACAGGTCTGAAACGCGTACACAGCTCAGTCAGTCACTTAGCTGCTCTGCTCCTAAGAACACAGAAACCCATTTGTGATTTTTCTCCCGGAACTGTTAATTATTACCTGCAGACAAACCCCGGGCGCATCTATTTCCTTTAGCCATAAATCAATGGCCGCTTGTTGTTGCTGCGGGGCGGTGAGTGGCAGTTTTGCTACGCTGTTAGATGTGTCCGCGCGCTCACGCGCTGGTACGATATTACTTTCCTAAATTGCCACCCACACAGAAGCACAGCTGGAGCAATCATTTTAATCTGCATTCCCCAAAACGAATCCTTCAAGCCAGGAAGAATTCTTTCTCTACATCTTCAGACAAATTATTAACAAAAATTGATCATTTGGCCTCTTAAATGCTACCACTTTATACGTCACTACTGGTGTTGACTGCGATATTTCGACCGATGAATTGGGGGTGAAAGTCGAAGCCAAATTAAAATTTCAAATCGCATTGTCTGAATTTTGATGAGCTTAGCCAACATGTTGTTCTCTTTATTTAATTTATTGCTAGAGGATAGCCCCGCATTGAAATGTGTGTTGGTCGCCTCATTTACAGCTGTATTCGAGGAATGTTAGTAGGAGTTTTCTGTGCATCTGCAGTGCAATCATTCTTAACACGTGACCAATAATCAACCCGCTCTTTCTGACACTTCAGTATAATTGCCAGAAAATACCATTTTGTTTACAGCTGCCTGGGCTAGCAACTAGGAGCATGTGAATTAAATAAGCGAGCCCTTCATTGCATCGCCAAGTGCACTAAATACAGTATCACCCACTGGCCTCATTACTGCATATAATGCGGATTTGTTGTCAGAATTCATAGAAAAATCATTAATTTCCCACCTGTGCTTATAGACAGAACTACCGCTTCTGTCTGGTTGACAGTGATGGTGTGAAATAGAGGTTGAACGATGAATTCTTTTTTTTACATTGGTTTGATGTGCAACGGAGGATTATTTCACATATGATGAGGGATGTCCTTTCCTTGTACTTAGATAGATCTCTCACATGTTATTCACAATTAAGTTTAGAATCCTAGCCCCAGGATGTCCCTGCTTGGAAAACGTCTAATGAATCAAAATGGAGGGCTTTCCCCTGTGAGAAATGTGACATGCAGAGGCTACTTCTGTGTTGTATGAATCCAGGTACACGTCTGGGATGGGTGACAGCTGGGCTTGTGCACTCCCTCTAGACAGCCACACACAACGGGGGTTTAGTTATGGCTTGATGGACCAACCTGGGCAGAATGGGAGGGAGGAGCTGGGCACAGCCTCCACTCACACCTGAATATGCTGTGTCCTGTCCCCAAACAAGGGCTGCATACCCCCCCCCCCCCCCGTAGCTAGTCTGGAGCAAAGGACCTCTGTGTACTTTACTTTTTTTTTTTAAAGTCTCCCTCACTTCCAAGGCATAACTGGGTATAAGTACCAAATCTCAGACACCACCACTTCAGTACGCTTCTGGACCTGTGGATACTTTGCCAGGAAGAAGGACTGCTGTGCCGCTGAAGGGCTTCCATTCTGCTAGACACCTGCTGTGCTGAGCAGCTGCCTGATGCCCTCTTGCCTAGTTGAGAACTGGACCCTCTGCATTTCTTTAACCCAGAGTGACTCCAAGGGCTAGTTGGCTGACCTCTTGACCTGAAGCCTCAGAGACAGAACAGGCTTCCAACAATCTTGCATCTGCACCAGGACTCTGCCATCTGTAAGTCTACCTGCCAAAAAGTGCCACTCCAGCACTGGACTCTTGGAAGTGGGCTGAAGGCGCTTTACCAGCATCTGTGGACTTAGTGCAGATGATGCTTCTCTGCTGCGAAGAGCAACCCCAAGGAGAACCAATGCATCTCTGCTGCTGCATGGATTGGACCAGTCTCAAAGACCTGCATCTCCACCGCAACCCGCAACGCCTTCAGAACCACCCCTGTGCAACGCATCCTCTGTGCAGGCCCTTGCATCCCTCGTGGACGGCAGCCTTGACGACGATTTTGCACTCCTCTTCGCAGCCTCACAGCTCCTCGGAACCGATGCATCACCCCGACTGCACACCACATCATCGATGCCGAACTTAGCATTGCAAGCCCCACCGAAGAGATCCTCGACGACGAAGCAGGCCATCGCTTAGCAAATTTGCCACATTGTAGAAGTGAGATATCTTATCTGTCTCACTGGTGCAGTGCCACCCTTTGTCTACGGGTTCACAAAATGAGGATCGACACTGGAGTGGAACAAAACACAAGTTTATTACATCTCATGAGAGGAGCCTATCATACAGACATTACAATTGCCTGAGAGGGAACTGATAAGCATGGTTTCAAACCTATCTTTTATACATTTTTGGTACAGTTAGACAAGCACTAACACCCCTTTGTCATTCTCACATAATGCTTACACAACCCCTTTTGGCATTTTTACATAATGCGCACATACTGAACTGTTGAATCCTGATAAACCCCTACCCACGTCATCTTTTTAGATAGGCAAGTGAAGTTACAGGCGTTGGTGGGCTAACAGATTAGACATCTGTGCACTTTGACTCTTCGGCAGGGCAGGACTTCTTACTGTGGCACGCAAGTATTATCAGTACAACCAGCTTTCCAGCAAACATGTAACTTCTGACTTTACGAAAGTCCCTGCAGAAACACACAAATGGGGGCTGTTAGAAAAATGGAAGAGGAGTAGAGGCTAACTTAACAGAATACGTTTTTTAGGTCATTAGTCGGTCTCCCTAAAAGTACACCTCTGATCCCTATGAGATATGATCTGGGAAGGGAGGCAGTAGGGGATTTGGCAAGATTACGTCCGATCTTGTATTGGAGGCGGCTCTGGACCACACCAGAACTTAAGCATTATGCTGAGGGCTTCGCAGCAGTGATTAAGGCTGATGTCTATCACAAGATCCAATGGTTGACCAAACTTAGAGTACTGTTATGTACGCTTGGGTTAAAGATGCTATGGGAAACCCCACATGAAGCTGTCTTCCCTAGTAAGCATGTAATTAAGGAATTGTATTCGGCCTATGTGTTCGAACAGGCATGGAGAAAATCTGATACAGGCTCTATGTCTGGCCGTTTTTTGGAGGTCAAGTCCGTCCCTTTACTAGAATTATTTTGGGACACTATAACTAACCCAAGGGACAGGAAACTTTTCTTCCAACTGAGGATAGGCGCCCTCCCCTTAAGGTCTTTAACCGGGAGGTGGAGGGGGTCCACTGATTTTTCCTGTCCCGCTTGTGGAATAATAAAGGAGTCTATTGGGCATTTCTTGTTTTCCTGTAAGGCCTATTCTGCCCCCCGGCGCATTTGGCTAGCACCGGCCTGCAGAAACTTAAGCATTTCCAAGGGTTCCGTAGCTATGAGAATTATCTCCTCTAGTTCCTGTCTCCAAATGACTGTTGCAACTGCTAAATTCTTGGGTTGGGCATGGTCTATTAGACAAAGCACCATTGCTTAGGAGTCTACCGCCTAGATGAATGTGGCACTGGGTTTGTGCTAATTTACTGTAACTATTCACATTTCTTTTTTTCTATAAACTGATTGTTTTTTAAAAAAATTTTTAAATGTTGTATGATATTAACAATTATTGTATGTATTGCTTTTATGAGAAATTCTCGAATAAAGTTTTTCGATTCGATTCAATACATTTTTTACCGTTCAACAGTCCCTCCTTTTAGACTCTACTAAACACATTTTGTCTAATTAAATAATAAAAAATATATATTCCAGATACATAACACTTCATGAGTACAGAAAGCATAAAAGAGAACTAACATACTTAGTGATATAATCACAATGACCACCATATTCCTCCACTTCTAAATCTGATCCTTTTGCCTGTGGGTTACCATCATCATCTGGATAGCATGCTATGTTTAGCTCTTTATTAAGGCCTCCTATATCAAAGGTAAAAATCTTACTAACATGTGCTGCCCATAAAACTCCAAACCAAGCCGTGCAAGAGCCATTGTGGGAGAATGGGAGTGGTATGAGAGGCATTCCCCCTTTTTCCTGGTGTGCAGGCAACAATCCACAAACCCAACAATCAAAAATATTAGCAATACTATGCGTATAATGCAACATTTGAATACATTAATTGTTCTGATAAAAAAAAATATGTTTCTCATCTAACAGTGAAAGAGTAAAATAATAATGCACCATCCTCTGCTACCAACTGATAACGCCGGATTCTTATCTTATCATCTCTTATCACTCTTATGAATCCTCGGCCGACTGGACCTTTTTACTGGCTGTGAAGTGTAAAGGGGAGAAATCATTCCATCAAAACAAGACAGATAACCAAATAACTACCATTCTAAAGAATTACTAACTCCGATTTAAGTTTTAGGGGGTTTATTACAAAGCCAAAAATAACTGAACATACAAGCACCTCATGACGAGGTTAAGAAGATACATGGGAACTAATACAAAGTTTAATCTACGCAGCAACCTAACTTGATGAAACATAAAAAGAATAATGAACTCTACAATTATCAAGCAAAAGATAACTGCTCCAATATCTAAATCAGTCTTCATGGATACCTACGAAAAAATTGATTAGTCTGTCCCTACTCTACCACTAAAGTGACATCCCTACTCAGCATTTCCCAAGGCAGGATCAGAAAAAGGTGTCAGCTCGTGAAGACTTCCTCAGAAGTACACTCACGTTGAAGGGGTCAGTAGCCAAAGCTACAGCATCATTCTATGTCTTCTCCCTCTGTATCGATCCTTTACTCCTGCCCTCTAACGCCTCACTGTCTCACCTCCCAACTCTTCCCTCGGGGCACTGTCCCAAATACAAAATGCACAACAAGGAAGTCACGCCTTTGTTCCACCTCTTGTGGCTGGACACCTCCTGGAGGTGATTTTCCACTGGAACCTGTACGCTGTCCAATAACGGTCTAAATGTCCTTGAGTCCCAGGCTCCCTCAGCACCGAAAGTATTGGCTCCCCATTATCGGCATTCCTGGAGACACTTGTAGCAACTCTCCTCCATACCTAACTCCTAAAACAAAAGGTTAGTCTTTGCTAACGAGGACGATGTCCTTGCACCTGCAACAGAAGCTTGAGAAACTAAAATCCTTGCACGCACATCATTCTTGCGGACTTTCTAAATGAGAGCCTTCCCAAGGAAATACATTTCGGCCTGCACAATTCAGCTAACATAAGAAATGCAAGTAGGTCTTCTCATAGGGAAACCGAGACATTCAATTAGGCCTATATACATCAAAACTACACACATTAATAAACATTGCATCGGTAAGCACTATATTTCATTACATTCAATATATAAGTAATCAATCCTACACGTGCAGACTTTAATATTGTGCACGTTTAAATCTAATGCATTACCTTGCACACAAATTGATTTACTATGCACTTCACTCTAGGCACTTACATTTTAAAAGTCATGAACTCTTTCGACTAACACAAATTACATTTCTAACATTACATTCACGTTTTATTTTTACATTTACCCCTCTAATGATCATCTGTTAATACAACATAAGATACATATGTAGGTGCGGACTATACGTGATTATGATGCACCCCTACAATTTTCAAAACCACATGGCACTCCATCATAGGTGTTGGGCATACAAGTGTATGCATAGGAAGTTTCACATGTAGGAACCAAGCTATTACACAAATACTCATAACACTAGATAAACTTGCTGCCAACTAAATTGATGTCCATTTAGGTTTAGTCTCTCTCGACGCAGGGTGTTGAATATCCGGGTGTTCTTCCTCCATTTTTGGCATCCAAAAATCAACAATGTCTTTAACTGTATTGTCTCTTAAAAACGCTGCACAAAAATGTTCTTTTTCAAAAATGTCTATAGTTTATGTCCAATGCATATATCAGTCAATGGGGAATTTTAGAAAGAAAGCAAACATTTGAAATAATCAAACAGCATTTTCACCTCAAAGTCCAAGCTAAAAAAAAAAATCATTGAAGACTTGCAGTTCAATAAAACCATAGTAATGAAAAAGAAAGTCAATATAGCAAGTATTCAAGAAAGATCGTCCACAAGTTCATCCCCTACAGTTTGAAGGATCGTTAAATAGATTGGTTTTTTTTCAAGAAATATTTCTGGGCCAATTGGTGGAAAATTCAGATTCTATTTCCAACCCTGGGCAGAGCAAAGTAATGTACACAGGGATAGTATCAGCAGTTTTCTGCACCACAAATAATCTTCTTTCCATTCAAAGATTATTTTCTCTCCAGCTCTTGACAGTTCTCAGTTATTTATTTCAGCATTTCTTGACTCTTTGTCATCAGCTTGCCATCAGGGTGACTCATACAGTTCAGACTATGTATTACACAGTTCATTCAATGTGGCATTCTGTGTTTTTCTCATGCAATTTGACCACTCCGGTGCTGAGAAACTCTGACAGAGCACCATCAATCCTTTGCACGTTTTCAATCCAAGCTTTTCACTTTTATTTTCACTTTGATCAGTTTCAGACATTTCAGCGATGGGTGCAAATGATTTTTCAAGGGACCACTGCAGACATTTTGGATACCCTTTCAGCTAGCTTTTTTCTTCCTCCGCTTGTAGGTCCACAGCACTCATTTTTCCTTCAGAGGCGGCACCTGACTCATTCACCTCTTTGACACAGCTTTCATCTGAGTCAGTTTTCACTTTTTGCTTTTCCAGTGCAGTTTGCTTTAGTGCTGCTTCAGACTGTGTGTGTTCCCTTACAGCTTGACTGACCCTCTTCGGTTGGCTTTTGACCTCTGCTAGCATCTTTTCTTGAAGAGGAACTGTTTATTCAGGGGGACACAGGACCATAGGGTGTAAGAGGCATACACCCAATTTGGAAGGCCACCACATTTCACAACAGACTTTGCCAGGATCATTTGGAACAGGCCTTTCCATTTCACAACATCACTCAGATCAAAGTTTTGGCACCTACCATTATGCAGATCTTGTGTAGCTGCTGCAATCTGGTGAGAAACTGCACGCTCCACATCAGCCAGACCTTCACAGCAATGGCTAGTCTTTTCATCAGTGATTTTCACAAGTGCATTTGCATGTACATATTCAAGCCACTTCAGTGATGCTGAAACAGTCTTCTGCAAAGTGTAACTCTGTGCTGTCTTTCTGTGGCTTTATTGTGCTTCAAACTTCAGGCAGACAGCTACAATCCAATCTTAGTCCAATTTGTGGTTCTGCACACATCATCTTTGAGACCTCATTATGATCTTATTTCAGAGAAACTGGCAATCTATACCTGGTCATCAGTTTTTGCAATAACACATTTGCTACTATACAGTTGTAATTTTTCTCATATTCTGTTCTGATACAACCTTGTTGTTCTGCTACTAAAACATTTCTTGTTCCTCTTTAAGTCCTTAACATCAGCATTAAATAAACAGTATACTTTTCATATTCACCCGTGAAAATTCCATTGAATGTATATGCTAACAGGACACAATATTGTACAACCGAATTAGCATTTGTCCCTCCCATGACAATAATGACTCCCATTTGAGCAGTTCTACTGCATGTTATGGTATGGGCAATCAATTTCGAATTTTGGGCTGATGTAACTACTGAAAGCAGTGAAGCTTTGACAACATAATATATAGGGAGCAAAGCGTGTGCTGCTCCTAATCTGTCATTGTCATTTCAAACCTGGGCAATCTACAAAATGAACATTGTTGGGCTCAATCAGACGTTCATCCTTAAAGTCTAACCTTGGCTTTACACATAGATTCATGACACCTAGACATTCATATTCAGTTTCATCACAAACAATTTCATTTGTTGGCTGTAAGCTCAATACATTTGAATTTAGACATTTCTTGGTCACAGTATTATCACAAAACAACTTTACAAAGGAAGGCATTATTTTCTCACTCTTTTTGTGACTGACATTTACCATAGCTGGGCATTTCTGTGACGTTGGGGTCAAGGGTCATTCGGAAATACGTCACAGACCTTTGAACACATTTATGTTTCTGAACAAGCACTGAGAGAGTACAGCCCTCCCTCTCACTGCAAATTGGTGTATTTTCATTTAAATAAACTTGCACTCCTAGTGCCGGGGCGCAACACTTTTTCTCTTTCAACTCTAGGAATGCTTTTGTGCAATTGTTATCCAATGGAAGCGTATCAGACACATCCTTGTGTGTCAGCCTCAGTAAAGGCTTAGCTGCTAGGGAAAGGTTTGATAACCACTCACTACAGCAGCCAACCATTTCCAAAAAACATCCTAACTTCTTTCTGAATTTGAGGTGGATTCATCTGGCGAATTATTTCCACTCTCTCTGGTGACACCTTTCTAGCTCCTTTTCTAATTATGTGTCCCAGACATTCATCTTCTTTTTTTTTTATAATTCTTTTTATTGAACATCAAAAAAGGTCATGTCATACGAGTAATCATTTTCACATTACAGGGTACCGTGTCATTTACAAGCGGTGGTATTGCGTATCGTGCTATTGTACTTTACAACAGTGTCAACATGTAATTGGTTTCAGATCATCAATTGTTCGTCAAGGGAAGGAACAATAGGGGGTTCGCACACCCCTCCCCGATACACATCATTCATCTTCTTTTTGACAGTATGCCTGACTATTCTCATGCAATAGCACTGTGACATGAACTTGACAAAAAACAATAACAGTAAGCCATTCTTCAGCACATGGAATGTGAAAAAATATATTGGCTGGATTCAGTACCATAAGACAACCTAGAAAAGTTATACTTCTACTCTCCTGCAATTATTCTGTTCTTTTCATTTAGTTTCTGTGAACCTGTGATCATAAAGTTACATAAACTTCCAATCAATTCCGTCAAAAATCCTTTACTGAGTTTATCTCCAATTATTAGCAAAATTTCTGCAACTGATGGTGTTCTTGAACACGTCATCTGGTTCTAATTTGAATAAGACATGTTCTGCATGTTTTATTAATCGGACATCTTTCTCTGTGAACTCCCTTACTTCTGTGTTTATTTCTTTCAAATCATAATGTAATTTTTCTACTGTCATTTCTGCTATAGCTGTCTCTTGTTGGGCCATTTTAAAATGTACATCCTCATCAGGAATCTGATAATTACCATGATCCAATACTTTCTGGTGCGCACTACACTTGATAATAGCCACTTGCTTTGGTAGTGTTAATACAGTCAGCAAATTTTGAACTAACTCTAAATGCTGTCTCCACAATTGTATGCAGTGTAGTAATAGCATAAGCTGCAGTTGTGGTGCCATCAGGTAGCTTAAAACAAGATCCATCTACATACAATTCACCTTGAGCATCAGGCAGGGGCATGTCAGTCAGGTCCACTCGACCCTTTGTTTGTTCTTCAGTGGTAAATATACAGTTATGTATATCAATAAGCTGTTCAGATGGCAATGGCAACAAAGTAGCTGGATTCAAGGTCAGGCAGCGTTTAAGTGTAATGTGTGGTGCTAACAAAGTGAGTTTGTACCCGATAAGACGAGCACTCGTCAAATATTGTGTCTCAGTTTGATTCAATAATACATCAACTGAATGGGGAACAAAAACCGTAAATTTATGATCCAATACAAGTCCTGCTGATTGTCTGATTGAAATGGCAGTTGCTGCCACGGCCATCAGGCAACCAGGGAGCACCCTGGCCATATATACTTTTTGCATTTAAAGTCTAACCCTTCTCATATCACTTTCTACACTCTCTTCTTGTGCTTTTAATTGTAATTCTTTACATTTTTGTAAAATAATCTGTTCTTCAAATTTCTTCCTATTCTTTCCTTCTTTAATCTGTTTTTGTTTAATTTGTTTTCTCCATAACCCTACGGCATCAAACATACTCTGCCTACTTTTTCTCTTAAAGAGCTGCTCTTCTAAATATTGCAGTTTATTTAAATCAAAGGTACCATTTAAGTGGCCACTGTAAACTGGCATCTGCCTTCGTATATTTGTTCCACAATGTGCTAAACAGTATGGAAAAAATACCGTATTTGATGTACATTTCATAATTCAGTGCCTTCTAGAAGCGCTGGCTGTCTTTCTTCCAAAATTCTATTTGTGTTGCACCAACAACATACTGCACGAAGAGTGCTGAAAACATGCATGTTTACCAAATACTTCTTAACAATAGTGTTAAGAGACTCTTATACCAAAATCAAAAGATGAGAAAAAATTCTCACATTACCTGTCAAAGACGTTTGCAAAGGCCTTTTTATTAACACAAAACCCCAAAAAAGACAACCAATTAGATCCTACCTGATCGCAGTACTCCAACTCCCACCTGCCGATCCTCGGATCAATAGATCACCTCCAAAATGCAAACCGAAGAGCCCCAGTTGAGACACACAGCAGCCACGAAGGTCGGGTTGAGAAGCTGAAAATAACCTTTGCCGCAAGAGCAAGTTTCAGTCTGAGGGGCGCCCCTTAGTGTTTCTGTCCTGTCGAAATGACGTACTTCTGGTCCAGCTGTGTCCTTAAATGGGGCACCACGTTGCCAGGCCCCAATTGTAGAAGTGAGATAGCTTATCTGTCTCACTGGTGCAGGGCCACCCTTTGTCTACGGGTTCACAAAATGAGGATCGACACTGGAGTGGAACAAAACACAAGTTTATTACATCTCATGAGAGGAGTCCATCATACAGACACTACAAGTGCCTGAGAGGGAACTGATAAGCATGGTTTCAAACCTATCTTTTATAAACTTTTGGTACAGTAAGACAAGCACTAAAACCCCTTTGTCATTATCACATAATCCTTACACAACCCCTTTTGGCATTTTTACATAATGCACACATACTGAACTGTTGAATCCTGATAAAACCAAACCCAAATCATCTTTGTAGATAGGCAAGGTAGGTTACAGGCGTTGGTGGGCTAACAGATTAGACATCTGTGCACTTTGGCTCTTCGGTAGGGCAGGACTTCTTACTGTGGCACGCAAGTATTATCAGTACAACCAGCTTTCCAGCAAACATGTAACTTCTGACTTTACGAAAGTCCCCGCAGAAACACAAAAATGGGGGCTGTTAGGCAAAATGGAAGAGGAGTAGAGGCTAACACAATACATTTTTTACCTTTCAACAGCATATTGGAACCAATGCATTGTTTTGGCTGTGTGATGCAGATAAATGAAACGCTCAACAAACCAGTATTTATGGTACTTTTTTCAGTGGGCCTAACTGGGTCTATGTAACTGGCCCGCACTCCATTACGATCAGCCTGAACTTGTGACTTTGTCCCAGTCTGGTACATCCAGATAACCACAGTTGAAGTTTTATGCCTTTTGGTAGTAATTTCTCTAAAACTTTGAAATGCAATATCTCCAGTACTACTAATTGGATTTTTGTCGTTTTGGTCTTGTTTTATTTATTAAAATGTTACTCTATTTTTCTAACCTGGTGTGGGATATTTTTGTGTGGTGTTTTCACTAATGTACTATTTGAAATGTTGCACAAATTGTGTACACGTTGCTTCTAAGTTAAGCCTGACTGCTCTGTGCCAAGCTACCAGTGGGTTGAGCCCAGGTTAATTTACAGTTTGCTTGTGCCTTTTAACCAGCCCAGGATTGTGGTTGCTGCTTTACCAGGGCTCATACCACTGTCAACCAGTAACCTAATGTCTCACACTATAGGAGTCACCTCGAGCAAGTCTTGCATGGTCTTCCACATAATCAAGACTCAGATCATCATGAACAACGAGAGTAGAACTAATAAGTCCCAGACCTAGCATTTTCCTGCAAAATCGGTTCTCATTGTGCTGGTCATTAGTACAATTTCAGTACCCCTAAATAGCAGCTCCATATAGCAACACATGGAGATATTTCAGTCTATAGACTTGCAGCAAGAGTAGGATAGGTTTACCACCCACTGTAGACGCAAACCTAAAGGAAGCTCCACATGCTTGGATAAATCTCGTACAGCTATTAGCAAGGTAGGGCATCCAGTTATTCTGTTGGTCAAAGATATCCCCCAAATATGGAAAGGCAGCCACCCTAGAGATCACCTTCCCTTTGATGGTAATGGGTCTGCTTATTGAAGACTGCTTACCACAAGCTATATAGTGTGTTTTTGAAATGTTGGTTTCCAATTCTAGATCTTTCATAAACTTGACAAAAAGATCAACAAGTAATTTAAGATTATAAACCGTGCAAGACAGCAATAATGCATCGTCAGCAAATAACAGGGAGAGTATAAGTACGGATTTCACTTTGGGCAGGGCTCTACCATTTGCTGGTAAAAAGGAATTCAGGCCTATGATGTATAATAAAAAAAAAATGGGAACTAAGACAGCCTTTCCGGACACCCCGAGGGAGGCTAAAGGAATCTGGACGCTGCCCTCCCATGCCATACCTAACTGAGGAATTCAAATCAGTGTGGAGGACTCTGAGAAAATCGGTCAGTGGCCTTATGAAGGTCCATTGGTAGGGACTGGCTAAAATCGCTGATCTCACTTCGTCAAGGTTAAAACTGACCCCCAATGGAAATAGTTGGGACTCTGCTGACTTGACCAGTGGCTCAGCACTTCCAAGTGCATAGAATTTTTTGTAGTGCACCACGCGTTGGTCAGAGGTAATGGTTGAACCTATGTCATCAGGCACAGCAGCACAAAGCTGCTTCCCAATGACTATTACCCAAAAACCCCTGGCATCCCCAACTTTGCAGGTAGATACTAAGCGTTCCATGTTGCCTCATTTAGGGTTTGTTTTCTTTCCCGGATGGCTTTCTTGTAGGCTGCTCTAGCCACCATGATATTTTACTGATTATGGGGCCTAGCAGTGAGGGACTCACTCAGGTGCTTGTTCGCCGCCCAACACTCTTTGTCAACCCAACCAGTTTGGGTGGTCCTGCATGGGACTGGCAATTCCAGCATGATAGATCTCATGGAGGCATTCAGTCAATTGAAGGCATCTAAAACAGAGATAGGAAATACCTCAATAGTTAACAAAGGCCCGTAATAAGGCAAAGTTTGAGCCAACTAGGGCTTTTAAGAGAGTAAGAATTGGCACATTGCGCCACTTGACCCTAAGGCCCTTATCTTTTGTGCATATACCTGGAAGACCAGGGGTGGCAACATAAGTAGAACTAACAGGTAATACCACCCTGACCTCAATCGGATTGTGGTCACTATGGCAGATTTCATGCACCTTCCCCAGGGTGACAATATCTACAAAGGTCCTGGAAATGAGCACATAATGATTGACCTCTTGCCCATGCCTATAAAGTAGGTTTTTTAGCCCAAACTATTTTCCCCCATATCTATCACATTGCACAAACCCGCATGCCCCAGGGCATTGTATAAATTCCTTTTCCTGAGATTGAATGCCGTGTGGCAAGAGAAAGAGTCATTGGCCAGAAAGGGTTAAGAACAGTGGGCCCGATTCACAAAGGTAAACTGAGACGAAAGCCTAACTTTACAACTTTTGGTATTCACAAAGGGCATTTACGAGTAGTAACGTTAGACTTTTGTCTCAGTTTAACTTAAATTTTGGTCTTAGGTCTAACTGAGACCAAAACTTTAGGTAAACTAAGACAAAAGTCTAACCTGACTACTTGTAAATGCCCTTTGTGAATACCGAAAGTCGTAAAGTTAGACTTTCATCTCAGTTTACCTTTGTGAATCGGGCCCAGTGGGATTCAAACCCAGCTTAGCATTAAAATCCCTGCCCAGTGCTTAATGTGTCTACTGTCTTATATTTTCTTTTATTTTTATACATTTCTCTGTTAATTTCATCAATCTATAGACCATTCATTAAAAAATGATAAGATTACTGCTTTACCCATCAATTAAAGGGTACACGTGCTACAATCACCAATAATATTATCATATACTGGTTGAAAGGAGAAACCCCAGATATGAAAGTGGACAAAGTCATTACACTGATGGAGGAGCAAATGAATAATTAAGCCCAAGTGGGCATGCCACATAGTCCTAAGACCTTATAAAAGGGAGTGATGTTAAATATCTCACAGATTATCTTCTATTCAGCTCCAAACATCTCACATGTTGATAACCATTAAAAGCGTGCCAATGTTCATTAAACGATATACTAAAATCAACATATCTGATGACCCCAGTTCAATCGTTGAGATTCATTTTTAAGGGAGTATATCTCTGACAACCTAGATGAAACAAACACATAAATATTACAAACTTCTAAAAGTCCAAGGTAAAAAGTTAAAGTGCTGTGTGAACCTAAAGTGCTCTATAACAGTTAAAAACATGTTCTGTCAGAAGCAATTCATAGAATGTATAATCTCCTGGTTGGAATGCCACCATCCCAGTTACATGAGACAATATGTTTAATCAACTAAAAAGGAGACCAGCTCTTCATCTGAGTTCAAACCCCGTGGTATTTTAGCATCCAGCTCTAACATGTATCTAGACTCCAGCTGTCGCAATTTGCGAATTCTGTCTCCACCACTGACTGTCTGAGGAATACGATCTATAACACAAAATCGGAGCAAATCTCTATTGCTCCTATGTAATTCATCAAAATGACGAGCCAACAGGTATTGTTTATCCTTATTTTGGATAGCTTGCATGTGTTCCAGGATGCGCTTCTTAGCTGGAAACATCATGCTGCCCACATATGATTTCTGACAAGGACAGGTTAGTACATAAACACATACATTTGATTGACATGTCAAATGTTTGTCTATGATTTTGAAAGATTCAGTAACAGGGGAGAATATGGTCTTCACATTAACGCTATACTTGCATGCCTGGCACGCCATGCATGTATAGAAGCCCTGTATGGAGTTAATACCTGGTTTGCCTTCAGTTATCTCATTGACACAAAGCCTTTCACTCAGGGAGTTCCCTTTCCTGTATGTAATATTAGGATAGTTACTCAGGGCAGCTGCCAGTGTGTTTTCTGTTTTTAAAATATCCCAATCCAACCCTTATGGTGATTTTAGTGGTTTTAAACAACCTTTGAAAGCTCTCTAAGTGGTAGCTGTGGATAGTAGCCTTCAGGCTTAGTCCAGAAGGAGTGTAAAGCAGCTTGTTTTACCAGAGCATACTCTTATAGGTATAGATTAAGTGCAAAAGAACCACACAGTTTATTTATAAAAAAAATGTATATATTTTAAGACACTAACACATTTAAATATCTCCTGCTCAGAGATATACACAATGCACAAAATACTTTGCAGAGACAAAATGTAAGTAGCACAAATACACAGTGGTCAACAGGGGGTGACCAAACCATATACTAAAATAGTGGTATGTGGACCACAACCCAAGTCAAGACTTTACCCAAAAGACGTAGAAGCGCTGGGGACCCTAGGAACCACATGAGGTAAGTACTCAGGAACCCCACGGAGGCCATGTGCAGAGTGGGGACACGACCACGTGCTCAAATGAAGTCAATGGGTACGTTGCAGTTGAAATTTCAGAGAAGAAGGACCCTTCCCAGTGGACCCTGAAGAGACCCCGTGGAAGACAGAAGGTTGGAGAGCTATCCCACCCTTAGATACCCTAGAAACCAGGATACCTACAGCAGGGAAGCCGGGTGCATAGGTGTGAAGTAGCATCAGAAACAGCCGTCAAACTCAATGGAGGATTTCAGGAAGATGCAGTTGCTGGAGGAGGTGAAAGTTTCCAGGGGAACCCAAAGGTGGATTCAGGATGAGAAGTACCTGCAAGCAGAGGGGACTGAGTCTATGCCACTCAGGAGTGGCCAGGAGGCATGGAAGACGAATGCCCACCGATGTTGGTTGTTGCACGACAGCGGACAGTGACCTTGGAGCTGCATCTGTGAGGACCAGGTGACAATGTGGAAGACTAGGAGCTGTTCACAAACTGTCCGATGTCGGATGTCGAGATCTGAGGGGTCGTGTTCGTTGGGAGCACTAACAGGCCTTGGCAACTGCCACCAACGTGAAAAGCGAAAAAGGTGAACTGTTGGGACCAGCAAGGTACAGGTGACTCGCCACAAGCAGGGGAGTCAGAGCAGGCCCTGAGCAATCAGGAGAGCCCACTGAAATCAAAGAAGACCCTCAAGAGGACCCACAGGCCGGAGGCACTGGAGTCGTGAGAAGACCTCGAGCAGCTCACCAAAGGTGCAGGCCCATGGTGCAAGTGACATGGTGAGGATGAAGATCTTGGTCACAGGAGATGCTTGAGGTTGGGGCTACTCAGAGCCCAAAGATCTTGGAGGAAGGAAGCCAACTAGCCTTTGCAACAACAAGTCAACGCGGTGCACAGGTGTTCGGTTCCTGCGACTACGACGAGGGATACTAGCCACAAACTTGGTGAGAGGACAGGGCAGGCCTTGAGGGATGTGAAGAACCACCACCTATGTTGTTGAGCCGTTCGGAGTCCGTGAGAGCCCAGGATCACCAGACCGGTCATCTTTGTTGCAGTACCTGCAGATGCAGGGAAGTGACTCCTTCATTCAAGGGAGATTCCATCAGGTGTCTTGGATGTTCACAGACCTTGGAAGGTTCCTGTATGGATCACGGACACAGAAATTGCAGCAGACTTGCAGGACGACGAGACCAGTCTCGGAGCCCAGAGCAAGGTTCAGCAAAGTCCAGACTGCCCAGATGGTCGTAGATGAAGTGGTATCTTGATATGAATCTTGTCCCACAATGAATCTAGGGACCCACCCACAGATAAGTTCTTAAGGGTTGGGACGATTCAAGGTTCCCTCCCAGGGGAGGGGGTCGGACAGTGGGGAGGATACTCCCATGTCCTTTGTCCAGTTCCGTGCCAGAGCGGGAGACAACAGCTCCCAGAGCTGGATTGAACTGGACTATGCAAGGTGGGCACCAAATATGCTAGCACTCCCACCCAGCCCTAATACACTAAATGGCGATATGTCCCATGACGAGTGCCTGAGCAGGGAAGCACTACTCAGGAGATTCCTTCTGAGACTGCGCGCCTCAACCAGCAGACAGCGGTGGACAGAGTGCCTGCGCACTACTCCTCTGCCTAAAAAATAAAATGAATGTGTCCATCTGTAATGGAACTCGTGCTCATGTGAAGCTCTCCGATACCTTTGGGTCAGGTTCACGCTATACAAAACAGCACCAAAAAAAACATGCCCGAGAACTAGTACGCAATGGTAAGAGGAAATAACTGAATATTAATTCAAGTGCCAAAAACCATCTAAAAATTATGTAAAAAGAATAAAATGCATAGAGACCCGCCATTATTAGTTCTAGGGTATAATTTGTAAAGGTCCTGATGATAATCCTAATATTTTTTAAGGATCGAAACAACATTGACTATTGTGCACTGACCCTATCATATTGTACAGAGTAATGAACACAGGGGCAGACGTTCTGCTTTAGTTGCAATTGTGACTAACATCTCAATTTAGGTCACATATTAGTGCCTGAGTCTCTTCGCTTATTTAATTTTTGGTTGTTTGTTTTTCCACCTACCTAATTACCTAAATGATTTATTTAATAAATGTGATTTGAATTAGTCTATCCGACAATGTGTATGGGCATGATTGTTTTCCCAGTTTAAACTGTTGTATATCTAGTTTAGGTACCGCTGATCCTTTAAAGCACTTTTAGAAAGTTGGCATTTTCCTGTCCTACGTGATCCTGGTGACGAGGTGTAACTGGCAGTTCATCTTGTGTTGCTTCCAGACAGTGAGACAACGCAAAGATAGGTGTTGGCAGGATGGGCCACTCTGAAATAATGAGGGGGCAGAGCGGTCACCTACCACACTTGCACATCACAAATGCTCTGCCTGAGCACTCTCATAAAGGATTTGTCACTAGTGTATCGAGACCCCAGACAAGCGGGGGCCAGAACAGGGAGGAGGGGACACCTCTAGAAGCTTCCTCTGCTTCAAAGTGGACACCAGGTATATATATTGGGCCCTTAGACCCAAGTCTTCAGTACACTTCTGGACCCGAGTACTCTACCAGGAAGAAGGACTGCTGTGCTGCTAAAAGCACTGCCACTCTGCTGGACTTATGTTCTGAAGGACTGCTGCCTTGCTCTGCTGAGCCACTGCCCTCTTACCTGGGGGAGAAGGACTGGACCTGCATATCTAAACCCAGGACCCCAGAGTGACTAAGGGATAGTTGGCTGGCTTCCTGATCCGAAGCCTCAGAGCATAGCAGGCTTCCAACGACCTTGAACCCAGCACCTGCACTCTGCCATTCGTGAGACCTACCCCACCAAGTGGTGCCACCTCAGTCCTGGACTGTTGGAAGTGGGCCTGAAGGTGCTCTGCCAGCCCGTCTGTGGACCCAGCAGAACAGATGCATCTCCTCTGCTGCATGGCAAAACCCGGAGCAGAACTGACGCATCGCCTCTGCTGCGTGGACCTTCCGGTGCAAGTACTTTGCATCGCTTTCGCAGTCTCAGGAGGACTGCTGCTGCATGATGCATACCCGACACAAGCCCTTGCATAACAAGCTTCACATCTATGGCAGCCTCAATAACAATTCAGGACTCCACATTGGAAGCACTGCGCGACAAATCCTCTGCGCAGGACTTTGCATTGTAAGCCTCTCGTTGATGGCCTCCTCAACAACGATGTGGGACCTCACTTCGCAGCCATGCAACACCTCAGAACCGACGCATCTCTGACCCAGACCTCACATCACCTCAGCTCCACAACGCATACTCAATAGGAGACTCTACAAACAGGATTTAAGGTGCTCTTGTTCAGCGGGCCAAACTGGGTCCCTGTCGCCGGCCTGCTCTCCATCGCGGTTGGCCTGCACTTGTGACTTTGTCCTGGTCTAGCGCGACCAGAAATCCACAGTTGACGCTTTGTGCTTATTGGTGCTATTTTCTCTTATATTTTTAAAATTGCATATCTCCGATTCTTGTGATTGGATTTTTGTTGTTTCAGTCTTGATTCATTTATAAAAAAAATACTATATTTTTCTAATTTGGTGTGGGATTTTTCTTATGTTGTGAATTCACTTTTTTCCTGTTTGAAGTGCTGCATAAATACTTTACACGTTGCCTTTAAGTTAAGCCGGACTGCTCTGTGTCAAGCTACCTGAGGGTTGAGTAAAGGTTAATTTGGGGTTGGCTTGTGACTTCACCCTGACAAGGATAGTAGTTGCTGCTTGAGTAGGCTTTCACCCCCCCTTAACCAGTAACCCAATTATTTACAAATTCTTGAATTAGGTATCAATTAAAAGAAGACAGCAGATTGCGGAAACATTTATTGAGACTTAAAACAATATATTGTTGCTGCTTCAAGTTAAATCAGCTGTACTTCAAACATTTCATGTGGCATCATTTTGAACAAACAGACAACATATAAACAAGGAAAGAAAAATGGCAAAGATGTAAAGAAAGGTAAACATTTTTTTTAAATACATTATTAATAAATATTTTTTTTAAACAATTACATTTTCAATATTTTGATTGCTATCTATATAATATATTCAGTATGAATGTTTGAAATATGCATTTGGTCTATGCACCTATGTTTTAACACCATACAGTGGCTGAAACCTCTGATTACGTTTTGTTGAAGATATATATGTTTGAAAAATCGTTTATGTTTTATTTTAGATACATATTTGTAACAAACATTAATTTAATCAATTTTCTTTGTGATTATATCATGTAATATTATATCGAAGCTATTATGAAAAATGTATTTAATTCTTCTCTTCATAAGGTATGATTGTACTACTGCTGTAATTATTACCTTAGCTTGGGAGAACTGAATATCACCTTGTGAGTGAATTAAGTGTTTGAAGATTATTGAGCAGGTTACCTAAATAATTTTAAAAAGGATATTTTAGCTTTTCATTTGAAGAAGACCAAGATATACTTTTAGCAAGTGATGCAATGTTAGATAGTAAAAGAATAATTATGTAAAAGAATATCTGTTTCAGTTATTATAGTCAATACATCTTCTGAAGCTGAATATGGAGGAGGGGTTAATTTATTTCTGGCAAATGACAAAAAACTTTCATAGATTATTTCGAAAGTATATGATGAACGTAATTATCATACACAGATTGGATTGGGTAAAATCAGGGTGGCTCAAAGTGAAGGGACTTTACTAGTTATCTTAATAGGTATGTTAGTCCAAAACCTTCACTTGAAAACTGTGACTGGACCAGAAACACAAATTGATAACCTCAATGAATCATTTTATCTTCATTACTTTCTTGTAGTGTTAAGGTTGGGCACTGCTTATCAGAAGTAACTCTAATCTGCTAAAATTCTGAGTATACCCTTCTTATAATGTGAGGTTATCTGCACCAGGAGTTGGAAATCGTCTACCTTTTAAAATACCATTGGTGAAGGTAAGACCCAAGTTGGAGAAACTAGCAGTTTTGAAAGCACAAGGCAACCTAGCAGCATGTATATCACTTTGATTCCAAGGTGCAGGAGACATCTGGTTCTACTGTCGTTCTCATAATAAACCAGCATTGGTAACAGAAGTATGTCTGAGGTTAATGTAACCATTAAGAATCACTAGCACATTAGAGCATGACACATGGAAGGGAGGGAGCGGACAGAGATAGTTGTAAAGCAGTCCCTCATGCAGTTAAAAGAAAGCCCTGTAGAGGAGGTGGATAGAAACACCCAATAGCATTAGTTGAGAGATGAGTAAGTCACTTGACTGGCACAAGATATGTTTGGCAGCTCCAGTGATTGAAAGGGACAGACCCAAAGCCCACTATGTATAGTGTTAGGAGGTCTGTTTGACAGCTGTCCTGTCAAACCTCAAGCCCTAAAAAAGGCATCCCATATTTGATACACCTACACGCCAACATATCAGTTCCACCCAATGTGGCCAGGGAAATCAGCTCTAGATGTGGAAGTTTATGTATGAACATTGGATCCCAAATGCTTTGGATGATCTGTAGTGCTACCTGTTGAGATCTGAAACCCTGGATCAGAGGAGGCAAGCTAGATTTCCTACACACATTATAAGATTGAGCAGCAGTGAGGTCTATTGGAGAACAGCACAGGCTTTGAGCTATCAGCGGACTAAGGGAGAATCAAAGTGGCGTGTTGCTGGGTGGTCTAACATGATGAAAAACAGGACAGTGCCGAGTAATCCACTCCCATCTTGTGGATGCAGCCCAGTAAGAGGTCAGGATCGGTATTGTCAAAAGACTTTAAAAGCAACAATGTGGAGCAGGGCAATTACATGTGCCAGCCGCAATCTGCAGATCAGTCAATAGAGATAAATTAATTGTATGCCTTGGCGAGGATGAAAATCTGCCTGGAATCCGTTAGCACAGTTCATAGATCAACCAATGTCGCTGGTCCAGATGGTCAACACTTCAGGAATTCGGAAGGAGCCAGGTGTGGTTGAATAGACTAAAAATTAACTAATTGATTAGCTAATGGATGGGTGTAATGAATGTGTCTTCTACAGTGGGCTCAAAATGGCCGCCTTCACTTGACGCAGGGGGCAGCCTGAAGAACAGGACAGGTTTTCGAGAAGGCACAAATGAGGGGCTATCGGAAAAGGCAGTTTTTAGCAGTGTCACATGACTTCTGTCAGCCACTGCCCGGATGTCAGCCCATCCAGCTGTTAGGGAGATTTAAAACTGAATGCAGAACGTTAAGTGCACGCTCTCCACAACCCCTAAATGCTGGGCTTCCCTATTCTGGTAAATTTTGCACTGCATTAAGAAAGTCGGGCTATTTCTTTTATGTTAATGTGTTCCTGGTAATGTGATCAGCCATTGACAGATTCATCCTTTAGTAAGGAACTTTCAAATGCGTGCTTAAAGTAACTACAAATAAACCGTTTTATAGCAAGAATATTTTTTATTATAAAAGCAACGGAAAATGTAAACAGGCATCGTTTTTGTCTTATTAAATTCAGCATTATTTGATCAACATTTTTCCTGTAACATGCTCCTGTGATAGAGAATGCCGATAATCAGGAGTCAAAGGCTAACTTACATTTTTCTTACAAAGTTTAAACAATCCTTCACAGTTTTTCTATTACCAGAAATAAATAGTTTGTTTGTTCCTATTCAAAAAGTCCTTGCATTCATGGGACCCGACCAAGTAGGGTATTGTTACAGACCTTTTCTCAAACATATAGACAAGTAAAAGTATTAATTCTGCAGCATAACACAGGGAATTGGTGTTCAACGCATTCCCTTCTAATAGCAATATATTTTAATAACACGGTCCATGAAGAACAGCATTTCATATTTGGTCTTCAAGCCAGCTCGCATTTTCAAGGCCGAGTACAATCATTTTATTGCATAAATCTTTTTGACTTTTTAAGTGTTTTGGGACTATCGAATGTATTTACTTCAATACAATCATTTTTCACAAATGACATTTTCAGAACAAAGGAAGAGCCGCAAAACAAAGACACTGTAATAATATGACATCTGAATTTCCGCGATAGGCTCGGCCGCGCGGACGAGCTTCTTTTTCCAGTCACGCCTAGAAAAAAGGATGAAAACAGAACAATACCCCGTGAAAGCGGATTTCCAGCTCTTACACGCCAGCGGTGTTGAAGGGCACTTTACTGCGGATGTGATCAAGGCCTTGTGAATTCTGAGCAATCACGGAGAGATGAAGATTCCTTTATACTTTCCCTTGATCGCTTCAAAGTGGTCAGAATAGCAAAGTCAGTTCAAGACAACCTGTCTTCAAAGAGAAAATTACCATGCATCAACAATTTAAAGAAAAGGCAGAGAGAAAAGCGGAAGGTGTGCTGCTAAAATCAATTAAACCAAGTAGCAATGGACAGGAAAACGCAGTTTTAAAAAATCTGTCAGGGACTGAACGCCTGAGGCTTTGCAGAGATAGCTCCTCTAGGAAAGCGCTCACCAGCAGAGAGGTGTTTAGCAGGTATTCTTAAATGTGTCGCATCTTTTTCATTGGTGATTCAGTAGGCACACTCCAGTTGATTCATGGGTGGGATTGCAGTCAGCTGTTGATTGTGGGAAGACTGGACTGTGGCTGTCGATTTCACAGGACAACATGAACTTTTGATAAACAGGGTTATCAATCACTATGATGGGTTGATGTCTGGGTGCATTGATATTGAAAAAGACCGGTCAATAGGGAAAATTGCAACTAATTATACATTCTCTGCCAAGTGTGATTGAACCGCTAGATCTAAACTAATATGTCTAAAACCTTTTTGGCAACCATTATAAAGGGATATATCATGCCTTTAATGGAGTCCATTTCAGAATGCCTGATGTGATTGAAGTGTCTGCATCTTGAACAGAGAAACAATGTCATTTTTAAGTCTCGCATGACCCAGCGTATGCGCTGGTCTGACGAGACTTATTGAGAGGGCTCCAAAACGTGCTACCAGGCCAACCTAGAGCTACAGTGCATGTGCGCGGGTGCGCGCGCCACGCTTTACCGCAATTACTTTCACTTTAGCGACCGCACGGCCGCTTTGATGTTTGATCGCGATCACTTTCACGGCCGCTTTGATGTTTGATCGTGATCACTTTTACTTTCGCGGCCGCACGCCCGCTTTGCATAGCCAATAGGTCTCGCTTTTGGGACCTTATAAGTATTTAGTTATGCAACTGTTGCATGGCTAAACACTTATAAGGTCCCAAAGGCGAGACCTATTGGCTATGCCAATGCTTGTTAGGTGTGGGTTGTGACAGCGCAGCTCTTAAACATACCTGGTACTAACAAGTACATAGTGTGGTTTTTGGGCCTGCCCATTTTCAACCACTGGCTTTCGTGGACTACTTTCTTTAAGACATTAGGTTGAGACTTTGAAAATCACGTTTTAGCTTAGACCAGTGAACTATTCATCTACATCTAGTGCTATCAGCTGTTTGGGTGTATTCTTCCACTGCCACTGGAGTGCTTCCATTGAATTGCATGGGGAACTATTTTGCAGATAGAGCCCTCTCGGTCTGTTCCTGGTGGCTCCCTCCAATGTGTCCCGCTTTAAAGTGTTTTGTTGCGTTTGTTAGCATATTAAACCCAGACATATTGACTTTGCCAGTGCTTGGTGTTAAAGCTGGGCGTTTCCTCTAAATGAGTGGAGATATCGAGACAGCAGCAGGTGATGAGAGTTAGATAAAGCCAAAAAATATGAGCTGGGAATGAAACTATTATTTTCCCAACAATTTATAGAAACATACTCCCTCTTCAGTGCCTGCACACCCATGAATATGGTACACCATCAGACCGCCGCCATGATTGGGATGACTCAAAAACGACAGCAGTAGACACAAGGAAATAGTAAGAGATGCTATTGGAAACACCCATTGCTGCTCCTGCAGCACAATCAATTAAAACTGTGAGAAAGAGGCGGCGGCTACACAAAAATGCCCCTGTGGAAGTGACGGAATCCATTAGTCACCAATCAGAGTATCTAAAAAGACACAGAATACACGTCCCAGATATTATCGGTGATTGTGAATCTGTCAAGTGTGTATTCTGAGCTGAAGGCAAAAAAGTAATAGATTATTGATAGGAAGAACAACACAACACTCATATGAACCTGGCATCAATAAGGAGTTCTTCGCCCTCAAGTAGTAAGGTACCTAATACAGTCGCAGACAAAAAGATTATCAGGGACAGTTACTGACACAAGCAAACGGAGGAAACTATTCATTGTAACTCAGGGCACAAACCAATAACAAATAGACTCTACAAGTCACAATTTTCCCAAAAACGGGTATGCTGGGCAACTCAAACATCTACTGAGTAGCCCGTCTACCTTTCAAAGCATGCTACTTTTTTCCTACGTTAGACTAAATACAGCAAGCAATAAAGAGGCTGTGTACCACCAATTCAAACAATCGAAAATAAATGGAGTATCATCATATAGTTGGTAGAATTGTAAATATAACCACTTCTAAAAGTTCCTCTACGATTTATTTTACATTAAATTAATAGCACAGACAAAACCATTGTTTGCACTGTGCATTGCAATTTGGTGCGCCTCCTCAATCCCTATGACTTTGGGAAAGCCGACA
This sequence comes from Triturus cristatus, assembly GCF_964204655.1. NCBI lineage: Eukaryota > Metazoa > Chordata > Amphibia > Caudata > Salamandridae > Triturus > Triturus cristatus. The sequence goes on from NC_140591.1 coordinate 1,367,307,356, forward strand.
AGTCATTGAAAAACATTTTTGTACATGTCGCAAGAACTCTTTAAACGTAATTTTTTTTTTTTTAAATAAATGTGTTTCTATCACCATGCATTAGTAGTTACTGTAACTGAGCTTCGAAATGATTTCGGTATGGCTCCAATCCTCTCAACCCTAACACCAGAATACTTCTCACATAGCCCCCCCCCCCTCTATAAAACACATGCTCAAGAAAGTGAGTAGTTACTTCCTCGACCACCCAGAAAGCACCACATAATGACTGCTAACAGTATATATTGCAAATATGACCATTCATTTTACATATGATGATTCGGATTCTAAAATAGTCCTTCATAAATTGTAATCCAGGCACTGCATAGGTGGAATGATGCACAAACCACAGTTTTTTAAATTTATTTTTGTTTGATAATAGTGCAAACTAGACTCGAAGGTATCGGAGCGCTTTAGACGAGCACCAGTAGCGTTGCAGACACATTCCTTTTTGTTAGGCACGGGGAGATTAAGTGATTCGTCCAGAATCACAGGATGTTGAGCATCCCTGCTGAGACTCAAACCTAGTTCCACCACTTCGAGGTCGACCGCCCTACCTGTTAGGCCACATCCTCTGCCCTAATAGCATGAGATGAGAGATACTCATCTAGGCGGAGCTAAAGCCCAATTTAGGTGCATTATAAAGAATTGAAAACAATAGATATTGCAGACAGCTGCACTGTCATGATAGACCTAAGAATGGCCATCAAATGGTGTAGTCCCCCACTTGTTGTCTGAGGTCCACATGCAGATGCCAGGTCTCCTGTAAGTTGGCAATGGTGCTCAGAGTATCTGCCAACAACGGCATAGCAAAGGAGGCATGCTCCATAATGCAAAGAAGGGGGATGCCCCCATCACACCTCAGCCTGGTATTGGAAAGCAGTTATAATGAGGTGCAGTGTGCCCCCCATGCCCTAGACCCCGGTTCTCATGCTGCACTATTGGTAGCTACACCCCTATTTGCCAATTTCCGCCGCAGATAAAGTAACCTGTTCATTTTGTGGCATCGCTTGCATGGCAATAGAAGGCTCCATTTAGAAAATATACACCTGTACATAAATAGCATGAGAGTCCCTGTGTAAGGTCAACAGTACAGGCACATCAGGGGATTGTTTTCACTGGGAAACTAAGCTTTCCAATTATTTCTTCCAAACATGCAGCCTCGGCTGGTCTGAAAACTGCAGCACGCAGCACCTGTAAAAATCATCTTTAAGTGGCTAGTCTGGAGCTGAAAATATATGGAAGGTGATTAAAAGCACATTTTGGAAGCGTGACCCACAGCTCTAAACGCATTTTATTACAAAATTCCTGGCTTTTGCGGGCCGCAGCCACCGGTCCTTAACGCGGAACTGGCAGATAATTAGTAGAGTTGTAATTCTACATAACAAGCATTTTTCACATCAGCATATTTTCATTATCATTGGAGCATTTTTATTTTGTGATAGTTAGATCTTTAATTTGCAGTTGGCAGTACTGATGCCAGTGGGGTGCTTTGCAACAAAAAGCTTCAGAAAGGAGCGGGCATACATGTGAGACTTGTGTGCTAAGACACCAGGGGCTGTATTACATAAGGTGCCCTGGGGGCGCAATGGGCGTTTGCACCCACTTTGCATGTCCCCAGGGCACTTTGGTATTATACAAGGTGACGCTTGTGCGTCCCCTTCTATAATACCGATACCGATAGCACCGGTGCACCTAAAGTGCCAGCGCTATCAACAGAGGGTGGTCCCTCATTTGCATAGGGCGTGCCCTATGCAATTGAGGAAATTCCTTTGACTCTGCGCCCACGCCATATTACAGACACAGGTGCAGTCAAAGAAGCCCTCAGAAGGCGCAAGGACAGTGTGCCATTTTAAAGGTTGTGCACTGTCAGTGCGCCCCCTGAGAGCAGCCCTTTGCAGGGGGTAAAGGGGGTCCCATGGACCCCCCCCCCCCCAAGACATCCCCTTGCAGGCGGGTACAGTCACTGACTGCACCCACCTGCAAGGGGATCTCTATTATGCTGTAAAAGTGCAGGCGGGTGCCGCCTGCAATCTGAAACCACGGAGCAGCTGCTCCATTTTTCACATGAATGCACTGCTTCCAGGGCAGCAGGAGGTCGCGGCTGCCACCATAACGGAGCGCATTGGCATTGTTGGCGCCGGATGCACCTTTTCAAAGGTGCGCCGGGTGCAAACAATGCCAATACGTAATACGGCCCCAGAGTTGCAACTGATAAGAACAGCAAATAATCAGTGAGCACTGGCAAAGGAGTACGCAAGGAACTGGCGAGATGCATCAGGTGGCGTGTTTCAGATGGAACACTATGGTGAGGAGTGGGGTATGCCACTGCTAGTGGTTTGCGGTTGTGGAGGCTTGGGGTCCAGGTCCACTGATTGAAGTGAGTCCCAGTAGAACTTGCTCTTCCCACCTCAGTCAGAATGTTGTTTTCCTCTTTGAAGCCTAGATAAAGGCCCGATTAGAGACTTGGTTGAGGGTATCAGAAAGTTGACTTTGAGTCATGAGCACTTGCTGATATAAAGATTAGTTCCAGAGTTACAGCTTCTACAGGGGCATAACACATGCCCCTGCAGCCCCTGAGGTGAAGGTAACACCCCCCAAACCTTTTATGGAGCCCTCATTCAGTCCAAGCCCAATTAATATCTTAGATACAGGAAATTAAGGGGCCACTCTCCACATTCTGTAGTGGGGGCATTATTGTGGCTCACGCCACTGAGCTACTAACTGCCTAATGGTTGCAAGGATGTAAAGAAGCAAACAGAATTATACAGGTTTCCATAGGTGGGTGCTTGACTTCATCCATACTACCGGAGAAGGGAGCTATCCAGGGGGTAGGGCCAGCTCCAGTACTTCCCCTTTGCATTTACAATAGGCATAAAGATGTATGTAACATTTTCGACTGTTCAGGATATATATAGATTTCCCTATGGAACAAAGCAAGTCAAGGACTTTATTTCAAAAGCCTTTTGATAGTATAGAAACTTGCATGTTATCGATGGACACTAGAATTCCCAGGAATCAAAACAAATCCAGATATTCAACAAGTGCTTAGTAAAGCCTAAAGGGAAGGAAGAATCTTCTTGGAGAGCTCCCATTCAGCCAAGATTATACTCATGATTTTTCTAGGCTCGAAGCTTCCTTGGTACTGCTGCTAAGAAGTACAGAAGTCTCAGAAAAGACAGACTTCTTGCAAGCCCCTCAAAAACTGGTTTGGTGTAATCCTACCTTTAATGCAAATTGACAGCTCAGCTATAAACAAAGCAAGTGGGGTATTCAGCTAAATAAAGCTATAGCTAGAATAGAAGATCCTAAATCTACAGTTGTTAACTCACAGAAAGTTGTCCGAAGTGTAATGAACCTGTATAATCTAAGAGCACCAGGAGTGCCACTGGCTCAGGACCCGGGCGTATAAAATGAGGAAGTACAAGTATAGCACTGAAAATTGTCAATGACACCTTATTCAATGTCAAAGAAATCTGGCCCACCCTCCACCAATATTTCTAGCATCAAAATAATCTAACATGTTTCATAAAAGAGACAAAGGAATCCCATTAAAGATTATTAAAAGCCCTCAGAAAATGTCTGATATTTGTCAATAATTCATGCAACATATTCTCTAACTAATACATCTTATTTGATCAGGAGAATTCTGAAGGAGGCAGATGAAGCACAGGCCAATTCAAATATGAGAACATGGCTTAATGGCTGCTGAGATGCTTTATCCAAGTTTGATATCGAGCCTTATTTAGATCTTCATTCACGCCCGCCTCCCTGACATATGGCATGTCTCAAAAGCCCAAAATATCTCCAATCCTTCTCGTTATAATTTTGATTCTGTAAACTTCTTTAATAAAGCCATCTAAATACAAGCTAAATATGGAGTGCTTGGATGTCTTGCGTTCAATTTACCGCATTCTTCTCTAGTATTTTGCAACCAGATGGGTAAGATACAAGTTATGTATACATTTTATAGCTTTAAACATTCAGAGAGTAGGTACTAAGAGTGACTAATATGTCTAGGATGATTTGTTCCCCAATATATTATTGGTTCACAAGGTACTTGGCTGATTGGGAAATTTAGGCTTAAGAAGTATAGGACACGGTTAGGAATTCCTAATCCTCTATGCAAGTAACACCTATTTGGTGTTTTGAATCTATTAGTGAGGAATACGTTGTGCATGCCCACGGTCAATTTCCTTTTCAACTTTGATAGCATTCTGTTGAGGTGTAGTGACTCTCAAACAGCAGTCTTGCTGATAACTTATTTGTATGCATTTCCATACACTTGCACATCAAACTGTTTTCAGCCAATGGCCTTAAACATGAACTTTTAGATTGCCATCATTGTGGGCAATTTTAATTCCACCTATTCCAAATTATTGGGGAACATGTAGATTGTGGTGCTTACTGCACAAAAATCTGCTTGTTCTGGTAAATACTGGGCTCCCAACCCTCATAAAATTTATCATGATGAGAATTTCATCACCCTCAGCAGTGGCCACCCGGGGCGGCCCCTAATTGTGCCATTCAATGCAGGTAAGAGTGAGGAGAGAGGTGGCAACCAACGGACAACTTGTTCGGGGGCAGCCGACTTATTCTCTGGGGCGGGGGGATGGTGGTAGTCGTCAGACACGACTTGCTCTCCTCTGCCGCCCACAGAAAGAGTGCCTCCGGGGCGGACCACCCATCCTACCTTGTTACACCACTGACCCCCAGTCAGACCTGGATGTGACAAGGTCCACACAACTCTGAATTGATACCTGACTAAATAAGGGTTCACGCAGGGTTCGGAATTGCCAGATGCATTCATAAATCAGACCGCAAGCATTAAAGTGTACATTTAGGATCAGATAGACAGCACTCAAAAGTCCTCCTCAGCATGTGACTCAACCATGGTCAGGATCGGGAGAGCGCAAGACACACTTAATGGTCCATGAAAGGTCCTTTTCTAACATACACATATTTATATATTTTTATTTCTCTTAATTGGGACCCTCCTTACTGGTAACCGAGTTGTGACCACCACCTCAATTGATATGCATCAAAAGAAAATCCTCCAAATGGTAAAGAATGGAGACCACTAACAGACCTTGATTGAAATTAAACTTGGGATTGTTTAAGCATCTGTGTGACCAGATGACAGTTTGTTGAGAAATGCTAGGTGTTATAGCAGAAATCAAATACATTTGAAGAGTTTGTGCAAACTGATGGTTACTTAGCTCAAGCATACTAGCCACTATCCAGAGAAAACACAGAACATGAAGATTGCTCCCCACAGAATGAGTAACCTGAATTATTGGCCAGTAACTTTTTTTTAATTATAACGTACATTAAATCTGAATTACTTTAATGAACACCAACTTCATAAAGTTCTGTAGGTAGGTGGGAAAGCATTGCATTTCAGAAGTCTGTTGAAAGTCACCATTTACTGAAATCACACTTTCGGAAGTTGTATATGAACCTATGTGTATCTTTTTCCAAATCTCAGAACAGTAGGTGGATCTGATGCGTTTGAGCATCACTTCATGCATATCTAAACTAAATCAGAGTTAGTTTTGAAATGATCAAATGTGATAAGGTGAAATATCGTAATATCTTGCCTGGCAAATTCCCCCTATGGAAAAGGAGGCATGTGGAGCTTCTTAGTGTTTTCCCTTTGTCCATGCTTCTTCCTATTACATTTCTGTGATCCTCCCATTTGGCCATCCGACTTGTCACAAGTTTTTCCTTTTCTCTTCCCAGTGGCATGCTCATGCCCTTCCTCATCTCACTCCTCAGCCTGATTCCAGAGCAAGACTGTTGAATCCAGCCTGTTCAAACAGACAACCTCTCCATGCATCAATTTTGAAACTAATTAAGTTGTCCTTTCATTTGTCTTGAGTTTATGGAAACGCCACCAAATATAATTAAGTTTATGAGTATAGCACTTTATTGACTGCAGCTTACTGTTCTTGAATTGTATGTAGCTTAGCTTTTAATAGATGGCTGTTTTAAGCAGATTTAAGCAGCCCAGCAGAAATATACTTTGCTGACCTTTAGGGCCTTATTATGGTGTTGGGGGGAAACCTTCCACCCGACACCGTCTCGGATTCGGGAACCGACCAACTCCTGGTCAGCGGTTCCGCCCCACCGATTATGATGCGACCAAACACGGTTTGGTTGGAGTCCCATTATACCCTATGGGAGCCCATGTTCCACCTGACAACACAGGCTCCTACGGGGAAATGGGGATATGTGTAAAGCCCTTCACCCTGTCACAGGCACCCAATGGTGCCTGCCACATAGTGCAGCGTTTTACAGGGGGGGTCCCTTAGGTACACCCTAGGCCCCCAACTGGAGGCCGCAGGATGAAGGGGGCCCTGCTAGGGACAGACCGACTCAGAAAGGCTGTTGGAAATTGACTGTTGTAGAGGTGAACGATGCGGTTCCGACCAACACAAATACTCCGAGAGCCAGTCAGAACAGATTCAGAATGACCGCACGGTTTACTTTCTGACCGCGAACATCGTAATCGGTCGGCGGATTGTAAACCAATCGAGTCAGGCGAAAGGGTTCCGATGCGGTGTAGGAAATTCCGACTGCTGGCAGAGGCTTTCCGCCCGACATCATAATGAGGCCCTTAGTTGATAAAGAACTTAAGAAGAGAATGAAAACATATTCATCACAATTGGGCTATGATCACTGATGACAATTCCTAAAATGGAAGTGCAAACCATCATATGTGACTTTAAAGAGAACAAATATTGCCCACTAATATGTTTTTTGTTTTTAATTTGACTGGCATACCTGATTTTGTTGTAAAAAAAATGTACTGGCTACTTTAATATTCACAGATTGGCAATTGGTGAAAAGCAGAATTAATAAATGTACAGAGGCACTTACATGTTACAAAAACTCTTGGCCTAAATACCAGTAACAAGAAAATAGAAAGTTTTGTCCATCAGGTTGGTAGTAGTAAACATTTGCATGAATGATTACTGTGGAAGAGGAGTTGGCCTAACGGCTAGGGCGGTCGTCCTCGAATCTGGGGAACTGGGTTCGAGTCTTGGCAATGACGCTGAACATCCTGTGATTCTGGGCAAATCACTTAATCTCCCCATGCTTAACTAAAATGAATGTGTCCTAATGCAACTGGTGCTATGTAAAGCGCTCGGATACCCGATTCGGGTCAAGTTTGCGCTATATAAAACTCTGCAAAAAGAAATTACTGTGGTGAGACTAGAGCTGAAAGACATTTCACAGATGCAATATGTAGAGGAGAAACATAGGATTTCTATTAACATTTATGCATTTAATGTTTTGCAGAGGAAAAGCAAATGATGCAGAATTGTGAGCGCAAGGCATTCTTCCATGGTCGCCCAGGTATGGCACCAACATTTTAAAAATTTCAACAAGTCTCAAATTTCTGATTTAAGTAAAATGTGACAAGGATCCACACGAAGCTTACAGGACAAACAACTTAAGACAGTATAGCGGTCAAGCTCTTCAGAAACTGTTAAAGGGGCACGTAAGGCACAGTGATTGGTCATTATACTATATAGTTCCAGTTTTGGCATTAGACATGCTCACTTTTGTAAAATAAAGTGAACATAGAATTTTAACTTACAGCTGTTACATATTATATTATTTCGCATCCTGCATCGGAAGCCAATATTTGTTAGCTTGTCTTACAATTAACAAGTATTGAAATAAAGTTAAAAATAACTTAATCTTAAAAAAGTTTATCTTCATTCAACTTCACTCAATTTCTAATACTTTCCTTAAAATACAAAAATGTCTTCAGGATCATGAATAAAACAAGATCAGATTCTTATGCAACAACCTTCGATAGTCCAGGAAATTTCGACATGCCACTTAGTTATTTGAAGTGTCGAGGTGTTTTAATTATGGCAAAAAGAATACCCTTTAGATAGTCTCAAGTTTCTAACAGAACAGACTTTTGTTGTCTTTCCAGGATATGAATCTATGTGAGCAAAGTCAGTTCACTCAACTTATCATTGAAGCATCTGCGACGATTGCTGCAATGATTGTTGCTCCAAGTTACTCCCATTTAGAACCTATTATCCAAGTTCACCTGGGAGGTAATTGGCATATATCTAAAAACAAAATGTTATTTCCTTGAATAACCACTGTACGGAGGAGGAGGAGAATAATGCAAGGAGTTTGGTGGTGTTGGTGTGTAAGGTGGAGGTAGATCCACTGGGTAATCCATCTCAAACTCACAGCTATATGGTGGAGGAGACACTGTAAAAGAGAAAATTAATGGAGTTTATCAATTTTACTTTTCGCAACAAATCACATGTCTTACAAAAATAAAAAATGTGCGATACACATTTTACAACCATCTCTACAAAGTTGATAACAGCATCAACAGTCATTACTTATTTCATTTGGGACTGAAACAATTTTTGTTCAAACCACTCATTTATAAAATCCTGTATTTAATCATATTCGGACATATACATAACTTATACATGTTCTATAGTTTCTAACTAAAGTACAGTGAAGTAACAAACTTTGATAAAATGTGGTATACACTCCCCTACCCCAAGAACTACTAAGAGATACTCTAAACCAAACCATAATTTTATTAAAATACTTTGTGCATGCAGTGCAGTATTTAAAATAGTGATATATAGATGCACATATATATATATATATATATATATATATATATATATATATTCCCCCGTTATAGTTAGTGCAGGCAACTATAACTCACGCGACCGCAATCCTCTGCTGATGCTAATACTGTATTTAGACACTTATTTGCCCATGTCTTCTTCCATACATTTTTAGCTATACATATATTACAAATATTTTTTTTTCATAAAGACACATATGTCATCAGCAGAAGATTGCGGTCGCGTGAGTTATAGTTGCCTGCACTAACTTAACGGGGGAATTTCATTGGTTTTTTATCAGTAAAATTTCCGCTAACTATAACATGTGTGAAACCTATGGTTTTTTCAGTGAATTTGCAAGGTTTTTTAAATGCAAATTCCTAACTATAACGTGTGTGAAACCTATGGTTTTTTCAGTGAATTTGTACGGTTTTTTAAATGCTAAGTTACTTTACGCCATTCGTGGCGTGCGCGCCCACTTAACGCAGTTCGTTCCGTGCGCGCACTGTGCGCTTCGCGCACCGTGCGCGCACAGTGAGCACGCGGTGCGCTTTGCGCACCGCGCGCCCACTTTACGCAGTTAGTGCCGTGCACGCACGGTGGGCACGCGGTGCGATGACAAAGCAAGAAAGCACGTCAACAAATCTGTTTCTGCTTTCCTCCGTGACTATGGTATGGGTGCCATTTACCACAACAACTTGCGTTATGACATGCAAGACATTTATAGAGGAGATGGTGTGCACTTCAATGATGAAGGGAACAGAGTCTTCCTCTTGAACCTTAGACTATGCATCGGTACTTACTTGTAGGTACCACTAAAAAATCATTTCATAAACACAACGGCTCTTTTTAGAGCCCCCTAATATCTAAACACTTAAATCTGATTTTCATTTTTTTTTTTTTTTTTTCTACCGTACGCTTACCGTAAGCTTACCGTACGCGTACCCCGTGATTTTTTTTAAAATCAATAAATGTTTTCTTTGTACTTTACAGTCCTTCTTTGACCCCCTCACAAATGTAAGGGGGTCTGTAACTCTCCTCATTGCCCCCTTTTCTTGTTTTCACTCTTTTTTTTCTGAGTGAAATACACAAAATGGCGGCCGCCGCTTCCTGGTTTCGGCCGATTCGAATGTTTACTAAGATCTAAGAGCCAATCAGAATCGCGCTCGCACACGCCACCGTACGCTTACGGTAAGCGTACGGTAAGCGTACGGTAAGCGGGCTCAGATATATATATTGATTTAAAGGCTATTTTCTCAGAATCTACTGAACAGATTTACACCAAACCTACAAAAGGCACTTCCTTGACCTAGGGACTACCTCTCTGCCAAATTTCGAGTAATTCTGTTCAGCCGTTCGGGCTGTAGCTCGTTCTAAAGGTCCTATGGAAAAATGCATGGGGAAAACGCGTTTTGGGACCCCCCTTTTATCTCAGCCCCCGCTTGACGGATCCCCCCGAGACTTTCAGGGTAGGAGCGGAGCGTAGCGCCCCACCTATTTTGAGAAATTCGCGAGGATTCATCGACCGGCGCCAAAGTTATTCAAAATAGAATGTTGAGGTTTTCCTATGGAAAAGGGGTCCTAACTATAACTACCTACTGGCGACCGCCAGTAGGTAATATACACACACACACGTGTATTTATATATATACATATATGCGCATGTGTGTGTGTGTGTATATACATATATACACACACACACACACACACATATATATACACATATATAATACACTCACATACATTTATTTAACTTTCCTTATTGAGAGATCTGTTTAATAGCTGTCAACATCGGATATCCCGCTATGTTATTTCAGGGAAGAAATACTAACCATTTAAGACCAGCCCTATGGCATTAGTATGAATACTTGACTCAATATAGGGCTGTTGACCAGCTGCAACCAAAAGTTGATCAATCGATGTCATCAATTTATAAACGTACATTGCATTTTGTCACCCTAGTTATTATTTCTACAAATGGCTCAACATTGTGATTGAAGAGCATATGAAAATGTTCACACTATGTATGGGAAAGTACTATCTGCCATTCATTATGAAGATATTGCAAGACATCAAGGATTTCCACAATCTATAGAGAAACGAGGCTGGAGTTCCTTTATAAGGCCTCATAATTCTGACGTGACTTCCACTATCCTTTTAAACTACAGCAGAGAGCATTTAATTCATTGTGATACATGGACACACCATCACTGTTCTCCAAAACATCTGAATAGTTACTTTCTGTGAATAAATTCGGAATCTGAACTATGACAATAAACACATAAATAAGCAACACATAATTTTTTTGCAAAAGCATTTAGAAATTTTAATGTATGTCACTTCCTAAAACGGCTGCATTTCAGAATGTGTGTCAACAAGATTCGTGGTTTCATGTAATGAACTCTAGCAGTGCAAAATATATAAATAAATAAAATAACTGCCTTAAATGTGTACTTTTCTGGTGATGACAGTTGCGTTTCAGGGGAAGAATAATTTAGAGGAAAGAACTTCAAAGCTAGTTCTCTCTTTCCATGTGTAAACAGCTGTTGTAATTCTGCTGAAAGACCAGTCTTTCACACTGTCAGCTAACTCTAGCTGTAGGCATTGTGGTGTCACAACTCATCTGTAATAGCTTATTGCTAGAGGTGGACGAGCCAACACTTTAACAGGGAGCGGCTTGCCAAAGGTCTAGCTTGGCACTTAGAGCCCAGACATGAGCCAAGTCTTGAAAATGTTTGCCATGTAAATCATACAACAGACATCAGGCAAAATATGAAAAAGTTTCTTCAAAATTCACATGTGTACATCTCAAATATGTGGAAGCTTTGACATTATTACGTCAATTTATATGTAGCACTGCACTGGGAAGTACTTAGTAAAAGTGATCGTTTTTAGGTCTCGCCTATGCAGCACACGTGCAATCTCTTGAGCCATGCTGTATTTACTCTATGGTCTTTCAGTATGCCCATCGGTTTTCATTCATTCCTTCTTGTGCCTTTCAAAAGTCCTATGTTTTTGCTGATGAACAGTTTGCTTTTTTGGTCACGCCCTGGAGACTGACCCTGTTACATAGAACCTTTCACTATCGGTCATAAATATTAGTTTTGGCACACCACTTTTTCTTCTGCCTCGGTTTGTTTGGCTTTCAGAATGCGCTCAGCCGAGGGCTGCAAATCTTGTCCTTAGTTTGTGTTCCATTGTATTTGGTTTCACGAGGGCTTTTTCAGTCAGAGGCTATATTGTTTTTCATCTTATAACATTTTTGGTTTCATTAGCTCAAATGTTCAAACCTTAAATAATATAATTACCTAATGGAAGTGTAGTTTAAGAAGATGGCTGACAGTAGAATCAACCATTTACATTGTGCTTTTGACAGCTTCAATCAATCAATCATTCAATCAGGGGTTTATAAAGTGCTCTACTCACCCGTGAGGGTCTCAAGGTGCTGGGGGGGGGGGGGGGGGAGGGGGTGCAGCTCCGGTTCAGTTGACAAGCCAGGTCTTGAGGTTATTCCTGAAGGTGTGCGGGGTCGGAGAGCGTCTGATGGTGACTGGGAGCTCGTTCCAGGCTCTGGCTGCGATGTAGGAGAAGGCTCTTCCGCCTGCTCTGGTTCTGCAGATTCGGGGGGTCTCTGCGAGGGCGAGGTCGGCGGAGCAGAGGTTTCTTTTGGGTACGTGAAAAGAGACTCTTTCGTTGAGGTATTTGGGTCCAATGTTGTGGAGGGATTTGTAGGCGTGGGTAAGTAGTTTGAAGGTTACTCTCTTCTCGAAGGGGAGCCAGTGGAGGTCACGTAGGTGTTGGGTCATGTGCTCGTGCTGTGGGGTTCAGAGTACGAGCCTGGCTGCGGTGTTCTGGATGGTTTGGAGCTTGTGTAGGAGAGTCCTGTTGAAACCGGCGTAGAGTGCGTTGCCGTAGTCCAGTCTGCTGGTTATGAGAGCGTGATTATTTGGATCTATTAAAGAGGTAAGTATGCGGTTATTGTTAAGGGTGGGTGGAGCCTGCGGATTTTTGCCTACTTCGCGTTCTGCGGAGAACGCGGAGTGTAGGCAAAACTCCTACCCTGCAGCGGAGCGGAGTTCTGAGCCATGGGAACCCACCTTTAGCCTTATACACAGCGTCTATGCGCTGCTCTCCTCCTCCTCTCCATGGTCTCTGCAAACCCTGACGTCAACCGTACTTTGTGATAGGACTGCGCATGCGTACGCAGCCCTACCACGACGTACGTATGACGTAGGGGTTTGCAGAGAGGAGGAGGGCAGCCCGGAGACGCCCCGTACAAGGTAAGTGTATTTATTTATATCTTATTTATTGTAAAAATATATATATTTAATTAGGGGGGGTGGAAGTGTGGAGCGGAGTTCCACTGAGTTTTTGCTCAATTCCGTGAAACTCCGCGTAGAGCAACTCTGCCAGCTCCGCCCAGGGTTAGTTATTGCTCCGTTTTATGAAAATGGAAGCAGCTTTAAGTTGCGCGCTTTCAACTTTTGATGCTTTCTTTTAGGTTTCAATCATTGGTGAAATAAAACCTATGTCAAGGGATGCCTCCTCATGCTCTCCAAATTCAGCATGTAATGTGAGGTTACTTAACAATATATCCTGCAACTAGACAGTGTAACACCACCTGAGCACCACCGCAGAACCACCCGAGTACCAGTCAGTGTCACTCAGCACGACTTCAGCAACACCTGAGCACCACCACAACTCCACCTCCGCATCACCAGCACACCACCTCAGCACCACCTTTACACCAGTGCTGCATCTCCTCCCTACCAGTGCTACACTACTTCAGCATCAGTGCAGCACAGCATCACTCAGCCCCACCACAGCATCACTCAGCGACACCACAGCATCACTCAGGGACACCACAGCATCACTCAGGGACACCACCGCATCACTCAGTGACACCACCGCATCACTCAGCACCAGTGCATCTCCTCAGCATCCGCAGCACCTCAGCATCACTCAATAGCACCACAAAACAACCTCAGCATAAGCACAGCACCACCTCCGCCTCAGTACACCACTACCAGTGCAGCAACACATCAGTACAGCACAGCTCCACCACATCATCAGTGCAGCACCAGCACAGCACCACCTCAGCAGCAACTCAGCACCAATAGAGCACCTCAGCATTAGTGCAGCACCACCTGAGCCCCACCAACTCAGTGTCAGCACAGCACCACCTCCTCATCAGTGTAACACCACCACATCAACTCCGCACCAGCACCGCAAAACCACCTTAACATCAGCACCACACGATCTCAACATCAGCTCTGCACCACCTTCCCAACAGTGTACCACCAAAAGCACAACCCCCCCCCCTTAGCACCCATGCAGGCCTACCTCAGCAGCAACTCAGCACCATGTCAGCATCAGTGCAGCATCACCTCAACACAGCATCAACTCAACATCACTCAGCACCACCTAAGCACCAGCACATCACCACCACCTGAGCACCAATGCAGCAACACCACCTCAGCATCAGCACCACCTCATCAGTGCAGCACCACCAGTGCAGCACCACCTAAGTACCAGCACAGCACCACCTCAAAATCAGCACAGTACCATCTCCGCATCAGATCAGCACCACACCACCTCTGCATCAGTGCACCACCACCAGTGCAGCACCACCACAGCAGCAACTCAGCACCAAAGCAGCATGAATTCAGCACAGCACCACCTCAGCACAGCACCAACTCACCACCACTCAGCACCACCCGAGTAGGAGCTCAGTGTCACCTGAGTACCAGCAGCTGCACCACCTTAGCATTAGCTCAGCCTCTCTTCAGCATCACTGACCACCACAGCATCAGAACAGCACAACCTCTGCATCTGTGCACCACAACCACCACCAGCACATCCCCACTACAGCATCAGTGCAGCACCCCTTCAGCATTAGCACAGCACCACCTCAGCACCAATGCAGCATCACCTCCATACCAGCGCAGCACCAACTCCGCATCACTCAGCAAGACCAGAGTGCCACCTCAGCAGAACTCAGCACCACCTAAGCATGATTCAACACCCCCTCTGCAAAAGCACACCACCACCTTAGCACCATCTCAGCATCAGCACAGAACCACCTCCGCATCAGTGCACCACCAGCGCACCCCACCTCATCAGCAATTCAGCACTAACGCAGCACCACCTAAGTACCAGCACAGCACCACCTCTACATCAGCACAGTACCATCTCAGCATCAGGTCAGCACAGCACCACCTCAGCATCAGTGCACCACCACCAGTGCAGCCCCACCACAGCAGCAACTCTGCACCAAAACAACATGAGTTCAACATCCGCACAGGACCAACTCAGCACCACACAGCACCAACTCATTATCACTCAGCACCAACCGAGTACTAGCTCACTGTCACCCGAGTACCAGAACAGCAGCACCATCTCAGCAATACTCCACATCACTCAGCATGAGCCCAGCATCACTCTACGCAACTACAGCATCACTCAGCACCACCTCAGCATTAACTCAGTATCTCCTCAGCATCACTGACCACCACAGCATCAGCACAGCACCGCCTATGCAGCAGTGCACCACCACCACTAGCACATTCCCACTACAGCATCAGTGCAGCACCACCTCAGCAGAAACTCAGTTCCAATGCAGCACCCCTTCAGCTTCAGCAAGGCACCACCTCAGCACCAGCGCAGCACCAACTCCACATCACTCAGCAAGACCAGAGTACCACCTCAGTATCACTCAGCACCACCTCAGTATCACTCAGCACCACCTTAGCATCATTCAACACCCCCTCTGCACAAGCACGCCACCACATTAGCACCATCTCAGGATCAGCACAGCACCATCTCAGCATCAGCACAGCACCATCTCAGCATCAGTGCGCCACCACCAGTGCAGCCCCAACTCATCAGCAATTCAGCACCAATGCAGCACCACCTCATCATCACTCAGAAACACCTGAGTACCAGCTCAGCACTACCTGAGCACCAGTGCAGCACCACCACCTCAGTATGACTCAGCAGCCCCTCAACATGACTCAGCGCCACCTCAGCATCACTCAGCATCACCACAGCACCATCTGCACAGCACCCCCTCCTCATCAGTGCACCACCACCAGTGAAGCACCAACTGTGGAGCAGCACAGCACCAGCACAGCACCACCTCATTACACAGCACCACCTCAGCATCAGCACAGCCCTAACTCTGCATTAGTGCACCACCAGCAGTGCAGCACCAACTAAGCACCCACGGAGCCCCACCACAGCACCCGTGCAGCACCACCTCAGCATTAGCCCAGTACCATCTTAGCACCAGTGCAGCATCATCTCAGCCCAGCGCAGCACCAACTCAGCATCACTCAGCACCACCTAAGCACAAGCACACCACCACCTCAGTATCACTCATTACCACCTCAACACCAGCAAAGTGTCAGCAGAGCACCACCTGAGAACCACCACAGGATCAGCACAGCACCATCTCCGCATCAGCACAACCTAATCAGGGCACCACTATCAGTGCAGCACCAGCACAACACCACCTCAGCACAAGCACAGTACCAATAGCACACAACCAATGCAGCACCACTTCAGCATCACCTCAGCACAGCACAAACTCTGCATCACCATGCACTAGCGCACCACCACCTCAGTGTGACTGAGCACCACCACATCACTCAGCACCAACATAGCTCACTCAACGCCACCACAGCACCAGCACAGAATTTCCTTAGCATCACTGAATACCACCACAGCACCACTTCTGTATCAGTGCACCTCCACCATCGCGGCCCCACTGCAGCATCAGCACAGCACCACCACAGCACAATTTCCGCCTCAGTGCAATACCACCAGTGCAGCCCCACATCAGCAACCCAACACCAACACAGCACCACTTCAGCATCAGAACACCACCACCTCAGCACAACACCAGCTCAGCATCACTCAGCACCACCAAAGCATCACTCACTGCACAAGCACATCACCACCTCATTATGACTCAGCACCAGTGCAGCACCACCTCAGCTTCAGCACAGCATCAGCGCACTTCAGCACAGCACTACCTCAGCATCAGTGCAGTACCACCTTAGCATCAGCACCATCTCAGCACAGCACCACCTCATCAGTGCAACACCACCAGTTCAGCACCAACTCAGCATTAGTGTAGAATACCTTCAGCAAGCCTGCACCAATGCAGCACCACTTCAGCATCATACCAGCACCACCTAAGCACAACACCAGCTCAACATCACTCAGCACCACCTGAGCACCCGCCCAGCACCACCTGAGCACCAAAGCATCACTCAGCACCACCACCACTGCACAAGCCCACCACCATCTCATTATCACTCAGCACCTGTACAGCACAACCTCAGCTCCAGCACAGCATCAGCGCACTACCTCAGCACAGCACTACCTCAGCATCAATGCAGCACCACCTTAGCATCAGCACCATTTCAGCACAGCACCACCACCAATTAAGCATTAGTGTAGCACCACTTCAGCACCAGCGCAGAACAACCTCCACATCAATGCACCACTGCCAGCGCAGCCCACCTCGGCACCAGCACAGCCCCACCCCAGCAGCAACTCTGCACCAACACAGCACCACCTCAGCATCAACACAGCACCACCTCAGCATTAGCGTGGAATCACCTGACCACAGCACCAACTCAGCATCACTCAGCACCACCTGCGCACAAGCTCACCACCACCTCAGCATCACTCAGCATCACCTCCGCACCAGTACACCACCACCTCAGTCTGCCGTCAGAATCTGGCATCTGTTAATTCTCCCCTCGTGTCCGTCCACTGCTCATGTTATAATTCAGGTACTCTTTTCCAGTCTCCACCCTCCCGTTGTTTATTCCCCCTAACAAAAAAGCTATAACAAACAAGCATTAGAACTGGCAGGAAAAAGTTGCCAGCATTGCAAGGACAAAAAAAAAACTAGAAGACATTTTTTATGTTCATTCTTTTCTTTAATAGGGTTGTTCAGTTGTACATAATGTCTTCTTGGTTATATAAAAGCTAACAAAAATGCGTATAACACTTTTTTATTAGAACTTTTCAACATGCTGCACAGGAGCCACACTGCTCTACAACATAGCTTAAAGACATTGGCAAAACCAGTAACACTGGCTAAACACTTGTAAGGTCTCAAAGGTGAGACCTATTGACTATGCCAATGCTTGTTTACCATGAATTTAGAACCATTCCTGCCCTTGTCCCCATGCTTGCGACAGTACCATTAATGAACTAAGAGACATGACAATTGACATATGAACCCTGTATGTGACCTAGATCATTACAGTTCAGCAACATTATAGTCTATTACATGGGTTTCCCAGGGGTCAAAAAGTTTGGTTGGTGGTGTGACAGAGGGCCACATTGATGCCAGGAGGAGGTGGTCAGGGTTGTGCAGGTGCAAATTTGGTGTAAGCGATGAGACTCAAGTACAACTACTGTCTGAATCGAATTGCACAATGTGGAATTAAAAAACCTGGGATCAATCCTGGCCTCCCCACTTGACCAAATTGTGTGATCGTAGGCAATTGTTTTATTTTAAATTCCCTGCATTATGTTTTGTTATGTTATAAGCACTTATAGAGCACATGGCTACCCATAGGCATCCCAACACTGCTTGTATCGCACATAATACTTATCAGGACAGGGATTCTGTTACTGCGATAAGTTTTCAAAGGGCCAGGTTTTAAGCTTCTTAATGAAGGGAAGTAGATGGTTTTCAGAGCGCAAAGATAAGGGGAGGGCATTCTAGAGTGAAGTTGCTCTGAAAGAGAAAGATCGTCCTCCCACTCTTTCCCTCCCGATGCGAGGGATGATTGCTAGATGGGCGGTGGAGAAACGCAGTGTTCTATGAGGGAAATTGAACGAAATCAGGGGTTGCTAGGTCACAGGGCCATTGCCCCACAAGGTCTTGTGCCCCACAAGGTCTTGTGGGCAATGCAAAGAGACGCAACCCCTATTCTCTCGTCCACTGGCTACAAATGGAGGGAGTTCAAGGCTTGTCTGGCAGATTGATGTCTAGGGATATCAAGCAGCAGTCTGGCAACACAGTTTTGGACCACCTGACGTTTCTTAATAGTTCCCTTTGGAGCTCCCAGGTAAAGGGATTTACTATAATCCAGTCTGGATAGAATGAGGGCTTGGACCGTCAGTCTCCTGGCAGTGAAGGGGGAAGAGTGGGAGAATCTTGCTCAGAATCCTGAGGAGCACATAGCAGGTGGCAGCAAGCTTCCCTGCCTGATGGTCGAATTTAAAGGAATTAGCTATCCATATGCCAAGGCTCTTGATGGAATTTTTGGGTGGGGAATGGGGGCCTATGCTGCTTGGCCAGTCCAGTTCCTGACTCAGTTTAAGATTATTGCCCAGGATCATAAACTCCATTTTGTCTCCATTGAGTTTAAGACAGGACTGTTCCATCCACTTGGCTACCTTCTCGAGGCAGGGCTTGAACGAGGGGGAGTGGAGGTCCTGTCCTTGATTAAGAGAGAAAATCAGTTAAGTGTCATCAGCATGGGTGACTATCGAAATCCTGAATGGGGAGATGTCTGCCAGAGGTCTCATATAAACGTTGAACGATGTGGGGTTCGAGGAGGAAGTCCGCACTTGAGTGATAGACTGTTGGAGAGACCACCATCTTCGAAGACCTGAAATGCAGGAAAGATTTAAGCCATAAGAGGGCAGCCCCTGAATTCCCATGTTCATCAATCTTTGCACAAGGGTGTTTTGATGTACTGTATCAAACGCGGAGCTCAGATCAAGCAAAATGATGGCAACCGATCCTCCTTGATCGAGTAATCTCTTGGATTCTTTGACCACTGCTAAAAGAGCAGTCTCTGTGCCATGCAGGGGTCCAAATCCCATCTGGGTAGGATGTAACTCTCTAAATGGTCAGAGACAATCCGGTTGACATATTTTTCTGCTATCTTGCTAATCAAAGGGAGGAGAGAGACTGGCGATAGTTCCCTAGTGACAGAGGATCCATGTTTGGCTTTTTCAGCAATGCTTCAACCATAGTGAGTTTCCAGGCCACAGGGACATCACCAGTGGTGAGAGAACAATTTATCACTTTAAGCACAGCAGGGAGAATCTAATCAGAGTCTTTAGCTAAGATGTGCGGGGGCCGGGTCAAAAGGGGAGCCTGATTTGAGTTGGTCTAAGATCTCTGATAGCTTATGAGAGTCCATAACAATAGGAGGCAGGTGAACGTCATCACACAAAGGCGATAAAGAGGGAGAGGCAGTGTGAAATAGGTCATAGATATAATTAATTTTCTTTTCACATATAAAGGGCCTCGAACTACACGACGACAGGACGTGCACCGTTCAAAACCATCTCCTGTGTTTTATTTAATAAACTATAATATTCATGTATACTAGCAACCCTGCTGACCCAAAGGGTGTACATAACAACTGACTTGCCTCTTAGTTTACTATTGGCATTGTTGCCAGGGTGAGGCAGGGAAGAGCACGAATGTTTCTAATTCAATGTTTGTAAGCTATCACTTTTAAATGAAAACACTTCTCAATGCACTGATATAATCCGATTTACTAAGGTGAAACGATTCTGCATGTTAATGAAATACACTTTTGAATTTTGAAGAGCCTGCTGCAAGATGTCTCTATAAATTAATGTGTTCCTAAAGTGAAGCAGCGCAGGACACCCTAGTTAATCCCTTTCTGTAACCTTCAAATAAATGCTTTTCACATATTTGAAATGTTAGTGCTGTGCTGAGTAAACAGCAGTCCAGTTCTGCTGTTCACCAGGGGGGCGAACATAAAGCTCAGAAGGGCCGAATTTGGCTCCCTGACCATACTTCGAGGATCACTGATCTATTAAATCAAACACAATAGGTTTTTGTAAAGCTGGTATTCTGAACTAACGTACTTGGAAGGGTTTTCTTATGTGATTATGAAGAAAAAGGAGTTAATGTAAAACAAAAAATGTGTCTACGAACACACACATTAAGTGGGGAAGCCGCGATTTGGGTAGGTTTTCTGGTGCCACTTTGTAAAAATCAGCCACTAAATGGGTGTCTATTTGTCTCTCCTTTTTAGGTCTCGCCTGACCGAGCGCATGCGCTGGTCTGGCGAGACATTTAGTAGGTGGGTTTTTAAAGTGCTACCCACATTTTTGTGCTGGCTACAAACTTGAGTGCACGATGGCGTGCACGCGCACAGCTGCTCCCCGCATTTCCCCTCCCTTCTCGCCCAGCTATCTGCCTTTCCTGC
The DNA here is from genome assembly GCF_964204655.1 of Triturus cristatus. Taxonomy (NCBI): domain Eukaryota; kingdom Metazoa; phylum Chordata; class Amphibia; order Caudata; family Salamandridae; genus Triturus; species Triturus cristatus. Next base: position 1,367,328,234 of record NC_140591.1, read on the forward strand.
GCCAGCCTTCAGCACCTTCTCCGCCCCTCCCCCCGCTGCTGCGCGCGCATCCCGAGCGTGCTTTAGAGCGTTATCGCGATCACTTTAGCTTTCAGAGTGATCGCGATGACTTTCGCTTTTACGGCCGCGCGGCGTTACTTTTACTACTGCGCGGCCAATGCTTGTTAGCACATTGGTAGCCGATTAATAAAGCGGGCCGCCTGGCCTCTCTCCTCTGCAGCGTCGGGCGATCAAGAAGCAGTAGCGCGCGGGAAAATCACACTGATGGTCACATCGTACCAGGCTTCCGTCTTTGACAAACGGCTGCAAGTGCCGGCTTTTCAGATCCAGCGTTTATTTTTACCTGGTTGTTTCTTCAGTGAGTCACCCACAATGTAAACGTTGCAGGGGGAGGAGTGGGGGCTACAGTCTGCTCTGACTGAGGGGCACAGTTTATATCCATTAAAAGTGATTTTTTTGTGTGTATATTATTGGCTTCTTGGGATTGCACATACAAAATCACTGTTTGTCGTAAAAATCCGGGTGCGTTTTTCACACAATTCGACAGCATCTTCTGAAATCCTCAGCAAAGCACGTCGAGAGAAATTGCATGAGCTGTTATGAGATGTTGGTTTGCTTTCACGGTGTGTTGTGTCGTGTTTTAGCTTATTTGTAATGCAACACTTTTACATGTGGACTTCTCATCAAAAGTAAAAACACCGAGATGTGTAGTGGACTATAGAGGCAGCCCAACTCCTGTTTAGGTGCTTCTGTGTGCGCTCTCGCTGTTTCTTTCTCTGTCTCTCTGTCTTTCTCTCTCCCCCACCCTTCTCTCAATCTCACTGGATTTCTTTCTTGCTCTCTCCCTCTCTGTTTCTCTCTCTGGCCATAACCTTTTTCTGTGTCCCCCATTCTGAGACTCTCTATCTCATTCTCTCTCCTTTCCTAACCCTCTTTGTCCCTGCAGTTCCCCTGTCTCTCTCACTCTATCACCCTCTCTGTCTTTCTCTCCACCCATCTGTCTTCCGTTTTTCTCTGGGACCCTTTATTTCCCTGAGCCTGTGTCCCTCCCCAATACCAAATCTGAACTAACACCCGAGGCCGATTACCAAAGTAGGATTGAATCCATTTGGTAAATTGCTTTTAGAACATGAGTGACCCAAAAAAATAATTAACTATTATTAAAACTACATTTGTATGGATTCCATTGAAACATATCCATAAAAGGCATCCTCATAGCCTGTTCAAGGGTCTGTAATGTAACTACATTTAAAAAGACAAGCATTGGCATAGCCAATAGGTCTCGCCTTTGGGACCTTAAAAGTGTTTAGCCATGCAACAGTTGATGTTGTTGCACCAAGGATATTGTGCTGCATAACTAAATACTTATAAGGTCCCAAAAGCGAGACCTATTGGCTATGCCAATGCTTGTTATGTTAATGCTTTGTTTTTACCTTTTTGTGCATTTTTCTGGAGTTTTTATATAGTGCAAGGTATTATAGTGCTTTATATGAGCACCAGTTACATTACACAAGGATAGATTCTTTTTTAAGGGACAGGAAGATTCAGTGATTTGTCCAGAATCACAGGATGTTGAGCCGACGCGGAGACTTGAACCTAGTTCCCAAGTTCCAAATTCGGCAGTTCTGGCCGTAAGGTCACACCCTGTGTAGAGCAGAGGTTGGCAGGCAGAAGCCATATGAAAGCTCGGCTCGATATGGCTTGAAGTTCCAACAGGACCTCGAGCTGATCTAGAGTCAGGCTTCAGGATCGAGCCTAGCTCTAACTTTTAGAGACTCGCCCACCCCTCTTTATTAAAGTAGCGATGGAGCTTTCCTAATTACAGTTAACTTTTGATGCAATAACTAAACCATAATCAGAACAGTGTAGATTTGTCTACGATAGACCTCTGTGTACTATATAAATATATGTTCTGGCGTAGCCAGGGCTTTAAGTGGGATGTAAAACCTGAGGGGTCTCTTGAAGGGGTGTGACCGATAACCTGCGGGGGGTCTCTAAAAGGGGCGTGGCTGATATAATTAGGGCGTGGCTCAAGAAGTAAGCTAAAAATCTGTGCTCGGCATAGCGTGTTGTCGGACTAGTATTTTGCTGCTTATGTCTTTGCATCCAGATATATAAGATAACAAGTAAAATTACACCTGAAACAAGCCAGTACTATTGGTTTTGCCACTGGTTGTTAGTTGCATAAGATGAATAAGCAACAACTATGGCTTTGTTGTATAGAATATTGAAAATACTTTAGTTCTGAAATGATGAGACTGAAAGTACTGTAACGGGTCTCTTTGAAGTTACATCAAAGGCAGTGAAGGGTGGCACTGCTGCAGAGTTAATATATTTTTTTTTCATCCGGAGGGTGAGGGCAAAAATGGAGAAGCCCGATAGGGACCCGTTCCAGCACCTGCTTTTAAGAACTGCTGGTGCTGAGCACCAGCAGGACCCACACACTTAAAGCCCTGGGCGTAGCTAAATGCTGGTCATAGTTCCATGCGCTATATGCCAATGGAGTTTAGGTTGCACACGTTTTTTTTAAAGTGTTTTCCCTATAACAAGGGTGTTAGAATAAGACTTAACTCAGGGCTTTAAGTGGGATGAAAAAACTGGGGGCTCTTAAAGGGGCGTGGCCAGTGTAATTAAGGGCGTGGCTTAAAACACATAGGCTTAAAATCTGTGCTTAGCATAGTGTGCCGCCCGACTTGTATTTTGCCGTTTCTGTCATTGCATCCAGATATGATACAAGAAACATCATACCTACAACATGTCAGGACTATTGGCTTTGTCAATGGTTGTTAGTTGCATAAGATAAATAAGCAGCAACTATGGCTTGTATATAATATTGAAAAAGCTTCTACTTAAAGCCGAGGTGACACCACAACAACGTTGCTGCTCCTGAGTTTCAAAAAGAGAAGGGAAATCCAGAGAAAAAATGACTCTCTTTAAAGGATTTCCCTCCCCTAAAACAGCTCACCTGGCATGACGTCATGCTGTAACTTCTCCACTAGTCACTTCAGTCTGGAAACAAACGGAACGCCTGTGCCAGGGCACAAAACAGAGCCCGATAGAGAGAGACCCGTTAAAAAAACTGCCAGTGCTCAGCACCGGTGAGACCCGGCCCACTTAAAAAGCCCTGACTTTTCATTATAAAAAAAATTCTGGCCTGATGTTCTTTAACTTTTCACTTTAGATTGTTCTAATTGTAACACAAATCTTGTCCGAGGCAGTCAGAGAGCTTTACTCACCAGGGTATCCGCTAATGGCGTTTATGTGCGTGGTTCGGATGACGCCCACACGGGTGCCGTGGGGGTTCTTCAAGCACATGCAGATGCAGATGGCGACTCCGGCAATCACTCCCATGATGAACACGATTCCAAACACGATGCCGGCTATCGCGGTCCCCCTGAAACACACGAAGAGCCAGAAGTCAACATTGATTACTCTAGGTGTACGAAATCCTCTCACTTGTCTCCTACACCGAGAATGAGCAACCACCTGCACCTACTTAACGGTGGACACAACGGAACAACACAGCAAACCAAAAGACAACAACAAATAAGGACTAATGGTAACCCCCATGAGACCGATTTGGCCTTGTGCAATCACTAATCAGTAAGATAAAACGTCACATTTAAATACCAACACTACTAACAATGCGTATTATGTTGCAAATTATAAACAAAGTGGGGTCCGAAGAAAAAGAGCTGCCGGCTAAAACAAAATTCTCACAGTGTGAGGAGGGGGGTGGGGCCTCCTGCCGAGAAGGGCCCAAAAGATACTTTTGACGCCCCTCCCCAAAAAAAACAAGCATTGGCATAGCCAATAGGTCTCGCCTTTGGGACCTTATAAGTGTTTAGCCATGCAACAGTTGCATAACTAAATACTTATAAGGTCCCAAAAGCGAGACCTATTGGCTATGCCAAGTGGCCGTGAAAGTGATCGCGATCAAACATCAAAGCGGCCGCGAAAGTAATCGCGGTCAAGTACAGCGCGCATGCCCGCGCACATGCACTGTAGCTCTAGGCTGGCCTGGTAGCACATTTTGGAGCCCTCTCAATAAGTGTCGCCAGACCAACGCATGCGCTGGGTCAGGCGAGACCTAAAAAGCTTGCTGGGGCTGATACCATGTCTTTAATGGGTGTCGGCAGTTCAAAGCCTCAGAAAACGAACTGGAAATCCACTGTTTAAGGGGGTTTTCAGCTCATTTTCCCCACTAACTTGTGATATTGGCTCCTCACCGGGTGACCATGTGAACGGAGCCAATATCAAGTGTCACATGGTATCACCGTGTGAGTTGGCAGATCTGATGCCTTAACATTAAAGAGGTTGTAAAGATAGGCATTATTTGCAATATACAATGTTTCGTAAGTTTTTGCATGTGCACTTTTTCTTATAAGCAAGCATGAAATAATATAATTTAATAATGCTTTCCAGTTGAAGTCATGTAAACTTTTACCAATTTCACGGAGTGGGGTGAGGGGGGGCTGCTTTATACAACCTAGACGCATGTGGAGATGGGCCTCCGATCTGCTTTGCATAGAACTGTTTGTATCTTTACATATGCGTTTAAGAAAGTCCCCTTGTATTCACTAAGCATATTCATAAAACAGCACCCGCCCATAGGCATATGTAGTCTATTATGACGTTTTGAAAAAGAATTGACAAAATAAACTCATATGATGACCAGAAATGATACAGAATACAGTGGTTTGGAAAATGGTCAAAATATGCACGTCAAAGAACGAAGCAAAGTGTTAGAAGATTTTGTCAGCCATAGAGACGGCTGTGTCATGGATAATGTCAAATGTAATTAGAGAGTAGCATCTAGAAAGACCGAGGCACCTTGTAGTAGTAGTCCCAAGAATTAAAAGGCTAACTTGTCCAGCACAAAGCTCCCAGTACCCAGCCTCCTTGTAATTTACCTGTTGTGTGAATACAATATATGCTGAATAGTGCAAACAACCCTTATGTCACCTGGAAAAATGTGAGCCTGGGATGATGATCAGTGGGCAGTCTGTCTAGTTGGATTGCTTTGCCTCCTTTGACTTGGTGGACCACAGACTTCCATTGCAGCAGGTGTAGACAGTACAAGGACTGAGATGATGGCAAATAACTCAATTTAGCTCTTGCAAGAAAACTGGAAGCAACAGAGTATCAACCCCTCAACTGATATCCGTAGATGGTATGGTACTATAGGAATTGCTCCTCTTTCATCTGTCCAGTGCATACATGCAGTCTTTTTGGGTTGAAGCCTACCACACAGAGCAGCTGTCTGATTTGCTAACAACATCTTGGGAACATTCAGAAAGCTTCCTTGGGAATGTATTCTGTCCATTGCTTACCATCGGCTTTGTAGTTTGTAACTCACATTTGCTTGCTTTCTATTTTCTGGCTCGATTTGTTTTAGGCTACCCAGCTTGAGTTTGTCTCATCCATTGCCCACAAGTTATTTACTGCATTCTTCCACCAATACTGGATTTCTATAAAGTGGCCTTTAAATCTTGTTCTTATCTTGTTTGCTGTGCATTCAAAGTCAGAGGTCAAATGTCTTCCAGGGAGCTTGGTGTTTACTTTTCTTTCTCTGACTTGAAAGTGAGAGGATTTATCTGACAACCGTATTGGCTACTGGGGTTGTGCTCGAGGTAGTCTGAACAATGTTATTTTTTTTTTTTAGCACACAACAAAATGTAAATGTCTGTAAATGAATTGTGCAGATATTTCAGAATATAGCAGATTTAGAAAAGCACAAATTAAGCAAATTGTTTAGTAATTCTGAAGTGTGGTGGAAACAAATATTTGAATACGATCAAAACAAATCAAAACACTAAGACATGACATTTTCACACAATCGTTTGAGCACTGTATACATTTATCAGTAAAATTGTATGTCTGTTCAAATGTAATGGTCATTTCAATTGAAGACATGTTGTCTGTAATGGCAGTGCGCTAACACAACATGCACACTCCACTTTGCTCCACTCCAATCTACTCTACACCAATGCACTCAACTCCACACTACTCTACTATGCACCACTGCACTCTCCGTCACTAAACTCTACTCTGTGCCACTCTATTGTGCAACACTCTACTGTGTAACACTGCACTGTATGCCACTCCACGCTATGCAAGTGCACACCATGCTGATCCCCTCCATGCCACTCTAATCTACTTTGCACTCTACACCACTGTTCGCCACTGTACTCTACTGTGCAAACTCCACTCTACTCTGAAACAGTCCACTCTATGCCACTGCACTCTACGCCACTTTACTCCACAACACCTTATGCCACTGCACTCTATGCCACTGTATGCTGGGTGACTGCACTCTATGCTTTGTTCTACACTACACCACTGCTCTCTATGCCATTCTTCTCTGCACCACTCCACACAAATGCACTCTATGCCACTCTACTATATACCACTGCACTCTACGACTGTCAGCTCTGCAACACTGCACTCTACGCCTCAGCGCTCAACCTTGCACCACTCCACTCTACTCTTTGCCACTAAACTCTACACCATTCTTCTCTGCACCCTATGCCACTACACTTTGCTCTGTACCACTCTACTCTATGCCACTTTATGCCCTTGCGCTGTATGCCACTACTCTACATTGCCCCACTCTACGCAATCCACATTAGCCACTTTACTCTGCACCACTGCACTCTACGACACTACACTCTACTCTGAAACAATCTACTGTATGCCACAGCACTCTACACCACTCTATTCCACTCTGCACAGTTCCATTCTACACCACTACAATCTACCCTGCACCACTCCACTTTATTTTACGCTGCTGCACTTTGCGCCACTGCACTCAGTGCCAATGTACTCTACACCACTTTACTGAAAACCAATACACTCTGTGCCAATTTACTCTGCATCGCTACAATGAATGGCACTAATCTCTGTAACACTCTACGCCACTCTACACCATTTCACTCTATGCCGCTCTACTCTGCACCACTCTACTCTGTGCCACTGTACTCTACTCTGCACCACTCAGCGAAACTCTACAGCACTCTACATCAATGCGCTCTTCGTCACTCTAATCTACTCTGCATCACTTCTATGACACTGCACTCTACGCCACTTCACGCTATGCCTCTACTCTACACCACTTTACTCTATGCTAGTGCACACTACCCCACTCTGCTATGCACCACTGTGCTCTTGGCCATTGCACTCTATATCACTTCAGTATAGGCCACTCCACTCTGTACCATACAACACTACAACACTCCACTCTATACAAGTGCACTCTATGACACTGCTTTCTACCCTGCACCACTTCACTCTGTTCTGAAATAATCTATTCTACGTCACTGCACTCTATGCCACACTACTCTGCACCACTGTACTCTACATCACTACTCTATGCCACTGCACTCTACCCTGTACTACTCCACTATATGCCACTTCACTCTACTCTGAACCAAACTACTCTACGCCACTGTGCTCTATGCCATTGCACTCTATGTCACTTTACTCCACTCTGCACCATTCAACTATATGCCACTGCACTGCATGCTGCGCCACTCTACTCCAACACGCTATGCCACTATCTTCTACGGCACTCTATTCTAATACACTGCACTCTATGCCAATGCACCCAGCACCACTTCACTCAAAACCAATACATTCTACGCCATCTACTCTGCACCACTGCATTCTATGCCACTATACTCTACTCTGCAACACTCTATGCTACTACACTGTACTCCACTCTATTCTACTCTGCACCACTGTACTCTATGCCATTGCTGTCTGTGCCATCCTACTCTGTGTCACTGCACTCTGCACTCTCTGCCACTGAATTCAATACCACTCTACACTGCACAGTGAAGCACTCTACACCATAGTGCTCTATGTCACTGCCCTCTACTCCACTCTATTCTACTCTGCACCACTGTACTCTACACCATTGCTCTCTGAGCCACTCCACTCTCAGCCACTCTACTCTGCAAGACTGCACTCTCAGCCACTGCACCCAATGCCCCTCTACACCATAGTGCTCTATGTCACTGCACTCTACACCACTCTATTCTACTCTGCACCACTCAACTCTATGCCACTCTACGCTACTGCACTCGGCATCACTCCAAGCCACTCTAATCTATCCTGCACCACTGCATGCTACGCAACTGCACTCTACGCCACTGCACTCTATGCCACTCTACTCTACACCTCTGCACTCTACCATGCACCACTCCACTCTACTCTACCCTGATCCACTCCACTATATGCCTCTTCACTCTACTCTGAAACAATCTACTCAATGACACTCCACTAAGCCAATGCAATCTACTCTGCAACACTTTTCTACGTCACTGTACTCTACATAACTGCACCCTATGCCAAGGCACTCTACACCACTATACTACAAACCAAGGCACTCTACACCACTATACTACAAACCGAGGCACCCTACGACACTGCACTCTACGCCAATCGACTCTGCACCACTGTACTTTATGCCATTTCACTCTAGCCCACCTTACGACATGACACTCTACTCAGCTCTGTGCCTATCCACTCTACTCCACTCTAAGCAACTTCCTCTATGCCACTTTACTCAACTCTGTTCTTTGACACACTACTTCACTCTACTCCAGTCTGTGACACTCTACAGCACTCTATTCCACTCTATGCAACACGCTCTATGCCACACCACTCTGCTCCACTGCACTCCACGAAAGTGTGCCACTCCACTCTTCGACACTCTACTTCACTACACCACTAAACTCTATTCCGCTCTACGCCCTGCCAAAACACACCACACTATGACATTCCACTTTACTCAAGTGTGCTCTACACCACTGCACTCTACGCCACTCTTTCCTGCACCACTCCACTCTACCCTGAATCACTCCACTTTATGCCCTTCACTCTACTCTGAAACAATCTACTCTTGGCCACAGCACTCTACGCAGCGGCAATCTACTCTGCACTCTACATCACTGCACTCTGTGCCAAAGCACACTACACCTTTTTACTCAAAACCAAGGCACTCTATGCCACTGCACTCTACACCAATTTACTCTGCACCACTGTACTTTATGCCACTGCACTCTAGGCCACTATACGACATTCTACTCTATTCCACTATATGCCACTCTACAACGCACTATGCACCTCCCTCTATGCCACTCCATACGACTTTACTAAACTGCATTCTGTGACACACTACTCCACTCTATACCACTCTGTGCCTCTCAACTTTACAGCACTCTACTCTGCTCTATACTCCTTTGCTCTACAACACTCTACTCCACTCTATGCTACACCCTCTACACCAGCCCATGAAACTCTGCAACTCCACTCTATGATGATCTACTGCACTCTCCGCCTTTCCGCTCTATGATTCTACTCCCTGCACAACACACCACGCAACTCCATGACACTCCACTTCCCACAACTCTACACCACACCATGTCAATCCATAACACTCGACTCCACTTTACCCCAATAACTTTTAGCCATGCTGAACAGCAACCATGCTGGTTTACAACATGGTTAAAACATATTGACAAAGTCAATTGCTCTTGCATAGGCGAGACCTATTGGTTTTACCAATGCTGGTTTAATTTATTACACCATGATGTAATGCTGTGTTCTTTTTAGCACTTTGTGCACACAGACCAGCTGGCTGAAGGTGTATTAAAAATGTGAATTAATCGTCTACATCTGTTAGCATCCATGCAAACTGACTCAGAAAGGACAAAAGCAATTCAGACCAAACATTTTCCTGGAACCATGTGAAACTGCATTCTGCGTTAGTTATTCTCGCATCCCTACTATCTTATTTCCCATCTCCTTCAGTTCTCCCCTTCCTCACATTTTTTTTTAATCAATAATTATTCAAACCTCCTGGTCCAATCAAGAATTAAAATTCTGAAGTTAACACCCTTTAGTTTGAATTGTAGCCCTCGTGGGACAAAGTCTAACTTTACCTTTCATTCGTGAAACACGTCCACTCTGAAATTAGGATGCACGCTGCAACATACTGTTGACCTACCAGCATCATGCACGTGGCAACTTGGTCCACAGTTCCAACCAATCAACGCACCCGTTAATAGACTTCAAAGTCTTCACGCAACACTTCATCCAGCCTTTGTTTCCTTCCATTTCAGCAAGCCCTTAGAACATGGCCCATCACATTCTTTGCACTCTCCATTATCATCGGACGCATCTTGAACAATGCCAGACGAGTCCGGCTTCCGCAACTGTAAAATTCTACTTTGGCCTCTTTTGATTGCGTTTTTGTTGTTGGCACTCATGTTCTATTATTCACACTTGGTCCCACTCTCTAACATGTTATCACCCCATGACCCATATTTCTTGCCACAGCCCTCAAATTCTAGTGAGAAGCAGAACATAAGGAAGAGAACTTGAAAAAACACATTCACATTCATGAGGCACTGAAAGAAAAAAAGAAATGGCTCCCAAAATGTAAGCAATGTAAGGATACAAGTCATTCAGTCAAAAGGATGTTAAAGAGCTGTGTTGCAGGGAAGGAGCAAAGAAAAGAACAGGAGGGACAGACACAAGACGGATAAGGAAAGCCATCAAGTAAAAAGAAAGCAAATCAGAGTGACAATATAGGGAACAGTAGTAAGTAAGGGGTTGGGCCAAAGACCGCCGTAAGTCTTGATTTGGAATAGTCCACAATAGGCTTTCGCCTACCAGACAGCTAAACGCTGTTTGGTAGGCGAGTCCTAAAAATCTTAGGTGTCCTGCTAGATGCTAATATGACATTAAGTGCACAGATCAAAGTTCCTGCCGCTAGTTCTTTCCACCAATTAAATAAGCTCATATTTATTACTCCACCACATAGGGCCACAGGTGGAAAATTAATATTTGCAAGCTCCCTCAAAACTTGACTGTTTGAATAGCTTATATGCCGATCTCTCCTCCCATCAAACATATTGGCTTTGAATGGCAGAGATGCCACAGTTCATGTGACAGCAGGGTTGTTCCAGGCCTGAAGACAGCTGCAGTGGTTTAACTGCACAAGGTAGAGTCAAGTTTAACCTTGACAGTATTGTGTTGAAATGCAGCAAGAAATTAGCCAAAAAACACCAGAAGTAGAATATTCCTTTCATCTATCTTAAGATCAACTTTATATGACCAGCCCTTGAGTTGAGCCTTCAAGTGAAGCTGAAGAGTTGCGTTGGGCTCAAGAGTCTGCGCATGGGCCCATCCTCTGGAGTTCATTGTTTTATGTGTAAAATGAGACAGCTTTGTGGATGGCATTTAAGTGGGGTCGGAAAGAACAACTATTTTAGATGATGCAGATGACCAGTGCCAAGATATCCATCTGGGTAACAGGCAGGTTAGAAATTGTAGCATAAATTGGGGTTTAGAGGTTGTCGTTAAAGGCCCTGGGCCTCGGGTAGGAGCAGTGCTTTTCTAGGCACAACTGGTTATCTTGGACCACTGTTTTAGCCATTGAGTCAATGTTTTCCTTGTCCTGATGTTTTGCTTTCATTATGTTTCTCACCCACATAAGGTGAACTCTTTTTCTTCTGTGTCACCTTGCGATCCATTGATCCCTCATTGGATCATGACTATGCCAATAGTCTTTATACTGAGCTACGGAATCACCTGATCAGCAAACTACAATGAATCCAGACTGACACGTACACTTGCTGTACGATAGCCGGGGAAACCACGGCACCTTATTATTAAGGTGTTGGTCTGCCTCCCAGTGGCTAGAAAAATCTGAATCAAAGCTGGGATGAAGTGGATTCAGACATGTTGTATTGACACACTTTTTTTGGGAATTCTGCTGAGAGTATCACTCAAGGGGTTCCCCTATAAGCTCTGCTAAAATGAACTTGAATGCCAACTACGAGTGCAAACCTTTCAGGATACGGTCCGCTGATGTACAACTGGGGAAAGAGGCACTTTACTAGAACATGTGCTCATGCATGTACACCTGCATGCAGGCTGAACTAGTGGGACTACTGTCTAACTCAGCCTGGTATCTGGGCACAGGTAGCCTGTCACAGACAGACCCATAAATGTGTGTGTTCTGGCCTGTGCAAGCCTAATAATTAAATTGGGCATACACAAGTAAATATCCTCATTTCTTTTTTACTATACCATGTGTTTGTCACACGATGCATCATTTTTTGAGTTGGACAGCTCCAGTTTTCAGCCTCAGCACAAGGAAAACACACTGAGGTGTACTGGGACCTGCCGAAGACAAGGAACGAAGAACTATATGTGGATGAATCTCTGCATGGAGTGGAGGGAGACTCTTGACTGGTGGTGACTAGGGCTCTGTTGGACCTGTATCTCCATAACCAGTGGCTCTGGCCTCTACACTCTCTCTGGGGGACAGTCATGAGTGGACTTACTGGGAAGCATGGAAAAGAGGATTTCCCTGGAACTAGTGTGAACCAGAGCTGTGGAGTGTACCCTTTAAGGGCAAACCCCCCGACTCCTGCAAGACACACAACCTAATATAGCGTGTTAGCACGCATGTGAATACATTGCATGCTATTACAACCCGGTCGTTACAACAACCGTGTTGTTAGTACGCAATACCTTTGCATCGCAAGTCATTTCAGCGACTTGCTGTAGGGGGCGCGCTGGACTTAGGAACAGTATTATGTACTATTCCTACACCATTTTGCGCAACAGCAGGGAAGGTGTTGGACTTTATATCTAATATATTTGCGTCCCCTACAGCAAGTCGTTGTAATGACTTGCGATGTAAAGGTATTGTGTACTAACAACACGGTCGTTGTAACAACCGCGTTGTAATAGCACTGCATTGTGGAAACAGCGCTGTAAACGCTGTTTCCCCACACAAACACCTTGTAAATGGCCAGGATGGTGTTGGACCTGGGAGCTCAGGCAGGGAGGGTAACCAGCATTGAGGGACAAGGGTAACTTTGACCCCGGGCAAAGGAGATTATCAGAAACACAAATGGAAGAGCAGGTCCACAGTGCTTTCAGTTTCCTGCTTCTGGAAGGAGGCGGCTGGGTGTTAGAGCTGCTTAGCTGCTTGGAATTCTTATAAATCAGGCTAAGGAGCTAAAAGGGCCGGAGAGCAGGGGCTTTAATTTCCGCATTGGTGGGAACGCAGTATAAAATTGGCTGCAGAAAACAATTGCAATACTATAGAGGTCTGGAGGCCTAAAAGTAACACTCTTGGTTGCTAGAGCATTCCAACAAGTGCACTACTCCACAAATTCAGTTGGTTTGTGCCCAAAGGCATCAGGGAAAACTGCATTTGTTCTACCTGCATGCTTTCAGGTTGGCTGGCTGCAACCAGTGCAGCTGGTCCAGTGTATATTTAGGGAGTTACCTGACCTATAGGACTTTTCATTGTGTGCATCCCCTGTTGGTATTGAGGGCCCTCAGAGGGTCATTGTATCATAATTGAGGGTAGTGGAGGAAAGAAAGAAAGGAAAAAATGCCCTTGATGGCATTCCGCATTCTCAGCGTAATGCAAGCCTACGGTTGAACGACATGATGCAGTACTCTGACCTACCATTTTCAAGTCCTACCCTGTGTCCCAGTTGGCTCTTCAAGTGAATGGAAACACACTCAGCTGGGACACAGGAATCTGAGTTAAGTGGCAGTAGAGTTGAATTATTCCTGTACACAATATTTGGGGGTTCTCATGATGTATACTGCTCTACAAGGCCGCAATGACTAACGTGCTTTCTCCTTTGACTTCCTAATATTAGTGGGATAGAGAATGGCCTAACTCTTACCTGACTCTGTAGTGGAGGTCTCAGTCTACATTCAATTAATAAGGACATAATAAGTGACACAATTCCCATGAGTAATAGGTTATTATGATAGAAGAAGCACAGTCCAATATTGATTTCACCCGATGACAAGTAATTCAATTGTGCTCTTTTTCGCACTACATCTATCACTCTATATATGGATCCCGGTCTTCAACTCCTTCATAAAAATGGGACAATAGCAGTGATTGAAGTGTGTGGGATCTGAGTGGCATTGAGTGCCCATACGTTTTTAAAATTTAAGCAAAACAAATCCCCTCCTTTTTGAGGAAAGGAAACCGTCTCGAGACTTAATTCCAAGAGTTGAAATTCTTCAGCTGAAGTGTAAAGCAAGGAGACTCCTGTGCTTTAAAACTGAGGGAAGGACAGACAGCTATATTAGCCTTCTTGCCAGGGTGCCTGCTTACCTGAAAGAAATTTAGATGTATGTAACTGGTCAATCTGCACATGTAAAGGGTGCTTGGAATCACTTGAAGCTTCCTGATGACACAGATATATTCTTTTTGAGTGGTATTACAAGGGAGTTACCAGCTGAGCTATAAAGTGTGTGCTTTTAAAAGACAGTTATAAAAACAATTGCATTACTTACATCCTGGGTATTGCTAAAATCTATGTTTTGGAAGCACTTTATCTAAAAATCTTTTTGCGCATTTTGTAGCAGCCTATCTTTTACTGTGTGCAATTAAAGTTTTCATTAATGACTTGCATATTCACATTGCTTTCTGTCACAGACTAGGGCTTTGCAGCACTAAACATACACAAGTCACTCTTCTCCATGGTACCAAACAGGATTAATTTCCCACTGATTGATGTCACTTGCATTTATTTTTCATTTAATCTGTGTGTTATTTTATATGTAGGTGAAAGACTGAAAACAGTTACAGAATATATACAGTTCCCAGACTATTTTTTAAAGCAGTTTGACCAATGGATAATACAATCCTAAAGACTAGGTAAGATTGCATATGGAGTTTGAAATCCGTGAGCGGTGTTCATGTAATCTCTTTCATAGAGTATCTGTCTCAAGAGTGTACCCCCTATTTTGATATTAGAACTGTACTATTTTCAAGACTAACCCTAGTAATCTCTCGTCTACTTCCTCCATAGGTGAAAATACCGAAAAAGGCTAAGGGGCCCTTGAATACGTCTCAAGACTGTGGGCTTTTACCAAGTGGATATGTGACTATGTCACATGTCCCATTCAGACCCATTGGAGTTTTCCCTATGTTTGCATGAGCACGTTGTAGACTGTCCTTTGCACACGTTACTCTACAGATATGTTTTGCTTTGTGCTGCAATGTCCTTTCACACAGAACACACTGTTGTTTTTGTGTTCTGTTCTTTCCTGGGATTTAGACTGAGTACCCATGAGCCGAGGACTGACTTGCTATAGTATCTCAGTTGCCCTCCTACTCACTCACAGAGGAACCAGTGAATAAAAAATCAGTCTTACTTCCAAAGGAGAACTCTCAGATCTAGAATGGTTCTGTACCCAAATATCTCCCCCTAACCAAACACAAGTTGATGGGCTACATTATCAATCTGTGCTCACACATTTGCAAGCTCTGAAACAAGTTTTTTTAATTTTTTTTATTTCTTTATTATTCAGTTCATAGCAAATAACATATATTAATCAATCAGTTAAATCATAGAAATATTACGCAATTGCATGTAGTAACGCCGAGCATAAATCACATTAAAACAAACAAGCATAGAAAAGAAAACAATAATAGTAGAAAAGCAGCTGCATTTTAAGTCTACATCTCCATATATTGTAACATTGGCTGCCAAATTTTAATGTATAACACACGAAACACAGGGGGTCTAACAGCCAAATTTGAGAGGCTACACTGTCGATACTGAGTCAACAAGATCTCAAAATATCTTTATCGCACACACATAACGTATTAATAAAGATAAAGAAGGAAAAAAGGCTAACACTACATGCATAGAGGAGACCGGTACATCATCGATTATTCGTAAAATGGCTGATTAATCCACAACAGATTGTAAAGGGTTTCCATCAAATTAGACTCAATGATCAGTCCTATCATTTGGCCAAACCCATGTGCAAATGAGGCTGTTCCCCTGATCAGTGGGACACTCCGCTCCGCACCTTATTGTTGTATCAGGATTTGGTCCACCAAATACACAAACCGTCCATGATGACTGATCTTTTGATGGTAAAGTAAGAAGAAATAGTGCAACGAACAAAAAAGTGATTTAAAATAGGATGGAATGTCCTCCTTCTAAATACTTTATTCTACGGACTGGACACGCCTCCTAATTAAAAAATAGAACAGTGCAAAAGAAGACAGTGACAATTATCTGTCTACATAAGGGCCAACATGTTTCCGCCTAACGGGTATTTAATCCCTTGGCATTCATCAGGGCCTCTGCTCGTATAATAGTTGCACTCCTAATAGTGAAATATAGAATTCACCACCATCACCAAAAACAAATTATAATAAAACTGGTTTGAAACGGTACAACCTGTAACAACCATGGACATTAACCCTCCGATTCACAATGATTACTGTGAATTCCTTTGTGGTAGGGCAATAGACCTCACCTCACCTGGACACTGCTCAGGTACTAAGAGGCCCCGCACTTTCCGTCGGTACCTCAAGCTCCCATCTGAGACTTGGGGGAGGCCTAATAGTAGAAAAGCAGCTGCATTTTAAGTTTACATCTCAATATATTGTAACATTGGCTGCCAAATTTTAATCCCTAGTTGTTTCTTCCTCAAAGATCTTATGCGATAGAGGCTGTATTCAAGATTAAACACGTTATAAAACTTAGCACGTCACATTTCATATGATGGCGCCTCTGATTGCAACCACATAGATGCGACACATAATCGGGCAACAGCCATAGCTATAAATATAAAATATCGAAAAGGATAGCAAATATGCATAGGTTCAATATCCTCGCCCACACCTAATAACATAATCGCTCTAGAGATATGGACATCAACCCCGGTAGTTTGCAATAGAAATTCTGAGATGTCAGCTAAGAATTGTTTTAAAGCTATACAATCAAAGAATATATGTACAATATCAGCTTTCTCCGCCTGGCACCTAAAGCATTTCCCATCGTGCATCCCACCCCACTTCATCATCTTAACGGGTGTATAATATAAATTAAACAAAGTTTTATAGTGTTGGGTGCGTAGATTTGCCATCAATATAACTTTACTTGCCATATCAATTGATGATTGCACATATGAGCCAGTATTACCAAATCTATCTCTCCACTTCACATCATGCATCTCAATATCATCCCGCTGAGTCGCCAATAATATGTCCTACAGTGCCCCAATTTTGGCTTTTTTAGACAATGCCTCTACAATCATTGGTTGTTATAGACGTGTATCTGCAATGTTTGTTAATAAAGTCACGAATTTGCAAATATTTGAAGAAGTCATGCTTAGATATTTTATGTCGTTCCACTAAATCAGAAAAAGGAATAATTATCCCATCCCTGTAAATATCCCCTAGGCGTCGTATCCCCTTACCGAAGGAAACATTTCCATAGAGTTGAACGGTGTATAGTAACCTATCCGATTTATAGATACAATTTTTCGTATCATCTTCCAGGCTCTATATGCAGCAGATACGGTTTTAAATCGAGTTCTTTTAAAATAGCTTGGTTCATAGAACTTAAGCAGGGCCTCACTTGCCTGAGTCCCTAACAGCATCTGATATATGTTCGGAGCTTCGAAAGGCCTTGCTTCAGCCCCAATCACCAGATACTGCATATTCTGCAAAAAGCAAACTAGATAATAAAAGACAAAATTCGGCACCCCCCATCCACCACGTGTCAGTGGAAGCGTCATGTATTTTGAAGCACGTCGATTTTTCTTCCACCCCCATTTAAACCTGTCTACAATAGACTGGAGCTGCATTAATTGTACTCGTGTCAGCTCTAGCAATACCGTCCTAAAATAATACATTACCCGGGGGAGTATACACATTTTTAAAACATTGCGACGTCCTACCATTGATAAATGGAGACACTCTACCTTTTCCAATTGACTTTTTGCAGCAGCAAGTATATCTGCCCAGTTCACTTCAACTATCTCTTGAAGTGACATCCTGCTCTTTATACCCAAATATCTCGCTTCAGGTGTGACACGGACATCGCCAGGACAAAGTCCCTCAGTACAAACAACCTGAGTTTTAGAAACATTTAGCTTATATCCAGCAACTTCCCCATACTGCTGAGTCTGAGTCTGAGTCTCGATCTCCCTTAGTGCTTGCTCTGGGTCAGATGTTACTACCACTATATCATCAGCGTAAGCGAGGACACGCGTCTGATATTGCCCCACTACCATCGACTGTATACCATTGGTGGTCTCCAGTATTTGCAACAATGGGTTAATGTAAATAGCAAAAAGTAGAGGCGAACAGGGGCATCCCTGCCGGGTGCTCCTAGATATATATACAAAAGATGACTCTTTCCCCATCGTACAAATTCTTGCCCGCGGCCATTTATATATAGTCTGCAATGCTAACAAAAATTGGGGACCAAACCCCATCTTTCGCATTGTAGCCCACAAAAACGACCACGATACACGATCGAATGCTTTTTCAGCATTTTTAGCATCTAAAAAAATTACACCTATATGCTCTTGGCATATGGTAGCATAGTCTATCAGCGAGATTACCCTATGTATATGATTTACCGTGCTCCTACTAGGTAAAAAGCCATGCTGGTGCCGAGATACCAACGATGATATTACTTGTGCTAACCGAGTTGCAAGAATTTTTGAATACACCTTATTATCAGCATTTATTAATGATATCTGTCTGTACGACCCCGGGAGCCTAGGAGGCTTATCCTGCTTCTTAAAAATCACTATATTGGCATCATCCCAAGATGGTGGGGGGTTCTCACATTGAGCTTCTAAAAACGTGGCTCCGATAAACCTCCAAAGGGAGCTTGTCCGGCCCTGCTATTACAACCAGCTACTTTAAAGATTGTAAACAGGGGGCAGACCCGCTTCTTTACTTCTGATGTTGTAGCCAAAGAATATCTTCTATCTTTGGGCTGAGGATAATTATTTAGGCAATGGACAATATATTGAACGACATGATTCTCTTTTTGGATTAGTTTTTGCTATTTTCTGTTTGTCTGCTTTCTGTTTTCTCTTTCTTAGTCTTATATACTTATATATATATAAAGGATGCGGGAGAGGCGAGTACTAGTGGGCTATTCACCAAGCATCACAAGGGCAATTGGCCCTAAAGCCCTATTGTTTGGGGAGGGGCACGGCCAGGGTGGGTGGGGGGTATTTGTGGGATGGTGTCAGGGGGGTCTAGAGGGTCACCTGGGGAGTAGAGGATTGGGTGGGAAGGTGTTAAAGGGTAAAAACTCAGTTCATAGCATGAGGTGTAGGAATTATAGAATTTATTTTTCTGAAATATTGATGGCCATGTGGTATTTATATAGCAATGGCAGATAGGAGGCTGCGCATATGTACATTTAATGTTTGTGGGTTAAACAATACTCTTAAGAGGAAGCGTGTTATTGCGGAGTTGCGGTTAATTAACCCTGATATTCTCTGTTTGCAAGAGACATGTCCCCTGGGATAATAGAAGGACATTATCTGAGCTGGGATTTAAATTATTATCAACTTCCAAGCAATCTACTATGAATAGGGGGGTGGCGATTATGGCGCGTCATGGTATAACCAGTATGGGTAAAGAGAGGGTGGATAATTTTGGGAGGTTTGGCTATTACTGAATGTATTTTAGGGGGGATTAAAACTGTGCTATGTGCAGTTTATGGGTCGAATTTGGACGAGGCCGAGACTTTGGAGTTTTTAAATGTTGAGCTAGCTCTTTGGGAGACCCCATTGATATAGTTGGGGACTTTAATATACATGGGGAAGTACAGACATGGGAACCACATTTTACTAATTACAAAGGGCGTAAGCCTAAAGTGTTTAGGGCTTTGCAACAATTGTTACAGAATCATGGATTAGTTGATGGATGGACGGTAGGGAATCATGGAGACGGGGATCTTGGGTATACATTTTATTCATCCCCACATTTGTTCGGTTAGATTATATTTTTTTTACCTCGTTTTTTGACTGTGGGTTCAAAGATACAGGTGTGGCCCCGTATTTCATCTGATCATGGACCTGTGGTTATGGATCTTGTTAGCTTTACCCTCTCAAGGGAGCAGCTGACTTTCACATTTAATAAAAAACTTTTAAGTGATGAGGAATATATTCATCATATTCAAATTTGGGCTACATTGTTTCTAGAGAGTAATAAAGGATCGGCAGCTCAACCAATGATTTGGGATTCCTTGAAAGCAGGGCTAAGGGGTGAAACATTTAGTTATGGTTGGGCTAAGCAGAAAAACAGAAAGAACAAATGCTGGGTTTATGTGAGGATTTAAAGAAGGCTGAATGTGAACTTATACAAGCGGTTAGAGCAAATGTGGATAGTAGAGAGATGCAAGCTAAGACGGCCTGTTGCAAGGCTAGAATCAATGGGATATGGAGCCAAAAAATTGCTGCTCAGTTTAAAATCTATAAGACAGAAAGATATGAATATGGGGAGACAACAGTCAGATGTTTAGCTCAAAGGCTGCGGGGCAAACAAACCTCACAGCGAATAGATATTTTGGAAGATGGTAAAGGGGGTGTAGTTGAGACTATGGAAGGCATAATGGAGGTACTTCATTCATATTATAAAGAATTATATACTCAAGATCCTGTGGCGCAGGGCATTATAGAGTGATATCTCCGTAACTTAGACTTAACTGAGATAGGACTAGCTGAACGGGAGGAGCTAGAGGCTCCTATAACCATGCTAGAACTTCAGACAGCGTTAGCGGGATTAGTGCCAGGGAAAGCTCTGAAACAAGTTGATGGGTTTTTCGGTAACATAATACAAACTGGATTAAACTCTGAAGAACTACTAGTCAGTATATATATGCTGCTATCCTATCTCTCACACGCCTTCCTCCACAAAGCAGCAGGATTCCTGGTACATGCTGATGCACAGCTATTCTTCATACACCATACTTACACCATGTGTTCAAACCTCACCCACCTTGCACAGCATGTTAAATATAGAAGTAACTCAGAACTCAATTTCTGAGGCCCATAAGGAAGTAGCTCGCGCAGTCCAGTCCACTTTTCTGTGCATTCTTGGATTTGCAGTTCCTTTTATCCCATTATTAAAGCCAAACTACAAGTTCCAGAATTGAAAGAAGAATCCTGACCTGCATACGCTACTCATGCACGAAGCTCACTTGAGAGCTCAGCCTAACTAAAGCTCACTTGTTCTCAACCAGGCAATCCGGAGGGTGCCCAGGAACCGGATGCACATGTGAGAACTCATCAGGGGCACAAGCCACTATCTCAATGATACAAATGTAGTAGATTCTAACTCCAGGACCCAAAAAGCACTCTGGATCTTGCAAAAGGTAAAACAAAGTGATATACTGATACTAATACAATAAAAAAAGTGTAGGTGTTCCTAGTGAAGAAGCATGCATTGCTTTATGTATGATACAGAGAAGGATATTGAACATGAATATTAAAAATGCCTTGTTTTAATGACATCACCACACAAACCTTCAAACACACAATCTATATCCATCATTAATGGTCAACGTAATGACTGCTGGATGGATGCCCCGGAGTCTATGCCTACACTTTAATAAGGGTATACACCAGACCTAATTTTCCAAAACTGTTGATACCATTCCTATCAATGTAATCATAGTAACCTAGTCTTATTGCCTTCTTGGTTTAGTCGATCTTAATTTTTATAACGCTTGATTGTTTAAACTCGTCTCCTACCTATAAAGATGGTGCTAGAAACAAATATTCATTTTCATATGATCTATTACGCTCTTTGAATTGACTTATTATACAATGGACATCTCACCTGTACCAGCTATAGAGCACTATTTGGATACTAACTCACTATCAGCATATGCAATTGCTTTAAAGTACAAAGCATAAGTAACTCTGATCTCGCTTACCCTACCTGCATATGAACATATACAACAGAATTATCAACTAGGAGGTTGGATGGTGCCTAGAACTTGAGGAATCCTCATATCTGTCACAGAAGATCTACTAATACAATGACACACCTATCATGACAAGAACGTGCAATGAATCGTAAAGTTGTTTCATAGACTGATACACCACTAAGGACACACTTCACACCACTATATTCATTTGACCTATACAGCACACGCCGAGTCACCAAAGTAGGATGGTAGATATTTCTGGTTCCATTTTGCCTTTTTTTACTGTATTTGCATTAAATATACAAATACTTGTCATAGTTATTACATACTTTCTTTCTATGAATAAAACATACATGAAGTACAATCTTGGAGCATCTAATTGTTTAGGTTTCTGCAAAATACCCACAGTCAATCTACTGTGAAGGTTTGATCTACAAAACAATAGCTATCAAGCCAAATCTAGGAAATATTTGCCAGAAAAAGCTACATCTTTTAGGGGGGCTTGCCTGATGGTGTATCCACACAGACATTTCAGCTACCATGAATTTGATAGGATATGAATTGCTGAAACGCCCTACACACACCACTGACCTCAAGGTCTCAAGTGATATAGGTTACTCTGATCCACCATTCCAAGTTGACCATCGTCCGGGGGCACTGTCACATCCAGACCTCCACCCGCCTTCCTCAAATACATTCTCCTTCTCACAACACTGGCCAATCTCACTACCTGTCATTTCACCGAGCCTCAGGCTCTAAAATAACTATGCCTATTCAGGCAGTTTCATTGGCGAGTACAGTTATTTAGACAGGATACAAACTTGCTCTACGTGCATCTGTCGGATTCCATATTTAGCCCATAGATCTAATAGCCTATAGATCTCTTTTCATTTCTGAGTTAATACAGTAATTCAACACCGCGCCTTTTTCAGCAAAGATGCAGAATAAGAACAATTTGGAACCTTCATTTTGTACCAGCTATATCTTCAAACAACCCCAGTGTATCAGCAAAGAACTCATTGTTGGCCAACAGGTGCAGATAGCGGTTTATAAAACCCCATATGAAATAAATACCGTAGATTATCGAGTGTGGTTGGTTTGACTATTGGAAATGGCCAGAATCTTAGGATAGCCATCAACTTAGTAGAGACTATTTTGAATCCAGGAAACAATTACCTTTGGTTAGTTCATTCAGAGTCTTTTGCCATTCATTTGCAGTATATAGAGTGCACGCTCAATATTAGCAACCAACTACCATTATTCTATGGGTAAATTGTTATGTCCTTTACAGCATCAGCCCAGAAGTGTGAAATTGTCATATCATTTCATTTTGCAATACCTTTGCGGGGTCCTGTGGGTGGATACATAGCATCCAGTAGATCAGTAGCACTGCCCAGTTTCCAGCCCACAGGCAATGAATGCTGTACCAAAGGAAACGCAGGGGTTGTTTACAGATTTGCACGTAATGTTGGTGGTAAAATGTTGTCAATTTTACCCAAGAATCCTGAGCAAACCTGCTCCATAGATTTCCACAGCCGAGCTACAAATAGGAGTCCGGCATCTGAACTTTTCCATCATCTGACTTGCTTTTTGTTAGGCTGATGGAAATGTGGTTGGTTTGGTTGAAGATTAGGGGAAAAAGTATACACCGAACATCACAACTGGGCGCAAAGTCATTACATAGTTTGTTCATACTGGGAGTAATTGTTGTCTTGGGCTTTGTAAATATCTAGTAATCAAAGATTTTTTTTAAAAAGGTATCCTAGATATATTTAAGATAATCGACCAATGATCTTAATCTTTCTTAAAATGTTGTTCTGCTCAGGACAACCGGAATTTAGCAAGACAATAAACACATCAGTGGATATTTCGTTGTTGGCAAATAGAAAATGGCAAAACTTTTCTGTGAATTGAACGTTTGAGACCACTGCGATTCAAATGTGGGAAGCTTTTTTGATTTGGCGCTATACAAGAACAGCCAACATACATAAGGGCGGAAATCTAAATTTCCAGCATTACAGCTTTGCAACTTTCCACAAAATTAATACTGTTGCCAGATAGAATGGTGCACAGGAAGAAAGAGCAAGGCACACTAAAAAAAAAAAAAAACACCTACATCTTTCATCTATGTTGCACATTAAAGATGCTTGTTATGAGGTATTTTATGCATTTCATCCAGCGGGATTTGTTGTAATCTCGCTTCAGAAGGCAGAAATATACTGCAAGTTCGAAGCAAAAAAGCATAATTGTTTTGAACTAGACAATACATTACAAAATCATTTCTTGCTTCCATGCTGTGATTCCTAGGCCATGGCATGGAGCCACTTGTTACAGGAGATAATGTATTCTGCCTCTGGCAGCAGTGTGCTAGACAGATAACAGATGAGGTTCTCTGGCACTGATGGCAGAAATATTAACATTGACCTCCTAGGGCGGAATTTATTACAATGAACAGAGAGACAATAAAACATTTAAAAACAGGAAAGCGCTCAATGTTGTGGAGATCCAGTAGGGAGGGACAGAACTGTAATCAGTTTATGCCAGAGGCCAAAGACAATATACTGCGCACCTTATTCTCGAAAAGGAAACTGGTGAAATAGATTAAACATCACAACTTGAGTTAAATCTGATTTTAAAATGAAAGAAAATTGTATTTTCAATTCGCATTAGAATTATTTGAGACCTAATGCATTAATTTCCATTCCTACAACTGTTGTCTTTGCAATTGGTTCTTACTGAACCTTTCAGGTTGTTATTCTCGTTCCGATGTTTTTTTCAAAGGTTTGCGTGCTGTAGGTGGGAGGCTTATAACCTGCTGTGGTTGGCATAAAACACTATGTCCTGTAGTTGAGTTTGCCTACTATTGCCCACAATAGATTTTTATCAAAATTAATGAACTGTGAGCAGCTCTGTTTTAGTTCTGATTTAGAGACCTGTTTCACCTCCGTCCTGTTTTCTAAAAATGAGTAAATAAAAAAATCCATACATGTGTATATACAGGGTTTATTTGTTGGTCCTCACAGGTGTCAATCATGTTTTCCTCTGTCTAGCAGGTACAGCAATGGGTCAGCTTGCTTGATCCATTGGCTGTATTGCACTGATTGATGGCTTTTTGCCAGATGGCTTGTGCCCAGGTGCCAAAAAAGGAGTGTAACTTCTGTTCTTACAACGTCTGATAACGTTTTGCATTTGTTTTCAGAAAAATAGAATTAGAAATGGCAAACTTGCGAAGGGCAGACCTTTAAACTTTGGTATTGCTTGGTTTCATCTGTGACCAATGATGTCCATGTAATGTCTCCGGAGTGATTTTGGATGAAAATAAGCCCTATCCCTAGTCCTTCTATGGAAGGATTCTGGGTGGGTGTCTGCAAGTAATTGGATCCGCAGCATTAACCATGTACAAAAACATATTAGAACATTGGAATGTTGAGCGCTCCATTGAAGACTGGTAGAAGCCCGGAGAGCAACATTCCAATGTTTTTGGGATTTCACAGCTCTTGCTGTGAACAAAGGCCTCACAGAGCCCGAGGGGATTTAAACTCCCTCGAACTCCAAGAGGCCTTTGTTTTTACTAATTAGACATAATAGACATACATTGGGGCCACTCTTGCGCTAACTTGGACAGACATACCAGGACTTAACTTGAAACCATGAAATATGAAATTGCTAATTTCAAAATATCTTATTGTGGTCAAACACCATCACAAAGGAGGTGAAGTAGAAAGATACACCACCGGCAAACTTAAATGTTTGCCAAAATAACATTTTCCTACTTGCTTTGAAACCTTGCCTATTGGTGAGATCTGGTATCGAAGTTACCATGGCTCTGGCCCAAAAGGATATGTCTGCAACTTTTACAAATGGAAAAAAATCTCTGAAGCACCCATAGTGAGCTGTCAGATTCTGGGAGTGCCCACAATTCCAGTTGCATTTTGCCTCTTGGAGAATAATCAAGGTAACATGACATTTGTTCTAAGAATTCAGGACAAATTCCCAGTAAGAGCCACCTTGTTGCAAATAAGGTGTATTCTAAGGATGATACAGGCCAAACCAACTCAATAGAGCAAACACAAGGAGATGATGGACACGAGATGAGGCTAGCATGAAAGATTTGCATATGGCTGGGTCCAAACTGTGGTGAAGTGGTAAGCAAAAGAACGATGGATTAAACCCAGATCTTTATGACTGGGGGTGAATGTTTGCATTGTTCAGCATTCTGTCCATCATTTGTTCCTTTTGCTTTTGTCGCATTAAGTGGTAAGGGTATGTCAAGACAAGGGTCCTGTGCACACTGCGTCACTGGATTCAAGCTATCCTGGCTGATGAGGGGTGATACCAAGAAACCAGTTCCAGGATGCTTGTTTCTGTTTCATGGAGGACCTGGATTGGCAGTTCGGGCTGGACTGTTCCCAAGAGGAACAGGGTCAAGACTGATTTGCATATGGCTGGGTCCAAACTGTGGTGAGCAAAAGAACAATGGATTAAACCCAGATCTTTGTGACTGGGGGTGAATGTTTGCATTGTTCAGCATTCCGTCCATCATTTGTTTATTTTGATTTCAAACCAACTCAATACACACTACAGCTGAGCTCACAGATAGGAATTGAAATGGGGCATACCTAATCCTCCTTCATCTAGGGGCAGGTACAGTGTGACTAGTGCAACTTGCCTCCTATTTGCTCCCCGTATGAGCTCCATCATAAGAAGCTAACTCCAGAAAAAAAGGCACCTTAAGCTGCAGAAGTAAAATTCGCAAACCGCTACCTGGGCAGCAGCACCATTTTAGATATGGGCAGTATATCTATCACCGATATGGGTAACTTACACTAAAATGTTGTGGCGAATCTACCTGCCATTATTGCCCACCCCAGATTGCCCATCACTTCATCCTGTGGGTCCTAATATATCTGACTCTCAAATATTTAGAGGTTTGAGGTGCTATTGTTAACCAGGCAACTGTTCGGAGAGGCCAGTATCGTATATCCATCCTCAGTCAGCGGGAAGAGACACAGATTAGACGTATTTACCCAGAGACCCGACTGCTCATTAACCCCTTCAGTGCCCATGACGAGCTGGACTCGTCATGGGCCGCGGTGGCGCTGTGCCCATGACGAGTCCAGCTCGTCATAGACCTCGCCCGCTAATGCAACGGCCGGCACTGGGCGGGGAAAGGGGCGGGCACTGAAGGGGTTAATCTTGTCCAGTTCTGCTAGTAGCTATTGGAGGCCCTCCTGATATTCTTGCACATATATGAGAATATAATCTGTGTACAATGAAGTGACATGCGGGTATCCATTTAGCTGTGCTCCCAGTGCACTACTACCTCGCCGCACATGGCATGCTCGAGTTTCAACAGCCAGTGCAAAATGCAGCAAGGACAGAGCACAACATGGTCTTGTCTTGTGATACACCTGCAACACATCCAACATCACTCTGCCATTTTAATCCGAGTTGTGGGTGATGTGAACAGATGCTGAATACACCTTATGGTCCTCACCTCAAAGCCCATACCTCGAAGAACAGACCGCAAATAATCCTAGTGCAAAGATTTAAAAGCTTTCTCCAGATTTATGGAAGATCCTGCCGCTATGCTCCACCCGTGGGGGACACAACTGGATATTTACTGTTTTTGCAAACTATACAAAAATAAATCCCATCTAAATATCCTAAAATCTGGCATGGGTTATGCCCTTGTTGAATCAACTAATTACTCTCCTGCAAGCATGACATCACTGCATCTACGTGCAAACCCTTTAACAGCGTTAGGAGATCCATTGTTGGACTATCAAACAAAATTATTTCCAATAAAATTCGGCTAAAAGCACTCCTCAAACAATCCCAAAATTTTCAAAAGTCTTCTCTAACATCATGAATCGACTGCCTGATCCACTTTATGCTACACCCACTCTCGACACTCAATTTAGCTATTACTAATTATGAACTAACTTGCCAATGATAAATAGTAAACTAATAAGGGGAAGGATTATGCTTTTCAAAAAAATGTTACCAAGGAAAAGATGAAGTACATGTGTGGTGAGGAAATGGAGATGAACAATAGAATCAAGGCTGTACACCATTGTATAACAGTGTTTTAAGCTGTACGTGAAGTAGTAAAGATTCATTATGGGACTACGTGAAACCTCTCATTGCCGGACATCTGAATTTATGTCAAGACAGTAAATTGGATGAATTGGAAACTGGATTTATGATCCTCAGAAAGTTATTGTCACCTCATAATGCTGACATGCAATAAATATGCGCCATTTAGCAATTTTCACCATCTATGTTTGGAGATTTTACTGTTAACACCTCTCAACTAGGACGTTTTAGGCAATGAACTTAAAGCGGAACCTTCCTTTCCTGCCTTCAAAGTCTCCCTCAAAGCACACATCTCCAGACTTGGAGATCTACATGGGTGTCCTTAGTTAGATCACATACAGCTAGACTGCTATCCCACAATTGTATTATTTTTGTAGAATTATAAACTGTAATTACTATATGAAATGCACTATGGTGATATTGTCCCACACACCACCATTAATTTTGACCTGCACACCACTCAACCATTTTTTGTGTGAATGACTGTCACGTCAATGCAATGCACAATTTTTTTCTGGTAGAAAGAAGCCCCATGCTGATAAATATACTTACAAAATAAGCAAATATTCTCTGGTTCGCAATCGCATAGGGATATACTCTTCACTTTTGTGGATGGGAGAATTGACCATAAACCATACTATATCGATGGAAGTTACATAATTAAAATCTATGCAGAGAAAGTATACCCAGCCATGAATTACTGGTGGATAATATTGGCCTCTCCTTCTGTGCAGAGAATAACCGGTGTGTAATTAGAAGTGACGGATTCAACATTGATCGCCATCGCCGTGGAACAGAGCCTCATTATAGCCTTTGAAAAAGCAGAAAGGACCAGACTGTAGTCCAATATGTATTGATTACAACCAATTGGAAAGAATACCAAAGGACAATCTTTTTTGAATACATGAATGGAAGGGGTCAGAAATATATTGATGATACTGTCTAAGTAGATGTAGAGACTGTGTATAATTTAGAAACAAGGTTAAGTGTGCAAACAAAAGACCGCCTGAAAGCCATTTTCAATAACACATGATAAGGCCTGTTTATTTCGTTTGATTTCTAACAATCCGCGCATGCTTACAGCACTCGTGACCCTTCATTCTTCATTTGATTTGTTCGGGCTGTTTGCATGGCGTCTCAAGAAGTGGTTGATTGTTGCATTTATCCATAATGCATCTATCGCCAATACCCGGAGAGTCAAATCCTGGCAGAGATGGCGGTTCTGCTATAGAGCACTCTCAGCAAACCAACCATAGCATAAAACAAAGAAGCATTACAAAGCAAAGGATAAACACATACACTGTGGGGGACATGGAGCATGCACCAGCGCTCTGAACTGTGAGAGGCCGAGGACCAGTGGATCAGTCTATACGATCTGCTAGTAACTTTGTTTCCTATAACTACTTCCAAATCTCCTTCAATTGGTGCGGACTTGACACCCTCCATACAGGTCCCACTTCATCTTCCTTCTCTCCCTACTTCAGTTACCTTGCTTTACTCACTCCCACCTCACAAGCCAAGCACATCCACTACATGGTGCAGAGAAGTAAAGCAAAACTTGCACTTCCCACCTTTTATGGCAAACCACGGGTCAGACACTGGTGGACCTTTGCTGTCTTTGTTCTGTAGAAACTCGAAGTCTGGATGGTATGGTCACAGAGCTTGGGAAACATGTTTGATAACCATTGATCAAGGGGGGTTACAGAGATTGTCAGTTTTAATAATTCCAAGTTGAAGCTATTGTGGCAGATCTTCTGCAAGAGAAGCTCGTGCTTGAAAGCATCTTGAGGGGGGTTCAATTGCTTAGTTTAGTTCATGTAGCAGAAAACTGGGGTGGGCAGACTAGAGTGCTATCCTTTCTGGAGCTAGACAGGATATGGGTTTTACAGGTGCTAGGGCTTTGTGGTCATGTTCACCATGATATGTCATAAGGAGTGGGATGGTGATTGGGAATTAGAAGACAGAGGAGTGAGGCACGTGAACACAAGAAGTGCAAGTTCACTGCTTCTGAAACCACAGATTTTCCACAAAAAGAACAAGTCACAGAACTTTCTCAGGCATTGCCCCGGAGATTTGGAACGCTCTTCCACCGGAAGTTTGTTGAATCTCATCCACTGATTCTTTCAAAAAGAAAGTGAATAACGTCCAAACGAACAAGTTTCCGCCCTAAAAGGCCTTCGCTCTACTGCTTACTAACCTGTCCTCTATTATGATGCTCTGAATGACTACTACATTGTTGTACACCTGGGAATCCCAGAGATAGCGTGCTATGCACGGATATACAACAAATGTTCTTTTTTCACTATTGTATGCAACCTACAATAAATGAGAAGTGCTCTGATATCCGCTTGGGTCTTATTCACACTATGAAAAACTTTATGAATAAATAAATAAAAGACTGGACTCTCAGCAAGGAATGACATGTATGTAATTCTAGATTTGATTAAACCTTGCACAGCCCAGGACACCTATTAGCACTCTGGTTATTGCTAACGACTTCAGGATGTAGAAACTCTTTCACCACTCAGGGCAGAACGGATCCCCCACTGCAGACAGGTTCCTGCTATAATGAACTTTTAAAAATGATCAGTAGAGCTAATGGAGAAAGCGGGGCTTGTTGGCACATCTCTTTTCCTGCAGCACACCGGGCACACCTGGAGGCTTCCTTATCACTGTGAGTGGGCTGATGGACACCCTCTTTTAATACCTTTTTAGGTCTGGTGTTAACCCAGACCTTTGATTTATTGATTCGAATTATGAGTACAATATACATATAGAGGCTTTCAGTCAGCCCTCTTCATCCATTGTTAAATTGTATCATTGACACTTTTCTTTGCACCCACCACAGCATGGGGCAGTTACTCAGTCCATTACAGACAATGGTTAACTTCATTGTGAGTGGCGGCCCTTTGACAAGGGGCCCGCAGTCCCACAAGCAGCTCCTTTCAGAGTCTGGGAGTACCATGGAAACGTTTGCTTTTTGAGACCAGAAAATATTTTTATTTTAGCCAATGTTTTTTTTTTTTGTTAGATTGATGAGAGCCCAGAATTCTAGAGATCAAAGTTCTAAAAACTTTAAGACAAAATAACAAGCACTGACAAAACCATAAAACTGGCACCCATCACCAAACCTACCAGCTTGGCCAATGCTTATTACAAGTTGTGTCGTTGCTGGATCAGATGGGCCCTCTGTTTGCAGCAGCGGAATCGGATTCCTACACAGAACTGGGAAACGAGCGAAATAAGCTGAACATAAGAATTCTGGCTCTGCTAGCAATATAGGAGGCAGGAAGGAATCGTTTATACATTGGAGAAGGGTTTGAGTGGAGTGCATTCTAGGAGTGTGCAGTCGGTCCATGCACACCCCAAAAATGCTCCAGGGCTCGATGTGAAAAGCACTTCTTCTATCAGACTGATGAAGGCCAGAAGCAGGGATTCGAGACAGATCAAGGGAGAAATGCATTTGAAGGGTCACATTTTTCTGGTGAACACGGTTTTCACTGCCAATTTAAAAAATAAAAAGATGCAAATGAGGCAGAGTTTAGGAAAGCGTTCAACAATTGGTTTGTCTCTCTCCCCGGCCCTTACCTGCTCTGGGCTCTTCACTGCAGCAAGCAAATCGGTATGCAAAGCGCATAGTGTTTAACATAAACGTATTGACATGTGTCGGGAGAGGGGGCAGCTTCTAGAAATGTTGCACGATATCAGGCAGCGGGATAACTGGAGCGAGTGGAAGCAGCAATAAATTCAAAGCTTCAATTTGGATTGTGCATAATAAGAGGCCGGCTGGTGGCTGCTTATGCTGCCCCGGACTGCATAATCTAATAGAACGCTGGTGATGGATCGGGCCAACAATCTGGCGCTAAGCCGCCAGCGTCCTTTACGTAAAGCGCGTGCATTCCGTGCAATAACACAGATGGGTTTCTTTCTCCTAGGCCTTCTTAATAATTTAAAATAACACTCACATGTGGAAGTATTGAGCGTGGGTGGGGACAGGGGAGAGAAGGGAGGATAAAAAGGCTGAGTGCCCAGTGAATGCATAATAATCAGATTTTTGTTTATTGCACTGGAATACGAAAACTAAAAATCAATACGTTTAGAATCGATACACCGGGTCAACCGACGCCAGGCATGTATTAAAATGCAACGCGAAATCGAAGCGACGTCGAAGCGACATATTGCGCCATTCGAGCAATCAGATGTTCGGTTTACAACAATGCGCAGCGCGGACGGGAACTGCCTGGAAAAAGGTAATTTCATTAAAAGGGTTATTTCGGAAACAGCAGGAGAGAAAGAAAGGGAAGCATCGGCACGGCGAACAGTATAAATACCCTTCATTATCGTTTTTACTTTTCCTAAATTGCTAATGTTGTATTAGCAAATCTATTATGGTAATACGGTTTCTCGATTACATTATGCGCTGATGAGCACTATAATAAAAATAAAAAAAATCATGGCTGATTTCCGAGTTAATGTCCCCACACTGCAATAACAAACACAGGGAACCAATTGCGTAATTTTTCTGGCGTTGGAATCCCGAGTTAAGAATTCACAGGCCGATTCCTGTGAAACGCGCTCTCATATTGCAGGCCATAATATACTGTGACGCAGTCAAATAATGGCCGCGCTCCCCGCCACCACCGCCGGGCACAGCAAGGACCTCACGGCATCCCACAGAATGCATTATTTATTTTCTAATTCAAGAAAGGGAACAAGGTTAAATCCGCAAGTTGGGTCTCATTTCCCCAGGTGCCTTACTGCGGCGCCGCCAAAGGGCTTCATGCAATAACGGGCCATACCGCTTCCAGGCTCTTGGCTTCTGACAAAGGCGGGATTGGGCTATTAATAACAACATTAGCCTTTGCCAGTGGCCATGGCTCTGTGCGTCTTGCAAACATCTTAAATAGCTGTGCAGTGTTTTGCCGTGAACTCACATTTCTTATATAAAACAAGCATTGGCAAAGCCAATAGGTCTGGCATTGACCGCCAGCAGTGGCGTCGCTCCCCCACTGCCAGGCTCAGAGCCAGTAAACGAAAAATAAAACAATGTCATCGGTTTTATTTTTCATTTTACGACTCTGAGCCAGCTTGTGAAGGGAGAGGTGGGGCATTTGGAGGAGGAGTGCGACGTGCACTCCACTCCCTAAGTGTGCATATGTGTTTTAGCCGGCCCCATCAGGCCGTCCAAAACACACATGCGCACATAGGTTTTCTCCAGCCCAGCTGCATTGGGCAGCCGGGCTGGAGAAACCATACAGACTCACTGGTCTGAGCAGGCCGTCTTTCCTGCCTGCTCAGACCAGTCCCAGCACTGCTCTCACATGAGAGTAGCATGGGAATTGCAGGGAATCTGTGACGTGGCCCCAGTGCTTGCTGGGAGCAGGAAGGGCTGTGTCGAGTGCGATGCGGGAGGCAGCTCCAGGTACGTTTTTATTTTAAATGTATTTTTGATTATAACACCCCACACGCCCCCCCCCTTCCTAGCTCCCTCCACCCGCTCACCACCTCTTTATTGTGGCGGCCGCGACTGACCGCCAGCCTTTTAACAAATCTTGTTTTGTTATGGTTTTTGCAAACTGTTATTGTCCAGGAACTAGCTGGGCCTTTATCAATCTAAACAAAACAATGGCTAAAGTCAAAAATGTTGTTTTGGTCTAAAAAAAACACACACACATTGCCATAGTATTCCCCTTCACTGAAGGGAACTACTGAGTGTGTTGATGTTCTGCTTGTGAAAGGACAGCAAGCCATAACTCATAGTGAAGTCAGCCAATGGCTGAAGTGGGCTGCCACATTGCCCTTGATGGGAAACAGTGTTTACAACGCTGTAAATACAACGTAGTAACTTTACAACACGGTCGTTACAACGACCGCGTTGTTACCACACGTGCCATTACATCGCAAGTCGTATCAACGACTTGCTGTAGGGGGCGAGCAGCATCAAGGAATGTGCTAGATATTAAATGCAACACCTTGCCTGCTGTTCCGCAAACTGGAGTAGGAATAGTAATTAATACTATTCCTAAGTCCAGGTCGCCCCCTACAGCAAGTCGTTGAAATGACTTGCGATGTAATGGCACGCGTGGTAACAACAAGGTAGTTGTAATGACCTTGTTGTAAAGCCATGCATAGTGAATGTATGCAATGTAACGTCATACATTCCCCTTGATGCAAGCTGGAGTGGATGGAAGAAAAATATGACTGACAGAACCACACACTACAGGACGAAGTTTGGCCGAAAACCCCTATGTTACTATACACATACTTTTAGTAAAATCAAAAAGTCTTGGCTAACACAGGTTACCAGCTCTTGCCTTTGGGGGTGGGTTGAAGAAAAAGAAAGAAAGAAAAGGAAAGAAAGAAAGAAAAGGAAAGAAAGAAAGAAAAGGAAAGAAAGAAAGAAAGGAGGAACGAAAGAGGAACACAACAAAGAATGAAAGACGAAAGAAGAAAGGAAGGAAAGAAAGAGGAAAGAAGGAACAAAAGAAAGAAAGGAAAACAAGACTAAAGAGGAAAACAAGAAGAAAGAAGGAAAGAAACAAGCAAGAAAAGAAAGAAAGAGGGAAGGAAAGACAAACAAACAAAGAAGCAAAAAAGAAAGAGGAAAGAAAGAAGGATAAAAGAAAGGAAAGAAGGACAGAAGAAAGGAATAACAGAGACTGGGTTGAAAACAGAGAATCCTCATGAGCTTACAGTCAGAGTTCATGAGAGCTGCTGGTATGGTGCGAAAAAGCAGCAGTCACATAGGTCACTTCAAAAGGAAGTTACAACAACATTGGAAGGAGACCGAAACTGATGAAGCTGGAATGTGCCCTCTGCTGTCATCTCGTAGAAAGAATCCTGCTACCACATCAGGCACTACAAAAAAGGCAACACTAAAGTAATTCCAAAGTAAAAACAAAAAAATACTGGCACTTGAAAGGGAACTACTTTGTGAGCAGATGTGCTCCTTGCGAAATGGCTAAATGCAGCTACTCAAAGTGAAGTTAGCCGGTGGCTGAAGTAGGCTGACCCACTGCCCTATGGTGTGTGCTGTAGTTGGTGGAAGCAAATGTGACTAACACAAGAACAGACCAATGGATGAAGAGAGGAGGCTGAAAGCCTATTTATTTAAGTATATTGTACAAAGCATTTTACTAAAATCTAAAGGCCTTGTCTAATGCCAGACCTAATAATTTTAGGAAAATCTAAAGGTCTTGGCTAACGCTAGACCTAAAAGCACTTCTTGTTTACTGTATCATCCGGAAGTTCAGATTGGTGGGAGACAACGCTAGTTGGAATGAGGCAGGCAGGAGGTAGAACGGGCAAACTTTGCGTATGCAAAACAAGGACAACCTGCATGTCTATGCGGACGAGGGTAATTGTGTACAATCAATCAAATATTCAGTGTGACCCATTTAAATTACCAACTCTTGTGTTACTCACACATTCCAATATTTTGAAGCTGCAAAGAGGGAGATTCTTGAAAAAATAAATTGGGGAAATGTATTTTCCCCAGGCAATTTTAGGCGAGAGAGAGAGAGCTAAAATAGAGTATTTTTGGGGTTTAAAAAAATAAAATAAATCTGGAGTCTCCCACCTGAATCGGGTCTGTTGGCATTTACGGTTACCCATAGTTAACCTGATGAATCATATTTGTAATTTATCATGTCTGGTCAAAAGTCATGCAGTGCAAAATCGAATTAACTAAGACCACTCACCTCTCAGCTTCTAATGTAGTCATTCATTTAATGAGAAATAATTGCATATTATACAGTGAAACAATAGTGCAGACAACGCAGTGCTAAACAATGTGAATATACAGAGATGTACATAGACATTGAAAGACCCAAAAATAAGCTAATATACACATGAGATTGTGTAAAATAATCCACATAAACTCATCATTCAATGAGTCATGAGACAACTGTCAGCCCGAGGGTTGACTTAAATCTTGACCTGTCACTCTGTACGATCTTTCGCTGTTCTGCTGCTACATTTTGTGATTTAGTGTATGTTTTATTTTTAAAAAAAACTTGTAATTGCCTATTTGCACATTCGCTTAGGAAGTTGATTTAAAGCACTCTCACTGCAACTTTTGCGCTACTCGCAGAGTGAGCTCTTCCTCACTTCCGGCGGCATAGAGCTAGGCGCCATTTTGTTTTGTAGGCGCTCTAGTCTCCGGCCCACCGGCAGTATTTAATGCACGCTGCGCGTTCGCGCCGCTGGCGCGCCGAAGGCACGCCTAAGGCAAGCCCGCCTGCGCCCGTCAGCAGCACGTCGGGAGCCGGGGCCAGCCATGCTGCCCAACTTTGGATTGATGGGCCTCGTCTCCGGTCTTATTCACGTGAGTGTCTCACTCTGCTGCGGAGGCCTTGTTATAACTCTCTGCCCTTCCCCAACCTCTGCGGGGCTCGAGATTTTGTGCGTGGTGCCTGCAGCTTCCGCCTAGAGTTGAGCTCTACTGCTGTTACTAAAACCCCTAAGGCCCTGGCTATGACGGCGGCGCTGCTTAACGTGCGCTCTTTGAGGAAGCATCATTCAGAGGTGTTTGAGCTACTAGATGATAAATCTTTGTACTTTCTATTTGTCTCTGAGACTTGGCTTGACAACTCCTCCGATCCGATCGTCTCCCTGGCTATCCCGTTAGGCTATAAAATCAGCTGATTAGACCGGTCGACAGGGAGAGACTGGCTGTTATTTTTAAAGAGAGGTGGACACTGGACAAGTGCTCTTTCGGCACGTGGGATGGCTGTGAAGTCTTGGACTTTAGTATCCGCTGCTCTGCCCATTTCTCTCTCGGGGGCTCTTTGATTTATCGCCCGCCGGGAGGGGCTCATGCCTTCCTTCAGGCCTGTGTGGAGGCGGTTTCCATGAGAGCTTTGCAATTCTCCCATTATGTGATTCTAGGCGACATCAATATCCATCTTGACCAAACGAACTCAAGGGACACACGCGAGTTTCTTGATATATGCCAATCTGCACAGCTCTCTCAATGGGACGAGCAGTCCACCCATTTAGGGGGCCACATTCTCGATCCTATCCTTTCCAACTTTCCCATTTCAATCAAAACTCCGCTTCCGGTCTCCTGGTCCAATCATTATCTAATTGGCTTTTCAAGGGTAGTGCCCCCGCCTAGTGCTGAATCTTGGATCGGCCATAAACCAACGTTTAAGAAGGTCGACCCCTTACACTACGCCAGGGCGCTGGTGGCTAACAGGCCGTCCCTGCCACAAGATTTAGATCAATGTCTTGCTGCCTTTTCCAACTGGCTCCTGAGCTCTATGGCGGACATTGCCATACCGACCTCGGCTAGACAGTCAAGGGATTCTCCCTCTCAACCATGGTTTACGGAAGACCTGCGTCTCCTCAAGCAGGGCTGCAAAAAACTGGAGCGCTTGTGGCGTCTTAGCAACTATTGCCCGGCAGCCAAGGCTCAGCTCAGGCAGGGTCAGAAAATCTACTATAAAGCTATCTACTCCGCAAAAGGGGCGTTTTTTGCCACCCGGATTGAGCAGGCCCAGAACAATTCTAAGGAGATCTTCTCTATCGTCCAAAGCTTCATGTCCCCTGTGGCGCAGAGCTGCATTCTGCCGGCGACTGTCGACTGGTGCAAGACGCTTTCCTCATTCTTCCGTGATAAGATACTAACGATACAAGGCAGCTTCTCCAGCCCGGATGTCTCTGATGGGCCCTCGGTTCCTTTGGACCCATCGTCTACCGCTTCTGCTGTTCGGCCCTTCAATCATTCCCTGTCTAACTTCTCCCCGGTGGATCTGCCGTGCACTCTAAGAATTTTGCAAGGTCTGAAGTCCGGTTCTCCGGACGACCCATGCTCAGCAAGACTTCTGGCCTCTGTGGCAGAGACGGTGAATGTAGAAGTTAACTACATCATAAACCGATCCCTGCTGGAAGCCAGGGTTCCTAGTTGTTGGAAGCAGGCTAAAATCCTCCCCCTTCTGAAGAAATCTACTCTCGATCCTTCAGCTCCGGGAAACTACAGACCTATTTCTCTCCTCCCTAGCTTGTCTAAGGTCTGTGAAAAACAAAAATCAACAGACAGCTGTCGGAGTATGTCGAGAGTGCTGGTCTTCTTCACCCTGCCAAATCTGGTTTCCGCCCCTCTTTCAGCACGGAAGGTGCTCTTTTGGAAATCTCGGAAGCTATTCGGGAGTGTCTTGACGCCGGTGGGAAGGCAGTCCTTGTACTGCTTGACCTGTCGGCGGCCTTTGACACTGTCCCCCACTCACTGTCGAAGATTGGGGTATCGGGCCTGGCCTGGGGTTGTATTAAATCCTTTTTGGAGGGCCGGTTCCAGCAAGTCTGGTTACCCCCAGTGGCCTCGTCAACCCTCCATGTGGGCACGGGGGTTCCTCAGGGTTAATCCCTTAGCCCCCTCCTGTTCAATATCTACCTCACTCCTCTGGTTGTCCTAGCGGAAAAGTTGGGGGCTAAGGTCATTGCCTATGCCGATGACACTCAACTTTTGTTTACCTGGGATAAGCAGGGGTCTTCGGTGGCCCGTGTGCAGAGGTGTCTCTCCTCGGTTTTTGATTGGTTGGCGTGGGCCCACTTAAAATGCAATGAGGATAAATCCGAGGATTTGATGTTTGGCGATTTCCCCTCTGGATTTAGAGAATTAATCTGGCCTCCCGAGTTCCCACCGCCTGTTTCCAACAGTCAGACGGTGAAGAACCTGGGAGTTTACTTTGACTGCAATCTCTCTTTTTCCAGTCAAGTCAGGGGCCTGTCAGGGTGCTGTTTTGGTCTTCTCCGAATCCTGAGACGCTTCCTTCCGCTTCTCCCTCAAACAGCTAGGGAATCGGTGGTTTGGGCGCTTATTCTGTCCCGTTTGGATTATGCCAATGCTCTTTATGTGGGGATCCCAGCTGATGCTCTCAACAAGCTTCAAATGACCCAGAATGCAGCTGCCCGTATTCTGGGTGGGCTGGGCCCCAGGCAGAGCGTTCAAGGCTATCGTCGCTCCCTTCATTGGCTCCCGGTTAAGGCCCGGGTAGCTTTCAAATCTCTTACCATTGCCCATCGCGCTTTGCATGGGCAAGGCCCCGGTTACTTGCAGAAACGCTTCTCGTTTTATGTGCCGGGGAGACACTTGAGGTCTTCCTCTCTCAGACTGATGAAGATTCCTGGCTTCCAGCGACATCGGTTAGGTGGCGCTTCCCTGGTCGGGTTTGCTGCCCGCTCCTGGAATGCGCTCCCTCTATCACTCCATATGGTTGAAGACTTTGGGGTCTTCAAAGAATTACTCAAAACGCATCTCTTCTCGTAGGGCTTGGTTAGGGTTAGTCTTCCCTTGGGTCGCGCCGGGACACTCCTTGGAGTATTTGTGCTCGTAATAAGTGTACGTAACATAACTGTGGGTGGGGGTGGAGGGGCGGGGGAGTGTAGACGTTCTAACTCATTATTATTTGTCGGGTCTCATCAGGACATACTAATCTGTCTAATGCACCCATAACATAAGAGGCGATATGTTCTAAATAACTAACTTAGAGAAGTTCAGTCCATCCAACTTTTCCCGTCAACCAAAGGAAAACTCCCATCCAACTCATTAGTGTCTTGAAACCAAAAGAATGTCACAATCCGTGATATTCTACTACAATGAATAGTAATAACTGACAATAAATTATCACATCCGGTGTCTTCAAAATAGATGTGTTCTTCCACGGATGCCAGAAAAGAGGTGCATTGTGGCTGGTCGTGGGTGGCTGGGTGTAATGGTGGACAATAGACTGAACTTCGAGGACCAGATAAACGCCACAACCTCGGCCACCTTTCATTCCCTTAAACTGCTTAAAAAGGTCAAGCCTTTCCTGCCTGAAGACAGCTTACGAACGGTCGTCTCATCCCTTATTCTATCACGGCTTGATTACTGCAATGGGCTCTACCAAAATATCCAAGAGCAGCACCTAAATAGATTGCAGATCCTGCAAAATGCGGCAGCAAGACTAGCGACAGGCACCCCCAAATTCGTATTGTAGCCAAAGAAATTAAAAAGACTACTCTGGCTGCCCATCAGGAAACGGCTGCAATTTAAGTCACTATGTATTGTCTTTAAGGCACTACCTGGTCAGGGTCCTGATTTCTTGACTCGCCAGTTCCAATGGTACACTCCTGTTGGACGTGGCCCTTTTGGCAGGTTCACCCCGAAACGTTTTGCGTTTTCCTAGCCTTTTTCTGTAAACTGGTGTTGGTGATTTTAGGCCTCTGAGCACTTTAGCACTGGGGTCCAGTGTAAAGTTCATGCACTCTCTGAGTGCGTGTGATGAGATTGGCCTGCCCTCCCATAGGAATGCATGGGGGATATGTGTGTCCATAGTAATTCCTGATGTGAGTGGAGTGCAGGGTCGAGTTTAGTATGTGCGAACTCGTTAGAATAAATGCTGCGCAATGGTGTGCGCAGATTTATGGTGACTAGTGGAGAAGTGCCACTTCTAGAAGTTGGCCTTTCTGTGTACCGTGAGTCTGCCTGCCTGATGTGGAGTGCATGTCTGGCTTGTGATTGACAGGAGCTGAGAGGGCTGGAGAATTCCAGGAGCCAGGGTGAGTCTGCCCGGTGGTGAATGGAGAGATCTGCATGTAGATGGGTGGGAGGAGTTGCACCTGGGACCTGAATAGGACTGTGCCTTCCCTCAACAATGCTGGCTCCGCCCCCTGCGGTGCTTCTGAGCACCTAGCCTGTCCTGTGAAAGGGAGAGAGGAGCTGAGCAAAACAAAGTGCTCAGGAGCTCCCCAGAACCAGTTGTATCTGGTTCTCCCATTGCCTACACTTTTTAGGATAAAGGATTTGCTTGTATAAAAAGAGGGGCTGTGACCCCATGAAAATATTCTTGGACTTGAAACTACCAGGGGCATGCTGCTGCTGGGGCCCAGCGGAAGGCTTGCCTCCCTGGGCTCTGCCCTGCCCCTGGATACCTGGAGGACTTCTTTTTGGGGACCCTTCTGCCCAGCTATGCCCCAGGACCTTTTTGCTCCATTTCTTTTCAAGGACTTTAAACCTAGCGCATGGAAGCGCTCTTTCTTGGTTATCTGTGCAGAACGCTTTATTTTAAGGAGGAGCGCTTATGTGGTCCCCTTTAAGTGTGGGGCTGCGAGAGCCTTTGGGGGAACCCTGACATAGGGAGTCCCCCGCAATTCTGATTTCATAGAGGGAGCCTACCCCTCATTCCTCCTTTTCCGTTATGCTTAATATGGGTGCCCACCCCGCTTATTGATCGTAAAACGCGGGTGCCCATCCCGCTTTTGCATAGTTAATTAACGGGAGCCTAGGAACTACTGCCACAACACGATCGCCAGAAGAGAAAACCCGGCGCCCGCCTGACTGTGGGCGGGGCGCCAGGCGGAAGTGCGGCCGGAAGCGAAGGAGAGCATGGCGGTGTGCAGAGAGGAGGACGGGAGCCTACCCCGCCTCCACGAGTCCTGGGGAGCGAAGTCATGGGTCCCAGGAGGGGGCCCGGGTGAAGAGTAAAGGCGGCCGAGGCCGCGGACGGCAGTGCGGGGCTCCCAGGAGTGAGGGAAAGCCCCGCGCCACGAGAGAACTGCTGCCAGCCCCGCGTGCAGAGAAGCTGCTCCAGTGCGGGATTTGCGAAGCAGGAGACCGTGGGAAGCATCGCAGAGACCGGAGGAGCCCGATCCCAGCCCCGGTGAGTGGGGCCAAGGCCGTCCTCTTTTTCTTTTGTTGTTGGTGCCTATAACAGGCACAGAGTCTGAGCGGCCCGTCTGGCAGCGGGCCGCACCAACGTGGGTCATATTTGGATTAGGGTCCCGTGGGCGTCCAGTGGGCCCCAGGCGTGCCCAGGGCCTGTATAGTGGCGAGTTTCCCAGTTGCCCCACCTGACAGTGGGCAGCTGCAAAGAGGGGGCTATAGTATTTTAGCAGTCCCTGAGAGGGACAGAAGCGGTACAGTGGTGCCAGGCCTCATTTGGAGATTCACAGCTGCCCAGCAAGTAGTGGGCACTTGCAACGTTTAGGCCATTGGTTTCTTTAGGGGACATGGTTTGTAAACTAGGAGTGAGACGCACTCCCTCGCCCTCATCCCTTCACAGCTGGGCAGCACTTAGTGCCAGCTGCACCGTTTAGGTTTGCGCCGTGGCGCAATTGGATTCCGCTGCTAGGCAGGGTGCCCTGACTTTGGGGACACCGGGCATTTGAGCCCCTTTTCTGAGATGGCCAGTTGGCCAGGGGAACTGGGAGGTAAATAGGGCACCAGGCCCTAATGTGATTTTGGTGCTAGGAAATGTAATTCATGTAGTATGATTTACGCACCCTGTTTTATACCTCTAAATGTGGTTCTTGTGATTATGAGGTTGTTTCACATATTCTGGTTTGTGCTAGTGAGATTTATGCCCCTAATGTAGTTATACTTAGGAGGTTAGGGTCTAATGCGTTGTAGACTTATGAGAGAATTGCATAATGTGTTTATGCTGGTGAGGCTGGCGCAGAATGTATTTGCGCCTAATGTGATACTGTGCATAATGTGGTTTATGTTACAGGTGGATGCTGAGTACAGTGATTACCAGTAGTTACTGGTTGTGTTCTATGTTTATGATAAGTTCTACATTTACTAAGTTCACTT
This sequence comes from Triturus cristatus, assembly GCF_964204655.1. Classification (NCBI taxonomy): domain Eukaryota; kingdom Metazoa; phylum Chordata; class Amphibia; order Caudata; family Salamandridae; genus Triturus; species Triturus cristatus. The sequence continues at coordinate 1,367,370,672 of NC_140591.1, forward strand.
TGTGATGGTACTGACAGAGGTCCACTTGGCCCTGTCAGGTGTAAATAATCCTGTGTAAATATGACCTAGTGCCAGGTGGCACCATGTATAATATGTGCTTACTATTCTAATGTGTTATGATAATACAAAGGCTATTTTTATTTATAACCTTGTGTGGAATTCCTTTTGTGGTGTGCCTGGGATGTTGTTGCTGTGTGCGTGCGCAAATGCTTTACACATTGCCTCCGGGATAAGCCTGACTGCTCATGCCAAGCTACCAAGGGGGTGAGCAGGGGTTATCTTTGGCATGTAACTCCCTTGCCCTGACTGGGGTGGTGGTTTCTGCCTGGCTTTGGCGCAAGCCTTAGCCAACCAGAGATCCCATTTCTAACAACTCCCAAAAGAACCTTACATTCACTAGGAACCAAACTTGTGAGATTACCACCCTCAAAGAAAGCCTCGTGGAGGGGGGGGGGGGGGGGGGGGAGAAGTTTCATTACAGGTGCGGCAAAGTGTGGAATGCCTCCCCCTGGAGATTGAGGAACTCCACTAATCTCCTCGCTTTCAGGAAACAACTTAAAACTTGGCTTTTTAGCTTCTAGTCTACACCTTCCGTGCTACCCTGTTTTCAGTAGAGTTGAGCTACTAGCGCCAGGACACCCCCGGGTAACAGTGCGCTCTATAAATATAATTCACTTAACATAACCACCTGGCTCGATGTCCCAAAATATTCGGGGTGAGAGGATACAAATACTCAACAAGAAAAAAAAAGTTTGGGCTTAGAAAAAAAGTCTATTAATGCCTGTTGCAGTATACAATGTTTAGGGAAAACTCTAACATATCTGCTCAGTCTTTTATTTTTCAGCAAGGCCCTACTCCAGAGCCTTATCCAGCCATATTGGCACCAGTCCTGCATAGGGTGGCAACATAGTGTTCTTAAGAACCTACTTTAACGCAAAGAACATTTTCTGGAGCTTAGCCCAATCAAGCAGAAGTGGGCTGTATACGGTGACTAATGATACATAATTCCAAAGTGGGAGGAGGATTCCCAATGATAAGTATCCGAATGTTAAGACATCTCTGAGCAGGAGCATGCCTTTATGGATGTCAGTGCAAGAATAGAGAACCTAAAGATAGAAAATCAAGTCTCACTTTGCCCTGAAAGAATGAACATGTTATCTGGTGCGCATGGAGAGGACTCCAGAGGAAGCCCTGTGCACTCCCAGCCAGAGAAAAGCTCGCACTCTGCTAAAGGAGACCAGCCTGTAGTGAGGTTCTAATTTTCTTAATGTATATTGCTTCTGTGGTGTGTTTTGCTCTTGATGAGCAATTTCAATACTTAATGTAAATGTCTTTTTTTTTGCACTTTTTTTTATTGGGCACATATAATTCCGGACGTGTTTTATTTGTGGATGAATAATTAGAGTGCTTTAAAAAAAAAAAAAAAATACACCTGCATTAGGGATGCTTTTGCCAATACTGGAAATCAAGTAATGGTGAGTCAGCAGTCCTATTGCAGCTGCCCGCAACCTCCACCCTTGAGCCTCTACCTTTGGTCTTCATCAGTCATGAGCACAGTGCTGTCTTAGGTGCTGCTCACCTTCCTGGGATTTTAACATCTAATCCTTCTTAACCTCTGCTAGGTGTCCAGCATGGACATCTAGATGAAGGGCAGCAAGCTTAAGGATGTCTTCCTCTGCCTCCTTTCACGAACAGGGAATAATTGGAACTAATAAAAAATGGTTGTTGACACCTTGGCTACCAACAGCAGAAGGTGGTGGATAAGGATGTTGTAGACCAACGTGTCAAACATTACGGGGAGTGGTGGTAGAACAAGCATGGTAGAAAACCATTCAATACATGGCAGCTTCGCCTGATTGTAGTGGGAAACTGAATAAGGGGAGAGGATGTAATACTATGGCCTGAGCTGCCAACTTGGGCATGGGGAACCAGGTTTGATTCTTGGAGTTGGCTCAACATCATGTGATTCTGGCTAAATCACTTAATCTGCCAATGCTAAAAAACAAAAAATAAATGAAAGTTGAATGTGTCCTTGCTTAATGTAACTGGCGCTCATGTACGTTCGGTAGAGTTTCCGCTATATAAAACTGCAAAAAAAAAAAACAAAAAAAAAACAAGAAAGTAACTTGTTGAGCTAGTATGTGTGTGAGCTGTGGTGCTGGCTGCTGGCAGGTGACAAACTATGCAGGGTAGAAGTCCTTTGGGAGGCTATGGTACTTCTAGAGGCTATATGGCAGGGAAGACAAAATATCCTGCATCCTTTTGGGATGTTTTTTAGTGAGTGAGGTCTATGTAGTCACGTGTGTATTGTAAAGGGAAATTGTGATCTTTATTTTATTTTCCCTTGTCTGATAAGAATGTGGGTAGAGTGTTGCAGAACTCATACATTTGGAGATGTTCGAGTCTGTGAATTGAGGGCAATATTTCGGTAGCTTTGAGTTTGGGGACTACTTCATTTTCTTGCCTATAAAGTATTTTGGTTTGGATGCACTCTGTGGTTGGCGGTGCATGCTTAAAGCTCAGATTCGCTGGATCAAGGAGGGAAGAGTGTGGGTCTGGGTGTTATACCAGCGCTTTTAGAGAGTGAAGCATGTTTGAATGAGGATGTCATATCTTTTCATGAAGCAAACACAAGGAGATGATGGACGGAGCGCTGAAACTTTTCAGACACTCACCCCCAGTCACAGATCTGGGTTGAATCCATCATCGTTCTTTAGCTCACTTCGCCACCTCAGTTCAGACCCAGCTATATGTAAACCAGTCTTGACCCTTTGCCTCATGGGAACAGTCTAGCCTGAACTGCCAAGCCAGGTCTTCCCTGTAACGGAAACAGGCCTCCTGTGACCAGTTTCGGGATAACTCTCCTCATCAGCCAGGCTAGCTTGAATCCAGTGGCAAAGTGAGGAAGGGACCCACGTCTGGGCATACCCCGAAACTGGTCCTAGGATTCTTGTTTCCAGTCTAGGGCGGACCTGACCTGGCAGTTCGGGCTGGACTGTTCCCATTGGGTGCAGGGTCAATACTGATTTGCATATGGCTGGGTCCAAACTGGAATGGCATGGTGAGCATAAAAACAATGGATTTAGGGCCAGGTCTCTGTACTGAGGTGAATGTATGACATTGTTCTCCATTCTGCCCATCAATTGTTCTTTTTGCATTTGTCATGCCGAGTGGGACGGGTATGCCCAGAAGTGGGCCCCTTGCTCTCCATGCCACTCGAGTCAAACTATGCTGGCTGATGAGCGGTGAAACCCCAAAACCGGTCCTAGGGTGCTTGTTTCCAGTCCAGGGAGGACCTGGCCTGGCAGTTCGGGCTGGACTGTTCCCATTAAGCACAGGGTCAAGACTGATTTGCATATGGCTGGGTCCAAATTGGAATGGCATGGTGAGCAAAAAAACAATGGATTTAAGCCCAGACCTCTGTACTGAGGTGAATGTATGAAATTGTTCTGCATTCTGCCCATCAATTTTGCACATCTTTTCATGAAGCACGGCATATTAGTAGTCTGTTTTCATTCTTGCGTGGAGAGGGGGAGAGGAGTCTATGAGGTACATCATTCAAATACATGTATAATACATTCAGGCAGGGAGTGTAGGATTTTTCCCAAGTAGGTGTTGAGGTGCACTTGGGTGAAAATTTTAGGAAAGGAGGCTCTTCAGAGGTTGAAGAGGGTGTTCCTACTTTTATAGATTGTGCATCCTTCCAAGCTGTGATTAAAGCACACCATCTTAAGAGCAAAACAATACAATTTTGTTTAGTGTACAAAAATGCAAGTTAACTGAAAATAAATACAAATTAGCAGAGGGCTGTCATGATGCATATTGTCACAAAATGTTTTAGAAAGTATATTTTGCATTCGAATTCTGAAAGTGGTTGCAAGTTAAATTTTTGTCTTGGAATTGCATGTAAAAATAAAATTTCATTGTGTAATTCTGTACACCCTGGTGTTACTTTTAAGCTTCTGTCAAATTAGACTGCTGTAAGAATCGCAGATTCAATTTTTTTTCTGTTTACAAAGGATTATCTTTATTGTCACCCACTATATTCTAGACACAATGTAACGTAACCAATCCTATGTATAATGAAAACCTAGGTAACCACTTGTGATTGATGCCTAAAAACTGCCAGCCCGAACAGATATTTTGTCAACTCAACTATACAAGCAAGCATTGGCAAAACCAACAACTCTGTGCCAACAAATGCAATCGTAGCACATTAAAGCAAACACAATGGAGGGAACTAGCAGAAGCAGGTAAAGAGGGTTATGGCTGTACAATAGTCCCTGGTGCAGTTCAATGCAAGCACTGGACTGGAGGCAGAAGGATATGCTCAAACAGCCAATAGCATAGGTGAGAGATGAGATGTTATCAATCAAGGCTTGGCCCAGTCCAGTAAATTATTCAAGATATTTTCTGAAAGAGTCTTGTTGAAGAAAGACAATAACTGGAAGGATTGGATGTCAAGGCCACTCTGCGTACAATGTTAGCAGTCCATCTTTTAACAGCAGCACTGTCAAAACCCAACCATGCCAAATGTGTGTATACAGCAGTCTGTTTTTAGGGTTTATTAATTCTTGATTAAATAATAATCTGTAGGCTTTCTTACCACAAATGTATATATGCTGCAACCTACTCTGGGACTTGTAGAGTCATTCGGAATGGCCCCACAGTGCTCTTGAATATCTGAAAGTTGACACAGTGTATTCTTTTAAAAATAATACAGCTTTCCAGTCACATACATTTTACTGAGTCACCCTTAATGAAGTATGCCAAGAAATGGGGTGACAACCCGTTTTGTCAGAGTTTCAGGCCATCAGTCACCAAAAAGATCTAATAAAGTTGAAGCACATCTGGGGTTGCTTGTGTTCTTGCTCAGAAGGGAAGCCGCTCCGTAGCGTTCGGCGTGGTACAGTAACAATTTGCATGTGTCCAAGTCTGAAATGGCAGGCACAAGACAAATCAATGGAATGGAGTGTGCCCAGAGTACTCACCAGATCTTTCGAAATTATTCAATCCATCTCTTTTGAGCAGTTCAAAATCAGTTGGCTATCGGTGCCAAGTAGAATGTACAACACAATTCGAGTTTTGGTGGAGGTTGTCACACGACAGTTGATAATTATTTACAACCCAAAATATATTGATAGAAGGATTCTTTTGACTTGGGATTCTTGATCTTGAAATCCTTTGATGACACTTGGTCACTGTAGGCTCATGTGGCTTTCATAGCATGTATTTATAGAATGCATGGTCCAAAGGCTCTTTAAAGTTTAGCAGAAAAGTTATATTGAACACCAGAGAACTTAGCCAACCAATAGGAGGGGGGGGGGGCTTGTTTTAACGTTCATCGATGACTATCTCACTGAGCAGCTCCATCCATCCAACATTCAACCTGTTTATTTACACAAAAAGTTCAGGCACCTACTGATTTGTTGTAACAAGCTATAGCAAGATGGCTAAATTCAAGATTAAAATGTGCTTATATCCATCATTAATATAAGCCACCAGACAACATAGTATTGCGAACAAGAAATGGCTGGCGGAGCCTACATCGCAAAGTAAGATTTGGGAAAATAGTCCTTAAATTCCTTTTGGAGATTATGTCTAATGTAGTAACCTCTGCAAAACAGCAAACTGCTTCATCAGTTCTCAGTAAACACAGGAGGCAGCTTTTATGGGTCAGATTTTTATCAAGATGTGCCATTGTGCCTCTAGTGGCCCACCAGTGGTGATGTGAAGGACAAGAATAAAGTCTGCTACGACGTGGCAAGTATAGATGCGAGCTAAATGAGATATTGCAGAGGTATATTACCATTAACCTTTGATCTCACTACCACAGTTCCCATTACTTTCCTGCAGTACAGTACTACCAAGACAAAACACTTCAGAAATTTCAGAAATCCAGTTTGGCCAAATGGCTGAAACTCTGCCGAGTAATTCAAAGAGCTGTGATTCCAAATGGCTATCTTCCAATCTCTAATGGACATTTGGTTGTGGAACACTTGATTTCGGTCTTACTTCTCACTCTCGTTAGCGGAACTGGCTTAAGTCATAACACGGTGCTAAGGTTTTCCTTGGCACTACTGTAGCAAACATGTAAATATCATGCCATCTCATCAGTTGTGCTTTGAAGCTAGGAAAATCAATGCAAATGGATATGGGAAGGAGAGGGTTAGAAAATGAAGTGAATTATGTGCAGATTTATACATATTTTAATGCACATCACCATGAAACTATTTTTCTCATTATTAAATCGTAGTAAAAGTAACTCAAATGGACTACAGGTCTCACTAGTTAGAGTCTCTTATCAGTCATTTGACAAGAATACCCCAGGCCCTAATTTAAGCAAGGAAAATTCCCCTTCACCCTCGGTTTGGTGGTATAAAGCAGTGGTTTTTAACCTTTTAATATATGTGGTCCCCCACTTACTCATTACTCGAATCCTGGGACCCACGCTGAATCCTTATTGACATCCATATACCCACAGAGTCATTACTGGAAGCAGGGAACCTGGCCAAGCTATTTCAATAACTTGAACTGCAAAACAATACACACAAATACTCGAACATGCATTAAAAAAAAAATACACAAATGATTAAATATTTTATTAAATTCACAAACAAATATTTAAAAAAATTAACGTTTTAAAGGGCAGGTTTTATCCTTTCTAAGTTCAATCGAGGCAACCCATCTTCCAAACAATATTCTGTTTCATGCACTTGCACTGCTCCAACGTATCCATTTGAGCATACAACTTAATTTTTAGCCTCCAATTTCAATTTCTTCACATTTACATACAGTTTTAAGATTTTCAGTTTCACACTTGTTTCTTTATATGCACTTTATCAATCAGTTAACATTACTTAATTTTCTAAGCAGTTGCAGACCCCAGGGTTCTGTTGTAATCTTAAATTGGTTGGTTACATGAGTGGTGCTATGTTACTTTAAGTATGGAATACTCATACCATTCCAATGTTGCTATGCTTAGTGACAGAGCTATGTTCTGGAGTGTGACCACTGTATGCTGATTTCTGGTGGGATTGCCAACGCTTCTCTGTGCTCCTAATAAACTACTATTCTTGTCTATCTCTGGTGTGAGGATCTAACTACAACAAATGGCGACGATTTAGCTACACCTCAAACAAAGAAGACACATCTTGAACCATGAAGATAGAGTAGATAAGATTTGGTGAAGAGAAGAAGGAAAAGAGTCAAGGGAGCACAGAGTGAACCTCCGGTTCAATTGGTAAAGAAGAATCCACATTTGCGCATAACAACGTGAAGAATGGAGTAAATATCGGTATAGCCAAGATATTGATGGACATACTGCAATCCGTCAACATTGAAGAAAAGCCTATCGTGAGGAGAATCTAAACGTGTAATGGACAAAAGAAAAAAAAGAAGACTTCGTGTATCCAACGTCTGACATCGTTTTATTGAAGCTACCCATGCGGACTGAACTAAAAGAAATCAAGTAAGGTGAGCGTTTAAACTTCAAAAGGAAACACAGCGAATGTGCACTTTACCGTTGGGGGTATACCACGCGAGGTCATCCCGACATCGAAGAATGCGCGTGAGGTATTTCGAAAGACGCCATCTGTTCGAGAGACTGGTGGAACGTGACTGGTATCGACGTCTGTGTTGGTCGTGGTGCGTCAGCAAGAGATTTACATCACTACGCCTTCACGCCGCAACGTCATAAAAATCATCATCAGTACGCTCACTGGCGCAACGTGCCCTTTGTTGGTGTACGTGCTCTTCAGTTACCAAGGCAACGAACTGAGAGTCTAATACGGAGGCAATTACCGAGTGTGTTTCTCCACGAAGGGACTGAATATCAACGCGCTGAGGAGAGGGAATAATTATCCCGAAGAACATTGACGATACACGATTAAAAGAAAAAAGGGAAGGAACATTAACGTCAACTGAATATGCCTTCAGTGAATAATTTTTTTTAGGCTTGGCCAACTGTGGTGACACCAGTAGTATACATATTAAGCATATAGAAGAAGTAGAAGTATAAACATGTCTCTAGTTTGTACCTGGCTATAGAAATTGGTTGGTTTGGTTGTTCACACTGCAGGTGAATTTGGGGTGATCATAATTTTTTTTTTATTTAAAAAAAAAAAAAAAAAGATTATATATAAATAACAACCCCAAATAGGAAGTTGCATTCAAACAGTGTCATAGACGATGGAGGGGAGTACTGTGGTACCACCACCATTATTCCTACAACAACCAGGTGATCCTCCCATAGAATGGGATGAATGGATCGATATTTTTGAAAATTATATAATAGCACTAGATGGGAAAGATTTTAATGCAGGAAGGAAAAAAGCATTGTTATTAAGCACTTTGGGGAAAGAAGGACAGCATGCCTTTAGATTTCTACCGGTGGGTACAGATGGTGAAGGTAGAGTGATTACAAATGTTTACAATGAAGCAAAAGAAAGATTAAGGAAACAGTATGCTAAAGAGGTGAACATTGTAATGTGTAGGCATAAGTTTTATACGCAACCCCAAAGATGTGATGAAACGATTGATCAGTTCGTCACACGCTTACGTGAGTTATCCCTTAAGTGTCATTTTGGCGCAATGAGGGATGAAATGATTAGAGACCAGCTTATTGTGCAATGTTGCAACAAAAAAATGCAAGAGAGATTGTGGGCGGCAAAAAATCCAACGTTAGGTAATACCATTGATATAGCCAAGGTGGTGGAACAGTCAGAGACATGTATGAAAGAAATGGAAAAGACGACGAGTACGACGAATGTGATACAAGAGGATGTGGCTGCTGTAAGCAGCAACAAGAATAATGAGTCTAGTGGGAGGATGCCCTCTAAAAAGAATAATAACCACTCCGAAGGGAATTCAGAGTATAACAAAACGCATGAGAAAATGTGCACAAGATGTGGAAGTACATACCACATGGCTGACTACAAGAGATGTTATGCTCTTGATAAAGTGTGTAAGAAATGCGGACGTAAAGGTCATTTCTACAATATGTGCAAAACAAACAGTAGACCGAAGGTAGCAATTGTACAAAATAATGATAAGGTAGTGACGACATGCGTAGAAAAAGGCCTAAATAAAATATTGTGCGTTGAAGAGGATGATTTGACTATGGCATTGGGAAGAAGAATAAGACCCAAAGCGATATTTCAAATACAGGGAAAAGACACTGAGTTAATGGTGGATTCAGGGTCTTTCTGGACAATTATCCCTCGAGCAATTTATGAGGAAAACTGGCCAGAGGTAGCGTTACTTCCTAAAGATATAAATCCAGGAGGATATCAAGGGGAAAGGATAGATATTGAGGGTTACATGCTCACTGACATTGTGTTTCAGGGAAGGTGTGTGAAAGGTAAAGTGTACGTGGCACGCAGTGGACCACCGATTTTAGGTTGTGCACATCAGTATGATCTCCATATCATTCTAAATACCAGGGCGGAACAACAGGTAATGGTGGTAGATGAGATCACAATGGAGAGTATTGTTGAAAGTATGACGAAACTGTTTTCTGAAGGGATTGGGGAACTCAAAGGGTATGTTCATAAAATAATACTCAAGCCAGATGCGGTCCCTATGCAACACAGAGTGAGAAGGGTTCCAATTATTGCCAGACAGGAGGTTAAACGTATGCTTGACGAAATGAGTGAACAAGGCATTATTGAACAGATTGAAACATCCAGATGGGTTTCACCGGTTGTGATCACGAGCAAACCTGATGGTAGTTACAGGTTCTGTGTGGACTTGCGCACGTTAAACCAGAATATTGTAGTAGATACGTTTCCGCTGCCTTATATAAATGAATTGATTTTGTCATTAAAGGGTGGAAGGTATTTTTCTAAATTGGATTTACGTAGTGCGTATCACCAAATCAAATTGCATGAGGAGTCCAAACCATTGACAGCATTTATAACAACTGAGGGAATATTCCAATTTACAAGGATGCCTTTTGGCTTGGCATCCGCGGCTGGAGTGTTTCAGAGGATGATGGGGTCAGTGCTGAAAGGTACAAAGAATGTAGTCTACTTCCAAGATGATGTGCTGGTGTTTGGAAACACAAAGGAGCATCATAATCTGGTACTTAAGGAAGTGTTAGAGAAAACGGATAATGCAGGTTTAACCTTAAAGAAAGAAAAATGCAAATTTGCGGTGGAGGAGGTAGAATATTTAGGGTACACATTATCAGCTAGTGGAATTAGGCCAAAGAGAGATTTGTTAGAGGCCATAAAGAAAGCTCCGGCTCCTTCAGACAAAGACCAGTTAAGATCATTCCTTGGTCTAATTGAATATTATGCAAAATTTGTGCATAATTTTGCGGGGAAAACAGAGGTTATTAAAGCTCTTTTGAGAAAAGGACATAAATATGTATGGTCCATTGATCAACAACTAGCGTTTGAAAAAATTAAGAAAGAAATTTGTGATGCAAAGATTCTGACTCCGTTTGATACGAAGTTGAGATCAATTTTGACTGTGGATGCTAGCGCGGTGGGGATTGGTGCGGTTCTAGCACAGGTTCATGGTTCAGAAAGGAAAACGGTTGCCTTTGCCTCAAGGTCCCTTACGAGCTCAGAAAGAAATTACTCAGTGATAGAGAAAGAAGCTTTGGCTGCAGCGTGGGGTGCTGAGTATTTTAGAATGCACTTATGGGGTTTCCAATTCACATTGGAGACGGATCACAAACCACTTGTAAAAATTTTGTCTCCTGGAGGTGCGAATAAAGGTTCTGCAAGACTAGCTAGATTAGCTGCTCGTTTACAAGAGTACTTATACAGGATTGATTATATTGCTGGATGGAGAAATTGCCAGGCAGATGGGTTATCAAGGTTACCTTTACCTTGGGAGGAAGTGGATAAATCAAATGTTGAGTCTTTTCAATGTGAGGGTGCTGTAGCTACAATGGTTGAAATGGTGAGCTGGACTAATGGTGCTGTTGGTGAGAAGGAATGGAATGCTAGTATGGACAAAGATGAAAGTTTAAAGGTAGTGAGAGATTTAATAGTGAAAGGGGGTAGAAGGGAGAGTACCCTCCCCATTGCAGTAAGACCTTTTTTAAAGGTTCTTGGGGACTTGTCTATTGTGGATGGTGAAACTAACATTATAATGAAGGAAGATAAAATTGTTCCTCCGTTAGACATGAGATTTGTGTTATTTAAACTCGCACATGAGGGTCACATGGGTCAGTCTCTTACAAAGAAGAGGATAAGAGAACACTTTTGGTGGCCAGTTATGGACAAGGAAATTTCTGATTGGGTCGAGTCATGTGCAGAGTGTTTTGAGAGTGAGAAAAGATTAAAAGTGGGTAACCAATTGAATTTGGGTAAAATTGTAGATCCCGAATTACCGTGGCACACAGTTTGTTTGGATTTCATAGGTCCATTTTCCAGCATGAAGTGCAATCTTAAGTTTGGGATAGTCATGGTGGATGTCACATCAAAGTGGCTGGTTGTAAGGTTTGTCAAAGAAATAACCACCAAAAGCACTATAAACATCTTATCTGAAGTTTTTAGGGAGGAAGGCTATCCTGTTAAATTGGTCACTGATAATGGTACTCAGCTAATTTCAACTGAGATGACTTCATTTTTGGAGTCCTGTGGGATTGTGCATGTTAAAACGTCTTTGTACAACCCACAGGGGAATGGCATGGTTGAAAGGGCTGATCGTATGATAAAAGGGGTGATACAATTGGCTGTGGCAAGCAGAGAGGATGTGGAAAAGTTGGTTAATGATTTGGTATGGGCGTATCGTACTACAGAAAATACTGTTTAAGGGAAAATTCCATTTGTAGTTATGAGGGGGCGTGCAGCTAGTACCAAATTAGTTCCTGCTTGGATGAAAGGGTGTTTGGGTTTAGCTAGCCTGGGTGGTGATATTAAAGGGGAAGGCAAAGATTTGATGCTTAAGACAAACATAGAACCTAATGATTGGGTGAAGAAGAAACCGGGACGTATTTGTGCTGGATTTACCAAGTTTCGTGGACCGTATAAAGTGAAAGGTGTCCATAATAGACATGTTACGCTTTACAATGGGGAAAATTGGAATTTGAGAAGGGTGGCACTTTATAAGAAGAAAAAACTAGGTGATGGGACTGATGGGATTGCTTGTGGTAATAGGGGTGTGAGTTTTAATCCCCATTTCCTCATGAGTGATGGTGAGGCTAGTGGAAGGGTTACTGAAACTACACCCAGTGATTCTGGTGACAGTATTACCAATAGGTTAAGATGTCCACCCAGATACTTACAAGATTATGTATGTGGGGATTCATAGTAAATGTGTTAAGATGAAGGATTGGGGATAGTGATAGTTTGTGATCAAATGTTTTGTGGTTACATTAATTTCTGATATGCTTTGATCATATTTGTTAATGTGATATGCCTTGATCTTGTTTATTAATGTGTTTTTTTTTCTTCCTTTATGTAAGGAAGGGGGATGTGTTGTAATCTTAAATTGGTTGGTTACATGAGTGGTGCTATGTTACTTTAAGTATGGAATACTCATACCATTCCAATGTTGCTATGCTTAGTGACAGAGCTATGTTCTGGAGTGTGACCACTGTATGCTGATTTCTGGTGGGATTGCCAACGCTTCTCTGTGCTCCTAATAAACTACTATTCTTGTCTATCTCTGGTGTGAGGATCTAACTACAACAGGTTCCCCAGAGCACTGGTTAAGAACCGCTGGTATAAGGCATTCATTTTTGGGATGCAGTGGGCTCCCACACACCTGATCTACAGTGCTACTGCACTTACTGTACAGATGATCTTGCCACCTCTTAGCAGCATGGTGTGCTGCATCATTCCTGCACTGGTGGTTAGAGGAACCACATCTTAGTTGCTCTTGGTCAATATCCTCACAATGAGATACAGTAGATATTGATTATGATAAAAGCTTGTTGTGCCCTACCAGACATAGCAGAGTTATCTTTCATGTAAATCTTTCTTAGTTTCTTAGTTGCTGGATGGTAAAAACATACATCTGTCTGTAAGCCAGGTTAACACGTTAGAACAGACTCTTATGCTCTTATACCATTATACCAGACCCTTAAACCCTACAACCAGCCCCACCAGGAGCAGCCTGCCTGCTGCTCAGCCCATCTCCAACTGTCACTGCTCATCCAGACAGACACCCAAGCATTCCATGCGTCACAATCACACCAACATTCCAATACCAAATCTCGCTCTGGCTGAGCAGCAGGGAATCAGCTAGGCTGGGAAACATACATTACAACAATCAGGGTATACCATTATCCCCCTCCTTTTAAATGAAAAATAAAAGGAACTATAAACATGGGAGGAACGATAAACATGGGAGGAACGAAGAAAAAAGATATATACAAGCGGAGAAAAGTTCAAGACTCAGGGAAGCAAACCTAAATATAACTTCATAAGAGCAGGAACACTAAGAAATCAGAAAGGAAAGGCAAACATATTGGCAAGCAATAATAGAACCCATCCTCCCCAACAAAACACATCAGAAAAAACGTATTGTAGAAAAGGGTAGAACACACCCCTAGACAAACACCCAAGACCCACTACTATCGAAGAGGGTGAAACCAAAGCATAAGGGACAAGACCCCATAAGACCAACCCTGAGTAGGGAGAGACCAATGTACAAGAGGTGAGGCACGAGGCGACTTACACACCCAACAAAAACACACGAGGCGCAGGGCGACTTACACACAAGACAAACAGCAAGTGTAGAGCATGGCGACTTGCACACTAGACACACAAGAGGTGAAGGGCAAGGCAACTTAAACAATGACAAGACGAGACGTGTAGCACATGACGACTTACACACAATCAACAAACACAAAAAGTAACGTAGCGCAAGAGCAACACAGAGAAGTGGGGATCCACCCACCAAGACAAGAACCACCCTTGTGTAAGGGAATCTAAACTGTGATATCACAAAACAATAAGCAAAAGATGAACATTTGTCCACGCTAAACTCTTAAGAAAGCAAAAATTCTTTGCACGTACTCATGTCGATTTTAAACCTGTAACTCATCTCCGATGAGCGAACTCTCATTGAGTAATGCTAAAATGACCACTCTCAAAACGTATTGACTAAACAAATATGTATCAAAAGCCATCACAGATTACTAACAAACTGGAAACACACAAGGTTTCAAAGTAATAATGTAAAGATGAAAGCGTGTAAAATTACATTAAATACCAAGTCAAACTTAGACCACATAAAGAAAAGTGGAAAGTTAGGCAATCACGTTTCAGGCAGAACTCTGCAGTGACCAGCAGACATCATACTTAGACCAATTCCACCAGGCGTGTACCAGTGTTGTAGAAAACCTTAACATCATGAAAATGGAAAGACAAAGTCACTGGGGCTTTACCAGACCAATGCCCTTGTCGAGCGGAACTGCAGACAAAAGTAACATACAACGTGGCTTGTCCTCATCATGCTTGTGATTCCTGCGGCAAGCAGAAACAGAACCGGAACTTGCTGTCCTTCATAGTGAATTCGAGGCGCAGTGAAAACAGGAAGAATCAAACTGCAAGATGGCAGCACGCGGACGTTGACGCGCCAGACGGCTCACAGCGTGTTTCTGCTGCAGGACGTACCTCAGCAGCCCCATGCTGCATAGAATGAACGACGTGGAGAAGGGTGACACTTCACGAAGATTCCAGCATGCAGAGGAGATTCCACGCGACACCCACAGGTGCAGGTAAGCTTGCGCGTGCTGGAAATTACACATGCTGCTTTTTCCCAACAGCACGCAGAGGTTAAACAGACACTTGTCCATGGGGTTGCCACTGACCAAGAAACACCTTAAACAAGACTTGGCACACCCCGAAAGACAAACCAGCAGAAACCGGAGTTTGGCAAATGTACCCTCCCTCCCCCCCCCCCCCCCCCCCCCCCCAGTAGTAGAAGTAGTGATAACTGGACGAGTCTCAAATTTATAAACAAAAGAACGGACTGAAATTGTCTCACAAAGTAACAGCACAGCCTCTGTGCCTGTATACTTCAAGCGTGTCCACAGCAAACTCAAAAGTCATAGAACGTAGTACACAGCTGACAGACACCGCCATTAAACGCTTGCTGTCGAATGCATCGCGGTGGCAGACACCTCCACAAGGCACTGTGACAAGCACCATTAAGATTGGTGAAGTAGGTCTCTTCCAAGAGAAGACAAGACAGGAACTCCAAGGTTTACAAAATCCAGTGTAACGTTTATTCTTGGAGAAAGAAAACCCACGACATATCCACAGCAGCTTACAAGTCAGTATGCTTAACAGAAAGGCTGACATTCTAGATGTTGGAACACCCAAGTTGGACGTTCCGATACATTTAAAGACATACAAGAAATATACAAATCATAACAATAAATGCAACTCGTAACAATTGGCAAGCTGTATCTTGATGTAACTTGAAGCTGAAGAGTTGTAGCAAGTGTTTACCGGAATTGAGTCACAATTTGCAGTCCCCAAATCCATAACGAAGTAGAAAGTTCCAACAGTCAAAATGTAGAACTAGTGAGACTCACACCAGTTATCCAGTAACGTAAATGTAATTTTTAAAAGTCCATTTGAGCATGTCCAGGTTGGGGCTGTCCGTTGACAAGGACACTGGTGGGGCTGACTTGCCTGGAGCACTATTCTTGATGCTGGAGTCTTTGTTACTTGAGGTTTCTTTGTGTTCTTCTTTGGGTTCTGGTTCTTCATGTGCATACAGCTTCTTGAATTTTGTAGCACGCTTGAGTCTAGGTCCAGGTTATCGCCAAAATATGTTGTGTCCTACCAAATGTAGCCAAGTTGGCTTTCATGTAAATCTTTATCAGCTTCTTAATTGCTGGATGGTAAAAACATACAGCTGTCTGTAAGCCAGATTAACTTGTTAGAACAGACTCTTATGCTCTTATACCAGACCCTTTAAACCCTGCAACCAGCCCCACCAGGAGAAGCCTGCCCGCTGCTCAGCTCATCTCCACAGGATACCACTCATCCAGACAGGCACTCAAGCATTCCATGCATTACAATCACACCAACATTCCAATACCAAATCTCGCTCTGGCTGAGCAGCAGGGAAACAGCTAGGCTGGGAAACATACACTACAACAATCAGGGTATAACAAAACTTTATTCTGATTTAAAGTTACATTTCCATAAAAAACAGTGCATTGGCTAAAGCTCTCCACACACAAAGTATTGCATTCCAATTTATATTTGAAGGATTAACTAAAAAAAAAAGGGTTTAATGAAAACTGTCAAGCATTCATAAATGGACATTTCCATTATTTGCACACCAGTGCCCTCTTGGAAAATGAGTAAAAACATATTGTTAGCATAAAACAATGTCAAGACTACATGTACCGTATGCCTTCTAATACCTTTTTGCCAATTGGCATTGAAACACCGGGCCAGATCCAAGAAACAAAGCCTTGCCTGTTTTTGTAGGATTTAGCTGCTCACAAGGGCGGCTAAAGACAGACCACTGACACTGCAGTATAAAATGGAAAGGTAACAAAGCAGTTTTCGAAATGACCTACCCATCAGCCTTCCATTGATTTTGCAATAATAACAATCTTTCATCCCTGCAGGGAAGATCTATACCAACCGAGATATCAACTTGCTTTGACGCGTAGTTGCCTCTAGTGCTTACTCACCATAACTTTCATTGCATGGAAACTGCAGAAGTACCGGCGTAGCAGTGGTGCACCTGCACTTCCATCACTTAAATACATCTAGAAATGCGCATGCAATATTTCTATGCAAATCAATGGTTATTCTCCTTTCTTTACACAGTACCCAAGGGAATGGTACAATGCTAGTTAATTAATCTTAATTTACAAAGCACATAGTTGCGTACATTTCATGCCAAAGGCTAGAACACATTTTGTACGTTTATGAAGTCTGATAAATATGCACCTTGGAGTGGTAAGACTGGGCTTCTTTTCCCATGAATTTGGTGTTTCATTTCTGAAGTGAGACAGGCTACTAAAATGTTCTGTACTGCATGAAAGAACATCTGCCATTTTCAGCTCTGCTTTAAATCCACTGCACATATCTGCCTTATGGCAACATCTGGAAAGGTCACAAGACTGTACCAGATTGAATGAAAGATCTAACAAACACTGGCAAAGCTAATAGGTTTTGCCTATTCAAGAGCTCTTGCCTCTTGCCTTTGCCAGTGTGGCTGCTGTTCAGCATGGCTAAAAGTTAGTAGCATATAGAAGAGTGGCGTGGAGTTGAGTGGCATGGACTGGAGTGTCAGAGTGGACTGTCACAGAGTGACAGTCTCAAGGAGTAGTGTAGAGCAGAACAGAGAGGCGTGTCGCAGAGTGGAGTGACAGAGTAGCATGGAGTGTCATAGATTGAGTGGCACAAAGTGGAACAAAGTGTCCTAGAGTGGAGTAGAGTATTGCAGAGTGGTGTTGAATGGAGTAGAGTAGCATAGAGGGAGTTGCATAAAGTAGAGTGTTGTAGGGTAGAGTGCCAGACAATGGAACAGATTGATGTAGAGTGAAGTGGCGTAGAGTGAAGTGGCATAGAGTCAATCAAGCACAGTAGAGTGATGGAGAATGGAGTGGCTTACTGTGTCGAGGAGTGGCATAGTAGAGTGGAGTAGTGTGTCACAGTAGAGTGGAGTGGATTAAAGTGGGATGGAGTGGTGTAGAGGGAGTTGTGTCGTTGAGTGGTACAGAGTGGAGTAGAGTTTCGTTGAGAGGAGTGACAGAGTAGAGTGTCATAGTGAAGTACAGGGTAGTAGAGCGGTATAGAATGGAGTAGATTGGAGTAGAGCGGTATGGAGCAAAGTGTTCTAGAGTAGAGTGGCATAGCGTAGAGTGGGGTAAAGTATTGTAATTGCATTTATATAGCGCTTAGTGGAGTAGAGTGTTGAGGAGTCTTGTGTCATAGAGCAGAGAAGCGTATTGTAGGGCGGCATAGAATTGTAGAATGCCAGAGTGGAGTGACGTGGAGTGGCATGTTGTAGATTATAGTGGCAGGTCATAGCTGGAGTGGCGTGTCTTAGAGTAGAGCGAGATGTCAGAGTGATGTGTTATAGAGTTATTTGTGTTGTATAGTGGAGTGACGTGGAGTGGAGTGATGTGGAGTGTTGTAGAGTGGAGTGGCATGTGAGAGTATAGTGAAATGGCATGTCGCAGAGTGGAGTGGCGTGGTGTACCGTGGCATAGAGTAGAGGGGTGCAGAATGGAGTAGTGTTGTAGAGTGGAGTCTTGTAGAATGGACTGGCGTAGTGTGGCGTGACGTAGTGTGGAATATGAATGGTGTGGTAGCACACTGCCATCGACCTAAAAAGGGCTTAGCCCTGCAAATGGAAAGAAAGCATTGTAATGGAAAACAAAATAGGAATATGAAAATCCTTTCACATCATTTGCCTGTTGCAGTCACTCACTGGAGCAAATTTGCCTTTTCTGCATGGTCACCCCAGATTTTTTGTATTTTTTAGAACCTTATTTTTAGTGTTATAAGGTCGCTGTGCTGTGCGACATTGCTATTCAATGCCACAGTGTCTGTGCTCTGGTGCTTAAATGGTATTTGGTAAATTTGTTTCCAACCAGTTGGACTATTTAACTGTCCTGTTAGACCATTATAGAAGATGCAGAAATAACACCAGTGGTGTGGAAGTTAAAGGTTCTATGTAGGTGGCATTGTGTGTTTACACGACCCAGATGTTTGACAAAAGTATCTGTCTGCAAAATCAGCACTGTGCTCTGGCTGGGCTCCAGTTGAAATACACCCCAGTGGCACATTGCAAGGAAAGTGTCTTTGCCATGTAAGAAAAGCTTCTTTTTTTATATTTTCACAAGTCACGCCTAAAGTGTGCACTGTAAACAATCAGGGCAGAGTTTCAATATATAAAAATAGGACACCCTACATATTTGAATCTGTGTTAGATCAGCGAGAAATGAATAACACTAAGTATTCCACTGTGTAGTCTTTGCTATAATTTTCCCCGAACAGGCCTAGATAAAATTTGTCGTATCTCTTATACTTTCCCGAGTAAAACTGTGCATTTGTTGTACGACAGAAATGTCACAACTGTGCGAGACTGATTCTGAGCACACCATCAGGGTATGTTGGCCTTAGTCCTGCTAGCTCAGAGTGCACCATCTGTACCCCAAACCTGACATAGTAACAAATGGATTATGCACCCTCTGAACTTAACAACCCTAACTCCCCAAGGAAATCATGGTAAAATATCTAGAAACCTTTTTGTTTGGTTACTCATGCATACCCAAAGAGATACACAAGAAATACACAACATGCAGTTTCAATATTTATTGAAGCATTGTGATTCTTGAGTAAAATACGTGTGCTGCAATAACCAATATAAGGTAACAAAATAATGTTACTTGCTATGGACAATAGCATAATGTCAATTTAATTTATGCCATATTGCCATTTTGCTTTTTAAATGTGACAGGGGTCCTCTACTATTAAAGAAATTTTGAGTACCTTTAGCCATTTTTAAATCTCACTATTATAATTTTACTGCTGACTTTTAGGATCTCCCACCTTTGATCTATGGGTAGTACCTCATCCAAGACAATACTCGTGAGAGATCAGGTGACAATCCTCCTTGGTTGCTCCTTCTATGCTAGTGACCGGATCACTGCTTCATGAACTGGTCCTGCTGGTTGGAGTACACAGACCCAGATGATAATAACAATTAACCACCTTAAGTGATTGATGGGTCCTGTTGAAGGGAGTGCTCTCCTATAGAGTCGTCACGTTGAGAATGGGGTTCACCTAGACCATTTTGTGTTAATTCTTTGCTCAATAACAGACCCAGGTTGTATTAGTGTTTTGATTTTTTTAACAAAATAATGTGATCAGCATTACGAGAATGG
The DNA here is from genome assembly GCF_964204655.1 of Triturus cristatus. Classification (NCBI taxonomy): domain Eukaryota; kingdom Metazoa; phylum Chordata; class Amphibia; order Caudata; family Salamandridae; genus Triturus; species Triturus cristatus. The sequence continues at coordinate 1,367,390,509 of NC_140591.1, forward strand.
TGAAGAAGATAAACTGTTCAACCATTTTCTTGTTACAGAGAATATTTGCTTGTATACAAGTATTGTAACATATTGTACTCCTACCTAGCTCTTTCTAAACTAGTGGGCCTAGGATGGGTGAATCTGCCAAATCCTTGTAGGGTGATCTAACTCCCCCCTTACCTGTGGGTATGTGTCATCAGGAAGCCTGTCTTAGTGGAGAGCTGGATTTCATCCCTCCCAAGTGGTAAACAGTAATCAGCTGGGCTGGAATTCTGGCATGGGGTGACCTCTCAGTGCCAGAAAAACGCTCCTCTGTCTAAACAAGGAAGTGATGTTGTTTATATAATAGACATCATCCATGTTGTCATGCCGAAGTTCCAGTCATGCCGCTATTGTTGATTTTATTATGATAGTGCTATCACCGGGCAAACAATAACAAACAACATTTTGCGCAGTGAAATTAGCCCTTGTGCAGAATGTTCAAGGTATTTGATAATATGCTTACAAAGTGAAAATGGAAACAAAGCTAATTCAGAGAATATTATCTTACACAGGCACTCAAACGAATGTATGTCAAATGTCATTGTGTTTAAGAAAAGAAGGCAATTTAAAAACGTGAGCATGTAAAACGGTAGTGGTTCTACCCAGGCCTAAAGTGACCACACGTCAGATTAAAATCTTTATTTTCGATCTCCGTCTGTGGGAAATGAATGAGAAATGCTATAAAGTTATTTCTTACTTCATATTCAAAATCTGATTTAGAGGTGAAATCAGATTTTTGATAATTTAAGTCAAAAAGTAAACTGTATAAAAATGTACTTTGTGCTACTTGAATGATACTCAACTACAATTAGCTTTGCCACTTAGTCCACCAAAGATTAAATATACATCCTTGACTGCACAGTTAAAGACTCTGGCTCAGCAGACAACAGCCTGCCTCTTAACCAAGGAGGAGCAGACAAGTGTTAACTGACGCCCACTTAAAGAGATTAGCTATATGGGAGCTGACAGGAACAGTTAACAGAACAAAGGGCTGCTTTAGCAATACCTCTTTTGACTTTGAGATATCAGGGATGGCTTCTCCTCTCTTTTCCCATGACCCTTCTAGACAGCCAAGCCTCAGTTACAGTGGAGGAACAAAGACATTTGGAACCAGGGTAGAGAGCTCATCTAAAGTGATTTGCCATATTAAAACAGGGCCCTCTCTGTAAATAATTTTACAGCAAGGCAAGAAGAAGTGCTGCAAAAGGAGGTGACGGACTGAAAAAAGTCAGGATTGTATAACAGGATTTCCCCAGTCACTGACCAGAGCACAGGACAAATGTGGCACTTCAACCACAACTTCCTCAGAACATTCCTGGACCTGGAAACACTACAGGTTAAGAAGATGGTCCTGTAAGTGGTGGTCGCCATTGAGAGAACTTAACAGTCAATCTGAAATGCTGGGATGTGCTGCTGGGGAGGCGAGGAAAGGGGCGGGGGGGAAGGGAGATAGGGGTACCAATACCGGTCTGCGTTGAGTCTGTTAGTTGTTAATAATTGTTATTATTCTACACTGTCTGTTCTGAAGTCCACGCTGAATCAGCTGAAAGACTGTACTTATGGGACTGCCGTAACTAGCCAGTCACTGACCTGTGAAGCATCGCAATAATGTAAGGAGCCGTATGTTGTCCTTGCAACCAATTTGGGGCGGTGAATGCGCCGTGTATGTTAATGGGCTCAACTTTCATGCAATGAAAATACGCTTTGATTGCTGATATATGGCATCATGCATAAACAGCGCAAAAATATGCTTCTTTGTATGTACATGTAAAATTCAATAAAATAGATTTGAACAAAAAACATGGTCCTGTTTTCAGAAGACTCCTGCAGGAAGAAGAGGATTCACACAAGGACTCCAAAATCCTACTGGCACCCAGCAACTGGTACTGCACTCCAAGGCTCTGGAGGCTGGCCACCTGATTGCCTACTTCACAGACCCAAAAACAAGAAGTACTTCTGACTCCAAGAGGGACCTGCTGACCACATAAGTCTGGATCCTGCAGGAGACCTGATGCCTAGAAGTCTAGCCTGAGGAGCTAGGGGTCGCTGGGGTAACTAGAAGGAACGTTCCCTTTAGTCGAAGAAAAGCGGGGCTTAATTTTTTCCACCTCTGGAGGACCAGGACATGGAGCTGAGAATTGCCTGGAGAGGACACATCTTAGGCAGGCAAGGAAACCAGGTATGCCCAGCTTTTTGCTTTGCTGAAAACTGGTTCGGCAGAACCTCAGAGTAAAGGTTTCGAGGCTATTGAAGCTCGGTCCAACTTCAACTCTTAATTTCTTATCCGTGGCATACTTCGACATCCAATAAAATTACTAAGGCTGAAGGTGAAACTTGGACCAGCATGAGGCAGCAAATCTGCCAGACTTGCGAAGTGACCCGCATTGCAGCCATGAGGTTTGTTCCACTGGGAGATTTTGACACCAAAACCAACAGCTTCAACAGGAGCTTGACAATGATGCATCTGACTTTGAGGGAACCTCTCTGGCCACAACTTTGGACCTTGCCCCACTGAGCTTTGAATTACTTTCCAGAGACTAAGTCACAAGCTAAAATATTTGATGAGTACGACCTGCTTGGTGTTTCTGACTTGCACGCCATTGTGGTCAGTCTGAAAAGGGTTCAGATCAATCCGATCAACTCCAACCAGTGACTTGATTGGAGCTTTACACGTTCTTAGCCTTAAAACCTGGAAAACAAATAGTCTCTGGCCCCCCTCATCCAATTTTGATGATGTTTGTGTCTTTTTACACATTAAAATGTTGCTTTCTTTTTCTAAATTAATTTGGAAATGTTATTGTATTGTGTACTTTAGTTCAAAACGATTGGTACTGGTGGACTTCACGTGCGATAATTTGGGACTCCCTGCTGCTTGTGCCATAGCTAGCAGAATTTGAGCATAGATTCTCCCAAACCTGTGTTGTGACCTAAAATATTTTGTTCATTGGTGGTAGAGGGTCACTCCCTCCCAAATTAATAAACCAATTTATGACACTCATCCAGTGCACAATTTACATGTCTGAGCTTCAGATGTGTTGTGACACTGAACTTCGAAAGCATATCTATAGTGATTTAAGGTGTTTCAATGGACATTATTATACTAGATGTGTTATTGCTGGTGGGAACATTTTTACCCTGGTTAAATGTCTTTAACCCACCAATCACAAATTCTCCCTCATTTGAAGTCTCATTCTCATAAGAGTCTGAATATGCCACAAAGTGTTTTCATGTTTCTTCAGAAGTTGAGAAAGACAAAGTAATTGCCATTTCCCAGAATATGCCTCAGTAAGACATTCGAAGAGACCTAGTTAAGAATCCCTGACTGCTAAACAACTCGGGAATTCAACCAGAGACACTGAATATTATATTCTGATCATGGTTGGGCATCGGACCAGCAGCAATGTGTAAAGATGAGTGCACTTATTTTGTCTGTGTGCCTCGAAAAGGGGATGATTCCACATGCCAGAGTTGAAGAACAACAAGGGACTAGGCTTTTTCAGATAAATGGGGAGGGCAATCCAGAGTGAGAAGCTCTTTGCATAGAAGGATCTGCCTCCAAATATGCTAATTTTGTCAGGATGAATAAAAAGTTAGTTTTGCATGGCAGATCCAACACGCCTGGGCAGCTGAAGGTGCTGAAAGACGTAGTCAAGGTATAGAGCACCTACAAAGCACCTTGTGCATGTAGCAGATACTGAACTACTTGCTTTCCTTTATGAATAGCCAGAAAAGGGATTTCAAGGCTGGTATAATGTGTTCCTAGGTGTGTCAGACCAAAGATCAGTCTAACTGTGTGGCTTTGTACTCTTAGGAGCTGGATAGCCTCTGTGTTGCTAGACTTGCTGTTGTCAAGGAAACCGAAGTGGATGATTCGGAGATATTTTGTTAGGGAGGTGCAGCCAAGCTGTATTTGATTAAACTGATGTGGAACAGTGCGTTTTATTGGTGGCCTAGACTTGGTGACTGGGGAGACTCCACTGTCAATGTTTAACTCCAAGCCGCACACATTTGTTGAATGGTACTAGTGGAGGCCCTAACAAGGGAGGCCATTTGAAAGGAATAGGGAGGTGATCAACAGCTGTGGACTTTAATGGCCTACATTTTATATAGGCCTTAATATATGTACACGATAATAAAGACCAATAGATTTGATGCATACATCTCTTAAATCCTTTCATTAAAGTAGGTACCTGAAACTGGTAAATTCTTGCAGTCTGTCTTATTGCAGAATTTTTAAAATGCTTTACCTGGTCAACTCCATTGAAGACCTCTTAAAAGGTGTGAGTGGCGCTGGTTAGCCTCCTCCCAGCAACCATCTGTGGCAAAGAGACGGGGATTTGCACTGCTCTCTGTTATTAGAAAGCTAAAAAGAAATACACAGAGAACCGGTTGCATACTGACGGTGAGCGGCTTGCAACGAGAGGAGCTTTTAACTTCAAAATCCGGATTGGGGAGGAGGGATGAGAGGTGTTTTGTGGTAAAGGGATTATTAGTGTGGGAGTCGTAGAGAGGTGTAAATTACATGAGTGCAGTGGAAGACATGCCAGGAAACGTTTCAGTATTGCAGTTTTCATATCCCTGCATCATATGAACGATGTTAACATAAAGGAAGCGTGTCCCTACACGAGAGATTAATTAGCATCTCTATGACAACACACGCCATTTGATCAAAAACAGCGAATATCTTGGGACCTATTAAAGGGATTGCGCGCAGAAACGCCTGTTGGCTTTGTGCGCACACAGTCTACGGTGCTTGTGCCTTGTGGTCATTTGCAGTGCGGAAGACCCTGCCCGCTCTTTCAATGTGGACAGTTTCCTCATTTGCACGGGCGCATTCCGTACTGAAATGAGGAAATTAATACTCTGGCACCAACCTGTAATTTTTTTAGAACTTGCACCACTGGAAGCTCATATTCCTGGTGAGATGCAGGCCATTTGCCACCAGGATGTGGTGTGTAATTTATGCATCTCCTAGTAAACAGGCTGGTGAACCATAGAGAGCTGAAGCAGGCAAGTGCCGGTCAAGCCAATCCACCACCATGTTTGTGGGTAGGGTGGGTGATCAAGTGCGTCAATTTCAGTGAGAGAGATAGGTCTCAGCAGAAGACCTGGTGGGTCAGCATCAACAAAAAACCAAAAACAAGCATTGAAAATGCAATAGGTCTTGCCTTTGATTAAGTTAAAAGTCATTTGCTTTGCGAATGGTATTATATAGCAAAGCAAATGGCTTTAACTTAATAGAAGGCGAGACATATTGCATTTTTAATGCTTGTTCAAACAGGGAACCCTCCGTGAGAGCCGCACTTGCAAGAGAACAGTCCACAGACGTGTGTGAATTCTTGACTAAAGGTGGCGGTAAGTTGTGGGTAATAGCGCTGGAAGTTTATCTTTTTTTATGACCTAAAAATTAATGCTAAATAATTCTAGTTAGTATCCCGTTGGTATTTACGGCGTGAGGGTTTTATATGCACATGCCTGGAAAGCGGCTGAATATCCTGTGTGACGTCTTCCACCTCCATAGCATAGCCATCCGAGTCTCCCATATCTCATAGATGTACATTGAGTGGCCTTAGGCTGAACGGGCCCCCATGAAGTTTGGGGGCCCTTGAAGGGCTGCAGTCCCCTCCCCACTCGGCCGGCAGAGGCTTGCCTTACGCACCTGGTTGAAAGAGGTCACAGGCCGGGCGGACGACAACAATGCCACGTGGGAAAGGGGGTGGGGGATGAATGAATTCCAACAAGCAAATGGTTTGTTTTCCCAAATCCAAGAAGCAGTACGTCACTTGGATTTAAACAATCATCTGGTATTAACTACATCAACAATTTCGAATTCATATGCAAAAAGCCTTCTATCCCTCTGCTCGGAGCTGCCGCAAGCAGGCTTGTCACTCGAGCGGCCAGGACTGAGTCCCGCCCAAACTAAGTCTTTTACCACATAATGAGCTCTCAATCATGGCCTTTGCCTCAGAGATCCAGGGTCTATAGCCCCCCCCTACCACTCCCACCCGTGGGTAAGGAGACTACAAAGAGAGACTCACGTGCTCAAGCGGTCACCAGTGTGCAGCAGGGAGAGACTCATGTGCTCAAGCTGCGGCCCGCGCTCACAATGAAAAAGAAAGAGTGCGTCCCAGCTAATGAAGGAGACAGCATCACGCCGCAAGTGAGAGATCCAATCCCGCTGGGCATGGCTAAAAGGAGACAGGGTGGTAACAAGGAGGGATTGACATGCCTTTGGTGCAATCATTGCACTGCCTTTGGCATAATTTGTGACGCCAAACAACGCACACGAATGAAAGCTGAAGGCGGAGATGGAACACGGCTTCGGAATCCGTATTGATTCCAAGAAGCCCTCGTATTACGAGAGCAGCACATGCGCGCTGCATTCGCCAGACGAGACCTAAAAACTCACAACATGGCAGGCGACACTGCTCATCCATCAGGGTGTGCTAGGACTAGATGGAGCAGAAGGACAAGAAGGTGTAAGTGCCACGATGACCATTGAGTGTTGTTCTCAAGTGTAAGGACATTTCTTCAGCACTAAGGATACACATTCTGTATTCTTGCTCCAGGTCTCCAAACTGTGTAACAAAGCTGAACGCCGCAGATTACATTATTGCCAAGCCCTGTGACAAACAGACATATCAAGTGGGCTCCAAATCTTAACATCTATCTTACCCGTCATCATTCTACCTGCCTGCCACATGGATGACCTTTGTTGGTCTAATCAAAACACACACGATACAATTCTTACTGAGAGGTTACATCTTTCCCCACAATAAATTACATAGCTAATGTATATGCACATGTAAAAAGAAGAGGGAAATAACAAGGAGACAGGGTGAAGGGTCACAGACAAATGGGGCAACATGACCTATTACCATGGATGCGAAGCAGTGCAGACCATCAGCATATCAGCAGCACAACCAACGGGCACATAAAACACAAAGTGATCAAGCACATTGGGGAAGGGTGTCCAATGAGCAGGCCATGGTTACCACTGGCAACCTGGATAGAAGGACCAATGGCTGGAAGGAGCAGAAAGACTATCAGCACATGAGGCAGGGTGAGTTCAGAAATACTTATGCGTACTGTGAGCAACGGATTAGACTAATCAAGTACATTTGCAAAAAAATGCCCAAGCCTACAACCCAACCAAGAATGTTGTAGTTATGCAAATCTACTGCACTCATCGGGTGGGTGATGCACCTCAGTCATGAATTCTGAGCATGTGCTCTGTCCTGCAGAACTTCCTGTCATACCCTTTTTTGCATCTTTCCTGCTTGCAAGCAGTCCAGAGGGGGAGCCACTAAGTAAACAGGCTTTCATTGAGCAGCCACATTTGGACCACAAGAAATGGGAGACAGTGGAGCTGTGACAGGCTGCTTCATGCCTTGGCCCAGTTTGTGTTAAAGAAACCCAGGTAGATAGTGGCAGTAGTCCCGACCACCACTGTATATCTACCCGCATACTCAGATGCAATGAAAGGATAACAGAGTATTCTGCTGTTGCGCTTGTTGCCCGATCTGGTCTGATGTGAGTCACACAGTTTTCTGCTGTTTTAGCTGGTTTTGCGGAGGTAAACGTTAACTGTCCAATAGGAGTCTGATACGTTTTAATTTATTTACTATAACTACCATGATTTTATTGTCATGATCTTTTCCTCGTGGGGATTCAGGACAACATATGTTAGATTGGCAAAAAAGTAAGGATCAGGCATCCGCCACCATCCTGTGGGTAGATACTGGGACTGGGCAGCACATCAATGGAAATAAGATGCTTCTGATAAAAGTTGTGGCCCCGTCAGTTTTTGTCTGTCTCCCTTTGTGCTCATTTGGCATCCCCACATTGCACAACATGCACAGTGTACAATGGGTGCAGTGCACAAGGTGCTTTTTCTGTCATTACTTTAAGACCTTCTACGTCTCACAGCTCATTATGGTTAAAAAGGGAGGTAAACATGAGAATTATTTCAAGTACCAAGCAACTCATGGGCATGCCAATTGCCCCAAAGGCTCGTGGCTCAAGCCCAGAAGAAGAAATTAATGTATTAGATGTTTACAGGAACTTCTTGATAAAATGAGAAAAACGGACACAGTATTGGACCACTACTGCGACCACAGCTGACCTTGAGAAAAACTCACTCTAGCCTAGGAGCCCAAGGAGAGACTTTCCAATAGTTCAATTCACCATAAGAATGCGTCAATACTGAGAGTGAATGAGAATCAGTAAAAGGGTACAAATATGGTTAGAGCGAAGATCTGAAAATAAAATAAACCAGAAGGGCCATTTAACATTTCCAGTAAGGTCCAGCTGTGTGCAGTCAATCCAATCTATCTTGACGAGAAGCTCAAGACAGAAGAAAAGACTAGCAGATGTACAGGAGGATGAAGGCATACTGAGTCCGGAAAGAAGTAGAGACAGAGGTATGCATCTTCTTCATTCACAGATCCTTGGAACCATCATCACCGCAAAAAACAGATTATAGAGGTGGTAGAAATGCCACAACCAATATTATAAACTAGGTGAGGCTCTTATTTTGGTCAATTTTCTAGTTGAGGCACTCTTGGAACTGCTCTGGGGTTCTTTCCTTATTGTGCAACAACAAATTCCCAAGTAGGAAATACATTCATATTAGGTCATTCAGAGGGTTCTACCTTTGCTAATTTAATGAACACCACAGACACCAAGAAACAAGCATCTGCAATGCAATAGGTCTCACATTTTGTAAATGACAATGCCTTTAATTTAAGTTTTGGTTTTTAAATCATAAATAAAAGGCATTGTCATTTACAATGCCAATAGCTTAAACTCGGGCAAATGCGAAACCTATTGCATTCCACATGTGTTTAAAAGTGTGTGTGTGTGTGTGTGTGGGGGGGGGTTTGAATACAAAAGGTAGCACAAGTAACAGACGGGGAGAGTGTGGGGAAGCAAACTGATGGTGAGGGTGTGGAGAAGCAAAAATGATGGTGCGGTGGGCGAAGGAGCACGGAGGGCATGGGGAAGCAAACGATAGACAGAGCAATGTGGCGGGCAGGGGAGAGAAAAGCAAATGAGCGAGAGCAACATTAAACTGGGGGTGAAAGCACACCCTTTACAGGTAATCTGAGCTGAGTAGCAAAGCGCAGCGAGCTGCCACTTTGGAACTGGAGAACTGCTCAGTAAAGCGCTCCAATACCTTCTGGTCGGGTTCGTGCTTGCGGTTGCGAGAGAGTGTGTCCATAGAGACATTTGCAGCCTAAGAGTTTCTTTCTTTGTTGGATCTATTACCGAGAGGAACAAATTGAGAAAAGAGGATAAGAGCCCTTTGTTGAAGTGCTGGTTTTTAGCATGTGAGCGAAGGAGCAAACCTTAAGCATATTCATGTTTAGCATAGATGTTCATTCAGAAAATAAACACGGAATTTGCATCACGCTCCTTTGACCTTCCTAAAGGCATCACTGAGTTTCCCCCTTCTGTCTCCCATGGCCCCTGAAGAGCTCCCTGTTTGCTATGAGTTAAACAGGCCAGTGGTCACAACTGCACACGAGAGACCCTCCTGTAGTAAGAGAAACTCATTAAAGAAAATAGTGCTTACAGACTAAAGAAGACGTACCGTGTAACAACCGAAGTAAAAGGGCCAGTCCTCATGGGAGGTTACCAGGGCCGGACTGGGAACCAAAACCGTCCCTGGCAAAATGCTCGGCCGCCCCCTCGGCTTGGGGGTGCCACCGAGCTCTTTGCCAGGGCCGGTTTTCAGCCGATTTTGTTAAAGGCCGGTTTTGCAGCAATGCTGCAAAAACGGCCCACAGGGGCCCCAAACCGGCCCCCACCCGTGCAGCGCATCGGGGGATTGCCAGGTGCCCGCTACGGCCAGTCCGGCCCTGAATGTTACACATGAAGACAAGGCGGGTCTAACAAGCCTAATAACTAATCAGAAGCCAGGATTTATGAAGGTCAATGAAACAAGCCAATGGCAAATATGGGTGGAGAGTGGGCAGGGCTTCAAGTACATACTACAATACAGCATGGCTGGCAGAGCAGCAGCTACGCTGCCCAGGCTTGACCTAAAAACAGAGCTATATCAGGAGGAGTTAGTCATAAAAAAATAAAAATAAACTCTCTCTCTGTGTTACTCAATTTTGACACAGAAGGCAGAAAATAAACCTTTCTTTTCAGAGGATAGTGAATTCATCTTCCGTGGACAGGAAGGAGAAAGCCCCAATTACATTCTACAGGCTCCGTTAGCTATGGTTTGAAAAGTGTTTCACTTTTGTTTCTGCTTCAATAGAGCTTAAAGGACCCACATTCTACTCCACTCGCATATCCCTATCCCATTTTATGATTCAATAGTGATGTTAGCTTCAGGCCAAATTGATAGGCAAAGCGGGGAGTACAGAGAATGTGACAGAAAGATTTAGCCAAAGAAAAATGTGTGATTTGAGTGCACCCAGAGGGCAAGCTGAATGATGGCTCCCACTGGAAAACCGCTGTACCTCACAGCTGGGCCGCGCTGGTTCCATGGGAAATATCCAGTTTTTATTCTTCATGCACTTATAACAATAACTTGCTCTTTATACAGTGCTTGCTACTTTACTTTTATCATGGTGATACACTGTAATTAAGAGGTGTTAAATTATATAATGAGAATAATATTAGCGACAGTGGAAAACCAAGGGCTGAATCGGCACTGCCGCGCATTGTGCTAGCCTTTTGTGGTTCAGCCACACATCACAAAATAAACGGTGACGGGCCCTTAGATGTATAGACATAAACATAACAATCTTTAAAGTTGGCACAAAACCCTATTTTCATTACAATAATTATCAAGTTTCTTGCTGTAACCAGTTAGGATTGCTGAATCCTACTCTTTACAATGTGATAGATTGCTGCATAAATCAGTTAACAATCCTGTTAACACTTGCAGAAAGAAGAAATAACAGCCATGTCCCACCCGATTAATCCTCCCATCAATATATATATAGGGTACAGGTTCTAACTGCTGTATTGTATGGAAGCAAATTAAGGGCCCATTTAGACTTGACCAATCTGGGTTGCAAGGAAAAAAAATTGTATAATCATTATTAGCACTCCTCCAGAGTTGCCTCTTGCTACTTATATGATTCGATCTTGGACTAAGGTCTTTGGACCTGGTGACCAAACTGCGGCAATTAGTTTACTGGGTGCGTATCGGGAAGTCATATGAATTGAAGCGATATAAGGAGGGACATGCTTACATTCTCTGAAGGTTAGGAGGTTCGAATGAAGATTCCTTGGCTAAGAGCGATCAAGACGAATTTGATGGAGCTTGACCTGGAAGTTTTTGGGAATTCTCCTAAACTTATTGGCCAGGGCTCCTTCGAATTATTAACATCAAGTTTCTGGGAAAGGCACTAAACGTAAGGCCCCTAGAGCTGCAGGCATGTTAACTCACTTTTATTGCAAATTTTCAAGTGCTCAGTTTTTATGAATTTTTAGATACCATTTTCCCTGCCTCTGCGAGATCCCTTTGTTTAAAATTTCGCTATGGCATTATCCCACTCACACTCAAGCACTTGCCTTGCTAATTGCGGGTGTTCCATTGCATGCCCGGTCTGTTCCTATTACAACGAGGCCGAGAATAAAAAAAAATTCCCAGCATATTCAGCAAGTCGCTGTAAATGCATAATCCCGGCAAGTCCCACATTGGGTCTACTCAATCGGACATCAGAGCTGCTGGCTTTTAAGAAAGGACAAGACCCACTTGCTGTGTGTGGTGTAGATAAGTACTTGCAGGGTCCATGGTATAAGGGGACAAGTCTCTTAATGCAACTTTTAAATTCATCATGGTTGCACTTTCCTGCTCATTTGCACAAGCATTTGCAATTTAGCTCCCATGAATTGTTGCATAGCTGTCCGTCCTCTGTAGTACCTGAATATCACATGGTTTCCTGTCTCTGGTCTTATAATGTTTTAGCTTCGAACTGTATCTTTAACATATTTTAAAACTGGATCTTCAATTTGAGAAGGACTTCTTCATGTTGGAAGTCATCCTGGTGGACCGTAAGAGGTTTTGTGATTCATCCGCACACGATTGGACTATAGTTTGCCCTTCTCCCTTTTTTGAGTGGTCCATTTAAGACTTTTTGTTTGATTTGTTTATCTGTTTTAGATGAATTGTACTCGTTATATAATACTGTTTTATCATGCTTTGTGCACTTTAATGGTTTGTAATCACTGAATAAAGTTATGATGATGAGTACAGGAGTGTAAAATTATGTTTTGGTGAAACCTAACCCTACATGCAATTACGCAGAATTACACAAAAGACTCTTGCCATATCTTGCATGAAAATGTAACATAAAAGCATACCATGTATTCAAAAGTCATGCGCGATACCAACAGGAGACCAGCCTGAATGAAAATGTCTCTCGCAAGACAGTCTATTTGAAAAAGTCTCCTGGAGGTAAAAATTAAGAAAAATATTAGGCCCATGAAATTTCCAGAAATTCACAAATTTACCTAGTATAAAGCCGGGTTTGGTGGCTCAGTGGACTAATGCATCCACTGCAGGGGCCTGTGTTTGACCTCAAGGTCACAGGTTCAAATCCCGGCGGGTCCACTCAGCCTTTCATCCATCTGAGGTCGATAAAATGAGTGCCATTGGGTTGGGTAAAAATAAACATCTGTTATTCAGCGCCAAAAGACCTCGTTTGGGTGATGGGCGCTTTACAAATACACGTTATGTTTATGTTATAATGAGGCCTGAACCTAGAAATACTGTGAAATGATTCAGTGACAATAATAAATATTTGACTAATAAGAATTTGTTTTTTGATTTAAAAACATGAACATATTTTTGGACATGGTGTTCCCTTACTCCAATTTAGTGATCCCCAGTTCCTAGAAGTACTACAAATCTCACTAGATTATTGTGCCATTAACCAGTGAAGTCTGTTTACATTCCGGTGACTGAATGACTACTCTGTAAACCTTGTGTCACCTGAATCCCTGGGGTTTGTAGCATTTGGTAATCCCATGTGTCACATAGAGTGTCCCTTTAATGAGTAATAGAAACTCTAGAAGTTATCACTCATCTATACAGCTGTATGTATCCTATTTGTGTAGCACAAACCTAGCGTTAGAGAAGGGGTCCCCAACCTTTTGTGACAAATCAGCAACATCTGTGTCAAATGCAAAGATGAGCCGCATCTAAAACACAATGAAAATGAAGGCGATCGATAGATAGATAGATAGATAGATAGATAGATAGATAGATAGATAGATAGATAGATAGATAGATAGATAGATAGATAGATAGATAGATAGATAGATAGATAGAACAGCTATTGGTTAAAATCAGTCAACACAATTTAGTTTTTAGTAATTTAATAATTAACATAATATCTATAAATAATGCATATTATTAGTAACTAACCTGTTTGACAGTTTTGTGGCAAACTACGTTTTAAAGTACAACTTAGTCCATTGACAATGATCAAAATGTGCTCTAAAGACCAATTTACAGTGGGCATGTTTTCCTCTTGAGGATTTTTTTAATCATGTCAATTGATAAATTATAAAAAAAGGACGATGGACCACAAAATCTGATCCAAATTGTGTGTAATTAAATAGTCATTTACAAGGGAGTTGCTAGCTCTCCCCATACATGTTTGGAAAATTTGTTGTGAAATCATGCAGTATGAAGCATCCTAGGACAATAACAGCAAAATCCTGGAATGACCTCCCCCTTCACCTGCAGACCGCCTGCTCCCTTCTGGAATTCAGGAAAGAACTCAAGACCTGGCTGTTCGACTGATCTGAGCAGCTACACTCTCAGCGCCTGGATACCCTCGCGGGTGATTAGCTGCGCTTTACAAATCTGGTTTTGATAGGTTTGAGAACATTGGCACAAACTTGATTGGACTATCATATTAACCCACAAAGAAGTTTGGTGCCTCCGCCTCCTCAAAGAACATTTGGGAAATGTAGAAAGAACTGTATATTTAAATGCCATTATGCCAGCAACATTATTTGAAACCTAATAGGATTATAAGATCAATATACCTGGAGAGGTTTGAATATTCTCCCCAAGGAAGTACCAGTAATGAAGCAGAAAACGGTGCAATTTAACTATATTATTTTAATAACGTTTCTGACAATGGAATAGGCTATTAAAGGCTACGGTGAAAGGGTGCCAGCGTGATCTTCAAAGGAGTTATTAGAAGGTTCTTTGACAATTGTTGCTTTTAATGGCAAAGTAGGCCACTAACACTACGGATCATAATAGGCGGCAAGAACACATTGTATTGAAATGTAGGCACAATCCGCAATTTTCCCTAATGCCACAGGTATCACACATTGAAACTTTACATAATGTGCCATTTGGCATAATCTGCTTTCCAGTCTTCCACCGTGCCACCACTGAGCAGATTTCATAATAGCACGGTCAGAAAATTCACTGTAGGCTCCACTGTTTCTTAAGAAAACTTAATTCATAGTTATCCTAATGAGACCAGAATATTGTTTAACAGATGTTGGACGCTGTTGGAAACTTCTACACTGCATAAGGTTTACTCTAAAATGGGAAGATAGACATTCAACTCCACTACTTCATAACAAGTAAGGTTTTGTAAGTTTTCATGATTCTCCAGGTAGCACACTATTTTCCAAAATGCCCTAAGAATATTTGCAAAATTTCTGTAACTCTTAAGCTAGTTCACTTTGCAAACAACCATAATGAATTTGCTGAAAAGTCTTATTACGAAATTGGCTAAACCCATATGTTTTAAGGTTATTTCTAAAGAAGCACTTTTTAAAGGCGGGCGGGGGAACTAATAATCGACGGTCTGAAGAACACGCTCATCTCTTCCCTAAGGTAAGTTTTGGCCAAAAATATGCAACCAAAATGCATTTTCTAGCACAATTTGCTTAGGAAATTATCTATAAAGCATACAGTTTACTGAGCAGTAGATGTGCTCCCTTCTTTAGAGCTTGGTAAATTAATTTGTGCATGCAGTTTGCTATGGCCTCCTATCGCTTTCATAATGTTTAATGCATTTCTTATAACTTCTTTTCATTTGCTTATCCAGTAGGAGTGGAATAGAAAAGGAAAAAGTACACAATTCTCACAATTTTAAACAGTGGCTGGGCATTCAGGGACAGAAGACAGGCCTGAAAACATCAAACGCCTCCCTGCACTCCCCATATGTACCATGGAAGGCCATTCTGGTTATGGATAAATGGATTCAGCCATGATACAGAACCAATGCATACTGTTTAACTGAATGTATTTAAAATAAATCTGCACTTCCAAATACCACTAACTAGTGACATCCTGACAGAAGATCAGAACGGTCATGCATTTATACTTTTAGCCTTTGGCTCTCTATTCTATTATTAGTGTGTGGGAGCCATACAGTACCCATGGGCAAAATTAGACACAGATTTTTGGCTTTAAAACTTGAGGTGCAAACTAGTACAGTCCATGCTTAACTTGCAAAACGTAAACATGCGCCACCCACCACATGTGCATATAAAAAGATCACCTATCCCTCGTTAAGTTTTGCTTTAGAAACTGTGGACTGGAAGCCGCTTCATACTTGGGGTTTGTTATCTTCAATTTGCTCCATGCTGCAGGATTTTTCTTCTCCTACCTTTTCTTTTGTCAGCATTGAGTTTCCCAATCTGCTGCCAGAGATGCATTCCTTATGGCACGCCGCACAACATATAGGCTCACAGGGACCACCACATCCTTTTAGATAATCATATCTGTATTATTTGCACTATAGACCAGGAGTAATTGCTTTCAGCAGATGCAAACAAGATAATGTATTAGTGACCCAGGAAACAGTCGAGGGTGTAGGTTCCAGGTACAGTACTGCTGATGGCAGCTCTTGTCTATGCGAGGAAAAATTCTACGTATCTGGGCTACCTCCAAGCAAAGTAGAGAACAAGATAACCAATGATTGCCCTTGTGTGAGAATTCCCTGAAGGTGCCAACAAGAAAGGTTGCACAATAATTAGTACTATATGACCTTGTTCACGATGACCATGTTACTTACCTTCGTTAACGTTCTCTCTGGTGGATACACTAAACACTGATTCCTCACCTCATGAATACCACCAGACTCGATCTGGAGATTTTTTTTCTCAGCACATCAGGAGGTGGCATCGTGTGGCTCCACGTTGACTTTGTCCTGCCCCGATAGTATTGGTTGAGCCCCATGTATGCACCATCCCTGTGTTCTGGCCGTGTTAGTAATGGCTGAGCCCCATATATGCACCATCCATGTGTTTTGGCCGTGATAGTAACGGTGGAGCCCCATATATGCACCATCTCTGTTCTGATGTCAGTTTCTTTGTTAACTCTGTCCACACAGATGGATGCGGAGCTCAAAAGCTTATCAAATTTGACAGTAGTCAGATCTCTAAATTTGGTTCTTATTATGGAAGGAGAAAAGATTCCATCCCACAGAATGGACAGGTGGGAGTTCTGTGAGGAATCTGCAATTAGATAGAATATCCATGAGAAAGAGCATTACCGAAGGTAACTAACTTGTTCTTCTGATGGATGCTTCTAATAGCAGATTGCCATTTTGTTTTGTGAATAGATACCAGAGCAGTGCCTTCCAAGGTGATGTATCGGACATTGCAGTTTCACGGTGGTGGTGAATAGATCGAGCCAGGGTTCTCTCCATTGTTGGAAGACACCCTGAGCCACCCCTGGCATATCTACCATTCTTCACCCACTATTTTTCGCCAGCTGAACTCTCACCTTGCCATACAAAGTTCCTGCCAGGTGTTCACATTTAGGGAGGTGCCCTGTTGACTCAACCAATTCCAGAGGCACAAAGTCTCCTGGCACAGTACCCCACTCCATTTTGTTTTTGCAGTACAGCATAGCTGTGGCATTGTCCAGGAGGACCTGGACCAGCCTCGCTTTGATGGATGGCAAGAAAGCCTTCAACACCAAGTGGATGGCCAAAAACTCCAACAGATTTAAGTGAAGTGATGCATCTGTCACCTCTGAGTGGGTTCCGCCACTGGTCCAATTGCAGGCAAGCAGCGACCAATGTAGGTTTTTTGCAGTCTCCACTGAATTCTGATTAGATTCTGACAAGTTCTCTTGGTGCTGAGCCCACTAATACTTCAGATCCCACTGCAGAGCATGCATATGCCATCTGGCAAAGTTGACAAGCAGGAGGCCAAGGAGTCGCAGAGCCACTCTTACTAATGTACTGGACTCGCTGAACTGAAAGGAGGGCTTAAAACTGCACCATATTCAGGATGGCTCTAATGAAGGGAACCTCTGAATAGGACCCAGGTGTGACTTCAGCCTGTTTATAGAGATCCCCAAAAATTGAATTTTTCAAATGGGCAACCTGCATGTCTAGCACTACCATCCATGTCTTCTGGATCCAAGGCAGAAATAACTTTGTGAGCATCTAGAATTTCTCCTTTTTCAGGAAGAACATGAGAGGGCAAAGATCTAAAATAAGACAAAGGCCTCAGCCCTTCGGCACTAAAATACCATAATGGAGTAACGTCCAGTCCCTATTCTCAATGCCGGGACTCTCTCTATGGCTTCTTCGTCCAAAAGAGCCTGGCCTTCCTGCTGTAAAATGGGAAAATGACCCTCCAAAAGCTGCTCTGATGCAGGTTTAACATGGGGCAGTTTGAATAGGAAGGGAAGAGCATATCCTTGCTAGATTATTTGGAGCACTCATTTTTCAGATATGATACTCTGCCACACATGGAGGTAATACCTTATCCTGCCCCCAACGGGATAGCTATGTGCCACAGTGGGAAAGCTAAAGCTGTTTAGTGGTGGCAGGAGGGGTGGGAGAATGAGCAGTGCACCGCCCCTGAGGACCTGGATGTTGTCGCCTGGATCCTTGAACCAAACCTGCGAAAGGCTTGGCGGGTAGGGTTGCTCTAGATATGGGACTTGGCATTGTATTTGGGCCACGCCCACTCTGAAGACTCAAAAAGGGGAAATGTTTGGGGGATGCTGTCTCAAGTGTAAAAATGTTGAGGGAGCACACTGGCCCTGCTTTTCTTGAAGCGCTCCAGCCAAGAGTTTGTCTCATCTCCAAAGAGACGTATGAACATCACCCGAAAAGCCAGTGTCATTTTGCTGCTATGTTTTCGTTTCTTTTGTTGCTTTTTGTTCTTTACACCATTTAGGTTTTTACATCTTGTTCCAAGTTTCTCTAGAACATGCAGGTTCTATTTATCTTTGAATCTTTTTTCAGTGCGATTATACCCTGTGCATTTTCTCTAGTTGTCAATCTAAATTCATCCGTTCATAAATTCATGCAGCCGCTAGACCGGTTCTTATGCTTAAGCCCAGGACTCATATGTCCTTACACCTAAGGGCATTACACTGGCTACCAGTAAAAAAAGAGGATTAGGTTTAAAGCTCTGGTGCCATTTTTCAAGGCCCTACATGGGTGTTTCACGGGGTATCTCAGAAGGAGAGTAACCAATTATGTGCCACCAAGAATCTTGAGGTCATCCACTTTGGGCCTGGCTTCCGTTCCCAGAATACGCCACGCCCGGTCATGCGGCTGTTCCTTTAGGTTCCAGGGAGTCGAAGCCTGGATCCTTCTTCAAATGACTCTCAGAGCTGTGACCAACCTTGCCGTTTTGAAAAAAATGCTTAAAACCTGGTTATTCCGCAACTGACCTAGCCATCTTTATTCAAGAAGCAGCTTAAAACCTGGTTTCCCGCATACAGGGGCGTCAGCAGGGGAGAGAAAGTCTATTTTAGCGCCAGGACACTCTTGTTGAGTAGCTGTGCGCTCTATAAATGCATTCATTCATCATTGTGATCACAAGTTTGTCTGCATTCGTCTGTTTGCTCTCCCCTGAGGCGGAAGCCGGGGGTTCTTGCTCTCCCTTACAACTGCTGCTACTAATTTTAGGCTGTGTGTCTTTTAGAGCATGTACATATTTTAAACTGTATATTTTAAATCGCATATCTTACCTTGCCTGCTGCTTTGCGGCGTGACTGGCGCTCATTTGGGGTTGGTGGCGGACCGTCCCTGGCTCTTCGATGCTGCTGTTGGGCGGGGGCTCTTTCGTTCTTCCTCAGCCGCCATCTTGGGTAGGGGTAGGCTGACGGGCTACTTGCTCCTCCCTCCTACCCTTCAGGTTCATGGATAAAAACACGGTATCATCCCGTCCGCGCAGCGGGCGGGCGCAGCGGGCGCGCCGGCGGCGCGCCGAAGGCAAGCTAGTCTGCGCCCGTCCGCGGCCGACAGGGGCTCGGGGCCAGAACCCCTGCCCTTGGCAAGAATATTCCCTGGGACGTACACAGACAGTATCAATACTCGCATAGTGATCTGTTGGCCCTACGCCCCACAGTCGCAGACGGCTGTCGCCACTCTATGTCTGCTGACTGTGCTGCCTCCACCCTTCACTGTGGTATTTGTCAGTTCTCCACTAACTATGGGAGCAAAGGTGAGCCGCAGTTAAGAAAGCTGAATCTTTCCCTATTAAACTGCAGATCTATGAAGAAGCATAAACAGGAGATACACGATCTAGTTATAGATAGCGATCTCGATGTGCTTTTTTTAACGGAAACTTGGCTGGATGATGCTTCTACCCCCGAGACTCTGGAAGCGGTACCTGTGAACTACTGCCTTTTCAGACTCGATAGAGGAAATAAAAAGGGGGGAGGGGGGGCTGGCCATAATTTTTAAAAACAATCTCGATTGTAGTTTAGAGAAGGCTGCACTATCCGACTGGGAGGTTGTTTTTTTTACGATTGGCGTCAACCCTCAAACCACGATTAATGGCTTTCTTCTGTACCGGCCTCCCGGTAAGCCCGGTCAATTCAATTCCCAACTTGCAGAGCTTATAACCCTACCTGCTCTGCGTTATAAGAAATTTCTCATTTTGGGCGACCTCAACCTTCATTTTGAAGAAACTAATAGTAGGGAGGCACAGGAAATAGTAGCTACACTTCAATCCCTTGCACTTCAACTTCAATCCTCTTCCCCATCTCATCAACTGGGCCACCTCTTAGACCCGGTTTTTGCTAACTGGGAGGGGGTGACAGTTGCAAACCCAATTCAAATACCGTGGTCTGACCATTTTTTGATTCCCATTGAAGTAGCTTTAGCCCAAAGTAAAAATTTAGTGACTAAATCCAAGCCCCTAAAGCGTAGGGACTGGAGAAAGTTCACGCCGGAGGATTTTCAAGCTGCTTTACTTGCGGATCCTCCTCCAGGTAGCAAAACTTTGATTAAGGCGTGGAATACCTATGAGACATGGATGTCCAGGGCTTTGGATTCGGTTGCTCCATGGACTACCAAACCCCCTGCCAGAAAATCCAAGACTGCCCCCTGGTTTACTAAAGATCTTATGGTCGCAAAAGCCAAATGTAAAAATTTGGAACGTGGTTGGAGAAAACACTATTCTCCCGAAGACTTGTTGAAATATAAAAATGAATTAAAAATATACCATAAATCAATAAGAGCTGCTAGAGGCGCCTTCTTTAAGGAACGCATTGAACTTGCTAAGAATCCCACCAAGGAACTGTTCTCTATCTATAAAGAACTTACCACTCCAGGCAGATTGGTGGCTCAAGACACCTACTCAAATGAGCTATGTGACGACATTGCGGATTTTTTTACGAAAAAGGTTGACATGATTCATGCCACTTTTGTTGGAAATCCGTCCACTAGTCACAATGGTGCGCAATACGACGACCATGCATCTAAACCCTCTCTGACATGTTTCTTAGTTCCGGAAAGACAGGAGCTGCTCACCATTATGAATAGCATCCGGTCTGGCTCCCCACTTGATGTCATATCTCCTAAACACTGCAAGGGGGCCATAGAAAGCACAATTGATCAGATTGATCACCTCATCACTCTCTCTTTCCAGGTGTGTTATGTGCCTGATGCTTGGAAAAGGGCTCAAGTAATCCCTCTGAAGAAAAAACCTTCAATGCACATTTCCCAGCTGCAAAATCTGCGCCCGATCTCCCGCCTTCCTTTCTGTGCAAAAGTAGCAGAAAAGGTAGTTAACATTCAAATCATGAAATTTGTGGAGGATAATTCTCTTCTCCACCCTACTCAGTCAGGATTCAGAGCGGGCCACTCCACAGAATCTGCGGTCCTCTTCTCTACAGAGTGCCTGAGACAACTAGCTGACGAGGGGCAGACGGCAGCGCTGGTTTTACTTGATCTAAGTGCAGCCTTTGATACGGTACTGCACTCTACGCTGCTGTCTCGCCTCTCGGAAAGGGGAGTGACGGGATCTGCACTGGAATGGATTAAATCCTTTTTAGCCAACAGAAGTTTCCAGGTGCATTGCCCGCCTTACAAATCCTCCCTCAGAAAGCTTAAACATGGAGTCCCTCAAGGCTCCAGTTTAAGCCCTACACTGTTTAATCTTTACATGGAGCCTCTAGCTCGTATTGTGGAAGCCTTCGGAGTGGATATCGTCACGTATGCTGACGGTACCCAATTAATAATCAAACTCACCGATAACCAGTCAGATGTGGCCACAAATTTTTCCAACTGTATGCTCTCCGTAGCTGGGTGGATGAACAACAACTGTCTACGCCTTAATGGCGACAAAACTGAAATCCTTGTTGTTGGTAAATCCCCCTCTGCTTGGTCACAAGCCTGGTGGGCAACACAACTGGGGGATACTCCTCAGCCGGTTCAGTCCGTTAAAAACCTGGGGATTATGCTGGACACGGAGTTTTCTTTTAAGCAACAGATCAGTAAAGTCACGAGCAAATGCTTTGGCATACTCAAAACTCTTCGGAAAATCCTTGAGTTACTCCCCATCAGTGCCAGAAAGACACTCATTCACGCCTTAGTCACACCTCACCTGGACTATGGCAATGCTCTCCTTTTGGGGCTCAGCAAAAAAGGTATTCACCAACTCCAGCGTGTGCAAAATGCTGCCGCACGCATGGTGCTCAACCTCCCACGCAGAGCATCAGGAAAAAAGGCCCTTTATGAACTCCACTGGCTCCCCATTGAGGAGCGGATCAGGTTCAAGGCTCTCTGCTTAGCCCATCGCATAGCTCAGGGTAAAGGCCCTGGCTATCTGCGTAACCTTCTTACCCTTCATCGCCCTGTCCGCTACCTCAGGTCTGCGGGAGCTATGAGGTTCCAACTTCCCCGGGTTCGTAAGGCCAGGATCGGAGGTGCTTCTTTTAGGCTCTTGGCCTGTAAACACTGGAATAGGCTTCCTCTTGATCTCCGTATGGAGCCTTCTGAAGCAAGATTCAGTTTAAAATTGAAAACCCACCTATTCCCGGGTACAAACTAACTTCTCTGCATCTAGGATTGGGGTTTGATCCCGGTCTCTGATCTTAGGTGAGCAGCAGCAGCATTTGTTAGCGCGGGGACACACTATGGTAGTGTAACCAGGCGCTTTAGAAATGGTATTATTATTATTATTATTATTATTATTAAGTTCTGCTTATCATCAGTTAATAACGAACCAAGATGATACCTTCACCTGACCTCATGTTATTTCAAGTAAATTCCTCCTACATTACACCCAATAGATATTTTTAGGAAGGTCCTACTGTGCAAGAGACGCTCCTGGAGGTCATGGCACAGAGTGAAGGAGTACAGCGGTGAGTAAATTACTAGTGCTACATTTCCCCAGACAGTAGGGATGACATCATAATATGGGACTTCAAAACTTTCACTGTTAAGTGGCATCGCTGTGGGTGTCTCCCATTCACCTTCTCCAGTACAGTGAACCCACCCCACCATTCGAAGGCCCTTGGACTTCTTTAGAAAACAGTGCAACAGTGCTTAAGAGACCTAAATGCTTATGCAAAGAAAATCAGATTCCAAAATGGACTAATGGAAATGTAATTTGCCTCTCTATCATTTCAAACCTACCTGCAGCACAAAAAAGCACACATTAATGAGGCAGAAAACCTCATTATTTTGATTATAGAGAAACAGGGTGAAGAAATGTGAATAAAGTAGAAAATATTCAGCTGAACCAGAAAATGAGGTAATGCATTTTACAAAATGCAATTATGTTTTTTAATAGAGTACAATGGCAGTGGGGTAATCATTAGCAATATATAATGGATAAGTACCCACTGCCGTACATTATAAGGATATTGTGCAAGTCACTGAGGAGTTGCATAACCATATAGAGAAATTAGGCCAAAGGCGGAGTTCTTTGATAAGGTTATGGAACTCTGAGGTGACTTGCAAAATCCTTATCATGTACTCCAATGGGTACTTTATCCCACATAATACATGGTCACACCATCACCTTTCCCATAGGCCACGTAAAACCTCGGTGCATAGTTCATTCACATGAAAGAGCAAGCATGTTCACAAAAATGAAGATTAAAAATAAAAAACTTCTAGTGCAAAATTAAATACATCAAAAACTTGTTAGATATTTGTTGCAGATATTATAAACTGTTCAATAAAAGTCTGTTCTTTAGATAAATAAAAGCTCCAGAAGCTTGGAATGTGTAGAAAGATTCTACCTTTTCCTTATCTATCTAAGCAGTGCAAAAAATAAACATGTTCTCTGCGCTTGCCATTGTAAACTAGAAAAATAGAGCAGAAGAAAGAAAAACAATGTTCCATTTCCATTGCTTTAAACAGCTGCTTCAATTATGCACCGTGATCGTCCCTGCCTTTCACCTCGGCTGTTGGCTTTGGCAGCAGGCTCGGTGACGTCAGTACTCAACTGTAATAACTCGTAATAGTCGGGCTTTGATATCTTTTCTTTATAATCTGCCGCTGGGTGCATCAAATGTCACAGATTATACAGAAATTAGACACTGCCATTTATACAGGGATTTCAGAATCCCATGTATTATATTGAAGTTAATACAGCAATCTGATGCTGGTCTTCTCCATCGCACTTTAATGCCATCAACTGAAAATATAAGTAAAGAAATAATATTTATGATGTCATTATCACACAAACTCAACGAAGTATAATGAAAAGTTACTGCAAACTGACGGCTGATGCTGTTGATGCAGGACTATTAGCCCAGAGCCAATTACAACTTCCGACTATCCAGATAAGTGAGAAATCCAAGGAATCATGTATAAAAATCCAATGCCATAGAAAGCAAAATTGAGGTGGATTGACTAAGTCTGTGGGCCAAAATACTAATGCGAAAACCACTTCCTACAGCATACATACTCTTGGTGTCTCCACGTTTTGCACTGGTTCAGGCCCTCTTGTGCGAGTAAACTCTGGTAAAAGAAGCAAATACCAAGTCTGCAGTCTTGGTATCACCAAGAGTTTTCCATTGGAAGACTGAGAGGCATGATATCATCAAATCTTGCATTTATGCTAACAGCAATGCCACACCGTTCACAATGACGGGTCTGGGCCGCCCTTTCAAAATATGTACAAAATGAGAACTTTTCTTTTGTTCAGTCAGTCCAGAATTGTACAGCTAACTATGCATGATCCAGAGCTGGAGGGATCACAAGCCTTGGTGGTTGTGGTGATCGTGTCCTTCCTGGGCTAGGAGTGGAAGTGGATCTGCAACAGAAGCTCCGATAGGCTAAGAGATGAAAGTGATTGCCCACAACATCTTTGCTGAGGAAATTATGTGTTGGTAGGGGGAAACAATTTCACTCCCCACCCCCAACAACATCTAAAGTTTAGCTCACTCACAGTACGGTTCAATGATTCGGAGCTTGACATTACGACTAATCTACTTTGGCTCTGAATGTTGGTGTTACTCGGATGCCTATGCCATCTCAGGGTTAACCTTCCTTTACTTTAATTTCTAGGGACATTCATCAAACTTTAGACCAGTTTTAAGGTGACACTTGATACCGACCACAATATACTACTATAAGAAGAAAGGATGGCAAGAGCCTCAATTGAATGGGTACCTGTGGTTTCCAAGAACAGATCTCATACTTTTTCATCCATATTATACATTTTGTTTCCCAGGGCTCCTGCAACATAATACAACTTCCCACAGGGTTAGCAGGACTACTGATTTTGCTTACCACTTTTTTGGCCAGTTTTCAGCTTTTGTATCAGGTCTACAACATTTGCTTTAGCTTTTCTGGTAGGAGTGAGAAGCACCTTCATAGAGGATCTCATCATACCACCAACTAGATAAATGACCTTCCTGTAGTAACTCTGCAAATTATCTTTGCAGGATTTGTGAGTCTCATCCAGATGCACGTGGGATGTCTCCACACCTGAACCTCATGAATCCATCTTCCCATTGGTCTGTGTATTCAGGGGCGTGTATCATTAATGAACGGAACGTGTATAGATTTTTCTCTCGATTCCCAGCTCACTAGGGTTCTTTTCTCAACATATGTAGTTTTTCTCAGAGGAGAGTGACTGGGTGTCAGGATTTCCTGATACACTGACACACCACAGTTCAATTACTCAGTGCTCACTCAAGTCTTACATACTGTAATCATCTATCCACTCTTCTCGGTGGAAAAGGCTTTGATATTCCAACCTACATGATCTGATCAGAGCCATTGATTAAGATGTAGTCCACCATAAATAAATAATGACAAATCTGCTACGTAGAAGAACTCCAACTGGGTATACAATCTGCTGTCTGGTAGTAAAGCAAGCAGGCATAATAGTCCAATGAAAACATGGAAGTGACACCAGAGTACAGGGATTGGCAGGCAGGGAGAATTCCAGTAGATTGCTGTGTTAGGTTATTTTCTATCCTGACTAAAAAAAGTGTTGCTTAAACTAAGACAATGGCTTAGCTTTAAAAGGTTTGCCTTTATACTCACGGGTGTTGGACTTAGCCCTTTTTGCAGGGTCCTCCCTGAACGTTTTGCCTTCCTCTTGTATTTTCCCTGACCTGTTTTTGTTGGTTTTATGACTCTGGGCACTTTACCACTGCTGATCAGTGCTAAAGTGCACATGCTCTCATTGTAAATTGATGTATGGATTATTGACTCCATGATTGGCTTATTTGATTTACTGTCAGACCGTAGTACAGTGCACCGTGTGTGTGCCCAGGGCATGTAAATGAAATGCTGCTGGTGGGCTTGCAGCACTGGTTGTGCCACCCACTGGAGCAGCGTGGAAAGCGTGTCTCAGGCCTGACATCGCAGAGCATGTGTGCAGTCTAGCACTGCCATGTCGACTTGGTTAGTGCACCCACTAACTAGTCCCCAAACCTTTCCTTTGCTGCATATCAGTTACCCCTAAAGTAGGCCTGTGGGCAGGGTGCATTGTAAATATAAGGTAGGACATGCCCTGATGTGTGTGTCAGGTCCTGATAGTGAATTACAGCCATATTCGTTTTTCTTTATTGCAAGGCCACCTTCTCCCATAGGCCAGAAAGGGCAGTTTGATTATAACATCTTATAATCCTAACTTACCCAGGGAACCTGGTAGAAAAACGAATTTAGTATGCCTGAACTCAGAAGGATAAAATACATCTTTTAGTGAAGTTGGTTTTAACATTCTGTGTTTGAAAATACCACTTTTAGAAAGTAGGTATTTTCTTGCCTAACCATCCAGCCTGCCTCTGCTAGCTTGTGTATTGTTTTGTCTGGGTTTGTGAGTGACAGGGGCTGGGGAACTCCAGGAGACAGGGTGAGTCAGCACTAGGCTGAATAGACCTATCTGCATTGGGAGTGGTGGGAGTAGCAGCACCTGGCCCTGAATAGGGCTGTGCCTGCCTTCCACAATGCTGGCTCCACTTCCTGTGGTGCGTCTGATGGCCCTGGCCCACACTGACAAAGAAAGAAGTTGAGCACTGGCAGAATGCACCCAGAACTGGTTTGGACTAGGCACAGAACCTTCTGCCTTCAGAGAACCAAGAGAATAGCAGTATAAATATTGGGGCCCAGACCCCAAGACTTTAGATCACTTCTGGGAATCAAGACGACCCTTTGCTGAGGAGAAGAACCGTGGAAACTGAAGGAGGAGACTGCCCATAAGCAGCGTGTTGTTGGGGTTGGCCTGCGGTGGTTGCTTCATTGCCAAAGAAAGGAGAAAAGGACTGAGTGTACTTTCATCAACTTGAGGAAGATCTCCAAGGGCTTGAACTTGAGCTTGCCTCCTGCCTTAAGTCTCAGGGATACAAGACTTCACCCCTTCTGCTTGCCTGCACCTAGAACTGCGGTTGTAGTTCCTGCAGAAGGAAATTGCAACACCGACGCCGGCGAGCGACGCTGTCTTCTGCACTGAAGCCGTGAGTGCTGCTCCGACTTGCTCCATAGACCAGACGCCGGCCGACGTGCCACATCGATGCCAGCGAGCGATGCCGTAACCTGCCCAAAGCGATGAGCGGTGTTCCGGCTTGTGCCGTGGCCCCGGCGCCTGCTGCTGTGCCGCATCGACTCCAAAAGCTGACATCGACATTGACATTGCGGGGCCGATCCTCGACGTGGGTGACCGAGACTCCAAGGACAGCATGACATCGTAAGGAACCTTGGTTTCGGCGCCATCATTACGTCACCTCCCCGACACAGTAAGGAACCGTCGTCTCACCTCCCCTGCGCTGCAGTAAGGAACCGAGTCTACACCTACCCTGGGGTCGTAAGGAACCGACGCCGCACAGCGCCAACGAAACCGCACCTCCCCGACGCCGTGAGCTGCCTGTTTTTCATCACTTTCCCAAGGTACTCTTCTTTGGGGGTCTGCGTGACTCCGGGACCGAAGCCGCGCACCTCGCGGTCGGTGCCGTACTTTGGGAGCTCTCCTGTCACGAAGGCGTGATAACTCACGTTGGAGTTATTTGTTGCTAGAGACTGATTTTAAGTGAATAACCTATTTTTAAGCATATCTTGAGTACAGTATTGTGGATTTTTGTCATTTGAATCTTGTGTTAAGGCTATATAAAAATATTAATTTGTATACTACTACCTGTGTGGTGTCCATCTGTAGTGTTGTCACTGTATGACTGTATGCGTTCACAAATGCTTTACACACTGCCTCTGAGATAACCCTGTTTGCTCGTGCCAGGCTACCAAGAGGGTGAGCAGGGGTTATTTTAGTAGTGTTTCCCCCTTCCCTGACTAGGAGCAAGGGTCCCTTTTTTGGACTAGGCGCCTACCATTGCCAACTAGAGACCCCCAGTTCTAACAACGGATGTCACAAGTAAACTTAGTTTAATGCACCAGCGATTGAATGTGAAAAAACAGGTTGTGGTCATCCCACACAACCCCTTTCAATACAGAGTTAAAGCGGTGTCCGTGTTTTTAGGTTACGAACAGGCCTTAAACAGGGATCCAAGGACACAGTGGTAAATTAGAAGCCCAATTTCCTTCTTTACAATATCACACACAAGAACTGCACTAAGAAAAAGACACTAACTAAAAAGTGTTCATTTCAACAGTCTCTTTCTGTTGCGTAGCACATCTAAAATGTCCACATAAATTATTAAAACTGCACAAATGCATGTTGTGACCAACGAGAATAAAATTAATATTTCTACCATCGTTAAAATGTCATCTAACAACCTAACATTCTAAAACCTATTTCTATGTGGGATACTAAGAGGATGTAAAGTAGTGTAATTTGCATCTAGGTTTATTTTTTTTTTTTTAGAATAATCAACACACTGCATGTACGTTTACAGCAAAACGCTGTAGTTATCCCCTCCTCGTGGACTTGGCTCAATATCAGCTTTCAGTGCAGAACCGAATGCAGCATCATGGCAGTCTGAGGATCTTCCGGCAGTATCTTGCACAATAATCTGAGGGGAAAGACCTCTCATGACAAGTGTTCGATTAGCAGGTCTTTTATACCAGATCTTAACTGAGGTTAGAATTTCTGAAACAACAATAGGAATGTCTGGCATAAGCTATGTGCAACAATATGCTAGTCTAAGACGCATTCTTATAAACAAATAAGGTAAACACACGTCAATTCAGACTACACGGTTTATATTATTATCTGACCTTGAGATAGAGATAACAAGGCACTTGTTACAGACTAATGTCGCATCAGGTGTCTTATCGAGGTCATTGCCTGTGCATCAGGTGTTAATCGATGTCATTGTCTGAATGACTTGACCCTTTCACAGATTCATGGAAAGATACGGACAGATGACATCTGCATCAAAAGCAGACATGTCGATGATTGTCGGCCTTCACCAGATGGAGTCTGGCCTTAGGGACTTCACTTCACAAGCAAAAGGTCAGAGAATAAAGGAAGTTGACACCCTTGCTTTTGTTCCTAGGAAGCAGAGATGGGCACAACTGGCCTGAACTCCCCAAAAGGTGGTAGCACACTTTGATGCTAACTAAAACACCATGATTGAAAAAGCAGATGGAGCCCTATGCAGCCTCTTTACATAGGCATTATAATGTATGCTTGTCCAGAATTGGAATTTGTGAGATGTGCATTTATTTGTGCGACAAAGTTTAAAGTCAGATGCAGTGTCCTCTTTTCAGTACTGGATACCAGATACAAACACAGAGGATAGCTCAAATGCTCAAGGGGTAGTACAGAAAGCTCTAAATAAATTTGTAAGATTGTTGACATCCTGACAAGAAGCAGTCCTTTTGGATTAAAGAGAGAGTATACAGTCAGTGATGTGAGCACCAGCCTCATGTTCATAAAGTAGTGATTCAATGTAGAGAAGCAAGAGTCTGTGAAAGCAAAACATAGACCTCTTGTCTCTTGGGCCTTACAGTGCAGTTGCACTTCACATGCTGGGGTTTTAGGATTTGTTAGCATCAATGCTTTGAGCCTAGACTTAGAGCCGTCACTTTACATTTCCCAGCTGACTGAAGATGGCACATATGAGGACAAAGTCGAGTGAATTTCATGACCCAACTGAAAGACCACCACACAATTTTAGTGTGTTCACTTTCCAGATTCCTCTAGCCAATTGATCATTGAAGTTGGTTTGAGTGAAAAGCTAGACACTTAGGGGCATATTTACAAGAAATGACGCATTGCTGCGTTGCGTCAGCGATGCATCAAAACAACCTGTGCTTCAGTAGGACAGAATCCTACGCCATGGATGCGTCGTATTTACAACACGGTGCACCATAGCGTAAGGATCTGTCTGCATAAAATAAAAAAATAAAAAAAGACATCCGTGTGCGATGTCGTAAGGGAATATGATGCTTTTGCTGGAAAAGTGACATAGTGCTGACTTACGGGTCGTAAATCATCCCTATGTCACTTGAGTGCGGATTGCATCAACAAATAACAAAAACGGACGCATCCGGGGGAACACAATTGCACACTTTGCAGAAGGCAGCCATGGAGCAGAGAGTAGCCAGCAGAAGCAAGGACAACAACTCCAGCACCAGCCAGATGTCCAGGCAGACTTCCAGGGGAAGAGGAAGAGAAATCCAACTTCAGTGAGTAGACAGACATCTTGATCACGGAGGTGACACAGCACCAACATCAGCTGTTTGTCACCTCCAAATTGCCACTAGGGAAGAATGAGGCCATTTGGTAGTCCATTGTGGAGAAGATCAAGCGAATAGGACAGTCACTGACTGCAAGAAGCACTGGCACAATTATAAGCGCCGGACGAAGGAGAAACTGGGCAATGACCTGAAGGCAGCAATGCAGACTAGAGAAGGCAGCCCAGCACCCTAGGAGGAGCTGGATTCCATGGAGGAGCAGGGGGCAGCTGTCATCCCAGATGAGTTGTTGGCTGGAGTACCAGGATATGACATGCAGCATGCCATGAAACAGCCACAGTCGCAGGGTAAATATTAACAAGGGGCAATGTGGGCAAAAATGTCGTGTTGTGCAGTGCACCCAGCTGTGTCCCAGTGCTCCACTGTGCTGTACTGCAGTGCAAAGGGTGGGAAGCTGGATCATGTCCCGTTAAAAGGCTCAGAAATGCCACTCACACTGCTCAGTTACACGTTGCACAGCTCTGTCCAGCTCCCTCATGTTTCTCCATGTGTGAAGTGCATCACTAGTCCCGGTCCACACCTTTGTATAGTGGCACATCTAATTTATTGCACAAATGAATGGCTCACAAACTACAATGTGATGCAGGGCAGCGCTGCACATTAATTTGCTGCGCTGCCCTGTGTCAAAAGAAAAGGTCAGGAATGCACTGTATCTATGAGATACTGTGAATTTCTGTCCTCTTACACTGTGCTGGTGCACAAATGGCAGCCCAATTCCAGCACAGACACTAAGGGTGCCTTGTTGAAATCAAGTTGTTTTTGTGCAGGAAGGCACCAATGTGTGCCCCTACACAGGCAGAAAGAACAGGAATGGTCCCTACGTCATTAAGGCGGTCCATGTCTACCCTTTAATTTTGATGCAGGTCAGCGATGCATGATGTCTTGCTGAACTGCCCTGCGTCACACAGTAAGAAATGAGTCCCATTGGGTATGTCACACACATATGTGAGTCAGTAATGCCCTGGAATGCCTGGTGACAACACAACCTGCACAGCGCTGATAGGGAAAGAAACACCTCTGAGGGTGGTATGGACTACATGGTCTGTCTGGGCTAATAGCAGGCCAGTGCAACAATGCCTCTGTGGCCTGCTTATCCATATCAACATTCGGGCAGAAGCATGACGTTGTGAGCATGAAACATATGCAACCATCAGAATATCAATGAATAAAAAACAGATATTAGCAAAGTAGTCTCAGCTATTAAATAACAGAATATGTGCACATACCGGCAGCTCCCCCACTTCACTTCCAAGATAATGAAGGAGGTTAGCCTGCTGGCTGACCACATCTGCCCAGCAATGCTTTAGTTGGTGCACTGTATGCTCCACCTTAAAGATTCTCTTCATTTGCTGCCTCACATTCTCCCACCGCATCTTCCAGCCCTGGATGGGATTATACGACCCCCACTGGCAATCATGTTGGGGAAGGTGGTTATCTGCCACAGGAACCCTCCCAAGCTCCTACTTTGACATGTTGTGGGCTCAGCCCCTCCCAGGCATATCCCTCACTCAACACAAAATATTTCCCCAAGGAACAAAAATCAATCCAACACCCCAACTACCCCTTACAAAGCAAAACCCTAAAAAGACTGACACCGAACAATACACTGGACTACACAATACAATTAACAGAATACATGCACACACTTTCAGGACATAACAGGGACAGCACAGACACGAAGACCAATAACCAGCTCAGCACTCTCTAGCAACCAGAAGACACAACCTCCAGCAAGCACAGACAAAAAGAGTGCATGTGAAATGAACGTAACCCACTGCATCATTTTCTGGCCAGATGAGTCATGTTTTCACAAAATGTGGCAATTTATTTTTCACACATCCATAGAAATATGGGCAATGTATTTTTTTCACACATTGCATGACAATGCACAAAGCTGTATATTTGACGCTTCGGCTCGGAAGCGTGATATCCGGCAGACGTGACGGGGTCATGAGTCACGAATTACGCTAAAGCGTCTTTTTAAAATGATGCAATGGGCCAATCATGTGTTTTACAGTGTGGTGTATTGTGCATTGCGTGTTGAACATTTCTGAGATCAGTGAATTACCTGTGAATATTAGTGCAACATGCTTGAGGTCTCTGAATGTGCTCCATGTGTATGTTGACAGTGCGCATATGTGTGACTTCTTACAGTACTGGGCCCCTATTATGCATAATGTGCACTTTTTCTGGTCAGGTCACGACCAACCTCACAAGTGGTGCACTGTGCACAAACAAAGTGCAGCCTATTCCGTTGAAGGGGCTTCCCCCAGGGCTGCAGCAAACCTGTGCTGCCATGGGTGCAGCGCCATCAAGTATCAAACGGAGCGGCTTTTGTACAGCCATTCTGTCTCACACTGTTTATGTGGCAAACTGTCTGCACATTTATGTGGGTTTGCAGGTCCACTTGCAGACGGGTGCACTGAGTGACTCCACCCAGCTACAAGAGTGTGGGGGGGGGTGGGAGGAGACATAAGGCTGGAATCAGGGGGTTTCTGACAGTGCACAACCTATGTGTTTGTGCTCTTACAGTGTGCCTCCTGACATCATCTTCTATGATACGGCGCAGAGAGAAAGGTATTGCTTCATTTGCATGGTGCCACGCCCCCTGTAAATGAGGGCATGACCTCTGGTGATAGCACTGGTGCCATCAGTGTCCCAGCACAATTGGTATTACATACAGGTCTGCACAAGTGTATGCAGCCCCTTCTGTGATTCAAAGTGCCCTAGGGGCGCACAAAGCACGTGCAATAGCCATTTGAGCACCCGAGGAACTTCTATAATACAACCCCTGAATTGAATATAATGGAACGTAAAGTCGCAAATTTGAGGTGGCTGGTATATCACGGGCCTATTACGAAATGCTTGATGCAGCACAGAGCAGCAAGCCAAGTTGATGCACTGTGTTGTGTAAATGGGAGAGCTCAGAAGTTCCCCATTATTATGGATATATGTTGCATTTTTCCTCTCTCCTTGGGCTAATGTGCTTCAGACAGCCTAACGCCAAGACATGCACACTTGTTTTTGTGCATGAAGGGATAGCTTCCTGCACAATAGCAATCTCTCAGAATCATTTTTGTCACTATGAGTGCAGCAGACTACAGCACATGAACCTATTGAAAATAACTGAGGTCCCAACGATATTGCTCTCCTCGCCAGAAGGCGTGGAGAAATCACGTAATCCCAAGTGTCCAAAGGTTTGAAAATTTAGGATAGCATGAAATCCATGGGGGGATGCAAGTGAACATCCATGTCCCCCCCCCCCCGGAATGCCTTCCAGAATTAAATGTTTCGCAATGCAGCACAAGCCAATGACTTGCCTCACAATGTTTTTTTAGCCCACACAAGGAGGTAGCAAAGTGGGCGTTTCCTTGCTTTTAAATTCTCTACTAGCAATTTTGCTCATGGATGTGCAACAAAAATGGTGTAGCCATGATGCAAAATGATTTTACATATAGCCATGTGTGATCTGGAGGACTTTACTTTCGGGGAATCATATACACGGTGCCTGCCCCGCAGGCAAGTCACCTTTTACATAGTTTGGGGGGCACCAGACTCTCACTCACACTAATTTTGCAATGCAAAGCCACCATGCATGGTTTGGCATGACCTCGTTTTTATTGAGTAGGGCAAGGCTGCGTAAGGCACTGCACTACTTTACTATGCATCAAGGAGGTGTGGCATTGGCCTTGCAGTGGGTGTGTACATGCTACACCCATGCCTTTTAATAGTGACCGAGCTCATCAGACTCAGGTTCACCATGGGCAGCACAAAAACCTTCAAAATTCCCAGGGGAGGCCTAAAAAGGAACAAATTGTACCGTCCTCTTGGGTTTGCTGTTTGCATGTGTGCTGCATTCATCAGCATTAATGAAAGCAAAAACACTCCATGGATTGTCTATGTGCAGGAAGGTGCAAGGAGAACCATGATGCAACTTGACATCAGATTGGTGGAAGGCATAAGCCTTTTCCACAGCACCAGTGGTCCATAATCCATAAATTTAGATTATTCATCTTGAATATCCATGGGTGTTACCTTGCAAACCACCCCGCAGGACCTCTGCAATGCACCGATGGCACAAAGTCAACCAAGGCTGCCTACTGAGGTGCCTTGATTTGATCCATAGCTATGATGCCAGGATGAGCCACACAGAGTAACTTAACGTGGCCTCATTTATATGTTTGAGAGTTATGTGCAAGATGAGGTCCAAAAGTTGTGAGACACCAGCAGCACCAGCCTGTGGTACATAGCCCCATATCTGTCTACACTTCTATCCTACGATATCATGTAGATGCATTACCCACTCAGGGAGTGACATACACTGGCTGGTACAGCCTGTCTACAGCGTATGTGGCATCCAGGGCAAAGATTGACTTTCTATATGTGTAAAGTTTGTGCCTAGGCATATATGGCACATGTTGATATGTGTATACCAACAATTATCATAGAGTGATAACCAACTACCACCATATCAAACATCTGCGGTATGATTTTGGTGCTGGAAGGATATGTGCGACACATGCACATTGCCAATTCTCATTAGTGTTTGCCTAGAGTCTTTGCATATATATTGGTGATCAAGAGGCCAGCTTGGGTGACCAAAATGAGTCTGAGTGATACCAAGGAGGTATATATTTGTAATTGGCATGCATCACATTATGTTGCTACATTGAGGGGCTGCTTGGAGTTAGGTTGTGGGTACGCATTCACATAAGATATTGTCCTGGCCATTTCTTGCCACAGTCTGCCACCATGACCTGGAATGCATCGATGCACGCTACCTTGGCTGGATTCACCTTGCAATTACTCATCAATAAAGCCAAATGTTCATTATACTGACTATTTATGTTGTGTTCTTACAATCGCACATAAATGTAAATGTAGAGGTAAATCTATTGTTTGTATCTGAAAGCCACACACCAACATGTTATGATACATCCATACTTGGTCCAGCTTCATCTTTGCCTAGTGGGCTAGTGTGGAAGCATGGATACTAGATACTCTTGCACGGGCACATTTGAGTATGCAGCATTTACATATGTGTGATGTGACCATGGATTTGATATGCCTGCAAACATTGCAGTCACATATATAGTCTCATCATTTGTAGATTGTAAAACTGAATGTACAGGACGCACACATTATATTCAAACCCAGCGATATGAGATTTGTAACTAGTAACTTTACTTTAATCATACTGGGATGAAAGGAGATGTGCTTCAGCATTATGAAACGTAGTCCGCATGGTGTTTTTTCCCCCCTTTTTTATGTGATTTGTATTTTTCACATGTAATTTTGTTTGTCTGTACTGTGGTTTAACAGTATTAACGTGTGACTATTGGTCAACTTGTCTGTCCTTTTATTGTCATAATAGGTGTTTAATGTGTCATGAAACATGCTATCACATGGTTTATGTTGCATCTTGGGATATACATGCTATAGTCATATGTATTGACGTTTGTTTATATATATTGCCTTTACAGCCCTGAAGTAGTCCATTGCCATGGACGAATCGTGTTGGCTATTTCTGCAGTAAATTTGGCAACATATATTTTTTACAAGAATACAAGCCTAAATAAGAAAAATTGTACACAGTTTGGAATTTTATTTTGAAATTTGTTCATATTCTTATTATTTTAGGTGCACCTTTACTGTGTTTCAATTTGAAATGTCCTTGCTATAGGTCTCCAAATTGGCCGCAGGTGCGGATATTGTGTGCACACATAAGCTTGAAGTGTCATCTTAGGAAGTGTTCAGGGAAATAGGGTAGGTGCAGTGAGCTGGTGTGTGCTGCCTCTATAGTGTTTTTGGAATTGCAGTCACATATGTAGAATGTATGTGTTGGACTGTGTTCCAATGCTCATACTATGTGCCTTGGTGGCAATCTCCAGACTATGACTAAACTTTATTATCCTCCACAAATATGAGGCAGTACAAATGGCTAGTTGTACAACACACAAATGCAGTCATTTCACACTAATAACATTAGAACACCTTTTTGTTGTGATAGGATGTCTGTCGCTCAATACACTGCAACAGAACACGTAATTATGACTGGTCGAGACTGTGCCATATATCTATGTTTGTTTTTTGCCTGTCTTCCCAATGGACCTACTTTTAGCACAGGGTGATGTTGTGCACACATTGTTGGATTAACAAGATGTTGTCCAGCATTGTTTGTTACACCTTGCTATACCCATTTGTTGAGTGTTTTGATGTTTACAGTGCCTATGAAGTAAAATTGCTTACACAATGGTAGTGCTCTTATATTTATTTGCATGTTAGCACACTCTTTTAATGTATTTATTCCATATTTTTGTGAAGCCTTGATGTGGGTCATGCATTGGCAAACAAATTCTGCATTATTTGGTTTCTCTGCCGTGTCCCAGCAGTTGTTGCTACATTTTGGATTTGGTACTCGTCTTCATAATCGCCTTCTACTGGGCCTTCATGGTCCTCATTCCCTCATCCCATAGAACAATGGTCTGCACATATATGTTGTGCAAAATGAGGCACACAAGTATGATCTTACATACCATGGGGGATAGAGCAATTTCCCCCATACATGTCTAGACAGCGGAAGCTTGACTTAAGTACTTCAAAAGCCCGCTCCACTATGGACCGTGTCCTAAGTGCCTGGTTGGAGCTACGCTGGACATCCATATGGGGATGTGCATAAGGGGTCATGACCCATGGCTGGAGACCATATCCTTAGGCAGCTGAAAAGACAGGAGGGAAACTGTCATTGGTAATGATTGTTGCAGTGACCACAATCATGTGCATCATGTTATGTGTTAGGATTGTCTCATGCACTTTTCAACCATGGGACGTGCACCGACATTGTTTGGCATACATACACTTTCATTTTTGGTGTGGCTGACACTGTACTACAAATAAATGTATACTGGCCAGTGTGATACACCTATTATTTGTAATAATTGGGGTTGCCAATGCCACCGACGTGGGATTTTTTAGTAGCATGGAGGGTCAGTTAGCCAGTCTCTCACACTCCTTTACTGTGTTTCTTTGCTCCTACTATTTGCATTTCTGTAATAAAACATGTCCGTATCTAGAAAATGTTGCCGGTGCAGATGATGTTTTCTCAATCATTCACCCATATTTGGATGTGAAAGTAGTAGTCAGTGTTGTTCAGTAGCTTCTGCCATGGAGATTTTGAGGATGGCATGTCAATGAGAGACATGATAGTGTACACATGTAATGTAATGTAATGTAAATGTGATTTGTAAAGCGCAAACTCATGCACAAGGGCATCTTGGCACTATCAGAGGTGGGTATGGGTGCAAATCAGTTGGAAGAAGAGGCTACTTGGTGGGCGTTAGTGTCTGCTAGTCTTGCGAGAAAAGCCACGTCTTTAAAGCCTTTCTAAAGGCGAGTAGGGAGGGAGCAGCTATTAGTGTCTATGGTAAGCTGTTCCAGAGCACTGCAGTGGTCCTGAAAAAGCTCTTGCCACCCAAAGTGGTCCTCTCAAATGAGGGGACCATCAGGTTCATGGCAGAGTCAGAGCGAAGATTCTTTCCTGGAGTATACCAACTGAGCTTCTCCTTGAAGTGTAAAGGTCCTAGGCCATGCAATGCTTTATAGGCCAGGCATAAGGCTTTGAACCTGCAGCGTTGTCTAACGGGTAGCCAGTGGAGTTTCCTAATGGCTCCTCTAGCGGATTCATATTTTGAAATTTTTAAGAGGAAGTGGGCGGACGCATTTTGCAGAGTCTGGAGCCTTTGCAGGGGACCTATTGCAAGGTTATGGTAAAGACTATTACAATAGTCAATCCTTGAAAGTATCATGGCAATGATCACAGTTTTTAAGAGTTCTGGGGGTACTCCACTATGTTAACAGTCCACAAATGGAGAGTTATGTGGGAGTCTTGTGCTATACAGTGCAACTGGTAAACTATCAAAACTGCACTGCCTCACTGATTGATGATGGTGTGGAAAATATCTTTTCAAAATGATGAAGTGTCCCACGCTTGCAGCCTGCTCTGGCAGACAATCGGCAACATTGTACCTAAAGAGGCACATTGGGTATATGATGATTGCGTGGCTGTCTGTCCTTTGAGATGTACTTTGTACATGAGTCTTTACCTTGCTGCACCATCTCAACCTGTGGCCAAAAGTAGCTTAGCAGGTCTATACATGTGTGACTTGGAGTGTTGTATTGCACATGTGTCATGTAGTATGTTGCAAGTATGAGGACACACCTGCTATGAGTGCACGGTCTCATTCACCCAACATAAATATGGGTATTTTATCCAACATAATTTACTGTCATGAGGTCAGTCATGTCCTTCAAATGTAAACATCTCCCATTCTGGAAGCGATCGTTTATGATGGAATGTCTGAAGATGTATGCATCAAGAACACTCCCAGGGTACTTTGCCAGCACATTGATTAACATCACCATATGGTCCACTATTCCCTGCATGTTGATTGAATATGTGTGCTTCCGATTGTGGTACAGGTGGAACGTAGCAGCAGGGGCACCAGTTGCACATGAGAGCAGTCCATTTACCCCCAACACGTGAAAATCCAGCAATGTTATAGAAGCCTTGCTTATTTTCAACTTGTTTCTACTGTTTGTTGGGGAACTGAGGTTCTGGAGTGTGTGACTTATGATGGCATCCGACAGAGGGTAGGAATGCCAAAAAGGATGACTGGGATATTCCAGTCACTCTGGCTGTGGTGGGTTGGAATGAGCCAGAAGTCAGCATGTGGAGTGCTGACAACAGCTTGGCCTGTGGAGGGATGTTGGTGCACCTTTGGGATGTTGGTTGCAGCTTTGGTGCAATCTGGTGCAGGTGCTCGACAATGGACTCCCTCCTGAGCCTGTAATGGGTAATGAACTCCGCCTCCCCGAGGTGAATGAAGGTAATCCTGTTCCGGAAAGTCCACTCCCTTCTCCTGTGCCCCATCCATGTTGATGGTGGTGGGCTGTCTGATGAGGGGGTCGTCATCATCTTCTTCCTGCTCCGAGCTGCAGTATGAGTAGCTCCTTGGCATAGTTGAGCTTGCCAAAGAGCTCTATGTACATTTTGCTTATTTTCAAATGTGGATGCATCATTTTTACGCCTGGTTTGCTGATGCGCATGTATTTAGATGCATTTTCGACTCAGCGCATCATTTATTAACGAAGCATCGCTTTTCCAAAAAGTTGTAAATATGGATCCGTCAGTTCTGCGTTGTATCTTACTGGGGATTGCCTACCTTGCATATGATTAACATAACATGATGCAGTCAGTTGTGGTGAAGGAAAAAAAACTAGGCAGGATAGAGAAAAGTGATGTATTGTGTGTATTACGTCGCTTTGTAAATGTGGAGCAAGGAGCGCGCAGCCGCTGCAACAAAAAAAGTGATGCAGTGGGAGCGCAAACTCCTGGTAAATATGCCCCTTCGAGCCAGGTCCATGGAAACGCAGATGCTCTGAAATTATGCACAAAAAATAAAATCTAACCATGGATTTACATTTTCCTCTGGAGTTGCTGGTGAGAAAGCATAAAAAGAACAGCCTATAAGCAACCTATGGGTGACACAACAGTAATTCTGTACGCATCAACAGCAAGGTTATGTCTCAGTAAACTCTGTCCCTGTTTTATCTTCTCAAATGAGTCTACCAAGAGGTTGGTGGGTGACAGCCATTATGATGCAGCTGCAGTATTAACCTCCTTGGACCAATCGAGTAATGATGGACATTTTTACCCTTTCTGTACAATCTATTGAATCCCTGCAATGTTTTGTCCTTGATCACTTGTTAGCAAGTCATTTTTCCACTATCATGACGTTCTCATAAGCCGGCGCTGCTTCAAGTGGTGCGTACGAAACAAGACAAGGTGGTCACCTCTCCAAGCCAGAGCTGGTGATCACTCATAGAAAGACCTCCTTAAGAATAGGTCCACTATCATCTTCCATGACAAGCCTGATAAAAGAGACATGAGGGGAGGCAGGATGATGTGTGAGTAGCTGCTAAGAGACTGCACATTCTAAGGTATTAATTTTTTAAGACACTGCACCTTTGGGCAAATCGGTCCATGCAACCCTTTCGTACCTTTAAGTGGTTCATGTCTAGCAAACTAAGTAATCCTGATTT
This sequence comes from Triturus cristatus, assembly GCF_964204655.1. Lineage (NCBI taxonomy): Eukaryota > Metazoa > Chordata > Amphibia > Caudata > Salamandridae > Triturus > Triturus cristatus. The sequence continues at coordinate 1,367,430,963 of NC_140591.1, forward strand.
TAAACCGTTTAAAAAGGAAACAATAAAACAAAAAAATAATATATATATTATGTATATTGTGTATTCATTTTAGTATTGTAACAGGATGATCTCAAACAAGACTAATATATCATGGGTACAAGTTGACTGCAGAGTAGTACTGAAAATAGTTCAGTTTCACCCTGTAAATATTTGGCATAGAATGCATTTGTTTCAATTGTTAGATTTTCATATGTTTTTTTCACTTTACCACCACCAGTAGGAGCATCTCTAGATTCTGACCTTGCATGTACATACCTCTAGAACGAGTTTTGAAAATACATGGAAAATGCATTTTCAAATACTAACCGGCCAGAACCGATGTAAAGATGTAGATTTAGACATGGTCTTCATTGCAATGAGAAGGCCAATCACAATTTTTTTCTTACATAGAGTACTAAAACAGCATGGCTTCTCCATTACGGCTAGATCTTTATTGCCTATTTCCCCAGTTCCAGATTCAAATTACCATCATGTTGGCTTTATTGTCGAATGCATTAGGTTGTATGTTAAAAAAAAGCAGATTGGGGCAGATCGATTTTTTTTATGTCAGCAACGGTAAAATAGATTGCAATCAAAACATCTAAGCATATTAAAGGAGCCCTTCTGAATTAGCAACCGAATGATAACCTCCCCCAAGACATTCACTATAACAAATTCTGCACCATTTGGACAAACAAGGCCCTTATTGCGTGAACAGTACAATTTAGGTGCAAATAGCATACCCAATATAGTAAATGATAGCGCAGATTTCAATATTTATGAGGTGCTGTATTTTACCATACAATCTAAGTGTATTTTGAAGTGTTTGTATGCTGCTCTTTCCTCTTAGTATTTTATTGATTACTTAATCACGTATAAGAGTCTCATTAAGAATTTTTTTCCGTACACCCCTTTCCCCTCATAGTGAAATTTATATGATTGCTGTTATTTGCTGGGAAATTAACTTAGGCCATTTTGACGCATTATTATTGCCGTTGCTTAACACAATGTTCCATGCTATGTATGATTTTATCCCACTTTTTATCATGATTGTTTTTATTTTTACATGATTTTACTGTGATTTTAATGGCTTCTCTTTTATGGCCATGATTGGCCAAATAAAGATTATTTGAATTGAAAAAAAAGTGAGGTGTGTAATTTGCGTACCATTCTGAGTTCTACACCTTGGGATGGGGGTTAATGGTAAATAATGTGTTTAATTCATCACTCCAATTTGTAGAAACCATTATTGGTACTATTTGTACTATTTGCATGCATGATTTCAGCAACATTTTACTTTGAAAAATTGTGTGGGCAAACATTTGTGAGGGCACAGTAAGTTAGAATCTCTGGTAAACATGAAGAAAATCTATCTTTCTGGGAATGCCAAGAAATAGAAAAAAAAAAAAAGAAAAAAGGGAAGAGGAGAAAAATGCTTGAAGGACATGGACGATGTTAACAAACCAGAACGTTCAATCAAATCTAATTGACATTTTGGCAGCATATAGAGCTGCACAATAACATAACTTGTTGATTCAACATCGCAAAATGTAAAAAAAAATCTAAATTAGTCAAAAACCCTCAATATAGAATTATCAAAATTGACATATAGAACCATAACAACCTATGGATTGTTTACTCAGGATAAGCATATATGCATAAAAGGTACTTATGCAACTGTGGGAGCAAAAACAATGGGGTGGGGAATAAAGTTCACACCTGCCTTACAATAAGCAGAAAAAGGGAACAACAATTTGTTGGAAATTAGCAGTTTTTGCAGGGTTACCCCAAATTATTTGCCTTTTGCTGAACCATATTTTTGCTGGCCATAGGACCCGGACCCCCTAGGTTGTTCCCAGCCCCACCCTCATCAGAACCCACAAATCAAGATTTGACAACCAGAGCTGTGGGTAAAAGAGGCCATGTTTATTATAAACCATCACATATAAACATGACAATATATATATATTCAATAAGATTCAAATTATCAATGACATAGATTTATCAACTTTTATCACTGTACGATATTTTCATTTACGTTGATCATAACTACATCATATATCAACAGAAATGCCAGAACTTAATTATTGGCCAAAGAATGTTCTCTATCGCTCCAGCACTAAGGGGCCTTCTGGCTCGCGCCCCCCAACTGCAAACCACGCAAGGCGCAACCCACCTGTGTCCTTGAGAGGTGAGCCCCTGCACTCTGGTCCTTGTCTGCCAACTGAGGGGCCCACCCCTCCACCACCAGGCTGCCCATCGGGGCTCATAGGGAATAACCAGGGGCTGATGCCCCATGCCCTAAATTGTAAACTGGCACCCTGGCCCCCAGCCGGTGTCTCCATTCGCTCTGGGGTGCGCTTACCGTGTCTCCCCCTCAGTGCTGGCCTAGGGAGTATGCAAGGAGGACTCCCCTTAACCATGTAAGGCAATTTATGTGGCCTCCTTACCGCCACTCTTAATTCAAATTCCAAGACCTTCCCAAGCTCTAACTTCAGGGATGGGTGGGTGGGAGATTCACGCAGTCCACAACACCCGAGGCCGGCACTGTAAGGAAGAGAGGGCGAGGGCCTAGGTAATGTGCCCTAAATAGGCCCCCGCCCTCCCCCCTCCCGACAGGCACTGATGTCGGTCTCGTCCCGGAAGTACTTCTCGCCGTTCGCGGCGACCACTCCCTCAGCTAGGAGCCACGAGGGCATGGCCGGGATCCCAGGGGCCCGCGTCCTAATGGCGCGCTGCCTTATAGTACGTGCTCTCCATAGGACTCTGTGCACTTTTACCCCAGCTAACCAGGGGTAAAGGGCGTGTGCTCTTCTTTTAAACATGATAACACTGGTATACACCTGACTGGCTCATTTAACTTACAAGTCCCTTGTAAATGGTACTTAGTATAAGCGCTAGTGTATGGTACCAAGTGAACCCAGGGTCTGGAAGTTAAATGTTTCTAGTGGGCTGCAGCGCCCCTTTTGCCAATCACAAAAGTGACAAGTAAAGCAGGTCCCCAGGTCTACCACTTTAGCCTGGCTGTGCAGTTTTGAACTGCGAATTCAAGCTGTAAAAAAAAATAAACACTTTGAGTATTAATAAGTGATCCCCAAGGCAGGCCCTATCTCCTATTGGGAAAGGTGCATGGAGTTTAAAGTAGGACATGTAGAAGTTTAATATTCCACATGTACTTACAATAAAAAAGCACAAACGCTATTTTCACTGTAGCAAGGCGGGCTGCTTCCATAGTGAAACACTTGATTACATTATAACACCTTATAATGCTAGTTTCAGATTGGGAATCAGCTACATAAATGTTTGAAGGACTCTACTTAATAGTTATACAAAATCAAATTTAATGGTAAATTCAAATTTTGGCTAATTATGACAGAAAAAGGTGCTTTAGAAACGATATCTTGTGCTTGCTGAAAGCCCCTGGAGGCCTTTCTCCAAGTATTGAAATATCACCTGGCAGCTGGATGGCTCCCCCGTCATAAGGTGTAAACTGCTCCCAGCTGTGCACTTCAAAAAGGGCCGTTCTTGCCACAGGCAGATGTAGCTTTCACCAGTGCCTGCCTCCGCTTTTGTTCTTCCAGTCAGCCAGGAATCCATCCCAGTGGGAGGGAGAGTTGGCCCCGAACTGGTTTAGGGTGACCATCGGGGTGGGGCTGTGAGCATCCTCTTGACATTAGACTGTCAAATCTTGCTTGAATGTTACACCCTGCTTGATAGATCTGCTATGGTATTTCATATGACATTTGGGGCACATTTCAAAAGAGAGAAACAACTTGTTTGTATCTACTGTCTGGATGCTGTAGGTTCAGTTAACTCATATCAGACTTCTGTCTCTGAATTTGTTGGAATTACAGTGACCGATTTAAACTGGATTTTATTGTTAGTGTGGAGGGCACAAGGATAACCATGGTACACCCCCCCCCCCCCCCCCCCCACACACACACACATACACCCAGCCCTCAGAGCTAAGTTTAGTCTGGCTGAAGACTTTGGCCATCTTGAAAATGCCCAAAGTGGGTAGGGTTACCCCCTAGAACCGTAACCACATTGGTTAGGGTGTCCACAGGGGTCATTGCCACTCACTAGCTCAAGCCATACATTATGGGGTTAAGGCACCTGTTGTAGAGAACTTTGTGTGCCAATTAAATCTCCGGGAATAATAAAATTGCTAAAATAACTCTAGAGGTGAAGGTATTAGCTGGAGAGATCTGTGTTTCGTCTAGTCCCAGGTTTGAATCAAAGTAGCATAGATGTTTAATACGACTCCTGCACAGCACATCATAGAACACACAGATGAAAATGTTTTATTTTATATAAATGGGTAAGTGTGTTACTGCTTTTAAGACATCATTTTGTTACTTGCAGTTCATAAATTGTAATCATTTTGATATAGCACAGTGAGCTATGAAGGACATGTGACTCCTACACCTTGTAACCCTCACTGTCTTATGTAACACAATTTGTATACATTGATTTACACACATGATTTACTGTCAATGTAGAATGTGTATGTATGATGTAAAGCGCTCTGCTACCCTTCGATGGGATGAGAAACACTATAGTGCTATAAAAGAAATCAAAACAAAAAAGTGGTATTTAAATTGTTATTTGTGTAAATACTGGGACTGACCAACACATCTGACATTCTAACAGTGCATGCACCGCTCTTTTATACAAGGACTGAACAAAGCGGAAAGCATGCCTCTCTTAAGTACCTGTGAAGGGATCAGCTGCTTGTGCCTCTCTTACCCCTCCATTGCATTTAGGCGTGAGGTTCCTAATAGCTCCCAGTCAGGCTACTCCAACAAAAGGAGGCCTGATGGCCCCTTAATGTAGTCCTTTTGTTATGGGCCCAGCTGGAACCTGATACAGTGGCATAACACAGGCCCACGCAGCCCCCCTCTCCCCCGCGGTACTGCCCCCCTTCCCCCCACCCCCCAGCTGCAGGTGGCCCCTTCTGCACAGTTCTCTGGCCTGACAGCTATGGATTACATCCGGAGCAGGGCCCCTCCATGTACCATGCAGGGGTGTCCCCTCATGTTTTATTTCGCCTCTAAGTTACCTCAGAAGCCCTTCCCACGCGCATATTGCTGCTCGAAAAGGGAAGCAGAGAGTCCTGGTGCATGAAAATGACCACGGGACAAGTTTACCAGTTTCTGTGGGGCCCAAGCTTTGGCAGGTTAGACAGCGTACACCCTGTGAAAAGGTTGGGTGCACCCTCGACCTGTGCCCTGAATAAACCTACCATTAAAAATACTTAAATTTCTCGTGGAAAACATCCGATTTATCTATCCAGGAATTTCCATGTGTGACCAGGTTTATTGCAGCGCCAAATAATATATTTAAGGGACACTACCCTGAGAAACTTAGTTCACACTGTCTGCAGCTTGTCTATGGCAGTATCCCGCACACAGCACGTTTAGCATTTTAATGACAAACATGCAGCTTGCTCATGGTTGGAAGCAGCCAATACAAACCAGGCCTGGAGGCATCTCATTACAGAAGATACACTGCTTTCCAGAGCTGTAGGTTGGCGGTCAAGACATAATGAAACGGAAGGCGGAATACGAAGAAAATAATTGCAGTCAATCTGTAGCTTTCCGACTCTAAATATATACATTGTTGTCAGCGCGGGAAGTAAACATGGCAGCGAATTCCAATTAAGCCCCCGTACACCTGATTGAGGCAGCTGAGCAGTGGGTTGCATCCCAAGGCATCGGCGTTTGGCGGAAAAGCATTACGTTGATTACTTTTCGCATTTTTAAATTACATAATGCGTCCATCCCGTTCACAATTGCGACAGGCTTTTATTAATGCATTGCATTTTGCAATAAATACGGTTTTAATTCTCTGTAAAGTGTGCTTCATTAGGTTATAAATGTTAATTCGGAAAATTAAATTGTTCTTTTGCTGAAATGGTTGAACTCTGAAGCATGGAAGAGCTATTTGTGGATTCATCATTTAGAAAATAGTGCTCGGAGTATCTTCGTGGGTTTTCTGCACAGAAATCATAAAAAGCAAAAACAAAATCAGACTTGAGGCACTTGTCTGCTCTGCTATTATACTTTGGCCCTGTATCGTCATTGGTGTTATGGTTTACTACCAATGGTATGGTTTACTGGCCACTAAAGGGTGTGTAGAAATTATTTCCAAGTTTAGGATAAAAGAAAATATTGGAAACAATTATGAATATTAATGAGTCGCTCAAACACAATTTGGTAAAAGGTCGACTAGACCAAGTACATCTTTATTTATGGTTGAATGGAGGTGAGGTAGGAGGGGCCTGTGGTGGTGAGGTAGGAGGGGCATGTGGAGGTGAGGTAGGAGGGGCATGTGGAGGTGAGGTAGGAGGGGCATGTGGAGGTGAGGTAGGAGGGGCATGTGGTGGTGAAGTAGGAGGGGCATGTGGAGGTGAGGTAGGAGGGGCGGGGAACAACCTTTACAACGCAACTTTTACAACGCACTACCTTTACAACGCATTTTTTACAACGCATAATCCATTACAACGCATGACATTACAACGCATGACACTACAACGCATTTTTAAAAACTACCTTTACAACGCATTCCATTACAACGCATACTACCATTACAACGCATACCATTACAACGCATAATATTACACTACACTATCCAACACTTACCCTACTGTTGCACCCCCTGGAGTTAGAATAGTAATTTTTACCCCTATACTATCCAACACTTACCCTACTGATGCACCCCCTGGAGTTAGAATAGTAATTTTTACCCCTATACTATCCAACACTTACCCTACTGATGCACCCCCTGGAGTTAGAATAGTAATTTTTACCCCTATACTATCCAACACTTACCCTACTGATGCACCCCCTGGAGTTAGAATAGTAATCTTTACACCTATACTATCCAACACTTACCCTACTGATGCACCCCCTGGAGTTAGAATAGTAATTTTTACCCCTATACTATCCAACACTTACCCTACTGATGCACCCCCTGGAGTTAGAATAGTAATTTTTACCCCTATACTATCCAACACTTACCCTACTGATGCACCCCCTGGAGTTAGAATAGTCATTTTTACCCCTATACTATCCAACACTTACCCTACTGATGCACCCCCTGGAGTTAGAATAGTCATTTTTACCCCTATACTATCCAACACTTACCCTACTGATGCACCCCCTGGAGTTAGAATAGTAATTTTTACCCCTATACTATCCAACACTTACCCTACTGTTGCACCCCCTGGAGTTAGAATAGTAATTTTTACCCCTACACTATCCAACACTTACCCTACTGTTGCACCCCCTGGAGTTAGAATAGTAATTTTTACCCCTACACTATCCAACACTTACCCTACTGTTGCACCCCCTGGAGTTAGAATAGTAATTTTTACCCCTATACTATCCAACACTTACCCTACTGTTGCACCCCCTGGAGTTAGAATAGTAATTTTTACCCCTATACTATCCAACACTTACCCTACTGTTGCACCCCCTGGAGTTAGAATAGTAATTTTTACCCCTATACTATCCAACACTTACCCTACTGTTGCTCCCCCTGGAGTTAGAATAGTAATTTTTACCCCTATACTATCCAACACTTACCCTAGTGTTGCACCCCCTGGAGTTAGAATAGTAATTTTTACCCCTATACTATCTAATACTTACCTTAAATGTAATTTAATGTAATGTGTTGTAATGGTATGCGTTGTAAAGGTAGTATGCGTTGTAATGGCAATGCGTTGTAAAGGTATTTTTTAAAAATGCGTTGTAGTGTCATGCGTTGTAATGTCATGCGTTGTAATGGATTATGCGTTGTAAAAAATGCGTTGTAAGTGCATGCGTTGTAAAAGTGTGCGTTGTAACGTCATACATCCAGGAGGGGCATGTGGTGGTGAGGTAGGAGAGGCATGGGGTGGTGAGGTAGGAGGGGCACTTGTAGAGAGGAGGATGGGTTAGGAATTATTCTGGAGTAAATTAAACCGGGACCTGCCAGGTGATGGTGGGTCCATGGCCTGGCAGGGGTTTCTACAGTATATTGTGACATAGCCAATATTCCTAGCCTGTTGGTGGGTTGGACTTCAAATCCTATGGTTTTTTTGAGTGTGTTGTCATTGGTCCTGTCATGATGCTGCACCATGCTTATTTTCTTACATTTTGCCCTCTGCTGGCCAAGAAGTGGTGTGGTGGCCACTAAACTGCAGGGTATATGATTGGATTATTAAATTGTAGGCCATATTAATCACTGGGGCATCATTCAGGTATCTTGACGCTGATGGAAGCACTTAAGGTTCATGGATATGTATGGCTTCAGAGCTAAAAGCTTGGAAAAGCCTTGAAAATGTGCTCACCTTCTTGCACTGGCAAATCAACCATTTCATGGTACAAGCAGCCTAGAAATTTAATATTCGAAGTTGTAATGTCTGTATTATTTTAGTAACCCAGGCCTTTACTCGGACAACCATTCGTCTGATTTGAGTTGGTAACAATATAATTTGAATTTGTTGCACACCGGACTTCTCTTCAGAACCTGCCTTTAAAAGGTTGGCCCGGGTAGAAAGTGTGATGCCTGTAGAAAAGCTGGTCTTTTTCAACCAACTACATTTCACCCGATGAAACTTTGAAGCCCACCCCACACCTAAACTGGAAAAAGCAAAAGGACATGTCCAGATGACAGTAATGTTGATAACAAAGCCCGCACTGGTTAAAAGTGTCACACAAGTTGTGGAGCAGCCTAGCAGTCACATGTCAGTACCATATCTAAACAAGCATTGGCACAGCCAATAGGTCTCGCCTTTGGGACCTTATAAGTGTTTAGCCATGCAACAGTTAATGTTATTGCAGTAAGGATATTGTACTGCATAACTAAATACTTATAAGATGCCAAAGGCGAGACCTATTGGCTATGCCAATGCTTGTTTTACCTTAGGCTGTATGCCTTTGATGGAAAGGCGTATTTTTAGCACTTCACTGTACTTTCATTTTAATGTTTCCGGTGAATTTATTAATAGGTTGCTGAGAACATGCTTTCATTGAATTGTTTTTATACTGCATGTTCCTAAAATATTGTTAGGCTGTTAGCTGAAACAATAAACAAATAACATGGAAATGGAGTTATGGACTGTTCCACTATCTATAAAAAAAGCTGTATGATGGGGTGATGCCTAGGAGGTTCAGTATATAAGTTGTAGAACGTTGTACTGGCTATAGACATGTCGTGTGACTGAATGATTCCAAGGAGGTTCCATATCGGCCGAGTACACAACTAGCCCCAGTGTCCAGAAGAAAGCAAATCTATACGTTTCTGCAGGAATCCTCATTTGTGTATCATGAGGCCCTATGGCGTGATGGCTCCGCACATGAGAAGTGTGGCAGCCATATGTAGCCTTCGTTTTTCTAGACGGTATGGTCATGTCAGAACAACTGTGTGCGAATAGCAAGCCACGGAGAAAGCAAGGAAACCAGAGCACGCGCGTTTCCATTAAAAAGATCACATTTCCTGCCGTGCTGTTAGTCATTTTGGTGCTTCCGGACCAGCAGCTGCGAACCACCCCATTGCTAACCCCAACAAGCAGGAAGTGGGATAAGGGAGGGGGGTAGGGCACGTCGCACGCACTGAGGCGGAGAGAGGCACGCAGGCTGGCAAATGGTGTGCACTTTCGCGGCCGCTTTGATGTTCTCAGTGGCCGCGCGGCTCACTGAGAACATCAAAGCGGCCGCGAAAGTGATTACGCAGGCTGACAAATGTTGCGCGTGCGCGGCGCACATGCACTGTAGCTGGAGGCCTGAAAAAAGCCACTAGTTAGCACTTCCTAATCCCGCTTACTAAAACTCTCGCCAGAGCAGCGCTAAAGCGCTGGCTCAGGCGAAACCTAAAAAGGGGGGGGGGTGGAGGGGGGGGGGGGACTGGCAGCAGAATCAATAATATGATTAGCAGGTTAGAGCAAAGTGGGCCTAATACCAGGATTACATTTAAAAGCAGAACTGAGGAAGGGTCACCCATGACCAGGTTGCCTCTGAAAGGCTGATAGAGTTGATTTCACATTCAGTCATATGTCAGAGAAGTGACTCTGAAAGAATAATATTGTTGGGCGTGGCCATGAGTAAAAAAATAAAATAAAAAAAAAAAAAAGCACCTCTGAAATGCCAGCTGGCCAGTAGCAGTCAGTCATGTCATTCTTCCATCTGAAAGGGTGGAAGAATTTGGCCAGGGGCAGTCACATCCTAAGCACCTTAATATTCGGAAAGCATGTTATAAGGACATTACTTTGTGGTTAATAAAGGCTAAAGCATTTTCAGACATTCCAAAATTGATGGAAGTCATGATTAGTCCTATTCAAGCATTATCTTTTGTTTATTAAGTTATGCAAATTTATAACTGTCTCCTATATCCCAAACATAGCATCACAGAAAAGTTGGTCAATGCTTATGATGTAAACAACACTGCGCTCAACAACTCGAAAATATTTGTTTGAGAACAAAACTTTTAAGAGTCTTCTAACAAAAACCATGATTTGCAAGCCATACAAAACAGATATTTGGGGGATTTACAAAACTTGGAACAAGTAATAAAAGAGTGTTTTAGAAATCAAGGCACTGTGAGCCTAATACAGCCTTATGAGTGAATTGTGTGTTTTGCTTTTGAAATGGACAGATTTACCACAGCATAAAATCTCCCAGAAGAATCACTGAAGAAGATCCTTAACTTGCTCCTTGACAACTCAAATAAAGTTTGCCATGCCTTAGGGTTAATCGTAAAGCGATTTTAGCATTATCCTGCTGATCACTGTCATTACTAACCTGCGAAAAAAGCAAAATTATATGGTAGTGAACATCAAAGTGCTCACAGACCACAAATACCAGACACATTAATAGTTTACAGTTAGTTCATGAATATTGGAAAACTCAGCTCAATACACATCAGTGAGTAAGTGGCATATTCCCCATTTCATAGAAGATCACTGAAATATTAATCCAGGCAGCCTACAGTCAATAATGGTGAATAGAATGAATTATTGTTGGGAGGTCTTATGACAAAGACATAAGCGTGGCCAAGTTCTTTTTTTTGTGTCGTAATTCTTTATTGAGAAATTAAATGCAGATAAATCCATAAAAGTGTAGCACAACATAATGGACCCACAAGATCCATTGTAAATACACATATTAATGTGCTATAAAGGAGAAAAAACTGCACATAAGAGGGGGGGAAAGGAGAGGTGAAATATAAGACAAGAAGCCAATAGTGGAAGAGAGGGATATTGTACATAGTATGCTTAAAAATCCATTACTCTGGTTGTTCATAACCACGGAATGAGTTAGACAGACTGGATCATGGCAAGGGCGGATACATTTAGACCTACAATAAATATTAAATATATTAAATATGATGTACATTGGGGATGATGGAAGGTCCTAAAGGGTCATTAATTAATAAATAAATAGATAAATGTAAAAAATAGATGAACAAATAGGTGGATGAATAAATGGAGAAATGAATAAATAGTGGAATGAGGAGAAATGTTATCTCCTTACCCAGAAAAAGAAAGAACGAGAGCATGAGAAACTGAAAGAAGAAAAAAGAGATGGTAACAGAAGAAAAGGGGGAAAATGAAGAAAAAGAGGTAGGGGATACAGAAGGGAAGGATAAAAGATGAAATGGAGGGGAGAGATAACAGACAAGGTAATAAAAGAAAACATTCAGGAGTCTCTGAGAAAAGAAGCCCATACTTCTTGAAATATTTCTTCCTGATCTTGTAGTGTATATATTACACGTTCATGGGATGCCGTCTGAATCATTACTACCATCCAATCCTCCTTCGAGGGAGGGTTGGGTGATTGCCACAGTCTTAAGATACAAATTTTGGCTGTAGAGAGTGCAGTATGTATAAGAGGACGCTGAGGGCGTGTAATGTCAGGTGAACTTCCAAGATCATGCAATAAAAATAATGGGAGAGTTAAGGAGAAGTCTACGGAGAATTGTTTCCTTTAGTGTGTCTCCTACTTAAGTCCAGAAACATTGTATAGAGGTACATTCGCAGAGTATATGAAGAAGGTCACAAGTGGCCACCTTTTCATATGCTGAAATTTGAAACAACATTTCCTTTTTGCAAAAGTTGCAGTTCTCATCAAAATTTGGCTGATTTTAAGTGTGAGTTTTGACATAGCAGTTGCGAAACAGACCTATTGGTTCAATTATACATAGAGCGGCTTTTGGGTCCGCCTCTTTCAACCACTGGCTATTTTTGATCAGCCTCTTTAAGCCACTGGTTTGAGATACTGTCAATCACTTCGTTGCTGAGCCCAGTGAAGTATACATCTCTCACGTAATGCTATTGGATGTATCATTCCACCTCAATTCCAGTACTTACCATCAACTGCATGGGGGGCTACTTTACACTTATATCCCTCTCTGATCCTGCTGGCTTCCTTTCATGTGCTTTGCTCTATTCTGCTAAAACCGCATGGCTCCATGAGTTAGAAGATTAAACACAGGCTTATTAGTTTTGCCAATGCTTGGTAAAGTGGAAAGGCCCCGAGAGATTTGCTGACAGTTTTTTCAGTAGTATTTTCTTCTGGCGAACTGAACTTTGAGTTCAAGTCAAAGATTTCTGGAAATATACAGGTTGCTTCAGAGTAAAACTTGATTTGCTGTTCAGGATGCTGGCTTATCAGAAGAAGCATTGGCAAAGCAGAAAGTGTTGCCTTTGCGCCCTTTTAGCTTTGCCAATGGTTTTAGCAATATGTTATTGTATATATATATTGCATATTTTACATATGTAAAGAATTTGTAGTTCAATTTTGTATTGGAATTGACTTTACTAAGTATTGGCAAAGCCAAGTGGTCTTGACTCAAAAATGCTGAGCTATTGGGTTTTCCAATGTATGTATGGTAAGTGGAGTCACATTTAGGTGACCAAGAGAGTTCTGGTTTTGGGAGTGTCTTCATAATGGGGCACCACTGACAGCTTTGGAGTGCGGGCTGAGGCAATGGGCTGTACAGATCACATGCTAAACCAATCATTGGCTCCCTCCAGTGTGCACATAGTAATGGACACATGCACTATTTGGAATTACCAATTCTAATTATTTACAACAAAATCATTGTTGTTACTCATTTATATAAAACTGCTAACAAGCACTCACAAAGCCAATAAGTCTGTCTTGTTTTAAGCATAAGTTTGTTGTTTTGCGATATGTTTGGATGCAGTAGCAGAAAACTCACAAAGTACCACCTAAATCTTGGTCAGGCAGCACGGGGTGTAAGGCACAGGATTATAGTTCACGTTGCTAGCCACACCCATAGTTACTTATGCCACTCTTCTTTTGGAGCCCCCTGCCAACCCTTTCCATCCCACTTAAAGCACTGTGGTGCACAATATTATTTTGCCTACACACAGCTAAAAGCAATCTTGCAGGCGAGAACTAAAAAGGTTGATGAGCATTTGGAGTCAAATCTAAAACTTGTGGAGCAGAAAGAAGGATTGACCTCTTTGCTCCTCTGTAGCATAACTCTGTTGAGTCTCTGGGAGGGCAGGAGCACAGCTGGTGTTATGTGTCAGAGGAAGGGGAGGGGGAAGGGGAGGCATGCTCTTCAGAGAAAAAAAGCAGAGAGCCTGACCTCCTCTACTTTGACACCTCTGGCAGTAATTGCAGGTCCTGGGCTCTTCATGCCTCCGTGCCCCTTTAGAGGTAGAGCTGCAGTTTTGGATAAGTTGATCCACAAGTCACACAGGCTATTTACTTCCTGGTAAAGCATATATAAATATCCTCAGCTTCTCTGGAGAGGTCAGCACAAAGGAAGAGACACAGGTGAGAGAGAAAGCCATGTAGGACAGGGGTGGGAGAAATATAGAGGGAGGGCAGATTCACTGAGAATGGGTCAGGGCGAAGTAACAGGAGGACAGTGGAGAAGAAACACAGAGGATGGGGTAGAAGCAACACAGGAGCATGGGTGGTGGAAACATGGAGAGCAAGGTACCGAAGCAATGCCAGTGCAGTCCACTCAACAGCACTCTATGACACTGCACTCTACACCACTTCACTCCACTCCCCGTCATAGCACTGTACACCACTGCAGTCTATGCCCCTTTTACTCTATGCCCCTTTTATTCTACACTTTGCCACTCTGCGCCACTCCATTATGCAACACTCTAATCCACACCACTGAGTTGTACGCTGCTGCATAGTATGCCACTGAATTCTATGCAGCTGCACTCTATGCCACTGAACTCTGCCACACTCTACTTCACTCCACTCTACACCGGTCCCCTATACATGACTTCACTATATGCCACTCCATTGTATGCCACTCTTCGAGGCTCCACTCTATGCCACTCCAATACACAACACTCTATGCCACTCCACTCTACGGCACTGTACTCCACTCTTCCCTATTCCACTCTATAACACTCCACACCACTTTTCTTTACACCTCTACATTTTAGCTATTCTAAACAGCAGTCACTCTGGTGTACAATATGACTAAAAAACACAGACAATGCCAATAGCTCTTGGATAGGTGAGAGTTACTAGCTTTGCCAATGATAGTTTTGGATTGATGAGGGCCCAGCAGCTTCCCTGACAATGTTTTGCAAAAACCATAACAAAACAAAACAAGCTTTGACAAAGCAAACAAATGGCAGCAACCACATATCTATTGGCTTTGCCAATGCTTGTTTAACACATTTATTAAAGCTTGATTATCCCCCATCAAATTAATGAGGGGCCCTCTTGAAAGGTGAAGGTGAAGTCCTGGGCCAAAACCCACTTTGCCCATTTTTTAGAACATCTCTGCTAACTTTGGACTCCTGAGTAGTGTGCCACACGTCTTAAAGCACTTCGACACCTTGTTAGGGGTTACAAGCACTATAGCCATTCAGTTACAATACAATAGAGACCTGTTAACGCAGACTCCACTTGGATCAGTGCTTTAAATGGGCCGGTACTCACCGTTACGGAGTACCGGCACTTTTATATTTTCTCCCCTTGAGTACTGGGACCTTTCCTTGGAAAAGGAGAGTACCGGTACTCATAACGGCCCAGTTTTGATGCGGTTGGTGCTGCCCTCCAGAGCTCCATCCTTGGAAGCTCTTTCTGCACGGCCTGCAATGGGTTACATCACCTTTCAAACGGATCTGAAGCCTGGGCTGTGCTGGTTCTAAAGCGCCAGCTCAGCAGCTCGTCTTCAGTAGAACACAGAGCTGCGTGTGTCTGGAGTGAAAGGTGGAGTATCGCTGCAGGGTGTCTTTAGAGGGGGTCGGAAGGTATCCATAAAACCTAATTGGCTTGAGTGGGAGCCACATTGTTCAGGGCATGCAGCTTGTTAGCATGCCCACTGTTTTAAACGCCCGAAAATCTTCGCCCATCAACAATTTAAATGAAAGGGATTTGCATGAAACAAAATCCTTGCCCTCTAGATTAAATCAATGGATTTAAGCTTTTTTTTTTTAAAACTGCCTCACTAGTACTGATTCATCAGTGTCATTTATTGATGAACATTAGTTATATAACCATAAACTTAGGAAAGTACTATGTAAATAGTTAGACATTTTTAAAATGCATGCATATTTTTTGCATACAAAGCTTAAAAAGGTAAAAAACAGCCCCGCCCATTGCCCCGCCCCTTACTCCTCCCTCAATCCACTGCTTATTTTTGGTGAGTACCTGCACTTATTTTTCCCATTTAAAGCACTGACTTGAATGCAACAGATTATTTGGGAGTCGCTCGATTCATGATCAGGTACAAGACAGCGGTTTAGTTTGATTTCCTCCCATGGAACCACCAGACCTTTTTCTTTACCATGTTAGATCGGCTAAAGTAGCGTGCGTGCGGAAACATGTCAAAGGACAGACCTACGTTCCCGGAGGCACACACTGCTCTCCCAGAGAAAGAGGCCAGTAAGGTGTTTTCTAGGATTGCTAATAGATATTGACGGTAAAAGATTGATGATTCCGAAAGAGTCGAGCACATATTGCAACAGCACTCGCATAAACCCGCCAATGCACTCCAGATCAAAATATAAAAGAGAGATTGATTTTGCAAGCTCAATGAATTGAAGGGCTTGGATTTTGCAAGAGAAGCATTTGGGGGATGTGAATACAATACCATCTGAAATCCTATATCCGAAATCCTATTACTCTTACTGGATAAACAAAAGCAGATTTTGTCTCCTTGTCATTCTGCGACTGTTTATTGCCTAACAGGCAAGTTACCAAGAAAGCAACAGATTGATACATAATACATAAATAATATTGATAAATAATAAAAACCTAGCTCAAAGGCTGCACTTTAGCGGGGAGGTTGGTAGTCAGGAAACTGCTGGATTCAACTGCGCAATGCTGGAACGTTTGGCAAATGATATGTAATGTTATTGCACAGATGTACTTTTTAACATACTATAATGACGTGGCCTGATTCTGAACAAAAACAGAAATAGAGAAACAGATAACCCTCTTAAAAAGTTATGAAATATTACATGTGTCCAAAGCAAATACATTAATCAAAAAGTATTACACTGACAAAGATTCATAACCCATTGTATTCCGCCCCGAAGACCATTTGGCTACTGGAATAATTTGCAGGTAGCCAACATTCACATGTCTTTCAAAAATAAGGGTCAGGCAATAAAAGTAAAAGCAAGCCTTGTAGTAGGAAACATTTTATCCACACACCCATTTTTGCAAGACACGTCACAGAACCACCTAATACGGTCTGGAATCGAAGCACTTGTGAAGAAAACTTGCTACCCACAATGCAAAGAGGAACATTGGATGCGGAGTCCATCAGATGCTTGCTTTCTCAGTGTCGGTCAGTGTCTGACTACTGCAACAACCTGAGCAGAGACAAAGAAGGTACCAACAGGACACCTAGCATAGATTGGACTATGAGCAGTGTCTGTAGATACAGGGCAGAGGGAAATGGTCCTACAACGCTTTTGAGATGTGGTCGGGGCAGACTGGAACGAAGACATAAGGACTTCTTGTCTCCAGTTGGAATTTAGTTTGACATGCTGTGTTAACCTTCCTCCATCTTCTTAGAATTTTAATTGTTATGATCTGGCAGATGCAGCAAATAGTTCTTGGAGATAAAGGATGCCTTGAAGGACAGCCATGGGAGATCCACCCTGGTTAAAGAGAAACGGCCATAGTTCTTCACAAATTTTATGAGGTTTTCCATGGCATGGATGAAATTAGTGTTGATCCGTGATATAAGGATGGTATTGGTAACAAGCGAAAAAGGTGATCCTACACAGGAGTGATGTTTAGTTCCATGCAATCTTGGTCTTCTAGATGATGTGAATTCTTAAGAAGAGATTGAAATCGATCATGAATCAGATTGACTTTTCCATTATGGCATACTTCGATGTAAATTCAGCAAATTTGCAGAAAATAATGTTGGCTACAGTGAAAGGGTATGTATGTAGAGTGGGAATGTTTCAGTTCCATCAATACTGCCCAGCATTTCATACTAATTTGTTTCTTCTTTGCAGTTAGAGAGTTTCTGAATTTTAGGTTTGTTGGTGGCTATGATATTGATTTTGCCTTTGATCAATGTATTTCATACTGTAGCCTGTGGGATTAAGGGTATCAGAATATTATATATTTATATGATGCATATGTGACATGATGATGTCTGTTATATCAGCTCTGTGGCAGACTGTGATGTGAGCACCAATGAGAATGGGGTTATTTTTTCCTGGGTTGGTGGATTGAGTGTTGTAATGACTGCGAGTAGAATAAGTGTTGCATCCGTACAAAAAAGGGATTATGAGGATTGTGTGTGCTGGTGTCATATGTAGTGTGCAAAAGGCCAGGTTCTCGTCCTTGACCCAAACGTAATCAAATTGTAGCTTTATTATTGTCCACTCGTTCCTGCACATGCCAAGGAGACAAATCATTGTCGAAAATAAACAAGCATTTGGAATGCAATCGGTTTTGCATATACAAGACTTTGAGCTATTGGCACTGTAAATTTCAATAGCTTAAATTCTCGTAAATGCGAGACTTATTGAAATACAAATATTGTTTGTTTCCAAGCGCACCAGGCTGCGCTTGCACTTAGTAGAGGCCATGCACCTCTAACTCGCCTATATGTGAGACGTATGGCATTTCAAAGAAGAGGCTGCCATTGTCCCGGCTACTTGGAAAGTGAATGTAAGGAAAACACGTTGTTCCTGCAGAAGGCCAAAACCCATAAAGAAAAAGTCGGTTATTTTTAGAGCAAATAACACAGACGGTGTAACAATCGAAGTAAAAGGGCCAGTCTTCATGGAAGGTTACAAATGAAGACAAACTGGTACTACGGAGGGAGTATCAAGCTGTTTACCAAATTAGAAGATAGCATTTAGGAAGGACAAAGACACAAGCCAATGAAAAATATGGGCGGAGAGTGGGCGGAGCTTCACGGACATACTCTAATACAGCTTGGTTCGTAGAGCAGCGCATGCGCTGCCCAGGCTCTACCTAAAAAAAAAATGAAGGTGACCCAGGAAACAAAACCAACATCAAACCAAATAGTTTTGTCATTCATGCAGCATGCAATTGGTCTTTGTCAAATTGCAAAGACAGGCATCTAAAAATGGATGCAACAGAAGCAAGCATTGGCAAAGCCAACAGATCTCGCATATGACAGGTATTGGCTTTGTCAATGTTTTGTGGCTGCTATGCAGCATGGCTAAAACTATTTTCTTTAAAAAGTGCTGTGACGTGGTCAGCTACAATGTTTTATTTTAAAGAAATGCAGCAGCGCTGACTGTCATAGCTCTTTTGTTTTAGTTTTAGCTGTGTGCGCTCAGGCACAATCGAGGGAGACGGAAGGACACGGTTGGGGGGAGAGGACAGGTGTGAGGGGATAAAGGAGCAAGCAGTTAATGGAGAGTAGGCAGGAGTAAATTAGTCAAGCACCTGGACAATGGAGTGTGGGTGGGAGGGGCTAAAGGAAGCACACAAATAACGGAGGGTTGTGGGGCTGAGTCAATCACATGGGCCACAGAGGGAGACAGAGAATGCATCCATTCTCCAGAGGACAGACAAATGTGAGAAGAGGGAGAACGCCTGCAGAGTGATGAATAAGAAGCAAGCAAAAGAGAGACAATAAAGCCAACCAATGATAAGCAATGAGTGGCCTCTAGGTCTGCTGTAAGGTAACAAAGGTCTAGCAAGAGATAGCACATGCACTGGCTTAGGCAATACCCAAAAACTGTTACATGATTCTTTTTTGTAGCGTCCTTTTTCATATGCTTTGCTCACTGATGGCTCTCCAATGCTTTAATTCTGTGCACTTCGAAGGAGGTAGATGGACCTACCTAAAAAGCCAACAGAAAGACAGGGACACCAAAACACTTCTGTGTACCGACTATCAATCTAAGCCAATGCCTGAAAGTTCCAAGGCAAAAAAAAGTCACTGGCTAAAGTTAGGTATAGAATCCAATATGTTCACCATGAATAGAACAAGGACCATATATGTTAAACCTATAAGGTGATGGTGACAGTAGGCAAAAACAGTGACCTGTGGAAACAAATGAAGCGGACCATGAATGGAAAAAGAAAAAAATGACCCGCGAAAAAGAATAGTGACCGGAGAAAAAAATGCAAATGTAAAAAGGGAAAACACTGTGTTGACTGATGGGAAAAAGGTAAAGGTGACCAGGGGAAAAAGTAAGGGTTGTAGAGAACAAAGTAAATGAAGCAGAAAAGGAGAGCCTCTGATTAACACGGCAGCATGGAATGGGTAGACAGGTCATGCAACCTTGCATTACTGGTGTGGCGTTATGATATAGATATTAATGGAAAGGTTACCAGAGGTAACCAACATAGCATCTTATTAAACTCCTATTTGCGTCAATGGACATTTCATGTTCCTGGGTAACCAATGGGATGGTATCTTAAATAGGATATGTGAATGGTCTGTTGTATATGGAGGAGGCTCTGAACCAAGTGCCTTATTTAGAGTTTGAAAAACATATAAGAAGTGAAAACTACAGGAAGGGCTGTAGGCAGCTATTACTACCCTCAGCTCCTACCTAGCCAAGCCCACCAGCGCAAGACAATTTGTATCAGATAGGACGTGTAATCTGATAAAAGCAATTGATGGTGGTAACAGTAGTCTTATCCACAGATGAAGAGATAGGGGGTGCCTTTTATGATTTTTACGGAAGCTATACTTTGAGGACAGGGTAGTCAACAAATCCGAGGCTGTGGAATGGTTGAGTGTGAGCTCTCCCAATCCTTTGGACAAAATTCAACAGGACTTTCTCGAATAGGAATTCTTACAGGAAGAGGTTAGGAGGGCCATTTTAGCTAGTAAAGGGGGGAAGGCAGCCGGCCCGGATGGTCTGCCAACAGAACTCTACAAAAACCTGGGGGGGGAGTTCTTGATTCCAGTTATGACCCAGCTTTTCAATGAGATTTTAAGCGATGGAGGAAAGCTGCCAGGTTCGTGGGGCGAGGCAACGATTACCCTGATTTTAAAACCGGGGAAAACTGAGTCGTATAGACCCAAATCATTGTTAAATGCAGATTATAAAATCTTTGCTAAGGTTCTAGCTGATAGGCTGGGAACAGTAGCAGGGGATATTCTGCACATTGACCAAAGCATGCCGAAGATTTTGGCAGGATATCAGGGTATGAGGTAAATGCTGAGAAGACTGAGGTTATGTCATGGAACTTTGGGAAGTGTCAATACCAGACAAAAAGAGAGATGAGGTACCTTGGGGTCAGAATAGTACAGGACATCCGCAAAATCTTAGAGACTAACTTGGCTAATGTAACAAAGGAGTGCCAGAGGCAATTGCTGAACTCCATCAATGTTGTTTTGTTGCCTTACACTGATGGAGTTCAGCAATTGGCTCACTAATAGGTCTAGGTTCACCATGTCCTACGACAGAGAATTAATCAGCTTTTTGGACCTCACACTTCAAGTAAAGGATGGCTTGATTTATACCAACCTCTCCAGAAAGCAGACGGAGTGGAATACCCTGCTTAAATAGGACTCGCATCACCCCAGAAGCCTCCGGGACAATTTGCCATATGGGCAATTTTTGCGTTTTAGATGCAATTGTTCCCACAGGTTGGACTACTTCAAGGAATCAGATGTATTGATCCAACGCCTGAAGGACAGGGGATACCCCAATGGCCTATTAAAACGTGCCAGGAAAAGAGCTTGGTATTACCTACATGAAACCCTACTTGAGGTTAAGTCCAAAGTGAAAAGCTGGTTTGTGTGACAACCTATAACCCCAGAAGCCACGAGATCAAGGAAATCATTAAAAAGTGTTGGAATTTGGTGGCTACGGAAATTGGAGTTACTGAAGACCCAATATTCGCTTTTAAGCATGGTAAAAACGTAAAGGACTTTGTGGTCAGTGCCTATTTAGAGACACCGAGAACACCAGATATAAGGATGCAACTGAATCTACCCCCATTAACTGGCCATCACCAATGTGGACACTGCAAGGCTTTGCCCGTTGACAATTGAAGGGAATACGTTCACAAATGCTAACCACACCTACACTCCATCACATCATACAAATTGCAACAGCACCAACGTCATTTCTGCCATTAAATGTCCCTATGAGAAGGTGTACGTTGGACAGACTACCCAGAAGGTGAAGGCTAGACTCCTACAGCACGTCAGCAGAATTAAATGTAAAGTTTAAGGGGCTCCCTTAGTTGAATACTTCATTAGTGAGGATCGTTCCCCAGAGAGTCTGAAGTGGTTAATACTAGACAAAAATCTGCCCACATCCAAGAGGAGGCAACTTGGCCTCTTCACTGAAAATTCAAGGAGTGTAGATGGATACACTCTTTGAAATCAGTCACATATGGTCTGAATGAAATGGAAGAAACACACAAAACAAATGGGACAGTTGGGTAACAGATGACATCTGCCATATTGCCTCCTAATAGTCCAACTGTATAAATTGTGAACAGCTAGAGGTCTGATGGCATCTATTTATTCCGTTATCCAATTTAATTGACAGAGTCCAGACAGCTTCACATGTGAAGTACAGTTTTCAATTGACACTTACAACTCCTGAGGGCTATCTTTCCATTAGTAAGGCACCAAACCCTTACAGCTTATGTGCCTAAAAAACATGCGCAACATGATTTTAATTATAAATGTCTTGTGTGTTATAATTGTTTCTTTTTGAACTTCAATTTTGCCAAAATGTATGTGTTTATAATAGAGCCATGCTGTTACTCAAGATGTGTCAATAATGTTTAGGATTAGAGGAGGAGCCTAGCGCGCAACCAAGATGGCCGCGTAGGTGCGAGGCTCCCGAGGACCTCCGCGACCTCCTACGTTTATCCTGTCTTCATCCTGAATCGGTTGAGGGGACTGTGTCGGTGAACCTGAGCCGAGGTGGTACCCGTTTTCCGTTTTTGAATCGGACCCCGGGGGCCGGGGTGAGCATCGACTGAAGTTTGCGGCCTTCTTCTCTCCTGACCCCGGACTCGAGTTTGGGGGTGACCCAGTGGCGAAGTGAATAACAGCGGCGGGCCGGGCCTGGCGAGTCGCGTACCCCACACTTTCACTTTTGCTTTTGAGTCACCTTGCCGTCATCGCGAGTGGGATTACGGCGCTTCTTTGTGTGGTGGTGGCCTAACTGGGGGACCCTGCCTGCCTGCCTGCGGGGACCCGCTCCGCCTTCCTGAGGTGACCCCCGGGGCTCACGGCCTTGATTGCTTGCTCTCCACTGCGTGACTGGTGGGGGTGCGAGATACGCGACGATGGCCACGAAGCAGGATGGAGATCGGCTGAAGGCCAAATCGACCCGGCGTGGCACCGCACCTCAAGTCAACATTATGGATCGCTACACCCTCCCGAAGGGGTCTCCCGGCGGATCGCACAAGTCTTCCGAGTGTCCCCCGGATGCCCCGGATTTGCCTACGGATCTGACTTTGCAGGACGTCATGGGCGCCATTGCTGAGATGAAGACCTCAGTAGGCCAACAATTCGACACCTTGGCGCACAAACTTGATGCGGTCCTCATCGATGTCAACCTTGTTAGAGAAGATCTATCTAAGACAAATGACCGGGTTGACTCCTTGGCCCATACCGCGTAGGGCCTCACGACTGAGGTAGCGGCCCTTCAGACGGAGGTGCGCCGGCTCCGGCAGGCAAGTGCGCTCACGGATCAGCGCCTGGAGGACTACGAGAGCAGGGCCCGGAGGAATAACATTCGCATTATCGGAGTGCCCGAGGGACGGGGGGACTCGGCGGCGGATCTCTTTGTGGAGGACCTGATTTCTACCCATCTCCAGCCTCGAGGACTGAGTAAATTCTTCGCGGTGGAGAGGGCCCATAGAGTTTCTGGCGGCAGACCGAAGGTCGGAGCTCCTCCGCGGCCTCTTATTGCCCGTATCTTCAACTTTCGGGATAGGGATGCGATTCTGCAAGCTTCCAGACTGCAAGGGCCGCTTAAACTGGAGAACATGGAGGTGAACTTTTATCCTGATTTCACGCAGGCGGTCCAGAAGCAGAGACTGAGTTTCGTGGGCGTCAAGCGGCGGCTTCGAGACATGAACTTAAAATACGCCATGCTTTTCCCGGCCAGGCTGCGTGTGGAGGCTGATGGTCGCACTCACTTTTTTGACCGTCCTGAGGTGGCCGGGGACTGGTTGGATGCTTTGCCTTGGGGACATGCTCGGGATGGGATGGGGGCGGCGGGAGGAGAGTGCCCACCGGACCGGGTACGAGGTACTGACACTGGGGCTCATTCCTGATGATGCCACCTTTCGGCCAGGCTTAGGGTCTCTTGACTGTTGTGTCTTGTTTCCCCTCCTGTAGGAGGTTGTGCTGTGTCTCGAGGGGGTTCTCTTTCCTCCTCTAGGGGGTCTTTGTAGTTTAGTTTACACAGGGGCGACAGGCACACTGAAAGTTGGGGGGGCTATTTGGGCTCATGCAGGGGTGCAGGGAGGGGGGAGTTTTGTTTGGGATGTTGGGTTGGGGTTGGGTATTGTTTATTTGTACCACAAGGCAGAAGTATTGTTGTGCTATCGCTAAAGTGCTCTCTGGGGGGAGATCGATCGGTTTTGGCTATGATGGGGGGTAGGGGACTGAGCCTTTTGTCCTGGAATGTCAATGGACTGGGGGACAGGATAAAACGGGGAGTGGTCCTGCAGTTCTTAAAACGAATTTCACCCGATATAGTATTTCTGCAGGAAACACACCTCATTGGAAACTCCTTTTGTGCCATGAACAGACGGGGCTATCGCCTTGCAGCCCACTCGGGCTTCACATCTGGTTCGAGGGGTGTGGGCATTATGGTTAAAACCTCGCTCCCGTTGGAGGTTGACGAGGTGCTCCATGATGATAGGGGACGATATACGGCTCTGGTGGGTAGATTGGAGGGTAAAGTGATTGTTTTGGTTTCTGTTTATGTCCCGCCAGGGTTGCAGACAACTACTTTTGCTGATTTGGGGCGCCTTCTTCTTGGCCTGCCGGAGGGGATTCTAGTGGTTGGGGGGGATTTTAACGCTGTAATTTCCGGAACTGAGGATCGTCACCCTCCCAGGGATCTCCCCCGTGCCCAAGCTTGGTTACCTGGCCTTTTGGATACCCTGGGGCTAGTGGATTGTTGGCGGCTGAAACACCCTACGCAGATACAATACACCTTTCATTCCGGGGCTCATGGTAGTCTTTCGAGGCTTGATTATGTTCTGATGCCAACAGCA
The DNA here is from genome assembly GCF_964204655.1 of Triturus cristatus. NCBI lineage: Eukaryota > Metazoa > Chordata > Amphibia > Caudata > Salamandridae > Triturus > Triturus cristatus. The sequence goes on from NC_140591.1 coordinate 1,367,455,625, forward strand.
CAGGCGGGGAGGGTCGGGGAGGTACGACATTTGGCTCGGGGTATCTCAGATCACTCCCCGCTCCTGTTGTACTTCGACATTGTCCCGAGGGGGGAGGGGAGGGTGGTCCCGATTAATTCCTGGTACCTGCGCGACCCCACAATTCGCGCTGATTTGGTAAAATCCCTTGAGCGATATTTTGAAGACAATGTGGGGTCTGTGTCGTCTGCGGTTTCTTTGTGGGAGGCGTTTAAGACGGTACTCCGTGGGGAGGCCCTGTCCCTCATTTCCCATTCCCGGAGGCGCGAGCGGGAGGAGGTGACCCGTATCGAATCTGAGATAACTGAGTTGGAGGGTGAACTGGAGTGTGGGGTAACGGATGATAAACTGCATGCTCTCCGACTCAAACAGGCGGACTACAGGGCCTTAGTCACGGAGGCAGCCAGGGGCCTGAGTAGAGAGCAACAGGGGCGACTGTATGATGTGGGTGATAAGGCTGGTAAATTGATTGCGTGGCTGGATAAAAAGGAGAGAGCGAGTCGAGTTGTCCCGTCGATTGAGAGACTGGATGGTGTGTGTGTCACTGAGCCGGAGGAAATTGTTGAATGTTTCGCTGAGTATTTCCGTGGGGTGTATTCCCCGGTATCTTCCCGCTCGGAAGAGGATTCCCATGACCTGCTTAAAGACATTGCGCTGCCTTCCCTTTCGGAGGAGGATAAATTGTCGTTGGACGCGGACCCGACATCTGAGGAGATTGCCCTCGCCATACGTTCGGTCGCCTCTGGCAAGGCCATGGGTCCTAATGGCCTTCCCATTGAATTGTACAAATTACGACCGGATACGCTGGCTCCGCATCTCCGCGCTATGTTCCTCGCGGCCCGGTCGGCGGGTTCCCTCCCGCTGGACCAGCGTCTTGCCACTATTGTGGTTATTCATAAGGAGGGGAGGCCGCGGGATCGGGTCACGTCTTACAGGCCCATTTCGCTGCTGAATGCGGAGCCGAAAATTCTCGCCAAGGTGCTGGCTAATCGGCTGGTTGGCGTGGTGTGCGATCTGATCCACCAGGACCAGTCCGGCTTTATCCCTCATCGCAACACCGCGCTTAACTTGCGGCGTCTGCACGGGGTGCTCGCGAGGGTCCCGTTCATATGAGAGCCAGCCATTTTGGCGTCCTTGGACGCCACTATGGCGTTCGACACGCTTGAGTGGCCATATATTTGGGCGACGCTGGCTAAGTTTGGGTTTGGCCCGGGATTCATTGGCTGGGTGAAACTGTTGTATTCCGGACCGCTGGCGCAGGTGGCGGTGAATGGTAGAGTATCGGCGCCGTTTGAACTGGGCAGGGGCACGCGGCAGGGCTGCCCGCTGTCGCCGCTCCTTTTTGCGCTTGCCTTGGAGCCCCTGGCGGAGTGGCTGCGGTGGCACCCTTCGATTCGTGGTCTCCGATGGACCCCCGAGTATGAGGATCGCGTGTCCCTTTACGCGGACGATATTCTGTTGTACCTTGCTTCCCCGCGCAAATCACTGATTGTGTTAGTGGATGTGTTGCGTTCATTCGGCCGCAACTCCGGCTTAGTTATCAACTGGGCTAAATCCTGTGTGTGTATGTCCTCTCGGGGGAGGCTCCTATCCTTCCGCGGGGTTGTCCTATCCAGGTTGCTCCGCAGGGATTTAAGTATCTGGGTATCTTTATTACCCTGGACGCTGCGGCCCGATATAAACAGAACTTACTCCCCCCACTCCAGCGCCTGAAGGAGGATGTGGCGCGTTGGAGGCGCTTGCCGCTCTCGCCGCTCGGCCGTGCGGCACTGTTTAAGATGATGTCGTTGCCACGTTTCTTATACGCGTTACAAAATACGATGGACGTCGTCCCGGCGCGCTACTTTCGGGAGGTGGAGGGTCTGCAGCGCCACCTGTTTTGGGATGGGAGGCCACGTATCGCCCTCACGAAGCTGACGCTCCCGTGGTACGACGGGGGGGGTCGCCCTCCCAGACATCAAACGGTATTACTGGGCCTCCCAGCTGGCTGCGATAAACCACGGCCTTTATGGGCCCGCCCTTAACCCGGCTTTTGAAATGGACAAACTGTTACTGCCGGGTGGTGACTATAATTGTGCGCTTTACTCTACATCGCTCGACGCACGTTTGACGGGCCCTACGCGGGTCGCGGTACGGGTGTGGCACGCGGCAAACTTGGCTATGGGGTGGAAGGATCGGTTGACCCGGGCGACGCCACTGTATGCATCTGAGCGACTGGGCTGCTTGTGGACCTCGAAAGGCTTTGAGAAGTGGGACATGATAGGCATCAGCAGGGTGGGCGATCTCTGGACGAGGGGGGGATTCAAAAAGTTCGATGTGCTGCAGAAGGAATTCCAGTTGCAGGACAGGGAGTACTTCCAATATGTACAGGTTCGTCACGCGCTGTGTTCTGTATTCCCGGATGCTGCCTCCATCCCGTAGTGCTCACCTCTGGAAGATAGAGTGCTAGATGGGCATGTACCGGATGGCACTATCTCATTGATTTATAAAAAGCTCATCAACGATCGCTCCGGACTGCTGACTGGCCTTCGTGAGGCATGGGTCGCCGATGGATTGGAGCTGGATGACGAGGACTGGGTGTCTGCGGTGGCCTCCCCGAAAGAGGTGGCCATACCGGCCCGCCTTCGCTTCGTCCAGCTCAAAATACTCCACAGGGTTTATGTTTCGGGGCCGGGTCTGATGCGTATGGGATATGCCGTGGATGGACTGTGTAAGCGTGGGTGTGGTTTGTTAGGGACCTTTATCCATATTTTGTGGGAATGCCCGGAGGTGGCGCAATTCTGGCGTGGTGTACATGCGGTGTTGCAAGCGGTCACGCATGTGGCGCTGTTTCCCGAGGCTAGGAGATGTCTGCTAAATGTGTGGGAGCCGACTGATTATACGGTGCCGCAGACGTGGTGGGTGACTCTGGGATATATGGTGGCCAAGCGTGACATAGCACAATTGTGGGGCTCCCAGAGGTCACCAACGGTTTCGGTGTGGAAGGACAACATGGATTGGTGTATGTTTCGGGAGAAGGTAGTGTATGTGGCGAGAGGCAAGCCTGGGAAATGGGTGAAGGTGTGGGGCCCCTGGAACTCCTATCGTGGCGGGATTTGTACCCCGCCGCTGACGCCTGACTTGGCAGTGGCCCAGTCTCCCTAGTCTGCTTGTCACCTTGGTTCCTAGCATTGTGTCTACTTTGTTTCTGTCCCGGCCTGTCCCCCCCCCTATTCCTGTGGATCGGTAGGGTCCTCCCCAGGGGAGATCATACTGCTGCTTTGACTTTTGCTGCCTTGTGGATTTGTTTGTGGTTTCTTATAAAAAATGGAACCGCCGTTTGGGGGGTCCGGCCGGTGTGGCCGCCAACGCTTCCCTCGACTTCTGGGACCTTTATCACTTGCCGCTTGTGTTTAATGACTGTATTTTATGGTCTCACTGTTTGCTAGCGGCCGGCCTGAAGGTTGTAGGCCCATCTTTGTATATCTTTTGCATTCTGTAATAAAGGTTTAAAAAAAAAAAAAAAAAAAAATAATAATGTTTAGGATTTATCTTCCACACTGTATTGAACAATGTCAACTTTGGATAATTATCTAATTGCGATTTTCCTCCATAACATTTCACAAATTCATTTGTCATATGAGGCAACAAGCCCTGTTGATTTTGACAACACCATACAGAGACACAATGTTCTTTCTGAACAATGGGTGTGTTCCCATTGACCATCAGTCACCAGATTTAGCTGCTGCACAGAACCGTGCACACTAGACGCTGATGGTCCACGTCGGTCTGACGCGCTCCGTTCCACTACTTCTTAAGCCTTCTCTTCCGTGGCCGCTCAAGACTGCTACTGGTGATTTGCAACCTCGCGGCTCAATCGAAAGGTATGTCCCTTATCGCACGCTCAAAACCTTCACCTTGAAGTGCGCTTTGCAATTCCTTGACCTGGATGTATATTTTATTTATCGGCAGAATCAAATTACAAGCACAGTTCACCGGTGACCGCTCGGATGCCTACAATTTGAATAGATGCCTCCATTTCTGATAAGGTAACCACTGAATAGAGCGTGGAAAAATTCACTATTTGTTACGAAATGTCCAGGTCGTTGATTAAATCTTTTTATTCACACAGTTTCCTTGTATGACTATACAGTCTCGAGATTACCTAACCATTGAACTTCGGCAAGTTCTGCTTATTGTTCCCGATCTGGGAGGTGACTGACGGATGTCAGTGGGCCCGCCATGACGGCTGGTGCACACAGATGTGCTTTCAGGAATCCCTCCTAGACGTGATCGTGCTCGCTTGGGGAGTAGACCGGCTTTATCATCTGTGTGTAGTCAGCCAACTCAAGCAGGGTTGGACGGGGTTAGCGGGCAGTGCAGCACTGAAACCAGACCCTGCGCACAGGGATCACCGAGATGCGGCAGTGACTTGGAGTGGTCTACCTCCTCTTTATTTATTCCCTCGGCCACGCTCGGGGTTGCATGCAGCATCACATCAGTGTCCACAGTGGCCGGGTTGTCCACTTCATCCTACACCAATGGTTTTTAGTGCTTAAATATAGAAATGTAGGTACAGCTGAGTCTTCAGCCATTTCCTGAAGGTAGTTTTGTTGTGCCTACCTGGTAGAAGGTATTGTGTTCTGGAGAATTTGACCTTTTATTCACAGGGACCTCCTGGGTGTTTCAGTTTTTTTAACTCTACTTGGCAGATGGTCTTTCTTCTGACGGAATCAATGTGGAATAAAGGGTGTGGATGCTCCAGCATGTATTGTGGGCCCTTGTTGCCGAATGCACTTTAAAACTGATCCTCGCTTCTACCCGCAGACAGTGGAGTTCTTTTAAGGAGTGTTTGATATGCATCCAGCTGATGGCCCGTGTACGGTCTGACTCTGCATGTCTAAGCAGTTTGAGCTCCGCTCATGCACTGCTCACCAGGCTGTGAGGAGCATATCTTATAAATGAAAATCAGTGAATTAATGAAAAACGTTTTTGCTACACACAGTCATCTTTAATAGTAAAATATCCTATTGTCCCAAGGCTAGCCATTGCTGCTTCTCAAGCCAGAAGCTGGCGGGCATGAAAGTCTATGTAAACTGTAATAGACAAGAAGACAAACAAGGGTTTCGGTCAATCCTCCAGTAACAGAAATCTCAGCCGCAAAAAATATTCCATGAGAGAGAGAAAGCAAACAAATGACACCAGGCCGCCTCATCACACCCACACGCACACAAAAGACATTAAACAACCACATTCATATGATCAGGCACGAGGAGTACGAAAGGCACCGAAACCTGTGAGCAGGAAAACAGCTGTAACCAGTACAGGACATAAGCAAGCACTTGGCAAATCATATTGGCTTGACTAAGACTTTCTTTCCCTAGCACATTCCTGCATAGAGATCGTGCCAAGCGAACTATTGAAAACATTCGCAAAATAGGGCGAGTTGGGGGACTCCACCTACATATATGAATCATGTAAAATGGGCGTACCAGGACTAGAGATGTGGGCGAGAAGAGTACTCACCCTGCAGTTCGTTTAGGATCATAGTGGCATCAGATTAAGAAACCCTACCCACATAGACTTCCGCATGGCCATCTCCGACAGCGGATTGAATCCTACGAGCGCTAGAGGATATGGTGTCCAGTCTCCTGAGCCAATAGAACCAGCTGAAGCACCTCTATGAGGACAACCATCACAAGCCGCTTCGGGCAAGGTAAGTGGTCGAACAGCATCCCTTGTAAGACGTCAACCAAGGCATGAGGTCATCAGGGTGCAGGTGAGCTAGAAACACCACCAGGACTCTGGGAGGTGGATGTTCAAGGACGCAGAGACTGAACCGTGCTTTAGAGCCAAGACCTTACTGTGACCTCACTCCACCTCGATGGCAGGGGACTCCCATGATTGTCCTGCCTCTGATGTGTGAAAGCCTTCAAAATGACCCTTTATGCGGTGGAGGGCCCTCTTTCGAGCGGTTGCTGTCACCACTGTTCAACTAGGAGCATTCAGTTTTCTCTTGCAATTTACAAGTTACACTCTCCTTATTGTATTGGACATTTTCAGGCCTGTTTTAAAGAGCGCTGAGCTAACAGGCATTATTAAAACAAATAAGGAAACTACATTAGTGATGAGGATACACGAAACTGTTCTCGAAACATTAATTTTGTCCCCAAAAAGAACAAAAATGTCATTTGCACAGCTGACTAAATGCAATTTTCCCATCTAGCAGGTAACAATGCACCCACTCCAACCTGAGCTTTCTGGCAGGGCTCCTCAGGAGTCCAAAGGCATGCAGCCAACACACATTTAAAGTGTGCAGTCATCCTCCATAATTGCTTAGCACATCTTGTGTTATTGTTTAATTAATGAATAGCTACAGATGAACGCAGTAAGCTCTTGGCTTCAGTGTCTGCGGCGAGCTTTTTAAACTAGGTGTATTGCACAAAAGACAGGTTTATGAAACGATTAACTGACTTGGAATATCTTCAGTCACCACATGGTTCTGCCTTTTAGGTTCATTAAAACAAGTGATCTAATACTTAATTATGGTCTGTTACTAATGCATAATGTGCTGGCATGTGAACCAATCAAATATACCACATGCAAGACAGAGACCAACGCCACCCACGCCCACATAGGAAGAGCAGAGGTTTAGGTCTGTCAATAATCCTGCCGCATTGAAAATCAAAGAACCAGAAAATGACGAACATGGTTTTTGAAATGCAGTGCTTTACTGATTGAATTAGGGTTTAGTTTCACCTACTGTAATACTGGTAAAGTTCAGAACCAGCTGACAATTTCAGATCGGCGCATGCACCAGCCTTTGAGGCAGCTGAGTGTCCACAATATTCTTGGATGAAATTAATCTTTGGGCAATGGTCAGCAATGCAAACAGCTCACTATGGATGCAGGAAGTCTCCTGGGCTCCATCAGCGGTGTACTTGGAACCAAAGCTACCCCGGAGTAGTTAGTAAAACCAGACTCAGGTTGCACCAAGTCCGACATCTACAGGGGAGCTTGGAGGACATCAGTGGACAAGCACATTTTAAAACAATAGGCCTCACCCCGCTATTTTACATCATAGTCACAAAAGTGCCACAGTACTAAACAGCATGTTCTTCTAGAGCTGCAAACTTTATCCAGAATGTCGATTCTTTGAATGCACACCTGCTGAAGTCAAAATATCCCACATTAGCTTGGAGAGCATCAACCACACACAACGACACACAAACCAACCACCACTTTCACAGTGCTCAGAGACTGATCAATTTATGTCCCTGAACTGCACCCCTTATTCATAGTGCTACAACTGCCAAAGTGTGGAAGGACAATGTCTTGTGCGTGAGAAAAGACAAAGCAAGTTCTATTACTGATCACACACACAAAAACCCATGCTTGATTACCCAATGGAATCACTTGGGGGTAACATTTAGTGTTTTGCAGTTCCTTCTGGGCGGATTCAAGTCTCCTGTGATTTAAACATTGTAAATCCTCAACATTTACTTGTAGGTGTCTTAGAGTCTTCATAGTCTCATGGGGCAATCTCAGAATGCAACAAAACCATCCTTATATTTCTAAATTAACCAAACCTTCTATCACCACACTATTCACAGTACTAGCATAGTAAGGATTTAGTTGACTTAATAGAAGCATGACTTTGTCACATAAGCACCATATTTTCCATGCCCTGTTGCATCAACAGAATCTCTACTAACCACATTTATGCTCACAGGTTTGAACATCAGCAGTCCATTACACAACGCCCAGCTCTGCCACACACCCTGATTGCATGGCTTAGAGTTTGACAGTTCCTAAAGTAGTCCGGAGCACACGTCATTGGAACGTTAACATTTTTAACACCCTTACCTTATGAGAGTACTTACATCATCACCAAACATTAGTTCTAAGAAGCTTAATTAGAGAAAACATATTACTGAACAACAAACATCCGATTAACACTATCTCACCCAAGCCTTTTCTCCAGTCCCCAAGATTTCTTTTTTTGAATTCTCAAGGCAATATCAGTATCCAAGAAATGTTCTTCCAGGACAAAATAGGTTTTTGCAGTTTCAACTGTTTTATTAAATTATTACTTGACTCAGCCCTCTAAAAGTGATTCAAGGGAAAGCAAAACTCTAACATATAACATGTAATATGTGTTATGTTATGTTACTTAAACTTGATAAAGCGCAACAAATCATACCCAGAGGTATATCTTGGCACTGAGCAAGCACAGACCAATGATCAGAGAGTAAATCAGCCATGTTTGCAATATATTTCTGAACTTTGTGAAATCAACGCAGCATCAAAGTTGGAGAGGCAGTTTGTGCCAAGCGGCAGGGGCTGTACAGTCAACAGAAACTCCTTGTCACTAGATCGTAAAGTATAGGAAGGTCGATAACGATGTAATGTGCTCTTTAGATAAAGGGGGGCATTGACCATCAAGGCTTTGTGGGTGAGGCAGAATATCTTGAACAGGATACTTTTTTGGACAGGGAGTCAGTGAAGGTTTCTCGGAATGAGAGCCGAGGGAGTGAGTGCCTGGCGGTAGATTACAGACCAGATGGGCAACTGTATTTTGCCCTACCTGGAGTTTAGATAGCAGGGTGTCATTAACAGCCATAAACAGCGCATTACTACAGTCTAGATGGCTTATGACCAAGACCTGGACCAGGGTTTTTCTGGCTGAAGACGGTAACCAAGGAAAAACCTTCCTCAGCAGTCGCATCGTCAGAAAGCAAAAGCCACAAATCGCAGCAATGTGTTCTTTCCTAGAAAGATCCTGGTCCAGTTTGAAACCCATTTTTTCTTTGTTTTTTACAGTGTAACTTGGCACTGGAGCTGCCCCTAGCTGGAGACAGTTAGTGGTCATCCAGGCTGCAATTTTCCTTAAACAGACTTGGAAACAATGTTTTGCGCTGTCAATGTCCTGCCTCAGGGAGATGATCAGTTGGGTATCATCCGCATAAGAGATGACATCAAAGCCACGAGATTCAAAGATCTGGGTCGGAGGGCCACATAGACGTTAAACAAAGTGGGGCTCAAACATGAACCCTATGGCACCCCCTTCTTGATGGAAAAAGTCAGAAGCGATTCCTCCATGGGAGCGGAGGAGTGCTACCCCCAACACACTGCTACACAGAAAGCTGGGAAAATAAAATGCTAATAAAACAAATTTATTACCATGTTTTTCCTGGCTTTCTGCCGAGTGGAGAGGGCAGGGCGCGGCCAGCGTGTCATTGCTACTGATTAAAAGGGCCACTCGTCATTGCTGCCAGTGTGAATTGTGCATGTTGGTTTGGCTGGATACCTTGCTACAGCCAAACAGACATGTGCAATACAACCTCTCCAACCCAGCGGTCTTTGACACCTGGGTTGGAGAGCAAGCACAGGCCTTCAGTGATTTTCGGAGCACTGACACAGCATGCTCCATCCAATCCAGACACTTTTCTCATGCAGCACGAGAGCAGGGTCTCGATCGGATAAGGATCTGTGGGAGATGTGGGACCTCAAGCTCGGAGGAGTCTGGATCTGGGGACTGCAGAACACCGAGGACGTGCTGCAGGCTCTGGTAAGGCAAACATTTTTTTCAATATTTAAATGTTTATTTTTCTGTATATCCTTTTTTTTTAGAAATATTTTTATTTGCATTTTCAACCAAACAACCAACATGTTACAGAGGGTCACACTCGCACCCAAATCCCCTCTCTCTCCCCCGCCCGCCTTCCATAGCCTCTGTTCCATGACATAAATACACCATAAAGTCAGCTCTAGAACCAGTGACACATTTGGGAGTCTACCCCCCTCTCCGCCTGCCCTCCCCCATTGACTGTTACACATGAACCATAGCACTCCGTCCCCAACCGCAGTAAAATTCGATGATACCCACCCTTCACTATTCAGGGTCCAATCCCCCCATCCAGGCCATGACACTTCCTCCATTTCCCCCCACACCTTACAGAACTTCCAGGGACACCCTCTCGCTGTATATGTAACCCTTTCTACAGCCATGTAGAGGTCCTTTCCCCGTCTCCTTTCATCCAGCTGTGGGGGTAGTGCCGCCCCCCATGCGCGAGCCACATCCCTTTTTCGCCACCACTAGCGCCAATAATGCAAAGATAAGGTGTGGGCGACTCAAATCAACGTCGTGGGATATTCCCAGCAGCACAAATTTAGGTTCTAGGGGGAAGTGTACTCTCAAGCACCTTACTCAACTCTCCCATTATTTGTGCCCAGTATGCGTGGATGACGGGGCAGTCCCAGATGGTATGGTAAACGTCCACCTGCGGAAGGTCGCATCGCAAGCAATTCGGATCACTTGCCCGGCCCATTCGGTGGAGTCGAGCCCTGTCGAAGTGTATCCTGTGTAGTATTTTGTATTGAATGAGTCGGAGGCGGGATTTGATCGCAACCTCCCTGTGATGCATCAGGGCAGCCTCCCAATCTACCGTTTCCATCTTGCCCACGTTACGCTCCCATGTTTCTCGTAATTTTCCTAATTTGTCTGGCATATTATTGTTCAGGGTTTTATAAGTCAAAGATACCGTCTTGTAGGGTTCTTGTAGTACGCAACCCTCCAGCAGGGCATATTCCGGCAGGGGGTCAGAGATCACAGTCTCTGCCCTCCACGCGTGCCGTAGTTGGGTATATTTTAAAATTTGGGTGGGGTGTAGCCCAAACTCCCGCGCCAGTGCCCCAAAGGCTTTAAGCTTCCCCTTTGCCACCACGTCTCTAGATTGGAGATCCCGATGTCATCCCAGCCCCCAAAACCCTAAAGTTTGTGAAGTTCCCTCAACCAGGTGCAATTCCATATCGGTGTTTGTTTAGTCGGTTTACGCGTCCATCCTATGGCCTTAGTCGCCCTGTCCCAAATCTCAATGGTTATTTGCGTGGCAGGCAGGAGGCGTCTTCTACCCGGACCCCCATATAAGTAAAACGGGCAGGAGCGACGTGCCATGGTGTCCCTTTCTGATCTGTAGGTGGGGTGATCCGCCGGGGCATGGAGCCAATCATTCACCGGCGCTAGATGCTCCGCCCAATAGTAGGCCTCGACATCCGGTAGGGATATCCCCCCCATTATACTGATTATGCTGCAGTGTACTTAACGCAATCCTCGGTTGTTTCCCCAACCATAGCAGTGAACGAAGATCTGCTGCTATCGTCTGAAACGTCTGTCGAGGGAGGGGGAAATACTCATTTTGGAGCGCGTACAGGAAGCGAAGCAGCGTTATCATTTTAAACATGGCGGCTCGGCCTAGTATCGTAAGGGGGAGCGTTTTCCAACGTAGAGCATCTATTGTAAAATTAGTTATGACTCGCTGGATGTTTTTTTGGTAGGAGAGATTACTGACTGTGGTTATATAGACTCCTAGGTACGCAAACCCAGTCTGCGTCACCAGAAGAGCCCCTGGAAGAGGGGGCCATATTACCTCAGGTCGCGGGCAGTAGAGGACCAACTTGTGCCAATTAATCGTATACCCCGAAAAAGTGCCATATTTGCCCAGGAGCCCGAATAGAGAGGGGATCGTTCTTTCCGTCCGAGTAACATACAATAGGATGTCGTCCGCATATAGCGAGATCTTTTCTTCCGCTAGGTCTGTCTGCGTGATTTGGAACCCCCGTATCTCCTTTGTCTGTCTGATCTCACAGGCCACAATTTCAATGGTGAGGGTGAACAGTAGGGGGGACAAAGAACACCCCTGTCTGGTGCCCCTTCTAATGGGGAAGTCCACGGACAACAACCCATTCACTTTCACTTGAGCGTGTGGGTCCACATAAAGAAGTCCCACCCAATGTCTGAACTTGGGGCAGATACCGAATTTAGCCAGGACCGCCTCTAGGAAGGGCCAATGGACTGCGTCAAACGCTTTTTCCGCGTCTAAAGAGAGAAACATATGTGGGTCCTCCCAATCGTGTATCGCCATAAGCCAGTTGTGGGTCCGCCGTAAGTTCTGTCGGGTCGCCCGGTCTGGCAAGAAACCCGTTTGATCTTGGTGCACCAGGCCCGAGATCACTTGGCGTAGGCGGAGGGCCAGTATCGTCGCCAGGAGTTTAACCTCTATGTTGAGGGATATTGGGCGATAAGACGCGCATACCTCGGGGAGTTTCCCCGTTTTATGAATTGTGGCCAGTTTGAGGTCCAGTGGAAAGGCCCCCTCCTGGGCCGCATCCCTGAACATCGCAGCAGGTGAACCGCCAGGAGGTCTGCCCCTTTCTTATAGAGTTCCGCTGGCAGTCCGTTCGGGCCCGGGGATTTCCCAGGGCGCAATTTAGAAATTGCCTCTTTAAGCTCGGTCACTGATATTTCGGCTTCTAGGCCGACTATATCTTCTGCCTCCAGGATCAGAGTACGAACAGTGGCTAGGTATGCTTGTATCTCCTCCTGGGTAGCTAGGTCTCTGGCCACATAGAAGTCCCTATAGAAGGAGGCAAAAACTTGCACTATGTGTGCATCTCCCTTATGTGTCAATCCCTGGGAGTCCACTATACATTCAATCCAGCGGGCATAAAGTTCCTTGCGGCTGAGCCATGCAAGTAATTTGCCAGATTTATCCCCGACATCATACAGCCTATGGAGGGTCGCCCGCGCCTGCGTCCTAGCTTCCTCTGTCACGTGGGCTCTATATCTTTGTTGGGTATCAGTCATGAGCCGAAGCACCTGCTGGTCACCCCCTGTCAAATACCGTCGTTCCAGCGTCAGGATTTGGGCTTCCATGGAAGCTATCTCCTCTTGCTCTTTCCGCTTCTCCCAGGCTATCCGATTTTCTGCCCTATCACCGAGTACCGTCTTATATGCCTCCCAGACTGTCACGCCCGACTGCACTGAACCTACATTTTCCGCAAAGTACACTTTCGTGTCGGCCCGTAAACCCTTCAAAATCTCGGTGTTCTGAAGGTCCCAGGCCATCAGCCTCCAACTACCTCTGTTTGTCCTGGTCCCCCCCATCCTAACCGTCAGTGGGGAGTGGTCAGAGATGCCACGTGCCATGTACTCCGCCTCACAGCCGCTGCCCACTGCCCGCCGCGGGAGGAAGACATAGTCCAGCCGGGAGTGCGTCTTGTGTGTGCCAGAATAGTATGAGTAACTGCGAGTGTCTGGGTGTAGATACCTCCATACGTCTGTCAATCCCAGCATGTCCATCACCACTGCCAAGTGCGTGTTAGTGGGGTAGTTAGTACAGCTAACGGTCCAAAGGGATGGACATGACATCGTTGAAGTCACCCCTATGATATGAAGCGTGTCCGGATAGGTAAGCAGGATATCAGTCAGTCCGCGAAGGGTCCTGTCCTGTAGCTTCGGAGGGGCGTAAACCGATACTATGGTAACTTTCCGTCTACCCCATGTCCCTGTCACACCCACATATGTGCCTTGCGTGTGCCAATACAGTGTAAGATACCCTCGCCAGGAACCCACACTTCGTGCCCTTAAGGTGGGTCTCCTGCAGTAGGACCACATCTGGGTGAGCCCGCTTTATATATGCGGATTCTTGATTTTATCCTCCAGCCCGTTCACATTCCATGTGAGTACCTTGTACCTGTCGGGCTCCATCCCAGCAGCAGGGGGGCTTCACTCGGTCACGGGGGCCGTAGTAGTGGGTGGTCACAGTATACCCCGGTTGGAAAGAGTAGGTAAGGGGCAAGATGGCGGATGCATCCGTATCCGAGTGAGCAGCAGAGACGAGCTCGCTGCTAGTCGCTCTCACCTGCAGCTGTCTCTGGGCGTTCGCTCTTCCTCTCTTCATCCGGACGGAGTTGCTGAGCTGTTGGGGAAGATTCTTCATGGATTCTCGATCAACGGTGTGATCTACGAGTATGCGGCAGGCTGCCCTATTCAAATATTGCCGTTTTCTTCAAGTTGCCTGGCGTGTGGCGACCGTTACAACTGGCTTGCTATCGAGGCGGTATTATCTGGCTGCTGAACCACGACTGTTTTGGATTCGGGACTCCTCGTTAAGACTAGCTGCCATCGACGGACGGATTAAAAACCAAGAAGCACTGGGGAAGCGAGTACGGAGAAGGGGACCAGCGATGGGACCCAAACCAACTACCAGAGGAGTGGCAGCGCCTGCCACAACAGTTATTGGTAAGCCGGGCAACTATGGAACGGTTTCGAATGCACAAAAAAATGTTGCTGAACCTATACAGAAGGATAGCAGCTTGAGTAGCACTCTTGCTGATTCTGGCAATCCCACTCCACATAAGCTACATGAAACCGACCTGATGCATGCTGTGAGATGTAGTGCCACTCCTCCCAAAAAAATACCGGGTATGTTTAAAAAAGGGAATAAGACATTAGATAAGTATGAGGATAATTTGCAAAAATAACCTGAACTTAAAGACAGTTGGTGACTCACTGGTTGATCCTGAATCCTGTTTATTACATTCAAGTGATAAACCATTGGACAATCCTTCTGTGATTAGCGGTGATAGCATGGATTTGGTAGTCTCGGCTCCTCTCCCCCTCTCCAGCAATGACGTATCCCTGACGGTACAAACTGTTGCTTCCAAAGTAGATGTTGGTAAAAAGGATATGGTTACCGCTCTGAACCCACAGTTAAAATCCCAGGGTATGTCTTCTGATAACATTGTTGGCTCCACTGCTCGTTCTATATCCCATGCTAACTCTCAGGAGCTGGTTGATAACATTGTGGACGCACATTCGATTGACTCTGCAGGGAATTTTTACTCAATGTCGGATCTATCAGCGGCACTGGAGGTGGAAAGCTCAGATCAGGATGGGGATGAGGAATGGAGAGACGATGGTACTATTTCTAGCTCAACTGCTGGGGTTCAAGATAATATTAATCACTCCAGTGAAAAAGGGTCAGTCAACGGTGACTCTCCGCCTGCTCGAATGGAGTAGGGGGGTGAGGAAAATACTGTCCTTAGGGGGGGGGTCCTTATCAGCAAACCCAGAAGCTGCTAATTATCAAGGATCTCTTGCTCTTATCTCTCCTTCTGGAAATACTCATCCAGATTTAAGCGATTCGTTGCAGAGTTCTCAGACATCGGGGGTTACCTTAGATATGCTGTACCAAGTGATGGTTCAACACCGGGAAGAAACCAGAGCCGAGAACTTGCGACCGCAAGGGGTCTTACGTAAGCTCCAAAATAACGTAAGGCGGGTGATAAAAACATGTAACGAAAACTCTGCTAGAGTACAGGAGGCTGAGGGGAGGATCTCTGCTATTGAAGACGTGTTGACCCAGCAGAGTTCCCAGCTTTCTACTCTTGCTAATCTAAAGGAGGACTTTAATTGGAAGCTTGTGGATTTAGAGAACAGATCACGAAGCAATAATCTGCGCATTCTAGGCATTCCCGAAAGAAGTGAAGGGATTAATATTCGACAATTTATTATAGAGCTCTTGTCTGAAGCTTTTCTGGAGCTAACCCAGTGGCAGTGGGACCGCGAGCTTCTCAGAGCACACAGGTTCCCTTTCCAACCCAAGAAGATTTCTGGAATGGCCTCTAACAACCAACCAAG
This sequence comes from Triturus cristatus, assembly GCF_964204655.1. Taxonomy (NCBI): domain Eukaryota; kingdom Metazoa; phylum Chordata; class Amphibia; order Caudata; family Salamandridae; genus Triturus; species Triturus cristatus. The sequence goes on from NC_140591.1 coordinate 1,367,471,106, forward strand.
AGCTATTTTGATTTCGTTGAATAACTTTCTGGCCCGTGAAGCCCTGTATGATCTTGCTCAGCCAGATCGTAAACGAAGGGGAAAGGGTCTGGATTTTTTTGTTTGTCCGGACTATTGTCACTTTACTGTTCAACCACGTTGGCAATTTCGCCAACTTATCCCTTCATTTCAGACGAAGGGAGCCCAAGCTTTCCTTCTTAACCCTTCGAAACTTAAGGTTATTTTTAAGGAGAGAACTCATTTTTTTTACTTCGGAGAGCGTAGCTAAAGAATTTCTATCCAAGATGTGATGATCTAATCCCAACTGGACTTGCTTTTGACTGTTGGATTAAACCTGATTTAGGGGGCCCACCTTCTTTAATCATTTATTTAGGTTCTATTTTTTCTTTGCTATGGTCATAGGTGGGCCTATTTCTCTTTACAAGCATTTGTAGGTTTTCTGTTTAGCAGATGAGAGTGCGCAGCGAGACGCATTATGCTTCTCAGACCATCACTATCAGGGACTGTTCAGTCCCTTTGCCCCTTATGGGTGGGGGTGGGGTCGGGGTTGGGGGGGGGTGGGGATGGGTCAAACAAATACAGGATTACTGCAGATAATTTGTATTCTAGTTTAGCAGAGGAAGTTATGGATGCTTTGTATTTTATAGATTTAAGTTTTCTCGTTTTTTTAAATTCTGAATTATGTAAAGAGTGGGGAGAAATGATAAATATACAAAAAAAAAGAAAGAATCTTAAATGGCCAACTTAAGAGTTTGCTCTTGGAATATCTGTGGGTTGAATAATAAGCAAAAGAGGGGTATGTGTGCCCATATTATTCAAAGTATGCGAATAGATGTCCTCTGTTTGCAAGAGACACATCTGACTTGGAATAATAGAAAATGTTTAAATGATCTAGGAATGCATCTTGTGGGATGTACGAGTCAAGGAACTACTACCAGGGGGGTGGCAGTTCTCATCAGAAAGGGGCTAGGGTCATGTAATCGTGTCAAACCTGATCAGTTTGGAAGATGGGTCATAATAGAATTGTTTCTAGATGGTAGACAAATGACTATTTGTTCTATATATGGCCCTAATTCTGATGACCCTGACCTTTTAAATTTTTTAAGTGTCGAACTAGCTGGTTGGCCCACTCCATTAATACTTTGTGGAGATTGCAATATACATATTGACAGAGATGTTAACCTCACTTCAGAGATTCCTTATCCTGGGCTTAAGAAGAAGGTTTACAAGGCACTTAGAGGTTTAGTTTCAGAGGTTGGCCTCTCTGATGTAGGGTTTGTAAAAAGAGATACGGCACCGAGATTTACATTTTTTTCAGCACCACACCGGAAAGTTGTTCGCCTAGATTATTTTTTTTGTGTCTTTGGTACTTTTAAATAATATTACCTATGAGGTATTACCAAGAATAATTTCAGATCACAACCCCATATTAATTGAGATTAAGTATGGATTGGGTTTATCCCCGAAGATAAATTCTTGGACATTTGAACGTAAACTTCTGGTTGATCCATTGTATATTGAACACATGTCTAATTGGATTAAGCAATTCTTTGATATTAATCGTGGTTCTGCTTCCACCCAAATGGTCTGGGATTCTTTCAAGGCCGCGGTCCGGGGAGAAACTCTGTCATATTCTATTAATAAACAAAGGTCTTCCCGGGCCCAACTTAATATTTATCAGAAGTTAGTATCAGAGTGGGAGGCTAAATTAGTTTCCGCTATTACTGCAGCCCAAGATATTGAACCTATCAAATCAACACTTGTCATACACAAATCTAGGCTCTATGAGGTCTTTGCCTTGAAATTAGCGGAGCAGGTCACAGCGTTTCGCTTCCAAATTTATGAAGTGGGGGAAATGACAGGGCGGATTTTGGCTAAAAGGCTTAGGCAGCAGGAAGTGTTCAATACTGTGAGTGAGATTCAAGGTGACTCTGGTCAAACCTATACTCTACCGGAAGAAATTTTGGAGTTTTTTCGTTTATTCTATAGCAAACTTTATACTGAGAAAAATTATCATACTCATCAGAATCCATGTTAAATTTCTGTGGAACCAATAACATTTCCAAGCTAACTGAGGCCCAATCTGTAGCATTAGATGCAGAAATTTCATGGGATGAAGTAGAGGCAGCTATTCTCTCGCTGGCTTCTGGGAAAGCCATGGGGCCAGATGGTATACCATTAGAGTTTTATAGAGTATTTAGATCCCTCCTTAAACAAGATTTTCTTCGGACCTGCATAGAGGCTCAAAATGCGGTTGCACCCCCTTCCTGGAGTCAATCGACAATCATGGCGTTTCTCAAAAAAGGCAAACCCCATCTTTTAGACCAATATCCCTTATTAATTCTGATAGTAAGGTTTTTTCAAAGATCTTAGCAAATCGTATATCCAGGGTAATTTCTACAGTAGTATCGCCTTTACAGCATGGCTTTATTCCTCATCGAGATACCTCGGACCATGTTAGGCGAGTAATTACTTTAATGGATCGGGCCGAAACGATGCGGTGTGATTTAGGTATTACCCTGTTGGATGCCGAAAAGGCATTCGACAGGTTAGCATGGTCATATTTGTGGGAGATGTTAGCAATAAAAGGGTTTGGTCCACGCATCATTCTTGCCTTAAAATCTCTCTACATATCCCCCACATCTTGTATAAAATTGGGCTCTAAAAAATCTCTTCCCTTTCCTATTTCCAGAGGTAGTCGTCAGGGCTGTCCTTCTCCCCCTACTTACAACTAACATCTTGAAAGCTCTTCCAGTGGTTGATGACCTGGCCATTCAGTTCGGGGCCTTTTCTGGGTATAAAGTGAACATAGCGAAAACACAGAATGTATTTATAGGTCAGACCCCTCCCCCATCGATTCCTTTAGTATCTGTTGCGACTTATTTGGGTATTCAAATCACATCCCCTGTATCAGATATTCCAGCTATAAACTTTAACCCGGTTCTTCAAAATGCAAACTCTACACTTGAATGGATTGATCACCTTCATTTATCTTTAGTTGGTCGGAACAATGTGTTAAAAATGATCATACTTCCAAAATTTCTTTATATGTTTCGATCTATTCCACTTGAGTTTCCCCTGACTTTTTTAAAACAATTGGAAAGAGTGGTATCCAGGTTTATCTGGGGTTATAAAAAACATCGTAGAGCATATAAAAAGATGATTTTACCAAAATCTAAGGGGGGATGGGGAATTCCACATTTTTTGTTTTACTATGCTGCCTCTGTTTTTCAGTTTATTTCTCCCTTGATTATTGGGGAAAAAGTAAGGATTCCTCAGAGTCATTCACCCTCTATATATGAACTTTTAATGGGAGAGGAATGCCGGGGCTGTTTTCTCAAAAATACAGAACCAAGTTACTATAAAAAAATTAAATTTAAGACGTTGAAAGCAGCCTTTGGGGTATGGAAGTTAGTCAGGCATCAATTTGGAATTATGAAACTATTAATTTATACACCTCTTTCTGCCTCTAAAATATTCCCTCCAGTTTTTCAGGATGCAGTCATGTCTAGATGGCGAAATAAAGGAATTTACTGTGTGAATGATATATGGCAGGATAGCCGGTTACTTACCTTCTCTGAATTAACTGAAAGGTATAAACTTTCAATGCAGGATTATTTTAAATATTTACAGATTCATCGTTTTTTCTGTTCTTTGTCAATGTTGGAAGTAGCCGGCATTGTAAGGATCCCACTTATTGATAATCTCTTTGTTAAAAAACGAATTGGTTTTTACTATAGACTTTTTTTGGATACCTGTCTAGATGATTTAGCTGTTCATGCAGCAAGATGGGCTGAGAGGTTAGGTACTAAGGCTATTTGCTTAGAAGAATCAATTACTTTGGCTAATCTGGTTTTGGTTACTGGTAGATCACGTACTCAGCATTATATGGCTGTATTTTATCTATACTACACGCCTTTAAAAATTTCAAAATGGGGTGGGGCGGCAGGAACAGTATGTAATAGGTGTGGTAGTCAGGCTGCAGATTCGATACATATGTTTTTTGCCTGCCCGCAGTTAGCACCCTTTTTTGAGGCAATACAGACTTTTTTGAACACAGTGCTTGGGTCTTCACCTACTCTAACGGGGGAACTTGTTTTGATTGGTGTGAATTCAGATACGTTACCAGAAGGAAAACAAGCTTTTTTATTTATTTCTATGGCTTTAATTAGGGCTTGCATAACTCAAGAATGGATTAGTTAATCTCCTCCCTCATTTGAAGCATGGAGAGCGCGTCTCTTGGCCTCCTTTAATATAGAAAAAGCCATTTATAGAACAAAAGGCAGAAGGAAAAGGTGTTTTGGTAGAAAAATTTGGGACCCTCTTCGGCAATGGATTCAGGGGGAGCTGGCCTGAACAATATTATTATTATTGTAATTGCATTTCTTGTATCCTTTGTTTTTCCTTTTTTTTCTTCTCTTTGTTCTTTTCTGTTAATTTTTCTCCTTTGTACTCTTTGTACTGTCAAGTCTTTAGTAATCCTGTATGTCTTGCAAAAAATAAAAAATATTAAAAAAAAAAAAAAAAGGAAAGAGTAGGTATGCGCGCGAGTTCAGGTGACCATGCAACTGCATGTACACAACAAACATTAAAAAAAAAAAAAAAACACACCCCAACTGTGAAGATCCTATACCCCCCCAGCCCCCCAACCCCTTCCCCCCTCCCCCCTCCCAAGGTCGCATCCCCTGCCAGTCGCCGGGGAGTGAACACTAGGATGGTGGAGGTCTATCGCCCTCCCCGTCCCACTTACGCCTCAAACTCCAACTCCCTTAACCGACCCACAAACCTAGCAAAGGAACCAATAAGTGTAGAAAGCAAAGACAAAATAAACCAGGAAAGGACACTCCAGCTTAAGACAGGCGAGCCGCTATAGGTCCAAGTCTGCAGCCACACCAGGACTGTCGCCTATTGCTCTGCGAGTGTCTTGTATGTCTCCCCTTACTCCAAGAAAAATGACGAGAAAGAAAAAGGGGAAAAGAGATAAAGCAAACAAGAAAAAAAAGGGGGTGTGCACGGTCCAGCCTGTTGGCTCCGGTATTTGTGTGTATATTCTTGAATTCTATTTATGTCGACCCACTATTTTTGTGGGTCACCAACCACCAATGGAAATAGGATGCGATTCGAAAGAGCCCAGCATGACTGTTGGTGCGCGATTTTCTAAAAAGTCTGTGAGCCACACACGATACTGATTGCCTGCAGCCCGCTGATCATCACTACATGGTAAATGGTGTGGAGTCCATTACTGCCATCAGTGCGGTATCAGTGCTGTAGCCAGTTCAGAACCCCAACTGTGAGGGATCCAGAATCTTATGGTCCTCCAGGAATGCCATAAGCTGCTTATTAACCCAGCGTTACAACATTTTTGCCAAAAAACGTAAAAGAGATAGAGCCATATTTGGTCAGAATCTTTGGATCAGCATTTGTTTTTTTCAACATAGGAGAGACCAAAGCGGTTTTCCAGAATAGAGGAATTTTAACTGATTCCAGCAAGAGATTAAAAAGTGAAAGAAGGGAAAGGGCAATAACTGTGGCATGATTCGCAGAAACTCTCGGGGGGCACATGTCCAAGGGAGAACCTGAAATGGCAGTCACCAATAAGTCCTGAATTTGAGCCAAGGTACAAGGTTGGAACCCGTCTAAAGTCCGATTCACAGCCTTGGGAGCTGGGTTTAAGGGCATTAGTTCAATATGGGAAAGAGAGATTTTTTTTATTTACAGTCTCTACCTTTTCCAAAAAAAATTAGCTAATGATTCCGATAGTTGTTGAGAGGCAGGAATGTCCAAGGTGCAAGCACTGGGCTTGATAAACTCGTTGAGTACTTTATACAACTCTCTAGTAGAGTTGCTCACCTTCTCAATTCAGCCTGAAATGTAGCTTCTGCTAGCATTCCTGATGTGGGCATGAAATTGAGATAGTGCCTGTTCGTAAGCATCCCTGTCCGTGGAGGCTTTAGTTTGGTGCCAGGGTCTCTCCAGCTTCTTCCATCCTGTTTTCAGATTAGCCGGTTTCATAGAAAACCATGGAGCATGCGGCCTGGAAGGGGTAAGCCTTGTTTGTTTCAGCGGGGAAAAATTATCGAAGGCTGCCGTAAGAGCACTATGATAACTGGAAAGCGCTTCATTAGTATCTGAGTTTGGCGTGACGGCTTCAGGGCTGAATGCCCTACAAAACCCATCTCGTGAAATAGCATTCCATGATCTGAAAGTCTTGGGCTATATCTTGGACCGTTGACACATGTCGTCTGCCCTGTTCATCTGAAACTTAATCAGATAGTGGTCAGTCCAGGTGAGGGGGTGGGGGAAGAGTTAATTTGCTCTGAATAAGTGTAGCGTTAGTAAAAATCTAATTTAATAAAAAATGTGTTGAATCATATACGTTGGCTAACTATTGGTGTTTTTCTAACATAACTGCACATTTTGTGAACTTCCCCCATCTTCCTCCTCACTCCATGTTTACATCACAGGCACATAATAAAAATAAAAAAAGACACCGGCTTGTTATGACTAAAAAAATGCAGTAGCAAAGCTTTTTATCCTTCAGTTCTCACGCAAACAAATACTGACAGCCAGGAGCAGTGGTTTCCACAACTTAGACTCCCCAAAATATTGTGAACAGAGAGGAGGTGGAGCACAAGCTTTGCATTATATAAAAAGTAACCACACAAATGAAATAAAGTGATAATTACCAAAGATGAGTAAATAGGAAGGCTGCTATGGAAAACCAATGCAATGTGGCACAACCAATTGTCTCAGCGGAATTGGAGATTGTTACAATGTTAACAACAATGTTTCTGTCCCTGTGACATAGTGTTACCAAGCCAAGCAATGTCAAAGAATTCATGGCTCTTTAACCATGGTGGATCTACCATGGTTGCCCTTTTTCAAGACCTATTTGCTGCTTCTGCCAGATCATAACAGATAACAGTTACAATTCTCAGGGGATGGATGAGGGTTAACACATGTCAAACTAAATTACAGGGGTAGTCAAGAAGTGCTTATGTCTACCTTCCAGTCTGTCCCGACCCTCGGTCTCAAAAGTGTTGCAATAACTTTGCATTTATTTGATGAATCTCCAGGAAACTTTGCAGACCTATTCTTCTACACTGTCGGATCATGCAGAGTTTCACGAAGATTGGCCAGGGTGGTTAAAAGAGTGTCCAAAAACATGTTTTGCCACCAATGCATCGTCCTATAGACTTTTGTGTTGGATATAGAGCGAAAACAGCTGAACAGATTAACATGAAATTTGGCAGGTTTACACATTATGGTGTGCAGATCATCCTTTTGTGTACTACCGGCAGGTAGGGTAAGAATGTTTTAAGTTGTAAGGTATTTTAACAGTATTATTTGTTCTTGAGCTATTTACATGAAATTTCGCTGTATTTTGTGGACGTACCGTGTTACCTAGCAATGACAAGACATTAGGTGATTGACTAATGTTGGCCTTTAAAAGAATTAAAGGCAGCCATGCTGTTCTAGGTAAAGTTTGGCTATGTTCCAAGTTACATCTTCAGATCTAGGTAAGTATTAGGTTTGGCATTTTTCCCTACCTATTACCACTTTAGTAAACGTATACTTTTCTCTACCCGTTACCAGTTTAAATAAGTGGTAATAGGTAGTGAACAACAATGAGCCTAATACTTACTTATATCCAAGACACTAACTTAGAACGCAGCGAAACTCTGAACACAGCAACACTGTGATAATTACATTGCTGGATTTCACCTTTGGTAAACTCAGCCATTAGCCAATCACAGAAGGACTTCTTATCCAAATGTGGTGCAGTATACCACGAACTTACTGCTGCATAACATGGCACAATATATAGCTCTGTTTTTTTTATAACTTTAACACTACTTACACTATTCAAACATGCAACCAAAAAAGACCATTTAAACCTCATAATGTATATTCCTGCCACATTACCTCTACATCCGTTCACACACGTTCACGCTTCATCTGTTTTAATTAACACACTCCACTCTAAGCCAGTACTCTTTATGCCACTAGACTGTTAATCCACTGTACAACACTCCACCCTAATCCACTCTAAGCCACTCCACTTATCTACACCACTCTACTCTACAATATTATACTCTACACCACTCCATTTTATGACACTCCAGTGTATGCCTATCGGGATGGTTGCTTCTTCAAACATCTAGCACCCCGACTTTGGAACTCCCTGCCACTCGAATGGAGTCCGCTGGATTCTCAAATCCTCTTCATGAAAGCTCTTAAGACTTGGCTATTTGTTTTCAAACGTTCTATCGTTCTGCTCCACTGCACCCCACTGCCATGTACCTCACTCTACACTACTTTGTTGTACGCTACTCCACTGCACTCTACGCAATTCCACTCTACGTCACTCCAGTGTACACTATTCTTCTGTACGCTACTCCACTCTATGTCTTTCCACTCTATTGCATTTTATGACAATGCACTATCTGTCCACCCTACATCAGTATCACTCTACACCACTCCCCTATGCCCCATAAAAATTGCAGCTGAACCCAGGGGATGGGGTCCCTGGGGCCAAAATCAGTTCGGGGAAGGGGGATTCTTGGCGAGGTCTTGCATTTACATATGCTAATTAGGCCTTACTTTCCATTTTTAAAAACCTAGAAATTTAAGGTTAAAGTAACATTATAGTGACGTGTGATAAAAGGATTTTTTTTTTTTTTTTTACTTAGAAATGCACTGAAAAAACTCATAGGTTAAAATAACATTATAGTAAGGTGAATTTCTAAGTAACAACATTAACGGTTTGACACTTATATACACAGAACATACATCAAAAAAGAATATTTATACTATTCAAAAAAGAAAGAATCAGGAAAGGAAAAAAAGGTATATATATACAAAATACAACAGCAAATTACAAAAAGCCCATGTATAAGTTCAATTCATAGAAAATGTATTAGTAGGTAAATAATTAGATCAAAATATTGGCGCTCAACACGGTACACAAACAAAATGAAAAATACAAAGTGTAATCACAAAGTGGCTGAGGAAATAATTATATACAATGAAAAGTTCAGAACAAGACAAAAAACAACACAAAGCAAAAATGCGACCTCTTCAATTTGGGCCACATATATGCGACAACGGCGTTTCGACCAGAATATAATTAAATGGTCATCATCAGAACAGACAACGATTATGGGGGAATCGAAATTAATTCATTAAAACATCTAATCATATGATTGATCCAACCGTAAGTATAACCAACTTATGTAATCCACAGTATGGAAGACTCCAGAATCGAATGATCCAAAGTAGAACGTAATAAATCCAATTGGCATAATATGCAAAAGGTAAGGGAGCTCAACAGATGGAAGAATTGACCTGCCTGCCTTCAGAGTTTAAATGCAAAGCCAAACAAATGGCAAAGAGCAGGTATGTGAGTATATACATCCACAGAAAGTTCAGTCCACAACAATCCTGTCGTTTTCATGAATCATGCAATGGGTTATGGAATTAGAATCATTTGTAAAAAGCGCAGCACTTTGTTGCCAATGAGTAAATCAGGCAAAGGCTTTGGAACTGCTCCGGGTCGGGCGAACTTCTGGGATTTCTGAGTGCCCATTATGTGGGATTTGGCCATTGCGCACAGCCCATATCAGCCTTTGTCTGATTTACAACCAACAAGATGCTTGAAGCACCTGCTTCAGGACTTCGAACACCTAAACTTGAGAGCACTAATTGGCCGCTTTGAGGGGGACAACCCACTGGTCGCCACATTCCACTCATCAAAAACCTCCTCTCACTTAGATTTTACCTTCACAACCCTAACCATGTTTATTAAATTGCCTCCTTCAAAATAGGATATAACGAACACAGTGAGCACCTGCCCCAGGAAGTGATACTAAAAGCAAACACAGCCTTCACACAGGTATGCAAAACCATCGGCATAGAAGGGACCTCAAATCTCAAGCGAATTAGGTGTAAACCCAGTAACATTGAGGCAATATCAACCACTGCTAAAGCACTACACACCCAAGGGAAAGACACACCAACCAAACCAGTCAAAGCATGGGAAAGCTTCATCTCGACACCTGGAGGGAAACTCGCAACTGGGACAGGGACAAAATCGAGACAAACGGCAGCCACCCCAACGAGGACGGCAACCAGCCCAGAATCAAAAAACTCAAAACGCACCATAAATCAAACACTAAGGCGGCTTTGCAAAACTCTGCAAGACTTGGACCTACAATGTCCCCTCCGGAAATCGAAGGCACTAATAGAAAGAAAGAAATGGGAAGAAAAAGATCAAAGAATGACATACTATGGGGCAAGTTGCTCCACAACGCTTAACAAAAAAACAGCGCCAAGTTCTGGCAAACAATCAACAGAATCCAGCGACCAAAGCACCCTGGAATAAACTCTAACATAACAGAGGTAGTCTGGGTTGTCTACCTCTTCAACCACTTTAACAACAAAGCGCAAAATGCTGACGATTCACTTAAAGAACTGGAGCACGCAAGTAAAGGCAGAGGCGACACTAACAGGGTAGTTATGACGCACAACTTAACTTTAGCAGAGCACAACGACTCTCCCAGGAAAACACAACATCAGGGGACTGAACTGGCAGCAGACTCAGAATGCTCATCGATTACTAAAGAGGAGCGCTATGGCCCAACAGCAACGCAGATAAAGAGACAAATAGCCAGGGGCAGACTTGCAGGCGCCCGAGGCCCCAACGGTATACACCCAATGCTGTACAAACACGATGCGGAATACTGGAGCAAAGCCCTAGCACCAGTTTTTAGGGACATAAATTGCGTAACAACAATCCGGAGTCCTGGAAAGGTTCAATCATCAGCCCAATTTTTAAACAATGCGTTAGGAAAGTTCCCAACAACTACTGACTAATCGCTCTCATTGATATAGAGGCAAAGTACTACGTGGGAATAATTCTGGATGAATTAACATCTTGTGCTTCCAAAAACTCTATAATCCCAATAAACGAAACCGTGTTTTGCCGGGGGCAAGGAACCACAACCAACATCATGGCTTTAGCCTTGCCAATGGATGCAGCAAAAGAGGCAAAACATCCTCTATTTCTTTGCTTCATAGACTACACCGCAGCCTTCAACCATATTACCCAAGCCAAACTTTGGCAAAACCTGGAAAGTTGGAGGATACCTAAACCTCTCTTAGACCGGCTTAAACAATTGCATACTGACACTTGGATCAGGATAAAACTAGGCGCAGGGACACACCCCTCAAAACAAATCCCCACCTCCAAAGGGCTAAAGCAAGGATGCGTCCTAGCACCTCTACTTTTCAACCTTTTCCTAGCTGATCTACCAGGGGAACTAGACAAGTGGGCATCACATGCCCTGAAACTGGGGTAAATGTAGTTGTCAAACCGGCTATATGCGGACGACCTAGTGCTGATAAGTTGGACCCCCATTAATCTTCAACATCTCTTGAACACGACAAACAGCTTCTCACAACAGAACGCCCTAAAATCTTAAGAAAGCCAAAATCATGGCAGTAAACTATCATAGGAAGAAAACAATCATCTAGTACTTAGACGGGCAATGCCTGGACCAGACAACCTGCTACAAATACCTTGGAATACTTTTGGATCACAGAAGCTCATTCAAACCCCAGCTGGAGTCCTTTGCGGAGAAAGGGTATCATGGCCTACCTAGCAATGAAGCCCTTGAAGAGGATGATGCCTGATCTCACTCTAGATCCCTTGCTAAAGGTACTAAGTGCAAAATTGCAGCCAACATTAATATATGGGAGTAGATCTCTCAAAGGGAAAGATGCTGCACCACTGGACATGGTCATAGTTAATTCTTATAGAGCCATTTTCCATCTACCAAGATATGGTTCACCGGCCCAAATACGGTTAGAATTTGGGCTCCAAAAACAATCGGTGGAAAGAAGGGGTGCGTACATAAAAAGCTGGCATAAGATCCGAAGCACCGAGCCAGGATCCCTAAACTCCCATCTTTGGATCGAGTTGTTTCACCACGGAAAATCACCAGCCAGGGAATACTTGCTTGACTCCCTCTAGTCACTGGGATTGACGGACCTTTGGGGAGCTCCAACAGATCACGTATCCTTCAAATAAATTGTGTCAAAGGCAATACAAATGGTATCGGTCTTAGAAGACAAGGAAACACTCGCCAAAAGGGCGCACAGCTGGGTAGTGTTCAGCGACTATGAAGCACTTAAACCTCAATCTTATTTGAAAATTGGAGTGAAAGCGAGCACAAAGGAAAAATTCCTAAAGTTACGGCTTGGCGTCGTTCCGATCATCCCACATCTTCCACCATGGGAAAGGAGAGGAGGTCCGCAGGTATGTCGCCTATGCGCATGAGGCAATGAGGATCTAATTCCTATCATCTGCATTTGCGGCAATCTAAGGGACATACAAAGTACTTTAATACGACCATTATTCACCAGCATGGTACCAACACCTGTAGGTAGGCAGTAAAGCTGTGCTTTAATCCAGCTGAGGTACAGCTAAACTACCGGCTCACAAACGTTTTTGACACAGTAGCCAAGTAACTCAAAAAATCTCCACAAGTGGACACTGGTCAACCAAACACAGCTGAACTGGACATCTCAAGAAGCTAGACCGACAAAGTCTAACAACAGCACCTTACAGTCGCACAGGCACTTTAAACCAACGTTGGTTGTAAGCACAAAAACATGCACTTGAAAAGGACATGGAAGGATGGCAGCTTAACTTGGAAAGCTACCGCCAGCCCAGCTTTCCCTGATGCACATGCACCTTAGACCCGTTGAAGAGCGCAATGCCCATGTGTGTAATTTTAAAACAATGTACAATGACGATTTTAATACTGTTTTACCCATTGAATTATGAATAAGAAATTGTTTAATATCACATGTATGCAAAGGTTTTAATTAATCGTGCATAATAAAATAATTTACAATCACTGCCCCACGCTGTATGCAGTAGTAGTGGGAAAAATGGGAATGACACCTAAAGCCCATTATAAGTAAGCATATTATACGTATAATTTTAGTCAGATTCCATGGATAAAGTTTTTCTCCTCAGGAGACTACTCAAGAATTGCCTCTTTCCTACATGACCACAGTAATCAAACACAAATGTACAGCATATGCCTATGTAAACATGTATAATTTGATTATATGTATGGATTTATATATGTGCATTTCTTTGCACAAATATATATATATATATACACACACACACACACACACACACACACACACACATACATATACACACACGCACAATAGTTTAATATATAGATATTCTTTAGGTCTGCTTAACAAATGTATATATTACTTATGATTAGAAAACGTTTACATATATGTGTGCGCATCTGCATCGTTTTCATATGTTAATTGAAGAGATGCTTATGGGTCTGTTTTATTTTACTTATCTATCACAATATGTAAATATGATCATAACAATTGTATCTATAAGTGCTTCACTACTGAAATATTGGGAAACCATAAAAATAAAATAAATCTCTATATTTGTATACACACATACATTTGTTTTGTGTACAGCAACACTTAAGGGTCTGAGTTTCTGGCTATCTATCCATGCACATATGGAACTTTGGATCTCTTTTCCTTAAACATGTGTACTCTTTCTCTGTGGATATGCATCTATGTAGTTGTTGCTCTGCTCCTTCTGTAGGAAAAAAAACCTTCAACTCCCTCCAATGCACTGCTCTATGTCTCATGGCATACCTCTCAATGCATACTTCTATCAGTATGTCCTCTACCACCACTCCCTTATCCAAACCTAATTTTACTACTAGGATCTCGCAAATAACACTTTCTAGACTCTTCCTTCCTCTATCCCTCCTTTATTCTATTCAGTCAAACTAACAGATTCACATGTCAACCACTCAAATTAACAACGTATATTTCCCTATACTAATCCACCACTAATCCTTTGGATTAACAAAGTAGTGTGCTACTGGCTGAAAAGCGCTTCAGCACCTTGTCAGGGGCAGTAAGCGCTATCTAAAAACAATTACAAATTAAGGGGTATGGGCTAAAGCCAGACCTAAAAACACATGGCAAGCAATGTAATAAAGTAGGTCATTTAGCAATATCAAAATAAGGATATGAAATCTTTCAGGACTTAAACTATGTAAGAATTGCAACATTTGCTTAAAAACCCAATGGAAAAATATTCAGGGACTGGACTCCAGCTTTCATTCACACAAGTATACTCTGTATACCAATGTGTATTGCATTTGTGTTCTGACAGCAAAGCATCGATATGCTGTTTCCATTTTGTAAGGTTATGCGGTAGGGCTTTTATAGCTACAAGGGATAGTCTGAAAAGAACGCTCTTTGAATTGGACCTACCCATCTCCCACCCCCCACCAAATTAATGACTTTCCCATATTTTATTTTGACTTGGTATTACACTGCCAACTGTCGAGGTTTTTTACTAACTAAAGATAAGAAAGACATGGAAAGTGTCCTGTTTGGAGGGATGTTCTGTGGTGCACCAGCTGTAGAACAGGCGCTTTTTGTCAGTCCTAAAATGGTTTTGCCATTTCTGACCTCTATTTGCCTGGTAGGGTCAATACGACCGATTCTCTTATCTTTCTTCTTAAAAGGCATCTTAACATTCTTCAATTAGGACTCACTACAAAACAATACACTTCTTAAAATGAAAAAAGGAAAAGCACGTCCTCTCAGTCTGAGTTTCACTTAATGGATTTCCTATGGAAAAACACTTAACCATTTTTAGAAACCCCTATTCTTAGAGCATTTTTTTATTTTTAAATAAAGAGGAACAAAAATCTGCCAACATCAATTGTGTATGCGTTCTAAAGAATCTTGTTTGCTTAATGGCGACCTGCATATGATGATGTGGCGGTAATAAGGCAGTAATGATAGCATTTTGCGATTTGGAAAAACAATCGTTTCAAAAGTAGATGTGGAAAGAAGAGAAATAAAGTTAGTAACGGCGGTAACAGTTGGATGGGAAGAGAAGACAGACTTGCAGCACTACTACTGTGGGGAAATGGCTTCTCAGTGGGGGCCAGTGATGAATTTAGCAGTCAGAGCAAGCATTTGGGGGTTGAAACCTCGTTCGAGGGAAATTCAGCTTGCAGTAAAGGAACTTTAACCGCGACACACACAAACCTATTTAGACAAGATGTGCTCTAGAACCTAGAGCGTGGATCACTTAACCCGGAGTCCTTGGTTTTGAACGCGGTGTCAGCAATTTACCAAAACATTTTGGCAACTCTATGTAACATCCTACTTAAAGGTTATGTATAAATAAATCAATACAAAAGCATTTTTGAATAAGAAAAAAAAGACTTGGGGAGCTGTAAAATTTCAGTTCCACGTTCACCCTACATCAAAGCTTAGGTGAGGTTCGCACACACTATTTTTGTGCTTTCCAATTCCTCATGTTGGAAATAAACATCCAATACTAAAATGTTCACTGTACAGAGTTCAATGTTATATTAAAGTACACAACAAACTAGTGAAGCTAGGAATTGTGAGGTCTAGGGCCCTAGGCCCTCATGCAAGTGACACACAGACACATAATGAAGCATTCCTGCCAACTCACACGGTGCCAACGCGTGACACACGATCTCAGCTCATATCACAAGGTCTCCCGGTGAGGAGACGATATCACAGGGAGGCAGGGAAAACGAGCTGAAAACCAATGTAAATAGTAGTTTTCCAGCTCATTTTCTGAGGCTTAGACCAGCTGACGTCCATTAAGGGGCGTGAAAACACCCCAGGACATCGGCCCCAGCCTCAGCAGGCTTTATTTTGGAGGAGGAGGGGACTTGAGGGCGGGTAGGGGTTCAAAAGTGCCTTACGAGTTCTTCTCGGCATGAGGCCCCGCCCTTCAAGGACCACCACCTCCTCATACAGGGAGCTTGTTATTCAAGTAGGGTACTGAAACTGGCCCAGTGTACGTGCACCTGGCCCCATTTATTGGCAGCATCACCTGACCAGTGACACCTGTGATGGATGGGCGTGGGGTGGGTGTAGAGGATAGCTCTCTGGCAGTGGCTGGTTACACAAAGCATATGCTGGAACACTAGAACGTGTCCTGCAGATTACTACAGGAATGTTTCTGCCTAAATCAGCATTAATTGTACCATAGCAAACACATCAGCAATGTGCCTGTGACACATGCTCTGCAGGCGTCTCCTCTGATCAATTGGGCGAGCTGTCAGAAGGAGGTTGCTGGGGAGAGGTCAGAGAGGGCATCATGCCGCAGTACCCCTGCTTTCCATTTTCCAGGGCTCCACTCATTTCGCAATATTTATTAATAGATTGTAATTGTTAGCCTGCCGGCCGTCTTCAATACTAATGAGTCCACTTGTGTGGCCAGGCCACTAGATAGAGCCGGGTGCCATATTTTATCTTTCCCTGAAGTACATTTTAAAGCTAGAAAAGGGTGCTGCATGTGATACCACACCAAAGTGGAAAGGGCGTCTAAAGGGCCCTGCATTAACCTCTGAAAAGCTCAAATCTTCCACAGACTGCCGTTTTTTTCAACTTTGACAGCGAGTTTGCTGTTGGTGCGTAGGTATGTGCAGCAAGATGTGAATGAAGTCTTAACTAGGCAGCGAGCTGAGAGCAGCCGTGAGAAGCCACACCACTTTATTCTTCAAAGACCTGTCAGGCCACCCTCAATCACAGTGCTGCTCTTTGTTCTACTGGTTGCAAAGACAGGCATGGGTCGCATCGTGTCCAGGACTGGAGCCTCCATCTTTAATCAAGACACACACAGTGCTACTCCAACCTGCAGGCAGCTACGGAAGAGTGACAGATGCCTGAGGGAGGACAGGCCCAATGAGGAACAGATACAAGACAATTAGTGTACGAGAAGAGATCTAAACATCCAAGAGACTGAAAGAAGAGGGGCAAACGAAGCAGCATATCCAACAAGCATTGGCAATGCCAACTGGCCTCACTTATGGAGAATTCTAGCCATGTTGTACAACAGTGTGCCTGCTGTTTAGTGTGGCTAAACATTTGTGGCATACAGGACAGTGGCATGTATAGAGGCAGAGAGGGTCAGAAAGCGTCGTGGAGTAAAGTGGATTAGAGTGGAGTATTGTGGAACAGAGTGGTGTAGAGCAGCGTGGAGTGTCGTAGAGAGGAGTTTCGTAGAGTGTCCTGGTATAAAGTGGAGTATAGTACTGTGGAGAAAAGTTTAAGAGTGAAGTGAAGAAGAAGTGAGGGGGCATAGGGGGGGAGTATAGTGTGGTAGAGTGGAGTGACATAGTATGTGGTAGAGTAGAGGAGCATAGAGTGGGGTAGAGTGTTGTAGAGTGGAGTAAAATGGAGAAGAGTGACGCAGAGTGGAGCAGAGTGACGCAGAGAGGAGAACTGGAGTAGAGTGGCGCAGAGTGGCGCAGAGTGGAGTGGAACAGAATGTCCCAGAGTGGAGTAAAGGGTAGAGGAGTGGAGTACTGCAGAGTGGAGAGGTGTACTGTCATGTTATACAATTAAGTAGGGTATAACATGTACTATGGAGGAAAGTCTCAGAGTGGAGTGGTGTGGACTGTTGTAGAGTGGCATAGAGAGTCGCAGAGTGGCACAGAGTCGCAGAGTGGCACAGAGAGTCGCAGAGTGGCACAGAGAGTCGCAGAGTGGCACAGAGAGTCGCAGAGTGGCACAGAGAGTCGCAGAGTGGCACAGAGAGTCGCAGAGGGTCATAGAGTATCATAGAAGGTCGTAGAATGTCAGAGTATCAGAGTCATACAAAGTAATATAGTGGCGTAGAGTGTCAGAGTGGCATAGTGTGTCATAGAGTGTCAGAGTGGCATAGAGTGGAGTATCATGAACTGTCGTACAGTTGAGTGTCATAGGACTAAAT
The DNA here is from genome assembly GCF_964204655.1 of Triturus cristatus. Taxonomy (NCBI): domain Eukaryota; kingdom Metazoa; phylum Chordata; class Amphibia; order Caudata; family Salamandridae; genus Triturus; species Triturus cristatus. The sequence continues at coordinate 1,367,488,948 of NC_140591.1, forward strand.
GATGCAGAGTGGAGTTCAGTGTCGTAGAGTCGAGTGTCGTAGAGTCGAGTGTCGTAGAGTCGAGTGTCGTAGAGTCGAGTGTCGTAGAGTCGAGTGTCGTAGAGTCGAGTGTCGTAGAGTCGAGTGTCGTAGAGTCGAGTGTCGTAGAGTCGAGTGTCGTAGAGTCGAGTGTCGTAGAGTCGAGTGTCGTAGAGTCGAGTGTCGTAGAGTCGAGTGTCGTAGAGTCGAGTGTCGTAGAGTAGAGTGTCGTAGAGTAGAGTGTCGTAGAGTAGAGTGTCGTAGAGTAGAGTGTCGTAGAGTAGAGTGTCGTAGAGTAGAGTGTCGTAGAGTAGAGTGTCGTAGAGTAGAGTGTCGTGGAGCGAAGCGGAAGGAGCAGAGCGGAAGATGCAGAAGGAGCGGAAGGAGTGGAGCGGCGTACAGTAGAGTGGCGTACAGTAGAGTGGAGTGGCATAGAGTGGACTGGAGTAGAGTGTCAGAGTGGAATATCATGCAGTGGAGTGTCGTGGAGTAGAGGGGCGTGGCATAGAGTGGAGTAGAGTGGAGTGGTACAGAGGTGAGTAGAGTGGTACAGAGGTGAGTAGAGTGGCATAGAGTGGAGTGGCGGAGAGTGGAGGAGAGTGCAGTGGAGTGGCATAGCATAGAAGGGAGTAGAGTGTTGAAGTGTCATGGAATAGAGGATGTGGCAACACACTGCCATTACAGGCAACATGTTTTCAGTTGAAATGACCATTACAATGACACAGAATACATTTTTAGTATCAAAACTATACAGCATTCAAAACGATAAAGTGTGGAAATGACATCATCATCTAGTGTATTGATTTGCTTTGATCCTATTAAAATATTTGTTTCCACCACACTTCAGAATTACAAAAAAGTGATCTATTCTGAAATATTTGCACAGTTCATTAACAGACATTTTAATTTTGTTGTGTACTAGAACAAAATAACATTGTACAACCTTCCTCCAGCACGCCCCCAGTATCTAGCATGATTGTCACATGAATACTCTCTCTTTGAAGTCGGAGAAAGAAAAGTAAACACCAAGCTCCCTAGGAAGCCAGAGCTTGACATTTTACCACAGGCTTCTATGAACAGCAAATGTGACAAGATCAAAACATTTAAAGGCCCGTTTACAGAAAGCGAACACTGGGGGAAACAATGCCATAAGCGAAGCCATGCCCCACGTGAGGGACAAAGAAAATACTTGACAGCCTAAAACAAATAAAGCCAGCAAATAGAAAGCAAGCAACTGCGAGTTACAAAACACAAAGCCAATGGTAAGTAATGGATAGAATGCATTCCAAGGGAAGCTTTCTGATTGACCCCAAAGAAGTCTTTGCAAATCAGGTAGCTGCACTGTTTGTTGGCTTCAAAATAAAAATGAAGATGTGGAGGGGAAGAGGTGTGGCGCAACAGCCAGAGCAGCTGACTCCAGAGTGCGGGGCTCACGGTTCGATTCCCGGCCTCAGCTCAGCATTATGTAACTCTGGGCAATAGCTCACTTAATCTCCTCGACGGCCCCCCAGCACCTGGATACTCGTAGGGGCGCTTTACAAATGTGGAAGAAGATTAGTAGGGAAGAGCATAGAACATGATGTGCAGGGGGTTAGCTATCAATTGAGCAGTAGGTGCAGAAGCCCAGGGCCCAAAGGCTTTAGGAACTACAATTAGCACCGTATTTTAATAAGCAACCAGCAGAGAGGGGGTGCTTTTTCATTGCTCTTTCTAGGGACTATGGCACCCTTGCCATACCACCTATGATGCAAGGTTTACCAGCCAATGGTACATGGCTATCAGAAATATTTATACAGGAAACTTGAGTAACCGGTCTATCGGTGAACAAATCACAAGGTTTGCGTGATAGAGAAATGGCTTCAAGGAGTTTGTGTGGCACAGTCAGTGTCAGAAACAAAAGCCGAAGGACTATCTTCAAAACAAATTACCTTGGGGAAAGAAGAAATGTGGGGTGATGGACACAAGAGTGATGAGTGACAAGTGTGAAACATTCTACTCACGAACATTTAAGAACGAACCATAATGCGGTTAAAGAAACATAGGAAAAGTATAAAGTATTGTATTTGCCTACAATTACGTAGTACGCCACACTGCAGGATCAATAGTGTATAAATAATTAATGAAGCATGCATTTTAAAACATCTAAATTAAACACCCCCCAAAAAAAAAATCAAATTAGAAATACAAACAAGTGTACTAACAGTGCATATATGCGTTCCATAAGCGTGTGTGCATTGTGCAGCAGCACGCATAGTGTGCTTATGGGAGACAGAGAAAGGAGTCCATTATACCTGATCAAATTGCCTCATGAGAGCCCTAGACCCCATTCTGTTGATAGGCTCTCTAGTGCCTAGAATCTAGGCCCTATATGCATACAGCCGTATAATTGAAGCCCACATTGGGCAACTGTGCATACACATGAGACGTTTAGCATGTGTTCAGTAGTTGACAACAGTAAAGTGAGCCCACTTTACTACTGTTGACCATTCACACCTTTCATGCTTAGCAGCTCTTAGCAGATTCTTCATCATTCACTAGACCATGTATCAGAAGAGGGGTGCTTGAGGAACAGAGACAGAAGGATCCGCTGGATACATTTCATAGGTAGAATCCTTCACATGGTTCCACTTATTAAACATAGCCATACAAGAGCATAGAGGTTGGGTGAATAAAACATATCTGAAAATAATATATATACAGAAAACACACACACACATATATATATATGTGAGCAAGGTGTTTTTTCTGTCGTCAGGTCTTAGTGCAATAAATTCTTGGTGTCCCATTATCCACGGTGTCGGCGCCTGCTTCTTTGCCGAGGAGCGGGATTGGTTATAATATATATATACATATACACACATACACATATATATACACACACACACACACACACACACACACACACACACACATATATATATATTCACTGAAAAAACCATAGGTTTCACACATGTTATAGTTAGCGGAAATTTTACTGATAAAAAACCAATGAAATTCCCCCGTTATAGTTAGTGCAGGCAACTATAACTCACGCGACCGCAATCCTCTGCTGATGCTAATACTGTATTTAGACACTTATTTACCCATGTCTTCTTCCATACATTTTTAGCTATACATATATTACAAATATTTTCTTTTCATAAAGACACATATGTCATCAGCAGAAGATTGCGGTCGCGTGAGTTATAGTTGCCTGCACTAACTATAACGGGGGAATTTCATTGGTTTTTTATCAGTAAAATTTCCGCTAACTATAACATGTGTGAAACCTATGGTTTTTTCAGTGAATTTGCAAGGTTTTTTAAATACTAATTCCTAACTATAACGTGTGTGAAACCTATGGTTTTTTCAGTGAATTTGTACGTTTTTTTAAATGCTAAGTTACTTTACGCCATTCGTGGCGTGCGCGCCCACTTAACGCAGTTTGTTCCGTGCGCGCACGGTGCGCTTCGCGCACCGTGCGCGCACAGTGAGCACGCGGTGCGCTTCGCGCACCGCGCGCCCACTTTACGCAGTTAGTGCCGTGCACGCACGGTGGGCACGCGGTGCGCTACGCGCACCGCATGCCCACGTTACGCTAGATGGGCCATGTACGCACGATGCGCTTCGCGCACCGTGCGCACATGGAGGACATATGATGCACTTCGTTTTTAAAGGTAATATTTTAATTTTTCGCATTAGTTATAAGCCATGCACAAATGGTGCCCTTCGGGCACCATTTGCACACGGGGTGGAGAGAGTGTGGATAATTTTTTTTTTTAAATATTTTTTTTTTTAATCTTTTCGTTTTTTACTTATGTGATAAGCCATGCACAATTGGTGACCTTCGGTCACCAATTGCACAAGGGGTGGGGTTAGTGTGGATATTTTTTTTTTTTAATATTTTTTTAACGTACGCGTACGGTAAGCGTAATCGGCGAAATTAGCGAAAAAATAAAAATTCCGTTTTTGGCCTTGGGGGATCTTTGGGGACTCCCTGTACATGGCTATGTGTGTGGGAGCTGTCAAAACAGCCCCTTTAAATGTTTTTGTGCTTTGTTTGTTAATCATCTCTCTCAGTGCGAGAGAGAAAATGGCGGCCGCCGCTTCCTGGTTTCGGCCGATTCGAATGTTTACTAAGATCTAAGAGCCAATCATAATCGCGCTCGCGCACGCCACCGTACGCGTACGGTAAGCGTACCGTAAGCGCACCGTAAGCTGGCTCAGATATATATATTGATTTAAAGGCTATTTTCTCAGAATCTACTGAACAGATTTACACCAAACCTACAAAAGGCACTTCCTTGACCTGAGGACTACCTCTCTGCCAAATTTCCAGTAATTCTGTTCAGCCGTTCGGGCTGTAGCCCTGTCTAAAGGTCCTATGGAAAAATGCATGGGAAAAACGCGTTTTGGGACCCCCCTTTTATCTCAGCCCCCGCTTGATGAATCCCCCCGAGACTTTAAGGGTAGGAGCGGAGCGTAGCGCCCCACCTATTTTGAGAAATTCGTGAGGATTCGTCGACCGGCGCCAAAGTTATTCAAAATAGAATGTTGCGGATTTCCTATGGAAACAGGGTCCTAACTATAACTACCTATTGGCGACCGCCAGTAGGTAATATAAACACACATATATATATATACACACACACACGCACACATACACACACACACACACACACACACACACACACATATACACACACACACACAGTCTTTGCTCCAATTCCTCAAAACAAAATATTGAAATGATCATGATAAAGTTACTCACGATAGCACATTCCCGATGTAGGCATAGTAGGAGCAGCAGTATGGCGGTGTACCATCACAGCAGTAGGAGCTGCAATCATGACCACACTGCGCAAGGCAATCTTCTACAGAAGGAACAAAACAAAACCACAGTTCAGGACACAGTAGCACCTAGGTAGCATTCTGTCTTCATTAAGCACTTCTCCATGTACTGAATTGATGTACTGCATATAAATTCAAGACAAAATCATCATGAATAATTTTAATTTACAACAAAGTAATCTTTATTGTTAAGGTCTTTTTCTTACAACTTTGGTCTGCACGCAAAGGTTCACATGCGCTCAAATGTTCCAGTCAATCAGAATTCTTTAGAGGTCTTCAGGACTGCACCGTCGAGTACTATTGCCTTGGACGCTGCCGATTCACATTGGCGTGCTGTGCAGCCCTTGCGTGGTCATGCATGAGAGAGCGAGCACATCATATGCGACACTTTATAAATGACCTTATCCTCAATTCAAAATGTACATTTATGAATCAACACAGCTTGAAACTAAATTTCATTAATGTGAAATTAGCTACCCACGCGAACAACTTGTCGCTACTTTCATGGAAAATGTGTATTGGCTAATGTTGCATTATAGAAGACTCACCCACCATCTAGCGTTTTAGATGGGGCATGGGAGGATTTTATATTAATGACTAAAAATTAAATCCTAAATAAAACAAATATATAAATCCCCTCCTTCTCCAGTTGTTGTTGAAATGATCGAAACTAGGTAAATTAACTTTTATTTAAAAGAAATAGACCAAATCTGAATGACATAACTACTTTTGAGACAGATGTTACTGACATTATTTTTAGGCAATAAAATGTGCACAGGTTTTTAAACAGTGCTTGAAATTCCCTTTAAGGAGCAGAATCAAACCACAGTCAAATTAGCAAGTTTTCATTTGAAGATACACAGAATTTCGAACACACTTTCCATAAGCACAATCTAATAAATGGTGCTCCCCTAAGAACTATTCTCCAAGCATCAGCTCATAGCCTGACCAGTACGATGAAAACTTGTGACCAGTCAGATAAGAAATGGCTGCTTGTTGAGGAAAGTTGCTCACGCAAACACCCTGTCTAGGGAACAAGAATTAAACACCTCTAAATATCAGACACAAAAAAACAAAGACAGTCAGGGGCTCTCTGAAATATCCAATTCTTCTCCGTTTTTAATTAAATTAATTCAAGACCACCTTACCCTGAGAGTCTGAAGATATGCCTTGCACTTATTCAGATACCCTCCGTTTACATCTGTTCTTGTCCATTATCATCTTTCCTCTCCCTCCACTATACTTCTACTCTGATATTTGGTATACATTTATTCCAAATACCAAATTACTTGACCACTCTACGTTTTGCTTTTACATTCTAAGAGAATGGCTGGGACAAAGAGTTAGCAAACATTATTAGTAACCATCCCCATGTCAGAGGTTCCTCGTCCCATCATGATTCTGAACCTATGGTAAGTACACCACCCAAGGAGGTTGAAATTATTGGACTTTAAACGGTCCTCAGACAAAACATATTTCCTCCATATAGCCCCTGAAATAAACAATCTTACCACACATAGTACTTACCTACATCCATCTAATAGTACTGTCCTAAACCATTCGAATATGTGCTTTAGCCAAGATAAAATCATAATGACCTTGTGATTTGATTTGTACATTCAATTAAAATCACATGATGGCTTGTGGCATGGAACTTCCACCCGCTAAAGGATCAGTAGAGCACTCAGAGCTCATATTCCTAGCTTACTTGGGTATTCCTGCCCAAAACAGTGATCTTGTATGGAACGGAGGCCACTAGCTTGGATTCAGAAACTTGGAACAATAGGTTAAGCAAGTTTTCCCTTCCATAGTACTGTATAGCAGGCCAAGCCTTCTTGCATTGCTGTTTTAACGCTATACATTTAATCCAGTTAGGAGTGTGAGTGAATTCAGCATCCAAGTAAGATTATGGTTGTGTAACCAACACAGAGGAAGATCTCTAAATACCAAAGACGCTTGGTTTTCTCCAGACCAAACACATGTATTTGTGTATTTTTATGGTTTGGGCTTGACATTGTAGTTTTAAGCTTTTGTAGAAGGATTGTTGTTTGAAATGTTCGTCTTGTGTGCAGTGGGATGGCAACATTCTGGGATATCTATTTTATATTTAAATTGGTACAGGGCCATACTCTCCCCCCCCCCCCCCCCTTCTTAGAATTTAGGAGGGTGGGACTGGTTGGTTTATTGCTTTTGTAGTCATTGCTCCAACAGGATGGCAAGAGCAAGTCGAATAGGTTTACATTTTGCCAGTCAAAATATGTCGAGAGATTGTGTCAGTTTGCATGGGTGGTTGTTGTTTATCACTGGAAACATATAAGGAGTTAGAAGCCGCAAGAGAGCTTGTGATGCTGCTGGATAGAAACTGTATTGGTATTTGCAATGACCCTACAATCAAACAGTGGCAGGGACATGTCTTTTACCAGCTTCAAACAAGTGCTGTGCACTATACACTGGAATAACTGCTGCCATCAATAAACTCAATTCTACTTTAAAAATAAATAATCTCTCAAGATAATCACTCGTCTCGCTGCATTAAACTTGACCAGATTACATCTCAAAAACATTTGCACTAATAACTTTCTGGATCAGGTGGGTAACCTGCAAACTAAAGATATTGGCAACTCCTATCCCTTTTCACTTCGGCTCAGATCTCATCCATCTCAGTAGTAGAAATGTCTCACCACTGCCTTTCTACTGGACTTCTATTCTCGAAATTAGATCAAATTGCTACTGTGAGAAAGTGCCTCTTTTGACTTAAATAGCCCCTCACTTTTTGCCTGGAAAATGATGTAGTTTTGATTGAAAGTGCACAGGGTCCCTGCCAAACAGGTCCCCTATGCCAGAGCTCCTTCCTTAAAACTGTACCATGAGTGGCACAACTGCACACCCCCCTGTAAGCCCCTAGTGAATAGTACCCCTGGTACCTAGGGCACTGGGACTGAAGAGGGCCCCCCTACCCTAAGGACCCCTCACCAAGGCCATGCAAACTTCCACTGCGGCCTGCATACCTTGGTGCAGAGAAAAACGACCGTCGACTTGGCACACTACCTGTGTGCCATGTCAAGCAGCACTGCCTACGGTATAGATAAGTCGCCCTTCTTGCAGGCCTTACAAACCCTAAGGCAGGGAGCACTATATCTCAGGTGTGGGCATATCTGCCTGAGTAGATATGTTCCTACAATATTTAAGCATATTCTTAATATTGTATGTGCCAGGGAAGCCATAGAGAGTAAATGGGCTGGAAACTCAACAGCTCAAGTTCCCAAGCACCATGATGACTTCACTGAACTCAGGAGTGTCTGGTACCAAACAACTCCTCTTAATAAACCCACACTGATGCCAGTGATGGATTTATTAAAAACATGTACCCAGAGGGCAAATCAGAGGTCCCCCCTGGAAACTTACCAACCCGGGTGTGCTGTCCTACTAGCTTTAGGCAGCCAGCCACATCCAGACATGTTTCTGTGCCCATGGAGTGAGAGCCCTTGCTCTCTGAGGCCAGAAACAAAGCCCATCCTAGGTGGAGGTGTCACACCTCCTCCCCCAGGCAAGCACAGTGGGCGAGAGGGAAGTTTCAAAGGCCTTGCTGCCTTTGTAATGCAACCCCAGCCTTTGCTGCTTGCAGCAGATGGCAGCCCTCGGTTCAAACCCCCACTTTTGTCAGGAGAACCAGGAGGAAGGCTAAGAAAAGGGAAGTGTGCCACCCTTTGCCAACTCCACCCCTCAGGTGCTGGAGGCAAAGTGAAGCACATTTTTCAGTACCCACCATCTTGTCCCATCTTGAAGATGGTGGGACTTATCTAAACAGGGCTAGGACTACGACCCCCCCCCCCCACAGGAGGGTTGCATAGAAGAGGGTGTAGACACCCCAGGTATGGGACCCATTGCTCCCTACCTGTCACTCCCCTTTAACACCCTTAGATCTAGTATTTAGGTAGCACCCCCAGACGCCGAATATTAGATTCCTGATGACCAACGAAGTCTGGACACTGAAGAGCCGCAACAGCAAGAAAGAAGATGGACCAATGACTGACTCGGCGCCAATACTGCCGGCCTGTCTGCTGCCTTTCGCTCCTGCTACAGAAGTCAACTTATCCTGCAGGCCCAGCAACCTCCAAAACCCTGGGATGACTGCCTGACTTCAATAAAGCTCAAGAACTCCAGAGGACAGCGAACCTGTCCACAAGAAACCTACAACCAAGGAATTTTAAGCTCTGTGGAACTGTGAAACCCGGTCACCAGATCCACCTCTGCACCCAGCGACTCCGGCTCCCCCAGTGGTCTTGAGCCCAATCCATCAAGAACAGACCCCTCCTGGGCACCACACCGACGCCTCCAGCCTCAACTCAAAGACCCCCTACACCCCCCAACCGTGACCTGCTCTGGTAAGCTTTTTCCGACATCAAAGGCCACCCCGCATTCGAAGCCCCTGGGAGCTCGACCAATGGTGTCCCTACATCCCCAAGCATCAGTACTTACCTGGGCCGCTGTTGGTTTTCTTTGTCTGGCCTCCTGGCCAGAGCATGCAGCCTCATTCCGAAAATGATGTCCTCCATTGGTTAGCACTAGGCGCCCAATGCTGGGTTGATACTCTGCACCCAGCCTCCCCTGTGCCGCTGAGGGTGCATGTTTGATGCTGTTCTGTGGTCCCTCCAGTTCATGCCTAAACCCCCAGAGATTGACCCCACTCACATCGCTTTTACTTTCCTGTAAACAGTGCATCTTCGATCACCCCCAGTCTCCATTGGTTAACATTAGGCGCACAACTCTGAATTTGACCTCTGCACCCAGCTGCCCCTGTGCAGCTGGTGTTGCAGTCTTGGTGCTAATTTGAACCTTGCCTTGTTTTGACCTGAAACCTCAAAGACTGGATTTGTAAGTCCTGTACTTACCTCCAAAACTGCATTCTTGTTTTCCTCCCATAGGTTAACTTTGCTGAACTGAAAATTGCAATAATAATCCACTTTTTAAAGTGAAAGTATTTCTTATGAAAAACGTACTCACTTTGAACGTAGATCTGGGTCTTAAAAAAAACCTAGAAGGAAGCTTATTTTTTAAAAATTGGTGTCAATCTCCTTTTTGAGTTGTGTGTCATTTATTAATCACTGTGTGTATAGCAATTGTCTTACACTCCTTTAGGCCTAAGGCTGCTCAACCACACTACTACAAATAGAACATTTTGGGTTTGTATAAAAGCCCTGCACACTTTTGGGGAATCTCTGGACTCTTTACACAATATAACCAATTACTGGTATGCCACATAAAGAGCCAGCTTCTTACAGCTCCTAATAAAACTCCTCCTATTATAGGTTCCTGGTGAAGCCACTCATGCATATTTTGTTATGCTGACCCACTGGCCACTTAAGTGAGCCATCTCATCAGCAACTCCATCTTTTTGGCTCTGTGCCTATTTTGTTTTTCAAACAATCTGTTAACCCCTTTAATAAAAAAAAAGCAACCTTGACCCATCAGTCTCCTCTCAGCAACACCTTATTGTAGGATTAGACTAACTCTCTAAAATACTTGGAAACTTTAGTCCTTTTCCAAAATCTTGTTTCTTGCCAATCCATGTTCCTGGGAGGAGTCTTTCTTGCTGTTTGGGATGATAACCTCGTAATAGCTCTTAAAAAGTATTTTTGTAGTGTTAAGATACACCAGTGTGCCAGTGGCTCACTGGTGTAAATCCTTCATTGCAATTAGGAAACGCAGGAAAATTGGCCAATATTTCAGTGATCCTTTCAGCATCTTCGCTGGTACCTAACAGTCCCTTCTCTCTCATGGTTTATACGTTCATGCCAATCCTTATGAGACTGATCAGGATGGGAAACAATCTTAGCACGCTGAAGTAAATAACGCACCTTCCTTTGTGTCTCTCCCCTTCCAAGTCTCTTCTCTAAGATCTCTCACCGCCTGTATTATGGTAATCAAGTGATGGACAACTATGGACTGACACTCAATTTTCCAAAATCGAGATCATGATTCTCATGCCCATTAACCTTCTGTCATTGCAAACCTCTCTGCTGCTCACCTTCCCTTTTTAGGATTTCACCACCTATACGAAGTCTTTAAAAAAAGATGAACAGGTGTAGATTGGGATGAACAGGCTTAGATTAGTGTACTGTCTGATGCATTAAATCTTGCAACTGAATCGTCACATTTTTTTTAAAATTTATCAGCTCAAATGTGCTTTCGGTCGATCACCAAATCATCTACACCTTATTTTCGTTATTTTTAAGGGGACTCCAAGCTTGATTACAAAAAATCCCATCTCCCCCCAAAATTAGTTTTCTATCAGCCACTCTGAAATACAATTAGTTTTCTATCAGCCACTCTGAAATACAATTAGTTTTCTATCAGCCACTCTGAAATACAATTAGTTTTCTATCAGCCACTCTGAAATACAATTAGTTTTCTATCAGCCACTCTGAAATTGTGTTATCAGCTTCCCCTTCTCATCAGAGCTAAAGGTCATCCTGTACTTGACTGTATATAGGTTCACAGTGCATCACAGGCCTGATAGAAACGAGGAATTACCCTGATGTCGAGCTAAAGCTGCCCTGTCAGATAAAATCGATGGGAAAGAGTGGCACAGCCTTAGTGCAATAAAACGGGAAAACATGTTGACGTCTCAAGAGATCCAAGTGGTAGAAGAATGATCCTTTTCCAGAGGGGTTTGTGGCTCAGAAGTAATGGCCTGGACTTTTGACCCCAAATTGGCTCACTAGAGCGTCATCAGTGGATGCCCCAGGTTCTGGTAGGTCAGGATTGAGGTGGGTACCACTGTGGCACGGGTTATCTGACCTGTGCTTCCATTGGAATCAGTCTTATATTTGCCCCGAGACTCCCCAACCTAACGATGATGGGTGGCATCCAGGCACTGCAACCACTGGACCGGGTTCTATCCCAGAAGGGCACCCACCCTCAACTACAGCCACATCCTGAGAGCTGTTTGAGCACATAGACCTGACTTGTCAAACTGCATGGGAGAGGCAGTGCACAGGATAGCCCCCATATGTTCATCATGAGAGGGGAATGATTGCAGATTAGGAGCATGTGGGAACATTTGGAGCTCATAAGAAAGGTGTCTTCTTGCTACAGCCTCCTGCCTACGGGCATAACCTACACCGTCTAACACGGTCTAGGACCGACCAAGTGTGACCTACCCATACTAGCAATGGTCCACTGAGTTAACAAGCGTACCAGCACGGGTACAGGCAGTGGCAAAGACCATATGGAACCTTAGAAACCAGCCCACACTGCCTGACTAACCTGCCCGCACTGAAAGTAATTTACAAATCAGGAAGACGATTCCAATGGCAGCCGTCACCTTCGACCAGTTTGTGCAGCCTACCTCATGTACCTTACTCATAAAACTTGGCACCAAAACCAACGAGCCCGGCCAGGGGGACTTCCTTAATAAATCTGGCCCAGATATGCATTTTTTTTTCCCTCACCCATGGTGTCATGAGTTCAAGTGGAGCAAACGCTCAAGGTAAGTATGCAGCCATAATAAATGTTTCTCTTTGCAGGATCATGGTCATGAATCGGACTATGAGGGAAGCTTCACAGGGGAGCCACCCCTTAGCCTCCCCACCACCTACCTTGCACCATTGATGTCCAGATACTAGTGACTTGAGCCCAAGTCTGATTTTTATTTAGGAACATACCAAGGACAATTAAATCTAGATTTCTTTTTAGATCGAGCATTCGAGACCTCTTGTATATACTTTAGTATATACTTATTTGTGTATGTAATTTGTGGGCTCTGGAGATAAGCCCTAGGACTTGTCTGCTTCCACTTAGGGACTTTTTTTTCTGTTCAACTGCCTGTATTTAAATGTCTTGATAGAAAACGATCAGCAGAGGTCAGTAAGATACCAGAATTGCTTTCTGCTGAGGGACTTTATTTTTTTTTAAAAAATTCTGGCAACTGCCTCTATTTAACTTTGTTAGAAAACGACCAGCAGGGGTCAGTAAAATACCAGAATCACTTTAGCATTCTTTAGATTCCAGTCCATAGAAATGGTCTTCACGAGCACCCGTAGACCATTTTTTTTTCAAATCTTGTGTTTTCAGTGATATGACCACTGAAGGCCCTGATTTAAGAACAAAGCTTTGGACTATACCATTTCCGGCTGAAAGGCAATATTTCTCTCCATGTGTTCCCATACCTGGCATGTGATGCACTTTGGTGCTGATGTTACAGCACCCAGGCTAATGTGCTGCATAGCTAAATACATATAAGGTCCCAAAGGCGAGACTGATTGCATTGCAAATGCATGTTTACTTTTGAGCCCAGTAGTTTGAGACGGTCTGCTGGTTTGCAAAATATGCTGTGCATTATATGTAGGAAGGTAAATTTACCTTCACCTCTTAGAGATCATCAGAAGACCTCCTAACCAGGCTGGCTTTAGGACAGTGCGACCTTTGCGGCCGCACCGGGCGCGGCATGTGGAGGGTGCACTGTCGTTAGGGAGGGAAACTGTGTTTAGCAATAACATGATAGGAGAGATGAGGGCCACTTTTTCCAGGTGGAAGTGAGAGAATCCGAGAAGGCAGTCATGGGATATGGGGGCACAAAAATGATTGTTGCCCCGGGCGCAAGCAGCGCCAAAGCCGGCCATGCAGGCTCCTAAGTGCTAATAAAATAATCTAAACGATGAACCAGTGCATGGTTTCATTTCATCTTTACCTCCTTTTAGTAGATGTGGTTTAATCCATGCACCACTTGGGTAATTCACCTTTGGACTGACCACGTCCTCTCTTCCAGTCGCTCAGGAGATGCGGCCTCCAGAACTGGAGAAGAGGAGGACACAGGCGTGGTCTGTGCAGTGGTAACACAACCGCCCCCTTTCTGCAGACTATACTCTGCACACCAGTGTTGCACAGCCAATCAGCACATCATCATCAATTATACTACCCATGTTAAGTGTTTGATTTAGCTACAAGGTCCTCATTATTGTGGTGATCTTTAAAAGGTTGTGTTCCTTCCAGTGCTGGATGCCTCCTGAAATGTATGTGCCTTTAAGGAATGCCTTGCACCCGCCTCCTGCATCTACTCCTTAGACCCCCGAAGGCGCCTTGGGAGGCGCGCCCGCTTCACAAGCACTAATAATTATACATGGAGAAAAATCTCATTAACCGCCCAGTGACAAGAAACAGTGCTATGTAGAAAATAAACAGTCTTACCCCGTAATTAAACTAAATACTTAAGACATTCCGATCTGCATGGTGTCACTGCACTGTGCTGCCGTTGATGTGCACGTGGGAAGTTGTGAATGGCTGTAATTACCAAGTGAAAACAACTTCTGACAGTAAATATCTAAGCAATTCACACTCTCCCCTTGCACCCCTTCTCTGCGGCATTTCGTCTCTCCTGCAGACCCAGTGGCGTAACAATGGTCCCCGCCGGGCGTGGGGCCCTGAGCTCCAGGGGCCCCCCTCCGGCATTGTGCACGGGCGGTGGGTCCCTTCACTGGGAGATCCTGACTGGGTCCTGAGCGGGAGGGGCCGCCTCAGGGTACTTTGCAGGAGGGGCGGGGGGGGGGGGGGGAGGGGGGCACCACTGTGCTGACCTGTCCATTAATTTGAGCTAGTGGCGAGGAGGGGGTGGGACAAATGGGTACCGATGTCCCTCCTCCCTGGTGTAATGTAGGGACACTACACCTGGGACCACCATCCTATTCTCGCCCTATAGCAGATTATAGAGTGTGGCCGATTGGACCTTTCTGTGTTTAAAGACAAAAAGAGCTGTGGAAAATGTCCTATGCGGAGGGGGGCTAACACTTTTGACAATGCGTGCTTGCAACCCGTGTAAGGAGGGGGTGGAGGCGCCGGACACAAAATGTAGGACGGGTCCGACTATCGGGAGGTGGACCTTTGAGCCTCGGCTCCCCTCACTGTCGCCGAGGATGTCTTGCCTACTTTGTTTCCCTCTTATGCCTTGATCTTTGAAGTTTACGATAATTTTAAGATCACTGCACAAAGGAAGCCCACCTCGGTGCTGACACATCGCTTTAAAGAGAGCCTCTCTGCTTGCATTAAGCCAACAGAAAAACTGGTATTTAACCTGGTTTTTTTTTCCTTTAGATTTTATAGGCAAAGTCTAATAAGCTTATCACTGGAGAAGCATGTAAATGTGCAATTACAGAAAACGGGCAGTTCTCTTCTTATGTCATACCTCTACATCTTATGCAGCAAGTATGCATCCGATTAAAAGGGGTGACGTACCAGTCATTTTGTGGAAGAACTCTCTAGGAACATATGCGAATGGAAGACCGCATTTTATGAGTCTTCCTTGTAGTGGAGAAGCAACCGGTTACACCCCAGTCAACACCAGATCAGGAAATTGGGCCGCAACACATAGCGATGGATCATTTTCAAGGCAGCAGATTATAAATAGCATGGGCAAAACATGACTTTTTTCATAGGTCTGATGGTGGAATTATTCCACAGGCCGGATGGAACCGCGAGAGGCCCGTGACCAGCACAGAGACCAGACTGTGTGAGGTTGAAGGTGCTCTAGAGACAGCGTGTCTTCAGGAACTTTAATGCATCTTTCATTAAATCAACCTGGGTCAGCACCCCAGCTCTTTGAGGCCTCTCAGCAATGCCCTTTTCCTGTCACCTGACATTGCACCTTCAGTAATGATGAAGTTGACTAATGGCGCAATCTTATGATCATTCAGCTATAGTAGAAAATGGTTTCAGGATGTCCACCCAAAAATGCTCTGTGTCCATGGCAGAAATTCAGAAAGAATAATATAGGGCAAGGATCTCTTGACTTGGGTTTAATATTTGCTTCATTAATTTCTTCAAATCTTAACATACACCTGTTGTGATACTTGCAGGGAATAATTCAACAACGTTAAACCCTGACATCATCCAAACGTTTTTGTTTTATGGTCCAATGTGCACACAGGAAATGGAAGTTGTGTGTCAGCAGTGCAAGTGCTGCCCCTGCACCCCCCCCCCCAAAAAAAAAATAATTGTGAAGTCCAATGCACTATAGGAGGGAAGTATGCCACATAGCCAATAAGAAAATACCTTATTTAGAGTTTGATGGGTGGGGCACTGTCAAGACGAGGCAGATGTCCTGTGCGCTGTATTCAAAATGTCACTCGCTATAATGCACATGTAATAAGGTAAACAATACATCCATCACGTTTTTGACTGTGTACAATGCACTGCAATCTCAAAAGAAGACTCAGTCTGTCTTGAATTAGGTTTAAAATCAAGAAATAATGCACTATTATTTTTAGGTTTATTTATAAAAGGTATTTATTTCAAGTGCTCCTAATAAGCAGAAGCTTCTTGGCACTGAATGACAAGATAAAGAGAAGGGCTATTCAAGGTGTTTTAATTGGAAGACATATACATAGTATAGATGACAGGAAGGGAGCTCAAGGGATGGGTTCCTCAGACTCCAAAACTCCTTTCTTCATTGGTGACTCTTACAATGCTGTACCTTTACTAGCCGTGTTTTGTAACAGTTGTATTCTACACAGACCTGTTCCTTTATTCGTTAAAACTTTCTGTATAATGACCTGTCCTAACCATAAAACATTGTGAAATAGATAACCAATAGAAATGTGACAGAACTGGGGAGAGATACTGGCATTCCATGGTCTTGGCATATAATGTTGGAGACATAAGTGTAACTAACCCATTGCACAAATCCATTTCCCATGAGATCAAGGAGGCTTAGTTTTACCAAGGCTACCTGTTTTCCGTTTTTACAGATTTTTAGGGATAAATACAGACAGAAAACAATGCGTTTCAATATGTTTTCTGTCTGTATTTATTTTTAAAAGTGGATAAATACCGAAAATTGTGCTTCTTTTACGTGACTCTGACCGTTTCTTTCATGAATTGTAACCTAACAGCTGAACAGATCAACAACATGGGAAAATTTAAAAACAGGATGAAATTTCTTTAACCCCTTCGCTGCTAGGCCTTTTACCCCCACCCCCATGCTAAGCCTTTTTTTGGCTATTTGGGGTAGATTGCGCTTAGGCCCGTGTAACTTTTTGATATGCTATCCATGCCACATTTGCGTCCTTTTTTTCCCCAACATCATGGGGATTCAAAAGGTACCCAGGGTTTGTGGATTCCCCTGGAAGGGACCCAGAAATTAGCCAAAATACAGCATCATTTTCTTTTATTTTGGAAACATGGGAAAAAAAGGGCTACAGATGAAAGTGTCTGTTTATTCCCCTGCAAATAGTATCAAAAAAGGGGTTGTGATGCTGAAATCACCATCTTCCCAGCTTTCTGGGACAAGCAAGCTTTTGTCAGAAAACCAAAATATTTTTATACAGTTTTGGCATTTTTCTGGGACATAGCCTATTTTTGCAATTTTTTGTGCTTTCAACCTCTTTCCAGTTAATGGTAGAAATGGGTATAAAAGCAATAACTGATCCTGGAAAGCTATACATTTTAGAAAAGTAGACAAAATTCTGAATTCAGCAAGAATTGTGTAGATCCTTCAAGGTTTCTTTATAGAAACTAACCATTGAATATAAGAAAAATTGAAAATTAGTTGAAAAAACAGCCATTTGTGTTAACGTTTTAACCTGTAACTTCTCCTAATTATGACAGCTGTTTGAAAGCAATATACCGTTACATCCGCTGGAACTTTCTGGTTGTGGGGATATATAGGACTTGTAGGTTCACTAAGAACCCGACTAACTCAGAGCCAATAACTGAGCAGCGTCTTGCAATGGTTTTGTATTATTACCGGGTATATAGCACTTAATTTGGGAAAATATATACATGAAAAAAAAAAGAAAAAAAACCAAAATCGGTATGAAAGACACCTATGTTTTTCTGGAATTGGAACAAAATATAGAGTTTAGAAACAGTAGATATTTGCACATTTCCGAAACTGTGAGTACCCATACTTGCATGAGAATTATAAGTCAATTTTCAAAATGACTTCTTTTTTTAGGTCTCGCCTACGCAGCGCACACAAAAAGACCTTTTGCGATCGCTTTGGCTTTTCAGCCAAAAACGTGCACGCGTTCCATTGCCTTCAATGGCAACGAGTGCACGTCTGGAGATTCATTTGCGGGAGCGCGCGGCGCCATATGGTAGCAATTATCGCTCCTGGCGCTGCTCGCTCTCGCAAGTGAAACGCTTTCACTCGCCCCCTCCTCTCGCCCTTCCCCCAGCTGCCTCCTTTCAGGGCGAGGAACGCGCAACAAGAGGCTCGTAACAAAAGGTTGTTTTTCCACTCGTTTTGTTGAAGGGTGTACTATTTTACATAGTGGCACATTGGTCTGTGTAAGGGCTCTGAAACCGTGCAGCACTCTTATTAACAGAACTTCATGCGAGACTGGCCCTGTGAAACCTATGCCTGCAGCTGTCTGGTTTGGATTCCAGTTTCTTTTTGCCACCTCTTCCCACTGCTTGTAATTCAATTTGGTACCTTCTGGGTTTCCTCTAGAATGCCTTATGCTAATTGAGTGACAGCAGTACTACATACACAGTATTTGGCGGCTGGTTGAATTTCACCCCGGCAGGAAGGGCGGGGAAGTATGCGTGGAGAGCTCCGAGTAGAGGGCATGACTCAAAACTAGGCACGCCTCTCTGCAGCTTTTGGTGTGTATGTACATGTTATTAATTTATTTTTGTATTGCTACACGGCTAACTGGACTGATAAGAGCATGCTCATTTTGTATCGCTGTGCAGGCTCCCTTTAATACTATGGCGGAATTTCTTGTTGTTATTTTCTGTAAGTCGTGTTCCAGCCCCCAGTGCATATCTCCTAAAACCCAACTTACAGAAAACAACAAGCAGCAATTCTGCCATAGTAATAATTCAAAACGGGTGTTACTTCGCCTTCCCCCTACCAGCTTTGTTTGGTCTTTCCACCTTTTTGCTTCACCTAACCCTGCTTGCCCATGGTGTGTGGGTAGCATTTTGGAAACGGTAGGTTTAACTCTTGAATGGTTAGGTTGTTTCTGCATCCTCTATAAGTACGTACATTCCGTCAGGTTTGGGTGAAAATTAGTTACCCTTGCTTGCCCCTCTCTTGAGTCACACCTCTACAGCTGTTGACTTGACTGCCTCTTCCTGTCAGGAGTGACACAGGGAGAAAAACAAACATCGCACCTTCCAACATACAATATCGCCAACTATAAATGTGTCTTTTGTGTAATGTAACTGGTGCTCATGTAAAGCACTTCAATACCTTCTAGACGAGTTCATGCTATAAAAGTGCAAAAAACAAAAACCCAACCTCCTTCCTGTTGCTTCTGTCCCGCCGTTGTGTTCTAATGTAAATGGTGCAATAACTTCTTCCACTTTTGCAGGTAGGAGGATTTTGGGTCCTAATTGTAGAGAAACCGTTTCAGAGGTAGTTGCAAAGGTGTACTCAAAATAGGACTGCACGTCACGCAGCTTTGGAAAGTGTCTCTGGTAATTGCTAGATACAAACCAGGCAAAAAAGTGTGGCCCTTTTATCTGTCATTGGCTCTGTTATAAAAGCTCCACGGCTGACAATCCTTAATTGTGGTGTATATGAAGGGTGGTGTGAGTGGTAGGCGGGACAGCTGCATTTGTGGAATAAATGAATACGGGGGAGTTTCTTTAAAAATCTAAATTCCTTTACATCTGTAATCCTAATCTTAGCAGCAACAGGAGATCTCCGTGCTCGCTTCATTTGCAGCGAACACGCAGCTGGCTGCTGTGAGCAGTGTAATTGGAACAGTGTTTCTACTTGCCCGCCACACATTTCTATAATTGGCCAGTTAGCCACTACATAATCGCATTACAAAATAAAACAAGCATTTCAATGCAATAGGTCTCCCATTACTGGAAGTTTGAGCTATTGGTGTTGCATTATTATTAGCAATGCCAATTACTCAAACATTCATTAATGCAAGACCTTTTCAAGCACGGGCAAAGTCAATAGGTTTCGCATTTGGGACCTATTAGACTTGCCAATGGTTTTTAGCCATACTGTGCAGCATCTATGAAACTGTGCAGCATGGCTAAAGAAGAATTACAAAAAAAGCCTATGACGTGGCCACAAGTGTCATTTCTTAGGTATGCACACCGTGATGCAGGCAATTTTTTTATTTTTATTTATAGATTTGATTGGTAACTAAAAATAAACAAGCATTGGCATAGCCAATAGGTCTTGCCTTTGGGATCTTATAAGTGTTTAGCCATGCAACAGTTTCTGTTGTTGCACCAAGGATATTGTGCTGCATAACTAAATACTTATAAGGTCCCAAAAGCGAGACCTATTGGCTATGGCAATGCTTGTTACACATTGTCTTTCATTTGAAAGGCAGAAATGCATCGAAAGTCAATAGGTAATAACAGTTACTCTACAATTCTGTGTTACCCTAAGTCTCCCGATAAAAATGGTACCTCACTTGTAAGGGTTGGCCTAGTGCCCGCGACAGGAAACCACTCAAAACGCAATGTAGACAGGCTTTATTTTTACAGTAAAAACTGACCCCTTTTTTTTTTGAAGAGTGCCTAATTGTAGATTTTGAACCCTAGCTCTGCCGGCACCTAGGGAAACCTAGCACACCTATACATTTTTTAAAACTAGCAACCCAGGGGAATCCCGGATGGGGTGACATGACTGGCTCTCATCAGGTTCTATTCCCCAGAATCCCTTGCAAACCTAAACATTTGTTTAAAAAAACAAAAAAAGAAAAACATTTTCCTCACATTTCTGTGGTGGAAATTTCTGGATTCTGCGTGGATCCATAAAATTCCACCCACCCCGCGTTCCCTAAAGTCTTCCGAGAAAAATGGTACCTCACTTGTGTGGGTAGGCCTAGGGTACGTGACAGGAAACGGCCCAAAACGCAACGTGGACACACCACAAAAACAGACCCTTTTTTTGCAAAGTGCCTAGCTCTAGATTTTGAACCCTAACTCTGCTAGCATCTAAGGAAACCTAGCAAACCTATACATTTTTGAAAACTAGACACGCAGGGGAACCCAGGATGGGGTGACTTGACTGGTTCTCACAAGGTTCTGTTACCCAGAATCCCTTGCAAACCTATAAATGTGTCCAAAAAAACCCACAGTTTCCTCACATTTCTGTGGTGGAAAGTTCTGGAATCTGCGTGGATCCATAAAATTCCACCCACCCCACGTTCCCTAAAGTCTTCCGAGAAAAATGGTACCTCACTTGTGTGGTTAGGCCTAGGGCCCACGACAGGAAACGGCCCAAAACGCAACGTAGAGAGAAAACATTTTCATGGTGAAAACGGACCCTTTATTTGCAAAGTGGCTAGCTGTAGATTTTGAACCCTAGCTTTGCCGGCACCTAAGGAAACCTAGCAAACCTATACATTTTTGAAAACTAGACACCCAGCGGAATCCAGGATGGGGTGACTTGACTGTCTCTCACCAGTTTCAGTTACACAGAATCCCTTGCAAACCTCAAAATTTGTCAAAAAACCCACTTTTCCTCACACTTCTGTGGTGGAAAGTTCTGGAATCTGCGTGGATCCACAAAATTCCACCCACCCAGCGTTCCCCAAAGACTTCCGAGAAAAATGGTACCTCACTTGTGTGGGTAGGCCTAGTGCCCGCAACAGAAAACGGCCCAAAACGCAACGTGGACACACCACATTTTCACAGTGAAAACTGACCCTTTTTTTGCAAAGTGCCTAGCTGTAGATTTTAAACCCTAGCTTTGCCGACACCTAGGGAAACCTACCAAACCCACACATTTAAAAAAACTAGACACCCGGAGGGGATTCCAGGGAGGTATGGATTACATGGATCCTCCAACATTTTCTTACCCAGAATCCCCTGCAAACCTCCTATTTAGCTGGGGGGAAAAAAAAATCACTGTTTCCACACATTTTTGTGTGGGAAATTTGTGGCATCACTGGGCTGACACAAATTTCCTACCACCCAGCATTCCCCCAGGACTCCCGATAAAAATGGGGCCTCACTCGTGTGCGAGGCCCAAGTACCCGCGACAGGCAAGGGCCCAAAACGTATTGAGGTGACCTCAAAATTGCCTATCTCAAAACGACCTGGTTTTGCAAGGGGGGGGGGGGGGTCACCTGGGTTTTTGGCCCAGTGCTCGGGGGCCAGCTAGGGAATCTTACCAAACCCACACATTTCTGAAAACTAGACACCCGGGGGATTCCAGGGAGGTATGACTTGCGTGGATACCCCAATGGTTTCTTACCCAGAATCCCCAGCAAACCTCTAATTTAGCTGGAAAATTAAATCACTTTTTCCACATATTTTTGTGTGGAAAAGTTGTGGCATCACCAGGCTGACACAAATTTACGACTACCCAGTGTTACCCCAGGTCTCCCGATAAAAATGGTGCCTCACTCAGGCGGGAGGCCCAAGTACCCGCGACAGGCAGGGGCCCAAAACATTTTGTGATAGGCAATTTTGATGTCGCCTCAATACGTTTTGGGCCCTTGCCCGTCGCGGGTACTTGGGCCTCCCACATGAGAGAGGCACCATTTTTATCGGAAACCTGGGAGAACGCTGGGTGGTTGGAAATTTGTGTGAGCCCGGTGATGCCACAACTTTCCCACACAAAAATGTGTGGAAAAGGTGATTTGTTTCTGCTAAATTTGATGTTTGCAGGGGATTCTGGGTAAGAAAACGTTGGGGGATCCACACAAGTCATACCTCCCTGGAATCCTCCGGCTGCCTAGTTTTCAGAAATGTGTGGGTTTTGTAGGGTTCCTTAGGTGCTAGCTGCGCTAGGACCCAAAATCCAGAAGTGGGCACATTCCGCAAAAAAAGTCTGTGCCTAGTGGGCTTTCTGCCGCCCTGGGAGGGCGAAAATCAGGGGCTATTGCCCCGATGTGCCCCCAAGAGGGGCAGAAAGAGTGGCTATTTTGTTCAGGTGGGTGGGACATTGGGATGCCCATTCTGGGCAGCCCCCACCCCTACATACAAAAAAAGCCAGTATAATCGCTTCTGCCTCGTGGGCTCTTTGCCCCCGGGGGAAGATCAGAGGCTACTGCCCCTATCTGCCTCCTGAGGGGGGGTGGCAGAAAGACTGTGGCATTTCTTGTGGGGGTCGGGCATTGGCATGCCGATTCTGGGCAGCCCCTGCCCCAAACTGTGGAAAAATACAAATCCCTGGTGCCTAGTGGGCTTTCTGCCCCCCCGGGGGGACAGATAAGAGGCTATTGCCCCATCTGCCTTCCAGGAGGGGCAGAAAGACTGTAGCATTTTTTTCTTTTGAATGGGGGGTATTTGAATGCCCATTCTGGGCAGCCCCCACCCCTAAGTATATATATATAAAAAAATCCCTGGGGCCTAGTGGGCTTTCTGTCCCTCCCTGGGGTGCAGATCAGGGGCTTTTGCCCCCATATGCCTCCTGGGGAGGGCAGAAAGTCTTATTCTTACTTTGGGGGAAGGGTGGGGGCTTTGGCATGCCCATTCTAGGCAGCCCCCACCCCTGGTGCATAAAAAAAAATCCCTGGCATCAAGGTTGCTTTCTGCCCCCCCCCCCAGGGGGCAGATTGGGGGCTACTGCCCTCATCCACCCCCCAGGGAGGGCAGAAAAGCAGTAGATTTTGTATTTATTTTGGTGGGGGTATTTGCATGCCCATTCTGGGTAGCCCCCACCCCTACATATATATATAAATAAATCCCTGGCGCCAATTGGGCTTTCTGCCCCCCCGGGGGGCAGTTCAGGGGCTATTGCCCCATCTGCCTCCTGGGGGGGCAGAAAGTCTTATTCTTACTTTGGGGGTAGGGTGGGGGCTTTGGCATGCCCATTCTGGGCAGCCGCCACCCCTGGCACATAAAAAAAATCTCTGGCGTCTAGGGTGCTTTCTGCCCCCCCGGGGGCAGATTGGCGGCTACTGCCCCCATCTGCCCCCCAGGTGGACAGAAAGGCTGGAATTTTGTGGGGCGGAGGGGTGGGGGCATTGGCATGCCCATCTTTGGCAGTCCCCACCCCTAAATCAATCAAACAAAAAACCCTGGCATCTAGTGGGCTTTCTGCCCCCTGTGGGGGGCAGATTGCGGGTTATCGCGCCCATATGCACCCGGGGGGGGCAGAAAGACTGTTATTGTGCAGGGAGGGTTGGGGGCTTTGGCGTGCCCATAATTGGGCAGCTCCCACCCCTAATTTACATAATAAAATTAATCCCTGGTTTCTAGTGGGCTTTCTGCCCTTCGGGGGGCAGATTGGGGGCTACTGCCCCCATGGGGGCAGAAAGACTGGAAGTGGTGGGGGCATTGGCAAGCCCATCTTGGGCAGCCCCCACCCCTATATTAAATGTAAAAAAAAAACCCTGGTGTCTAGTGGGCTTTCTGCCCCCCCCAGGGAGGTAGATTGGGGGCTACTGCCCCCATCTGCCCTCTGGGGGGGGGGGCAGAAAGACTCTAATTGTGCAGGGGCAGCCCCCACCCCTAATTTTCATAGTAAAAAAATCCCTGGTTCTAGTGGGCTTTCTGCCCCTCCCCGGGAGGGCAGATTGGGGGCTGTAGCCCCCCATGGGGGGGGGGGCAGGAAGACTGAATTTTGCCCCAATAATATGGGGGGAGCATAGGCCCTTGCCCAAGGGGCCGCTCCCCCCTCCCTGGTATCTAGAGGGTGGGTCCCTGCTTGGGGATCGCCCCCCTGGGACGATCCCCAAGCAGTGATCCACTAGGGAGGGGTATCATTGGAAAGGGGAGATTCTCCCCTTTCCAACGATACCTCTTCCAAGTGTTTCGGTGCTCGGGGGGCTGAGATAGCCTCACGAGCCCTGAAACACTAAAACTGAAACCAAGTTTCAGTTTTGTTTTCAATCTAATGACGACAGCACGCCATGCGTGAGATCGTCATCGGATTGAAAACGAGTGAGGGGCCTCCCGAGTTTGGGGAAGCTCTTCCCACCTCCCGAGGCCCAAAAAAAAAAATGGAAATTCCTCTGCTGTTTGCAGCTGAGGGATTTCGTGCCTCTGTCCTCATGACGGAATGGTTCAGTCATGAGCACCTGTGCTCATGATGGAACCATTCCGTCATGAGCACCGAAAGGGTTAAATAATGGCATATATCAACTTACATTTGTGGTATAATGCTAATATTTAGTGGATATATTGTTACGTAATATTTGTCAGCTTAAATAGATAAATCCCGACAGATGTCAAAGTATGAGTGCTTGTCCTATCAGTTAAATAAATATGGAAATGTTCAGATTTACATCTTCATTTATACACAAAACACAAAATAAATATAGATAAATACAGACGGAAATGTTAAAAAAAATAAACACCATAAAACCAGGAGTCCTTATCATAACTAAAGGTGAGGATCTTAAAGTGGATACATAATTGAACAGGGAAGTGGTGAGTTTTTATTTTGAGTAGTGGACATATGATCCTGTTGGGTTAATTGGATTCAAAAAGGACTTGGACGTTTGAAAAGGATGTTTGATAGTTCATAGTAGTCTAAAAGGATTGGGAAGAGGAAAGAGAGAGGAAGGAGGGAACAAAAGATTACAGAGAACTGAATTTCTTTTTAACAAATAACTGGAACATGCATAGAGAAATACCAACACATCTAAATATGTAGTGATATGGATGTACACATTTATACACATAGCATAACGTTTTAGTACATTGAAACAGCAATACATGTACAATGTTTTTCCCCTCCCCTATATTAACGCATAGAGGTGTAAGTACATGGACACATGTTTAACAACAACCTCATCCCAATACCTCGGCATGCTTAATTTGCCATATCTAAATATGCACGCACTGTATATGTGTGCGGTCGCTGCTATGCAGTTAAAGTTAGGACCAAGTGACCATACGAAAAAAGTTTTTTGTTTTGAAAATAACTTTTGCACCGTTTGACAAATCTTAACAAAACTTTGCAAAAAAAAAGTTCATCCACCTCAGCTCCTTCCTTGAATGTTTTGGGATGATCTGTTAATTGGGGCTGAGAAGAAATGGGGGTCCCAAAATGCAATTTTCATGGGTTGTTTGGAATAGCACTACAGCCCAACTGAATTACACCAAATTTGGCAGACAGCTAGATCTTTAACCAGAAAGCGTGCTTTTTGAGAAATTAAGCTTCAACATGACTATATCATACTTTTGAATCTCTACAAAGCGCCATGAGACTTTCGGGTGATATGTTTGCGCTACACAAATATTCCTGATTTGATATCTGGACAGTTGGGGTCGCAAGACTCTTGTGGGAGTCCAACGTACATGCAACTTTAAATAATATACCTATCTGACAGTCTGAGTTCTGCGGGAGGTCATGCTTTGATTGGCTGGCAGCAACATTATGAGAATTGTTGCAGTCACCATTTCAGGACATGGGGACTCAGACTCTGTCCCTGAAAATTGAAAAATAAAATATGGAGTGGCATTGTGTGGTATGGAAGGTTGCTCAAGTTGCCACTGACTTGCCCGATAGCACTTCAAAGCCTCAGCAAGGCTAAAAAGTGCAATATAAATGCATCTATAATAGAATACAATATGCTACCAATTATCTCTAACTACAATCTATGTAAACATCTAATGTAGGGAAGAAGTATGAGGGACTGGGAGGTAAAGAATAAAGAGAATAAAACCTAGATCATAGGGGGCAGTGGATTTACAGTAGAAGGACACTAATCAAACTAAATAAATTGATACTTGGCCCATGCTCCGAACGGAAGAACAACAAGCATTTGCAATGCAATAGGTCTCGCATTTACGCGAGTTTGAGCTCTTGACATTGCAAATACCAATTCCTTTTATTTTTGTTTTAGTTTTTAAAACATAGATAGAAGGCATTGTCATTTACAATGCCACTAGCTTAAACTCGCGTAAATGCGAGACCTATTGCATTGAAAATGCTTGTTAAATATTCCAACCAAGCTTACCTCCCGTTTGGTTTAACACGTTGTCACTTTACCTAAGTTATAAGGTCATCTATTCCTTAATATGCAGAAAATGTTGGAATGTTTCCAATGCGCAAAATAACCTTTACAATTCTCCATGTTCTTGTTATATTTCCATTTGTGAAATCTAGCTTATCGCTGTTTGCATGGCAATCACAGGCAGGAGACTGCCTCAGAGTGCTAATAAAAGACGTGATCACAAAGTCCTAAGCTCCCTGCATGTACAGCTCAGCTCATGTCCCCAGAGTACTTTTTATTTTACAATTCCTCTGAAAATAAGAGCATTTTACATCACTCATCATTATTGATAATTACTTGATGAGTTTCAAACATAAAGCATAAGAGCATTGCTCAGCTTCATAAAAGGACATTTCCATTCATCGGCTTGCAATGCAATAGGTCTCGCATTTGCGAGAGTTTAAGCTATTGGCATTGTAAATAACAATGCCTTTTATTTGTTGGTTTTAAAAATAAATACATAAATAAAAGACATTGTCATTAACAATGCTAATAGCTGAAACTCTTGCAAATGCAAGACCTATTGCATTGCAAATGCTTGTTCTATTTGGCAGGAAAACAGTCAGATTTTAGAACTTTTCTTGAGCATTAAAGCCAGTGAAGGTGCAATAGAATCGGCTATATCGTGCAACACTTTAGTGGGGCAAGGGTCCGAAGGAGCTTCGTAGTTGAATATTTTTATACGTTTGATCATGCGTTCAGTGGAAATTGTAGGAAATTGAAGAGCTGGGCGGTTAGGATCTGAGGGAGTGGCAACTGGGACTGAGTGATCTGTCCCATTGATAACTTATGTAGGCCTGAATCTCCTAAAACCTCTAAGGGCAAGACCTCATTGTCGTTCTTGTAGGACCAAATGTTTTCTACATTACAGGTATTTGAAATTGTCACCTTCAACTTCTTAAATTGAGACAAGTCCAGTGGGGAGCTCCAAGATCCATCTAGGGGCTACTTCTCTCCTGATTCAACCCGACGCACCTTGGAGAAATATTGAATGGGTTACATACAACCACTGGCTCAAATTAAGCACTGCTTACAACAGGCTGTACCGTGGACCCTGGCGAAGATTTCAAAATTAAGGATGTGGAAAGAGACATATTTTTGGGAATTTGCAGTTATTTTAAGATAAGTCACGTTTACAGTCTAAGGCACAGGGAGGCAAAGAGGTGCTCCCTGAATCACACAAATCTTGGACAAATGTTGAAGCTGGGATTATTGTAAGTAGGAAAAACAAAGGGGATGATGGACGGAGTGTTGAACATTGCAAGCACTCACCCCCAGTCAACTGATGTGGGTTTAATTCATCATCCCCTTTGGTTTTGCATTATTGTAAGTAGGTCCAAATGCCCTAGGGTCAGCCATTAGTGTCTGCACTCTGCATTCTCAAACGTCATGGAGCAGCACACCCTCTCTTAAAATGTGCTGTAACTCGGTCCTCTTGCGGGTGTTAATCTCTGGCATCTGTCGCCTGACTGTATTTATTTTGCGCAACACGCTATAGTGTTGCCACATTTATTTGTAACCCTGTCTCCTGCCTGGAACGTTTCTTTTTTCGTCTCGCATTGAGAGTTTCTTATTGTTGATTTAATGGATGTCTGGTATGTGTTTATTGCCAGCGGTTTTTATTGTAGCATAAAAGGGCAGATATTTGGTCTGCGGTATTTGTATAGTTGAACAGCAACTGGACAGGCCTTTCTTGGCAGAGATTCCCTCAAATATGAGGGGGTGGGCGGGCCGTTGTCCCCCGGGGCACTATGTAGGTAAGATAGCAGTGGGTGAACTCCGGGTGCTACTCCTGTTCTAATAAGAATACCAGAAATTGTTGGTAGAGAAGACCAGCTTGGTGAGTTCGAAATATATTTAAAAGATTGAACAGATTCTTAAACAAACTATGCATCCTTAATTTGTGTTTGAATACATGACAGACACCTTTGCTTACCATTCGACAACATTCAAAAGCATGGCTCAGCGAGCCATAAATAGGTGGTCCTCGGCAGGTCACTGGGTTAATCCTGGCCCTTGCAGGCTCATCTTCCCAGGGTTATTATATTCGATAATACAGACACCAGTTACATACAGTGCTGCAAGCCGACGGAAGTGTAGAATGAACCGCTATGTTAAAACAAGTCAATATTTATTATTTGAGCACTTAAGTAGAGTAATTAGAATAGGGAGCAGCAGCCAGGATTATACATCAGGGACAGCTCGAAAGGACAACTTTCTCTCTGTCCTCGAGAAGAGAAGGGGCATGGTGACATATCAGCTGGGCCAGCCTCCTATTTGCATATTCTCGAGGGCTTTGTGTAAAAATAAAGTATTAGCCGCTGTTAAGACGTGCATTTTTAGCCGCTCCACGTGAATTCTAATGGCGCTGGAGGGCTTGGAAGAGGGAAGACCTCCTCGCGGTGAGAGCCAGGCGCTGGCGACGGCAGGGGAACAGATTGGGGGGAGAGGGGAGATGTGGACTGGGGCTGCCAGCGAAGGAAAGGGGTGAGGGCATCGGAGAGTGCCAGGGGTCGGCGCCAGGACAGAGCGTGTAAAAGAGCTCAGTGGACACCTCCGAGAGTTGCATTAAACTGTGGAAAGGGGTGAGGGCATTGGAGAGTGCCAGGGGTCGGCGCCAGGACAGAGCGTGTAAAAGAGCTCAGTGGACACCTCCGAGAGTTGCATTAAACTGTGGAAAGGGGTGAGGGCATTGGAGAGTGCCAGGGGTCGGCGCCAGGACAGAGCGTGTAAAATACCTCAGTGGACACCTCCGAGAGTTGCATTAAACTGTTAATTGAGAGCTGAGGGAGGGAGGGCGAGAGAGAGATAGAAAGGGGGAGGGAGATAGAGAGACTTGATGGAACGACGGAAGCGGGGAAAGCGCTGCTTTAAAAAAGCTGCAATAATAACATGCGCTCCCATTACATAAAGTTGTCTCCAATCCGTGAAATAACCGCAGTGTAACATAGCGTCGTGCTTAATATCAGTGCCTGCAAAGTAGCTTAATCCCATGTTATCCAAAGCGGTGAAAGTGAAAGCAATGGAGCAGAGCATCAAAGGGCTGGATGAGAAGGGAGGGGGGAATGCAAGGGTCAAAGAGGCAGGGAGAGCGACGTAAAGCCATATGGCTGCTTTGCGCGCGTGCACGCCTCGTGCACTGTAGCTCTATGCCGGGGAAGCACTTTCAAAAATCCACTTACAAAATATCTCAAAGAGACAGCTTTCGCTGTCTCAGCGAGACCTAAAAAGAGACAGCTTTCGCTGTCTCAGCGAGACCTAAAAAGTGGTATCAGTGAGCTCTGCCAATTAGAAGGCACCAAATAGAGTGAAAATGAAGCCAATGATTGGTTAGCAATTGGCGGGCTCCAAGTCCCTTATAATAAACCATACTCCTCGCAAAGCGATAGCACATGCGCTGTGGCAGGGGGGACCTAAAAGGTAGCCTAGGTCCAAAAATGCGAGCAGTGGAAGGACATTTACTGGACAAGGAAGCAGAACTTGGGGAGGGATAATACGTGAAGAAGTCAATCTGGCACATGATGACAATGAGAAGCAGGGGAAATGAGATTGACGATAAAGCCAACCAATAGTAAGCAAGCTCTACGCCCTCCCCATAAACTCAGAAAATGTCTCCCATGCAAGCGCGGTCTCATGTGAGACCTAAAAAGGAGAGGGATACAGATAATGTATGGTCATGAACGAGAGAAGGCAAAACCGCAGCTGTATCCTTTTTGGGAGAGCCCTCCTCACTTTTGTCACAAATAAAGATCTCCCTAGAAAGCCTTCCAACTATCTGTCCAAGGTCACAAAATTGCAGGGACTATGTGGGGTAGAGAATCTGTACCATGTTTATATTGTATTCTTGTCACCAGATAAAACCCACAGCTGGCAGAACCTTCTGGGGCATCACACTAGTTGATGGCCATAAAATAGTACCTCCAAGTTCGAAGAAACCTAAAGCCTTCTTCCACATCTTGAGTATACCCATCACCCATGTCTAAATCACAATGACGGAATTCCGCAGAGTTACATAAAAAGTCTGCAAGATTCCACAGAGTTCAGTGAGCAGACAGAATTTCTGCACGTTGAGCTGATCATGCTGATGTTAAACACTGGGAACTTGTTGTGCACTGTAAAATCAGCGAGAACTGCATAATGTGGCGCACCAGAGGGTGCTACTTTTTTCCTCCACTTGAGTAAAATTTTCTACTCGAGCTGCAGCTTTCTTTGTGGAAATGGTAGCAACCTGCCATGATTGCCCGCATTCAGAAACCTCACTGGAATGCGTTCTAGCACCAGAAAAATCGCACCATAGGGACTCAAATTTTTGCTTGCACCCACCAACAGGGGGGAAAAAGTGGAACACGAAGTGGGCAAAACTCTGCCGTGGAGAGGGGTTTAGCCCACCCTCCTACTTCTGACCATCATCACCAAGTTTCAAGCATTGACAATTTTGCAAGATGCCCATAGGTGGATAAGATACAATTGAAGGGGTACGGATTATGCCTTGAGCCAAAATCAAATCATTTACACAAGACATTCCAAAAGTACTGGGAAAAGTGGAAGCAGCCCCCTCCACAACTCAGGACTTACCGCACAAGCTCAAATTTGCTATTTCAATAATTGTCATTAGCAGTGTACTTGCTAAGGTGTTGCCCCATGCAACACTTTGGTGGCTGAAGGACATTACGTTGTGAGACTGAATGCTAATATTAAACATAATTTCCAAATGTGGCTGCAGTTCCTTTAACAGTTTATTGTGTATCAAATTTGGCATGCACCTGGGATACCAAGATTTCAGCTTCTATACCCGGATAAGTAAGAATGATGGCTTTGGGCATGATCTTGATGAAGAAAGGTTCGCAAGTGTGATCAAAAACGTGCCACAAGCACGGTTTGATTATGGAGATCGCTGTATGGGAATGGTTTCCAATTGTGTTGCTGCAATTTTTGCGTCATGTTTTTGGTTGTCGGGAGGAAGGTGATATTTTGGTCTGTAAACATGGTGGAGAGCATCTAAGCCAACTTTACAAGCATCCCTGTGGGTTTGAAACAGCTTACACACTTGGAAAAATAGGTATTTGCAGGAATCTTGAATTTAGAGC
The DNA here is from genome assembly GCF_964204655.1 of Triturus cristatus. Classification (NCBI taxonomy): domain Eukaryota; kingdom Metazoa; phylum Chordata; class Amphibia; order Caudata; family Salamandridae; genus Triturus; species Triturus cristatus. The sequence goes on from NC_140591.1 coordinate 1,367,520,755, forward strand.
ATGACATGCTGCTGGAATAAAAATTAATTTGTAATGATATTGCAGCTGAAACACCACCTTTAATAGTGATCGAGGTTCCAGGCACCCCGCCACACACAGGGATGCTGCCTTGTCAGAGTGGTGGTGTCTACTACAGTGGGCATTAGCAGAGTTCTTGCTCGATCTAGGAACGGGGTGTGATATCAAAGCAATGAAAGGTACTTTCCAAAGGAGAGCTCCAAGGCAGCCAGAGTACTGGAAATGAGTGTGCAAAATGTGTTGGAGTGGACAATTAACATAGGCAAGAGTGACTTTTGGATTAACAGGCTCTTTGCAGCAATTTCATAATATTCGACGGTGGATATAGGAAAGACTTGACAATGTCTGTGCCTCAGAGGGCAACTTTTAAAGGGTAGATGAAACGAAGAACACAGGACTCACCGGTGACTATACTGAAGACAGCATTAGATGGCCACAGCAAAGTGTGTGATTCGCTGTTTAAATAACACCGCTTCCACAGTGGGACTTTTAACCACCTTGAGATCTTCTTGCTCTAAGAATGTTCTAGGTGGGTTTGGTTTGACTATAGGGAAAGGGGACATTCTTGGAGAACAGTTTCTTGCTTTGTTGCTGAGTCAGTTGGGTTCTGCCAATGAATGGGTTGGTGGGGTTGAGAGGATGGGTAAAAGGTGCTCCAAAGTTCACAGTCCATGTGTGGAGCAGCCTACATAAGTCTGGTCCTATCGGACAGGCATCACCGAAGGCTTCTCTTCCTACAATTGAAGTAGAAGTGAGCAAAAGAATTCTCAGAGGTTCAAGTGCAGATTCACTCTGCAAAGAAAGATAATCACTAGGTCCACAGTGAAGGAAACACCTAATGTAAGCTTGCACATCCACTCTCTTTAGGGATACCAGATGGCTCCAAGTTATCAAAGATACCAGGTGCCAGTCCTGGTCTTTCATTTTGCAGCATAATGCACTATTGGAGTTGTTATCCCGACTCGCCTCAATTGACCCACAATGGAATGAACTTTCAGGATTACACTGGCTTGGAAAGGCATGCCTGGCCAAGAATAAAGTGTCCCTGGTGAAATTGAGAATCCTTATAACCTGATCTGCTTTCTGTTCCTTTAACTCCTAGTACATGTATTTAAATCTATGCATCATCTTTGTTCCTGCACTGCTGTATATTCTACCAATAGTAGCCACTCATATGTTACACACTCCAGACATTAACTTCTGTGGGATTTTCACTGTTATGCCCGTTTTAGGCTTGTTGCTTGTGGTAATGCTTGAATTATCTTAACCACGCATGTTTAACTGTTCAACGGGACAAAAACAGTGAAACCCTAATCACAAACATCTGAACAACTACAAAAATCCTGAAACCTCACACAACACTGCCCTGGAGTTACAACACGTCCCCAAACACTTTACACGACAAAGAGCACCTCTTAAAAACAAACATTGTGAGAAAAACGATTCAAGGGTTTTTACATTATTATTTTCAAGGACGTAATTTGTCAAGTTGACACGGGTGAAGTACCAAGTCAATGCACAAGTATTTCATCTAATTCGGGATTTTTCTTTCAGATCTGGTACTTGAAGTCGTACAATTTTGAACTTTAAAGAGAACTACATGAACCAGAATGCAAAGTTAAAAAGAAAAGGCATGTGGAGAAACTGTGGAAAATTGCATACTTTGACAACTGAGACATACGTGTATGTCTCGTTGTTGCCCTCATCTGGGGGTGGGGGCCATAACATATAAGGTAAAACGGAGGCACTCGTGAATTCATTTCACCATGGCAAGTTGCACCGTGCTAAGACAAGATAGTATTCATCTCGTCATATTTCTGATGAGCCAAGAAGCAGCTTAATGTCAGAGATGACCTCTGTTAGACAAAAAAATATTTCTCAGTGAACTGACACGAGCAGCACATGTGGCTCGGAATTTTGTTAGCCTTTATCGAATACAGTGTCCATCCACCCCATCCATCACCCCCCCCCCCCCCCCATATCATCAACTCCACCCTACCCCGCCCCCCCTCCCCCCAACTCTGCCATGGGCTTTCACTGAAGAGTTCTCTACTTAAGCAACAAAAAAGGTTTCCCCTCACTAACCTGTGAGGATGAACAGCAGCAAGAGCGCTGGAAGGAAGTCTCCTAGGCTGTTTGGTTTCGGTATGTCCATTCAAGGTGGGGGGCACGTCCCGTTCACCCCCGCTGGAGCCGGTTTTGCCAGCGAGGTGAGAGAGCGTCTAGCCGCACACGTGCACGAGACGGACAGCTGGAGCGACTTCCGATGCTAAACTCTTGTCAAAGGGTGGCTCGTGGCGGCAAGGGACCCATCACCAACTTCCACAGCGTCGGTCTTCTCAGTTCACCCCTGAAACTGTGCATGCATCGCAGCTGTCCCCCACGAGACCAACAAAGCGCCAACTAATGTTTTCTAAACTCTTGAGACATAAAAGCGCCTCTGCCTTTGTCTGAGAGCACGCCGGGCCGGCTCCTTTCCTCTGCTTTCCAGCTGCTGTTCCCGGTGCCTGCTTCTCAAATTTCAACCTCCTGGGTGGCACTGGGAATCTTAAAGAGGCAGATACCCTTTGCTCGTGGTTTTAGCCAAACTCAGATTTGGGAGGCCTTGTTTACCCTGACTGATTGCATCTTGATTGCTTTTTCATATCAAATGCAAGTGATCAACCAAAGTGCTTTAATTCAGAGTAATTAAAACTGTGATGAATAACTCACATACTTGGTTCTTGGAGCAAATAAACCTCAAGTATTTCAAAAATCTTCATGCCTTTCTTTCATTTTAGCGTTGATGGTTTGGCAATCATAATTAACGGATTTCCAATATATTGGTACCACCTCCAGCATGCCGCGGATATTTCTACAGCATCTTACACCCCTGGGGCTTGGAGATATAGTTTTCAATTCACAGTAAGGCCTACAAATCCCAGCATGCACATTTTTGTCGGCCTGATAGCCGGAAAAGACAGAAATAGTCACGCGAGACGGTTGTGTGCACATTGTATGTTTAAATGAAATCCCCATACTAAACATTCAAGTGTTACTGCCTGCTGTTTTTCATATATTCATTGTATTTTTAGCTCACCGATAGAGATGCGCAAGAAACCTATAACTTACTAAAGGTAAAGCGAGCGAGATATAAAGGCAGGGCTCGCGGGTTTAGGAGGTGCATGCATGAGCAGGTTTTTTTTTAATTTACATTCTAAAATTGGTAGCTCTGATACTACTGCCATTACACAACTCCAGTTCCAGAATGTAAAGAGAAAAGCTCAACCGGACAAGCTTCTCTCGCAAGGGCCTAGACAACTCGAGAGCTCTCATAAAGGTTAGATATTACAACTGTGGCCGCCATCTCACTCCATGTCATCAGCACCTACAGTTACTGAATGTACTAACACTTTAATAATAGCCATTTGATTGCTAAGGATTAGTAACACTGCAATGTGCTTCCATTTTGATTCCTAGCTTACCTTGCCTGACCCTGGGTCTTAGCTGAGTGTTTCACATTTTAAGTTTGCCAGATAAATTTCTCCTGTAGGTGTGTAATCGGGCTCCTTGTGAACTAGAGAGAGGTTTATTGTTATTTATTAGTCTTATAGTGAGGCCTGAGTAGAGAAAGCTGGCAGCCGACAAGAAAGGGTGGCTGTGAAAGGAGCCTTCTATACCTGGGGTGCTAGGAAGATGCAGATGTGTTTATTTTTATTTAATGCGATTTTATATAGTGCGAACATTACCCGAAGGTGTCAGAGCGCTTTACAAAAGAACCAGTTGCGTTACATAAGGACTTTGGATTATATGAGTTACATAAGAGATGTAAAACAAGAAAGAAATTGCAAATGTACAAGTGGAGCGAAAGGAGGGAAAAATTGCAAATGTACAGGTTGTAAAGTCACTCAAGGAAGAGATACAAACAGATAAACTCTAAAATCACATGTGAATGGTAGTAAGTACAAAGGTCTACTACGTATACTAGTGGTTAGAGCGATTTACACAAGGATTGTGTGAGACTGGGAATTTGGGCAATCTACCAGTTCTTGGAAAATCCTGCCACGGGATTGGACTTGGCAAGATATGGTTGTTCTGGAACCTTGTTCCATATCTAGATAAATCCAGGTCCTACTCTGACTTGGAAGAGGGCAGACCTTTCTGTTGTGAGAGGGAACCTTTAGGCTAGATACTCTTTCGTTTCCTGTGAACCCCTACTGAGGTTCACTGGATGCTGACACTGTTTTGATACTTTGCATTCGTTACATATTGTTTGTTACTGTTCTGTACTTTATAATACTTAGATTTCAAATAATTGTGCACCTAAATACTATGGCTTCATTAGCATACTTTTTGAACCATTGTCTAATTTTCTGATTGAAAATTGACTAAAAATCTGAAAAATAAACCATTATGGTTGAACTACCATGCTCTCTGTAGTCATTGTGAAGCACTTTGCTTTCACTGTATTTGAAATGTAGTCCTGATGTTGGCTCCCTCTCAATGCTTCAAGTTGACAACCAAAGGTCCATACGACCAGCGGGGGATTCTGTATGATGACTTTACTAAGTGTCTGTGGTTCAAATACCCCCGCTCTATCACTGGCCTTTACGTACAGATAACTGTTAACAGGTGAGGCAGTCCAATAAGTGCAATGGATGCAAACTCAGGACGGGAGACAGCGTGTCCTGATGATGTGGAGGTGGGTAATAATAATAATTTCTTGTATTTTATACAGTGCTTCAGACAGGACTTCTGCCATCTGTAAGCGCTGAAAATACCATATGTTGGTATTTGGCTATCCCTATGTAGCCCTCGGGTAATCATCTGTGCACAGAAAAAGCCTGGACTGAAGCAGCTAGGCACGCATACCTGGGAATCTTGCAAAATGTGATTGATCAGAAGTCAACCATACTATTCTTTCTGCAACAGATGAGCTTTCCCAACAAGTTAGATACCTTCAAGCTAAGTGAATAAAAAACTAACATCCTTTGTAGACTCTCACATTGGAAACAGCTCTTTCTCCATGAATCTGAGTTGTTTTTGATTCTGCTGCACTTTTATTTTGTTTTATTTTTTTTCTAGCTGTTAACTAGCCCTAAGTAATAAGTTGACTTTCAGTCAGCCCTGTTCATTTATCCGACAACTCACATTGTGCTGGGAGTGAGGTGAAAAAGATGGCGTCTTAGCATTTGTAAATGTAGTTTAGAGTATTTGTAAAGTGTACTCCTAGCCAGGATGCAAAGTAGCACTTTGTGAGGTTCATAATTATCTATATTACTGAGAAATCGTGAGTGGAATAGGGTTCTGGCTCAACCCCATTTCCATCAAAGTCCAAAATTGCGAACACCAGCCGGCAGCACTCTCGAGTTTCCCAGGTCCAGGCATGAGTAGGTCATTCAGTCCAGGTTGTTACCTTGCATTATGGGACCTGAAATCCTGAGTATAAAATGGCATAATCAGAAATACGAATCTCAGAGTACAGATGAAGAAAACCTGGACCCTGTGAGCTGCATACGCAAGCATCCGGGAAACTTGAGAGCTCAGAGCCTGAGAAGCCTAGGCTGATAAAACTCACTTTTGGTGAATTTGTAAAATGGGGAAAAACTAATTATTTGAACAATTTGAGAAAAATGAGACAAGAAAATGGCACAAGAAACATATACTTAAACAATGTCAGGAGTAATGGCCAGAGGGTTAAGAAGCACCTGGGCTTAGAGGAGTGTAGAGGAGATGGAGTATAGGGAGTGGCAGCCGCCACAAACAAAGGGTAATGGGGCGGTGGGAGGGAATGCAGGAGGGGGTGCATGCGGGGTGTTAGTAATAATATACATAACAAAAATAACTTACCTGAAGCCGCCGGCTGCTTCCCTCAATGCCTCGCGTTGCTCCTCCAGTCCTCTTCCTGGTCCCAGTAGCCCCTCGGACAGGCCGCCATTCAATCCCCATGCTGCGAAAGCAGCACAGGGATTGGCCTGAGCGGGCTGAAAAGACGCTCCGCTCAGGACCAGTAGTCTGTGGGGGTTTCTCCAGCCTGGCTGTTCAATGAAACTGGGCTCGAAAAACATAAGTGCGTATGTGTGCTTGGCCGGCCTGAGATGGCCGGCTAAACACATATGCGCACATAGCACTCCTCCTCCCATGCCCCGCCCTGAACCTCCCTGTACAGGCTGGCTCAGAGCCGGAAAATGAAAATTAAATAATGCTAGAACATCATTTTATTTTTCATTTGCAGGCCCTGTGCCAGGCAGTGGAGCGATGGTCTTCTGCCATTGCAGAGGAGCTGCCGCTGGGTATAGGCATTGGTGTATGTAGTGTGAAATAGACATACGTAGAGTTACAAGGGTATTATCAGGAGAAGACAAGAATTAGTAGGGTATGGATATGGGTGACTTTATTGCCAGTGGTAACAAGGATTGGCAAAGCCTATGAAAATGCTATTGACTTTGGTAATGTTTTTTAGCCATGATGTACAGCACAATGGATGCTTTGCAGTGTGGCTTAAACTAATTGTATAAAGTGCTATGACACAGTCAGGGCTAAAACACTTAAAAAAAAAAAAGAGAATTAGCCTGGATGCATCACAGTCCATTTTTAGGGTTCGCCTGCACCGCTCTTGCGCTGTGTTTGCGAAATAAGTTGTATTTAATATATCTTAAAAGGGTCTTCCCTTTTTTATTGGGCCATGTGTTTGTCACTTTACTTTTCCTCCTTATCATTGGTTTTAGGCGTTCTATTTCCTGTTGTTCCACTTGTCTTCCTTTTATCAGTATCCTGAGGTCAAATTACTCATTAATTTGAACAATTTGAGAAAAATGGGACAAGAAAATGGATCAGAGCCTGACAAGCCTAGGCTGATAAAACTCACTTTTGGTGAATTTGTGTAATGGGGAAAAACTAATTATTTGAACAATTTGAGAAAAATGAGACAAGAAAATGGCACAAGAAACATATACTTAAACAATGGCAGGAGTAATGGCCAGAGGGTTAAGAAGCACTTGGGCTTAGAGGAGTGTAGAGGAGATGGAGTATAGGCAGTGGCAGCCGCCACAAACAAAGGGTAGTGGGGCGGTGGGAGGGAATGCAGGAGGGGGTGCATGCGGGGTGTTAGTAATAATATACATAACAAAAATAACTTACCTGAAGCCGCCGGCTGCTTACCTCAATGCCTCGCGTTGCTCCTCCAGTCCTCTTCCTGGTCCCAGTAGCCCCTCGGACAGGCTGCCATTCAATCCCCATGCTGCGAAAGCAGCACAGGGATTTGCCTGAGCGGGCTGAAAAGATACTCTGCTCAGGACAAGTAGTCTGTGGGGGTTTGATGGCCGGAAACCACTTTTTCCGATGCATTTGAAGGAAAGAGGTGTGGCGCCGCAGCCAGGGCGACTGACTCCGGAATCTGGGGATCAAGGTTCGATCCCCGGCGCCGGCGGCAGATTAGCCCAACATCATGTGACTCTGGGCAGTAGCTTGCTTAATCTTCCCGACGGCCCCCAGCGCCTAGAGACCCTTACGGGTGATTGTTTGTGCTTTACAAATGTGGATTATTAATTGAAGAATTACTTTCGTGGCAGCATGCATTTAATTAAAAAAAAAAACTTTTATTCAAATATTGCACAAACATTGCATTACAGATTGGCCCACAGAATCAAAGAGCAATGGAATTAGAATTACATGGTGGCTTGCATTACAGCTCATAGGTGCCGATTAGTACATTAGTGTTGGAAAACGAGGCAGCATCTGTGAGGTCTGCACAAATAACATGACTACATTTGTCCTTCACTGGGAACCAAACACCCAATTGCAGCGCCTGACTCTCAGAGGGTAGCGTTGCAGAGCAGTTTGAGGCTTACTCAAGGGAGGTGGTGTGGGCTAGTAATCGCCATTTGCAGGTGTGCAAAAATAACACTCAATAATTGATTGTCCAGTCTGTACTTTGCTTTATAAAAGTAAGAGTACATTTATTAAACACACACACTACTCAATACTATGCACCAATTTACAAATATACATATGCTGCTGGAATTACTTTGTGACATTGCAGAACATCTCCACCCCTCCCGCAGGCGGGTGGGATCTAGTACCACCACTCCCATGTATGCACATCAGCTTGCCCCCAATGCAATTAGTTGAACATAATCTCGGACGTGGGCCCTGCGCACTGGCACCATCCCAGTGGCGACCCACCCCATTACCTCAATAAGCATTAAAAATGGGTACACCTGCCTTGCTGACACATGACCCTTACTGAAAATCTCCTACTGACCATAAAGTATGCACCTCTATATCTTAAGGGCTAGCAGTCTGGGGTCTTCACCTAAGCGCAGCAGCAAAAATACATGCTTAAGCACACTTTATAATGACAGTACTCAGCACCTTTGTAGATCATTAGAATGTATTGCAATTACAGCCCTAAAGGCATCACAGATGAAATCACAGGATTACATGGACAGCCAGACACCCTAGCAGGGAAGTCTGGCCACATAACCCCACTTTGCTTATGACATCACCTTACACCAGTACTTTGAACAGGTGAACTTCAGTCCCTCTAAAAAATATATCCATTAGCAAATGAATGTCAGTGCAATTACACCTCTTCACCTCCAGAGGATGCCCTTCTCTAGGCCTCCACAACTCAGCCCTTCACTCCTTGCTGCAATTATCAAAACGCCGTCAGCTGAAGAACACATACTCCCAGCCCAGAAGATATTAAATGCTAGCTGAGCCCTGGAAGGGTTATTCCTTTTGAATCCCCAGGACACCTAGGGTGACTTGTCTCTTCATGCTGGGGGGGAGACTGCGGTTCTCCAGCAGCGCCCCCCAGCACCTTTTCTCCATTGAGGGCGACCCCCCTCCTCTGGGGGGTCCACCAAGCACCAAAACAATCCTTTCCCAATGTCTTGCAAGGCATTATGGGGCGCTTCAGGCTCCGTTTTATGCATATTTGACGAGCGGCTCTCCCGTTGTGCCGTGGAGAGCCACGCTGAACTGATGGCGGCCTCGCTGCATCTTCAGGCATCGGTGGGGGGCCCGGTCCCACCCGGACCCCCAGGTGACTGTATGCGGCTCGGGAAGCCCACCCCCGACCGCTCCTTTGATTTTCTGGGACCCGGTCCCACCCGGGCCCCTCGCACCGCTGGTGGTCTTCCTCGGGGGCCACGGTCCCACCCGGGACCCCCGCATGGCCAATTGTTGGAGGGCAGCCCAGGGAGCCCTCCCCTGGCTGCCCCCACCGGCTCCCTGCGCTTCGTCGTCGGTCCCAGGCGGGATCAAAGGTCGCCTACCTTCTGGGGGCCATATCTCAGCCCCTGGGGGTCCGATCTGCCCCATTTTTGCGTCTTCTTGCTCCTCGGCCAGCCCCAGCCACTGGAAACACTCTCCTTGGCCCTCAGGGCCTGTGAGCGGGGCCATTCTGCAGGGAGTGCTCTTCACTGGCTCCCTGCGCCAGCCTTTCGCCTGATTCTCCTTCTTGGCCTCTCTTCTCCCTGAACAGAGGCCACTGCTTCCGCGCACCGGTCCTGGGCTCTTCTTCCCGTGCTGATAGGGTCCTGGGGGCAAGCAGGGGGTCTCTCCTTCAAACTGCTCATTGCGCCAGGCTCCAGCACCGTCAGCCTCAGCAGACCACACCCCAGAGAGAGCTTCTCTTCCTGTGCAAGCACTTTAAAAAAAAGTTGAGTAGGGGGCTGGCAGGAAGTCTCTGTTGGTCCTAACAAACAGCGACACATCACTTCCCTGCTCCTGCTCCCTCCTTCTTGTCCAGCCTCTGGGTTTTTTCAAAATGGCGTTGTCCAGTGTCTCTGGCCACATGGCCTCTGAAACCCAACTCCTTCCCCCCTCACTGCCTTCCCTCCTTGGTGCAGCTGGTGCCTGGCACCTAGTGATGGATGAGCCTGTAGCCCGACCCATCATCTCTTCATGGAGAGGAGGCCCTTGCTTGTGGAAGAAAGGTTATCAATCCATCCAGCTGAGGTCAGCCCTCAGCCTGGGTCTGGTCATGGCTGGCTCAGAGAAATATGACTGTTCTGGATGACCCAAAAGCAGTACAAATATGACTTTGGACTCTGCAGAATACTTCTTTTCACATTCGCTACAGTGGACTTAAGCGCGTGTCTGGAATCTGCAGGCCTAATGGAAGTTAATCTAGCCCATGGGCTCCACATTCCCATAGGGGAATAATGAAGTAAAAAAACAGTAATGCACACTGACTTTCCCTGGCATGTTTCTTTCCAGTGTATAAAGCCTATTCCATGTCACCACCCAATACTGCATAAGTCCTGCCACACCCATCACTTTGTAGCTGCTCCTGGACTGCACATGCTACAAATCTCCCCTGCACAGCCCGTACACGTGTGCACACGCATGTACACATGTGTCTGCATGTAACCAGCCCGGTGTCCCTTACTCCAGCTGCTGCGCAGTGGCCTGGTCAAGCCAGGGGGACACCAGTAAAATCCCCATGCAGTCTCTTACATCCTGAGTTCACTGTGCGTGAGTCCCAACTTATGAGACTCCCCCACAGTAAAAGCTCAACAATTAGGTGCTCAAAAAGTGAAAAATCCGGGCGGCCCATAGTGTCAGAACCACCTTCTAACAATTAGTCTCAATTATTTGTTCTTGTACTCGACACCTGATGACGTGACAAGGCATACATCTCTATGGCCAACAAGTAAGACAGCTCACAGGGGAGTGAGTTATCCCGAAAGAAAGGCATAGCAATAAGCCTACAAACTAGGCAGCAGCAGGCAACCGGGTGGTGTTCTCCCAAGAGATCAGTGAGCAGTGGGCAGAGATCAACCATGCACATGAGTGAAGCCCTCCTAGCCTTTTGAGCAAGGTGCCATCCCACCTGGGTCGGGAGGATGTGTAGTGCATGCATGAGTCCCGACACCCCTCCGAACTTGACCAGTACTGCCAGGAGCACCGGCACCACCATCTCCGGGTGACAGATGTACAGCAATGCATCGCCTGCATATAAAGAAATAACATTCATACGACCATTCACAATAATTCTCCATCTGACCATGTCCTGCTGCAGCGAAATCGTCAGAGGCTCCATCACCATGGCAAATAGGAGCGGGGACAATGGGCAGCCCTGCCTCGTACCCCTTTCAATATGAAAACCTGCTGATATCAGTCCACAACTGCGGACACGGGCTATTGACAGTAAAGGAGACGGACCCAAGATATGAACTAACGGGCCAGGCCTATCCTCCCCAGGACCTCCCACAGGTATTCCCAGCGTGACCACTGCCACCTGCATATCAGCATCCTCGACCAAATGCAGCACGTGAGAAAGTCACCGCAGATTCATGTGTATCCCTCTGCCTGGCATGAACCCGCACTGGTCTTTGTAAACCAAGTTTGTTACTACCTTGACCAGACGCGTCGCTAACACCTTTGTCAGCAGTTTGGCATCCACCCCCAGCATAACAAGGGTTGCTAAGAGCCAGGGTCAAGTAAGTCCTTACCCGGCTTGGGGAGCATAACAATCTACACTTCCCACATAGATGATGGCAAAACCCTCACTCGCTTGGTCTCCTGCAAGGTCTCCAATAAGCAGGGAAGTAGGAGGTCAGCATATATGCCTGGAAGATATCCACCAGAAGACCACCCAGCCTGGGGTCCTACAACATGCCATGGTCTGAAACGCTTCCAGCAACTCCTCAAGTCTGAGTGCCTCACCCAGTCCAGCCTGTGCCTCCGTAAGGCATGGGAGCATCAGGTCATCCAGAAACTTACCAATCGCAGTTGGGGCAGCACCTAAGCTTCCTCTAAGTGATCCAGCAACAGAGAATTAACACCAACTGTAGTGTAGTTCCTATATCCCTGATAGGCTCTGCGCATTGGAATAACATACACTATAGATTTGAAATAGGACTAAGGTCAGTATGTCTCTATCGAGTATATTAAACTTAATTACTTGTGTGTGCCAGCTAACTCAGAGGTCACTAGAAACTTCTCGAATATACAAGAAGGGATTAGTCTCTGACAACCGCGTAAACATGACAACTTTGTTTCCCTTTCTAATCAGAGCAGTCTCAGAATCGTGGAAACAATAGATAACAGTTTCACTCAGTCAATCGTGCATGCTTCGTTTCTACAGAATTGTATAGAAATAGGGAGACGGGCGTTTCAATAAAAGTGTTTATTTAACAGTCTTATTTCTCATGCAAGAGATATGAATTGCTACAATGGTAAGGCAGACTGCGAAGTACAATATGTACGAGGTTAGCAGTAAGATAAAATAATACTGCAATCGCATGGTTTGTAGCTATGACATATTAATCAAAATACATACATAAATAACATAATGCTAAAATGTGATACTCATCTGATGCTTCTAAATTGTTCTACCCCAGTGTACCTAACCTAAGTGCAGTACGAGGTTTGAAGTAGGTGCTATTTCTAAAGTATAGCTAGCTATATTTTAGTTTAGCCAAGAGTTGCCAAAAGTTTCTCTAAGTTCTAGTCAGCTCCATACCTTAGAATGAGAGAGGTTGGAATCTCTTTTCTGGACTCGATAGTCTAACCCCCGCAAGGGAAGTCAGAGAGCACTGGAGCTGGATTCTCTGCGAGGAGGATGGCAGCGTCAGGTCAGTGCATCAGGCTGGAACTCAATCTCCTTCCGAACTTGCCGTGGTGAACTGCGTAGTCTGGGTTGTATCGAATCTTCCGGGAACCGCAATTTGCCAGGGCAAGTGCTGGTATATTTATACCTTGAAGGTGTCTAGGAATGCCAGTATTGACGTAAAAGTCGGGCAGAGGAACGTCATGAATGAACCCCTAAGGAATAGATGTTCATGCATACTTAATGAGTTCTTGGAGAAATCAATATTCAAGCTGAGGTAAATTCCTAAAGGCTTAAGGGTCTGGTTTCCAAGAATTTGTTGTGACGTGGATGGACGGATGTAGGTGGCCATGCCTGTATTTGGTTTGTATGGACAATTTCTAAATAAGGGCCGGGTTTCTATGTCCAAATAAGGGCAATATGAATTGTACCTATAGAAGGGCATAAATAGGGAAACCTATATATGGAATCTAAATCTGCACACAACACAACCTGTGTGGTGGCCTCCTTTCATGGCGTTTGAACGTTAATATGATTGGGGAGGACGTTCTTGCTTCAGCAACCATGCCAAAAGTCTCTCAGATTTGTCACCCTCTCGGTGCAACAATTAGTGATATTCATGTCTAGTCAGACAATCTAACCTGTCCCATAATTCCCCCAGTAGACGCTGGGCCTCTAAGAGTGCCTCACCGCGTGACCCCGTCCCGTGCCCCCGTGCTGCAGTCCAGTCAATACCTCCTCAGCATCAGTAAGCTCCCTTTCCAATCGTCTCCTAGTACCCCGACTATCGATAAGCATTCCCCAGGTGGGTGAGGAATAGCGAGAGGGGAAGAAAGGGATAAAGAAGGTGGAGTAATGAAGACAGAGGAGCATATACTAGCGATTCATCGCCCTCAATTTCTGTTTCACTCCCCCGAATGACCCACTCTGTTGCTGCACCATAGGCGTGTAATCCGGGAAAATTCGGCTGGTGTAGTATTCAAAAAGAGAGCCACCATCCCGATGAGCAGCTTTGAGGACGCAGTTATGGTCCCTATAATTAAAGATCTTTGCAATAAGCGGGCGGGGCTCCCATCGGAGGCATCTGAGTGAGGGCACAATGCGCATCCTCGATCACAAAATGGAGGACAGCTCCGCAGTGGGCAGAGCAGTTTTAATCCAGTTCTCAAGAAAAAGTTCAGGAGTCTTGCCCTCTGTCCCCTCTGGAATCCCAACAAAACAAAGATTGCATCTTCGGGAGCAGGCTCCCACTCTAGTGCTCACTTTTGTTGCAGAGGCCGGGTCTTGCACATACCTGCTGCAGCCATATCAAAGGAATTTGATCGACAGGAGAACAGTTTGTCGATCCTCACACTCTGCACTTTCTGTATTTTTTTTAAATGTCTTTTCTTTCTTTCATTACTCTTTTTCCTTCCCCTTCCTTCCTGTAGTTTCTTTGTTTTCTCCTTTCTTTGCTTACTTTGCTCCCCTCAGGTCTCCCTTCCTTTCAGTTCCTCTGGAGTGGCTCGCTTCCATTATTTCCTCTCCGGGCATTCGCCACTCGATTCTCGCAGGGCCTTTTCCCTCAGCTCTCCACATACCTGGTCTTGCTCTCCTCTGAAGCTCTTCCGATGCCCAATATTTTTCTTTCTGTCTGTTCCTCAGCAGTCCCCCTCGCTTCCTGGCGTCTCTATTTCGCTTGGCTCGTCTACAGACCACCAGGACCCCGGCCACAATTCTGCGACTCCATCGCCGACCTCATCAGCACGCACGCGCTGACCTCCACCGACTACATCCTCCTCAGAGACCTGAACTATCATCTGGAGAACAACAACGACAACAACTCCTCCACCCTGATCGCCAACCTCGGACTAAAACAGCTCGTCATGACGCCGACCCACATCGCCGGTCACACGCTTGATGACATCTTCTCCTCAAGCCCCCACGTCGCCTTCAGCCACGCCTCTGAACTCACCTGGACAGACCACCACTGCATCCACTTCCCCTTCCGAAAATCCCTCACACACCACCGCACCCTACAGATCCCCCGCCGCTGCCTGGGCAAAGTCACTGAAGAACAACTACAGACAAACCTCGCACTCAACCCACCGACCAACCCCACCAACCCCGACGATGGTGCACACACCCTCAGACGCTGGATGGACGACTGTGCCAACACCATAGCCCCGCTGAAAAAGCCCACCAACAGAGACACCAGCAAAAGAGCCAGCTGGTTCACCCAGGAACTCCTAGCATCAAAGCGCACCTGCCGGAAATTGGAGAACAAATGGCACAGCGACAAGATGCCGGACAGCCGTGCTTCCCACAAAGACGCCATCCGCAACCACCACCACCTCATCAGGACCACCAAAAGGACCTCCTTCAAAGACCGCCTTGACAACAACGCACACAACAGCAAGGAGCTCTTCAACATCGTGAATGAACTCTCCAACCCCAGCTCCAGCGCCAACGACATCCCGCCATCGCAAGCCCTGTGCGACTCCCTCGCCACCTTCTTTCACCGAAAAATCACCGACATCCATGACAGTTTCAACCCCCGGACAACCCCTACAGGCCTCGACACGCCGGACCCACCGCATCCCACCGACCACGACTCTCTGACAACCTGGGCCAACGTAAGCACCGAGGACACAATCAAGACCATGGGCACAATCCACTCCGGATCCCCGTCTGACTCTCTCCCACACCACATTTTCAACAAAGCCGGTAGTTCCATCGCACCCCACCTGCGCAACATCATCAACCTCTCCTTAGAGACCGCTACCTTCCCTGAGAGCTGGAAGCACGCCGAGATCAACACCCTACTGAAGAAACCCAAGGCAGATCCGAGCGACCTCAAGAACTTCTGGCCCATCTCCCTGCTTCCGTTCCCAGCAAAGGTCATCGAGAAGATAGTTAACATCCAGCTCACCCATCACCTCGAAGACAACAGCATCCTGGACCCCTCCCAATCAGGATTCCGCAGCAACCACAGCACCGAGACCGCCCTCATTGCCGCCACAGACGACATCAGGATCCTGCTAGACAACGGCGAGACAGCGGCCCTCATCCTCCTGGACCTCTCCACCGCCTTCGACACCGTCTGCCACTGCACACTACACACGCACCTCCATGACGCAGGGATCCAAGACAAGGCCCTGAACTGGACCACCTCCTTCCTCTCTGGCAGAACTCAGAGAGTCCGCCTCCCCCCGTTCCGGTCCGAAGCCTCTGAGATCATCTGCGGTGTTCCACAGGGATCCTCCCTCAGCCCGACGCTGTTCAACGTCTACATGTCACCACTCGCACGCATCACCCGACAGCACGACCTCAACATAATCTCCTACACCGACGACACACAGCTGATCCTCTCCCTCACCAAGGACCCCTCACCACCAAATCCAACCTCCACCAGGGAATGAAGGCCGTCGCTGACTGGATGAAGGAAAGCCGACTTAAGCTGAACTCAGACAAGACGGAGATCCTCATCCTCGGGCCCAACCCCTCAGCATGGGACGACTCCTGGTGGCCCGCATCACTGGGGACACCCCCGGCTCCTACCAACCACGCACGCAACCTGGGAGTCATCCTCGACTCGAAACTCACCATGACCAAACAAGTCAATGCAGTCTCCTCCACCTGCTTCAACACCCTCCGTATGCTCCGCAAGATCTACAGATGGATCCCGACAGACACGAGGAAAACAGTCACCCAGGCCCTAGTCAGCAGCAGACTCGACTACGGAAACGCCCTCTACGCCAGAGCCTCGTCCAAGCTCATCAACAGACTGCAAAGAATCCAGAACGCCTCTGCACGCCTAATCCTCGATGTCCTGTGCCGCGACCACATCACCCCCCACCTGAGGAACCTGCACTGGCTCTCCGTCGACAGAAGAATCTCCTTCAAGCTCCTGGTCCATGCACACAAGGCACTCCACAAAACCAGCCCAGTCTATCTCAACAGTCGACTCTCCTTCTACGTACCCAACAGGAAACTCCGCTCCGCTGACCACGCACTGGCCACGGTCCCACGCATCCGTAGAACCACATCCGGAGGCAGGTCCTTCTCCCACCGCGCCGCCAAGACCTGGAACACCCTCCCCCTCAACCTACGACAAACCGAAGACCTGCTGACCTTCAGGAGACGACTCAAGACCTGGCTCTTCGACCAGTAGCAGCAGCATCGCCCCCGCGCACCCCCAGCACCTTGAAACCCTCACGGGTATGTAGTGCGCTTTACAAATGAACTGATTGATTGGCCTCTCAGTGGCTTCTTCCATTCAGCTTCTCAACCTCCGGCTCTCCACTGCACCCTCAGCCAATGTCACCAGCCCCTCCAGGTCCAGCACCAGCTCCCTCAGTGGGCTGGCCTCAGCTCCCCTCTGCCTCTCCCGCCACCACCATCTTCTCTGCAGCCTCCGCTAAGCGGGTGCTCTGTGCAGCGCATCGGGAGAGGACGGGCCGTTGGGGGCTCAGTCCCTGGCTACTCCACGCCACAACCAGCCATGTGCAGCTGTTTAGCAAGCCTTCACGACGCCAACTTCCTCAGCGACGCCGACATGGTAATGAGCTTCGTCAACCTCAATAGGTGCCACTGGGCCTAGCCTTTTACTCACAGATGATGTTGCCTGACATGACATGTCCTCCCTTACATGGTGAGTATTACAGCTGACAAATGACAAAAGGATTTGAAGTGTGCTACAAAAAAATCACAGTTGTTCTTTTGAGAGTCGTTCTACTGGACCTAGTCTCTGCAATATGTCTGTTTAGCCATCTACTTCACTTCCATGAAGAAGTCCTTTAGTACATGGGAAGACTGGTACAAGCATGAGCTTGGATCAAGGCTCAGGTCTAGTTAGTCGTTTATCCTTCTGAGGTTGATAAAAAAGTATAGGGTAATAATGACTGCACACACCTTAAATCATTAAACCCACACCAGGTTCTGAAGCGCTGCTTAAACTAAAATGCAGAGGAGCTGGTATTTCAGTTACTGCACAATATATTGTCTTTCACCTAAAACAAGTCATGACACTTTTACAGAGTTTTGTTAACTTATGTTTCACAACAACTCACCAAGGTAGCACTTACAAAAAATGTATTATTAATCATATAGGCGAAACCTAATGAATTTACAAATGCTTGTTATTATTTTTAGTAATTCTGCACAGTAGCCACGCTGCTATACAGCATGGCTACAAATCATTGTGAAAGTTGGCAATGCTCATAGTCCCAAAGGAGAGACCTATTGGGTTCTCCAATGCTTGTTAGGTCGCGGCACAAAACCCCTGCAAATCTGAGCAAAGCAGTTACTTTTTCCATGTGTGAAAGAGAAAGAAAATATGATATTAGGCAAAAAACACTATCACATAAAGAAAACAATCATGCCCATGTACGTCTTAGTGAAAATAAATTTGCAACCAGATAACATCTGTTGTCACAGTGAAAGCAGATAATGTGTTGTCTAAATAAACATCCATTTCAAAGGATCTTTGAAGTGTGTGTGGCATAGTAAAACATAGCTATAAATGGCAAGTGGTTTAACAAGGATGACAGGGGAGAAGAAAAAATAAAAGTAATACCTCAATCACAGTGCAACCAGTGGAAGGACAGTGATCAAGCTAAAGCAATCAATACTTGGTTATTGTTCCAGCCGAAAGAAGAGGAAGTGAAGCCAGTAAGCACTGGCCAATTAGAAGGAAGCAAATAACAGTGGCAATGAAGCCAACAAATGTTAAGCAATGGACGGGCTGCAAGCCCCTTGTTGTATAAATATCTCTCACAGCAGCTCATGCGCTGTCGCAGGTGAAATCTAAAAAGGTACTTATGGTTTCCAAAGCCATCCTGTCCGACCCAAGCCATTGTATCCTCCCCAAAAGCAGTATTTCGCGCCTCAGTAAAACAGCACTGGCAGACAAGCTGAAGGCAGGCCAATTCTAATTAGCCGGTAAGGGCTTCAAGCAGTGAAAATGGGGGCAGAGGGCCAGTAGTATAAGAAGGGCTTGCAATACCATGGTATGGATAAAGGTATTGCCAGGGTTAGAGATGCTAGGGTGTAGGTGTTGATATAGGTTCTGGAATATAGGTAGGTGTAGATATTCTTCAGTAGGGGTTAGAAGTACCAGAATATAGGTATGGGTAAAGGACAGTGTTTCATAAAAAACATACTTCATGGAGAAGAGAGAGAAACTAGCTTGAGTAGAGGGAAACGGGCGAAGAGAGGAGTAGAGAAAAGAGAGGAGGGTTGTACCCCCAATACAAACCTCCCCCTCCAGGTCCAGCACCAGCTCCCTCAGTGGGTTGGCCTCAGCTCCCCTCTGCCTCTCCCGCCACCACCATCTTCTCTGCAGCCTCCGCTAAGTGGGTGCGCTGCGCAGCGCATCGGGAGAGGACGGGCCGTTCGGGGCTCTGTCCCTGGCTACTCCACGCCACAACCAGCCATGTGCAGCTGTTTAGCAAGCCTTCACGACGCCAACTTCCTCAGCGACGCCGACATGGTAATGAGCTTCGTCAACCTCAATAGGTGCCACTGGGCCTAGCCTTTTACTCACAGATGATGTTGCCTGACATGACATGTCCTCCATTACATGGTGGGTATTACTTTAAAAAAAAATATATTTTTTATTGCAACCTTTAAAAATTACATTCAGAATTCATTCCAGTTTAAACTTAGAGATTAAACTTAAACATTGGTCACGTATGAAAAACTAAATGCACAATATCTAGAGATTTAAAGAAGTAATCCTTTAGGCATAAATAGACATAATTACACATATTTCAATTATACAGATCTAATATTATTACTCAAAATCTCGATCGGTTTCCAGATTTTATTACCTAGGGCTCTCGCCGTTTTACCTTTACAAGCAAAGATCGCCTTCTCCTGGTTATACATACCTAACAACCTGGCAAACCAAACCTGAAAATTGAGGGGGTCTATGTCCTTCCAGCGGGCTGTTAAAATTATGTATTATCATAACCCAACATATACAGGGTGGGGGATTCAGCTACTAAGTGCCCAAACACATCCCGCCCAAAACCAGCTATCAATTCTCTCAGATCTGTAAGTTTATCGCATTCATAAAGCATGTGAAGTAAATGTGCCCCAGTTTTACTGCATCTCGGACATTCTGAGGTTGCCCTTTTCCCCCAGGAATAGAGCTTAGATGGTGTGAAATAGAGATCATGTATAGTCTTGTACATCTGAGCTTTCAAATTAGATGTGACAAACACCTTCAATGAGAGGGTTAAGGACATATCGATATCCACGTTGGGATTGCTTAGTTTGCTTGACCATTTCATTTCCGTGTTTTCCAAGTCGTCCCGCTGGCTTTCAATTAGGATTCCATATATGGTACCAATCCTAATTGTAGATTTGACCATACAGTCAAATAGGGGGATATTATCCAGAAGAAAATCAGCACTTTTTATATTTAAAATCGTAATTATTTGAATAAATTTGAATATACTATTATCGGGGATAGAGAATTTACTTTGCAGTGCTTGAAATCTATTGATGTTGCCAGACAGTAAGAAATCCCCTAGCGTTAAGACTCCCAGATATTCCCATCTTCTAGACATGCTATCGTATACTTGTGCTGGTAAAACTGTAGAATGCCACAGTGAAGTATACTTATTGTATTTAGGTATATTTAGGTGCCTCGTAATTTTCCTCCAAATTCCCCAAGCACTTGTTATAGTCTTAAACTTGACTTTCTTATAGTACGAGGGTTCCAACTGCTTTACCAGGAGTCCATTAGCCTTATCTCCAATAACCAGCTCATAGATTGAGGCTATGTACTTATCCCCTATTTCTTTTTCAGATATTTTAACGAAAAGTGGTATGGTCATCTGTTGGAGCAAAGTAGCCCACAAGTAAAATCCCAGGTTAGGAATTGACAAACCCCCTCTCATAACTGGTAAAGAGAGATATCGAATGGATCTCCTTATTTTCCCGTAGCCCCAGACGAATTTAGCCATCTGGGATTCCAGGACCTTAATAATTTTATCATCCATTAATAGCGGGATCGCACGAAATAAATATAAGACCCTGGGTAGAATATTCATTTTAAGGAAATTCCCTCTTCCGATAATTGAGAGATGTAACCCATCTACCCTTTTCAAATCGTTCTTGATCTTATGGAGAAGAGGATCATAGTTTATTTTAATAATTTCCTCTATTTTGGGAGATATCCGAACTCCTAGATATACTGCGCTATCAACCTTTCTTGAGTCCACAAATTGGGTATTCTGAGTGCAAATGACCATTGTTTTATCTCTATTTAGAGAGTATCCAGAAAAACAACCAAAGACGTGGGTAATCTGTTCAATTATCGATATGGCCTCGGTGGGGTGAGATGTTATTACCGCCACGTCGTCGGCATACGCTAGAATTGTGGTATCGAAGGGGCCTACTGTAACTGGTTTAATTGCCTCTGTGTTTAATAGTTTTAAAATTAGAGGGTTTATATAGAGGGCAAAGAGAATCGGGGAGCATGGGCAGCTCTGACGAGTCCCTCGAGATATATCAAAGTGCCCAGACTCAAGACCCATTACCAAAACCCTTGCCTTAGGTGTATAGTACATAGCTTTGATAGATTTCATAAGACGAGGACCGATTTTATTTTGCTCTAGCACCGCCCATAAAAACTCCCACGAAACCCTTTCGAAAGCTTTCTCAGCGTCCAGGAGGATCATCGACATCCGGTCCCCCGCGACACCCACAGCATCAAACAAAGCGATAGCACGGCGGATATGGTCCGTGGTGCCCCTGCCCGGAATGAAGCTGTGCTGCCACGGGGAGACCAGGCGCTCGACGACCCCCCTGAGGCGATTAGCTAAAATCTTAGAATAAAGCTTTGAATCAGTGTTTATAAGAGAGATTGGGCGGTACGATGCAGCCAGATTGGGAGACTTATCTTTTTTTGGAAAAATAACTATATTCGTTTCCGTCCATGAACTAGGAGGGATGCCACGGACCTGAATGGCTATAAATAGATCAAGAAGTAGCGGTGTTATGATACTGCCCAAGATTTTATATAGCTCCAGTGGTATTTTATCTGGGCCTGCGGCCTTGCCTGGAGCGAGCTCTGTAAGGGCCATTTGTACCTCCGACTGAGTTGTATCCCTTTCAAGATCTTGTCCAGTAACACTCTCAATTCCTAGATTGCCCTCCTGCTCAGTTGCCCACCTAGCGAGTTCGTCTTTAATTATTACAGGATCCAGCATATCCTCATTTTGATATAGTTTCTGATAATATTTTTTAAAGACCTCTAAGATGGCCTTAGGTGTTGTATGTTCTTGACCATCTGCCTTAATACTAGCAATTAAGCTCAAGGATTGTTTTTGACGAGTGCGGAGAGCCAATTGTTTGCCGACCTTCTCACCCGCCTCGTAGATCTTATTACGATGAGATTGATAGGTCTCGGCCGCTCTCTGGGACAACCTGCTATTAATCTCCATCTTGAGAATCGTCATCTCTCTAAGAATCGGCCCTCCATCTCCACCTTGCATTATTATAGCGGTGTGCTTCTCCTCTATTCCGGCTAGTTCTTGAAGTTGTAATTCATTAGCTCTAGCAAGCTCCTTCCTCTTTCTGGCCACATAGCTTATTGTTTCCCCACGAATTGAAGCCTTAAAACAGTCCCAAACCATATCTCGCGAGGCGCTGTAGCGATTGCAGTCAATAAATCCTTGAGCCCATGCCTTGATGTATTCTACATATTCATTATTAACTAGTAATTTTCTATCAAAGGACCAGCTTGACCGAGGTCTGGGAATATTACTAGCACTCATTGTAAGCACTAAGGGGTTGTGGTCCGAGATAATCTTCGGAAGTTTATTTATTTGTGTCTCATTAACACAGTTACTTGTCATCCAGATGTAGTCGATGCGAACATATTTATTGTGCGGGTGTGAGAAGTACGTATATCTCGGATCTTGATGATGCTTCATATCCCATACATCAGCCAAGCCAAGACTTTCCTTTAGTTGTAAATTGGCTCTATATACCTTTGGTTTATATCCAACATATTTAAATTGATCATGGTTGCATATTAGCCCTTTTTGAGTCAAAGAGATGTTAAAATCCCCACAAAATATTAGCGTATGAGGCCAGGATGCTAACTCCAGTTCTAGATCGGTAAAGAAAGAGGGATCGTTCTGGTTGGGTGCATAAATAGAACATATGGTAATACCTATCTTAAGCTCAACAATCACCCACCTACCCATAGGATCAGCTGCCTTACGTATAGGTTGTCCTAAAAAAGATTTTGCCAAAATAGCTACGCCTCTTGTTCTAGTAGTATGGCTTGTACTTGCCAATAAATCAAAACCCGGAACCCTCAATACATTTCTTTCTGTCCATGGGATGTGTGTCTCTTGCAGACATAATATATCAAATGTATTTTGGGTAATCAACCCACACATTTGATCCCTTTTCCCCCTTTCATTAAGCCCCGCTATGTTCCATGAACAAAGTTTTAGCCTAGCTATGTTCTGTAGTATTTATTATCCAATTCGATTTTACCGTGTGACCAAACTTAACAACGATCTCATGAGTTCCATTTCTATTTCCACTTCTGTTTTTATTTCTACAAATATGGTTGCCATTTTTTTATACTTTCTTCCCCCTCCCCCCTCCTCCATCCCAACCCTTCCCTGATCCCCTTACCCTCCCTGCCCTGCACCACCCCACCCCCCCACCCAGCTTCCCACATTTAGGGCAATTAGACTCCGTAAGAGTCTATGATGATGGACGTGTAGTGGATGCCCGGTGCTCGCAATTAAATCTATACACCTCCTTGCCCTAATATCATTTTTTCAATTTCAACCAAATTCTATCAGTATGTATGGGCAAAAAAAAAAAATTCAACCCTAGAGGGTATCCAGATATTCCTTAGCCTTAATTTCAGAAGTGAAAAATGTTGTCTGGTTACCATTGATCACCTTCAGACAAGCCGGGTTATTCAAAAAAGCCTGGAACTTTTTGTCCTGAAACGGTCTAATGAGCTGGCGGAGACGCCACCTCCGCTCAACCGTTGCGTGACAGAAGTCAGGACGTACAAAATAGGTTATTTGATCGCTAGTTTTTTTAGCCTCAGGTCTCGCTTTTTCCCAGACTGCCTGTCTTAGAAGAAAGTTACCAAAGTATACCAATATTGCCCTTGGATATGCTCCAGGTTTGGGTGTATTTCTCACAGTGAGGGGTACCCGATGTGCGCGCTGCACCTAAATATCCCATTTCCAGACTGACAATTCAGGGAGGGAGTCCTGAAATAATTTAACCATAAAGGAGCGAGCATCCCCCCCTTCCGCTCCTTCCGGAACTCCCAAAACTCGTAGATTGCACCGTCGTAGGCGATTCACCATATCCTCGAGCTCCCACATCATATCCGAAAGTACTTTGTCATGCGCATCAGTCTTTTCACGATTTAGAGCTGTTTCTGTTTCATTGACCAGTAGTCTTGACACCATCTCAGTCATTCGATCATTAAAGGAGCCAATTTTCCTTGAAAGTTTACGGACCACACCCTGCACCTTGCGTAGCTCTGCTTGAGCCTTACGGCCATCATGGGAAGTCTCTTCCCTGTGGGCGGCTATAGCTAACAAAACAGTTTCTAGCGTAGGTGCTATTGTGTCTTAGGAGGTTCCTGGGTCCTGGTGTTGATCAGGACCAGGAGTAAGCCCCTGTGGCTGTATAGGAGTGACCACTGGGAGAAGATTACTGGTAGGTGTATAGTCCCAAGTCAGATCTATTGAATCATGATGGCTTTTTCTGTGTTTGAGCCCCTTTTTCTGAGCGGTTCTGACTCTATTGGTGTTACCCTCCTCGTCACTAGATTCACTTAGATGAGAAGCAGTATCAGTTGACCACCCCAGCTCATCTGAAAAAGAATAGAAGTCACTAGGATCTTTATCCTTGGCAAGATGGCGGCCGCCTGAGACCGCAGTGCAGTGAGCTCCGGTCAGTGCTCGTAGCAAAACTTCACAGGCAAAGAAAAAGAAAAACTTTCACCTCCCGCTATGTGAAGATTATCTGAAGATTTAAGTACTTAAATTACGCTAAGGACCAGAGGACCAGAGGAATGCTCCTTGAGGAGTCACACGACAGGAACGAAATACCGCGCCGACTCTCGATATTGGCCTCAGTAATCGGCCTATCTATAGTTCGGTATTTTTGTGGTATCAGTAAAAATCTCAAGACCTATCCCCGATCTTACCTGAGTGACGCGGAGATCCAGCAGTGTGGCAGCCTGGCTCCGAAAAATGCCTCGAAAACTACAGTCGCCACGACTACGAAGCAGAAAGAGACGAGAGCGACCAGGCTGGCCACCCGAGATGCGGTAGAGGCGCCAGCCACGGGAGCATCAGAGAGGACTTCAACCAAGGTTGTGAGCGCGAGCGGCTCCACCCGGAAGAGCGGTCAGACTGTTTCCTCCGTGATTGAACCCCTACGTGGAATCCCGGCTCGTTCTCTTCCGGGTCGCGGTGAGCAGTGTAAGCCGCGAGATGTGGAGGCGGCTACAGCGAGTGCTGCTCAGACAGAAACTGACAATACCATTAAAGCAATCTCTGCCGAGATTAGACGGAGCCACACACAAAAACAGACGGTGAGATTGGGGGAAGATTCCAGGGGCCTATTGGGGGGACCCATTGATGAGACACAAGCTCTCATTAAGACTGTAATAAACGGGAAACGTGATGACAGACCTCATTCAGCACCAACCTGTGAGTCCGGGGGCAATGCTTGTTTAATACCCCTCGTAACTCAAACAAATAGCCCAGAAGGCCTAGAAGGCCGGAATTCGAATCAGGCTCTCGTATCCTTACCGAGAGATCAGCACTCTGTGCAGGTCGGACCTGAAATTCCGAGTAAAATCCCGAGTGACAATCCGAGCGAGGCTGACACAGATAAAGATAAGGATAAGGATAAGGATAAGGAGCTCAGCGATTTTTACTCTTTTTCCGATGAGTTGGGATGGTCAACCGACACTGCTTCTAATTTGTCTGAGTCCAGCGACGAGGAGAGTAATATTAGTAAGGTTAGAACTGCTCAGAGACTGGGACCTAAACACAGGAAAAGTCGTCATGATTCGATAGACTTGGCCTGGGATTATACTCCTACTATTGGTCCCCCCCCCCCCCCCCCCCCCCAGGGACAACCTCGGTACAATTGCAGGGACCCATCTCTGACCCTAATCATCATCAAGAGCAAGACACCACTCAAGATACGACTGCACCAACGCTAGAGACGATTTTGTTAGCTATAGCTGCACATAGAGAAGAGACTTCCCACGACGGACGTAGGGCTCAAGCCGAATTACGTAAGGTGCAGGGTGTGGTACGTAGGCTTTCGAAGAAAATCGATGCCTTTAATGATCGTATGACTGAGATGGAGTCAAGATTATTGCTGAACGAAACGGAAACTGCGCTAAATCATGAGAAAGCGGAGGCGCACGATAAAGAACTTTCAGACATGATGTGGAAACTTGAGGACATGGAAAATCGCCAACGGCGAAGTAACCTACGAGTCCTAGGAATTCCCGAGGGAGTTGAAGGGGGGGATATCCGCTCCTTTATGGTTAAGTTGTTTCAGGATTCCCTCCCAGAATTGTCAGCATGGAAGTGGGATATTGAGATACAACGCGCCCATCGGGTACCCCTTAATATGAGAAGCATTCCCAAACCCGGGGCGTATCCAAGAGCAGTATTGGTATACTTTGGCAATTTTCTGTTAAGACAGGCGATATGGGAAAAAGCTAGACCTGAGGCAAAAAAAAACAGTGGCAACATAACTTATTTTGTACGTCCCGATTTTTGTCACGTAACGGTCGAGCGGAGATGGCGTCTCCGCCAACTTATTAGACCATTTCAGGACAAAAAACTTCAGGTATTCCTGAATAACCCGGCCTGTTTGAAAGTTATTAATGGCAATCAGACCAAGTTTTTTTAAACTTCTGAGATAAAAGCTAAGGAATACCTAGATACTCTCTAGAGCTGAAAATTAATGTCCTCGCTTTTGGCCAATTATTGGTATCCCTCTGCTATTTTTTTACAAATTTTTCGCCACCGCCCGAAACTTTGGAATATGGCGGCAGGGAAATTTTGTCTAAGATATTTCATTAAGAGGTGTATAGATCTACTAGAGAGCACTGACAGCTCACTGCATGTCCATCACCACAGACTCTCATGGAGTCTAATTGCCCTAGTGATGGGGAACTGAGGGGGGTGGGTGGGGGTAGGGAGGGTAAGGGGTTAGGGAAGGGGCTGGGATTCAGGGGGGTGAAAATTTATAAAAAATGCAATTGCAGTTACAGAAATAAAAATGGAAGCAGAGATGGAAATGGTTTTCAGGAGATTATTATTGGCAAATCTGGTCATACGGCAAAATCTGGTTGGTTAATGGATACAATGAAGTATGGCTAGTTTAAAATTATGTTCATGGAACATAGCGGGTCTTAATGATAGGGGGAAAAGGGATCGAATGTGGGGGGCTATCTCCCAAAATACATTTGATATAATTTGTCTGCAAGAGACACACATTCCCTGGGCAGAAAGAAATATATTAAGGGTCCCAGGCTTCGACTTAATGGCAAGTACAACCCATACTACCAGAACAAAAGGAGTAGCTATCTTGGCAAAATCTTTTCTAGGACTACCCATACGTAAGACAGTTGACCCTCTGTGCCGCTGGGTGATTGTTGAGCTCAAAGTAGGCATCACTATATGCTCTATCTATGCACCTAATCAGGATGACCCATCTTTCTTTCTCAATCTAGAATTGGAATTAGCATCTTGGCCTTCCACATTAATTCTTTGTGGAGATTTCAACATTTCTCTGAATCATCGGTACTTGACATGTAATCACGAGCAATTTAAATATGTGGGGTACAAACCGAAGGTATATAGAGCCATATTGCAATTAAAGGAAAGTCTAGGCTTAGTAGATGTGTGGGATATGAAACAACATCAAGACCCGGGCTACACATATTTTTCATATCCACATAATAAATATGTCCGCATCGATTATATCTGGATGACAAGTAATTGGTCTAACGAGGTGCAAATAAATAAACTTCCAAAAACTATCTCGGATCACAATCCCTTAGTGCTCACATTAAGGACTAATAATATTCTAAGACCTCGGTCAAGCTGGTCCTTCGACAGAAAATTATTAGTTAATAATGATTATACAGAATATATTAAGATATGGGCACAGGGTTTTATAGACGCCAATCGATATAGTGCCCCACGGGATGTGGTCTGGGACTGTTTTAAAGCCTCAATTCGTGGTGAAACAATAAGCTATGTGGCCAGAAAGAGGAAGTAGCTTGTTAGAGCCAACAAGCTATCTCTCCTAGAATTAGCTGTGAAGGAGGAGAAACACACTGCTATAATAATGCAAGGTGGAGATGGAGGGCAGATTCTCAATGAAATGACGATTCTTAAAATGGAAATTAATAGCAGGCTAACAAAGAGAGCAGCAGAGATTTATCAATCCCATCGCAACGAGATATACGAAGCGGGTGAGACGGTTGGCAAGCAATTAGCTCTTCGCACTAGGCAAAAACAATCCTTAAATCTAATTGCTAGTATTGTGGCAGATGATCAAGAGCACACAACGTCTGAGGCCGTTTTAGAAGTTTTTAAAAAATACTATCAGAAACTGTATCAAAATGAAGACACGCTGGACCCCTTAATAATCAAGGATGAACTCGCTAGGTGGGCAACTGAGCAGGCGGATGGCCCAGGACTAGAGGATGCTGCTAGACTAGATCTAGAAGGAGATATAACCCTATTAGAGTTACAAACGGCTCTTGCAGAGCTCGCTCCAGGTAAGGCCGCAGGCCCAGACAAAATACCATTGGAGCTATATAAAATTCTCGGTAATATTATAACACCGCTCCTTCTAGATTTATTTATAAGTATCCAGGTACGCGCTACCCCTCCTAGCTCTTGGAGGGAAACGAACATAGTTGTCTTTCCAAAAAAAAATAAACCGCCCAATCTAGCAACATCGTACCGCCCAATCTCTCTTATAAATACTGACTCGAAACTCTATTCTAAGATCCTAGCCAATCGTCTCGGGGGGATCGTCGAGCGTCTGGTCTCCCCATGGCAACACGGCTTCATTCCGGGCAGGGGCACTACGGATCATATCCGCCGTGCTATTGCCCTGTTTGAGGCCGTGGGTGTCTCGGGCGCCCGGATGTCGATGATCCTCCTGGATGCGGAGAAAGCTTTCGATAGGGTTTCATGGGCATTCTTATGGGCGGTACTCGAGCAAAACAAAATTGGTCCGTGTCTCATGAAATCCATCAAGGCCATGTACTTTACACCAAAGGCGAGGGTTCTGGCAATGGGTCTTGAGTCAGGGTATTTTGACATATCTCGAGGGACTCGCCAGGGGTACCCATGTTCCCCGATTCTCTTCGCCCTCTATATAACCCCCCTAATTTTGAAACTGTTAAAAACAGAGTCTATCAAACCTGTCACAATAGGCCCATTTGACACTAAAATCCTCGCTTATGCCGATGACGTGGCTATAATAACATCTCACCCTGCCAAGGCTTTATCGACAATTGAGCAAATTACTAAAGTCTTCGGCCGCTTCTCTGGATATTCTCTAAATAGAGATAAAACAATGGTTATATGCACTCATAATACCCAATTTGCTGACCCAAGAAGAGTTGACAGTGCAATTTACTTAGGAGTTCGGATATCCTCAAAAATAGAGGAAATAATTAATATAAACTACGACCCTCTGCTCCAAAATATTAAGAACGACTTAAAAAGAGTAGATAGTCTACATCTCTCAATTATTGGAAGAGGGAACTTCCTCAAAATGAATATACTACCCAGGGTCTTATATTTATTTCGCGTAATTCCGCTATTAGTAGATGATAAAATCATTAAGGCCATGGAATCCCAGATGGTTAGATTTATCTGGGGATATGGGAAAATAAGGAGATCAATCTGTTTTCTCTCTCTACCAACTATGAGAGGGGGCCTCTCTGTTCCGAATTTGGGATTTTATTTGTGGGCCACCATGATCCAACAGATGACGACGCTATTCTTCATTAAGATACCCGAAGAAGAAATAGGGGATAAATCTATACCGTCAATCTATGAGCTCCTCATAGGAGACAAGGCTCACGGTCTCCTAGTAAAACAGTTGGAACCCTCCTATTACAAGAAAACTAAGTTTAAGATCATAACTAGTGCTTGGGGTATCTGGAGGAAAATAATGCGTCATCTTAATATACCCAAATATAATAAGTATATTTCCCTGTGGCACTCTACAGCTCTACCAACACATATATATGATAGTATGGCTAGAAGATGGGAACACCTGGGAGTTCTAACGATAGGGGACTTTTTGCTACCATGTAATAGTAATAGATTTCAAGCCCTGCAAGGTAAATTTTATATTCCGGAAAACAATATATTTAAATTTATTCAGATTAATACAATCTTAAAATCAAAGAGTGCTGATCTCTCTTTGAGTAATATTCCTATATTTGAATGTATGGCCAAATCTACAACTAGGATTGGCACGCTGTATGGAATTCTAATTGAAAACCACCAAGATGATCTGGAAAATACGGAAAAGAGATGGTCAAGCAATTTAAATAACCCCAACGTTGACATCGATATGTCCCTATACCTCTCAATGAAAGTATTTGTTTCGTCCAACTTGAAAGCTCAGTTATATAAGACCATATATGATCTCTATTTTACACCAGCTAAACTTTACTCCTGGGGAAAACGGGCGAATTCAGAATGCCCGAGATGTGGAAAAAGTGGGGCACATCTACTCCACATGCTCTATGAGTGTAGTAAACTTGTTCCTCTAAGAGACTTGATAACTGGTTTTTGGCGGGAAGTGTTTGGGCACTCAATACCTGAATCCCCCACTCTATATATGCTGGGTTATGACAACACACTCGGTCATACAAAGAGAGAAGGAATTTGTTTGTTCCTGGGGACAGCGATCTATAGAATAATTTTAACAGCCCGCTGGAAGGACACAGATCCCCCCAACTTCCAGGTCTGGCTAGCTAGGCTGTTGGCTATGTATAACCAGGAGAAGGCTATTTTTGCATGTAAAGGTAAAAAGGCGAGAGCCTTAGGTAATATGATTTGGAAGCCGATCGAAAATTGGAGGAATAATAATAGAAATGTATGATTATAATAGGTCTAGTTATTGTTTCAATGGTCCCCCTGACTGCTTGTTTGTTTTCAAATGTAGTTATTGTATATCTGATTTTCTATATATGACTAATGTCTAATTCAAATTTCCATTTCTGCAAGTAATTTCAATGCTGTGTATACGGAATGTAATTTTTGTAACGGCTGCAATAAAAACAAAAAAAAAAAGGATCTTTATCCTTATCTCTATCTTTCTCCTTATCTGTATCTTCCTCACTCGGATTTTCAGAACCGAGCTGCACAGATTCGAGTCCATCCGATAAAGATGCTAAAGCCTGGTCTAATTGCGGACCTCCTAAGCTATTTGGTTGGATAGAAAGAGATAATTGTAGGTGTTTGGCCAAAGAATCATTGCTCCCAGGGTCAGAGGTGAGTGTTAAAGGGAGATTGCTATCATTTTTTCCATTTGATTCAATCTGAGCATTCAACTGTGTCTTATGTCTGGCTCCTTCTGCTAAGTCTTTGGGATCAACCCCTCTTAGGGGGGAGGTCCCGCCTCTCACCGTATGTACCTGAGTCCACCTGTCCCTAGCTGAGGAATTGCCTCCAACATCGATCCCGGTTTCCAAATCTGGCTCTGCAGTAACCCGAGCAGCGCCCGCCGACAGAGCCTCAGATGCGTTCCGAGTGCTCGGATGGCTCTGCCCGCCCCGACCCGGAAGAGATCGTGCCGGGGTTCCGCGGAGGAGCTCCATCACAGAGGGGGCAGTCTGGCCACTCTTCCGGGCGGCGCTACTTGCATTCTGGGCTGTGCATGGGATCCTCTCCGTTGCCCCCACCGCAGGTGTATCTGTTGCATCTCGGGTGGCCAGCCTCATAGCTCTTGCCTCTCTTGCCTTCATAGCCGCCGCAGCGGCCGTATTCTTCAAAGCATTCTTCGGAGCCATCCTGCCACCCTGCTGGGCTCCTGCGACACTCTGGTAGGTTTGGTGACACTTCTTATGGATTTGGCTAATGCTACATAGATACCGGATTACAGATAGGCCGATCACCGAGGCCAATGCTGAGACTCGGCTCGTAACCAGTGTTCCGTTTTTCTCGGCAAACACCTCCTGCAGCATTATAACTTCATACACTGCTTAGCTCAGTTTTTTTTCTCCTCCCCCTGATCGTAGCAACAACCTTAGATTCCCATCTCCACATAACAGCCTTTAGTCAAAGTTGTGCGAGCACCAGTCAGATCCCACTGCACTCTGGTCTCAGGCGGCCACCATCTTGCCCCCGAATTTTTACATGGTGGGTATTACAGCTGACAAATGACAAAAGGATATGAAGTGTGCTACAAAAAAAATCACAGTTGTTCTTTTGAGAGTTGTTCTACTGGAGTTATTCTCTGCAATATGTCTGTTTAGCCATCTACTGCACTTCCATGAAGAAGTCTTTTAGTACATGGGAAGACTGGTACAAGCATGAGCTTGGATCAAGGCTCAGGTCTAGTTAGTCGTTTATCCTTCTGAGGTTGATAAAAAGTATTGGGTAATAATGACTGCACATACCTTAAATAATTAAACCCACACCAGGTTCTGAAGCGCTGCTTAAACTAAAATGCAGAGGAGCTGGTATTTCAGTCACTGCACAATATATTGTCTTTCACCTAAAACAAGTCATGACACTTTTACAGAGCTTTGTTAACTTATGTTTCACAACAACTCACCAAGGTAGCACTTACAAAAAATTTATTATTAATCATATAGGCGAAACCTAATGAATTTACAGATGCTTGTTATTATTTTTAGTAATTCTGCACAGTAGCCACGCTGCTATACAGCATGGCTACAAATCATTGTAAAAGTTGGCAATGCCCATAGTCCCAAAGGAGAGACCTATTGGGTTCTCCAATGCTTGTTAGGTCACGGCACAAAACCCCTGTAAATCTGAACAAAACAGTTACTTTTTCCATGTGTGAAAGAGAAAGAAAATATGACATTAGGCAAAAAACCCTATCACATAAAGAAAACAATCATGCCCATGTACGTCTTAGTGAAAATACATTTGCAACCAGATAACATCTGTTGTCACAGTGAAAGCAGATAATGTGTTGTCTAAATAAACATCCATTTCAAAGGATCTTTGAAGTGTGTGTGGCATAGTAAAACATAGCTATAAATGGCAAGTGGTTTAACAAGGATGACAGGGGAGAAGAAAAAATAAAAGTAATACCTCAATCACAGTGCAACCAGTGGAAGGACAGTGATCAAGCTAAAGCAATCAATACTTGGTTATTGTTCCAGCCGAAAGAAGAGGAAGTGAAGCCAGTAAGCACTGGCCAATTAGAAGGAAGCAAATAAGAGTGGCAATGAAGCCAACGAACGTTAAGCAATGGACGGGCTGCAAGCCCCTTGTTGTATAAATATCTCTCACAGCAGCTCATGCGCTGTCGCAGGTGAAATCTAAAAATGTACTAATGGTTTCCAAAGCCATCCTGTCCGACCCAAGCCATTGTATCCTCCCCAAAATCAGTATTTCGCGCCTCAGTAAAGCAGCACTGGCAGACAAGCTGAAGGCAGGCCAATTCTAATTAGCCGGTAAGGGCTTCAAGCAGTGAAAATGGGGGCGGAGGGCCAGTAGTATAAGAAGGGCTTGCAATACCATGGTATGGATAAAGGTATTGCCAGGGTTAGAGGTGCTAGGGTGTAGGTGTTGATATAGGTTCTGGAATATAGGATTGGTGTAGATATTCTTCAGTAGGGGTTAGAAGTACTAGAATATAGGTATGGGTAAAGGACAGTGTTTCATAAAAAGCATACTTCATGGAGAAGAGAGAGAAACTAGCTTGAGTAGAGGGAAACGGGCGAAGAGAGGAGTAGAGAAAAGAGAGGAGGGCTGTACCCCCGATACAAACAACCAAAAGATAGAGGAGCCAGGAAGAAGGAAGAATGTCAGTATAGATGCTCCCCTAGAAGGGAATCAAGGCATGTATATGTGTGATCAATAGAAAAAAGGACACCAGGATAATTTTTCAACATGACATTCACCAAGATGGATCTCACACCCCGGCTATGCTATTAATTTGAAAACATTTGAGAAAGTAAGTTGATTGAGACGGTTTCTTCTGAACAAGTTTCCTCAAGTATGATTTAATATCAGAACATCGTTAGTAAAAATTGTTGATAGAATTATTGTGTCCCAAATATCGTTTATAAAAATGTTGTCTCATTGGATGTAGATTTGTAATTATTAACTCCAAGTGGGCAATATTTTTGTAGACGAAAGTTTGGACCTAATATTTCTGTCTAGCAGTATTTTGGTTACGATATTCTGGTATCATACCTCAAGTAAATTTCTTTCAAGAATCACATTACAACCAGGAATACAATGTAATTCCATGTCATGACAGGCACAATTTATAGCCCTAGCCTTTCTTGAGACAACCAATGTAATTTTGGATCTTCAGGTCAAACTCTAGCTTTTCTCTGGGATTATTTGGTGAGGCATTCAGCCATGGAATATAGTTATAATTGAGGAATCCAAAGATCTGCCAACTACTGTGATAACATTGTTAAAACAAATCTATAATGTTATGACACCCCAAACCCTTATCTATCTGGACAATTATTTGAGTGTCATTGTTGATACCAGAGCAGAATTCAAAGAAAAGTTGAAGGAAGACAGTCAGGAACCAATCAAAGTGGTGAGCCACTCAAGCATACTGGGGCCGATTTACAGAACTAATCTGAGACAAAATCCTAAACTTACTACTTTTGATATTCACAGAAGGCATTTAATAGTAGTAAAGTTAGGATGTTGTCTAAAGTTTGATTTCATTTTGACTTAAGACAGACTTAAGACAGACTTAAGACAGACTTAGGACAGACTTAAGACAGACTTGTGACAGACTTGTGACAGACTTGTGACAGACTTGTGACAGACTTGTGACAGACTTGAGACAGACTTGAGACAGACTTGAGACAGACTTGAGACAGACTTAAGACAAAATCCTAACTTTACTACTGCTAAATGCCTTCTGTGAATACCAAAAGTGGTAAGTTTAGGATTTTGTCTCAGATTACTTCTGTGAATCGGGCCCGTTGTCCTGGATTCTGGAGTAGGAAAGCCTGTTGATCAAAATAAGACATTATCAGGGCAGTAACTGCTCACACATATTAACTGCCTACTGATTGCTATCTCATTGAATTTGAAGGAACTGATATGCGGAGGAGTTTGAGAAAATTGCTAAAACTTTGGTGGCCATTTTTTACTCTGCTTTTGGTTCCACCTAGAGATGCCATCTTGTATTGTGGCTCTCTAGTTGCTGGATTCCAATCAGCCAGATAATTTGCCACCCCATATAATGAGCACTGCAGTGCAGACACACAGCCTACAGGGTATTTTGTAATGGCATCTCGGTTTGAGTTCTTTTTAATCTTGTGATTTTGCTGTTTTTGAGAATTTACGGGGGAGTTCTTTAAATCTCGTGATTTTACTGTCTTATTTTGGAATTCAAAGGGGAGTATTAACTGGCTAATGATTGCTATCTGATTGAATTTGAAGGTTTATAATTGTGAAACTTGCTGAAACTTAAGAGGCCATTTTTTACTGTGCTTTTGTTTTCACCTAGAGGCGGCATTTTTTATTGTTGCGCTCCAGTCATTGAGTTTCAATTGACCAGCTAATTTGCCTCCCCTATAATGAGCATTGTGACGTGGATGCACACAGCGGGAGCGCCAAAGGCAAGCTCAACTGTGCCCGTCCTCGTGCTTAGACAATGACAGTGATGTTTACTGTCTTTAAGAGGGGAAAGCAACTGCAACTGTGAATGTAATCTGCTTCATGCAAATTGTTTCATCTTTCAATGTCAAGTTTGCCACTACAGAATTGAATCTAATTACAGTCAACCATTGTGCTCTCTATAAAACAGAGGTTACTAAGTACTTCTTCCAGACTCTACCTACTTTAGGCAAATGTTTGGGCAACTTTAAAGCAGGTTTGATAAAACTAGATACTTCCCTAAACACAAATTTGATATTTGGAACATTTTGGTAGAAGACAATTGGCATGCACTTTACGGTGACATGGTTGAGGCGGTCCTCGGGCCTGATATCGCTCAAGCAATACTAGATAGATCGAGATGCTCGAAACGGTGGTGAGATTACCATTATCAACCAGTCCACTCTGATATACTATATGCAGAAACTTGAGGGTATTGAGGCAGTGAAGTCTCCTTTTTCCTTTAAGCTCTCTCATAAAGCCTCGTTCTCAGAAGTGTTAATATACTGCCTGCCTGGTGATGGTGGAAAGTTTGGAGAATCACTTACCAATTAGCCACTCCTCTCCTGCTTCAATTCTCTAACTACAATTCTAGATTTTAACGTATATATTGATGATCCATCCTGTAAGTATGTATCCAACCTGCTGGAGTCCTCGGAGGAGGGGGTGATACAGTAGATTTTTTTTTTTTAACTGGTCTGAGCTAGAGGCCGATACCCTTGTCACCGTTACTTGGTCAGATCACTATTCTGTGCCTTTTTCAGTGACATTATGTGGTACCGTCCAGAAAGACTTCAAGCCTCCTATTACTACACGGCCATGACATAAAATCACTGCAACTAATTTTGCCAAAGCTTTAGATTTAAGGGGTTAAACCCCAAGGCTGATATGGATACCAATGTCACCACATTTAACTCTTTCCTATCACTTGCTGTAGATAAGCTGGCTCCTTTAAAAAATGGCTCTACAAAAAGACAAAATCCTTTCACTTTTTGATTTACTCTCACACTACAAGACGAAAAGAGACAATGTAAGAATTTATAAGGAGATGGAGAAAATCTTATAATCAGGAGTCTTAGAAGGTGTATAAAGATGCTTTAAAATGATATCACAAAAAGATTAAACTTGTGCAAATTGAATCTTTGGATAGCTTAATAGACCAATCTAAGAATAAAGCTAAGGACATCTCTAAGGTTGCCCAATCTTTTTTATCACCTGCAGCCAGCCAACAGAAATTTGCCATCTTTCAAGCTCTATGTGACAGCCTCTCTGACTACTTCCATAAAAAGGTCTCCAATATTTATCTTTCTTTCGACAACCAGAAAAAAACAGATTCTGTAAGCTCTGGCTCATGCAACATGAGGGTGCCGAATGGCTCGGTTTTGTCCAAATTTAAGAATATCTCTCCAATGAAGTCCAAATAAGTGATTTAAATGGCCACATTCAGATACCCCCAGGATCCTTGTTGCCCTCACATATTAAAACTAGTAGCCCCCACTGTAAATCCAGCAAGTAATCAGCTGTTTAATCAGGCACCTGATACTGGTACCTTCTCTTAGGATTGGAAAAAAGGGCAGGTCCTATTGCTTCTGAAAATACCTAATGCTGACCTGCCTCTGATGAGCAATTTTAGACCAATTACGTTGCTTCCAGCACTAGGTAAATTGATGGAAAAGCTGATAAAGAAACCGATTTCTATATAAATGTAAATTAATAATATACTGGATCCCACTCAATCGGTCTTCCACTCGGGACACAGTATGGAGGCAACCTTCCTTGAGGTCTCACAGTTTGTCAAAACCAACCTGGATCACGGTAAGAAGGCTGTTGTGATTCTTTTGGATTTATAGCTGCTTTCGATACAGTTTCCCATGACATTCTGGTAGAATATTTGGATGTATCTGCCATAGTTGGGAAAGCCAAAGATTGGCTTAACTCCTATCTACCCAATAGAGTTCACACTGTTTTTCTATCCCCGTTTAGGTCTGGTAATAAAGAACTGAAACACGGCTTTCCTCACAAGTGCAACCTAATTTAACATATGCTTAGCTCCTTTGGCTAAAACTGTTGTACTGGGGTTTTAACTTAGTGTCATATGCAGATGACATTCAACTTATGCTCTCTTTTCAGCAAATTGATACAGCCCTGATGGACAACCTCAGGATGCCTTTCTGAGGTGGATAACTGGATACAAATGAACTGCTTGAAGCTTAATTCTAGTAAATGTGAGCTTTTTTTCTTTAAGAAATACGACCTCTTTGACCTGTTACAATGTGGCCGGCCTCCTTCGGTGTGCTACCGCCTCTGTCCAAGGTGGTAGTAATTTAGGGGTAAAATCCGATCTAAAATTTCCTTCACAGCCCAAATTAGTGATGTGACAGGGACCTGCTTTTGCACTTTCAAATCATTGAGAAAGATCCTGAATCTACTACCATTCCAGACTCAAAGGCCAATTGTAAAGTCCCTGGTTAACTTGAAACTGGACTATACAAACTCCCTCCACTTGGGTGCCCCTGATGACTTAATTTGGAAGTTTAAACTGGCCAAAAATGCGGCAGCCAGAGCCATTCTTAAGGTCCTAGGTTGGATTGATCCTGCAGGGGGCAGCAGAGAGTAGTACCGGTAGCGGTAGTGGCAGCGAAGCACTACCGCGAAGCAGCGAAGCAGCAGCAGTAGCAGTAGCGGCAGCGGAGCGTCCGCGCAGGCTGCAGGCTGCAGGAGCCCCCAGACCCGGTATCTGCCTACCCCCCTCTCCATCACAACCGGATTGTTCGGATTGCCGGATTGCCGGATTGCCGGACTATCGAAACACCGGCCGTCAGCCGGCCGTCAGCCCAGGGGCGGCTGGCGTGTTCAGTCCGAGGCGAGAGTTGTCATTAGCCGCGTGCAGCTGAGGGCAGAACGGAGGAGGAGCTGTGTGGAGCCGCGCGGAGCCCGGAGCCTCGAGCCTGGAGCCGAGTTGAGCGTGGAGTGAGGAGCAACGAGGCGGTTCCGCGGCAGGACAGCCTGGGGTCAGCTTTAGGTCGGTGGCTACTGTGACCCTGCAAATCCCCCCCCGCACTCCCCACAATCCCCACAATCCCGTCAAAAATCAGAGCCGTGGTGGTGGTTATCGACGGCTGCCCATCACGGGCATGATTTTGACCACGGTCACGGACTACGACCACGACTCTGGCTGCGATTACGGAGAGGGAGAGAATACCATCGTGGTCGGCCATTGCCGGGGGACGCCGGAGGTGTCGGAGGTGCCGGGGTAAAGCCTGACCCGGGGCTTCGAGCCAGTACTTAAGCTCGAATTTGCATTGATCCTAACTCCGGTCCCCGAGACTTCTGAGACTTCTGAGGTCAGAATCTAAACCTTTTTTTTCTTTTTTGTTTGAAACCCCTTGAAGCTAGTAAACTGCTAGAGCAGGCGCCATTCATCTATTAACCCAACAACTCCACCAAATCTCACTTAACAATTCAAAAACTCAGCAATCACTTCACTACCAATTTAAATCAAAGGCGAATTCAACGTCCCCCTTTTACGTCTGATTATCGTGTTTCTATTGATCTGGTCCACCACCAAGCCATTCAATCGCAATTTTTTCGGACCGCTAGGAAGTTTTTCAGTCATTCAAAACACAAATCACAAAAAACAAAAACAAAAAAAGGGGGAAAAGGAAGGGCGCTTGGAATGAGGTCAGGACGAGTAAGGAAAGCCCTGGTAAAACCGCCAAAAAAAGGAGCAAACAACACAGACTTCTGTGAGCTATCGGCATCCTCTCCAAAGATGTCAACACCACCCTATACATTAGCAACCACAAGGACAACCTCAGATCCAGGGCTAGCACATGCCCACCCAACGAATGAGGAACAAACATCTGGCTCTAAAAAACAATCAAACCCAGCAAAAAATAAGGTCTCTTTAAGGGACTACTTCAGGTCTATAGCTCCAGCCACAACCCGGAAGAGTGCCACAGGTACTCAGAATAATCAACAGGTATCCCCTTCTCGGCAGGTACCTTTTCAAGTAGCCCCCGAGCCACGGTCACACCAAATAACGGTTCTCCCATTGATCCACAGGGTCGATGGAGGACCAATGGATTCAAGTCAACAGAGTGCCTTTTCAATAACAGAATCTCCTCGCAAGGATGCCCCCGAAGCCCAGGACTTTATCCAACTACAACAGGCTCATCCTCAGCTCTCAGTTCAAAATTCAATTTATTCAGATCAAGTTTCATTAAAGGCAACAACTCACAGTAATGCTGACCCTTCATTCACCCAACCAATCTTAAACTCAAGTCTGCTCTCTCCGTCTGTATTTTATTCTTCAGTTAATCTCAACCAGGACATATCACAAAAGAGTCCAATAGCCGCTCCATTACAGGCCCTTTCACAAGCGGCCCTTAACAACTCAGCTCAATCCGAATTAGACCCCTGTTTGAATAGAATGAATCAAGGGGCGGCATCTGAGCAAGACCCTATACCTGAAGACCCAAATATTAATATCATAAACACCTCTTTGGACTTATCTTTTTTCAATACTGTGCATAAAGAGCCGGACAGGCAAAAAACACCCTTACCGGTCAATTTCAACAACTTATGGTCCCAACTATTACAAACCTTTCAAACAACGTCAGCTGCTTTAACATACCACTCAGACAAGATGGACATGCAGGTCCACTTGCTAAACACGCTTGCAGTGTACACCGCCGGGATCGATCAAAAACTGGAGGCGTTCAACGCTCTTATTAAAAAAGCTCAAGCCCAAACACAGCTGGTGCAATCAGTGTACTGCTGTTCGCCCATCATTGATTCTCTTTCATCTCTACCTCAATTTCTTTCAGCCGTTTTAACGGAAATAAAGAAACCCTTGGTGCCCAAGTCGCAAGATCCTCCCAATCAGGCCTTAAGTCAGCCACAGGATTCTCCTTGTCTGAAAGTCCACTCCAGCACAAAGTCTCCTAACCCAATCGACACAGCAGCTGCTGAACCATTTTTCAGTAAAACATCCCAAAAATTACACCGTTTGTCGAAAAGGGAAAAGAAAAGACAACGAAAAAGCCGTAACAAACTAACAATCGGCCTAACATCTTTTAACACGAGTAACCCCCTCAGGGACGAGGCAGCCCCCTTAGGTAATGCACCATCAACAACACCAATACCTTCCTCGAAAGGAGAATGGACAAGCCCTCAACCCCCGTTAAATCAGTCGCTAACACAGACAGCCCTCTCAACCCGGATTAATAGGCAATCAGCGACATCTCAAGCTTTGGAACCTTCTTTTCATTCACCAACTCAAGTAAAATCTGTCTCCACACAACCATCACTTAAGCACCTAGTTTCGGGAGTTGTTCAACAGAGCCTTGCATCACCTTAAATCACTGCTCAAGAATTCAGTTCAATTCAACCCCTCACTGGTGCCAACAAAAATAAACCATGTACACAAAGTATAGCTATAGATTCTGGTTGTAAAAGAGACTTAATCTTAGCAAACCATCGTAGTTTGGAGCTCACAAACAAAAGTCATGCCCCACATTCTTTAAATATAAATCACATGGAAAAGTTCACTTTTTCACCCACCATATCCGTATTGCCAAGAAAGTTCTCCAAAGCAAACCCCAAGCAAAGACAGCCAGCAACGGTCAACAAGCCTTGTGAGCCCCAAAACAGCACTCAAAACACCAAATTGCTGTTCACCCCAGAATATCTCTCGATCTACGTATCAATAAAAATATCAACAAGTGTCAAACAGATCGGTTTCGCGGAGGAATGGCTCTCTGGAATAACCCTGGGAAGCTCAACTATCGACCCTCAGTTGTTAATTCTTAATGTCTATATCCCCCCCGGCACTACAAAGAAAAAATCTAAAATGGACAGTTTGATCAATTCCATCTGCGATCTCATCAGCAAGTATGGAAGCACACCAAGCCTCATCTCGGGTGATTTCAACACTAATCTATTTTGCAACCATGTAGACGACATATGCCTGGATCCTCCAAGAACCCCCCACATTTTCTACCTCAGGCAATCCCCGTTGGGAACAAATCATCAAAACTGGGGGAATATGTGGGATCACAGTTTAACAACTTGGGATTTACTTTATTGAATGGGCGATTTTCTTTTGATACTCCGCCCGCATGGACTTGGTCAAATGGCAGTTCCCACTCCTTTTTGGACTTCACCTTAGGGAGTAGAGAAATACTGCCTAGGATCAAGAGTTATCAAATTGCCCAACAGGGAGACAGTGACCATCGGGCCCAAATAATAACACTATCTACTGGCGACTCATATCATCAGGAATTGGCTCACACTCACTTAGGTAGCCATTCAGAGGATCTTAAGCGGCTAAAGTGGTCAGATTCTATGGCTCCATCTCTGATGGAAAAAAGTAGAGTTTTGTTACATCAATCTCGAGACACAAATATCCATGTGGTCAGTGGTTGGGCCTCTCTTATAAATCTTCTTCTCAATGAATTTCCCCTAAGGAGGGGCCCGAGAAACCAAACCTTTCAATTTTTCATCTCAAAAGCCACAAGGAAATTAAGAACCGAGAGGAATCGAGCACTCCGTCTTTCAAGAAAGTTCCCCAGTAACAAAATCTACTTTAATAATTACAAGCAAGCGCAAGCCCTATTCAGAACAACCATTCAAAAGGAAAAACTAAAGGCCTTGGACCGATTTTGGCTGAAGCTCATCCACGAAAGTAAAAACCCTAATCCGAAGCAATTTTGGTCCTTAGTGAACAGGAGTAACCAAAGTGTAACTGGACATTGCAGCGCAAACATCAGTGAAGCAGACTGGAGCAAGTTTCTATCTCTCCATTTTGGAGACACACACGACAATAAAGTTGGCCTCGATTCTGCCAGCCCAGCAAGCCTTAAGTCCCCTTTCTTGAGTCTAGAGAGCCAGGGGAGAGCTTGGCCCGAAAACACCTCTTCAGATGACTCGGCAAAAAAGGACCCTATGGAATGGAATGACATTCAACCAGAGCCTACGGTGTTGCCAGCAGTACTAAAAAATAAGATCTCAAACCACATAAGGAAAGCAAGAGCGGATGGAGCCCCCGGTCCGAACGGCCTCCCCCAAGCAATGTTTAAATCCGACATTAATTTATGGTCAGATTATTTGACCCCGCTGTTCCATTATTGCAGATTAAACAACACGATCCCAGAATCCTGGCGAGGAGCAGTCATTCACCCGATTTATAAAGGTGGAAAGAGAAACGAGCCAAAAAATTATCGAATGATCGCACTTCTTGACGTGGAGTCCAAGTATTTTGCAAACATCTTACTAGAGGAGCTGCAGGCCTGGGCTGAAACAACCGCGCGTCTCCCCTTTAATCAGACAGGCTTCATAGCCAAAACCGGGACAATAACCAATCTGCTAACACTAACAGTTTTGATGGACAAAGCAGCATGCCAACACACACAGCTACATTGCTGCTTTGTAGACTTCAAAGCAGCTTTTGACCGCGTACCCAGAAGCCTGTTATGGCAGAAATTAAAATCATGGGGATTACCACAGTCTCTTCTACAGGCAATAATTCAGCTTCATACTGAAACTTGGATTAAAATCAAGCTGGGCGAAGGCCGCCATGTTTCCAGGAAGATCCAAACAGTAACTGGCGTTAAACAGGGCTGTGTGTTGGCTCCACTCCTGTTTAACCTATTCATATCGGACCTTTCCCCAGCACTTGATAGAGTGAATTGTCATCCCCCTAAACTTGATGGGACCCGCATTACCAACCTACTTTATGCCGATGACCTGGTGCTATTAAGTCACACAAAAGTGGGTCTACAGAGGTTATTGGACGAATTGTTACCATACTCGCCAAAAAATCATCTAGAACTTAACCTGTCAAAAACCAAAACTATCTCCTTTGGGAAGCAAAAAAGGACAATAGAAAGGTGGTTCTTCAATAAAACAAAGCTGGATTCAACTCCCAGTTATAAATATTTGGGCATCTTCCTGGAGGCAAGTGTCTCCTTTGGCAAGCACAAGGAAGCATTTCAAATAAAAGCACTCTCATTAGAGGTGGCCGCCGCAAAACTGTCAAACCAGCTACTAGGTCCCAGTCT
Organism: Triturus cristatus; assembly: GCF_964204655.1. Lineage (NCBI taxonomy): Eukaryota > Metazoa > Chordata > Amphibia > Caudata > Salamandridae > Triturus > Triturus cristatus. The sequence goes on from NC_140591.1 coordinate 1,367,564,275, forward strand.
TACACCTATGCTGAAAGTAATGAAAGCCAAAGTAATCAACGCACTAACATATGGTCATGAGATCACCAAGGGCTCAACCAGTAAATTAATAAACAAATTAATTACAAAAATCTTCAAACGAGCATTCCGGCTGCCAAAATCTGCATTGCCAGCCCAGGTGAGACTAGAACTGGGACTCCAAGATCACCTCGGTGTGGAGGCAGGTGCCTTCGTTAAACTGTGCCATAGACTGCGTCAGGCCCGGGAGGGTTCTTTGGAGGCCCGACTCTGGCAGGAAATACAAAAAAAGCCTACCAGTCAAAAGCACCGACAATACTTGGATCACAGCTTACAGCTTTTAGGCGTAACAGACCTATGGGACTTAAATCTCTCCCCATCAGTGTTAAAATCTGTCATAAAGAAATCTGTTAGGTTGTGGTCCTTCCATTTAGACAGGGCAACACTATCGAAGAGGGGACATGCCTGGGCGGTAATTGCGAACTACGAAGTGGGTGTCCAGTTGCCCTATCTGTCTAGCACATATGCACTTTATTGGAAACGCAAGTTTTTAGCCTTGAGGATGGGAGAATGGCCCTTTTTGAAGAATCTCCCGGCATGGCGCCGGTCGGGCTGTAGCATTGCATGCAGGTTGTACGGTTACCATACTGAATCAATGGAACATATTGTTTGTGCATGCCCAGTACTACTTCAAGCCAGACGGCAGTTATTGAGAGGCCAATGTATTAAATTGGGTGTACGTTCCTGCCGTCAAGCAATATTGGCTGCCCTTAACCCTGTTAACACCAAGTTAAATATTGGGCTTGCGAAATTTGTTCATAAAGCGTCAAGACTTCTTGAAGCCAAACCTCCATCTCAGTTAGAGTTGAGATTCTGAACTAAAAGATGTTTTATCCAAAACTACATGAAACCTAGGGTGACGTATTGCATCAGAACATTACCAGACATTCACGATCATTGAACTCTATTTTATTGATTAATTGTTTTTAAATTTTTATTATAGTTAAACCAGATTATTCAATTATTAGCATGCTCAGTTGTAAATGGTTTTTAAAATCAAACAATAAAGAGCTATTATTATTATTATCATTCTTAAGACACATTCAATTTGTGCTGGTGTCAAGCAACTTTACTGGCTCCCTATTTAAGGTCGAACACAATTTAAAGCTTTGGTAATCCTATTCCGGGCAATTCGAAAAGAAGTCCTGTGTACCTTATGAATGGGTTTCGCTTATACCATCCCCCTAGAGTTCTCTACTTTGCTAATCATTGTCTCCTTTACACTCCTAGATTTAACAAATCCAGGCTGGGAGGTCATTCTTTCTTGAGACTTGCCTCCAAGTTATGGAACAAACTTCTACCTGAATTTAGGATGCTGCACTTCAGGAAAAGGCTAAAGATATTCCTTTTTGTTGACAAGTAAGAATCCATGATTAATCCTTTGTGAGCTAGTGCCAGGATGCTTCCTGATGAAGCAGCTGTGTGCTCAATAAATCCGCACTCAATCAATTAATCAATCAATCATCCAATGAATAAATACATCTAATTCAATGGTGAAGTTGAATGTTTGATCAGTATACAGGAAAATTAACTTATACAAAATTATACTTTCCCTGCTTGAAGACCCTGTGGGCTAATTAGCAATGGCCTACCTGCACCAGGCCTGTCAGCAATGCTTTCATGAAAGATTGCTCTCACAATGGAAACAAGGGCATGAGCCTGGCAGGATGGTTTAGGGAAGAGTGCCACCCATCTTAACCAAGTTGTGTAGTTTAGGCGTGTCCAAGAACTTTATTAATGTAAATGGGGCCAGGGGCAGACCTGTAACTTTATAAGGTAAGTCTGGAGAGTAGGTCTTTTGATTCCAAAACACACTTTAACTTCCTCGCTTTAGTCTCAGTGGAGGAGGGAGCTGGCCCCAGAACCAGTTTAGAGGGGTTGAGTGTTAGAGGATTGCTCAAAACTTTAAACAGCCCTCTAGGTGTGCCACAAGCTCCTTCCAAGGGCAAAAAGATTTTGCCCTCTTGCATTTTACTGCAAACGGTTCACTGTGGGATAGTTTGCAGCTGGGTAAACAAGATGTGATGCAAAAGTAGAAAGGTTTTCCCTTGGAACCTTTTACCCATTGTCATTGATTGTACAGTAGTCACCCTCGCTTATTGGCTAGAGAATTGAACAAAAGCAGCACTTCACCCTGAGCCCTTCATAACACTTTCTGGACCTGTGGCAAAACAGAATAAACCTACTGTCTGAAACTAGTGTGGAACCCTAAGGGCTGAACCTATTCCCACTTGTTCCTGGGACTAAGAAATGGACTTCAAGTGTCAGTTGACTGACCTGTGTGGTCAGAGGGACAACACAAACGGAAATAAGTCTTTTTCCTGAATTGACCAGTGTACAAGACATAACTGTACATGGACTTGCCCCTACTGATGTGTCTGCTGAAGTGTGTCCTAGCCCCTAAGTGCTGGCCCTGAGGTCCTGGGAACATTAGAAGAGGCTAACAAGAACTGCCACAGGAAGTCTGAAAAGTTGGGACTTTGAAAATGTTCAGATTTCCAAGACCCCTGAATCTTCGGTGTGATCTTACGGCAATGGTGTCCCATTTCGGAAGGACTTTATGAGATACAACTTCAGGCTTACCCTCCTGGAGGATTTTGAGCTCCACAAAAAGAGACTAAGTCTGAAGGTATACTTCTTGAATGGTGAATGGCATGATATGTAGCCGCTTCACAAGAGGACTTCAGTTGAATAAATAAAAGCATACTCTAATGGTAATTGTTGAAACATGTGATTCAGTGAATCTAGCGGTTTTTGCCTAGTATTAACACCAGGCTTGTACTAGATGATAAATGTACTCAAAAATCACAAAACCTTTTAATTTGGTGTATATCTAGCATTTATATAAAAAACAAATCCACATATGTGACGGCTGGTTCTCTATTCATAGACACAAATAGATAACTACGTTTGCCCTTGAATTTGCTGCTCAGAGCTGAACATTTTAGCTCATGCAACATAATAATGAGGTTTGTGGATCTCTACACTGTTTGCTAGAACTGCTTTTTGAAAATCTTTTTGCTGGGTCCAAGGCTGGCAATAAGTTGGTGTAGTGTGAACATTCTCCTTCCCTTTCCTCTCTCTTCTCCAGCATCTGGGCACAATTGAGAGTGGAAATGTCCTCAGAAATCATTATTAAGGCACAGGCACAATAGACTTCAAAATGGGGTCAGAGGCCCCAGTGAGTGACATATATTTGGCCATTATTTCATGGTTAAGATGAGCTAAAAAGGTTTCATGGCTTTGGGGACTTTCTAAATAAACATTTGTTTGCCAAAGAAGATTGCCGAACTCATCTTGAGTCAAGAAATTGACATGTTATGTTATGTTATGTTATATAGACTTGTGCACTGTTACCCGAGGGTGTCCTGGCGCTGCACACTGTTTACCTGAAAGAGAGTCCCCCCCAAGACTTTATCGGATATTAGGCTGAGAACAGCCATGTCTTCAAGTTTTTTCTGAAAGTTAGGAGTTCCGTAGCAGACCTTAAATAAAACGGAAGCTCGTTCCAGGCGGTGGTGGCTCTGAGCACAATGCTCTTTCCGCCCCAACTGGCCTTATTTACCCTGGGAACTGCTGCCCGTTTGGCTTCCTTTGAGCACAGGGATCTCCCTGGGACGTACCATTGGATACGTTCTCTTAGGTCTTTAGGTCCTGTTCCATGTAGGGCTTTGAAAACCGTGCAAAGAGCCTTAAATTGGGCTCGTTTTTTGATTGGGAGCCAATGAAGGTCAGTAATGCCTTTTCTAATTGATACCAACCTAGGAGTGCCTGTGAGCAGCATAGCTGCCGCGTTCTGAACCATCTGGAGTCTGTTAAGATGTTTATTACTGATCGTCAAATACAGACTGTTGCAGTTATCCAAACGGGATAAAATTAATGCAGAGACTACCGATCTAAAGATTTTTCTTCCTCAAGGAGGGGTTTGATTTTTTTCAATGTCCTTAGGATGAAGAAGCATGTTGATACCACTCTGCTGACCTGGTCCCCAAAAGAGAGGGTATTATCCACCATCACACCCAAGTTTTTTACTGTGCGTGCGGGTTCTGGCAGTAGGCCCATTTCACTGGGCCACCATGCCGGGGTCCAGAGGTTAGGATTGTTCCCGAAGATTATCACCTCAGTCTTGCCTGAGTTCAGCTTTATGCAATTAGCTGACATCCAGCCTGTAATGGGGGCCATGCAATGCTGGCAACTGGTGGCCAATCCCGCTTCTTTCCCTCTCTGTAGAGACAGCACAATCTGGGTGTCATCCGCATAAGAGGTAATGAGCAGGCCGAAGGAACGTATAAGGGCAGCCAGAGGTTTCACATAAATATTAAAAAGCATGGGGCTAAGGAAGGATCCCTGTGGGACTCCACAGGGAAGAGCAAATGGTTTAGATCTTTCCCCATCCAGGTCCACCGTTTGTGTTCTGTCTGTCAGAAATGATTTCAATAGGTCCCAGACAGCGCCTTGGACCCCGACCTTCGACAGGCGATCCAACAACAGCTCGTGGTGAACAGTATCCAAGGCTGCTGACAAGTCTAGCATGATAAGAATGGCTGACCCACCCTGGTCGACAGCCTCACATACCTCTTCAGTAGCTTTTATCAGAGCTGACTCCGTGCTGTGCCCAGCGCAGAACCCATATTGGGAGTGATCCAGTGTGTTATTGTTGTCCAGGAACAGGCTTAACTGCTTGTTCATGGTCTTCTCCAAGATCTTGGCAGGTAAGGGGAGGCGGGAGATAGGCCTATAATTATTGGGATCACTTGCCTCTAAATTGTTTTTTTTAGGAGAGGTAGGATAGAAGTAGTTAATATCCAATAGAGTAAAGGGGTAAGGGAGTTGGTGATGATTACCGGAGACATCTTCACTATAGTGGCCGGACATGGGTCCTTAGGGGAACCAGATCTGCAGCCCATGAGCAGGTTAATGACCTCCACGTTAGTCAGAGGGATGAAAGTATTAAATGTGGGGGCAGTGTGGGTTGATGTGGTCTCAGAACCTCCCACACTGGCTGCTCTCGATTGGTTGTTAAAGGAGGAAAAGATGGTATCTACTTTGTTTTGAAAGAAAGAGGCGAGAGTATTACAAAACTCAGAGTCGCTGTGCACAGTGGGCTTGGGGGGAGTCATAAGCAAGGTTACCGTTTTGAACAGTTCTTTTGCTGATGATTTAGCTCTGGTGACTTTTTCAGAAAAGTAGGCCTTTTTTTCCTCCCGCAGAGTTTTTTTATAGGCTGTAAGGTTGGTTCGGTAGTGTTCCCTGTCGTTTAAATTGTACCCCTTTCTCCATAGGCGCTCTAACTTTTTGCACTCTGATTTAAGTTCTTGCAGTTTGTGTGAGAACCAGGGGGCAGATGGAAGCAATCGTCTGGGGGAACACCATTTGACCGGAGCCAGTTTATGGCAGGCTGTCTTGATCCAGTCCTCATATGTTGCTGTTGCTTCCTCTATGTTCGAGGAGAGATGAGGGACTGACTCTGTCAAGGTAGTATCAAGATTAGCTGGGTTTATGTTTTTCCAGGACCGGATGGCTATTTTTCCCTTGGGTTTAGAATGGGACAGTGAGGTGGGGGAGGAAGAGTTTACAAAAATAATGGCTGCATGATCAGTCCAGGGTAATGGCAGGATGTCTAAGATGGAAAGTGTGGAGGAGTTGGTAAAAATTCCATCTTAACTGAATCTTGGCTCAATGAAGCTTCTTCACCCTGCATGGATCTACTGGTACCTTCAAACTATAACATTATAAGACGTGACAGACAAATAAAAAAAGGGGTAGGTATTGCTTGCATCCATCGCTTCGACCTCTCTGTTACCCAGTTCCACTCCGACCCTCTTGACTCCTGTGAATACCTCGCACTCTCCATAAGTAATGACTCAAACCAATTATGCAACCTGCACACCTTCTACCACCACTAAGGTAAAAACTACCCATTCATTGACCACCTCATGGAAATCATTGTAGCAAATGCCTCCCCACACTACAATGATATATTCCTGGGAGACTTCAACCTTCATTGGAATGACCTCAATAACGTTCAGGTCAACATCCTCACAGACTTCCTGGATGACCAATCACTTACTGCGCTCTACCCACACACTCAAAAGGCACTACGCTGGACCGGATCATCTCAAATGATAAGGCTATCAGGCTAATCTCAATTGCTCCTTGCGAGTGGTCAGACCACCATACTATTTCCTTCCAAATACTGGGCGTACCTAAGAAAAGATCAGTTCAACCAGTGAAACCGAAACTATGGCTCCGGGGCACTAAAAGCCTAGACTCTTTGAGTTGGCAGCACGATGCGAGATGGATCTCCCCCCTCCCCCCAAACTATCATCTGTCAATGAACTTACAGACCACTACAACTCAACAATGTCAGATATAATTGACTCACTAGCCCCATTAAAACTAAAAAGAAATCAGGCCAAAGACAAAAATCCCTGGATCAATGGGTCCCTAAACAGCGAAAGGAGAAATCTTCGGCTGATAGAAAGGAATTGGAGACAACACCCCTCCTCCCCCAGCTAAAACTTCTTAGAAAGACCAGAAATGCGTACAAGAGCATTCGCAATTCAAAAAAAGAATTCTTCAGAGTAGAACTTGAAAACGCTAAGAACAGACCTCGTAAGCTCTTTCAATTGGTAAAACAACAATCGAATTAAATGGCTAAAACCTCTAAAGAAACGACCAAATCCCTAATAAGTAGTGATAAGTTCTCCTTCTTCTCTTCTAAAATCAACTCCCTGGGTAATGAGTTGTATTCCGATGCTATCGTCCTCTCACAGCCTGCGGTGACACTTCCAAATGGCGCTACACACTCCCCACAGACGGTGCCCAAAAACCAAGGACACTGGATCACGTTCAATTTATATGACGAGCATACCATATCAAAAATTCTATCATCCATTAAACCGAACAACCACTTCAATGACCTGATTCCTTCCAACTGCTTATCCGCAGCCAACTATTTCATCATACCCATCTGGACTGCAGTAATGAATGCTTCCCTAATAAAAGGGTCTATACCAGACTCGTTAAAAACTGGACAAGTCATCCCTATTCTAAAAAAATCCTCACTAAACCCTGCTGAACCAGACAATTTCAGACCAAAATCTAATTTTCCTCTACTTGCAAAACTACTTGAGAAATGCGTGCAACAACAACTTAGCCTACACATCACCACTTTCAACTTGCTAGATGAGTGCCAATCTAGTTTCAGACCAGATCACAGTACTGAAACTACTATTCTCCACATAGTAAATGATGCCCTCCAAGCCCTAGGCCAAGACAAAACATGTCTCTTAATTCTGTTGGATCTATCATCAGCTTTCGACACAGTCAACCATGAAAAGCTACTGGAACGTCTGGAATTCAGGATGGGTCTAGGGGAAACCGCTCTCGAGTGGTTCAAATCCTTTTTACAGAACCACTCCCAGAGATTCTTACTTAATCGCAATCTATCCTCCTCTTCCCCGATTACGATTGGTGTCGCCCAAGGTTCAACTTTCTCCCCAACTCTCTTTAACCTCTATCTCGAACCATTAGCTGAAATTCTTCGTATCGCCAACATCTCTTTTCACATGTACGCAGACGACACTCAGATCTACATCAAAATTTCATCTCTCGAGGAGGTCAAAATAATGAATGGTGCTCTGAAACAGACTGTTCAATGGCTTGCTAGCAACCAGATCAAACTTAATGCGCAAAAAAAACGAATTTTTATTAATTTCCCCTCCGAAAAGCTCCCCTGACATACTTGAATGGACCAACTTGATCACCGCGCTGAACTGCACTCCCACCATAGTGGACTCAGCCAAATCACTCGGAATCACACTGGACAAAAACCTAAACATGTGATCCCACATAAACACACTGGCCAAAAATGCCAGGTTTCACCTGAGCTACCTGAGAAATCTCAAACCTTTCTTAGATACTTCGGATGTAAAAATGGCAGTTCAGGCTTTAGTTATCTCTAGGATTGAATACGGATGCTCAACCTCATCTGACCTACCCAGATCTCAACAGCTCTCCTAAAAGCCTGTCTTAATGCAACTGCAAGACTCCTAACCGTCTCAAAAGAATTCGGTCACATTTCACCGCACCTAAAGGCGCTAAATTGGTTGCTGTACGAAGCCAGAATCCAACTCACTCTGGCCTGTTATCACTCATAAAGCTGTACACTCCAAGTCTCCTAGGTGCATTGCTGAGAAAATCTTGGTTTCCGGAGAAAGTAGGCACTCCCGGTGTGCCAGGGATTTTGTGTTGAAACCACCCCTCGTCCGGAAAAAAAAACATACACCAGAGCTTTCTCTGGGGCTGCCCCCAGAATCTGGAACTCGCTGCCGCCTTACATCAGAAGAATACCTGCTCTATCAAGATTCAAAAAGGAAGTGAAGACTTTCCTAATGGGCAAATTCCTACCCTAATCTCTCTCAGTGCTTCTACAGTTTCAGTAGTCCAGTGATTTGTTTATCTTGTACTTGAACTCTTCCAAGATTGTCAACTCTGCTCTCATATATGCAAACCACGTGACTCCTTTTTCAGTGACGTTGCCTACCACTCTGCATTCTTTTCCACCTCACTGTCACTTTAAAGGCAAATGCTGTTGCCTGCAGTCTCCCTCTGCTCTTGCCATCGTTCACCTACTATCTCCCCAACTGTTCTTCTGTTCCCCTCCCCTATTCCCTGTGTATAGCCTGTTTCTCCCTGCACTGTTTTCTCATGTTTGCATGCTCCAATTTATATCTATCTTGTTTTTGCTAATTCTTGTAATTACTTGCTACTGCTGTAATGCGCTCTGATACCCTAATGAGTCATGTGCGCGCTATACAAAACACTAAATAAATAAGATTGTCATGGTCTAGTGCACAGTCTGTAACCAATAGAGTATGTCTACAGGCAGGAATAGATGTGAATGTTGGCAGTGGCCATCACCAAGTGTCCAAATGGCATTCTCAAAGGCACAGCCCCATGGGCTCTACAAGCATGGTGCCGGAAGCAGGACATGGTGTTCTATGCCTGATGCCCATTGAAAAGGGGTTTAACCCATACCTTGTAGAGACTGAAGAAATGGATATAGGATGTCGGGCATGGGTGAATGTCATGTGAGTTTCGCCCACCAGGGGCAGGTCAGAGAAATTGTCTAAAGACCATTCCCTTTCCCCTTTTTAGGTCTAGCCTAGCGTTGCAGCGCGCATGCACTGCACGCTCTACGAGACATATTGTGGTAGAGGAGATTTCAGAAGGGGACTTGAAGCCCCGCCCATCATTTTCATTGGCTGGCGTCATCGTTTATGCTAAATGGTGGTTTCTGATTGAAAATTAGGCTTCTTTGTTACCGCTCTGTCTCCTTTTGGGACGGCCCATCCGGATCGGATTGTTTGCTTAACAGCTGTCGTGAGGGTATTTCTTATCTAAAGGAGGCGTGTAGTGACGGATCATGTTTCCGAAGTCTGTTTTTTTTCTAAATGTGATTATGTCTGCCAGTGACCACATTACAAAACAGCACCACGCACAGTCTACACCGAAATAAAACGTTCACGCTACTGTATTTTTTCTCCCCCTAAATCAAATGTTTAGTTTAAACAGATTTCTGTGCTGATATACATACACCATCTCCCCCCTCTGCCTCTAGAGCACACGTGTGCACCATCTCCCCCCTCTGCCAGCCGCCGAGGCTCCCTTCAACTCTTCAACCAGTCACTGCTCAACACCAGAGTCGAGCCTTCCTTTGTTGTTTATTGAGGTCTCAAGACACCCCTTCAAGCCAAGGGGCTCCTTTCGCTTGGCCTTACTGTAGTGATGTACTAACAGTAAAAAGATGTGAGATCACTATCACTGCAGATATTGGTGTAAGATCACTATCACTGCAGATATAGGTGTGAGATCACCATCACTGCAGATATTTGTGTGAGGTCACTGCAGATATAGGTGTGAGATCACCATTACTTCAGATATTGGTGTGAGATCACCATTACTTCAGATATAGGTGTGAGATCACTATCACTGCAGATGTAGGTGTGAGACCAATATCACTGCAGATATAGGTGTGAGACCACCGTCACTGCACTTATTGGTGTGAGATCACTATCACTGCAGATATAGGTGTCAGATCACTATCACTGCAGCTATAGGTGTGAGATCACCATTACTTCACATATAGGTGTGAGATCTCTATCACTGTACATATTGGTGTGAGATCACCATCACTGCAGATATTGGTGTGAGATCACTATCACTGCAGATATAGGTGTGAGACCACCGGCACTGCACTTATTGGTGTGAGATCACTATCCCTTCAGATATAGGTGTGAGATCACCATCACTGCAGATATAGGTGTGAGATCTCTATCGCTGTACATATTGGTGTGAGATCACCATCACTGCAGACATTGGTGTGAGATCACTATCACTGCAGAATAGGTGTGAGATCACTATCACTGCAGATATAGGTGTGAGATGACTATCACTGCAGATATTAGTGTGATATCACCATCACTGCAGATATTGGTGTGAGATCACTATCACTGCAGAATAGGTGTGAGATCACTATCACTGTAGATATAGGTGTGAGATCACCATCACTGCAGATATAGGTGTGAGTTCACCATCACTGCAGATATAGGTGTGAGATCACCATTACTTCAGATATATGTGTTAGGTCACCATCACTGCAGATATAGGTGTGAGATCACCATTACTTCAGATATAGGTGTGAGATCACTATCACTGCAGATATAGGTGTGAGATCACCATTACTTCAGATATAGGTGTGAGATCACTATCACTGCAGATATAGGTGAGATCACCATCACTGCAGATATTGGTGTGATATCACTATCACTGCAGATATAGGTGTGAGATCACTATTACAGCAGATATAGGTGTGAGATCACCTTCACTGCAGATATAGGTGTGAGATCACTATCACTGTAGATATAGATGTGAGCTCACTATCACTGCAGATATAGGTGTGAGATCACTATTACTGCAGATATAGGTGTGATATCACTCACTGCAGATATAGGTGTGAGATCACCATCACTGCAGATATAGGTGTCAGATCACTATCACTGCAGCTATGGGTGTGAGATCACCATTACTTCAGATATAGGTGTGAGATCACTATCACTGCAGATATAGGTGTGATATCACCATCACTGCAGATATAGGTGTCAGATCACCGTCACTGCAGATATAGGTGTAAGATCACTATCACTGTAGATATAGGTGTGAGCTCACTATCACTGCAGATATAGGTGTGAGATGACTATCACTGCAGATATTGGTGTGAGATCACCATCACTGCAGATATTGGTGTGAGATCACTATCACTGCAGATATAGGAGTGAGATCACTATCACTGCAGATATAGATGTGAGATCACCATCACTGCAGCTATAGGTGTGAGATCACCAGCACTTCAGATATAGGTGTGAGATTACTATCACTGCAGATATAGGTGTGAGATCACCGTCACTGCAGATATAGGTGTGAGATCACTCTCACTGTAGATATAGGTGTGAGATCAATATCACTGCAGATATAGGTGTGAGATCACCATTACTTCAGATATAGATGTGAGATCACTATCACTGCAGATATAGGTGTGAGATCACTATTACTGCAGATATATTTGTGAGATCACCGTCACTACAGATATAGGTGTGAGATCACTATCACTGCAGATATAGGTGTGAGATCATTATCACTACAGATATAGGGGTGAGCTTACTATCACTGCAGATTTAGGTGTGAGATGACTATCACTTCAGATATGGGTGTGAGATCACCATCACTGCAGATATTGGTGTGAGATCACTTTCACTGCAGATATAGGTGTGAGATCACTATCACTGCAGATATAGGTATGAGATCACCATTACTTCAGATATAGGTGTGAGATCACCGTCACTGCAGATATAGGTGTGAGATCACTCTCACTGTAGATATAGGTGTGAGATCAATATCACTGCAGATATAGGTGTGAGATCACCATTACTTCAGATATAGATGTGAGATCACTATCACTGCAGATATAGGTGTGAGATCACTATTACTGCAGATATATTTGTGAGATCACCGTCACTACAGATATAGGTGTGAGATCACTATCACTGCAGATATAGGTGTGAGATCATTATCACTACAGATATAGGGGTGAGCTTACTATCACTGCAGATTTAGGTGTGAGATGACTATCACTTCAGATATGGGTGTGAGATCACCATCACTGCAGATATTGGTGTGAGATCACTTTCACTGCAGATATAGGTGTGAGATCACTATCACTGCAGATATAGGTATGAGATCACCATTACTTCAGATATAGGTGTGAGATCACTATCACTGCAGATATAGGTGAGATCACCGTCACTGCACATATAGGTGTGAGATCATTATCATTGCAGATACAGGTGTGAGATCACTATCACTGCAGATATAGGTGTGAGATCATTATTACTGCAGATACAGGTGTGAGATCACCGTCACTGCAGATATAGGTATGATCATTGTTACTGCAGATAGAGGTTTGAGATCTAACCCTGGGCGTAGTGGGGCTATGTGGAGCATCGCGTAGTGTGGCCAAATCTACACACACATGCGCGCTCCGCGTAGCCCCACTACGCGCCGCCCGCCTCCCGCCCGCCCTCATTTTAAAATAAGTTAAAATATTTTAAAAGTAAGAGAAAATGCCTTACCTGCGGTGCGGCTTCCCGGGGCTCCCTCTTCCTGGTTGACGGCAACTTCTTCTCACAAATGCGCATGCGCGGGCGTCCGCGTATGCGCATTTGTGAGAAAAAGTTGCCGTCAACCAGGAAGAGGGAGCCCCGGGACGCCGCACCGCAGGTAAGGCATTTTACTTACTTTAAAATTCTTTAAATTATTTTAAAATGAGGGCGGGCGGGCGGGCAGGCGGCGGGTGGCGGGCAGCTTTGCTTCGCCGTGGCGTGTGCGTAGCACTGCCTGCTACGCCTACTTCGTAAACCGCGAAGCAGGCCGCGCTATGTACACTCCGTGGGCGGAGCGGTGCACTACGCCCTGGCTTAGTGAGATCACTGTCACTGCAGATATAGGTGTGAGATCTCTATCACTGTAGATATTGGTGTGAGATCACCATCATTGCAGATATTGGTGTGAGAGCACTATCACTGCACATATAGGTGTGAGATCATCATTACTTCAGATATAGATGTGAGACCACTATCACTGCAGATATAGATGTGAGATCACCATAAATGCAGGTATAGGTGTGAGATCACCACCACTGAAGATATAGGTGTGAAATCACTATCACTGCAGGTTAATAGGTGTGAGATCACTATCACTGCAGATATAGGTGTGAGATCACCATCACTGCAGATATACGTGTGAGATCACTATCACTGCAGATATATAGAATACCTACGTGTTCGGTATAGGTGAGTTTAAGCTATTGGCATTATAAATGAACATGCTTTTTATTTATGTTTTAAAAACGAAAACAAAAATAAAATTCATTGTCATTTACAATGTCGATAGCTCAAACTGATGTAAATGCGAGACCTATTGCATTGCAAATGCTTGTTTCCACTGGGTATAACTGCTGAGCATACCCTCTGGACACAGGACATAGGCAAAGGCCATTCTTTGTATCTAATACCCATCAAACATGTTGGTACTCCATAATATTTGGGTACTGAAGGCAGTGCACAAGTTATATGATCACAAAAGCAAAGAAATGCATTGGGAATTGCTTGTGCGATGTATGCAGGCCACCACTATTTTATGCTATTTTACATTTTTAATACATTTGAAATTATTTTAAAACCCAACCAATGGCAAATGATGGTCTCTATCTTAAAACCACTGAACGTCTAAACTAATGACTGGCCCCGCAAACATAACTCCCACCTTCATTAACTATTTATGACCTCGCATATCACATGTAGATGACTTCAGAAATGACATGATCAATGATCGCAACAGAGACCTCAAACCTCAGTTAAAATGATATCTGCTGTGACTTTTATGATGTGTTTTAACGTATTTACATTGCAAGGTGGTGAAACGTTGCTACTATGTGACAGACAAAAGATAACCTCGCAGACATTGCATTGAGCGAAAATGCTGCAATGATACTAATGAACAACAGTTGTCATCTTTGTGAGTATATGCAGACAGAGGGCTGGATTTATGTGGTCAAGCAAGAGATGTCTTTACAGAAATGTTCTGAAGGTGAGCGTGGATTAAATAGTGATCAACTATCGTGCTGCTGCTGATAGCCAACAGAAGTCGCCACATAGATCATAGGAAGACGAAAGGCTGCAATTTCAGTAGCAGCTAATGGTTGTTCTCAGATATTTTATGTGGAGTAGAGGGCCATTATTTGCCCAATAAGTTATGTCAAATACTCAAGAAATTCAGCAATTTTCCAAAACTGCCACCATGTGCCTGGGATGTACTAAAAAACACTCTCATATTCCAAAATGCGGCTAGAAATCATCCAAAAACCCGATTATAAACCCCAACAAGCATTGGCATAGCCAATAGGTCTCGCCTTTGTGACCTTATAAGTGTTTAGCCATGCAACAGTTGCATAACTAAATACTTATAAGGTCCCAGAAGCAAGACCTATTGGCTATGCATAGCGGCCGTGCTGCCGCGAAAGTGAAAGTGATCGCGATCACACATCAAAAGGCTGCGGGGCCGCGAAAGTGAAAGTAATCGCGGTAAAGCGCGGCGCGCGCACCCGCGCACATGCACTGTAGCTCTAGGCTGGCCTGGTAGCACTTTTTGGAGCCCTCTCAATAAGTCTCGCCAGACCAGCGCATGCGCTGGGTCAGGCGAGACCTAAAAAGTAGTACAAGAAGCTTAGAAAGTGCCGCCATAGGGCACTCATGCTGCATCAGTGCTGCCACCATTCCTCTGCCGCATGATATGACTCCCTGTGTGCTACAAGGTGGCCAAAGCTTTGTATAACTCATGTGCAAGGTCAACAGATTCTCTGTGGAGAATGCAGCAAAATCTGTTCTTAATAATCTCTCCAAATATGATTCTCCTCAAAGGAGGAATATACTCATCCTGCCACCATTTGCTCCCTGAAAGTGGCAGCTGGACCAACAATTCCAGCTGTAGTGCCACTCATTTTTCCAGCTTGAAATTCTGTCCTCGATATTCTTGCATGTCGACATTCTTCATCGCGATATTCCGCTAGCAATCATCAGGAGTGAATTGTTTTTTTTTTACCTATTACCCGGAGGCAGTGGAGCATTTCCATATATCACAACTTGAGGCAAAACTCTGAGGTACTCACTTGACTTCACTTCATCGTGCTTCCGCTTATGCATTTAGAACAAATAATCATATGCCACTGATGCAGCCAGGGCCGACTTTAGCGCAGGTGGCGCCCTGTGCGACAATGTCTGTTGGCGCCCCTCCCCCCCCATGACCACCTCTGCCACGGATTCCCGAACTAGCACCCTTTAACCGTGCCTCTCAGATTCATTCAGTTTTATAGCGCAACTCATACCAGTGTAAGGTGTCAGAGCACTTTACACCACACACACACACATTGCACAGAGACAATCATATGTGTGTAAATCAGTGTATAGGAAATGTTACATCAGACAGGACTACAAGGTGCAGTGTGGGAGTGACGTCATTGATACTGGTAGGCAATATAATTTGAGTCCTTATTCCGGAAAAGCACAAATCCAGAATTTAAAACGTAACATCATTGTTAGGGGTTCTCTTTCATAATAAGAATTGCTTTCTACCCAAATGAACCCTTTTCACAAGATTAGGATGATGAAAGACTGGGCAAAAAACCCATATAGCTCTAACATATACCTTGCAGTTTGCATGCAGCTCCAGGATGACAGTTAATAGCTCGATGTTCAATATTAGGATTTTGACTTATAAACGACAAGTAACAAAATGAGCTCTCCCACAGAAGCAGTAACCCATGTTAGATGTGAAGGACATCTAACATGGGCTTCAATTGGAATTCCATAGAGCATATTATCAAGCCCATTATCGACGCTTCAGCGCCAGTTTTCTACCGCTAAAGCGGCGATAATTTTATGGCCTGGCTTGATAATATGCCCCTTGGTCTCTTTGGTGCAAGTAGCGCTTCCATAAGAGATTTAATCAGATCAGCATCATGAAAGCATTAGCGTTGCGAGTTAGGAGGAATATCCACGAAGCCAAGAGATATTACCATGAGAAGTTAAGGCAGTTACACGTCTCAATTTCATAAACGATTGGCACGTGCAGTAAGTGCAGACAAGAGGGGAATGAGTAAACACAGTCATCATATGGCCTCTTGTGTCTGTGAGATTTTGAAAATCATAATACATGACACATTTATTTGTAGAGTACACGAAAAGGTGGGTATTTTACATTACACGCAATAGTTAGGGATGCATGAAACATAAGAGACAAGTGTAGTAGAAGCATCATAAAAGTGTGCTTTTAAAAATGCAGAAGAAAAATATATGTAGAATAACATTAATACATATCAACTGAGTTGCACTAAACTTATGCTTAATATAAATTGAAGTTTGTGCCAAAATGAAGTAGCCTAGTAATATGGTGCCTATTCCTAATTTGTATCATCTTGAAAAATTGGTGCAAAAATATGTAAACAATGAAATATATAAACTTGATATTTTACAGAATGATGTTAGAGATGTTGTAGAATTATGAAAACGTTCAAACAAGATTAGAATTTTGAACTTTGAAAATTGTGCATTTATGAGATTAATGCGAAAAATGTGTGGTAGCAGGATATTGTTAACATTATATAATTTCATGTAATATTTGTGAAAGTTTAGACATTATATGTGAATTAATTTAAATTCATTACAATTATGGTAGAGTTAAAGCTTATTTCATTTAACTATGGAATGCTAACTTAAAGGCCTTCTTTTCAAGATGCTTTTTCACTGGTATTGACCTTTCCTCTGATTGAATACAAAGGATCGTTCTTTGCAAAGATTTAACATAACTTGTTTGTTCTGTACAGTACAGTCCCTTGACATAATTCATTTCTTTTTCAAATGTTCACAGCAAAATGTTGCTGTGGGAATAGAATTATAGCAATGACCCTACACTGCAACTATGTATTTCTTTTTAGCAATGTTAGGCCTATGTGGACTCGCAGTCTCATTTTTCATGACAAGCATGGGAAATTAGCTCGATGTTTCAATCATTTTAGGTGACATGATGTGACCATAACCCATGTGTTGGTCTTTCAATGGTGATGTGATGTTACGCCACTAGGAGTTTACTAAGGAAATTATAAAAGAAGAAACCTTAAAGGAGGGGCAATGCAGACACCATTTGACTCTTTGCGCAGATGCATACAACGCAACACCACTTACTCCATTCGCCTCCTTAGGCACACAATTTACAGATTTTCCTTTTGAGATGCTTTCTGAAGCATGCTACATTGCATTATGGATTAGGATGCTAATCAATTTTTGAACTTTTTTCTAACTTTGGACTGCCTGGTCTCTGCTACAGTCGGTGGCATACGGACTGTGTTTTTATGCTGAACGTTCCTTAGATCTTATTTATGCTTTACTTATGGACTAGTTCTTAGTGGCCTCTAACTGAATCCTTTCCATCCCCTTAGAAATTGAGCTAAGAATCTACAAATTATCCTTCTGCCTATTTGGCAGTCGGACTCTGTAATTCTGTGGCTATTTTTGATTCAAAATGCCTTCTTAAGTGCTTGGCATTGTTAGTAAAGCTGGGGACTTCTACCTGAGCTGCTTAAGCAATTGCTGAATATGATGAACTTTGCATTTCTAATACAATAATCAATTGTATTCCAAATCTGCCTGAGGCTATTATTGAGTCTTGTTGATACATCTTTTGGTTGTATTGTTGATTTACATGCATTGTAGAAAGAATCAGCAAGCCCTGACAGAACAGAACATCAGGTGTTGCTTCACCTGTGTAGCGACTGCAGAGTTATTGGTATGTGTAATTCCTACTTGTCTTAACTTCTTCAGGAAGTGGGAACTTCCTTTTGCTATTCTATAAATATTAAAAGTATGATTTTGAGAGTGACTTCTACTTTGTGATTTGGCTGTCAATTACTGCCCCTCATTGGACAGCTAACAGTGAGTTTAGACATCCTAATGTCTACCCCTCCTATGGGCGGAGAAATATTGATCAGAAGATCATTGCCTATGGGGTAAATACATTCAAATTGAGCATCTAATCGTAATGGGCCCAGTAAGATTGAAGGAGTAAATGAATACAAAATAATCAGCAAACAGAATCAAAATTGTAAGAAGTCAAAACGCTTCCGCTGTATCACACTGCGGAAAAGATACATAGATGACATATTTCTTATCTGGTTCGGGAGTGAGATTGAATTTAACAACTTTATCCTGTACCTGAACAGCATTCAAACACACGTGACATTTACCTCCACAATACATAAGTCAACCAAAGCCTTTCTTGATCTCAATATCCAACACGCTGAGGGGACACTATATACGTCCCTTCACAGAAAGGCCACCGAGAGAAACGCGCTCCTATCATATAGAAGCCACCACCCCCATGCCCTATGGGACGGATTACCCGTTGGCCAATTTCTGCACTTGCGCAGACATTTTACTCATAAGGAAGATTATATGTTGGAGGCAGATACACTGAAAGCTAAACTAGTGGCAAGAGGCTAACCCACAAGATTAGTGAGAAAATCTATGAAACGCGCCTGGTTCTGCCCAAGGGAAGAATTGCTAACCACCAGAGAAAAACCTACAGTAGAGAGACTGATTAGTGTTACTATATTTGGTGTACACACCAACAAAATTCGGAAGATGATATCCAAAAATTGGGACATAATCAAAAGTATCGACCCTGAGATTGACACCCCAATGTTTGCTTTTAACCGCTGTAAGAACATCAAAGATCACCTAGTTAGATCATCTACAGAGGTCACTTTGCGTAAAAGCAATACATTACAATCCACATGGAGCCTACTGGAAATCAAAGGACACCACAAGTGTGGGAATTGTGTTTCCTGCACCTTTACATCAAACACTAACTTATTTGAACATGCAAGTTTGAAGCACACATTGGAATTATTTTCCAATTGTAATACACGAAATGTAGTATACTGCATATGGTGCCCTTGTGGGTTACCATACATTGGCCAAACACAACAGCCAGTAAAGGCACGCATTGGACAACATCGCAGCCGGATAAGACGCTCTGTTGCCAATGCCCCTTTGGTGTCCCATTTTGATGAAAAAAATCATACTGCAGAGAACATTAGATGGTAAGTGATCAACGTCACTGTTTTCCCTCAAAGAGGAGGTGATATCTCGCAAATTTTACAAAAATTAGAATGTCACTGGATAGAGAGAATTAACTTTATCAATGATGGGCTGAACTCCACCGAAGAATGGCGGGGTTTTGTGACCACACTAACCCACTGATGTGACCATATCGTTATCAGATCTCCTGTCTATAACTGCATCTTGCACACTTGTCAATGCATATCTGTAGTCATTAAGCATTATTTTCTCCTATGGTTGTTTACAATAGATGTACATTGTGAAACAGTAACAAAAGGACATACCTCTATGATATATATATTATATTTCAGCACAATAGCATTTCTTCAAATGTCTACCTTTTGATTGCCGGCTAAAATATGTCCTTCTTACCAATGTCACAGTTAAACCTGAGTGTAGCTGCAGAATATAGACTATTATATAATATAGGATGTCATCAACAACAGAGAATGTATAATTACGTATGCGCCTCCTTGGACACACTGTTTCATGTAATATGCCAACTGTAAGAGATCCACTTTGTATGAACCACACTAATATACATAGCTCATTAACCCTAATGATGCCTTCCTGCGCTCAATTTTGGTGCAAATCACAACTGTATTAACATGATGATGTAATTAATCATGAAGTACTAATCCTTGTAATAACCGCTCATCATTTACTTTCTGTAAAAAGTACACAATAATCTCTATAGGTTATAGAAATTGTCAATTATGTCTTTGCGCAATATTAAAATTCACTACATACAATTTTATCAGTGGAAATACACACGCATCAGACATGTTATGAAAATAAACCAAGTGGATAAACTAGGACTTGTAAATGTCCTCCCATATGCCCCTTTTGTTGCAATTCCCCCACATGGTTGCTGGTTGCTGCATGGGATGCTCATCACTTTTTCAACCACTTATGCATCCGTTTTTTACATAAACTCTCAAAGGACAAGCATTCATCATTTAAAATGCCCAGTTTTCTGTGTTGCAGTCGTTTTTTGCCACAGTGTAATCCTATCCTTTACCCTGCATTTACCTACTCTTTACTGTTTGACCTTTTAATCTCTGGTCTTTCTTTACTTTCTACTTTTTCTACCGAAAAACGGATGACACGGTGTTGCAGCACTCAACTGTGATGCTTGCCGGTCATTCCAGTTTTCTGCGGGAGATTGTGTATTTAAAGGCAGATTCAGCACAGGCTCACTGTCATTTGGCCAACAACAGACAGACTGACGCTGTCGTGCTGTCCGCATAGTGGATCGTCACACGCTTTGAGGACTGCTATTATTGAAGGTAAGAACCTGATGATGCTGCGCACACATAGGGACTCTAGTAGCTTCACTCTCCCTGTTGCCTAACTCAATCGACTGATTCCTGTTAATTACAGGATTCGTCTTCATTGAAAAATACGCGCTTCTATAGATGGGCTTCATACCACATGTAGGTAAGAACCTTTGGCCTTGCCCGCCATTACTCCACCGTGCAATGCCGTTATGCAGTAAAACCAAATGTAACTCTGTCCCCCCTGCTATTCTCAGGTACAGACCACCATATTGAACACTCGTGATTCACAGGTCAGCGCGACAGCATTGCTTGTGATTAACACCAACTCCAGGTACAATCAGTACCCAGAGGTGCTCACTATATTGAACCACACCTTAAGTGCGCAGCCCCTAAGTGTTTCCCATTATTAACAGAGTTCCTCATCACCGTCTTCATACATGTCTCTGTGTAACATCAACACAGTAACAGTGCTCAGCTACCCATAGAGTGCCAACCTTCACTCTCACTTGGGGTAAGGTTTCCTTATTATGTATTATCATTAGTACAGATAGCCCTTACAGCACCTCACCATCTTGCCTGTCGTCCCTATACTTACTATTCTTCTCTTTGTTTTTCTTCTCACATAATCAGTACCCTGCTGAGTGTCCTTGTGAGTATCTCGTTTTCCTTTTCCTCATTCACCCACTGTTGGCACGTACACCTCACGCGGCTGCGCATTCTACCCATCAGGTACTTTTTGATTTTATAACCTTTTATCCAATTGGTCGCATTTGTGCCGGTACATGGGCCATATGCTTATTTTCTTTTTTTTTCTTTTCCTAGATGTCACTAAATCCATAGGTCCTGATGAGACCCTAGATCATGTAAAGGGTCAAAACTTCGTCGACAATAAAAGAAAGCGAACCATTAACAGCGCGTATTATTGTATATAGCTGCTGTATAATATGTATTGAGTTGCTAAATGGTCGACTTTTTTAAATACCTTGGAAACCTTGTAAAATACTGTCACAATTATGTCACTAATATTTTAGGTTCCTGTTTCTCACTGGGACACTACGCACATTTTTCTTTTTCATTGCATATAGAATTTTGGTTTTAAAATATAAAATATGGTTGTATCAAACTAAAACCATAGGTGTATGTGGTTTCTTCGCCCTCTGACATCATTTTAACCCTTCCATTGCGATTGTGCACCTTATTATCTATATTGATTCTATTATTCCACAGGAACCACTGTTTCTGACAATAATTTACCCACCCAGGTTCCTTGGTGAGTTGTGTTCCCTTGTCCTTTTTCTCGGATCACACTCCACGGCTGCACCAAAGAGATCAAGAGTACAGTTTGTACTCCTAAAACAAGTTAGTTCATTTTCACCTGTGCATTGCACATCTTGTAAAAGATGTGGAAATAAAGTGTAGCCAAATAACAAAAGTCATGCAGTTAGCTCTTCCATGATAGATTCAATAAGATATATCCATGAGAAGCCACGAGATATTAGCATGAGAAGTTGAGACAGTTAAACATCTCAATTTCATAAACCAGTTTCAAGCAATTGACACGTGCAGTAAGCGCAGAAAAGAGGGGAATGAGTACTCACAGTATGTATAGCATCTTGTTGTTGCTGTTGGAGCATATTTATTAATAAAGATGAATGTTTGTTTTTGTGCTTTAAAGTTAGCACAAGTTGGCCACAAAACTAATTTACTGGGCCATTGATCTGGTTGTACTAACAACTAAAGAAACATGGCTTTTAAAAGTTGCACTATTTGCATGATTCCGCTCTCATTTTCTTTGTTTTTCTTTTTTCATAAAGTAGAGGAAACGGTGATCTTTTTGAAGGTGTTTTATGTTTCCACTGTATCATTTATTGTGCTCTGAAAGAAGCCTGCTAGAGACTTTTTCATAATGTTTCAAATGTTCAAGGTTGATACTGCCATCTGGTACAACTTTGCTCCTACTCAATATATTTAATATTTCTTTTTTTCTATCGTAATGAAATTTCCCCTCGAATATAGGTTAAAGAAGACACTAGGATATTAATATTAGTTTTTTTAGAGTAGCCCGTTTTATGTAACAAAATTGCTGCATTTGTGCTCAGTTTATGCCATGTAACTTTATTAGTTCAGCTCTTTGTTACCACCTCACGTTATGTTGAAGGAATGATTCTCTACTCCTGTGAACCTAAAAAAAGTGACTTATTTGTTATTTGGCATGTGTGCCAGAGCTTTTTCCCTATTCTTAGTGAACAGTCTTTATCGGGTAATGTGATTTGACTCAATACTTAAAATATGTCTGGAGGTTATTCTATGTTATCCTCTGGCTTATTATGAATTATTGATTTCCCTAACTAGTCAATTGTGTTTTTGATTTATGTAATGATTGCTAATTTTTAAATAAACCTTCATGGTTTAGACTTGGAATATTGTTGTGTGCAAATTTCCTTTATTCGCCTTGAGCCCTCATCCTCTGGGATTCATACAGCCCCTATCCATCTCATAGGCTCTTTGAATTTATCAGTAGAAAGCACTGACATTGCTAGGAAGACACTAAAGGTAATTTATTCTTCTTTCTTTGCAGATCCTCAGAAGCTTGTTGCCTACATGGACATTCCCATTGTTTTCAAGAACAACTCACCTTTCACTTAAGGTCCATTTATGCACTAGTGAGCAATGGTATATATGCAGAATGATGAAATTCATAGTTGAAGATGGCATGCTCACATTTAACTCCTGCCTGGTTCACTTGTGTTTGTGCTGGTATTTAACTACAGATCCAGCAATCATTGCAAAAGAGCTGAAGGTAGTTCTACTTGTTGATGAGAGGTACCAGAGAGTTTCTGAAGAGGAGGAGTCAACCCAACAAACTTTGCAGAACCAAGTGGTGAGTACTTGGAATCAGCCTTTAGTGCTTTCTCTTAGACATTTGAAGCAAGCGTAAATAATAGGTATGACACATGTGGGGCTCCCGCAACAGGACAAGTAGATCAAACATTGCAGCACAAATACACGACAGTGAGCTTCCAAATGAACACTGCATTGTGTGAAAGACATACCTGTGATATGGTCCATTTAATAGTTCTACATAAAAGACGGATCTGGTCAGTGTACCTGTATGAAGTGTCTGTGTTAGATAATGATTGATACCTTTTTGAAGAACCAGCATCACAAAAGCGTTAATGTTAATAATCAAGACAAATTTGCAAGAGAAGCTGAGCGAAACTGACATTCAGGGAAATACAAATGTTTCTGTTATAAAAATATTGAGATCATCCCCTAGGCCGCAGCATGCTCACTGTTAATAAAAGGCTGTCAATTGCCGAAAATTAACACTCCTTGCCTGACAAACCACCAGTGGAGCAACAGCGGACAACAGCAGACCTAATTTCTTGTAAGTCGAAGTAGGCCTCAGGTGAGGCACAGTACCCAACCCCTGTGAGTAAATACAATGTTGGACACGTACCACAACTATTGTGGGCCACTGTCATCAATACTTTTCCTCACCACATTTCAGCTCTGTAATTGGCAGAGTGACTATTCTCTTAAAACTAGCGGCTCTGAAGGATGTCTAAATTCTCCTTGTAAAGTCAGGAGCAAGGCAGAAACACATTGACTCCTCTCCAATTGGGTTGAAATTCTCACCCCTCTCAGATTTAATCTATCACTTGGGGGCACCAGAATGAAATGTATTCAGACCACCGGAGGTTGTTTTATCTTACCCTTTACTCACCTTGCACTCTGCATTCCTCACCCTCACCTTTGACTCTAATAGGACCTCTATTGTAAAAAAAAAACTCTAAAGAGCTCCTCCCATATTTGAGGGGGCTGTAGCCCACACATGAACCCATTGGTCCTAGTGTGAAGAGGAACCAGACAATGAAGCGTGCCACCTAAGGGTGAGTGAGGGTACCCATCCTAAATCATGGAATTGGCTAACAGTATGGGAAATATACTCCCTAGAGAATGATCTAAAGTGATAAAACACTTTTCGAAGGCCATATGTACCTTGATTAAACTTGCTATAAAAAAATAACACTTATGGTCACTTCAAGTCCAAAACATCGTCTAGATTCTTTGATTCTTTCATTATCTAGTTTGGGGAAATCAAAGTGCCCATCAGGGGCCATATTACAGAAAGTGCCCTAGGGCCCAATAGGTATGATGCCTGCTTTGTGTGCCCTGGGGCCACTTTGGTGTTACAGAAGGGGCAATAGATGCTTGTGTGGCCCCTTTTGTAACATACATGCCAGCGCTATCTCAAGACGGCTTTCCCTCATTTACATGAGCATGTGGCCCCAAGCAAATGAGGGAATCACTTTGCCTCTGCTACCGTACCATACTATGTACTTGGGTGCCGAGGTAAAGAAGCTGTCAGGAGTTGCACTGAATGTGTCCCACAAAAAGGTGTCACACTGCTGTTGTAAATTGCAACTTCGATGTGATTAAGCATTTACTAAAGACATGAATTCTCCTCCCTTACACATGTTCCTTTTGTTATGTTGACTGAAGTCTGGACTCCATTTTGTACTGTCATGTCTCCACGTGCTCAACACGAGGAGAGTCTTATCTTTGTGTTAGTTGCTCTTGTAATCTGCCTAGTAACAGTCTATAAATAGTTCCTTTGTCCGTCTGGCGCATGCCCAGATTTGACCACATCTGTTATCAGTTAGTCCTTGCTTGACCATGTTTTCGCGGGCTTAAGGAGTATGTCAGCTCCGCCCACATATTGATCTTGTATTGCAAATGTCCATAAAAGGTAACATTCCTCGTCTCATGTCGTGCCCTCCCACTTATGAGCCCCTCTGTTGTGTATAAAAGGGGACCGTGTATGCAAGTTCTGTGTGCTACTCTATGCAATACTGAAGGGTATTGTATGGATTGTAGGACCACCCTTAAGGGTTAATAAACCTTGTCTTTGTACCTTGCAGTTTCCGTGCCAACTTCCTTATAGATTCCATTGCAGGAGAGCGAACCCTTGTGTCCTGCGGGCCTAGCTGGGGCCTGTACTCATCAATTGGCGCCCGTCACGTGGGGCTCATCGGCGACTCGGATGCTCGAAGGATTGGTCGCGACGAAGGTGAGGAATTTGGCCGGGGATGTGATCACTGCCAGAGGCACTTTAGTCCTGGCATCCCGAGGTTTTTCTTCCTTCCCTTCCGAGCTGACCATCTGGGTGGCGCCGGTCCTCGACTGAGACCTCTTCTGTCGGTCCTGCCGTGACAGCCGTTTGGGCGAATTTCGGAGCTTGGCAGTTGGAATCTGGACTCTTGATTGGTAAGAACCGTTGTACGGTACTTGCTCCGAGTTTTTGAAGCCTGGGTTGGCTATTTGAGTTTGATTTGCGATGACCGGTCATATCTTGTATTGATTATTGTGAGAATATATGCGTTGCAACACATATAGGCAGGTAATGTGGAGATATTTCTCCGGAACTGTGTAACTTTGACCAGCACAACGTTTAAGTGCCATTTTTTTGATAATACTGCATATTCTGCATTATTTTTGAGCATGCCTGCTTTTAGCGCACTCCGTAAGTGGTGCTGCTGTTTTGGAAACCGGTTAAACCTCGAGGAATCTGCTCCAGCTCCCCCAGAGGGGACTCCTAATAGGGATATGTATGTGAAGCATGGTCTTTCCTCCATAATGTACAGCACAGTATGGAGGAAATATACCAAGAAGGATCCTGAGTTACGGTGGCCGTTGTATGGGTCGTTTGATATACGTAAGATTGAGTATGTGGAACAGTGTATGTGTAAACGGCGTGCGCGGCAAGACATGTTTGAATGTGTGCGACTATGGGTGAAGGAAGTGCGTGAGCGAGAGAAACGCGAGAAAGCGCTGTTTGATAAAGAGCAACGAAAGAATGATCATGTGAGAGCGCAGGAAGCGAAGCGTCGGGAGGAAAGAGAACAGACGGAGAAACAAGAGAAAGAACATAGGTTACAAGTCTCGGGTCAATATGCTGTTCGTCAGCCACTCTATCCTGTCCTTAATAATCATGACGATGATTTTTATTTATTAGATCGTTCTCCGCCTCCTTATGTTGGCGCGTCTGCCCCGAGGCCACAAGATTCTGGATCGGGTTCGAGTAAGGTAGACACGCGGTCCATGTTATCGGCTGAGCGAATGGGTGAGCTTCGCCAGTTTTCCTATCGTGCATGTAAGGGCAAGTTATCCCTTGATGAACTGTTGGCTTCTTGGGAGTCGTGGCAGGATAGAGAAAGGTTGTATTTTTTGGGACACTTTTCTGATGAAGTGATTGGTGCCTTTCGGAAATATTCCAGCGTCTTTGAACCTGACGATGTGGTATTGGATGCTAAAGCATTGCGTAATGGTGTTTTCTCTCCCTCTAAGGCGCCTGAAGCAGTTCGGCGACTGTTTGCGTTGCGGGATGCGGCAGCAGACCTTAAAGAGAAGGCGCGCCAACATCTTGAGGAGGAAAGGCGGTCGGATTCGCGTACTGGAGGCGGCCATTCATCCATCTCTCAATCAGATAAGAGCGATCCAGTGCATGCTAAACCAATGCGCGAGGCGGCGCCTTTGTATGTTCCTCCTAAAGGAGCGGGGACTAGCTCGGATATTACCTCCGCCGATGCTAAGGGATATTTTGTATATAATTGGGTTTATACTCCCTGGCACAGGGCTGACGTCATGGCATTAAAGAATGCGTTGCCTGATCCCCGCAAGAATCCAGCGGCCTTTTACGAAGAAGTCGAGGGGGCCTTGAATTCTTGTATTATGACCTTAGCGGATATAGATTTGTTCTTTGGGCTTATTCTACCACCAGATATGTGGCGATCCGTGCGGAAGGTAGATGATGTTGCCACTTTTAAGGCTCGATGGTCTGAACTTGAGGATGAGGATAGGGAGAGAAAGCCCGCGCAGAAACCACCTCAGATTATTTTAGATCTCCCCGCTGCTATTTTGACTAAGTTGAAGACCATCATTCCCCCTAAAAAGATTGACTGGAATATGCTAGCCTCGTGTAAGCAGAAAGCCGATGAATCAGTTGCAGATTTCTTTACGCGCTTTGAGGAGACGTTCCATGATTTTAGTGGTCAGTCTCTTACGGATGATACGGGTCGGCACCTTTTTGCTGACAAATATGTGGCGAATTTATTACCGGCAATTGCAGCTCGCCTCAAAGCGAGTGAAAGTTCTTGGTCCACTACGACCCCGACAGCCCTTCTGACTATAGCTCAGTACTATGAGCGCCAGGAGCTAGAAGCGAGGGGGCAGGAGGAAAAGAAATCGAAGGATTTAAAAACGAAGGTGATGTTAGCACAAGTATATGGTCCGCCCCGACGGGGTGTAAATAGAGGTAGGGGAGGATTTTATGGTCCTCCCTCGGGCCGATCTGATCTGAATAGGAATCAATGTGCGTATTGTAAGCAATCGGGGCACTGGGCCAGAGAATGCCCAGCGTTGCATGCTTCACGGCAGGGGCACGGTCAGGGACACACTCAGAGTGGCCCCAGAGGTAGAGGGGGTTTCTCGAATTTTAGAGGGAATTCTACTGATTACGCTCGTTTTGACCTTGCTGGGCAGCAACGAGATAGGTCTAATGTTTTTGATCGACAAAATCAGTATCAAGTGTCGGGAATTGACCGGTCTGGGTATCATGATTCTCAGCATGCATAGGAATGCGTTGGATGGGGGTTAGAATCAGTTGAGGTGCCAGTTGATCAGAGGGGTCCTTACGTATCAGCTGAGGTTTTGGGCTCCACTGATCAGTTTCTAGTGGACACAGGAGCGACTCGTAGTGCGCTGTCTAAACAATTGGTTCCGAGGGCTCCCCCATCTGGCTTAATGGTTACATCGGTAGGGTTTGATGGAACACTCTCCCGAAGCCCTCTTTCGCAGCCCCTTGCATTTCGGGTTAATTCCTTTTCTGCACCCTGTCCGTTTTTGTTAGCTCCGAACACGCCGGATAATATTATGGGCCTTGATATGCTGAAGCACTTCAGAACTACGATCCGGTGTTCCCCTGCTGGAGTGCGGGTGATATTGAATGACAATTACCCCCTGTCTGAACGGATGTGTGTGGCTACAGAAGATGCTGTGTTAGCTGCCCTCCCCCGTGCTCTGTGGGCCACTTCGGATACTGATGTGGGACAGATGGTGATTCCGCCTGTTCACATTAGTGTCCAGGAGGGGGCGGTGTTACCACGCCTTCCACAGTATCGTATTTCGCAGGAGGGGGAAGAGGCTCTTATACAGATTGTGCAGGATCTGATTAAGGTGGGAGTGGTGGAAGAAGTTCCCTATAATGTTTGTAATAGCCCGATTCTACCCATTCTGAAAAAGGATACGGATGCCAAAGTCTATCGGTTTATCATTGATTTGAGAGAAGTGAACAAGATCGTGATACCTCAGTACCCAGTGGTTTCGGATATCACGACGTTGCTTACTTTGGTCCCGCCTACGGCGACCACATTTTCAGTTATTGATTTGAAAAATGCCTTCTTTTCAATTCCCATTCATCCCGATAGTCGATACCTTTTTGGTTTCACTCTCAATAATAGGTCTTACCGATTTTGTAGAATTCCCCAGGGCTATACGGAAAGCCCTAGCATCTACAGTCAAGCCTTGAAAAGACAATTGGACTCCTTTGTTCTGCCCGAGGGTGTCGCCCTCATTCAATATGTCGATGACATCTTGCTGGCGGCTGACACCCCGGAGTTGTGTGAAACGAGTACGTTGTCCTTGTTTTCCTTTTTGGCATCCCACAATCACAAAGTCTCTCGGAAAAAGTTGCAATTTTGTAGACCAAAGGTGACTTATTTAGGTCACCTTTTGTCTAAGGAGGGACGTGCACTCACACCAGACCGTGTTCAAGTGATTCTGGATACACCGACGCCGTCCACGCAGAAGGACGTGCGCGCATTTTTGGGTCTTGTTTCGTTTTGTAGGCAGTGGATATTAGGGTTTTCGTATATAGCCAAGCCATTGTTAGCCCTTTTGACAAAAGATACACCTATCCCGCTCCCCTGGACGAATGAGTGTGACACTGCCTTTCAGAAACTGCGACAGGCCCTCTGTTCAGCACCAGTATTAGGGACACCTGATTATACCAAGCCTTTTTCGTTGTATGTGCATGAGAAAGATGGATGTGCATTATCAGTTTTAGTGCAGATGCACGGCGATAAGCAGCGCCCTTGTGCATATTTTTCGGCTGTACTTGAGCCTGTTGCCCGAGCATTGCCTGGTTGTTTTCGCTCGGTTGCGGCGACAGCTGTGTCAATACGCCAGAGCGAGGGAATTGTGTTATCTCATAAGCTGTTGGTATTAGTTCCCCATGCTGTTGATGCCCTGCTTAATCAGACAAAGACGCAGCATTTGACCAGTGCCCGTTTAACGGGATATGAGCTGACGCTTTTGGCTCCTCATATCACGTTGAAGAGGTGCGTGACGTTAAATCCTGCCACATTGTTGCCATACCCCGAGACTCGGTCTGAGGCACGAGAAGCACATGATTGTATCCTCATGACCGAGGAACAAACAAAGGGTCGTATTGATCTCCAGGATACGCCCTTTTCAGATGTAGATGGAGAACTGTGGGTGGATGGGTCATGCCTGAAGCTACCAGATGGTACGACTTCGGCAGCGTATGCGATTACCACATTGCAAACAATAGTGGAGACAGCACGCATACCACAGAAATCAGCTCAAGCAGCGGAACTGATAGCATTAACACGAGCATGTGAGCTCAGTACAGGATTGTGTGTGAATGTTTATACAGATAGCCGCTATGCCTTCGGAGTAGCGCACGATTTCGGCCTGCTCTGGATGGAAAGAGGGTTCTTAACGTCGCATGGAGTACAAATAATGCATGGGGAGTTAGTTCATAATCTTTTAACTGCATTGACATATCCGAAGAAAATTGCTATCATTAAATGTAGCGCCCATAGGAAAGTAGTCGATAAAGTTGGAGAAGGGAATGCGTTAGCAGACCGAGTGGCGCGGGAGACTGCGATGCAGCCCGGTGCTACTGCCATGTATGTAGTAAAGTCGCAAGTAGAAAGATGGCATGATGCGAAGGAAGAAGTGCAAGAAATACAGAGGACCGCTTCTGATAAAGAACGGGAGCAATGGTCCAGTGAGGGAGAATTGGATGATGAGGGTTGCTGGAGAAATAAGCAGATGGATCGATGGAAATTACCCACAGCTTTTGTACAACCTATGGTTCAGATGGCACATGGGCTAGCACATGTTGGAGCTTCCGCAATTGTAAAATTGCTTACCCAAGTTTGGGAGCATCCAGAGATTGCTAGCACGGCAAAGAGAGTGGTGCAGACCTGTATGATCTGCTTGCGGTACAACCCAGGAAAGGGGACTCGGACCCCAGCAGGAGGGTTCGTAACGCCTACTGCACCCTTTGAGGTTCTGCAGATGGATTACATCCAGCTGGAGCGTTGTAACAATTTGAAGTATGTTCTAGTAGTGGTGTGTGCCTTTAGCAAATGGGTTGAGGCCTACCCTACGAAAGACAATACTGCAATGACTACCGCTAAGATGCTGTTGAAGGAGTTCTTCCCTCGATATGGCGTTTGTAGACTTCTGTGGAGTGATAACGGGCCCCACTTTATAGCGGACGCTATAAAGTATGTTCTGAAGGGTCTAGGCATCACCCAGAAGTTCCATGCAGTATTCCACCCTCAATCTGCAGGACTAGTCGAGAAGTATAATGGTACACTGAAGCTCAAGATCGCTAAAATTCAAGCTTCAACGTCTTTGACTTGGCCAGACGCCTTACCGCTGGCATTGTTGTCAATTAGGTCGGTACCGCACTCTCGAATCGGTCTTACACCGTATGAGATTGTCTTTGGACGTCCAATGAATATTTGGGGTCCACCAAAACCTAAGACTGTGTATGATGTACCTTGTGTAATGATGAATGATTATCTGGCACAGTTAACGGATAACTTGGTTTCCATTCATCAACAGGTCCGGGAGGCGCTCCCTGATCGGTCCACCGGCGAAGGACATAGTCTCCGGCCTGGAGACTATGTCATGCTGAAAATCTTCGACAGGACGAACAGCCTGGAGCCGAGATGGGTGGGCCCTGAGCAAGTCTTGCTGGCAACAAGGACGGCTGTGCGAGTTTCCAACAGAAAGAATTGGATCCATTCCCTGCACTGCCGCAAAGTACCGCCCGGATTGGTGGAGCCCGCTGTACTGACCGATCAACGAGAGATTCTGACCACAGAGAAAGGCCGTGCTGTGGAATCGAACGACGCTGAGGAGCTCTTTCCGGACCACGCGACTCCTGGAGGAAGGCGATATCATCTGAGGCCAAGAAAGTGAATCCTTCAGTATCGGGACATGTTGTCAGAACGGCCCCTGGGTTAGTGAAACGGAGAGCCAGTGAGGCAAGGGGGGGGGATCAGCCCTGCATTAGTGTAGTGACACCCGTCTTGGCCCGTTGGTGAAGAAATCGACCGCTGCCCAAGGGGAAGAGTTCTGACAAACCTTTAGTTTCAGGAAGATATTGATTTTTTTATTTTTTGACATGGAGAAGAAGAAGATCCTCTGCGCAACAGGTTTTATGCTCACAGTAACTATTGTTGGGATAACCACATGGTTTGTGGAGAACGTGACTCCTGCCCGAGAGTTGCTTGTGTTGACCACTCCAGTGCCTGCGGAGCACTATTTCTATACCCTTCCATACCAAGAATCGAAGCATCGTCAGTCTTATTTGAATAACACTTTCATTCAGATGTTACATCATACCCATGTTGCCACCAATGCTACGAACTGTTGGATATGTGGTATGATGCCAGCTCATCAGAAGAAGGGAGGAACGCCATTTATACCTCTTCCTTTCTCTCATAATGGCTCTTGTAGAGCATGGTACACTTTGCTTTTTGCCACTCGGAAACCCACAGTGGGACGATTACTCTTCAGACTCAATAAAGAATGTCATCAGGATAAAGATGGATATCCGCAAGCGAATGGGACAATTTGGGAATGGGAAGAGTATCGACCAGACAATGAATCGATTCCATATGTTTTTACGAACACCAGAGACACTGTGGGAAGAGATAAATTTGTGATTCAAGTGGCACAAGCTCAAGCGGACCTGTGTGTCCAAAGTGTGGGTTATATTCCCGTCGGTGTTAGCGATTGTATTACCATATTAAACATCGATGGATTGAATAACAGTACTTTTTTAGCATCCCATAATACGTACTTCGTGTGTGGCACTAAGGGTTATTATCGTTTGCCAGCCGGTTGGTCTGGAGTATGTTATGTATCATTTTTGTTACCTCCTGTATTTCTGGCACCTGCATCCTATCATAAGGATTTAAAGTTGTTGAATAATGTGACTGTAAATAGGTATAAACGTACTTTATCAATTGATGATGTGGATCAAACTGACACCAGTTTACAGCAGTATATCGACTTCAATCTAGGATTGTTTTTCTTCGTTGGAGCTGCCCTAAATAGTAGGAAAGTTCGAAGATTAACACGAGTGGTAGAGGCTGTGACAAACCAAACCGCTGCTGCTCTTGGGAATCTTACGGAAGAATTACAGATTACCAGAATTGTTGCATTGCAGAATCGTATGGTGTTAGATGTTATGTTAGCTGATCGAGGTGGAGCTTGTAAAATTATCGGAAGTAGTTGCTGTGTGTTTATTCCTGACCACACACCTTCAGTCTACAATGCAATTAACAGGTTGCATAAAATTGCAGCTGAAATCCATACAGAAAACGGCACTTGGTCCTTTTCTGGATGGTTTTGGGCATTGATCACTGCTTGGGGTTGGAAGGTTTTGACTGGTCTCTGCATAATTATAGCAGTTCTGTTTTCTTGCTGTATCTGTATTCAATGTGGTCCTTTGCTCTGTTCCGTATGTGTATCATTTTGTATCCCCGATAAGAAAGCTATTGCCAATGTCACTTATCAGAAACGTTTAGCTAGGGGGGCGTGGCTTGGATGCCGCGCAAGATGGCCGGCTAGGTACGGAGCTCCGCCGCATCGATCACCTCACGGCGTATTTTTCCCGATGTAAACGGGACCGCTATTGAGCACCGTCGCCGGATTTGGCAGGCGGAACATTAACGGAATCAGCGGAGCAGTTTTTCACCGCTTGTGGAGCCGTTTTCGCCCCTCTCCGCGATGAATTCCCTGCCCCTCACGGAGCCGCCATTTTGAAGCTCTTCCGAACATCGGAGCCTCTCCTGAAAGGAGCTGTCACTATACGACGTGCCACTGGACACCAACGAACTTTCAGACACCGACTTCACTTCAGGGGTGAGATTTATATATATTGTGCAAGACGCCTTTACTGCATTTTTTCTCTCCTCCTCCACATTAGAGGAAACGTCCAAAAACGCAGTTTTACGGCGCTTCACCCCTGACAACTGGATGTTTCCCGCCCTAACATGCTCACTGCTCTGAAATACTTTTTATCCTAAATTTCTTCCTCATGGCGCTATGACAACAACGTTCTCTGAGACTTTCTGCCCGTTTCTCCTGCGCCTCAGCTACTTCAGGATGCTCCTTCCTGTGCTTCCATTTTAGTCATCCTCCCCTTTTTGTACTCATTATTTAGCACACTCTAATTCCCTGTCGCCTTTTCCACTGAGTTACGTCTGGGTGCTTCACCCTCTCTTTGGAGATATTTCTGGAACATTTCACATGCACCTTTAGTCGTCTCACAGGGAATTGAGACTATATTGTCGCACGTTCATTTCTTTCTGTGGTCAACTTACGCAAACCTAAATTTGTCTTCACACCATCGGGGAGTACTTCAGGAGCATCTTCATCTGGTACAAATAGAGCCACTGCATCTGCGAAAATGACGACTCCAAAATCATCATTGGCTCATACTAACACCAGTAAGTCTTCCCCACCCGCTCCGGCGGGCAAGCGCCTCAAGCAAAATTCTCCTACGCCAGAAGACAATCCTTCACATTCTTCTATTGACCAAATTCTAGAGGAATTGCGTGCGCTGCGCCCATTTATTGAAAAAACGAGTACAGATATGCAGCTTTTAAAGGATAAATGGGAAAATATGGATGCCCGTCTTTCTACTGTTGAACAGCACCTTCCTGAAGTTCAGTCCAACACACAACGTATAGTCTCTTTAGAAAAAACGGTCCTCTCACTCCAAAAGCATACAGAGGATTTGGAAAATCGAAATAGGAGGAATAACCTCCGTATTTACAATCTGCCGGAAAATCTTGAGGGGGATAATCCAGTAACTTTCTTCACCACTTTCTTGTCGAAACTTCTGGACCTACCACCTTCCACCTCCATTAGTATACAAAGAGCCCATAGACTAGGTGCCAGAACGGGCTCCTCCTCAAAACCTCGTGGAGTCATCATTTTATTTCTGAAATACACAGATCTTTTATTGATTCTCTCAGCTGCGAGGAGTAAAAAACAAGTGTCTTGGCAAGGTCAACGAGTATATCTATCTCAGGATGTCTCTAACGTCACTGCCTCCAGACGTAAAGAATTTCTGGCTATGCGTCCCTCTCTGCGCGCCTTGGGAGCAAGATATGGCTTGTTTCATCCTTGTACTCTCAGAGTCACCTATCGAGAAAAGACTTGGTCATTTCAGGAACCTGGAGAATTAAGGAACTTTCTTCTTCTACACAGTGAAGAAGGGATGGACGCCTCCTCTTCTGCTTCGACCAGTGGCTGAAATTGGACTTTTATTGTTTAACTTGTTTGTCTTCCTAATGGCTTGTCTTTGACTTCATGTATTCTCCTTACTTCTCATCTCAGTTCTTACACTCTCTTTTCGTATCTCTTCTCTCCTTTATCTGTTTCTGGCATCTCCTATATATCCCTCTATTTTCTTTTTCTACTTTCTGGACTTCTGTTTTTACGTCTACATGTTATGTATGTTACCATTTTTTTTTTTTTTTTTTTTTCCCCCTTTTTTCCTCCCCAGACGGATATGTATCGGATACTCCTCTCAACACCTTGTCCCATTCCATGTTCCTTTTGTGCGGTCTCGATGTGGTTCTCCTCCTGTTCCTGGTCCGTACGTCTTGTAAAGCATCACCACCTCCCCACCTTCCCTATGTGTATTTTTTCTCTTTCAGGTATGTTTAATACAGTCATCCTTCTGGATTTGTACTGTCTTCTATGCATTCTCTCTTTTCTTCCTTCTTCCTTCCCCACTGATCTCCCTTCCCTTTTCCCATCCCTCTCCTCCTCCCTTTTCCTTTTTCTTCTTCCTTTTCTACCTGTTCTTCCTTCTTCCTTTTTGAAGAGTTTTATGGTTAATACTTCTATACAGTTTGAATTATTATTACATGTACAGTATGCCTTTGCAATTCTTGATTTAGATCAGTTTAGTAAGCTTTCACCTTCAAAGTTGTTTCATGGAATGTGAAAGGATTTAATCACCCTATCAAAAGGCAAAGAGTACTCTCCCACCTTTCCTCTTACAATCCAGATATCGTCCTTATCCAAGAAACTCACCTATCTGACATCGAATCTTTAAAGCTAAAGCGACTATGGGTTGGAACTGTTTTATTTTCTCCTGCTTCTCAAAAAAAGAATGGAGTAGCCATTTTGATTCATAAGCGACTCCAGTGTAAAGTAGTTCTAGAAGAAAAGGATGACGAGGGACGCTGGGTCTTAGCTAAACTACTAATTAACAATATCCCACTTACGATATTCAATGTTTACGGTCCCACATGTTTTGACTCCTCTTTTTGGCCCTCCATTACAGCAAAATGTATTCAACATAAAGATGATGCTTTTCTATTGGGTGGAGATTGTAACCAGATCATTGACCCATTTTTAGACCGAAGATCCTCTGTTCGTTTTTCCCCTCATAAACCACATAAACAATTCCTTGACACTATTACCCAAACTCATCTTGTAGACTCATGGAGACTCACTCACCCAGACGTTATGGATTTCTCCTTCTTCTCTCCTCCTCATGCTTCCTTCTCCCGCCTAGACTATATCTTTCTCTCTTCATCTCTTTCTCAACACCTTATTTCTTCTTCTATTGAACCGATTGTTATCTCTGACCATGCTCCTATTATTACTGTTTTTGACCTTCTTCCTCCTACTCCTAAATCTTCTCGCTGGCGCTTCAACCCTTTTCTTCTTACTGATCCTCTTTTTTCCTCCTCTTTTCGTGCTTTTGCTTCTGAATTTTTTCATCTTAACTCTACGCCTGATACCCCACCTCATATTCTTTGGGATTCCTTCAAGGCCACAGCCCGAGGTTTTATTATTGATTTTGTCTCTAAAAAGAAGAAAAAATTCCTTCAAAAACGTAAAGTCACCCTTGCACATATTAAATCTCTGGAACATCAATTCTATACTTCCTCTGATAAGATTATGTCTCCTGAATTGCTTAAGGCTAAGATTGCCTTTAATAAACTTACCACAGACTCTGCCTCCTCTTTTCTTCTCCGGAGCAGCGCGCGATTTTATGGAGGTCGAAATAAATCAGGTAAACTGTTAGCTAACTATTTAAAATCTCGTAAAGAACGTACTAATATTGATTCTATTTATTCCCCCTCTAATGTACTTCTTCATACCAATGCAGAAATTTTGGAACAATTCCACTCTTTTTATGAGACTTTATATACTCCGGAAAACCCTCCCACCCCAGAGCTTATTCAATCCTACTTTGACAACATACCTCAACCAGATACTTCCCACCTTAATATTTCGGCCGTTGATTCTGATCTTACGATTTCGGAACTGTCCTCTGCTCTATCCTCCCTCACTAAGGGGAAAACCCCAGGACCTGACGGCCTCCCAGTTGAATTTTACCTACATTTCTCAGACCTTCTTTTACCCCACCTTCTATCTCTATTTCAGTCTTTTTGTTCTACTGGATCAGCCCAAGGCTCTTTTCAGGACGCTACCATATGCCTTATCCCTAAGGATGGTAGAGACCCTAAGTTCTGTAAAAATTATCGACCTATATCTCTAGTTAATGTTGACTATAACATTTTTGCGAAACTATTAGCTCTTCGCCTTGACCCGCTCCTACCACATCTTATAGGGAAAGAACAATGCGGCTTTGTTAAAGGCCGCTTGACCTCGGATAATTCTAGACTCTTCCTTAATGTTTTAAGTAAAGCCCCTTCACTATCGATTCCCCTTGCAGCCATTTCAGTAGACGCTGAGAAAGCCTTTGACCGGGTCGACTGGTCTTTTCTTCTGGCCTCCTTAAAATGGCACGGCTTTAACCCCAAATTCATATCTTATATTTCTTTGATATATTCTATGCCCAAAGCATCTGTTCTCGTTAATGGTCAACTCACTTCCCCATTCACACTCCAACGTGGTGTTCGTCAGGGCTGTCCCTTATCACCTCTTTTATTTATTTTAGCGCTTGAACCTTTCCTTACCTCCATACGCAATAATCCATCCATCTCTGGCTTCCCGTACGGTAAACGTCATCTTAAATTGTCTGCATATGCTGACGATATTCTTTTATTTATTTCTGACCCGCCTACCTCAGTCCCCGCATTACTAGACGAATTTCAGAAATTCTCCTTGGTCTCCGGTTACAAAATAAACTCGGACAAAACAGAGATTCTTCCTTTAACCAAACTTTGTCTCCCCCACTTTTTCACGGCTACTGGCTTTGCTTGGAATTCTATAAAAATTAAATATCTCGGTGTTCTTTTTTCTAGCTCTATATCCTCCTCCATTCAACTCAACATGAATGCAGTCATATCTAGGATAGACTCATTACTCACCTCTTGGAATCCACTATTTCTTTCCTGGTGGGGCCGTCTTGACTCCATCAGAATGATGATTGCCCCTATTTTGATTTACTTATTATCCATGCTCCCACTTCGTATTCCAAACTCCTATTTCCGTCGCATTGATTCTGCGTTGTCCAAATTTCTTTGGAAGCAGAAAAAAGCCCGCATATCGCTTTTCAACTTACGTAAATCTAAACTTAATGGTGGTACCAACTTTCCAGACTTTCGCCTCTATCATAAGTCCTTTTCCCTTCGACAGGCTTCCCGCTGGTTATCTCAGGAACCCTCCCCTTTTTCTCCCCTCTGGCTTTCTGTTGAACAGGAACTACTGCTTCCGTACTCTTTCCAAGAAGTAATTCGTTTTACCTCTAAAGCCCCATGCCTTAATCCCCTTTTATTCAAGCATACTTCTTCTCTTCTGCGCCCTTTAGTTTCACCTTCCTCAGTAACGCAGGAATCCTTCCTACTATTGCCTATATGGTACAATTCACTTCTATTAATTAACAACCAACCTATTGCATGGCCCTCATGGAGAGCGAAAGGTATCATTTGGATACGTCATCTTTTTGATGGGTCATCCCCTTGCTCATTTCCTGCATTTCGGTCTCCATTCCACTGCCCTCCTTCTTTTGCAAAGAAATTCCCTATCCTTATGGAAACCATTCTAGATCGTTATTACTCTCTCCCCTCTGAAGATCTACCTACCTCATCTTCCTCTCTACTCACTGTCCTTTCTACAACTCCTAAAGCTTCCATCATTTACCGGTACTTTTCAGCCCCCAATCCAGATCGTCTCAAATCAAAATTGGAATTGTCCTGGGAGACAGACTTACATTCTTCATGGCCGACTTCTCTCTGGGACAAAATATGGGCTCGATCCTTGAAGATTTCCCGTACTGCCTCTCTCACTCAATCCCTATTTTTCTTTTACCACAGACTATACCTTTCTCCTCTTTCTATCTCTCGCTTTCAACCTGATGCTGTATCTAATTGTTGGACCTGTAATGCCCCTTCTGCAGATCTTTTCCACCTCTTCTTCTTCTGTCCTTCAACTCGTATTTTCTGGTCTCAGCTATTCTCTCGCCTTTCTCGCATTTTCAACCTCTCTATTCAATTTTCTCCTTCTTTAGTATTTCTTGGTAACCTTTCAGAGGATTTAGACCTCCCCCCACATTCTCGCGGTCTTTTTGACCTTATGCTGGCTCTGGCATTACAGCATATTGTCTCTAATTGGAAATCTCTGAACAAATTGTCTCTCAATTGTTGGTGGAATCTTGTATGTCACTCACACAGACTTGATGTTGCCTTTGCTTCCTCCTGTAAACCCTCCCGAAATGTTGAATTTTACTGGCTACCTCTTACTCTATACCTTGATCAATCCGCCAAAAAGAGTTACTCTCCACTATCTTCAGATAATTTCAAGCCCCCCTGAACACATGTACTCTTGCCTGCAGTTTTTCATGATATTTTTCAGTCTCAATATTGTAATTATTTAGCTTTATATTGACCTTCTTCATACTTCTTTTTCATTCATGCAATTACTCATATGATGGTTTTTTTTTTTTTTTTTACTGTACTTTTTGATTGCCATTTACTGTATTTCCTATTATTGCTTACCCATCTTCTACGATAAATACCATGTTTTTGTTTTCTTCTCTCCTCCCTTCCCCCCCCTCCTTCCCTCCCCATAACTTAAAATGCTTTGTTTTTCATTGTGATATTGGCTGCTTCTATTTTCTTTGTCCCATCTTATACCTTTTTTCTCATATTTGCTGATGTCACCTTATTGTAATACTTATTTTTCTCTAATAAAGCTTTCAAACATAAAAAAAAAGAAACGTTTAGCTAAGGAAGTAGAAGAGATGATGATAATTGATATATATGATGATTATTCTAACAAGCCGGATGTCTTCAGTAAATGCTGAAAGGGTCGTCTGTTGTAAATTGCAACTTCGATGTGATTAAGCATTTACTAAAGACATGAATTCTCCTCCCTTACACATGTTCCTTTTGTTATGTTGACTGAAGTCTGGACTCCATTTTGTACTGTCATGTCTCCACGTGCTCAACACGAGGAGAGTCTTATCTTTGTGTTAGTTGCTCTTGTAATCTGCCTAGTAACAGTCTATAAATAGTTCCTTTGTCCGTCTGGCGCATGCCCAGATTTGACCACATCTGTTATCAGTTAGTCCTTGCTTGACCATGTTTTCGCGGGCTTAAGGAGTATGTCAGCTCCGCCCACATATTGATCTTGTATTGCAAATGTCCATAAAAGGTAACATTCCTCGTCTCATGTCGTGCCCTCCCACTTATGAGCCCCTCTGTTGTGTATAAAAGGGGACCGTGTATGCAAGTTCTGTGTGCTACTCTATGCAATACTGAAGGGTATTGTATGGATTGTAGGACCACCCTTAAGGGTTAATAAACCTTGTCTTTGTACCTTGCAGTTTCCGTGCCAACTTCCTTATAGATTCCATTGCAGGAGAGCGAACCCTTGTGTCCTGCGGGCCTAGCTGGGGCCTGTACTCATCACTGCCAGTGCGCCCCCTGAGGGCAGCCATTTCAAGGGATGGAAGGGGGTCCCATGGATCCCTCAGACATCCCCTTGCAGGCGGGTGCAGTCACTCACTGCCTCCAAGTGCACAAGGATCTCTAGTCCCTCGTACAAGTGCAGATGGACTGTGGAACACTGTGCGGCTTTGGAGCAGCTTCTCCTTATTTCACTTGAATGCACTGCACTTATGGCAGCGTGAGTTCGCCGCACTCTGAGGGCAGTGCATTCAACATAATATGGCATATTTTTCTTGTTTGTGCAGAGTGTACCATTAACATAATACAGCCTCAGGTGTCATTACATCTCAGTTTTTACTTTGGGAATCCCTTTGCATTGCATGTCAGTACATCGGGAATACCTTTTCATTGCATGCTTTGCCATCTGCAGTCCTGTACGTTGCACATAAGTAGGCATGTATTAATTTTATACATATTAATATTAATGTAATGTGCACACAACTCAATGTATAATTATTTATGTATCCATCTATATTCAGATATACAGAAATATATAGATCTAATTATTTCAATAATTTTATTAGATAACATATAATTTTATTTTTGGAATTATAATTAAATCAATTATTTAATTTTTATATTTTTTAATATTAAAATTTGCTCATTTAAATTAGTGAATACTAAATGTAAAACACCAATACAAATCCATTCTAATTTCCTCACTACATCTATCTACTACTGATTGCCAAACCCTAAAAAACCTTACTACCCCAATACACTACCCAGCCCTCAAAATGTAAAATTTAATTACTACCCCATACGCTACTCATCCATGAGGTCCAAATACTCCTTATTAGCATTAAGCTCTACCAATCCCTGAATCCTGCAACACTTAGTACCCCTATTCACTTCCAAATCCTGAGCTAAAAAAACTCCTTACTAAACCTATCCACTACCCATCACTGAGGCCTACAAATGTCTTACAAGCCCATACACTACCCATCCCTGAACTCTAAAATCTCCACACTACCCCGCGCGCTACAAATCCCAGAACCTTTCACTTTCCGATACGACGCAGACGGAAGGAGCTCAGACCACAAGTTCGTGCTGTGAGTATTTTATTGTCCACTCACCAAACCACAGCCATAACGCGTTTCAAGCCCGTAGGCCCTTGATCGCACATATATATATATATATATATATATATATATATATATATATATATATATATATATATATATATATATGACAAGCACAATCCTGAAGCGATCCCACTTCCGATCGAAAAAGCAGGTACGGACCACAATATGGGAAAAGTTCTTCTTTTATTGTTGCAGATAAAGAGGTTTCTGTGCAAAATTATAAATAAAGCAAGTGCTCAGCATGACGCGTTTTGACTGCCCACCGGCAGTCTTGATCACATGACGCGCTGAACCTATCAGTGTGAATATATAGTGTGGAACCAACCAAAAGCACATAATCACATGATGTATTCAATTTGTGATTGATTTAAAGGCACAGTGCATGTCGATTTAAAAGGCCAACAGCTCAATACATATACATTTAATTTTCATGTCATTTTTCCTCTCCTGTATATTCTATTTCATACAACGAAACAATACTGGCATAGTGCTCCATAATGTTATTTTCTGTAATATTAGGGAATTATCAGATCCTCCATTCTCAATAACAATCTAATGTGAATTTGTAACATAAATAGATATATAATAGATATATATATATATATCTCCACAAAGTCAGTTGCTCCTTCCGGAATTGCAGGAACCCAAGAGAGGTGGCGCACACGCCGGCGGAGTGCGCCGGTGACAACAATATCCAAATAAAGAGCAAAAATGTATCGTGCGCTCTCAGTAAGAAACAGGCAGCCAGCCAGGTAA
Source organism: Triturus cristatus (assembly GCF_964204655.1). Taxonomy (NCBI): domain Eukaryota; kingdom Metazoa; phylum Chordata; class Amphibia; order Caudata; family Salamandridae; genus Triturus; species Triturus cristatus. The sequence goes on from NC_140591.1 coordinate 1,367,607,021, forward strand.
CAAATTCCAAGAGTTTTAATTCACACTACGCGTTTCGGCAGAAGCCTTGTTCACGTGTGAAAGTGCATGTAAAAGCAGCCATTAAATAAAGCATTCACAGTTGATGTTAGAGGTCATCACAATCAACAAAGGACTCACAGCAAGGGTTACATGGCTGTAAGTATAGCGGCCATCTTGGAACGGTTAGTAACCAAAGGTAATGTCAACCACAATGGAAAAAGAACGTGCATTACTTGATGGTTACATGAACCTAGTCATGACTTCCTTGTAGTAAACACGTCACTTGAGGCATCTATCCGCCTGCATTTCACTATTAGTGCACTTGCCTATCACTATTAGTACATGGACCCTCTTGACACTGTTAAACTATGTATTTCAGCCTTGAATGTATTGATTATTATGTCAGTGGTACCATTTGTTGTTTTATCTTGATTTCTCCATTTGATATGCTGACATACAGTATGTTTCCATTCTGTTGATATCACACCTGGTTGCATAACATTCTTTGATGGCCGCTACAACACCATTGTATTTGATATCTGTTTGTACCATATGCCAGTCGTATCGTTAATTCACTTATCTTGATTTCATTTGACATGTTTACCCACATGTTACACAGATGTATATACACGTTCTTTTTCCATTGTGGTTGACATTACCTTTGGTTACTAACCGTTCCAAGATGGCCGCTATACTTACAGTCATGTAACCCTTGCTGTGAGTCCTTTGTTGATTGTGATGACCTCTAACATCAACTGTGAATGCTTTATTTAATGGCTGCTTTTACATGCACTTTCACACGTGAACAAGGCTTCTGCCGAAACGCGTAGTGTGAATTAAAACTCTTGGAGTTTGTTACCTGGCTGGCTGCCTGTTTCTTACTGAGAGCGCACGATACATTTTTGCTCTTTGTTTTGGATATATATATATATATATATATTCTCCAAATTACCTCCTCTTATAAACTTTGAAGAGACGTGCCACAGCCGAAATATTTGAAGCATGATCATTTTATTAATTGCAGCGAAAACCCCTGACGTGTTTTGGTGTGGCTTGCTCCTTGCTCATGGTTCAGCCATGTTTGCTCTTTGCATACGTAAATACAAGTGCAGTGATAAACATAACAAAAGCAGGACTACATGTTTTTGTACTGATTTATGAAAGTCGGCAGCTATTCCAGAGTGATAATCTTAATTTATGTTACCAAGCATGTTATTACCTTAACTGCTTTTTCTGGTACATAAACATGATTCTCCTCAGTTTAAACTCCATAATTTGTTTAAATACATGATCTGAATTTGATTTTCGTAATCCAAAATCGTATAACATTCTACAAGGTTAGACCAATAGATATAGGATTCCAATGCTTTTACAAAACATTAACTTTAAGCAGCCATTTTACAACAATCAGTTTTTGCTTTATCCAGCATGCTATATACATTTTCAAATACATCTTAATCAAATCTATCTTAGGCTTGCTCATCTTTTTTCACAATGTAGGAGGAACCAGCTTTTAATATCCTTAATCTCTAGGATATTAATTCATGCCCCAGTGGACCATTACCTCACCTTGTTCAAATAATACACATTCTTCAATTAATTGTGCCCCAGTGGGCTCTTTAACCTTGTTCATGTATCAAAGTTAACAAATAAACAATACAAGTTTTCACCATGATAAAAGTCACCTAACTATCCTGGAATGACCTAGATATATCAGCTCCTTTACCTTACTCATTTTCATTTGATGATTGCCATGTCTCCTACAATAAAAACAGTACATGATCAATTAAGATAAATACCATCACCATTAAAAACAGCAAACTTGAACTCAGAGATGCATTAAATATACAAGATTATAATTCCTCCTCAAAGTTAACAGTTTCTACAGTTCAGCCTGAGTGAACAGATAGTTTCTCATCTTTATTCAAGCCTATAGGATGCTCGGTTTTGTATTTTATAATCAATATAGATTCAAGCCGACATACATCCTGAACTCTATTACCTCCTCTCTCAGAGGTAAGAATTCTATCACACAAAATTTAAGCAACCTACCATATTTATTGTGATATTCTTTAAAGTGTCTTGCTATAGGATACTGTTTATCCTCCATTGCTATTGCTCTAAGATGTTCTAGGACTCTTTTCTTTGCTTTGTGGATAGTGCTGCCAATGTAAAATAATGAACATGGACAGGGCGGCACACACACACAATAATCTGAATTACAGGTTAGGTATTTTGTAATCACATAAGGTTTCTAACTTCTTGATAGTTGAATTGATTTGCAGCTATTGCTATGCCTGCAGGCTTTACATTCACCACATACACAGAAACCCTGTTTGGCGTTCATACCTGTACATGCAGGTACACAGAACATCTGTCAGTGATGTACATTTTCTGAATGTAACCTGTGGATTGTCACCTACATATTTGACAAGAATCTCATCAGTTCTCAACACCTGCCAACATTTCTTAAGGATTCATTTGACTTCCCATGCCTGACTACTAAAGGAAGTGATAAATCCAACTGGTTGCTCTTCAGTCCTGTCCTCATGTTTAGGAACTAACAGATTCTCCCTTTTTTATGTCTCTTACTTTCATGCATGCCTGTTCAATTATTTTCATAGAATATACTCTTTCCTTAAATCTCTCTTTCATGATACTCATTTCTTCTTGCAGCATCAGAGCTACAATTCCTTCTTGCTCTCAATAGTTCTCCGTATGGTATGCTATTGATCAGATTTTTCGGGTGGCAGCTACCTGCATGCAACAAACTGTTTCCAGCCGTTTTCTTATGGAACAAAATACTTTCCAACTTGTTGTCACAGACTTTTATCTTAACATCTAGGAACTCTATTTCTTTACTCTGTACTTCACTTGAAAATTTGGTATTCAATTCATTTCTGTTTAATTTTCCACAAAACTGTACACTTCTTCCTTAGTCCCTTTCCAAATACAAAAAATATTGATGATATATCGAACTCAGAGAACGGCATGTTGTTCAAATGAAATAATATTGTTAACCACCTGCACCTCCCACCAGCCAAGGTACACACCAGCATAGCTGGGGGTGAAGCAGGTTCCCATTGCCGTTCCCAGGGTCTGTCTGTATATCTCATGATTGAAAATTAAAACATTATTAGTGAGACATGTGTACATCATGTCTAACAGTTTCTGTGTGTAGAGTGTATGAAAGTGCATTTAAAATACCTTCGAAATTCACTAAAAAAAACAGAGGCTTCAGTTACGTTATAGTTAGGCTGACATTTTACTCATACAAAACTGGAGAAATTCAGCCGTTATAGTTAGCTGAGCTAACTATAACTCGCGCCCCCACAATGCACTGTTGATGACGTCACATATTACATCACTCATGACATGGTCAGTGACATCACTGATGATATCACTGAGGACCTCTCAAATGCCATCACTGATGACATCACCGATGACATCATCCAGTTAGTGTGTTTCCAAAAAGTTTAAGAATATTACATATATATATATTCACTGAAAAAAACATAGGTTTCAGGGGTGTTATAGTTAGCTGGACATTTCCCTCGTACAAAACCCTAGAAATTCCCCTGTTATAGTTAGTTCAGCTAACTATAACTCGCGCCCCCGCAATGCACTGCTGATGACGTCACATATTACATCACTCATGACATGGTCAGTGACATCACTGATGACATCACTGATGACATCTGAAATGACATCACTGATGACGTCATCCAGTGAGTGTGTTTTTCTGTAAATTTTAAATATGTTTAATATATATATAGGGAAAAACTTATGGAAGAATGAGTGGGTGTATAAGTGTGTGAATGGATGATTTAGTAGGTGCGTGACTGACTGTATAAGTGAGTCATTAAACGTATCTTACTGCAGACTAGTGACTAAACTGTGTGAATGTTTGTATCCGTCTGTCTGTTGGTGTATAAGTGGCTGCATGGTTTTGTGAATAGATATATGAGTGTCTCTATGGGTTATTGATTGGTTGTCTGAGTATCTGTTTGGGTGCCTGAGTGTTTGTGTGGGTGGGGTGTGTGTGACTCTGTGCATACATGTGTGAGTGGGTAATTCTATGGGTGCATGGTTTTAAGAGTGCATCTGTGATGGACTGTATGGTTGGGTGAGTGTATGTATGGGTGTGTTAGTGATTGAATGTATATCTCAGTGATACATGTGTGAGTAACTACATATGTGAAAGGCAGTATATATGTGTGTAAGAGTATATAAGTGGGTATATGTGAGAGTGTGGGATTGTGATAGTGGCTGTATGGATGAGTGTGTGCTTGTATCAGTGATTGTATAAGAGCGTAAGAATTTGGTACTATTTTTATGAGTAAGTGAACTTGTGTGTGTATAACTGCATAGGTGAGTAAATGAGAGTGTGATTAATTATTTGCATGACTGATTAGGTGTGAGAGTACCTCTATGGATGATTGGTGGTGTGTGAGTGTCTATGTAGGTGTATAAATGCATATGATAGTCCTGTACTGAGTGACTGTAAGTATGAGTGACTGTACAGGTGAGTGAGTGGATGTGCGTAGATCTAAGAGTCAATGAGTGGGTCTGTAGTTATTGGTATTGGAGTATCTATGCTTTTGAGAATGGACGTCTGAAATTTTGATTGAGTATATCAAAGGGTGTGAGAAGATGCACTAATTTATCACATGGATGAAGTCATCAGTGATGTCATCAATGATGTCATTTCAGATGTCATCAGTGATGTGATCAGTGATGTCACTGACCATGTCATGAGTGATGTAATATGTGACGTCATCAGCAGTGCATTGCGGGGGCGCGAGTTATAGTTAGCTGAACTAACTATAACAGGGGAATTTCTAGGGTTTTGTACGAGGGAAATGTCCAGCTAACTATAACGCCCCTGAAACCTATGGTTTTTTCAGTGAATTTCAAAGGTTTTTTAAATGCTAATTCCTAACTATATCAGGCTTGAAACCTATGGTGTTTTCAGTGAATTTCAAAGGTTTTCTAAATGGCAATTTTGAATGTATTAATTGTTATACTGATTTTTTTGATACTGATTTACTACATTTTTAAACTATTTATTTTTAGATATATTTTTTTAAATTACATTATAATTACATTATACATTACAATACAAAATATGCGTTCTCAGAATGAATTACTTTAGTTTAAATACTTGGTAAATAGGCAACAGACTTTTAAGTACAGTAGTTACAGTTGTTGCAATGGGCAAGACAATTTCAAACACAAAGCAACATTGAGCTCAATGTGAATTTCTAGTTAAATGCAATTAGTTACTTTATGGATTACTTTTCTAACCACAAGACTGGATCCTAGATTCAGTCCTTGGACATCTCCTGTAAACAGTTGAGTAAAAGCGCTTTGGTTACAGCAGTGATTTTTAAGGAATATTATTCTATTTTAAAAGTTGACACTTAGAAACTTTTTCCCATAGAATCACCAATGTTATCCTACGGCAGAAAATTCACTTAGCAGGTAAGTAGTGTTATCGTTACTTTTTCTTACTCAGTGGTGGATCCTGGATCCAGCACTAGTCAACCTCCTGTAAACAGTTGAAAGAATGTGTTTAAGTCATATAGACGATTTTTTAGGAATATTTTTAGTTTGTGAAAATAGACACTTAGAAAATTTTCTGGTGAAAACCACACAATGGATGCCTATGGAAGGAAATACAAGTTACTGGTAAGTACGCTTAGAATTACTTTTCAGGGTCAGTGCTGAGCTAAATGATGCAGCCCTGGGTTCTCTCCTGATAACAGGTGAGTAAATCGGAATTCGTAGTTCGGCTGATTTCAGAGGAATATTTGTACGTTTCAAAAATGGACACGTTGAAAATTTTCTGGTGAAAACTACACAATGGATTCCTATGCAAGGAAATACAAGTTACTGGTAAGTACGCTTAGAATTACTTTTCAGGGTCAGTGCTGGGCTAACAGATGCAGCCCTGGGTTCTCTCCTGATTACAGGTGAGTAAATCGGAATTCGTAGTTCGGCTAATTTTAGAGGAATATTTGTACAATGGTGAAGGAAGGGGTAGGGGCCTGAGGTGACGTGTGCAAACACGCCCTGTGGCGTGTTTTAAGTTGGGGAATTAATTCCTCCTCAATCCTGAGGTCCCCTGGGGGCCAACTAGCCCACCAGGTACCTCCAGTATGCGCCAGGGAGCTGCATTGCAGAGAGATATTCAGAGGCCACGCCCCTTTTTACAACACTCTGCAACACAGCTCCGTGGCGCTTACTGGAGGTACCTGGTGGGCTAGTAGGTCCCCAGGGACCCTCAGGATTAAAGAGGAATTAATTCCCCAACTTAAAAAGCGCCACAGTGCATGTTTGCACAGATCTCACCTCAGGCCATCACTGATTACATATGTGTCTTTCTGAAAAATAAATATTTGTAATATATTATATGTATAGCTAAAGATTAATGGAAGAAGACATGGGTAAATAGGTGTCTAAATACAGTGATGTAATATCTGACGTCATCAGCAGAGGATTGCGGTCGCGTGAGTTATAGTTGCCTGCACTAACTATAACGGCGGAATTTCATTGGTTTTTTACGAGGGACATGTCCAGCTAACTATAACATGTGTGAAACCTATGGGTTTTTAAGTGAATACATATATGGATATATTCATGTTGTTGATGAAATGTTTTAATTAACAACGAACTTGCATTATGATTTCAATTGCATGTTTAAAGATGGCCGAAATTTGTCTTTGTTTCCATCTGCTAAGTCCCCTGTTTATGTTTTGCACCTTGGAGCCAAACGATCAATCATTGTAAAGTAACTGGTTCAAGTAATATTGTCCCGGGCAGCCGTGTAAAATTGAAAAAGGCAGTTGCCGAAATGCGTCTTTTTGTGTTTATCTTAACCCAATAAATCGGGTTACGAATTCCCCACGAGTGCTGTACTTTGTACTTAGTAGCGGTTATATAAATATATATATATATATATATATTCACTAAAAAAAACATAGGTTTCAGGGGCGTTATAGTTAGCTGGACATTTCCCTCGTACAAAACCCTAGAAATTCCCCCGTATAGTTAGTTCAGCTAACTATAACTCGCGCCCCCGTAATGCACTGCTGATGACGTCACATATTACATCACTCATGACATGGTCAGTGACATCACTGATGACATCATTGGTGACATCTCAAATGACATCACTGATGACATCACTGATGACGTCATCCAGTGTGTCTGTGTTTCAGTAAAGTTTTAATATGTATAATATATATAAGGGAAAGGCCTGTTGAAGAATGAGTGGGTGTACAAGTGTGTGAATGGATGATTTTCTAGGTGCGTAACTGACTCTATAAGTGAGTCATTAAATGTATCTTACTGCAGACTAGTGACTAAACTGTGTGAATGTCTGTGTGTTGGTGTATAAGTGGCTGCATGGTTTTGTGAATAACTATATGAGTGTCTATATGGGTTATTGATTGGTTGTATGAGTATCTGTATGGGTGCCTGAGTGCTTGTGTGGGTAGGGTGTGTGTGACTCTGTGCATAGATGTGTGAGTGGGTGATTCTATGGGTGCATGGTTTTAAAGTGCAACTGTGATGGACTGTATGGTTGGGTGAGTGTATGTATGGGTGTGTTAGTATTGAATGTATATCTCAGTTGTACATGTGTCAGTAACTACATATGTGAAACGCAGTGTATATGTGTGTAAGAGTCTATAACTATCTATATGTGAGAGTGTGTGATTGTGGGAGTGGCTGTATGGATGAGTGTGTGCTTGTATCAGTAATTGTATAAGAGCATCAGAATTTGTTAGTATTTTTATGAGTAAGTGAGCTTGAATGTGTTTAACTGTATAGGTGAGTAAATTGGACTGTGATTAATTATTTTCATGACTGACTAGGTGTGTCAGTACCTCAATGGATGATTGGCGGTGTGTGAGTGTCTATATAGGTGTATAAATGCATATGATAGTCCTGTACGGAGTGACTGTAAGTATGAGTGACTGTACAGGTGAGTGAGTGGAGATGTATATAGACCAGAGTCAATGAGTGGGTATGTAGTTATTGGTATTGGAGTATCTATGGTTTTCAAAATGGCCGTCTGAAATTTTGAGTCGGTGTATCAAAGGTTATATTAGGGTGTGAGAAGATGCACTAATTTATCACATGGATGACGTCATCAGTGATGTCATCAGTGATGTCATTTGAGACGTCATCAGTGATGTCACTGACCATGTCATGAGTGATGTAATATGTGACGTCATCAGCAGTGCATTGCGGGGGCGCGAGTTATAGTTAGCTGAACTAAGTATAACGGGGGAATTTCTAGGGTTTTGTACGAGGGAAATGTCCAGCTAACTATAACGCCCCTGAAACCTATGGTTTTTTCAGTGAATTTCTAAGGTTTTTTAAATGCCAATTCCTAACTATAACCCCCCTGAAACCTATGGTTTTTTCAGTGAATTTCAAAGGTTTTTTAAATGCCAATTCCTAACTATAATGTGCATGAACCCTATAGTTTTTCAGTGAATTTCAAAGGTTTTGTAAATGCTAATTTCTATCTATAACTTATCACGTTTAATGATTTTCATTGGTTTTCTATATTTTTCAATTTCAGTATGTCAACTTCATTAATTATTTTTTTAAATACTTTTTTATCACCATTTTTTAAACTTATTTTTTCAATTAATTTTTGTAAAAATTAAAAAATATTATTTGTTTTTATTGGGTTTTTAACAATATTTTTTTATATTTCTAAAAATATTTTTTAAACTATATTTTCAAAACATTTTATTTTTATTTTCTATTTCTTTGGGATCCGCGCACCCTATGCGCACCGTTCTCAATCCCTACGCGAAAGCATTCGTGCACGGTATGCGTCAGGTACGTGTTTGATGCGCGATTGCAATGCGACCGGTACGCGACTCCAAGCCTATACGCGACACGTACGATTACGTTACTCTTACGTGCTTCCGCGATGCGTCACATGCTGTATGACGCGGTGGGTGTGCGGATCCCGCGACATATTGAAGATTTAAAAAAACATATATATATATATTTCACGTGAATATTAATTGAAGAGAAACTCTAAACTAGTCTTAAAAGTAATATATTTATACATCTAACCTATATTCCTTTTAAATTCGCGCGCTGGGTGTGTGCTGCGTAAGTGCAGGGTGCGCGGATCCCATGTAACCTGCAATTAAAAAAAAGGGATTTGATTGGTTCATTACACTTCCTGTTCTAACTATTGAACGACCCCACCCATTTCAATCATTCTTCTTTGAACTTCTTTGGAAGAGCATCTCCTTGCAGAGAAGAAGCTTTTTTGACTAAGTTTTTACTTAGCTCAAACTTTTTTTCAGAACAGAGAATGGCTTCAGGGCAGCAGGCATCTCCTGCATCTCCTCATACATCTGAGGATGATTTTGTGGAAGAGCCACCACCCACACCACGTTTTTCATCTGTGGTGTGGAATTTTTTACGTATCCAGAGGGGCAAACTAAAACCAATGCCACCTTGGTAACGTGCAAGATCTGCAAAAGAGTGCTGTCTCAAGGGGATCCTAACAAGAAATACTCGTGCGGGACGGCTAGTATGATGAAGCACCTGAGGACCCTTCATCCAGTAAATCTTTTTCTGGAAGAATGCCAAAGGAGGAGAGTCGCTGCTGCTCCTTCTGACGCATCGCAGCCGAGCACTTCAAGAGTGCATCCATCAGCAAAAATTTGGACATCCGTCCACAATTTCAATTTTTGAAAGTGCTCTGCACTAAATGCAACGCGATATTATGCTACGGAGAGCAGTCTATAGATCTGATCTGCTGTCGGCAAGAAAGTCACCGTTGCTAGTTTTGAAAAAAAAATTCCCCTGAAGTTCATTGTTTTTTTCCTCTGTTCTGTTTTTTCCTTTTTTTTTGCAGACAAACCAATTTTTTTTTAGAATTGTTCAGAAAACCCTCAAAAAAATGTAAAAGAAGAAAAAAAAAGTTCTTGTAAGAACTAACTTTCCTAGTTTAAAAAAAGAGCTATATTTGTTTGTTTGTGTGTGAAAGTTTAGATGAATGTATGTGTAGTACATAATTGACTGAATGAATGCATTAGTAGCATATGGTGAATGTATAAGTGCAGAACTATGAGGAAGTGCTGCAGCATCACACAGAAACCTCTTTAACTGCAGTGTGCTGTAGTACTTTCGAAGCACAGGGATGCAACATATGTACATAAATATGTTGCAAATCTATGCTTCTCTCTGCACGGCTGCTTAAACTGCAGCCATGTGGTGACACAGGCACCCTTGCACCATAGTGCAAGGATATCTGTGTCATGTCTTTATAGTAGTGAGTCAAATCCCCTCTCTCTTATAATGAACCATGTTCAGGCTTTTGGTAAAAACAGAAGGTTCTTTTTATTCATAATTTGAATGAACATAGAAAATCAATTGAACGTGAACAGCCAACACGTGTTTCGCCCCCTGGGCTCAGTTGAGGCCGGGGCTTTCTCAAGGCTGTACGGGGGCAAGGGAAAAAAAGGACAAAAAGAAATTTAATCGTAAAAGAAGGAATTCAGTGAGCTATGAGAGGTTAGAGTGACCACTCCCAGTGAGTAGAAATTGTGTTTCGAAAAAATAAAGTAGGGCGTGATTTCAAACAAAGGAACTCGTGTTTCTAGATAAATCTAGATATGTCAAATCGTTACAAAATTATAGTGAACAAGTTATTTTAATTTATTGTGAATTAATTATTTCGGTATTAGGACTTCGTAGCGTTCAGCATGTGTCAAAGATACTTTAGTTCTTAACCGGGGTCACTTATAGACACATTAAGCAACCTATGCTAGGAGAGAAATACTGTGCTAGAAAAGGTTCATTGAAGTTGGTAAAGTAAAGAGTCCAATCACCAAGGGCTATAGTATGAGGCAGGAAATTGCAAGCAGGTTTTACCTGAAGATGTGCTTTCAGAATTCTTTCGGTACTAAACAACTCAAACAGGTCATAAATATCTTCATTATTTCATCGTTCGTTTCATAGGTTACTTGTGAAATACAGGTATACCAGCCTCTGTGTGAAACAATATGTATTAATACAATCACAAGAATTGCAGGCGGCTAGTCATTTTAAAATGAGGTCTGGACAAGAATCAGTTGGTACAGTAAGCATTAAATCATATCGAGGACCCCTATTCTGTTTCCTATGAAGATGTGAAGATTCTGGGGGCCCAATAGTTGATTAACATGATGGAAAGGGGTTGGTAAGTTAATTGAGACAATTCTAGGAAATAAAGTAACCCAATGAAAAAACAGCGTTTCGGCGCGTGATGGGGGGAACAGTTATTTGTTATTTAAGAGATTCAAACGCTAGTCTAGTCATGTTGACAGGACATTACATAGGGGTAATCTACTTACTTTCAGGCATAAGATCAGAGTCCCTACGGGGTGTCATGTGCTGTTTGACTTTGTGCAGGAAAACACACCTTCCTGCACAAAAACAATCAGTAAAGGCATTTTTCTCCTTCAATGTATGCTGAGCATTGTAGCATGCATTGAAGATATAAAAATGTGGAGAAATGAAAACAATTCTCCTTGCTGTGCTTTCCTACACCAATTTTAGAATGGTGCAGCATTCATACACATATCGAGATTTATGATTTCTGATAAATCTAGAGATGTGTCTTGTTCTATGAGTATTCAGTGCAATTATGCACAACAACACTTATAGAACACCCTTTCAATGCAAAGTGGTGTGTATGATGAGGTTGTATTTACATGGAGTAGAAAAAGTGCACAGAGTGCCTTTTCCTCTCTTTGTAAATATGAAAGAGTGTCTTGCGCAATAACTATGTTACAAAAAGTGACATATTTCTGTTTTTAAAATTGCTTGTGAATGATAGAAGGTAAGCACAGAGTTTTGTCTGCAAAGATGTTCAAAGTAGAATGATTGAAATGATTGGGGTCCTTCAATAAGTACAATGGGAAATATTATGAACCCCTCAAATCTCTTTTTTTGCAGGTCACATGATATCCGACTACGGTCAGATTTCAAAACTACCATAGGTATAAACAGAGTGTTTTTAAAAACGTGTTTAAACTTTGTAGCTTCTTCCAGATCTCTCCAGTCTGCATATTGATAATCAGTTAAACTTACCTTCACAGTAATAGAAATAAAAAATGGTATACATTTTTTTCAGATTTTCTGTGCAATCTAAATTGATGTAAATTGCCTATTTTAAAATTAGGATCTGTGAAAGAAAAGAAAAAAATAGTTATAACATGTAATAATACATTTTTTACAACACAGCATAATTTTCACAAATTAATTTGTTTGCCTTTTTTGCTGTTCTCAGAATATATTGAATTTCACTAGAAATAGTGATTTCAATCGTACTCATCACTTAACAGCGGGCAAAAAAAAAACAATCAGAAAGATTGTTAAAAAAACAACATGCTATTCTCAGTAAAATACCAGAAAATACAAATCACACATATATGAAATGCTTACGGCTAACAAAATTATATAAGTTTAACTTATAAAAACTGTAAATGTTGTCGCTTTAAAATATTCACCAAATCAACGACCACCAAAAAGTCCATAATTGAAACATATACCTTTCCTTGAGGCCAAATGGTATTTTTGCACTCCTTTTTTATGTAAAATGTCCAATGGTAGTCCTATTAAATTATAATAATAAATTTCTCAGAGAGTGAATTATCTTCCTAAAACTTTGGCTTTAAAAATATTAGGTAGGAATTTGGTAATTCACTAGGCAAACGTTGTTTGAAAACCAACTGGGCATCATTACAAAGTGTCCAGCCTTTGTCACATTTTAGACAGGCAGTGTAATGTCCAGATGTGGTGGAAGGACCATCATGGAAAATTATAGCAATTGCTACAAAAGTCCTTCCTGATATGGATAGTTGTGCTGCTACAAATTGCTTTGATTAAAGTATCCAATTTTCTTCCATCAGCTGTACAACGTTGCATCATTAAAATTATGTATTTACCATATTTTGTTAAAAATAATGTGGATAACATTTCTGATTTACATTGGCTACACTCCATGTTTTGATTTGCACCTTTAACTAATTTATTAAAAGACACTGATTTACAGTCTGGTAATGTTAAATTCAGAAATCTCTCAGTGTCTACATTGGAGCTACATGTATATACGCAATTTTCACAATGATGTTCCCATTTGTAAGAAAGGCCAAAAATATTTTCTATTTCTACACCTTCATTTTCAAAAATGGTAAGCATATACATTAAAAATTCCTGAGCATCTTGTTGGATATTTTGTGAAAATTGTGTAGAACCAGAACACACATCCAAAAGATTACGAACATCTGAAACAGATTGTATTTTACTTGTGTCTGTTGTCAATTTTTCAAAAACAGAATGCAACAGAGAACAAAATCTTTGTTCCCGATTCTGCATAATTTGTTCTTGCAAACCTTTAAGATAAAAAACAACATTGACCACTACATGAGCATAGCAGTTGACACCTGAACTATTTTCAAACTGATCTCCAACAACCTCTTCAACAGTGTCCAATTTCTTTTTACTTGCAATCACAACATTATCTTGTGCTATTCCCTTGTCAACACCTTCAGAACAGATACTGTCAAACCTTCTTTTTCGACCAACCACATGCTTTTCAAATACAGGATATTGACCTAAATTTAGAGCATACACCCTTCTTAACCTATTATACTCTTTTACACAGTTTGCATCTGCAGTAACGTTTGTCTCATCAAAATCAATCAAAAACAAACCAGATAATGTTCTGACTCGCGACAAAACAACATATTCTATACCCTCTTTAAATACAGTAGATCCAATGTTCACCAATGCACTGTCTACACTTAATCCTTGAGATTTATGAATAGTCACTGCATATTCCAGAGAAAATGGAAATTGTTTCCTACGGAGATATAAATCTTTAACAAGCAAAAAACGAACTGAACAACGACCAATTTCTTTAACTTCTTCAATCTGATGAAATTTAATTTTTAAAAATTCAATTCCTTCTTTTTTCTGATAATTAACAAAATCTACCATTTTACCCATTGTGCCATTAACTAACCCTTTTTCTACATCCAAATTTCGCCTTAAAATTACCCGACAGTTTACACACGCATACAGTGTCTTTTCTAAACCAGCTGTTTTAGATATTTTTTTTTCTAAAGAATCCAGTTTTGTTTTTAACTTTCCCGTCAAAATAATAGTAATTTCTTCATGCTCTATTTTATCGATGGCTTCCATTTTTATAATTTCTTCATTTTCCAATTTCAATAGTTCTTCGTTGAATATGGAACACTCTCGCAGTGTTGGCATTAAACAGATCACTGATTTATTTTCAGCAATTTTCATGTACACTTTTGCAGGAAGTACATTTTCATTTGGAAAGACGTTGCAAAGTAATCGACTTTCCAAAGCTTGTTTGCCATGTTTTGTAAGAATTCCAATTCTTATATCTTGAAGAATAGTTCCATATTCAGCATCATTTGCCTGTCGCATATTTGTTGTCAGTTCTTTGTATTCAAAATTAGTCCAAATGTTCACATTACCAACACTACCAAGAGACTTTCTGGTATCTTCATGTGCAAGTGTTTTAAATACCGGTTGTCCTTTTACCGGAGTAAGTTGCAATAGATCTCCAAAAACTATGACGTGTTTTCCTCCAAATAACACGTCATAGTCTGTTTTAAGAATTTGTTGCATTCTTAAATGCACAAAGGCAAGCATCAAGTTAGAGACCATGCTCACCTCATCAATAATGAGAAGTTTCATTTTCTTCAAGACTCTTGAAACTTCACAACAAGCTTCTCTAGATAGTTTGTGGTATTCCAATTTGTTCTCATGCTCTACTGGTAGCATTAGTAAACAATGTAAAGTAATTCCTTTAATGTTATGTGCTGCCAACCCAGTTGGAGCAGTGACAACACAAGACAAATGCGACTCCGTTGTTTTTTGCAGATAACTTGTAATTACTTTAATTAAGAAACTTTTTCCTGTTCCATCTCAGTGCAGCAGAACTTTGACTGTCTTGAGAACTGTCTCTAGCAATCTCAGCTGCAATTGTAGCTTCTTGATCAATTTCATCATTCAACATTTTCACATAATTTGCAAAAGCACTGCATTGTATGCTATCTTTACAAGTATTAAATGAATCTTCATAGCTCTGAAAATCTCCAAGTTATTCCAGTTCTGAACGCCATGGTTTGAACATTTGCAACAGGGCTAAATAGTGAAATTCCCTTTTATCAGCAGTGTCACAACTCAGTTTCCTGTGATTAATTACATTTCCTTTCCTCTGTTTCACCAGACATCCTTCAGAACCAATAACTGCATACTTTCCATCATTGATGTTCTCTGTAGTATTCCGTTTAAAAGTGTAGTTTTGCAGCACTTCATAGAGACACATGCTCTCAAGATGATGACTTCTGTTCGGGTAATATGTGTCCAACATATTCGTTTTCAAAATATCTGTACTTTCTGGTTCTTTTTCTGCTAAATATTCAATTTCTTGAACAGATTTCAGTACCCGATTTCGCATTCCTGCAAGACCTAGACTCACCCAAATGATTCTTCTACTTTTTGAATATAGACTTGCAGATGATAACCGATCTGAACATTCATATGCTCCAATTTCACGATGCGATAACATCTTCAAACTGAACCTGTATAATTTCTTACTTAGAGTCTTCTCATGAGAAATCTCTTCCCACATTTCTTTCAATTCCGTCTTTTCTGATTTAGTAATGTAGGATGTTACATACCGAGCGACAGCAATGGAATTGTCCGCAACATACTGAATATCCATGTTAGCATTCCACATGGATAAAATAACTGGATTGTAGTCATTTATGTATTTTGATTCTTCACTTCTTTTTAAGTTATAGGTATTTTTCGGAGACTTTCTTGTGATAGTATGTCGCACAGCTGACATAAAACTGTTCACTCTTCCTTTGGTACTTTCGTCGACAGTATTTTCCACACCTATGGCTTTGGAATCATAAGACTTGTTGTTTTAAGTTGTTATCTTCTCTGCTATTGGGTACGGCACATGTGGCATAATCTTCAATGAAAGACAAAACAGTTTCATCTGAATCTGTTCCAAACTTGGGGGCGTCCTTGATCCATAACAACATATGTATATAAGGAGCACCTCTTGCTTGATACTCCTTTCTCCAAAAGAAATCCACAACTTCTCCAAGAGGAGGATTCTTTTTATTGCAGATGAAAGACATCATAGCTTCAAATCTATGATTGAAATATCTTCATACATTAACATGATCCAATGAGCACAATTCTCCAGGTGTCTTGTATTCAATGTTTTTTATACTGCAATTTGCCTCTCGAAGAAATTCAAGTAAATCATCCCAAGCATACTCAGCACAGCTTAGTGTAACAAACCATGTAGGAGTTCCCAAGTTACGTAGCATACATTTCAGTTCTTCATGATGACGGTACCAATATTCATTAGTCCCTCGATTACATGCCATCAGATTAATCAACTGAGATTCTAAATGATCATCTCTCTGATGCACTTTCTCCATAAAAGCCTTAGCAGATACATTTTGCAGATGCATTCCAGTTTTTAAAATGTGATTTACTGCATATGAAAGTCCAGACAAGTCACTTTCACAGAAGATGAAACATATAAGGGATACATTGTCAAAATCTTGGATCTTCTGCATATAATCTTGTTGTCCGATATTCAGATGCAGGAATCTGCACAGGACGTTCATCATATCGTCCACCTTTTCCTGTTGGAAACAACTGCGGGAAACAACGAGCTTCCAAACTCTCTTCCCATACACTCATGGCACTTCCTGTTGCTTTTTTCATTTGGAACTACTCAATCGTATTCCCCATCACCTCTTTAGAATGAAGTGGATGTACACTGTAATGTTCATAGATTTCTTCACATCTGGAAATGTCCACTTTTTCAATTTGTCCACTTAATGTTTCAGTATCTTCTGCTAAATCTATTTCTTCTTCTCCTACAAACACATTTCTATAGTACTCATTATTTTTTAACAGATACAATGATGCCTTTTGCTTTTTTCTAAAATCCACTAACTCTTGCCAGATTTTCTTATTCTTAGTAGGAACACCATTAACTAGAATGACTAGTGGATCATTTTCTGCATGGTCTACACCAATAGTTTCAATATTTTTCCTTAAGTCTAATGGTAAATACACAACTCTTCCTTTCAATCCTCTTTGCAACTCTGATGGAGGTAATTTACCTGTTTTAGGCTCCATACGAACAATAGCCTGAAACGGGTGAACACATTGAATGAGAATAGACTCATACGTATTTAAATCTATCAGCTCTGGAGGAATAGCAACCAACTCTAGATTATTATGAACTGCTCTAGCAGGCATTTTATTGTCATCTAATTTGTTATAACAATATTTGCAAATACGCTGCTCAGATCCCAAATCAAAACAATCCTCTACCAGCAAATAATTTGCAAATTCCATCCACTTATCATTATCTTCTATTTCACTTTTTAAATACAGATTGACACCCCTAGTCTGATTTTTATAGTGATTTCGCCGACAACAAATACGAGAAACATTTGGTCTTTCACCTGAAATTACCTTAAACTTTGTGATTTCATCCTCAAAATTTTTTGTAATCACAGGTTCTACATTGTCTTCAACATTTTCTTCTACTAATGTCACAGTTTCTCCACTCTGTTGCTGAGGACCAAAGTAACAAAACTCAATATCCTCACAAACCTTCTTCACATCTGATACTGAGCCACGTAAAAGAGCACTGTTCAACTCATTTAAATTTAGTGCTGGACTTTTTGCATAATACAATCATATCACTAACTTCCGCATTTGAGTATGATGTACTGCCAGCATCCTGAAATGGTGAGAAACACTTTCACAAACTTTCCTAGAAAGACAAGCCAGAGAATTACCTTGCAAATCAGTATTTTTTCCACTCTGCAAGGGTCTAGTCCTTGCAACACCTTAATCTTTTGTTTAACACTTTTTTTAGTATATGCTCATAAAAAACTACATAATTTATCAATAGATTCCTGTCGTACACTGCAAATACTACTGCAATCCCATGTACACACAGGGTGTTTAGGACGTCTCCCTAGAACTTCATCAGCTATCACTTCTTCTGCATTTCTTTCGACCATTTTCTCTTTCTCAATTGGACACCCATCTCTAACTTCGTAACCTCTACCACTGGTGTCAACTGCAAACAGCAATTGTTTTCTCTGTAAATAACTCTCTTCATTAAAGAAAGGCTCTGAACTGGAATTGTGTTTCCATTCTCCCAAAAAAAATCACAATTTTTTTTCTATTAATTACTCTTTTCCTCCTACTTTTGGCCTTCATTAAATTAATTGGTTTATCTAGTGATCGAATTCTGTTTAATACTAAAATGAATAGTTTCCTTTTTACTTCTAAAGCCTTTTCAACAATGTTTTCACTATGCTTCTTCTTTTTTATAAAACAGAGCTCTCTTTTTATATTTCTTCACATCTTTCAGCAAATTATGTACTACTCTCTTGTAAAATATTTTTTTTCGTAATTCCTTATACTGATTTTGCCTTCTTTTAGCACACTTTGGTGTCGATTCCGATCCTGGAAAAACCGGGTACGAATCGTCGGACGGAGCGTTTTCTCCATCAGACCCGTCCCCGGGAAAAACACCTTACAAACCCGCAAGTACGATTCGTACAGAAACACCGTTTTCGTACGATTCGTACAAAACACCGACCGTCAAAAAATAACATACAAATCGGATCCGGGACACCGCGTACGCGACATTCGCACGGAGTCAGGCAGCGTTTTACGGATCAGCAAGTACGATTCGTACCCACAGCACTACGCACGGCAACATTTTTACGGGACCCAAAAAGTGCCGGAAAAGCTAAGTACGCCGCGATGCACGACGAAAAGGGGACCCGGTACGCACCGTACCCCCATCCCTACACGTCCGCACCGTACCCCCAGCCCCCCCGTACGTCCGTAGCGTACCCCCAGCCCACCCCCCATGTACGCGCCGTACCCCCAGCCAACCCCCCCATGTACGCGCCGTACCCCCAGCCCACCCCCCATGTACGCGCCGTACCCCCAGCCCACCCCCGTAGGTACAGTGCGTACCCCCACCCCCATAGGTACGGTGCATACCCCCACCCCCGTAGGTACGGTGCGTACTCCACCCCCGTAGGTACGGTGCGTACCCCCACCCCCGTAGGTATGGTGCGGACCACCAGTGCTACGCGCTGGGGGTCTGCACCGTACCTACGGGGGTGGGGGTCCGCACCGTACCTACGGGGGTGGGGGTACGCACCGTACCTATGGGGGTGGGGGTATGCTCCAGACCTACGGGGGTGGGCTGGGGGTACGGCGCGTACATGGGGGGTGGGCTGGGGGTACGGCGCGTACATAGGGGGTGGGCTGGGGGTACGGCGTGTACATGGGGGGGTGGGCTGGGGGTACGGCGCATATGCAGGCACATGTTTGGACGTCTCCATGGTTGCTATGGGAGTTCGCACCGTACAGTGTTTTTTCCATACGCTTGTGCATTCGGACGGACGGATCGTACTTGCGCGCTCGGACTTCAGTTTCCCGATTCGTACGTAAAACTGTCCGGGGATGTGTCGGACACTTTTTCCGACCCGAAGACGTGTCGGGGAATTTTCCCAATGCGATTCGTATGGATTTGTTTACATACGAATCGTACTTGCCAGTTTGTATGGGACTTGTACGATTCGTACGTAAAAAAATCCGGATACAATACGTACGGGGAATATTTCTAATGGATCGGAATCGGCACCTTTGTCTCCTTTGACTGAATATTTGTTTTTTTGCTTTTCCTCTTATTTTGAATTTTTTTTCTAGTTGAAATTTTCATAGTGGATTTAGCGTTCTGTACATTCTGTTTCCTCCTACAAACATTTTTAATAAATTGCTTTGTGATCTTACCAGAAGATTTTTTCTTTTTAGCAACATTATCTTGTACATTCAGTCCTTGTGGTAGACTTTTCTTCAAGTAATTGTCCTGTCTCTGTTCTTTTCTTTTTCTTTTTTTTTCAGGCATGATTTCTCTATTTTAACGTCGAAAAACAGTATTTGTAAAAAAGAATCACAAATAAAAGTGTATTAATAACTTTCAAATTCATACTATTCTATGACTGTAAAAACACATTTTATATAAAAATGTACTAAGAAACTATAGCCATGAAGCACAAGTGTGACGATGGATAAAACACTACAAGCATAGTGCATACTACTTTGAAACAGTTTATGCGCTAAAGCCTACCTCACTAATAGAGTACATGCTAACCCACCAAATGATTACAATACTATTAGGAAAGAAACTGGGTGTGTGACAGGGTGTTTACTAGAAGTGTATGAATACTGACATAATTATTGATGGTGTGAAAGACAAGTGTGAAGGTGATTAGAGACCTACATGCATACTTGACACATGTTTCAATCCATTCATACGTTAAGGCCTGTCTCACTCCAATACTATTTGGATACTGATTAAATGATTAGAGAACTGCAAGAAGAATGCCTGGGTGAGTTTATAAGTGTTCGGGTTTTGGCACAGTGAATGGATTACTCCATGGTGCTGAATGGGTCACTAGAAGACTCCAAGAGGAGAGAGAGAGTATTTGCTAGAAATGTATGAATACTGACTAGGGAATTGAAGGTGTAAAACACAAGTGTGTAGGTGGTTAGAAGACTGCATGCATAATGGATAGGCATTTGAAGCAATTCATGTACTAAAGCCTGGCTCACTGCATGAGTACTTGGGTACTGACTGAATGATTAGAGTACTGCAAAGGGAGTGCCTGGGTGAATTTATAAGTGTTTGGGTTTTAGCGCACTGAATAGATTAGTACATGGCGCTGAATGAGTCACTGGAGGAGTACAAGGAGAGTGACAGGGTGTTTGCTGCACTATATATATACTGAGTGGGGAATTAAAGATGTGAAAGACAAGTGTGTAGATGGTTAGAAGACTACATGCATACTGGATAGACGTTTGAAGCAATTCATGTGCTAAGGGCTGGCTCACTGCATGAGTACTTGGATACTGACTGAATGATTAAAGCGCTGCAAGGAGACTACCTGGGTGAATTTATAAGTGGTTGCCTTTCAGTGCAGTGAATGGATTAGGACATGGTGCTGAATGGGTCACTGGAGTAGTATAAGGAGAGTGAGAGAGTATTTGCAGGAACTGTATGAATACTATCTGGGATATTAAAGGTGTGAACGACGAGTATATAGGTGGCTAGAGACCTACATCCATAATGGATAGACGTTTGAAACAGTCCATAGAGTAACACTTGGATCACTGCAAAACTACCTGACTACTGACTGAATCATTAGAGTACTACAAAAGAGTGACTCGGTGAACCTTTTTAAGATTTTAGATTCTACTGCAGTGAATAGGTTAATACTTAATGCCAAATGAGTCAGTGGAGGTGTGCAATTAAAGTGACAGAGTGTTTATTGGGGTTTATAGATACTGACAGAGAAATTGAAGGCCTGAAACACAATTGTGTTGGTAGTTACAGGCCTCCATGCATACTGGAAACATGTTTGAATCAATCCATGTGCTAAGGCCTGCCTCACTCCATTAGTAGTTAGGTACTGACTGAATGATTAAGAAGGGCCAGAGAGGGGACCCGCGGTGCTACAGACCTATATCCTTGATTGATTCTTCTGTGAAGATTTTAGGAAAAATACTTTTAATGAAAATTTCAGATTGGGCCACTGAGAAGAATATTATTTCTGTTCTACAATATGGGTTCAGAAAACGTAGAAGTACCACCGATCAGTGCCTTAATTTGTCATTATTAATTAGTAAATACACTGTGGCAAAGGAAGGCTGTCTAAGGATGGCATTTATGGATTTATCCTCAGCATTTGACCTGGTTAACAGGTCAAAGCTGTGGTCCATCCTGTTGGACAAAGGTCTTGACCCGTCCTTAGTGTATTTTCTGGCTGATCTTCACCAAGATCTTACTGCCTCGGTCAGAATTTCACGGGATGGCAAATGCTCAAGCTCTTTTAGATCAGCCCGTGGGGTCCGACAAGGGTGTATTCTGGCGCCTGTTCTTTTTACTTTGTACATTAATGACATAGATAGATCCCTTTTGACAGCGACCTTGGATATTCCGCATGTAGGAGATTGTTCTATTCCGGTTCTCCTATATGCGGACGACGCGGTCCTTATAGCACGTACAGCGGTGGGTCTCCAGCGGCTTTTAGATGCCTTTGGGGCCCACATGAAGTCGCTGGATCTAGTCGTGAATAATAGCAAGTCCCATATCCTGTCGATTGGTCGTAAAACAAGAAAACCCTACTCCTTTTACTGTAATGGCCAGGAGGTGACCCCGGTCTCCTCCTTTACCTACCTAGGGGTAGTTTTTGATGAGAAGTTCTCCTGGATACCGCAACAGAAAATTAAAAAGAACTCTATCACTCGTTCTGCCTTAGGACTAATGGGGTTTGCTAAACGTTTGGGGACTAAACCAATTAAGAGTATATTGAAAATATATAGCGCAAAGTGCGTAACGATTGCGACCTATGGTTCCTCTATATGGGGCTTCAAAGAACAGCATTCAAATAGCCGAAAATACATTTTTACATAGCCTTTTATCAGTCCCACAATCTACGCCAGTCTTTTCTATACATCAGGAACTTGGGATTGGTTACATCTCAGACATTTTGAGCCTAGCGCCGTTGCTTTGCTGGCTCAAAATGTGGTTAAATCCAGAACTGACTTTGAACCATAAGATCCTACGTGACTGTGTTCAGCTAGACAATTCCAATAAAATCAAGTGGCTGTCTTATGTTAAAAGTGGGTTAACCAAATTGGGGTGGCCTGAGCTATTTGAAGCCCCTGAAAAGATACGGAAGGAGGATGTTCTGTGGGTGTAATGGAATTTTAAGAATTTGTTGTCTGCAGAACGGTAGGAATTAGAGCTGCAGAAACCCTCCGTTAGGGCTCATTTTCTAACTAAAACGAATATCTGTATTGAACCCTATCTGGTAACGGTAAATAAACCCTTCCATCATTGGCTTTTAACCAGGTTTCGCTTTAACTTAGCTCCTTTTTTACTGGGTGATTTCCAGGAGTGGTGTAATCCTGAGTATGCGATCCCCTGTAAGTGTGACAACTTTTCTACCCAGAATACCCTTCATTTTATGATGTTTTGTTCTTTCTATACCAATATTCGTAATAAGTATATAACCCCAATTCTGAAAGGAAAGGGTTTTTTGCAGGTTAGACCAGCATTACTCTATCTTCAGTCACTGAGCACACCATGGGATATTTTTAATATTGCATGTTTTCTGGTTGCTGCTATGCGGTGCAAGAAAAACAGACTCCCGATATCTGATCATTGTCTAGATTTTTAAATGACACAATGTAAATATAGTTCTGCGTATTTAAATGTAAATTTGTTTGAAGGATCGTTTTTAGAAATACAATAATTTGTCAAGTCACTAGCAGAACACCCCAAACTTATGAGTCTGCCCTATATGCACATAGGAATTTCTTATGAAGTTCTTTTTGTACGTAGAGTTACCCATGGTACTCCCCATGATTGTATAGAATGAAATGCTTGCACTTTATTCCGTATGCACTTTGCACTATGGACTTTAAAAAAAGTTTTTTTGCTGGGATGTATCAT
Source organism: Triturus cristatus (assembly GCF_964204655.1). NCBI lineage: Eukaryota > Metazoa > Chordata > Amphibia > Caudata > Salamandridae > Triturus > Triturus cristatus. The sequence goes on from NC_140591.1 coordinate 1,367,630,689, forward strand.
GGGGAAGGAAACTCGAAATTTTGTATTCCAATATACTCGCATTTTGAACTTTATATGATTTTTGTTTTAGATGACCAGAAAAGCTTTAACCCCATAAGACGAAATACAGGAAATGACATTTGTAGTTTTGCACCCTAATATTGTCTGTATGTTTTTATCTTGAACTTTTATCTTAAGCCTTTTTAGTGACTTGCTATGAGTTGACAGCCGATATCTTGTACTTTCTAATTTTTAACTGTAATGTATGATTGATTGAATTGTTTACTTTTATGACATTAAGTTGTCGAATAAAGCATTTGATTGATTGATTGACTATTGCAAGAAGCAATCCTGGATGAATTTACAAGTGTTTCAGTTTTGGCGCAGTGAATGCTTTACTACATGGTGCTGAATAAGTCACTGGAGCACTGCAAGGGGAGTGACAGGATGTTTGCTGAAAGTACATGGATACTCACTGGGGAATTGAAGCTATTAAAGACAAGTGTATAGTGTGTTAGAAGACTGCATGCATACTGCATAGACATTTGTAGCCCTCTATGTGGTAATGCATGATTCACTACATGAGTACCTGTAAACTGACTGAATCATTAGACTACTGCTAGGAGAGTGCCTGGGTAAAACTTTAAAGTTTTTCAGTTTTGGCACAGTAAAAAGATTAGTACATGGTACTGGATCAGTCACTGGATGAGTGCAAGATGAGTGACAGGATGTTTATTGAAGTATATAGATACTGACTAGATAATTAAAAAAAGTGAAAGACAAGTGTGTAGGTGACTAGAGGCCTGTATGCATACTGCATAGGGGTTTCAAGCAGTCTATGTTGTAAGGCCTGGCTCACTGCATGAGTACTTGGATACTGACTGAATGATAAGAGTACCACAAAGAGAGTTCCTGAGTGAATGTATAAGTGTTTGCGTTTTGGCAAAGTGAATGGTTTAGTATATGCTACTGAATGGGTCACTAGAAGAGTACATGGGGAGTGACAGAGTGTTTGCTTGAAGTGTATGAAGACTGACTGTGGAATTAAATGTGTGAAAGAGAACTGTGTAGATGGTTGGATGACTGCATGCATAGTAGATAAGCATTTGAATCAATGCATGTGCTAAGGCCTGCCTCACTCATTTACTACTTGAATATTAACTGAATGTTTACAGTATTGCAAGGACACTTCCTAGGTGATTACATAAGCAATGACTGCCTTCTAATTCTAACAAAACTTGAGAACAGGAAAGTTTTTAAACAGTTATGCGTATTCAAACATATGAAGTACCCAAATGCTTCTCTCACAGTGGTTCCCAAATGCACACAGACTCACAGTGTGATTCTAGACGAGCAACACTATCCCTAGGAGTTTACCAAAACTCACTCACTACTCAGGAAGGGGTAAGGGGACTGCACACAATCTACATATTTAAATACTGCACTTTAGTGTCAAAGCCTGACTCATTTTATCAATGCATAAGCAAAGACTGGCTTCTAATGCTACTAAAACTTGACAACATGACAGGTTTTAAAACATTTATCATGCAGCAAATACACGATGTTACCAAATCCTTCTCTCACAATTCCTACCCAAATGCACACAGACTCACAGTGTGATTCCAGGCAAGCAACACTATCCTAGGAGTTTACCAAAACTCATTCACTAGTGTAGAAGGGGTAAGAGTACTGTACACAATCTACATATTTAAGTACTGCACTTTAGTGTCAAAGCCTGACTCATTTTAGCAATGCATAAGCAATGACTGGCTTCTAATGCTACTAAAACTTGACAACATGGCAGGTTTTAAAACAGTTATTTTGTCAGCAAATACATGATGTTCCCATATGCTTCTCTCACAGTGGTTCCCAAATGCACACAGACTCACCGTGTGATTCTATACAAGCAACACTATCCCTAGGAGTTTACCAGAACTAATTCACTACTATGGAAGGGGTAAGGGGACTACACACAATCTACATATTTCAGGACTCCACTCTAGTGTCAGTGCCTGACTCATTTAATCAAAGCATAAGCAAAGACTGTCTTCTAATGCTACTCAAACTTGACAACAATACAGGTTTTAAAACAGTTATCTGTCAGCAAATACATGATGTTACCAAATCCTTCTCTCACAATTCTTACCCAAATGCACACAGACTCACAGTGTGATTCCAGGCAAGCAACACTATCCTAGGAGTTTACCAAAACTCATTCACTAGTGTAGAAGGGGTAAGAGTACTGTACACAATCTACATATTTAAGTACTGCACTTTAGTGTCAAAGCCGGACTCATTTTAGCAATGCATAAGCAATGACTGGCTTCTAATGCTACTAAAACTTGACAACATGGCAGGTTTTAAAACAGTTATTTTGTCAGCAAATACATGATGTTCCCATATGCTTCTCTCACAGTGGTTCCCAAATGCACACAGACTCACCGTGTGATTCTATACAAGCAACACTATCACTAGGAGTTTACCAGAACTCATTCACTACTATGGAAGGGGTAAGGGGACTACACACAATCTACATATTTCAGGACTCCACTCTATTGTCAGTGCCTGACTCATTTAATCAAAGCATAAGCAAAGACTGTCTTCTAATGCTACTAAAACTTGACAACAATACAGGTTTTAAAACAGTTATCTGTCAGCAAATACATGATGGTACCAAATCCTTGTCTCACAATCCTTACCCAAATGCACACAGACTCACAGTGTGATTGTAGGCAAGCAACACTATCCCTAGGAGTTTACCAATACTCATTCACTACTGTGGAAGGGGTAAGGGGACTGCACACAATCTACATATTTAAGTACTGCACTTTAGTGTCAAAGCCTGACTCATTTTAGCAATGCATAAGCAATGACTGGCTTCTAATGCTACTAAAACGTGACAACATGACAGGTTTTAAAACAGTTATCTGTCAGCAAATACATGATGTTACCAAATGCTTCTCTCACAGTGGTTCCCAAATGCACACAGACTCACAGTGTGATTCTAGACAAGCAACACTATTCCTAAGAGTTTACCAAAACTCATTCACTACTGTGCAAGGGGTTAGGGGACTACACACAATCTACATATTTAAGTACTGCACTTTAGTGTCAAAGCCTAACTCATTTTATCAAAGCATAAGCAAAGACTAGCTTCTAATGCTACTAAAACTTGACAATATGGCAGGTTTTAAAACAGTTATCTGTTCGCAAATACATGATGTTCCCAAATGCTTCTCTCACAGTGGTTCCCAAATGCACACAGACTCACAGTGTGAGTCTAGACAAGTAACACTATTCCTAGGAGTTTACAAAAACTCATTCACTACTATGGAAAGGGTAAGGGGACTGCACACAATCTACAAATTTCAGGACTCCACTTTAGTGTCAATGCCTGACTCATTAAACAAAGCATAAGCAAAGACTAGCTTCTAATGCTACTAAAACGTGACAACATGGCAGGTTTTAAAACAGTTATCTGTTCGCAAATACATGATGTTCCCAAATGCTTCTCTCACAGTGGTTTCCAAATGCACACAGACTCACAGTGTGATTCTATACAAGCAACACTATCCCTAGGAGTTTACAAAAACTCATTCACTACTATGGAAAGGGTAAGGGGACTGCACACAATCTACATATTTCAGGACTCCACTCTAGTGTCAATGCCTGACTCATTTAATCAAAGCATAAGCCATGACTGGCTTCTAATGCTACTAAATCTTGACAACATGACAGGTTTTAAAACACTTATCTGTTAGCAAATACATAATTTTAGCAAATGCTTCTCTCACAATCCTTACCCAAATGCACACAGACTCACAGTGTGATTTTAGACAAGCAACACTATCCTAGGAGCTTACCAAAACTCATTCACTAGTCTAGAAGAGTTAAGGGTACTGCACACAATCTACATATTTAAGTACTGCACTTTAGTGTCAAAGCCTGACTCATTTTATCAATGCATATGCAAAGACTGGCTTCTAATACTACTAAAACTTGACAACATGACAGGTTTTAAAACAGTTATCTCTCAGCAAATACATAATGTTACCAAATGCTTCTCTCACAGTGGTTCCCAAATGCACACTAACTCACAATGTGATTCTAGACAAGCAACACTATCTCTAGGAGTTTACCAAAACACATTCACTACTATGGAAAAGGTAAAGGGACTGCACACAATCTACATATGTAAGTACTGCACTTTAGTGTCAAAGCCTGACTCATTTTATCAATGCATAAGCAAAGACTGGCTTCTAATGCTACAAAAACTTAACAAATTGACAGGTTTTAAAACAGTTATCTGTCAGCAAATACATGATGTTACCAAATGCTTCTCTCACAGTGGTTCCCAAATGCACACACACTCACAGTGTGATTCTAGACAAACAACACTATCCCTAGGAGTTTACCAAAACACATTTCCTAATCTACGAATACTACATTTTAGTGTTCAAACATGACTCATTTTGCAAATTCATAAACAATGACTGATTTCTAATTGTACCAAAATATAAAAACAGCACAGTTATCTGTCTGCAAACACATGAAAAACACAAATGCTTATCACAGAATGGTTTCTACATGGACACACACTGTCAATAAGATTGTAGACAAAAAAAAGTACGCCCTACACTTTAGCAGGAGAAATACATTAGTCTGATTAAAATCAAAATAGTCTACATACATCCCCTCACAATTAAATAACTCACCTTTCAAGTTGTTTTGTAGATTAAGAAGTATATCAGTCACACACCAGATTTTCTTATACAGAATCTCTGCACTGTGCACCTCTCAGCAAAACCAAAGAATGGCAACGTTTCCCTCTCATTTTCCATACATATACATGTAAACATCAAATCACATTCCTTCCCACATAAATTTAAAAGCAAACACACATTTCTATTGGTTAAACATTTCAACCCTTTCCAAATGACATAAATTTCAACCCTATCCCCATTCTGCCTTCTGCCTGTTACCATAGCAACAGGTCATGGAACACTGAACTGAGCACACAGGTCACAAGTTCAGCACACAATGTTGCTAATCAAAACAGCAAGTGTGCTTGACTTTTCAACATATCAGCTTATCATATATAATGTTCCTTTCACGCACTTTTTGTTAACCAATAAGAATCATGCGCTTAAAAAACAGAAACATGCACCCTACCTTTCAGTGTAGAAGGTTGTCAAACAACCAATGATTTCTTGTCTTTTTTCGAAGCTGCATCTTAGCCACCATTTTAGAAAAATCTTACTTTTCAAACTGTCATTTCATTTACAGAGACCATCTGAGTGCATCCAGACCTCCCTTCAAGATGCTTAGAGTGTGGATTGTGGTACACAGCTATATTTTCTGGAGCCAAAGGTATGCAGAAAACAAAGGCATTCACAAAGACCTAGGTTTGCCAAATGTAGACATTAAATGGATTGGACAGAGAGGGTTAAAGTGGCACCAATTGATGCCATTGGTAAAAACCTTTATGCATATCCAACACCCTGACCTCATAATAGTGCACTGTGGTGGCAATGACCTAGGCACTTTGACTGGGGTAGGTCTGGAAATGCTTATGAAGGACACCTTTGCAGAATTGTTTTCACTTTTTCCCAAAACTGCCTTTGTGTATTCTAACAGATGCCAAAGGCAGAAGTGGAACTGGTCCAATCATTTTTGTCCACAGATTGGGAAAGCTAGGAAACATGTGAATAAATTTGTTTCTGCTTTTCTCCGAGACTATAGAATGGGGTCCATTTACAATAACAATCTGCGCTTTGATATGCAAGAGATGTATAGGAGAGATGGAGTACACTTTACTGATGAAGGAAACAGAGTCTTCCTCAACAACTTTAGACTCTGCATAGGTACTTACTTATAAGTACCAAAAACTCACAATTAACACAACGGCTCTTTTTAGAGCCACTCATGAACAAAACACTTAAGCTAGATGTTTATCTCCCAAAAAATTTCAGTTTTTTTCCCTTGGATCCGCGCACCCAACGCGTTAGGAACCGCGCACCCAATGCGAGAGAAACCGTGCACCCAACGCGTTAAGATGCGAGCCCCTTTCACTAATTTTTATTATCTCCGGGGACCCCATCCCCCGGGGCTTATAAAAAAACGTGGGAGACCATGGGGGGAGCCCCAACGCCCCCACGGTCCCAGCCGGCTCCCCGCGTCCTTCAGGAGCCGGCATTGCTTTTCCACATGGGGAGCTGCTGACATGCAGCTCCCCGTGTGGAAAAGCAATATCGTTTGGATTTTGAAAGAGCGAGCAGGACCTGCTCTCTCTTTCAAAATCCTAAAGAAGTTTGCTATGGGAGGGCGGGAGACTCCTGCCCTCTCATAGCAAACAACAGTGTCCTGGGGGTGGGCACCCCAAGACACTGTAGGAGCCGGCCCAGGGGGGTGGCGGTCCCCAGGGCCCTCGAGGGCTCCAGGAGGGGGGCCATGTAGCCCCCCTCCCCCTCTTAATATATAACCATTTTGCCCCCGGGATTTGACCCACCTGGGGGCTAATTTTTAACGAAGCACGGAAGCCCGCGCTTCAGTTTTTTTTAATGTTTTCGTCCGGATCCGCGCACCCTGCGTGCATTTCGCCGTTTTTTTTTTAAATGGGGCCCCAGGGACCCTCTGAGTAACACTAGAGGGTCAGAGTATTTCTATCCTGCCCCCTTTATATGTTTTAAGCACTTATTCCCCTTACTTCTTCAGCCTCGCTTCTACCGAGGCACATAATGGCTGCCAACAGTTCCTGGTTTCGAATGTGCCGATCCTCCGAGGCCATAGATATGTATGTACTTTTAACTGTCATTTTCCCAGGAACTACTGAACGGATTTACACCATTTAAGCAAAAGGCACGAGTCTGAACTGAGGACTACCTCTTTGCCAAATTTGGTGTAATTCCGTTCAGCAGTTCGGGCTGTAGCTGCATCAACAGGTCCTATGGGAAAATGCATGGGGAAAACGCGTCTTGGGACCCCCCTTTTTTCTCGGCCCCCACTTGACGAATCACCATGACATTTTCAGGATAGGAGCGGACCGGAGCTGGCCAAAAGTTTGGCCCACTCGCTGCAGTTTGGACCTACGAAGGTAATGCTAATATGCAAATCAACTGACAGCGCTGGAAGGGATTTGATGAGGAGGATTTCCTGCATCAATCGCTCTGGGGATGGGAGCCTTTGCGAGAGAATGATAATATCTGGCATTACGCTTTAAAATTGCAATTTCCGTGACTGAGAGACCATATAATTGACATTTCATGCACCGGAACGATGCAAAGAGCAAGTTATTAATTGCCTTAACAACGTGAACTATTCCGTGTATTACCAGCATTGAGTTTTGTGTCTGGGATGCATTGTGGGATCTGTATTTTTCAAACAGTCACGTGATGTAAGACACTTTTAAAAATGCGTGCACACATGCACTTGGTGAGTCAGCTTCCTGTCCGTGAACAAGGCTATTCGCTGAAACATGTTGGAGAAATGGAAGCTCATTTGTGCAGCATATCTCTGAATAAAGCTGCTGTCTCCAGAATTGAGCCTCTATGTTGTTTTCATAAGCGTGATGAGGGAATGGGCTGCTCCGTGCCTGTCTGAAGAGGCCGCCCTGAAGGGTTGGAGGCTCCTTAATCGGAGGTTTCTCGTTTGGATTTAATAAAGAAGCATGACCCACTCGCTGCAGTTTGGACCTACGAAGGTAATGCTAATATGCAAATCAACTGACAGCGCTGGAAGGGATTTGATGAGGAGGATTTCCTGCATCAATCGCTCTGGGGATGGGAGCCTTTGCGAGAGAATGATAATATCTGGCATTACACTTTAAAATTGCAATTTCCGTGACTGAGACACCATATAATTGACATTTCATGCACCTGAACGATGCAAAAAGCAAGTTATTTATTGCCTTAACAACGTGAACTATTCCGTGTATTACCAGCATTGAGTTTTGTGTCTGGGATGCGTTGTGGGATCTGTATTTTTCAAACAGTCACGTGATGTAAGACACTTTTAAAAATGCGTGCACACATGCACTTGGTGATTCAGCTTCCTGTCCGTGAACAAGGCTATTCGCTGAAACATGTTGGAGAAATGGAAGCCTATTTGTGCAGCATATCTCTGAATAAAGCTGCTGTCTCCAGAATTGGGCCTCTATGCTGTTTTCATTAGCATGATGAGGGGATGGGCTGCTCCGTGCCTGTCTGAAGAGGCCGCCCTGAAGGGTTGGAGGCTCCTTAATCGGAGGTTTCTCGTTTGGATTTAATAAAGGAGCATGACCCACTCGCTGCAGTTTGGACCTACGAAGGTAATGCTAACATGCAAATCAACTGACAACGCTGGAAGGGATTTGATGAGGAGGATTTCCTGCATCAATCGCTCTGGGGATGGGAGCCTTTGCGAGAGAATGATAATATCTGGCATTACGCTTTAAAATTGCAATTTCCGTGACTGAGAGACCATATAATTGACATTTCATGCACCTGAACGATGCAAAGAGCAAGTTATTAATTGCCTTAACAACGTGAACTATTCCGTGTATTACCAGCATTGAGTTTTGTGTCCGCAATGCATTGTGGGATCTGTATTTTTCAAACAGTCACATGATGTAAGACACTTTTAAAAATGCGTGCACACATGCACTTGGTGATTCAGCTTCCTGTCCGTGAACAAGGCTATTCGCTGAAACATGTTGGAGAAATGGAAGCCTATTTGTGCAGCATATCTCTGAATAAAGCTGCTGTCTCGAGAATTGGGCCTCTATGTTGTTTTCATTAGCGTGATGAGGGGATGGGCTGCTCCGTGCCTGTCTGAAGAGGCCGCCCTGAAGGGTTGGAGGCTCCTTAATGGAAGGCTTCTCGTTTGTATATATATATATATATATATATATATATATATATATATATATATATATATATATATATATTACCTACTGGTGTTCGCCAGTAGGTAGTTATAGTTAGGACCTATTTTCCATAGGAAATCCGCAACATTCTATTCCCAATAAGTCTGGCGCCGGTTGACGTATCTTCGCGAAATTCTCCAAACTTTTGGCCAGATCCGGTCCGCTCCTATCCTGTAAGTTTTGTGGTGATTCGTCAAGCGGGGGCTGAGAAAAAAGGGGGGTCCCAAAACGCTTTTTCCCCCATGCAATTTCCCATAGGACCTGTTGACGCAGCTACAGCCCGAACTGCTGAACGGAAGTACACCAAATTTGGCAGAAAGGTAGACCTTGGTTCAGAGTCATGCCTTTTGCTTAAATGGTGTAAATCCGTTCAGTAGTTCCTGAGAGAATCAAAATAAAATCACATATATATCTGGGCGGAGCCTAACCACACATCTCATCGTGAGATCTGATTGGCTGTCAGCACTTCATCCAAGAAGTGTTGGCAGCCATCTTGGGACCAATATACATGATAGCACCTCATTAAAAAGCATTGCAGTTAATAGAAGGTTTTAAGACTTTAGTTACATTATAAATCATTTGTTGATGGTACCATACTCATTTTAGGAATTGTGGTATGTTCTAAGGTGATTTTACCATGTGAAAAAGCCTTCTGCTGGGATATCATGAATCATGTTTGAGAGAAAACTATTTTCAAATGCTTTTCCCACAGAGGTTTGGAAGGTGATCTATAAGCTAAACTGAGAGCATATTTTCTGTAAATTCACATTATCTTTCTTAGTCATGTGAGAATGAAGTCTGACATTCTCAGTAAAACATGTACATCCAACAAGGGCAGAGACTGTCAGTTGATTCCTTTGTGTTCTACTGCAGCTTCCCAGAGTGTTCCAAAGAACAACTAGAGCGCTAACACTCCTACTTATGATAAACGTATGGCACACCTGAAGACCATCTTGATTGGAATAAAGTGGTAACTCTTAAAACATTTCATTTAAAAGGGAACAAAATGAGGGGGTTCATTTTGCCATAGAATGTATGATTAGTGCTGCAGAAAGAAAAATTAGGGCACATTTTGAATTTTCAAATCCTCTTCTATTTCATTAAAAAGTTCTGATATGCAGACTGAAACATGCACTTTGAATACCAGCAGCAGACTTCCCTGGTGAGCAGTAGCTTTACTACAGTGATCTAATGAGGAACTAGAGTGCTACCATTCAGAATTTATGGCAAATGTGTCACATCTGAATGCTTTCTTGATGGAACCAAAGTAAACAAGCATTGAAAATGCAATAGGTCTCGCCCTCGTTTAAGTTAAAGCAATTCTGTTTGTAATTAGGTGGCTTTTTAGCTTTGCTTTCATTAGTGTTTTTCAAAATTTCATGTACATAACATGCATATATGTATGCATGCATTTGTATTTGTATTTATATAGATATGCAGATTATATATATGTTTATATATGTATATGTATATATATATACACATACATATATATAAATGCATATGTATATATGTGCATATGTGTGCGTGTAGAGAGAGGTAGAGAGAGGTAGAGAGGTAGAGGTGTAGAGGTAGAGACATAGAGGTAGATAGGTAGAGGTAGAGAGGCAGAGAGTAGTAAAGAGAGAGGTAGAGAGAGGTAGAGAGGTAGAGAGTAGAGGATGAGTAATAGAGAGTAGAGAGGGAGTAGTAGAGAGTAGTAGAGAGAGTAGCAGAGGGTGAGTAGGAGAGAGTAGTAGAGTGAGTAGTAGAGAGTGAGTAGTAGAGAGTAGTAGAGAGTGAGAAGTAGAGAGTAGTAGAGAGTAGTAAAGAGTGAGCAGTAGAGTGAGTGGTAGAGAGTAGTAGAGAGTGAGTAGTAGAGAGTAGTAGAGAGTGAGTATTAGAGAGTGAGTATTAGAGAGTAGTAGAGAGTGAGTAGTGGAGTCTGAGTAGCAGAGAGAGAGTAGTAGAGAATGAGTAGTAGAGTGAGTAGTAGAGAGTAGTAGAGAGAGTAGTAGAGAGAGTAGTAGAGAGTGAGTAGTAGAGAGTAGTAGAGAGTGAGTAGTAGAGAGTAGTAGAGAGAGAGTAGTAGAGAGTGAGTAGTAGAGAGAGAGTAGTAGAGAGGGAGTAGTAGAGAGTAGTAGAGAGTGAGTAGTAGAGAGTAATACAGAGTGAGTAGTAGAGAGTGATTAGTAGAGAGTAGTGGAGTAGTAGAGAGTGAGTAGTAGAGAGTAGTAGAGAGTGAGTAGTAGAGTGAGTATTAGGGAGTAGTAGAGAGTGAGTAGTAGAGTGAGTAGTAGAGAGCAAGTAGTAGAGAGAGAGAGTAGTAGAGAGTGAGCAGTAGAGAGTGAGTAGTAGAGAGAGTAGTAGAGAGTAGTAGAGTAGTAGAGAGTGAGTAGTAGAGAGTGAGTAGTAGAGAGTAGTAGAGAGTGAGTAGCAGAGAGAGTAGTAGAGAGTAGTAGAGTAGTAGAGAGTGAGTAGTAGAGAGTAGTAGAGAGTAGTAGAGAGAGAGTAGTAGAGAGTGAGTAGTAGAGAGAGAGTAGTAGAGAGAGAGTAGTAGAGAGTGAGTAGTAGAGAGTAGTAGAGAGTGAGTAGTAGAGAGTAGTACAGAGTGAGTAGTAGAGAGTGATTAGTAGAGAGTACTGGAGTAGTAGAGAGTGAGTAGTAGAGTGATTAGTAGGGAGTAGTAGAGAGTGAGTAGTAGAGTGAGTAGTAGAGAGCAAGTAGTAGAGAGTGTGTAGTAGAGAGAGAGTAGTAGAGAGTGAGTAGTAGAGAGTGTGTAGTAGAGAGAGTAGTAGAGAGTAGTTGAGTAGTAGAGAGTGAGTAGTAGAGAGTGAGTAGCAGAGAGAGTAGTAGAGTAGTAGAGAGTGAGTAGTAGAGAGTAGTAGAGAGTGAGTAGTAGAGAGTGAGTAGTGGAGAGTGAGTAGTAGAGTAGTAGAGAGTGAGTAGTAGAGAGTGAGTAGTAGAGAGAGAGTAGTAGAGAGTAGTAGAGTGAGTAGTAGAGAGAGAGTAGTAGAGAGTGAGTAGTAGAGTAGTAGAGAGTGAGTGGTAGAGAGTAGTAGAGAGTAGTAGAGTGAGTCGTAGAGAGTAGTAGAGAGTGAGTAGTAGAGAGAGTAGTAGAGAGTGAGTAGTTGACAGTGAGTAGTAGAGAGTGAGTAGTAGAGAGTAGTAGAGAGTAGTAGAGTAGTAGAGAGTGAGTAGTAGAGAGTAGTAGAGTGAGTAGTAGAGAGGGAGTAGTAGAGAGAGAGCAGTAGAGAGTAGTAGAGAGGGAGTAGTAGAGAGAGAGTAGTAGAGAGTAGTAGAGAGTGAGTAGTAGAGTAGTAGAGATTGAGTGGTAGAGAGTAGTAGAGAGCAGTAGAGTGAGTAATAGAGAGTGAGTAGTAGAGAGTGAGTAGTAGAGAGTAGTAGTAGAGAGTAGTAGAGAGTAGTAGAGAGAGAGTAGTAGAGAGAGAGTAGTAGAAAGTTGTAGCGAGTGAGTAGCAGAGAGTGAGTAGTTTAATTTAAAAGGAACACAATGAGGAGGTTCATTTTGCCATAGAAATTATGATTAGTGCGGAAAAAAGAAAATTAGAGCACATTTTGAGTGACTTCTCAAATCCTCTTCTATTTCATTAAAAAATTCTGGCATGCAGACTGAAACATGCACTTTCAATACCAGCAGCAGACTTCCCTGGTGAGCAGTAGCTTTACTACAGTGATCTAATAAGCAACTAGAGTGCTAACATTCCGAATTTATGGCAAATGTGTGACACATCTGAATGCCTTCTTGATGGAATGAAAGTAAAAAACCTGAAAGTATTTCCTACTGAGGAGACTGTTGTAAATGAGGAAATTAGGAAACTTCAAAACAAATAAGTCTCCCAAGATGGCCACCAGAGACAAAAGAACCCAAATGTAGCACAAATATCACCGAGATGTAGCCCAATTATAGCCCAATGACAGAATGTCCCAGAGTGTTTTAAAGAAAAACTAGAGCGCTAACAGTCTTACTTATGACAAAAGTATGGCACACCTGATGCTATCTTGATTGGAATAAAGTGGTAACACTTAAAACATTTAATTTGCAAAGAGTAGAGAGTGAGTAGTAGAGAGTAGTAGAGAAAGTATCAGATAGTGAGTAGTAGAGAGTAGTAGAGTGAGTAGTAGAGAGTGAGTAGTAGAGAGTGAGTATTAGAGAGTGAGTAGTAGAGAGTAGTAGAGAGTGAGTAGTAGAGTGAGTAGTAGAGAGTAGTAGAAAGTAGTAGAGAGTGAGTTGTAGAGAGTAGTAGAGAGTGAGTAGTAGAGAGTGAGTAGTAGAGAGTAGTAGAGAGTGAGTAGCAGAGAGAGAGAGTATTAGAGAGTAGTAGAGAGTGAGTAGCAGAGTGAGTAGTAGAGAGTAGTAGAGAGTGAGTAGTAGAGAGTAGTAGAGAGTGAGTAGTAGAGAGTAGTAGAGAGAGAGTAGTAGAGAGTGAGTAGTAGAGAGTAGTAGAGAGTAGTAGAGTGAGTAGTAGAGAGTGAGTGGTAGAGAGAGAGTAGTAGAGAGTAGTAGTAGAGAGTGAGTAGTAGAGAGTAGTGGAGTAGTAGAGAGTGAGTAGTAGAGAGTAGTAGAGAGTGAGTACTAGAGAGTAGTAGAGAGCGAGTAGCAGAGTGCAAGTAGTAGAGAGTGAGAAGTAGAGAGAGTAGTAGAGAGTAGTACAGAGTGAGTAGTAGAGAGAGAGTAGTAGAGAGTAGTAGAGAGTGAGTAGTAGAGAGAGAGTAGTAGAGAGTGAGAAGTAGAGAGAGTAGTAGAGTAGTAGAGAGTGAGTAGTAGAGTGAGTAGTAGAGAGTAGTTGAGAGCGAGTAGTAGAGAATGAGTAGTGGAGAGTGAGTAGTAGAGAGTGAGTGGTAGAGAGTAGGAGAGAGTAGTAGTGTGAGTAGTAGAGAATAGTAGAGAGTGAGTAGTAGAGCGAGTAGTAGAGAGTAGTAGTGTAGTAGAGTGTGAGTAGTAGAGAGTGAGTAGCAGAGAGAGTAGTAGAGAGTAGTAGAGAGTGAGTAGTAGAGAGTAGTAGAGAGCGAGTAGTAGAGAGTGAGTAGTGGAGAGTGAGTAGTAGAGAGCGAGTAGTAGAGAGCGAGTAGTAGAGAGTGAGTAGTAGAGAGTGAATAGTAGAGAGTGAGTAGTAGAGAGTGAGTAGTAGAGAGTAGTAGAGTGAGTAGTAGAGAGTAGTAGAGAGAGAGTAGTAGAGAGTGAGTAGTAGAGAGAGAGTAATAGAGTAGTAGAGAGTGAGTGGTAGAGAGCAGCAGAGAGTAGTAGAGTGAGTAGTAGAGAGTAGTAGAGAGTGAGTAGTAGAGAGTGAATAGTAGAGAGTAGTAGTAGAGAGTAGTAGAGAGAGTAGTAGAGAGTGTAGTAGAGAGTGAGAAGTAGAGAGTAGTAGCGAGTGAGTAGTAGAGAGTAGTAGAGAGTGAGTAGTAGAGTAGTAGAGAGTGAGTGGTAGAGAGTAGTAGAAAGTAGTAGAGTGAGTAGTAGAGAGTGAGTAGTAGAGAGTGAATAGTAGAGAGTAGTAGAGAGTGAGTAGTAGAGAGAGTAGTAGTAGACAGTGAGTAGTAGAGAGTAGTAGAGCGTGAGTTGTAGAGAGTGAGTAGTAGAGAGTGAGTAGTAGAGTAGTAGAGAGTGAGTAGTTGAGAGTGAGTAGTAGAGAGTGAGTAGTAGAGAGTAGTAGAGTAGTAGAGAGTGAGTAATAGAGAGTAGTAGAGAGTGAGTAGTAGAGAGTGAGTAGTAGAGAGTGAGTAGTAGAGAGAGAGTAGTAGAGAGTAGTAGTCAGTAGTAGAGTAGTAGAGAGTAGTCAGTCAGTGTCAGTCAGTCAGTGTCAGTCAGTCAGTGTCAGTCAATCAGTGTCAGTCAGTGTCAGTCAATCAGTGTCAGTCAATCAGTGTCAGTCAGTGTCAATCAGTGTCAGTCAGTGTCAGTCAGTCAGTCAGTGTCAGTCAGTCAGTGTCAGTCAATCAGTGTCAGTCAGTGTCAATCAGTGTCAGTCAGTGTCAGTCAGTCAGTCAGTTAGTGTCAGTCAGTCAGTGTCAGTCAATCAGTGTCAGTCAGTGTCAGTCAATCAGTGTCAGTCAGTGTCAATCAGTGTCAGTCACTGTCAGTCAGTCAGTTAGTGTCAGTCCGTCAGTGTCAGTCAATCAGTGTCAGTCAGTGTCAATCAGTCAGTGTCAGTCAGTCAGTGTCAGCTAGAGCAGCTCTGCTGACCTGGTTCTCTGGCTCTAAAGCAGCTCTGCTGACCTGGTTCTCTCTCTCTAAAGCAGCTCTGCTGACCTGGTTTCTCTGGCTCTACAGCAGGTCTGCTGACCTGGTTCTCTGGCTCTAGAGCAGCTCTGCTGACCTAGTTCTTATGCTACAGAGCAGCTCTGCTGATCTAGTTCTCTGGCTCTACAACAGCTCTGCTGACCTGGTTCTCTGGCTCTAAAGCAGCTCCGCTGACCCAGTTCTATGGCTCTGAAGCAGTTCTGCTGACATGGTTCTCTGACTCTAGAGCAGCTCTGCTAACCTGGTTCTCTCCCTCTAAAGCAGCTCTGCTGACCTGGTTCTATGGCTCTAAAGCAGCTCTGCTGATTTGGTTCTCTGGCTCTAGAGTAGGTCTGCTGACCTGGTTCTGTGGCTCTAAAGCAGCTCTGCTGGCCTATTTCTCTGGCTCTAAAGCAGCTCTGCTGACCTGGTTCTCTCCCTGTAAAGCAGCTCTGCTGACCTGGTTTCTCTGGCTCTACAGCAGCTCTGCTGACCTGGTTCTCTGGCTCTAGAGCAGCTCTGCTGACCTAGTTCTTAGGCTCTAGAGCAGCTCTGCTGACCTGGTTCTCTGGCTCTACAGCAGCTCTGCAGACCTGGTTTTCGGCACTCACGATGCACGCACCCGACTTCGCGAAAATATATTTAAAAATAATATGTTTATTATAAGTACAAATATATTATTTTGATGAATATCTTACATAATCTCTTGCCTTAATATGTATATTAAAGAGACATACATCTCATTTTGGAACATACATTTTTTTGTGCAGGAGTGTTGCGCACCCAGCGCGCCCCAGCACGTATATGATGTCACGCGGGACCCGCAACCGCGCAAACATCTCGTACCGTAATGCACATGTGTCGCAAATGCGCGGGAGCAGGAGTCGCAGACTGGTCGCATATGATGTAACTGAAAAACACGAAGTCGTCGCACACCATACGCGGATCCTTCATGACTTTTCTAAAATGGCGGCTAGAATGCGCTCACCCACCGTGATGTGTACACTTTGAGTGCGCGACTCTGAAAAAATTTTGAATTTTTTTCAAAGAAAATAATATAAATATATTAAAATAAAAAATGAAAACAGGAAAATTCATCAATATTTCAGTTTTAATTAAAAAAAATGTTTTTTTCAATTTTCAGAAAAAGATATAATGTTATTTAAGGAATAAAATAAACAGTAAAAAAAGTGTAGAAAATCAGTACAAAAAAATAGATATAACTACTATCACACTTAAAAGTTAGCATTTAAAAAAACCTTTGAAATTCACTGAAAAAAAACATAGGTTTCAGAGACGTTATAGTTAGAAATTAGCATTTAAAAAACCTTAGAAATTCACAGAAAAAACCATAGGTTTCAGGGGTGTTATAGTTAGCTGCCCATTTCCCTCATACAAAACCATAGAAATTCCTCTGTTATAGTTAGTTCTGCTAACTATAACTCATGTGCCCGCAATGCACTGCTGATGATGTCACATATTGCATCATTCATGACATGGTCAGTGACATCACTGATGGCATCACTGATGACATCTCAAATGACATCACTGATGACATCATCCACTTGACAATCTGATACACCTCATCATACACTATTATAACCTTTTATCACTCACTGTAAAATACAGAGTACCATATTTGAAACCATTGACGCACCAATACCAGTTACTACATACCCACTCACTGATTCCTAAGTCTACACACACAACTACCCATTCAACAACAGAATCATCTATAAATGCAGTCATTAATTAATAGAACACTATCAAATGCACTTATACACATATATAGACATTGACACATCAGCAGTCATCTTAGTCGGTTATGCAGTCATCCTACTCACTCATGAAAAAAATGTATCGCACTTAAATTTACTCACTTACACAATTATCCAACAACACCTCATTTATTCAAACACATAGTATCTCATCGTTAATATGTTAAAAAAGCACCATTACAATTATACACTCATTCATATAGTTACTCTCACAATCACTGACTCTTACACATACTTATTTATATACACCAACTCTCACATACAATGCCTTTTATTTTTTTACTTTGTTGAAGATGTACAACTAAAACATATATTCGCTCACCAACACACAAATAAATACACTCAGTCACCCAAACAACTGTTTCCACATGCACTCTTAAACCCATACACCTAGTCAATCAACCATTCACACATATATGCATAGAGTTGCACACACCCCATCCAACCACACACAAACTCAGTGTCCCATACAAATACTCACCCAACTAATCAACAACTAATATACACACTCATGTAGTTAGTGCAAACTGATGCAGCATGTTATACAACAACAGAGACAGTGCTGCACACATTCACATAGTTTAGTTACTAATCCATGTATTAAGTGAGACACTTTTAATTACTCACTTAAAAAGACAGTCAGACAGCTACTAAATCCTCCATCCAGACAGTTATATATCCACTCAAGCTTCAATACAGATTGGTATATATATAATACATATTTAAATTTCAAACTAAACCACATTCAGTGGATGATGTCATCAGTGATGTCATCAGTGATGTAATTTGAGATGTCATCAGTGATGACATCAGTGATGTCACTGACCATGTCATGAATGATGCAATATGTGACATCATCAGCATTGCGGGTGCGTGAGTTATAGTTAGCAGAACTAACTATAACGGAGGAATTTCTATCGTTTTGTATGAGTGAAATGGGCAGCTAACTATAACACCCCTGAAACCTATGTTTTTTTCTGTGAATATATATATATATATATATATATATATATATATATATATATATATATATATATATGCCAAGGTGTATTGAAGATTGAATGGGTGTGTGAGTTTCCGCATGTATGATTCAGTGGGTGTGTGACTGGCTGTGTAAGTGAGTGATTATACATGTCCAAGTGAATGTGTGGGTGAGTGACTAATCATGAATGTCTGTATCAGTCTTTCAGTTGGTGTGTAAGTGGCTGCATGGGTTCATGAGTAGCTATATGAGTGTCTACATGGGTTATTGATTGGTTTACTGTGTACCTGTATGTGTGCCTGAGTGTCTGTGTGGGTGGATGAGGGGGTGTTTGCATTGATGTGTGAGTGGGTGAATCACTGGGTGTATGGGTTCATGTGCGCATGTGTGAGGGGCTGTATGGGTGAGTGAGTGTGCATATGGCTGTGTTGGTGAGTGTATGGATGTCTCAGTGGCATATGTGTGAGTAACTACATATGTGAAAGGCAGTATATGTGAGTGTTGGAGTATATAAGTGATTATATGTGAGATTGAGTGATTGTGAGAGTGGCTGTATGGATGAGAGTGTGCTTGTATCAGTGTTTGTATAAGAGAGTAAGTATGTGTTAGTATCTGTATGAATATGTGAGGTGGTGTGTGTATAACTGTATAGGTGGGTAAATGGCAGTGTGATTGATTATTTGGGTGACTGACTAGGTGTGTGAGTAGCTCTAATGGTGAGTGTTGGTGTGTGAGTGTCTGTATGGGTATGAGTGCATATATTAGTGGCTGTAATGATGAGTGACTGCGTGAATGAGTGACTGTATGGGTGAGTGTGTGGATGTGTGTGCACCTATGAATCAGTGAGTGGGTATGTACTAACTGGTATTGATGTGTCTAAGGTTTTGAGAATGGTAGTCTATATTTTAGATTGGGTGTATGAAAGGTTTTAATAGGGTATGAGGAGGTACCTCAGATATTAAGTGGATGATGCCATCTGTAATGTCATCAGTGATGTCATTTGAGATGTCATCAGTGACGTCACTGACCATGTCATGAGTGATATAATATGTGACATCATCACCAGTGCATTGCAGGGGTGCGAGTTATAGTTGTCTCAGCTAACTATAACGTCTGAATTTCTCCGGTTTTGTATGAGTAAAATGTCAGCCTAACTATTACGTAACTGAAACCTCTGTTTATTTCAGTGAATTTCTAAGGTTTTTTAAATGCTAATTCCTAACTATGATGTCCCTGAAACCTCTGTTTTTTTCAACCTTATTTTATTTATGAACAGATGTTTGTAAGTATTTTTTTCTTTTTTGTCTATTTTTTTAAAGTTTTTTTATAAAGTTTTAAAATAATTATAATCACTTTTAAAAAATATATGTGACATAGTTGATCAAAGGTTTATAGTGTTATTTATTTGAATTAACATTGTTTTCTTGTTTGTAATCTTGTACAGTGTGATATTATATAACAGAATTTTGAACTCAAAAGAAAAATTAAAAAAAAATATTTCGCATAGTTTTTAAAGTTTTTTCTAAATTAAATTTTGTATGATTGCTGTTAATAGTATGAAAGTTGTTTTGTTCATTTCTTATGATAACTATCTTCTTTATATGTATATATATATATATATATATATATATATATATATACATACATATATATATATTTTTTTAAATAAAAAAAGAGTTGCGTACTATACGCGAACCAACACATTCGGTGCGCAGATCTGTTATACGAATATTACTATAAAATATATATTTAGAACAAATTAGTATATTTTTTTGACATAGAGGTTTATTACTGATTACATAAATATAGTAATAAAGAAGTTATACATTTGTTTTAAAATGTTTCTAACAGATTTTTGTAAGCGAGAAGGTATCGGGTACCGGTCATGGATCTACGCATTGGGTGTTCAAATCCGTTACATGAATATAATCCTAAAATACATACTTACACTGAAATAATAATTTTTTTTAAGGAAGAGATTTATTAATCAATGCTAAAAATTAGTATTAGTGTTCTTGTGCAATATTTTTAAGATGTTTCAAGCACATTTTTACGTACGTGGCACCATCACGCACCAGATGCATAGGGGTCACAAATCCTCCCGTCACGTATTACCGTGTTTGCGTAGAGGACGCGACTCCAGCGTGATTTTCAAAAGTATGAAATATGAATGTTTCAAGTTTAAATATCTGTTTTGTATAAAGACTTTCCATTGAAATAATTGAAACAAAATATCCTAATAGTAATTTAAGTTTTAAATGATATTTAGTACATTTTATGGGTGCCCAAAGCATATGCATAGCGTGCGCGACCCCTATGCGACTCCATGTGACATTTAAAGAAAGCTTGTTAGTGGTTGAAGAGGTTTTCATTCTCGTGGTGGGTGGAACCAACACCTATTTCAGTCCTTCCATTTTGGGTTTGTCTGCCTTAAAGATTACCTGTTTTGTAGGCTCTGTAAATCCTTTCTTTTTTGGGGTGTTATTCATTTTTGAAAATAAAAAATGGCATCAGCGTTTCCTGAAGAGCAGCAGGAGGAGATGGAAGAGATGGAGGAGCCATTGAAGAAGAGAAAGGAAAGTGTTGTGTGGGCTTTCTTTACTGTCCCCGAAGGTGAAAAAAAAGTCAATGCTCGGAAGGTCACCTGCACAATCTGCCAAAAAGTACTCTCCAGAGGATCAGAGAAGAAGTACTCATGCTGTACTTCTTCAATGAAGAAGCACCTGGAAACCATACATCCTGTTAGTCTAGCACGAGAGGTGGAGCGCTAAAGAAGACAACAAGCAGCCAGTGATGATGGAACACAACCATCAATATCTGCAGGGGTTGTTTTGACTACTCCACAACCTATCATTTTTCCCGAGTAGGCAGATGCTGGCATCCACTGCAGAAAATGAATGACAACTCTTTGTGTTGGAGAGCCCTCAATTGACGCTATCAAGACTCTCTTCAGAGCACATAAGTGTTAGTTTTCTTTTGTTTTTGTGTTGCTTGTGCTTCTTTGTTTAAAAGAAACAGCACAGTTGAACTCTTTAACTTTTCTTTTTTTTTTTAAATTAAACCCCCCCCCCCCAAAAAGAAAATACAAAAAAAATGTAAAAGTGTCCCCCCAAAAAAGGTTCTCATGGAACCACCTATGCTGGTTAAAAATAGAAAAATTGCATGCAGGGAAAGTGATTGCTTGTATGAATGTGCATATGATCAATGTCAGAGTCGTGTATAAGTAGTGTCTCAGTGAGTGGATGGGTGCATGCATAATACGTAAGTAAAAGAATAGAAGTTGTGTGATTTGATATATGTGCATAATTAGTGGCAGAGTGAATGGATGACTGTATGCATAATACCTTTGTGAATGGTTGAGTGTAAGAGTAGTGTTTGAATGATTGCATGAGTGCATTCGTAGTGCCTGGGCCATCTTATGAGTACCTGTGTAGTGTCTGGGTGATTGCATGAATGCATGACTACTGCCAGAGTGAAAGAATTAGTGCAACAGTACTGCCAGAGGGTTTCTATGAGTGCAAGTCTATTCCCTGGATGATTGGATGAGTGCTTGGGTAGTATCTGAATGAATGGATGAGTGCAGGGATTGTGCTAGAGGGAATGGATGAGTGCTTGGTTAGTGCCTGAGTGAATGGTTGAGTGCAAGAGTAGTGCTTGGGTGATTGCATGACTGCATAGGTAATGCCTAATTGATTGGATGTGTGTATATGTAGTGCCTCCTTGATTGTATGAGTACATAGGTAGTGCCTGAGTGAATGTATGAGTGCATGGGTAGTGCCTGAATGAAATGATGAGTGCAAGGGTTATGCCTGGGTCATTGGATGAGTGCATGGGTAGTGCCTGGGCGAATGGATGAGTGCATGGGTAGTGCCTGAGTGAATAGTTGAGTGCAAGAGTAGTGCCTGAGTGATTTCATGAGTACATGGTTAGTGCCTGGGTAATTGCATGAGTACAGGGGTAGTGCCTGGGCGATTGTATGAGTGCATGGGAAGTTCCTGAGTGAAAGTATGAGAGCAAGGCTAATGCTGGGTCATTGCATGAGTGCATAGGTAGTGCTTGAAGGAATAGATGAGTGCATGGGTAGTGCCTGGGTGAATGGATTAGTCCAGCTGTAGTGCCTGGGTCATTAGATGAGTGTATACATAGTGCCTGAGTGAATGGATTAGTGCATGGATAGTGCTTGAGTGAATGGTTGAGTGCAAGATTAGTGCCTGGATGATTGCATGACTGTGTAGGTAATGTCTGATTGGTTATATGTGTGTATAGGTAATGCCTCCTTGATTGTATGAGTGCATGTGTTGTGCCTGAGTGTATGGGTACTGTCTGAGTGAATGGTTGAGTGCAAGAGTAGTGAGTGAGTGATTACGCAACTGCGTAGGTATTGCCTGATTGGTTGGATGTGTGTATAGGTAGTGCCTTCTTGATTGCATGAGTGCATAGGTAGTGCCTATGTGATTGCACAAGTGCAAGGGTAGTGCCTCTGTGATTGTATTAGTGCATGTGAAGTACCTGAGTGAAAGTATGACTGCAAGGCTAATGTCTGGATCTTTGAAAGAGTGCATGGATAGTGTCTGAGTGAATGGTTGAGTAGAAGATTAGTGCCTGAGTGATTACATGAATGCATAGGTAGTGCCTGGGTGAATGTATAAGTGCAGAGGTACTATCTGAGTGATTGGATGAGTGCATAAGTAGTGCCTGAGCGCAAGGATAATGTCTGGGTGCTTACATCAGTGCATGGGTAGTGCCTGAGTAAAAGGATGACTGTAAGAGTAATGCCTGGGTCATTGGATGAGTGCATGGGTAGTGACTGAGAGAATAGATGAGTGCATGGTAGTGCCTGAGTGAATAGTTGAGTGCAAGAGTAGTGCCTGAGTGATTGCATGAGTACATTGGTGGTGCCTGGGTGATTGCATGAGTGCAGGGGTAGTGCTTGGGTGATTGTATGAGTGCATGGGAAATACCTGAGTGAAAGGATTAGTCCAACTGTAGTGCCTGTGTGATTGGATTAGTGCATATGTAGTGCCTGAGTGAATGGATGAGTGCATGGATAGTGCTTGAGTGAATGGTTGAGTGCAAGAGTAGTGCCTGGATGATTACATGACTGCATAGGTAATGTTTGATTGATTGGATGTGTATACAGGTAGAGCCTCTTTGATTGTATGAGTGCATGGGTAGTGCCTGAGTGAATGGATGAGTACATGGGTACTGTCTGAGTGAATGGTTGAGTGCAGGATTAGTGAGTGAGTGCATGCGTAGTGCCTAGGTAATTGCATGAGTACAGGGGTAGTGCCTGAGTTATTAGATGAGTGCATAGGTAGTGCCTGAGTGGAAGGATGGGTGGAAGGGTAATGCCTGGGTCATTTGACGAGTGCATGGGTAGTGCCTGAGTGAATGATTGAAAAAAAGACTAGTACCTGAGTGACTGTATGAGTGCATGGGTAGTGCCTGGGTGATTGCATAAGTGCAGGAGTACTGTCTGGGTGATCGGCTAAGTGCATTGCTAGTGCCTAAGTGAATTAATGAGTGCAAGAGTAATGTATGGCTGCTTAGATCAGTGCATGGCTAGTGCCTGAGTACCAGGATGACTGCAAGAGTAATCCCCGGGTCATTGTATGAGTGAATGGGTAGTGCCTGAGAGAATGAATGAGTGCATGGGTAGTGCCTGAGTAAATGGTTGAGTGCAAGAGTAGTACTTGACTGATTGCATGAGTGCATAGGTAGTGCCTATATGATTGCATGACTGCAGGGGTAGTGCCTGTGTGATTGTATGAGTGCATGGGAAGTACCTGAGTGAAATTTTGAGTACAAGACTAATGCCTGGGTTATTGCACGAGGGCATGGGTAGTGCTTGAGGGAATGGATGAGTGCATGGGTTGTGCCTCAGTGAATGGAGTAGTCCAACTGTAGTGCCTGGGGCATTAGATGAGTGCATGGGTGGTGCCTGAGAGAATGGATGAGTGCATGAGTAGTGCCTGAGTGAATGGTTGAGTGAAAGAGTAGTGATTTTGTGACTCCATGAGTGCAAGGGTAGTGCCTGGGTGATTTTATGAGTGCAGGGGTAGAGTCTGAGTGATTGGATGAGTGCATGAGAAGTACCTGAGTGAAAGTATGAGTGTAAGGGCAATGCCTGGGTCATTGCATGAGTGGATTGGTAATGCCTGAGTGAATTGATGAGTGCATGGGTAGTTCCTGAGTGAATATTTGAGTGGAAGAGTAGTGCCTGGGTGATTGCATGAATGTATGGGTAATGCCTGAGTGATTAGATGTGTATATATGTCGTGCCTCCTTGACTGCATGAGTGCATGGGAGTGCCTCAGTGAATTGTTGAGTGCAAGAATAGTTCCTGAGTGATTGCATCAGTACATGGGCAGTGCCTGGGTGATTCCATAAGTGCAGTGGCACTGCCAGGGTGATTGGATAAGTGCATGGGTAGTGCCTGGGTGATTGCATGACTGCAAAAGTAATGTCTGGGTGCTTAGATCAGTGCATGGGTAGTATCTGAGTGAATGGTTGAGTGCAAGAGTAGGCCTGAGTGATTGTATGAGTACATTGGTAGTGTGTCTGTGATTGCATGAGTACAGGGGTAGCACCTGGGTGATTGGATGAGTACATGGGTTGTGCCTGTGTGAAAGGAAGAATGCAAGGATAATGCCCTGGTTATCCTATTAGTGCAAGAGTTATGGTAGAGATAATACATGAGAGCATAGGTAGTGTTTGTGTGGAAGGATGACTGCCTGGCTGATTACATCAGCAACATGATGATAGTTTTCAAATAGTGTAAAGGATCAACATTATTTATGTCAGAAACAAATACCATATAAATGAATGTTAAACATTTTTTCACGTTATCATGCATTATATGTTATGTATTCTTACCTTTCAAGTAATTTAGATACATTACTCAGTCGAAGTATTTTAGAGTAGTATTGTCCTAAACAGCATTAAAACTCTTTTCAAACGTCACCAGTATCTTCTATAAAGAAGGAGAAAAACTGTTATTTAATGTAATTTATTACAGAAATTATAATATATTTTTAAGAACACAACATAAATTTAGAATTACATAACATTTTCAGTTTCACTTTTTTTTGCTGTTCTCAGACTCCACTTAACTTCACCATACACAGTGATTTCAACATAGTATCATCATTGAACAGTGGGGAAAAAAACAATCAAATTGATTGTAGAAAAAAGCCCCAAATCAGCGTAAAACATCATCATCATTATGCGTAGCTATGCGTTTTCCTATCTACACTTTCTTAATTACTTCCTTTATCTACACTAACTCTATTATTTATTTCAAATACATTTGCCAAAAATGTAGACTCCCATTTAGATAAGGTACAATATAGAGAGCAAATATATAAACTATTTACTTTTAAACACAATTTTCCAAATGCAATATCAGTTAGCGCAAATAATATTCCTAACACTAATTATAAATAGTAATAGTTTGCATTCCTTTCTACTTACTGTTCACATCTTCCCAATAGGCCGAATGATGTAGTCAAAACTTTGGTTGCAGAAATAGCAAATATGAATTTGGTAATTCATAAGGCAATCTAGGTTTGAATTCCATGTGGGCATCATTGCAATGTGCCCATCCCTCTATTACACTGTAAATATACTGTATAGTGTCCAGATGTTGTAGTAGGTCCAGCATGGAAAATAATAGCTACTGCTATAAAAGTTCTTCCTGAAATAGATATTTGCCTTACTTCCATTTGCTCTACAACGTTGTAGCATTAACATTAGATATTTTTCAAATCTTTCTATATGTAATGTAGACACCATCTTTGATCTACAATGTGAACATTTCATATCCTGATTGGCTGTTTTTATCAATTTCTTAAATGTACTGATTTGCAGTCTGGTATCGTCAAGTATATGAATTGTTCTGTTTGTATTTCAGTAGTGGAAGTAAATGAACACTCTTGATATTTAAGATCCCATCTGTAACTTAGGCCAAATACGTTTTCAATCTGGATTCCTTCATGTTCTAATACTCCAGCATGTATATTAAGAGTAAATGTCAAAGAACCAGTACAAATATCCAAAAGATGCCAAATGCGAATAGCAATATGAATTTTACTTCTGTCAGTTATCAATTGTTGGAATACATGATGTAGTAAAGAACAGAATCTTTTTCAGAATTTCCCATGATTTCATAATGAAGATCTTGTAGATAAAACACAATATTCACAATGACATTAGCATAACAGTTGATACCTGAACTATTTTCAAACTGGCATCATACAATGTCATCCATAGTTTCCATTTTCTTCTTCTTTACACCTTCCAGTTTTTTTTGAATTGTTATCTTTTTTTGAACCTTAGTTGAGTGTTTGACATATTTCTGTTTTGGACATACTACATGTTTCTCATATATGGGATATTCACCTAAATCAGGTGTATAAAATCTTCTTAAACAATTATACTCTCTTACACAATTTGCATCAGCACTAACCTTTTTCTCATCGAAATCTATTGAATACAAACCAGACAATGTTCTTACTCGGGACAATGCAACGTATGCCATTCCCTCTTTGAACACTGTAGTTCCAATATTTACAAAAGCACTGTCTATACTTAAACCTTGCGATTTATGAAAGGTTTCTGCATATGCTAAAGACAGAGGAAACTGTTTTCTGCAACCATACAAATCTTTTACAAGCAAAAAATATAAAACACATCGCCCAATCTGTCTTACCTCTCTAATCTGATCAAATTTTATAATCAAAAATTCTATTCCATCTCTGTTCTGAAATTTTACAAAATCAGCAACTTTTCCCATTGCTCCATTTACTAAACCTTCTTTGTATTCAAATTTCGCTGTAAAAGTACCCGACAGTTTATACATACATGTAAAGTCTTTGCTAAGCCTGCAGTTTTAGATACAGACTTTTCCAAAGAATGCAATTTAGCCTGCAGTTTCTCTGTAAGAGGAATAGTCGCTCCCAGGTGTTCAATTTTATCAATAGCTTCAATTTCCACTATTTGTTGTTTTTCCAGTTCCAACAGTTTTTGATTAAATGTAGAACACTCTTGCAGTGTAGGCATTAGGCAAACTATAGACTTCTTTTCTCCAAGCTTATTGTACATTACTACAGCCGCTGTATTTCCAGTTGTAAACAGAGTTCATTCGTAGCTGACTTTCTAAAGCTTGTTTACCATGTTTCGTCAAGACACCAATTCAATGTCTTGAAGAATATTTCCATAATCTTCATCACTTGTTTGGCGCATATTCTTAATAAGTTCTTTATATTCAAAATGTAATCAAATGTTCACATTTCCACTACTTCCCAAAGATATCCTAATGTCTTCATGGAGAAGTGTTTTAAAACTGGTTGTCCTTTTACAGTAGTTAGTTGTAGTATAACTTTGAATAAAATTACATGTTTTCCTTCAAACAAAACATCATAATCTGTTTTTAAAAACTTTTGCATTCCCAAGTGTACAAAGCCAAGCATTAAGTTTGAGACCATGCTCACCTTGTCAATGATTAAAAGTGTAATTTTCTTCATATATTCCAATGTATTATCATGCTCAACTGGTAGCATAAGTTATCTATGTAAAGTAATCCCTTTAATGATGTGTACTGCTAATCAAGTTGGAGCTGTTACAACACAAGAAAAATTTGATTCTGTAGTTTTGTGTAGATAACAGGTCAAAACTTTAATTAAGAAACTTTTTCCTGTTCCAGCTTGACCACTAACGTACATTAGAATAGGTTTAAATGATTAACATTGACATTCTTTTTTTCATGCCATGTTGTATTTGCTGTGCCACTTGTAGATATTTCTTTTTGTTCAATATTTAGTTGTTCTTCTAACTTTTCCAACGGAATAATATCCTGTTGTGCTTGTTGCATTGAAGTTTCTACCTCATTCATAACTATTGCTACTTCATTTTCAATAATTGGTTGTCCCAGTGGATCTTGACTCAGTGGACCAGAACTTTGACTATCTTGAGAACGTTCTCTAGCTATTACAGCTGCAATAGTAGTTTCTTGTTCAATCTCATCACTTAAGATTTGTAGATATGTAGGGAAAATTGTGCACTGAATACTATCTTTACTTGCATTAAAAGAATCTTCATAGCAGTCGAAATCCCAAGTAATTCTGTTTCACTACGCCAAGGTTCGAACAGTTGCAGAAGTGCTAAATAGAAAAATTCCCTCTTATCTGGACTTTTGCAACTCAGTTTTCTGTGGTTAATAAGATTTGCTTCTGCATGTTTTACTAAACATCTATCACATCCAATTACTGCATATTATTCTTCTTTTATGTTTTCTGTAACTTTTCTTTTAAAGCTGTAAAGTTGAAGTATTTCATACAGAGATAGGTTTTTGAGATGTGGGCTCCTTTTGGGATAGTATGTATCCAACATATTCATTTTAACAATCTCTGTACTCTCTGGTTCATTCTGTGCTTAGTATTCAATTTCTTGTAAAGATTTCAATACTCTCTTTTGTGTGGAGGCAAGACTTAAACTTACTCAAATTACTCCTCTTGACTTTGAATATAAACTGGCAGAGCTCAAGCGATCCAAATCTTCATAAGATCCAATCTCTCGATGGGAAAGCATTTACAAGCTAAAGCTGTACAATTCCTTACTTAGACTCTTCTCTTGTGAAATTTCTTCCCACATTTCTTTCATCTCTGTCTTTTCAGATTTGGTTATATATGATGTAACACAGCGATCAACAGCAATTTAATTATATGCAACATACTGAATATCCATGTTTGCATTCCACATTTTCAAAATAACTGGATTGTAGTCATAAATGTACTTTGATTATTTGGTTCTTTTTAAGTTGTATGTATTTTTGGGAGCTTTCTGAGTTACTGTATGCCTTACTGCTAACAAAAAATGATTTACTCTTACTTTTGAAATGATTGGACGTGGGAATCCAAAACGACATTTTGTATAAAATTTCCCTTTATTCTTGTATTTTTGTTGACAGTGTTTCTCACATTGAGGACTTTGAAACCATAAAACCTGTTGTCTCAAGCTGTTTTCTCTTCCTTGTCTTGGAATGGTACATGTAACATACTGTTCGATGAAAGACAAAACAGTTTCATCAGTATCAGTTCCACATTTCGCAGCATTTTTTATCCATAATAGCATGTGTATATGAGGAGCACCTCTGGCTTGGTACTCTTTTCACCAAAAGAAATCAATATCTTCTCCAAGAGGAGGAATATTTTTGTTGCAGATAGATGACATCATACTTTGAAACCTATGGTTAAAATAGCTACAGACATTTACAGGATCCAAGGAACAATGTTTTCCTGTTGTCTTCAATTAAATATTTTTAAAATTTGAATTGGCTTTTCATAGAAGTTCAAGTAAATCATCACATGCATATTCAGCATAGCTAAGTGTCACAAACCATGTAGAGGTACCTACGTTTCTTAACATGCATTTAAGTTCACGGTGACAACAAAAGCACTATTCATTGGTACTATGGTCACATGCCACCAAATTAATTAACTGAGATTCTAAATTTTCATCTCTTTGTTGAACTTTGTCCATGAATTCTTTTGTTGAAACATGTGGCAGATTAACTCCTGTTTTCAATATGTGATTTACTGCATATGAAAGTGTAGACAAATCACTTTCAAACAGAAGATGAAATATATTATTGCAGTGTCAAAATCTTCGATCTTCCGAATACAATCTTGTCGAGCAGTATTCTGAAGCTGGAATCTGTACAGCACGCTCATCAAATCATCCACCTTCTCCAGTGGGGAATAGCCATGGAAAACAACAAGCTTCTAAACGTTTTTCACATACACTAATGGGAGTTCCCTTTGCTTCCTTCATTTGAAATAATTCAATACTGTTTCCAATCATTTCCTTCGAATGCAGAGGATGTATGGTATAATGTTCATAAGTCTCTTCACTCTTGGACTTGTCCACTTTTAATATTTGGCCACTTGAAATTTATGTTTCATCTTCTGAGTATATTACCTGTTCATCAACATTTACATTCTTATAATAAATATTATTCTGTACCAGATATAATGTAGCCTTTTGTTGTTTATAAACATCTACCAACTCTTGCCAGATATTTTTACTCTTTGTTGGTACACCATTTACTAGAATACCTGCTGGCTCATTTTCCACCCTGTCTACACCAACAGTTTCAATATTTTTCTTAAAATCTAAAGTTAAGTACACAACTCTTCCTTTCAGACCTCTTTGTAAACCTGTTGGTGGCAGCTTACCTGTTTTAGGCTCCATACTATGGCCTGAAATGGGTGTACAGATTGAATAAGAATGGACTCATATGCATTCAAATCTGCCAGTTGCTGACGAATAGATACCAACATTAAGTTGTTATGTACGTACTAGCTGGCAGTTTGTTTTCTTCTAATTTATTGTAACAGTATTTACAGATAACTTGATCAGCAGCCAACTCAAACTGACCTTCTACCAACAAATAGGCACCAAATTGCTGCCACTTATCATTATTTTCCTTTTCACTTTTTAAATATAAATCAACATTCCTAGTTTGATTTCTATAGTGAGTACGTCGACAACAAATACAAACAAAGTTTGGTTTCTCACATGAAACTGTCTTAAACTTTGTAATTTCTTCTGCAAACTCATCAATGCTAATGTCTTTCACATGTTCTTCAACACCTACACTTATCAAGCTCTCACTTTCTCCACACTCATCTTGTGAATCAAAAAAAACAAAACTGTATATCATCACAAACTTATTGTACATTTGAAACTGACCCATGCAAAATAGCTGTGTTCATTTCCCTTAAACATAATGCAGGAGTTTTTACATAGTAGAGTCTCCTTACTAAACTACATTTCTGAGTGGTGTACTGCTAACATTCTTAAATGATGAAAAGTACTTTTACACACTTTTCTTGAAAGACAAGCCTGCAACTTAGTATATTTTCTTATTTTACATGGATCTAGTCCCTTAAACTTCTTCAGCTATTACTTTTTCCACACTCCTAACAACCATTTGTTGGGGGGGAATGGGACAACCATCTTCCATCTCATAACATCGACCACTAGTATCAACTGCATGTATTAATGTGTTCTGTTGAAAATAGCTTTCTTCATTAAAGAAAGGCTCAGTACTAGAAGCGTGCTTCCATTCACCAGTAGAAGTTTTACAAAAGTTTATTCTATTAACAAGTCTTTTTCTTTTCTCTTTCATAGACACCATTGTTTTATCCAATGTTCTCATTCTCGTCAATATAAATAATTTTTGTTTCAATTCAAAAAGCAGTATCTACTACACTTTCAATGTGTTGCTTCTTCTTATACGATGCTGATCTTCTTTTATACTTTTTAGAACATTTTAATACATTTTGAATTACTCTACTTTGAAACATTCGTATACAAATCTCTTTAAATTGCTTTGTCTTCTTATAACATGTGTAGTTTTTCCAAAAATGAATGTTTTTTAACCATTAAAAATCTTCTTCTCCTTGTGCTTTGTTGTAAAACATTTCTTTTTCATTTCATTATTATTCTCTTTCTTTAATCTTCCTGCAACTATGTTAAAAAACTGTTTAGTGCTCTTACCAGAACATACTTTATCCTTGGTAACATTTTTGTCTTTTTCTAATGCACTCTTTTTACTTTTCTTTAAGTAGATCTGTTTTTTTTGTTGTCTTCTCTTTTCATGTTTCAATGCAATTTTCAATTTGTTATCCAAACAAAATAATTTCCAAAAAACAAAGAACAGTTTCAATAGTTTGTTACATGAATTAAAAATTTTAAAATAATTACATATCAATATTCATATTAACTGGTAAGCAATTACTTACAATTACTTAGCTATTCTCTTTATTACAAATACAAAAACTGTAGAAACAAGCAAGGCGACTGCAGAAAGAGGAAAAAAGGCGTTGAAAGAGAAAAAAAGGGACAGAAAAAAAGTTTAGAAACACCGAAAAGAAATACACAAAGCACACAGCTACTAAAAAATTTAAGAAATACAGAAAGAGGCAATACAGGTGCACAAAGAGACAACAGGGGTTCACAAAGAATCAACTGAGGTGCTCAAACATGCAAGAGACGTGCACAAAGAGGCAAGAGGGGTGCAGAAAGAGGCAAGACGGATATAAAAAGAGACAAGATGTGTGCCAAAAGAACTAAGAGAGGTGCAGAAAGAGGTAAGACAAGTGCAGAAAGAAGCACAAGATGTGCACAAAGAGGCAAGAGAAGTGCATCAGGAATCAAGAGATGTACAGAAAGGAAAGTGAGGTGCAGAAAGACGAAAGACAAGTACAGAAACATGAAAGAGAGGTGTAGAAAGAGACAAAAGAGGTGCAGAAAGGGGCAAGAGAGGTGCAGAAAAAGGGAAGAGGAGTGCAGAAATAAGCAAGAGAGGTGCAGAAAGAAGCAAGAGAATTGCAGAAAGAAGCAACAGAGGTACAAAAAGAGGCAAAAGGGGTGCAGAAAGAGGCAAGAGAACTCCACAAATGTAACTTGACAGACTGCACTTCCCATTTCAAGCAGACACCTAAATCTATATGGCGTACTTCAAGTGAACCTTTCCACAGACTCATATGAAGTAGCCTAATCAATAATCCCTCTGCCAGCATGTCTTAAACCTCACTTTTATCTTGCAGCTTCACTATTCAGCGACTACTCAGATTGTTGGTCCTACCCAAATATAAAACAGCAACCCTTTGAATGTCACTGTTGTAAGTCTCACCGTATTCCTGAAAGAAAGCATGCATATGACTGTCCCTTTTGCTAGTGACATCAAACATAAAAGAAGCATACAAATACATGTATACCTGTGTTTTATAGGTCTAGCATCTTTAGATGCATAACAAGTGTAAAAATACATGTACAAGTAGAGACATTCCTTAGTCACAAGACCATGCAGTACTTTCAACTTCACGCACTACACTTCCCATTTTAAGCAGACACCTAAATTTATACTGCGTACTTCAAGTCTACCTTTCCACAGACTCATAAAAAGTAGCCTAATCACTAATCCCTCTGCCAGCATATCTTAAACCTCACTTTTCTCTTGCAGCTTCACTATTCAGCGACTACTCAGAGTGTTGGGTCTAGCCAAGTATAGAACAGCAACCCTTTGCATGTCACTTTTGTAAGTCTCACCATATTCCTGAAAGCATGCATGCATGCATGTAACTGTGCCTTTTGTTAGTGGCATCAAACATAATTACATACATTTGCACAGTTGATGTTACTTTTGCCTCAAACTGTCTTTGTATGCTGTAATATATATATGTCAAAGACAGAAATAGAAGTGGTCAAATCAATTCTATGTCAATAAAGCAGTTTCTGCTTACCTCAGAGATCATAGAACGGGCTCTATAACAACAATCTTTGGGGCATATCAGCAAGGGCCGGCGATAATTATCGCTCAGCGCTCCTAGCGTGAGGATAATTATCGCCGGCCAACTCTGAATTTTATCGCGGAGATAGCGTGCTATTAGCAACGCTTATCTCCAAAGTGATAAAATTCAGAGCGCAAGCTTCCAAATGTGCGATTATCGCTGGAAATCCACAACGTTTGGCGATAGCTTGCTGATAGGGCCTCACATACTTAGCCATGATATCCACCTTCTATAGGATATCATGGCTAAGTCAGTTTCAAAGCAGGCGTAAGGAAAGTAGCGGTAACAGAGGTTATTGCTACTTTTCTTGTCGCTATGCTGCTTTGCGTGAGGCTTGATAATAGGAGACATGTCCCTTAGCGACATTTCTCCCGTTATTCTGGGGAGGAACGCCCACTTTGCATCTCATTAGAGATGCAAAGATGGGCGTTATGCAAAATGGCAATAAGGCAAGGTTTCACGCGATAGCGTGACCTTGCTAATCAGGCGATAAAATTATCGCCGCTTTTCATCCGAAAACGGACGCAAAAGTGGTGATAATTTTTTATCACCTGCTTGCTGATATGCCCCTTTGTTTTGATATGCATGACATCTACAGAAGTGATGGAGTTAATTTCACAGAAGAAGGAAACAGAGTTTTTCTCAACAACCTCAAGCTGTGCATGCACACTTACATGTAGCTCCAGCAAAGTCATAATGAAAACAACAGCTCTTTTTATTTATTTTTTAACATACATACTCTTTTTAAATATTTTCCAGTTCGCGAACCTGTTGTGACTCCAAAAAAGAAAAAGCACAAATTCAATGTACTACAATACACTTTTCAAATTTTACTTTTAAATTTCATTTTTTTATAATATGTTTAACTCTATCAAATGTGATGTGATTATTAACTTCAATATCACTAGTTCTATAAAAAAACTTCACAAATGCAAAACTACATTATTTATTTAAGGTGGATCCGCGAATCCACAATGACGTTACACGGGGGGCACACTGAGAGCCACGATGGGGTTGCGACTCCTACCACGTAAGGAAAAAAAAATGAATACCCCCATGTTACATTGCCCGATATCGGTCCTGGGGACCACATCCTCTGAGGTCTGGCCATTTAAAAAAAAATAATGAAATAAGGGAGAGGGAGTTGCTTGGCCCCCCTCTCGTACCATATTGAGCCTAACCCCCGGGGCTTGAGCAATTCTTAAAAAAAAAAAGAATAGGGGGGCCAGAGCAGCCCCCCTACCAGGGCCATTTTCGACCCCTAGGACCCAATCCCCCGGGGTCTGGCCTCTACTTTTTCTTTTTATATTTTGGAGGGAGGCCACGCAGCCCCCCTCCTGAGGCCTATATAGCCCCAAGGACCCCATCCCCGGGGCATGGCCAATACTTTAAAAAAAAAAATGGGTAGGTGAGCCTGCTCGGCCTCCCTACCCGGGCCATTTTGGGCCCCGGGGACCACATCCCCCGGAGCCTGGCCTCATGTTGGGGACCGTGGGGGGAGCCCAAATGCCCCGCAGTCCCTGCTGGCTCCCTGCCTCCTGTGGGAGCCAGCATTGCAAACATGCAGCTCACTTTGTCCAAAAGCAATTCTGCTTTGCTTCATGGAAGCGAGAGCAATTTTCCTGCTCTCGCTTCCATGAAGCGAAGGAGATGTTTGCTATAGCAGGGCAAGAGCAGTGCTCCCACCCTGCCATAGCAAACTGCAATGTCCCGGGTGTGGGCACCCGGGACATTGCTCGAGCCGGCCCTGCGGCGTGGCTTTCCCCACAGCCATAGAGGGATCCTGGAGGCCCCACTCCCATCTGTGTGCTGCCCCGAGGAGGTGGTGGTCCCCTGGGCCGGGGCTCTGTAATGGACCCTGTATGTTAATTCAAAAATGCCCCGGGGAGGTGGTGATCCCCAGGTCAGTGTGGGGGGCAGGAGCCCCCATACATTATTCTTTTTTTAAAAAGCCCTGATAAGGTGGCGGTCCTCGGGGCTGTGGGGGGATGCAAGGCCCCCCGCATTTAACTTTTAAATCCCCAGAGAGGTGGCAGTCCCCAGGGCAGCATGGGGGCAGGAGCCCCACCACGCATTTATATTTACAAGAAAGCCCAGGGGAGGTGGCGGTCCCCGGGGCTGCCCCCTGCATATTATTAACAAAGCCCCGGGGTGGTGGCAGTCCCGGGGCTGCAGAATTAACCATTGCCGCTGGGACCTGGCCCACCTGGGGGCTTAATTAAACGAAGTGTAGTAGACCGAGCTTCGTTTTTTATTTATTTTTTCGGCGGGTTCTGCGCACTTTTTTTCTCTCCTTTTTTCTCCTTTTTTCTTGTGTCTCAGTTCAACTGAGTCACAAGATGGTTGTCAACACTGGTTTGAAGTGTTGGCAGCCAATCAGAATCAAGCTCGTGCTCGAGAGGGTTCGCGGGATCCACCGCGTTCACCAGATATCAATATTTTTTCAAATATGAATTTCTCAGGAACTACTGGACCAATTTATACCATTAATTAAAAGAGTGCTTTCTGGACAAAAAGCTACCTTTTTGCCAAATTTGGTATAATTTCGTTCAGCTGTTCGGGCTGTAGCCGTGTCTAAAGTTTCCTATGGAAATTAACATGGAGAAAGCATGTTTTGGGACCCCTGTTTTTTCTCGGCCCGCTTGACGAATCAGCCCGAAACTTTCAAGACAGGAGCTGACCAGAGCGCCCCATTAGTTTTTAAAATTTCACGAAGATTTGTCCACCAGCGCCAAAGATATTGGCAAAAGAATAAAACGCTATTTGAATAGAGTGAGAACGTAACATGAAGATTTTTTGAACAGCCTGAACCGCCGCGATTTTCCTGACGTCCACTGAAGACCGTGGGTTATTCAAGTCCAAGATGCCAAGCCATATGCCTGACGCCTATGGGCATTTCGAAAAGGAAACATCCAGAGGCTGCGGCGAGGGGTCTGCACAGTGCAATGAAGTCTGAGGCGAGGACTATCAGAATTTTACTGAGAGAATCATAAACATTCATTCAGCCCACCCATTGGTTTACCAACAACCAATGAGATTGATGGTCCCAGTACTCCAATCAATCAGGCACTGTGTCGCAAGGACTCTCAAATCCAGCACCAAAGAAGGCAGAATGCCGAAATGCATAAGCAGGAGAGAGAAAAAATAAATTACTTGAAAATTAACCCATGAGTGCTCCAAATCTTTTCGTAGTTGTTGTGGAACATACATGAACATACAGCACCCGCCCTAGTTCGGCAGTTCAGGTGAGAACGTAACATGATGTTACTGACCATGTCATGAATGATGTAATATGTGACGTCATCAGCAGTGCATTGTGGGGGCGCAAGTTATAGTTAGCTCAACTAACTATAACAGGGGAATTTCTATGGTTTTCTATGAGTGAAATGTCCAACTAACTATAACGTCCCTGAAACCTATGTTTTTTTTCAGTGAATTTCTAAGGTTTTTTAAATGCTAACTCCTAACTATAACGTCTGTAAAACCTATGTTTTTTTCAGTGAATTTCGAAGGTTTTTTAAATGTTAATTTCATATTCTAATATTTAAAAAACCTATATTTTTTCTATTTTTTTTGTAATATTTTGGAACTCTATAAACCTTTTTTGTTTTTATTTTGAAAAATATGTAATGTTTTATATCTTAAAAAAAAAGTATGTATATCGTTTTTTTTTTTTAGAAAACTGAAGTCTCGTACCAGTAGTGTACCAAGCTCCATGAGCACGCCAATCCTATCCGCAATATTGCTAAACTCGTAAAAGATGCACATTTCGTATCCGACGGGTTTGTGGAACCGTGTCCTGTGTAACACCATATACGTATGTGGTCTCGCCAGCTGCTACTTTGGTATGCGACTGGTACGCAGTACCAAGCTGCGCCTTACGTCATGTACGTATGGGGTCATGCCCGCTGCGCGTTGCGTATGCGACAAGTGCACGCTGCCAGGCCCAGTGTTACATCATAGACATATGGTGTTGCGCCGGGAACGCAATTCCCTTATTTTTTTTTTCGTTTCAAAACTATATCTAAATAAGTTTAAAGTGTATATGAGAACAAGCGATAATCTAAAATATTTTAAACATTTATATATTTCTAACTCTAATAAACGTATATTATGGTAATATTTTCTCAAAATCGCGTCGGGTGCGGCCTCCTTTCGCGCTCGCTGCACGATTACCATGGGACCTTAAAGAAAAGCATTTGATTGGTTCATAACATTTCCCAGTGTAACAGTTGGAGGACCCCACCCATTTTTGCCATTCTCTCTACAGCGTTTGATGAGAGAATCCTCTTCTCCTTACAGAGCTTGTTTGAAAACATGCAACCATCATCTTCATCAATATTCATGCTCTGTAAAGTAGCCTTCCACCTCTGATAGCCATGCATCTAAAAGCTACATAACAGAACTTTTCCCCACTGCCAGAGGTAACATGGTTGCATACGCTGTCCACAGCACAATGTAATGTGGTACGGCCCAGGGGCAGTATCATGCATACATAATGAACACACGGACACAGATAGATAGTGGAAGTGGGTACGGGCATGTGCGCTCGACTCCTTTTTATTACCAGGGATACATATCCAGTGACGTCTGTGCTGGATGCGTGTGGGGTGAGTGTAAAACAGCCCTCAGGGAATGGTTGCTGCTAGCATCAACTACAACAGTAATCATTGGATCACACACAGAGATTCAATAATAAAAGGGTCAATAGTTTGTGCTGCAGTAAGGTAGGGACACTAGATTTGAAATAATACAGAAAAGATTCTATTGTAAAACAACTATAACTTGTGGTACACTAAGATACAGGCAGTAGATCTGAAATAATACACAAAATGTTTGTATCATGATGTGTCCATCAGGTCTAGTGCACTTAGATAGCCACATCAAAAGCATTCAGCATGTGCACAGCCAGCGATGATGCGTGCTGCGGGCGGGCCATACTAGGAGCAATGTCTGTTGCCTACAACACTACATCATCTGCAATAGCGACTCGATCTGAATTGTAAACACTGCTGTCTGCAGTGTAGGCCAGAGAGCGGTCAGCAAGGGCCCACAGCCACGTGGTGTTGACTTGAGCTGTCCTGTTTGCCGTACGTGAAGCAACAGAAACCGTGTGCGGACCCTGTGATGATTCGTATGCGTGGTGCGGACAGAGCGCACTGGAGCAATGTCTTTTGCCTACAGAACTGCGTCATCTCGATCTGAATTCTGAACACTGCTGTCTGCAGTGTAAATTGAAGGCAGTAGTGAGCACAGTCTTCCATGAATACTTTTTCTCACTTCCTCTTCACAAAATACAACAACATAAATTACACAAAACTCTGCAATAAATAAATCAAAACAATTCGAATTGGGATCTCTGCTGTCTACTGTGTACACTGTTATTCAGTGTTCTTTACCACTACCAAGAAGAATTTGGTCATTTTACTAGACCTATAAGTCATCTTAAAAGACTTCTTCAAGCAAGTATACTAAAAGGGTATTGTGTACATTTCAATAGAGCTTGTAGTTAGTTGCCTACTGGATTCTGTAATTAAACAATCACCTCTCCATCTGAATTGTGAGTCCTGCTGACCGCACTGTAGGCCAGAGGCAGTTGTCATTAATGCCTCACAGCCACGTGCCGTTGGATTCGGAAGCACGCAGTTGGTTGCACCTGATCGGAGTGGGTACACAGAAATCATCACAAACGTTAACTTCTGACATCCTCAATTACAGAATCAACACCCTGTTTCACTGTTTCCACCTGCTGTACCACGGTGTACTCCACCGACTGCAGTCAACCAAGCCCAATAATCATGTGCAGCAGTTAGCTACGGAAGCACAGAGTCTGACATTTAAGGTCTGGCACACTTTTTTAACATTGTCTCCTCCGGCCTTCTCACTGGCTTTCAAACAGTTTTTAGTCTAATACCAGACTTCATTCGTTCGATCATCTCTAGAATAACAGCAACAGTGCCCATAATTCTCACTCTGTTTGCGGCCATCCTACTACTACTTTAGCTTGTTAAAAATGGCTACGTTTCCTGTGGTAACAAGCATGTCCGACAGAATACGCCTCTACGCGAAGCTACATCAATACCGTGAAAAAATGGAACAACATTTCGTCTGCCTGCCTCTATCTATTATCGGAGCCAGCTACAACATGACCTTTATTTACACATATACCACCTGACATCCATTTTGAAACCATGTCTATTCTTTGTACACACGTCTCTCTGCCTGCCTCTTATCCACAAAGTCCTTTCACACAAATTAGCTCGTCCTCATCCTCTGCTCACGTACTGGCGATCAAGAAAAAAAAACACGGCATTGTTTAGGAACTGGTCGGCACAGTGTGGTAATCGTATCCTACCTTTATTTTCATTCTACAATTTACAGTAATTCATATCTAATAGGTATTGTTTATGTCACATGGAACTGTAACATGAAATGTGGAATTGACTGATGCAGTATCTTACGTTTGAATACAACAGAAGCGGTTGGAGTTTGCCTCAGCTGGATGCCTTAGCTCTTGCACCAGAGGTTCAATTGATGGCACTTACATAAAGACACTTTTTAAATAACTTGCAGACTCCCTCGCTTTATCCCACACAACCACTTTCTTAAACACACCTGATTTCACCATTTGTCTTCTGTGGCATTGCAACATTCTGCATTATATTCTTCACGATTATTTCTTTATTCCTGCTTGCTAAAACATACCATTGGAGTCTTAAGACCAGGAGGGGTAAGTAGTTTGCTTCCCACTCCCGCTATAGTCTAAACTCATACTAACACCACTTGCACAGCTATGCTACAGTGGCCAGTATGCTACAGCGCCCAGAACACATCAGTTTACAGCAATCAGCTCACAGGTTCATCCCCGAGTGTACCGGCAACTCACCTCAGAACCATTTCACTCTGGGCAAAACAGCACTTTCATACCGCTAGGGGTGAATACTTCACTTCACACTCCCTGTATAGCACACCCTAACCACCCCACAGAGCTCACACCGCTATATTCTAAACCCATGCTAACACCACTTGCACAGCTATGCTACAGCAGCCAGTATCCTACAGTGCCCAGAGCACATCAGTTTACAGCAATCAGCTCACGGTTTCATCCCCGAGTGTACCGGCACCTCACCTCAGCACCATCTCACTCTGGGCAAACTAGCACTTTCACACTGGTAGGGGTGAATACATCGCTTCACACTCCCTGTGTAGCACACCCTAACCACCCCACAGACCTCACAGCGCTCCTACCCTCCTCTTTCCTACTCTTTTCACCCTTTTTTCCACTTACTCGCTTCAACGGAATCACAAAATGGCAGCCAACACTTCCTAGTTGCAACCGCTGGCAGCCAATAAGCAGCAAGCTCGTGCTCGTAACGCCTCAGCCAATCAGATGGCAGAATTCCCAAATATCAATATCTGTACATTTCAATATTTCTCAAAAACGACTGAACGGATTTACACCAAATAAACAAAAGTGTGCTTTCTAGAGCAAGACCCTTCTCCCTGCCAAATTTGGGGTAATTCCGTTCACCCGTTCGACCTGTAGCCTTGTCTAAAATTTCCTATGGAAATTAACATGGAGAAAACACGTTTTAGGACCCCCCTTTTTTATCAGCCCCCCCTTGACGAATCACCCCAAACTTCCCACAAAGGAGATGACATGAACAAAGAATTAGTTTGGAAATTTTCATGAAGATTCATCAAACGACGCCAAAGTTATAAGCAAAACAGAAAATGCTCTTCCTGTGGAAACTTGGTCCTAAATATAACTACCTACTGGCGACTGCCAGTAGGTGATATATATATATATGTATATTACCTACTGGCGGTCGCCAGTATGTAGTTATAGTTAGGACCTATTATCCATAGGAAATCTGCAACATTCTATTTGGAATAACTTTGGCGCCGGTTGACGAATCTTTGGGAAATTTTAAAAACTGGTGAGGCACTCCGGTCTGCTCCTACCCTGAAAGTTTCGGCGTGATTTGTCAAGCGGGGGCCGAGAAAAAAGGGGGGTCCCAAAATGTGTTTTCCCTATGCCATTTTCCATAGGAACCTTTAATCGCAGCTACAGCCCGAACTGCTGAACGGAATTACACCAAATTTGGCAAAGAGGTAGCCCTTGGTTCACACTCGTGCCAATCCGTTCATTAGTTGCTGAGTAAATCAAAAGTAAACTCACATATATATCTATGGCCTTGGAGGATCCGCGCACCCTATGCGCACCAAGTGCGCACCCTCCCGATCACGAGCTGCATGCTAATTGGCTGTCAACTGGCTGTCAACACTCCAAACCAGGCAGTGTTGGCAGCCATTTTGTGCCTCAATAGAAGCGAGGCTCAAGAAATCAGTGGATCAAGTGTGCAAAACGTTTAAAGGGGACAGGGTAAAAATACCCTGACCCTCTAGACTTGCTTAGGGGGCCCCACAAGGACCCCAGGGCCCTAAAAAAATTATTATTTTTTTAAGAACGCAAAATGCGCGTAGGGTGCGCGGATCCTGCCGTAAAAATTAAAAAAAACAAAGTGCGGACTCCTGCACTTCTTTAATAATTAGCCCCCAGGGGGCCAAATCCCGGGGGCAAAAATATTAAAATTGAAGGGGGACCCAGAGGGCCCCCCATCAAATTTCTCCATGGTCAGTGATGTCACTGACCATGTCATGAGTGATGTAATATGTGACGTCATCAGCAGTGCATTGCGGGGGCGCGAGTTATAGTTAGCTGAACTAACTATAACGGGGGAATGTCACTGGTTTTGTATGAGTGAAATGTCCAACTAACTATAACTTTCCCTAAAACCTATGGTTTTTTCAGTGAATTTCTAAGGTTTTTTAAATGCTAATTTCTAACTATAACGTGCCTGAAACCTATGTTTTTTTCAGTGATATATATATATATATATATATATATATATATATATATATATATATATATATATATATATATATATAAAAACAAAACCCAGCTCTCACAGAAGCATCCATGAATGAAGGTACGGACATCAGGTTGTCAGGATACGGCAATTGTTTATTCTCACAGGTCACCCTCAACCCATGAAACAAGAGACGTGTTTCGGCTTGCAAGAATCTTTTATCAATCTGGTTGGCGCCAAAATGCCTCACATAATATTTAGTCCTTCCCCCTTTACAAGGTATGCGTGGACAGAGAAGATATACTGTCAAGTTCGTAAGCACCTTATGTAACCCATGAGGCATATAAATGATCAGTGCATCTGCAAGTAGGCCAAGTTACAGGTAAATCTAATTTTGATTGTAAAACACACAGTGCAAATATAAATTAGCATACTGTCTATTGCCGTAGCAAGCATAGGTTAAGAATGAATTTCTATTATACATTATGTAACAAC
Source organism: Triturus cristatus (assembly GCF_964204655.1). Taxonomy (NCBI): domain Eukaryota; kingdom Metazoa; phylum Chordata; class Amphibia; order Caudata; family Salamandridae; genus Triturus; species Triturus cristatus. Next base: position 1,367,673,274 of record NC_140591.1, read on the forward strand.
CGTGCTCGAGGGAAAAAAATACTCGTGCAACGCCAACCCTTTCATCTCAAGTCACCTGAATTAATAAGATAAAATGTATGAAATTGTGAAAACATGCTGCTGCGAGTCACTGGATTATTGTTTAAAAAGAAACAAACACCTCTGACCCGGAATGTCTGCTTAGGCTGATAACAAATCTTCCAGCTTGTGACCTTGACCCTCTGCACGAAAACAGTGTTCACTTCAATCACATTGCAAGTGCCACATTCTCTCAACAATCACGAGGGGCAAATGGAAAGGGAAAATTATAGTCACAACACGGGGTCACCGTGTGCACTGAGTGTGTCCTGCTGACTTCAATCTCAATCTCCAAGCACATGCTTGAAGCCCGATGGGACTACCGTTCCCATAATGCCACAAGACGGTCGAAGTTAGCTTGCTGAAGTTCCATGCCAAATTACAAAAATGCAAAAGTCAATGCCATAGGTCAAATAAACCAGGGCCAGAGGTGAGAAATCACAAAGTCAGAATTGACACGCAGCATAGAAAATAAGTGTAACACAGGTAGAAAACTTCGGGTATGCCGAACACACCTTACTGCGTCGGCATAGGCGTACGCACTGCCCAGTCACCAAATGTCACCAGATTTCTGGGCAAGGTATTTCTTCCTGGTGAGACATAGACCTATGCCATGGCAGTCGCAAAAACTGCCCCGCTGCGGGATTCAGGTTTCCCCCTGCTGCCATCCTTATTCCTCCTCCTGGCTCCCCATTTGGGGGATCACCCACTAGCACTTCCGTACTTCCTCCAAACATGTGCGGTCGAAGGGGAGAGCCATAGATGACTGGTATTCCGTGAAAAATCTATCTATCTATCTATCTATCTATCTATCTATCTATCTATCTATCTAACTATCTATCTATCTATCTATCTATCTATCTATCTATCTATCTATCTATCTATATAGATAGATATATTCACTGAAAAAACACAGCTATCAGGGACGTTATAGTTAGTTGGACATTTCACTCATACAAAGCTAGAGAAATTTGGCTGTTATAGTTAGTTGAGCTAACTATACTTCATGCCCTCGCAATGCACTGCTGGTGACATCACATATTAGATCACTCATGACATGGTCAGTGACATCACTCATGACATCTCAAATGACATCACTCATGACATCAATGATGACATCATCCAGTGACTAGGTGTGTTTCTAAAACGTTTAAATGTGTTTTATAGATATATATGCCAAGGTGTTTTGAAGAATGAGTGGGTGTATGAGTGTCTGGATGATTTAATAGGTGCATGACTGACTGTATAAGTGATTGATTAAACGTGTCTTACTAATACATGGGTGACTGACTAATCTGTTTGAATGTCTGTATCAGTCTGTCAGTTGGTGTGTAAGTGGCTGCTTGGGTTGGTGAATAGCTACATGAGTGTCTATATGGGTTTTTGATTGGGTGTCTGAGTACCTGTATGGGTACCAGACTGTCTGTGTGAGTGGGTGGGTGGGGTGTGTGTGACTCCCTGCATGGAGGTGTGAGTGGGTGATTCACTGGGTGTACGGGTTCACAAGTGCATCTGTGAGGGGCTGTATGGGTGGGTGAGTGTGTGTATGGCTGTGTGAGTGAATGGATGTCTCAGTGGTACATGTGTGAGTAACTACATATGTGAAATGCAGTATATGTGAGTGTTGGAGTATAACAATGATTATATGTGAGAGTGAGTGATTGTGAGAGTGGCTGTATGGATGAGTGTGTGCTTGTGTCAGTGCTTGTATAAGAGAGTTATTATGTGTTAGTATCTGTATAAATAAGTGAGGTGGTGTGTGTATAACTGTGTAGGTGAGTAAATGGGTGTGTGAGTGATTCTTTGCATGACTGACTAGCTGTGTGAGTAACTCTATGGGTGAGTGGCGGTGTGTGAGTGTCTGTATTGGTGATGAGTACATATGCTAGTGGCTGTATTGATGAGTGACTGCATGTATGAGTGACTGTATGGATGAGGGAGTGTGTAGGCCTAGGCATCAGTGAGTGGGTAAGTAGTAACTGGTATTGGTGTGTCTATGGTTTAGAGAATGGCAGTATGTATTTTAGAGTGGGTGTATCAAAGTTTATATTAGGCTGTGAGGAGGTGCATCAGATTATTATGTAGATGATGTCATCAGTGGTGTCATCAGTGATGTCATTTGAGATGTCATCAGTGATGTCATCAATGATGTCACTGAACATGTCATGAGTAATGTAATATGTGATGGTCTCAGCAGCGCATTGCGTGGGCGCAAGTTATAGTTAGCTCAACTAACTATAACGTCCCTGAAACCTACGTTTTTGCAGTGATTTCCTAAGGTTTTTTAAATGCTGATTACTAACTATAACGTCCCTGAAACCTATGTTTTTTTCAGTGAATTTCTAAGGTGTTTTAAATGCTAATTTATAATTATAACGTAGTAGTTGCGTTTGCAGAGTGGCGCAGAAAGGGGGCTGGGCCTTCAACCAACATTCAGAAATTCCGCTGCATAGGACTTACAGGAGGGACCAGGAGGGCTTCTTGGCCCCAAAGTCCCTCAGGAGTGAAGTGAACTTATCCCCCAACCCGTAGTGTGCAAGGAGGTATGTTTACAGAGTGGTGGAGAAAGGGGGGCATGGCCTCCAAAGACCTCTTAGCAATCCCACTGTGTGGGACTTACTGGAGGTAACAGGAGGGATAGTCGGCCCCCAAGGACATCTTTGGGGGGCCAACTACCCCGCCTATCATCTCCAGTAAGTCCCACATAACAGGATTGCTTAGTTCTCATAGTAGGCCCCGCCCCCTTTGCCCACAACTCTGCCAATGCGCCTCCTGGCACGCTCTTGGTTGGGAGATGAAGTACCCTTCACTTGTGGGGTCCTTAGGGGCCAACTAGCATACCTGTTACCTCCAGTAAGCCCCACACAGTGGGATTCCTGCAAGTTGGACACTGGCTATGCCCCTTTCTCCACCACTCTGCAAACACACCTCCTGGCACACTCTTCATTGGGAGATGAAGTCCCCTTGCCTCCTGAAAGTCCCTGGGGCCAACTAGCCCTCCTGTTATCTCTAGTAAGCCCCACACACCTGGATTGTTGAGAGTGGTCTGAGGCCACGCCCTCTTTTTACATCACTCTGCAAACACGCCTCCTGGAACACTGCTGTTCGGGGGATGAAGTCCACTTTAGTCCTGAGGTCCTCAGGACACAAGAGGACCTCATCGACCCACCAGCAGTGCACCAAGAGGTGTGTTTGCAGAGTAGTGTAAAAAGGGGCGTAGCCTCGGACTACCTCTCAGCAATCCCACTGAGTGGGGATTACTGGAGATACCTGGTGGTCTAGTTGGCCCCTAAGGACCCTTAGTATTCAAGGAGGCTTAATCCCCCAATCCAGAACGCGACAGGAGGTGCAGTTGCACAGTGGTGCAGGGAGGGGGTGGGGCCTCTGGCGAGATGCTGGCTTTTTTTATTTGCTTTTTAGAAGGGGGGCTGCGTGGCCCCCCCTTCCCTTTATTATTTTTGGGCCCTGGGAACCCCATCCCCCAGGGCCTGAGCATTTTTTTTTAAACAGGAAGGGGGCCTTATGGCCCCCCTCTCATGGCTGATTTTGGCCCCGGGGACCCTATCCCCTGGGGCATGCCCACATATTTATTTAAAAAAAATATATATTTTTAAGGAGGGGGGCTGCATGCCCCCCTCCTGAGGCCATTATTGGCCCAGGGGACCCTATCCCCCGGGGCTTTGCCTCGTTCTTTTTTTATTTTTTCATTTAGGGAGGGGGGCCGCATGGCCCTCCTTCTCAGGGCCACTATTGGCCCAGGGAACCCATCCCCTGGGGTCCACCCTCATGTGGGGACCGCAGGGGGAGCCCCAATGCCACAACGGTCCCAGCTGGCTCTCTGCCTCCAGCGGGAGCCGGCATTGCTTTTGGGCAAGGGGAGCTACTGACATGATTCTTGGAAGCGAGAGCAGGTAGCCCGGGATATTGCAGGAGCCAGCCCTGGGTCGTAGTGGTCCCCAGGGCCATCTAGCGCTCCAGTAGGGGGGCCGGCCCCCCTCTCAACTGATTAAAGTCCCGGGAAGGTGGAGGTCCCCGGGGCCGGGGGTCCGCAATGGACCCCCGCATTATTATTATTTTTTTAAAATTTGTTTATTGACAGGCTTGCAACATGTATACAAAAAACCCCAAGGCTGGGGTGCATTAATACAATCCTCGCATATGTCGACGCCAGCCAAATTTTGTGTATAACAGAAAGAATATCAAGAACAACTGAAACCCCCCACCCCACCCGGCACTTGAACCAATATGTATCATACAATTGTCGGGGCAATAAAAAAGACCATGTGAGCACATATGAGTGGTAGTCCATAAGCGGTAGTTCCAAGTCCATCAAGTCTTGGTCAGACCTAGGAGGAAAAATATCATATATGAGAGCACGACAAATCACGCAACAGGGTGGCTCAATAAATAAACCGTTAGTGGAGGCCAAAAATCTTTGGGTCGTGAGGCCTTCGGTAACTCCTCTGCATACACCTCCAGTTGTTCCTCACAATATATTAAATCTTTGATCCATTTCTTTAGAGTGGGCGTGGATTTTGCGCCCCAGCATTGCACCACAGCATGCTCAGCCAACAGGGTCGAGACAGCGACCAATCTCCTATTGCAGGGTTTGAGATATTTCACATAACCCAACAGGCACACCTCAGGCTCGCACCGCACACTCTCAAGCACAACATCCGAAGCACACCCGCCATCCTGGCCCAGAATGCAGCTATCCCATCACACTGCTACGCCAGGTGTAAAAAATCAGCGTCAGCCTGCCCGCACCGTACACAATTAGCTGTGTCCCACAGGCCGAATCTGCGTAAGTGCACTGGCGTGTAATATAACTGGTGCAAACATTTTAAATGAATGATACGCAAATTATAGTTCGCCGTGAGGCGACCAGTCAGCTCGCAGCAAATTTTCCAGTTTTCTAGCGGTAACTCAAACCCCAGCATAGTGTTCCATTTGAGATATTAAGGGTGGCCCCCGGTTCCCGCTCCGACACATCATACAGCCTAGTGATCGGCCCTTGTGTTCCGTCCCATCCAGCACCGCCTGCAGTGCTCTCAATGTTTGTGGTTCAGTGGGATAATTAGGATAAACAGACCTGACCACCTGCCGCACACTCACGTAAGTAAATCCCAGCATCAACCCGGAGTCGCGACCCGCCTGTATACTCTGGAGTGAGCAGAACTGACCACTAGCGGCATTGGAAGTACCGTGTCTGACTCAATCTTCGTGTGCAGCAAGAACCGTTGTGGAAAAAACCAATAGTGGGCAAACTGCGCCTGTGCGCATAGAAAATATAAGTGCATATCGGGTGCCTCAAACCCGCCTCGCTCGAACGGCTGCACAAGGACGGTCCAACTACATCGGGGCTTCTTACCCCCCAGACAAAGGACAAAAGGGCCAATTGCAATGTCTTGAACAGAGCAAAATTTAGTCGAATAGGGATATTTACAAACAAATAAAACTGTTTGGGTAATATAGACATTTTCGTAATGGCGATACGATCAGCAAGCGACAGCGGCAACCTAGACTACTGCTCCGCCCTGTCTGTGATCTGTGTTACGACCCATCCATAATTCGTGGATATCACCTGTTTAGGATCCCTATGCAGCCAGATCCCTACGTACTTCACCGGATACCGGGTCCAAGTCAGAGGGAAGTCAAACTCAACCTCACACGTGCCAGCTGTCAGCGGAAACACCGTCGACTTAGCCCAGTTGATCCCTAACACAGAATAGCCCTCAAATTTTACGTACTCACGAAGTAATTCAGGCAGGTAGGGCACTGGCTCGTGCACATAAAGTAGCATATCGTCCGCGTATAATGAGACAACCAGAGGGCGCTGCCTGAAACGCAATGCAGCGGACGCATCCAACTGGCGCTGTTTGCAATCCAGGGGTTCCAATGCTAGCACAAAAAGCATCGGTGAAAGGGGGCAGCCCTGCCGTGTACCTCTGCTAATTGGGAAGGCCGAAGACACCCAGCCATTGACGTGCACTCTAGCAACGGGCTCAGTATACATCACCCTGATCCATTGGAGAAAGTACGGTGGAAGACCCATTCTGGTTAAAATAGTGAACATATAGTCCGACTGAAGGGAATCAAATGCTTTTGCTGCATCCAGCAGCACTGCCACCGCCTGGAAGTCGGGATCAAAGTAATGCAAGGTAGCAAAAACCGTGCGTAAATTGTGAGTGGTAGACCTTGCAGGCACAAATCATGACTGGTCAGGGAGAACCAATAGGGGAACTAGCGGCTGCAGCCGGATAGCAATCATCTGCGCTAGAATCTTGGCATCGATATTAATAATTGACAGAGGCCGGTAAGAATCGCAGCTTATTTGAAACCTTATCAGGTTTTAAAAGCATAACCAGAAGGGCCTCCTTCAAGGATGGGGGCAGATGGCCAGCATCATACGCCTCCGCATAAACGTCTAGAAGCCAGGGGCCAAGTCATCAATGTAAGTTTTATAAAATTCGCTGGGAAGTCCATCTAGCCCGGCAGCCTTGCATATAGGGAGAAACATAATGGCAAGTTTTACATCCTCTACATCACATGGTTCTGTGAGATATTCTCTATGTCCCGAGGATAGCCAGTCGAGGGCCACGTCATCCAGGTAGGAGTGTATGTCCACCTCAGGGACTCGAGAAGTACACTCGTACAGTCTGGAATAGAACTCAAGTATAGTCTCACTAATCTCGGGAGCTGTGTAGTGGGCCACCCCGTCATCATCTAACATCTCTGTAATGTATTCTTGACACCGCGGAGCTGCTAGTTTCTGTGCCACCGAGCGGCCAGGCTTACACCCCTCCCCATAATACCGTGCTGTGCATCGTCTGGACCTGTGTACCATTTCTTGATCCACCGTATCATTGTGTTCCATCACTAGTTTCTGTATCTCAGATAACGTCGCAGGAGATGGGTCCGTCTCGTATGCCCGCTCAAGAGTGGAGATCTCAGCTGGCAACTTATGAATGCGACATCGGAGATCTCACAGCACTCCAGCCTGAGCCCCTATGTATAAACCCCTGATAGTCACTTTGAACGCCTCCCACAAGACGCCAGCGCTGTCCACCGAGCCAAAATTCTCAACAAAAAAAATCCCGATAGCTTCCCCAACAGTGTGCTTGAAGACAGAGTCAGTCAAGGAAGTGGGTTGCAACTGCCATGCAAAGGGAGGTCTGTCACAGTTAGGTATCTGGAGTTCCAAAAGTACCGGGGTGTGATCCGACAATGTACGAGCTATATGGCCAATCCCAACTACCCACATGCAAGCAGCCTCGGTGACAAGCCACAAATCCAGGCATGTACACGTCCCATGCACATAGGAGACAAACGTACTCTCACGCACCCCAGGGTGCCACAAGCACCATACATCATGCATCCCTCCAGTTTCCAACAGTCCCAGCAGAACCTCTGAAGCATTCTTGGGTCGCGCAAGTCCCTGTCCCATACGCTCCATCGCAAGATTCAAACACAGATTAAAATCGCCTCCCCAAAGTATCTCCACTGTAGGAAACCCAGAAATGCGGTGCCAAACATCCACAAAGAAGGTTGGGTCATCAATGTTAAGGCCGTACACATTTACCAGAAGAACACTCACACCACCCAGCTGGCCATGCACCAATGCCACTTGACCCTGGTCATCCGTGTCGGCTCTTATAACAGTGAAGGGAACCCGCGTTTAACTAGAATCATCACGACACGAGAATAGGTGGAATAGGAGGACGCCACTCTCAAGCCAGCCCATCTTGCACCCACAGACGTCTGAGAATGCTTAGTGAGATGCGTCTCTTGCAGAAAAGCTATCTGCACGTTCATCCTATCCAGGTAGGCCAACACAGATCTAATTTTTTGGGGAGTGTTAAGGCCCCGGACATTCCATGTTAGGAACTTCACTTTACCACTCATTAAGTTTAAAGGTCATGACAGATTCCCTAAATGGAGAAATCAGGAATATGTGTTCACATACATTAAGAAAATGATAAATGCATCGACATTTTAGAAAACAAGTGCCAGTTAACTCTGTTGCTACTCCCGCCCCCAACCCCCCACCCACTTCAGCAACCCCAACTCGCCAAAGCCATTCCAGCCCTGCCCTACCCAACTCGCCCAATCAAAGAAAACAAACAAGCTCAGAAGGGGTACTCCCATGTGGGGGTGTCAGAGTGCGTCTAGCCTTCTAGCTAGTAGGAGGTGGCAGAGCATGCCTGGTAACTATGCCTATCACATTATAATACTGTGTACCATGACCCCCGGTAAGAGAGAAGCTTTTTGAGGCAGTGAGACCCAAGCATGTCATCCTGGGAATAAAAATTGAACTGTTAGAGACAACATCACAACATTATATAGAGACTGTCACTAGCGCCACATTACAAAAAAAAACAGGCAATCCGGCGCTCACCGCTCCACATTGTCCAAAAGCACCTGAGACGCCAATCCTGCAAACAAGCGTGCAAGAACTAACAATAACACAAGCTCTGTTTTACACTCGTGGCTAATAGGGCAAGCGAGAATATAACAATTCTAGTGATCCCACCAGCAGTTCGGCCGCCCACCACCGCACCGCACAACATTGCATGAACCCACAGTAGCTAGGGGGCACATTAGGCTACACGAACAGGTGAATCCTTAGGTATCCAAACCAAAGAAGAACAGTTAACAGTTTTGCATAATAGGTATATGCACGATATATAAAAGTACAGGCCCCCTCCTCTACTATTCCTCATCCTTGTGTGGTGAACTGAACTCTCGCTTCCTACGTTTCAACTGTTTGGCATGTTCAAGAGCCGCCTTGGGAGTGGAAAAAATCTTTGAGTCACCGTCTGGGTCTATGCGCAAATGAGCGGGGTATAACATTGCATACGGGACTCCCTTAGTCTGCAAAAATATTTTTACAGCGCTAAATTCTCCTCTGGCTGCTTGCACAGCCACTGTAAAGTCCAGAAATATTGCCCTTGTCGCTGGCCATCTGCAGAATAATTTAATAGTCTAGCTATTATTGGGCAGGGAGGGGCCCCCGGGACAGGCTTAGCTGCAAGAGAGCGGTGGGCGCACTCAACAATACTGGAAAGTTGCTCAGTTCCAAAAATGTCTTTGATGAGGTTTTCCATGAAGGTCTCCATCTTTCCCACATTGGTGGATTCTAACAACAGCCCCGTGAGTCTGATGTTATTGCGCCGGGACCGCGCTTCTAAATCTTCATTTTTGGCCTGTGTAAGAGCCAAGACTTCCTCCATGTTTAGTGCCTTTCCCGCAACTTCACGCAGACCATCCTCCATCGCAGAAACTCGCTGTTCCACCTCCCCCATGTGGGTGTTCTGTTTTTCAAGCTGCATGGACATGTGGTCTAGACGGTGGTTCACCACCGCCATTGTGCCCTCAATAGATTGGAGGCTGCTCTGCATTGCCAAAAGCATGGTTTCAAGTGTGGGGGGTTGTCAATCTGGGCATCCGCCTCAGAGTCTGATGCAGCCTTCTGCAGTGATTTAGAGGATATACGCGCCTCAAACGTGAGGCGTCGTTGGGATTTGTCAGTTTTACCCATCTCTGCCACGTTTAGATGCGCCGCTGTTTCCAACCAGTAGATAGGTACAATATGTGTCTAAATGTGCAAGCGGGTAAGATGGCACTAAATACAAGGCAGGAGAAGGTAAAGATCCCAGCAATGTACTGTCCAGTCCACCGAGCCCAAGGGGGAAGGACCACCGCAGCTGAGTGCTGCCAGAGGGGAAGGAGTCAACTTAATCCAGAAAAGTTCAGTGTTCCTCGAGAAAACAATACCCCAGCTACAGGGACTTTATGGCACTCTCCACTCTGTTCATCCCCATGCAAGCGATGTGCAGTTGGCCGGCCCCAGGCAACAGTATCACAATTTAACAACCAGGATCACAGGGCCCGCAAAGAGACTTATCACCTATATAGAAGGTCCATGCAATGCCAACAATACTAAGCCCTGTTACTTCTAAGGGCCGAGCGAGGTACCATCCAGCGCCACACCTATTCACGATCAGGCTCAGGATCAGTGTAGCAGGTGCAGTGTCCAGCGGCCCAGCAGCCGCGATCTCTCACAGCGCGTTCAATGGCAAAGGGTGGACCAGACTCACAGGTACAGGATAGGGCCCAACAACGACTGTTACCAGTCTGTGTTTACAGGGCGCCAGATGTCCCAGCGCTGAGTAGCGGTCAACGCTAGTAGCCCTCTAACCACGTGCACTCATCAGGTTGCAGCCCACAGCTCTACCTGCCCGCAGCTCCAGCATAACATAACATGTGTATTTGTAAAGCGCACGTTCACCCAGAGGTCTCTTGGTGCTGAATAACTGATGTTCATTGTTACCCAACTCAATGGTACTCATTTTATCTACCTCAGATGGATGAAAGGCTGAGTGGACCTGCTGGGATTTGAACCTGTGACCATGAGGTAGAACACAGGCCCCCTGCAATGGACGCATTAGTCCACTGAGCCACCAGACCCGGCTGAAGGACGATTCCAGATGCAATCTCCAGGCAGTTAAAAAATTAGAACATCCGCCTCGTGTCCACAGCAGCCAGAGCAGCAAGCGCCAGGTTCTGCGAGTGATGTTCATTCAGCGCCCCTCGCTAGTGCCACCAGCCTGCCCGGGTCCGTAAGCCTGCACTCCCCTGCCACCAGCCATGACTCGCAGGCCTGTGGCCAGCTGCTGGGCCAGTCCCCACCTCTGCAGCCACTGGCCCGGGCCAGCCGCACCCCACTCACCGCAGACCAGCACCGGATATACCGCTATCTCCTCTGGGTACCGCTGCGGCTCTCGTCGATCCAGCAGTCTCCGTGGGTCCTCGCGTCGGGACCACTCTGCCGCAGCTCCACGCACAGCCGAAGTCTGGTACACTTCCTCTGCACAGCGGCTCCAAGAACTCAGCAGCAACAATCTCCGGACCACACTCCGCCCTCGCACACCACTGATGATTGGATCGATCTGCAGCAGGTAAGTCGTGCATCAGCTGGCGCCTGGTCACTCTCCGCTAGGCAGGCAGGCCCAGTCGTTAGTGCCTCGCGGCAGCCGCCATGTTGTGAAGCCTACGTCTGTTCTGCTACATTCAGGGATTTTCATCGATGCAGTGGCTCCCAGCAGCCAAAAACACCACAGACGTGATCAGCAGGGCTCAGTGGCTCAGGGCGCACACCTCCAGGTCGTGGATGTGGATGTTTTCAGCAGATATTTGGCGGATAAGCACTCAGCCGGGCAGAGCCTCACTAGAGTGTGGCCATCTTGCCGTGCACCCTCAAGCGCTTCCCGACCCCTGCATTTTAATCAACAGTGCAACCTAGGAAGTTCCTGGGGTAGTGTGGGGAGCTTGAGCTCCCCACACTTTGTTTTTTAAAGTAGCCCTGGGGAGGTGGCACTCACCGGGGCTGCAGTGGGGACCATGTGGCCCCCTGCATTTAAATCATGTAGCCTCTGGGAGGTGGTGGTCCCTGGGGCTTTGGGGGGCTCTCGAGGCCCCCCACCCTAAAATAATCAAATGCCCCAGGGAGGTGGCGGTCCCTGGGGCTGCAGGGGGGCCGCGTCCCCCCAGTATATTATAAACTAAGCCCTGCGGAGATGGTCTTCGCCGGGGCTGTGGGGGCACCCGCATATAATTTTCTAATTGCTCCCGGGACCTGGCCCACCTGGGGGCTCAAAGAAAAGAAGCATGGGAGCCCGTTTTTTGTTAAAAAAAAGAAATTGCCCCAGATTCACACACCGAGCGCGAATTCGGCCAAGAATATAAACAAAAAATGCTTTTTCTGGCCCTGTGGGTCCTTCTGGGACCCTAACCCCTTTTCTTATTTTTTATCCTTTTTTTTACTGTTTTCATGTCACAAGATGGCTGCCAATACTTACTAGTTTGGAGTGTTGACAGCCAATCAAAATGAAGGGAGGGTTTGCGAATTCACCAGATATCAATATTTTTATTTTTTGAACTTCTCAGGAACTACTCAGGAACTACTGAACAGATTTACACCATTTAAAGCAAAGAATGCACCCTGGAACAACAGCTACCTCTCTGCCACATTTGGTGTAATTCCGTTCAGCAGTTCGGGCTGTAGCCATGGCAAAAGTTCCTATGGAAATTAACATGGAGAAAATGTGTTTTGTGACCCACCCTTTTTTCTCAGCCCCTGCTTGATGAATCACCCCGAAACTTTCAAGACAGGAGCTGACCGGAGTGAGCCATTAGTTTTGAACGTTTTGTGAAGATTCATCAAACAGCGCAAAAGATATTGGCAAATCAAAAAACGCTTTTCCTATGGAAACTAGGTTCTAACTATAACTACCTACTGGTGTCTACCAGTAGGGCCTAACTATAACTACCTACTGGTGTCTACCAATAGGGAATATATATATATATATATTCACTGAAAAAACCATAGGTTTCACACATGTTATAGTTAGCGGAAATTTTACTGATAAAAAACCAATGAAATTGCCCCGTTATAGTTAGTGCAGGCAACTATAACTCACGTGACCGCAATCCTCTGCTGATGCTAATACTGTATTTAGACACTTATTTGCCCATGTCTTCTTCCATACATTTTTAGCTATACATATATTACAAATATTTTTTTTTCATAAAGACACATATGTCATCAGCAGAAGATTGCGGTCGCGTGAGTTATAGTTGCCTGCACTAACTATAACGGGGCAATTTCATTGGTTTTTTATCAGTAACATTTCCGCTAACTATAACATGTGTGAAACCTATGGTTTTTTCAGTGAATTTGCAAGGTTTTTTAAATGCTAATTCCTAACTATAACATGTGTGAAACCTATGGTTTTTTTCAGTGAATTTGTACGGTTTTTTAAATGCTAAGTTACTTTACGCCATTCGAGGCGTGCGCGCCCACTTAACGCAGTGCATTCCGTGCACGGTTTTTATCAACTTTAATAAGACCTGTACATTTGGTGGCCTTCGGCCACCAAAAGCACAGGGGGTGGGGTCAATGTGGATAGTGTTTTTTTTATTTCGATTTTATAATTTCATGTTGCCAAAATATAGTTTTTTTACTGATGTAATAAGCCCTGTACATTTGGTGGCCTACGGCCACCAAAAACACAGGGGGTGGGGTAAGTGTGGATAGTGTTTTTTTTATTTCTATTTTTTACCGTACGCTTACGGTAAGCGTACGGTAAGCGTACTCGGCGAAATTGCCGAAAAAAAAATAAAACCGTTTTTGCTCTTGGGGGATGTTTGGGGACTCCTTCAACATGACTATGTGGGAGGGAGTTGTCAAAACAGCCCCGTAACATGTTTTTGGGCATCATGTTTGATAAATAACACTCAGTGCGAGAGACAAAATGGCGGACGCCGCTTCCTGGTTTCGGCCGATTCGAATGTTTACTAAGATCTAAGAGCCAATCAGAATCGCGCTCGCGCACGCCACCGTACGCGTACGGTAAGCGTACGGTAAGCGTACCGTAAGCGGGCTCAGATATATATATTGATTTAAAGGCTATTTTCTCAGAATCTACTGAACAGATTTACACCAAACCTACAAAAGGCACTTCCTTGACATAGGGACTACCTCTCTGCCAAATTTCTAGTAATTCTGTTCAGCCGTTCGGGCTGTAGCTCTGTCTAAAGGTCCTATGGAAAAATGCATGGGAAAAACGCGTTTTGGGACCCCCCTTTTATCTCAGCCCCCGCTTGACGAATCCCCCCGAGACTTTCAGGGTAGGAGCGGAGCGTAGCGCCCCACCTATTTTGAGAAATTCGCGAGGATTTATCGACCGGCGCCAAAGTTATTCAAAATAGAATGTTGCGGATTTCCTATGGAAAAGGGGTCCTAACTATAACTACCTACTGGCGACCGCCAGTAGGTAATATATATATATATATATATATATTACCTACTGGCGGTCGCCAGTAGGTAGTTATAGTTAGGACCCTGTTTCCATAGGAAAACCGCAACATTCTATTTTGACTAACTTTGGCGCCGGTTGACGAATCCTCGCGAATTTTTCAAAATAGGTGGGGCGCTACGCTCCGCTCCTACCCTGAAAGTCTCGGGGGGATTCGTCAAGCGGGGGCTGAGATAAAAGGGGGGTCCCAAAACGCGTTTTTCCCATGCATTTTTCCATAGGACCTTTAGACACAGCTACAGCCCGAACGGCTGAACAGAGTTACTTGAAATTTGGCAGAGAGGTTGTCCTCAGGTCAAGGAAGTGCCTTTTGTAGGTCTGGTGTAAATCTGTTCAGTAGTTCCTGAGAAAATAGCATTTAAATCAATATATATATCTGTGGCAGCTTACGGTGCGCTTACCGTGCGCTTACGGTAAGCTTACCGTACGCGTACGGTGACGTGCGCGAGCGCGATTCTGATTGGCTGTTAGATCTTAGTAAACATTCGAATCGGTCGAAACCAGGAAGCGGCGGCCGCCATTTTGTGTGTTTCACACAGAAAAAAAAAGGGTGATAACTTGAAAAGGGGGCAAGGAGGAGAGTTACAGACCCCCTAACATTTGAAAGGGGGTCAAAGAAGGATAGAAAAGTACAATTTTTTTTTATTAATTTTAAAAAAAAAAATCGCGGGGTACGCGTACGGTAAGCTTACGGTAAGCTTACCGTACGCGTACGGTAGAAAAAAAAAATTAAAAAAGAAATAAAATTCAGATTTAAGTGTTTAGATATTAGGGGGCTCTAAAAAGAGCCGTTGTGTTTATGAAGTGATTTTTTAGTGGTACCTACAAGTAAGTACCGATGCAGAGTCTAAGGTTCAAGAGGAAGACTCTGTTCCCTTCATCATTGAAGTGCACACCATCTCCTCTATAAATGTCTTGCATGTCGTAACGCAAGTTGTTGTGGTAAATGGAACCCATACCATAGTCTCGGAGGAAAGCAGAAACAGATTTGTTGACGTGCTTTCTTGCTTTGTCAATCTGTGGACAGAAATGATTGGACCAGTTCCATTTTTGCCTTTGGCATATGTTAGAAAACACAAAGGCAGTTTTAGGGAAAAGTGAAAACAGTTGTGCAAAGGTCTCCTTCATAAGCATTTCCAGACCTACCCCAGTCAAAGTGCCTAGGTCATTACCACCACAGTGCACTATTATGAGGTCAGGGTGTTGGATTTGCATGAAGGATTTCACCAATGGCATCAATTGGTGCCACTTTAACCCTCTCTGACCAATCCATTTAATGTCTACATTTGGTAAAGCAAGGTCTCTCACCATATCTGTTTTCTCTGCATACTTTTCACTCCAGAAGACATAGCTGTGCCTTACAATCCACACTGTGAACATCTTCAAAGGAGAACTGGATGCACTCAGGAGGTGTAATTCAGTAGAATGGTAAAAAGAAATGAAAGACAGTTTGGAAATGGAGGCATACATATTTTTTTTTTTTTAAACTGATTGGCTGTTTCATACCATTCTAGAATAGAAACTAGGCTGTATGTGTAAATTTATAGAAGCATGTTTTGTATTGGTACAGAAAAATGTGTTACCAAAGAACAGTACTATGGATTTGCTGTTAGGTTTGAAAAGTCAAGCACTCCTGCTCTTTGGAAATGAAACATTGTTTGGTGAACTTCTGACCTGACTCTACACAGCAGTGTTTCAAGAGCTGTTGCTATGGTAGCAGGCAGAAGTCAAGTTGGGGGAAGGGTACTAGGCAGAAGTCAAGTTGGGGGAAGGGTACTTTTGGAAAAGGGTTGGTTTTCAACCAATAGAAATGTGTGATTACATTTGAAAAAAAGGGTGAAGCACTGAGATTTGAAATTAACATGTATATGTGTGGAAAAAGAGAGGGAAAGTTTGCCATTATCTGGTTCTGCTTAGAGGAGAGAGGTGTACAGAAGAAAGATCCTGGCTCTGATAATCTGCTGTTTGAGTGCCACATTTCTTTCACAACTAACTAATTTTAAAGGTGAGTTTAGAGTTTGAGAGGGGATGTATATGGTAAATTAAGAAATGAATAATAGAATTGGAATTCCTTTTGTTGAAGTTGTGTTTATTATTTTCTGTTTTGGGAGAAATTTAAATGTGAGGAACATGTAAAATAATATGGACTATGTTTTCACGAAAATTTAAGGTGTACTGGAAAAAAAAGGAATACTTTAAGGGTTTGAGGTTGCACTCAGTAATGCAAATACATTCAGCATCAGTGAGGCTGGTTGCCCTTGCTGGAGTGTAGTGAGTCACCCAGGTTACACATGTTGCTGGTCTCAGAAAGCTGTTTGGTATTGCTCTGGTGATTTTACATTTGCATTAGATGGAAAGGGGGAGGTTTTTTTTTATGCAGAAGCAGACTCTTAGCACACAGCCAGCTGGTTATCCTGTGGAATCATGGATAGTATTCACAACCGAGTGGGGTTTGAGGTTTCAGTTAGTAATGCAAATACATTCAGCATTACTAAGGCTGGTTGCCCTTGCTGGAGTGTAGTCAATCACCCAGGTTACACATGTTCCTGGTCTGAAAAAGCTGTTTGGACATGTGCTGTTTTCAGAATCTGAAAAGTGGATTGAAAATGTGTCAGACTGTAAAAGTACTTATCACTTGCCAAAAAAGTAGTAGAAAGTATGCTTTGCAATTGGCAAAGAAATTTCGTTTTCTGCCTAATTTCAAACCATGACTCTGTGTGCACACAGGAATTGTTTTTAGATATTTAATTTGTGAAGGTGTTATTGTGATTTTCACTTGTAGGAAAGGGGTACTTAGTATTTTAAGATTTGAAAAGATCATAAAAAATGTAGTAATATATTTAAATAAAAAAAAGGATTTTTTTTAAAGTTTTTTTCAGGTGTTGCTGAAGAGCAGTGAACAAAATTTAAGATGCCTACAAAATCCAGACTAAGGAAAAACCACAAAAAAAACCTATATTTGAAGACAACTGCAGGACCTAAGTTAGTTGGAGATGCTCATGTTGGGAAAAACAGAAAGTCTTCTGGTAAGCAGACAAAAGATTTCTTAAAGAACATCTTCAAAAAAAGGAAAAATGTACAAAATGTCTGTACTGGAAAGAATGTTTTCAATAGAAAAGAACAGGAAAAAATTGAGCATTTAGTTAATGCAAATATACCTTCTGCAACAACAAAGATTAACTTAAACAGAAAAACAGCGTTTAAAGAGATACGTAGAAAAATGTTTCAGAGAAGAGTTATGTCCAATTTGATAAAGGATGTGAAGAAATATAAGCAAAAGGCAAAATATTACAAGAGAAAAAAAGAAATTGAAGCCATTGCAGCAAAGGCATTAGAATTAAAAAGGAAACTATTCATTTTAATTTTGAATAGGATGCGTACATTAGATAAAATGGTTAATGTACTGAAATCACAAAGCAAACGGAAAAGAGTAGTGAACAGAACAAACTTTTGTAAAGTGTTTTTAGGAAAATGGATGCATAGTTCAAGTAGTGAACCTTTTTTTAATGAAGAGAGTTATTTTCAAAGTAATAGTTTGCTGCATGCAGTTGACACCAGAGGTCGTGCTTATGAAGTGAAAAATGGTTGCATAATGGAGAAGGAGATAATGGTTCCAAGAGATGAGGTACAAGTGATGGCGGATGAGGCTATGGGGAGACGTCCTAAAGCCCCAGTGTACACTTGGAATTGTAGTAGTATTTGCACTGTGCGTCAGGAATCTATTGATAAATTTCGTGAGTTTCTAAGAGAATATAGTAAAAAAAGTGTAAAACAGAAGATTAAGGTGCTTCAAAGTCTAGATCCATGCAGAGTGAGAGAGAATACTGGTTTGCAGGGTCATTCTCTGGCTTGTCTATCTAGAAAAGTGTGTAATAGTGTTTTCCATCATTTTAGGATGCTGGCTGTTCATCATACTGAAATGAGAAAGTTTGTGAGACGGTTGTATTTTGCTAAAAGTCCAGCAATAAAGTTAGATGAATTGAATAGGGCTCTGTTCCGTGGATCGGTATCAGATGTAGAGAAGGTTGTTGATGAAATTCAGTTTTGTTACTTTGGTCCTGAACAAAACAGTGCAGAAAAGGACACAGTAAATGAGGAAGAAGTGGAAGAGAATGTAGAACCCTCTGTAAGTAAGACATTTAATGATCACATAACAAAATTTGAAAAAATCTCTAATGAAAGACCAAATATTACTTGTATTTGTTGCCGCAGAACTGATTATAGAAAACAAACTAGGAATGTTGATCTCTACAGAAAGAGTGAAAACGAAGATAATTATAAGTGGAAAGATTTTGCCACATATATATTTCTAGAAAATTGTTTTGAATTGGGTGAAGATCAGCGTATTTGTAAATACTGTTACAACAAGTTAGAGGAAAATAGAATGCCGACCAGAGCTGTACATAATAATTTAGAATTGGATGCTATTCCTGCTGAACTTTCTGAATTAAATACATATGAGTCTATACTTATTCAATGTGTTCATCCGTTCCAGACCATAGTACGTATGGAGCCCAAAACTGGTAAATTACCCCCTTCAGATTTACTGAGAGGTTTAAAAGGTAGAGTGGTGTATTTGCCCTTGGATTTGAAAAAAAATATGGAAACTATTGATGCGGATACTTTGGAAACTGAACCATTAGTTATTCTGGTTAATGGTGTACCTACAAAGAATAAGAAGATTTGGCAGGAGCTGGTAGATGTACGGAAAGTACAAAGAGCAAATTTGTATTTGAAAAGGAATAACAAATGGTATGAATCAATTTATATAGAAGAAGAAGAAGAAGATTTACAAGAAGACACAGAAACATCAACTGGACAAATTGAAAAAGTGGACAAGTCAAAGGAAGAAGAAATTTATGAACATTTTAGCATACATCCTCATCATTCAAAAGAAGTTATGGGAGACAATATTGATCTGTTTCAGATGAAGAAAGCAAAAGGAACTCCCGTGAGTGTATGGGAGGAGAGCTTGGAAGCTCGATGTTTTCCTCAGCTGTTTCCTAAAGGAAAAGGAGGACGATACGATGAACGTCCAGAACAGATTCCAGCTTCTGAGTATCGGACTACAAGACTATATGCTGAAGATCCCAGATTTCGACAAAGTATTCCTTATTTGTTCCATCTTTTATTTGAAAGCGACTTGTCTGCACTGTCTTATGCAGTAAATCACATTTTAAAAAGTGGAGTACATTTACAAAATGTGTCTGCTAAGGATTTTATGGAGAAAGTGCAGCACCGAGATGATCATTTGGAAACACAACTGATCAATCTGATGGCTTGTCAGCGTGGGACAAATGAATATTGGTACCGACGCCATGGTGAATTAAAATGCATGTTACGGAATTTAGGAACACCAACATGGTTCCTTACCCTAAGCTGTGCTGAGTACGCTTGGGATGATTTACTGGATTTTCTACGAGAGGCAAATTCAAACATTAAAAACATCGAATACAAGACAGCAGGAGAACTGTGCTCATTGGATCCGGTTAATGTTTGCAGATATTTCAATCATAGATTTGAGGCTATGATGTCCTTCATCTGCAATAAAAAAAATCCACCTCTAGGAGAAGTAGTGGATTTCTTTTGGAGAAAAGAGTACCAGGCAAGAGGTGCTCCTCATATTCATATGCTGTTGTGGATCAAGGATGCCCCAAAGTTTGGAACAGATGCTGATGAAGCAGTGTTATCTTACATTGAAGAATATGCAACATGTGCTATACCAAAAAGCACAGAAGAGAAAAAGTTAAAGGAGCAAGTTTTACGTTTCCAAAGTCATCGGTGTGGAAAATACTGTCGACGGAAATACAAGAGCAAAGAAAAATACTACACTAAGGGCCTCATGTAGGTAAATAAATGTTACCGTTTCTTAAATACCGAGCCGTACCGAATCGGTAAAGTAGAATCGGTAAGTCATATGTAGGTAAAAATTCGGTAACAGTTACCGATTCGGTAACATTCGGTAATCACGAATCGGAATGCACCGAATCGGTAAATACCGAGGTGGTATTTACCGAATCGGTAAATACCGAGGTGGTGTTTACCGAATCGGAAAATACCGAGGATACTACCACCTTCCCTTCACTAAGAAGCTAACATTATCATTATGCTAATAGAAGGTATCTTAGGCTTGAATAGGGGACCCCATACCTCAAAGATCAGCTCAGTGAAATCACATCACAGGAGTATCAGGAGTCTTCTCGCAGGAAGGCTCGTCTTCGGTCTGAATCATACACATGATGTCTGTGATATTAAAAGCACCAACTTTCAGGTATTTGCAGCTGCGCGTGTGTCATGGCTAAACAGTGGGTCGATCAACCTAGAGTGGAAAACATGCATTGTGTAATATTCCAGACTGTTTGTCACACCATGTACAGACCAAGGTCGCTGCGCAGAGCTTGGGATGGAACAACAGATTGCTCTCGTGTGAAGCAAGGCTCGAGTCAGCAGTTTATTTAAGAAATAACATGTAAACGCAGTGTCGTGTGCAACGACCAAAAGATGGCTTTCTAACATGTAACGTGGTTATGCTAACTTAACAATGTATGTACGTATTCAGGGAGAACTCACTACACGCCCCCTTGATCGAAGCACTATTCAATAGGCAAGAAAAGAGAGAACGCAGAGTTCAGTTACGTCAGAGCAGAACAAGGCGTGACCAATGCTGCGCCAAAGTCCGAAACTACAAAAAATAGCAGCATAGAATTCTAACAAAGAAATGCAAGTATCTAAAAAAACTCAAAACGACCATCAGGAAGAGAAAAATGAGAAATTGAAGAAATAAATGTTGCGCCAGGGTGCTGTCCAGTGGCACAGGCGCAATGGACGACAGTCCAGTTAATCCATGAATGTATAGGCAGCATATGTGGCCACTGCTTCCAACAAAAAATTGTTTGCAGGGCCACTGAAAGTCTCAGCCATCCAATTTAGTAATGAAAAGGAACATACGTGTTCTCCAACCATCGGAGCCTCTAGCACAATCAGAGGGCACCCGGAATGTTCCTCCAAATAGCTCATAGCCAAGAAGTCGTTGGCGGCCGCTGAGATGTCCCAATTACCAGGATACCATGTGCCGCACCACAGGCCATGATCCGGACACCAGAACAGGCCAACTCGTGAGACACTAAGGGCCTCATCAGTCGATCGAAATCCGGCACCGGAGACACCATGTTGGTCAAGCACAAATCCAGAGGCCATTCAAAGGGACAATCCAGGCAGTGAAATACAGGTTGTACGCAGGTGAAGTAGGAATACCTGAAGGATAATCCATAAGCCAGGCTCAAAGTCGCCAATGGCAAAGTACCATAAAAGTCAAGCATCCTATCACGAAGAAGATGCAGACGGGACAGGTGCTCGTGTGGCACAGAAGGAGCAGCCATTCCGGAGTATACAAAGGAAAAGCAGCACACCTGCCACTAGCGCCAGAAGCAGCGGGACACCTCCAAAGATGCTCGAGAAAAGTGAATGAAGAAATGCCGGAATCACACCAAAAATAGTTGGGAAAGAGGTCACGAGACCCGAGCCCACAAGTTTAAAAAAATGAGCCAGGCCGGTCGTGGACGAGGCATTGAATATAGTATGGATCAAAGAGCCGAAATGCAGGGGGAGGTCAGTATTCAGAAGCGCCTGTACCTCAGTGCGCGAATTAGCAACGTGAAGGACAAATGTTTCACGAGAGGAAGTCAAAGGCACCTCTTTTTGGGACAATAGCGCTCTTATTCTGCACAACTTGTTGAACTCTGCTTTCAAGGTTGGAATCGAAGGCCAGATGGAAACAACCAGCCGCCCATGCGGGGGTGGAAAAAGAACATTATTGCAGCAGACAACTTTCTGTCTGTAGATGCGTTCCTCCCGTCGCCAAACCCTCAGTCCTGCTGCCCGTAGACGTAGGCGCCTTGCAACGACATACATAGCGGCCATGTTGTCCACGCTGTTGCATTTTGGGATTGCTTATATGCACTGTTGATGGTTACCACCTGCTTTCAATCCGTGTTAATTACTGACTCTTATTTACCGATTTTCTTGGATTTCTTAATTACCGAGTGCTCCTACATGTCATTTTAATTTTTACCACTTCATATTTACCACTTCATATTTACTGATTCGTTAAGTATGTATTCGGTAAATCTGATTCGGTATTTTAGAATTCGGTAAATATGATTCGGTATTTTAGAATTCGGTAAATATGATTCGGTATTTACCGCCTCATATTTACCGAAAAGTCGTTTTTGGACTCCTACATCTCACTTGTCTGAATACCGGTCGGTAACGGCATATTTACCGAAAATCGGCCGTTACCGACCGGTATTTGGCTACCTACATGAGGCCCTAAATGTCGATTTGGATTTCCTAGACCTGTTCTTTCAAATGGAAGAGTAAACAGTTTTATGTCATCTGTGAGACATACTATCACAAGAAAATCACCTAAGAATACCTACAACCTAAAAAGAAAAGAAGAATCAAAAAATATAAATGACAACAACCCAGTCATTTTATCCATGTGGAATGCTAACATGGATATACAGTATGTAGCTGACAATTCCATTGCTGTTGCTCGATATGTAACGTCTTACATTACTAAATCTGAAAAAACTGAATTGAAAGAAATGTGGGAAGAGATTTCTCACGAGAAGACTGTCAGTAAGAAGCTGTACAGTTTCAGTTTAAAGATGTTATCGCATCGAGAAATTGGATCCTACGAATGTTCAGATAGGTTATCTTCTGCAAGTCTCTACTCGAAATCAAGAAGAATAATTTGGGCAAGTTTAGGCCTTGCAGCAATGAGAAATCGGGTACTGAAATCTGTTGGAGAAATTGAATATTTGGCCGAGAATGACCCAGAAAGTACAGATATTTTGAAATCAAACATGTTGGACACATATTATCCAAAAAGAAGTCATCATCTGGAGAACATGTGTCTCTATGAAGTGCTGCAGAACTACATTTATTCACGGAAAGCCGCAGAAGACATCAACAATGGAAAATATAAAGTCATTGGTGAGGAAGGATGTTTGGTGAAGCAAACAAAAGGAAGTTTGATAAATCACAGGAGCTGAGTTGCGACACTACTGACAAAAAGGAATTTTACTACTTGGCTCTTTTACAGCTGTTTAAACCATGGCGTACAGAGGATGAACTACTGGGAGAATTTCAAAGCTATGAAGATTCATTTAATGCTTGCAAAGACAGCATACAATGCAGTACATTCACAACTTATCTGCAAATGTTAAATGAAGAAATTGAACAGGAAACTACAATTGCAGCAGAAGTAGCTAGAGACAGTTCTCAAGACAGCCAAAGTTCAGGAACACTCAGTCAAGATCTCCTAGGACAACCAATCGTTGAAAATGAAGCATCAATAGCCATGAATGAAGTGGAAACGGCTATGAATCAAGCTCAAGAAGAATTTATAGACTTACAAAATTTGGAAAGACAACTGAATGAAGAGCAGCAACAAATTTATGAAGAGATCAGAAACAAAATTGATCACGGATTTCTACATGAAAAAAAAGAGTGCTCATGCACATCATTTCATCCAATCAGGATGTATGTAAGCGGACAAGCTGGAACTGGAAAAAGTTTCCTAATAAAAGTCATCAGAAGCTACCTACAGCAAAAAACGGATTCTACTTTGTCTTGTGTGGTTACTGCTCCAACTGGGTTAGCAGCCTATAACATAAAAGGAATTACCTTACATCGCTTGCTAATGTTACCAGTGGAGCATGAGAACAAAATACAATACAACAAGCTAACTGGAGAAGCATGCTTGGAAGTTTCAAGAGTATTGAAGAAGATGCAAGTTCTCATTATTGATGAGGTGAGCATGGTATTAAACTTAATGCTTGCCTTTGTGCATTTAAGAATGCAGCAAATTCTAAGGACAGACTATGACGTGTTATTTGGTGGAAAACATGTCATAGTTTTTGGGGATCTTCTACAGCTTACTCCAGTTAAAGGACAACCAGTGTTTAATACTGTGACACATGGAGACACAAAGAAGTCATTGGGAAGCATCGGTAATGCAAATATTTGGTCCTTCTTTGAGTACAAGGAACTAACTACTAATATGAGGCAAGCAAACGATGAAGAATATGGAAGTATTCTGAAAGATATCAGAATTGGACTACTCACAGAAGTTGGCAAAAAAGCATTACAGAGTCGGCTGCTACATAATTTATTTCCAAAGGAAGAAATAGTTGCAGAGAAGATATACAAGAACATTGCAGAAAAGAAAAGTGTCATCTGCTTAATGCCAACTCTACGTGAATGCTCAATATTCAATGAGGAGCTTTTAAAATTGGAAAAGGAAGATATCAGGAAATTGGAAGCAGTGGACAAAATTGAGGATGGAAGAATTACTATCACATTAACAGGCACACTGAAAAATAAATTGGATTCACTAGAGAAGAACATTTCCAAAACAGCTGGATTAGAAAAAATCTATATGTTTGCATGAACTGTAGAGTATTTTTAAGGAGAAATTTGGATGTTGAAAAAGGTTTAGTTAATGGAGCTATGGGAAGAGTTGTGGGTTTTATTAATTATCAGAAAAAAGATGGAATTGAATGTTTAAAAATAAAATTTGATCAGATAGAAGAAGTTAAAGACATTTGTCGTTGTTCAGTTTGTTTCATGCTTGTGAAAGACTTATATGTACGTAGGAATCAGTTTCCGTTTTCGCTAGCATATGCTGTAACTATTCACAAGTCTCAAGGATTGACTGTAGATTGTGCTTTTGTGAACATTGGTTCAACTGTGTTCAAAGAAGGTATGGCTTATGTAGCTTTGTCACGAGTGAAAACATTATCTGGTTTATTCATGATAGACTTTGATGACTCAAAAGTTAGTGCTGATACAAATTGTGTAAAGGAGTATAATAGATTAAGAAGAACCTATGCTCCTCATTTAGGTCAGTATCCTGTGTTGGAGAAATGTGTAGTTTCTCGTAAAAGGAGAAATGAGAATATCTGTAATGAAGATGTAGAGAGGAGGAAAAAAAGAGGAGTGATGTAATTGCAAGCAAAAAGAAAAAGGAAAATGAAGAACAGGGTGTAGGATGTCATTTTGAAAATAGCTCTGGTGTCAACTGCTACGCTAATGTAGTGCTGAATGCTGCATTTTATCTCGAAAGTGTGCAAGAGCAGATAATAGTAAATCAGGGAAAAAGATTCTGTTCTGAGTTGAGTCTCCTTTTTCAAAAGCTGAGTAATGATAAAACTCAAATAGAAAGTGCTACTGAAATTAGAAAACTTTTAGATGTATGTTCAGGACGAACACAGTTTTCTCAAAATGTACAGCAAGACGCACAGGAATTCTTGATGTTTTTTCTTCAGGTACTGGAAGAAGAAGGGGTTCCTATTGAAAATTTGTTTGGTCTCTCTTATAAATGGGAACATAGTTGTGAAAACTGTTACAATATATGTGGCTCTAATGTTGATTCTGAAAGGTTTATTTATTTAACATTGTCAGAAAGTTAAACAGTCACTTTTGCTAAATTAGTTAAAGATGCTAATCATAGCATGGAATGCAGTGAGTGTAAATCTGAAATGTTTTCAACGTTAATTTTAAAGGAATACGGACAATATGTAATTTTAATGATGCAACGATGTAAAGCTGATGGTTCAAAATTAGATACTTTAATAAAGAAGTTTACAGGACAGCAATTATCAATTTCAGGAAAAACTTTTGTAACAGTTGCAATAATTTTCCATGAAGGACCTACTGTTACTTCTGGACATTACACAGTTTATCTTAAATGTGAAAAAGGCTGGACACTGTGTAATGATTCCCAATTGATTTTCAAGCAACGTTTGCCTTTTGATTTAGCAAATTCCTATCTAATCTTCCTGAAACCTAAATTTTAGAGAGACTTGGCAAGATGTGTACAAAACAATTTTACCATTTTATTGGATTACCATTGGAATTTTCAAAAAAAATGATTTTTCAAATTATCATTTGGCCTAATGGAAAGGTAACCAATTGTAATGTGGACTTTTTAAATTTTTAATGAAACTTTGGAAATCCAAAAATTTAGACATAATCGGTAACATCTGCACAATTTAAATTTTGGAATGTTATTGGATTGCCATTGGAAATTTATTCAAAAAAGATTTTTAAAATTACTATTTGGCCATGAGGAAAGGTAAACAATTGTATTGTGGACTTATTTAATTATTAATTAATCTTTCGGAAACCAAAATGTTACAGAGAATCGGTGAGATCTGTACAATTTAAACTTTTGAATTTTATTGGATTACCATTGGAAATGTAATCAAAAAAGAATTTTAAAATTACTATTTGGCCTAAAGGAAATGGAACCAGATGTATTGTGGAGTTATTTGAGATATATTTTTGTGATTATACTTCTGAAATAAAAATGTCAGACGGTATTTTAAAGAAATAAGTATTGATATTAGTTGATATTTTTTTAGAATATTATGCATTTCTATAATGTTATGTTTAAGTTAAAAGAGATTCTGGGCTTTTTTTATACAATCTTTGAGATTGTTATTTTTTTTTTGCCCGCTGTTAAATGATGAATGCAATTGCTTTCACAATTTATAGTGAAATGCAATATATTCTGAAAACAGCAAAAAAAAGGCAAACATTTTTTGGGGAAAAAAATGTAAATACGTGTACTGTGTAATATATTGATTTATTAAATATTAATACTTTTTTCTTTTTTTACAGATTGTGAAAGAAAATTTTCAAAAAAAACAACCATTTTTTCAAGTAATTTCAAGTACATTTTAATTAAAAATTAAATTGTTGGGTGGGACAGGTAACTGAGAAATTAGAAGGTCTCTTTCTTCCACTTTATCTCAAAAAGATTTTTAGTATTTAGTTATTAATTCCTCAAGGATCTTGAGATGTGGTAATTGATTTTTAGTGTTTTTAAAAAACAAAAAAAAAAAAAAACGCTTACCGTACGCGTACGGTAAAAAAAAAAAAAAAAGTTTTAAAGAAAAAATAAAAAAAAGTTGAGAGGTAAGGTTGGCTCTTAAAAGAGCCGTTGTGTTCATGCAGGGACAGAGGAAAGGAAGTATGGGAACATTAGCTGGTTGGACATTTGTGCTGATCTATTTTGTTGTTAATGAGGGAAACACTGGTCTCCCTATGAACAATTAGATCATGGCAAAATGAACACCGCATAGTAACCCTACCAAACCGAGGGTTCATTTCCAGAGGTTCAGAAAAAGGTGAATGTGCCCCCACAGATGAAGGGCTCTGCTGAGCTTCCGAAGAAGGACTCGGCTGAGCTGCTGTGGATGTGCTTGCTCGACTTACTGAAGGGTTGCCCCTAGTATGTCGTGCATGTGTCCTAGGATGCACATCCTCAAGGTGTCTCAACATAGTGTGATTCCCAAAGGAATACTTCTTGTTGGGATTACCTCGCGAAAGTACACGCTGGCACAGCTTGCAAGTCACCAAGGCAGCATTGACTTTTTTCTCACCCTCTGGAAAACTGAAATACTCCCATATGAAAGAGCTCTTCTGTTTCCTCTTTCTCTGCCTGATGGTGGTGCTGCTAGCCTCACTCTCAGCAGAAGAGTGCTGTTCTGCCATCGTATCACAAAGACAAGTCAGCTCCTTCTCCTAAGGGATCACAAGCAGAAATGAGGGGAATGGGTGTGGTGTAGGAGAGTTCTAGAACTGAAAGTAGTTTCAACCAATCAAAAGTTGTGTTTCATGATCACATGACCCACCGTGCGCGTACGTTACGCTTACGTTACGCTTACGGTGCGCTTACGGTAAAAGTGCGCATGCGCGTAAAAAAGACACGCGCTCGCGCGCATGCGCAAAACAGTCACTCTACAACACTTCCGCGTAACGTGCGCGTGTAGCGTACACGCCTACGCGCCCCACGCACAGTACGTGCGGCTACGCAAATTGCGTAACTATACACAAACAGAGTAGATAAATTACGGACATTGCGTAAACCGTACGCTTACCGTACACTTACCGTACGCGCAATAAAAAAAAAAAATATATATTTTCTATGTTATACTAATATATCTTACCTGTTTGGTAAAAAAAAAAAGAGAAAACTTGATATATTGCATTTTTTTTTTAAAAAAAAAACATAGTGTTTTAAGAGAATAAAAAGTTTAAAAAAAACTTGTTTTTTTTTTAAAAATAACACATTTAAGATAAGAATTTATAATAAAAAAATCATACAAAATCAATAAAAAAAAATATGGGAATCACATATGTTATAGGTAAGAATTAGCATTTAAAAAACCATACAAATTCACTGAAAAAACCATGGGTTTCACACACGTTATAGTTAGAAATTAGCATTTAAAAAACCTTGCAAATTCACTGAAAAAACCATAGGTTTCACACATGTTATAGTTAGGGATTAGCATTTAAAAAACCTTGCAAATTCACTGAAAAAACCATAGGTTTCACACATGTTATAGTTAGGAATTAGGATTTAAAAAACCTTGCAAATTCAGTGAAAAAACCATAGGTTTCACACACGTTATAGTTAGCTGGACATTTCACTCGTAAAAAACCAATGAAATTTCCCCGTTATAGTTAGTTAAGCTAACTATAACTCGCGCGCCCGCAATGCACTGCTGATGACGTCACATATTACATCACTCATGACATGGTCAGTGACATCACTGATGACATCACTGATGACATCTCAAATGACATCACTGATGCTCTTTATGGAGCACCACAATGGTCGCTAGACGTTGATCACGCGGTAGGGCGCCGGCCTCTCGGGATGCAACAAACATCTCGCGGAGATGAGGTGCCAACCTATCTGGACGAAGCTTGTAGAGTTCGATCGGAAGGCCGTTGGGGCCGAGGGCCTTTCCTGAACGGACCGAGCGAATCGCTGATGCTATCTCATCGTTTGTAAGCGCCGCGTCCTGTAGTTCTTTATCATCGACCGAAAGGCACGGCAATGCAATATCTCGCAGCAATTGACGAGAGTCGTCTTCTGGCCTCTCCGAAACCGGAGAGTAGACGTCCCGCAAATGGTCCGCAAAGCAGCTCACAATCTCCCCCGGATCCGTAACACTCACACCATCAGCACACACAATCACCGGGACCACACGACTCGCTCGCTCTCTCTTCTCCAGCCATGCAATCAACCGTCCAGCCTTGTCACCAACATCATACAAGCGCCCCTGTTGCTCCCTACTAGCGAGCTTGGCAGCATCCGTAACCAACGCCCTGTAATCCGCTTGTTTCAGGCAAAGGGCGTTGAGTTTGTCCCGTGTGACCCCCCGCCCGAGATCTTCTTCCAAGTCAGTTATGTCTGTCTCCAGGCGTACCACCTCCTCAGTTTTACGCCTCTTAGCATGGGAGATCAAGGATAGGGCCTGCCCATGGATGACCACCTTGAAAGCCTCCCACAACGTTACGGCCGATGAAACTGAACCCTGATTTTCCTCAAAATAACAGTCCAGAGACTTAACCAAAAGGGCACGAGTTGTGGGGTCATGCAAATACCAGGGATTAATCGGGGCCACCCTCCCCTCTGCCCCCATGGCCACATCTAAGTGGAGCAGGACCGGGGAATGATCAGAAATGCCACGGGCCAGATGTCTGACCTCCCCGATCATTTGGGCTTGGGCGGCCGGCATCAGTACATAGTCCAATCTAGATAAGGAGCCGTGGACGCCAGAGTGAAATGTAAATTGGGCGAGCCCCGGATGCATTGATCTCCAACAGTCCACAAGCCCCATAGTGTCGATAAAGCCACCCAGCCATGAGTGCGCCCCGGGGAGGTCTCTGGGAGGGTGCCGATCCTCTCTACCCGACACCACAGAATTGAAGTCACCACCCACCAGCAAGAGGCCCTCCGGGAGCCCAAGCAGCAACCCTCCCAAGACCGCAAAGGTAGCGGTTTGCAACCCCGGGGGGACATAAACTGAAACCAAACACAAAGTCTGTCCTTCCCACCGGCCCACCAACACCACGTAGCGCCCCAGGTCGTCGTGTATCACCTCATCAATTTCCAGCGGGAGAGAGGATCGAACCAAAATGCCCACCCCTCTGGAGCCGGTAGTAAAACCAGAGTGGGCCACCAAACGGTAGCCCTTTCTATTCATAGCATGGCATGAGTGTCCCACCAAATGCATCTCCTGCAACAGAACCACATCAGGAGAGAGACGTTTCAGATACTGTAGCACCACCCCTCGCTTCAATCGGTCCCCCAAACCATTGACATTCCATGTTAAAATGCGCAACCCCCTACCCCCCATTTCCACAGCAACGGACACCCCACCCACGTTGAGAGCTAAAAACAGCACACTGATTGCCTGGTATAAAACAAACACCACACAAAAGCAACACCCCTACCGCCACTCCCCCAACTCCCGCTACACACCCCCCCACCCTGCACCCCTGCACAAGACCCTTAAGCCACCCCAACTCGCAGTGTGCCTGTCGCCCCACCATAAACCTACTCTACGGAAAGAAAGAAAAAAAAAACCAGAGGAGGAAGAATCTCACCAGGTACCCCGCGGCCTCCCAATGATGAAGGAAAAGTAATGCAGTCCTAAAAAAGAAAAACCCCCCAGTACATCAAACCCAAGTCGGGGGTGAACACAAGATTGTCAAGGAACCACAAGTCATTCGTTCACCCTTGTTCCGCTGATCCACCACCCTCATCCGCAGCTCGTTCCTCCCCGCCGTGCCGACGGTGCAAAGTGTCAAGCCAGTCCTCAACCGCCTCGGGCCGGTCGAAAAAATGAGTCCGTTCTTCCAGTTCAATACGTAGCTTGGCCGGGAAAAGCATAGAGTACTTCAAGCCCATGTCCCTCAGCCGCCGCTTGACAGTCATAAAGCCCATTCGCTGTTTTTGCACCGATTGCGTAAAGTCAGGATAGAAACTGATATCCGCATTGTCATATTTCGTCGGGCCATGCACACGGGAGGCCTGCAGGATTGCGTCACGGTCCCGAAAGTTGAATATCCTGGCAATGATAGGTCGCGGTGGGGCCCCAGGCCTCGGCCGGCCCCCCGGAACTCTGTGTGCCCGCTCCACCGTAAAGAAGTTGCTGAGGCCTTTCGGCGCTAGTTTGGTCAGGATCAGATCTTCCACAAAGAGATCGACTGGCCCATCCTCCGACCTCTCAGGCACACCGATGATGCGTACATTATTCCGCCGGGCCCTGCTTTCAAAATCCTCCAGTCTCTTAGCAGAGAGGTCGCTGAGGGCCCGCAAACTACGGATCTCCGTCTGCAGTTCAGAGACATCCGTCTTGAGGCCTGATGACGTGAGATCGAGCGATTTGACCTTCTCACTAGTTTTTGACAGATCTGCCTTAAGTAGGTTGATATCGATCAACACGGTGTCCAGCTTGTGGGCCAGCGAGTTGAATTGCTGGCCGACCGAGGCCTTCATGGCGTCGATGGCACCCATGACATCTTGTAGTGACAATTCCGTCGAGGGTGACGGGCCCTCCTTGGCTGCATCTGAAGGCCCACTCGATCCGGGAGATCCCTTCTGCTGGGCATAGCGATCCATGTTGTTAGCTTGCACGTAGCTACCCCTCCGGGGAGCTCTAGACTTGTGCTTGTCACCGTCCAGCCGGGTCGTCATCACTCAGCAGGGAAAGCAGATCTAATATACCTGTGAGGTGCAGCGATCACCCTGGGGAGTCCACCTGACTGATGGACAGCCCCCTTTATCAATGCCACTCGACCGCTACAGATCGGTCCCAACGCAGAGCGACTGCGAGCGCCCGCCACCAGACTCGTAGAGGAAAGTCAAAAACGAAAGTGAAACCAGGGGGGGACGGGCCCGCCCAAGACCCCAGAGCCGTTGTTGTTCGATTGGAGCTCGGGGACAGTGCCAACCCGAGTCCGGGGTGGCGCCACGGAGCAGGCCTCTCTCTGGAGTACAGGATAAGTCGAGTTCCCAAAGTCCGATTTAAGTTCCGAAAACGGGAATCACCTCCGCTTCAGTTCACCAGGAATATTCCTTCAGATTAACAGGATTACAGCCAGGATAGACGTGGGAGGTCGCGAGGGTCCCGGGAGCCCTGTGCCTACGCGTCCATCTTGGTTGCGCGCTAGGCTCCTCCTCTGCACTTGCACTCTTGTGTGTTGATGATCGAGGCCCTCCTCCAACCGCAGGTTTACCTGCGCCTCCTCCCTGGTGGTCTAGTGGACCTCTGTCTTCTGGCTCTCGCTCCACCTTCTACTTGTATTTTCACTCATTTTCCTACCCTCAATTTCAGCCTCCTTTCTGCACTCTTCTCCATGTCTGCACTTTCCTCCTTTAGTTTCACTTTATCCCCTTTCTCCTTTATTCCTCCCTTTCCCTCCTTTCCCTTTCCCGCCTGCTTCCACGCCGCTGCTGCCCCCGTGGCCCCTACCCCCTCAGCATGATCGGCCCCATTCAGCTCCCCTGCCCGCTCCTGCCTCCCAGCTGTCCAGCCCTCCCATACCCCTACTTAATGGCGGCCGCGCGCAGTGGGTGCGCCGCTGGCACACCAAAGGCGTGCCAAAGGCAAGCCCGTCTGCGCCCGTCCGTGACCAGCGCCAGGGACCCTGGATCTCTGCACCGCCATGCTACGACCCTGCGGCACTCCACGCTCTCAACCCAGGCCACAACAACAACTGTAAGCTAGCGTCACCAGCCGACACCCACGGACCCTTCAGCTGTCACTGCTGCTGGCACACCTTCAGCACCGCCAAGACCACGGACCCAGCACAACCCACCTGCAAGAACACAACCGAACCGAAGACCCTGCAATGCATCCTCCTCAATGTCCGATCCCTCCACAAACACGCCACCGAAATCTGGGACCTCCTCGACAGCACCACCCCGGTTGTAGCATTCTTTACCAAAACCTGGACCAACGCCACCTCGGGGCCAGACTTCGCCATCGCAATTCCCCAAGGATACAAGATCTCCAGGAAGGACTGCCCCACCCTCCCAGGAGGAGGAATCGCTATTGTCCACAAATCCACCCTCTGCCTGAGCACACTCCCCGACGAGCTCACAGACCTGATGGAACACCTTCACTTCAAGATACTGGCCAGACCTACCTCCACCCTCCGAGGAACCCTCATCTACCGACCCCCTGGACCCCACGGACCTTTTGTCAACTCCATCACGGACATCATCTCCCCGCATGCCATTGCGTCCACCAACTACACCCTACTGGGAGACCTCAACTTCCACCTCTACAACCAACTGGACCCCAGCACCGCATCCCTCCTGGACAACCTCCATAACATTGGAATCTGCCAGATCGTGATCGAACCCATGCAATCAGCAGGACACACCCTCAACCCCCTCTTCACAACAGGAAACTCCATCACCTTCAGCCACACCACCGAACTACATGGACTGACCATCAATGCGTCCACTTCACCTTCAGAACACCAGCACCTGCTCCCACGAAGAAACTGGACCAGAATCACTGATGACCAGCTAACCTCATCACTCAGCAACTCCACCCCAACCAACACAGAAAAAGATGAGCCCCAACACCGCAGCCCATACCCTGCACAGATGGATCTCTGACAGCGCCAACACCATAGCCCCCCTCAAGAAAAACAACAACACCCATGCCAAGAAAGCTAGATGGTTTACCACCAAACTTCGAGAGTCCAGGCGCACTTGCCGCTGCCTCGAAAAGGCCTGGAGGAACACCATATCCACAGGAGTCCACAACAACTTCCAAGCTGCCACCAACGCCCACCACCAACTCAGCAGAGAAACGAGAAAAAAAGTGATTGAAGACAGAATTTAAACTCATGCACACAATAGCAAAGAACTCTTCAACATCATCAAGGATTTCGTCCAGTCCACCGACATCCCTCCCTCACAAGACCTCTGCGACAAACTCAGCATCTTTTTCCACCACAAAATCAAGAGCAACTACGACAACTTTGACAAAGACAACCAACACACTGAACCCTCACCAACCACCACTGACATCCTGAAACCAACGATTGACAACTGGACAGCCCTCACCACCAAAAACACTCTGAAGACGATGAAGTCAATCCACTCCGGGGCCCCCACGGACCCCTGCCCCCACCACATTTTCAACAAAGCTACCGACACCATTGCACCCATGCTCTGCCACACTATCAACCGCCTTGTTTCCCGATGACTGGAATCAAGCCAAGATCAACCCCCTTCTGAAGAAACCCTTGGCAGACCTCACCGACCTCAAAAACTACAGACCCATTTCCCTGCTCTCGTTCCCAGCAAAAGTCATCGAGAAAGCCATCAACAGCCAACTCGCCACATTCATCAAAGAGCACAACATTCTCGACTCCTCCCAATCCAGCTTCAGAAAAAAACACAGCACGGAAACTGCCCTCCTCGCTGCAACAGACAACATCTGCACCCTACTGAACAAAGGAGAAACAGCAGCCCTCAGCCTCCTCAACCTCTGTGCGGCATTCAACACAGTCTCTCACCACACCCTAATACTCAGACTCCACGACACAGGGATCCAAGACAAGGCCCTCAACTGGATCTGCTCTGTCTTCTCTGGCAGAACGTAGCGGGTCAGACACCCCCTTTCCTCTTGGATCCTACACATACCACCTGCGGAGTACCCCAGGGGTTCTCCCTTAGCCCTACGCTCTTCAACATCTACATGACTCCGCTCGCCCCCATCGTCAGAACCTACGGACTCAACATTGTGTCATACGCAGACGACACCCAACTCATCTTCTTCCTATCCAACGAACCCAACACTGCCAGACACAACTTTCGAGAAGGCATGGAAGCCGTCGCCAAATGAATGAAAAACACCTGCCTACAACTAAACTCCAACAAAACGGAAGTACTCAGCATGGGCCCAAACCCCGATGCCTGAAACGACACCTGGTGGCCCCCCGCCCTCTGAAGCCCGCCCACCCCCACTGTCCACACACGCAACCTGGGAATCATCCTGGAGGCAGAGCTCAAAATGGACCGCCAGATCAACTCTGTCTCATCCTCCTGCTTCCACACCCTCTGCCTCCTATGTAAGACCTTCAAATGGATTCCCCTTGAACACAGAATGACCGTCACTCATACCCTGGTCACCAGCAGACTCGACTACCGCAACGCACTCTACACCGCAATAAACAAGCTACAGAACATTCAAAACGCAGCTGCAAGACTGGTCCTCAACCTGCCAAGACACTGCCACATCTCCCAGCACCTGCGCACACTCCACTGGCTCCCCATCGAAGCTAGAGTCACCTTCAAGATGCTAACCCACGCTCACAAGGCCCTTCCCGACACCGGACCAGCACACCTGAACAGCCGACTCAAATTCCACGTACCCCAAAGGACCCTACGATCAGCTCAGCTCTCCTACGCCATGGTCTCCCATGCCAGAAAGACCAGATTGGGAGGCACCTCCTTCTCCTTCCTCACGGCCAGAGCCTGGAACGACCTTCCGCTCCACCTCAGACAGACAACATCGCTCCCCATCTTCGCAAGAAACCTCAAAACCTGGTTCTTCGACAGACCCCTCCTTGATGGATTGGAACCTGCGACCCCCCCAGCACCTTGAGACCCTTACGGGTGAGAAGTCGCGCCTAACAAACACCTCATTGATTGATTGATTGAGCCTTGGTCTAGGGGTCTCCCTAGGACCCTGCCAGGGCAAAAAAGCATTTATTTTTAAATTCACACCCATTTTCGATTGAAGCGGAGTTTTCATCTCTTTCCCTGCCCACACGGATGCGGACAGGGAAAGAGATGAAATGATTGCTCTTGCACTCTGGGAGCTGCATTTCCAGCAGCTCCCTGTGTGTGAGAGCAATGCCGGTTCCCGCAGGAGGTGGTAAGCTGGCTGGAATCACGGGAGCCTTAAGGCTCCCCCTGTGGTCCCCAACATGCACACTTGGTGCCCTGGGTGGGGCCAGGGCACCCATTGAGATTTGGCTGGGCCGTGAGGGTTGGGGTCCCCAGGGCAGA
The DNA here is from genome assembly GCF_964204655.1 of Triturus cristatus. Taxonomy (NCBI): domain Eukaryota; kingdom Metazoa; phylum Chordata; class Amphibia; order Caudata; family Salamandridae; genus Triturus; species Triturus cristatus. Next base: position 1,367,709,121 of record NC_140591.1, read on the forward strand.
AATTGGCCCCGGGGACTGTTTTACTTAGTAGTTTGCAAAGATCTTCACATCTTTTCCTACATTGATGGAGAGCTTCACAAAAGGCCCCCAAGTGCATTTCCAGTCGATTTTGGTGATGCATTATTGATGCAGAGGAATATAAGGACATCTCTACCAAATAAAGAAGCGCTTGCTTCATTTAGGTACCACTGTTTGGTGGAGATTCACCTCTTTGTAGTCTCGTTATCTTCTATTGATGAGGGTTCATGTTATCACAGATTTGTGGATGAAGACGCTTGAGGAACAATCATATTATTGAAATTTCATGCACACAAGGTCACTGGAGACATTACCCCGTGGTCTTTTATGCAGCTGTAGTGTAGAATATGCACAAGACATTTACCCAACGAGGTAGCAATTACTAATTAATCAGTTTAAAGTAGTTCAGTTGGGTAGATGGGGACTCTTCTGGGAAACAATGAGGTTCCATTCTGGCCCTGGTGTGCATTTCACAGACACTAAACCTCAGCGGGAAGCACTTACAAATATAAACATAGCAGGTGCTCCAGCTGAAGCTCCACTTCAGTAAAGCACAAATGTTCATACGTTCTTGGGCATGGCAAGGGCAAATCAAATATGTTTCCTCTTGTATTCCATGTTGACAAACAATCTGAAATCCTTAATGGAGGTGAATGCATTGTTGATCTAATGCAGTAAAATCTGATCTGTAGCGACTGTGACGAGTGGTTTCTTTCTTGTCATTTCCTGGTGAGAGCAGAGTCCATGGTTCTCCATTTTAAATACCCTAAGTATGCAAATGCCCAAAATCCATGATGTCACTCATACACCTACTCACAGACACACACAGGCACTCACACACCTACTCACAGACCTACACAGCCACTCACACAACCACTCACAGACCCATAGCTCAACTCACAGATGCAGTCACAGATCAACACAGGCCCTCACTTACCCACTCACAGACCTACACTGGCACTTGTATACCCACTCACAGACACACACAGGCACTCACACACCCACTCACAGACCCAGAGCAGTTTCACACACCCACTCACAGACACACACGGACACTCATACACCCACTCACTGACCCATACAACCACTCACACATCTACTCACAGACCAATACAGCCACTCACTCACCCACTCACAGACCCATACAGCCACTCATACACCCACTCACTGACCTATACAGCCACTCACACATCTACTTTCAAAGTTTACAGGTTATAGTTCGGACATTTTTTAAAAGTAGAAATTCACTGAGAAAACCAAAGGTTACAAGGAATGTAATACTTAGGAAATAGAATTTTAAAAACTCAGAAATTCACAGAAAAAACAAAGGTTACAGGCACATTACACCTAGGCTCAGATCACACTCATACAAAACCAGTGAAAATCAGCAGTTATAGTTACCTGAGATAACTATAACTCACACCCTCGCAATGCACTACTTATGACCTCACATATTACATCACTGATGACATGGTCAGTGCAATCACTGATGACATCTCTGATGAAATCTCAAATGACATCACCGATGACATCATCTATAGAACCATTCACAAACACACTCACACCCCATACAACCTCTTGTATGCCCATAAACACATCCACACAACCACTCACATACCCATTCACAGACCCATACCAGCACTCACACCCCCACTCACTCTTCCATAGAGCCGCTCACACACCCACTCACTCACTCGTACAGCTACTCACACAACCATGCACTCACCCATACAGCCACTCATACTACCAGTCACTCACAAGTACAGTCACATAGCCACACACTCACCCATAAGCTACTCAAACACCCACTTATTACCTACACATAAGCAGTGCATCACTTGGGCACAAGTTATATTTAACTCATTAAATTGCAACTTATGTTTTTTTATTTTTAAATGTTATTTTTTAATCTAATTTCAGCACCTGATTATGATGCCACTTTAGCCTTTGTTTTTTCAGTTAATTTTTGAAGAATGTTTTAATTTAAAGTATGACAGTACAATACCTAACTATAACCCCACTTTGACCTTGTGGTTTTTTCAATTAATTTCGGATTTTAAGGTAAAGTAAGATATTATTGGCATACCCAAACCCCACTGGGGCCCAACCCACTACACGCGGTCTTTGGCCATGCATTACCTGGGGTTGGCTGCAGTTCCTGGCTTGCGACCAGGCCCTGTGCACAACCCTCCACAAGGACCCAACTCCTGCCATATATGACCTTTGGCACCGCAAATCCAGAGGTGGGTCTGCAGTTGACTCGATTGACAGGCCATAACATTGGGAGAAAATTAGGCACCTGTCATTACAGGACTTGGGGACTTGGTCCCTGCTTCTTGCAAAAAAATTGAAATGGCCCATAGAAGGGTCAGTTGAGCACACACTGACAACAGGCCTTTGTAGTAGGGACCACTCTTTGTTTAAAAATGCAAAAATATGTTCAAAGTTTTGATGTGGGATCTACAGTACCAGTGTCTGGTGTCCCAGAACCCAATGAGGCCCCATGGTTCACGATAAAACCACCGGTCATTGAGAGCAAAACCCTGATCATGGTAACATGGACCTATGCTAGGAAGCTTATATGGGACTCCAATACCATAGTAAGGGCATTTAATCTCCAAGGAACTGAGGTCAGTGGCAGGGGAATAGTGGAACCCATCACTTTAGCAGCTATAACGGGGTGGGATTCTTGATGGGCCTCTTCTGCCTGCACCTCGACAAAGACTCATAAATAAATTGAAAATGTATGAGTGAGTGAAAGGAAGGATAGATGGGTTTGTGAGTGAAAGTATAGATGAGTGAGTAAAAGGGTTGATGAATGATGAGAAAGAATGGATGGATCAGTGAAAGAGTGGGCGGATGAATGGATCGATTGGTGGAGGGAAAGGGTGGGTGGATAGACAGAATTAAGGGGTGAATAGATGGATGATCGAAAGGATGAGTGAAAGGATGGATGCTGAGGAGTCGTGAGCCATTAACTTTAGCAGCTACAGCGAGGGTGGAGCTCTTGATGGGCCTTTCCTGTCTGCAACTTAGCAGACAAAGGTGAGGGTCTGAAAGAATCGATGGATGGATGAGTGAGTGGGAGGGTAGATGGATTGATGGATGGATGTATGAATGAGTGAAAGGATGTTTGTAAGGGTGGATTAGTGAAATAATGATTGAGTGAAAGGGAGGGTAGATGGATGAATGAAAAAATTGATGAGTGAAAGGGTGGATGAATGATGAGAAACAGGATGGTTGACAGATGAGTGAGTGAAAGGATGGATGGGTGAGTGAAAGGGAGGGTGGATGTATGAATGAATGATGTGAGAAAGGGTGGATGGATGGCTGAGTTAAAGGGAGGGTAGATGGATGGGATGAGTGAAAGGGAGGATGGATATAGTGAAAGGGTGGATGGATGGATGGATGGATGGATGGATGGATGGATGGATGGATGGATGGATGGATGGAGTAAAAGGATGGATGGATGAGTGAAAGGAAGGGTGCATAGATGAAATGGTGGATGGATGGATGGATAGATCAGCAAAAGGGAGGGTCAATGGGTGGAGGGGTGAGCGAAAGTGTGGATGGCTAAGTAAAAGGTTGTATGGATGGAGAGAGTGAAAGAGTGAATGGATGGGTGGATGAATCACTGAAAGGATGGATATATGCACGGATAAAAGGTTGGATGGAGATATGAATGAGGGAAAGGGTGGCTGGATGGATAGAGATATAGATAGAGAGAGACATAGATAGGTGGATAGGTTTGATGGATAATCTAAATGGATAGATTTGGATATGGATAGGCGGACAGATGGAATGGTGAAAGACTGAATGATAGATGAAATCGTGAATAGATGACAGAATGTAAAGGTGAAATTGTGATTTTCAGCAGGTGGATGGAAGGAAGAAAGGATTAATGGATAGATGCTTGGATGGAAGAGACAAGATCTCTCATCTGAGGAGAGACATGATGACTTGATTAGTTTGGTTGGTGCCATAAAAGCTTTGGTTCGAAGTGGGGGTATTTTAGTTTTCTAGCTACTCCCTTGGTCGATGGTCTCCGGCAGGGTTCAGGGCCCATGGCATGCGGTGCAAACCTTGGTCCCAGGCCAGATGTTGTGCCCTGAACCCTCCAGCCCATGACCCAAGCCCCACAACACAGGCCATGGGAGTGACTAGTGGTCACACCTGGATGTCAGCCACAGTGATATGTGTCTCTAAAGGTTACCCCAGGAGCCCCACCTCCTTTTTGACCCTGTGCCAGGCCCTTTCCCAGTGACCTCTCTCTGAAGAAATGCAGCAGTCCACAAATCTGCCTGGGGGGATTCCTATACCTCCCTGTACTCCTCCAATTAGCCCTGGGTCTCCCAAAATGGAACCCAGAATCATTCATGTATGGTACCATTCACAGACACAAGGCACACATACATCAATCACATGTATTTAACACACACTCCCTTCTCAACTCTGCATCATCCATGTATTGTATCATTCACAAGCACACGCACACCCAGCACATGAATATAATATGCTGCCACCACCACATTCATACTGTTTAACTCCTGGCAAAGGCTTTCATCACTATGTGAGTAGCACTTTGGGTGCTCTTCCAGGTCCAAAAAGATCGTAATCCATGAGACAGGCCTATGTCATGGCACCCCTGCATGATCCATGTTCACCCAGGGCAACAAAATCAGCATCATTATTACATTTGGGACACTAAGTGCAGGGGACTTTTCCATCCCAACAGCTGCCTTCAGAAAGAGTGATCTAATTCTACCTTTGCACTTGTAGCCACTAAGGCCCTCATTATAATCCCGATTTGCTGGATCAGAATTACAGACTGCATGGGAACAGCACACTGAGGATTTTTTTTTCTGCATGCACTTCACCAGGAAACATGTGGTGAAATGTGTGCAGGGAAAGACATACCCAAATCAGGGAAGCAAATGGGAATTGGTGGCTAGCACCATTTCCATTATTATGGTTCATTCCTCAAGTAAACCATTAGGAATACTTTGGTAAACCTACACCTCAGAATTACTGTCCAATGCAGTATCAGTAATGCTAATCACTGCACAATTTATAATGCAGGCTTTAGCCTTTCCCAGGGGGATTTGACATGAAACATTTCACTTTTGCCTTGTTTCAAGGCTAAAAATAACAATATTACAATCTAGAGTTGCAAGACGTTGTAGTTTGAAAATTATCCTGTAGAATGCGAATTCCTCTATGCACAAAATATGAAACATTTCGAGCAAACTAAACGTTTTCCTTAAAACCCGAATTTCAACCTCAGATTACAAGTGCTTAGATTGACATAGATTGGGTTTATTGAGAAAGATATGCAAGGTATTGTTCCTAATGTATTTAAAGAGGTTTGCAAATTAAAAGATATATGTACAATCCATATACACAAAACACGCATAACATATACTTGGATGGGATTAGGTAACAAACAGAGTATAAATCTGACTGCGCATTAGCGAGGGACTCTCAGCCAGTCAGTGCCATGTAACTATTTTTCTGACTAAGTGAAACAACCTTTAATTACAGAATAGAGAGGAAAGATCTTTAAATGAGGCCTTTTCTGTTTTTCAGCACCAACACCAGTGGTGGCTGGCACAAATCGGGGAGAAGAGGCGGGGAAGGTGGGAGGGGGTGAAAAAAAAAATCACTTACCTCCTCGTTGTGTCCTCCTCCTCGCATCTCTCCTACTCGTTCCTCTGGCCGGAACAGAAAGCACCCAGGCTCCCCAAAGCCAATCACAACACTGCAATGCAGCATTGTAATTGGTCTGAGTGCCCTTGTTCGGCACTCAGGCGGGGACTGGGGGCCTGGGCATGTTATCCACCAAGGCAGTAATGCAGCTTGGGTGGAGAACATGCTAAGTGAGCATGACTGTTTGGCCTGCCCGAGACGGCCGGCCAAACATTGATGCACACTTAGGAAGTGAAAACAACTCCTCCCCTGCTCTGTCAGCAGGTCAGCTCCACCCGCCCGCAACGCTGCTGCAAATGGAAAATTAAGATGATAATAACATTGAGTTATTACAATTTTATTTTTCCTTACATTGCTGAAAAGCAATGGAGCGATGCTCCGTGGAGGAGCCACCCTTGACCAACACCGCTTGTGCAGTGTACAGACTCTGTAGCAAGGTTGGGACCTGCCAGACTATGTTCAACAGGGCTGTTCTAAGCTTAGCACAATACAGGCTTGGGCTTTTAATATTTATATCATGTTTCCCTGTGAAATTGCATTTTTAGTCCAAAAACCTTGCATGCAAAATTGACCTTGACTTGCTCCCATGCTATTTCTCTCCTTTCTATTTTCAGAGTGACCCTTTTCTTACCTTCCATCCTTTGCATGCTTTCTATTTCTGAGTATAGCCCCCTTTCAGCATCATGCTGGTCTGCCTTAACCCGAAGAAAAGAGAAATCTAGGGAGAGTTAGTGAGAGAGCGAGAGAAGGAGACATTTACTTGCAGAGTTGCTCAGAAGAATAATATGGAAAAAACAGATGGCTCTTCAACAAGACTGCTGTGAACATATGGTCACGTTAATGGTGTTAAAAGAGAAAGCTGTACATTTACGTTCAAATGTAGGTGAACATATGACGAGAATGAAAATATCCAAAGTGAAACGTACTGGGGGTGGCAATGGGCCAGTACAGTGAGGAATGCTGCCTCATCTAGCCTTTTTTCATCCTTCTCTTTTTACCATGATCCCTAAATGCTATTTCTGTAGGATTTTGGGCTGCCTTTATAATGCTTGTGGCACTAATACCCTAGAGCATCTGTCCAGACCTGTATCTTTATCCTTTCCCTGATTCCACACTGTGGTATTTTATTAAATTAGTTTGTTACCAAAATAGCTGGCTGGTTTATCTGTCTTGTGACACTGGGTCCTTCTGTTTTACTTCTGACTCGGGTATGCCTATTTCTGAACTTCTATGTGTTAAACATATACTCTCAAACAAAACAACAAAACACAAATGCAATGCCAAGTTTCCAGAAACAGGAGCGTTTGCCAAACTTCACACTACATGCGAGAGTATCATACAAGATGGGATTTCCTTGTGGCCGCGCCAGGTTCACTCGAAACTGACCCCCACAATGGAAATAGGAACAATACTTTTATATAGGGTCCTAAATGACAACGAAAGTAGTTGGTGTAGGAAGCTGGCTCTCTATATAGTGCACTAAAGTGAAGCACACTGTGCAGAGAATCCAGGTATGCGGAGGTAAATGAAGATAATTCTATTGCTCTTTTTGTGGTAGTGTGGGTGAGCAGTTAGGCTTATCAAAGGGTAGTGCTAAACATTTGCTGTCACACACAGAGAGGCAATAAATGAGACACACACACACAAATAAATCCAAGACCAGATTGTAAAAATAAAGACCATTTTTATGTATTTTTAGAGACCAAGGACAGTTCTAAGGTAAGTACTTTTCGAGTTACGGTTTTTAATGAGTTTGAAAAATGTATCTTATTTGTGCGAAATTACGCACCATTGGAATCAATAGGAATAAATTAAAAATTGCATATAAAATCAGGCAATGCTTTCACGAAGTTCACCTTCTCGTTGTAGGTCGATGTCAGGACCAGGTCCAAAGTTCCAGCAGAAAACGTTCTGGAGCATCCCGGATTGGGCAGGAGCAGAGTGCTGGGGGTCTTGGAAAGTGGTGCACAAAGATGCAGGGTGCCACTTAAAATACACTTCTCAGATGGACTTACAGGTAAGTCTGGTGGGTCTCCTTCGAGGGAGGAGGTTGCAAGGGCCTGGGGAACCACCGGAGCAGAGCTGGTTTGTCGGTGCTGGGAATTGGGTGCAGAGTGAACAGGTCAGCAGGGTGTCGTGCATCTTTGGGGTCCTTGCGGTCAGGAGCAGGCAACTTGGAGAGGCGATCTCAAGACATCTGGGCCACTCAGGAAGTGGGTCTCTGGTGTCTCGATGTCCCTTGATAGGTGCGTGCTCTGATTCTTTGAGAGTCTGGTGTGTCTTCTTCTTTGTTGGTTTTTGCCGCTGGGGATCTGGTGCCCCGGGTATTGGTATGCCGCAGCTCCAATAGGTCCTGGTGCCTCTAAACGTGGTGGGGAGGCAGAACTGACACTCCGGAGCTGTTGTACCTTTTCTTGCTTTGGTGCTGCTTCGAGATTGTCGGGCGCAACAAGTCGACAAACCAGACGTCACGAGGTTGGTGCCTGCAGTGTGCAGGGGAGTGATACCTTCACTCCAAGGGAGCTTCTCAGTGATTTTTCAAATGCTGGATGTTCTCCATGGTTCTTGGAGTCCTTGCAGGTAGGTAGGAAGAGGCACTACCTAACCTTGATTAGACGTTTTTCCACCATTTCAAAATGGTAGAATTTCGGGAGAGGGGTTGACCCCGCCTGCCCCACCCGAGGGGTGGTGCAGGCTGATGGGGGGCCCTCTTCATGTAAATAATTTTCCCACATTTCCTCCTGCCAAAAGTGGGGCATAAAAGTGGGCTTGGCCCCACCTACCATCTGGGGTTTCCTGGGTAGGATTCAAAAGGTGGCATTGCCTTTGAAGCTTCTCATCCGGGAAGGCCATCCTGTCCTGGAGGAGGTGTCAAACACCCCTGCCCAGAGCAGGTATTGATTCTGTCCTCTGAGAGTGCTGGCTCTCACCCCATGAGGTCAGAAACATTTCTGGTGGTGGTAGGCTGGTAAAAACTGTCCAGAGGCCCCATTAGTGTTTGGTTAGATTTCAGGGGATCCCCTAAAAGAGTCTCCTGTGTGAATTAATTAATAGATCCAACAGTAGCATCAGTGAGGGTTTATTAAGACAAGATGCTTGATGCCAAACATCTTAGAAATCAGTGAAGCCATCATGGAGCTAGGAAGCTCATTTTCACAAATATCAAGCTCATGTACTCTTGATGGCTTCCCTGTTCACTGACAACATCACAGAATGGACTGGACATTCATTGTAGAGGCATATCTGCTCATGCTAATTTGCCCACACATAGGATACAGTGCACCCTGCCCTAGGTCTAAAGGCCTGCAGTAGGGGTGACTTACCTATATCTTATGCAGTGTGTGGTTGGCGTGGCACATAGGGCTGTGTGCCATGTCGAGTCTTTGGATTTTCCTGCACCAAGACACGCTGCCTGCAATGGCAGAATGCATAGCCTTGGTGAGGGGGCCCTGGGGTGGCACAACCAGTGGGACAGCCCCCTGAGGACCCTCCTCAGTACCCATGCCCTAGGTACCAGGGGTATCACTTATTCAGGACTTAAAGGGGTGGCTGAAGCCATGCCAATCGTGGTACAGTGTTTTGGGACAGAGATCTGGCACTGTAAACTTGGCTAGCAGGGACCAGTGCACTTACAGTTCGAAATTACATTAAGCACCAGGCAAAAAGTGGGGGCTAACCATGCAAAAAAAGGCACTTTCCTAAAGTTGATCTCTGATTTGGGGATTGATTCACTCACTGTGTTGGGTTGGCATATGTGAATTAACAAACCATGACCATTCCAGTATCTTGGAGAGGAGTGTTCTGCCTTGAACCAGGTCTGTTCCCCAAGTGCAATACATAGCCTGTGGCCTTAATACTGGATGCTCCCATTTCAGTGTTCACACCCTTCAGTGCATGGTGAAGGGCAGAATAGAGGTACCCTCATTAAAATGCACCCCAGTCTGTGAAGTCACTATCAAGACTTCACAACAGTTCTGTCTGTATATGTCAACCCTGATCTGTGATGTCATCATCAGTCAAAGGATCTAAGAAGTACAAATAAAAAGTACCTTTAATTACAGTGCAAGCAGCGGAAAGACAGGAGAAGGACACTAATCAAATTAAATCAATTAGTACTTGGTCCTTGATCCGGACAAATAAAAGGAAGTGACATAAGGCATGTGGTGGCCAATTAGGAGGCAGCTAAAAAGAATGACAATTAAGCCAGCAAATGGTAGGTAATGGGTGTGCTCCAAGCCCTGTACTGTAAAAGTAAATACCCCTCACTGCAACAACGCATTCTTTCTATTAGACAAGGAAACTAAAAGACAGTCCATAAAAATGGTTTTAGTAAACTTATGAGAATGTTGGCAGACATGTCTGCTAACCGACAGAATGCTGAATTAAAGGGCTAGATTTCTTATGTGGAGTATCCTTAGATCTTATTTTATATAGCTGGCATTTCTGAATAGATAGGATAGCAACATTTCACATACTGGGTAAGTCACTGTCTACTATAAGAATAAGTAATTTCACCACATAAAGTGGCGTCCCTGTTGAAACTGTCCTGCACATAATGCATGCTCACGCCTGAATTAGAAACCTGTGGAACAATTTAAAGGCCAGAGTGATATCGCAAACCTTCCACAATTCTGAAATTCGTTTGTACTGTATTATTGTACAGAACAGATTGTGTGGCGTACATAGGTGGAGTAAGTGTGGCCTAGACACAACAGTTCTATAATCCCTAAGACCATGTTTCAGGCAGATGTGTGGCACAGACCACTGCAGCCCCAGCGGTGTAGGGCCCTCAACCCTTCAAGTACGCCCCATTCAGGCCAAGGTCAATGAATGTTTTTGTGGTACAGGAGACTCAGGGACCCCAATTCTGCTGTGGAACACCATCATTTTGAGTTATGGCAATACTGTGAGGTATCTATGTCTGATATTTCTGAGCAAGTGAATTACAGTTAGATTATTTAGCTGTTTGAGTATAAAGTAGAACACTTGCTGGATGTAACCTATCACCTAAATGCCACTCTATTGCAGCGCTTAATTTGTAAAAAAAAAAAAAAACATAAGGACCAGGGCCCTCATCAGGAGACCTCTGCAGCTTGACCACCCATTACCCCTGCCACCGCTGTCAATGAAAGTACCAACACAACTACTAAGCATCACACTCCTTCAAATGTGTCAATACCGACTATTCCAGGCCCCACAAAGCTAAAGGAATAGCTTGGGAGGCAGGTATTGGTCTTTTTGAATGTGTATTCTATTAATAAACAACTAATGTTGTGTTCATCTCCTAAAGAGATAAAAAGCACCACTATGTGGCAGGCCGTCATAAGTGCAGGTGTTGACAATTCAGCACTGGAAGCCACCGGCTCATATTGAGCACTGCTCTATTGTTTATAAATACTATTCCCAGTTCACCAGTAATAAAATTATGTGGCAAGGAACAGTAAATAATGCTGTTTCTGGTGCGATGAATTGCAGATGATGAGGCAAATTCTGTGCCATTGATATTTCGATATAGTCATTGATACAATAGGGATCCCAGTACTATTTAAAATAAGAACATTCTTAAGAAATAAAACGACACATATCCTCCAAATTCTATTGAAAACCTTATTCACCAAATTTTTTAAAATTGTGTCTTAAATAGAAGCGAAGAGACATCCTGATTGTTAAACTGTCCTTTCTATATACCATATTAGAACATTGGAAAGTTGGGAGCTCCGTTGATGACAATTGAGTGCTCCATGCTTTAGGGGCGGGTAAAGGCCCGCAAAGCAACATTCCAATATTGTTTTCAAAGGCCTCTCGGAGCCTGAGGGAAATTAACCCCTCGAACTCCGAGAGGCCTTTGTTTTATTTCTTGGAACATTCTGGCAGAATGTTCTAATAGCCTTATAGCCCTTCATAGCTGGGCTATACCGGCTATTAAAGTCCCTCTCCCTTGTTAAAGTCCCTCGCTTTCGGCTCGGGCCTTTAAAGCTGGAGCGGTCCTTTAATAGCCGGTATAACCCGCTATGGTGGGCTATAAGGCTGTAGTAAATCATGTTATAAATATGGGTAAAATTACATTCAGCAGAAAACAAGCTTTTGGGTAAAACTTCTTGTAATAAAAGGCACACATCTCTTATGCTGGGCATCCCAGCTTTGTTTGAAAACATGGCTACTGGAGCAACAATCCTGCTTTATCCTGTACCTCTCGAAGCTCTTCTGTCAAACAAGAAACAACCCTTCAGAAAATACTGTCCATTAAACACATATATATTTCTCACTAGTAGAACTTTAAGATTCCAAACATCAGGCATTAAATAGAGATTCAGGCCCAGATTTACTAGGAGTTTGTGTCGGGTTGCATCACTTATTTGGCGTATTCCGAATGTAAAATCAGTTTTGGGATTTACACAGCCAAACAAATGCTGAATTGCGTGGTTTGTAAAAAATAAAAAAAAGTTTACGAATGTGTAAGCGGTGTTTGCGATTGGTGAATTTTATTAGGCCATGTGTCTTGAGAAATGTGTGTACTACTGCACAAATGAGCTATTTCCTGCAGACTGTAGATTATTCATTGACATATGTTCCTGGCGTGAAAGTATCAAGCGAATGTGATAATGCAAATGCGAAAAATGTCATTTTGATGGATACATCACTCGGATGTTGAATTTTAAATATCTGTAAAAGTATTCTGTGAAGAATTCATGGGTTCGCAGCTTCATATGTTCATCAGAAGAGAGACTGAAATATTAAAGGCGTTAAAGCGCTAAATGTCAAAGATATCTAAAATGTCAAGTGTTCACTGATCAAGGAGGCGCGGGGGGATGTGAACGGAATATTCAAAAACAAAAACCCTGTTACAACGGAATATGTTTTGCTTTGTGTCTAAAACAAATGATGGAGTGAAGTTTGGGTAAATGCCTCTGATAATCGATTTCTAAAGACATAATATTGTTTCAGGCACAGAAAATAACGTGCTGACATATGTTAGAGTGTTGCACTTGTCATAAAGTTAGAACACAGTGTGTGTGCAAAACTGCAACCTGGATAAAAGAGCATGGCAGAGAGTAGTTTATTCTCAGTGAAAATATTTAAAATGATTCAGGTTTATTATCACAAATGTGCAAGAAGGCATTTCGAGGGCGAGGCCTTCCACAAGGCAATAATAGGCCCCACCCAGGACTCCAACAGTCTAGGGTCACTAAATTACCCCGGTAAGGATTAGGGGGCATATTATCAAGAAACGGCGTTAAAGTTATCGCCGCTTTAGCGGCAGAAAACTGCCGCAATGGGCTTGATAATAAGCCGCAGAAAATTCCCATAGAAGCCCATGTTGACACCAGAACATGGGCTTCTTTTGGAATTCTCTGCGCCATATTATCAAGCCCATTATTGCCGCTTCTAAAGCGGCGATAATTTTAACGCCGTGCTTGATAATATGCCCCTTAATCCGGCGGCCTTGGCGGGAGAGAAAGCGAGTTTGTGAACATATAAAAGATTCCTGGTAACTCGTTTGAGTCTAATCTGTGGGAGATTTATGTAGGATGTCCGAAATTGTGTCTGAAATACTCGAGAAAACTCTTTTTGAAGAAACATACACATACTTTTTAACTCGCCCTCATTTGGAATGTGTCTGTTCAATTATCTGTCTGTCCACCAGGGGCCATAATATGCATTGTGATTGTTTGCACCCGGCGCACCTTTTATTAGGTGCGCTGGGCGCAAACAATCACAATGTGCCCTATTATGATGTATGCGCTGCATCCAGGGCAGCCGCGAACTCGCCCTGCCCCAGGGCAGCGCATTCATATGAAAACACGGAGCAGCTATTCCATGATTTCACAGTGCAGGCGACACCCGCCTGCACCTTTACAGGGTAATAGAGATTCCCTTGCAGGCATGTGCAGTCAGTGACTGCACCCGCCTGTAAGGGGATGTCCGGGGGGGGGGTCCATGGGACCCCCTTTACCCCCTGCAGAGGGCTGCTGTCAGGAGGCACACAGACAGTGCGTCACCTTTTAAATCGTGCACTGTCAGTGCGCCTCCTGAGGGCTCCTTTGACTCTGCACCCACTTTTGTTATATGGCGTGGGCGCAGAGTCTAAGGAATCCCCTTATTTGCATAGGGTACACCCCTATACAAATGTGGGAACACCCTCTGAAGGTAATGCTGGCGCTTTAAGTGCACCAGCACTATCGGTATTATAGAAGGGGACGCACAAGTGTCTGCACCCCCTTCTATAATATCAAAGTGCCCCGGGGTGCAAAAAGCGCGCGCAAGCGCCCGTTGTGCCCCCGGGGCACTTATTGTAATACGGCCTCTGAAACGCAATAGACTTCTGAAAACTTTGTAAGAGTCACCCTGTGTGCAAACCTGCATTATCTACTGAGAATGGTTCATCTTTCAAAGGTTAATCCTCTTATGTATTAGGCTTCACCCCAAATCATGAACAGAGCTGGCTTTAGGGTGGTGCGACTGGTGCTGTCACACCAGGCATCAGGGTCAAGGGGACCACCATCTACTTTACAGGCTGAACTGATATAAGAGCAGCCTGCAGAGATCTTTGTGAGTTCGCCATTTTTCAGGGGATATTACAATGGCAGGATAACTCTGCTGGTTAATGTACTAGAGAGAAGGAGTTGGGATCTGTCTAGTTGCAGTCTTCACTCATGATATAGTAGCATAGAGGGTAGATGTTCCTACGGCAAAGCACAACATGTGACATGCAAATGACAGATTCGTTTTTCTATGTTGATAACTCAGTGGTTTTTTTTGTCACAGAAAGCCTTCTAATATAGCACAATGAGCTATGAACTGACATCAAAGTGCTGCCTGCTAATTGAAAGATATAGGTTTATAACCTTATTGTTGCTTCCCCTCAGTCTTTGGGTATTCTATGGTTGCTAAAAAAAAATTCTTTTTGAGTAGCAATGCAATTTTATTAGTATGCCACGATCATTGCACTTATGTTTACGAATCGGATCGACTAACACTTTGCACCTGGTTTGCATCACCAAAGTGATGCAAACGTGGTGTAAAGTGTTTTGGGGTTACTTTCCAGTGCAAACTCTGAACTGCATTGGACAGTAGCCCTAAAGTCACGCAAAGTAGCAGTATGTGCTGCTCTACGCCAAGGAGGCATATCGTGGGTGGTACATAGACATTCTCATGCACTCACGCATGAATTTCGATGCTAATACCAGCCTACTACCTTTGGTTGAAAGGGATTGGCATAAAAAAATTACAGCTCCTTGAGAAAGGTGTATAGTTGGAGAAAAGATTTAGTTTCTACAAACCCTTCCACCTTTCCATGTGTGATGCACTGTACAGCATACTATGAAAATGGTAACATTTTAAACTTTGTGAAAGCATAGGATTTTGTGGTTGAAGCGTGTAATTCCAGTATAAAACCAAAGTTTTACATTACACAAACACCCTTGCAGTATGGTGCAGGTGTGTGTGCATTGGCGCAATGCAGCCTAAGGTACTCCAGCACAAGAGGAGAGAGCAGCAGCACCATGTCTTACTAGATCCGGTGCTGTTGTGCTCACTTGTTTTCAAGCAACGCAGGTCAGCAACTTTGGCTACTGCACATAATAAAAACGTACTTAATCTGCCCCTTCATTTCTGCAGACCAAGCACTCTTAACATATAATGCTTACCAGTATGGATGACATGTGACTCTTACACCTTGTAGTCCTCATTGTCTTAAGTAACATTTCCTATACATTGACTTAGATACTTGTATGACTCATTGTATATGTTTGTGGTATAAACCACTTTTACAGTCTCTATTGGAATAAGTACATCTACAAAATAAGTAAGTGTGAGAAAGGGGCTAAGGAGAGATTAGGGGCACTATGGGAGGGTGGTAGTGAGGGAATATGTGAAAAACAGATCACTGAAGGGCCAACAACAAAGATTGTTGCACCGGGTGCCACCAGCTTTAAAGTTGGTCCTGTTCATGAACCAAGTTGACAGGAAGGAATATAGAAAACCACTTCTATTGGTATGGTCTGGAACAGAGCATCTGCTGAGAGAACAGTAGTCCATGCACACTCGTCACACTTTTCTTTATACATCCGTTAGATGTAAGGGTTTAAATATTCCTGGATGAATAAAGTGGAATATACATCCTATCATATTCATCACTCCAGACTGGAGCAATTCTTGCACACCTCTTTGGGAAGGGAACATAACCATTGAAACAAATATTATGCCCAACTATTTGAAGCTATCGGAAATCTCAGTGAAATGTGGAAAAGATGTCATTTTATTTGACAAGTCTTAAACCTATGATTTTGATACTTTTCCATTTTCCAGTGTGGGTATCTTGTACCCCATGAGGTGAGGCGAAAAACGGCATCTGAGGATGTAAAAACAGAAGTTTACATGCTGGTACCATGTGTAGCAACCTTCCAGCCCAGGTACTTGCAAATAACCAAACCACTCAGAAGAGTAGTTCTACATGCCTTTAGTCTGCTGTGTGTAAGTCAGAAATCATAGGAAAAGGTAAATGACGCAGCAGATTAAATCAAAAGGGAAAATAACTTCCAGAGGAAAAATTAAATTAATCCCTCTCAAGGACTTAAATTAATGTCCAATTACTTTAGTGCTCAGAAAAACTAATTCTCAGGCGTAGTCCAAAATGAATACTTTTTATATTTATATTCACTTTTAAGTAGAATGATACAAATACATGTATATACACAAATTCTATATACAGACAACAAA
Source organism: Triturus cristatus (assembly GCF_964204655.1). NCBI lineage: Eukaryota > Metazoa > Chordata > Amphibia > Caudata > Salamandridae > Triturus > Triturus cristatus. The sequence goes on from NC_140591.1 coordinate 1,367,725,564, forward strand.
AACAAAAACAATGCATATATCTAAACAAGGAACATCAATCCTTGTAACCCTTCTTAGATAATACGGATGTGGACTGGAATTCCAAACAATAATTAGTAATCACAATCTGTACAGAAAACGTAGATAGCCCTTGAAAAAATTATGATGCACAACCGAGGACCACTGTTTTTAAAGAAAAGAACCTCTATCTCAATAGGGATGTGCAAATGGTTTCATTTTTTCTATTCATTTCTTTTCAGAAATCAACATTCTAAACCTGCATTCAACTCATCTCTCTAACTCTTACTTAACAGGCCTACGGTGTACAATGGGAAGCAAAAGAGTTCCAGCATTCTTTTATTTAAAAGACACTACATCTCCAGCTTTGTTAAATAAAAATGTACAACTTTTCAAAATAGACAAATAAGTAAATAGATTAATAAAATCATGAATAATTACATGAATAAATACACAGATAATCATAGATATACAGGCAATTACAACTCTCTATTAAAGCGTTGTGGTTCCTGAATCACATGTCCTGATTGGGTAACTGGAAACCAGGAACTGCAGTCGAAGTGTCAGAGATGTGCACATTTGAGGTGGAATTATCAGCTGACACAGAGTCATCAACACTCTGGTGCCGATTCCGATCCGTTAAAAATATTCCCCGTACGAATCGTATCCAGATTTTTTTACGTACAAATCGTACAAGTCCCGTACAAACTGGCAAGTACGATTCGAATGTTAAAAAATCCATCCGAATCGCATTGGGAAAATTCCCCGACACGTTCTCGGGTCGGAAAAAGTGTCCGACACGTCCCCGGACAGTTTTACGTACGAATCGGTAAACTGAAGTTCGAGCGCGCAAGTACGATCTGTCCCGTCCGTCCGAATGCACAACCGTATGGAAAAAACACCGTACGGAGCGAACTCCCACGGCAACCATGGAGACGTCCAAACATGTGCCCGCATATGCGCCGAACACCACCCCAGCCCACCCCCCCAAGTATGCGCCGTACCCCCAGCCCCCCCAAAGTACGCGCTGTACCCCCTGCCCCCCCATGTACGTGCCGTACCCCACCCCACCCCCGTAGGTACGGAGCTTACCCCCACCCCCGGGGGTGGGGGTACGCTCCATACCTACGGGGGTGGGGGTACGCACCGGACCTACGGGGGTGGGGGTATGCACCGTACCTACGGGGGTGGGGGTACACACCGTACCTACCGGGGTGGGGGTACGCTCCGTACCTACGGGGGTGGGGGATACAGTGCGTACGGGGCCCCCTTTTCGTCGTGCATCGCGGCGTACTTAGCTTTTCTGGCACTTTTTGGGTCCCGTAAAAATGTTGCCGTGCGAAGTGCTATGGGTACAAATCGTACTTGCTGATCCGTAAAACGCTGCCTGAGTCCATGCGAATGTCGCGTACTCGGTGTCCCGGATCCGATTTGTGGGTATCTTTTAGCCGGTCGGTGTTTTTTACGATTCGTACGGAAATGGTGTTTCTGTACGAATCGTACTTGCAGGTTTGTAAGGTGTTTTTCCCGGGTACGAGTCGGACGGAGAAAACGTCCGACGGTTCGTACCCGGGTTTTACAGGATCAGAATCGGCACCTCCGTTGGAACCCATTCTCTACATTGGTATCGGTTTTTGGTGAGTGATGGGCCACATGTCGAAAATGAGAGGAATCTCTTGTAAGGGACTTCCCAGGACACTGGGCAGTCACCATGTGCCCTTTGGTGTTAGTGACGGTAAAAAGTTCTGCCTTAAAAGGAGCTTCAGACTTCTTTTTCTGTGTTATCTGACAAGTACTCAATCTCCGTTTGTAAAGGTGACATCTTTTACAAAGCATCATCTGTCAGCATATTTTTTCACCTTCTGTTTGTGACCAAAATCTGTAGCACAAATGTCTTCCTCATTACTGGATCTCAAGTTGGTCCACTGGGGCAGCTTGTTTGTGATGGCCCTTCCAAATATGAGAGTTGCAGGGCTTTCCTCTTCCATTGAGTGAGGTGTCAAACGGTAAGCTCGATGAGTAGTGTTCAAAACACCTTTGAGGTCAAGCTTCTCCAAACCATTTTCTTCAAAGTACTCATGAACTGTTCTACCAGACCATTGGCCTGGGGCCAAAGAGGAGTGCTTTTTTGACTATTAAAAGGTGGGCACTGTCAGATTTTAAGATTGCAGGTACACCCCATGTTGCAAAGATGCCATCTAGTTCTTTGATAACCTTTTCATGTGTAGTGAATGAAAGGTCTTCTACCAAGAGAAAATGGGAGTATTCATCAACGATAACTAGAAGATGATGCCCATTCTCTAAAGGACGAAAGAAACCAATAGCAATTTTCTCCAAAGCATGATGTGGCAATTTTGACATGTTCAAAGGGTGCTGAATAAACTGAGATGAAAGACTGTTGCATGTGTGACAAGTCTTCATTCCTTTTCATCGAGATATGGAAACCAGACTTGATCACAGAGAGCTCTCTTAGTGGCAACTATTCTTTGGTGTCCCTCCTAGGCAACATTGATTACTTGGAGTCAGAGCCCCCCAGGAATAACAATTCATGTACCATTGCAGAATGAGGCCTTCTTGAGTCACTGAAAGATCCTCTCTTACATTTTTGAACTTCAATTCCTCACTGTCATTATTGGGAGGTCAAGAGTGCTGGTTCCATGATTGATAAGCAATAATGCATTTTTACTTTAATATGTCACTATCATGGCTCATGGCAGTGACAATGTGTTCTAAAGACATGGCAGTTGGTGTGCTCTATTTCCCAATAAAATTGACGTAAGCCTCCGCTGTCTTAGATGGGGTATCAGGGCACTGCAATGGCACTCTTGAAAAATAATCCGCCGGATCCTGATCTTTCCCTGGACGATGAAGAATAGTATAGTTGTATTCTCGTAAACTCAAACCCCAATGTTCAATTCTAGCATTCATTTTGGCTTTAGGCTTGCCAAATATCATCAACAGTGCTTGATGATCAGTCACTACTGTGAAGGGCTTTGCTTGCAAAAACACATGGAAATATTCGCTAATTTAAACCACTGCCAAACTTTATTTCTCAGGTTGCGAGTAAGCATGTTCCATTTGTGACAGGCTTTTACTGGCGTATGCCACAATATGTCTCCAGGCACTTGGGCTGTCTGTTGTGCTGTGCAAGGACTGTGCCTAGCCCGACAGGGCTAGCATCAACTACAACCTCTGTATGTTGTTTGGGATCAAAGTACGCCATTTCTGTGGCACTCCAAATGGAATCCTTTAATTTTTGGAAGCTCTTCTCACTCACAATCACGTGAACAATGAAATTACACATTCATTTTTGTTAGTTCTTGTAATGGTGCACTGACCGTGGCAAAGTCTTGTATGTATTTAGAACAGTAACTGGCCATTCCAAGAAACGATCGAAACATAGAAATGTCCTGTGGGGGATTTGGATCACTGACAAAATATTGACAGCAGAAATGTCGACCTAGAAAAATATCGGGACAAAAATATCGTTGTCCAAAATATCGAAGTCCTATCTTCATAATGGTAAGTACCAAAATATCGAGAGAAAAATATCGTTGTTAAAATTATCGTTGTTAAAAATTTCGTTTTTTTAAATGTTTAAAAAATAATGTAAAATAAAGCAAATAATACATATAATTAAATTAAAGATAGTTAGAATTATAAAAAAATGTTTAGAATGATAAGTGATAAATATCATGTAAAAATAAATCAAAAATACATATATATATAAAATATAATATATATATATTTACCTAATATGATTAATAAATCATTATTTTAATAAATTATAAAATGTTAGAAACATATTAAAAATTATAAATACATATATATATACACCGGTAAAATAAAAATAAAAATAATATATATATATATATATATATATATATATATAATAAATTAAAATGTTACAATTTTTTTTTTACAATTACATTTGAAACTACATTAGCTGCAACAGTAGCGAAAATGTTGGATAGCGGAGGGGATAAAATTACCATTCCCACTCCAGGGAGTGCAACAGTGGGGAAAGTGTTGGATAGCGTAGCGGTAACATTTACTATTCCCACTCCAGAGAGTGCAACAGTAGGGAAAGTGTTGGATAGCGGAGGGGAGTAATTTACTATTCCCACTCCATGGAGTGCAACAGTAGTGAAAGTGTTGGATAGCAGAGGGGAATAATTTACTATTCCCACTCCAGCAAGTACAACAGTAGGGAGCGGGTTGGATAGTTGAGGGGAATAATTTACTATTCCTACTCCAGGGTGTGCAACAGTAAGGAAAGTGTTGGATAGCATAGGGGTAAAAATTGCTATTAACCCACTCCAGAGATAGCAACAGTAGGGAAAGTGTTGGATAGCATATGGGTAAAAATTACTATTCCCACTCCACAGAGTGCAACAGTAGTGAAAGTGTTGGAGACCGGAGTGGATAAAATTACTATTCCCACTCCAGCGAGTGCAACAGTATGGAAAGTGTTGGATGGCGAAGGGGAATAATTTGCTATTCCCACTCCAGCAAGTACAACAGTAGGGAAAGTGTTGGATAGCGGAGGGGAATAATTTACTATTCTCACTCCAGCTGGTAAAACAGTAGGGAAAGTGTTGGATAGTGGAGAGGAATCATTTACTATTCCCACTCTAGGGAATGCAACAGTAGGGAAAGTGTTGGATAGCGGAGGAGTAACAATTACTATTCCCACTCCAGAGAGTTCAACAGTTGGGAAAGTGTTGCATAGCGGAAGGGATAAAATTACTATTCCCACTCCAGCGAGTGAAACAGTAGGAAAAGTGTTGGATAGCGTAGGGATAAAATGTACTATTCTCACTCCAGCGAGTGCAACAGTAGGGAAAGTGTTGAATAGTGTAGGGGAATAATTTATTATTCCCACTCCAGCGAGTGCAACAGTAGGGAAAGTGTTGGATAGCCGCGGGGAATAATTTACCATTATCACTCCAGCAAAATAATTAACATTAATTAAAAAAAAATTCATTAATTAAAAATAATTTACCTCCCACCATATTCCCCTATAAACGACACCACCAATGTTGTAAAACATAACACAATTAACAATTAATTAATTAATTGTGTACCCCCAGTGCGTAGGTACGCACCGTACCCCCAGCGCGTAGGTACGCACCGTACCCCCAGCGCGTAGGTACGCACCCTACCCCCAGCGCGTAGGTACGCACCGTACCCCCATTGCGAATGTACGGTGCGTACCCCCAACATCGCGTATGTACGGCGGATGTTGCGGGTACGCGATGTTGCGGGTACGCACCGTACATACACAATGGCGGTCTACGCATCCGCACCGTACATAAGCAATGGGGTGTACGCACCGTCCATAGCAATGTCCGTGTATACACCTTACATCCACTACGCATGGGGGTGTGTGGCTGTACGACTCGTACCCCTGTACCATACTGAACCACGGACACTGTAAAACAGCACAAGGAGGGCCTATTCGACTCGCACAACACCACAAAACACGTCTACACTGAACAAAGAATGGAAAGGACTGACCTGGACACATCCAAACAGGCAAACAGAGGGGCAAACTCACAACCACCCCTTATAACACACCCACCAAAAATGCAAACTGAGCCCCACCCACAAATGGACCAATAAAAAGGACCACACACACAAACCATCAGCCTTTGCAACAGACTCACTACTGCTACAGAGCACACACAAACCACTGCACCCATCCAACTTAACATATACACCTTCACACACACCCCTTCACACATACCCCCTCTCCACATTCAGACCCACACATCCACAACCATCCACACCCTCACCCCACACCATGCCCACCGACAAGAATCCAAAGTTCACAAGGGAGGAGCTGGAGATCCTTGTCAATGAAGTCATCAGAGTCGAGCCACAGCTGTTTGGAACATTGGTCAGACAGACCAGCATAGCTGAAAAATCATGCCTGTGGCAGAGGATCGTCGTCGATAGGGTGAATGCTGTTGCACCCACAGAAGGACCAGGACCGAATGCCAAGCGAGGTGGCACGATCTGCGGAGGGCGGTCAAGAGAAAAATGAATGAAGAACACGCACAGAGCAACATCACTGGAGGTGGAGCACCTGTGGACCAGTACATTACCATCCCTAGGAGGAGAAGGTGATGGCCATGCTTCCGCCGGTGGGAGTACATGGACTGCAAGGACTTCCAGAGCCTGGTGAGTACACAAACAACTTACGTAACATGGGGGTAATGGCATCCACACCCCAACTACACCAAATGCACGCAACTACCCCCAAGCCCTCACACGCCAGAACCACAGTCAAAAACAACGCGAATGCCGAATGCCGAATGCCAATGACGTGTATGCCCCATTGAGAAAGCAAGGCCATGCTATGTCCCATGCTACACGAAGCACCAACCCAAGAATGGATGTCCGGTATGCTGGGAGGGTGGGTGCCCCAAAATGCATGTTTGAATTCCAAATCAGACACAATTGCCCTCATCCCATATGGCCCAGCTACATACCCATGCACCATGCGCAATGCACAGGGATTGGGAAAGTACTGACAAGATAGCTCACACTTGGCCCTGGTGTAGGTAGCACAAGGCCCTCCTGTGACCAGTGCAAACACAAACGCCAACACAACAAGGTCAGATATGTAGGACAGGAACTCACACTCACTGTCATGGCAGCATGTGCCATGGGGGCACAGCCACATCACCTGGGAGCCCCAGTGCCAAATCACACTACACCCACCAGCAGACCCTGCCAAACACACCCCTTACACAAGCAGACACCACCAGGACAGCCAATGGATTTACCCACTGTCACAATGGACATGTAACACAACAAGACCAATACATAGCCGAAGAAGCACCCAAGCCACAAATCGACATGTCAAAGACTCAGGAGAACATATCAAGCTGTCCCCCGCAACATACCCATACACAAGTGAACATTGAGGAGAATGCTAGGCACATACAACTACCTGGAGGAACAGTGCCAACTTGAATGTTTATGAAACATGCATGTTGCATGAAACAGCATTAACATTGTCTGTCTCTCACACACAGGGCAACTTGATGAACATCCCCCCACAAATGGGGGTGAAGAATCACAGTCACAGGCTCAGGAGGAACCAGATCCCACCAGCAGCGATGCCTCCCAACACTCCGCGGATGACCCCAACCGACCTGGACCCTCTGGTGTCCAAGCCCCTGCAGAACCTGGTTCAGGAACATCTGTGCCAACCACCACCCCCATTCCTGCCACATCCCAGGAGACACCCAGGAGCCCTGCCCGCAGTGAACAACAGAGCCAGTCTGACCAGGAGGGACAAGGTGTGGCAGGCACCCAGGAGGAGGCAGACAGCACCGCCACTGCCATTCCTCAGGGGTCCCGTCAACCCGATGTGCCCAAAACGGCAGGCCAGGCTCGTGTGGGCAGGGGTGGTGGGAGTGGAGGCAGGCGGAGGCGAGAACCTGACCAGCCAGCTGAAGGGACCGGTATGTCACACATCCACACCATCATGGAGGCATACCGGCGTGACACCAAGGAGATCAGCCAGGTAGTGATGACCCTCACAGAGATCAAAAACCAGCAGGCCGAGCAACACGCCAGTCAACAACAACACCAAGGATGGATGGAGGCAAGACTGGCTGAGCTCCTGGTGGTGCAAAGGGACATAAGCCATTCCCTCCATCAGATCGCCGACAACATGGGCAACCCTCCCTGTGCCACCAGGCGCAGACCAGCACCAGCCACAGGGAGGGAGGAGGAGGAGGATTCGTCCGACGGAGCGTCCCAAGCATTGTCAAGGCCTGCATCTGAGGGTCCCCGGATGAAGGTTGGTCGTCCACGGAAAAGACCGTGAGAGGCAGCGGGCCATCCACATCTCCCAGGTCACCTGGCCTGGCACCTGGCCTTCATGTGCGACAGCATCACCTCATTGACTGATATCATCTGCCACATGGACTTGCTCTTCACAGTCTGACCAATGATGCCAAACACTGTGGGCTGGACTCTGATGACTTCAAATGCCAAGGATCCCATCTCCCCCTGTGAACTTTGGATTCTATGGTCCCTGCATTTCCCCTTTTTCTGTGCACAAATCACGCCCCAGAGCTAGAAATTAAAAATTTAATAATCGAAATTTCATGTTGCAGTCATTTAGCATGAGTCCACAACATACGTGTGGGGATATGTCGAAGTATGCCTGAGTGTGGAACTAACTACACCCATCCATACACTTGGATCTGAGTCCGGTCGAGGACACACATGGCTCACAATGTATCACAAAATACAGACATGGAGCACAATACTCACCCGTGATGGCCTCAAGCTGCTGAGGGGGGGCTTGCTATATTGCTTAGACAGACCAATTTGGAAGAGTTACATGAAGGTGTAGAGGTCATGGGTCATGTTGATGTGCCCGGGGAGGGAGTACCAGGTCTGTTTTGCGAGGTGGGAGAACTATCTCCTGCATGCAGATTTTATGTGGATGTGATGAATGGTGGCCAGAGCAAGGTGGGCTGCATGGAGTTGGGCCAACGGGGTGTTAGATGACACACATCCAAGGTCGGTTTGGGTCTGGGGTTGTGGACTGCCTCCTGAGTGTGGTTGAGGAGTCTGAAGGTGATCCTGCAGCACGCAGTGAGCCATTTTACCTCTCTCAGGTGGACGGTGATGTGGCTGGGGCGGGGGATGTTGCAGATGAGGTGTGCGGATGCACCCTGGATGTGGATAAGTTCTCCTGCATTTTTGCTGTTATCCTCCGTAGAGGCCGGTGCTGTAGTTGAGCCGGCTGGTGTCCTGGACCAGGGGGACGGTCTGTCTTGCCTTGGAGTCCATCTATCTGGGGGTCATTAATTATCAGCATGTGGAGGGTGTTGCAGCATGAGGTACAGATGTTGGTGAGTTGCATGTTAATTGTGAGCGATGGGTCCATGATGAACACCAGCTTGCGTGCATGGCCACTGGGTGCTGGTGAGGTGCACAGACCAGTGGGACGCAGGGAGTTGACCCAGCCGTAAGGGCACAATCCTCAGATGATGACCTCTGTCCTGTCCAAGTCCTTCTTGAAGTTTGGACCTGGCAATGGCTGGCTCTTTGGTGAGTTTGAGGAGCAGCTGGGTGTCAATGGCATACCAGATGATGATGAGGTTGTGTGCGCATGTGATGGTGGAGAGGGGGATCATGGAGACATTGAAGATCGTCACGCTGAGAGAAGAGCCCTGTGGCATGGACCAGATGACCCCAGTGTACTACATGTTGCAAGGTGGAGGCAGACTCCCTGGGCCTTGCTGGTGAGCTACTTTCTGATTTAATCCTGGGCCCTCCTCTGGATACCAGTGTTGGAGATGTGTGAGCTGACAGTGTGGTAGCACATGATGTAGAATGCCATTGAGAGGTCAAGGGTGGTGGCCTCACCATTGGTGAACAGGGCAAAGTAGTCGTTGGTGGTGGCAATGATGACGGTTGCAGTGGTGTGATTACTGTCGAAAACAGTCTGGTGCCGGTTGGCTGCAGCTGGTTGCATGGAGGAAATTGGTCAGTTGCTTGCTGAGTGTCTTCCTGATGACATTTGCTGGGTAGGGTAGCAGGGTGATGTACCAGGAGTTCCTGCGGTACTGCCGTCCGTTGTTTAAGAAGGGCCTGGGGCTCTGCATGCCTCCTGCACCCATGGAATGTGGCTAACTCAAATGAGACATTCATGATGCGCTGGACGTGGGCTTCAAGGATGGGGAATGATGTGGTTGAGATGTTGTGTGGGAAGGGGCCTGATGGAGAGCCAGAGTGGATGGTGCACATGATCCCAGTTGTGTACTTGCTGCTGACGGGAGTCCAGGACCTGAGGGGGGTTTGTCCAGCGGTAATAGTGCTGTCTGCCTCTGTGTGCCAAGGCTGTTGTGTATGGCCATGAGCTTGTAGTGGTACAAAGTTGCAAGGGATGGGATCTGCCTTGCAAGGGTGGGGTGTCTTGGATGGATATCTGCTGTCAGTTCACTCACAATGCTGATGAGCTCCTTGATGTCGTGTGTTTGGGTGTCTGCACTATCTGAAGGATCTCCACTTGTCCTTGCTGATGATATAGTGATGGCTGTGTGTGGTGTGTTCCAGGGCTGTAAGGAAAATGATGTCTCTTTGTGTTGCAAAGTTTGCACAAGAGTCCGGCTAGGTATGTAGGAGTCCAGTAGGTCTGCCTTGTCCCAGGTGCCTTAACTGTTGTTGTGCTTCACAGGAAAGTCCGTCAATGTGCCAAGATTGTTGGACCAGTTGCTGATCCAGTGCATGAGTCAGCAGGGTGTGACGGTGGTGTTGTTTTGAGTGTCCCACACAGCATGTCTGTGGCGACTTACATCAAGCATCTTTGGGGGATCTGTAGCGGGGTGTGTGGCACTGTGTTGCTTGTTGGAGACGTGGATTCAAATGTTGATGGACCAATGATGGATGGTGGTGTGTTTCCCCTCCAGCAAGAAGTTACAGGCCCCCAGCCACATATAGCCTGTGGAGGTGAGGGCTTGCGTGCAGATGTACGTGTTGATGGATTAGCGGAATTGTGGATGTAGGCCTGCAGATCTGGAGATGAGTGTTACTCCGAGGGTTGCCAGGGAGTTGCTGTGAACCCGGATTTGTGACTCTGAGGGTGTACTTGTGAAGAAATAGCAATTCAGCCCCCGGGATTGGTGTTGGCATCCCTGCGGGTGATCTTGGATCCGTCTGAGATGGCAATGAAGACGTCATGTGCTGAGGATGCTTTTGTCCAGGTTACTGTCATGAAGGTGATGTGTGGGGCTGTAGTGTTGAGGAGGTAACAGAGTCCAATGGCGTGCTGGTGGATGGAGTGGGTGTGGAGTAGGAGGCACATTACCTGGTTGTTCTGACAGGGTCTGGTAGGCTGGGCAGCGCTGTGTAGGCAGTTGGAATAGCACACTCAGCATGCAAAGGTGTTGTGTGTGTGCTTAGGGGTTGCCTGATGGAAGGCGGATGATTGTCACGAGGACATTGCTTGGAGAGTGGCTGCAGCATGAGCCTGTTGTGTGACGTGGGTCATGCAAAGACTAGAGGGTTGTGCACTGTGCATGTTGCAGGCGCAGACGGTCCTGCCTTTGGCACAGCGCTGGGGCCACAGTGCCACAGAAAAGCGGCTGGCTGCATTTTGAATTGGTGGAGGGGGAAGGGCTGAGCATTTTTGAGGCGTGGGGGTTGCACAATCAGGGCACTCGGAGTGGCGGGGCCGCAGGTGAGGCAGCAGCAGGCGGAAGGGGTAGAAATTATGCAAAACTCAACACACAAAGACAAGGAGGTCTGCAAGGCAAAGTGCAACAGGTGTATGTCAAGGAAGGAGTGTCAGGTCACTCATGGGTCACTCCCAGAAAGTGTATGATCAATCACCATAAATAGACAGCCACTGTATCAGGCAACAAAATGCGGAGATGCGCAAAGGAGACACACCCTCAGCAGGCATTCACGTCCCGTTGTGGGGAGCAACCTGCACAAATACATACACAACCAGGTACTTCATGCACAATAGAGATCATTAGCCATAAAGCACTGCATGCATGTTGCCAAAGTACACATACACTCATATGCTCAATCTTTGTCAATTATGCCATAGATGACGCATGCAAACTGGTAAGAGATCTGCAGTGACCGAGATGAGGCACTTTGGATTGTGCTGAACACCTTTATTCCACACACACACACAAAGGGATATGCATCCATATTAACAGACTCACAGGTCAGTTGACAGAACATGTGGGACATACGCTGGACACCCCCTTCACAACACGGATGATGTCAATCCCAATGAACTGGCACACAAGGTAAGGGGATGAGCAAAACACATCCTGCTGCACACGGAGAGGCTGCAATTCCCCATAGTGCATGTTGTTGTGATGTCCCCCACTATGTCCACCCGTAGCATCTGGAATGTTTCAGAGGCAAGGTTTACACACATTGATGCCTTCATCATACGCCATATTCCACTACAGATGACTGTCAAGAAGGTTGACTATCATGTCATGGGAGTGATGCTACATGTTATATGCTCCATGGTGAGAAGACATGTATGAATGGTACCACAACATGCACAGAAGCAGTCACCACACATTCCCAACCTGTACCACCACCAAAAAGCCTTGCTGCAATCCTTACCCAAACTGACGTTTCCACCAAAAAGCCTTGCTGCAATCCTTACCCAAACTGACGTTTCCACATGTCCGTGCATGGAACGCTGATTCAGCACACGTTGCAATCCTCACGAGGAATAGCAGGAGGACAACGATGACACAAGCAGACAACAGGTGCAAAATAATTGGGAATGACAGACACACGAGAAGTCACCTAAAACAATTCTCAACGCACACATGGAAGTGTACAAAACAGGAACAATGTTGAACACATGTAAATTGCAAATCAAGTCTCTCCGAAAAACTGTGTTGCATGAAATCATCACCCGAGTGACACATCAGAACACACATCCAAGTCACTTTGCATTCAGTCAGCTGGACACACACTTTGCAACACATGTCAATCAATGCTACAAGCTTGCACACTCATACCCGGTGACTCACCATTATGAGAAGAAGTTGCGTATCAGCTGACTCCAGATATCATCCCCCTCCTCCTCCTCCTCCCCATCACTAGCCTCGTGACCAAGCCCTTGATCCTCCACGGGTGGATGCTCCTGCTCATCTGGATCCAGGATGAGTGGCACTGCCTTCTCAACTGCCATGTTGTGCAGCATGCAGCACATGTTGAAGATTTTGCAGACCTTCTCTGGGGCATAAGGGAGGGATCCGCCTGTTTTGTCCAGGCACCGGAATCGGCTCTTCAGGAGTCCAAACGTCCTCTCAATCACTCGCCTGGTCTGCCCGTGTGCATCGTTGTACCGGTGATCTGCAGCTGTTCTTGGGTTGCGGAGAGGTGTCATCATCCATGGCATGTTGGGATAGCCAGAGTCCCCTACATTGAAACATCATGTACATGACTAGGTCAGGAGATGCCGTAAGAGACAAAGATACCGCAACACATAGGACAAAAAGACTATACCCACCAACAAGACATTCTCGTTCGTTGTGCAGCCGCTGCATCATTTGTGGCACCCTGCTACGCCTCATGATGTAGGCATTGTGTGCTGATCCTGGAAAACGTATACAGACATGGGAAATCAGCATGTTAGCAAGACACACCACAAGGGCATTTATCGAGTGGTAATGTTTGCGGTTGCGATAGGCTTGTTCCTGTGCCTGTGGTGGTACAAAAGCCACATGTGTACATCAATGGACCCAATTACATGGGGCATCCCACGCAGGGCATAGAAATCCCCCTTCACATCCCTCAACCCCTCTGGAGTCGGAAATTTGATGAATTAATCAAGGTGCTCCAATATGGCTGCTAAAACATCACGCAGGACACGGCTGAACATAGTCTGGGACATCCCACCCACATCAGTTATGGTCAATTGAAACGTACCTGTGGCAAAAAAATGTAAGGCTGCCATCACCTTCATCTTGGGGGTCAGCGCAGTAGGATACCTGTGTTGCGGTTGGAGGTGTGTTGCCAGCTTGTTTGTCAGGTCCTCAATCAACTGTTGAGTGAATCTGTAACGGCGGATGCAGGCACGTTCCCTCATGGCAGCCAAGTCTGGCATTAGTCTTGGGACAGGTGGTGCCCTGCAAAACATAGTTTTGAAGAATGAAGATTGAGAGTCAGCCAACATCAATGTCAATGAACATAGCACATGCTACACTGCTAATACAGGTAACCATGGAGTCGGGTGTGTGCAATACATCCAGGACACAGATGCCAGCTTTCTGGCACTCTTACAAAAAGCCTGATACACCTGTTGATTGTCAAGTCTACATGACATGCCCTGAAATGCTTTGGGGGCCAGTCTGAGGGAAGAGCCACAGATATCACCGGAGTGACACACAACCACATAGCTGCATTTGAAGGATGTCATCTCATCCAGACAGCTGACTGCAAGGCACACACACAGGTCACATGGAATGTCAAATGTACATATCAAACACAGTGCGATGAAGGGGTACACGTGACAACCCAAAGACACAGCCATTGAGACAACAAACACATGTATGACAGAAAATATATGATGTCCGATGCACACATACCCTACAGCCTTTGTAATCCACATGTGGCATGGTGTGCATAGATGTCTTACATGCCCATCTCCACACAGACCCCTGTTGCATGCACCAACAGCAGATGCCGTTGATGGGACACTGACATCAAGCTCATGGGAACACATGACACACACCTGACATAGTCCCAAAGGGGCATGCTGATCGTGACAGGTCAGTTGATAAAGTGTCCCTGTCCCTGGCATCAGGAGACAGGTGCGGGTGTTGATGACTGTGCCACCCACTGCTGCTATGCATGACACAGTTGGACTACAGACACACATGTGGCAAGTGTCAAGGTGATGTGTGCCACATCGTGCCCCATCACACATGACATGTGTCCACAGGTCAGAACACATCACTTGTGCAACTAGATGAGATGACCTGTGCACTAGTTGTACACGTACATGTACTAAGGTAGTACACGTACGTGTACAACTAGTGCGTACACGTACTTGTACACGTACGTGTACTGAGGTAGTACACATACGTGTACAACCAGTGCGTACACGTACTTGTACACATACGTGTACTACCTTAGTACATGTACGTGTACAAGTACGTGTATGCACTGGTTGTACACGTAGGTGTACTACCTTAGTACACATACGTGTACAACTAGTGCATACATGTACTTGTACACGTAAGTGTACTGAGGTAGTATACATACGTGTACAACCAGTGCGTACACCTACTTGTACACGTACGTGTACTACCTTAGTACATGTACGTTTCGAAGTACGTGTACGCACTGGTTGTACACGTACGTGTACTACCTTAGTACACATACATGTACAACTAGTACTTGTACACGTATGTGTACTGAGGTAGTACACGTATGTGTACAACCAGTGCGTACATGTACTTATACATGTACGTGTACTACCTCAGTACACGTACGTGTACAAGTACATGTACGCACTGGTTGTACACATACATGTACTACCTTAGTACACGTACGTGTCCAACTAGTGTGTACACGTACTTGTACACGTATGTGTACTGAGGTAGTACACATGTGTGTACAACTAGTGTGTACACGTACTTGTACATGTACGTGTACTGAGGTAGTACACGTACTAGTGCATATACCTACTTGAACACGTACATGTACTAAGGTAGTACACTTACGTGTACAACTAGTGCGTACACGTAGTTGAACACATACGTGTACTGAGGTAGTACACGTACGTGTACAACTAGTGCGTACACATACTTGTACACGTACATGTACTACCTTAGTACACGTACGTGTATGAGTACGTGTACGCACTGGTTGTGCACGTACATGTACTGAGGTAGTACATGTACGTGTACAACTAGTGCGTACACATAGTTGTACACGGACGTGTACTGAGCACGTACGTGTACAAGTATGTGTACGCACTGGTTGGACACGTGTGTGTACTACCTTAGTACATGTACGTGTACAACTAGTGCGTACACGTACTTGTACACGTACATGTACTAAGGTAGTACACGTACGTGTACAACTAGTGCGTACACGTAGTTGTACACGTACGTGTACTGAGGTAGTACATGTACGTGTACAACTAGTGCGTACATGTACTTGTACACATATGTGTACTACCTTAGTACACATATGTGTACGAGTACGTGTACGCACTGGTTGTACACGTACGTGTACTACCTTAGTACGTGTACGTGTACAACTAGTGCGTACACGTACTTGTACACGTACGTGTACTGAGGTAGTACACGTACGTGTACAACTAGTGCATACACGTAGTTGTACATGTACCTGTACTGAGGTAGTACACGTACGTGTGCGTACACGTACTTGTACACTTACATGTACTAAGGTAGTACACGTACGTGTACAACTAGTGCGTACACGTGCTTGTACATCTTAGTACAAGTACGTGTACGCACTGGTAGTACACTGTGTAACTGGTGCCATAGGGGTACATGTGAAACGCACCGTACTTGTGTGTGGAATTCAAAATTACATAGGGGACACATAAGGGACAAGTATTATGCCCTAAATGCATGCTGGTTGTCATGGATACCGAGTTTTCAGTTCAAATTTTTCCATCAGGTGTCCTGGAAAAGTCAGTTGCCCACAAAATACAATGTTGCAAAGTGGTTGTTGACTTGGCATGATGCTCAAAATGTGAACGATGCAAATGCTGTCACTGGTGTATGTTTAAAGGGATTGGAGTAAACGTAAGATGCGAATGATTCTGACCAATCACTATGTACTCCTCAAAATGAATGCCCCTCAGCAAGAAAGATATCCATGAGAGGGCACAACTTTCCTGTCGACAAACTTGCTGCTGTCTCTGCTTCCCTGGAACATGTCTCTTGCTGTGGAGAGGGCCCTGCCATTCACCCAGGAGGAGAATGATGCCTTGCTGGACGCCATCCTCCCAAAGTACACCAGCCTGTATGGGAGACCAGGGGAGCAAGTGAGTGCTGAGTCCACTACCTTTGCCTATGCACCTGTTGTGTGACTGTCAATATTGTGTCCAGGTGGGATTGACATGCAATGTTGTTTAGAGTGTGTCCCGGGGAGGGGGTCATGCTTATGGCTCTAATGCAGAGCATCATGTAGTTCCTGTGTGCACTCCTCACTTGCATAGTGCTTACAGTGACTTTCAATGCATAGTGCATGACACATTCAGCCTGGCAAATCCTTGGGGACTTTTGTTCCTGTTGTCCTGAGGTGATTCAGTGTTCCCCCGTTGTGACAGGTGACTGTACCCACAGATGTGTATGAGTTGAGTGGACCTGTGGTGAGAGTGTCCAAATGATGTGTACGACCTCATGGACATTGATGTGTGTGAATGTTCCTTGTCATGTGGCTGAGTGTCTATGTGAAGTGTTGCACCACAGCTGCATGTTTGAGGCTACAGATCTACCCATCTGATGTGACAAGTGAGCCGTGCTTCGTGTCTGACTTGGAGAGCTAGCACCACACCTGTGACTCCCCACTGGCAAATGGCACATGTGCTGAGTGAGGGTTTTATTCGCTGTTGTCAATGACAGGCCAGTGATCTGTGGCTGGGTGTGTCTGTCTAGTCTGCTGAGGGTTCGTCAGTGGAGTGGGACATGTGACTGCATGGCACGTGCTGGCCATCAGCCTGCTGTTGCATGTGCTGCACAGTGTGTGGCATGTTCATTGAGTGTGTTGCACCCCTCATGCCACCTGTAGACTTTCAATGGCGCTTGCACACATGCCAATTTCATGTTGTGAATGAGGCTATTCATGTCAGCATCCTATGCCCTGTTCAACATTTCAAAGATGTTCTAATGTGTGTTTCTGGGGCATGGAGCAGGTGTATTGATGTTGTGTCACTTTGTCATCCTGACAGGTAACTGCCTACGAGAAGGGGGAGATCTGGACCAGCGTCATCAGGGCTGTGAGGACTGCAGGGGGGCATGATCGCCAGCTGGACCAGGTCCGCAAGAGGTGGCAGGACATCCGGTGCTGGACACGGCGGATCGCCCGGGTCCAGCTCAAGCTCTCGCCTCCTCGCCCCCACGGCGGCCGCCGACACCTCACCACCCAGATGAAACGTGTCCTGGCGGTGGTCTTCCCTGACCTCGATAGGCAGTTACAGGAAAAACTGCAGCAAGGATGGGGTAGGTACATGGCTTTTTGTCATGTTATGTGTTGCCAGCTTTAGGAGGTGCTATTTTGCATGAATACACTCACGGAGTTCATATGTGCAGTGCATTTTCTGTTCCCAAATGTAACCTGGGGCTCTTTTTCATCCCTTCCTCTCCTTGACATGTGTCCCCTGGTGTGTGTGTAATCACATTTGCACATGGCTATCTAGGGTGCCAGTACATCTAAGTG
Organism: Triturus cristatus; assembly: GCF_964204655.1. Classification (NCBI taxonomy): domain Eukaryota; kingdom Metazoa; phylum Chordata; class Amphibia; order Caudata; family Salamandridae; genus Triturus; species Triturus cristatus. Next base: position 1,367,743,501 of record NC_140591.1, read on the forward strand.
CACATTGCTTTCTGCATCATGTGGGAGGGTGGTCTGTGACTTGTGTTGGTACCTTGCCTGTGCCATGACCTGTTCACTATGTTGGGGGTCCATAGTTGTTGTCACTGATGCTGATTCTCAACATAGGAGTGTGAGCTTTCAACTAGACACCCTTGCAGCATGCATGACCAATGTTGTGGCCACAGACATGATGTGCATGAGTGTGAGATATGCATAGTGCCATGACGGTCGAACATGGTACAGTCAGCTCATTCCAGGACCATGGAGCAGTGTGCCCACTACAGTCCCCTGAGACACCCTGGCCTCCTAATCTTGTGTGTCATCCAACACTGTGCACATTCTCTGTGTGTTCTGCATAGGTCTGCCTCTGTGGCATTGTTCCCTGGCCTAGTTTGTATTTTGCTAATGTGTGCTACATGTGTCCACTGGACAGGGATACACCATTTTGCTTGTGCATACTCACACTGGGCAGTGCCTGTGTGGCTATTCACAACAATCTGTTGATGGTTGTTTATCACAAATATGTGTTGCCAGCCCCACAAGGTGATGTGGTGTAAATGAAGCAATTTTTCAGGCACAGTTGTTGTAACCCAGAATAAGAGGTGTAACTTCTTGATCTGTATCAATCACATTGACTCAGGTATTGGGGGGGGGGGGGTGCGGGAGAGGCATACATGTGCAACCCTGATTTTTCATTGCCAGGTCTGACTTGTGTGTGAGAATAGCCTGGACTAAAATACACTGTGCTGTGCCCCTGTGATGCTGGCCAGTGCTTAATGTAGGTGCTTTGCAGCCTGTGTAATTTTTTTACCAACAAGAATCCTGCTCATACACTTTTTGCACGTGTGTGGTTCTGATGCAACGCAGTTTTGACTTTGTGTGCTGACATCTGTGTGTACATTCTGGCTTGCCATGAGGGTGTCCCCACAGTACAGCTGGTCTTTTTTACCACCCAATTGCAGGCCCATTAGCTTATGCATTGTCCTGGGTGTGGACATGTGTGCCACTCCAGATGACAGGCAGTAGGTCATATGTGTAGCCTACTGTGTAATCAGGTGACGGATGACCTGGTGACAACTGACATGATTCAAGTTGTTACTCTTCATGAATTGTACCTTTACACTCACAGCACTTGTCAACAGTTGTTCATGTTTAACATGTGGAAATTTGATGATTTGTGTTAAGAACACTGGTGTGCCTGCATGCAATATGTTGCACAAGGCAGTGCACACAAAAGTACATTGACACTGTCATTGAATAAGCCGGTAACTTTTCACTCACCACTGGGTGCTGGTGAGGTGCACAGACCAGTGGGACGCAGGGAGTTGACCCAGCCGTAAGGGCACAATCCTCAGATGATGACCTCTGTCCTGTCCAAGTCCTTCTTGAAGTTTGGACCTGGCAATGGCTGGCTCTTTGGTGAGTTTGAGGAGCAGCTGGGTGTCATACCAGATGATGATGAGGTTGTGTGCGCATGTGATGGTGGAGAGGGGGATCATGGAGACATTGAAGATCGTCACGCTGAGAGAAGAGCCCTGTGGCATGGACCAGATGACCCCAGTGTACTACATGTTGCAAGGTGGAGGCAGACTCCCTGGGCCTTGCTGGTGAGCTACTTTCTGATTTAATCCTGGGCCCTCCTCTGGATACCAGTGTTGGAGATGTGTGAGCTGACAGTGTGGTAGCACATGATGTAGAATGCCGTTGAGAGGTCAAGGGTGGTGGCCTCACCATTGGTGAACAGGGCAAAGTAGTCGTTGGTGGTGGCAATGATGACGGTTGCAGTGGTGTGATTACTGTCGAAAACAGTCTGGTGCCGGTTGGCTGCAGCTGGTTGCATGGAGGAAATTGGTCAGTTGTTTGCTGAGTGTCTTCCTGATGACATTTGCTGGGTAGGGTAGCAGGGTGATGTACCAGGAGTTCCTGCGGTACTGCCGTCCGTTGTTTAAGAAGGGCCTGGGGCTCTGCATGCCTCCTGCACCCATGGAATGTGGCTAACTCAAATGAGACATTCATGATGCGCTGGACGTGGGCTTCAAGGATGGGGAATGATGTGGTTGAGATGTTGTGTGGGAAGGGGCCTGATGGAGAGCCAGAGTGGATGGTGCACATGATCCCAGTTGTGTACTTGCTGCTGACGGGAGTCCAGGACCTGAGGGGGGTTTGTCCAGCGGTAATAGTGCTGTCTGCCTCTGTGTGCCAAGGCTGTTGTGTATGGCCATGAGCTTGTAGTGGTACAAAGTTGCAAGGGATGGGATCTGCCTTGCAAGGGTGGGGTGTCTTGGATGGATATCTGCTGTCAGTTCACTCACAATGCTGATGAGCTCCTTGATGTCGTGTGTTTGGGTGTCTGCACTATCTGAAGGATCTCCACTTGTCCTTGCTGATGATATAGTGATGGCTGTGTGTGGTGTGTTCCAGGGCTGTAAGGAAAATGATGTCTCTTTGTGTTGCAAAGTTTGCACAAGAGTCCGGCTAGGTATGTAGGAGTCCAGTAGGTCTGCCTTGTCCCAGGTGCCTTAACTGTTGTTGTGCTTCACAGGAAAGTCCGTCAATGTGCCAAGATTGTTGGACCAGTTGCTGATCCAGTGCATGAGTCAGCAGGGTGTGACGGTGGTGTTGTTTTGAGTGTCCCACACAGCATGTCTGTGGCGACTTACATCAAGCATCTTTGGGGGATCTGTAGCGGGGTGTGTGGCACTGTGTTGCTTGTTGGAGACGTGGATTCAAATGTTGATGGACCAATGATGGATGGTGGTGTGTTTCCCCTCCAGCAAGAAGTTACAGGCCCCCAGCCACATATAGCCTGTGGAGGTGAGGGCTTGCGTGCAGATGTACGTGTTGATGGATTAGCGGAATTGTGGATGTAGGCCTGCAGATCTGGAGATGAGTGTTACTCCGAGGGTTGCCAGGGAGTTGCTGTGAACCCGGATTTGTGACTCTGAGGGTGTACTTGTGAAGAAATAGCAATTCAGCCCCCGGGATTGGTGTTGGCATCCCTGCGGGTGATCTTGGATCCGTCTGAGATGGCAATGAAGACGTCATGTGCTGAGGATGCTTTTGTCCAGGTTACTGTCATGAAGGTGATGTGTGGGGCTGTAGTGTTGAGGAGGTAACAGAGTCCAATGGCGTGCTGGTGGATGGAGTGGGTGTGGAGTAGGAGGCACATTACCTGGTTGTTCTGACAGGGTCTGGTAGGCTGGGCAGCGCTGTGTAGGCAGTTGGAATAGCACACTCAGCATGCAAAGGTGTTGTGTGTGTGCTTAGGGGTTGCCTGATGGAAGGCGGATGATTGTCACGAGGACATTGCTTGGAGAGTGGCTGCAGCATGAGCCTGTTGTGTGACGTGGGTCATGCAAAGACTAGAGGGTTGTGCACTGTGCATGTTGCAGGCGCAGACGGTCCTGCCTTTGGCACAGCGCTGGGGCCACAGTGCCACAGAAAAGCTGCTGGCTGCATTTTGAATTGGTGGAGGGGGAAGGGCTGAGCATTTTTGAGGCGTGGGGGTTGCACAATCAGGGCACTCGGAGTGGCGGGGCCGCAGGTGAGGCAGCAGCAGGCGGAAGGGGTAGAAATTATGCAAAACTCAACACACAAAGACAAGGAGGTCTGCAAGGCAAAGTGCAACAGGTGTATGTCAAGGAAGGAGTGTCAGGTCACTCATGGGTCACTCCCAGAAAGTGTATGATCAATCACCATAAATAGACAGCCACTGTATCAGGCAACAAAATGCGGAGATGCGCAAAGGAGACACACCCTCAGCAGGCATTCACGTCCCGTTGTGGGGAGCAACCTGCACAAATACATACACAACCAGGTACTTCATGCACAATAGAGATCATTAGCCATAAAGCACTGCATGCATGTTGCCAAAGTACACATACACTCATATGCTCAATCTTTGTCAATTATGCCATAGATGACGCATGCAAACTGGTAAGAGATCTGCAGTGACCGAGATGAGGCACTTTGGATTGTGCTGAACACCTTTATTCCACACACACACACAAAGGGATATGCATCCATATTAACAGACTCACAGGTCAGTTGACAGAACATGTGGGACATACGCTGGACACCCCCTTCACAACACGGATGATGTCAATCCCAATGAACTGGCACACAAGGTAAGGGGATGAGCAAAACACATCCTGCTGCACACGGAGAGGCTGCAATTCCCCATAGTGCATGTTGTTGTGATGTCCCCCACTATGTCCACCCGTAGCATCTGGAATGTTTCAGAGGCAAGGTTTACACACATTGATGCCTTCATCATACGCCATATTCCACTACAGATGACTGTCAAGAAGGTTGACTATCATGTCATGGGAGTGATGCTACATGTTATATGCTCCATGGTGAGAAGACATGTATGAATGGTACCACAACATGCACAGAAGCAGTCACCACACATTCCCAACCTGTACCACCACCAAAAAGCCTTGCTGCAATCCTTACCCAAACTGACGTTTCCACCAAAAAGCCTTGCTGCAATCCTTACCCAAACTGACGTTTCCACATGTCCGTGCATGGAACGCTGATTCAGCACACGTTGCAATCCTCACGAGGAATAGCAGGAGGACAACGATGACACAAGCAGACAACAGGTGCAAAATAATTGGGAATGACAGACACACGAGAAGTCACCTAAAACAATTCTCAACGCACACATGGAAGTGTACAAAACAGGAACAATGTTGAACACATGTAAATTGCAAATCAAGTCTCTCCGAAAAACTGTGTTGCATGACATCATCACCCGAGTGACACATCAGAACACACATCCAAGTCACTTTGCATTCAGTCAGCTGGACACACACTTTGCAACACATGTCAATCAATGCTACAAGCTTGCACACTCATACCCGGTGACTCACCATTATGAGAAGAAGTTGCGTATCAGATGACTCCAGATATCATCCCCCTCCTCCTCCTCCTCCCCATCACTAGCCTCGTGACCAAGCCCTTGATCCTCCACGGGTGGATGCTCCTGCTCATCTGGATCCAGGATGAGTGGCACTGCCTTCTCAACTGCCATGTTGTGCAGCATGCAGCACATGTTGAAGATTTTGCAGACCTTCTCTGGGGCATAAGGGAGGGACCCGCCTGTTTTGTCCAGGCACCGGAATCGGCTCTTCAGGAGTCCAAACGTCCTCTCAATCACTCGCCTGGTCTGCCCGTGTGCATCGTTGTACCGGTGATCTGCAGCTGTTCTTGGGTTGCGGAGAGGTGTCATCATCCATGGCATGTTGGGATAGCCAGAGTCCCCTACATTGAAACATCATGTACATGACTAGGTTAGGAGATGCCGTAAGAGACAAAGATACCGCAACACATAGGACAAAAAGACTATACCCACCAACAAGACATTCTCGTTCGTTGTGCAGCCGCTGCATCATTTGTGGCACCCTGCTACGCCTCATGATGTAGGCATTGTGTGCTGATCCTGGAAAACGTATACAGACATGGGAAATCAGCATGTTAGCAAGACACACCACAAGGGCATTTATCGAGTGGTAATGTTTGCGGTTGCGATAGGCTTGTTCCTGTGCCTGTGGTGGTACAAAAGCCACATGTGTACATCAATGGACCCAATTACATGGGGCATCCCACGCAGGGCATAGAAATCCCCCTTCACATCCCTCAACCCCTCTGGAGTCGGAAATTTGATGAATTAATCAAGGTGCTCCAATATGGCTGCTAAAACATCACGCAGGACACGGCTGAACATAGTCTGGGACATCCCACCCACATCAGTTATGGTCAATTGAAACGTACCTGTGGCAAAAAAATGTAAGGCTGCCATCACCTTCATCTTGGGGGTCAGCGCAGTAGGATACCTGTGTTGCGGTTGGAGGTGTGTTGCCAGCTTGTTTGTCAGGTCCTCAATCAACTGTTGAGTGAATCTGTAACGGCGGATGCAGGCACGTTCCCTCATGGCAGCCAAGTCTGGCATTAGTCTTGGGACAGGTGGTGCCCTGCAAAACATAGTTTTGAAGAATGAAGATTGAGAGTCAGCCAACATCAATGTCAATGAACATAGCACATGCTACACTGCTAATACAGGTAACCATGGAGTCGGGTGTGTGCAATACATCCAGGACACAGATGCCAGCTTGCTGGCACTCTTACAAAAAGCCTGATACACCTGTTGATTGTCAAGTCTACATGACATGCCCTGAAATGCTTTGGGGGCCAGTCTGAGGGAAGAGCCACAGATATCACCGGAGTGACACACAACCACATAGCTGCATTTGAAGGATGTCATCTCATCCAGACAGCTGACTGCAAGGCACACACACAGGTCACATGGAATGTCAAATGTACATATCAAACACAGTGCGATGAAGGGGTACACGTGACAACCCAAAGACACAGCCATTGAGACAACAAACACATGTATGACAGAAAATATATGATGTCCGATGCACACAGACCCTACAGACTTGGGAATCCACATGTGGCATGGTGTGCATAGATGTCTTACATGCCCATCTCCACACAGACCCCTGTTGCATGCACCAACAGCAGATGCCGTTGATGGGACACTGACATCAAGCTCATGGGAACACATGACACACACCTGACATAGTCCCAAAGGGGCACGCTGATCGTGACAGGTCAGTTGATAAAGTGTCCCTGTCCCTGGCATCAGGAGACAGGTGCGGGTGTTGATGACTGTGCCACCCACTGCTGCTATGCATGACACAGTTGGACTACAGACACACATGTGGCAAGTGTCAAGGTGATGTGTGCCACATCGTGCCCCATCACACATGACATGTGTCCACAGGTCAGAACACATCACTTGTGCAACTAGATGAGATGACCTGTGCACTAGTTGTACACGTACATGTACTAAGGTAGTACACGTACGTGTACAACTAGTGCGTACACGTACTTGTACACGTACGTGTACTGAGGTAGTACACATACGTGTACAACCAGTGCATACACGTACTTGTACACATACGTGTACTACCTTAGTACATGTACGTGTACAAGTACGTGTATGCACTGGTTGTACACGTAGGTGTACTACCTTAGTACACATACGTGTACAACTAGTGCATACATGTACTTGTACACGTAAGTGTACTGAGGTAGTATACATACGTGTACAACCAGTGCGTACACCTACTTGTACACGTACGTGTACTACCTTAGTACATGTACGTTTCGAAGTACGTGTACGCACTGGTTGTACACGTACGTGTACTACCTTAGTACACATACATGTACAACTAGTACTTGTACACGTATGTGTCCTGAGGTAGTACACGTATGTGTACAACCAGTGCGTACATGTACTTATACATGTACGTGTACTACCTCAGTACACGTACGTGTACAAGTACATGTACGCACTGGTTGTACACGTACGTGTACTACCTTAGTACACATACATGTACAACTAGTACTTGTACACGTATGTGTCCTGAGGTAGTACACGTATGTGTACAACCAGTGCGTACATGTACTTATACATGTACGTGTACTACCTCAGTACACGTACGTGTACAAGTACATGTACGCACTGGTTGTACACATACATGTACTACCTTAGTACACGTACGTGTCCAACTAGTGTGTACACGTACTTGTACACGTATGTGTACTGAGGTAGTACACATGTGTGTACAACTAGTGTGTACACGTACTTGTACATGTACGTGTACTGAGGTAGTACACGTACTAGTGCATATACCTACTTGAACACGTACATGTACTAAGGTAGTACACGTACGTGTACAACTAGTGCGTACACGTAGTTGAACACATACGTGTACTGAGGTAGTACACGTACGTGTACAACTAGTGCGTACACATACTTGTACACGTACATGTACTACCTTAGTACACGTACGTGTATGAGTACGTGTACGCACTGGTTGTGCACGTACATGTACTGAGGTAGTACATGTACGTGTACAACTAGTGCGTACACATAGTTGTACACGGACGTGTACTGAGCACGTACGTGTACAAGTATGTGTACGCACTGGTTGGACACGTGTGTGTACTACCTTAGTACATGTACGTGTACAACTAGTGCGTACACGTACTTGTACACGTACATGTACTAAGGTAGTACACGTACGTGTACAACTAGTGCGTACACGTAGTTGTACACGTACGTGTACTGAGGTAGTACATGTACGTGTACAACTAGTGCGTACATGTACTTGTACACATATGTGTACTACCTTAGTACACGTACGTGTACGAGTACGTGTACGCACTGGTTGTACACGTACGTGTACTACCTTAGTACGTGTACGTGTACAACTAGTGCGTACACGTACTTGTACACGTACGTGTACTGAGGTAGTACACGTACGTGTACAACTAGTGCATACACGTAGTTGTACATGTACCTGTACTGAGGTAGTACACGTACGTGTGCGTACACGTACTTGTACACTTACATGTACTAAGGTAGTACACGTACGTGTACAACTAGTGCGTACACGTACTTGTACATCTTAGTACAAGTACGTGTACGCACTGGTAGTACACTGTGCAACTGGTGCCATAGGGGTACATGTGAAACGCACCGTACTTGTGTGTGGAATTCAAAATTACATAGGGGACACATAAGGGACAAGTATTATGCCCTAAATGCATGCTGGTTGTCATGGATACCGAGTTTTCAGTTCAAATTTTTCCATCAGGTGTCCTGGAAAAGTCAGTTGCCCACAAAATACAATGTTGCAAAGTGGTTGTTGACTTGGCATGATGCTCAAAATGTGAACGATGCAAATGCTGTCACTGGTGTATGTTTAAAGGGATTGGAGTAAACGTAAGATGCGAATGATTCTGACCAATCACTATGTACTCCTCAAAATGAATGCCCCTCAGCAAGAAAGATATCCATGAGAGGGCACAACTTTCCTGTCGACAAACTTGCTGCTGTCTCTGCTTCCCTGGAACATGTCTCTTGCTGTGGAGAGGGCCCAGCCATTCACCCAGGAGGAGAATGATGCCTTGCTGGACGCCATCCTCCCAAAGTACACCAGCCTGTATGGGAGACCAGGGGAGCAAGTGAGTGCTGAGTCCACTACCTTTGCCTATGCACCTGTTGTGTGACTGTCAATATTGTGTCCAGGTGGGATTGACATGCAATGTTGTTTAGAGTGTGTCCCGGGGAGGGGGTCATGCTTATGGCTCTAATGCAGAGCATCATGTAGTTCCTGTGTGCACTCCTCACTTGCATAGTGCTTACAGTGACTTTCAATGCATAGTGCATGACACATTCAGCCTGGCAAATCCTTGGGGACTTTTGTTCCTGTTGTCCTGAGGTGATTCAGTGTTCCCCCGTTGTGACAGGTGACTGTACCCACAGATGTGTATGAGTTGAGTGGACCTGTGGTGAGAGTGTCCAAATGATGTGTACGACCTCATGGACATTGATGTGTGTGAATGTTCCTTGTCATGTGGCTGAGTGTCTATGTGAAGTGTTGCACCACAGCTGCATGTTTGAGGCTACAGATCTACCCATCTGATGTGACAAGTGAGCCGTGCTTCGTGTCTGACTTGGAGAGCTAGCACCACACCTGTGACTCCCCACTGGCAAATGGCACATGTGCTGAGTGAGGGTTTTATTCGCTGTTGTCAATGACAGGCCAGTGATCTGTGGCTGGGTGTGTCTGTCTAGTCTGCTGAGGGTTCGTCAGTGGAGTGGGACATGTGACTGCATGGCACTAGCTGGCCATCAGCCTGCTGTTGCATGTGCTGCACAGTGTGTGGCATGTTCATTGAGTGTGTTGCACCCCTCATGCCACCTGTAGACTTTCAATGGCGCTTGCACACATGCCAATTTCATGTTGTGAATGAGGCTATTCATGTCAGCATCCTATGCCCTGTTCAACATTTCAAAGATGTTCTAATGTGTGTTTCTGGGGCATGGAGCAGGTGTATTGATGTTGTGTCACTTTGTCATCCTGACAGGTAACTGCCTACGAGAAGGGGGAGATCTGGACCAGCGTCATCAGGGCTGTGAGGACTGCAGGGGGGCATGATCGCCAGCTGGACCAGGTCCGCAAGAGGTGGCAGGACATCCGGTGCTGGACACGGCGGATCGCCCGGGTCCAGCTCAAGCTCTCGCCTCCTCGCCCCCACGGCGGCCGCCGACACCTCACCACCCAGATGAAACGTGTCCTGGCGGTGGTCTTCCCTGACCTCGATAGGCAGTTACAGGAAAAACTGCAGCAAGGATGGGGTAGGTACATGGCTTTTTGTCATGTTATGTGTTGCCAGCTTTAGGAGGTGCTATTTTGCATGAATACACTCACGGAGTTCATATGTGCAGTGCATTTTCTGTTCCCAAATGTAACCTGGGGCTCTTTTTCATCCCTTCCTCTCCTTGACATGTGTCCCCTGGTGTGTGTGTAATCACATTTGCACATGGCTATCTAGGGTGCCAGTACATCTAAGTGCACATTGCTTTCTGCATCATGTGGGAGGGTGGTCTGTGACTTGTGTTGGTACCTTGCCTGTGCCATGACCTGTTCACTATGTTGGGGGTCCATAGCTGTTGTCACTGATGCTGATTCTCAACATAGGAGTGTGAGCTTTCAACTAGACACCCTTGCAGCCTGCATGACCAATGTTGTGGCCACAGACATGATGTGCATGAGTGTGAGATATGCATAGTGCCATGACGGTCGAACATGGTACAGTCAGCTCATTCCAGGACCATGGAGCAGTGTGCCCACTACAGTCCCCTGAGACACCCTGGCCTCCTAATCTTGTGTGTCATCCAACACTGTGCACATTCTCTGTGTGTTCTGCATAGGTCTGCCTCTGTGGCATTGTTCCCTGGCCTAGTTTGTATTTTGCTAATGTGTGCTACATGTGTCCACTGGACAGGGATACACCATTTTGCTTGTGCATCTGTATCAATCACATTGACTCAGGTATTGGGGGGGGGGGTGCGGGAGAGGCATACATGTGCAACCCTGATTTTTCATTGCCAGGTCTGACTTGTGTGTGAGAATAGCCTGGACTAAAATACACTGTGCTGTGCCCCTGTGATGCTGGCCAGTGCTTAATGTAGGTGCTTTGCAGCCTGTGTAATTTTTTTACCAACAAGAATCCTGCTCATACACTTTTTGCACGTGTGTGGTTCTGATGCAACGCAGTTTTGACTTTGTGTGCTGACATCTGTGTGTACATTCTGGCTTGCCATGAGGGTGTCCCCACAGTACAGCTGGTCTTTTTTACCACCCAATTGCAGGCCCATTAGCTTATGCATTGTCCTGGGTGTGGACATGTGTGCCACTCCAGATGACAGGCAGTAGGTCATATGTGTAGCCTACTGTGTAATCAGGTGACGGATGACCTGGTGACAACTGACATGATTCAAGTTGTTACTCTTCATGAATTGTACCTTTACACTCACAGCACTTGTCAACAGTTGTTCATGTTTAACATGTGGAAATTTGATGATTTGTGTTAAGAACACTGGTGTGCCTGCATGCAATATGTTGCACAAGGCAGTACACACAAAAGTACATTGACACTGTCATTGAATAAGCTGGCAACTTTTCAAAGAAGCCACTGTTCTAAATAAATGGTGTTGCAGATTCTCCATATACATGTTCCCACGGTGGTCTTGATTTTGTGTGACTCCTTAGTTGTCGGTGATACAAACTAATGAGTGTCAAGACATCAAGACCTCCGTGTGCCCATGTATATGTACTTTCTGCAACACCATCTATTTCTAACAGTGGCTCCTCAGAAAAGGTGCCAGCTTCTTCAATGTCAGTGTCAATGTACTTTTGTGTGCACTGTCTTGTGCAACATATTGCATGCAGGCACATGAGTGTTCTTTTCACAAAACGGACAATTGGCACATTCCAAACATGTAGATTGGGTAAAGTATTGTGAGTCCCAAGGTACCAACATTTGTTCGTTTTGTGTTCCAAAGGACTTACAGGCCTCTGAGTGTGGTGACACCTTGAGTATTGAGGTGTGTTAGTTTACCTTGAGCGCACCACTACTGTTTCTTTCAGGGTAAACAAGAGGTGTCACGACTTCATTGTATTGCTGTGCTCACCAGTTCACAGACACTAGCTTCTCAGTGTATTTCTCATTCAAGTTTTGGCCTTTTGTGTATTTATTTTCCTGGTGTCCAAGTGGGATGGTGGGTCTACCAACTGGGCAGTACAGGGCTTACATATGTGCGGAGTGATCTAGATGTTACTCATGATGCATTGCCTGATATGCACTGTGACCAATTGTTCTTGTGCTCATGTGTCAGATGTATACAGGTGACTGATGCTTTTTTGTTTCTGCTCCTTGCCCACAGCATCATCATCCACTAGCGAGGGAGACACCTGCATGGACCTTGAGGAGGGACCCAGCGACAGTGCCACCAGTGCTGTGGAGTCAGTGGCACGGAGGGCGAGGGGAGTCATTCAGAGGACCTGTCCAGAGGTGAGAGCATGAACGACACGGACCGGTCCCAGGCTGACATCCTTGAGGAGGCGGAGGATACAACAACATCTGGCAGCATCCCACCATCTGTACCCGCCTCCTCCATTGCCATCTCCGCCCTCCCAGTAGCTCCCGCCCCTTCTGTCCGTGCAGGGTCCCACCGTGTCTCCTTCGGACCAGGCACCGCAGCCCCTGCCCCTGTCACCCCTGCTGCCCTCCGTGAATAGTCTGTGGACACACTGCGGCAGTTGCAGGTTGGTCAGGCATCGATGCTGCATGTCCTCCATGAACACACTAGACTGCTCACACAGTTGGTGTTGTTCGTGGAGGGCATGTCATCAACGATGACTGATCAACACAGGTCTCTGCGGTCCATGGACTCTTCACTGACGAAAGCAGTGTCTCTCCTGTGGTGCTCCGTCCCCCCCCTACCCCGGACCCATCCACACTGCCCTCTCCCATGCCTGACCAAAGCACACACAGACAGTCACAGGCACACAACCCAACAGACACATCCAGCACACCCCCAAGTAAGGCACAGTGCACACCTCCTGGCACACACACTCAGGGGGATGTAGTCACACCCACAAGGTCTGGGGGCAAATGGCAGACATGCAGCCACAGTCAGAGTCCGCAGTCCTCACGACCCACTTCCTCCAAATCCACTCCTCTTAGCTCCCCTGCCAAACTGTTACCCAAAGAGACCTACATGGCTAGTCTGTCCCTCAGCCCGACTGTGACACCACCCCGCAAGCGGGTGAGGAAGTCTCCGTCCAGGGGAGTTGAGTCCCCCCCATGTCCACCACCTCCCCCAAGAGCGCTGCACCCCATCCTTCGGACACCCCCCCTCCGTTGGCCCTGGTGTTTCTTCCGGTGCAGGGGTTCCTCTGGACGCCCTGGCAGCAGTGTACAGCGAGCTGCTCACCACCACCTTTGGCGCTGCCCCACCCCCTGTGGTTGATACGTCCAGCCCTGCACCCACCACACCTACCCAACCCACTCCTGTCCCTGCGGTGCCTGGTACTCCCACTGATGATGCCCCCCCCCCCGGCCGACAAACCTTGAGGTGACTTTGTGCAGGCAAGGTAGGGGTGGACACAGTCGCATACGTCCACCCTTGGACTCGAACTATGGACTGGCCATTGGCCTTTGTAAATAGTGTCTTCTTACAATTGTTTTTGTGTGCTGAATAAATCCTTTTCATTTAGTTTCCACACTATTGCATTTCAGGTACTTGATGTTGGTGATGAGACCCATGAAGTTGGTGTTCTGGTAATGTGTTAGGGTTCTGAGAAATGTTTTAGTATGATGGTCATGAGGTGGACCATGGTATCTGTGTGCCATCACAATGTCTGTGAAAATATTAATTGGTAGTGTGTGTTCCTTTGGATTGTGAGACATTGTCCCAAGGAGTGTTCCTTCCTCTGTGGCACCTGACATGTTCCCTGCAAACAGTTGCACAATTGTTGTGCTAACCTGTGTCAACATATCCTTTGTTGGTTATGGATCCCTTCAACAATGGCCAAGCATGCTCACCGATGTCTCCTGCTGAATCGTCTGTGCCATCCTTGCCAGTCACTGTACTTGTGTTTTGTGTATGTAGGAATGGCATCAGGGACCAATTGCCCCTTTTCAGCACTATGCATGTGTGTAATCACGGCCTAACACACAAATGGCACGTGTAATGCAGGGTATTTTGGCACCTGACTCACAATTGTGGGCATTGTATCTAGTTGCAGTGAACCCTATTCCTTCCATGAGAGACAACATCTGGGTGGCTGGACCAGCGCCTGGACATTCCTATCACTCCTGTGATGTGCGTGACAGTGTGTGTTCCCTTTGGCTAACTTATTTTAGTATGCATTTCCATGACTATACAGTAAGTTGGCATGAAATCAGGGTGTGTATTGTGGGGCATCCACCATGGGTGGGTATGCATGTGTTGTATGTCCTCACACCCACATGTGGTGTCATGCAGTGTGTGAATGACATCCATCCTCCTGGGAGTGGGGCACTGCTGGGAGTCCTCTGCACCCACCCCCATATCTCTGTCCACTGCTGGGAGTCCTCTGCACCCACCCCTCATATCTCTGTCCACTGCTGGTAGTGATATGCACCCACCCCTCATATGTCTGTCCACTGCTGGGAGTCCTCTGCACCCACCCCTCATATGTGTGTTCACTGCTGGGAGTCCTCTGTCCACTGCTGGGAGTCCTCTGCACCCACCCCTCATATGTCTGTCCACTGCTGGGAGTCCTCTGCACCCACCCCCATATCTCTGTCCACTGCTGGTAGTGATATGCACCCACCCCTCATATGTCTGTCCACTGCTGGTAGTGATCTGCACCCACCCCTCATATGTCTGTCCACTGCTGGGAGTCCTCTGCACCCACCCCTCATATGTCTGTCCACTGCTGGGAGTCCTCTGCACCCACCCCTCATATGTCTGTCCACTGCTGGGAGTCCTCTGCACCCACCCTTCATATCTCTGTCCACTGCTGGTAGTGATCTGCACCCACCCCTCATATGTCTGTCCACTGCTGGGAGTCCTCTGCACCCACCCCCATATCTCTGTCCAGCGCTGGTAGTGATATGCACCCACCCCTCATATGTCTGTCCACTGCTGGGAGTCCTCTGCACCCACCCATCATATCTCTGTCCACTGCTGGGAGTCCTCTGCACCCACCCCTCATATGTCTGTCCAATGCTGGGAGTCCTCTGCACCCACCCCCATATCTCTGGCCACTGCTGGTAGTGATATGCACCCACCCCTCATATGTCTGTCCACTGCTGGTAGTGATCTGCACCCACCCCTCATATGTCTGTCCACTGCTGGGAGTCCTCTGCACCCGCCCCTCATATGTCTGTCCACTGCCGGGAGTCCTCTGCACCCACCCCTCATATGTCTGTCCACTGCTGGGAGTCCTCTGCACCCACCCCTCATATGTCTGTCCACTGCTGGTAGTGATATGCACCCACCCCTCATATGTCTGGACACTACTGGGAGTCCTCTGCACCCACCCCTCATATGTCTGTCCACTGCTGGGAGTCCTCTGCACCCACCCATCATATCTCTGTCCACTGCTGGTAGTGATCTGCACCCACCCCTCATGTCTGTCCACTGCTGGGAGTCCTCTGCACCCACCCCCATATCTCTGTCCACTGCTGGTAGTGATATGCACCCACCCCTCATATGTCTGTCCACTGCTGGTAGTGATCTGCACCCACCCCTCATATGTCTGTCCACTGCTGGGAGTCCTCTGCACCCACCCCTCATATGTCTGTCCACTGCTGGGAGTCCTCTGCACCCACCCCTCATATGTCTGTCCACTGCTGGGAGTCCTCTGCACCCACCCCCATATCTCTGTCCACTGCTGGTAGTGATATGCACCCACACCTCATATGTCTGGACACTGCTGGGAGTCCTCTGCACCCACCCCTCATATGTCTGTCCACTGCTTGGAGTCCTCTGCACCCACCCCCATATCTCTGTCCACTGCTGGTAGTGATATGCACCCACCCCTCATATGTCTGTCCACTGCTGGGAGTCCTCTGCACCCACCCCCATATGTCTGTCCACTGCTGGTAGTGATCTGCACCCACCCCTCATATGTCTGTCCACTGCTGGTAGTGATATGCACCCACCTCTCATATGTCTGTCCACTGCTGGTAGTGATATGAACCCACCCCTCATATGTCTGTCCACTGCTGGGAGGCCTCTGCACCCACCCACGCACCCCCTTGGAGCTGTAGACTGCTGGCCAGGACCTACACACACAATAATATGAAGGTAACATGCTGGGCCAGTCCTCTATGCCCACATTCCTGGCGTGTGTACGCCTCGTATCCAAATTTTCCTGCTGCCGTAACGGGGTATGTGTGGTACGGACCGTACCCACACATGTATGCGTGGGTATGGTCCGTACCTGAGTACTCATGGGGCCGTAGGGGTACGCACCATACCCACTTATTCATGCGTGGGTATGGTCCGTACCACTGTTGTCATGGTGCCGTAGGGGTACGTGTGGTATGCACCGTACCCACGCATTCAGGCATGAGTACGGTCCGTACCACTGTTGTCATGGTGCCGTAGGGGTACGTGTGGTACGCACCGTACACGTTCACTTCCGTTGTTGCGGTACGCAGGGGTTGCTGGCCTTGCCCCCCCAAGTGACCAGACCCTGGTGGTAATGTATGGCCTCCATATAGGTTTGTGTTTGCGTATGGGGTATGTTTCCTGGCCCTCACCCCCCCGGCCCCTGGGTGTTGTTCTCACCTTCTGCGGCGTGTGCGTCGGGTGCGGTGCACCAGGTCGTAGGCCAAGAGGACCGGGATGACACGTACGATGGGGTTCATGGCTGTACATCGCGTACCGGTGCTCCGTGGCGTAGGGTTCTGCTTTCCCAGCAGTTTTTCGCTCCCGTAGTCACAGCGAGGTACGTAGTGACGTCGGTACGAATCGTACTTGCTGGGCCGGAAAACGCTGCTGAAATATGTGCGGACGTCGCGTACAAGCAGTTCCGGATCGGAATCGTGGGTATTTTTTTGCTGTATGGTCTTTTGTACGATGCGTACCGAAAAAGGTTTTCTGTACGAATCGTACTTCCTAGGTTTTAGAATGAGTTTACCTGGTACGAGTCGTACGGAGAAAACGCTCCGTACAACTATTCGTACAGCCTTTTTCCATGATTGGAATCGGCCCCTAAATGAAACAACGATATTTTTAACAGCGATATTTTTGCAAACGATAATGATTACTTTGATATTTTAAAAAACAATATTACTTACCTTCATCTCGATATTCTTGACAACGATATTCTGACAGTCGATATTTTTGAATCACGATATTTTGGAGTCGATATTTGCAACTCAATATTATGTCTGTTCACCGGGGGATTTGCAGTAGACAATGCTTGTACGTTCGCTGGATCATGTTTCATACCAGCATCAGAAAAGACATGGCCAAAGAATTTCAAACTTTACTTGTCGAATTCACTTTTGTCAGCATTCAGACTTAAGCCTGCATCATTCCGCAAGCGACATACTTGCATGAGAGCTTAGTAATACTCTTTCTATGCAGCTCTGAAAACCAATGTGTCCTCACTATAGTTAAATACATTTACTACAAGCTGTATGATACATCGAATGACGTCCTGGAAAAGTTCTGCAGCAGAGGATATACCAAAATTCAATTGGTTGAAGCAAAACAAACCAATATGCAAAGAAAAGGTTTTAATGTTCCTGGATTTTTCTTCAAGTTCCAATTGGTGATATTATTTACTTAGGTCGAGTCGAGAGAAGAACTTTGCACCATCCAATTGAGTTAGCATATCAGCAATGTGCCAACCGAGACGTAGTTCTCGCTTAATTGCCTTTTTGTTCTGACGCATGTCAACACATATGCATACAGCTCCTTCCCTGTCTCTTTTAGACACTATTATAATGGGAAAAAACCATGGTGTCGATCCAGTGGACCATTCAATGATGTCAGGTTTGAGCAACAAATTATGGGGCCCATTATGACACGGGGCGGATCGCCACCTCCGGGCCGGCGGTGGCGATCCGCCCGCCAAATAACCCATCTTCACCCCCGCCATATTCGCATGGCGAGGGGCACCGCGGCGGACGGAAAGATCATCTGCTGCTTTTCCGCCGGTTGGATTGCCGGCCGGGCGGAAAAGGGATAGGTAATGGTGGCGGTGCCTTGCAGGCACCACCTTCCATATTAGGATGCATGCCTTTCCAGAGCTGAGACTCCGCCATGGAAAGGCATGTGGAAAATCGACGCGGGGCCCATTGCGGGCCCCCGGGGCGGGGGTGGGTGGGGGTGGGTGGCTGCACTGGGGGGTACCCATGGTACCCCCATCAGTGCCATGCACAAGGTGGCAGGCACCGCGCAGTGCCTGTCACGTTGTGCATGGCAATGCACAACATGGGCATGAACATTGCGGCAGGTGCGGCTTACAGCAAAGCCCGCCACAATGTTAATGTCGAGGATGCACCTGCCAGCGTGGCGGGTGCATCCTAATTTGCCTGGCAGGACCGCCACAACTTCAGCAGTCGGTCCCGTGCTCCGTTAAGGTGGGCGGAAAGTCCGCCCGTCATCGTAATAGGCCCCAAGTTCCTTTTTTGTAGCTTCTTGCAAGCGAAATGCTACTCGTCTGTGTCTTTGAGGAACAGGAAAAACATCCTCATTTATGTGTAACTTTACTTTTTATTGTTTTGAGTTTTCCTAACCCATGAAATAATTAAATAAATTGACTTACAATTTCATGATGAGCGTTCTTATTGTAGTTTCCTGATATCAGTTACATGTCAGCAGCAGTGTTGAAACTCAGCAGGCATTTGAAGTTGTTCCTTGAAGTACACGAATAGGCATTTGTACCACTGTTTTCATGTTTCATTGTTTCTACAAATGAGCCTTGACTTTGTAAGGGCGTTGAGGTAGTATGTGTATACTTTAGTCTTTAACTTCGCAAGTTGTGCTAACTGAGATAATTCTTGATAATTCTCCTCAGGCATGTTATTTACCACTGCACCACTGTGAATTACAAATAGTTTTGAGTAACAATTTATCTTTAGAATGATCTTTGGGCAATCTTTGAATGACTTTGGTGCTTTTTCGTGTCAATTTTCCATCACTTTAAATTTTTCCTTACATTCGACTAGTCCCACATGTGCATGCCTTTTTAAAGTAAACATTGACATTGCACAATTATCATTTCCACTTTCAATGGAAACTGATAATGAGGAACTCTTTGTCTATGATTTACATAACTATCGACTTTGTTTGTTGTCGATTTGCCACAGTTGGTATGACCCCTTAGCCTTGTGGGACTGCGTAGAACGTCGCTGAGGTAGCGTTAAGTCGGCCATTTTGTGTTCACGGTGTGACGCACTTACTTTTCTCTTCGCCTTGCAAGTTGTCATGAAATGGTTTGCTTTTCCACAGCCAATGCATTTCTGTCCAATGGTGAGATATTTACCTTTGTGTGGAAATGACGGTCCACATCTGTAACACGTTTCCTTTTTTTGTGGCGACATCACCTTGTGTCCCTTGGCCTTTTACCTTGGCTTACTTTTCATGTTCATGACTAATGCACTTTGGGTACCTCTGGCCTCTTCGTCAGTCACTTGATGAACTGCACGCTTTTCAGCGTGAGCAGCTTGGAGGGCTTGTTATAAGCTCAAAGTTTTTTTCAGCATTCGTCATCGAAAAAAATCGAACAAACATCCAGCGATTACTCTGTGGCGGGTAGCTTTCTCATCATTAAATTTATTGAATTTACAGTGCTTCAACAGAACATCCAGTCTCTAAACAAACTCATCAATGGTTTCACCTGGTCTTTGGCATTCTTGAATGAATATGTATCTTTCATAATCTACATTTGGCACTTGTTTAAACTTGACATTCAAGGCTGTTTTTATTTGATTGTACATCATTTCACCTTCTTGTGGTATCTTTTTCATGACTTCTTTCATTCCTTCACCTGCCATGTTTCTCAGATACTTTAGGATCTTTTTTATCATCTTTTTCATCTATTGCATCTGTGCAATCTTTATAAGTCTCTATCCATGCAGTCCTTCTATTGCCAATATAGTGTTTTTTGTGCAGCATCAAATGCAGCTGGCGGTTTTAAGAATGCAGCAGCAGTTTATTTATTGATGGACAGTAATTGTCTCTCAGGTGCTTCCTGTGGTTCTTGAACAGACAGAGTTTCTCTGGTGCCTCGTGGTGTGCTGGTTTCGGGGTAAGTTTCAATGAATTTTGCAGCTTGGATCTCGCCCTTGCTCTCTATCAGAGCTCTTTACTTGATGGCGGTCTGCGGAGTTGTTCTGGGCCCCTATGTGGCAGATTGGGTGGTGAGCAGCATAGCTGTCAAACACAACCCTTTTGACTCTCCTTCTAGGGCTTCTCCATTACATGGTGTAGACCGATAATTTGTAATGGTTTGGTTAGCAGAGAAATCTTTGTGCACTACAAGTCCATGAAAGCAGATAACGTTGGTCGGCTTTGTGCTTAAATATTTTTCTCACAAACACCTGGTAAATCTCTGCTTTGTGGCACATGAATTTCAATTTCATTTGTTTTGAATTATTGCTGCATTTGTAACCTGGTTGCATCCGCCTTTAGTGGTCTTACTCTTTGTAATGTATGGCATTAATTTGCTTAATGGCCCAGTACCTTTTATTGGCGGCTTTTTCATTTAGTTCCTGGCCATCGACAAGTAGTCTTTCAATGTCGCTTTCTTTATCTTTAAGCAGTTTGTACAGGCTGGCGTTCGCTTAGACTCCACCAGTGCCAGTGTTGATTCTGCATTTCCACTGCGCCTAACGTGGCATGTACAAGCAGTTTCTTGGACCACAGCAAACTCTCTGGAAGAGTGCTTTCAGTGTACAGGCTTCCTATCCCCTATCTTGTCATCAGTTTTAGTGTCCTGCCAGCCCAGGTACTCGCCAATAACCAAACCACACACAGAGAGTAGTTGTATATGTCTTTTATACTGCTCTATGTAAGTCAGAGATCAACATTCTAAGTCTGCCTTCAGCTCACCTTCCTACCGCTTACATCACAAGCCTACAATGTACAGTGGGAACCAAAAGAGTTCAAATGTTCTTTTATTTACAAAACACTACACCATTGTTAGGAATGGGGTTTCTAGTTGGCTAGGGTATGCAGCTAAGCCAGGCAGAACCCACCACTCTAGTCAGGGTAAAGTCACTACACACTTTGTTTTTTTTTTTTTTTTTTTTTTTTTTTTTTTGAAACCGTTTATTGCAATCTCAAATATATACAGGTATGGGCCTACAACCTTCCGGCCGGCCGCTAAAGTGACGATAACAAATGACATACATACAATGAGGCACTAAGCTTTACATAGACACTAAGGCAGGAGGTATCCACAACGCGGGCCGTATGGCTCTGAGCCCACAATACGGTTTCATTTTATACAACACAACAACATAAATAAACACACACCCGCAAGGCAACCCACGATCGAAAGTGGCAGCACGTGCTCCTCAAATGGGGGACCCCAAACCATCCACTGAAAACCCCCGAGAGGGGAAGGGAAACAGGTCCGGGACTGGGAGAATACTGTGCTCGGAACTGAGGGAGGGAGTAAACTAGGGGGATGGAGCTGGTGAAGCGGGAGGCAACAACGGCGGCTCGCAGATAGCCCCGCGGTAGGCGTTCCAGGGGCCCCATATCTTCACCCATGCCCCAGGCTTACCCCGCGCCACATACACCACCTTTTCTCGGAACATGCACCAATCCATGTGTTCTTTCCAGGCCGACACCGCCGGGGACCTCTGGGATCCCCACAGCTGTGCAACGTCCCGTTTAGCCACCATATAGCCCAGAGTCACCCATCGCGTCTGCGGAACCGAGTAATCGGTCGGTTCCCACACATTCAGCAAACATCTCCTCGCTTCAGGCAACAGCGCGACATGCGTAACCGCTCGCAGGACCTCATGCACACCACGCCAGAATCGCTCCACCCTCGGGCATTCCCACAAAATGTGCAAAAAGGTCGCTGAAGCACCACACCCACGCTTACACAATCCGTCCTCGGCATAGCCCATACGCAGAAGCCTTGGCCCCGTCATGTACACCCGGTGGAGTATCTTAAGCTGGACGAAACGAAGGCGAGCCGGGATGGCCACCTCCTTCGGAGAGGCCACCGCGGAAATCCAGTCCTCGTCGTCCAACTCCAGCCCATCGGCAACCCAGGCCTCGCGGAGGCCAGTCAGTAAGCCCGAGCGATCATTTATCAGTTTCTTGTAAATGAGGGAGATCGTGCTGTCCGGAACATGGCCATCTAGCACTCGATCCTCCAGGGGGGAGGACTCCGGGATGGAGGCCACGTCTGGGAAGACGGAGCCCAGCGCGTGACGGACCTGCAGGTACCGAAAGTATTCACTGCCCCGCAGCTGAAACTCCGCCTGCAACGTCTCGAATGTTTTAAATCCTCCCCTCGTCCAGAGATCCCCCACTGTACTGATGCCTATAGTGTCCCACTGCTCAAAGCCCTTCGAGGTCCACAGAGAGCCCAACCTCTCAGACGCATACAGCGGTGACGCCCGGGTCAAACGGTCCTTCCAGCCCATAGCTGCATTAGCCGCGTGCCATACTCGCACCATGACACGCGTGGGTCCCGTCAAGCGGGAATCGGGCACACTAGCGTATAGCGCTCGATTGTAGTCGCCACCGGGCAGGAGCATCTTGTCCATTTCAAATGCCGGGTTTAGGGCGGGCCCATAGAGGCCCTGATTAATTGCAGCTAACTGGGAGGCCCAGTAATACCGTTTAATATCCGGGAGGGCAATCCCTCCGTCGTACCACGGGAGCGTCAACTTTGCCAAGGCTATACGCGGCCTCCCATCCCAGAACAGGCGGCGCTGTAAACCTTCCACTTCACGGAAGTAGCGCGCTGGGACCAAGTCCATAGTGTTCTGGAGAGCGTACAGGAAGCGCGGCAGTGACATCATCTTGAACAACGCCGCCCGGCCGAGCGGCGAAAGTGGCAAGCGCCTCCAGCGCGCGACATCCTCCTTCAAGCGCTGGAGGGGGGGAAGCAAATTTCGCTCGTAGCGGGCCACCGGGTCCAGCGTAATGTAGACACCCAAGTATCGAAATCCCTCCGAGGCAATCTGGATCGGACAGCCCCGCGGGAGGACAGGAGCCTCCCCGGAAAGCACATAGACACAGGATTTGGCCCAGTTGATGACAAGGCCTGAATTGCGGCCAAAAGAGTGCAGAACATCGACCAGGACAATCAGTGATTTGCGCGGGGAGGCTAAGTACAAAAGGATGTCGTCTGCATAGAGAGACACGCGGTCCTCATACTCAGGGGTCCAACGGAGACCTCGGATAGAAGGGTGCCACCGCAGCCACTCTGCCAGGGGTTCCAAGGCCAGTGCGAACAGGAGCGGCGACAGGGGGCAACCCTGTCGCGTGCCCCGTCCCAGCACGAATGGGGCCGAGACTCGACCATTCACCACCACCTGCGCAAGTGGGTCCGAGTACAACAATTTGACCCAGCTGATGAAACCCGGCCCAAAGCCAAATTTCGCCAGCATCGCCCAGATGTACGGCCACTCGAGTGTGTCGAACGCCATAGTGGCGTCCAGAGACGCCAAGATGGCCGGCTCCCGCACGAACGGAACACGCGCTAGCACGCCGTGCAGGCGTCGCAGATTAAGAGCCGTATTGCGATGGGGGATAAAGCCGGACTGGTCTTGGTGGACCAGGTCGCCCACCACGCCGACCAGCCGGTTGGCGAGCACCTTGGCGAGGATTTTAGGTTCCGCATTCAAGAGCGAGATAGGCCGATAAGATGTGACCCAATCTCGAGGTCTCCCCTCCTTGTGGATGACCACGATGGTAGCCAGACGCTGGTCCGGCGGGAGGGAGCCCCGCGAGTGGGCCGCAAGGAACATTGCGCGAAGGTGGGGTGCCAGTACATCCGGTCGCAGCTTGTATAACTCGATAGGAATGCCGTTCGGGCCCATGGCCTTGCCAGAAGCGACCGAGCGGATGGCGAGGGCGATTTCATCCGAGGTGGGGGCGGCATCCAGCAACTCCCTGTCCTCCACAGAAAGGGAGGGGAGCGCGATGTCACGCAGCAGGGCATGGGAATCCTCCTCCGAGCAGGGAGAAACCGGGGAATATACCTCGCGGAAATAATCCGCGAAGCAAGAAACAATGCCTTCCGGCTCAATGACACGCACGCCATCCGTCCTCTCAATCAGCGGGACCACACGACTCGCTCTCTCCTTCTTATCCAACCACGCAATCAACTTGCCCGCCTTATCACCCACATCATACAATCGCCCCTGTTGCTCTCTGCTGAGGCCCCTGGCCGCCTCCGTGACGAGGGCCCTATAGGCCGCCTGCTTAAGGTGCAGAACGTGGAGCGCAGCGTCAGTCACCCCACTCCCCAAATCACCCTCCAATTCAGTAATTTCGGCCTCCACCCGGGTCACCTCCTCCTGTGCGCGCCTCCGGGCATGGGAAATAAAGGAGAGGGCCTCCCCTCTCAGCACTGTCTTGAAAGCCTCCCACAGGGAGATAGCCGACAGGACTGACCCCACATTCTCCTCGAAATACCGTTGCAAGGATTTAATCAAGTCAGCGCGAATAGTGGGGTCGCGCAGGTACCAAGCGTTGATTGGAGCTACCCTGCCCTCCCCCCTCGGGAAGACATCAAAGTGCAACAGGAGCGGGGAGTGATCTGAAATGCCCCTCGCCA
This sequence comes from Triturus cristatus, assembly GCF_964204655.1. Lineage (NCBI taxonomy): Eukaryota > Metazoa > Chordata > Amphibia > Caudata > Salamandridae > Triturus > Triturus cristatus. The sequence continues at coordinate 1,367,768,196 of NC_140591.1, forward strand.
AATGGCGCACCTCCCCCACCCTCCCGGCAGAGGCCGCAGGGACAAGGATATGATCAAGCCGCGAAAGGCTACCATGGGCACCCGAATGGAAGGTGTACTGCAGCTGAGTGGGATGCTTTAAACGCCAGCAGTCCACCAATCCCAGTGTGTCCAAAAGGCCCGACAGCCACGCCTGTGCCCGGGGGAGGTCCCTAGGGGGATAACGATCCATAGTCCCAGAAACCACCGCGTTGAAGTCCCCCCCAACCACCAGAAGCCCCCCCGGAAGGTCAAGAAGGAGGCGTCCCAGGTCCGCAAAGGTGGTGGACTGCAACCCCGGTGGGACGTACACTGAGACAAAGACGACTACTTTGCCCTCCATTCTCCCCACCAAAGCAGTGTAGCGTCCCCTCTCATCATGGCGCACCTCGTCTATTTCTAGCGGGAGCGAGGTCTTGACCATAATGCCCACCCCTCGTGAGCCTGACGTAAAGCCCGAGTGGGCCACCAAACGATAACCACGTCGATTCATGGCACAAAAGGAGTTACCAATAAGGTGTGTCTCCTGCAGAAAGACCACATCAGGCGAAATCCGTTTCAGATACTGCAGGACCACACCCCGCTTAATCCTATCCCCCAGCCCGTTAACGTTCCAGGACAACAAAGTCAGGTCCCTACCCCCCATCACATACAGACGCCATCATTTGTCCCCCCGAGAGCAACTCAAAAACACCAGTACAATAAAGGGTTTGCCTTGCGGTAGAAACGAACCACACCCCACCCCAACCCACCCATCCCAACAGAACTCCCCCCACCCTGCACCCCTGCATGAGCCCAAACAGCCCCCCCAAAGTGCAGTGTGCCTGTCGCCCCATAGAAGAAAACTAACTAGTCCCCCAGAGGAGGAGGGAGATCCCCCAAGAGACCCCGCACGACCTCCACAGGAGGGGAACTTACCCTAACAGTCAATGGTGACAATAACACAGCCCGGCGCAAGGCCTACCATTAGTCCCTTAGTCCTGATCCGGCGGGCCCTCCCCACCAACCGCTCCCCCCCCCGCCCCCCCGGCCCCGATCTCCGGGCAAAGTGTCCAGCCAGTCCCCGGCCGCCTCGGGACGATCAAAAAAGTGCGTGCGGCCATCTACCTCCACCCTCAGCTTAGCTGGAAAAAGCATCGAATATTTGAGATTCAGGTCTCGTAGGCGACGTTTGACACCCAGAAAGCTCAGTCTCTGCTTTTGGACCGCCGGGGTAAAGTCAGGATAGAAATTAATATCCATGTTGTCAAGTCTGACCCTTGGAGCCTAGAAGTCTGCAGGATAGCGTCTCTGTCCCTAAAATTGAAGATCCGGGCGATGAGAGGCCTCGGAGGGGCGCCGATCTTAGGCCTACCCCCGGGGACCCTATGGGCCCGTTCCACTGCAAAGAATTTGCTCAGCCCCCGAGGCTGTAGGTGGGTGAGGACCAGGTCCTCCACGAACAGATCCGCTGCCTCCGCCTCTCGTCCCTCCGGCACCCCGATAATGCGGACGTTGTTTCTCCGGGCCCGACCCTCGGAATCCTCCAGTCGACGATTCATCAGGGCGCTCGCCTGGCCAAGCCTGCGCACCTCCTGTTGGAGGGCCGCCACGTCAGTTGTGAGGCCCGAGGTAGAGTGGGCCAAAGAATCGACCCGGTCATTTGTTTTAGACAGATCGGCTCTCACGAGGCCCACGTCCACGAGGACCGAGTCGATCTTCTGCGCCAGAGTGTCAAAGCGCTGGTCCACCGAGGCCTTCATCTCGGCGATGGCGCCCATGACGTCCCGGAGGGTCAGGTCCGTGGGCGGAACAGGAGCATCAGTCGGGCCCGTGGGGGACCTACGCAGCACCTCTGGAGATCCCTTCTGGAGGGTGTAGCGGTCCATGTTATTGGATTGTTGGGCCGTGCCACGACGGGTCGACTTCACCTTGGCCCGGTCGCCATCTTGTTTTGTGGCCATGGTCGCAATCCCCAAATCGAGCCAATCTCCTCAGAAAGGGGGCAGACAATCCCGTTCAAGGGCTCCGGGGGGGGGCGACCACAGCTCCTCAGGACGGATCGCAGCCGGCGGGCCGGCAGGGCAGCCCAACGAGGCCACAGCACCGCACACCGCCCCGCAACCCAACCTCGCCTGGCAGCAAGGAGGGCGCAAAAGCGAAAGTGAAAGTGCGGGGTACGCGAGCCACCCAGCCCTGCCCGCCGCTGTTGTTCACTTTGTGTCCGGATCGCCCCACAACTCCAGTACGGGGGGCCGGCGTGGAGAAGGCCGCAAACCTCAATCGATGCTCCTGCCGGTGTCCGAGGTCCGATTTAAAAACGGAAAACGGGCGTCACCTCTGCTCGGGCTCACCAATACAGTCCCCTCATCTGGGACAGGATTCTGTCAGGATTTATGCAGGAGGTCGCGGAGGTCCTCGGGAGCCTCGCACCTACGCGGCCATCTTGGTTGCGCGCTAGGCTCCTCCCCACTACACACTTTGTTGTGTGCAGATTTAGATTCCGTATATAGGATTCCTGATTTATGCCCTTATATAGGTACAATTCACATTGCCCTTATTTGGACATAGAAATCCGGCCCTTATTTAGACATTTTCCGTACAAACCAAATACAGGCATGGCCACCTATATCTGTCCATCCACGTCACAACGAATTCTTGGAAAACCAGACCCTTAAGCTTCCCTCAGCTTGAATATTGATTTCTCCAAGAACTCATTAAATATGCATGAACATCTATTCCTTAGGGGTTCATTCATGACGTTCCTCTGCCCGACTTTTACGTCAATACTGGCATTCCTAGACACCTTCAAGGTATAAATATACCAGCACTTGCCCTGGCGAATTGCGGTTCCCGGAGGATTCGATCCAACCCAGACTACGCGGTTCGCCACGGCAAGTTCGGAGGGAGATCGAGTTCCAGCCTAATGCACTGACCTGACGCTGCCATCCTCCTCGCAGAGAATCCAGCTCCAGTGCTCTCTGACTTCCCTTGAGGGGGGTTAGACTATCGAGTCCAGAAAAGAGATTCCAGCCTCTCATTCTAAGGTATGGAGCTGACTAGAACTTAGAGAAACTTTCGGCAACTCTTGGCTAAACTAGAAATATAGCTAGCTATACTTTAGAAATGGCACCTACTTCAAACCTCGTACTGCATTTAGGTTAGGTACACTGGGGTAGAACAATTTAGAAGCATCAGATGAGTATCACATTTTAGCTTATGTTATTTATGTATGTATTTTGATTAATATATGTCATAGCTACAAACCATGCTATTGCAGTATTATTTTATCTTACTGCTAACCTCGGACATATTGTACTTCGCAGTCTGTCTTACGATTGTAGCAATTCATATCTCTTGCATATTGAAACGCCTGTCTCTCTATTTCTGGGCAACTCTGTAGAAACAAAGTGTGCACGATTGACTGAATGAAACTGTTATCTATTGTTTCCACGATTCTGAGACTGTTACAATTCTAAAAGGAAACAAAGTTGTCATGTTTATGCGGTTGTCAGAGACTAATCCCTTCTTGTATATTCAAGAAGTTTCTAGTGACCTCTGAGTTAGGTGGCACACACAAGTAATTAAGTTTATTATACTCGATAGAGACATACTGACCTTAATCCTATGTCAAATCTATAGTGTATGTTATTCCAATGCGCAGAGCCTATCAGGGATATAGGAACTACACTACAACCTAAGAAAATCCCTGCACACCCCCTTGGTAGCTTGGCCAGAGCAGTCAGGCTTACCCAAGAGGCAATGTGTAAAGCATTTGTGCATACACATACAGTAACACAGTGGAAACACTACAAAATGATTCCACACCAATTTAGAAAATAGTCAATATTTTTCTGAATAAAACAAAACCAAAAAGAAAAACATCCAACATACACAAGTAAAGATATCACTTTTCAAAGGTTAAGCAAATGTGGTTCATATGAATCTATGGATGCTTTACTTTTGCACAAAGTACCTAGGATGCGTCAAAATTCAAAGACGAAAACAGGTGCAGGGAACGTAAAGCGCCGGAAAAACAAAGTAATGCGTCGATTCCTTACTGCCAGTGGAGGTGATGCGTTGGTTCCTGAATGCTATGCAGGGGAGTTGATACATCGGTTCCTTACTGTCAGGAGGGGTGATGCGTTGGTTCCCTATTGGAAGGGGAGGTGATGCGTTGATCTACGGACATGCGTCCATGGGTCCTTACTTCTGAGCAACGTCGATAAAGAGACACCATCAAAGTACGATGCTTCGAAAATCCAGACTTGCTGTGTCGATGCAGCAGTGGCGAAACAGGAGCTACCTTGATTTCACAGCAGCTAAGCAGTTGATGCATTGGTTCTTCAGCCGCACAGCGGTGATGTGTTGATATTTCAGCTGCACAGAAGGGATTCTTCAAGAAAACGGACGCTGAGGGTCAATGCATGGATTTACTCACCAGTTTGCACTTCCAATGGTCCAGGAACTGGATTTGGCAGTACTTGGCAAGTCAGGGCTCTCAGTAGAAGAGCCCAGGCACTGGTTTGTGAAGTCTTTGATAGCTCTGAGACTTCTTAACAGGAAGCAAATACGGACAAGCCCTCGGAAAACCTTAGAAGTCGGATGTAGAAAGCAAATTCCAGTCCTTTCACTCCTAGGACAGAAGCAGCAAGCAGCAGGCCAGCATAACAAAGCAATAGCTTTCCGTCCTACAGCATCCAGCTCTTCATCCTGGCAAAATGTTCTTCAGTCCAGAAGCGTTCTATAAATGTGGTGTCAGAGCCCCTGTACTTATACTCAAAATGTCATTGATGTAGATGTGACTTTGAAAGAAGCCTTAGAAGTTAATGACACCTCCTTTCAACCCCAATCCTGGCTCTAGACATCAGCAGGGTATAAACAAACCCTTTGTGTTAGTGTACTAGTGCTGCACTGCCCATCCCCTGCCCACTGCAAGTGTGCCCTCAGCACCACATTAGAAGGAAGTGCCACTATTGCCTGCCGATGATACTGTGACTATGTTACCAGACAGGACTGAGTACCAACAGTCATGCAGCTAGCAGGCAGATGCATGCCAAAGTAGCTTTCTGCTGTAGCACTTCTGAAATGTCCCAGTATGAACCTCAGGAAAGTTGGTCAGATGAGGCGGCGGCTTCTCCACTATGACTGCAGAGTGTCCTCTCATATGGAGACTGAGTTAGGCCTAAGACTAGCAGCAACCTATCCCTAATCCCTGTGTTGAGCAGAGCAGCAATAAGAGTAATCAAGAACTGCCATGCACAGTGGAGGAGAGGGATCTATAAAACGTTTACTCCATTTCCCACCACTTCATTTAGCGACCCCTGTTCAGACACAGCATGCTTTTAGCTGTTAAAGTACTGGCTCTTAGTCTTCCTGCTGTTGCTCTCAGTGAGGTGCATGTGGCTGGTGGTGATGACTCACAGTTGCTGGCCATGTCCTCCTCAGTAGTCCTCCTGTGAATGAGCCAGCTGCCCTCCTTCACGCTGGAGGAGCAGCTGGAGTGTGAGATTGGACTGTGCAGCAGGTAGGCCTGTTAAGAGGTTGAATGAGACTGGACCTTCTGACCTGACAAATCAGGAGGAATCATGCAAATGCAGAGTTTTAGGCCACAGCTTCAAGGCATTAGTGCCATGGTCTGGCTTCTCCGTGGTTATACAGTCATAGGAAAGAGTGTCCTGGCCGCTCCAGTGCTGACAGACAGAGACAGTTCAGTACTACACACAACTCTGCAATTTGTACTTCATTGAACAATGACTTCTCAAACCAGATTGTGTGTACAGTTGTTGACAGGTCATCACTGCATTAAACATGTCCAGCAGCCAGCAAAATGAACTTTGCACAACCACCTATGTATGGACAATTAACAGGCTGGAGCTCGGATCGCTGGGCCAAGCACTGCACTTGCCCTACAGGAGCCGCAACAGGAGCACTGCACCGGAAGGCAACTTGGTAATGGTGGACTTGGTTAGCATTTCAACAGGCAACAAACACACGGTATGATGTGAGTGACCCAGGTCATTAATGAACAGTATTGGACCAACCTGACCTTGTCCCTGAAGTAATGACAGGTATATGGTCGTCACCTCATTGGCAAAAAGAGCTGCCGGTGATTGAAGTAAGTTGTTATTTAGTATTAAATTATGTGAAAAATGACATAAGATGGTTGTTACTGCAACACAGTGATGCAAACTGTACGGGAATTCTTGCAAGGAGAAAATAATAAGAATATGTGAGCTGCTTTAGTGGCAAAAGTGGGTGACAGCCTCCAAAATGTTTTTTTACACATTATGCGTGACTTTAAGCCATGAATGCTGTGGAACCATCACTCTTGGAGGAGTTGCACAGCATACTCTTTGGGTCTCTTGCCTGTAAACAGTTATTCTGTGCATGTCTGTATGGCATCATTTTTACCAAGTGCCTTCAGAACGTTGGAGGCATCATTTTGCATGGCAAAATCAGGGCACATCATTCAGAAGAAAATTCATGAGGTGAGTACTAGGTCTGGGCCACCGGGCACTGTTCTGGGTAATCTATCCACCCGTCAGATCACCTTATGTAGGTGCCCTACTCCTCCTCTGTGGAGGTTACCCTCTTGGGCCCTACATAAGCACAAGCACCCCCAAAACAGGTGAAAGCACTTAGTAGTTCTGTGAACTTCCCACTGTTATCAGACTGTCTGTTTTAGCTGGATTCAGTTTTCAAGGACCAGGGAAGAAGCTCCAAGTTCTGAAGAGCCCTGAGCTCTCTAGAGAAAAGACATATTTTAGCCCTGGAGCCTTTGTTGCACTCTTAGGTTTAGGCCAGTTCCCCATATGGATGCAGCTGTCTCGAGCAATCGCTGCACAATGGGGTTGAGTCAATTGTTTGTGCTATGCCCAGGTCTATTACTTCAAGTGTAGATCTTGTTTTAGTATTGTGTATTATTCTGTGGTATGAAAACTCCAATTAAGTTCTGCTAAATCTGCATATGCATCCCATGGAAGACAACATCCCACATACTGGAAATGTTTCAGTTCTTGGTTTTCCCACAAGTGAAATAATATCCACAGAGACCCACTCGACCCACCCAAGCTCCCTAGTTCATGTTCAATATGGACAGTTTGTGTGGTCTTCCAAGGACTTCGTTTATCTAGTCAGAACCACCCAAAATGCACAAACTGCAAAATCTGTTCATTTCTCAGGTATACTTGCGAAGCAATTTGAATGCTTTTTGTAGCCCACTTCACTCTGCAGCTTAATTTAAAAAAACATAAGCGCATTTTGCCAATGTCATGTTTTGCAAAATAGTTTTGCCCGCCCATAATCAATTCCTGGATGTGGGTCAGGGATCATATCTCAGTTTGCTTCAGTAACTCCAGGAAACATCCTCCAGAATGTAGTACACAGATACTCCAGTGGTCAGTCCTTCTCCCAATCCTAGCCTGACCACATCCATCCATTTTCAAAATGTTTCACTGTCCCAATGGTGTACCCAATCTCAGTCGGTTGTTTAGAAAGAGAAGCCCACCTAACCAGCAATCAGACAGCTCATCACAAGAAAAAATGGAAGGGGCTAGCTTTCATCATTGTTCCCGGGCACATCACCTTTCCTATCCCTGCAATGAGACAATACAGAAACAACATGTTGTGCCAAAATGCAAGAAAAATTGAACAGGACCAGCCTTCCCCAGTTTTTACAAACAGATAACCTGTCTCAGCTCTGAAAACAGGAGGTGTATGAGAACCAGGTTGGGATAGCTTGCTGCAGAGTATGTTTCTAAAGTCATCTGGAAACAGCAGTCTTGTCTGTAGGTTCCCCAACACAGGAGAGATGCAGGTGAAATATCAAATTCAATTCTTCAAGGAGCAGGACTTGACACAAGCAGTCAACCACCACGTTCATTTGGATTTTCTCCTGGCTACCCACTTTTTGGAGGAAGAGAGATCCATGATTGACAGGTCAGATTCATTTGAACCATCAGAGCAGAAGCAGCCAGACCAAGAGATGCTCTCATCACCCACTTAGACCTATATGCATACTTTACTTCCATGACATTTCCGTCACCACCACTTACTCCACTCTGAATATGAAAAGGAGGTTCCTGAAAAGCAACTACAGCTTATAGTGCCCACGGTTTATCCTGTTAACTCATTGTAGCTGTTGTCAACCAAGCACCCTCAATCCTTTCCAACCTATTTGTCCCAGAGCTGAGGCCATGTTTGGGGATCTGAACACCCGCCTGAAATCAGACCATGACTATTATAATGGAGTCCACAAAGTCCTGAAGTCAACTAGTCAACTAGGAACTACTATTTGTTTATGGCAATGCATTATAGTTACTTTCCATTGTATCCTTGGCACCTCTACGGGAGAACTAGGGCTTATATGTACTGGTGGAAGCCTCAGCTCTACCACCAAAGCCTTCCTTTGTCATTGAGGCCATTGAGGCCTTAAGACCTCAAGAAAGTTCAGTAGAAGTGATGGAATCCATATCTTGGACCAGAAATCTAAGTATCACTGGACAATTAATTTGGGGCTCTCTAAGTCATCTAAGTATTTGTCTCTGTGAATTGTCATTCTCTTACATGGACAAGCAGGCAAATGCCTTGACTCACACAGACCATTGTCATTATGGCCAGTTAGAGGCTCAAACTATGGAACAAGGTCGACCAGCTCATAGAAACTGCTATGGTGTACTATATATAACATAGGAAAAGAACTGCCATTCTGAGAATCTTTATCCTGAAATAAAACAAAGGACTACATCACTAGCTCTTCGCTAGCCATTGAACATTATAGCCATCCTGGTCTATTGCACATCTACCTAAGCCCTATTCCTTCCCCTCGCCTAGCGCAGCTTCTCTCTCAGCCTCATTACCCTTCCCCCGTAAAGGCAGCATCCCTCACTTCCCTGTCTCCCTAAGATCAACCTCTCGCCTAACCCTGAGTAACTATCCCCTTAAGGGCAACATCTTGCTTAGACTTCTACCCATTGGTCTACCCCTCGATAATCAAGTGATACATACACTATGGAGCGCACCGGGAAATGCACCTACTCCATTACATACCCTCCTATCCTCACTAAAAAAGCAGCCAAAGGCTTCAAACACAACCTATTAAAATCTCAACCGGAAACCACTATCTTTGACCCCTACTTCTCAATGAACAAGGGGCTCATTAAGAACAATATCATATTCTACACTAAAAGAAGAGCTCAATGGAGAAAAGCCTTTGTCGCTCTCTATCTTAAAGAAAACAGCGCACGGTTTCACCATATCTATCCTTCCCTCCTTATTCTTTAATGCTGCTGCCACCGTCACTATCTATCATAATGGTATCATCCTAATCCAATCCTCCAACCACAACCTTAATCTGATTGACCATATTTTTCCATTCATTAAGGATAGAGTCACTCTTACTCTCCCCTCCACCCCTTCCACTCACCTGGACATCTTCAATTCCCATCCTGCGACTGAAGTAAATCAGAACTCCCAGATGACCCTACCCACCACAACTTAATCTTTAGACCCCAACGACAACCCACCCAACAACACATTCCACCTTACAACCACCCCACTCCATAACATCCCCAATTCACTCCCCATCCCCCCACACCCTGCACTTTCTCATCCCCCCTCACCGTTACTCCCAACACCTCCCTTCAACGCAACAACCCCAACTTTACCCCCTTGGACCCCAGCACTGACACCCCACAAACCACTCCTCCTGCTCTCCATATATCTCCCTCCCCCCTCACCTCTACTCCCTGTGCCTCTCATCAGCTTATCAGCCCCACTCTCACACCCTTGGATCACAGTACTGACTCTCCGCACACCCCCGAACCACTCACCATGCTCTCCATATCTCACCCCCCGCTCTACTTCTTCTTACAGCTCCTCCCATGGACCCATCAACCCTACACTTACCCTCACGGCTCTTGACACAGCGATATCTAATGAAACTACTTCACCGTCTACTCCTTCTGTCCACCCATCCAATAACGAATCGATCTCGCCTGACAACAGACTTGACCTTATATTATCAACCCTTCAACAAGTCAAATCAGACATCCAATCCCTTCAAGACCTTATATTACAACAAACCAAGTCCACTTGTACTAAACAAAAATACAGTCCGTCCCCAAACCCTAAGATCTATAACCGCATCCAACATCGTCCTGCAAACTCCCAAATACATGGATCTCCACGTTGGAGCACAGTCCCACATCATAATGCCACATCCCGCCCTATCAGGGGGTTAAACCCTCTATCTGACTTAGACCTAATGGCCCTCCTCCAATCCTACGAACTACCTTACCCTCTTCACGACACGGGACTTTCAGTTATCCCGCAATCTGACTCCCGAATTCATTCCATTCCGATCAACACACACAGAGCCCCTAGACTCAATTCCAGAGGCATTGTTGAAAATAACCTCACTAGAATCCCCATCACAGCGGAACCCACCAACCACTATAATCACCCAGCCACTTCTAAGATGTATGCTCCTAAACTGCAGGTCCGCCTCCAGACATGCAGCTGATATTGCCGACTTACTTATCACGAACAAACCCGAAATTATGATCCTGACAGAAACATGGCTAAATGAAACTTCTACTCCCATCCTGGACATCTTGTTACCTCCTAACTATGACATCACCAGACTTGACAGAAGTGACAGGCCAGGCGGTGGGATAGCCTTCATACACCAGATCAGCCTAACTGTGACCAACTCCAATGCCCCTGCTATATCATCTTGTGAATACCTATGCTTAAACATCGCCAACAACAACAAACAAATCTGCTCTCTCCACACCTTCTACCATCCTCCGGGAGATAACCTCACTTTCATAGAACACTTCATGGACATATTAGCATCCAATGACAATCAGCATATTAAGCAAATTTTCTTAGGGGAATTCAACCTTCACTGGGACTACCAGAACGACCCTGGGGTTAACAGCCTCAAAGCCTTCCTCACATACCTCAATCTCAATCAAATTTGCAAAAGCCCTACACACGACAAGGGTGCAACGCTAGTCCTAATTATCTCCAAAGCGGACTCCACACAGCTAGACTCGATACTCCTGTGTGACTGGTCTGACCATCATATCATTAATTTCCAAATACTTGAATCCTTTAAACGACTCCCGACACAACCCCTGAGAACTAAGATCTGGAAGAGAAACCTGAAAAACGTCTGATCTGACCTCCCATCCTTAGCTAACTCAAACCCTCTCCATCCCCCGGAAGACCTAACTGATGTACAGGGGCTGACAAATCACTACTTTCACTCCATGAATGACTTGCTTGACAAAATGGTCCCATTGCAACTGAAAAGAACTTCCTCAAAAGACTCTAAACCATGGTACGATGGGAGGCTAAATGATGACAGACGCTCGCTCAGATTAATTGAACGCCGCTGGAGAGATACACCCTCAACTGACCTCCTCCAAACTCTAAGAACATCCAGAAATGCCTATTTTAGAAAGATCAGAAATCCAAAACAGATTTATTCAGGTCTCAACTAGACCTTGCCAAGAACCGCCCAAAAAGCTTTTCGACCTCATCAAAACCCAAACTAAAAGCCTACCTATTGCCCCCAACGCCAGCCCACTCTCTCTACCAAACTGTGAGGATTTTGCTTCCTTCTTCGCCTCTAAAACAGAATCCATTAAATCCGACCTACTCAAGGACCTTGAATCCATATCAGATTTGACAAACAGCCCATCACTCCCCCTGGATGGTACCCTAGCTAATGTCCGCCGATTATTTAAACTAAAAAACAATGCAACTTGGTCCCATTTTGACATTTACTGTGAAGACATCCATATTAAAAGCACTTAACACACTGAAACCCTCCAATCACTTCACTGACCCGCTCCCTGCGAACTACCTAAAAGACTCCATTCCTCTCCTACTACCCAGCTGGACAAAGATCATTAACACTTCCCTCCTTCAAGGCTCCATCCCAGACATCCTAAAAACTGGGCAGGTCTCACCTATCCTAAAGAAAAACACGGTGGACCCCTCGGACCCCAACAACTATCGTCCGATATCTAATATCCCTATGTTTGCCAAACTCCTGGAAAAAATTGTTAACATACAGCTGAACAGCCACATTGATCGATGCAACTTGTTGAACCAATTTCAATCAGGCTTCAGTGCAGGTCACAGCACCGAATCAGCCTTGACACATGTATTAGACGACACGCTCAAAATCCTAGGCCAAAATTAAGCTTGTCTACTAATCCTATTTGATCTGTCATCATCTTTTGACACCGTCAAACACGACAACCTGCTTGATCTCTTGAAACACAGAATGGGAATATCTGGAAATGTATTTAACTGGTTTGCCTCTTTCCTCCAAAATAGATCCCAAAGATTCAAGGTCAACCAATCCCTGTCCAACCCCATGCCAGTCACATTAGGAGTCCCACAAGGCTCCTCCCTCTCACCCACCTTGTTCAACCTTTTCATGGAACCTCTTACTGATCTTCTCAGCCTCACCAAGATACACTTCCACATGTACGCAGACAACACCCAAATATACATCAAGATACACTCACTAGAGGACATCAAATCGCTCAACACCACACTACAAAAAACCCAAACGTGGTTGGCAGAAAACCATCTGAAACTTAATTCCCTCAAAACGGAATTCCTTTTAATCGCTCCCCCGAACAAAACTCACACTATCCTGGACTGGATGAAGCACCTAACAGCTCTCAATGGACAACCGCTCATAGTCGACTCAGCGAAATCTCTAGGGATAACGCTAGACAGCAACTTAAAGATGCAGAAACACATTAGCACGCAACTAAAGGAGCTAACTTCCACCTAAAGACCCTGCGAAAACGGAAACCCTTTCTGCCTGCACATGATTTCAAACAAGCAGTTCAAGCCCTAGTAATCCCCCGAGTGGAATATGGAGCCGTTACCCTATGTGGCCTCCCAAAATCATCTACAGCACCGCTAAGAGCCACGATCAATTCAGCCGTGAGACTCATCACAGGATCTAAGAGAAACGCTCACATTTCCCCTGACTTGAGAGCCATCAACTGGCTTCCGTTTGAAGCCAGAATTCACCTAAAAATCGCCTGCATGACACACAAGGCCCTCTACCACAAAGCCCCACAATATCTACCACAGAAACTGGTTCTCTCTGCGGGCAGCAGAGCCTCCAGGAGCGCCAAGACCCTTCTCCTTCAACCTCAACGATTTGCCAAGAAAAAAACTTATAACTGGTCCTTCTCTGGTACGGCTCCGAAGATATGGAACGCTTTGCCCAGTGATACAAGAATGAACCCCTCCACTTCCTCCTTCAAAAGAGAAGTGAAAGCTATCCTCATGGCTAAAATTACTTGAACTCTATGCCTACTCATTGTATTTTTTTATTGATTGTGTCTGTGTATACTATATTTTGCCTTCTTATAACCTGTAAAGCGCTCTGATACTCGCGAGAGTCTTGTTCGCGCTATATAAAACCTTCAAAATAAATAAATAAAATAAATAAATATATTCATGCTTAATATGGGCAAGAAGCCAGAAAAGAAACTTCTGATGGCCGAAGACCGCATCAGCAGTAAACCTGAACTCAATTTATTAATGGGTCAACAAAAGCAAGTGTATCTTACATTTCCTGAACTTGCTAACTTTGATGGTTTGATGAGAAGAGCTTGCTTGACATCTTAACCAACGATGGTCTCCAGCAAATCAAAACAGGTGCAGTCATGAGGAAATCACTGAGGCCCATAGTGGTCTTCTCAGGAGTGTACCGGCGTGGACAGCTACCAGTTTAACAGGTCCACAAACTTCGAACACGATCATTTTGAGCCCTGAAGCACTGGAACGAGTGCCTTGTGTGCAGCTGTTTGCAGGGGCTGTTGGCAGCTGCTGCGCTCGGGAACTGCCACCCACCCACATTAGCATAGGGAATACAGAAAGCTCCTCCCAGCTGAACTTAAAGGAGCTCTGCCATCCCACCTATCCCTTCAACTCCTCCACAACTGAGAATAAAAAAGCCCCACACATGTTTACCACCTGCTCCTAGCAGGAGATAACTGTGTACTGATTCGGGCCAATTATTTTTCCTGGAAGGGGGTAAAACACATGGAATTGTTTCCTGTATTCCCAGGAACATGTGTTATTCCCCATTCTGGGGAAAATAATTCGTAATCTCTATTAACTCAATGGGCTATACCATCCAGAACTGTTGATGTTAATCCAGACATCTCCCCAGGTTGTTGTCAGGGAACTCATAATTCAGGCCTGAGTGTCATACAAGACTACCACCTGTCTTCCAGCAGGCAGTTCGGGTCTGTTTTTACTCTTAAGCACCCCAGGAGCTCTCTCCTAATTACGTTTCAACCTACGATTACAATGAGAAAATCAGCATGTACCATCATCCTTAATAGAGGCCAAGAGTCTCAGTGGCTTCCTTGGGAACTCTCTGCCCAAACTTGGCATCATTATAGAAGGCCGACTCCACTCCAGCACTTGCTCTTACTAGACCTAGATTAGCACTAAGAAGTGGATTCTTTGGGTGGTTCAGAATGGCCACACTGCACAACTTCCCCTCATGTACCTTTCAGGCACACTCCACCTCAGTCTCCCAGAGGTTGTGAATCTTCTTTTCCTTCCCCCTCTTCCCCACACAGAACACTGTCATTTGTCCTCAGTGGAGCCCCCCTCCCCAAACCTGGCCATGCAGCTTCTTTTCTGCAGCTGCTGAAGGTCCACTGCTATCCCCGCCTGTGTAGCTGGCTCAATATAGCAATTTAAAAAGGCAGAGTCCGGTCTCACCTTGAGTAATAAGATCCTATTGAATCACTGGATTTCCACCATGATCCTCTTAGGTTCCTTCCAGTTAAATTGAGTTAGTTGGGGCAATTCTGGAATCCAATCCGGAAACAGGCTTTGCTCCTCCAGACAGAGTAATGGCCAACAGCCAGTTGGTGAACCACTTCATATAAAAAGAGACTATGTTGGCAGGCCTGGTGGTTCCAGAGGCATTTGGGGCTACAGCTATCTTGCAGAGGGGTGGATCCACATGTGCCTCCTCCACCTGTGGTACAGCTGTGATCAGTTTCAAAATGACCAATTCACTCCTGTCCACCGGTGAGCACCTTTTTAGGTCTCGCCTAGCTATTGCTATGCGAGACTCTAGTAAGAGGGGCATTTCAAAGTGCTCCCAAAAGTGGATTGCATGGCGAGCACGCGCACAATCACGTGCATCGTGCCGCTATGCAATCCGTTTGGGGAAGCGCTTCAGCCCACTGACGCGTACACGTGTAGCCACAGCCTCGGCATCATACTTCAAAGGGTCCGCTCCCCTGCCTGGAATGCGCTCCCCCGCCCCCGGCACAGCATGCCGAGAGATTGTTTCCTCATGGCACCTCTCACAACTGTCCCTCCACCACCACAGGGCTAGTCTCACGGACGCATTGCCATCCATCGATTTCACTTTCATGCCCGTGTTCTCTTTGCCTTTTAGCACACAGCCCGCCCTCCGTGTTTTCTTGCAGCTTTGCCCAGATCTGAGTCTCAAACAACCAAAATAATAAGTTTGCTCTGCACGCTTTCTGCGCTTACAAAGTTAACATATGCATCGCTCATTCCCTTTTCATCCTTCTAAGGTCGATAACATTAGCTCCATTATTTCTGCCTCTAAGGATTTAAATATCCATGGGGCATATGTATCAACATCTCCATTTGCGATTCTCAAATAGCGATTTTTTGAGAATCGCTATTTGAGAATTGCAAAACGGGATGTATCTAAAAATTCGCACAAATTTTGTGAATTTTTAAAATTCCTTAATTGCGATTAGCAAATTGAGAAATCGCAATTAAGGAATACCTTCCCATTCATTCCTATGGGCCAGGAGGCCCATATCAATGAATGGGAAGTCCTTCTCAATTTGCGAATCGCTATTTGCTAATCGCAAATTGAGAATATTTTCAAAGGTGCAAGGGTGTCATGATGACACCCTGATGCACCCCTGAAAGCAGCATGTGTGCGCATATTGCGCACATGCATGCCCTGAGGGCATGTATGTGCGCCACATTGCACTTTGAAAAATGCAAAAAAGTGCATTTTTCAAAGAAATCGCAAATTACCACCAACTTGAAGTTGGTGGTAATTTGCGATTTCTTAAGGAGAAATCGCACAACTTGGGTGCGTGTTACATAGCATTTAAGAAATCGCAATTTGCGATTTCTTAAATGCTTACGCAAAATTAGCGATTCCTTAAGAATGAGAGGCTGAAATGCCTCATACATCCCCTTTTTGCGATTTGGTATTCGCAAACGCTGTTTTTTTGCGATTCGCATCGTTTGCGAATACAAAATCGTTTCATTCATATGCCCCTAGATGTTTTCTTGCAACTTTAGGCACTTCACACACACAGCCCCACTGCTCACACACACAGGCATCAAGGCAGCAACAGAATGCTCTGAGCCCCACCAGTGTTTGCCACACACACATGCCTCTCGCATCTCGTGTTTTCTTCCAGCTTTGGCCAGTGTTCTCTTTGCCTTTCAGCACTCAGCTTCCCCGTAAACACTATTTATCTAACATCCTGCCACACTCATTCCATTTTCATACTCGGTTTCACTTTCATGCCCGTGTTCTCTTTGCCTTTCAGCACACAGCTTCTCCGTAGCCACCATTTAACGACCATCCTGCCACACTCATTCCATTTTCATCCTCGCTTTCACTTTCATGTCCCTGTTCCCTTTGCCTTTCAGCACACAGCTTCTCCGTAGCCACCATTTAACGACCATGCTGCCGTAAACACCATTTAACTACCATCCTTTTAGTTAAAATAGAAGAATTGCCTTTAAGGGTTTAAGGAACCATTGAAATACAAGGCAAGGCAGCAACAGAACGCTCTGAGCCCCACCAGTGTTTGCCACACACACATGCCTCTCGCCTATCTCTCCCCCGCCCTCCCCCCTCCGTGTTTTCTTGCAGCTTTGCCCAGATCTGAGTCTCAAACAACCAAAATAATAAGTTTGCCCTGCACGCTTTCTGCGCTTACAAAGTTAACATATGCCGCGCTCATTCCCTTTTCATCCTTCTAAGGTCGATAACATTAGCTCCATTAATTCTGCGTCTAAGGATTTAAATAACCATATGTTTTCTTGCAACTTTAGGCACTTCACACACACAGCCCCACTGCTCACACACACAGGCATCAAGGCAGCAACAGAATGCTCTGAGCCCCACCAGTGTTTGCCACACACACGCCTCTCGCATCTCGTGTTCTCTTCCAGCTTTGGCCCGTGTTCTCTTTGCCTTTCAGCACTCAGCTTCCCCATAACCACCATTTACCTAACATCCTGCCACATGCATTCCATTTTCATCCTCGCTTTCACTTTCATGCCCGTGTTCTCTTTGCCTTTCAGCACACAGCTTCTCCGTAGCCACCATTTAACGACCATCCTGCCACACTCATTCCATTTTCATCCTCGCTTTCACTTTCATGCCCGTGTTCTCTTTGCCTTTCAGCACACAGCTTCTCCGTAGCCACCATTTAACGACCATCCTGCCGTAAACACCATTTAACTACCATCCTTTTAGTTAAAATAAAAGAATTGCCTCTAAGGGTTTAAGGAACCATAGAAATACAAGGCAGGGCAACATACACTCCGAATGCCACTCAGAGCCACATAATTATATGCCACATAACTACAATGCACTCAATACAACAGACACATTCCAAAAACCAATCAGTGCCACATAGTTACACACCACATAATTACACAGCGCTCAATGCCACATACACTTCAAGTACCACTCAGCGCCACATAATTACACACCACATAATTACACTACACTCAATGCCACATGCACTCCAAATAACACTCAGTGCCAATTAATTACAATGCAAACAATGCAAGATACACTCAAAATAACACTCAATGCCACGCCCCTAAAATCAACATACACTCCACACAAAACCACTCAGTGCCACATAATTATATTCTACATAATTACACTCTATCTATCTATCTATCTATCTATCTATCTATCTATCTATCTATCTATCTATCTATCTATCTATCTATCTATCTATCTTATCTATCTATCTTATCTATCTATCTTATCTATCTATCTTATCTATCTATCTATCTATCGGACTATTGCACTCTATCTATCTATCGCATCACCACAGCACCACTTAGCACCACCACAGCATCACTCAAGGGCACCACTACATCACTATGCGCTACCACAGCATCAATTAAAGCCACAGCATCACTCGACACCACCACAACATCACTCACCGCCACCACAGTATCAATCTGTACAACCATTCAACAACAACTGGCTCTAATATGTTCTCTAAATATATAGGCTTTATTACAAATGGCACAAAAAAAATGATAATATTTAACTTCTGTTCTTGGATTTTAGGCGCAATTAAATACACTAAACATAATCTTCACAAGAGTTATTCACAAAAGTTTAAACAATTGCCATTATAATTTACATTAACTTTTATTTAAGTATTAATTATTTGCAAACATTAAAAGCCATTGTTATTTGTAATATCAATACATCTAAGTCACGTAAATACAACACATATTGCATTACAAATGCTATAGGTGTCACATTTGCAACAGTTAAAACTATTGACATTGTACATGAGAAAGCTAGTAATTTCAATATTTTCAATACCAACACATAAATAAAAAATTAGTCAATTTACAATACAAAAAGCTCAAACTTTCCTAATGCGAGACCTATTGCATTGCAAATGCTTGTTCTATATTGCCACAGGATGGCCTTACTTCCTTCCCATCCACGACTGGCAATGGGGCCAAACTACACCTATAATGTCAGAGCGGTAATAGTCTTGTACTTATCCTGTCCTGTCCATCACTTCCCTCTAAGGCCCAAAAACGTTTGGCTAATTATGCGATTACAAGAGTCATAATGTCTGGTGTGTGCTTGGTGGCGAGGTGGCAACATGTTCAATAGAATTTGTCTTGGCCAAGCTCTTGGAGATTTCACAATATCGATTTCCCACAATACTTTCCCGGAATTAAATGAACGCTCCACCCCTTTCTTGTTCCACTGAAACAAAGGCAAACACGATTTTAAATCATCTATTATGAAATGAAGCCTGCTCAGCTAAGGAGAGGGGAAGTCAGGTCACCTCAGTGTGGAAAACCGAATGTGTTCTCCGCGCAATATGTTTGCAGTATGAAAGAAAGATTTCCAAGAGTATTGTTTTTAGCGGTTTAAATTGCATGTGCATGTGGTCTGCCAGGGGCTGCTCTTCCATCTCAGTCTCCCTTTGAGTCCCGCTCTCTCTCTCTTGTTATTTTCTCTGCAGAGAGCTTTCCACTGATCTGCTGGTGACAGCCACATGGCTGGGGAAGGCCTGGCGCACAGCTGTGCGACTGCAGCTCTGCCTTCGTTTCGGCTGTTGCCAGTCTGTTTTCCCGCGCCCTGTGTGAGTTGAGACTGCAGCCTTTGATCACTCTGAGTTTGTCTCTTTGGGGTTTCTGTCTTCTGAGGGTAATTGTGCTGATGAAAAACGTATCTGCCCGCTGAGCCCATATCTGGAATCTTACTGGAAGTACACATTGTTGTTGCATTTGTGCCACTTAGTTCTCAGTCTGACACGGTTTCAGGTGGGCAATGCTAGGTATTATTCTGATGGATATTAACTGAGATCAGTATGACTGGTTGTTGAAAGGGGGTATAGAATGCATAGCATGCTGATAGCGATTTTCGCTCTTGCAACCTAATGTTTAAAGCAAAAGAAGTAGAAAGAATAGCTTTCTGTATTTGGCACACGTTAAATATATATATATATATATATATATATATATATATATATATATTCACTGAAAAAAACCATAGGTTTCATGCACGTTATAGTTAGGAATTGGCATTTAAAAAGCCTTTGTAATTCACTGAAAAAACCAAAGGTTTCAGGGGCGTTATAGTTAGGAATTGGCATTTAAAAAACCTTTGAAATTCACTGAAAAAACCATAGGTTTCATGCATGTTATAGTTAGGAATTGGCATTTAAAAAACCTTAGAAATTCACTGAAAAAAACATAGGTTTCAGGGGAGTTATAGTTAGCTGGACATTTCCCTCGTACAAAAACCTAGAAATTCCCCTGTTATAGTTAGTTCAGCTAACTATAACTCGCGCCCCCGCAATGCACTGCTGATGACGTCACATATTACATCACTCATGACATGGTCAGTGACATCACTGATGACATCACTGATGACATCTCAAATGACATCGCTGATGACATCACTGATGACGTCATCTATGTGATAAATTAGTACACCTTCTCACACCCTAATATAACTTTTGATACACCAACTCAAAATTTCAGACGGCCATTTTGAAGACCATAGATACTCCAATACCAATAACTAGATACCCACTCATTGACTCTTAGGTCTAAATGCACCTCCACTCACTCACCTGTACAGTTACTCATACTTACAGTCACTCCGTACAAGACTATCATATGCATTTATACAGATATATAGACACTCACACACTGCCAATCATCCATTGAGGTACTGACACACCTAGTCAGTTGTGCAAATAATTAAACACAGTCCAATTGACGCACCTATACAGTTAAACACACTCAAGTTCACTTACTCATAAAAATACTTAAAAATGTTGACACTCTTATTCAATTACTAGTACAAGCACACACTCATCCATACAGCCAGTCCCGCAATCACACACTCTCACATATAGATAGTTATTTACTCTTATACACATATACACTGTGTTTCACATATGTAGTTACTGTCACATGTACAACTGAGATATACATTCAATCACTAACACACCCTTACATACACTCACCCAACCATACAGTCCATCACAGTTGCACTCTTAAAACCATGCACCCATAGAATCATCCACTCACACATCTATGCACAGAGTCACACACACCCCACCCACACATACACTCAGGCACCCATACAGATACTCAGACAACCAATCAATAACCCATAGAGACACTCATATTGCTATTCACAAAACCATGCAGCCGTTTATACACCAACAGATAGACAGATACAGACATTCACACAGTTTAGTCACTAGTCTACAGTAAGATACATTTAATGACTCACTTATAGAGTCAGTTACGCACCTAGAAAATCACCCATTCACACACTTGTACACCCACTTATTCTTCAACAGGCCTTTCCCTATATATATGAAACATATTAAAACTGTTCAGAAACACATACTCAATGGATGACGTCAGCAGTGATGTCATCAGTGATGTCATTTGAGATGTCATCAGTGATGTCATCAGTGATGTCACTGACCATGTCATGAGTGATGTAATATGTGACGTCATCAGCAGTGCATTGCGGGGGCGCGAGTTATAGTTAGCTGAACTAACTATAACAGGGGAATTTCTAGGGTTTTGTATGAGGGAAATGTCCAGCTAACTTTAACGCCCCTGAAACCTATTGTTTTTTCAGTGAATTTCTAAGGTTTTTTAAATGCCAATTCCTAACTATAACGTGCATGAAACCTATGGTTTTTTCAGTGAATTTCAAAGGTTTTTTAAATGCTAATTCCTATCTATAACTTATCTCTAAAGATATCATGTTTAATGATTTTGATTGGATTTCTATATTTTTCAAATTCAGTGTGTCAATTTCATTTTTTTTTTTTTTTTAAATACTATTTTATCACCATTTTTTAAACATATTTCTTCAATTAATTCTTTTAAAAATTAAAAAATATTATTTGAACTTAATGGGTTTTTCAAACATATTTTTTTATATTTTTCAAAATATTTTTTTAACTATAAGTGCAAAACTTTATTTTAGATATATATTTTTTCAATGTTTTTGGATCTGCGCACCCTAAGCGCACCGTTCACGATCCGTACGCGATAGCATCCGTGCATGGTATGCGTTGGGTACGTGTTTAGTGCGCGATTGCTATGCGACCGGTACGCGACTCCCAGCCTATACGCGATACGTTCGAAGTACGTAACGCTTCTGCGATGCGTCATATGCGTTCGTGACGCGGTAGGTCCGCGGATCCTGCGAAGTATTTAACATTTAAAAAAACCTATTTATGTATTGCATGTGAATATTATTGAAGACAAACTCTAAACTAGTCATAACACTAATATATTTTGACATCTAATCCTATATTTCTTTTTAATTCAATTTCGCGGATGTGCGCTGGGTGCGTGCTGCGTAAGCACACGGTGCGCGGATCCCATGTGACCTGCAAAAAAAGAGATTTGATTGGTTCATTACACTTCCTCTTCTAACTATTGAAAGACCCCACCCATTTCAATCATTCTTCTTTGAGCTTCTTTGGAGAACCATCTCTTTGGAGAGAAGAAGATTTTTTTAGACTAAGTATACACTTAGTTCTAACTTTTTGCAACCAAAAATGGCTTCAGGGCAGCAGGCATCACCTGCATCACCTCAAACCTCTGAGGATGAATTTTTGCCGGAGGAACCACAGAAAAAATGTTTTGCTTCAGTGGTGTGGACATTTTTTACTTTTCCCGAAGGACAGAATAAGACCAATGCCACCTTGGTCGCATGTAAGATTTGCAAAAGAGTCTTATCGAGAGGGGATCCTACCAAGAAATACTCTTGCGGCACGGCAAGTATGATGAACAACATGAGGAGCCTTCATCCAAACAATCTTGCACATGAAGAGTGCCGACGGATGAGAGACACTCCTGCTCCTGCGCCATCCACCTCATCACAGCCAAGCACGTCAAGAGTGCATCCCTCAGACCAAACCTTGGATATCCGTCCTCAATTTCAATTTTTAAAAGTGCTCTGCACTAAGTGCAATAAGACTTTGTGCTATGGCGAGCAGTCAATCGACCTCATCTGCCGCCGGCAGGAAAGTCATATTTGCTAGGTTTTTTTTTTACTGTTCCCTGAAGTTCATTGTATGGTTTCTCCTGTTTTTTTTGTTTTTTTTTCAGAAAAACTAAAAGAAATCACAAAATTGTTCAGAAAACCCCCAAAAAACATAAAAGAAGAAAGAAGAAAAAAAAAGTTCTTGTAAGGACTAACTTTCCTGGTTTAAAAAAAGAGCTAAATTTCTTTGTTAGTGTGTGAAAGTTTAGATGAATGTATGTGTAGTACGTAATTGACTGAATGAATGCATTAGTAGCGTATGGTGAATGTATAAGTGCAGAACTATAAGGAAGTGCTGCAGCATCACACAGTAACCTCTTTAATTGTAGTGTGCTGTAGTACTTCCGAAGCACAGGGATGCAACATATGTACATAAATATGTTGCAAATCTATACTTCTCTCTGCACGGCTGCTTAAACTGCAACCATGTGGTGACACAGGCACCCTTGCACAATAGTGCAAGGATATCTGTGTCATGTGCTGTTTGTTTTTCTACAGGAAGACACACCTTCCTGTACAAAAACAATGAGAAAATGCATTTTTATCCTTCAATGTATGCTGAACATTTCAGCATGCATTGAAGATATAAAAATGTGGAGAAATTAAAACAACTCTCTTTGTTGTGCTTTCCTACACCAATTGTAGATTGGTGCACCATTCACACACATATCGAGATTTACAATTTCTAATAAATCTAGACATGTGTCTTGTTCTATGAGTATTAAGTGCAATCATGCACAACAACACTTATAGAACACCCTTTCAACCGAAAGTGGTCTGTATGATGAGGTTATATTTTCATGGAGTATAAAAAGTGCACAGAGTGCCTTTTCCTCTCTTTGAAAATATGAAAGAGTATCTTACACAATAACTATGTTACAAAAAGTGACATATTTCCGTTTTTAAATTTCCTTGCGAATGATAGAAGGTAAGCACAGAATTTTGACTGCAAAGATATTCAAAGAAGAATGATTGAAATGATTGCGGTCCTTCAACAGCTAAAAAGATGAAATATTATGAACCCCTCAAATCTCTTTTTTTGCAGGTCACTTGATATCTGAATATGGTCAGATTTCAAAACTACATAAACAAAGGTGGCGATTACGATCTGGTAAAAAATTTCCCCGTGCGACTTGTATCCGGTCTTTTTACCGTACGAATCGTACAAGTGCCGTACGAACTGGCAATCACGATTCGCATGGTAAAAAGTCCATACGAACCGCATTGGGAATCATTCCCCACACGTCCTCGGGTCGGAAAATGTGTCCGACACGTCCTCGTACGATTTACCGTACAAATGTGAAAGGTGAAGTCCGACCGAGGAATCACGATCCATCCCGTGCGTCCGAGGTTACAACCGGATGGAAAAAACACCGTCCACACCGAACTCCCATAGCAACCATGGAGACGTACCCGCATACGCGCTGACCCCCCCCCAGCCCCCGTACGTACGCGCCGACCCCCCCCCAGCCCCCGTACATACGTGCCGACCCCCCCCCCAGCCCCCGTACGTACGCGCCGACCCCCCCCAGCCCCCGTACGTACGCGCCGACCCCCCCCAGCCCCCGTACGTACGCGCCGACCCCCCCCAGCCCCCGTACGTACGCGCCGAACCCCCCTGTATGTACACCCGTGTACGTGTCGAACCCCCCCGTGTACGTTCGAGTCGAACCCCCCCGTGTACGTTCGAGTCGTACCCCCCCGTGTACGTTCGAGTCAAACCCCCCCGTGTACGTTCGAGTCGAACCCCCCCGTGTACGTTCGAGTCGAACCCCCCCGTGTACGTTCGAGTCGAACCCCCCGTGTACGTTCGAGTCGAACCCCCCGTGTACGTTCGAGTCGTACCCCCACCCGTGTATGTACGGTGCGTACCCCCAGCGCGTAGGAATAAAAAATGTTATTCATTTTTGCCTATTTTTCATTAAAATATAAATTCTTAAAAATTGCTCATTTTAAAATTTGGATCTGTGAAAGAAAATAAAATAAAAATTATAACATATAATAATAAATTTTTTACAACACAACATAATTTCCACAAAGTAATTTTTTTGCCTTTTTTGCTGTTCTCAGAATATATTGAATTTCACTCGGAAAAGTGATTTCAATGGTACTCATCACTTAACAGCGGGCAAAAAAAAAACAATCAGAAAGATTGTTAAAAAAAAACCAACATACTATTCTCAGTAAAATACCAGAAAATACAAATCATACATATATGAAATGCTTACAGATTACAAAATGTTATAACTTTAATTTATAAAAACTGTAAATGTTGCCACATTAAAATAATCACCGAATAAATGACCACCAAAAAGTCCATAATTCAAAAATATACCTTTCCTTGAGGCCAAATGCTATTTTTGCACATCTTCTTTATGTAAACTGTCCAATGGTAGTTCTGTTAAATTATAATAATAAATTCCTCAGAGAGTGAATTAGCTTCCTAAAACTTTGGCTTCAAAAATATTAGGTAGGAATTTTGTAATTCCCTAGGCAAACGTTGTTTGAAAACCAACTGGGCATCATTACAAAGTGTCCAGCCTTTGTCACATTTTAGATAGGCAGTGTAATGTCCAGATGTGGTGGAAGGACCATCATGGAAAATTATTGCAATTGCTACAAAAGTCCTTCCTGATATTGATATTTGTGCTGCTACAAATTGTTTTATTAAAGTATCCCATTTTCTTCCATCAGCTGTACAACGTTGCATCATTAAAATTATGTATTTTCCATATTTTGTTAACAATAATGTGGATAACATTTCTGATTTACATTGGCTACACTCCATGTTTTGAATTGCACCTTTCACTAATTTATTGAAAGCCACTGATTTACAGTCTGGTAATGTTAAATACAGAAATCTCTCAGTGTCTACATTGGTGCTACATGTATACGTGCAATTTTCACAATTATGTTCCCATTTGTAAGAATGGCCAAAAATATTTTCTATTTCTACACCTTCATTTTCAAAAATGGTAAGCATATACATTAAAAATTCCTGAGCATCTTGTTGGATATTTTGTGTAAATTGTGTAGAACCAGAACACACATCCAAAAGACTACGAACATCTGAAACAGATTGTATTTTCTTCTATCTGTTGTCAATTTTTCTAACTATTGAAAGACCCCACCCATTTCAATCATTCTTCTTTGAGCTTCTTTGGAGAACCATCTCTTTGGAGAGAAGAAGATTTTTTTAGACTAAGTATACACTTAGTTCTAACTTTTTGCAACAAAAAATGGCTTCAGGGCAGCAGGCATCACCTGCATCACCTCAAACCTCTGAGGATGAATTTTTGCCGGAGGAACCACAGAAAAAATGTTTTGCTTCAGTGGTGTGGACATTTTTTACTTTTCCCGAAGGACAGAATAAGACCAATGCCACCTTGGTCGCATGTAAGATTTGCAAAAGAGTCTTATCCAGAGGGGATCCTACCAAGAAATACTCTTGCGGCACGGCAAGTATGATGAACAACATGAGGAGCCTTCATCCAAACAATCTTGCACATGAAGAGTGCCGACGGATGAGAGACACTCCTGCTCCTGCGCCATCCACCTCATCGCAGCCAAGCACGTCAAGAGTGCATCCCTCAGACCAAACCTTGGATATCCGTCCTCAATTTCAATTTTTAAAAGTGCTCTGCACTAAGTGCAATAAGACTTTGTGCTATGGCGAGCAGTCAATCGACCTCATCTGCCGCCGGCAGGAAAGTCATATTTGCTAGTTTTTTTTTTTACTGTTCCCTGAAGTTCATTGTATGGTTTCTCCTGTTTTTTTTTTTTTTTTTTCAGAAAAACTAAAAGAAATCACAAAATTGTTCAGAAAACCCCCAAAAAACATAAAAGAAGAAAGAAGAAAAAAAAAGTTCTTGTAAGGACTGGGGGTACGCACCGTACATACACGGGTGGGGGTACGACTCGAACGTACATGGGGGGTTCGACTCGAACGTACACGGGGGGGTTCGACTCGAACGTACACAGGGGGTATGCACTGTACATACACGGGTGGGGGTTCGACTCGAACGTACACGGGGGGTACGCACCGTACATACACGGGTGGGGGTACGACTCGAACGTACACGGGTGGGGGTACGACTCGAACGTACACGGGGGGTACGCACCGTACATACACGGGTGGGGGTACGACTCGAACGTACATGGGGGTACGCACCGTACATACACGGGTGGGGGTACGACTCGAACGTACACGGGGGGGTTCGACTCGAACGTACACGGGGGGGTTCGACTCGAACGTACACGGGGGGTACGCACCGTACATACACGGGTGGGGGTTCGACTCGAACGTACACGGGGGGTACGCACCGTACATACACGGGTGGGGGTACGACTCGAACGTACACGGGTGGGGGTACGACTCGAACGTACACGGGGGTACGCACCGTACATACACGGGTGGGGGTACAACTCGAACGTACACGGGGGGTACGCACCGTACATACACGGGTGGGGGTACGACTCGAACGTACACGGGGGGTTCGACTTGAATGTACACGGGTGTACATACAGGGGGGGTCGGCGCGTACGTACGGGGGCTGGGGGGGTACGGTGCGTACCGGGCCACCTACTCTGGTCGATTTGCGCCGTACTTCGCTTTTCCGGCACTTTTTGGGTGCCGTGAAAATATTGCCGTCCGGACTGCTGTCGGTTCGAATCGTAATTCCTGGGTCGTGAAACGATGCCTGAAAGCGTACCGATGTCACGTCGCAGCATTCCCGGATCACATTCGTATGTATATTTTCGTCGGTCGGTGTTTTTTACGATTCCTACGGAAATGGTGTTTCCGTGCGAATCGTAATTCCATGTTTGTAAAGTTTTACGACCGGGTACGAGTCGGACGGGGAAAACGCTCCGACCAACAGTTCGTACCCGGTTTTTACCGGATCGTAATCGGCACCAAAGTGTTTTAAGAAACGTGTTTCAACTTTGTAGATTCTTGCAGGCCTCTTCATTCTGCATATTGAGACTTAGTTAAACTTACCTTCACAGTAGTAGGAATAAAAAATGTTATTCATTTTTGCCTATTTTTCATTAAAATATAAATTCTTAAAAATTGCTCATTTTAAAATTTGGATCTGTGAAAGAAAATAAAATAAAAATTATAACATATAATAATAAATTTTTTACAACACAACATAATTTCCACAAAGTAATTTTTTTGCCTTTTTTGCTGTTCTCAGAATATATTGAATTTCACTCGAAAAAGTGATTTCAATGGTACTCATCACTTAACAGCGGGCAAAAAAAAAACAATCAGAAAGATTGTTAAAAAAAAACCAACATACTATTCTCAGTAAAATACCAGAAAATACAAATCATACATATATGAAATGCTTACAGATTACAAAATGTTATAACTTTAATTTATAAAAACTGTAAATGTTGCCACATTAAAATAATCACCGAATAAATGACCACCAAAAAGTCCATAATTCAAAAATATACCTTTCCTTGAGGCCAAATGCTATTTTTGCACATCTTCTTTATGTAAACTGTCCAATGGTAGTTCTGTTAAATTATAATAATAAATTCCTCAGAGAGTGAATTAGCTTCCTAAAACTTTGGCTTCAAAAATATTACGTAGGAATTTTGTAATTCCCTAGGCAAACGTTGTTTGAAAACCAACTGGGCATCATTACAAAGTGTCCAGCCTTTGTCACATTTTAAATAGGCAGTGTAATGTCCAGATGTGGTGGAAGGACCATCATGGAAAATTATTGCAATTGCTACAAAAGTCCTTCCTGATATTGATATTTGTGCTGCTACAAATTGTTTTATTAAAGTATCCCATTTTCTTCCATCAGCTGTACAACGTTGCATCATTAAAATTATGTATTTTCCATATTTTGTTAACAATAATGTGGATAACATTTCTGATTTACATTGGCTACACTCCATGTTTTGAATTGCACCTTTCACTAATTTATTGAAAGCCACTGATTTACAGTCTGGTAATGTTAAATACAGAAATCTCTCAGTGTCTACATTGGTGCTACATGTATACGTGCAATTTTCACAATTATGTTCCCATTTGTAAGAATGGCCAAAAATATTTTCTATTTCTACACCTTCATTTTCAAAAATGGTAAGCATATACATTAAAAATTCCTGAGCATCTTGTTGGATATTTTGTGTAAATTGTGTAGAACCAGAACACACATCCAAAAGACTACGAACATCTGAAACAGATTGTATTTTCTTCTATCTGTTGTCAATTTTTCATAAACAGAGTGCAACAGAGAACAAAATCTTTTTTGCCGATTCTCCATAATTTGCTCTTGCAAATCTTCAAGATAAAAAACAACATTGACCACTACATTAGCATAGCAGTTGACACCAGAACTATTTTCAAACTGATAACCAACAATCTCTTCAACAGTGTCCAATTTCTTTTTACCTGCAATCACAACATTATCTTGTTCTTTTCTTTTCTTGATACCTTCAGAACAGATATTCTCTAACCTTCTTTTTCGACCAACCACACGCTTTTCAAATACAGGATATTGACCTAAATTTGGAGCATACACCCTTCTTAACCTATTATACTCTTTTACACAGTTTGCATCTGCAGTAACCTTTGTCTCATCAAAATCAATCAAAAACAAACCAGATAATGTTCTGACTCGCGACAAAGCAACATATGCCATACCCTCTTTAAATACAGTAGATCCAATGTTCACCAATGCACTGTCTACACTTAATCCTTTAGATTTATGAATAGTCACTGCATATGCCAGAGAAAATGGAAATTGTTTCCTACGGACATATAAATCTTTAACAAGCAAAAAACGAACTGAACAACGACCAATTTCTTTAACTTCATCAATCTGATCAAAGTAATTTTTTTAAAATTCAATTCCTTCTTTTTTCTGATAATTCAAAAAATCCACCACTTTGCCCATTGCACCATTAACTAAACATTTATCTACATCCAAATTACGCCTTAAAATTGCCCGACACTTTACACACACATACAGTGTCTTTTCCAAACCAGCAGTTTTAGATATTTTTTTTCTAAACAATCTAGTTTTGATCTCAATTTACCCGTTAAAATAATAGTGATTCCTTCATGTAGTATTTTATCGATGGCTTCCATTTTGACAATCTCTTCATTTTCCAATTTAATAATGCTTCGTTGAATATTGAACACTCACGCAGTGTTGGCATTAAGCAAATCACTGACTTATTTTTAGCAATTTCCACGTACACTTTTGCAGCAACTGCATTTTCATTTGGAAAGACATTGCAAAGTAATCGACTCTCCAAAGCTTCTTTCCCTTTTTTTGAAAGAATTCCAATTCTTATATCTTGAAGAATACTTCCATATTCAGCATCATTTGCCTGTCGCATATTTGTTGTCAGTTCTTTGTATTCAAAATTACTCCAAATGTTCACATTACCAACACTGCCAAGAGACTTTCTAGTATCTTCATGGGCAAGTGTTTTAAATACCGGTTGTCCTTTTACCGGTGTCAGTGGCAGTAGATCTCCAAAAACTATGACGTGTTTTCCTCCAAATAACACGTCATACTCTGTTTTAAGAATTTGCTGCATTCTTAAATGCACAAAGGCAAGCATCAAGTTTGAAACCATGCTCACCTCATCAATAATGAGAAGTTTCATTTTCTTCAGCACTCTTGAAACTTCACAACAAGCTTCTCCAGATAGCTTGTGGTATTACAATTTGTTCTCATGCTCTACTGGCAGCATTAGTAAACGATGTAAAGTAATTCCTTTAATGTTATGTGCTGCCAACCCAGTTGGAGCAGTGACAACACAAGATAAATGCGACTCAGTTGTTGTCTGCAGATAACTTGTAATTACTTTAATTAAGAAACTCTTTCCTGTTCCAGCTTGACCACTCACATACATTCGGATAGGTTGAAATGATGTACATGAGCAGTCTTTCTTTTCATGAAGTAATCCATGGTCAATCTGCTCTTTCACTTGCTGATATATTTGTTTCTGTTCAACATTTAGTTGCTCTTCCAAGTTTCCTAACTGTATTGCATCTTCTTGTGCTTGATACATTGCTGTTTCCAACTCATTCATGGCAATCGCTGCTTCATTTTCAACAATTGGTTGTTCAAGTGGATCTTGACTCAGTGCAGCAGAACTTTGACTGTCTTGAGAACTGTCTCTAGCAATCTCAGCTGCAATTGTAGCTTCTTGATCAATTTCATCATTCAACATTTTCACATTATTTGCGAAAGCACTGCATTGTATGCCATCTTTACAAGCATTAAATGAATCTTCATAACTGGGAAAATCTCCAAGTAATTCCAGTTCAGAACGCCATGGTTTGAACATTTGCAAAAGGGCTAAATAGTAAAATTCCCTTTTGTCAGCAGTGTCGCAACTCAGTTTTCTGTGATTAATTACATTTCCTTTCCTTTGTTTCACCAGACATCCTTCAGAACCAATCATTCCATATTTTCCATTGTTGATGTTCTCTGTAATATTCCGTTTAAAAGTGTAGTTTTGCAACACTTCATAGAGACACATGTTCTCAAGATGATGACTTCTCTTTGGATAGTATGTGTCCAACATATTGGTTTTCAAAATATCTGTACTTTCAAGGGGCATTTTCTGCTAAATATTCAATTTCTTGAACAGATTTCAGTACCCGATGTCGCATTCCTGCAAGACCTAGACTCACCCAAATGATTCTTCTACTTTTGGAATATAGACATGCAGATGATAACCGATCTGAACATTCATATGCTCCAATTTCCCGATGCGATAACATTTTCAAACTGAAACTGTATAATTTCTTACTTAGACTCTTCTCGTGAGAAATCTCTTCCCACATTTCTTTCAATTCAGTCTTTTCTGATTTAGTAATGTAAGACGTTACATATCGAGCAACAGCAATAGAATTGTCCGCAACATACTGAATATCCATATTAGCGTTCCACATGGATAAAATAACTGGGTTGTAGTCATTTATGTATTTTGATTCTTCGCTTCTTCTTAAGTTGTAGGTGTTTTTCGGAGACTTTCTTGTGATGGTATGTCGTACAGCTGACATGAAACTATTCACTCTTCCTTTGGCTAATACAGGACGTGGAAATCCAAAACGACATTTGGTATAGAACTTATCCTTTGACTTGTACTTTCGTCGACAGTATTTTCCACACCTATGGCTTTGAAATCGTAAGACTTGTTCTTTTAAGTTTTTGTCTTCTCTGCTATTTGGTACAGCACATGTAGCATAATCTTCAATGAAAGACAAAACACTTTCATCTGAATCTGTTCCAAATTTGGGGACATCCTTGACCCATAACAACATATGTATGTGAGGAGCACCTCTTGCTTGATACTCCTTTCTCCAAAAGAAATCCACAACTTCTCCAAGAGGAGGATTCTTTTTATTGCAGATGAAAGACATCATAGCTTCAAATCTATGATTGAAATATCTGCATACATTGACAGGATCCAAAGAGCACAATTCTCCAGGTGTCTTGTATTCACTATTATTTATATTGGAATTTACCTCTCGAAGAAATTCAAGTAAACCATCCCAAGCATACTCAGCACAGCTTAGTGTAACAAACCATGTAGGAGTTCCCAAGTTCCGTATCATGCATTTCAGCTCTCCATGTCGACGGTACCAATATTTATTAGTCCCACGCTGACATGCCATCAGATTAATCAACTGAGATTCTAAATGATCATCTCTCTGATGCACTTTATCCATAAAATCCTTTGCAGTTATATTTTGCAGATGCATTCCAGTTTTTAAAATGTGATTTACTGCATATGAAACTCCAGACAAGTCACTTTCAAACAGAAGATGAAACATATAAGGGATACATTGTCAAAATCTTGGATCTTCTCCATATAATCTTGTTGTCCGATATTCAGATGCAGGAATCTGCACAGGACGTTCATCATATCGTCCACCTTTTCCTGTTGGAAACAACTGCGGGGAAACAACGAGCTTCCAAACTCTCTTCCCATACACTCATGGGACTTCCTGTTGCTTTTTTCATTTGAAAAAACTCAATTGTATTCCCCATCACCTCTTTGGAATGAAGTGGATGTACACTGTAATGTTCATAGATCTCTTCACATCTGGACATGTCCACTTTTTCAATTTGTCCACTTAATGTTTCACTATCTTCTGCTAAATCTATTTCTTCTTCTCCAACAAACACATTTCTATAGTACTCATTATTTTTTTATCAGATACAATGATGCCTTTTGCACTTTTCTAACATCCACTAACTCTTACCAGATTTTCTTATTCTTAGTAGGAACATCATTAACTAGAATGACTAGTGGCTCATTTTCTGCATGGTCTACACCAATAGTTTCAACATTTTTCCTTAAATCTAATCGTAAATACACAACTCTTCTTTACTTGTTTTGGGCTCCATACGAACAATAGCCTGAAATGGGTGAACACATTGTATCAGAATAGACTTGTACGTATTTAAATCTATCAGCTCTGGAGGAATAGCAACCAACTCTAGATTATTATGAACAGCTCTAGCAGGCATTTTATTCTCATCTAATTTATTATAACAATATTTGCAAATACGCTGCTCACATCCCAAATCAAAACAATCCTCTACCAACAAATAAGTTGCAAATTCCATCCACTTATCATTATCTTCTATTTCACTTTTTAAATACAGATTGACACCCCTAGTCTGATTTGTATAGTGACTTCGCCGACAACAAATACAAGAAACATTTGGTCTTTCACCTGAAATTACCTTAAACTTTGTCATTTCATCCTCAAATTTTTCTGTAATTACAGGTTCTACATTGTCTTCAACATTTTGTTCTACTAATGTGTCAGTTTCTTCACTCTCTTGCTGAGGCCCAAAGTAACAAAACTCAATATCTTCACAGACCTGCTTCACATCTGAAACTGACCCACGCAAAAGAGCACTGTTCAACTCACTTAACTTTAGTGCTGGACTTTTTGCATAATACAACCTTCTCACTAACTTCCGCATTTGAGTATGATGTACTGCCAGCATTCTGAAATGGTGAAAAACACTTTCACAAACTTTCCCAGAAAGACAAGCCAGAGAATGACCTTGCAATCCAGTATGTTTTCTCACTCTGCAAGGGTCGAGTCCTTGCAACAGCTTAATCTTTTGTTTTACACTTTTTTTAGTATAGACTCGTAAAAACCTACATAATTTTTCAATAGATTCCTGTAGTACACTACAAACACTACTGCAATCCCAAGTGTACACAGGGTTTTTAGCACGTCTCCCTAAAACTTCATCAGCTATCACTTCTTCTGCATTTCTTTCAACCATTTTCTCTTTCTCCATTGGACAACCATCACTAACCTCATAGCCTCTACCACTGGTGTCAACTGCATACAATAATTGTTCACTTAGTGAATAACTCTCTTCATTAAAAAAAGGCTCTGAACTAGAACTGTGTTTCCATTCTCCAAAAAAAACATCACAACATTTTTTGTTATTAATAACTATTTTCCTCCTACTGTTGGCCTTCATTACATATCTTGATTTATCTAGTGATCGAATTATGTTTAACACTAAAATAAACAGTTTCCTTTTTACTTCAAAAGCCTTTTCCACAATGCTTTCAATATGCTTCTTCTTTTTATAAAATAAAGCTCTCTTTTTATATTTCTTAACATCTTTCAGCAAATTATGCACTACTCTCTTGTAAAATATTTTTTTGCCTAATTCCTTATACTGATTTTGTCTTCTTTTACCATACTTTATCTCCTCTGACTGAACATTTGCTTTTTTACTTTTCCTCTTATTTTGCTTTTTTTTCTTACTTAAAAAATTATTTGAAGTTGCAACATTCTCTACATTCTGTTTGCTCCTACAAACATTTTTAATAAATTGCTTTGTGATCTTACCAGAAGATTTTTTCCTTTTAGCCACATTATCTTTTTCATTCAATACTTGTGGTTGATGTTTTTTCAAATAATCCTCCTGTCTCTGTTCTTTTCTTTTTCTTTTTTTTTCTGGCATACTTTCTCGATTTTAACGTTGAAAAACAGTATCTGCAAAAAAGAGTCACAAATAAATGTATATTAATAACTTTCAAATTTACAATATTCCATTACTGTACAAACACATTTTATATAAAAAACAGACTAAAAAACTATAGCCCTGAACAACAAGTGTGACGATGATTAAAACACTACATACATAATGCATACTACTTTGAAGCAGTTCATGCCCTAAAGCCTACCTCACTAAAAGACTTCATGCTAACTAACTGAATGATTACAGTACTAAAAAGAGACACACTGGGTGAGTAACAGGGTGTTTGCTAGAAGTGTATGAATACTAACTGGGGAATTGAAGCTGCGAAAGACAACTGTGTAGCTCATTAGAGAACTGAATGCATACTGGATAGGCATTTAAAGCAGTCCATGTGCTAAGACCCGGCTCACTGCATGAGTACTTGGGTACTGACTAAATGATTAGACTACAGCAAGGAGACTGCCTGGATGAATTTATAACTGGTAGACTTTTCGCACAGGGAATGAATTAGTACTTGGTACTAAAAAGGTCACTAAAAGACTGCAAAGGGAGTGACAAGATGTTTGCTGGACTATATGGATATTGACTAGGGAATTGAAAGTATAAAAGACAAATCTCTAGGTGGTTAAAAGACTGCATGCATAGTGCATAGGGGTTTGAAGCAGTCCATGTGCTAAGTCCTGGCTCAGTGCATGAATACTTAGACAGTAATTGAATCATTAGAGTACTGGAAAGAGAGTGTCTTGGTGAATTTATAAATGTTTGGGTTTTGGATGAATTACTACATGGTGCTGAATAGGTCACTAGAAGACTACAAAGAGAGTGATAGGGTGTTTCCTGGAAGTGTATGGAAACTGTCTAGAGAATTGAAGGTGTGAAAAACAACTGTGTAGGTGGTTAGAGAACTACATGCATACTGCATGGACATTTGAAGCAGTCTATTTGGTAATGAATGGTTCACAACATAAGTACTTAGAAACTGACTAAATCATCAGTGCCTGGGTAAAAATATTACATTTTCAGTTCTGGGGCAGTAAAGACAATACTACATGGTACTGTACTTTAGTGTCAAAGCATGACTCATTTAATCAACACATGAGCAAAGACTGGCTTCTAATGCTACTAAAACTTGACAACATGACAGGTTTCAAAACAGTTTTCTATCAGCAAATGCACGATGTTACCAAACGCTTCTCTGACAGTGGTTCCCAAATGCACACAGACTCACAGTGTGATTCTAGACAAGCACCACTATCCCTAGGAGTTTACCAAAACTCATTCACTACAGTGGAAGAGGTAAGGGAACTGCACACAATCTACATATTTCATGACTACACTTTAATGTCAATGCCTGACTCATTTAATCAACACATAAGCAAAGACTAACTTCTAATGCTACTAAAACTTGACAACATGACAGGTTTCAAAACAGTTTTCTGTCAGCAAATGCACGATGTTACCAAACGCTTCTTCGACAGTGGTTCCCAAATGCACACAGACTCACAGTGTGATTCTAGACAAGCACCACTATCCCTAGGAGTTTACCAAAACTCATTCACTACAGTGGAAGAGGTAAGGGAACTGCACACAATCTATATATTTCACGACTACCCTTTAGTGTCAATGCCTGACTCATTTAATCAACACATAAGCAAAGACTGGCTTCTAATGCTACTAAAACTTGACAACATGACAGGTTTCAAAACAGTTTTCTATCAGCAAATCCACGATGTTACCAAACGCTTCTCTGACAGTGGTTCCCAAATGCACACAGACTCACAGTGTGATTCTAGACAAGCACCACTATCCCTAGGAGTTTACAAAAACTAATTCACTACAGTGGAAGAGGTAAGGGAACTGCACACAATCTACATATTTCACGACTACCCTTTAGTGTCAATGCCTGACTCATTTAATCAACACATAAGCAAAGACTAACTTCTAATGCTACTAAAACTTGACAACATGACAGGTTTCAAAACAGTTTTCTGTCAGCAAATGCACAATGTTACCAAACGCTTCTCTGACAGTGGTTCCCAAATGCACACAGACTCACAGTGTGATTCTAGACAAGCACCACTATCCCTAGGAGTTTACCAAAACTCATTCACTACAGTGGAAGAGGTAAGGGAACTGCACACAATCTACATATTTCACGACTACACTTTAGTGTCAATGCCTGACTCATTTAATCAACACATAAGCAAAGACTGGCTTCTAATGCTACTAAAACTTGACAACATGACAAGTTTTAAAACAGTTATCTGTCAGTAAATAAACGATGTTACCAAATGCTTCTCTCACAATCCTTACCCAAATGCAAACAGACTCACAGTGTGATTTTAGACAATCAACACTATCCTGGGACTTTACCAAAACTCATTCACTACTGTGGAAGGGGTAAGGGGACTGCACACAATGTACATATTTAAGTACAGCACATCAGTGTCAAGGCATGACTCATTTAATCAACATATAAGCAAAGACTGGCTTCTAATGCTACTAAAACTTCACAACATGACAGATTTCAAAACAGTTTTCTGTCAGCAAAAGCACGATGTTACCAAACGCTTCTCTGACAGTGGTTCCCAAATGCACACAGACTCACAGTGTGATTCTAGACAAGCACCACTATCCCTAGGAGTTTACCAAAACTCATTCACTACACTGGAACTGGTAAAGGAACTGCACACAATCTACATATTTCACGACTACACTTTAGTGTCAATGCCTGACTCATTTAATCAACACATAAGCAAAGACTGCCTTCTAATGCTACTAAAACTTGACAACATGACAGGTTTTAAAACAGTTATCTGTCAGTAAATAAACGATGTTACCAAATGCTTCTCTCACAATCCTTACCCAAATGCAAACAGACACACAGTGTGATTTTAGACAAGCAACACTATCCTGGGAGTTTACCAAAACTCATTCACTACTCTGGAAGAGTTAATGGTACTGCACACAATCTACATATTTAAGTACACCACATCATTGTCAAAGCATGACTCATTTAATCAACGCATAAGCAAAGACAGGCTTCTAATGCTACTAAAACTTGACAACATGACAGGTTTTAAAACAGTTATCTGTCAGCAAATACACGATGTTACCAAATGCTTCTCTCACAGTGGTTCCCAAAATGCACACAGACTCACAGAGTGATTCGAGACAACAACCACTATCCCTAGGAGTTTACCAAAACTCATTCACTACTGTGAAAGTGGTAAGGGAACTGCAGACAATCTACATATTTCAGGACTGCACTTTTGTGTCAAAGCCTAACTCATTTAATCAACGCATAAGCAAAGACTGGCTTCTAATGCTACTAAAACTTGACAACATGACAAGTTTTAAAACAGTTTTCTGTCAGCAAATACACGATGTTACCAAACACTTCTTTCACAGTGGTTCCCAAATGCACAAAGACTCACAGTGTGATTCTAGACAAGCACCACTATCCCTAGGAGTTTACCAAAACTCATTCACTACAGTGGAAGAGGTAAGGGAACAGCACACAATCTACATATTTCATGACTGCACTTTAATGTCAACGCCTGACTAATTTAATCAACACATAAGCAAACACTGGATTCTAATGGTACTAAAACTTGACAACATGACAGATTTTAAAACAGTTTTCTCTCAGCAAATACATGATGTTACCAAACACTTCTCTCACAGTGGTTCCCAAATGCACACAGACTAACAGTGTGATTCTAGACAAGCACCAGTATTCCTAGGAGTTTACCAAAACTCATTCACTACACTGGAAGTGATAAGGGAACTGCACACAATCTACATATTTCACGACTGCACTTTAGTGTCAATGCCCGACTCATTTAATCAACATATAAGCAAAGACTGACTTCTAATGCTACTAAAACTTGACAACATGACATGTTTTAAAACAGTTATCTGCCAGCAAATGCACGATGTTACCAAACGCTTCTCTCACAGTGGTTCCCAAATGTACACAGACTCACAGTGTGATTCTAGACAAGCACCAGTATTCCTAGGAGTCTACCAAAACTCATTCACTACACTGGAAGTGATAAGGGAACTGCACACAATCTACATATTTCACGACTGCACTTTAGTGTTATGTTATGTTATGTTATGTTAAAATGGGACTTTTATAGCGCAACGGCTACTCCAAAGGAGTGTCCTGGCGCTTTGTGCTCCAGACCTAAAGAA
This sequence comes from Triturus cristatus, assembly GCF_964204655.1. NCBI lineage: Eukaryota > Metazoa > Chordata > Amphibia > Caudata > Salamandridae > Triturus > Triturus cristatus. Next base: position 1,367,807,304 of record NC_140591.1, read on the forward strand.
AGAACTGGAAAACATAACAGTAAAAAGACAGGAGCCTAAAAGAGGAAGCGGACTAACCAGAGAACAGCCAAGTTTTTAAGTCCTTCCTGAAGGCAAGCAAGTTCAAGGTAGTCCGCAAGGACACCGGTAGAGTGTTCCATAGCTGGGGGGCAAGGAATCTAAAGGACCGGCCGCCTAGACGAGCCCTTTTGATACGTGGTACCCGAGCCAGAGCCAATGTTTCCGACCTGAGGGATCGTGTAGGTCGGTAGAAGTCCAGCCTCTTCTGGAGATATTTTGCACCATTACCATGCAGGGCCTTATGGGCTAGGGTCATGGCCTTGAACAGTATCCTCTTCCGTACAGGAAGCCAATGGAGGGATAGAAGAAGGTTAGAGGCACTAGTGCGACGATGCAGGCCAAAGATCGCTCGAGCAGCAGCGTTCTGGGTCACCTGCAAACGCTGAAGGAGATATTCTGGCAGACCCAGATATAGAACATTTGCATAGTCCAATCTGGATCCTATAAGTGCCTGGACAGTTATCCTCCGATGTTCCTCAGATAGAAGGGGAAAGAACTTACGCAACATTCTGAGGATCCCGAAACATGTTCCCGTAAGAGTAGAAACCTGGGATTTGAGCGAAAGCTCATTGTCAATTTTTACTCCCAGGTTCTTAGCCCACTTAGATGACTGAGTTGGAGGGAACATGTCAGCAGGCCACCACCCATGCCAATCTGGTTCCTATGGGCATCCGAAGAAAAGTATTTCGGATTTATCCGAGTTGCACTTGAGGCTGTTGAGTTGGAACCAATTAAAAACAGCCCCAAGGCACTCACGGATCCTTTCTCCATTGAACTCTTCGCTCTTACGGCAGGTGAACAGAAGCTGGGTGTCGTCAGCATAAGAGACGATCCGGGCCCCATAGGACTCTGCCAATGTTGCCAGAGGGGTCATAAGGATGTTAAATAGAGTGGGGCTCAATACAGAGCCCTGAGGCACTCCGACTCCCAATGGCGGCATTTCGGCAGATCCAGGTGGGACCCAGACCGTCTGCCGGCGGTTGGCTAGAAAGGAACGAAACCAGTTGAGCACCGTCCCCCCCAGACCGATGTCGTGTAGTCTAGTGAGGAGATCCTCATGGGGGACGGTGTCAAACGCCGCCGACAGGTCTAGCATAACTAACATCACCCTGCCTCCGGTATCCAGCACCTCCTTCACGATCTCAGAAACTTCCAGGAGCGCCGTCTCGGTGCTTAAGTTGGAGCGAAAGCCCGATTGGGATTCATGGAGTAACTCGTTTGACTCCAGGAAGTTAGAAAGCACGCTATAAACGTGTTTCTCCAGGATCTTGGTAAGTGCTGGAAGGAGCGAGATTGGCCTATAGTTGGAGGGCGCTTCTGGGTCAAGATTAGGCTTTTTGATAAGAGGGATGACCATGGCCTGTTTCCAGGACTGGGGCAGAAATCCCTGACTCAGGGAAAGGTTAAGAATGGGATTAGCTATGGGGTTAACGGCATCTGCCATTCTCGCTAAGAATTTTGCTGGACAGGGATCTAGCGGTGAGCCCGATTTAAGGTTCCTCATCAAGGCTAAGGATGCGGCAGCCGAAAGGGGCGGGAAGTCTAGCAGAACTGGGCCTGGAGACGACAGGAGAGTTGTTTCAATCGGCAGAGTTGACGGGTCATCTATAGGTCTCAAAGGAAAGGAATCCTGAATTTGCCTAATTTTGGTGGTAAAAAAATTAGCAATGGTGTTGGCCCAGGTCTCCACCGGAGCGTCCTGAGCTGAGATTGACCGCGGGCTGGTGAATTCTCGCACAATTGAGAAAATCTCCTTACAGGAGTTTGCCGCGTCTTCAATCCTTTTGGCAAAATAGCATTTCTTGCCCTGAAGTATTAAATCATGATATGATTTCATCATGGTTTTATAAAGTTGTTTGGCCTCAGGTTCGTACTGGGCTCTCCAAGCCCGCTCAGCGACTTTGCATTGCCTACGGTGATGGGCCAATTCCTCCGTAAACCAAGGGGCCGAGACCCGTTGGGCGGCAGACCTGGGTGGCTGTAATGGGGAGAGCTCATTTAATCTAGCAAGGAGCCAGGATTGCAGGCTCTCCAGGTCTTTCTCCAGGTCACTCGTATAAGACATGGGGTGATCCACCAGAGCCTGCGCTAGCAGATCCGGAGTCACCCGATGGAGTGCCCTATAGCTGCTACCCAGCTGTCTCGTGGCACTGGCCGTAGAATTCATAGTAGATGATATTTCAAAATGAACAAGACAATGATCAGACCATAAGACTGGCAGAAGTGTTACAGCCATAATAGGTGAGGTGGAAAAAACCTGGTCAAGTGTGTGGCCTTTATCATGGGTCGGGCCAAAGATATAGGGGGAAAGGCCCAGAGTAGATGTAATATCAAGCAGCTTGATAGCATCCTGGTCTTGGTGATCATCCATATGGAAGTTAAAATCTCCAGCCAATATACACCGCTCCGATCTTAGAACAAGGACCGACATAACCTGCTGGAGATCATCAAGAAAGGATCCCACCGGGCCCGGAGGTCTGTAAACAACAAGACCCTTCAGCGCTTGCTGAGGCGATAGGGAGATGGTAAAGGCAAGAGAGTCAGCCCCTACGATGGTATTGGTGTGCGTGACCGTGCACGGAAAAGATTTTTTCACAACCAGGGCAACTCCTCCCCCCCTACCCTTGTCTCTATCTTGTCGATGGATGATATAGTCAGAGGGAATGGCTACCGCGATGTCCGGGTGGGAGGATTCATTGAGCCATGTCTCAGTGAGCATCAGACAGGTAGGACTGGTCGTCGAAAGGAGATCATAAATCTCTTGAGTGTGTCGGTGCAACGACCTCGTATTAAGGAGTAGACAAAGATGTTTAATGCTACAATCCTTAATAGAGCGGGGGGAAGGGAGATTGCGAGTAGGATGCCATTTACAGACAGGGCACTTATGTTTACCCCTATATCGGCCAGGAAAGACTGAGTGACAGGACGCATCCCCGTCACGCAAAGAGTAGAGTTCCTGAGCGGAGTAGGAAAGCATAGTGGCCAGAAGTACCTGCCACGCCGAACGCCTCCGGGACGCTGACGGGCGCAGACGGGCAGGACTCTGGCACGACTCCGGCGCAGGTCCGGCGCGTCCGCAGTCCGCGTCCGCTGCGCGGAGGGAGGGATGAGCTTTTTATAGCGCTACTAGAGCGCGAGGGCGGAGAGTCCTACCCCCAAGATGGCGGCCAAAATGAGATCCCAGCCCTCGGCGTCAACACTCGGCCGAGGGCGGTCTCACAGTCCCAAGCAAGGGAGAGGGAGCAGGGCAAAGTGCTTACAAGCGCTGGGAAGTCTAAGGCAGGCAGCGCTAGGCTCAGGCACGCTTATAACACAAGCGCGAGCACAGGCTGCACAAGACAAAAATTAAAATGACAAGCATGAAAGTCAAACACGCTAGGTTAAAAATGCCAAGGAATAGTAGAGAGACCTCCCGGCTTCCGCCTCAGGAGGGAAAGGTAGGTAGCAGTTGATAATCACATGCAAGATGTTCCGTTTCCCTTTTATAGCGCTACTAGAGCGCGAGGGCGGAGAGTCCTACCCCCAAGATGGCGGCCAAATGAGATCCCAGCCCTCGGCGTCAACACTCGGCCGAGGGCGGTCTCACAGTCCCAAGCAAGGGAGAGGGAGCAGGGCAAAGTGCTTACAAGCGCTGGGAAGTCTAAGGCAGGCAGCGCTAGGCTCAGGCACGCTTATAACACAAGCGCGAGCACAGGCTGCACAAGACAAAAATTAAAATGACAAGCAATGACAAGCAATGCCAATGTCAATGTCAATGCCTGACTCATTTAATCAACACATAAGCAAAGACTGACTTCTAATGCTACTAAAACTTGACAACATGACATGTTTTAAAACAGTTATCTGCCAGCAAATGCACGATGTTACCAAACGCTTCTCTCACAGTGGTTCCCAAATGTACACAGACTCACAGTGTGATTCTAGAAAAGCACCAGTATTCCTAGGAGTTTACCAAAACTCATTCACTACACTGGAAGTGAGAAGGGAACTACACAAAATCTACATATTTCACGACTGCTCTTTAGTGTCAATGCCTGACTCATTTAATGAAAGCATAAGCCATAATGGTCTTCTAATGCTACTATAACTTGACAACATGACAGGTTTCAAAACAGTTATCTATCAGCAAATGCACGATGTTACCAAACGCTTCTCCACAGTGGTTCCCAAATGCACACAGGCTCTCTGTGTGATTCTAGACAAACAACACTATCCCTTGCACTATACCAAAACACATTTCTTCATCTACAAGGAGTACTACATTTTACTGCAGAAACATAACTCATTTCACAAATTCATAAACAATAAGTGGTTTCTAAATCTACCAAAGTATAAGAACTGCATAGTTATCTGTCTACAAACACAGGAAAAAACACAAATCCTTATCAAAAAATGGTTTCCACATGCACACACACTGTCAATAAGATTGTAGAGAAAGAAAATACTCCCTACACTTTAGCAGAAAAAATACATTAGTCTGATTAAAATAAAAATAGTCTACATACATCCCTTCACAATTAAATAACTCACCTTTCAAGATGTTTTGTAGATTAAGAAGTATATCAGTCACACACCAGATATCAGTCACACACCAGATTTTCTTATACAGAATCTCTGCACTGTGCACCTGTCAGCAGAACCAAAGAATGGCAAAGTTTCCCTCTCATTTTCCACACATATACATGTAAACATCAAATCACATTCCTTCCCACATAAATTCAAAAGCAAACACACATTTCTATTGGTTAAACATTTCAACCCTTTCCAAATGACATAAATTTCAACCCTACCCCCATTCTTCCTGTTACCATAGCAACAGGTCATGGAACACTGAACTGAGCACACAGGTCACAAGTTCAGCACACAATGTTGCTAATCAAAACAGCAAGTGTGCTTGACATTTCAACATATCAGCTTATCATATATAATGTTCCTTTCACACACTTTTTGTTAACCAATAAGAATCATGCATTTATAAAACAGAAATATGCACCCTACCTTTCAGTGTAGAAGGTTGTCAAACAACCAATGATTTCTTGTCTTTTTTCAAAATTGCATCTTAGCCACCATTTTAGAAACATCTTACTTTCCAAACTGCCATTTCATTTACAGAGACCATCTGAGTGCATCCAGACCTCCTTACAAGATGCTTACAGTGTGGATTGTGGGACACAGCTACATTTTCTGGAGCCAAAGGTATGCAGAAAACAAAGGCATTCACAAAGACCTAGGTTTGCCAAATGTAGACATTAAATGGATTGGACAGAGAGGGTTAAAGTGGCACCAATTGATGCCATTGGTGAAATCCTTCATGCAAATCCAACACCCTGACCTCATAATAGTGCACTGTGGTGGCAATGACCTAGGCACTTTGACTGGGGTAGGTCTGGAAATGCTTATGAAGGACACCTTTGCACAACTGATTTCACTTTTCCCTAAAACTGCCTTTGTGTATTCTAACATATGCCAAAGGCAGAAATGGAACTGGTCCGATCATTTTTGTCCACAGATTGAGAAAGCTAGGAAACATGTGAATAAATCTATTTCTGCTTTTCTCCGAGACTACAGAATGGGGTCCATTTACAATAACAATCTGCGCTTTCATATGCAAGAGATGTATAGGAGAGATGGAGTACACTTTACTGATGAAGGAAACAGAGTCTTCCTCAACAACTTTAGACTCTGTATAGGTACTTACTTATAAGTACCAAAAACTCTCAATGAACACAACGGCTCTTTTTAGAGCCACTCAAGAACAAAACACTTAAGCTTAATCTTTATCTCCCAACAATTTCATTTTTTTTTCCCTTTTATCCGCGAACCCACCGCGAGAGAATCCGTGCATCCAACGCGATAGAATCGCCGTTTTTTTTTTAAAAGGGGGGCCACAGGGGGCCTTCTGGGACCCCCTAAGCAGATCTAGAGGGTCAGAGTATTTCCACTCTGCCCCCTTTATATCTTTTACACACTTATTCCCCTTCCATCTTCAGCCTCGCTTCTACTGAGGCAGAAAATGGCCGCCAACAGTTCCTGGTTTCGAATGTAGAGAGACGCTCGACAGCCAATTAGCATTCAGCACGCGATCGGGAGAGTGCGCGCTCCGTTCGGGGAGGGTGGGCTTACGGTGCGGGTGGGGTCCGCGGATCCTCCGCGGCCATAGATATCACTAACTTTTTTACCCTAATTTTATCAGGAACTACTGAACAGATTCACACCAAATATGCAAAAGGCACGAGTCCGAACTGAGGACTAACTCTTTGCCAAATTTGGTGTCATTCCGTTCAGCGGTTCGGGCTGTAGCTGCGACAACAGATCCTATGGGAAATTGCATGGGGAAAACGCGTTTTGGGACCCCCCTTTTTTCTCGGCCCCCGCTTCACGGATCACCGCAAAACTTTCAGGGTAGGAGCGGAGCGTAGCTGGCCAAAAGTTTGGAAAATTTCGCGAAGATTCATCAATCGGCGCCAAAGATATTCCCAATAGAATGTTGCGGATTTCCTATGGAAAATAGGTCCTAACTAAAACTATCTACTGGCGACCGCCAGTAGATCATATATGTATGTATGTATGTATGTATGTATGTATGTATGTATGTATGCCTCTCTCTCTCAACGGACCAAACACAAGCATGAACCAATCCCCCTATTAGGGGATAAAACAGCTAGCAATTAACCACGCTCCCTTGTCCGCTCTCAAATGAAAACAAGCAGAGGCAAAGCCAGTGTGTATCCTTTTATTTTTGCAGATGCTTTTGCTAATGTTGTTCAACATCAGCAAAAAAAAAAAATTATCGCCAAAAAACACAAAAAAAACCTCCTCAGTATGATGAAGTAGCATGTGCATGCATTGTCACGCTTGTGCAGACATTTGTAATGCTGCTACGAAGGCCACAGCATGAGATGAATACCACATGCACGCATCACTAAGCATTCACATATATGCGTCATGATGCTGTGTCTACTGTGGTATCTTGGGCCTTAGGCCCACATGCTGTGCAAATGACCACACAGACACAACGTACTTGGGTACTGGAACTGGCACAGGGCACGTGCGCCCGGCCCCTTTTATTAGCAGGGTCACCTGACTGGTGAAGCTTGTGATGGGTGGGTGTTAGTGTGGGTGAAAACACTAGAACGTGTCCAGCCGGCCACTACAGCTACCATTGTTTTCTCTTTAATTTACCATTCCAAGAACAAAATTCCAACCTGTAAGAAAACACGAACACTACACAGCACCAAATGGGTCTCTTCAGGCCTTCAGCCAGGCAGCACTGGAGCTTTGTAACGCATGGTCAGGATGCTTTATTCCTGCTTGGCGATGTATTTTAGACCGGCCTGGTCTCGCGGTGTTGGAGTGTATTTACAAAGTTCAAGTATCGGTGCATCCGGAGCTGTGGTGGGGTCTACTCTGGAGATCTCGCAGGCGCTCAGGTTTCAGTGGACGACAAACCTACAGCTGTTGGGGATGATCTCGGTGTATGAGGCCTTTCCTTGGAGGCGACATGCTTGATGGTCTTTCTAGCTCCTGACAGCCAAGCAAATTCAGACTTGCCTCTCTTGTCTGGACTCCTCTCTCACTGGAGCCTCCGGGAGGGCCTTCCTGCCTGGCTGCCAAAGGACCATGTGGACTGTGCGGGCTTTGTGTATGCCATTCGAAGGCATAGCTGAGGAACTGCCAACAGGAACAAAGCCAAGTCGCTCATGTAGCCGCAGAGGGTGGTGTCTCAGTCTGGGTGTTCTTGTCATCAGGACTCAGGTTCCGTGCCTTCCTCTGATGGTCTTTGGGTGACCAGTCTTCGACTGTGACCTCCATGCTTCTCGTGCCTGCCGTGGAGCTGCTGCTGACGCATCTCACCTATTTGATTCCCCTCTCACAGGAACTCCGTCGAGGCCCTTGCCCCTGGATTGCCATGTGACCGCGTGGGCTGTGCGGGCCTTTCGTAGGTCACGCTGAGGGGTCGCTGCAGAACTCCCAACAGGGCCACGGCCAAGCTGTGTGTAACCCCAAGGGTGGATATTCCAATGTTTGGGTATGATCTACTTCGTCAGGCTTCAGGTTGACGGGGGCACACAGAAGGTTCCTGGGTGGCTAGCCTCGTTGAACTCTGGTTGTCTGGAGTGTTGGGATCCACCCTGGTGGTGCGATGCTCCTTTGACTTCCTTGGTGATGATGCACCTGGATGTCGATGACAAAACACAGTGATCTCCTTTAGTTAGGCAACAGGCATTGATCTCTGGCCTTGGGTGACCTTGTGGAGTTAGGAGGGCGAGAGGGACTTCGTGGCCACAGTTGTCTTCCAGCAGGTGCACTTGCTAGGTGTTGTGTTATTGAAACCAAGTAGTGGTGACAGGTGAGCGGACGTTCGAACTGAGAAGCGTGGGGCCTGGACACAGATTGCGCTTGCTAGTGCCTTACGGTTGGTCCTCCTGCGAAGCTGTCTCCAGTGATGTTCCTGCACCTCAGTGGCTAACTTGAGCTGATAAACACCTTCCCCAGTGCTGGCACAAGTCCTCTGTCCTGTCGCTCTTCTCTGTTCGTCCTTACATGCCTGTGTTGGTTGTCTGCCCTGTGGCGTTGTGCCACTGTACTTTCTTCTTTCATGGAGTGGCATCCTCCCACTCTTTTTCCTCCTTCCGACCAGGTCCTCACTTGGATGTGGTGTCCTGCCGCATGTCACATGTTTGCGCCACATGGAGATCTCGCTGGTCGCGTCCAGTTCTTAGCACGGTCTTCACTTTTCTGCGGACCTGTCGTAGGTTTGTCCTGTCGGTAGGACTTGCTTCTTCCTCTTGGGGACCTTTCCCGGGCACCATCCCCTTCGCAGGGATTTTGCGGTGCTCCTCTTCTCTTCACTCGAGGGCACTTTGCTTGTGCCTCGAGGCTGCGCTGTCATGGCACTTGATCCTGCCTACCTTTGGGCATGCTTGGCGGAGTGTGGTCACTTCGAGTGATGTGCTCCCTGCTTGAAGTGCGAGCGTGACTTCCGGCCATGTGTCGCCTGTTGTCGTAGCACATGTTGTGGTGGTAGCTTGCCACATGGAGTGTGCGATTCTTCTCTTGCCTGTCTTGGGCCTCTTGCGACTCAGCCTTGAGGCAGTGTGAGGGTGTACACTGTGCTGTGTTTGGCCCACTGCGGGGCTTCGCTGGTGCAGTGGAGATGTGGATGCTCTCCTTGCTGCCTTCAGCAGTGCTTCTCTGGAGATGCTTCTATCTCCTGGGCGCCTGCCCGTGCTGTCAGGTCTGCTGGTGCGATATTCACAAGAAATGAACTCTACCTATTTCATTTAAATATATGCTGTACGTCATATATTAAGTGTGACACTCTGGCTGGACCATTAACATGAACATGGAAACATTTAAGAGGATATATTCATAATTTGATTCACTATTTTATTACTCATTTTTTTCGGTTATCTACATTGGGTACAAAAATATCAGTGAATTAGCAAATAAATATTTTAACTACAAACATTCATATTTGGACACATCAGATCACATTGCACAACATCCATTCAAACCACTCAACCAACTACGTACTCAAACCATACTCACACGAAAACACAGATGCGTACATCACATATATACAAAGCAAGCCTAATATACATCAGAGTCCCTCACAAAGTCTATTGATATTCACTACAGCAGTTTTCGCTTACTGAACAATACGGAAAGTTGTTAATAAGTCCATAAGAGCAAAGCCCACAGTTGCTTCAATCAATCAACACTGTTTATCATGTTACAAAGAGGGGCTAATCAATGTATTTCATCGTTGTTTCAAAAAAACAAAGTTCAAAGGTATCAAAGGAGGGGACTCATTTCAAGCGCCGACGCGCGTTTCGGTGAAAGACCCTTTTCGTTTGGGTGCCACCTTCTTCAGGGCACATGTGAAGTATGTTCCGAAAAAGAAGGCAATGGGCCCTGTCTAGGCGAAATCAGAGAGTACTATATAACGCTGTCACTCTCATAAATAGAGAGGAAACAAGGGGGCCGCTACTGATATCCTACAGGCCAAATCAGATGATGGATGTAGGTCAAGCAAGTAGGTGCTATGCGTGCCAACCTGCTAGTACAGATAGAACGAGATGCCGAATTCAAGAGCTGTTCTTTAGTGTAGAAAAGACGGGCGCATTAATTAACACAATTATTTTTCCGGTTTCGTGATGATAATTTCCGTACGAACGAAGGCTGATCGTGAAAGGTTCTCAAGGCTCATATGCGTCGCTCTATAGTGCAATTGCCCTGCTTCATGTTGCCGGCGTTTGTTCAAGGGCCAAAACAAAGAATACGATAACCTGGGTACACGGCAAAAAACGGTAAAAAAGCTCCAAGGTGACAAAGCGTCCCGCAGACGAGGAGACGGGTTAAAGGCGGTCTTCTGCGCACCTCTGGCTTTGCGCACTTGGTCCACTTCGTGGGCACCCTCTTCTGGCACTTGCATGCTCGTTCTTATGTCTTGCAGTGGTGGCTATCCACCACTGGGGGCCTGTGGCACTATTTCCCCTCTTTTGGTGGTGTCAGACAGCCACTGGGGTTCGCGCAGTGCTCACTTGTCTCCTCTGGGACATTTCTTCTTATCTCAGGCCGACACTCAGTGGGCCTACGGTGGAGAAAACGGATCTCTAGTTGTAGGCTGTGGCAGCAGTACTTGCTGGCTCTAGCTGTCCATGTTGAAGCGTCTTTCCTTCCTCTGGGGACCGGGGCAGCCTTGCTGACATTACGTGCTGTGGTGCTCCTCACAGGCACTGCAACCTTCAATTTAGTAGCTCATGCTGCTTTATTCCTCCACCCTGTTGCTAGGCACTACCTTTCTTTATGCTCTGCTGCGTGGGGCTTCTTGGGTCTCTTGGCTGGGGGTTTGCAGTCTCTTCACTTCAGCCCATTAGGCAGTCCACGGGGGGCGTGCTGTGCTCTCTTCTGCTTGTCTTTTGGCTGTGGCTGCTGGGGGAGTTTAGTCTTGGCATTTGCTGTACTCTTGGCAACTTAGTTATTGTAGATCCTTGGAGCACAGGCACTGCAGGCTCTTTCCTTCGGGTGCTTGTCCCTCTGTCACCTAGCAGCTCCACATGCAGGCTGTGCTGCTGTGCTGTCTCACACGTTTACTGTTTCTGGGCCAAGGACAGCTGGTGTGTCACGAAGCACACTACTTCCTCAGTCCTGCCTGCTGTTTCTTTGGAAATAGCCCATTATATTGCTGACATGGTACCTTCAAATGGCCACTAGGTGGCAATGTAGCACTTTTCACACGCTCTGGCAGTCTTTTCTCCTACTGTGAGCCTCGACCTTTGCTGGCGAAACCGGTGGTGGGCTTGTGTCCCACTGGGGAGTCTGTATGGGGACAGAATGCGGCCCACGTGGCCACTGTGCAGCCCGGTTGCTCCTAAATATCCCGAAACGTCTCTCAGCCAAACCTGCTCTTGCCTCCCTGCATTGGCTCCCAATTCAGGAGAGGATTCAGTTTAAGGCTATGTGCATTGCACATAAAGCACTTTCTGGAAAAGGATCCCCGATGATTAGAGCGATGATCCATCCCTACCAGCCCAAAAGAGCTCTAAGATCAGAAAGTAAACATCTGATGACAGTCCCAAAAATTAAATGAATGAGAAGTGGAGGTCGCCTTTTTTCATACAATGTTGCCAAGACTTGGAACCTCCTCCCTCTCCACACTCGTTCACAATTAAACTACATGAACTTTCGTAAGCAGCTAAAAACTCTCCTTTTCCCTTGATATGTCTTGAATCGAGTATCTGCGTAACTATTAGCGCTGGGATGCCTTCGGGTAACCAGGCACTTTACAAATGCTACCTCATTCATTCATTCAGTTCCCAGTTTCTCCAGTTGGGAGCAAGTGTAGTAGTTGACCCGCTTCTGGCGCCTGTGCTTTAGCAGAGGGTGAGGTTCTGGTGGCATCGGTGTCTCTTTCGGGCTCTGCAGGCATTACGGGAGACTCTCCTCATGCTGTGGGCCCTGTCACCCATGCTGCCAGATTTCCTCATGCCCCAGTGCATAATATACAAGGTGAGGTGGAGGGTGCTACTGCTGTGGGATATGTGCACTCCCTGTAGAGTGCGGCTTAACTTATATCATTAACTTTCACCCGGTCCCCCTTGGAGGTGATAGGCAGCCACGGGGGGAGTGCAGCGCCCACCACTTCCGTCTCAGTAGCGGTGGAACGGCCGGGCATGGTTCATTTTCTGCCCTCCAGTACCTCGCTCCGTCTCTCTCTCTGGCAGGCTGTCACCAAATCCTGCAGCACGAATTGTTTAGAGCCACTTCACCTGCACTTCACCTGCAGGTAATGACGATGCAGTTCCGGTCGAGTTACCAGAGGGCGCCGTGTTTTTCTCTTTCTTTTCCACTGAGGAGACTCAGGGCGGCGCCGAGTGGGGAAATGCCGGTGCGGGCTTCTCCTATTGCAGATATAGGCCGCACGATCTGTGGAGGTGACGTGCACTAGGGAATTCAGCACATCTATCTCCGCTCCTCTCACTTGCTGCGACACCAACAGTCAGTGGCAGCACCTCTTCAGCCGCAGCGCACGGTGCTCATGAGGTAGGTGGGTGCTTGGCGCGCCGCTCACTCACTGGGTAGCTGTACTGCGATTCAGTCTTGCCTCTGATGCTGGTAGCACTTTCCCCTCCTGGTAACTACAAGCATTCTCTGGGAGCAGTAAGTGCTGAGTGGGCGGGTGGCAGACTTCTCGCCCGCTTAGGTGCTTTAGGTGCAGGGGACGCAGTTTCCATAAGTGGGTCAGCGGCGCGTCTCTCCCGGGGGTACCATATATCTGCAGGTGCGCTCCATCCACCTGCTTTCACTGCTCACCCTCCAGCCCGGCGTCACTCCATTCAACCTGCAGGCTCTCCTCATGCCCGGTGGGTGCGCTGACACTTTTCCTGGCTCGTCACTGGGGTAGCGTAGTGCTGGCAGCAGGTGTTGGGGCGCCTCCAACTCTGGCCTTTACTCCCCCCACGACCCAACAGTAAATGGCCAAGAGCACACAAGAGGGGCTCGACCCGCTCGTCGCCATTGGTATCTTGGGCCTTAGGACCACATGCTCTGCAAATGACCACACAGACACAACGTACTTGGGTACTGGAATTGGCCCAGGGCACGTGTGCCGTGCCCCTTTTATTAGCAGGATCACCTGACTGGTGACGCCTGTGATGGGTGGGTGTTAGTATGGGTGAAAACACTAGAACGTGTCCAGCCGGACACTACAGCTACCATTGTTTTCTCTTTAATTTACCATTCCAAGATCACTTTTTTTGAGCAGTACATAAAAAAAATATATTAAAAAATGTGAAAAAGCAGATTATTTAAAACGGAGAGTTTTAGTAAACACAAATTGCAGCTGCCTGTCCATCAGAAAAGCAGAAATGCAAAAAACAAAAACAAAAAACAGACTGAGAATATTAGAGGGTGGGGGAGCAGCAGATCACTGTGTGACCAGAGTGTGGCGTGGAGGTACAATTTACAGGGAGGGTTGGTGGAGCTTAATTGAATTTGAAAAGACAGAAAAGTATTTACAACTTTTATTCAAAGTTAAATAGCAGGGGCAATGATAACTTTAATTAAGGTCACATTGTAAATCGAGAGTAAGGCGCATTATATAATTTGCACTCAAGAAAATTAACAGACAGTTTATAGTTTTTGGAATCCTTTGTTTTTGCAACTAGTGACCTACAACGCTTCAACAGATTATTGAGATTTAAAGAAACTTCATAACTACCAATTTCTTCCAGAGAAATCGGTGGAAACTCCATGTATTTGTTTGAATAACAAACTAAATTTCAAAGAGCGTTGTCACTTCAGGATTTCATTCATTCACATATTATAGATACATATTTAATTATTCGATGACTAGGCAAATACTACAGGGAAGGATATAACATGTTTTATTGGTGCATGTAATTATATTTTTCTTTTTGTTCACTCAGGTTACAGTAAAAGTCTTTCCAGAGGCGACTTCCTTCAATGTATTTTAGTCAGATTTTTTTTTTTTAATACAGATGAGTGGCATCCATAGTGTTCCAGGAAACAACATTTTTCCTTAAGCAAAAGTTCAAGTTAGCAATTTATTCCTGTATTCATACTTGCCGAGCGAGACTAATGAAAAGTGCGGTGGGGTTGGGGCTGTGGGTAAAATAAAAAATATATATATTAGCACAGTGGAAAGAGGCAGGTGACGAAACGGGCACGTTGGGGACAGCAACATGGAGATCATGATGCGGGGTTGTGAGCAAAAGAAACAAGCATTGGTAAATGCATTACGTTTTGTCTATGTGATTAATAATAAGCTGTTTGTGCAGGGGAAATCTAACAAGGGGCTCTCCAGAGCAAAGAGGAACTTAAGCTAAAGCTCTATTAAGGAGGTCTGGTACCCTAGGACAATACTTCTTCGGCTGTGGTCAAAGTAAATGGAACTCTAACTATCTGAGCTGTGATGTGCTGTAAAGACTTGGATACAACAACTCCTCTTTAGATTACACACTTATGGAGCCAATATAAAGATTCTACACACCAAGGCTTTGCGACAAAAACATGGCACAACTCTGATGTTGATGCCTGGCACCCAAACACTATTTACAAAGGACACACCAAAAGCAGGCATTCTTTCAACGAAACACTTCCCATGCTTCCCACCTGCAAATGCGCTTCGATGCCTCATCTGGGGTATAAAGCACTATATGAATGCAAGTACAACAATACATTTCTGCTCTTGTCCTTTAGCGTCCAGGCACGTTTTGCCTCAGGTATGTGACTGATTTCACCAAATGCTGCACCTGGTACGGGTAAAATCTGACCCTTTGAGTGAAAGCAAACGAGGAGGCCCATGTGACAGATTCTCCACTCTAAAACTGTGCAACTATTTTGTCCATATCATATAAGAATGGTTACACAACATGTCTAACCCTGTCCACTTCCACCACAGGTATCACCCGCCTTCATGTAGAAGTACGATAGATTAGTGTCCCCAGGTCAAGAGCCGATTACCTAGGATTATTAGGTGATTTCGTATTATCAGCGGCACCACATTCAAGTAATGCTTCTCTCTTTCTGTAGCGTCTTTCCAATCGGTTTCATTAAGGTAATCAAGGACTACAACTCCCAGAATGCATTGTGTTTATTAAACACAATACAAGGACTAGAACATGGTGGCCCCGAAGATCATGAGTAATTTAGTAACCTCATTTTTTTCAAAGTGCACACATAACAAGCTACAGATCACAAGAGTGCAAAAGAAAGGTCCTCTGCAAACTACTTCCCATCAGCAATGGTTAAAAGAGGACTTTCCAAAGGGAAGAACGAGTGCCGGGAAAAGCAGCCGGTCATGCATATTGTAATAATCCAGGTACACAAAATACTGGTGACAGACACAGGGTTCTGCTCCAACAAACACATCGTCCTGTACGAGTGATAATGCCGAAGGTTACTGGATAAGTAAGTTATTAGTGCTCACCACACGACGAAAGCAGAAACACGGACTCTGGAGCCTGCTGGAAGGTGTAAGCAGTTTGCATGTCTGCTCTGGGGACAGGAATGCAACCTAGCATGCACCATGGCCCAGCCCTGCTGCTGGGTGCAGGCTCGGCAGCTGAAGGTACTCTAGGGCTGTACATGCGAATTTAGAAATAGCAGTGAAAAGTAAATACGGGATCACCCTTTTCTTTCCAATCCCATCTTAACACTGTGCAACAGCCCTGCAGTAACCTGATGTGCCATATAGTCCCTCATTTGTGTCCATGACAACAGTAGTATCAACAAGCATGTGCACCCTAAAGCAGTGGTTTACGGCTACTACTGCTCACCGCACTATTGATACTATGAAGAGTGGGGAGGGGGGGAGGGACTGCAGAGGCATGCATGCATGCTGAGAAGTAAATGCATAACCACAGGTGGGAGTAGAGCGGGAGTGCAGATGATGTGCTCTCCCCTAAGTAATAGAAGTTTCGTGAGGGAAAAGGAGTACTTAGGCATCGGGAAACTGGTAAGAGCCAACACACAAGGAACAACAGGAAATAGAATGTTATTGCCAATAGAAGCAGAGGGCAAATAAGCAAGCCTGGGCGGAGTTCGCGGAGTTCCGCTACGTGGAAGTCTCTGAAGTGCAAAAAAAACCTCCGCTGCGCGGCGCTCTGCCAACATCGGAGTCCGTTAGATAGATGCCCTTCACGGTGATTTTCAGTGCCAGGTGCTTGTCCGCACTGTGCAATCATCACGAACAGCACCATGTACAGCGCGAGTGGGCACTGCTTCCATTCTGCCCCTCGAGTTGATTTTTACTCGAGCAGCAGCTTTCGTAACGTGAATGGACGGTTTCTCAACGCGAGCGGTTGCAAGTATATGTGACCACTCGCAATGATAAATCTGACCGCCCACGTTCAGAAATCTCGCTGGGAGGCTGATTTTCCACTCTCGCCAACTTGATGTTGACGATTGTGAACGAGGAAAAATCTTACAGGGAGGTGGAGTTTCCTCACTCGTGCTCGCCATCTTGATGTTGCCCAACGCGAGCGAGGAAAAAAACTCAGTTCCGCTACACAGAGTAGAGTTTTACAGAACAAAGCGAGCTCTGCGTAATGCGGAGTGTGGAAAACTTTGCAAAATCCGGGAGCGGAGCGAAGTTCACCGCCCAGTCTTAAAAATAGGTGGCAAGCACAGGAACCAATGAAAAGCAAGGAAAGCAAGGGGGTGGGATGAAAGCCCCTTTTAAGATTTATATTGAATACAATAGATTTCACAAGCACAGCGCAAGCGATGTGCATGCAAAACCTAAAAAGTAGCTCCCTGAATGTAAGTAATGGAAGGATACAAGTTATCCAGTCAAAAAGATGTCTAACAAGCTATGCTCCAGAGGAGGGAAGAAACAAAGAGAGGAAGACATATCATAGAATGAGAAGCAAGCAAATGAGATTGACTAGAAGCCAACTAATTGTAAGAAAGTGAGTTAATAATGGCTAAGATTGTGGATCCTTCACAAATATTAAGTCTGTACCCTTCTTTCTACTGGTTACCAAGTTCCCTCTTGTAGCACTGAACTTTCTCACTGTAACGAGGCAGAGCAGTCCAAGGTCTAATCAGAGGAGGTGTTGTGCTTTAGTATCTCAGTCTGCAGGCACAGAACAAACAATAAATCATTATCCAGCCAGTGCTTTTACTTAGGAAAATAAAAGTGCACTGCTCAATGTTATGCATTCATTTACAAATATAAACATGATGACAGGTTGAAATACCAATGGTAACACTGACCTAACAGTTCACACCGCTAGCGAGTCCTGAACCTTGAGATGTTGATATCTCCTACAAGCACCATATACATACAATGGGTTGTAGTTGTTAAAAGGCAGGACTATTGGCTTTGTCACCATAAAAATAGTAGCAGAAATATGTCATTATAAACCAATGCTACACCATTAAAACCACTAAGGATGGTAACCTCTTACAATGACATTCATTAATACCTGTAATAATTCAATGCACAAGAAAATTGTGTTTGCTCATGGTGGTGTGCTCCAACACGTTCAACTAATTTCTTCAAGTTCAAAAGATTTTATTAGTGAACAAAATCAAGGTGTCATAAAAAAAACAAAATACATCAACATTGAATGCATATCACATAATAGAAAAGCTACAATTTAAGTAAAGAATCAGGCTAGAGATTAAACATTGAAGATAATAAAACAGCAGAAACAGTCATGTATAAAATAGATTGAAAAATCAGATATTTTAAGAACAGTGAGGGTTTTCAAGGGGGTTTCAAAACTTCTTGTTGAGTTGTAGGTAATGAAAAAGAGCGACGGGCACATGTATCTAAGTGAATTGTGATAGGTGACCATAAATCCAATCTTTTCGACGCCATGTGAATGGGGTAGACAAAGGAAGTATCTAACCTGTGATTATGGCAGACAGCATACCACCATGCCTTGTAAGAAATTCGAGAAGAATCTTTCCAATTTGCTGTGATTTGCTGAAATGCAACTGCTAATAACAAATCAACAATTTTTATATTAAACATGACATTCTCCCAGCATGATGATAGGCTTCCTAGAAAAACATGTGTATAGGAAAAAGAAAATGCAGTGCCAAAAATCAAATTAATTTGAGACCAGGCTTGTTTCCAAAAATTAAGTACAGTAGGACAGGAAAATAACATATGGAATAAATCAGCTTTTGGGGAAGAACACGTCCGACAAATATCAGGCACAGCATTGTAATTTTTGCTTAGAACACTCGGTGACAACAAAAGTAGATTATAAACAAAAAACAACGTTTGCGTTGTACTCGCAGCTCTAGAGGACTTACGAATCCTAGCCCATAATTTATTCCATAAAGACACCGGCCAGGATATTACAAAGTCGCATTCCCAAGCCTCTTCATTTTTAGATTTCTGTCGAACCCCGTCAGTGTCAAAAAAATTTGGGGAATAGGAACTGGGATATTGGCAATAGTATATATAATTATAGGCGATAACATCATCTTGATAGTGTCTAAACGACCCCACCATGATAAATAAAGAGGATGCCACTTAGTAGTTAGGTCTGAGATCTTCTGTATACATCTATTCATGTACAATGAGACCGTGTCAGAAATTGAAGATGTGATATGTAGGCCTAGATATTTAATATGGATGGGACTCCAAGTAAAATTAGAGGCAAAAAATCAGGTTAGAAAGTGTACTTTATTAAAGGTAAAATCTCACACTTATGATTATTTAATATGTAACCAGAGATGCTGGAGTAAGCTTGTACTTCTGCTAAAAAGGCAGGAATAGAGTCAGTCAGTCAGGACAAGAAGAGCAGGATGTCATCTGCGTAAGCTGCGAGTTTAATATGAGAGTGTAGTGTTTGGAAGCCATGTAGATTTGGATTCTGACGGAATTTAGAGAGGAATGGCTTCAAAGCTAGGTTGAAAAGGAAAGGGGAAAGAGGACATCCTTGACGCACACCTCTTCTTAAATCAAAAAATGGAGATATCAATCCATTAGCACAAACAGCCGCTCTAGGATTAGAATGAAGGAGAGAAATCAGAGACGTAAAATTGGGACCAAAGCCAAACCATTTGAGAGTGTAAAACAAATATGTCCACTCAACTCTGTCAAATGCTTTCTCAGCATCTAACGCTATAGCAGCTAAGGAGTCTTTAAAACGAGAAGATTTTGACAAAACATTAAACAGAAGTCGTGTATTATCAGTTATATAGCGGCCTTTGACAAATCCGGATTGTTCTATCCCTAACAAGTCAGGTAAGTAAGAATCTAATCGTATAGCTAATGCCTTAGAAAATATCTTATAATAGATGTTTACTAAAGAAATAGACCTGTAGTTCTTACAATGTTTAGAGTCTTTACCTTCTTTGGGAATATGAGCATCTGAGAAAGAACCGGAAGAGTGTCCTGATGAACTAAAGGAATTAATTAGAGAATGTAGTTTAGGCAGTAAGAGTTTGGAAAAGTGTGTGTAAAATTCAACCGTGAAACCATCACGGCCCGGTGCTTTATCACGTTTAAGAGATTGGAGGGCTATTGACAATTCTTGCTGCGTTAACTCTGACTCTAAGGAAGCTAAATCTGGAAGGCCGATGTGAGGTTTTTGAATATTAGATAAAAAACGTAATAAGGAGTGTTCAGTAGGTTGTGTTTCAGAAGCATATAATGTTTTGTAAAAAAGAGAAAATTCATTTAAAATGTCACCATCTTTAAACTTTAAATCCAAGTTGGCATCATAAATTGATTCAATGCTCAGTTTGTTATGTTTAACTTTCAAATAATTAGCCAGGATTTTCCCAGCTTTGTTTTTACCACCATAAAACTTAGCACTAGATTTTAACAAATAAAGTGAAGCATCCTCCGTGGACTTTTTGTTAAATTGTAATTTGGCATTGATAAGAGCTGTTAAACAATCTTGTGAATGTGCGGTATAGTAAGAGTGCTCCAGTCTCTTAATGTCTTGAAGGAGACCCAAAGTTTGTTTACGGGTAGTTTTTCGCTTCTTTGCAACAAAGGATAATATGAAATCTCTTGCAGAGGCTTTGAAAGCATCCTACAAGGAGGTAGAAAAGGGCATAGATTCAGTTTGATTAATCTTGTAAAATTCATCAAAGAAAGTGATAAAAGAGGCGGTAAATTCGGGGTCTAAGAGAAGGGTGTTATTAAAACGCCATCTCCTGGGACCAGTGATTTTAGGTAAAATGTCAAGGCCAATTAAAACTGGAGCATGATCAGATAACAAAATAGGTCCAATTTCTGCATGAATGAGAGTTTGCGAGATGATGTGGGAAACAAAAATATAATCAATCCTAGATTGGGACTGATGAGATGGGGAATAAAAAGTAAATTCTCTGGTGGTCAGATTGCAAAGTCGCCAGGCATCGAGAAGCTTATGTTGATTAATGGTATGAACAAAAGATTTATGAGGCTTATTGGGTATGAAGGAGATTTCAGAGTTTCTATCGATAAATGGATCAAAAACCTGATTGCAATCACCAGCCAAAATAAAGTTATCTTCTACACAACGAGAAATATGCATGGCAAGTGTGGGCCAGAAGGAGGATTCTCCACATGTAGGGAAGAGAGACTGGAACATCCTTTAAAGACAACTTAATATTCAACTATCTACCATAAGTGTCCGACTCTTGAGAAATGAGTGAAAGTGAGAGGGATTTGCGACAAAGTATCATTACTCCATTGCGTTTGCCATCTCCTGGAGAAAAGAAAACTTCTCCCACCCAACCCTACTTCAACTTCAATGATTCAACCTCCGAGAGGTGAGTTTCTTGCAAAAAAGTAATGTCAACATTTAATTTGGCTAAGTGAGTCAGAACCCGTTGTCTTTTAATGGGAGAATTTAAACCCCTTACGTTCCAGGTAATCAATTTTAATGACATAGAATAATGGAAACAAATTGACCGAAAATTGTAAAAAGAGAGCCCAATTCAATCGAGGAACAGTATGAAATGTGAGAAAAAAGTAACATGACGAAGGGTCCAGGCTCAAGACAGAAAGGGATATAAGAGCTACAAGGCAAAAGCCAAGAGAAGAAGTGGAGAATGAAACAAGAGTCTAATTCAATGAACCTGAGAAAGAATGAAAAAATGGTACAAGGATTAGAAAACAAAAGCTGAGAGAAGAGAAATAAAGAAAATATGTATGTGGAGCTTCAAACGTGAACTAAACATAGTGATGAAAGGAGAGAAAAGTATAGTAACTAAAAGGTGAAGAAACAAGAGAATAATGAAGTTAAGGAATACAAAATTAAAGGCAGAAGAGGAGTCAAGAATAAGATTGCTGATGACACCAAGTATACAAAAGAATAAAGAACAGATTACATGTTGAAAGACAAAGAACATTACAAAACAAGAAACAATACTTACACAAACGGAAACGAAAGACGGGGGTAGGTGGAACCACATTGAGCTGACGAACGTCTAGGGAGGATCGACTCAACTGGGGGCAGAATCGCGCCATAACTGGGATGTAACTGTAAAGCGAAGAAAAGCATTTTTAACATTAATTTAGAGAATAAACAAAACAAGAAAAAGACAAAAAAAAACAGGGAATAGTAATATGAGCAAAAGACATTCCAAAGGTAACACTAAAGTGCAATGCTAATAAAAGAGCAAATTATCAGCATATATATAAGACAAACACTTTGAGATTCTTTTTCAAAGGAATGAATACAGCAAAAATATGCAGTACAAAATCATTCATGTAACATGTGAAGAAGAAGGTCCTGAGGAATCCATAGGAACTGTAATATGCGCATTAATGAAACTTTGCAAACGAACCGGGTCTTCATATGTTGTAGTGTTCTTGTTATAGGTAACCTTAAAAAGACACAGGTGGAATAAACCATATCTGGCTCCCATGGAACGAAGAGCAGATCTCATGTTAAGAAAAGCTTTGCGCCGGGCTGCTGTAGCCTTAGAATAATCCTGCGCGAAGAATAATGTGGATCCAGACCAGGTGATCCGTTGAATAGCGTTGGCAGCAGCCAGTACTTTGAGCAGGTCTGTATATTCTAGGAAGTAAAGGATGACTCCCCTAGGTCGTTGTGAAGATGAAGCGGTAGTTGAAATTCGGCCCAATCTATGAGCGCGTTGTATGTTTAATGCCGTATCCTCTGGTAAATGAAGAATCTTGGGAAGGAATGATTTGAAAAATACAAGAGGATCTGTGCCTTCTGCCCCCTCCACCAAACCATAAATACATAAATTATTTCTTCTGTTTCGATTTTCAGGCCCTCGACCTGCTTTTGAAGAGCTGAGACTTGAGAATGAAGAAAGCTGACAATCTTGGTGGTATCGTCAAAGGAGGAAACATGTTGCTATACTGCTTTGAGTCTCGTATCCAACCGAGACCAATTGTCCGAAAGAGTCTGTATTTTAGAATTGGTTTCCTCCACAAAAGGTCTAAGAGCTCTTATTATTTCTAGTAATAATTCCATTGAGACTGGAGAAGCCGGTTTGGGTGGCGAAGGGGGATCCTTCTTGAGGCGTTTCACATTGGACTTCCCTGGTGGCGCTGGTGTAGGCTCCGTTATCTGGTCAGGAGGCTCTGTGGGGAGTAGTCCATTATCTTCCAGCTTGGAAAGTTCTGAAAAGAGCGCCAAATTCTTAATGAAGGAGCGTTGCGGCTTAGGAGCGTTATGGAGGGAACCTTTCATTCTGTCCATGTACTTTTAGATTAACAACACAGAATTCAGCAAAAGTTATTGTCAAAATGTGAAGAAAGCAGGTAAATTCGATCTGAAAAAGACCTCACTGGCTAAGTGCGGTGCAAACTAGATGAAGAAGACGTCTTACTCACTGGTGGAAAACATTGACCACTTAAAGGTGTCAAGGATTAATAAAATTCCTGTAACTGCATAAAGTTCAATGAACAAAAGTTCCTCTGTGTAATTCACTTCATCCCAATTAATGCACTGGAGGAGAATTGTGATGTGTAGAAGCAACTCCTCCTTGAGGAAACAACACAGGGAGAAGAAAGCATATGTAGAAAGTGCATGGTTCGAAGGTATGAGGCAACCAGCAATTATAAACTGTAGAAGAGACTTCAAAAGGAAACAGGAAAATGCTGTTTACCTAATATGGCGGTTCCAGACTGATTGTCTCCATATTATACATCAGGCAGTTGTGAGATATTGCAATTCATGAAAGGGAGCAACAGGAGAGCCAATTTCAGTGAAACTGGTGTCTTCGTGGCTCAAAAAGAAAGTCATTCTCTCTCACAGACTTGAGAGAAAAGCGCACGATATATAAATCAAAATGGCGGCCGCGTCCCGCGAATATATTGCGAAGCGCGTTACCACGAGGATATGCTGTAGAAATGATGCAGAAATCCTCCAGCGTTGTCTCCTGCTATGCCGCACAATCTCCGATAGGAATTCTCACGTACAGCTTCGTGCTTCGTGACCGGGAAGCGCGATTCCGCTGCACCGAGAGAGGAGCCTCACGGAGACGCCGCCATACTCTTGTTAGCCTAGCCACGCCTCCCCTAGAACTAATTTCTTGAGGCCGCCTGGCCTCTAAATTTTACAGTTCTTGGAGAGTCTAATTTTTACTGCTCTTCCTCCTCAAATGGGACTTGTCTCCTGCCTGAGTGCCTGGCACTACAAGGGATCCCTTCCTGTTTTTGAATGTCAAAAAAACATTTTTAGGAGGGGCAGTGGTCCCTGGGATTCCCTCATCCTCCTCAAAAACATTTATAAAAGTATTCCTTTGCTTTTATCAATGCATCCATTTTCCTATTAGGAAAACAGGCAGCATTTAAAAAAAAAACAAAAAAAGGATTCCTTCATTTTAAAATCAGTCACAGACATGGAGGTCTGCTGACCCAGCAGGCTACTGTGCCTGTGAGTATAACCAATCATACAGGGTCTCAATGTGCAAACTACCACATGCATAATAATGAGGAAGGCCGAATAGTGACTTTGAATTGGTGTTTTTGTTAACCATCTGTTTAATACATAGGCGGGTTCACAAAATACCAATGCATTTGGTAGAAGTCACTGTGAAAATTGCACCCACTTCTACTAAATCCATTTCATCGATTCCTAAAAAGAAATTTCAAATTACAAATCGTTATTTTTTATGCAATTTACTATTTCTTAATAGGAATCATAATACATCAGGGCCAAAGACGTCACTTAAACATTTTATCAACAGCAGCGCTTTTATTGATTGTGATCATATTTATTTTAACACTGTTGTGATGAAAATATGTCGACAAACTAGTGATATATGTGTGGAGGCATTTCATTCTTTTAGAGTCATAATTCAATACGTTGGAGAGGGGACATTACCCACATGTAGGAATGCACCAAACCAATTATCTACTCCCCCTTCCAAACTAGACATTTATGTAGACTTTCTGGGTCCAGGCGCCCCATACTTCCTTCAGTGTCTGTTTTTTAGAAATTCAGTTAGGCATTTTGCTGAGGAAGGAGTTGCTGATTAGTCTATCAGAGCTGTTGTTTGGTGATGGTGGGGATGAAGGGTGAGCCTGTAGACTCTGTTGTGCAAGGTGAAGGAGACTCTTTAGTCGAAGTCCCGTCTTTTGTCACGTTTGCCTGATTACACTTTCAGTTGGCTGATGACAACCTGGTGCAGAAATATCACTCCTCTTTGTGCCATTGTTGCATAAGCTCCAGGCTGGAGATAACCCTGCTGTGAGAAGAATCACTCTACATAACGGATTTGTCTGAATAGTAGCCTGGAAAAGAATTTCTGGACATTTCACTGCTGGGCAAACACTGACACTCTTTACGCAATTGTTTGCCCCAAGGTGAATGCCGTTTTTTAGGGGGGTTTCAATTGGGTTCCCCCATCCCTGTGACCCCACTCTACTCCCTGCCCTGCCCATGGCCATTTTGCCATCTTCAACTGCAGAACTGGTTAATTGGGCACAGCAGTGCAGCCGGTGAAATGTCCATTGCCCAAAAAAACATGTGGCACAATGCCCGTAAACAATGAAAAAGACACTTGAAAGGAGAACCACCTGAAAACAGAAACACAGCTCCTGTAGGCTTTTGCTGTTGAAAAGTGGGTCTCCACTGCCCCACTTGTGGTTTCAGTTTGAAGTCATCAATGACCAAGGAAGGTATTACTTTGCAGAAGACCCTGATGGCTGCTATACAATAATAGCAGGTGACTGCCTGACAACCAGCTTTCCACAGGTGAGGGGAATTTACCTGAGACTTACACCTTGTTCGAATAGCTGCATATCTGTTATTAAGTGCCTCTAAGCCAGCCTGCTTGCTGGGAGACGGAAGGAGTCTTCCATCACTGCAGAACAAGTGACTGTCCTGAGGAGAAAGGTGCAGTGGGTCTCTGGTAATTGGGGACTTCTAGAAGAGGATGACTGCAGTCAGCGATCTGTATATCCCATTGCTTATGAACCTACAGTCTCTCTGGAAGCAGTTCCATGCAGGAACAGACACAATTCACCCTGAGATTACCAAAGTCTAGCTTTAGCTGTGATCTTAGTCTGAATCGGCCTGTACGTGGCCATATTGGCTACCTATTGGCTAGAAGAAGGTGGGCCTTTGCATATCCGAATTGCCCAGAAGATCAGCCTGTGTCTGATTACACCACCAGGAGATTAACCGGTGTGTGGCTGCCCCACAAGAAGGAGATTGGCCTGTGTTTGACCTCACTAATCTCACAGAACCTGTCTGCACAGGGCCCATCTATCCATGCTGAGATCAAGCTTTCAGCTGGGTTTGCTGTCCCTCCCTGTTCAACACCCACCTGTAACCAATGGAGCAGAGACCAAGCAGGACAACTGAAGCTGCATCTGTCCTGGGTGTCCCACAGCCAGCATGGAGACCCCAGAGGGAGCTGCCAGTAAGCACATTTCGAAGCAGGAAGGAGCAGGTATACTGACATGAAGAAAGAACTGTTTCACCTGGTGCGGTAAAAACTGAGCTACTAAACTGTATGAGAACTAAAATTACTGAAATGTGAATGACTGAGTGCAAATACCTTAAAAGGGGCCGAACATGAGCCGTAATCTCACTATTGCACTAACCCCAGTAGGGAACTGCCTAGACATAAAGGGTGGAAACCAAGGAGAGATAGCGGATAGAGGTGCAGCCCTGCCTAACAGCATCCAAGACATTAATTGTGCTTTGCCTATGTCTGCATGTAATATTTCAATATAGAGTGCATTAAACTTATTTTCTTTATTGAAAGATAACTGGGCTGATAATTCAGTTACTGTGCTGCCCTGGATCAAGCACCCCCTCCATACATTCTCTAAGAAGCCTGTGACTGCTTACCATCACTACCGCTGAGAATCAATTGCTGAAGGGGTATACTTACCCTAGCTTGCAAAGCTATAGTAGGACGAACGCTAGGACATCAGAAGCAAACTATCCCCCCCCCCCCCACAGTTGAGTCCCGGTGGCCCCTGTTTGCCCTCTGGTTCCCCGGAATGGGCTCTGTGACAGGCCAGAAGTGACAATGAACAATAGGTTCGGCAACTGGAAAGAAACTTATATCTGTCCGACACAGGTGTATTATGGATTCACCAAACAGAACTCTTCCTGAATTTGGCTACTACAGAGGTTCTGCTCACAGGCAAAATCTAAGGATTATATTTGACTCGGCATTAACTGTTACTCCCCTTAGCCAACATGATTATGAAAATATCTTCCATTGTTTTTTTTTTTTTTTTTTTAAATTATTTTTATTGCAGGAATTAGTAAATCTTTACATAATCGGCCAGCATTACATCTCAAGCCGGAGCGTTGAAACCCAACTCTCCGATCCCCTCCGGAAGTTGCTTACACAGCCGTTCAGCCCACAACCCTGGGGTCGGGCGGCGAAAGTCCGTGGGGGCTCAGGAGGTTGTCGAGGTCGGCCCGGAGGATTCGTTGTCCTTCATCTGCTTTTCTAAACAACCCTATAACTCCAAAAACACCCCCCCACCCTTAAAACCCCCCAATCCTAGAAAAACCCTCCCCCCCACCGCCATCAGCGCGCGGCATCATCCGTAACCAGATCTTCTTGGGGACCCATGGGGAAAACAATAAAGCTGAGAAGTGCAACCGTCTACCGGGACTCAGGGCGCGCCGCTACCTCATGTTCGGCATCGCCGGGGGCGCAGTACTCCCTAAGGGCCTGCACAAGCATCTCCCACTCCAGCGCTGTCTCCTCGGCCTTCTCGTTACGCTGCCTCCAAGCTAGCTGGTATCTAAGCGTACTCTCCCCCGCCGCCCACTTCAAAAATTCGCTGTGCCATCGGCTCCCTGTCGGGCCGGTCCGTGCCTTCCAATTCCTGGTCACCTCTCGTTTAGCAAGGAGCAGCCCCAAATCTATGAATTTACTAGATATTTTATTCTTGGGGGTATGAGGGAACCAATGCAGGAGACCCACCGCCGCATCCAACGAAAGAGATCTCCCCGTCGTTTCCTCCAGGGTCTTCCCCACTTCCTCCCAATAGACCGACAATCCCGGGCAGGCCCACAGCATGTGGAGAAGGTCCGCCTCCTGGGCCGGGCACCTGGGGCACTCCGCTGAGGCCGCCGCAAAATATCGCCTGATTTTCACCGGGGTCAAATATGCTCTATGGAGCACATAATAGTGGACTAATTGAAAGCGGGCGTGGCGTGTGCCCTTCCAGGCACGCCGCACCAGCTGAGCCCAGGTCGTCTCTGGGATCTCCTTGCCAATGTCCTCCTCCCATCGGTTTCTCAGGGTGGTGAGGGGAGCCAGCCCCTCTTTGAGCAGTCTACCGTAAAGGCATGTGACCGCCCTTACCGTGCCCGCGGACATCATCACGTATTGGCACACTGGGGATAAAAGGGGTTCTGCCTGCCCGGACCTCCAGTGCGCCTGGATCGCTCGAACAAGGGCCGAGTGCAACAAAAAGTCGCCGCGGGGAATCCCGAAGGGATCAATGAGCTCCTGGAATGGCAAGAGCGTCCCGTCCTCGTAGAGATCACCGATGAGCTGCAGGCCGGCGTCCTCCCAGGTCGCCAGCCGCGACCAATCACCCCCATGGGGCAAAGCCGTTAGCATCCCCAGCGGTATTTCGGGTGCATACGGTGTCCGCTGGTGGCCCCGGGCGTGAGCCCGGTTCCAGCACAGGCGAACAGTCCGCTCCTCCATGGACAAGTCCTGCAAGGCCAATCGTTGCCTCATCACTATGAAGGAGAGAACATGCCTGGCCATACCCGTTCCCCTCCTGTCCTCGGGGCCCCGGAACTCCCGAGCGATCTCCTGGGTGAAGGTCTGGAGCTGCGCCGCTAAGTAATATTTTTCGAAATCCGGCGCCGCAAGCCCACCCTCCTCCTTCGGTCTCATCAGGGTCTTGAGGGCCACCCGCCGGCGGCCCGAGCCCCAGAGGAATCCGACTATCATGGACCGTAATAGTCGAAACGTGGTCGGTGGGATCCAGATCGGTAGTGTCCGGAAATAATATAACAGCCGGGGGAGCGCCACCATTTTAAGCAGAGCGATCCGCCCTGCCACCGAGAGCGGCAGCGTGGCCCAAAAGCCCATACTGCCTCGCAGTGCCCGGATGCCCCGGGCAATGTTCCCATCAAGGAGGCCAGAAGGTTCGTGGTAGACATACACCCCTAGATATTTGAAGCAGTCGGGTTCCCATCTAATCTCCCTACTCAAGGCAGGTGTAGGGGTGCCCCTGCGAATCGGGAAAAGACATGTCTTAGTCCAATTCACTCGAAGGCCCGAGACCTCCCCAAACTCCGTGAGCGCCGTCGCAGCTCCACGTAGGGCAGCAAGCGGATCTTCCAGGAAGAGCAACAGGTCGTCTGCGTATAGGGAGACGTAGTGCGGGCCCGACAGGGTCCACAGGCCCGCGTAATGGGCTCCCGACCGGAGATGCAACGCAAGAGGCTCCACCGCCAGCGCAAAGAGCAGTGGGGAGAGCGAGCAGCCCTGCCTCGTGCCCCGTTCCACCGGGTATCGTGAGGAAATCAGCGGTCCCGCCCGAACCCTGGCTGACGCCGAGGCGTACAGCACCCTGGTCCAGCTGACGAAACCCTCTCCGAGGCCGAACCTCCGCAACACAGTGCCGAGGTAGTCCCATTCCAGGCTATCAAAGGCCTTCTCTAAGTCTACTGATAGGACAACCGGGCATGGGGCGTCCACAAGCGGTTCCCCAAGCAAGCGGCACAACCTGCGAATGTTCATGGTCGTGTTACGCCTGGGGATAAAGCCAGCCTGGTCCTCATGCACTAAAGAACTCATGTGCCCAAGCAGCCTCGTGGCCAAGATGCTGCTAAGTATTTTATAATCCACCGTCAGCATCGATAAGGGACGGTAGGAGCCCGGATCGGATGAGTCCCTGCCGGGCTTGAGGAGCGGGACCACCAATGCCTCACACATCGAGCCTGGAAGGCGCCCCAGCCTCCTCGCCTCTCTATATACCACCAACAACCTAGGGGCTAGGAGATCGGCATAAGCCGCATAGAACTCTACAGGAAGCCCGTCCAGGCCCGGGGTCTTATTTCTCGCCATCTTTTTAATGGCGCTACGGATCTCTCCCAGTTCTATGTCGGCCCCCAAGGTTTTAGCCACCTCCTGCTCCATCGCTGGAATCTCTAGGGGCCGCAAATAATTATCTAGCAGGGCAGGGTCTCGGACAGAGCGACTGCGGTACAAGCGCTCATAGTATTGCCGGTAGCAGCTCAAAATCGCAGGCTGAGTATACACCTGGGTTCCGTCTGCCCTACGCATGGACGTCGTCAGTGAAGTCTGCCGCGCAGGGTTGGCCAGCCACGCTAACAGCGCGCCCGACCTATCCCCCTCCGCGATGGACCGAACCGTATAGGCTTTATAGTCAAAACAGCGGAGCCGTTCGACCTCTGCTGCCACCGCCTCCCTCGCCTCCGCCGTGCGCGCCTGTAAGTCTGGGTGCCCTGGGCGGCGTAATTCCAGCTCGCGGAGTTTCCGATCCGCTGTCTCCAGGTCCGCGAGGATAACTCGCCGCACACCGACCTGTTTAGATATGCAGTACCCTCTCACCACCACCTTAAAAGCGTCCCACTCTAGCGCTCTCGTGCTCGCGGTGCCACCGTTGGACGCAAAGTACTCCGAGATCGTGTCACCCAGGTCCGCCTTGAAGACACTGTCCTCAAGGGTCTCGGGACGTAATTTCCAGGTGGGCACCGCCGGCACCCCAGGAAACCAGCGAAGGTCCAACAGGAGGGGGTTATGATCAGAAATGGTTCTGGTCAAATATTCAGACCGGACTGCCGCCGAAACCAATTCGGGCGAACCAAGAAAGCCGTCCAATCGGACGTGCAATTCATGGAGGCTCGAGAAGTAGGAGTAGTCCCTAGTTGTGGGGTGTTGCGCCCTCCAAATGTCCGTTAGGCCCCAGTGAGTCTGCCAGTCCCGACGGTCCCTAGCCAAACGACGAACCGGAGAATCAGGGAGGGGTGGGTGCGAGCGGTCATTGTCTACATCCACTACGGAATTGAAATCGCCACCCAGCAGGATGGGCCCGGAGAGGCAGTGGGCCAGCGAGCCCGATAACCTGGAAAGGAAGGCAGTCTGGTCGACATTAGGAGCATACACACAGCAAACGTTTAGGTCTCTCCCTCCCAAAGTCCCCGAAATGGCCACATAGCGCCCCTCTGGATCTATCACTGAGTTCGTGACCTGGAAGGGGACCCCAGCTCTAACCCAGATCAGCGCCCCTCTGGCATACGCGGAGTACGAGGTGCAAAAGACCTGCCCCCTCCATCTACGCTGTAGCGCCGCCCCTTCCGCCTTGTTCAGATGGGTTTCCTGCAGCAGCGCCATTTGTATCCCCCTACGCACTAAATAAGCGTGGACCTTGTGACGCCTGGACATTGTATGAAGCCCCCGTACGTTCCAAGTAACACATTTCAGATTGGCACTCTCAGCCATTGTCCCATATCAGTCTCGCAAAGTCTCCCCAGCTGGGTCCCAACCATAAAAGGACATCAATCCTCATAGCACTGATGGCGGCCATTGTCCCCAAACAAAACTGAACAACCCAAATATTAATTAACTCCCCATCCACCCTCCCCAGAACAGGACCCAAATAGCACCATCTAGTTCCCATCCAAACCACACTCCCCACCAACCCACTACACCTTACTAATCCTGCAGTCGCCACCACAGGAAGGCCTTAAGGGCCAGGTGCGGGCCGGACGGAGGCAATGGGCCCTCGACGCCCAGGCCACCAGGACTAAAGCAAGCCCACAACAGTGACACGAAAAGACCCCCTGGGGGCCAGTCCAGGGCACCCCGCCCATCCTACCCCGGTAGACAACCACTCTTACCGTCCCCTGCCATCCCCCCGCCGGGCCCCCACCCAAACTGAAGAAGAACACCCAGTTACCCCTGTCCATCCAGTATGTCCTCCACCGATTGTGGTGTGATCTCCGGCGTATGGCCACTGTCCGGTACAGATCCCTCGGAGTCCGTTGAGCCCCTCTCGTCATCCGGGATCCCCTCCTCCGCCGTGGCATCGTCCCGTGACCCAGACAGCGCCGTCAGCACCTCCAGCACTCCCCTCCGCTCCGTCGATGTCTCCACAGTTGAGGGACCCCCCGATCGGCCTCCGCGACCTCTAGTCCTCCTGGATCTCCGCCTCTGTCCCGGCTCTGCCATCCGTCTAGGCGAAGAGCCGGATCCACCTTTCCCCGCTCTCTAGAGTTCGAGCCAGTGACAAGCGTCCTCTGGGGTGTCGAAGAACTGGGTTTTGTCATCGACAATTACGCGGAGTCTCGCCGGGTAGAAGAGCGAGTACTGGATACCCTCACTCCGGAGCTCGCGCTTGACCGCCAGGAAGGAAAACCGTCTGCGTTGGGTTTCATAGGTGTAATCCGGAAAGATGTTCACCTGACTATTCGCCACTTTGAATGGTCCATTGTGTCTGGCGGCATTGAGGATCAGGTCCCTATCCCTGAAGTGCAGCAACCGCGCCACCACCGGCCGCGGGGCACGGCCCTGCTGCGGCGGCCTCGCCGGGACTCTATGGGCACGCTCCAGAGTGTAAAAGGAGGACAAACCCTCCGGGGCCACCGTGTCTCGGAGCCAGGCCTCCAGATACGCCACCATGTCGCCATCCTCGACCTTTTCCGGCAGGCCAACCACACGAATGTTGTTCCTCCTGTTGCGGCCTTCTGCATCCTCCGCTCTCTGCTCGAGGACCGTGATCCGGGATAAAGCCTCCTTCATTTCCGCGGCCAGGGTGCGCTGCGCCGGCTCCAGGGTTTTCACCGAGCCCTCCACTTCCTTGACCCGGTCCGACAGTTTGCCGTGGTCCGCTCTAAGGAGACCCAGGCTCGTCGCCACCTGGGCAATGTCCTGCTGGAGGGCCGAGCGCGTGGTCGCTATCGCCTCCAAAACACGGTCGAATTGCTGCTGCAGAGGTGCACCACCGGCCTCCTCTGGACCTCCGCGTTCCTCCTTGTCCTGGGTCTCCAAGTCCGAGACGACCTGGGCAGTCCCCTTGGCACCTCTAGGCTTCCCCAAGTCGCCGGCCGTTCTCCGCCCGGGTCCCGGGGCAGGCGTCCCCAAGTGTCGGCACCGGCTACGACTCCCTCGGGTGCTAGGCCTCAAGTCAAATGCCGGAGATCTCCGTCTCCAAGGCCCGTTGGATCGCCCCAGCCGCGGCCCGTGCCACCACCTTGCCGTCCGGGGGCACCGTGGAGGAGGCGGGGACAATCGTCGCCGGGCCGGGCAGGCCCACACGGCCGACCGAGTGTCACCAGCTCTACCGGACGACTCGCGGTTCCAAAGGGTTGCGCCTCCCATGGGAGTGGGTCAGCCAGGAGAAAGTAGCCAAGTACGATGCAGGGAGTGGGGCCACCGTCGGGATCTCCTGTCGTCCCAACGCGGGCTCCGCTATGGTGTGGGCATCCGTTCATCCAAGTGCAATCCCCAGTAGCAGAGACCACTCTGACCGATGTCCAGTTTCAATCCCCACCGGGAGACCACCGAGCAGGGGGCGCCCCGTCGTCAGCGACGATCCTCCAGTCTATCGGATCCGGCCACGGGGACAAAGAAGTCCGGGCGCCATGTTGGGTCACACTCCGCAGTTCCCCTAACTGCGATTTGCACCGGGTCACCGCTCGTGCCGATCACGCTGGGGGCCCCGGCAGGTCTCCGTTGGGCCGGTCGCCAAAACATGGGGGTCGGGGTGCCCCGTAGCCGCCGATTTACAGGATAATCACGGGCTCAGTCCCGGAGCCGAGCTCTCAGGCGACCATCGCCATCGGCGCCCAAGCCACGCCCCCAAAATATCTTCCATTGTTTATGCCTTCTGCTGGAAGATTTTACCTTGCAAACACTACTCGGCTGGTATTCTCTTCTCCCAGCTGTGAAGGCATCATGAATAGACGACTAAAAAATGATTTGCGTTGGGCTTCCTGTCTGTAAGATCTGCAGACTACAAAGGAACCCGAAAAATGCAGAATGTATTATTCTCAGGCTGCATCTCAAGCGACATCACCAAACTATTGAAGGTCATTTGAGCATTTGCAGGCCAGGTGGTAGTTAAAGATAAAGGATGGCGTCTCTTCAAAACTTTATGCAGAGTCCCAAAGGTTCTACACTCCAAAGATTCAGTTTACTTCTAGATTCAGTTTACTTCTTCAAGGCTTTCTGGTAAAGTTATGTCCAAATTCAAGTGTTTCTACTGGAAATTAGCTCCCATCATAAGTGAGGTTTGACCCCCTAGATGTCCCTCTCTGGTGGCAACCAGCCCACTTTATATTAGCAAGCTGTGTAGGTGTACCAATTATAATAAAGAGATCATCGCTGTCAATTGTGTCAAAGTCTAATTGTAGGTCCTGTTTTCAGCCTACTGTAGATAATCTTATCCACCGTAGAATGAAAACAAGACTGACACAGCCTGCTGGGGATAATCTTATCCACAGTAGGCTGAAAACAGGACTAACACTTGCTGCAATGGCGTATCTCAGAGTCACCGAGGGCCTGAAATAAAGGAAGACATTGACGGAAAATCTGCAAAAATGGGAAAATCTCCTTCTTGCATTTTAACTGCATAGTTGGTGGCCATGGACATTCTTCCAGCAGTCACCTACAATGCCATTGTTGGGTCCTCCAATGTGTTTTGCTTACTTTATCAATGGTGGTGGCAGTTCTGCCACCCACCTATACTGGAAGATCCACCATCATGATTGCTTCAATTAGCAATGAGAAAGAGCAACATTGAAAGTGTACTGGGTATTCAAAAACAGATGTACTTTTCTCCTAACTTACTGAAAATATCACCATCCATGTCAGTGGAACAAAATATATGGACGTTGCCAATGTACCCAACCTTCATGGTATGATTCCTGTAACATGATAATGTGATAGAAGTTCCAACACATAACATTGGCTTTGCCAGAATTCCCCCAAAACGTTCTCCATCGATGTCCCTCCTCCCAAACTTGTGACAGCCATTTTGAAGTAGAAACCACTTCTGACATGGTTGAAGAATTCAAAGTATAGGTAATATTCCACTATACAAGTGTACACGAGGAACCTGATCTGCTATGCTGGCTAATAGAATTTCCAGCCACAAAACACGTTATCAACTTCCTATTGTTAATTGAATAGAAATGACATACTTTGGCTAAAAATAAGTGAAACAAATAATTTTAAAACTAACGAAGTAGGAATATAAAATCAGTCAAACAAATAATTTAAAAATTGATGAAGAATACCTTGGAGAGATTGTTTCGTTCAGAGTTCGGATAAATACATGTCATGTGTGTGACAGGTATATGCCCATATACATTCAGCACATGGCTCAAACCTAATTAATCTACAAATTAATCATGAGTATTTATGCCTAGGCCTTATTACAAAACTCCATCCACAGATTGAAAGCGCTTAAATTAAAGTACTTTGAAAAAGCAAAAGATAGGAAATGCACTCCCAAATGGAATAGAGAAATTAGGCATTATGATGAGGTAAGTGATTAATGACTGCAAGTAGAAAAGTAATTTATAGTCGCAGAGAAAACTAAAGCCTGGGAGAGTGATGGAAGCACCCCTTTTATTGTTACTTGGTTGATTTCCAATTAAATCAAACAAATTTGCTTATAGAAAAAACATTTTAAAAATCTCATTCTTAACATTTCTGTGTGCATAGCTCCTGGGATTGCTTTTCCTGATCAAGGTTGCACATTAGGTGTGACTTGGCCTATTTATTGTGCCATATTGCATATATTCCCTTGGTTCTTAAATAAAATTTCCTCATGTATATAATTTGATGAATACATTAAACAATCTTCTCCTCACCCTTATGGGTAAACGGACGGGACATGGAGCAGGTCACTTCTTATTACCCAATGAACTTATGTGTATTGTCAGGTACTTATCTTGTATGATCTATCCTTATTAAACTACACAAAGAAAAGACAGGACAAAGGGCCCTAATGTATAATTTCCTGAATAGTAAATTGCGTTTAAAATTGCATTTTTGAGATTCACTATATGAAATGTACAGTCGAGCACATGTTCCAAATAGTGGTTTCTTAAGATTTGCTTTCCCAACAGACTGATTGGCTAAAAGCGTTTCGTTCACAAACTGAACATCACACAGACACACAAAGATTACGTCAGATTCAGGAAATACAATGTTGCCCTCCTAATTGGAAAGCACAGGGGCTGAAGGAAACAGGTGCTGGGAAAACCATATAGTAGAATCTGCTAAAATGGGAGGTCTGGGAGGTCAACAGGAGTACTCAGGAAGGAAAAGAAAACAGAAATTTTCAGATGAAGAAACTGAAATCCTTGTGGAGGAATGTGTAAACAATAATGAGTAGCTTTTTGGGAAAACTTCTTTAAACATTCTAGAAGCCACCAAAAAAGGATCTGGAGCAGAATCCGAGAGTGCATTAATGCTGTGGGGGAAACAAAAGGCAGTGTTGAAGAAATAAGAAAGAGGTGGTATGACCTTCGCCCCAGAACTAAGGGGAAGCTTACAAATCACAGGATAGAAGCTGCTGGAATTGGAGGAGACCCATCCACACAGCCACCTTTGGATGAGGCAATAGAAAGTACTTAATCATCACAGGCTGTTTCTGAACTTACTTCTATTGACACATCTCAACCTCCTCCTGAGCCAACCTCAGATTAGTTAAATGAAACCACCAAATGGCACATGAATTTTCTTTTAAAGTAATAATTACATTTATTAGACATGTTACATGATATTTCATTAATTGGTTCCATTTCGACCAGGTAACAAAAAAATCCCAAATCAGTTTTTTTTTTTTGCATAGTAAGATGCATTATGAGATTTGCAGACCATTAATGGTAAGGTTCAATTTTTTCATCAACATTATTTGACACTTAAATGTATGAATGGAGAATTATAACCTGCATAAACTATATGGGAATATATATGCTTAATTAATTATTTTATCGAACAAACTTTGTACCTTTCAAAGCTTAAAAATACATTGCATGTCACACCGGTACCTATCTACACCAATGGTGGGAATGCCCTATCCTTCAGAATATTGGGGAAAGGTTGTGTTAGCTTTGTCCCGGATTTGTCATACTCCTATAGAAGTTTCCCCCCGGCTTTGTCTTCTAAATATCTGGCACGCTACCGATTTGTCAAGAACGGAGAGACTGTGGGTTTCGTTGGGTTGCATGGGGGCAAAGCGTAATATTTCCAGAGCATGGAAGGGAGTGGTTAAGCTACGATACACTGACTGGGAAGCCAATATGTATTGGTGTATGCAAGCAGAGAGGGTTATCTATGAGAGCAGGGGATGCCCGCGTAAATGGACACAAATATGGGGCCCTTGGAACGAGTATAGAGGTTTGCTCTGTACCCCTTTCAGCGATGCTCCCCCACTGTCTTCTGATCGTGAGACTCTGTAACGTTTTAACTAATGATGGGACCTACGAAGCAGATGATTGTGATAAAGACCCAATGTACCGACTTGTCTTTTACTGCTTTTTTATATTGCCCATATTGTAATTCCTGATGACTGCACCTTACTGCACTTGTTTTGGTTTGTATTGTTTTATGTTGTTTTTTGTTCTCAATAAAAAAAGATTTAAAAAAAAAATTACATTGCACATAAAATCCATTTTAATATGTCTGTAAGGCATATAAACACAAATCTAAATATTTTCAATGATTTATATGTGCTTGAACTACAGATAACGGGCAAATCAGAGGGCCTTGAGGAAAAAGTGGAAGAGTTAGAGAATCAGAACAGCACCCTCAGTCATCTTCATCCACCAATGGACATGACAAGTCCTGCTACAGTTTGTGCAAGAAGAGTGCCTCCCAAAAGACAAACAGCTACATCTTCTACAAATGTAAGTAGAACAAACTTCTATGTTCAAAGACTAAGAAGCAAGGTTTACTACCAATAAGACCGCACCCTCCTCAAACACATGAGACAGTTGCAACAACATCTAGAGATGTACTTGTGCCCATAGGGAAATCTGTTGGAAGTACAAAATAAGCAATTAGACACTATAGAAATGATTGTAAGAAATGTGGATAAAGGATTACCTTAATTATTAATCATGTTGATTATTTAGATGAAACCATGAAATAATTATGTGTTGTCATTCATGAGGAGACTTTAATGGTAAGGTTCAATTTTTTCATCAACATTATTTGACACTTAAATGTATGAATGGAGAATTATAACCTGCATAAACTATATGGGAATATATATGCTTAATTAATTATTTTATCGAACAAACTTTGTACCTTTCAAAGCTTAAAAATACATTGCATGTCACACCGGTACCTATCTACACCAATGGTGGGAATGCCCTATCCTTCAGAATATTGGGGAAAGGTTGTGTTAGCTTTGTCCCGGATTTGTCATACTCCTATAGAAGTTTCCCCCCGGCTTTGTCTTCTAAATATCTGGCACGCTACCGATTTGTCAAGAACGGAGAGACTGTGGGTTTCGTTGGGTTGCATGGGGGCAAAGCGTAATATTTCCAGAGCATGGAAGGGAGTGGTTAAGCTACGATACACTGACTAGGAAGCCAATATGTATTGGTGTATGCAAGCAGAGAGGGTTATCTATGAGAGCAGGGGATGCCCGCGTAAATGGACACAAATATGGGGCCCTTGGAACGAGTATAGAGGTTTGCTCTGTACCCCTTTCAGCGATGCTCCCCCACTGTCTTCTGATCGTGAGACTCTGTAACGTTTTAACGAATGATGGGACCTACGAAGCAGATGCTTGTGATAAAGACCCAATGTACCGACTTGTCTTTTACTGCTTTTTTATATTGCCCATATTGTAATTCCTGATGACTGCACCTTACTGCACTTGTTTTGGTTTGTATTGTTTTATGTTGTTTTTTGTTCTCAATAAAAAAAGATTTAAAAAAAAAATACATTGCACATAAAATCCATTTTAATATGTCTGTAAGGCATATAAACACAAATCTAAATATTTTCAATTATTTATATGTGCTTGAACTACAGATAACGGGCAAATCAGAGGGCCTTGAGGAAAAAGTGGAAGAGTTAGAGAATCAGAACAGCACCCTCAGTCATCTTCATCCACCAATGGACATGACAAGTCCTGCTACAGTTTGTGCAAGAGTGCCTCCCAAAAGACAAACAGCTACATCTTCTACAAATGTAAGTAGAACAAACTTCTATGTTCAAAGACTAAGAAGCAAGGTTTACTACCAATAAGACCGCACCCTCCTCAAACACATGAGACAGTTGCAACAACATCTAGAGATGTACTTGTGCCCATAGGGAAATCTGTTGGAAGTACAAAATAAGCAATTAGACACTATAGAAATGATTGTAAGAAATGTGGATAAAGGATTACCTTAATTATTAATCATGTTGATTATTTAGATGAAACCATGAAATAATTATGTGTTGTCATTCATGAGGAGACTTAGCAACAGAATTAAAAAGAATGTAGTTTTGAGCATGCAAAACTATGGGGCGAATGTTGTAAAATTGGCTGCTGCTATGTGAGTGATTAGCTGAAGAGCCATACAGATCCAACAGGAAATGGCACACTGTAGCAACAATGTAGCTTAAGTTTTAGAGAAGGTTACATCATCACTGGAGTTGCTGCAGACTTTGCAAACATGTTCCAGTGACCATGCAACCATTGCTGTATAAAGTGAAGAGGCTTCCAGCCGCAGCAGTTTGTGTCTGATGCAATAAGATGTAGGCATACTCGTAGTCAGGGAGCCGAAAGAGAAAGGTACATGAAGGAGACAAATAGAGAGATGACAACTGCTGCCAAGTTAAGAAAGAGGCACTGAAATAGGTTTGTGAAAAGCAAAACATAAATGTTTGTTGTTTTCTTATATAGTAAAAAAATATGTCTCAGAAAGAAATAATAACATTCTCTGTAATTTTAGGTCTTCAATTTTTCGGTGAATCACCATGGAAAGAATAATCACTAATCTACATTGTGACTTTAGAGTTTATTACTGTATTTCATTTTGCACTTAAAGACACCTGTACTAGAAATAGTTCTTTGTAACGTATGTCGGTCTGTCCTGTAACTCTGCTGCCCTTGCCGGTTAATGTATCGGGTTCTGTGGTGATAGCTCATCCGCCTCATCAGAGCGGTCAGCTTCAGACTGCCTAGGTAGTCCCTTCCTGATGCAATGCTGTCCAACACAGCAGAAGCAGTAACTATTCTGCAGGCCTCTTCAGGTGAATGGTGTAGAGTTCCACCATGTGTTGTGTTGGAAGTGTACAAGGCTTGATTGGCCGTAGCGGGCACTGGGCATTTCCCGAGTGGGCTGAAAGGGTGGGGCCCGGTTTTGTTACAGGTGGCCGGTTTGCAGAAGTGCTGTAATATCGGTCGCCTGTAACAAAAGCGGCACCGGGAGTGGTGCTTCCCACTCTGTGGTAAATAATTTAATTACCGGGACTTAATTTGATACAGAAACATAATAAAATAGCTCAGTAAATAAGAGGCAGAATCCGTGGTATTAGAGGTTCGGAATGGGCTTTATTCCAGTGGTCGATTATAATCGGTTGCTCCAGGTTCCATCACCACGAGGGTTCAGGAAGTGAAGTACATACGTTATTGACAATCAATTACTTTTATACAATAGGCATTATAGTGAGGCCAATGCAAGAGGCGTAACAATTGATAGTGGTGATAATATATTCATACGTAGCAAAAATAGGCGTAACTGGGAGTGATGAAAGAACGTCATCAGATGTGATGTCATAAGAGGGTGGTTACATGAAAGAATTTCGCAATGTCAGCAGAAATACTTGGCAGATATGCGCGCGCAGCAGCATGACGTGTAATTGACGTGCAACTAGGGGGTGAAGGGGACTTGACATTTAGCTCTACATGTGGCGACAGAAGTCTGGAGGGTCAAGTCAACCTAATCCCAAATCATATCTAACATCCTATGTTTAAAGAACTATGTTATCCAAAAGAGAGGTCTCTTAGAGTAGAATCTTATTCTATACTGACTGTTAGTGCGTGTACAAGCGTCTAAGTGTCTACACTAGATGCGAGGGCGGAATCTTCCATAGTAACAGGGCTATGAATTACTTGCATGGAGACAGAGAAGTCGGGCCTTTGCTTGGTAGCTGGAAGAATGTTTACTTAAGCTACTAGACAGGAATGCATCGGGCAGGGATCGGAGCAGATAACTTTGAAGGTGAAATACAGTTCTTGGCAGGCAGCAAGCTGATGTCAGGCTTCGTGAGCCGCGCAGGGAATGAGACAAAGTTCATGGTCACAGATGCAGGCTCGGACTGGAGCTTCAGAGACAGAAAACAAGAAAAGCTTGATGACAGAATCAGGGCCTACTTGCCTGGACTGTAAAATGGCATAAGTGAACCATATAAAGGCGGTGGCCTTTTGTACTTATGAATGGAATATCCGGCCCATTCATGGCGGATCAACAGAGGACATGTTAACGGTGGACGCACATGTATTTGCGTCTTCATAACTGGAACTGGAGGGAACATACATGTACTTGTAACATGTACATAGAACCGTTGGGGTCCAAGATAGGGGACATAACTGACCAGAAAAATCCATATTTCCACATTCCCTCCTTGTCCCCTACTTGCCCGTCAAGAGACATCAATCTTCATCAATCCATTGATCTGTTCATATAGCATCATTTGTTCTTCTTTCTTCTTCCGGGATTTTGAACGAAAATCTTGATGTGGAATGCACGATGTGGCACACAGACCACAAATCGCTGG
Organism: Triturus cristatus; assembly: GCF_964204655.1. Classification (NCBI taxonomy): domain Eukaryota; kingdom Metazoa; phylum Chordata; class Amphibia; order Caudata; family Salamandridae; genus Triturus; species Triturus cristatus. Next base: position 1,367,848,536 of record NC_140591.1, read on the forward strand.
TCCACATTGTAGGCATAAGCAGCAACTGAATAATATGAGAAGGCCAATACCTAGGAAGGATAGAACTCTCCATCCCCAGGCTGATAACACGCTCCAAAACCAACCGGACCAAGTCCAGGTGCCTGGATTCTGGTGTATCTGGCTTACAATCTTATGAAGGCGGGTTATGGCTTTATATACAGATGGCGAATTTTCTGGTATGAATATGCAACAGCTTGATCCGATGACCCTACAAGCTCCGCCCCTATCGGCCAGGATGACGTCAAGGACAAGACGATTTTGAAGCACAACAATCCGCATAGCAGACTGCTCTTCTGTTAAATTGCCTAAGGCGGAAATAGTTTCGTTCACTACTGCTTCAAGGGTTCTAGTCAATCTACGTATCAGCTTACTATTAGTAACGGTACCTATATAGGGAAAGAGACCTTTATTGAAATCTGTGTATTTTTCCCATGCCGTTTCAGTGTAATCGACTATTGGGAGATCTCTCCTTTCTCTATTGTGTACTAAATGAGTATTTCTGTGATAATCAGGAGGAGCTAGGAAAACAGGTGGCAAAAGGAATCCAATGTAGCAGGTACCATCCCAATCTAGAGGCAAACGTACATATGCCGTCTGACCACATATAAAATAGGAATGGCGGGAAGCTCTAAATGTCGACTTGCCTTGATCACTAAATTCTATTACAGTGGTGCATCTACTATGGCCCATATGTATGGAACCATTCTTTCTTACACATAATTCACCTTTTACTGGAAATACTGACATGGCGGGCAAACTTGGAGTGACTTCGGATTCGACATTCAAGATCATAAGATTAAGCGTAAAATTACCTAATCCATATACTTCATTTTCTAGATCAGTTCCTGTTCTTTTGGGAAGTCCCTCCTTGTTAGGGTGGCAGACTTTAAGCAAAACTAAGTTCAAATTTCCCCATACCCAGTTATCTTGATAAACTGCAGAATTCGAATCCAGAGAATTAATTAAGCTAAACCATGCTCCACAGGAGCCGTTGTGTGTGAACGGGTATGGAAAAAGAGGTAGAATTCCTTTATAGTTCTGATAGGGAGGGAGTCGGCCACATATCCAACAATTTGTAGCATTGCTAACCTGATGGGAATGATGTAACATACTAATAAAAGTGTTATTGCGCAGCGCAAATCTGTATGACAATTCAAGCGGAGGTAATTCACTAAAAGAATGTTCAGCAGTAACATTGTAAACATGTCTAGAAATAGGATAATATATGTGCAACAATATACTTGCAGTAATTATTAAAAGACTTGAGAAAAACAAAATTAATAACGTCACTATGCAATGACTACGCAGTGATTTACAGTACGCCTGTCGTTTCAACATTTTTCGGGTGCTTTCTCTATTCAGGTCCAAGGGATACATGTCAGAGACAATTCAACCGCTTCACCTTGAAGAGGACTTAAACAATCAAATTGCTCGACTGATTGGGCCTGAGCTTTAATTTATAATGTTCGGAATCACTTTTTTCCACAAAAGGAAGTTTTGAGTCAATGGGTGAAGACACACAAGGTGTGGTATTCACATCTGATTTCAGTCCATGAAATTTCTTGATATGACTTGAATGAATCCATCCTTTTCTGCCTTCGATCTTCACGGCTGTTCTTGTGGTGAGCAACACCAGCTGAGGTGACCTCCACCTAGGTTCCAGCTGAGTCTTTCGATCAAAGTTCCTCACGAGGACCAAGTCTCCCGGGACCACGTCATGGGGTTTCACCTCAGTGTTGTCGGGAAAAGCTGCAGCTACCTGTGAACGACAAGATTGTAGTGCAGACATCAAGGAAGCCAAGTAATCTGTCAGCATGTTACAGTCAATATCAGTTATTTTGCGTGGTATAGGCGTCCCCCACATATTTGGTGGTCTGCCGAAGATCACTTCATACGGGGATAGCCCTGTTCGAGAGTGTGCTACCATTCTTGTGTAAAAGAGTGCAACTGGTAATGCTACTACCCAGTCGACACCTTTCTCTCTGCATATTTTGGATAATCTTATTTTCAGAGTCTGATTATGTCTTTCTACGAGACCTGCTGCTTCGGGGTGTCGGACACAGTGGAATTTCCACTGATAGCCTAACAAAAGTGAAACGTGTTTCATTAATTCGGATGAGAACGGCTGGCCGTTATCTGAGTGAACAACACGTGGTAAACCGTATCGTGGGAAGAATTCTCGAACCAACTGTTTGGCAGTAGTCGGGGCAGTGTAATCTGAAACCGGGTATGCCTCCGTCCAACGGGAAAGAGCACACACAACTACGAGAACATATTTGAATCCTCTACATCGTTCCATCTGGATATAATCCATCTGGAGGACTTCAAAAGGATGATCAGGAGGATGAAATCCACCCTGCTCTACGGGAACGCTTTTTCCTGGGTTGAACTGACAACAGATCATACAGGTACGAACTTTTTGTTTGGCTGCAGCTCGTAAATGTTTATTAAACCAAATGTGTTGAATGCTATCTAGCATAGCTTTTTCTCCTAGATGTGCTGGACTATGTACAGTGTTAATTATAACTTGGACCATTGAATCAGGAAGGAACCACACAGACTTTTCCTTCATCATCCATCCTTGATCGGTTTGGATCCCTCCTAATTCAGTCCATTTCTTTATTTCGTCTGGTGTAGCATGTGTCTGTATGTCAATTACGTCAAGAGTAGGATCTTTAACCGTCATACAATGTGTTGGCGTCGGGACTATTGTCTTTGTCATGTCGGATGTTTGAGTTTGAGCAGTCTGTTTAGCTGTTCTATCAGCTAAATCATTGCCTTGAGAAATGATATCAATAACTTTCGTATGAGCTTTGCATTTCATAATCGATATTGCAATGGGTAAATGTATTGCATCTAATAAGGCATGAATGAGGGGTCCGTGCTGAATGTGGGCACCGTGAGAAGTTAAATAACCTCTCTCTCGCCACAGCACGCCGAAGTCATGTACGACTCCGAATGCATAACGTGAATCAGTGTATATGTTGACTTTTTTATTTGTGGCTTGAATACAGGCTTGTGTCAGAGCGACGAGCTCTGCTGCTTGAGCGGACAAGGTATTTATGCAATTTGTTTCAATGATTTCAGTATCTGTTGTGACTGCGTAAGCGGCCACTAACCCTCCTGTACTTGTTCTCATACATGAACCATCTACATACAACGTCAGGTCTGGGTCTGACAATGGGACATCGGTTAAATCTTGTCTGGGTTTCGTCGTTATTGTAATAACATCAATACAGTCATGAGCTAGTGGGTCTGTTCCATTTACAGGTAAAAGTGTGGCAGGATTCAATGTGTTACAACGTCTGATTTCTATATGTGGCTGAAACAGTGTTAGTTCATACCCTGTAAGTCTTGCTATAGTCAAATGTTGTGTTTGCGTTCGATTCACAAGAACCTCCACTGCATGTGGTACTTGTACTGTCAATGGATGTCCTAACACTATGGCATCGCTTTGTCTGATTGCTAAAGCTGTCGCTGCCACTGATTTCAGACACGCAGGCAGAGCCTGAGCTACGGGATCTAATGTACTAGAAAAATAAGCACATGGTTTGTGTGCTCCTGCTTGTTCCTGTGTGAGTACTGACAAGGCAGTACCTTCGCGTTCTGTAATAAAGAGTGTAAACTGTTTACTGTAACATGGTGTTGCTAAAACAGGTGCTTGACATAAAGCTTTCTTTAAGCTTTCAAAAGCTTGTGTATGTTCCTGAGTCCAAGGGAGAACAGTCGATGTGGCTGCCTCCTGTGTTGTCAACTGAATGAGTGGTTTTGCTAGAAATGCATACTGAGGGATCCACTGCCTACAATATGAAGTGAGGCCTATGAAAGCCCGTACCTCCTTTTGTGTCTTGGGTATTGGCATGTTAGCTATTAACTGAATGCGGTCGGGTGTAAGCTGCCTTCCCTCCTTGGACAGCGAGTGTCCAAGATAAACAACTCGCTGGACACAGAATTGCAGCTTAGAAGGGGACACCTTGTGCCCCTTTTCGGCTAGAAATTGTAAAACTGTCAGTGATGCTTTCTCACATTCGGGTTCGCTTCTAGCGGTGATCAGCAGATCATCGACATATTGAAGCAAGGCAGTGTTAACTGGCATGTGGATACTGTCGAGTTCTCGTTTCAGTGCTTGGCTATAGATGCTGGGGCTTTCTGTAAATCCTTGAGGTGCGCGTGAGAATTTAAAGCTACGTCCATTTAAACTAAATCCGAACAAATATTGGCTTTCCGGATCTATTGGGACGCTGAAAAAGGCATTTTTGAGATCAATTACAGTAAAGAATGTTGCTTCGGAATCAATAGCTGTCAGTAATGATGAGATATCGGGGACCACAGGGAATTGTGGCACAATGCACTTGTTTAATTCGCGCAGGTCAATAACCAATCGATATACTGGCGGGGCCTTTGGATCTGTTCGTTTGAGAATCGGAATTATCGGTGAATTACATACATTGGAGTCTGTTTCTACAACCACTCCTTGGGCAATGAGCTCGTCAATGATTTGTAGTAAAGCCACTACAGCATCTGGTGGCAACTTGTATTGTCGCATTCGTGGTAGTACCACTCCTGCCTTTAGTGTGACTCGATATGGTGTAATATTCATGCAACCAACATCAGTAGGGCCTTGTGCCCATAGATGTGTAGGTAAAGTCTGCAATCGGGGATCCATGTCTCTAGACACATAATGACCTTTAAAATCACGTAAAAACAATCTTACTCCTTCCGGAGAACAACATATTATAGCTCCTAGAGCTTTCAGTGTTTTTATTCCTAACAGGTTTTCTGGACATGATTTAGTAAGCAATAAATCTGTAGTTCGGGTCAAAGGTCCTATCGTAAGTGGAAGAGGTTGTGACACTTCATTAACAATAGGTTTTCCTGAAAAACCAAGGGAAATATTCTGTGAGCCTGAGAGGGGTGCCCCTGGAACTTCACTACGTTTTATAGTTGTTCGACTTGCCCCTGTATCGAGTAAAAATTTTCTGTCTTGGCCTAATAATTCACTATGTACATAAGGTCCTTCTTGATCTACAGGGATCTCGATAAGGGGTAAGTCAACTTCCCTCTCTAGGCTGGTTCATGCATATCGTTGATAATCAGGATAGTCATACTGTGCGGTCTGGTACAGTTGTCGTGTCGTGGTTTGCGTGGCAGCAACAGGCAGCGCTGGTGCAGCTGGCACAAACTGTATAGTCTGTTGTGGAGCTGGCATGGACTGTGCATGCTGCAAGGCTCCTTGTTCATTCTGATCCTGTCTAAGTGGCCGTGGTCTTTCTTTTGTAATACCCGTGGCGATATTACGCTTCAGGACTGGACAATCGTGTACATGATGACCTAGTTGTTTACAATAGTTGCATGTCCCTTTTACAGGTCCTGCTAAATCGCCAGAATGTGTCGTACCCTTTTTATGTCCTTCAGCTGGAACTGTCTGGGAGACTAGCATTTTCATTTTCGTGTCTTTCATGCGTCTTTGTTCATGATCTTGTTCCTCTCTAATTCTATTGTGATGATACTGTAACATTTGTAACATTTGTGATGGAGTGTTACCTTGCCAGGTACTCTCGAATTTTAATACTCTATTCTTCACTTGGGGCAAGGAATTTTCAACTAATTTTGTCACAAACAGATGTGGGTATGATTCGCTACTTGCTTTTATGCCACTATTTATACCGAAACATTTTTCAAATCGTGCATAGAAATCACTAGTGTCTTCATCTTGCTTTTGTTTACAGGCTGAAATTGCACCCCAGTCTTCCTTTTTCGTGGTTAATAAACGTGGCAGTACCTGTACTAGTAGACCTGGTAGTGCTTTAGTTTTGTCCCCAAGCCCCGAACCTGGACCTCGGGCCTTTTCTTCATTTTCTAATGCTGTCCAATCTATCTTTTGGTCTCCCACCTCCCACTCTTTTTCCTTGAGTTTTTCATAAATGCCAGCAGGCATCAATACCTTTAATATTGTCATAATGTCGGGATAGGTATACTCTCCCATGAGTAACATGTCTTTAATTTCTCGGTGGAAACCCGCTGGGTCTTTGTCATGACTGGGTACCACTTTCTTCATTTCCAACAATTCTATTTTCGATATGGGTGTATATACAAATACACGTTTAAACTCATTGTCCTCGCCTTTTATTGGGTGTACTTCTCGTAAGGGATTCTGTCTGTCCATGTAATACGTGGTTCTTTCCTTAATGGGCAGTGAGACATGTTCTGGGCATATAAAAAGAATGTACTGCTTTCTTGATTCTAGTATTTCTTTAATTAGCTTAGTACCTGAACCTCTCCATCTATTCGTGAGTAATTCAGTCAATATATCAGGTAAGGGACCAGGATCTGAATGTTGGCTTTTATATAGTATAAGAAGTTGTTGAATCATATAAATCCCAGCTAAACGCTGTTCATCTGGGGTGAGATTCAAAAATGTGTGTGCTACTGTATCATCACTATACTTTCCGGGACTGTCAACCCAATGGACAGCTGACCTGGCTAATTCTTGTTCATCCATAGAATCGAGAAAATGATAACCCCTTCGTTCTCGGAGTAATTTATCAGCTGCTTGGAATGAATGCTCGTTAGACCTTATATTTATTATTGGTGTTTGAAAATTCCTGTTATTTTCTAGACATATCGGACGTATCGGATCAGTAAGACATCTAGTACTATTAAAAGATCTTCCTCTACCTACATAGGCTATAGTTTCTGACTGTCCTGTGGGCAATCCTGATCCTTCTTCCTCGCTTTGCTCGAACTGGTCTACCGCTAATCTTTCTTCGTGTAAGCGTTCTATTTCTTTACGGATCTTTCGGCACATGGCTATTATACAGTTTTGCTTATCATGTCTCCCTTCTGATATATTCTGGCTCCATCTGGTAAGAATTTGCATTGCTTCCGGGTCTACCCCCGGTCGGTCTTGATTTCTGATCACACAATTTATGAGGAAACGTAACAGTTCCCCCTGTATTTCCACTTTTTGGTATTCCATAGCTCTGTTAATACATTCTGAATCTCGCCCTGTTTGGACAAAATGGTATATATTATCTAGATGTGCAGTCATTCCTGGTAACTTCCCTAAATACACCGCGGCTCGTCTGATACGTAATGATGCTAGGGTCATTTCGTCCTCTTTTCCGGGCACATGGTCATATCTACAATCTATAAGAAGTTCCTTAAGCGTACGGGCATTTATGAGTTTGGGGGTACGTGAATGTGCTGACTCTTGAAAAGTAAGTTTATTTATTCTAGGTGGCGTAGAAAAGATATTGGTAGCACCTCCGGTAGCCCCGTCTGGGGTATCGGGTGTGAAAGGATTCGTTGAACGTGATACAGCAACTATAGGTGTGGATACAGCTATAGAAGTAGCTGTAGGAACAGATGTAGAAACAGATGTGCTTGCCGGAACTTGTGTCAGAACCTGTTGCTGTAGGGATACGGGTACTGGATCTTGGCGTTGAACCTCCCTGGCAGGCGGTCTATGTGGGGCGGGATTAGCATACTCGGGAGTTGCGTCATCTAAATATGAGGAAAGAAAAACATCTTCTGCGGTTCTAGGATGCCCCTTAGGATGTACCTTTATTGGAAATAATGGGGTTGGCAAGTCTTTTGGTATCCCTGGAGTAGCCTTAGGTAATCCTTCGGCCAGAAGGGGATACATACCATTCATAAGGGCATTTCTTTGTCTGTCTACTTGTTCTGATTTCACTCGTGCACCTTCTTCAATTAATAGATTTTCTCGGACTTCTTTTGAATTCTCTTTACTCTTCTCTTCCTGTCTACGTGCTTTTTCTGTACGTCTATATGATTCTTTACGCCATAATTCAATGGCGTCTTTCTGTGATTGTCTAGCTTTCTTTTTCCATAATTCTTCCTCTACTTTCACGATGCACTCTGCATCCCAGGTCCCCGCTGCGGGCCACCTCTGACTTTCTGGTAATTCCTTAGTGTAGTCTACCCATAAATCAAGAAATAATATAGCGTCTAAGCCGTGTTTATGATACATGAAGTACCCTGGAGTGTCCCTAGGAGGAATAGGAACAGCTTCTTCGAGTACCCCTTTTCTAGTTGTGATCTGTCTTAATTTCGAAAAGAGCGGCATATTGAGAACTGATCTGATACTTGATCTTGAACAAACTTAATACAGTAATCACAATAATGAACAGTCATTCATACCACAATATGCAGAACGTACTAAAAAACATTTAACATTTAACATTTAACTGAGCAACAATGATGATGACGATCTAAGGAAAACTTAATCACTAAACATAATACTCGACTTGAACTGAATTATTCTGAATTTATATACTTGATATACTAGATATACTGCTAAACAGTACAGATACACTGCTGAAACAGTGCAGACCGGATTTGTGTACCCAAACCCGTCTGGACCGGCACAACTTATGTGCACGCCAGAACGCCTCCCCAGTAATGGTACTCACCGGGTAGCTCGGAAACGGAAGGCCTCAGAAACTGGACTGAACTTGAACCGGACTGGACTCGACTCGAACGCTTCGGACACTGGACTCGACTTGGGACTTCGGAAACTGGTGGGCCTCTGTATACCTCGGATCTTGCTCTCTCAGCTAGGCTCTGGTCGGGATACTTCGCACTTCTCACCGCCTCGTCTGGGTGTTGATCGCAGCCTCAGTCGCCCCCGCTTGACCGGAGGGAGATACAGGAAATCCTGCTGGTACGCGTTATTGTCCGTCCAGCTGTGGCAGGAGACCGGGCCTGCACCGCACCGCCGGCGCGTGAGATGAGAAAGTGTCCCTATTCGGGCGCCATTCATGTGGTAAATAATTTAATTACCGGGACTTAATTTGATACAGAAACATAATAAAATAGCTCAGTAAATAAGAGGCAGAATCCGTGGTATTAGAGGTTCGGAATGGGCTTTATTCCAGTGGTCGATTATAATCGGTTGCTCCAGGTTCCATCACCACGAGGGTTCAGGAAGTGAAGTACATACGTTATTGACAATCAATTACTTTTATACAATAGGCATTATAGTGAGGCCAATGCAAGAGGCGTAACAATTGATAGTGGTGATAATATATTCATACGTAGCAAAAATAGGCGTAACTGGGAGTGATGAAAGAACGTCATCAGATGTGATGTCATAAGAGGGTGGTTACATGAAAGAATTTCGCAATGTCAGCAGAAATACTTGGCAGATATGCGCGCGCAGCAGCATGACGTGTAATTGACGTGCAACTAGGGGGTGAAGGGGACTTGACATTTAGCTCTACATGTGGCGACAGAAGTCTGGAGGGTCAAGTCAACCTAATCCCAAATCATATCTAACATCCTATGTTTAAAGAACTATGTTATCCAAAAGAGAGGTCTCTTAGAGTAGAATCTTATTCTATACTGACTATACTGACTGTTAGTGCGTGTACAAGCGTCTAAGTGTCTACACTAGATGCGAGGGCGGAATCTTCCATAGTAACAGGGCTATGAATTACTTGCATGGAGACAGAGAAGTCGGGCCTTTGCTTGGTAGCTGGAAGAATGTTTACTTAAGCTACTAGACAGGAATGCATCGGGCAGGGATCGGAGCAGATAACTTTGAATGTGAAATACAGTTCTTGGCAGGCAGCAAGCTGATGTCAGGCTTCGTGAGCCGCGCAGGGAATGAGACAAAGTTCATGGTCACAGATGCAGGCTCGGACTGGAGCTTCAGAGACAGAAAACAAGAAAAGCTTGATGACAGAATCAGGGCCTACTTGCCTGGACTGTAAAATGGCATAAGTGAACCATATAAAGGCGGTGGCCTTTTGTACTTATGAATGGAATATCCGGCCCATTCATGGCGGATCAACAGAGGACATGTTAACGGTGGACGCACATGTATTTGCGTCTTCATAACTGGAACTGGAGGGAACATACATGTACTTGTAACATGTACATAGAACCGTTGGGGTCCAAGATAGGGGACATAACTGACCAGAAAAATCCATATTTCCACAACTCGCACACCCCCTCTCGGACCTTCGCCCCCCCCCCCACCCGGGGGGCCTGTCGAGCTGATTGTCAAGGCTGGTTTCAGTTCCCAGACCGGCGGTGGCAGAAAAATCCTGTCTTGGTCAAAAGTGCATTCTATGACTGCCTTTGTTTGCCTGTGTGCAAGATTATATCTGTATTTGCCACGTATACTAGGATATAGGTATGTGGTCATGGTCCAAGTACGCAGAGCATAAGCACTTTTACCTAACACAAACATAATGGTGCAGTTTAATGAAGTGCAGATCAGTGTTTTAAAATAGAATCATCTGTATTAAAAGATATACCTAAAAGAAAGCAATCACGAAAGACTCCTCTGGAAAGGCATTTGTGTAGGCCACACTGCCTGAAGATATATGAATTAGGCGCTGATCCTTGAAATTTTACAACAAATTCTGTAATTTGGCAGCCCGCATCGCATATAATTTGTATATTTAAATAGTGATGGCCTTCCTATTCTGATGTAAAAATTCAGTGGCTGTAAGAGGACACATTAAAATATGTTTTCTATCCACACAGCCTATAACCTTGGGAAAAGGTGACATATGAAAAAAATCAAATTTAACCTGCATCGAATAAAGTCACCCTGACTCGAAAAAGGTGCAGCTGCCGTAGTCTTTTCCTGTGGTGAGGAGCAAAAACCCTCATCCTTGTCGCCATAGCATACAGAGCAGTCATTGCGGAAAAGGGTGTTTCCTCTCCTATTCTAGTTTGCACAGGATTACCATCTGCTCCCACTTGATGCTAATTTGCAAGTGGCAAAACACTTTTTGAGAACCGTTAACAGGTAATCGCTATTTACAGTTGCATAAAGAGCGAGCCGGTAAGATTTGGTGCGTATTGCTGGTTTCGTGACTGGAACAGAAATACACTTTGATACATTTGAAACTTACCTTTTCTCAGTGGCTAACCTATTTGAAAATGATTAATGGTTCACACAAACTTTGCACATCAGGCCAAAAACTCACTATTATTAAAGGTCACTTTTATTAGTAACATTTTGAACAATAGAGTTTGCATTTTGCAGAGCAGCTCTCTACCTAGTGTATTTTATTAAGTTAATTGCAAAAACAACAATTGATGGACAGAATGCAGAACAATGTCACACATTCACCCCAGTACAGAGATCTGGGCCTAAATCCATCGTTTTTTTGCTCACCATGCCATTCCAGTTTGAACCCAGCCATGTGCAAATCAGTCTTGACCCTGTGCCTCATGGGAACAGTCCAGCCCGAACTGCCAAGCCAGGTTCTCCCTGGACCGGAAACAAGCATCCTAGGACCGGTTTCGGGGTTTCACCCCTCTTCAGCCAGGATAGCTTGATTCCAGTGGCATGGAGAGCACGGGACTCACGTCTGAGCATACCCGTCCCACTCGGGGTGACAAATGCAAAAACAGCAGTTGATGGACAGAATGCAGAACAATGTCATACATTCACCCCAGTACAGAGATCTGGGCCTAAATCCATCGTTTTTTTGCTCACCATGCCACTCCAGTTTGAACCCAGCCATGTGCAAATCAGTTTTTCTTAAGTTAAAGCATGCAAATATATGTATGTAAAGTTAAGCAAATACATACATTAGTTGTTATCAATGCTACTTCTGCTACCTGTATTTATTTTACCCAAGTGTCTATAAACCTGCACCATAACAAAGCACTAGTTATCGGGGTGCACCATATTGTGGCTCTAGACCAAATTTCAACTGGGCATGTCAACAACGCCAACATGGCAAATGAATGCTGCTGCAGTCACTTCACAAAAGCATTGATTTAAATAATGGTAAACAGCATCACAGATTAAATACTCATCTTCGGGAGCATCAACTTGCTGTGGGATGACTCCTGGTGGCAATGGAGCTCGTCCCGCACCCACAGCACATGCTAGAAACCTTGGAATAATACAGACAGCAAGCTGTTGACGAGGAAGCAGATTAATACGATCTCTTCCTCTTGCTTTCTCACCCTGTGCTTACTCCGAAAAACCTTCAAATGGATCCCATTATAAATCAGACGCATGGTCAAGCAATCCCCCTGGACTACAGCAGCTCCCTCTAGGTGGGAATCACCACTCAACGACTAAACAGACGTCAGACCATCCAAAATGCTACAGCCAGGCTCATCCATGACCTCCCAAGGCAGACCCACATCGCCCACCACCTAAAAGCCCTACACTCCCTACCCGTCAGCAAACGGTGCAAGTTCAAACTGCTCACCCACACCTACAAAGCCCTTCACAACAAGGGTACAGCCTACCTCAACCACAGGGTGAACTTCCACCAACCTGACCTCATACTTCACTTCTCACCCCTCCACCTGGCCCACACCCCCGAATTCACAGAAGCATGAGCTGTGCCTGTTCCTACTCACACCTGGCACCCAAGTCCGGGCATGGCCTCCCCTCCACCTCAGTACTTCCCACACCCTGCAAGAGTGCAGGAAGGGCCTAAAGACCTGGCTCTTCAACTAACTCATCTCAGCAGCAGCAGCATCATCCCTCCCCAGTGCCCGAATACCCTTGGGAGTGATAAGCAGTGATCTACAATTCCCATTTTATTGATTGATTGAATATGTGCCTACAGTCCCACACTACATGGTCACACCAATTACTTACTCCACGTCAGCGAATGTATGATGCTACAACGCATACATTTACAACGCATGCCTTTACAACGCAGTTTTCACATCGCAACATCCTTTACAACGCATACTTTTACATCGCATGCCATTACATCGCATTTTCAGAAACGACCTTTACAATGCATTCCATTACATCGCATCATACCATTACAACGCATACCATTACAACGCATACCATTACATTGCATTTAAAGTAAGTGTTGGATAGTGTAGGGGTAAAAATTACTATTCTAACTCCAGTGGGTGCAACAGTAGGGTAAGTGTTGGATAGTGTACGGATAAAAATTACTATTCTAACTCCAGTGAGTGCAATAGTAGGGTAAGTGTCGGATAGTGTAAGGGTATTATGCGTTGTAATGGTATGCATTGTATTGACTAGCGATGTAATGCCTGCGTTGTAGTGACATGCGTTGTAATGACATGCGTTGTAGTGATTTAATGGCTGCGTTGTAATGACATGCGATGTAAAGGATGTTGCGATGTAATGACTGCGTTGTAAAGGTAGTGCGATGTAATGACTGCGTTGTAAAGGTTGCAGCTTGCTTTCTAGATGTCACCTTCCTCTGGGTCAGCTGACTTTCCACACCTCTGGATCCACACTACTGTTTGCTTGATGTGACCAAGCTGTCAGATCTGGCACTTCTCTATCCATTTGAGTTTCCTTCGTATGGTCTTGCTGCTGCTACCAGTGTACCTTCACTTTGCCAATGCCTGAGCGTACTCCCCTGCTCTGTCCCCAATGGTCATGGTTCCTGTTCCTTCTGGTTAATACTATTTTCTACTTTCTCTGACTCTTGCAGCCTGCCTCGAATATGCATTCTCTCTTCTGGGCTCTTCTAGCACATGTGGTGCATGTGTAATGCCTTGCTTTATAAAGCCACAAACAACAAAGTGTCAGGGTGTGTGCTAATTGAATGAAAAAGATTTTTAAGTCATATCATGACCAAGCAAAACAACACATTTGGAATAATACGCACAACATGAATAACAAAATAGAAAAGCACAAAAAATTACAAACAATTACACAATGTTACAGACAAGTGGAGGAAACCAACACCTTAATTGTACTGTGAGGTGTGGCGGCACAGACAATTTTTCAATTTCAAAGGCTGCAACCTGCCAACAACAGCTAGTCATGTAAAACAATTGCAACAGGCAGATTGCCCTGTTTGCGTACCATATAATTCTGTAGTTGAGGATTAGAGTTGTGACTAGCTGAGTTGGGTCAACGCGTCTCAGGACATTGACTAGGCCAAGCACTGTGATACACATAAATCCAAAAGGAGTGATTAGATAACTGTCCGTAATTTTAAAATTAGCTCTACTTATCGTTATAAGGATAACAAGTGTGTCCTTACCCTTCACGCTTGTAAAATAAACACAGCAATATGAAACCCATGAGGGCACATATGTCCTCTTTAAATGCAGGTTTCTGAAAATAGTAAAAACCAAAATACGGGCTTAGTAAAGCTGTACAAAAAAACGACCATTAGTATAAGTAGACTCTATTGAAACGGCTAAATTTTACCCCTGCAACTGTTGTTAATCAAAGGTGGCCCGGGTAAAACGTAGCTTAGATAGTGTTTTAAACTACATTCAGAAGTTCTGCTTTGCATGGACATTTACTCCACAAGCAATGTGCTGTTGAAGAAATTTGGGGTTCTGAAACGCGTTGACCCCAGTCAGCAAGTCACAACTCTAATCCTCAACTACAGAATTATATAGTACGCAAACAGGGCAGTCTGCCTGTTGCGATTGTTTTACATGACTAGCTGTTGTTGGCAGGTTGCAGCCTTTGAAATTGAAAATTGTCTGTGCCGCCACACCTCACTGTACAATCAATGGACTGGTTACCTCTACTTGTCTGTAACATTGCGTAATTGTTTGTAATTTTTTGTGCTTTTCTATTTTGTTATTCATGTTGTGCGTATTATTCCAAATGTGCTGTGTTGCTTGGTCATGATATGACTTAAAAATCGAATGTTTATGTTTAAATTTGACTAATTCATGAAAGTGTAATAAACACACAAAAGCACTCTAGCAGTTTAGGTGGTTTTTGTATTAATCTTTTTCATTCAAGTAGCCCACACCCTGACACTTTGTTGTTTGTAACATTTGAAGAGGCCCACTTCAGGTATAGATTAGGGCCCAACCTCCTTTTGTTGAAAAAATTGCTTTATAAAGCCGGCAATGAGGAATGTACACGTGGATTCAGCAAATTGGCAGATATGGTCTTCTCCCCTTCAGCCTATTACACTCCTCAAGAACAATATGTAATAACTCCTCAGTTCTCAGAATTGCCCATGCCAAAGCTGCTATCTGCTTGGTTCTACAGTATATCACTGTGCACCAGAGAGCATGCAAATACTGGGAGATGACCCACCAACATTTTTAAAAGGTAACTTTTGCTCACCAACCAGGATCTCTGACATATTATCGACAGACACATTATCGAACTACACAAATATCGCAACAAATATATCGACATCAAAAATATCGACATTGTATACTTATTTAAAAAACTACACTAATATCGACACTACAATATCGTAATACAATTATATCGATCACACAAATATCGCACACATTAATATCGCAATACTAAATATCGACATGAGTTAATAAATATGACACATGTCACAAATATCGATAACCAAAATATAGACATCAATAATATCGTTTTTTTAAATATATCGACAATTCTAATACTAATAAAACCAATACTTTCAACAACATAAAGACAATATTTTACCAAAACATACATTTTCAAATGAGATACTACTTAAACATAAACATAACATTTATCGCGATTTCAATATTTAACAACATAATAAAAAAACACTGAAATTATTATCACATTGGCATTTCGAACACATTTAAATAAAATTACTACACATTATAAACAATCTTTTTATATATAATTATTTAAAACTCTCCTCCTTTAAAAATAAATATACTCTTACTTAGCATTTTCCATAAAAGGAAACCAATTAACTAAAAAAAATTCAAACCATCCAATAGAAAGGCCACATACAGAAAACAACCAATAACATTCAAGAAACAATTTGAAACCACTATATAAACCAATTAAAACAAGTCTTCTACGGTGCCTTAAACCAAAGCATTGAACGAAGAAGAAACTCTACTAAACAGAAGAAACCTACATCCTACTACTATTCTAAAAACGTAAGTAAATAATCTTTTCTAACTAAACTGCCAAATTAAACTAAAACACGAATTTATCTTTACTCAAATAAATAACTAACTTATATATTCCATCTCTTTATGTTTCCACTACAGATATTACTCCAAACAGCTAAAGAAAATATTGAAGATTGCCAGAAAAGACTCACTAAAAAGTAAGTAAACTATCAAAATACTTTATAAAATATTAATTAAATCCTACTCAAACCCCAAAACATCCTAAACCCCTAAACAAATCCATGTTCTCTTTTTAAAATTTTTAAAAACCTGTATAAATTAACACCTATAGTCTATACCACTGGGCATGAGGGTAGGCTCTGTTTGCTTAGTGAGAGGTTAGGCTACTGCATCTTATTTATTAGGCAGGCGGGGCACATAGTAAGTGGGGTAGGGGACGGGGGTCCATTGACATGTGGTGGGGGAGGGGGGGGGGGGTAGAGGACTGGGTGGAAAGGTTGTTCATTCTCCTGAATAATTGGTCTTGATGATAAATGTGTGGTACTTCCGGGACATGTGAAGGAGGGGGAATGTTTTTTGAGTTGTTAATTTGTAAAATAATAAAATATGTTTCTACAATAAAAATATAGTCTATACCAAACAGCAATACCACCCCACTTAAAAAACTAAACCAACAACAACAATAAATGTTCTTTAACTTTCAGAGACTAAATCAACTAAACAACATTTTGGCAACAAACAACATCTTCATTCAAATACAACCAAAAACACTTGGTAAGTATATATAAAAAAATGCTTTTTTGCTATTTTCATATAAATATATAAAGTACTATTGCATATATTTTCATATACATTTTTTCCAGAATTGTAACACATCACGATGACAGAAGAAGCCCAATTTATAACTTCGCAGAAAGGAAAATTCCTATTGTGTTACATGGGTTACACATACACCCAAGAAAAGCAGACGGACCGAAAAGTGAACTGGAAGTGTACGAAATATTATTCTAACAAATGCTACGGACGAGCAACAACAAGAGAAACAACTGTACTATATACAAGAGAGCATAACCATCCACCCAATCTCTCTGAAATAGAAGTCAGATCAACTCTTGAAAATATCAAAGAATTAAGCACAGGTTCACAAACTGCTACAAGTGTAATCCTAAAAGAACTATTACCTAGAGTGCCCAAAGAAGCAAGAGGCCAATTACCATCAATTGCTTCTATAAAAAGAACTATTGCTAGGACCAAAAAAGCAACCACGACAACTATACCATCCCCTAAAACTTTGCAAGAGATCATCATTCCACCAGAATTAAGTATCACCCACAATAATGAACCTTTTATTTTTTTTTTATAACAAAAGCCTAGAAAAAAGAATCATAATGTTTGCTACTGCAAACAATATAACTAAACTGCAACAATGCCAAACATGGATGATGGATGGCACCTTTACAATATGCCCAAAACCATTCTACCAGCTTTACACAATACACGGTCAATATCACAACACTTCCATACCTTTAATTTATGCACTATTACCTAACAAACAAAACACAACATATAATGAAATGCTAGGAAAACTAAAACAAGAATCAAATGATTTTTACCCTCAAACAATTATCATAGACTTTGAGCAAGCCATGATAAATTCCATTCTAAAACTGTACCCCCATACAGCTATCCAAGGATGTTACTTCCATCTAAACCAATGTATATGGAGACATTTACAAAAATCTTCACTAAGTGTAGAATACGCCACTAACATAAGTTTTGCACATCAAATAAAACTTCTAACAGCCCTAGCTTATGTACCAACCACAGATGTTGCAGAACATTACAATCTTTTATTAGAAAGTCCATTCTACAAACAAAATGAAGTAAAGTTATCTCCCCTGTTAGATTATTTTGAGGATACCTGGGTAGGGAGACTACACAGATCAGGCCATAGACGTCAGCCCAAGTTCCAAATACCTTGGTGGAATGTATATGTAAGTACACTCAACCAACAAGCCAAAACTAACAACGCCGTCGAGGGCTGGCATAATGCATTCCTAACTTCTACTGGGAGAACAACTCCAACACTACAAAAACTACTAATTGCCATACAAAAGGAACAAAGTTTCCAAGAATTAAGAATGCAACAATCTGTCCTACAATTAAAACCAAAACAGTCTAGACAAACTACTCAAATGTATAATTACCTACAACAACAGGTACAGCTATACCCATCCACAAGAGGACTTGAGTACTTAAATATAATAGCTCAAACTCTCTTCTAAACCCTTTTCTAAATATTAACCCACAATTCTACTAAAACAACTATCACAACATAAATAATCCACTTTATTATATCACATATTTAATTATGTGGTCTAAAATATATACATCAATTATATGGACATATATTTAGACAACATAATTAAACAAACCAAGTACACAACAACAATATTAAATATATAAGGTTTGGCCACCAAGAATAAAAATATTTAAATGAACGTACCTGTGTATTAGCTCCAATGGGATAATAACATTCCTTCCAAATAAATCCAGGGAGTTCAAAATCCATAGGTATCCAAAAAAAAAATCCCAATAAAATGTAAAAATACAACTGTTTATCGAAAACAACGTCTACGCCCAAAAACGACTATCCATTAACCATAAAAATCCCGAAAAATATTAAAAAGTTAAATAACCGCTCCTGGAAACCCGAACAATAAAGGAAGTGTTAAATAAACATTAGTAAACACAACTAATACACAGTTCCTTTAAAAAAAATAAGGTGTTTGAAACCGACGAAAATATCTTCTCCGTAAAACCTACAAAAGAGAAACAAACATTCCCACCCACCCACAAACACACAAAACGCACGTACAAACATCACTACAAACGTTATTCAAACACTATAAAACTTTAACACACCGAAATAACAAAACACTAACAAAGCCACAAACACGGAACACAACGTTAATTATAAAACCGTATACAAACTATTACTAACACCCTAACTTCTAAAACATCAATCAATACACACTTATTACAACATAACTACTTCCACAAAACACTTAAAACTATTTAATAATAAAGCAAATAACTCTTACCTTCTCAAACGCGAAACAGCTCCGAACCGCGACCTGGATTCGACCAAAATAACCCAAAACAACAGCGAGCGGTTACAAAATAAAAGACCCAAACAAACATAGGAAGTTTGGAAATTAAAGCAGCAGGGTTTTACGTGAATGCTCAGCCTGGACTTCGCACTTTATGAGTAACGATAATATTGCCCACCTCAAATGGTCAGCTGCTCAAATCACCACCAAGACAACAATTATCCACAAGTATGAGAGGCAACATATTGGAAGAAATGTAAATTAATGTCAAAATAAACAATTGTGTTTCGAATCCACACAGTAGTTGAGTATTTGCTTGAATTCCTTTAATCCAAGATTTTGTGAGACCAGATCCGCAGCCAACGCATTTCGGCCAAACATGGGATTTTCAAGGCGAGTTTCAACAATAAGAAATATTTACACGTCAAAACGGGGGTGGTATGACGAAAGCGGCAGGACCCAGAGTTCAATCTAGGTAATAGGTCGATAGCTTTAGACCGTTCGTATGTTATATATCAGACAGTAAAATATGTAGTCACTTTCTCCGAACTGGTCAGTGTAGAAACAGCGAGTGATTAGAAAACAGTCGAGGTCCGAGGTCCGAGGAAAGATGGAAACCGTCGTATAGAAACATAACAACTAAAAAAATACCAATAAATGGCCTAACTATTTATTTAACATTACACATACAGTACAGAATATAAATTTTTAAATATTATACAGCTATAAAAATCTGATTTTTTAATTTTTACTTATTTTGTGTGTTCATATATTCATGTCCAAAATATACAATAAACAAATATATATCCATTATAAAAAAATTATTACTATAATACAAATGTTAAATATTAATTAATGTATTACATGTTTATTTCAATGATTTAATTATTAGAATATGCGTAATAATAAACAACATTTTCTCTCGAATGAATATACATTCCAACAACTATAAAATAAATAATATTTTCCTTTCTACTATTTAATTTAAAAATAATTTGGAATTTGCATTCTGATATAACTTCTATCTTTTATCCAACCCAAACTAAAATCTACAGATTTTTTGTCAATTAAATCCAATTAATTTAACTATTCCTATTCAACTCTATAATTAATTCTAATATTTGCTATTTACCAAACTTAATTAACATACTACTCCCACTACATACTGAACTTAATTAATTTACGCGCTCAAAGCAAACGGTGAGAGCGAGAGCGAGAGTGCCTGCTGGTTACGTTAGAGGAGCGCCTGGCAAAGGGCCCTCTGTGTTACTAAACCACTGTTAGATTGTTAGATTGGAGCGCCTGGTAAAGGGCTCCCAATGTCGCTATCAGCAAGTTTTACATGATATCTTAAAACATTGTTTTTAGTCTTTTAAACATTGTGTTATATTGTGTACATTTTAGAAAATCCACTTTTTAATCACACATTCAATCGTACCGCACTCTTACCGCACTATTACCGCCTTCAGAAGCACATACTCCCCGGTCCACCACCGATTCTTCGGATTGTGTGGAGGGAGTCACGTGCAACAAAAGGGGGCCGGCACTTCCGGTCCAAACCCTCCAATCAGTCTAAAGCAAAACGAGTCAAAAGACGATGCCCAGCGCAACGCGCAGCGGACGCGCTCAAAGCAAACGGTGAGAGCGAGAGTGCCTGCTGGTTACGTTAGAGGAGCGCCTGGCAAAGGGCCCTCTGTGTTACTAAACCACTGTTAGATTGTTAGATTGGAGCGCCTGGTAAAGGGCTCCCAACGTCGCTATCAGCAAGTTTTACATGATATCTTAAAACATTGTTTTTAGTCTTTTAAACATTGTGTTATATTGTGTACATTTTAGAAAATCCACTTTTTAATCACACATTCAATCGTACCGCACTCTTACCGCACTATTACCGCCTTCAGAAGCACATACTCCCCGGTCCACCACCGATTCTTCGGATTGTGTGGAGGGAGTCACGTGCAACAAAAGGGGGCCGGCACTTCTGGTCCAAACCCTCCAATCAGTCTAAAGCAAAACGAGTCAAAAGATGATGCCCAGCGCAACGCGCAGCGGACGCGCGCAGCGGACGCGCGCAGCGGGCTCGCCGCCGGCGCACCGAAGGCGCGCCAAAGGCAAGCCCGTCTGCGCCCGTCCGCGACGGGCCGGGACCAGGGGCCATACCCCCTGCACAAACAGGCAGCCCCAGCCAAGGTAAAATGAACTACCGCACATATTACTCTAGCGATGAGCTCAAAAGCCTCAACAATAAAACAATCGGTAACCCAGCACTATGTGCACGAATGGGACCTGTAAATACCTCAGGCCCCTTCTGCTGCATTAATTGCTGATGGGAGAGTATCAGCTGGCTCGAGCCCACTACAATAAGTACCCCAAATTTTTTCCTTAAATGCATTTATATCAATGCCAGATCACTACCCAGACATGCTATGGACATATGGGACATCCTGACTGAAATCAACCCTGACTTAGCTTTTATAACAGAAACGTTGCTTGATCATCATAGCACCCCCGACATTGCAACTGCCCTCCCAAATGAGTATAAAATACTTCATTTGAATCGGACAGAGAAGAAAGGCGGGGGAGTAGCCTTACTATTCAAAGACTCCCTCTCCTGTAGACAGGAGGTAATCACTCAGGCCAACAGTCACGAAGCTATGGCCTTCTCGGTATCCATAAACACCAACATTCTACTCGGAGGAGCTATAATTTACAATCCCCCAGGCAGTACGTTGGATTTTTGTGCCCAGCTCCTTGCACAAATCATGCCAGTCTGCCTTAAAAATAAAAACTTCCTGCTGATAGGTGACTTCAACATACATTGTGATAACGGTAACAATGCCCTTACTAGACAACTACTAGAGGATATGAAAATTCTACAGCTTACTCAGAGAATCGACAAGCCCACACATATAGCAGGACACACATTAGATTTAATCTTTTCTAATATAGATACCATTGAAATCAATACTATAAAACCAATGATCTGGACAGACCATTCTCTAATTGAGTTTTCGTTCAAATTATTTTCCAAAAACTCAAAACCTCGAACCTGAACATCATCTAAAACCAAGAGCTGGAAAAGATTCTCGGTCGAAAAATTTCAGCAAGATTTTTCACACACAAATACAGCTATCATCGACCCGAATGACGAAATAGAGTTACTCCAGACTAACATTGGTAAGGCTCTTGATCATTGTTCTGTCACTCAATCCCAACACAAAAACAGATCCACTAGATCTGAGAAATGGTACGGACAAGAACTAAAAATAATGAAAAGAAAATGCACACTATACGAACATATATGGAGACTTAATAAAACCGATGATGCTAGAGCCATTTACAAAAAAGAACATACACTCTATAATAAAGCTATTAGGAAGGCAAAGAAGGAATACTTCTCGCACAGAATAACAGAAAACAAAAACTCCTCGAAAGAACTTTTTTAAATTGTCAAAGAACTATGCAGTCCCACGGGTCTCTCAACAAACCTCCCGACTTCTCAAGAAAATTGCAATAAAATCAATGATTATTTTTGCGACAAAATAGATACAATCTATACCTCATTTTCCAGCACCAAGTTGAAACACATAGAACCTCAGGGACCACCCTCTCTGCAGGCGAACTGTCTCAATTTCGGCCCCTTCTCAGAAGAAGAAGTGAGCAAAGTCATGTTAGAGGTAAAGTCAGGCTCCCCCTCAGACCCATGTCCTCATTTTATTTTTTCACAACTGACCCCAATAATATGTCCGGCAGTTACAAAAGCTTTGAACTCCTCCCTAAATCTCGTCGAATTCCCCAAAATCTGGAAGAATGCCATAGTGACCCCTCTATTAAAAAAAGTGGGCACTGATGTAAACAATCCTGCAAACTACCGGCCCATATCCCAACTTCCCTACTTATCTAAAGTACTTGAAAAATTAGTTAACAGACAGCTGTCCAACTTCCTAGAAACCAATGATTTATTGGATATATCCCAAACAGGGTTCCGAACAAACAACAGTACGGAGACAACCCTCCTAGCAGTAACGGACAACATTAGAACCATGGTAGATCAGGGGAAAACAGTGGCCCTGATACTTTTGGACCTCTCGGCGGCTTTCGATACTGTACCCCACAATCATCTACTAGAAATCCTAGCAACAAAGGGAATTCGGGAAAAAGCCCTAGGATGGCTACAGTCCTTCATCCAAGATAGGACACAATCAGTACAGATGGGTAATTTCCTATCCCCTCCCCGGAACATCAAGTATGGGGTCCCACAAGGGGCCTCATTGAGCCCGACTCTGTTCAACATATTCGTGTCCTCACTGGCCAAAATAGGACGAAAATGGGGTGTCGGGATCTGCTCTTATGCAGACGACACCCAACTGATGATCTCACTGGACGAGGAGAATGACCCCAAAGACAGATTACTCAACTGCCTTACTGATTTAGCCACCTGGATGCATAGTCATTGTCTCAAACTCAACGCAGACAAATCTGAAATAATGCTATTTGGCAGACATTCCCAGCTATGGGACAACAGCTGGTGGCCTACAACATTAGGCACCCCCCCGGACCCGACTACAACTGCCAAGAATCTAGGGGTGTCATTGGACACCGCTTTAAGCATGAAAACCCACGTATCCACAATATGTGGTAAAGGCTTTGCACTATTGAAAATGCTGAGGAGAGTCTTTCCATGGATACCATTGGACTGCAGAAAGATCCTGGCCCAATCTCTACTAATGAGTAGGTTGGACTACGGAAACTCTCTGTTTGTAGGAATGAATGAGTATCTTTTCTCTAAACTACAAACTGTACAAAATGCCGCAGCCAAGGCAATATGCAACAAAAGAAAATATGACTCAGCCAAGAGCTGCATGAGGGATCTGCATTGGCTGCCGATTAGACAAAGAGCTATATTTAAGCTACTTTGCATAACATATAAAATACTACATAATACAGGCCCGTGCATCCTAAAAAACAAAGTCACACTCTATTTCCCATCCAGAAATCTACGTTCTCAATCTACTGCTAGAGCCAGAACCACACGCGTTAAAACCGCAAAGATGGGAGGGCGAGCCTTCTCCCACCTGGCGGCTAACAGTTGGAACAATCTGCCAGTGAACCTCAGACTAATAACTAATTACCTATCCTTTAGGAAACAGCTAAAAACGTTTCTCTTTCCCAAACCCGACTAAAAACGTAATCATTTTGCACTTTCCCCGCATTACCTATGCACTTTATTCTGCAACTATAGCGCCGTGATATCCCATCTGGGATGATTGTTTGCGCTTTATAAGCACCCCATAACATTAACATTAACATTAACATTAACTATTCTCAGTCCATTCTATATTAAATTAAAATAAATGCTGGACACTGAACTTAATTAATTTACTATTCTCACTCCAACCTATATTTAATTAGAGTATGTGCTGGACACTGAACTGAATTAATGTACTATTCCCACTCCAATCTATATTTTATTAAGATAAGTACTGGACACTGAACTTAATTAATTTACTATTCTCACTCCAAACTATATTAAATTACAGTAGGTGCTGGACAATGAACTTAATTAATTTACTATTCCCACTCCACTCTATATTTAATTAAAATAAGTGCTGGACACTGAACTTAATTAATTTACTATTCTCACTCCAACCTATATTAAATTAGGGTAGGTGCTGGACACTGAACTAAATTAATTTACTATTCCCACTCCAGTCTATATTACATTAAAATAAGTGCTGGACACTGAACTTAATTAATTTACTATTCTCACTCCAACCTATATTTAATTAGAGTATGTGCTGGACACTGAACTGAATTAATTTACTATTCCCACTCCAATCTATATTTAATTAAGATAAGTGCTGGACACTGAACTTAATTAATTTACTATTCTCACTCCAAACAATATTAAATTACAATAGGTGCTGGACAATGAACTTAATTAATTTACTATTCCCACTCCACTCTATATTTAATTAAGATAAGTGCTGGACACTGAACTTAATTAATTTACTATTCTCACTCCAACCTATATTAAATTAGGGTAGGTGCTGGACACTGAACTAAATTAATTTACTATTCCCACTCAAGTCTATATTAAATTAAAATAAGTGCTGGACACTGAACTTAATTAATTTACTATTTTCACTCCAACCTATATTTAATTAGAGTATGTGCTGGACACTGAACTAAATTAATTTACTATTCCCACTCCAATCTATATTTAATTAAGATAAGTGCTGGACACTGAACTTAATTAATTTACTATTCTCACTCCAAACTATATTAAATTACAGTAGGTGCTGGACAATGAACTAAATTAATTTACTATTCCCACTCCACTCTCTATTTAATTAAGATAAGTGCTGGACACTGAACTTAATTAATTTACTATTCTCACTCCAACCTTTATTAAATTAGGGTAGGTGCTGGACACTGAACTAAATTAATTTACTATTCCCACTCCAGTCTATATTAAATTAAAATAAGTGCTGGACACTGAACTAAATTAATTTACTATTCCCACTCCAATCTATATTTAATAAAGATAAGTGCTGGACACTGAACTTAATTCATTTACTATTCTCACTCCAAACTATATTAAATTACAGTAGGTGCTGGACAATGAACTTAATTAATTTACTATTCCCACTCCACTATATATTTAATTCAGATAAGTGCTGGACACTGAACTTAATTAATTTACTATTCTCACTCCAACCTATATTAAATTAGGGTAGGTGTTGGACACTGAACTAAATTAATTTACTATTCCCACTCCAGTCTATATTAAATTAAAATAAGTGCTGGACACTGAACTTAATTAATTTACTATTCTCACTCCAACCTATATTTAATTAGAGTATGTGCTGGACACTGAACTGAATTAATTTACTATTCCCACTCCAATCTATATTTAATTAAAATAAGTGCTGGACACTGAACTTAATTAATTTACTATTCTCACTCCAAACTATATTAAATTACAGTAGGTGCTGGACAATGAACTTAATTAATTTACTATTCCCACTCCACTCTATATTTAATTAAGATAAGTGCTGGACACTGAACTTAATTAATGTACTATTCTCACTCCAACCTATATTAAATTAGGGTAGGTGCTGGACACTGAACTAAATTAATTTACTATTCCCACTCAAGTCTATATTAAATTAAAATAAGTGCTGGACACTGAACTTAATTAATTTACTATTCTCACTTCAACCTATATTTAATTAGAGTATGTGCTGGACACTGAACTAAATTAATTTACTATTCCCACTCCAATCTATATTTAATTAAGATAAGTGCTGGACACTGAACTTAATTAATTTACTATTCTCACTCCAAACTATATTAAATTACAGTAGGTGCTGGACAATGAACTTAATTAATTTACTATTCCCACTCCACTCGATATTTAATTAAGATAAGTGCTGGACACTGAACTTAATTAATTTACTATTCTCACTCCAACCCATATTAAATTAGGGTAGGTGCTGGACACTGAACTAAATTAATTTACTATTCCCACACCAGTCTATATTAAATTAAAATAAGTGCTGGACACTGAACTTAATTAATTTCCTATTCTCACTCCAACCTATATTTAATTACAGTATGTGCTGGACACTGAACTAAATTAATTTACTATTCCCACTCCATTCTATATAAAATTAAAATAAGTGCTGGACACTGAACTTAATTAATTTACTATTCTCACTCCAACCTAGATTAAATTAGGGTAGGTGCTGGACACTGAACTAAATTAATTTACTATTCCCACTCCAGTCTATATTAAATTAAAATAAGTGCTGGACACTGAACTTAATTAATTTCCTATTCTCACTCCAACCTATATTTAATTACAGTATGTGCTGGACACTGAACTAAATTAATTTACTATTCCCACTCCATTCTATATAAAATTAAAATAAGTGCTGGACACTGAACTTAATTAATTTACTATTCTCACTCCAAACTATCTTAAATTACAGTAAGTGCTGGACAATGAACTTAATTAATTTACTATTCCTACTCCAGTCTATATTTCATTAAGATAAGTGCTGGACAGTGAACTTAATTAATTTAATATTCTGACTGAAATCTATATTTAAATATGGGATTTGTTAAATTCTAAAATATATTTAAATTTTCTAAATATTAATATTTTTTAAATTAAAAATATATAAACATTTTAAATTAACTTCCCACCCTTATCCCCTATAACCCAACATTCCGCTCCTAAAATTATTTGTAACATTCTAAATTAAATTTACAATTTCTAAATTAATTTGTTAAAAAATTAACAAATATGTAAACATTTTTAAAACACTTCCCACCCTTATCCCCTATTAACCAACATCCCACTCCTAAAATTATTAGTAAAATTCTTAATTTATTTTACAATTTGTAAATTTTTTTTTTTAAATTAACAAATATATAAACATTTTTAAAAAACTTCCCACCCTTATCCCCTATCAACCAACATCCCGCTCCGAAATATATTTGTAAAAATCAAATTTTAATTTACAATTTCTAAATTAATTTTTTTTTTTAATTAAACAATATATAAACATTTTTAAAACACTTCCCACCCTTATCCCCTATAAACCAACATCCCGCTCCTAAATTTTTTTTTAAATTCTAAATTTAATTTACAATTTCTAGAAAATAATTTTTTTAAATTTACAAATATATACAAAATTTTAAAACACTTCCCACCCTTATCCCCTATAAACCAACATCCCTCTCCTAAAATTATATGTAAAATTCTAAATTTAATTTACTATTTCTAAATAAATTTCCAAAAAATTCTAACAATATATAAACATTTTTAATACACTTCCCACCCTTATCCCCTATAAACCAACATCCCGCTCCTAATTTTTTTTTAAATTCTAAATTTAATTTACAATTTCTAGAAAATTATTTTTAAAAATTTACAAATATATAAAAAATTTTAAAACACTTCCCACCCTTATCCCCTATAAACCAACATCCCCCTCCTAAAATTATATGTAAAATTCTAAATTTAATTTACAATTTCTAATTAATTTTAAAAAAATTCAAACAATATATAAACATTTTTAATACACTTCCCACCCTTATCCCCTATAAACCAACATCCCGCTCCTAAAATAAAATATACATTTCACATTTTAAATTAAATTTAATAATTAATTTTTACAATATATTAAAAAAATAAATTAACTTTTTTAAAACACTCCCCACCCTTATCCCCTATAACCCAACATCCCGCCCCTAAAACAATATAAATTTTTCTCATATTATATACATTTTAACTATTTATACAAACAACTTAAAAATATTTACTAAACACACAATGACGATATTTTCACATGTCGAGATTATTACTAACGATATTACTGACATCGACATATAAGTAAAAAAAAAAAACGATATTTTTCACGTCGATATTAGCTATTTCGATATTTTGGACATTCGATATTTTTGACTCGATATTTATGTCCCTCGATATTAAAAAGTCGATATATAGACTGCTCACCCACCAACCACCATCACTGTCCGAAGGTTTTTCAATGCCAGGCTTACCAGTCCTGTTCTTTCCTTTGCATGGTGGTACCTGAATCCATGTAGCTATAATTGAAACAGATAGTACAAGTGCCAGAAGGCACAGAAAGAACTTAACTGCATGGGTCAAACACAAATAGTTCAGCAGAGCTTCAGTGCTCTGCCCATTGTGTATACCACGGACTAAAGGAAGAAAGTACTTTAAAAATATGTGACTTGATTTTCAAAGTATTAATACTCCCCTAGGTCTGGACTAAAATGTTTGTTTTGATTTCAGTCCTTACTCTACACTGTCTCTGTATGCCTTAGTATTATGTTCTAGCCACTACATGGATGCTGGCTTCCATCACAAGAAGTGTTATAATCTCTACGGTACCGAAGTGCTCCAAAGTACAAGTTTGACTTCCTGATAAACACAGCAATCTCACTGGGAGAGGAAATACCACAGACATGCTTCTTATTTTGTATAAGACAGATTTTAATCAGGAGCGAGTTGGGCCCACATTTAACAAACCCATGGATATGCTGCATGATCTACTAAGTCCAACACAATATGCAAACAATGAACAACTAACCCATTCCCCCAATCCTAACCAAATACCACCCTAAATTACCCACCTATTTTCCTTATTTATATAAAACTTGAACTAAACTTATTGTTTTACTGCACTCTTTCTACTGGCTCTTAATGCTTACCATTGCTCGCCCGAGCTGATCAGTCCAGGACCAGACCTATCTTCAAGTTTACCTTTTCATCTCTCTCCCCATGCTCCTCCCATTATTTCCTTTACCTTAAAACAGGATCTTGTTCTTACAGTAAACATACTGCTTGCTCCTAGCCACAAAACATATTTATAGTCGATAAACCCCCTTTGTCAAACCCACTGCTAAAAAGTACCTTATATTGTAACAGGTTGGGTTAAAGGTCACAACATAGTGGTGGGTGAATGAAGCCTGCCACGCTGGAGATGCAATGATGCAATCACAGCAATCACGCAGCCTCTGCGTCAGTGCATCATACCTGATCCCTTCTTTTCCCTATAGCCCCAGGCAGAGAGGGCAGAACCCTCCCCATGGACCAGGGTCAGATTTGGGAGAGTAACTACACAGGCACGCTTACCATTGTGTAAAATATCTGTCTTTAATTGGGCCCAAGCCAAGCTCACTTTTTGTAAACCTTACCCTTGCTTTCCAGGCCTACCTCTTGGTTCACCTTTCCTTTCCTTTTCTTTCTCTCTCTCTCTCTCTCTCTCTCTCTTTCTCTCTCCCTACTACTCCCATTACTCTCTCTTTGAACTATCACATTAATATCAGAAACAAAACCCTTCCCCTGAGATGTTGCTTCTTTGCCCCACCCCACTTTAGGCTTGCCTTCTCACTAATCTTCTAGCCTATCAATCAACTTCTCCAAATGCAGTCTGTTACCCAGTTAGTCTCGGTGACGATGTATTGAGTAAACAGCATCGTTAAGGCATACACAATGTCCATGTGTGTAATCATTCTGATCTCCTTTGCTTTATTAATTTACCACCTCCCTGTTCGCTTAATTCATACCCTGTTTATTGCTGCTGGCTTCCTAAGCCCTCTCAACACATACCTGGGTAGCAACTGCATCCAAAAATGTATCCTACCTTTCCTACACTTTCTTCAAATCACACCTCACCATGTTAGTTAGTTTCAGCCCTGGGGCTTGAACACAGTGAACGAACACTCGACTTGGGTGCAGCCATGTGTGCCTCAGCTCCAATACGGTAGGCATCACCTGTCACCACCTGATATCCCCCAAACCACACCAATGCACTGCTACCTTGTTAAGCTTCAGACCCTGCTGTAGACTATAACACTGTCTGCT
The DNA here is from genome assembly GCF_964204655.1 of Triturus cristatus. Lineage (NCBI taxonomy): Eukaryota > Metazoa > Chordata > Amphibia > Caudata > Salamandridae > Triturus > Triturus cristatus. The sequence continues at coordinate 1,367,878,875 of NC_140591.1, forward strand.
TAGATGTTGAACGGCCCATTTAACTATGGAGTGGCCACAAATCAATACCCCCTTCCCCCTTCCACTCCTCATTAATGAACTTGCTAAACAAAACTACCTTTCCATTACTCTCTCTCCCTCAGGGCACACATATCCACACATCATCTTCCAACAGATTTCAAGTCACCTTCATTCAAGCATAATTTATTTCCTTTATTGGCTGCCTCATCATAGAAGAATGACTGCCACATCCATTTCCATTCAAACCACCCTTCTACAGGTGCAATAAGGATGACCACATGCCTACCTTAGGATCACCTAACTTCCATTCCCATGCAGAGAAAAGGGCATCAAAAACCACCCCTTAATCCAGAAAATAACCATTTACCTGAGCTTACTGCATATTTTGCCACCATGCCTGATGAACAGATCCATACCCCAATGCCCTCTTCTGTTTGCTCAATCTTACACTTTCCGACCCGCACTCACTCCTTTTTACCTCTCCACATTTTACCTCTCCACAAAACACCCTCTTCTTTCTTCACACCTCAGTATTCATTGGATTGGATTTCTTCAAACATGTGGGTGCCCCAAAGAACAGAACAGAAACAATTGCCCGAGCAGCTCAGAATTCCTACGTGGTGTGGATGACGATCTCTCCTCCTTGATGACGCCTTCCGGAATTTCCACTGTAATCAGCACCTATGAAACACCCATTCATATATTGCCAGGCCTACTGCATATCCTTAATAGGAAAAAGAAAGTACAGCATAAAAAATATATACTACACAATTCAATAGGTACAATTGTACAGGGTTACCAAAGTTGTGTCCTAACAGTTATGCATTATTACCCATTCTTGCTGGTAATCGTCTCTCTCCTGCTAGGGTCAGGGTTCCCACTATTAAGTGTAATTTAAAACATTCTTTAATGTATTTAGTGTGTTCTCTGTGCGTTACTGTTATTGCCTTCCTCTGTTGACTTCTATGGGAGTGTACTGCATTCCTGGTGGGTGGTCAGGTATGGTGCTTGACTTACTCCAAGGGGATGCCGGAGTGCATTTCAGCCTTTTTAGTCAGTAGGGCTACTGAAGTAGATTTCAATGTGTATTTTACGAATTGCAATCGTGTTATTCTTACGCGGGTGTGTGTTTGTATTAGCTTGCCACTTCTGAAACCCCTCCTTCCATTTTCCATAACCCAGCCACATTTGAAGTATCCTTTCTTTTTCCTACCATTCCCCCTGTCACTTCCATATTTACTTCTAAATCACACACCTTTGTGTGCGGAGATCTCCATACAGAAAAGATAAAAAAAGACAGAGCTCTCCAACCGGAGGTTTGTGAATTGCATTTTGGAGCATGTGAATTAGTACTACTTTAAGTATTACAAAATGGTGACTAGTGAATATTTATTAGTGCACCTTTGCCCGTTTATCAAGAGGAATTAATGTATTTTATTACAGTTATAGTGGAGTGGGTTAGCAGATTAATGCATGACTGTGCAACACTGACCAACAGACTGATGTTAACAATTTAAGTTTTGTCAAAAACGACACTGACTATACTGTTTGCTCAGTCCTTATTTCATCTCTGTTCATACGTTTGCACCTAATTTTGTTTTAACTGTTAGCTGAAATTGTTTAACATTTTCCATTTATTTTATATCCTCTTAAACCGTTTTTGGAAGCAATACTATGGTAACTTCTGCATTTTTGAAACCTAACAATTGAAAATGGCACAGTAGGGTTACCATCTCAATGAAGATATTTAGATGTGTTTTATGCATTTTTAAAGCAAAAAAAGACTTGCAAACCCTTGGCACCACTTCCCTGTTGTATTTGCAGAAAGAAAACATCATGGCTTTGCTTGCTTTGGCTTTTGCTGTTCTGGGGAGCAGAAGAGATTCTGGTGCCAATTCCGATCCGGTAAAAACCGGGTACGAACCGTCGGACGGAGCCTTTTCTCCGTCCGACTCGTACCCGGTGCGAAATCCATCCGAAAATGCAAGTACGATTCATACGGAAACACCATTTCCGTACGAATCGAACAAAACACCGACCGAACAGAAACTAAACACAATTCCGATCCTGAAAGGCGCCGACCTGACGTCGGTACGCATCCAGCCTACGTTTCACGAACCAGGAAGTACGATTCGAACCGACGTCATCCCGCACGGAAAATATTTACCGGCTGCCAAAAACTGCCGGGAAATCAGGACGACACACGCAAGGAGCAGCTGGACGCGACGAACAGACATGGACCCGAACCTACGTGCCATCCCTGCCCTCCTAGCAGTCCACCTGGCGTACAGGAACCGCCGCAGACGCCGCAGAAGGTCAGCACAACAACCAGGGGCAAAGGGGGGGGCAGGGGCAGGACACACAACACCAACACATGGTACCAAATCATACATGGCCTGGACATACCTGACCATCAGGGCCTGGTCACCTCCAGGGGGTGGGGGCGTGGCCAGCAACGCATGCGTCCGCCACAGCGGAAGTGGATGGTCACGCGAACCGGTACGTACCCTACCCAGGCAGTAAGAGCGTGGGTACGGAACGTACCACGCGTCCCCCTACGTCACTACAACAATGGCGGTACGGCCCATACCCACATCAGAAATGCCTGGGTACGGCTCGTACCAGCATTGCTGGGGTCATGTAGGGGTACGCGTGGTATGACCCGTAGCCACGCCCCCAAGGACTGTGTACGGTGCAGACCCCACGGCACCGCAACAATGGGGGGACGCACCGTACCCACCCACCAAAGGCATGGGTACGGGCCGTACCCAGGCATGCAGAGCGTGGGTACGGGTATGCACGGACCGTACCCCCACCCCAGCAGTGTATGTGCGCCCCGAACCCCCACCCGTGTATGTACGCCCCGAACCCCCACCCATGTATGTACGCCCTGAACACCCACCCCAGCATTGTATGTACGCCCCGAACCCCCACCCGTGTATGTATGCCCCGAACCCCCACCCCAGCATTGTATGTACGCCCCGAACCCCCACCCGTGTATGTACGCCCCGAACCCCCACCCATGTATGTACGCCCTGAACCCCCACCCCAGCATTGTATGTACGCCCCGAACCCCCACCCGTGTATGTATGCCCCGAACCCCCACCCCAGCATTGTATGTACGCCCCGAACCCCCACCCGTGTATGTACGCACCGAACCACCACCCGTGTATGTACGCACCGAACCCCCACCCCAGCATTGTATGTACGCCCCGAACCCCCCCCGTGTATGTACGCACCGAACCCCCACCCGTGTATGTACGCACCGAACCCCCACCCCAGCATTGTATGTACGCCTCGAACCCCCACCCGTGTATGTATGCCCCGAACCCCCACCCCAGCATTGTATGTACGCCCCGAACCCCCACCCGTGTATGTACACACCGAACCCCCACCCCACCCTGGTATGTACGCACCGAACCCCCACCCCAGCACTGTATGTACGCACCAAACCACCACCCGTGTATGTACGCACCGAACCCCCACCCGTGTATGTACGCCCCGAACCCCCACCCGTGTATGTACGCACCGAAACCCCACCCGTGTATGTACGCCCCGAACCCCCACCCGTGTATGTACGCACCCAACCACCACCCGTGTATGTACGCACCGAACCCCCACCCCAGCAGTGTATCTACGCACCGAACCCCCACCCCACCCGTGTATGTACGCACCGAACCCCCACCCCACCCTGGTATGTACGCACCGAACCCCCACCCCAGCACTGTATGTACGCACCAAACCACCACCCGTGTATGTACGCACCGAACCCCCACACGTGTATGTACGCCCCGAACCCCCACCCGTGTATGTACGCACCGAAACCCCACCCCAGCACTGTATGTACGCACCGAACCCCCACCCGTGTATGTACGCACCGAACCCCTCCCCCCCAGCCGTGTATGTACGCCCCGAACCCCCACCCGTGTATGTACGCACCAAACCCCCACCCGTGAATGAACGGACCGAAACCCCCCCCAGCCGTGTATGTACGCACTGAACCCCCCCCCAGCCGTGTATGTACGCACCGAACCACCACCCGTGTATGTACGCACCCAACCACCACCCGTGTATGTACGCACCGAACCCCCCCCCCAGCCGTGTATGTACGCACCGAACCACCACCCGTGTATGTACGCACAGAACCCCCACCCGTGTATGTACGCCCCGAACCCCCACCCGTGTATGTACGCACCGAAACCCCACCCCAGCACTGTATGTACGCACCGAACCCCCACCCGTGTATGTACGCACCGAACCTGCAATAAGAATGGTGTGTGCCAAACACCCCCAGAAGTGCCCAGACATAGGAGGGGTGGGTGCAGAGTCCTCCCAGCAGTGCCCAGACACAGGAGGGGTGGGTGCAGAGTCCTCCCAGCAGTGCCCAGACACAGGAGGGGTGGGTGCAGAGTCCTCCCAGCAGTGCCCAGACACAGGAGGGGTGGGTGCAGAGTCCTCCCAGCAGTGCCCAGACACAGGAGGGGTTGGTGCAGAGTCCTCCCAGCAGTGCCCAGACATAGTACAAGATACCCCATCAACAAGTTCAGTGACCAACAAGGGTGATACCCCAGATGCAGGCGGAGCCATCGCTGAGCCAGCATGGCTATATTGAACGGCAACCCTCACACATCCAGGAAATGTAGACACAGCACAGCACAGCATTTGGGAGACACCCTGCAGGGAAAATGGCCTGCTCCACAGAGGATGGAACACACCTTGGGACAATGTCACCATACAGTGAGAGCAAACATGACCAAATACCATTGGCAGAGACCTTTGTGATGGCACGCAGATGGCAGGGTACACCCCATGAGCAGCACACTCCAACATTTCACAGACCCCTAACACATTATCACCACCCCAACTCAGGGAGCACCAGCACCAACAGCAAGTCCAGGAAAGCATCAGTGTGCAAAACCAAAAGAAAATGCTTTATTCAGCAGGAAAATATCTCTGAGAAAATGTCCACTATGTACAAGGGCCATGGGCCAGCCCAGCAGCAAAGTCGGGGGGGGGTACACATCGGGACGTGTGTCCCCTAGCTTGCCTGCACAGTTCACAAGTCCATTTCATCCACAGAAGAGGGGGCATCAGGGGGGAGGGTGGAAACAGGCACCGCAGGGACAGGAGGGGAAAGGGTAGGTGTTGTGGGTGCAGGGAGGGATGATTCTGCCACAGGGGGGGTGCCAGCGCCAAAGGTGGAGGACAGAATGGCGCTGCACACGTCGGCAAGTTCCCCCAGCGACTCCCCCGCACCCAATCCAACCCCAGGCCCCAAGGAGGGGGTGGGGCAAAGGGATGGGTCGCAGCGCCACTGGGGGAGGGTGTGGACAGGGTGGGGGACTCAACTCCCCTGGCCGGGTCCCGCCTCCACCGCTTGCGGGGTGGTGTCATCCTGGGGCTGGGGGGCACACTCGCAGTGGATGATGCTGTCACCGACTGTTGGCCAGGAGAGCTAAGGGGAGTGGATTTGGAGGGAGTGGGTTGTGTGGAATGCGGACTCCCACTGTGGCTGCGTGTTCTACGTTTCCCCCCCGACCCAGTGGGTGTGCCTTCCTCACCCTGTGTGTGCGTGACAGGAGGTGTGCGCTTCGACTTCCCTGGTGGTGTGGTGCCTGTGTCTGTTGGGGTGCGTGCACGCTGACGTCTGGATGTGCGTGTGACAGGCACGGGAGTGGGAATTGTGGATGGGGCAGGGGTAGGGGGGGTTACGCAGCGCTGCAGGAGATCCAGTGCTGCAGTCAGTGTGGAGTCTATGGACCTCAGCAACTGCCGTTGGTCAGACTGCGCAGCCGACATGCCCTCCATGTATGCCTCCATCTGGGTCAGCACCTGGGTGTGGGCATGGAGGACATTTAGCATCGCAGTCTGACCAACCTGCAACTGCCTCAGGATGTCCACAGACTCCGCACTCACCGCAGCAGTGGTGACAGGGGCAGGGGGTGCGGTGCCTGGCAGGAAGGAGACATGTGGGGACCGAGCACGGAGGGAAGGGCCACGAGCATGTGGGAGGCCGGTGATGGAACCTGAGGTGGCGGGGGGATGTGGAGGGCTGCCATCAGCTGGGGGGGCAGACTCCGCCACCTCTTGGAGCTCAGCCTCGGACCCGTCTGCGTCATAGTCTGTGTTGTCAGTCGACAGGTCCTCTGCCTCACTCCCTTCGGCCTCCGTGCCACTCCATGTGCCAGACAGGACAGCACTGCTGGCACTGGTGCTCAATCCCTCCTCCCGGTCCGTGCTAGTGTCTCCTTCCGTGTCCCCCGGCGATGCTGTGGGCAAGGTGAAGAGACAGGAGATAATCAGACACCTGTACACATATGTCACATGAGTCAAATATACATAGGTCACATTGCATAGCCTGAAAAGCAACAGGAGTAACACCTACAAAACAATGTACACATGTAGGCCATGGAACACACAGTTTTTCGACCCACCATGCCACTGAGACACAATGGAGAGCATGACACAACAGCAAATCACTGCACCTGAAATTTTACAGAGGAGCCAGCCTCTGGGGACAAATGTGCACAGCACCTGCACCACACTGCGTCGTCAAAAAGGGATGAGCATGAATGATATACATTTACTCTTGCCGCATGCTGCAAAGGCAATACATGAAACCAGGCCAAACATGACTGGGTCACTGCACCTTGAGCGTATGTCCAGTCAAACATCACACACAGGCTAAACCCAGCAAGGAGGATGAAGCTTCTGACATGTAGGCCTTGTACGCACAAACCACCCACACCTGAGACAATATCATTGAGACGGAGAAAGTATGTACACCTCTTACTCTGGGATGAAAACACATGGCCTCCACTAATTAATGACTGTACACACACAGCCCCTGGTGGGCATGTCCACACATCATTGACAGGCAAACATCATCAGATTGTCTCAACAACACACACAGGTAATGCCCACTGTGAGTATGCACAAGCAAAATGGGTCCCCCTGTACAGTGGACACATGTAGCAACCTGTAGGTCCTAACAGTTGAGCCCAGGGTACAATGCCACCCTACCCAACCCATGGCGAAGACACAGTGAATGGCCATATTGTTGGATGACGCACATGATACCTAGGAAGAGGTGCCCCAGGGCACAGTAGTGCCCACACTCCTCCGTGGTCCAGGATGGACATGACTGCAAATTAAGCAACCGTCCCTGCACTTAGCAGGCCTCTCACTCAGGCACATCATGTCAGAGGGCACACAATTGGACATGCATGCTGGAAGGCTGTACAGTTTGGAGACACACCCCTATGTCGTGATTCACAATCAGTGCCAAGTGACATGGACACCACAATGACTGAAATTGGCCATGGCACACGCAAGGTCCCCATACCTGTGGCACATCACCCCCACACATGATGCTGATGGCATAGGGCACCTGCATGAACTGCCTGCCTAAATAACCTTGTGCAAGAGTGGCTACAGACAGACCAGGGAACACATGGCAAGGAGGGGAAGGGAGGGAGTGAGAACAGCACTGTGCTACTTTGTTGAGAAGTTGACGCACTGCACAATCAAACCCTGGCAGTGTATCCATGCAACTGCACACTTACATTGGCTGGGGACACACAACTGACACACATGTACCTACCCCCTTCCTGCTGCTGCTTCTCCTGTAGGCGCCTGTCCATATCGGGGAAGACCACCGCCAGCACACGCTTCTGGATGTGGGTCAGACGACGGCGCCCACGGTTCTTACGGCTCACAGGTGAGTCCCCCAGCAGGACCCGTGCAATCCTCCTCGTCCAGCACCGGATGTCCTGCCAGCGTTTCCTCACCTGAGACAGGCTCCGCCTCCGACCCTCTGTACCCCTCACGGCACTGACGGCTTCACTCCAGATCTCCCCCTTGGCAATGGCGCCTACCTGTGAGGATGCAAAAGTGAGAATACATTAATCCACATGAGCAGAGACACAGAGACACACATATAGAACAATCCTCTTTATGAACAGGCCATGGTATGCATGCAACTAATTGCACCTTTGTCATAGGGACATTATCCACTGTGGAAGGCCAAATGCACTACGTGCCATTGAAAGTACACGGGTGGCATGAGGGGTACCACACACTCACTGACCAGGGATCACACTGTGCCTCACAGGCTACACCAGGATTATGTACAGCACCTCACAGCAGTCACCTGCCCCAGCACACTGATGCTACCTCAGCAGAGTACACAGACACACACAGGTACAGGACAATCACATGGCATTGCCAACTGGGGGTACACACCTCACTCTGCCCATGTGCCAGTAGACGGGGGTGTCACAGGTGTGGGGCTGGCTCAGCACGGCATGCACACAGCACTGCTCCCTGCTCACATTGGATGGCCAGGCTACATCCATCCCTCATGCTGCTTGTGTGCAACACTCCCCATATGCACTCACCCACATGACAGGGGACTTACACACACACCAATGTGCAGGGGACGAACACCGCCTTTGGACACTCACAGCACAGGTACACTGAACAAACACACATCCATGGGTACTGTCACCTGTCACACTGGGGGGAACACAGGATCACATCAGGACTGTGGAAACAACATCCCCAGGAGGAGTATGCATGCAGAATGTGGCATGCACCGTGCATTCATTGTCACAGTAGGCACTATGCAAGTGAGGAGTGCACACAGGAAACACAGCATGCTCTGCATGGGTGACATGAGGCCTTCCACACCCTGGGACCCACTCCAAACAACAGTGCATGTCTGTCACACATGGATAGAATGGCAGAAGTCACTGGCACACAAAAGGGGCACAGTCTAAGCTAGTGGAGTCTGCACTCACCTGAACCCCTGGTCGACCATACAGGCTCTGGAACTGTGGGAGGATCACATCTATCAGGGCAAGGTTCTCCTCCTGGGTGAATGGCTGTGACCTCTCCACAGTCCTGGACATGGTGCCAGAGGAATCACTATCAGCAGCAGTGGTCATGGATGAATGGATGTGCAGGCAAGTGCTCTCTCATGGGACCTGGCTGCCTTATATATGCCTGGCTGGCCTGTTCATGTACAGGAGTACAGATTGATTGGTCAGTCACATTTGCATCCTACGTTTCATCCAATCCCTTCAAACCTACCCCAGTGTGTGCCTTTGCATGGTTTCAGTTTTGATGATGATGTCAAGTCATCATCCACATTGCAACAATGTAGATTCTTTCAAACTGACTTCTGCTGGGCACCTGGTGCTCAAATTCAAAAATCTAACTCAGTCTCCATGGCAACCATCATGCATTTAGGCCCTTATACTTGTCCCTCATGTGTCCCCTATGTGTTTTCATACATATACACACAGGTACGGTGCGTTCCATGCCCTAGGGCACCCCCCAAGCAGTGATACGGACCGTACACGCGCTTGTACGGTCCGGATCACAATATGGGCGCTGGCGTATGCGTACGCCACAGTAGTACGAACTGTACAAGCGCTTGTACGGTCCGGATCACAATATGGGCGCTGGCGTATGCGTACGCCACAGTAGTACGAACTGTACATGCGCTTGTACGGTCCGGATCACAATATGGGCGCTGGCGTATGCGTACGCCACAGTAGTACGAACTGTACACGCGCTTGTACGGTCCGGATCACAATATGGGCGCTGGCGTATGCGTACGCCACAGTAGTACGAACTGTACACACGCTTGTACGGTCCGGATCACAATATGGGCGCTGGCGTATGCGTACGCCACAGTAGTACGAACTGTACACGCGCTTGTACGGTCCATACTACTGTGGCGTACGCATACGCCAGCGCCCATATTGTGATCCGGACCGTACAAGCGCTTGTACAGTTCGTACTACTGTGGCGTACGCATACGCCAGCGCCCATCTTGTGATCCGGACCGTACAAGCGCGTGTACAGTTCGTACTACTGTGGCGTACGCATACGCCAGCGCCCATATTGTGATCCGGACCGTACAAGCGCTTGTACAGTTCGTACTACTGTGGCGTACGCATACGCCAGCGCCCATATTGTGATCCGGACCGTACAAGCGCGTGTACAGTTCGTACTACTGTGGCGTACGCATACGCCAGCGCCCATATTGTGATCCGGACCGTACAAGCGCTTGTACAGTTCGTACTACTGTGGCGTACGCATACGCCAGCGCCCATATTGTGATCCGGACCGTACAAGCGCGTGTACAGTTCGTACTACTGTGGCGTACGCATACGCCAGCGCCCATATTGTGATCCGGACCGTACAAGCGCTTGTACAGTTCGTACTACTGTGGCGTACGCATACGCCAGCGGCAATATTGGCCCAGGGACCCTATACACGCACTCCGAGCGTATGTACGGTGCGTTTCACAACTGTCAGTGGTGACAGGCGGCACACAGACAGGAATGGAGCGGTCAGATATTGCCAAGGGTGGACACCAATGCATTGTCTGTGCAATACCACATGTGTGTGACACAGGTGTGTCAGGATGTGATGTGGCACTTTACCCCTGAGGTGTGGGCAAAGCACATGTACAATGAGCTGTGTACACATGTCGTGTGTGATGGTGCGCATTGTACCACACATCCCCTGCACTCCTTTGACATGTGTGCATGTCGTACACACTAGTGGAGCCATGAGTCACTTGCATGTCCCAGTCACGGACACCCGCACCTGTCCCCTGATGCCAGGTACACGGAATATTACACATGACATGTGTATGGCTGCGTTGCACGCTGCAACCATGTCATGTGTGTGGCATGTGTTTCCATGATTTTGCTGTAGGTGTGTGGTCCAATGCATCAGCAGTTGCTGCTGCCAACATGTGTCTGTGTGTACATGGCCATGGCACACTGTTCCGCACACCAGCCCACATATGTGATTTGCCATGAGGTGTGTATGTATGCAACTACACGGAGTATCAACACAAGTACATATCCACATGCTCTCTATGTATGTTCTGTCTCGACATGTACTCCTCCAAGGCAATGTGTGTGGCCTGTCCTATTCCTATGACATGTGACCAGTGCATATCGCATCCAACAACCTGTCTGTACCATACGCATACTACTTCTGCACATGTGTGGATGTCTGTGAATCCTGTGATGCGTGTGCATGTTCACTTACACTGGCCCACAGCTAGTCTCATGCCATGTCATCGTGATCTTGCCCCCCTCCGTTAGTGGCTGTCCCTTGGTAGGAGTGTCACCTGACTGGCGTACGTGTCCAGGAAATGTGGCACAGACCTGACTCAGAATGTGGCATATGTGTATTGGCTGTGTAACATGTGCTCAGTGCATTGACAATGTCGTTGTACAGTGCTCACTCTTCGGTGTTCCTTCCATTTCACTGCAGGGCTCCGCCTCTCCCTCGACGTATGCCAGACATGGCTGCCCTGCATGAACGGGACTGTATACGCCGCTACAGATTCAGCCAACGGTTGATTGATGAGTTGACTGGCCGGATGGAAGCACAACTCCTCCCGCGCCACAGGTATCCCAGTGCACTGACACCCAAGTTGAAGGTGATGGCAGCCCTACATTTCCTTGCCACGGGTACGTTCCAACATACCATTGCTGATGTCGGGGGCATGTCCCAGACGATGTTCAGCCGTGTTCTGCATGATTTCTTAGAGGCCATGTTGGTTCACCTGGATGAGTACATTAAATTCCCAATTCGTGAGCAGTTGACAGATGTCAAGCGTGAGTTCTATGCCCTGGGAGGGATGCCCCATGTCATTGGGTCCATAGATGGGACACATGTTGCGTTGGTACCACCACAGGCACAGGAGGTGGTGTATAGGAATCGCAAACATTATCACTCCATTAATGCCCTTGTGGTGTGTCTGTCCAACATGGTGATTTCACATGTCTGTGTTCGCTTTCCAGGATCAGCACACGATGCCTTCATCATGAGGCGTAGCAGGCTGCCTGAAATGATGCTGCAGCTGCGGAACGAGCGAGCATGTATTGTTGGTGGGTAGACTCTGGCAGTTCAGTGTTTGGCGTCATCTTCCAATCTCACTGCCTGTGCTGACACACTTCTGTCCATGATGTTTCCTTGTAGGGGACGCTGGCTATCCCAACATGCCATGGCTGATGACGCCTGTCCGCAACCCCAGCACGGCTGCCGTGCACCGCTACAACAACGCACATGGGCGGACAAGGAGAGTCATTGAGAGGACGTTTGGACTTCTGAAGAGCCGATTCCGGTGCCTCCACAAGACCGGCGGAGCACTCCCATATGCCCCGGTGAAGGTGTGCAAGATCATCATCGTCTGCTGCATGCTGCACAACATGGCAGTGGAGGAAGCTGTTCCACTCATACTGGATCAAGATGACCAGGACCATCCACCCGTGGAGGATGAAGGCCTTGGTGACGGGGCAAGTGATGTGGAGGAGGAGGAGGCTGTGGAGGACATGCGGAGTCGGCTCATACGCAACTTCTTTGCTTAGTGGTGAGTTCCAGTGTCTGAGTGTGCACGCATTGGGCCGTGTGTGGCATGTGTTGCAATGTGTGTGTCCATCTGCATGTCTGCCAAGTGAGTCAGTGGTGTGTATTGAAGTGTCACTCGAGTGATGGCGCAATGGAAGGATGTTGTCTGAGGGTCATCATTGTCACCTGTCATGTTGACAACATGATACGTGTTGAGTACATGCTTGCGGATGTGCTCCTTTGGGCTGACTCCTTGTGTGTCTCTCTTCCACAGGTCCATGGGCATGCTGTCTGCTGGTGGCATTGTTGTGCTCCTGCTACTCCTCATGAACACAGCAACATGTGCTGATTCTGCGTCACATGCACGGGCAAGTTTTGAAATCTCCTTAGGGTAAGGGATGCCTCACGGCGTTTTGGGTGTGTGAATTGTTTGTAGTCTGTGTGCACTTCTCCGGTTCATGTGTGTACCATTTGCATACATGTGGATCCTACATGGGGAACTTGACATGGGGCAGGCTTCACCTGGAGCCATGGTCAGACTTGGTGACTGTCATGTGGCAGGGGATTGGAGATTGTGATGAGGCCATCATTGTGTGTAACACTGACCTCGGAAACATACAGGTTGCACCGGGTTGACATGGTGTGTGATTGCCCCATCAGGGCCTCAATGGTGTATAGCGGCCTCTCCGTGGCAGCAGGGGGTGTTTAGCTGTTATCCGTCACTTGTGTGCCAGTTCAATGGAATACCAGTATCTGTGTTGCAATGGGGGGTGCCAGTGTTGCTCCCACATGTTCATCCACATGACCTGTGTATGTGTTGACAGAGTATCATTGTCATTCCAACACACATGACTAATAAATTTGTCCCTCTGTCTCCAAGGTGCCTCTTCCCTGTCAATGGTGGCCTGTTGCCACTGTGCGTGCGGCATGTCTGGCATAGTTTTCAGAGGTGGTGCATATGTGTCTATGTGTAGAGTGACAAGATGCTAGGGGTTTGTCAGGGAGTGGGAACTGTATTATGCACAAGATGCACAGTTCCATCCACCTCAAGGCAAGAGAGACCATCCCCCAGGGCAACTACAACATCCGTGTCGAATCCTACCCTGCAGTCTACGGACATGTGCCTTGCGACTCCCATGATACTTGTCCATATCCGGAGTGCATCTGCACAGCTCTGCTACTGCATCGGGCAACCAGGCCACATCAACGTCCAAACGGGATGGGGGGAATGTTTCACAGCCAGCTGCAGGATGACCTTCTCGATCCACGCCCACACTCATGATGCAGCCCACAACCCCAACACAACCATGTGGCACTGTGATCCAAAACTCCATTCTGGCATCTCCATGCATCCAACCTTGGGCTAGCCACCATTCTCAACATCCGCCTGACGCAAGCATGCAGGACATTGTAGGGACACATGTCTAGACATACCTGGGAGCGGCAAGCCAGGTCACTCCACATGATCCCTGACCTCTGCGCATGACTGTTGATCCCCTGAATGTGTCTGTAGCCACAGTTGTGCGGGAACCACTCAGCTGGTTGGGCCCAGCACAGGTGAGTATGGTACTCCATGTCTGTATCAGATGATACATTGGGACCCATGTGTGTCCTGGGCAAGACTGCGACCCCACGGTTTGGATGGTTGGAGTTAATTCTGAGATCAGGCATGCTTTGACTTTACGACACACACATGTATTGTAATAATGCAGAATCACGGCATCATCTTGTAAGTGTGATTAATTTATTTGTGGTGGGGTACGGGTTTGTGGGGATGACAAGAGGTGCACAGCGGGAGTGTAGAATCCAAAGTTCACTGGGGGAGTTGGTATCCTTGCCGTAGCAAAATGTCAGAGTCCATGCCACAGTCTTCGTCAACATAGGTCAGACAGTGACCAGCAAGTCCATGTGGCAGAGAATGTCATGTGCTGCTATTGGGCCAGAGGGCCAGGTGCCAGGCCAGGTGACCTGGGAGATGGTGATGTTCTGCTGACTCTCACAGTCTTTTTCGTGGACGACCCACCTTCCTGCGGGGACCCTCGGAAGCAGTCCGTGACGATGTCTGTGACGCTCCGTCGGATGAATCCTCCTCCTCCTGATCCCTCCCTGTGTCTGGTAATGGCCTTCGCCTGGTGCCACAGGGAGGGTTGCCCATGTTGTCGGCAATCCGACGGAGTACACCGGTCATTTGGGTTTGCACCGCCACGAGCTCAGCCTGTCTATCCTCCATCCTTCCTTGGTGTTGCAGTTGACAGGCATGTTGCTGGGCCTGCAGGGTCTTCATCTCCTGGAGGGTCCCCTTGATGTCATTGAGGGTGGACGCAATCTGGTCCATGCCCCTGGTGTCACGCCGGTATGTATCCAGGATGTTGCTGACCTGGGACACTACCGGGTCCTGAGCTGCCTGGTCAGGTTCGCGCCTCCGCCGTCCTCCACTCCCGCCACCCCTGCCCACGTGCACCTGGCCTGCCGTTGTGGGTGCATCGGGTCTCCGGGACCCCTGAGGGATGGCATCTACGTTGCCACCTGCCTCCTCCTGGGTGCCCGGAGGACCGTGTCCCTCCTGGGCAGACTGGCTGGGTGGTCGTGTGCGGGCAGGGCTCCTGGACGTCTCCTGGGATGTGGCAGGAATGGGGGTGGTGGTTGGCACAGTTGTACCTGACGCAGGTGCTGCAGGTGGTTGGACACCAGAGGGGCCAGGTTGGTCTGGGTCATCCACGGAGTGGTGAGAGTCATCGCTGGCGGTGGGGTCCTCATCCCGTGGAGCCTGGTCCTGTGAGACTTCCCCCCCAGTGTTGGGGGGTGTTCGTCGACGTTGACCTGTGTGTGAGAGAGACAATGTTAACAGTGCCACATGTGGCATCCATGTTTCATGCATTTCTGATTTGGCACTCTTCCTCTGGGTAGTTGGATCTGTCTTGCATTCCTCTCACAGTGCACTTGTGCATGGGTATGTCCCTTGGCCACAGCTGTCAGGGCTTTACGCATGTGTGAGACACAATCTTAGTTGATGCATCTATTTGGGTACACAGTCAGCAGTGTGGTGTGCGGGCGTAGCGAGCCATGCAGAGGCGCCTTACGTGTTGCACTGTACGTGGCCAAATGGTGTTTTGCCAAGGCAATTTGATGTTGCAGGTAGGGGACTGAAGCATTTGTGACAGGGTTCTTACCGACACAGTGGGTGGGTATACTGGGTGTGTGGTTAGGTCTGTGCCTGCAGCACGGATGGACTCGTGCACAGATTGACACATGGACCGGTCTTCATCTACGGAAGGGGGGGTTTGAGGCACTGCCAGACCTGGTCTGCATGCACACAGTCCACCGGCTGACGAGTGGACATGGCCACACCACCCAAGGGTGATTTAGTCTCCCTGTGTCTCCCTTCCTCCCTCCCTCTGTCACCCTCCTCCCTCTGTCGGTCTCCCTCTGTCACCCTACTCCCTCCCTCTGTCTGTCTCCCTGTGTCCCCCTCTGTCTCCTTCCCTCTCATTCCCCCTCTCCCTCCCTCTCTTTGTCACTCTCTGTCACCTCAGGCCAGCTTCCTGGGCACACACAGTTAGCCGGTCTTTGAATGGCCATTGGCTTGATCATGTGAGTTAGTCCCTGTTCTCTGGGCACCCATTGGGCAGTGTGTCTGAGTGTAAGCTGCTGCTGTGGCGGTGTGTGCTGAGACTCTATCAGAGCGATGCATCTTCATTGTCTGCTGTAATGTGCAAATTGTGCCTTCAGACCCATGTCATCCTGCATGGCAGCCACCATTTGCAGGCAAGACAGTACTGTGTGGGTACACACAGTTTGTATGGCTGTGCCCTGGGCCATATGGGCTGAGGGCATTGTTGTGTGCTTGTGAGTTGCTCAATGTTAGTTTTGATGCCCCCACTCCCAGCATCGACCACATCCTGTGTTGTGTTGGTGTTTTGTGTGGCCTGTGACTTGGCATGGCCCTGATTGATGCATGGGGCATGGAGGCGCTAGTGGCATGTGTGTGTTTGTGGAGTGTTGTTGTGTCCGGTGGTGGCTTGGGGGGGGTGGCATGCATGATTGATTGTGTATGGCATCCCCCCCATGTGAGGTGAGTTGTTTGTGTACTCACCAGGGTCTGGGAGTCCAGGCAGTCCGTGTAGTCCCTCCACCGCCAGCGTGGACATCACCTTCTCCTCCCAGGGATGGTATTGTACCGGTCTGGGGGGCGGCCCTCCTCCAGTGATGTTCCCCTGGTTGTGATTGTCAGTCATCTTCCTCTTGACCGTCCTCCGCAGATCGTACCACCTGGATTGGCACTCGTGCCTGGTCCTTCTGGTGGTCCCAACAGCATTCACAGAATCGACAATCCTCTGCCACATGGCCGTTTTTTCGGATATGCTGGTCTGTCTGACCAATGTCCCAAAGAGCTGTGGCTCGACTCTGAGGATTTCGTCGACAAGGATCTCCAGCTCCTCCTTTGTGAACTTTGGATTCTTGGTGGTGGACATGGCGTGGGGTGTGGGTGTGGATGGTTGTGGGGGTGTGGGTGTGGATGGTTGTGGGGGTGTGGGTGTGGATGGTTGTGGGTGTGTGGGTGTGGTAGTGGAGGTGTGTGTGTGAATGTGATGAGGGGGTGTTTGTGTAGGTGGTTGTGTGAAGGTATGCAAGTGTGAGGTTCAAGTATGGTGGTGTGGGTCGTCTGTGGGCTCTGGCAGCAGTGGGTCTGTTGCAAAGGCTCATGGTTTGTGTGTGTGGTCCATTTTTATTGGTCCATTTGTGGGTGTGGCTGTGTTTGAAATTTGTGTGGGTGTGTTATGAGGAGTGATTGAGTTTTGGGCCTCTGTTTGGCAGTTTGGCAGTTGCAGGTCAGTGTATGTGATGTTTGTGGGGTTGTTGGGCATGTTTGGTGGTGTGGGGAAACTCTAATTGACTCTCCTTGTGTAAATATGGTTTGTCCTGGTTCAGTACGTGTGTTTTTGGCGTCAGTACGGTCCGTACATGCACTGGTGGGGGTACGGTCCGTACATTCCCTGGTGGGGTGTGGGTACGGCCGTACATACACGGCTGGGGGGGGTTTGGTGCGTACATACACGGGTGGGGGTTTGGTGCGTACATACACGGGTGGGGGTTTGGTGTGTACATACACGGGTGGGGGTTCGGGGGCGTACATACACGGGTGGGGGTTCGGGGGCGTACATACACGGGTGGGGGTTTGGTGCGTACATACACGGGTGGTGGTTTGGTGCGTACATACAGTGCTGGGGTGGGGGTTTGGTGCGTACATACACGGGTGGGGGTTCGGGGGCGTACATACACGGGTGGGGGTTCGGGGGCGTACATACACGGGTGGGGGTTTGGTGCGTACATACATGGGTGGGGGTTTGGTGCGTACATACACGGGTGGGGGTTCGGTGCGTACACACACGGCTGGGGGGGTGTTCGGTGCGTACATACACTGCTGGGGTGGGGGTTCGTTGCGTACATACACGGGTGGGGGTTCGGGGGCGTACATACACGGGTGGGGGTTCGGGGGCGTACATACACTGCTGGGGGGGTGTTCGGTGCGTACATACACTGCTGGGGTGGGGGTTCGGTGCGTAGATACACTGCTGGGGTGGGGGTTCGGTGCGTACATACACGGGTGGGGGTTCGGGGGCGTACATACACGGGTGGGGGTTTGGTGCGTACATACACGGCTGGGGGGGTGTTCAGTGCGTACATACACTGCTGGGGTGGGGGTTCGGTGCGTACAGACACGGCTGGGGGGGTGTTCGGTGCGTACATACACTGCTGGGGTGGGGGTTCGGTGCGTACATACACGGGTGGGGGTTCGGTGCGTACATACACGGCTGGGGGGGTGTTCGGTGCGTACATACACTGCTGGGGTGGGGGTTCGGTGCGTAGATACACTGCTGGGGTGGGGGTTCGGTGCGTACATACACGGGTGGGGGTTCGGGGGCGTACATACACGGGTGGGGGTTCGGGGGCGTACATACACGGGTGGGGGGGTGTTCGGTGCGTACATACACTGCTGGGGTGGGGGTTCGGTGCGTAGATACACTGCTGGGGTGGGGGTTCGGTGCGTACATACACGGGTGGGGGTTCGGTGCGTACATACACGGCTGGGGGGGTGTTCGGTGCGTACATACACTGCTGGGGTGGGGGTTCGGTGCGTAGATACACTGCTGGGGTGGGGGTTTGGTGCGTACATACACGGGTGGGGGTTCGGGGGCGTACATACACGGGTGGGGGTTCGGGGGCGTACATACACGGGTGGGGGGGTGTTCGGTGCGTACATACACTGCTGGGGTGGGGGTTCGGTGCGTAGATACACTGCTGGGGTGGGGGTTCGGGGGCGTACATACACGGGTGCAGGTTCGGGGGCGTACATACACGGGTGGGGGTTCGGGGGCGTACATACACGGGTGGGGGTTCGGGGGCGTACATACACGGGTGGGGGTTCGGTGCGTACATACACGGCTGGGGGGGTGTTCGGTGCGTACATACACTGCTGGGGTGGGGGTTAGGTGCGTACATACACGGCTGGGGGGGTGTTCGGTGCGTACATACACTGCTGGGGTGGGGGTTCGGTGCGTACATACACGGGTGGGGGTTCGGGGGCGTACATACACGGGTGGGGGTTCGGGGGCATACATACACGGGTGGGGGGGTGTTCGGTGCGTACATACACTGCTGGGGTGGGGGTTCGGTGCGTAGATACACTGCTGGGGTGGGGGTTTGGTGCGTACATACACGGGTCGGGGTTCGGGGGCGTACATACACGGGTGGGGGTTCGGGGGCGTACATACACGGGTGGGGGTTTGGTGCGTACATACACGGCTGGGGGGTGTTCGGTGCGTACATACACTGCTGGGGTGGGGGTTCGGTGCGTACATACACGGCTGGGGGGGTGTTCGGTGCGTACATACACTGCTGGGGTGGGGGTTCGGTGCGTACATACACGGGTGGGGGGTCGGTGCGTACATACACGGCTGGGGGGGTGTTCGGTGCGTACATACACTGCTGGGGTGGGGGTTCGGTGCGTAGATACACTGCTGGGGTGGGGGTTCGGTGCGTACATACACGGGTGGGGGTTCGGGGGCGTACATACACGGGTGGGGGGGTGTTCGGTGCGTACATACACTGCTGGGGTGGGGGTTCGGTGCGTAGATACACTGCTGGGGTGGGGGTTCGGTGCGTACATACACGGGTGGGGGTTCGGTGCGTACATACAAGGCTGGGGGGGTGTTCGGTGCGTACATACACTGCTGGGGTGGGGGTTCGGTGCGTAGATACACTGCTGGGGAGGGGGTTCGGTGCGTACATACACGGGTGGGGGTTCGGGGGCGTACATACACGGGTGGGGGTTCGGGGGCGTACATACACGGGTGGGGGTTTGGTGCGTACATACACGGGTGGGGGTTCGAGGGCGTACATACACAGGTGGGGGTTCGGGGGCGTACATACACGGGTGGGGGTTTGGTGCGTACATACACGGGTGGGGGTTTGGTGTGTACATACACGGGTGGGGGTTTGGTGCGTACATACACGGGTGGGGGTTCGGTGCGTACATACACGGCTGGGGGGGTTTCGGTGCGTACATACACGGCTGGGGGGGTTTGGTCCGTTCATACACGGGTGGGGGTTTGGTGCGTACATACACGGGTGGGGGTTCGGGGGCGTACATACACGGGTGGGGGTTTGGTGCGTACATACACGGGTGGGGGTTCGGGGCGTACATACGCGGGCGGGGGGGTGGTGGGGTGTTCGGCGCGTATGCGGGCACATGTCTCCATGGTTGCTATGGGAGTTCGGTTCGGACGGTGTTTTTTGCGTACGGTTGTGAAATGGGGAGGACGGGAGGGATCGTACTTGCGCTGTCGGACTTTATTTTTCCGCACGGTGGGTTTTTCGACCGGGGACGTGTCGGTGACTTTTCCCGACCCGAGGACGTGTGGGGAAATCTTCCCAATGCGATTCGTATGGACTTTTTTCCGTTTGAATCGTACTTGGCAGTTTGTACGCTACTTTGACGATTCGGACGGGAAAAAATCCGGATACGAGTCGGACGGGGAATTTTTTTACAGGATCGGAATTGGCACCTCTGTGTGTGAAGTTCATGCACCACCGCCGAGTGCGCATGTTGAAAATGCTGTGTCTCATGAAAAACATGGTGAGAGAGAGGATCTACAGAATCAGGACCAACATGGTACACATGGTGTGCACTCTGAATACCGAACCCACAATCAGGGTGGGACAGAATATCAAAGACAAAATACAAAAAAAAAATATTGTCGGGTACATCTACATTTTCTATATCTGACTCCACATATACACGGTACATATATCTTCAAGGTAAGTATATGTGGAGTCAGGGATAATGAAACTATGGTTCCCTCTATGCATTTACCTTTTGATATTTTATCCCTTGATTTTCTGTCCTCGATATTCTTGTATCTCAATATTGCTGGTGTTGATATTCAGTTCCGTGTTATGCCAGAGGTTTCTTTACAGGAGTTTTTGTAGTGATCCTGATTTTTCCAAGCCAACTTTTTATTCCTATTACAGGAAATGCTGCATCAGAAATATCACACTCCATTAAGATGACAAACAGAAATACATAACTAAATGCAGTCAAGCCAGTTTTGTACACTACTGTATCATGTTCCTAATTTTACTGGATGTGTGGGTAGCACCCATGTCAGAACTGTACCACTAAATACTATGGGGCATATTATCAAGCCCGGCGTTAACATTATCGCTGCTTTAGCGGCAGAAAACTGCCGCCAAAGCAGCGATAATGGGCTTGATAAAATGCCGCAGAGAATTCCAATAGAAGCCCATGTTGACACCAGAAAATGGGCTTCTAAGGGAATTCTCTGCGGCATATTATCAAGCCCATTATCGCCGCTTTAGCGGCAGTTTTCTGCCGCTGATACAGCGACAATTTTAACGCCCTTTCTTGATAATATGCCCCTATTTTCTTTCCAGAAAAGTACAATTGTAAGCTCCACGAATGTGCAGATGATGTGTGGCACAGAACTTTTAATCACACAGGGGCCAATTCAAGTTGTACTACTGTAGTACTACTTCACCTTTGTGTCCTGATCCCAAAAATGGAAATAAAATGGGAATATATACATGAAATTGGCGCAAACAGAAAAGATTGGTCTCCCTTTCTACTTTTACTAATGAGAAGTTGGACAATTTGGGGATGATTCACAAAGGTATTTTTGAATACATGAAGTAATACTCCAGTGCCTTTGTGACCAGACACCATACTGCTTTGCAAATGAGCTTGGATCTGTATGTGATGCATGTGTCAGAGGAAATAGCAGTGTTTTCAGTCATTACAACCTTACTACACAAGTGGAACTGTTTACCCGGGGTCTGATTTATGAAATTTCCATTTCTAAAAAGTGGTTGCAAATTGTGCACTGATTTTTTGCGAATGAAAAGGAATTTTGCAAACCCACCTATGTACTAAGAGGTCAGTTCACTAAAGTCTGAATCGTAGTTGGTCTCAATCTGATTTATCTCATCAATATTCACTATGATTGGATGCTTTCACAGGGGTGGTGACCTGCTAGGGTCAACAGACCACTAAGCCTTTGATCACATTTTAAATAAAATCAACTCTTTTTACAATTTTAATAAATCCTTTTTAATGCGTTCCATGTTCCTTAAAGAAAATGGGCCTGCATTTAAAAAGAAAAGGTTTATTTTTTGTTGATATGAGATTTAGCAGTGTTCTGTGGACCACTGCCTACTCTCCAACAAACCGGTTTTAACATTCACATATGGGGAATGGATCCCTAGGGCACCCCATTCCATTTGCAAACGGCTTAAAACCTCTTTTGAGATGTTGATAAAATTTCAAACATTTACGATGGATTTTGGTCATCAAACATTGAGACATGTCTTAATGAATCACTATTTAGAAGGGATGCTCCAAATAAACCCATTCCAAATAGTGATTATTTATGAGTTTTTAAACCCATTTTGTGAATAGGCAACACAGATACATTATAAAAAGGTACAGAAGCTCAATGGGTTTGTAAATAATTTTTGCGCGTAGGTTCTTTAGATCATGTTTTAACATTCCTTGTGTTTAAGGTCATATTTCATTTTTCCACACGTACAACCTGTTTCACTTTCCACCCATGTAGAGTGCTAAATGTTGACTTGCATTAAATTTGAACAAAGTTCTCACAGTAGGCAACCAACAGTCATCTAATACCATATTTAATGCAGGTGGTCTCTTGAAAAAAGAGTAATTGTCATAACTTTTGTGACTTCTATAATTTACTGATACACAAAAGAAGTGACATATTTGAGACATTATCTTGACAGGATGATCTTGAATAACAATTAATGGTAATATGAAAAGCAAATGTGAACTGCAGAGAAAGACTTGAGGCCTGATTATGAGTTTAGAAGTGTAGAAGTGGCTGCCCCTCCAGCACCCGGCCCCCACACCGCCAAACTCGTCCGCCAACCGCCCACCAAATTAAGAGTTTTTTCCTTGTAGTGGTGGCCGCAGGAGGTGAGCCTTAAAAAGGGACCGCAATGAGAATGGTAAAGTAAGTTCTGGCACGGCATGGACTACTAAGTCCATGCAGTGCAGGAACTGGGGGTGCATGCATACAGGGAGGCACACCATGTGCCCCCCTGTACGCATCCCCATGGCCCGATACACCAGGGGGCCTAGGCCCTCTTAGTTTCTTCACTGCTACACTTTTCATGGACGGCTCACCATCACAAAACCTGTGGTGGTGAGGAAACTCAAAATATGCTTGGTGTGCCTCAGTGACACCAAAAGCATGTTGCGGGCCTCAGACCTCTGTGTCATCGCTGAGGGATCACGGATCCCCGGCGGTGGAGGCAGTCCAATGGCGGTCCGACTGCCAAACTCATAATCAGGCACTTAGTACAGACACATAGTTAAGTTTAATGTTGTTTTCTAGTGCACAGCTATTGTGCTGTTTGTAGATGGGCAAATACAGATTTACTGTTATGTGGCTAATTTCCTGGCTAGCACAATCTCATCAAAGGTTTTACATTGTTTCTACTCACCTCTACAATTGCAGCGATTTTCCTAATGCTCAATAGCTTCTGTCTTTTTCCAACAACATTAGTTCCTGTGTGAAGCATGAGATTGAGCGTTGCCTATGATTTTTTAGATGGCAGCTCAGTAACATAACACATTCTAAATGAAGTTCCCAGTCCATTTAATTGCCTTTTACTAAGGCTAACTTCACCTTGTTTGTCTTTCAAAGCTCTGTCTTGTGTGTCTACTACAATGTCTACAACAGGACAATATAAAGCTATTTTTATGAAGACTGCCAACATAACCACAGACTCCCCTGGTAATTCACAGTCCTTGGAAGTTCTCTTATATGTGGTGTCTCAACTTTTATCATTTCCATAACTGACTTTGGTTTGTTTCTGTCGTTGTCATCATCAGGTTCCTCTTTGTGTCAATGTTGTGTGAATGTTCTTTGTGCTTCTAATGGTCACCGTTTGTTAAAGTTGATAATGACATGCATGAAAACATCGGCGGATGGCTAATTTAAATGTGGAGAACTGCCAATGTATGTAGACATGATATTGTTAATAACATCACAACACCAAATGCCAGACAAAAAACAAGTGTGGCGAATGCGCCACACCACTTCAGCAGGAGAGTTGTTAGTGTGTGGTATGTAGCTAGTGGGGTATTTTTGGAGCACTGGTGAGGTAGTGCAGTCATTTACAGACAGTACATTTTCCTTTGAAATGGCCACTGAATTTCCATAGGCATGGAGTTTTACTAGTAAAACTATATAGCACAAAAATGACAAGGTGTGGAAATCAGGTTTCAGCAAATACTTATAATTTGTGCATCATCAAGTAAAATGTCTTGATTTGTTTTTTTCCTATTAAAATCCTTGTTTCTATCACTCTTCTGGATTACAAAAAAGAGCTCAAACTGTACTTTCCTAAATTCTGATATAATATGAAGTATGTGTATTATTCATGTACCGAAATTTAAATATTAAGTGTTCGAAAAAAACCCAGACATGGACATCCTTATCAATTGTTTCCTGTACTGCAGCAGGGTTGTCACCTAGATCACTTTTATGAAATCCTCTCCTTTTGCAGTCAGAGAAATAAAAACAAGCATTGGCATAGCCAATAGGCTCTCCTTTGGGACCTTATAAGTGTTTAGTTATCCAGCACAATATCCTTGGTGGAACAACATCAACTGTTGTATGGCTAAATACTTATAAGGTCCCAAAGGCGAGACCTGTTGGCTATGCCAATGCTTGTTTTTTCTCCTGTGTGTATGTAAAGCGCTCTGATACCCACGGGTCAAGCTAGCGCTATATAAAACTTATAAATAAAAAAAATTAAAAATCAAAAATCTACTGAATGAGACAAGCTAAACAGAGAAACAACTGACAATTGGGTAGCACAGAAAGGATCGGACTAGAAACCACACCATAGAACGCGGGTAGGATGCGACTTAAACATGGGAGGAAAAGCAAAAGGAAATTAAGTCTCACAATAAACTGACCAGAAAAAAAGCTGAAAAAGAGAAACTGGACAGCGACACAAGTGCGAGGCAAAAGCAGGGGGTAAGGATGAGCTACACCAGAAGAATACATCAAGAGAAATCGATCCATTTATGATCAAACACGAACGTGAGGATAGCACGCGACTAAACCAATGGTGCAAAGAACGGACTAGAACCAAGAGAGGAGCACAGACGGGACCTGACAAGAGCCACAAGTGACCGACTGCACAGCAAAGATGGGCAGGGATAGTAATTACAAGTAAACAGAATAAGGCTGAAGCGCTAAACCCCAGCTCTCTGGAGGGGTCGAATGCAGTGGTTCTGGGTCAGGGCACAATAAAAACAATCTGATTCTAATTCCAGCCTGCTTTCAGCTTTGGGACACTTTGCAGTTTGTCGAGGCCAGGAGACTGCGTAGACCCCGCACCAGTGATCACAACAAGATGTGCGGACCCCTAGCTGGTACCTGCCGCACGCCCCTGGCAGCCACTCCAGGAAGCCGAAAAAATGCAAAATATTCCACTCACCGAACCCAGAAGTACACATTGCACAATCCCCTATGCGGGCCTGGGAGGGGGGAACAATAGAGGCTGATCTGACCTCTGAAGGAGGAGAAGACGGAGAAGACTGCCACAGCACCGGGGGGGAGAAAGGGACAGCATGAGTGAAGAGAAAAGATGGTGAAGAGAGAAGAAAGTAATGAGGAAGTTACTATGAGACTAGCAGAGAGGGGAGGGTGGCAGTGAGAGAGTGAGCACAGCATGAGGGGCGAGAGGGGAGAACGCTCACAGGTGAGTTACATGAGGTTGAGGGAATAGGAGTGGGGAAGAAAGACGTGGCAATAGGGAGACAAGGAAGAAAGAAGGAAAGGAGACCTTAGAATACAGAAGGAGACATCGGGGAAGATGAAAGGCGCAAAAGGGGGACAGTGTGGGGAAAGAAGGGTCAGGAGGACTTCAGGGCAATAACAGGAGCGGAAAAGTGGAGCCTGGAAGGGGCAAAGGGCATGACCTGGTAGAGGAGGGAGAGCAGAGAAGCATAGGGATGTTAGGGGGCAGCCTAGCATGAGAGAAGTTCATAGAAGCAGAAGAAAGAGTGGGATAGCTTGTGGTGAGCAAGAGAGGGGCGACCGTGCGAGCCAAATGAGGCATAACATGAAGGGAGGGTGGAAGAAGTGAGCAACATAAAGGGAAAAAAATAGAGTAAATGAGGGCAAGAACAAGAGAGAATGGCATAGGGAGATTGAATACAGAAGACAAGAAAGGGTGACGTGCAAAAGAGGAAAGAAAAGAGATAAAAAAGCATTTGAGAGCAAGAGAGAATAACCGAGGGGTAGAGACGAGGAAACAAGTGAACAACAACCGTAGCAGGCATGCAAACTCCAGCTGCTGACACTCTGAGCTGAAGCGAGGCAAGTGCCCGCGTCTTGATTGAAAGCAGAAAAACAAGTGTGAGGGAGCGTGGCGCGGCCCCACGGCCCGAAAGAGCAGGCAAATGCACTCGTGCTTGTGCTGGCATCCGCCGTGCGGGAGTGAGCAGCGGCGGCGCAAGAGCCATATGTTTTCAATTACCACGCGCGCCGCTGCTCGCTCCCGCAAAGTGGATGCCAGCAAAAGCAAGATTGTGGGGAAAAGGAGCAGACCGATGGCTAAAGGCCCTCCTAGAACAGCTCATGAGCGCTGCCTAGGCGAGACCTAATAAGCACCAGTTTTTAGGTCTCGCCTAGCGTTGCAGTGCGCATGCGCTGCACGCTCTGCACGCTCTGTGAGGCTTCTTGTAATCGATTAGATTTCAGAAGTGGAGTGTAGGTTCCGCCCCTTCTTTATATTGGCTTGCATCATTGTTCATGCTAAATGCTGGCTTTGGATTGTAAGTGAGGCTTTTTAGTCCCTCCTTGTTACCGCCCTGTGTCCTTTTGGCCCCGCCCACCCGGACTTGATCTTTTACTTGCGGCATTATACTGGCGGTGTTATACTGTCTCCTAAGCACTTTTTTTTGCATTCGTGCAGACTTGCTACTTTGCCACCAGCCGAGGGGCTCGCGACGCCAGTCTCACTACTTTACGTCGCACAACTCTCGTGATGTCAAGATTACTCGAGCCGAAATAAGTAACCCTGGGCGGACAACTACGCAATGCTCGCGTAGTTTGTGCTACTTTGCGCTATGCGAATTGCACGTAGCACAGTGCAAAAACGCGTAGGTGGCATTTTTTGCTCGCTCGCGGTCCTCAACATCAAGTTGGCGACCGCGAGCGAGCAAAATGACATCCCGGCGAGACTTTTTCCTCGTTCGCGATCAGCAACATCAAGTTGCCGATCGCGAGCGTGGAAAATAAACCTCCCGGCGAGATTCTAAACGTGGGGAGGTCATGTTTCTCATTGCGAGTGGTCGCATATGCTCACGACCGCTCGTGCTGAGAAACTACCAGTCTGCGTTGCGAAAGCTGCCGCCTGAGTAAAAATCTACTTGAGCGGCAGAAAGCGACAGCTCTCACTGTGCAAGATGCCGTTTTCAATGATTGCACAGTGCGGACAAGCATCCAGCACTGTGCAATCATCGCGAACAGCGCACTACGCAGTTCGCGTAGTGCTACGCGTATCTCGCGAAGTTCACTTTGCGTAGCTACCCGTAGCGCTACTACGTGAACTACGCCCAGGTTTAGAAATAAGGACACTGTGCAAGCTTAGAAAATCAATCATGTTTGTCTCGCGCATGGACACCAGAGGTGACAGATCGCTATGTCAGGAGCAGCAACGTCACACCCCAGGAGCTGCCGCGTGATGTTGTCCCCGCAGTGTCACCGGACACCAGACAGCCAGCCGTCGAGGTGTGTCTCGCGCTGCTTCAGTGTGCTGAGCTGGGAGCAAGTGAAGCGCCTGGACGCCATTCTGGGGGAGAGCGTGCCCATTCACGGACAAGGCAACATCCCCACCTTCGCCTTGCGACCCCGCACCGTTGTGCAGGTAGGCCAGGAATGGCACATGGTGGCTGGAGGGTGTGGGACAGGGTAAGTGGGAGGTGGAGCAATGAGTGGAGGGCAAGGCCATATGCATTGATGCTTCAAGTGCATTGTGGTTCTATTTCTTCTAAAAGTTTCTTTGTCAGTATTTTCTCTCCTAATGGTGGGCGTGCCCCCCACCACAAGGCTTCTCTACTGACGTGTTCTGGCACCCAGCTGAGGTGTTTTATCACGATGATTATTTACGTCCAAAAATTGAAATTTTGTGCATGTAGAGTTTACTGGGTGCACGCACGGTACTCTTACAGGGTGAGTTTTCCACCTACTGGCAGTCCTCTGCACACTGCAGTAAATCCCAGGACTGAGAAAACGGGTCTAGGGTACACGCTTTGCTTCTCTGTTTATAATATGCTCTTAGTGGCTGTAGGATCGATGGTGGTTGAAGAACATCAGGGCTTTAATCGTGGCTCCTGCACTCAACCACAAAGTGTGATCTGAACTGGTAATTTGACCCCTCTATGTCAGTAAGTTCCACAAAATGGGTTAGGGGCAGGCACTTACATTCCTGACAGACGGACTCGCTGACTGTGTAAAGCATTCGGGTTCAAATAAATATTGACAGTATTCAAATGAAAGCAAACAATTGGACACTTGGGGGCATATTATCAAGGACGGCGTTAAAAATTATCGCCGGTTTAGCGGCAGAAAACTGCAGCTAAAGCAGTGATAATGGGCTTGATAATATGCCCTTGAGAATTCCCATAGAAGTCCATGTTCTGGTGTGAACATGGGCTTCTATTGGAATTCTCCAGGGCATATTATCAAGCCCATTATTGCCGCTTTAGCGGCAGTTTTCTGCCGCTAAAGCGGCGATAATTTTAACGCCTTCCTTGATAATATGCCCCTTGTTCTATTGTCCCGTGAAAGCAGAGACCCCTCGATTGGTGACATGGTGTACAGTACATCCCCTGGCTCTTTAGCGTCGCCCATTAAATTCCTGCATGTCAAAGCATCCATTGAGGCCACTTGTGTGCTCTTCTGCATAGACTTGAGATCCGCTGGCACCTCAGCTTGGATGTATAATATTACCTGGCAGACTGCAAGCACGCTTACCAGTAAACAAATACAGCAGGGTCCACAGCCAGGGAAGCTTCCTGAGCACATAAAATAAGTTCAGCTTGGGCAGCAGCACTACAAACGTAATTCACACAAATAAATGGTAATACATGTTCAGCAGCGGCAACGGCAGTTTCCATGGCAGGCAGGGAAATCTCAGTAAGAACATGTGTTGCATGGGAAGCAGCACAGGCTTAATTCACGCTCATAACAGATAAAGCACAGACAGCCACAAATCAAGGTGCTTCCTATTCATACCAAAGTTATAACGCTACAGCAGCAACGCAAGTTCCACAAGTGGAACAACCCAGCACGTGCTGCAGCAGTGCACATCCCATATGCAAAAGAAGTACTACCCAGGCAGTGGAAGTTTAAGCATCCCTCATACCTGATCCAGTTATAACTCTGGCAGATGCAGTGCAAGCTTCTCTCACACATAAAGAGGTGCAAAGAGCGCAGTAGCAGGGCATGCTTCCCTTTCATGAAACCCGTACAACGTGAGCAGCAAATACCAAGCTTCCCTCACACACTTTACAGATGTAACACTGCAAGAGTGCAGTAGCAGCACAGCTTCCCTCTCATGAAACACATACAAACTAAGCAGCAAAATGCAAGCTTCCCTCACACAGATGTAGGGCAAGCAAACTCATGAAAGGAATTTATGCCTCCCACACACACTTTTCCATCTTTGCAACAAGCTTTGTCCTCATTTCCCCTTTCTTGGAGAGAGCTATCTTCTCACAATTGCATAAGATAAGATATTCTTATGCCTAGATCCAGCCATGGACTTTTTTTTGCTATTTGCGCTTATAGAGATGCCTAAGACTTACACTTAGTTCACTAAATGAACTTTGGCATTGTAAATGACAATCTCTTTTATTTATGTTTTTAAAATCCTGCAAGTGGTGAGTAAACAGGTATTTTGTACTGATAGTCATTGCTTATGAGATGCATGGCTGGCAGCAACAACACTGCTTTTTCTGCCAGGCTTGCTTTTCGTAAGCAAGGAGTATAAGTACGAAGTGCGTGTTTCTGCACTGCCTGCACGTTTTAAAAACACATAAATAAAAGGCATTGCCATTTAAAATGCCAAAAGCTCAAACTCTTGCAAAGGCGATACCTATTGCATTGCAAATGCTTGTTGAAATAAGCAGCAATTTGTCAGAAGACATAGCCCGACATTTGACCATGACAAGATAAACATTATGGGCTCGATTCACAGAACGAACTTAAGACAAAATCCTAAACTTACTACCATTTTGATATTTACAGAAGGCATTTACTCGTTTTTGGTATTCACTGAAGGCACTTACTTTAGGACTCCTAAATGCCTTCTGTGAATTCCGAATGTCTTAAAGTTATCATTTTTCTCAGTTCACAGAAGGTATTTAGTAGTCTTAAAGTTAGGAGTCCTAACTTTACTACTCCTAAACTGAGAAAAATCCTAACTTTAAGACTTTCGCTATTCACAGAAGGCCTTTAGGAGTCCTGAAATTAGGAGTCCTAACTTCTGTGAATTCCAAAATGAGTAAGTGCCTTCTGTGAATACCAAAATGGTAGTAAGTTTAGGATTTTGTCTTAAGTTAGTTCTGTGAATTGGGCCAAAACTTTAGAAGCTCATTCACCTTCTGAACTTCAGCATATTTTCTCCAGCACCCTACTTCCAGCGGCTATGTTAGAGGCTAGTTTTGGATGCTGGAGCTCAACAGGACTGAATATTCACTAGTGAAAGGTAGTCAAAAAGTCTATGTAGGAGGGAACAAAGCGGATCGATTACTAACTGCAAAGTTAGGAAAAAGCATGCACTGGCAAATATAAAAACTATCAAATCAGGAGGGATAGAGCACCCCAAGCTGGCAGAAACTATAAGTGACGAGAGAATGTCAATTTTTATGCAGGCAGCTACCCTATAAAGCTTGAAGGAGACTCTAAAGGTAGTTTGGACAGGCCAATAACTAGAGAGCAGATCATAAAGGCTACGAAGAGCCTTAACCCACACCTAACTTCTGTATAAAACAAGGGGGGATGGTGTGTATCGGTGAAAGGGGTGGTGCTCCACTATTCACTGAGAAAGTGGAGAAGGGCAGGAACACACACACATGTCAGTACAAAGGACTGTATGCTGATCGATAAAGCAGGATGGAGATTGTTTTTTCTTGGGTTGAGAGTAGGGGTTCATGTGTGTCCATAGGCGGAGTTTCTTTCACCTGAGAGGAAAAAGTCTACGTAAATAGTGGGGTGGGGCCAGTTCACAGTGCTGCTAGGAATATATGCCTTTCGGTGCCAAGGCCTTTGGCTGAGGGCACAGTCAACACTGCAGTCTTCTGTAGCAATGGATGTTTGTAATTGTATTTGTATACCACTTACTACCCCTGGCGAGGCATCAAAGCACTTTTTGGCGAGGAGCACGCTACTGCGGAACCCAAGGTGGATTAGTGGAGGATTAGGAGAGGGAAACATAAATTGTTAATTGGAGTGGTGGGCATGTGAGTCTGGTAGTTGGATTGAACAGGATAAAGGCGGGATAGAGAAGGTAAGAGTCTAGAAAGGGTCATTCTTGGAGATCAGAATAGTAGGATGAGTGAAAGAGTAGAGGTAGAGGCTGTATTGCACAGAGCAGTGAACTGGAGCGAGTCGATTATTTTTTTGTATCTATAGTCGGAGTAAAGTAATATATATATAGACACATAACTTATTAAAAAAAAAGGTATATATGTATCTGAAAATGAATAAAGAGACACAAAATCGCATTATACGAAGTCCCATATGTACATACATGGATACATATTTAGAAACTCAGGCTTTCAAGTGTTGCTGCAAATGAAGCTGACTTATTTAGTTATTATTATTATTATTTTTTGTAATGTTGTGTTCTTTTTTATTTTATTTAATTTTTTTCTCAAATTTGTGTAATTTCGTTTTGTGCAATTATGCAAAATGTCAGGCTAATTATGTAAAACTTCTCAAAAAATGTATGGCTATATTCTAGCATGATATGTGTCCTTGTGCCAAATTTTTGACAAGAGGACACAATATGCACAAAAAATCACAGTTGCTGCAAATAATAGCCGCTCATATTCTGATTATTTGCTTTGTCCCGCACTATAATTTTGCACTGTAAAGGTTACATTTAAAGGAATTTCTCCAAACAAGTGTTATGTGAATTATACCAGTGTAATTTAAATTGCAACTAGGACTATTCCCCAGAGTGCAGGCTGACTGCTGAGGTGCTATCTGTGTGTGTGAGTTGAACATGATAGTGAGATTAGCTCATAAGGGACTCGATTTGGTAAGTAGATGGGCTCTAGCAGACAATGACAGGCCAGCAGCCAATAGTGAAACTCAATTAAGATGGATTCCAGTCTAAGAGGAATTTTCAACTGGCAGTCTAGTGATCTTGGTTGAGAGTTATAGACCTCTGCTAATGTCATCAATCCTGAACTGTGACATAGGCAGCTCTGTCAATGTAATTCTATTCTGACCTGCATGAATGCCCTCTGTTTTTAGTATAGATATAAATGGCTCTGTCAGTGCACATCGATCCTGCCCTAAGACAGTGACACCCACGATCAACTTTGCCAATGCAGCTCAATTCTGACTTGCACACATGCCTTCTATTCCAGTATACATACAAATGGCTCTTCCAGGGCATCTCAATCATGACCTGATGTACTGAAACCCATATGCTAGTAACCATCTAATCCAAAGGTCTTCAAACTGGTGGACAGGCCTAGATTGATATTTGGGGTTATGGGACATTGGGCTGTGGTCAGGGAAAGCATTTACTATGCCATTAGGAAGCATTTACTATGCCATTAGGAAATAAGACAGTGCTCAAGCGTGCCCAGACAGATGATATTCTTGGGAAGAATTGTTTTTTGTTGCAATTAATTTTTGTCCAAGTATTACTGTCATATAGAGGGCTGCAGTATACAGAAAGTGTACTATAGTAAGCGTGAGATACATATATAAACAGTGGGACATACACATTAATACAGCCCGTAGTATGTATAGGTTCAATATAACAAGAAATAACAAGGAAGGAATCTGGAACAACAGAGAGCATGTAACACATTAATCCTGCAGGCAGCGATCTGCCCTGAGGTTTTGACAAAAGCAGTGGCCAAAAAAAACAATAGTCACAACGGAGACAGAACAGTATTTTTTGTGGTGCAGTAATGGTCATGAGGTGGAGAGTGTTGGTGTGTGTAATGTATTGGTAAACAAACAGGCGCCAATAAACAGAGTATTGGCTCAGCATCATCAAGAGATAAATGTATAAAAAGTGGAGCAATAAACTAGTCAATCTGACCCTAATCCTGGAGAGCAAGGAATCAAATATAATGCATTTTGGCACTGGCATGTTTGCCAGCGACCAGCATCGGGTCTGTTGTGCCAGGGGCACCAGGGCACTCAGAGGGTATGTTCTGAGCTGTATCTGAGCCTCTGGATGTGTGAAGTTTTGCAAGTATCAGCAGAACTGGGCTGTAAGAGAGGGTCCTCGGATATCTTCCCCTGAGGATGTTGCTTTCCTCAGGAGGCTGCAATTCTGAGGGTGGCAGGAGGTGAATGAATGAATAAATGAATATTAGCTTTGTAAACCGCAAACTTTGCCCAGGGGTGTCAAGGCACTATGGAAAGAGGCCAGCAGACAGATGAGAACGAGGCTCACAGTGTTGAGAGGGTGAAAAGCCTGGTCTTCAGGGCTTTACGGAAGAGAGAATAGTATTCCAATCCAGGAAGAGAGGGAATTCCAGAGTTTGGCCGCAGCAAGAGAGAAGGCTCTACCCCCCATCTAACTTTCCTAAAACTCTGAACTATCAGCAAGTTCTTGCTAGCAGGTCTTCACTGCTTGGTGGGAACATACCCTCGAAAACGCCCTTTGATGCCTTCTGATCCGGTATTATAGAAGGCCTTGTGAGTTAGGCAAAGGGTTTTAAATAAGATTCTCCTGCCAAGAGGAAGCCAGTGCAGCTTGGTGATGGAAGCTGAAACTGAGTGATATTTTGGAAGGCCCATCACCAGCCTGGCAGCAGTGTTCTGCACCAGCTGAAGTCGATACACAAGCCCCTTATTAATACCCAAGTAGAGGGCATTACAACAGTCCAATCTGGACAGCACAAGGGCAACAACTGCCTGTTTTCAGGAGGAGAAGGAGAGAGATTGGGAAATCTTTCTAAGAGTCCTAATAATCCCAAAGCAAATGGAGACCGTTCTACTGATCTGGGGGCCCAGGGAAAGGGAACTATCAATTATGATGCCAAGGTTTTTAGCACTGGCCCCAGGTCAGGGGCAGGGGCCAAGCGTGTCCGTCCAAGAAGCCACTGCCTGCATGCAGTTTTTGAAATTCGTCGTCGAAGCTTCTACGCTGTCAGTGATGGAAACCATAATTTGAGTGTCATCAGCGTAGGATAGCACTTCCAACCCAAAAGATCATACCCCCCTGGCGAGAGAGGCAACATAAATGTTAAAAAGGGTCGGGCTCAATGAAGATCCAATGGGAAGCCGCAGAACAGCTGTTTAGGAGCTGAATTGAATTGGCCCATCTTAACTGTTTGTGACCGGTCCATGAGAAATGAGGTGAGTAAATTCAGGGCAGACCCCTTAATCCCTATTTCTCTAAGCCTGCCCACCAATCTTAGAGGGGAAATAGTATCGAAGGCCGCCGTAAGGTTCAGAAGGATCTGTAGTGTCATATGACCTGCGTCAACCTGACTTTGCATGTTATTAAGTACAGAGGTTAATGCTGTCTCAGTACTGTGCTCGCTTATGAACCCATGCTGTGACCCATCGAGCAGCTGGTGTTCCTCCAAATAGGAACTGAGATGAAAAGTCAAGTGTTTCTCCAACATTTTTGCTTGGACAGGCAATAGGGAAATGGGACGGAATTTTTTTAACTCTGCGGGATCCAGGGAGGGCTTTTTTAAAAGGGGTTTAACCACCGCAGTTTTCCAAGAGATGGGAAACTACCCGGAAGTATAACAGTATTAAATAATGAGGTCAGGTGAGGAACAATAACATCCCTTCCTAGTTTCAGAATTTTCAAAGGGCAAGATCCAACGGGGAACCAGACTTGATTCCATTTAGCAACCGATCTGTGTCCTCTAGCAGTAAAGGCGTGAAGTTAGCTAAAATACCTTCCTTTACAGGAGTAACCAAATGATCCACTGCCAAAGATAGCAATGGAGGTCCTACACTAGTTCCCCCAGCATTGAGGAGCTCCAGGGAGGAATATATGTTCATGATTTCAGACTGGAAAAAATCCGCCATTCTATCACAGAGGTCCTGGGAGAGGTCAGTGTAAGCAGTCGCTGAGGGGGCCAAGAGAGGCTTGATGAAAGTAAAAAGTTCCCTTGAAGACCTTAAAGATTCAGTCACCTTAGAAACAAATAAAACGTTTTCCTCCGTGATGGCGCTTTTGTATTCCCTTAACCTAAGTTTGTGCAAATCTCTTTTGGATGGTTTGAGATTGCAGCGCCATTTCCTTTCTTAATGTTAGCATCCTTGTCTAAGTTTCCTCAGTCTCTCGGAGAACCAAGGGGCCAAGGGCCATTTTCTAGCCACATAATGATCCTTAAGAGGAGCAAGGAGATCCAAGGCTTCTAAAAGCCATTTGGAAAACTCGGAGTAAGCTGAGTTAGCGTCCAGATGAGAAGGCCATTCATAATTGTTAAGTGTGTTAAGAAGGGCCTCCTTATTAATAAGGCTGAAGTTTCTCTTCTTCTCCACCTTATTCTTAATGTTGGGAGCTATAGGGGATGTTGCAATTCCCAACTGGAATGGGATAGCGTAGTAGTCAGACCAAGAGAGTTGAATAGGTTCCTCCACCCCAATTCGGGAGTCGTTGTAGAAAATGCCATCCAGTGTGTGTCCTGCTATATGAGTGAGGCTCATAACCAACTGGGAGAGGCCACAACTATCCATAGTTTCTAAAAACACCTGAGTATCAGTGCATATGGTATTCTCAAGATGAAAATAAAAATCACCCAGGAGTGTTATATTAGTCTTGGTGAATGCAAATTTTAAATCATTGATTCTTGTGTTAATAAAGCTTTTCATGAAACTTTGTTATGGGTAGACTGTTTATTTTTCACTTGTTTTCAAAAATGTTCTTTGATGTACTTCCAACTTTGTTATTATTACGTCATAATAACTGGGGTTGTAGTACAAACAATTGTTTATGCTCAATGCATTTCGGGCAAGGATGCCCTTCTTCAGGGGGTATATACTGAAATGTAGAGGAAATGGGGTTTTTCAGTAAAAGACCTGTGGTATGACTCATGTTTACGATAGTTATAGGGGTGACAATCCCAAAGCGTACTTAGTCTCCAGTGGTATATGATAGTGAAAAATGTTCTCACATGCACAATGAGCGAAAGTAACTGCTAAAATACATCTGTTGAGTAACCTGCTGACCGGCGTCTTGCAAGACACAGGGGAGGATTGGAATTTCCAGCGGGTGCAAAAAAAGAAATAGAAATGGTGATACCATGTGAATAAGAGACATCGCAGTCTGGATAACCCGTTGTGCATTCACGTATACAACAAATCATTGCCACTTGTGTGATTGTGTGAATTTAAACCACCTATACGACATAGAGAAAGATTGAAATAACCAACGTGTGCGACAGAGAAATAGTAATGCTGAGTGAGTGAGTAACAACGAATACTAGATGACACGTTTTTTTTTTTAAACGTATTTTTATGGCAGAATTGCAGAATTAAGTATAAGAACTCCATACTAGCAACCTACGCCCACCAGATATCTCAGAGCCCCCGCCTCTTTGTAATCCTGTACACAGCCATTCAGCCCACATCCCGGAGGCCGGGTGGCACAACATTACCATTCTCTGAGTATCGTAGCCATCCTGTCACAATAGAGCAGGTCAACCTCCCAAGGCAATATCTGCTTTTCACCCAGCCGCCTCAATCCCCAGCTGTCCGTCATTATACTACTACAACACCCCGATAACTCCCCCCTTCCCCACCCTCCCACCCACCCATTACTGCTGGCGGAGGCCCCGATCATGAGGTCTAGCATACTGTTGCTACTGCTGCCGGTTGTTCGCCTGTGGCACCTAGGCCTCGTGGAGCCCCTCCCCCCCGGTCCTCCTGCTCTGTGCTCTCCAGCCGGTAATCCTTCATAGCCTGCACTATCAGCTCCCATGCCCTCACCCATTCCAGTCCCTTCTCATCCCCTGCCCTGGTCGCCTGTCGCCTCCGAAGCACACTTTCACAACTAGCCCACTTCAGCAACTCAGCCATCCATCTCCCATACGACGGGCCCTCCCGGGATTTCCAGTGCCACGTAATTTCTCTCTGGGCCAGCATGAGGCCCAAGTCGATGAATTTACTTGTCACTTTCGTTTTCGCCGTGTGAGGGAACCAGAGCAATAAGCAGGCCGCCATATCAAACTCCACCTCCCGGTCTGTGACAGCGTTCAAGAGTTCCCCCACCTCAGCCCAATACGTCCCCAGCCGGGGACACCCCCACAAGAGGTGGCCGAGCTCCGCTCCGAGCTCCATACATCTCGGGCATGCCGCATTCTGCACCTTGAAATACCGTTTAATCCTCCCTGGAGTCAGATACGCCCTATGCAGTACGAAGAAGTGCACCTGCTGGAAGCGGGCATTCCTACTCCCCTTCCATGTCCTCCGCATCACATGACTCCATACCGTGTCCGGGATGGGTTTACCTATACTGCCCTCCCACTTCTCCTTCAACGCCGTGAGGGGTTCCAACCCCTCCCGTAACAGCCTGGAGTGGATGCAGGTGACCGCCTTAACTCTCCCCGCCGCCATCACCACATACTGGCAGGTCTGAACCACCGCAGGCTCCACTAGTCCCTCCCTCCAGTGCCGTTGCACCGCCACGCACACCGCCGCGTGTAACAGGTAACTCCCATCCGGGAGGCCAAACTGTTCCTGTAGCACCCCAAAGGGCGCTAGCGCCCCGTCCACATACAGGTCTCCCACCATTTGCAGTCCCAGCTCTTCCCATTCCGCCAGCGGCGTCCAATCCCCACCATGTGGCAACGCTGTCAGCATCCCCAGCGGGATCTCCGGCGCATACGGGTGCGCCACCTTCGCTCTCCTCATGCTCCTGCGCCAGCACTGCCGGAG
The DNA here is from genome assembly GCF_964204655.1 of Triturus cristatus. Classification (NCBI taxonomy): domain Eukaryota; kingdom Metazoa; phylum Chordata; class Amphibia; order Caudata; family Salamandridae; genus Triturus; species Triturus cristatus. The sequence continues at coordinate 1,367,916,980 of NC_140591.1, forward strand.
GGTTCTCTCCTCTATGGAGAGGTCTCTCGAGTCCAGCTTCTGTTGCAGGACTATGTAGGATAAAACGTGTCTCTGGATACCGGCGTCCCTCTCGTGCTCCGGGCCTCTAAATACTCTAGCGACATTTTGCGTCAGGACCTGTAGCTGCGCCGCCAGGTAGTACAATTCAAAATCAGGGACTGCCAATCCGCCGTCGAATTTGGGTCGCACCAAAGTCGCTAAGGCCACCCGCCGCCGTCCCCCCCCCCCACAGGAAGCCAACAACCAGTGTCCTCAGCTCCGCAAAGACCCGCCGGGGGATCCAGACCGGCAGGGTGCGGAAATAATAAAGCAGCCGTGGCAGGGCTACCATCTTCAACAGCGCCACCCGGCCCAGTACCGACAGCGGTAGGGAGGCCCAAAAGGTCATGCATCCCTTCAGGGCCCGCACACTACGCCCTATATTCCCCTCCAACAGGTCCCCAACGTCGCGGTAGATCCTGACCCCCAAGTAGGTAAAGCACGAGGCCTCCCACCCCACCTCCTCCGTGAGTGGGGGGTATGGGACATCCGCCCGCAGCGGGAAGACACAAGTTTTATTCCAATTTACCTTGAAGCCCGACAGTCCCCCAAAGCCCGACAGCAACTCCATAGCCCCCCCCCAGGGCGTCCTCTGAATTCTCGAGATACAGCAAGAGATCATCAGCGTACAATGAAATATAGTGCGTTGTCTCCCCACTCCGGACCCCGCCATAACTTGACCCCACCCTCGCCCGCGTTGCCAACGGTTCCATCGCCAGGGCAAACAACAGGGGAGACAACGAACAGCCCTGTCTCGTACCCCTGCCCACCGGGTACTCTGAGGAAACCACCGATCCCAGTCGGACTCGGGCCGACGCAGAAGAATAAAGGACCCTCGTCCACCGCCCAAAACCATCCCCCAGGCCCATTCGCTCCAGTACTGCATCAAGGTAGTCCCACTCTAAACAGTCGAAGGCCTTTTCGATATCTACAGATAGCACTGCCGGCTTCTGGGTAGGGTCCCAAACACTGTCCATTATGCGGACCAGGCGCCGAACATTCATGGCTGTGCTTCTAGTGGGGATAAATCCAGCTTGGTCCTCATGAACCAGCCGGGTCATGTGTGGGAGCAATCTCGTAGCCAGGATGCGACTCAATATTTTATAGTCGACCGTCAGCATGGACAGTGGCCTGTACGAGGTCACATCTGAAGCGTCCCTGCCCTGTTTCAGCAGCGGTACTACTAGCGCTTCCCTCAGCGACCGGGGTAATTTCCCCAGCGTCAGGGCCTCTGCATAGACCAGCAGGAGCCTGGGCGCCAATACATCGACATATTGCGCATAAAATTCAATCGGCAGGCCATCCACCCCCGGCGTTTTGTTTCTGGCCATGTGTTTGATAGCCACCCTGATTTCTGAGAGCACGATGGGTCCACCCAGTTCCTTCGCAGTCTCGGCCTCCAGCCTCGGGAGATGAGTAGTCCCCAGGAAGTCGGCCACTGGGAGGCCCTCCGCCCCCCGCCGGCTCTTATAAAGGCCCGTATAATAAGACCGAAAGCGCTCCAGTACCGCCGTTTGCGTGTAAACTACCTCCCCTGTCTCCGTGCCTATACTCATTACCGGGCAACCTCTAGGTTCGGGGTTAGCAAGCCGGGCCAGGAGCGTTCCCACCTTGTCCCTCTCCGCATGCACTCTCGCAGCATACAGCTTGTAATCAAAACGCCTCAGTCGCTCTGTTTCAGTCGCAACCAGCTCCTTCGCCTCTAGCAGCCTATCCTGTAACTCTGGTCGCTCCGGCCTGCGCCGCTCCAAGTCCCGCAACACCCCCTCCGCCTTTGCCAGGTCAGCCAGAACAGTTGTCCGCACATTCGAGAACCGGCCCATGCATACACCTCTGATCACCACCTTCATTGCATCCCATTCAGTCGCTCTCGTGGCAGTTGACCCTTCATTCTCCCTAAAGTAAAGTTCAATGCCCTGCAGGACAGCATCACTAAACACCGGATCTTCTAATGTCTCTGGCCGTAGCCTCCACGTCGGAATTGCCGACCTCGGCCTCTGCCACTGCAGCGTCAGCAACAACGGATTATGATCGGAAACAGTTCTAGTTAAATACTCCGTGTGTGCCATTTTGGGAGCCAGAGAGCCACTACACAGAATGGAGTCTATCCTAACGTGCAGTGCATGTAAAGCGGAAAAAAAGGAGTAGTCCCTATCGCCAGGGTGCTGCTCCCGCCATACATCGACCAATCCCCACCTCTCCTGCCAGTCCGCCCTGCGCGCCGCTAACCGGCGCACTGGGGAGTCAGCCAGCAGCGGATGCGACCTATCTAACTCCACATCAGTTATCGAATTAAAGTCCCCTCCTATCAGAATGGGGCCCGCCAGGAAGTGCGCCAGCGATCCCGTCAGGCCAGCAAAGAAGCACGCCTGATCCACATTAGGAGCATAGATGCTACACAGTACCACATCCTGGCCATACAACCGCCCCTCCACCGCCACATATCTACCCTCAGGGTCTACCAACTGATTTGTAGCCTGGAATGGGACCCCCGCTCTCACCCACACCAAAACTCCCCTGGCAAACGCCGAGTACGTGGTGCCAAACACCTGGCCATGCCATCTCCTCTGCAGCGCAGCATGGTCCTGCTTAGTTAAATGAGTTTCTTGCAAGAAAGCAATTTGGATGCCTCACCTCACTAGCTGGGCATGCACCTTATACCTCCTCGTCATGGTCCGGAGCCCGCTGACATTCCACGTGAGGCATTTCAGATTAGGTAATGTCCCCATTGTAGCCAGTCCTCAACCAACGACCCAGCGCCCAGTGATCACCCCCAGCCATGCAGTATAACCCCTGAACCAAAACACCCCAACAAACTCCCCCCACCCCTCTCCCCAGAACAGGACCCAATAACACTATATCAGCCCCCATCCAAACCTGCAACCCACCAAACCTTCCCTACTCTGTGGTCGTCACCACAGAAAGCCTTAAGGGCCACCAGGGGGTACGTCAGAGCCGACCCGAAGCAGGCCCAGCCCTCGCCCCCAGCCCACGATCCCAGATGTCTGTCAACACAGTACCTTCCATTCCGCAGAGCACCCGGGCGCTCCGCCGGGCTCAGGGCCACAGGTAATGCCCCCCTCTCCCATCGTTAGTCATTGAAAAGACCATCCGCCGTCTGCGGGGTGACCGCCGGCCTCCCTGAGCTCTCAGCCTCCGAGACTTCTCCACCGGACCGTCCAGCATCGTCACCAGTGTCTGACCCCACCGGTGTTCGTTCTGGCGGGGAGCCCGTGAGGATCGCCGTCACCGCCAGCGCTCCCCGCCTGTCCTCCGCCATCTGGTCGGCTCGCAACCCTCTCCTGAGGTTATCACGTTTGCGGATGCGTTGGGATTTCTGCACCTGAGCCGGCTGGCGCCTCGCCCTCGCGCCTTTCCCCGTGCGGTCCGTGCCAGCGCGATGCGACTCGAGCCATGTCCCCGCTTCGTCCGGGGTCTGAAAGAAGTGAGTCGTATCGTCCACAATCACTCTTAGTTTCGCCGGGAAAAGCAAGGAATATTGTAGACCCTCAGCCCTCAATTCTTTTTTCACTGCCAAAAAAGAGGCTCGTTGTTTCTGGACCTCCTGCGTATAATCGGGAAACACCGTCACCTGGCTATTCGCCACCTGAAAGGGGCCCTGCGACCGTGCCCTCTGGATCAGCAAATCTCTGTCCCTGTAATGCAAGAGTCTGACCAGCATCGGCCTGGGCGGGCGGCCCGGCAGCGGCGGCCGCGCCGGAACCCTATGCGCTCTTTCCAGGGAGAAGAAGGGGGAGAGCCCCCCTGGGGCCACCACTGTTTTAAACCAGTTCTCCATGTACGCCACCGCATCCTCCCCTTCACTGTTTTCCGGGAGGCCGCCCACCCGTACGTTGTTCCTTCGATTGCGGCCTTCGGCGTCCTCCGCCCGCCTCTCCAGCGTCGCCAAATGGCCCAAGATGTCGGCGAGTTTGCGGTCCGTGGCCGCCACCCCAGGCCCGAGCTCCTGTAGCTTCATCTCATTGTCCTTAACTCTGTCCGACAATTTGGCATGGTCCGCCCGCAAGAGACCCAGCCCAGTGGCGACCTGCGCGATATCGTTGTGCAGGGCCTCCTTGGTCGCCGTAATCGCCTCCAGGATGCCGTCCAGCCTTTTGTTCAGGCGCCGTTCCTGCGCCGAGCCCTCCGACTCGTCCTGGGCCCCGCCATCCGCGGCCTGCTCCGAACCCCGGCCGCGCCCCACGGGCATCTGCGGCGCGTCACCCTTATTCGCCATCTGCTCGACGGGAACCCCCGATCAAGGTGGGCGCGGGGGGCCCCTGCCCGACCGCTCCAAAGTCCGCTGCCCGGCGTGGCCGCTACCCACGAGGGCCGCCGCAATCGCAGCCCGCGTGCTTCCCTCGGTCAGTCAGTGGGTCACTCCGCAGTCGGCGCCCCCCACTCCTACTGCCGGCAGCCCCCTTCACTCTCCGGCGGCCGATGGGTGCCACACTGTTCAGGGCCGTTCTCCACTCCCCGCAGAGCCGTCCGCCTCTCCGGACCTCCCCGTCCTGAGGCTCACTCCGATTTAAGCCAGGGCTATCCGCTCAGCGGGGTCTGCACTAGTCCAGGGGGGCACCTTCCCTCGCTCGCCTGCAGCACTCCTCTGTCCCCTCGCTGCCAGCCACCATCTAGCGCCGGGACTCGCACCACTCCGGAGCTGCCGGCAGAGGCCGTCAGCCCGCCCCGATGCCGGTCGCGCGGTCCAGCCACCCCCGGCCAGGCGCGATCTCTCCCGGGTGATGCCGATCGGTCCCCGGCCACCTCCGCCGTCCCTGGTCTCGGCCGGGCGCCTCGCCAGCCCAGGCGGCCGTCGCTCTCCACGCGGGGGGAGGGGCAGCTCCGTCGCCTCGTTCCTCACTCGGGGCAGGGGGCCCCAACCCCCAGCTCTCACTACCAGGGGCACCGGAGAGCCGCCGTCTTCCAGCGCAGCTGGGCCAGTCCCCGTCTCCCTTCGGCCACGATCCTCCGTCTTCCTCCCTCAGGGCTCCGGGGTCGAGGCCGCCGCCATCTTGCCTGCTGGTCTCTGCGCTTCGTAGCTCCGGCGTCGGGCTCCAGCACCGCTCCCGGTTCTCCGCAGGCTCCCTGCTTACAGCCCCTGCATCCCCGGTGCTCCGCACCGGTAGTCCGTCCTGCTTATAGACCCGCATGGCAAGTAAATCAGGAGTATTGACGGGATCAGGCTCGGAGCTACAGGCTCACGCCGCCATCCCGATCGGCGTCCAAACCACGCCCCTCTACTAGATGACACGTTGTACGATCATGTATACAACTAATAGTGCCTCTGGTGCTGGTGTGTCAATTAAACGCCATCCTGAACGCATGCATTTTCAAAACAAGTCTAAACGAAACTCACGTGAGCTTCATCTCGAACTTGTCTGATCACTGTAAACTAAACATAAAGGGTGATTACAATGCTTGCCAAAATACACCAAAGTAAACCAACAAAAATATAACAACCATTTGCCAAAGTGCACTTACTCGACTTTAGGTTGGTGGTTCTGTAATTCCCCCGAGCGCGAACGCGCGGTGCTTCAAAATGTGGATACGGGCCACTATCACCCGGAAGTATATGCACGTCTGTGCTGGGTGATCACAAAGATGACGAACTCGAGTACATCGAGTGCCGGTGACATATGTCGAGGGTATTTAGAAAAAGTTGTACAACCCGTGCATAAAGAACCGTGAGTTCTTTATAAACAAGGTAATGTGGGTTGATTAAAATGGCGGTATGTTCAATGCGCACGTGAACTCTAGACGTTCTCCCAGATCAGTGAACTACAAATATAAGGGCCAGTGAAGACAGACTAGTAGTTTAACCCCTTCAGCGCGGCACGGATTACCGCGCCGTGCTGAAGGTTCCGTGCACGGGCGGGGCCGTGACGGAGCGGTTCCGTCATGCGCACAGCGCAACCGACGCGCATGGCGGAACCGCTCCGTCACTCGCATCGATGTGGTTAAAGAAAGAGTCTCAAAGGTGTAAAGAGAAAGTTGAATGACATTGCCGCTCGATGTAAATAAATCACACAGTTATGAATGACCAATAATCATGAATTAACTTGGTTACCTAATTATACAATGCAGTCATGGAAACAGAATATATACTTTAAGTTCACTCATTCATGAGTAGAAAAGAAAGTCAAAACATTGTTGCTCAATGTAAACAGAGCACATAGTTATACATAACCAAAGAAGATGGACAGACTTGGTTACCTAATTGTACAATGCGGTTATAGAAAAATAATGTGTACGTTAATTCCCATTTTGAGATAAAATGGTAAAGGACACATACGGGTGTGGTGTTGAATAAGAATTGAGGATATACCTTATGTTAATCACATAAATCATACATGAACACAAAACAATTTTTTTGCCCAATGTACACATGGGTCCCATGACGTGAGGAGTTCGCTTACGTCACAAAATTTAAAGAAAGCAACTGAAGTCATAACGTTCAATAAGCTCCTTGGGGTTGATGGTATCCATAAGGTTGATCCAATGAATTTCCCTTTGTAGCATGAACTGTGTGTTATTTCATCCCTTTTGGATAGGGACTTGCTCCAGAATCAGGAAACGAAGTTGACTGATGTTATGGTTCATGGTGGTAAAGTGCACAGCAACTGTGGATTTTGGGTTTTGTTTGCGGATATTATTTTTGTGTTCCTTCAATCTGATGCGAATTTTGCATTAAGTCTTACCAACATAGGCCAATCCACACGGACATTTGAGCATATGAATTAAATTTTTACTGTTACAAGTGGTGTTTACTTTCAATTTGATGACGGTCCCTTTGCTGGGGTGTCTGGTCGTGTTCCCTTTAATTATGAAATTGCAATTGACGCAGTTAAGACAAGGTGTAGTTCCCTTAAAGCTGGTTCCTTTAAGACTGGTAGTGGTAGTGGAATGAAAAGTGGGACCACTGCCTGTTCTTAAAAAAAGATTTTGCATAGATTCACAAAGGGGGAAGGGCCCTTGGGGACCCCTTTCGGATTGCGAATGGGTTACCACCAACTTGAATTTGATGGTAAAATGTGAATGATTTGGAACCTCATTTATGATCACAAAACATTCATACATGCCATTAGGATTTGGTATTTGGAAGGAACGCCCTGAACACGCGTCTTCCAAATACCAAATCGCAAACCCATTTTGAGATTCCGTAACAGAATACTGAATATCAAAATAGAGATTTATACATGGGAAAAGCCTTTTTTGCATTCGAAAACGGGCCAATTCTGCGAATCAGCCTGTTTACAAACGCAAAATTTCTTGATACATGTGGCCCAATGTTCTTTATCACCTCATGCAATAGTTAATCATCAGGAGCAGGAGTAACGCGCTTCGAGTACAATTCTTGTGTTTCCTGTTGTTTGGATCAGAACCTGTGTTGTGTGTCTTAGCAGATGAGATCCTTGTACACATTTTCTCCTCCGGTCAGCCCCCTGATGATCATCAGCATCAGGATTCATATTTTGCATTTTTGCAGCTGGTTCTGCAAGTGCTGCATTTACAGTGTGAGATATCAGATATGTAAATCAAATCCTATAGGTATGATTTTTTCTTCCAGGTGATCAAATTAAGTGAAGTTCTCTGGAGCTTCTTTCCCTTTGATAATGCTAGTGTGGACCAAGCTATAGCTGCGGCTTCCTTTCTATATAGGTTTCCTATCAACCAGCTCTCATCTCCTAAGAAGAACCTGTTGCTTAAAAAACACCTGTGCTCACATATTCCTGTGTATGTATATACAAATGTATGCTGCATGAGAGCGGGAAGACCTTTCAAGTTGATCATGCATGGAAGGTACACTTAATCAACTCCCTATCCCAGCTATTGCACCTGAGCAAGCAGAGTGTACCCTACCCATACCCTACCGCTGTACACCACACATTTGTTAACTAAAGTAGAAAACTAGTAAGTTTTAACAAATATAGACATCTGCATCTACACACGAAAGTATACTGGTCCCATATTATAGACAGAAAGCAGGGTGTCAGTGGGAGGGAGGCGAGGTAAAATGGGGAAGTAGCATGATGTTAGTAGTAAAAAGGGAAGAGCATTTGCAGGTTAATATTTTCCTTTCTTTCAATAGTACAGCGAGTGGACATAGGTCATAATGTAATGACTGATGAGAAGGATAAAAAAGGCAGTAATGTGTCTTAACGTAACCCTCCCATTTTATGTGATACAACCACCAGTCTTAACGTACCTCTCCCAGGGCTTTATCAAATAATGCACTACAAGTGGTTAAGAAAAGACTGCATCTCTACCACAAATTTGCACTAACTACTGAATTAAATATTCGCAGAATTAAAGCAGCCCTATCATGCCACCTTAACCGTATTCACATAGCACTTACTACCCCTGACAAGGCATTGCAGCGCTTTTCAGCAAGTAACACCCTACTCCAGAACCCATAAAGGACTAGTGGTGGATTAGTATAGGAAAATATGAGTTAATTTGGGAGGTGGACATGCAAATCTCTTAGTTGGATTGAATAGGATAATGGGGCATAGAAGAGGGAGGAGTCTAGAAAGTGTTATTTAGGAGATCATAGTAATAAGATGTGGTTCGGGATGAGTAAAAGGAGAGATGGCAGAGGGAAGAGTCTCTACAAGGGATTAGTGAGATCATAGTAGAAAAAATAAGTTTGGGATGAGTCAAAAGAGGGATACATGAGGGAAGAATTTAGAAAGGGTTGTTTGGGAGATAATAGTAGTAAATAAGGTTTGGGGTGAGCCAAGGAGCGGAGAGTCTAGAAAGAGTTATTTTGGAGATCATAATAGTAGAGATTGGTTTGGGATGAGTCAGAAAGTGGAGGTAGAAGATATACTGAAAGAGGTATAGGGTGAGAGAGTAGTGCATTGGAGAGTCAATGTTTTCTTTATTTCTTCTACAGTAGGAGTAAAGTAATAGATATATAGATACATAACTACTTTGATTTTATAAATTTAATTTTACTTTACTATTTTATATATTTTCCACATTATTTCAATAGTGAAGCTCTTGTAGATTAAATGTTATGATGATATTTACATATTGTGATAGATAAATAAAACACAGACCTATAAGCATCTAATCAAATAGCTTATATAAAAACTATATGCAGTGACCTACATACATGTTAAGCATAGAATAATATATATATATATATATATATATATATATATATATATATCTATATATATATTACCTACTGGCGGTCGCCAGTAGGTAGTTATAGTTAGGACCACGTTTCCATAGGAAATCCGCAACATTCTATTTTGAATAACTTTGGCGCCGGTTGACGAATCCTCGCGAATTTTTCAAAATAGGTGGGGTGCTACGCTCTGCTCCTACCCTGAAAGTCTCGGGGGGATTCGTCAAGCAGGGGCTGAGATAAAAGGGGGGTCCCAAAACGCGTTTTTCCCATGCATTTTTCCATAGGACCTTTAGACACAGCTACAGCCCGAACGGCTGAACAGAATTACTTGAAATTTGGCAGAGAGGTAGTCCTCAGGTCAAGGAAGTGCCTTTTGTAGGTTTGGTGTAAATCTGTTCAGTAGATTCTGAGAAAATAGCCTTTAAATCAATATATATATCTGAGCCAGCTTACGGTGCGCTTACGGTGCGCTTACCGTACGCGTACGGTGGCGTGCGCGAGCGCGATTCTGATTGGCCCTTAGATCTTAGTAAACATTCAAATCGGTCGAAACCAGGAAGCGGCGGCCGCCATTTTCTCTCTCGCACTCTGACAGGGGGTTGAAAAACCAAGTGCAAAAACATGTAAAGGGGCAACTATAACTCAAGCGACCGTAATCCTCTGCTGATGACATATGTGTCTTTATGAAAAAAAAATATTTGTAATATATGTATAGCTAAAATTTAATGGAAGAAGACATGGGCAAATAAGTGTCTAAATAAAGTATTAGCATCAGCAGAGGATTACGGTCGCGTGAGTTATAGTTGCCTACAGTAACTATAACGGGGGAATTTCATTGGTTTTTTATCAGTAAAATGTCCAGCTAACTATAACATGTGTGAAACCTATGGTTTTTTCAGTGAATATATATATATATATATAAGAATATCTATATGTGTTAAAAAACATAGTTATTGTATATATTTGTAAGAAGAAATACACATATCTAGATACATACATATTATCAAATGATAAATGTTTACATACACAGAGATATGCTGGACATTAGTGTTTGAGTATGGTGGTTATGTAGGAAAGAGCCAACTCTTGAGTATTCTTCTGAAGAGAAAATGGTTATCAATGAATCTTACATTTGGGGGTAATGAGTTCTGTAGTACGGCTGCTAATCACAGGTATTTTAAATCCATGTGCTGGTTTAGGTTAGAAATTTATTGGAATTTTTGAATATTTCAAGCAGGGGTCTCAAACCTTTTCTGTAGCATGAGCTGATTATGTTGAAAGAAAATCATCCAAAGCTACTAATATTAGTGATGAAGTAGTGACCATCCCATCCAAGATTGTCAGAAGTTATCACATCAATTCATTAGGCAGGATTGCTAGCAGTAAAGTAAACAAGCATTTGCAATGCAATCGGTCTCGCCGTTGGGAACTTATATGTTTATAGCTATGCAGCACATTAGCCTGGGTGCTGAAACATCTACTGTTCTTTAACATGGAGGGAAAGTAAGCACCAAACTACGTGACACACTAGGTATGGGAACACATGGAGATAAATATGCCTTTTAGAGGGAAATGGTATAGTCCAAAGCTCTGTTTTTAATATAAAATCAGGGCCTTTGGTGGTCATATCACTGAAAATACAGTGTGGTCCACTCCTCGGCTAGGAAGGCACTCATATTTCGTTGGTAAGAAGTCAAAAGATTGGTCAAATTGAAAACCTGAAATGCAAAACGCAATCCAACAATTTGCAAGTACATCTCATCTATGTTCAACAAGCCATGTTTTACCCATGATTGGAATTGTGAATCACCAAATAAACTGAGCCACCGCAATCAAAATCAACCAAAACTGTGGCTCAAGGTTACATATTGGCAGAAACAGTATAAAACAGAAACACAGTCTAAATAACTATGAAAGTGACACATAAATATTGACCATCCGACTCAAACTCAGAAATTCCATGTCCAATTCACTGCCAAAGCAGGCCTACTATGTGTCATTTCATGTGGGCTAAGTGCAGTCTACAATGCATGACTTGCAAAAGCAAATTAACATTCTCTCATATTTAAAATTTCCTGTAGCAGACAAAATTTTAAGTTACTGCAAAGCGGGACAAGATTTTACATTCCAACATTCAATGGTCTGTTTCAGTGTCTGATTATAGTACAGATAACGGTGTACGTATGCTCATACCTATATCTGTCTTACTTCCTATGTCCCTCTTTCTCTCTCTAGCTCAACATACTCGTTATTCCCCTCTCTCTTTCTGCCACACTCTCTCATTCTGGTTCTGCTTAGCTCCATCTCTCTCTCTGTTTCTCTCTTTGTAAAAAGTGCAAAATAAAGTGACAAAGGAAAAGCAAAGCCATTGTGATCAGGAAGTCAAGCTTTGTCCCCACGCAGAAGGTAATAAAAAGTAGAGTAGCCAGCAACTCGCTCCCCCTTGCATAGAAATTGATGGTGGTCATTTGGCATCAATTCATTTTACTAGCCCAGTATTAATGCTTTCGTCTCATATAAGAAATTCAATCATAGATACGCCTGACATTATGACGTCTATTTTGGCTCCGATCTCAGACTTTAACAAACCTAAACAAAGAAAGGCCCGTAACACACTATTCGGCAATGAGCAGGCTGTTAGCACCTCACAAATAAAATAAAAAGAAGCCTGTTTTAAGCTGCAAATAAAAAAATAAGATGTGTAATTTTAATTTCTAATGCGACGTGAAGAATTAGCATGAGAGCAGTCAGACAGCATAGGGTTTGCTTTCAAAGAGGGCTGCATTTCTGGATTAATTCATCCTATAAGCAGAAAATGTACAGGCGGTGTGCACAAAGTGTGTTCACGATTCTGAACCTTTACAGAGGAGACACTGAATCAGAGAGAGCAATGATATTCTTTAATCATCACCATCAGAGGGAAATAGTCAAATGTTCCTAATCTGCTTGCCATTAATAGTCTTAATCTCACCGGTTCTACCTTCTACAGTAAGCAACGGTCCGGCCACCTTCCGAAACCAACGACAAAAAGTGTGCACTGAATGGCTTCACTGTTCAGGCAGAGCCGAGCACGTAATAGCTGTGGAGCAGACCCGCTAAATCACCTCAACCATGCATCAACTCTGTTCACTGCACCAGGGAACCTCATCACAATAAAGCACCTTATTACTGTGTTCTAAAGTGTCTATGGTGTCCGGTTCATGTGTGTACACCATGAGACACATGCAGATCAGTCCTAATTTCGAATGATGGCCTAGTGTAACATATAAGGGCTCTTTACTTTCATTGTCACAGTATGCATTGATTTGTTTATGAATCCTATTCTCTCGGTAATGTAAGACAGAAAAGTAAAAGTGGATGCCATGCAAGTATTCCAAAAATACAGAATGTCAGATTTGTTTTGTGGGTTGAAGGCGTAAGGGCTTCCATGAGACCTGTATTTCTATCCTCTACCTGCTCCCTTCCTCATGGCTTTGGGTCGAACACCTTATAGTCCAAAAACAATTATTTAACCATACTTGCTTGGAGCCCACAGTACCAAAAAGCAATCTTATTTAGTTCGTGTCTCTTGCTATGATTTTCTTATAACGAAAACCTGTCTTTTCATTATTTGTACTTTTAAGGTTTTATTACTGTGCAAGTCTTCCTTCAAGGGCACACAAGTGCTGTTTAGAACAGCCCACTTTAAATCTGCCTATTACCAGGTTCGAACAGAGAGATCTCACCTGCCTGCACAGTTAACTAACCCCCTCTGCTCAGCTTGTACCGCTTAAGGACCATTCAGCTGAACTGCATTTGTTATGAACATACAGCAAGCATTCTTTTAAATTAAACCTAGCTGTTCAGAGCACAACTTGCTCAATCCGACAAATCATATTGGAAACTAAGACTCAACTTACTAATCACACATTCAGAGATGCAAGTAAGTGCCGAAAACAGAAACAAGTGACATTGTGTTCAGGCCTTCACAATATTTATTTTTACCGTTATCCTCTCCTTCGTATCTAATTTGCTCTTCATTGTCAATCATTTGGCCCTGGTGGCACGTGGGGCAGAGAGTACATTGTTTTGTATTTTTCTTACTTTTCTCATTGAATGCTTGGTGTTTTGAATCTTTGCACTGTACATCGCTGTGCTGGGTTGGAGCGAAATTTACACTTTATAAAAACTTGATTACCTATTTTACTGAAAGAAGCCACTAAAGGTAGGGGCCACAAAAAGGAGAGGGCATGTCTGTGATTGTGTGGACCTGTGACATTTCTGTACAGCCCCATGTACGCCTTTACCTGCGGCTCGAGGCAATACTTGGAGTCAAGGCCCCATAGTCTGACAAGGAGAAGCAGCAATTAAAATGTAAACTATGTACCATATAAAACAAAACATGCCCTGCAAACACATCAGCAAGCACTGAAACGTGAGCAGGTATATTTGGGAATGATAACACTAAAACAAGCTAAAGAAAGGGCGTTGCAATTTTGTTGAAATTGAAAATGGAAGTGATACATCTAAATAGTTCTACGCAATCACTCCCAGTTGTGAGTCTCAGATGCAGCAGGGAAGCGGAAAATGGGAAAAACTGTCACTTTAACTTAAATGGTCACGTAAAAGTATATGACCATGTACTATAAAAAAGGAATGCAATCTGTGGCAGGGTGTTAAGCAGGTTCTGTAAAGCTAAACAGCCTGCACTTCAAATCTTGGCTGTTGTCCTTGGGCGTGCAGTGAGAAGCGCCTGCCACAAGGCAGTGTTTTATGCAAATCATGCTTGTACATTACAGAGAAACATAATCACTGCGAACAATGACAACATCGTGCAGTGACCACGCGAACCCTATGTCATGTGGCTGACGCACTTCCTTTAGCGCTGTTAGGCATGCATCCTAGTTTTTCACCAAATGATGTGTCAATAATATTTTGAACAAAAATGCTTTCTGAAGACTGGAGCAATGACCGAGTGAATATATTTTTTACAGTGTTCAGTGCAGGTCTTTAGGCGCTAGCCATGCTCTGTGCCAAACACCTGAGAGCTTTCATCCATCCATTATTTTCTTCGTAGAAACAGGTTTTTCAGGTGCATAAAAGCTGCTCCCAGTAAGGCCCGATTCCTGGTAAGAAAGACAGCTACGTCTAATGTACCAAAGCCTGCAGTCCGCTTCCAAAGGCGGATTACCGCCAGTGGCGCCATGATAGTGAACATTTCCAAACATCCAATCGTATTGAAGTGCACGGTCACTCTGGGTCTGTGGAGCCGAGTCACAAACATATCTTCATTTAACAAACTTTTGTTATGTGCCAGATGTGTTTTTTTCTGATGTCGAAGTTCATTTATCTACCCCCTTGACACGAACAATGGGAATGCTTTGGAAACGTTTACACCCAATTTACACACAAACACAGTCGTGGCTCGCGGGAGGGGGGAGGGGGAGGTGTAATGTCACCTGTTCTATCATATATCTGGATACAATGACAGAAGCAGAAAGCGATAGACGCGCAGTGCATGCTCTTGTAGCTAGCTGGCAGACACGTCACACGGGAGGAGAAGTGCGTTCCAAGCCTCATTCTGGCAAAATAAATTTCATTGGTAAAAGAAATAAAGGAAGGGCTAGGCTATTTAGTGCAAACTCGACCTGGAGGAATGCAAAATTTATATCAGCACTTCTTGCTTGCATGACACAAGAACAAATTCATTTTTGTGTATTTTTAGGCATTGGGATTTTAAATAATTTGCCCAGGATTTCAAGATGGTGAGCCGATGTGAGATTCGAACCGGGTTCCCTACTTACTGCCCCCTCCCCGCCTATCTGACGTCAGCAGGCGCGCAACACCCATTGGACTCACAGGGCTTCAGCCCCCCCCCCCCCCCCCCCCGTCGTGTGTGGCCGCCCGGGATGAGATACCTTCCCGGGCAAAAAAGCAGCTGCACCCGAGCACTTCACAGGTCTTTAAAAGACCATTTGCATGTTAATGAGGCCTCGCTGTTGTTTCACCCCTTCTAAGAGCCCCTGCAGCTCCACTCTGCCTATTGCTTAAAGTTCAGCCCCCCCCGAAATTTTTGCTCAGCCCTCCCCGAAATTTGGCTCTAGTTGCGCCTCTGGGTCGCAGGTTCCAGTCCCAGTAACATACTGGAGTGCATTAACATGCGAGACATAGAAACAAACCGCCTGTCACACAATCCTGTTCCTTTGAGGTAGCTCAGCGTCTTAATGAATCTGCTGCAGCTCGTCGTAGGGTGCAAATTACGGGTGCCAGGGTCCGATGCTAATAAAATAGCTCACTGGGTTTAGGCATCTGTTGTATGGGTCTTTGTGTAACCTTCGAATTAGAGGTTCCAATCCAAGTAAACCCTGTAACCTTCAAGGGGCAGATTACATGGCCAGACAAACAACTCAGTGATTTAATGCACCTGTTAGTTACCTGCGTGTGATTCTATCAGTTCAAAGGTTCGAGCCCCCAAACCAGCTTGCCCTTTCTTCCGTGCAAGGAATATACAGTACGTGCAGCTTGAGTCGTAATAGCTTTTATTTTAGGGGCATAATAAAAATAATGAACTGCTGTGCACTTTTATCGCGTGTGCATTATTATAGTGAACTACACAGGGCATATACCTTGATGGCTGACTTCCAAATCTATTCATATGCGAATGCACAATGTTTGCTGCACAGAGGATGTAACGTAGGCTGTTATCTGCATGTGCGCGTCACCGAGAAGACGGCTAAAAATAAAGCGGTGCCCTGTTGCTACTTTAAGACCCTCAGCGCCTGCTGTCACAATGTGCGGGCTGGAGTGAGAGGGAATCGTTTCTGCCAGCAAACATGCCCAAACAACTTTTATTTGAATCTCGGAACACTCAAGAACCTGTAGTTGAGCGCGAACTATCGGAGGAACTGTGCACATATGGTTTTGTGTTTACGTGCTTGCACTGTAAACGGAGTGTACAGGCTCGACAGACACATTACAGGTTTAAATTATTAGTATTGCTCGGCCCTGCACAGACCACTGGGTTTTATGCTGTGTTTTATTCCGGGTTTTGTCGGATTCAAGACACTCGAACATTCTCCAGTGAAGAGTAATGAAGAGAGAATGGAGAAGATGTGCCCAGGATCACATCGGGGAGTAGGGGTTGGGAGGTGTAAATGAATGAAGGAGGGATGGGGCATGTTGGGTAGAGAGGAGAAGGAGACGGGGCGTGGACTGAGGAGGTGAAAGAAATTATACGGAAAACAGAGAAAGGGAGTAATTTAGAGAGCGCTTTATCGGCGTGTTAAGGGCCTCTTTGCTCTACCGTTAAAATGCCGTGGAAGGAAAAAATGCCTACTATTAAGAGCCACATCAGAGAGAGGAGGGTGAGTTATGCCAGATAAAAAGTGGGCAAGTCTAGGGGAGAAGGGCAACACCATGAGAAATTACAAAAAAAATAGTGTAAGACGGGGTGTAGGAAGTTCGTTCATGTAAGAGGTCTGGGAGGGAGAGTAAGGGGTGAGGCGTGACGGTCTGCTCCAGTGTATGTAGATTCAAAGCTGTATTAGAGTAAACGCGCGACTAAGCAACTCAGTTACAATTCGGCTGCGCGGAATTATACTACCACAAGCTGAATTTAGCTTGCAGAGTCTAACAAATAGGCTATGTAAATTACCCTGCAATGTCAGAAACCCAGTCGGTATTCAAAATAGGCGAAGCAGCTCGTTTTCCCATAGAGGGCAAAATGGAGCAATTGCAAAAAATATTGCTCATTAACATATATCGTTTATTAGCACTTACTTGGCCAACTTGAAACAGTTACATTGCTAAAATGGAAGACTTATTAGTGAATCGTGGCATTTCAAAGCGCGCGTGAGAACAAGCATCGCGGCACCGGAGCTTTACTTTAAACATTAAAAGTAAAGCGCGGGTGCCGGCTGTAGTGTCTGACCCCCGGGCAGCAGAAAAATTAAAAGATCCTGGGTTGCCTGGCGATCGTGAAATTCGCCATCCGTACACTCCTGCAGCCTCGCGTATGCAAGCATACACACAAGCATCGACTCATCACACGCTTGCTTAGGCATGCTGAAGTGGATGCCTGCTTGTGCCCCGGGGGACCGCAAAGTGCATTCTGATAGAGAAGCACTCTAGTAGGTCCCTGCTTTTGCCCCAGGGGCACTATAGTGCACACAATGGACACAAAGATAAACCCCTTTAAGGGGGCTTGTTTTGAAGCGACCAGCGGTGGCGTAACCTATAAAGCTGCCGACGTTGAAGCTGGAGAGCAGAGTTCAATCCTCGGCTTGGGCTGTATAATGATAAATAATTAAAAGAAGGTCCGCGGTGTGGGCAATCCTAAATAATTAAACAGAGATCTCAGATAAAACAAGCTTTGTGGGGAGAGTAAAACAAGCATTGGCAGAGACACATAAAACAAGCATTGTAAAACAAGCATTGGCAGAGACACATAAAACAAGCATTGGCAGAGACACATAAAACAAGCATTGGCAGCGATACATAAAACAAGCATTGGCAAGACAAATAAAACAAGCATTGGCAATTCAATAGTATGGGGGTGTGAGCAGGCATTGGAAGAAAGTAGTCTGTGCAGTAAAGGGGACAATAGCCGTGGAAGGACACAAATGAAGAAATGTCCATCATAAGGAGGGACTAACATGCCTACAACCAATCGGAAGGCACCATCTAGGACACCAGCCAATGAAAATGATGGTTGGAGAGTGGGTGGAGCTTATATACACTATAGTGTATACTGCATGTCTCAACGAGACAGCGCAAGCGCTGCCTAGGCGAGACCTAAAAAGCGTTATCAACCTGAATTACTTTAAATAGGTAATACATAACAGCCATAGCTGAAACACCCCTGGTACCAAGGTAATCATCTGAATAATGTATCTCACCAACCCAAATAATCAATGTAAATACATTTTAAAAATTCAATCGTTCACACATTTTCATTTTGAATATATGCTTTCTAATTTTGCGATACATATAATAATTCAGCCAAGCTAAAGTTTCTGTAGTGGTAGGTTGGGCTGCACACAGGAGAGCGAGATACTCACAGGGAGCTGGAGAGCTACTGGTAGCTCACGAATTACTTGTTAGTGATGCCTGATTTAAAGTGAACAACATGGCATAATTCAATTATATTTACAAAGCACCATAACTACACAATTCCATATGACAGGGCACAGCACAACAAAACTGAAAGCCACAAATACAATAAAACACAGCATCACAAATTGCTGTGGTATGTTGCGTGAAAGAGAGAGCAGGACAGCACCATATCTGCAAAGCCCGTGAACAAGGAGTGACTGAAAGTCCGAAATGCGTAGGGACTTCCGTTGAATAAAGCACGTCTTTACATAGAGGCCACAGCACCAGTGAGTTTTTCTTTGAAGAACGGAGCATTGGATTGTGTGTGATATGTTGGGAGTGGCATCCCTGCCGTGGTGCCCGCCGTTAAAGAGGCTTGGATATATGCCAAAGGTTGCGTTGGGATATCTGCAAAGATATGGCATTTCTCCTTTCTTCCTTAGCGCTTGCGCACTTTTAGGCTGCCTCGTGCAACTCATGTATCATTACACTATGGTGCAAAAGTACATGGGTGATGTCTAGCACAGAGTTTGTCCTGGAAAGGTATCCTTCCAGTAAAAAACGATGCCTAGGCAAACTTTAAAACTTTTCCCACTTTGAATGTGTGCTGTAGAATGCAAAGTCACAAAACTTTAAAGAAATGAAAACATTTCTCCTTTTTAACGCCTCTATCCAAGACGCATACATTTTTGGCACAAAGACATATCTACAAATGTTAGTAGATGGGCCTTTGCATCAGAAACCGTGGGTGGTGGCATGGGAATGCCCCTGTGTCACATGTGGCACACCCCCTTGATGCAAATAAATTCATAAGGTGTCTCACCTTGGTGATAATAAAAAGTGGATGAGTGCAATAATTCTTCCCATTTTTTCAATTGAGATATGAATATGATAGTATGCTTGATAGTTAGTGAATGTCAGGCTCTCAGTCTGTATTTGGGCCCCATGCCCTATAATGAATTTGATTGATAAGCAAAAAATCACATTATATGTTGAATATGAGATGTTAAAAAATTGACAAACTGAGATGAATAATTTGTATGAGAAATATGCCCTGATTATTTATTCTTATGTTCATTGTATAACTATGAGATTCTTTTCTTGATACATATTTTGTTTTCATGCAGGCGAACACTGCATACTTGGGTAGAGAGATAAAGATTATTCTTGTCCTGAAAAAGCTGGTTCTATACTGTATATCCACTGAAAAACGATGACGCCCTCTTGTTATTGTTAAATTTGAGGAATGATGAATTATTGGGCAAATAGTGGTTGCTATTTTTAATGGTTGATTCCTTCAAATTACCAAGTATTTTAAATGACACATTTATGTATGTCTTGTTTGTTATATCTCTCTTGATATAATGTTTTAATAATGTATGTGCAATATATCTCTTATTAATTATTTTGGATCAAATGTTTTTTTTATAAATGTACACACTGTTTTTATTATATGTTTTACTAAACAGACTTTCTATAATTGCCTTTTGGGTCCTTTAAAGACTGTTAGTGGTGAAAATATGTTAGTGATAATAACGGAGTGTGAATTATCTGATTGTCGATTCCTCCAAGAGATCCTTTTTTGTTAATACATTATGAATTGTAACTGGCCATTCAGTTTTTGCTGAATTTTCCCAGAGGGTTGGTGTGAGATTTAACTGATTTCCTGCTAATTCGCTATTCTAGAGTCAATAAAATCTCCCTTGGCTGAGGAAGATAGCTATTTTAATTCTGAACCTTGCAGAATGTTACAAAAACGTATTACATTTTATCTAATTTGAAATTAAGGCTATGTGCTAATCCTTTGATACTTAACAGAAATATATTATAATCAAATATTCTGCTTCATTTATTTGGCTGTCACTAAATTCTAAATTGATTTGATGGTCAACTAATTAAGAGTGGGGTTTTTACATGAGAGATTGTTCTCTATTATTGAATGCTAGCGATTATCTATTCCAGGTCCTCATATGATAATCATTCATCCCCTAAATATTCCAGTCCCTTTCAGCACAGAACAAGATACATCGGAAGACCTAGGAAATTGGATATGGTAGCTGAGGTTAATCTGAAATAAGGAAAAAAAATCATAAATAAAATAATTCGTGAGGACCAACACATGTACACTACATCAGTTGTTCGTTATCAAGGTTCTTTCTCAGAGGAGTTTCATTTATATACCATGTGATTTCTTTATGCCAAAAAAATAAACCTACTCCCTGCTCATAGTTTAAATTCTAATAGACTCAAGGCTTGAAATAGAATAAATAGGCTTCAAATGGTACTAATGGAGATTACGTTCATATTTACACTGTTGCTTATTACCTAATTAGTCTCTAGCAATGCTACTGTATGTAACACTGTAGCAGATATTTTATATTAGGGGTGAGTGATAAAGCCCCAAATGCCACACTAAATTGTTTTTAAAATGCAAAACCACTACACCGTTTCCTTGAAGCCTTTTAGGCATGGTACCAAGCTTAGGACCTCATTTATGGGGATTTGGTGTAGTGCAGGCCAGCAGGTCACCTTGCTGCGTTGCCCTAGGTCAAATGAAAGCACAGGAATACACTGAATATGGTGCATTCTTGTCCTTTCGTCCAGCACTGGCATCATTTCGGCAGCTTCGTGGCCAATGCAGGCACCATTGCACTGTAGTGTAAGGGTGTCTGTGTTGTTGGCAGCCTTGTTTTTGTGGAGGAAGGGGCAGAATGCAGCACACATGGAAAGAGGAAAAACGAGGAGAAATAAACGTATTTCTCCGCATTACGCCTCTCCTGGAGAGGCGTAAGATTTTGGCGCATCCCCAGGTTTACATGGTTGAAAATCTGGGGATGTGTCAAAGTCCATGGGTACTGCGCGGGAACACCCGCCACAATGCCCATCTAATGCGCCTGTAATGCAAAGTAAAGCAATGCAGCGATTTGTGCAGCCTTGCCTTACTTCATATCTATGAGGCCATTCAAAGCCGCGCAAAGTGGTTTGGTGTGACCTAATAAATATGATTTTGTGATTTGTTCCGGGGAAGCGTCACAAAATTGACGCTACGGTGGCGCAAGGGGCTCATAAATATGCCCCATAGTATTGTATTGAAGGGCTTTATGTGTTGAGAGTTCCCAGGTTCTAATATTGAAATGTCATTTTTTCAATGAGATTCTTTTGACTACCAACCAAAAGCCATGAGACATGCTGAAAGCCAAGCAGCTTGTGATCAATTACCACTTAGATGTCTACCTATGCTAGCAGTGATGGAGGTGGCACCTACTTTAGTGGATAACAGCTGATTCTCTTAAGCACTAAAGCTACGTTCACTACATATAGGTTAACTAACGTTGGCGGAAGAGCAACTCCATTTTCAGTAAAGTTATTGTTTCATGGGGCATTGAGACCCTTGGTGAGAGCTGAAGTTGGACTCTCTCTTTCCCAAAAATGTAACCAGCTCATAAATGTAAATATCTCAGACCTTTATAAAACACAGACATTTTTAGTGTATCTATTTCACTCTAAGTAATCGCAAATCCATCCAAATTCATACTCATTATTACTAGCAAGAATTTAATGCCGCTAATAATTCTGCCAAATAGCTGAATAAAGATGGCACATTACCCATAATCACACTACCTTAAAGACACTATCTGTTACTTCCCTGAACAGGACTCTGGTGACAATGTGTTCCTTTGACCTCATGTTATGCAAGGAGAAGGAAGCCCATCTTTGTTTCTCACACCCAGAATATATTGGGAATGTTCTCCCCACTAAGCCTGCCTTGTGTCAGCATCTGATAAGTGAGTTGTTTCCCAGGCATTACAGGGATCTGGGAACCGGAAGTGGTTAACGGAGTGTGAAGTAATGAGGGCTGTCATTCAGAGGATTCTTCCTTCGTCTACATTTTGGGGACTAACCTTACATCTTTGCCCAACCAAGATGGTCACCTCTCAAGAGTTTGGTGTCTCATGTTCCCAATTCTATACAGTGTCAGCTTTTTGTCTAGTGAGATCATGCACTGCCTAGTTCAGTTATAAGAATGCTTGTAATAGAGAACAATAAGATGAAATGCATTTAGTCGTCATGATTTTTCATTGTGCTCATTACCCACAAACTATTTTTGGCTCTCTTGCTCTGTAGCAGGATTCCTTAGGAATTCTTTCTTCTGGAAGTCCTTACATTAGGCTTTTTTCAGCCCTGATGGCAGGATGGTTTCATTGGCGGCTCCTCCGCTTTTGAGCCGTGTAACTTAAGAAAAAATAAAATGATGACTGAATGTTATTATCATTTTATTTGTTCTTGCTGCTTTGTGGGCGGGGCTTCTCACACTTGGAGTGGTTTGCTCACTCCAAGTGCGATTAATGTTTGTCCAGCCCAACAGTCATGCGCACTTTGCATGTTCTCCACGCAGGCTGAGTGCTGAACCATGGCACTCAGACCAATCACAATGTTGCATTGCAGCATTGTGATTGGTCAGGAGAGCCTAGGTGCTTCCTGGGTGCTACCTGGTTTCTGTTCTGGCCTGAGTCCGACACAGAGGAGAGATGGAGAGACGCGGGGATAAGGTACGTTTTAAAATATTTTTTTTAACATTTCTCCCTCACCCCTGCTCCCTGCCCTGCCACCCCGATCCGTTCCGGCCGCCACTGGATGGTTTAGTGCATTGCTTTTCAAATACCAACTACAATCAAGAACTACTGATAATGCAAGGAGGTTCTTCCTGCCCTTGTGGCTTTTTCTTCTAACTTGGACCCTCTTAAGTAAAAATTGCACTACGTTAGAGATCATATATATTCTTTATCATATACTAGCTCTGTTTATTCATATACAATCGAACCTCCTCTAAATATTCAACGTTCAGTAAACTGATAATGACTCCAAAATTGGTAAACATTCTCAGAAAGTATAATGATGATCAGTTCACAGGATCACTGACATAATATCGACTACAAAAATATAGACTTACAAAAATATCGATGCCAAAATATAGAATACCAAAATATCGACTCCCTATCTCCAAACAGGAAAGTACAAAAATATAGAATCCAAAATATCGTTGTAAATAATATAGTTAGTCAAAATATCGAATTTTTTAAAAGTTTTAAAAGTAATGTAAAATTAATGAAAGAGTACATATAATTAACTGACACATACTTAAAAATACTTAAATAACATTAAAATTAATAAATAATTAATGTAAGTAAAAAATAATTAATACATATATATTAAAGTAATATTTATTAAAAATATTCAACATTTTCTGCGTAGGATAGCGGGCGGGTAAAATTTACTATTACCACTCCAGTAAGTGCAATAGTAAGGAAAGCGTTGGATAGCGGGAGGGTAAAAATTACTATTCCCACTCCAGAGAGTGCAACAGTAGGGAAAGCGTTGGATAGCAGGAGGGTAAAATTTACTATTACCATTCCAGTGAGTGCAACAGTAGGGAAAGTGTTGGATAGCGTAGGGGTAAAAATTACTATTCCCACTCCAGAGAGTGCAACAGTAGGGAAAGCATTGGATAGCGTAGGGATAAAAATTATTATTTCCACTCCAGAGAGTGCAACAGTAGGGAAAGTGTTGGATAGCGGGAGTGTCAAATTTACTATTCCCACTCCAGTGAGTGCAACAGTAGGGAAAGCGTTGGATAGCGGTAGGGTAAAAATTTACTATTCCCACTCCAGAGAATGCAACAGTAGGGAAAGCGTTGGATAGCGGAAGGGTAAAAATTACTATTCCCACTCCAGAGAATGCAACAGTACGGAAAGCGTTGGATAGCGGGAGGGAAAAAATTACTATTCCCACTCCAGAGAGTGCAATAATAGGGAAAGTATTGGATAGCGTAGGGGTAAAAATTACTATTCCCACTCCAGAGAGTGCAACAGTAGGGAAAGTGTTGGATAGCGGGAGAGTAAAATTTACTATTCCCACTCCAGTGAGTGCAACAGTAGGGAAAGCGTTGGATAGCGTAGGGGTAAAAATTACTATTCCCACTCCAGAGACTGCAACAGAAGGAAAGCGTTGGATAGCGTAGGGATAAAAATTACTATTCCCACTCCAGAGAGTGCAACAGTAGGGAAAGCGTTGGATAGCGGGAGTTCAAAACTTACTATTCCCACTCCAGTGATTACAACAGTAGAGAAAACGTCAAATGGCGAAGGGGTAAAAATTACTATTCCCACTCCAAAGAGTGCAACAGTAGGGAAAGCGTTGGATAGCGTAGGGATACAAATTACTATTCCCACTCCAGAGAGTGCAACAGTAGGGAAAGCGTTGGATAGCGGGAGGGAAAAAATTACTATTCCCACTCCAGAGAGTGCAATAATAGGGAAAGTATTGGATAGCGTAGGGGTAAAAATTACTATTCCCACTCCAGAGAGTGCAACAGTAGGGAAAGTGTTGGATAGCGGGAGAGTAAAATTTACTATTCCCACTCCAGTGAGTGCAACAGTAGGGAAAGCGTTGGATAGCGGAGGGGTAAAAATTACTATTCCCACTCCAGAGACTGCAACAGAAGGAAAGCGTTGGATAGCGTAGGGATAAAAATTACTATTCCCACTCCAGAGAGTGCAACAGTAGGGAAAGCGTTGGATAGCGGGAGTTCAAAATTTACTATTCCCACTCCAGTGATTACAACAGTAGTGAAAACGTCAAATGGCGAAGGGGTAAAAATTACTATTCCCACTCCAAAGAGTGCAACAGTAGGGAAAGCGTTGGATAGCGTAGGGATACAAATTACTATTCCCACTCCAGAGAGTGCAACAGTAGGGAAAGCGTTGGATAGCGGGAGGGTAAAATTTACTATTTCCACTCCAGTGAGTGCAACAGTAGGGAAAGCGTTGGATAGCGTAGGGGTAAAAATTACTATTCCCACTCCAGAGAGTGCAACAGTAGGGAAAGCATTGGATAGCGTAGGGATAAAAATTACTATTCCCACTCCAGAGAGTGCAACAGTAGGGAAAGCGTTGGATAGCGGTAGGGTAAAAATTACTATTCCCACTCCAGAGAGTGCAACAGTAGGAAAAGCGTTGGATAGCGGTAGGGTAAAAAATACTATTCCCACTCCAGAGAGTGCAATAATAGGGAAAGCATTGGATAGCGTAGGGGTAAAAATTACTATTCCCACTCAAGTAAGTGCAAAAGTAGGGAAAATTATAAATTAATATTTTGTTAAAAATTAATTAATTATTAATACCAAAACAAGTATTACAATTAATTACCAATCACACAAGATTTAATAATTGATTATTTATAAATACCAATATATTTTTGTTTAATTAATTACCTATTAATAATTAATTAACAACCAATTGTTTTTCAATAACAAACATTAATAAATGCTAATAATACCAATTAATCATTAATTAATAATAAATTGATTAACGATATACACAAATTATTTAAATAATTAATTTTTTACAAATATATTACTTCCCACCATATTCCCCTATAAACACACTACCCGCTACAAATATTAAATGAATACAATTAACATAATTATCAATTAAACAATTAATACAAATTAATTACCAATTAACACAAATTATTTACCAATTAATAATTAATCAACAACCAATTAATTTTCAATACCAATTAATAATTAACTAATAACAATTAAATTACTTCCCACCCTATTCCCCTATAAACCCACAACCCGCTACAGAAGTAAAATGCTAAATTAAATTAAAGATACATTAATTAACTTTATACACATCAATTAAATAATTAATTATTTACAATTATATTACTTCCCACCATATTCCCCTATAAACACACTACCCGCAACAAATATTAAATGAATACAATTAACATAATTATCAATTAAACAATTAATACAAATTAATTACCAATTAATACAAATTATTTACCAATTAATAATTAATCAACAACCAATTAATTTTCAATACCAATTAATAATTAACTAATAACAATTAAATTACTTCCCACCCTATTCCCCTATAAACCCACAACCCGCTACAGAAGTAAAACGCAAAATTAAATTAAAAATAATTAATAATTCCTATAAATTATTATTTAATGTACTATAATTAAATTACTTCCCACCCTACTCCCCTATAAACCCACAGCCCGCTACGGAATTAAATTACACAAAAATAAAATAACATAAAATTCATTACTTTAAAAATATTCTAACATACATTACAATATTAATACATACTTTTAACACATATACTAACACTTAAAACACTATAAAAAATTCGATATTTTTAACAACTATATTATGACTGTCGATATTACTTACTTCTATATTATTGCAATCGATATTTCTTACCTGTTTTTCGATATTCTTCACCACTATATTTTGGCATTTCGATATTCTGTCCATTCTATATTTAAAACTCGATATTCTGTCCACTCGATATTTTTTTTTCGATATTATGTCTATTTACCCAGTTCACACTCTCAACAAGTGGACAAATACCCCCATAAATATGTTTCATACATCATTGTTCCAAAAGGTGAGCCGCACTGTTTAGAAACTACACTAAAACGTTTATTTATTCTTGTCAGCAACATGGCTTGAAGAAAGGACCCCCTTTGTTGCATGAAGGTCCTTCGAGCTGTAGAGTGGTCACTTTTGTGTTCTCCACACCTTTTTGTCAAACATCTTAGCAAGGGGCTAGTGCATTCTTCACAGTTATTTATGTTGCACCATACTTGATATCTAGAACAAAGATGTGCACTGCTGAACAGTAGGACTGCCAACATAAATTGGATTTCCAATTCATAATTTTACTTTTCCAATCTGTGTGATCCTTCCCTCTTGGAATAACGTTATGATTGGTAGCTACTACAGATGCATTATATATATTTGAGAATCTAAGTATATATTGATTCCCTTGAGCACTATGGACAAGGTTAGAAGATGATCAGAACAGGATATGTCATGATTATCAGTGATGAAGCCAGCATATGGCTTTCAATTGAACATATCTTCTGCATTCAACATTTCTCATCGTAAACTTTAGTTTATTCTCATCAACTTGACATGTCATAACAGAACTGCTTATCATGTACACTACAGCAGATAACAATGTATTCCACTTGAAGAATTTGTGGATGAGGTTTAAGAAACCAGCATACCAAAATAAAACAACCTTTTTTCCCTTCATGTTTTACCACTGTTGAAAAACTAAGCACAATTGTACTAAGATGTCTCAGTCGGATAGTATACATGTAACACTACACTTCCATTTACTCACGGTCACCTAGTGGGGTATTTCTTAGCCAGAAAGCTTAACGTAACTCTTTACTTACTGTTCTGTACATTCTAGACACTTTTTAAGGTTGGGTTATCAATACATTCCTTATGCCTGTTGAACTGCAGATAAGCTGTTGTAAACTGCACTTTGACATACACCATGCTCACCTTTCAAAAGGTACAAAAGGGGGTGGTGATGGACGGAGCATCAGAACCAATCAAACACTACCTCCTTTTGTACTGCTTTGTTCGCCATAAGTTGGCAGGATATGCTCAGACGTGAGTCCCTTGCTCACTTTGCCACTGGATTCAAGCAAGCCTGGCTGAAGACGGCTGAAAAGCCAGAAACCGGTCCTCGGAAGCTTCTTTCCGGTCCAGGGAAGGCATGGCTTGGCAGTTCGGGCTGGACTGTTCCCATGAGGCACAGGGTCAGACTGATTTGCATATGGCCATGTCTGAACTGGGGTGGCAGAGTAGGCTAAAGAACGGTGATGGATCAAACCCAGATCTGTTGACTGGGTGTGAGTGTTTGATTGGTTCTGATGCTCCGTCCATCACCACCCCCTTTTGTACCTCTTTGTTCGCCATAAGTTGGCAGGGTATGCTCAGATGTAAGTCCCTTGCTCACTTTGCCACTGGATTCAAGCAAGCCTGGCTGAAGACGGCTGAAAGGCCAGAAACCGGTCCTAGGAAGCTTGTTTCTGGTCCAGGGAAGGCATGGCTTGGCAGTTCGGGCTGGACTGTTCCCATGAGGCACAGGGTCAGACTGATTTGCATATGGCCATGTCTGAACTGGGGTGGCAGAGTGGGCTAAAGAACGGTGATGGATCAAACCCAGATCTGTTGACTGGGTGTGAGTGTTTGATTGGTTCTGATGCTCTGTCCATCACCACCCCCTCTTGTACCACCTTTCAAAAGGGACATTAATAAATAGGTTTTTTTTAAATTCTTTTTATTGAAAATAAAAAAAACCACAATAATGGCGCAGTTACAAGACATAACACAATGTGGAGAAAATACCGAAAACAGAAATGAAACCATATAGTACATTGGATGAAAGGAAAAAAGGGAACACTCTACTGCCAGCAGCCCCAGCCATCGTCAGCCTATGGTGTCATATCATCAACAACATCACTCGGTTCTGCAAAGGGGGTACAAATAAAACCTCTACTTTTGTTCCACGGGCCCCACACCGTAGTCCATTTACTCGGGCATCCTCTACTTTCGTACACCGCCCTTTCTGCCTGCATGCACCAGTCCATGTCCGATGCCTTTTCCGCATACTTAAGAACAACTACCCCCTTCCAGGTTCTAGCGATGTTGCGCTTGGCAACCATACAACCCAGTGTGACCCAGAGATGCTCATACCTGTTTAGATCAGTCGCCTCCCAAACATTCAAAAGGCAAAGTCATAGGGATAGAGCTATTGGTTTATGGCATAAGTGGGACATGGCGGAAACAACCCTTCCCCAATATCTCTGGAGAGCGGGTCAGTCCCACCACTGATGTATAAAGGTACCCAGTTGACCACAACCCCGAGGACATTCCGGAGAGGACGAAAGGCCCATCTTAACAAATGCCGAACTGGTGTAGTATGTCCTGTGAAGCACTTTAAGTTGGAGCAACTTAAAACGTGAGCGAATCGCTACCACCCGCGGCGATGCCAGAGCTTCCCTACACTCCTCTTCGTTGAGCTCCCCCACCTTGTCATTCCATTTCTCCCGTATCTTACCCATAGAGTCCGGCATATTGTT
The DNA here is from genome assembly GCF_964204655.1 of Triturus cristatus. Lineage (NCBI taxonomy): Eukaryota > Metazoa > Chordata > Amphibia > Caudata > Salamandridae > Triturus > Triturus cristatus. Next base: position 1,367,946,213 of record NC_140591.1, read on the forward strand.
GAGAATCTTACGGTATGTCAGAGAAATTGCCCGGTCTGGAAGGTAATCATCCAGTAACCGATCTTCTAACGGTGAACCACTGGGTAACACCTTCTGAATATATTGTTGATATGTTTGTTGATGTCTTCTGGTCAGATCAACAAGGATCTAGATTGAGTGTAAAAAGTCCTTGCTGAAGTACTGTGAGCCACTGCTGATGTCTATAACTGTTACTAAAGGCCCTGAACTTGTTTTAGAGAGCAATGCATAAAGCTATACTCCTATTAAAACATGCCACCCATTGAAGGCGGAATGTTCCAAATTAAAAAGGGACAAACAAAAAGACAAACATAGAAATGTTGGAGCAGAAGGCCTTTATCACCAATTACTGTCCCTGGGCCACTCCATTGTCTTCAATAGAGTGCTCAATGTTCCAATAGTCTTTTTTATGGTATTGTCTTCTAAATCAGATTCATGTGTTGATATATGTTACTGAAGGTAAAGCTCGAAGGTAAATACTGCTCAGTGTAGTCCAAATAATTTGGAAATCTATTAGAACTCCGAAGCCTTGCAAAGATGTATTTGGCTCTGAGAGAGAAAAAAATGATCTTATAATTAAAGTTCCAAATCTATTGTGCTATCCTTTGTATCAGAGATACCTACATTTTCTCGTATTGATATGAAATGTGGTTCTGAGTCTAGGGCAAAAGGTAAAAGTGACAGTAGGAAGTACCATTTAATTAATTTTGAAATCCTCATTGTTTCAGAGAACAAACTTTAATTGCATAATTTCTATTCATTAATGCAGCTTGCAAAAGTGTTCAACTTGTTTGTTCTAAGTACACATAAGTGAATTTATTTTGATGGTAGTTCAGATATAGGGCCAAAATGTTATCAGTGGGAGTGAATAATAATTGCAAAGGTTTGCTCATTTAAATATGCAGGGGAAGTACTAATGACTTCTAGTTTTCTGTATGATACAAAAAGTACAGACCACCAAGATATTGGTTATTTTTAATTAGAGAACCACATATATGTCTAGTTGGGGAAGTCGTTCTTGACATGGTGATGACCTCTCACCCACCTAGTGTGGCATGCCTCATCAGCGGGTACACACTCCAGCACTGGAAAGCATCCTGGTTTGATGATACCTACTTTGTGGGTCTCTTTTTTAATAGAATGCTGTATGAAGTGGATATGTTTAATAAATTGAAATTCATGTAAAAGGAGGCTATAGCTATTGAAAGTGTGTGCAGAGGTGGGCCACCACAGTGGCGTGTCTTTATTAGAGCCTCCTCAACCACAAGATGAAACGATAGTGGGTGGGTATTTTACATGCCTACCAATCATGGGTGTCAACATATTTCAGAGTCTTTAAGATATGACTCTTTCATCATGACTGGTTTCAAAATCTTTCCATACAAAAGATACAGAGACCACATAGGTCTCTTGTAGGAGAGCATCACAACTGCCCATTAGAGGCCGCAATCACTGCAGTAGTCTGCACAGGGTGACAAGACAGGGATCTTAAGCCAACTGCTCCCATCGGTACTTAGGGGTGAGTTCAACATCCTCTCAGGAACATGTGTCCCAGAATAGGCCTAGACATGGGTCTCTGATTCAAAATATCCAATATCTAGGTGGGCTGCAGTTTTGATGTGATATAGTCTACTTTACGAAGGTTGTCTACTTTTCATTTCCTTGATGAGAATTTCCTCTCACACTTCTCTGTCTTTTTCACATCCTTTTTTTCTGGGACATAGTATTCTTTAGTAGATTCTGTTGGATCCTGTTTTTTTGTGGGTGCATGTGGGAGGGGAGTGGTGGCAAGACCTGCTCGAGACTCCACCTCTTGTGAGTCAAGGCCCCTCCCCACTCTCAACAATGATAATAACTAGTATATTACACTCTGCACATATGCTGCTTATGCTATGGAAGTGAAAATAAAAGTGCACATTATTTGGAGCAATTCTATTAGAATATGAACACTCACATGTTTCTTATTACAATGCAGAGGCCAAATTCCCTATTGTTACCACAGTGCAGCACATTTCATCTGAGAAGAACATTTTTTACTCACTCATAGATTGTATGTCACATTGCTTTACAAGGAAAACAGCTCTCCTAATGTACAGGGGCATATTTGATGTGATCTTACCTTAGTGCACAAATGTAACCTCTTCTATCTTGGATTTGGGTACACATTATTCTAAAAACAAAAGCACTTCCAAACACTTCATGGTATAAACCATATATGCTGATATGGAGACCATTGAGGAGGGGGGTTAGGCGATGAGCGTGCCTCACTGACCATTCCTTAACAATGGTAATAAGTAGCACTGCATACAGTGGCAACTTCTATTATTGCTCAGTGGTGTGGCGCGGACGGGAGGGGGAATATAACCAACAACTAAACTAACTATCGAATAATAACACTCACCTGCCTCTCCGATGACCGCCTTCCTTCACTCCTCAGATTCTAGACTCCGACTGTGCAGGCTCCTAGATGCAAAATCCCAGCGCATCTCTCATTCTTGGAATACTATTCCCAGCATGAGAGAAGCATGCGGATTGGTCTCAGCATCTTCGTTTGCTGCTCAGACAGCGCATTGTAGCCTGGGGTGTTTTTCCAACCTGGCTGTGCAACACAGCCCGGTTGTAAAAACTTAAGTGCGCATGTGTGTTTGGCAGGGTTAAGATGGCCGGCCAAAAACACATGTGCACTTAAATGTGCCCACCGCTCCTCCCTCTGCTATGCCTGTCCAACAGGGTTGCCTGGCCCCACCCCCACTAAAGACTCATGTCATCAGCTGTTTAGGCAAAAATAAAATGATTTTAAAAAAGCTTTTATTATGATTTTATTTTTCCTCTTTTAGCAGTGGGGCGGCGCTCCTCCGCCATTGCAGAGGAGCCGCCCATGCAGCTGCATATATAGTCTACATGTAATGAAGAGGCTGGATGTGTTTGTTACCTCTGGAACAAGAAGAGGCCAGATCTGCACAGTGTGCTATAGAAGAGCCTGAACTCACTCATATAATGTAACAATTCGGAAAGGACAAGTGACGCTTAGATTGGAAACCCTACCTGTGCTAAATCCCGGCTGCTTTAGAACGATAAGAGTTTTCTCATTTCCAAGTTCCATTTTTCCAGTAGATCTGGAAATGTCATCCCGCTGATTCTCGTCAGATGTTCCGATAGCAGCCACAAAGTACAACTCTGCCTGTAACAAAGCTCTGCTGAATGCTGCTTGGATTTTTACAACAGCAGCCCCAGGACTGCCACCCGGGAGGCTTCAGAAGCCGATCAGATGCCTGATGGCGGCACTTGCTCATAATGAATAAATAGCGCATCTTGACAGCTGCTCAGAAAACACAAAACAAAAGCAAAGACCCATACAAATATTATTGTGAAAATATGATGTTATTTGCAAAGAAGCTGATAAACACAGTGCATCTCCTCAGGGCCAAATAACCCAGTGGAAGAAGACAAGCTTCACTACTAGGAATATAAGAAATCAATCACCTTCCTGTATTAAAACGTGTTTTTGGAGATAGGAGACAATTTTGTTGACTGCTTATTCGTTTCGATTTTACTGTCAAGCAGTCATGGGGCACATTTCTAACTTATTATGCTCTAGGCGTCGAGGCAGGGCTGCCACTTGACTCACTTCCGCACAGAGTGACTCCTGAAAGTGCATTTTCAGAGAATCTGTGGGCATTTGAACTAGGGCTCCTAGTGCAGGCCCCTTTGTTAGAAATAAATACCCACCATGTCCTTCCCTTTTGTTATTCTGGAACAGCAGCTGGTGGGTGAAAAATAATTTGTGTAACAATGTAAAGATTCCTTTGTAAGAGGCAATTGTTCCTTAGGTTTGCACAAATAATAATTCTGAAACGATTTAGACATATCTCAAATTATTTTTTACGGCTTTCGTTCTGTCTTTGCGGTTTCATTTGTATTTTTCAGCATGGCAGAAGCCAGATTTGAGTGCTTTTCACAATAATAATACAGGAGATCCCAGTAAAAAACACACGGCTAGGTGGCAACCCTATATGTGAATGACAGGCTGTTCATCTAAAAAAAAAAAAAAGCGCTCTGCTGAAGAAACCGGAGTTTCCGTCCGAATTAGTGTTACAAGGCATATGACAATTTTACATGCTCTGTTATTGCACGGTAAATTTCCAAGAACATTTTCACCAGGTGAAACCTGGCATGATATGCCTGTTGAAAAAGGCCAGGGGGCATATTATCAAGAACGGCGTTAAAATATAATGGGCTTGATAATATGCTCTATGGAATTCCAATAGAAGCCCATGTTAGATGTGAAGGACATCTAACATGGGCTTCAATTGGAATTCCATAGAGCATATTATCAAGCCCATTATCGCTGTTTTAGCGGCAGTTTTCTGCTGCTAAAGCGGCGATAATTTTATTGCCTGGCTTGATAATATGCCCCATACTTTTTTCTACTCACAGCAGTGAAGTCAGGTTGAAGGCCTGCAAGGGTCTACAGTCCTGACCTAGTTTTTGCAAAGCACTTCCACTAAGAACCTTTCCAGTTAATGAGGCAGTGGACATATTGTGAAAAATATAGGATGCAATGTGAAGGATCCATTCTTTGAGCTCATAGAGATCTGATGGGGAGGTGACCTTCTCTATACCAATGACGGCTTCCACCAGCGTTTAAAGTGCATTAAAAATGTATAGGAAGTGTGATCTGAGTTTAGTGTTGCAGAGTCTGTGAGTGCAGGGGTGGGGTCAGAGATGTGGCTAAAAAGAGCAAAATATTCTGAGGCCTATTCACAAAGGTAAGCTTTCATGTGAGTGAATCTACATGTGTTAGTTTACTCTAAAGCTTTTGCGTAACTTCACTACTTTGAGCCATTCACCCTTTCCTTGTGTAAAGTTACTCAAAAGTTCTAGTCTTACATGTCCCTACCCCCTGAAATAGGCGATGGGGTCAGTAAAAACATCAAATACAATAGTGAAGTTACCACGAGTAGTGACTTTACTTCTGCAGCAACAGCTTTATGCACATAATTTTAAATTATTAATTTAAAAATATTTTGAAAATATTATATTTAAAATACATTTTTTTACAAATAAATTCCCACCTAAATTAAAGCATTATATATGTTTATTATGTGGTTAAAATTAATACAAGCGATGTATATAATAAACTAATAATTTTTTTATTTAAATAAATATTAATTTTACTTTAACGTTTATATTTTTTTTAAAGTTAACAACTTCTTTAAAATAAATTAATAATTCAATAATATTTTTAGACAATTTTAACATTAAATAGAATCTAATTGTATCTTTAAACACTTTCAGTACTTTTTTTTTTTAACATTAATTCCTATAGGGTTTTATTTTAAGTCCCTACCTCCATTATTTTCTATGAGAGGGCATTGCAGTAACTGTGAGTGGCCATGGGTTGTACTGGATTTGCTTCAGCTTTGAACTTTACAACTGTAGTAACTATAGAGGGCAGTTTGTGGATAGGCAGGGGCTTATTCTTTTGTGGATGTGGATGTGAATGTGTACCCTTCCCTAACCTTTCCTTAACCACTCTTTGCTCTTTGCTTATTCCATCCCATTTCTTAGTAAGTATTCCCCATTTTCCAGCCACTCTCCTCCGTCCGTCCAACATTTACTACTAAGGGGCCGATTACGATCTCGCTAGGAAAGCCCTCCATACGTCTCTTCTCCGGAGGGCTTTCATAGCGAATCGTGCTCCGAGAGTCCGAACAAGCAAGTATGATGCATCCGTATGCTTACAGACTTGGGTTTGCTCAGCCTCCCATTAAACTGTAAGGGAGCTTGTGTACCGACGCGTTCACAGGCTCCCATAATAAAAAGGGGTGGGTGGGGAAAAGCGCACACACTGTGGCGGGCACACCATGGTGCCCACCACACTGTACATGCTTGGATCGGAGGGACCCATGCGCACCCCCGTGACAGATTCGGAGGGCCCCGGGTAAAGGGGGGCTTGCTGCCTCCCCCAAAGTACGATTCCAACAGCCGTTTCGTCTCGCTGAGACCGAGTCGATGCGGCTGTCCGAATCGGACAGAATCCGGCTCCGCTGTGTGGCACGATTCAGCTACGAACGAGTCGTACGGACAGGATCGGGTTCCAGAAATAATTCGGTCGACGTGTACACAATCTTCGCATCGTACTTGGTCGTTCGGACCTGTGTACCATTCAGTTGGAAACAAGGTCTACGAATCCGGATCCGGGAAAGCCAAATCCAATTCGGAGGCCTTCCGTACGACATCTTAATCAGGCAATAAAACGTATACTTACTTGTGCAGAGATCCCCACATGTAAGAGACTTCTTGATGACACTGTTGTTTGGCTTACAGACAGATTTTCATTCTATTTTTAAGAATCCGGAGTACTTGTACAAGAAAAGAGGAATAGTTCAAATATGCAGAAGAACTAAGGTGAAGACTAGTGCAAAGAGGCTATTCTAAGCAGATTCTGAAGAACTCATTAAAAAGGGCATAGTTCACACTAAGCAAACCTCTCCTGGAACATAGGCTAAAGAAACAAATAGACACTATGATATGCGTGACCACGTTTTGCTCTGTAACAAACTAATTTAACAGAATGATCTGATGGAACTAGCATATACTGTTTACATACTGTTTACATTACAAATCCAATTCTTTTACCTATGTTTGCTCTGAAAAGAAGATGGAACATCAAAGACCAAATTGTTCACACATACACTGCCCTTATGAATCCTTTACAAAAAGCTATCAGGGACCTATGGAATCTACGATCCGTTGAAGGCCACCATATATGTGGTGACTGTTCCTGTTGTGCCAAAACAGTGGAAAGTACTGTATTTGAACACAATGGTATTAAAACAACGCACAAAGTATTTTCAAATTTCAAGTCTAAAAATATGGCCTAGTAACAACCACGAGATAAATAGGCCACGGCAGGGCATATCCTAATGTCGGGTCATACTCATATAACTTAATCAGTGCTGGCAAATTTTCCTTCCTTATATTTTCTCCACTAACCTAAGTTTACATTTTCTTCTCCTTTTTTCAGGTTCCACCACCTTCGTCATATACTGAGCTCTGACATGCTTTAAACCCTGTACTAGATGTATCAATCGAATTGATGTATCAATATGTATTAAGATGTATTAAAATGACCATAGGTGCAATATGTGTGATATGCTATATATGCTATATATTACATGAGATAACTCTGCTCCACTTTACTTACATCACATTGTTACACAATAGGATAGACATAGAAACTCAGTGTTGCGATGATATATGATGCTTTCCATGCTACAACGCCCTGAGTCTTAAGTATAACATTTCATAAGTGTCCGCCACCCTATTCTCTAATCTTACATCTCCCTCTCATACAGCATGTCTTCTTAATGGAACTCTGTTTATTCTTGGTTGTGATATTTATAATTGTGTTGCTTATATTTTGTTCCTCATTTCAAAACTCTTAATAAAATTTGTCTGAATAAAAAATTGTGATGTACAGGATCATTTGACCCTGTAATCAACTGCCTATAGGCCAGACCTGTCAGGAGCTTAGTAAAATAATTGGATAACATAAATCAAAAATTCATTACAATGTGAAGACAGCCCCACTAGTAAAGCATTTTAATGAAAAACAGTTCCGTAAGTGGTCTGTAATTTAAGCCATCCAAAAAGATCTCAGAGGTAGTATTATTGAAACACTCCTGTTGAACTATAAAGCTATATTCATCTTGAAATATAATACTATTTACTATGGCCTCAACTAAATGTCTGAAATTCGGAGTAAATGATCTGGTCACTTGTTTGTTTCAATTAAATTCTGGACATTGTCCTTATTTTTACACATGTAGTGCAGGCTCAGGTTTTTAAATTAGTTCCCCATCCTAAAGTATAAGAGTACATTAACACTTCTCATGTGATTAGTTAGGGGGACCACAACACCCACAAATACTAGTGTGATGACCTCCATTGGCATCCTGAAACACATGAACACCATCTCACTAAAGGGAGAATAAAATTCCCATGAGTCTTCAAAACAATTAAGTAAGTGCATTGCAAAGTGCATGACCATCTGCACTGGCCGTCTGTCTTTCCTGACTCGTTCGCGGGGCAAACACGGGTGTCGCGTGGATTCCCTCTGCAGACCACAACAAATGGTTAAACTAAACAAGCTCTGCCTACAACGACAAGATGAGCTGCACTTTGATCCTCACTAGCTGAACAATTGACAATTTTTGATTCACACACTTTTCTTTCTTTGTAACTAAGTCCACAAGATAAGTCTTTTGAAAGGTGAGCAGTTTTCATGTTGTCTCACTGTTGCATGCCCACCAGACCACTTCCCTTCTATAAATAACATTGGTCCCCTTTTTCCTTTTCTTCTGTTTTACACAAAGTTGAACTGCCATATAATTAAAACACAACCCAGAAGGTATGACTACACCCATAATGTTAAATATGGTTTGAACTATACCACAGTTCAGAAAATTAACCTGTACATATATTCTTTTGCTTTATTAAGCATCTTTTTTGGTCCATACACAAGAAGAGCTAAATAGGTCAAAACATTTATTTTTCCTTTTCTATTTTAAATTTCTGAGTTAGTATACCCTTTTGAACAATGCTTTACACTCTCTTGCAGCACATCTACACCAGCCCATGTCCTGAGAAGGGAGACCTCTAAAGGACAGAGGTCAGAATGCTTGACTTTTAAAGAATCAGAGAATTTGGACATTAAATACTTTCCAGAGAATCTCCCTAAGATTTCATCCAATAGAGAAGGTCCTATGATACATCTTGTCCACACCTTGACCACACAAAATTACAAGTGGGACATTCAGTATTTTGAATACTTTTTACATGTTCACACTATTTAAAAATTACAGACTGTTGATTTCCTTGAACTGTTTTTAAAAACAATTTTGGAGCTGTTTTCTCAAAAAATGTTTTAAACTATGCTTTATTTGTGTACTCTTTAACCACATTTAGAATTATTGTATGTATTCATGTCTGCTCCCATCGACAATATCACAGTTTGATTTGGGAGTACATCACCAGTTCAAACCTTTTTTAAAAATATGTGTTACTGTATCAGTCCTTCTTCTGTAATATCCACAGGTAAAGGAGTGTACTGAAGAGTTGGTGTCTGAGGTCCAATCATAATACATGGTACCTCCCTCGAAGTGGGAGATGTCTCCTGCCTTCTCTGCCTGGGCTACTGACTAACTACAGGGGGTCTGCAAACCTTTGTGTGAAGGCAGGACACAGCCTATTAAGGTGTGAGGAAGGCTGTGCCTAAATATTCCCTCCCATCCTGCCAGTGATGGCTCATCCAGGCACACCTAAGCTCTCTATTGTTTTTGGCTGTCTAGGAGGAATACACAAAGTCCAACTGCCAACTACGCCTAGTCATGTGACCCGGAGACAGGTTGCAGGCTCTAAATTGCTAAGGCAGGAAAACACCAACTTTTCTAAAAGTATGCAAGTATGCAAAGCAGTGTTTCACGCAGCTTTGTGTTACTTTTCAATGCAAACCAATGCAAATACCAATTTGCGTTGGTTTGTGAATCCCAAAAAAGGTCACCCAGAGCTGTGCCGCCTGGGAGCAGCAAGTGCATCTCAAGCACAAGCTACAGAAGCTGCCGGGCATTCTGAAAAGCAGCCTAATGCTCCAGCAGAAGAGCAGCACCACGGCAAACCACACCCGCAGCAGCCCCGTGGTCGCCTGAACTGCTGTGCACTCAGAGAGGGGGGAGTACCTAGCTCTGGAGCTGTGGTTATACGGGCATTTATGCAAGACAGGCACTAGAGACACCAGGCCCTGAGGTTTAGTGACTCTGACACACTGCAGTCTCAATCACTTGGAAAAACAAGCTGCACTCAGAGAATTGTAAACTTCATTTCCTCTGCCACTGTGTCTGCACCCATAGTTGGCTAAGATCACTATTCAGCATGATCTTGGTGGCTGAGTAACGCTCCGCCCACACACGATGCTCCATGGAATTTGGTGGAGTTTTACGGTAACTCTGCGGAATTCTCTGCCCAGGCCTAGTCTATACGTGATCCTAGAGGTTGTTTCTTTATCTTCCTTTTCTAAGTTAATTATTGTTTCCTCTAGTTCTATTTGCTGAACTTTTTATGTAGTTTAAAAATTGGCAGTGATGGCTATTAACTCCCCTCTCATAACCACTTTGGCCACATCGCAGATCGTAGCTCAGGAAACCTCCTTGCTTACATTCTCCAGCGCATCCTTAATATTAGAGCAAAGAACTGGGTCATGGAAAGTGTTCTCATTCATCCTCCAAAAGCAGCTAGACTTGTATCATGGGGTGTGGCAGAGAGCGTCAAAGTGACGGACACGTGGTCTGATAAGACCTGAGACTCAATAGTGGCTTTTACTATCCTGGAAAGTAAAGTGGTGAGACCAGGAAGAAATCAATTTGAGAGTAGGACTTATGTACATTGGAAAAGAATGATTAGTAGCTGCCACTGGAGGTGTCACCATATATCTAGTAAATTCAAATCAGCTATACTCTGGGTGAGAGATTGTGGGGAGTGGGTGCCCGCCACAAAGTAGCCGAGCGGACTAATACTGGAATCAGGAGTCACATTATAATCTCCTACCAGTACCATGTGGTGACTGGAAGAGAAGGTCAGCAAAGAAAGGGGCATTGTGACCATTGGAGACATAAACAGAGGCCATGGTGTAAGAGGGGGTCACGTCAGAAGACTGGATCATAATTCACCAGTCCTCCTTCTCTCTATATGTGGACATCACCTAGAGTGGAAAATTTGCTCCTATAAGAATAGTCACCCCCTTGGTTTTGCTAGAGGCTGAGGTATGAAATTGATGGAGTAGAGGTGCGAATGAAGCCTGGGAGCATCCTTTACTGTTAAGTGGTTCTCAATAAGGAGCACTACATCCACCTGCTTGGAAGAGAGCCAGCTTAGGAGGCCTTATGGTTCTATTAAGAGTTAAGGCCCTGTACATTAACAGACCAAAAATGGAACATTGGGCCAGCCACCATACTGAAGAAGCTGAAGAAAAGAATGCAATATGGGGCACTCCTTTGAAACCATCTGACCAGACCACTACCATCGAGACCTGCTAAAGAGGGCACAGCAAACCTGGTTCAGAAGAAAAGAAAAAAGAAAAGAGAAGAGAAAACACCAACATAGAATTTGAAAGTGAGGGCTGCGACTCGCTGCCATCAAGCCTCCTTGAAGCAGCTGGCATATTAACAATGTTAAAGAGAAAAACAACAGGTATTCTCCCCAACACAATGACTCATTAGAGGCTGCCAGTATAAGGGAAGAAAACTAAAGGGTCTAGCCCCTTTTGGTGTCAGGCGCACAGCCCGACATGGCTTCACTTACAATTTGTAACTACCAAAGGAACAAATTAGTACAGTAACACAGTTCAAGAAGAATTCTCGGAGCTACAAACATCTTACTGTACAATGGAGTAGAATCAGGAACATCAGGCATCAGCAGCTGCGGCCCCAGTAGGCAGCGCAACTAGAGCAGTCCAGCAATATAGCTCCACAGGTAGCGGAAAGAAGATACAAGTAATATGCATTTAGGTAAAACAGATCCCTTTGTGGGTCAGTCTCAGGTTGTCAGTCGCGGCATGCCAGCAGGCTCTTGTGACGTCGTTGCGATTACCAGGAACAGCTTTTCCTCCTCTCATACTGGTTCGAAGGCTGTGATGCTGCAGGATCTTCTCCACCCAGATATAGTCCCAGCGGGTGCATGACCTTGTCTATAGAATAAAGTGCCCACAATTTGTACTTGCATTGGGAAAGAATCTTGAAAGAGAAACCTCACTGATAAGGGATATTCTGACTCTGGAGACAGTCTGTAACAGCTTTGAACAATTTGTGCTACAAGAGAGTGTGTGTCAAAATGCCCTGATACAATTGTAACATTGAGCCTTCATAGTCCAAGTGGTCCTGGTTCTGAGCCGCCCTTAAGATGCCATCCTTGATGTGAAAGAAATGGACTCAGAAAAGAACATCAGGGATCAGTTTGTTGTGGGCTTTGTATGCAGTCACGACCCTATGGACTCTTTCAAGTTCAATCAGTTGATCACCTGCTGATGACAATAGGGTGTGGAATAGGCCCTGAACATACCCCGGTAGTTCAGAAACAGTGATTGACAACGGAATCCCATGGATACGGACATTATTTCTGCGGGACCTACATTCGATATAGTCCATCTTTTCCTGAAGAAGTTTGCAGCACTTTTCCAGTTTGTGTACCCAAGTATTCAGGACATCATTTTCATCTCTCTCTTCGGTCTTCGTTGTCTCAAAGTACTCCACCCTGTGGTCCATCTTCTGTTGGGAATGATCCAGTTTAGTGACTGCCTTTTTAAAATTTCTTCCTGATCCCCCCTAGATCCTTTTGGAATTCATCCATCATCTTGTGGTTATCAGCCTTAGTAGTCAAGGCTGTTGCATCAGTTGTTGGCGGCTGTGGTTGGGTAGGGGTTACCATCACGGCAGAAGCACGGAAACTAGGCTGAGGAATATGCTGAAGGAGTTCCGCTATGCTCAGGCTCTTGGAAAGTTTCACCTTCTTGACTGGCATTGGGGCCCACACCAAACCGCTTTGAGAGAGCCTTGAGTGACTGCCTATCCTTATAGCTTCATTACTTCCTTCAAATGGCCACTGAAGAAGGGCTGGGGGAAGGAGGATGCACAAAACAGGCCACAACCGTGAGGAAGACAATTGACAACACAATCCACAAACCTCCAGCAGATCACCAAAATATTGCCGAAACTTCTCACCGGGCAGGCGGCCTCAGGGAGACAGGAACCTCCTCCCCTGCAAACAACTAGTTAATGCTCACTCCTATGGACCAAACATGCTAAGGTTGCGACAGTCTCCTCTACGAGTTATGGCCAGCCTTTAGTCAGTCCATCAGTCCCCTAGTATGTAGGATCTGCAAATCTTCCATATAACACCAATCGAGGCAGTCCCCTCCAAAATGTTTCACTCACCCGAGGGGGGCATGAGGAGTTTAAGCTCACGGCGCAGTCAGCTTGCTCTTTCCAGAAGCAACTAAAATCGCGAGGCGGCCCAACACTACACAGGGCAGTCCCATGCTGCAGCTGCATGGGCCCGGCCTGCCTGTCTCCCCATGTTCCAGTCCCAAGCCATCCCCCAAGGCCCTGGAAGACCCATAAATGCCTTCCTGGGGCCTGCTGAGGCTTCCAGCCACAGCACCATCAGTGGTGGCAGAAGCCTCCGCAGCGGCATATCCCTGGGTGCGAGGCTGTCATCTTGGGGAGGAGCGGTCACATTGGGGCTCGGAGCTCGCTGTCGCACTCTGTAATTTCAGTGTCCCCAGACTCCTCGAAGAGCTCAAAGGAGGGGGAGATGTCCCCCCATCTTCAGCTCCACAGCATTCTGCTCCACTCGTCCTAAACAACTCCAGTTAGGTGTATGAGGCCTTCACAATGAGGGAGCTCGGCGAGAACTCATCTCCTTGTGTTCTCATCATGGCCACGCCCCTACCAAGGGCATATCTAATTTACTTGTAAGTCCCTTGTTAGGTGGCATTACCTGTTCCCATGGCCTGTAAATTAAAAGCTTCTACTTGGCCTGCAGCACTGATTGTGCCACCCACTCTAGTAGCAGTTTAAACATGTCTCAGGCCTACCACTGCATTCTATGAGTGCAGTTTTAAACTGTCACTTTGACCTGCCACAATAAACCTTTTGTCAGGCCCAAACCTTTTTTTTTTTTTTAAATAGGTTTTATTGGGAAACAGCAGTACAGTACAAAAGCTACATCCCTTGATCTGACATGCGTATACTCCTTCCCCCAACTTCAATGACATTAACTGAAACAACATAACATGATATATAAAATAAGACATCTCAGTCAGTGACATATGTTTCCCCCCCTTGATTGCCCTTCGTGTGACATGCAGAGAGACATCCTGTCTCGACCACCTCCTACTGTACTATTGTCCGAGTGGGTCGTACATTGCTAGAAAGACAGATCCCAGTGCACCCGCAGCTACCGCAAACTCGCTCCACTTTGAGCCTGAAGCTATTCTCTGAGAGGAGCCCATATATCCTTGGGGCGAGAGGACGTTGGCAGTTCCTCCGCGTATAATTTCAGCTGTTCATGACAATAAACCATGTCCTTGAGCCACAGATCCGCCTTCGGGCTCAGACGACTGTCCCATGTGAATAACACTCGCCGTTTTGCTACCAGCAGGGCTATCCTGACAAACCTACCCCCCACTGCTGTCAAATGTGGGATGTGACCCAGTAGACACACCAACGGCGTAGCCTGGAGGACCTGGCCCGTCATACTATTCAGGAGCTCAATCACCTGTTCCCAAAATTGACACACCTTCACACATTGCCATGCCAGATGGAGAAAGTCCACCCCATCAGACCCACATCTCTTGCAACTGGCCGACTCACGCAACCCCATTCTGTGTAACTTTTTAGGAGTGTGATATACTTGATGAATAAATTTTAGATGGATGATGCGCAAGTTGCAGTTCGACGTGAGCCTACCCGTGAGCGTACAAATCTGCTTCCAGCCTGTGTCAGTAATCGGATGAACCAGTATCGCATTCCACCTCTCCAAACTGTTATCCACGCCATGAACCATATCCCACTTAACTGCTTTATAGAGCTTAGTGACCAGCCGTTTCCGATTCGGTGTTAATAGTAACGTTTGCAGCGCCTGTGAAGTGTCTGGTTCCATCAGAAAACTAGTGTAATGATCATTTATGGCTCTACGAAGTCTATAACATGTGTACCGGAACCGTGGTGTGGGATTGTGTATGTAGGCTAAATCGCTGTCTGCGATATATCTCCCTCCTTGATATAGATCGCTCATATGTGTTATGCCTGCTTCTCCGAGAGCCGTAATAGGGCCGTGCTCACAAGCTACCGACAGTGCAGCATGCCCTGCAATAGGCAATGCGGGGGCATACAAAGGAAGCTTATGCGTTCGTCTCCCAATCTCCTGCCACACCGCAATGGTGGTGTCTATTGTGTTTATCTCCGATTTAGGCGTCTGTCTCCTGGTATGAGTTATGATGCTCCTCAGCGGTGTTGGGTGCGCATCTCCCTCCTCTACAGCCACATGTGGAATAAAAGCATGAGGCCTAAACCAATAATACGCGTATTGCGCCTGTCCACATAAATAATAGACATAGAAATCCGGCGTCCTGAAACCGCCTTTTTCGTAAGGCAGCGTCAATGTGTCCCAGCTAATCCTCGGTTGTTTATTTCCCCAGACCAGTTTCAACAGTAAAGTTTGAATCGTTTTAAAAAAATTCTTCGTTAACTGGATAGGGATGTTACAGAAGAGATATAAAAATGTAGGGAGGACAACCATCTTGATCAGCGCTATGCAATCTGCTAGGGACAACGGCAGGCCGACCCAACGATCTACCTGCTGCTCCAGCTGTGAATATGCCCTGCCGTAATTTTCCCTGATCACCACCGCAGGGTCTCGATGTATCCACACCCCCAAGTACTTAACCGGCTCCTCGGACCACAGTAGAGGGAATTCAATCTGAGGCGATGCTGTGATTAATGTGAGGGGAAGAATAACAGATTTTTCCCAGTTTATCTGAAGACCCGAGAAGAGGCCAAATCTAATATATTCCCGATTGACCTGGGAGAGATAACGTTGCGGTTCCCGGACATATAGGACCATATCATCCGCATATAAAGAGATTCCAACCGGTCTGTTTTGAAAGTTTAGAGCCGCGGCCCTGTGAGTCTGTCGGATTTTACAAGCCAGCGGCTCTAGGACTATGGCAAAAAGAAGGGGGGACAATGGGCAGCCTTGTCTAGTGCCGCGTTCTATGCCGAGAGGCTCTGATGTAAGTCCGCCTATCCTGACCCTCGCCGAGACTTCAGTATAGAGAATCTGGATACCATGTATAAAGACCGGGGGGAACCCCATTCTGTGTAACATATGCCACATGTAATTCCAATCTATAGAATCAAAAGCTTTCGCAGCGTCCAGCAGCACTGCAACTGCCGAGAGATCAGGATTGAGTACATGGAACATAGCAAACATGGTGCGGAGATTTAGGGAGGTAGAACGACCCGGGATGAACCCAGCCTGGTTCGGGAGCACAAGCAGTGGTATAAGGGGCTGTAGCTTGGTAGCCATAATTTTCGCCAAGTTCTTGGCATCTAGGTTAATCAGCGATAGTGGTCGATAGGAGTCACAGCGCGAAGGGGACTTATCCTTCTTCAACAAAGTGACTATTAAGGCCTGCCTCATCGAGGGAGGTAGTGTACCTGATTCGTGAGCCTCAGCATATACTTCAAGCAGGTAGTGAATAAGGAGAGCAGCATATGCCTTATAAAATTCTGCTGTCAGGCCATCTGGCCCTGGGGCCTTACCGTTAGGCAATGAGAGGATCGCTTCCCTGACATCACTCTCCTCTATAGGCAGACTTAGGTATTTCCTATGGTCATCGGACAGCCACGCGCAGGCCGTATCCTCCAGATATTCATCAAGCGCTTCGGCCGACGCGCCGCCTCTTGTAGTATACAGAGAAGCATAAAAGCTGCGGAACTGCTCTACTATAGCACCTTGAGAGTGGTGAGCCACCCCATCATCATCAATGATCTGATCAATCGGGGGATTGTCAACACGCTCTGTGAGTCGATTCATCAGCACTCTCCCCCGTCTGCCCCCCTCACCGTAGGCCCTGGCCACATGTCTCTTGGACAGATATTTTGATTCTGCGTCAGCTAGAGTGTTATATTCCTCAACTTGTTCGCGTATTCTAGCCAGACCCCCAGGGGATGGCGCGCTGTCATATTGGGATTCTAGGTCCCTAAGTCGCTGTTCCACCTTCTGTAGCTAGCCCCGCAGATCTTTAAGAATTCCCGCCGAGGTACTTATACAGATACCTCTGATTGTTGCCTTGAAGGCGTCCCACAAGATCGCCTGGCTATCAACAGAGCCCACGTTCTGCGCAAAGTATTGTATGATGGCAGCCTCGATGGTCTCAACATAGAGCGGGTCTAGCAATGCATCTGCTCGAAAACGCCATGTAAACGGGCGGTGCAGGTTTTCTGGAATGCACATAGTCAGCACCACAGGGTTATGATCAGATAGGGTCCGCGGGAGCATGTGAACTCCCTCCACCCACCCATTAGCCTCCCCATTGAGCAGCCAGTAGTCCAGTCGAGACCAACTGTTGAACGCTGGAGTTATGTGTGTACCCTCTAGGACCCCCTCATTCCGCAGGCGCCAAGCATCCACCAGTCCCATTTCCAACATCACATCCCGTATACACTGCGCCACCCTGACCATGCGTGCCCCGATCGGATTAGATTTATCTACACGGGGATTGAGGTGAGTATTAAGGTCGCCACCCCACAGTAGTGAAGCTTCTGGCCAAGCTCGCAGGATGCTAAACATTTGGAGGAAGGACGTAGTGTCATCCACCACAGGTCCATATGTATTTATAATTGTCACCAGTACTCTACCCAGTTTGCCCTGAACCATAGCCCAACGGCCCTCCGTATCTACGCTAGACTTGACAGGCGTGAATGGAACCCCTTTCTTAATCAAGATGAGGACTCCCCTCGCATATGTGGAGTATGATGAAGCAAGGCGATATGTCGCCCATCTACGTGCCACAGCACTTTCAGCTTGCTGGTGTAAATGAGTCTCTTGCAGCAGAGCAATGTGCACTCCATGTCTGTCTAGATGCGCAAGCACCTGCCTAGTCTTCTTAGGTGTATTTAGCCCTCGGACGTTCCATGTCACACATTTATACAATGCACCCTTCATTTTATAACGATGGACCTAACAGAGTCCGCAATACAGCGGTCGATATACATGCATGTATAGCCACACAGTGGTAAGGTTACAGAGCTACGCCTATCAGAACGCCACTGACTGAGATTAACAAAACCAACCCTCCCACCCCCCACCCACTTCAGCAACCCCAATTCACTAAAGACCTGCCCCAGAAAGACCTCCCACCCCAACAAAATCAACATATATCGAACACCCCAGTGGGGAATACCCGTTGAGGGTGTAGCGGCGTAATCCACTCCCAGGTCTGCGCGGGAGGGGGCCGCCGGTATGCAATAACTATCCACCACCGAAATCATACCCCTGCTCACCGCAGGTACACATGACACACCATCGCAAACTGAATCCCCCCCAGCCTCCACTGGGCGCACTCGGAGCCAGAGATCCCGCAGACTTCCCCACGACACTCCACATACATAGTCCAGCACCTGTGCCTTGACCATATATCCCACTAAGCTCTGTCATAGAATCGACTGCAGCTCACGTAACCTCATAGTCCGGATCAGCAGAGTGAATGCGAGCCGGCAACAGACAGTTCAGAAAATAAGGAAACTATTCAAACATTTCGCACAGTCTATATGATCGAGGAGGGGAACCCCGGTCTATGTGCGGGGCAATGCCCCTCTTACTGTTTAGCCATCGACATCTGATGTCCGGTCCGAGGATGTCTGCTGATGCTTCAGGGACTTGGCGTAATCCATCGTGTGCTTAGGACTTGTGAAGATCTTGCCATCCGCCGCTTCCCCAATACGCAGCCTGGCAGGATAGAGCATCGCATACGGGATTCGTTCCTTGATCAAGGCCTTCTTGACATTCTGGAATTCCTTCCGCGCTGCCTGTACACTGGCTGTGAAATCCGGATAAAAGGAAAGCGCATTATTCTGATAGGTCGTTGTACCCATTTGACGTGTTGTGCGCAGGATAGTGCCACGATTCCTGAAATTGAACAACCTAGCAATTATCGGCCTCGGGGGAGCGCCGGGAGGAGGACGCGCCGCCAGAGCCCTGTGAGCGCGCTCCGCAGCGAAGAGGGCAGATAACTGTTCCGATCCGCAGATTTCACGAAACATCCTCTCCATGTACTCCTCCAAACGCCCCACGTTCGTGGACTCCGGAAGGCCCAAAACGCGAATGTTATTGCGCCTTGAGTGCACTTCGATGTCCTCATTTTTTGCCTGAATAACAGCGAGGATCTTCGTGATATCAGAAGTCTTTTCGGTGACCTGCTGTAGACCTTCCTCCGCATCAGATATGCGCTGCTCTGCCTCCCCGAGACGCGCCGCCTGCCTGTCCAACTTGGCAGAGAAGTGATCCATTCTGCCGTTGAGGGCTTCGATCTTTCCGTCTATCGCCTGGAGGCTTTCGTGAATCGCTGCCAGCGATTTCTCCAACGCTGTAGGGACTGAAGCCGGAGGTTGCGACGACTTGGGACCCTTTTTTGGCTCAAATGTGAGTCGCTGCTGACTCTTCTCAGATTTGCCCATTGTGCTCCACGCCGCTATATCGATCTACCAGGTATTCAGGGAGTGTCGTCTGTAGAGGTGACTCTGCCCCCGCAGAAAATCATCCGGCACCCGGGCGGGCCGCCCAGGAGGAGAGAGGACGCAGCAACCCGACCCCCGCCGTCACCTCGATGTGGCGTCCGGGGCAGAGGGAGGGGGAGGAGGGGGGGGCAAAACGCCACCCTCCGGCCACTATGGTCCAGTGTTCTCCAAACAGACCCCCGTCCAGGAACCAGCAGAATGTACAATTCAGTCCCCGGCAAGGCGAGCTCCCCTGCAACAGCTAGATGTGGGGGGGGATAGAGGGGAGGGGTGTCCCCCGGCCGGTCCACGCTCGGGACCCGTCGCAATGTCCAATCGCCGCTGGGCCTCAGCAACCCGACCAATCGTCCAGTCGTCTGCCTGTATTCAGCTACCACCCCCTCCGGTGTCCACACAGGCGCCCGCAGGCATCCAGAAACGGGCCGATGCGCCCCCTCACCGATGACATGAGGCGGGGGTGGGGGAAGAGGAGAAAACCACTCCGGGAGCCCAGCGCAGCAGAGGGAGAGCCGCTCAGCGTCTTCCGGCATTCAGCGGCGCACCTGCGGCCCGTCCCAGCCTTCAGCGCCGGCCGCTAGCGTAGACAGCCGTCCACGGCACAGCGCTCAGGTCCACCGCTCACTCCCGGTTTTCTCCAGCTCCGGAAGATCGCGAGTCCAGCCGCGAGGGACGCGCTACCGCTACAGCGTCCCCCGCCTCTCACCTGGAATCGCTCGCCGAGTCAGCCGGAGACAGACGTGCAGCCTCAGCGCTCAGCGATCGAGATCGCTCTTCCGATTATGCCGCCATTACTGTCACGCCACTCCTCCACGTCCGCCGTCAATACACATGTAGAGGGTTCCCCACGACTCAAAGGACATCGCCGCGAAGGTCTCAGTGTCTGCGATGCAGTTCCGGCAAGTTGGACATTAGATGGCCCGGTGGGGAAAGGATAATGTAAGGATAATTATCGGCGGCCGGCAGAGGAACACTACCGTGCGGCCATCTTGCCGGGTGCCAAGCCACGCCCCCGTCAGGCCCAAACCTTCCTTTTTATTACATAACACACCCCTAGGTAGGCTCTGGACAGCCCAGAGGGAAGGGTGTAGTGTATTTAAAATGCAGGACATGTAATGTTAAGTTTTACATGTCCTGGTATTGAAAAACTCTTATATTCATTTTTCACTACTGTAAGGCCTACCTCTCGCATAGGATAACATCGGCATTACCTTTTTACATTTAATAAGCTGTAACTTCCAAGTGCCAGCAGGTAACCAGTTCATGTTTGGTGTCTTGGGAATTGTAATGAAAAGTCCTAACTTATGGTGTGGTTGGATTTTAAATAAAAATTAGAAATTGCTACTTTTAGGAAGTTGGAATTTTCCTGCATTAGCCATTTAGTGCCTGCAGACGGTCTCTGGGTCGCATGACTGGGTGTAGTTGACAGTTGGGCTTTAGATACTCCTCCTAGACAGCCACACACAATAGGGTGCTTAGGTGTGCCTAGATGGGCCATCACGGTAAGTATGGGAGGGAGGCACAGGGCATA
This sequence comes from Triturus cristatus, assembly GCF_964204655.1. Classification (NCBI taxonomy): domain Eukaryota; kingdom Metazoa; phylum Chordata; class Amphibia; order Caudata; family Salamandridae; genus Triturus; species Triturus cristatus. Next base: position 1,367,967,117 of record NC_140591.1, read on the forward strand.
GCCCCACTTACACTTGAATAGGCTGTGTCCTGCCTCCACACAAAGGAATCCATACACCCTGTAGTTAGTCTAGAGCCAGGTCAAGGAAGACAAGGCACCTATGCACTTCAAAGGCATGCTTCTAGAAGCTTTTCCCCACTACAAAGCACAACTGGGTATAAATACTGGCCTTCAGACACAAACTCTTCAGTACCCTTCTGGACTTGTCAATACTCTGCCAGAAAGAAGGACTGCTGGGCAGCTGAAAGGACTGTCACTCTGCTGGACTGCTGCTCTGAAGGCCTGCTGCCCTACTGTGCTGACCTGCTGCCCGCTGCCCTGCTGCATAGGTGTGAAGAACTAGACATGCATCTGTTGAACCCAAGGCCCCAGAGTGACTCCAAGGGCTAGTTGACTGTCCTCCTGACTTGATGCTCAGGGACAAAAGGCTGCAACAACCATAGGCCCAGAACCTGGACTCGGCCATTTGCGAGTCTACCTTGCCAAGTGGTGCCACCCCAGTCCTTGTCCCCTGGAAGTAGGACTAAGTTGCTTTTCCAGCATCTGTGAATTCAGCAGAACTGATGCATTCCCTCTGCAGCGTGACGCAACACTGAGTAGAATTGACGCAATGCCGCTGTTGCATGGATTGGACCCTTCACAAACATCCGCATCAACTTGGTGTGGGATCCTATGGTGTGATGTTTTTCACTTTTATTACTGTCTGAAGTGTTGCACCCATATTTTACACATTGCATCAAAGTTAAGCCTGACTGCTCTTGTGCCTCACCCTGATTGGCATTGTAGTTACTGCTTCACCAAGGCTCACACCCTAAACAGCCAACAATGCATTTCTTATATACATCATCTGAACTTTTTCTACATTTAAGAAAAGAGAATGTCTATGTTAAATTTATCACATAAATTTCCACTTCACGGATAGTCCAACTGCAGAATCAGCATTGTCTTAAAACTGCACACATACAACTAGAAACACAGACACACATACACCCACTTAACTACTCTCTCAAATATACACACTCAAGACTACATACTTTCTTACTTTGACTCATTACACATGCGCTCCAGACTCCACACTCATCTTTACACACACATTTGGTCAATCCTGATGACACGCACATGACTACTCCCAGAGCCCTATATATCAATATGGACCTGAAATCTAAACACTAACTCATGACTACGATTCCAGTGGCACACATACTTATGAGTGTTCATCACCTCAGTGTGAGTACTCACTTACTCATGAATTCATACCTCCAGACTATAACCTTTTGAGTACACACACACTAACTATTACACACACTGACTCCTAGTTCTGACTATATACTGCAAACTAAATGCAAACAGTCATGACTCCACAGAAACTCCGAGCTGCACACTTCTGACATCATAAACACTTCAAACTATGCTCTTATGGTCAGTAGTTCATACAAATCAATGCACAAAAGAATAAATTCCCTAAAAATATCTAACGAAAAGGAGTTACAGTTGATTAGTATGTTAAAACTGGCTCTGCACTAAATATTTAAAAAGTAATGACATTTCGAGATGAGGTGCTGCCTTCACCTTCTGTCCCAACCCCACCCTAAGTTACCACCTCTTTTATGACTTGAGAAAGACTGCATTTAGATATGTTTGAGTGACATATTAAGTATAATTATTAATGTGTCAAAATTGTATGATGGGCTCACTAAGTTCTAAGATTGACAGTGTAAGGACCCATAGGGTACAAGGAAGAGGAAACAGCAACCTGTTAAAATAAAAGTCAACAAACCCACTGAGGCCAGTCTTTTAGTCGTCTGACCAAGCCTTACTTGAATTGAAGCTGGGATGTGAACTAGAGAGAAGGGTTTATAGAAATACCCAAAGAAGAACCTCAAGAACAGATTATCACAAGGCATAAAATCACTGTAAGGAATAAAACCATGACAGCCATGTTACCACTACAAACATGTTAAAGCAATGCTGTCGCCCCTCTGTATTTTCAGACTTTACACAATCCAACAAGTCATTTTAATCATCAAATGGCCATACTGCTGGACATATGGCAATTGTTTGAATATCCCCAAAACAGTCAAGTATTTTGCTCATTGTATATGGAGTATCTGTGACTGAGGTACTTTAGTCAAAACCACTACATATGTGGCAATATGCAGGCAGAGATGTATCATCCTGTTAGAGGAACTATGGGCCAGATGTACAAACATTATGAATATGGATTTCCTAATTGCGTTTATCTCTGAATCACAATTAGGAAATTGGTATTCTTAATGTATGAAAAACTTCAATTCCGAAATTGCGATTTCTTGTAAGTCGCACATCGACCTACCTCATGAATATTAATGAAGTATGTCACGATTTGCGAACCATTAGGAATTGCAGCCTTCTCAGGGATGGTGACCTGCTAAGGTCATCAGACCACCATTGCTGTTTACTAAAGCAAGGATTTTTTTTAATGTAGCTTGTTTTCTTTAAAGGGAAATGGAATGCGTTTAAAAATAATTTTTTTTTTAGAAGATTCATTTATTAAGAGTACTGCCTGCGCTTGAAAACTATTTTCTCAACATTCTCAAAGGAGAAAGGGTCCCAAGTGGACGTCTTCCCATTTGCGAATGGGTTACCACCACTTTTAAAATGGTGGTAAAGTATAAATGTTTTGCAACCAGAATTCTGCCGCAAAACAGTAATACATACCATCCCGATTCAGCATTTGGAAGGGACATCCGAAACACGCCCCTTCCAAATACCAAATTGCAAATGCAAATTGCGATTTAGTAAGAAGTTACTGAATCACATTTTGTACATTTCAAAAATCATTTTTCTGGTCAGAAACGGTCCAATTCTGTGAATCGAGATGTTTGCAACCAGAAAAATGCTTTGTATATCTGGCCCAAAGTGATTAAACATTGGTAATATTGCTCATCTCCTTTAGTGCAATAAGAGATAAACCCATAAGTAGGGATTAAGGTGCACACTTGGGGCTTCATTTAGAGTTTGTCTGATGTGGAACATCTGAAAAATGGCTGATCCCTGTCCTCCACCGCATTTGTAGGAGGGGACAGCAAGGATTCCACCAGGGGAGACTCAGCAAAAACCTTCTGCATAACTTCATTAGGGCACACTTAGTTTTCAGATTAACAATTCATAGTGCATATTGCAAATTCCGAGTATAGCATTACAAGTATTCTGGCTTGGTTGTTCCATGCCAGGCCTTAATAAAGGAATGTCATGATGCTTAGTTATAGTAAAACCATGTCTTGGTGTTATGTGGTTATCAGCATGTCTATGTACTACCAAGAGTGCCCTGATGAAGCTATTGTAATACACATTGGCATCTCTGAGACACTTTATCAAAACTCAAGTGATATAAATAGAATATTGAATCTGTTTTCTGAATACAGGAGAAGATAGAAGCTGTTTCTTTTAAACTGGTGGAAATTACATTAGCACCTAACAAGAATGGTATAAAGTGTGCACCAAACTTCAGCTGAGTACAATTGGATTTGGTCCATGGGCAAAATACCCCTCTTGAGGGGATTACCACACAAGCACTGATAAGTAGCCACTGGTGGCATAATATAGAGTAATCATCATACATTTTATTGTGCCTGAATGTGTTTCTGTGAGGTTCACAAGTACATTTGGGCAATATTGTATGGTGTTATGTTGGGTTAACATTATTATCACTGTAGAAGACGGTGACTGGTATCTAAATGCATACTTTTGAATTTGATAATAATATATATTGTAACCCAATAAAGATCATCTATAAAAAAATTATTATGGAAAATTGATATTCTAGTATTTTTGGGCTCTTATCTCATGGCATGTGGGACATTCCTAAATCAGGCAAAAAACGAGGAGTTCTAGTAAGACAAATGTGGATTACATTTATCAGATAGTGTATAAAAGATATATTCTTCAAAGACAATGTGACAAATGGTATTTTAAGGAAAATGGCACACATTGTCAATGCAGATTTGGTTCTGTAGTCTGTAGGGTATCCATATTATGTGCTATTTATATATGTGTTGTTGCTAATGTTGTGTTGTTAAGTGCTATCATTTACTGTTGTGAAATATCACCTGATCTTCAGCTATGCTCTACACCCACCCCCAAAATAGACTTAAGACACTGTATAGCCTTTGGTTGTTTACACTAGTTGTTCACACCTTCCATTGTGCACAGAGGGTGGCCTTCAGACTGGCCCTCTCCCCAGCCCTGATATTGACTTAAATCACTGCACACTACAAAGCAGGGATTGATCACTTGATTTCGTTTTAAAATGCACCAAAGCAGAGCAAAGCACAGAACTGATGCAGGCACTATGTGTTAAATTTCATGCAGATCTTCACCTGTGGCTATTCTTATGTTATTTGAACAAAAGTAACTGGATTTGGGACACCTAACATAATTGTTGACCCTTTTATCAATCTGCACTAAATTTGGCCCACATAAAGGCCTTTATTCCCAAGCTTGATTCTATTTGATCAAGGGGAGGCAGCGTATGTGGTGGAAGGGTGGAAAATGGGTGGAAAATGTGATTGCCTAGACTGAGGTTTCAATATTAACTTCAGCGGCGTGGCTGAACCCCTTTTTTATGTGTATCTCCCTTATGCTCTGTCTGTTATTTCTGTCTTTACCTAGCAAGGCATTCTGCAAGAAAACCTTCACATATTTTGCTCTGTATTATCACAAAGTAACACGTTTCACAGGAGAGCTGAGTTCTTTTTAAATAACAATCACGCATTAAGAGGTGGTGTCTGGGTGAAAATAACAGCATATATGAAACAACAGATTAATTATAACTCATTGCTTTTTTTCACGATTTCATTTCGAGCAATTTCCCAAGTCTATCCAGAGGGCAACTGTTGTTTTTCTCATAAGAGGAAATCCAAGATTAACAATTTAAATGCGTGTTCTTGCCTCAATACATTTTGCTCTCTTTACAAAGCTTAACACTATTACATACATTTCTGATTTTCGTACATAATCTGGTATGCTGTGCCCTTGAACAAAATGAAATGAAGAATGTTGTGTGCTGGAAGGCAGGAGGGTACAGAGAAATCAATCAATTTAACGTCAGTTCACAATAAACCATTTTCCCTGAAGCAGAACTTATATTTCCATAATATGAAGGCAAGCTACAAACAGGCTAAGGACAGTGTAGAGCTACTATAACATTTCAGTGGATTTGCAGGTTCCAAACCAACCACTACAAAACTAAAAACAGATAGAATAACTTATTTCAATCTAGGTCATGGTATTATATGGACAATCTATCGGTGACAGCTTATATGCAGAGCTAGGATTCCATTTAACAAATCAATGCGATCTTGTAGGTGTGCTTCAATTGAACTGACACATCAGAACAGATTTTGTAAGAAGAAAATCGAGTCCTGGAAAAGTTGTTTCTGGCTGGTGTATCTAATCAATAGAGCTTAAAAGTAAGATGATTTCAGAAGTAACTGATCATCACGCATGGACCAATGAAACTTGGCAGCTATGTAACTGTCCTAAAACAGCAACACAGTGCAGGCAAAGAAAATCTGGTATAGGACATATTAGCATGTAGCAGGTCCACGCAATAAGCAAGCGCTTGCTTAGTTTAATGTAATTGAGCATTTGCAGCACTTGAGGCTCTGAAGCAATTGCAATGTATGAAAATGTTTGTTAAAAACCTTTAAAAACTGGAATTGCTGAGAAGTGACTTGAGGTGAACATAGTTAAAAATTGAAAATGATAATATTGAGGAAAGTCCTGTGAGTGTTATATGTACTTATGTCTTATTTGTATAGAGCGATTCCAGCCAAAATGCAAGATAGTGCTGTTCAAGCTCAAATGCAAAGATACAGGAAGTCAGTAATCAGATTGAAAGTTAGGTTCTAAGAGTGGAGGTGAACTTTTACTTCATTGTGATTTAGACATATTTACAGAAGTGCTCAGCTCACCCGTAATGGGAGTAGGATTTTGGCAATCTCAATGGATACAGGGGTGTTGTTTCAGATCTTGGGTACATAAATGGAGAAGGCCTGTTGCCTTTTTGTTCTTTATTTGTTGTGTCTCAGTCCCAGTTTGATGCTGCTCTCCCAGCAGGTGAAAGCCGATGGTGGTGGTGACCTGTCAGATAAATAGGCAGGGATGTTGGTTTTGATGGCTTTGAAGATGATGCAGGTAGTATTGAAGCTAGTGTGCGCTGGCCACTTGAGTAAGCGAAGTTGTCTGAGCTGAGTTGATGCCATAATTCTCCAGACCCATGACAAGGCATGCTGTGATATAGCAACATGTAGGTTGCTTGTGTTTCTGTTTAGTTATTTGTGCTGTATTTGTATTCTTCTATGTATTTACTGCACCAAAGTCCTGGTGACCTGTTTACAATCAGTATGATCATTAGAAGAGGTCTCAGGCCGTCTGCCAGTTCTCCAAGAATTTAATAGGACTGTTCATGAGAGACACCATGAGCAAACATGAGTCAACTAGTCCTGATGCTTACAGATTCCTTAGCAGTCTCTTTTTCTTGATATCTTCTGAATAGCATGAAATGTAGCAGATTTTCTGATCTTTTGATCTTTTGTCAATGCACAGCAAGCAATGTGTTTGCTGTGGCTATGGCTTCCACGTGCCTTCCAAAGAAACCCCCGCCTGGCGGAGATCTCTAATTTTTCAGAGCAACCGCCAGTGAAACCTTTGCTCTGAAGGCCTGGAGTTTGCCAAGCTTATGCCATTTTTTATATGTACATGCTCATCAAACCTTTTTGTTTCTCATAAACAAACTACCATAGCTGGGGAAGGGAGTTTTCTCCTTGTGCATGGGGCCATTGTTGGGGTTCCCTTCATCGGCCGACATACCTCACATGGCAGCCCCAAAAAGGCAAATTGAGTTTTAGTTGAACTGTTATAAATAGGACAGGGTGACCATCATTGACCTGCCAGACCAGAGACAGATTGGTCAGCAGATCATAGATTTGCACTGGAAGAGCCATCTGAGGCTCTCCCTGATGTAAACCCAGGACTTTCCAATGTCTAACTTGCTCAACATCACCCAACCAGTTTACCGGAACATTGGCTGACTCTGTAGCCTTCCCCCAGCATACTCACCTACAACTATCCTATATCCCTTGACAGGTCAGACCAACAGGAAATCAAATTATTCATCTCCCATATTTCACCCAAAATAGTATATTATGCCAAAGACTCCAATATCCTTTTCAGCTTCTTAAAAATGTCCTCATAAAATATAAAATCCTAAAATATATTTAAAATATGATACAAGTACATACAATATTTAGATCCTCAAATGATGGGAGTGTAGCTTCATCAATTTTGGGCAGATTTGGATTGATAAAGTGAGCTTAAAGTGGGTTATAATTCTTTTGTAACCTTGCATTGGAGCTCTGGAACAACTTCAAGCTCCATTTACATCACCTCAAATACCACTTGGTGTTCAGGAAAGCCCTCCAAACCTACCTTGTCAAGTAGTTTTTGTTATTTTTCCTCAAGTCTTTAATCGTTTTTTTAAACTATGTTCTTGCCTAAGTTTCCCTTTTCCACTTCATCATCCACCTTAGTTGTGGTTGTGTGTGAGCTTTTTACAAATAACCCAATGACTCAAATAATTAATATTTAATTCACTCTTTGCATCCCTGCTTTGCATGGAGTCCATTAAGTCCCAAAATATATGCAACTCTGTGAGAGGACAATCATATAGATATTGTGAATGTGGAAATACTTTTGAACTGTCTCAGTGTACCTAACCTTTCCAAATCACAAAAGGGATCAACTAGAACCCTTCTTGTGGTTCTGACTTGTGCCTATTCGAGCGAACCCCAAATAAAGAGGTTAATCCTTTACTACCATTGTATTTTGAGAACTACTAAAATCGGAGTGGCGACACAAGAAGAATTTTAGTTCTCATGGACCCTACACACACCATATTACAATACTACCCTCACTTATCCCCAGGTAGTAGGACCCAACTGCTGGTAAAGATTACAGGTTTAGCCCCCCAACATCTTTCCTAAAGTCTACCTAAAGGCACAGGGATTTATGCCCAGTTCTGTGGTTCTTATTCCACCTATGGTGATAGGGTGGAAACAAGGGACCACTGCAAAGATGCTGTTTAGGTGAAATAAAGAGCCAGTGCATGTGTGTGCGAGGCAAGGGCACTGAGTGAGCAAGTGGGTTATTATTTGGGGTTGGTGAGTGAACCCTCAAAGTCACTAAATTTAACCTGAGTTCAACCCCTTGGTAACTATGGCACAGATCAGACAGATCAGACATAAGCAATGAGTAAAATACGCTTGTAGTACTAAAACAGTAACAAAATTAAAGCACCAAACAAGAAAAATTTCAACTCAAAATAGAGGAAAAACTAATAAACAAAATGATACCAAAACAGCAAAAATCCAATAAAAGGAACTAGGAATATAATTGTTTAATGTTCTAAGTAGAAATATTACCTAACAGCACAGAGTGCCAATGATAGTATATGAAGTGGTAGATTGGGACATAGGTGCACTAGGAGGCTGACTGCAATGGCGCAATGGTGGATTGATTCACCAAGTGGACTGATCCAGGTGAAAAGTCTGGAAGTCAAAAAAGTTTGACAAAGCTTCTAGTCTCACTCCAGAAACAGAGTTTGTCACTTTTTTGAGGAAAAGCTTTGAAGTTTGTTCTAAGTCCCAATGCAGAAAGGAACTTTTTAAGAAGAAAAATCCTCCTTGAGCAGGCTGCTGCTGAATTTGTAGTGGCTCCTGTGGAATCAAAGGATGAATGCTTGAAGCAGGTTGGTCCCGCTAGAACACTGGGGATTTCTTGCTGAAAAGATTCTAAATCCTAAAGCACACTGGGATGAACCTTTCACATACAGTTGGTTCACCCAGGGTAGAGGTACATATCCATATTCCATGAGGGGACATTGCTGTCCCAACACCCACTGACACTTACCTCCCAAGGTGTTGTTGTTACATCCTCCTTTGGAAACATTATCGTTTATTTGTCCCAGTGTCATGTTCTGAGTCACCTTCCAGCCAGAAAAGGCCACATGCCACAGGACGTGGAACACCAGCTGCAACATCAATCCATTTTCAACAATCTCTTCTTCAGCACCACCCACAAAACATCACAGCACTCCGAAGCATGTCCTGCTCTGTAGAAATGTCCACTTAGTCCATAGAACCTGACAATTTACATTGCATCACATTTTGACATTTAGCTCCAGTACGTCTTTCCATTCGAAATTCCATTAGTTAGCCAAGCTGAAATTAACCAGTCCCTCTGAGTTTGTTTCACTGCACCAAACGTTCCTCACGTGGCACATTTTCTGATACACCAGACAAAGTCATTTTATCATCTTCTAAGACCTGGGCAAACTCTGCACCCAAACCCTTGCGGGAAAGCACCCCCATGCTGTGGACAGCCTTTTGCCTTGTCTGGCGTGTGGTTCGCCGCAGGTCCTACCCTGTGGCCATACCCTCACTGGTAGCCAGCCCCATGCCACACACGCCCTTCATCCATGTGTTATGTGAAGTAGACTGCAGGCCAGACTTTGCGCTCAACCCCCGCTGCTGTCCAGCCTCTCTCTCTGCACCCAAGCGAAGGCCAGCTGGGGGGGGGGGAGGGGGAGGGGTTCGGGGTTCAGCACAGGGCTTGGGTGTCATTTTAAGTAAGACAGACCTATTGACTTTGTGAAAGGATCAAAACACTAAAATATTAAAAGTGGGCCAATTGGATTTATGAAGAAATCAGGATTTCAACATATATAATGCACATGTATTGTCTTTGCTAAAATATGACCAATAATTACAATGAAATGTATATTTTAATAATTCTTGCAGTGCATTGTTTTATAAACATGATTATCATAAAATAGTTTGAAAGTTTAATTTAAAAAAAACATATATTTGTCTTTTAAAAAAAATATTTTCAAGTTGCCAAGTGCAGCCATAGAACCCACCACTTAACCATATACTCGCGCCCCCCCAAAGTCATTGCTATGCCATTTCAGATGTTGCAGTGATGTTATCAATGATGTCCTAGAACATGTCATGAGTGATGGAATATGTGAGATAATGTTTGGCGAGGGCACTAGTAACAGTTACTTTACAGCACGAGTTGCAGACTTATTGAGTTCTGGTGGCAGCCATGTAGGTGTAAAGGGTCTTGCTTTAGTTCTGACTCTTCAGTGTTGTAGAGTCTTTTATGAACTGACATCAAACTTAACATTGGAGAAATATTTTTCCATCATGCTGCAACGGTACCCATAATTCCTGCTGGAAAACAGGGCATGAAATTCGGAGCTACAACTTGGCAAATCTGTTACTTTTTTTTATTGAATTCTTCTTGTGGTGAATTTGGATGATATTGCAGCTTTAGGAAATTACATTTGACTAGTTTCAAAGGTTCAGGGTCCATCAATTAGGGTTAGAGATTTTAGATACTGAATAATAAGCCGTACATCTACCAACTGATCATTTTCTGGGGCACAGATAGTCCTGTTGTGAGTGGACGAACTTCCTGCTTGTCTGTGTGTCTGTATGACTAAAGGGTGATTTCAGGATAGTGGTTCTAGCATGCTGGCTCTATCCGGGGAACTCATATGATCTTCTGCTTCATAGTTCTCTTCTGTGACTAGTTTACTACTGGGTCACAGAAGTCTAGAAATCTTGAGGGGCAGCTGTTGTTCCTCATCTTGAGTGTGTAGAAAGAGAGGTGCACTCTGTTCCTTTAAAGTGGCATGTGGCAACTATCAGAAATGCTTTTGGAAGCCAAAAGTGGCTGTCATGCAGCTGTGCCTGAAACACAGTTGGAACTCTGTGTTGACAGCCAGTACAGTTACATAAAGACTGTGGTTGATTTTGTCATTGTGAAGCAAAAGACCAAGAAAACCAAAACTCTGTCAAGCTGACTTGAAAGCTGCAAACTGCTTTGACCCCAATCTGCTTAGCACTCCAGCTAGAAAAAACAAATGCTTCAAAACGTTTACTTTTTAAAAGTAAATATAAATTTGGCAGCTAGTCAATTCTAACATTAACATAAGATTGAGCAATACTATTGAGGATGACAGAGCTTTAATAAGTGCTTCCAGACATTGGCTAGAGACAATATTTTAACTACAAAGGCATTATTTGAGGTTGACTGGAGGGTGGTCTATACCCATCTTTAGCCCCATTCACTTATTTCCAACGGGTATGACTACACAGTCCAATCTCTGATGATAAAATTAAAATAGTTATGGAAGATATGAAAGAGAGAAATCCCTCAGGACCAAATGGGCTACTGGTTAAGATAAAAATAGTACTGGAGCTAATTCTGTTCATTCTAAGGGATCTTTTTGACGGTATATTTTAGGGCAGTACAGTGGTTGACTCTTGGGCTTCCCCACCTGCCGAGTTCAAATTGAAGCCAAACAAAGACACTGTGGTGGATATAGTCCTATGTCTCTTCCGGCTTCTCTGGTCTAGTAAAGCCCCAATGTAGCTTTCCTTATAGAGTGGAGCTTTGATTCTCAGCACCTAGTTGTTCTCACCTGTCTCTCTCCATGCAACCCAAGCTGCCTCATTCTGTATGCATAGTTTAGTCATGTTCTGTGTATTGCAGAGTTCGTGCCTATATTTCAGAGTTTCTTGTCCTGTCTGCATACATCCAGTCTTGTTGTTATGTATATTGCTGATTCCTTGACATGTACTGATGATTTCCTTTTTAGGTCTCGCCTGAGCCAGCGCTTTAGCGCTGCTCTGGCGAGAGCTTTAGAAAACGGGGATTTGGAAGTGCAAGCTAGTGCTTTTCAGGCCTCCAAATACAGTGCATGTGCGCCGGGCTCGCGCACCATTTGTCAGCCTGCCTGATCACTTTCGCGGCCGCTTTGATGTTCTCAGTGAGCCGCGCGGCCACTGAGAGCATCAAAGCAGCCGCGAAAGTGCTCACCATTTGCCACCCCCTCCCTTATCCCACTTCCTGCTTGTTTGCTACTTGTGGGGGAAACAAGACCCTTCCTGTCTGCCCTCCTTAGAGACAGTTCAGAGACTTTCTCCAAGGGTGAAACCATTCACTTGTAGTGAAGTTTACTTCCTCTAGGCTCGGATCGCCTTCTGGAAAGAGTGCAGGGCTATATATCCGTCTTTAGATTGAGTAAACTTTAAACGCATCGTGCGTCTAACTTCCAAAATCAAGCAGTGACAACGGTGTGCTATGAATATTAAAAAGGAATGTTGACAAATAGGAGATCAATAGACCCTTCATATTTAATCACTGAGGGCACTGGTGCAGCTTGACTTTATTAATCATGTTTTAGGAAAGAGTCTGTTCCAGAACTTGGCCTAAGATTGAAGTCGGTGTAATGTTATTGATTGTCTCGCAGTATGAAAAGCAGCCAGGGGTTCAGGAAGGAACCCACAGCATCATTGCCTTTTGTCAGTTTTAAATGTGCAGTGACGGAGCTTGGTGTGACTCGGCAGCCATGCGTGAATGCCATCACTCAGGGCGGGATTCCTCATGCCAGTGTCACAATAACTAAGTGAGATTCCGGCGAAGCTTGCTGACGTGCAAAATAAACACAATAAACTACTTTCACAGGCTCAGGGAACTTCACATGTGGTTCGGAAATAATAATACCAATCAGTCAAAACTTAGTGCCACTACACCAAAGAAAAATAGCAAACTTTAACCTCGGAAACGCCTCCCCAAACACTGCTGCTGATAGCCTATCTCCGGTATCTCCTGCGGTGAGCCACAAACAGGCGCTAACCCTTCCGAAGGCCGGGGAGGGCTCTGGCACGCGGCCACCTTTACAACCCGTACACACCCGGTTTAGCCATTGGCCACAGGAATTCGCTTCACGGGGAGTTGTTCTTTATTGGAACACTTAGGTTAAGCTCTCGTTTACGTATTTGGATGTTTAACAAGCATTGGCATAGCCAATAGGTCTCGCATTTGGGACCTTATAAGTTTTTAGCTATGCAATAGTTGATGTTATTGCACCAAGGATATTGTGCTGCATAACTAAATACCTATAAGGTCCCAAAAGCGAGACCTATTGGCTATGCCAATGCTTGCTCTATTTGCATACCTTTTCTTGTTCTCCTTATTTGTCTTTCCTAGTTCCTTGTGTCTGTCTAGTTCCTCCATTTCATTAGTTAGGTTGATCTCTCTACTCTTTCTGTGTGCTCTCTAGCTTTCCCATTCAATGCTGATTTTCCGGAGTCCATTTCTGTATTGTTCATCTCACCCATTTCCTGTTTTTCAGAATCCTGTTCTGCCCTTCCCGAATCCTCTTTGTGGAACAGTATATCCCTAGCCCCAAATCCTAGCCACAAACGTGGAGACGAAGATCATGCAAGTAAAGCGATGAGTACTGGCCAGTACGCTCATTACAAAGGGTTGCCAGAACCTCAAAGGCATTTTCTGAATGGACACTAATCTCATGGTGGATTACCAGAAATCGGGTGCATTGCCTCAGGCAGAGGCACCTCCTTTACATTGGACCGCCAGTTTGAGCTCAGTTGAGTCAAACATCAGTTACTCATTCCAGCGTTAGTAATCGCTGATCAAAAGTTGTCCATGTGAACACTTATGAATGGAGCTGTAGATAAGCCTCTAAACCAGTTATTTTTTCCAGCTCTCTTTATTAAGTTTATTACAACATAGAACGCGTTCACAAAGTTCAGTTCAGAACAGTAGTTAGACAGATACATAGAGCATCATCACCATATTACAGGATATGTGTAAGATTTGCATTAGCCACCAGACTGTCATATGTTATTATTTGCAGAGTAGATTTTCCAATCATCCCAGACTTTTGCTAAGGCTCATATGTGATCGTTAGCAAGGTACCGCAGTGGGAATGCTATTGCACGTTCCTGCAGGACATGGACTGTCAAGTCCATGCCCTACAGAAACTGGGGGTGCATGCAGACAGGGGTGCACATCATGTGCCCCCCTGCATGCATCCCCTGGCGCAGAGGCACCAGGGGGCCTGTTTCCTCACTGCCACACTTTTCATGATGGCCACCCCACAGCGAAATCTGTGGGGTTGAGGAAACTAGTAATATGCTTGTTGGTGCCACAGCGGCACCTCTAGCATATTACCAACCTCACTCCGCTGCAAGACCACCAGGGAGCGCATTACCACCAAATTGCAGGACATGTATAAGATTTGCATTAGCCACCAGACTGTCATGTGTTATTATTCACAGAGTAGATATTCCAATCATCCCAGACTTTTGATGTTTCTCTGGACCACCCTTTGAACTATAAACAAACTGCTCTGTCTTGGCACAGTAAATCACCCCATGAGTCCAGCCAATCACTGAGGGAGCGGACACTGATCCCCAATGCCTGAAAAAGCAGCTTTTAGATAAGATAAGTCCCATGGCTACCAGCAATCCAGTATATTGTCTGCCTCCCCTCTCCAGTCATGCATGCAGCCCAGCATCACCATTTTGGCTTCTGGCAGAACCAGTCACCCGAAACCTGGGACAAAATATCACATATACAGCGCCAGTATTTCTGGATCATTGAACATTTCCATATTATGTGGAAAGACGTTCCAATTCTCCAAACCAGTTATTAATATCTATAAACACAGTTACCCACGAAAATTTGATAGTAGACATTACTGTCACTTTGACAACCTAGATTCTTTACAAATGCCTAGGTCGAGCTTTTAGCACCACCTCACTGACCTTCCTCTGCCTGCGTCTTCCATCTCTATCTTTGGGAATATCGATACTCTCTGTCCTTGACTCTCACTACCCTCAGACTGCCTCTCTGCACTCATGCTCGCCTCTTAAAAACTGGCAGACCAGGGATGGATCAGCATTGCAAACAGTCACAGTTGAATCTCCTATGGCAACTACATTCTCTTTGGGTACTAATGGAGCAAAGAGAGTCTTAAAGGCTCCAGACTCACTCCATCAGTCAAAGCATCAGCAGACATTACTTGCCCTCACCCATTCTTCATCATCGCCCAAGTAGACAGGCAGAGAGGTATCACAGACACCCTGCGACCAGCACGCGATGCTCAGGTCCCACTTACAGACACCACCGTATAGCAGGGCATTTAGTTAGTCATTTAACTGCTTTTAGAAGGAAAAACATATAAAGGGCATCTTCACTGGGCAAACCCATCACACACTCTCTAAAGACGACAAAAATAAAAGATTTCCATCCCTTGGTTCTGATTGATAGCACACCTCAAAAAACCATCGACAGTCCTAGGCCTGTGTAGTTCAATCAGTAATAGAATCACTAACTCTGATATTTCCTTCATTAGTTGCCAATTTAGGGGAGAGTTGCAATACTGCTGGGAGTAAACATGGCAGAGTATTAGCACCTGTGGAGTTGTAACTTACTGTGAATTGTAATTCAGGCTTGATGAGGGCTGTTTGGAGTGACAGAGCTGTACACTTGCTATAAACTGCAATGTATACGTGCTCTGAATAATTGTGTGCAGAGTGCCAGAGATAGATGTTATGAATATTGATATGATAAAGTTAAAAACAAGTATTTATGTTGTGTAGCAATTGAGAAACTGGAACAATATTCTGAACACCCTCAGGGGTGCTAAAGCCCTATGTAATTACAGCCACTGAAATAATTTGATGTGGCCTGCGGTGCATGAATTATACTGCGTAAAGTTGCTACACGTGAATTAATATATTCACATTTTCATGCTGAACTTAAAATTTTGAATAAAGGATTATATCTACAACGTGACACTTCATACTCATTATATTTGAGCAAAACCCACAAAAAGCTATTATCAGTAGCACTGGGAAGGAGGTGCATACAGTTGTCACTCAGATCTTAATGGGGGTTTGTACACACTTCTCTCAACGACAGAGAGCCTAATGTACCTTATATCGGGAATAAAAACATTGCCATTGCAAAAGACGTGGGACATTAGAGACCTGTCCATCCATGTGAGGCTGGGATATCAATCAAATGCTGGACGATAGTGCCTACATTTCTTCCCCTCCCCGTGGTTTATTTATCTGATATCACCCATTACATTATCAATCTTTAATTATGCCTTATTGCCCTTTCCATGAATTCATTGTATCTTCTTCTATAAGACCCCTTTTCTGTATAATATAATACCAGTATAAACGTCTGACGACATCAAAGACCTTTTAAAACTTATTTGGAATATTCGAAGTAGGTTGCTTGTGGGTTGTGACACATCTTTGTAAATCTGTATTCGTGCCATAATGTATCTGTGGCCGCATGGGACTGCCCATGCATCCACCAGGGTAATGGCTATCCGACGCAAAGAAACGTGAGGCAGCACTATGTGCAGCTTTGCGTTACTTTGTATTTACTAAACCGCACACAGCTACGCAAAGTGGCTTTGGGCTGCTTATTAAATGCCAAAAATTATGGAGCACTGTGCTGAGTCACAAAAGTGACGCAACCCTGATCTTAAACCATGGCAAATCTTCCCCTTAGTATCATTTTCTAGCTGCTTTTATGTTGAATACTTAGGGGCAGATTTACAAGGCTCTTGCGCCACTTTTGCGTCATTTTTATTATGGGAAAAGTGATGCAAAAGTGGCGCAAGGGGATTGTAAATAAGCCCCTTAGTTAATAGATGAAGGGGTGGAGGTTGGTTAGTTTGTTGTTTGAATGTATATTTGAGGCACAGTGATAAAATAAACACAATTTATAAACCATACTCCCCTTCTAGATATTTCAAAGTAAAACATATACCACACTTTTAGGGCCATATTCAAAACAGAAGTAATTCTGTACTTGTAGTACTGCTAAAAAAAAGTGTAGATTTACTATTTCTTTATTCACAAACATTGTCAGCAGTGCACCTGTACAACTACTAGTCATGTCGTGTTGCTATTTTTCCAACGCGTCATTGTATTCAGGGTTCAGTTATCCATCGTTTTGCCGGTGTGGAAATACATTCTTCTCCTCCATGTGGAGAATCTTAAAGGTTTGTGGCCGGTCATATAATGTAAAGGCAAACCACACCTTGATATGCCCACTATCTACCCCTTGCCTGGTGTTTACTACTCCAAAGTTGTAAACTGGTGTAGCATTCAATGACACGGCTGCAAATGCATTTTGAGGCCCATCAAGGAAAGTGTTTTAGGGTAAACCAGGACTGGTTACATGCAGGGCTCATTGTTTGACCTAATGTTCACTAGTTTGTGTCCCAGTGGGTCATGTCCGTCTTTCATCCTTCAGAGGTCAATGGAATCAGTTTCAATGATCTGGTTAACTATAAACTTCTGTTATACAGCAGTAAGAAACTCCTTAGTTGACAGCACTCTTTAAAATGCATGTTAGGTCCTACTCACAAAGATATAATACCTCATTTATATGCAAAGAATTCACAACGGATTCCTGACGGGCTTAAATGCATTTGCTATTTCAGATTACTCCATCATGAGTGCAGAGAAATCCGCATTTGTTAATCCAGATCCTGTTTGTGGGCATTAACAAACTCTAATAGTCTCCTCCCACCCTCAAAATGTTAACTCCCTTTTCAGGATGGGACTGGGAGCAGATTACCCCACCCTCAGTTACTGGAGGTAAGGGGGAAGAGATATCTCCACATGGAAAAATGTTTCCTGGTGGAAAAAATAGTGCAGTTGCACAGGAGAGTCCACTGAATGAATACATGAATGATGTGTAACAGCAGCGCAACCAGGGTGTCCCGTGCTATGTAAGTAGAGCTGTAACCGGCAGAAAACAGAGCAAACAAGTAAATAGTATGAAATCACCAGGTTTTCAACTGTTTTGTATATCCTGATTCATAACAAATGGTATTGAGGGTCAGTGAAAGCGCTTTCCACATCTCGGCTGCAAGAAAAGAGGAGTGCTCTGCTTTCTTCGCTTTTGATACCCTAGGGATCTTTACAGGAAGCACATTAGAACAGCTGAGACCTAGGTGCATAATAATGAATATATCTGTCCATCAGAAATGTAGGGTGTTTGTTGTAGAATGCTTTATGTGCTATCATTAGGCTTCCGAAAGAGATCCTCTTCTCCACTGGAAGCCAGTGTAGCAGTTTCAGATGAGGGGTGATTGACTGCTGTCCAGGGTTCTGGCTGCTGTATTTTGCACTATCTGGAGATGATGAACTAAATAATGAGGCAGCCTCAGGAACAGAGAAACAGCATAGTCCTGGCTGACCGTGATAATCAAGTAGACAATGGACTTACATTTATTATGTGGT
Source organism: Triturus cristatus (assembly GCF_964204655.1). Classification (NCBI taxonomy): domain Eukaryota; kingdom Metazoa; phylum Chordata; class Amphibia; order Caudata; family Salamandridae; genus Triturus; species Triturus cristatus. The sequence goes on from NC_140591.1 coordinate 1,367,985,311, forward strand.
AGAATGTCAATTGTTCTTTCAGAGAGAGTAAGAGTGAGAAGCAAGTAGCAGTCACTGTCAAAATGTGAGGACCAAAGGAGAGGCCCCAATCAAATTTGCCCATAAATTCCTTTCAGAGTTAGAAGGAGCATGCAGCTCTCCTAGGTCCGGCTGTACGATCATTCCATTTTGCGAGTCAGACACTGTTTGCGATTCCTCATTAACTACCTCATCAAAATTAATGAGGTAGGTCGCAATTTGCAACCCCTTAGGAATTTCACATATCAGAGGGATGGTGGCCTGCTGGGGACAGCAGATCACCATGTCTGTGTTTGCTTTTTAAATAAAGAAACTTTTTTTTCAAATGCAGCCTGTTTTCGTCAATGGAAAACGGGATGCGTTTAAAAGAAACAAATGAAAAGTTTTCTTTTAATTTTTTAAGGGCAGGCAGTGGTCCAGGGGAACCACTACCTGCTCTTAAACTTTTTTTTTCACATACATTCACAAAGGGGAAGGGTTCCCCTTGGGACCCCTTCCTGTTTGCGACTGGCTTACCACCTACTTTAAGTAGGTGGTAACTGCGATTGTTTTGCGACCAGGTTTGCTGTCGCAAAACAATCGTATATACCAGTGCGACTCGCTATTGGGAAGGGACACCCTTGGCATGACCCTTCCTAATAACGACTCGCAAATCTGATTTTGCGAGTCGGTAATAGGTTACCAACTCGCAAAATAGAGTTTGTACTTACCACAACCCTTTTTAGCAGTCGCAAACGGGCCGATTTCCCATTTTCGACCGCTAAAAAGGAACATACATCTTGTCCCTGATTCGTTAGGCCACCAAGAATTAGACCATACTAAATGAGATACTCAGATTGACTCAAATTAAGATTCATACAGCTATCTCTCATCCAGTTGGTACTCTGATAAGACAATCTTTAAAAGCTTCTTGCATGTCGTCCACCGATTTTCGAAAAGAAGCATAAGTTCTGCATCGTCCGCTTGGAAAAAACTTTAATGCCAAATGACTGGATGATCACTGTAAGGGGAGCCATAAAGAAACTGAACAGAGCAGGGCTCAAAGAAGACCCCTGCAGAGCACCGAGCCTCAGTGATGTAGTGCAGGAGGAAAAAAAGTGGAAGAAAGACCATTTGGCATCTGTCCTATAAAAAAAGATTTAAGCCACACAGTGCTAGACCATAAACCCCTAAATTGTCAAGCCGTTCCATCAGAGTTGAGTGAAGTACAGTGTCAAACGCTTCAAAAAGTAAAGCAGCACCTTTTTTTGTCCAGGGTACCTTTGCATATATTCAGGTTTTTGAAACCATTGCCGGAAGAAGAGATTGATGAAACAATTGATTCAGTATTGGATTAACCACTGGCAACGCTTTAGCCAAAATGTAAGGGAGACAGGGGTCCTTTGGAGCTCCAGAATGACTCCTATGCTCAGCTTGTGCAGACTCTTCAAGTGAAGTGAGGCCAAACTCAGCTAAAGGGGAACCCGACACAGAGACAGAGGAATGGGGTAAAACAATGGACTCAAGATTGTAAACTGACACCTGAAATTCCTGACGGATTTTCTCAATGTAATTTGAAAGAAAAAGAAAGCTTCTCAAACAGTTCTGCAGAAGGGGTCATCATCCCACTGCAAGCTCTGGGACCAAGCCGGAAATGGACTATTTTAAAGACTTCTCTGGTAACATTAGTTGCTGAGAGAATTTGCTTAGATAAAAAGTCAGCCTTAGATTTGCAAATGGCTTCATGATATTTTTTTCAAAGATACTTCATAGCTGCATTAATTAGCGGGATTGTGATTTTGTCTCTGTGTTCTTTCTAGTCTTTTGCAATTACTTTTGTTCTGTCAGAAGATCAACGCAAAAACAAGATGGCTTTTGACATGGAGAGCGTTTAAGTCTCCATAGTAGGATTTGATCAGTGCATGTCGGTAGCCAGTGGTAAATGGAATTGACGTCTTTGTGCCATTGAATTTGGCTTAGAGGAAGCCATTCAGATTACGTAGAATTCCACGTTATGTAAAATTCTGCATGGGGATTGGAAACACTTGGGTTAATCTCAGATAACATTCCCAGTGATACTCCTCGTAATCTGCATCTGCACAGCTTTCCAGGTGTACTTCTGGCCATATTTGTGGATAGGAAAAAACGTAAAAGTGCGTTCATGTGGAGATGTATATATCCATTTGTACTTTTATGTTCATTTCTGAATGAGGCCTCTTATGCCTTATAGAATTACTAATCTTCTTTGCCAAAATGTGATAGCAGGCAAGGTTGTAGTCGGGAGCAGCACAGGTGTGACCAGGGAAGACACAGGACCCAACTCTAGATCAAGAGGCAGTAGGCACCCCCTTTAATCTACCTGTGCCCTCCCCCATCTCTAATCCAGAGCTACAATTGTGTGCATTTGGGGCAGGTATGGGGAAGAAACATCCCTACTTTCTGGTGGATCGTTGTTGGCAGCCTTCACACTAGGGTGAATCGCAGTCGTAGGGTAGGTGCAAAGTCTATCAAGCAAACCCCTCCAGAATGAATTTGACCTCTTGTAATCTGTTCAGGAGATCAGCAACAATATCTTTAGTCAATACCTCTAACTTGCAACACAGAGTGTTCATTAAGAGAATCAAACAAGGCAACATCCCACCCACAGAATTCCTCAGACAATAGACTTTTAGTTGGAGGTGCAAATTCTGGTGCTGATTCCCTGGTTTAGCTTCTTTTTTTTTCCTTGCTGGTGGCTGGGAGGCAACAGAGGAAATGGGAGACAAACACCTCGATGAACCTCTGCAATGACTTGAACCGGTCTTTTGGGAGGCACCAATTGCTCCGTTCCATCCGTAGGATGCTGCTCAACTGAAAGTTGACCCTCCCAGTACATCGGAGTGCGAGCCCAAAAAAATGGAGGCCCAGCTCCTCCTCAATGGAACTTATCTACCACTTATTGCACCCAAAGCAAAAGACAAAAATTACATGATTGAGGACTTGCGAGTAACTTTTAATTGAGTCTGAATGGATGTTGGTGCTGTAAGCTTGGGTTTCCCCATGCTAACACTTTAGATTCAGAGTTCCCAGCCTGCAGGTGAAAGAGGGGTGGCCAGGTTCGGTCTCAGACGGGGCAGTGTGCCACGTTTTATAGCGCTGTCATGTGCAGAGGGAAGGGATCATTTTCTCTGCCCCTTCCTGTTGTTTGGAGACCTGGGACCAATAGTCCCTCGCAACAGAGTTCCTCTATCACACAGCAGGGCAGGGTGTGGAACTCTATAGCGCTGTCAGTTGCAGAGGAGATGGAGGGGCCCATCCACTCTCTCCCTCCTGTTGTGTAGATTCCGGAAACCAGTTGTCACTCGCATCAGATTTTCTCTCTGGTTTCCGAGTCAGAACTCAAACCAACATCATCAGAGTTGATCTAGTTAGTCATCAACAGTTGAGAAGAGACAACAATAAAAGATTTGTGCATTCGAAACAAAGGGTGAAAAAATGTTAACCCTGAAGCACCACAACAAACAATTGATGGACGGAATGCTGACAATGCATACATTCTCCCCCAGTCAAGAGATCTGGGTTAAATCCATCGTTATTTTGCCCACTACACCACCCCAGTTTAGACATGGCCATATGCAAATCAGTCTTGACCCTGTGCCTCATGGGAACAGTCCAACCCGAACTGCCAAGCCATGTCTTCCCTGGACCGGAATCAAGCATCCTAGGACCGGTTTCTGGCTATCAGCCGTCATCAGCCAGGATAGCTTGACTCCAGTGGCGTAGTGAGCACGGGTCCCACGTCTGGGAATACCCATCCCACTTAGGGCGAAAAGCGTTACAACAAACAATTGATGGACGGAATGCTGACAATGCATACATTCTCCCCCAGTCAAGAGATCTGGGTTAAATCCATCGTTCTTTTGCCCACTACACCACCCCAGTTTAGACATGGCCATATGCAAATCAGTCTTGACCCTGTGCCTCATGGGAACAGTCCAGCCCGAACTGCCAAGCCATGTCTTCCCTGGACCGGAATCAAGCATCCTAGGACCGGTTTCTGGCTATCAGCCGTCATCAGCCAGGATAGCTTGACTCCAGTGGCGTAGTGAGCACGGGTCCCACGTCTGGGAATACCCATCCCACTTAGGGCGAAAAGCGTTACAACAAACAATTGATGGACGGAATGCTGCCAATGCATACATTCTCCCCCAGTCAAGAGATCTGGGTTAAATCCATCGTTCTTTTGCCCACTACACCACCCCAGTTTAGACATGGCCATATGCAAATCAGTCTTGACCCTGTGCCTCATGGGAACAGTCCAGCCCGAACTGCCAAGCCATGTCTTCCCTGGACCGGAATCAAGCATCCTAGGACCGGTTTCTGGCTATCAGCCGTCATCAGCCAGGATAGCTTGACTCCAGTGTCGTAGTGAGCACGGGTCCCACGTCTGGGAATACCCATCCCACTTAGGGCGAAAAGCGTTACAACAAACAATTGATGGACGGAATGCTGACAATGCATACATTCTCCCCCAGTCAAGAGATCTGGGTTAAATCCATCGTTCTTTTGCCCACTACACCACCCCAGTTTAGACATGGCCATATGCAAATCAGTCTTGACCCTGTGCCTCATGGGAACAGTCCAGCCCGAACTGCCAAGCCATGTCTTCCCTGGACCGGAATCAAGCATCCTAGGACCGGTTTCTGGCTATCCGCCGTCATCAGCCAGGATAGCTTGACTCCAGTGGCGTAGTGAGCACGGGTCCCACGTCTGGGAATACCCATCCCACTTAGGGCGAAAAGCGTTACAACAAACAATTGATGGACGGAATGCTGACAATGCATACATTCTCCCCCAGTCAAGAGATCTGGGTTAAATCCAACGTTCTTTTGCCCACTACACCACCCCAGTTTAGACATGGCCATATGCAAATCAGTCTTGACCCTGTGCCTCATGGGAACAGTCCAGCCCGAACTGCCAAGCCATGTCTTCCCTGGACCGGAATCAAGCATCCTAGGACCGGTTTCTGGCTATCAGCCGTCATCAGCCAGGATAGCTTGACTCCAGTGGCGTAGTGAGCACGGGTCCCACGTCTGGGAATACCCATCCCACTTAGGGCGAAAAGCGTTACAACAAACAATTGATGGACGGAATGCTGACAATGCATACATTCTCCCCCAGTCAAGAGATCTGGGTTAAATCCATCGTTCTATTGCCCACTACACCACCCCAGTTTAGACATGGCCATATGCAAATCAGTCTTGACCCTGTGCCTCATGGGAACAGTCCAGCCTGAACTGCCAAGCCATGTCTTCCCTGGACCGGAATCAAGCATCCTAGGACCGGTTTCTGGCTATCAGCCGTCATCAGCCAGGATAGCTTGACTCCAGTGGCGTAGTGAGCACGGGTCCCACATCTGGGAATACCCATCCCACTTAGGGCGAAAAGCGTTACAACAAACAATTGATGGACGGAATGCTGACAATGCATACATTCTCCCCCAGTCAAGAGATCTGGGTTAAATCCATCGTTCTTTTGCCCACTACACCACCCCAGTTTAGACATGGCCATATGCAAATCAGTCTTGACCCTGTGCCTCATGGGAACAGTCCAGCCCGAACTGCCAAGCCATGTCTTCCCTGGACCGGAATCAAGCATCCTAGGACCGGTTTCTGGCTATCAGCCGTCATCAGCGAGGATAGCTTGACTCCAGTGGCGTAGTGAGCACGGGTCCCACGTCTGGGAATACCCATCCCACTTAGGGCGAAAAGCGTTACAACAAACAATTGATGGACGGAATGCTGACAATGCATACATTCTCCCCCAGTCAAGAGATCTGGGTTAAATCCATCGTTCTTTTGCCCACTACACCACCCCAGTTTAGACATGGCCATATGCAAATCAGTCTTGACCCTGTGCCTCATGGGAACAGTCCAGCCCGAACTGCCAAGCCATGTCTTCCCTGGACCGGAATCAAGCATCCTAGGACCGGTTTCTGGCTATCAGCTGTCATCAGCCAGGATAGCTTGACTCCAGTGGCGTAGTGAGCACGGGTCCCACGTCTGGGAATACCCATCCCACTTAGGGCGAAAAGCGTTACAACAAACAATTGATGGACGGAATGCTGACAATGCATACATTCTCCCCCAGTCAAGAGATCTGGGTTAAATCCATCGTTCTTTTGCCCACTACACCACCCCAGTTTAGACATGGCCATATGCAAATCAGTCTTGACCCTGTGCCTCATGGGAACAGTCCAGCCCGAACTGCCAAGCCATGTCTTCCCTGGACCGGAATCAAGCATCCTAGGACCAGTTTCTGGCTATCAGCCGTCATCAGCCAGGATAGCTTGACTCCAGTGGCGTAGTGAGCACGGGTCCCACGTCTGGGAATACCCATCCCACTTAGGGCGAAAAGCGTTACAACAAACAATTGATGGACGGAATGCTGACAATGCATACATTCTCCCCCAGTCAAGAGATCTGGGTTAAATCCATCGTTCTTTTGCCCACTACACCACCCCAGTTTAGACATGGCCATATGCAAATCAGTCTTGACCCTGTGCCTCATGGGAACAGTCCAGCCCGAACTGCCAAGCCATGTCTTCCCTGGACCGGAATCAAGCATCCTAGGACCGGTTTCTGGCTATCAGCCGTCATCAGCCAGGATAGCTTGACTCCAGTGGCGTAGTGAGCACGGGTCCCACGTCTGGGAATACCCATCCCACTTAGGGCGAAAAGCGTTACAACAAACAATTGATGGACGGAATGCTGACAATGCATACATTCTCCCCCAGTCAAGAGATCTGGGTTAAATCCATCGTTCTTTTGCCCACTACACCACCCCAGTTTAGACATGGCCATATGCAAATCAGTCTTGACCCTGTGCCTCATGGGAACAGTCCAGCCCGAACTGCCAAGCCATGTCTTCCCTGGACCGGAATCAAGCATCCTAGGACCGGTTTCTGGCTATCAGCCGTCATCAGCCAGGATAGCTTGACTCCAGTGGCGTAGTGAGCACGGGTCCCACGTCTGGGAATACCCATCCCACTTAGGGCGAAAAGCGTTACAACAAACAATTGATGGACGGAATGCTGACAATGCATACATTCTCCCCCAGTCAAGAGATCTGGGTTAAATCCATCGTTCTTTTGCCCACTACACCACCCCAGTTTAGACATGGCCATATGCAAATCAGTCTTGACCCTGTGCCTCATGGGAACAGTCCAGCCTGAACTGCCAAGCCATGTCTTCCCTGGACCGGAATCAAGCATCCTAGGACCGGTTTCTGGCTATCAGCCGTCATCAGCCAGGATAGCTTGACTCCAGTGGCGTAGTGAGCACGGGTCCCACGTCTGGGAATACCCATCCCACTTAGGGCGAAAAGCGTTACAACAAACAATTGATGGACGGAATGCTGACAATGCATACATTCTCCCCCAGTCAAGAGATCTGGGTTAAATCCATCGTTCTTTTGCCCACTACACCACCCCAGTTTAGACATGGCCATATGCAAATCAGTCTTGACCCTGTGCCTCATGGGAACAGTCCAGCCCGAACTGCCAAGCCATGTCTTCCCTGGACCGGAATCAAGCATCCTAGGACCGGTTTCTGGCTATCAGCCGTCATCAGCCAGGATAGCTTGACTCCAGTGGCGTAGTGAGCACGGGTCCCACGTCTGGGAATACCCATCCCACTTAGGGCGAAAAGCGTTACAACAAACAATTGATGGACGGAATGCTGACAATGCATACATTCTCTCCCAGTCAAGAGATCTGGGTTAAATCCATCGTTCTTTTGCCCACTACACCACCCCAGTTTAGACATGGCCATATGCAAATCAGTCTTGACCCTGTGCCTCATGGGAACAGTCCAGCCCGAACTGCCAAGCCATGTCTTCCCTGGACCGGAATCAAGCATCCTAGGACCAGTTTCTGGCTATCAGCCGTCATCAGCCAGGATAGCTTGACTCCAGTGGCGTAGTGAGCACGGGTCCCACGTCTGGGAATACCCATCCCACTTAGGGCGAAAAGCGTTACAACAAACAATTGATGGACGGAATGCTGACAATGCATACATTCTCCCTCAGTCAAGAGATCTGGGTTAAATCCATCGTTCTTTTGCCCACTACACCACCCCAGTTTAGACATGGCCATATGCAAATCAGTCTTGACCCTGTGCCTCATGGGAACAGTCCAGCCCGAACTGCCAAGCCATGTCTTCCCTGGACCGGAATCAAGCATCCTAGGACCGGTTTCTGGCTATCAGCCGTCATCAGCCAGGATAGCTTGACTCCAGTGGCGTAGTGAGCACGGGTCCCACGTCTGGGAATACCCATCCCACTTAGGGCGAAAAGCGTTACAACAAACAATTGATGGACGGAATGCTGACAATGCATACATTCTCCCCCAGTCAAGAGATCTGGGTTAAATCCATCGTTCTTTTGCCCACTACACCACCCCAGTTTAGACATGGCCATATGCAAATCAGTCTTGACCCTGTGCCTCATGGGAACAGTCCAGCCCGAACTGCCAAGCCATGTCTTCCCTGGACCGGAATCAAGCATCCTAGGACCGGTTTCTGGCTATCAGCCGTCATCAGCCAGGATAGCTTGACTCCAGTGGCGTAGTGAGCACGGGTCCCACGTCTGGGAATACCCATCCCACTTAGGGCGAAAAGCGTTACAACAAACAATTGATGGACGGAATGCTGACAATGCATACATTCTCCCCCAGTCAAGAGATCTGGGTTAAATCCATCGTTCTTTTGCCCACCACACCACCCCAGTTTAGACATGGCCATATGCAAATCAGTCTTGACCCTGTGCCTCATGGGAACAGTCCAGCCCGAACTGCCAAGCCATGTCTTCCCTGGACCGGAATCATCCATCCTAGGACCAGTTTCTGGCTATCAGCCGTCATCAGCCAGGATAGCTTGACTCCAGTGGCGTAGTGAGCACGGGTCCCACGTCTGGGAATACCCATTCCACTTAGGGCGAAAAGCGTTACAACAAACAATTGATGGACGGAATGCTGACAATGCATACATTCTCCCCCAGTCAAGAGATCTGGGTTAAATCCATCGTTCTTTTGCCCACTACACCACCCCAGTTTAGACATGGCCATATGCAAATCAGTCTTGACCCTGTGCCTCATGGGAACTGTCCAGCCCGAACTGCCAAGCCGTGTTTTCCCTGGACCGGAATCAAGCATCCTAGGACCGGTTTCTGGCTATCAGCCGTCATCAGCCAGGATAGCTTGACTCCAGTGGCGTAGTGAGCACGGGTCCCACGTCTGGGAATACCCATCCCACTTAGGGCGAAAAGCGTTACAACAAACAATTGATGGACGGAATGCTGACAATGCATACATTCTCCCCCAGTCAAGAGATCTGGGTTAAATCCATCGTTCTTTTGCCCACTACACCACCCCAGTTTAGACATGGCCATATGCAAATCAGTCTTGACCCTGTGCCTCATGGGAACAGTCCAGCCCGAACTGCCAAGCCATGTCTTCCCTGGACCGGAATCAAGCATCCTAGGACCGGTTTCTGGCTATCAGCCGTCATCAGCCAGGATAGCTTGACTCCAGTGGCGTAGTGAGCACGGGTCCCATGTCTGGGAATACCCATCCCACTTAGGGCGAAAAGCGTTACAACAAACAATTGATGGATGGAATGCTGACAATGCATACATTCTCCCCCAGTCAAGAGATCTGGGTTAAATCCATCGTTCTTTTGCCCACTACACCACCCCAGTTTAGACATGGCCATATGCAAATCAGTCTTGACCCTGTGCCTCATGGGAACAGTCCAGCCCGAACTGCCAAGCCATGTCTTCCCTGGACCGGAATCAAGCATCCTAGGACCGGTTTCTGGCTATCAGCCGTCATCAGCCAGGATAGCTTGACTCCAGTGGCGTAGTGAGCACGGGTCCCACGTCTGGGAATACCCATCCCACTTAGGGCGAAAAGCGTTACAACAAACAATTGATGGACGGAATGCTGACAATGCATATATTCTCCCCCAGTCAAGAGATCTGGGTTAAATCCATCGTTCTTTTGCCCACTACACCACCCCAGTTTAGACATGGCCATATGCAAATCAGTCTTGACCCTGTGCCTCATGGGAACAGTCCAGCCCGAACTGCCAAGCCATGTCTTCCCTGGACCGGAATCAAGCATCCTAGGACCGGTTTCTGGCTATCAGCCGTCATCAGCCAGGATAGCTTGACTCCAGTGGCGTAGTGAGCACGGGTCCCACGTCTGGGAATACCCATCCCACTTAGGGCGAAAAGCGTTACAACAAACAATTGATGGACGGAATGCTGACAATGCATACATTCTCCCCCAGTCAAGAGATCTGGGTTAAATCCATCGTTCTTTTGCCCACTACACCACCCCAGTTTAGACATGGCCATATGCAAATCAGTCTTGACCCTGTGCCTCATGGGAACAGTCCAGCCCGAACTGCCAAGCCATGTCTTCCCTGGACCGAAATCAAGCATCCTAGGACCAGTTTCTGGCTATCAGCCGTCATCAGCCAGGATAGCTTGACTCCAGTGGCGTAGTGAGCACGGGTCCCACGTCCGGGAATACCCATCCCACTTAGGGCGAAAAGCGTTACAACAAACAATTGATGGACGGAATGCTGACAATGCATACATTCTCCCCCAGTCAAGAGATCTGGGTTAAATCCATTGTTCTTTTGCCCACTACACCACCCCAGTTTAGACATGGCCATATGCAAATCAGTCTTGACCCTGTGCCTCATGGGAACAGTCCAGCCCGAACTGCCAAGCCATGTCTTCCCTGGACCGGAATCAAGCATCCTAGGACCGGTTTCTGGCTATCAGCCGTCATCAGCCAGGATAGCTTGACTCCAGTGGCGTAGTGAGCACGGGTCCCACGTCTGGGAATACCCATCCCACTTAGGGCGAAAAGCGTTACAACAAACAATTGATGGACGGAATGCTGACAATGCATACATTCTCCCCCAGTCAAGAGATCTGGGTTAAATCCATCGTTCTTTTGCCCACTACACCACCCCAGTGTAGACATGGCCATATGCAAATCAGTCTTGACCCTGTGCCTCATGGGAACAGTCCAGCCCGAACTGCCAAGCCATGTCTTCCCTGGACCGGAATCAAGCATCCTAGGACCGGTTTCTGGCTATCAGCCGTCATCAGCCAGGATAGCTTGACTCCAGTGGCGTAGTGAGCACGGGTCCCACGTCTGGGAATACCCAACCCACTTAGGGCGAAAAGCGTTACAACAAACAATTGATGGACGGAATGCTGACAATGCATACATTCTCCCCCAGTCAAGAGATCTGGGTTAAATCCATCGTTCTTTTGCCCACTACACCACCTCAGTTTAGACATGGCCATATGCAAATCAGTCTTGACCCTGTGCCTCATGGGAACAGTCCAGCCCGAACTGCCAAGCCATGTATTCCCTGGACCGGAATCAAGCATCCTAGGACCGGTTTCTGGCTATCAGCCGTCATCAGCCAGGATAGCCAGAAACCGGTCCTAGGATGCTTGATTCCGGTCCAGGGAAGACATGGCTTGGCAGTTCGGGCTGGACTGTTCCCATGAGGCACAGGGTCAAGACTGATTTGCATATGGCCATGTCTAAACTGGGGTGGTGTAGTGGGCAAAAGAACGATGGATTTAACCCAGATCTCTTGACTGGGGGAGAATGTCTGCATTGTCAGCCTTCCGTCCATCATTTGTTTGTTGTAACCCTGAAGCACCAGCATACTCTTCCTGAAAACCTGTATTGAATACCGGAGCCACTTCGGGTGGCCAGAGGGATCAATTTATGAGTAAGGGATTTCAATCAAATGTTCTTGGATTAGATGAAGTCACATCATGCCCTTGATCTGTATCTTGCATATAGATATAGCCTGCTTCTACAAGTAAATATCTGAAGGAAGACTCTTCAACTGGGGACCTAGAGATGCATCCAGCTTGGAAAAAACAGCAAGTGTGTTGTCAAAGTATTCCAAATTTACCACAGCAGTCTAGGTCTTTCAATTCTTCAGCCTCCTGTGGCTCACAGAATTGTATTTTTAGCAACTCTGCAAACCAGCCTTTTCCTCCACTTTATTGGTTGGCTTCCTAAATCTAGCTGGATTAACTGGATGTTAAAGTTGAAAATTGTACAATCCCAGTCGGGAATCTTGCCAGGAGTAACTGGTTTTGAATTGCTCTCAAGACAAATAAATCCACTAGTGGAGAGAGAATGTACCTCAGTGTGTTTGTCTGCAACCCACTCCCCAGTTCCCTGGTTGGTGTGGGACTCAATGGACAAGCAGCTCCAATCTCACAGTTGAATCTCTCCTAAACACCAGGGCATAGTAATACAGCAAGTGAGTATTGTGCTGTCTTCCAGCATGCATGTATCTCTACAGGAGCCTTTGTCGCTCCAAAATCAGGATGGCAGTTGTCTTGGCACACCTCCCGCTGCAGCAATGCTTAGTGTACAGGTTTAATTGGAATATGAGCAAAAAAGATAGCCATCATTGCGAGCATCCCACCATCGGAACATCAGTCACCATCTTGAAACTCATGAGGCGCGGCTCTGAGGAACAAGGGCCTCACAGACGAGGAGCTGTGGAATACATAATTCTCACCTCAGCCAAATCACCACTGATTCTGAAACTTTGTCATGACATACTCTGATAAAAACTTTTAATGCTCCACTGATGGCATGATGGGAAGAGTGGTACAGCTAAGCTCTAGAATATTTTTGACAATGACAAAAAACATTGCTAGAGGAGGTTTTTGCTTGTTCGATTTTGTAGGCATGAAAGTTAACTGTATTGATGTTAATGAGCTTTCTTCAACAGCAGAACAGAAGTAGGGTTTTGCCAAGACACCATAAACCCTGCCAGATGGGCACTGCTAGGTGGTCAGTCCAGACCTAAGGCATGAGGGAATCAGTGAGGAGAATACTGCAAGATGTGAATGCAGAATCTAGAATAAGATCTGCTTAATGATTGGGTGGCCACCTGAATAAGGCTGAGAGCAGCAAGAGAGTCGATCAGGGAGATGGTGTAGGGGCATCTGGGAACAATCTCCCAGATATGAAGGTCTCCCATTATGATAAACTTGATACATTTTTTACCATAAGGAAATAGATATTTAGCCAGCATCTAAATAACCAGAAGTGACCATTTTATAGAAAACAAAAGTCCTATTGTAAGAAATTGGGATATTAGTCATACAGGATATGAGTCCTATGAAAGCAATAGGCCCACAGTTGTCTTATAGTGTAAAGCAAATACCCCAATATAGCACTTGACTCTTTCATGGTTGCCAAGAAAAGCAGCCTAATGCCTACTCAGGGAAGGTGGTGTGGGCTAGCAATCCCAATTTGCTGGCACGCAACAACAATACTCAATAAATCATTGTCCAGTCAGTTAAATAAATGTACTTTTCCTTTTAAAAGGAAAACTACATTTATTCAACACAAACTTCAAAATGAAATGCATTAATTTACAAATATATACACAAGGGAAATGGAAATACCTTAGGTGATATTCTGCAATCACATTTGACAACTGGTGAATCATGAACTGCACAATCACAATACCCTTCTCCGCTACCTATAGTAGATATAGTATCACAATATAAGGGGGTGCCATGTTAAATAAAACAGCCCTACTGACATTGTCAAGGGGTCACCACTTTAATATATAAGGTAAGCCTATTGGCTTTGTTATGGGGTCACAACATTATAATATAAAGCAAGCCTATTGGCTTCGTCAAGGGGCCATCATATCACAGCAAACACATGGATACCACCAACATCAATATAAATGCATCCATTACTGTACTGTTTATCAACATGTGTTACAGTCTTTCTTTTACCACCTCAGGCCACAAAAAATACAACCATAATACCAACCACAAAGTATTGCTACACTTTTAAGCTAAGAGTAACAGCTTCAGCTCTAGGGGTGCTATAAAACTAGTACAACTTTGTCTGGGGGGTCATCATTTTAAAGACCCCAGAAACTTAGGGCGAGTTTCAAAACATATCCTTCTAGCAGTTGTTGCACTCCTTGAAGCCCCTATATATCCACTAAGGCTGTTGGTGGTGCTCCTGAACCTTCTTAGGGCACCACAAGAGAGAAATCATGCCAAATTGTATGCTAAATAGCCCGCATGGGGCATATTGGGGTACTTCCCATCAGGAGCTGTGCATATGTAATGTTCTAAAGTACAGCAAATATCTTAAGAGGTGTTCTGATGCTGAAACAATGCACAGAATGACAGAACCAGTATGAAAGGAAAGAAAAACTAGCTTTTGAAAAGTTAGGTCTTCAAATGTTTCCTAAAGTGTAGTAGAAAAGGGGATCTTTTCAAAGAGTGCAGCGGAGCTCATTCTAAAGTTCAGTTGCCCTGACTGCGAAACCTCTGCCACTGGAGTGAACCAGCCGAAATCAGGTATGCTAAGCAACGAGGCTCCTGGGGAACAAAGACTGTGTATAGGAGCATAGTTTGAAGACTTGTTTCCATAGATAGTATGGGTCAATACGATGAATAGCTTTAAACACATGACGTAAAGATGTAAAGACAGTTCTCCAGTCTACTGGAAGCCAGTGGAGAGTATTCAGAGCCCAGGGCCAGGGGTAAGTGTGAACGTCTTGACGCAAATCTGGCTGCCGAATTCTGGACCATCTGCAGCTTTTTCATTAGGCAGATAGCCATATCCAGGTAAAGAGGGTTACAATAGACCAGGAAACCTAACATAATAATCTAGCTCACCAAACTGGAGACCTACTTAGGCAGAAAGAGCAAGATTTTCCTGAGTATCTTCAGGAGGAAGATTCAGAATGAGGCGACATGTGAAACTGCTTTTCTAATGAAAGATACGGCTCAAGGTATATGCCTAGGCGTATTACAGCCGAAGCCGCAACAAGCTTAATGGGCCATGATGGAGGCTAGAAATCCTCAGGAAATCGATAAGAAGGGTGAAGTGTTTTATCCAGAGTTAGTTAAGTTAAACTTAAAAGAGGAATGTTGCAATAACTCAATCACCGCATTTCTGCACTGATGAAAGGAGTCAAAAGGGGCAGGGCTTAACCTATCCAATGTATGATAAATTGTGTATCATCTGCATAGTTCATGCACTGGAGTTAAAATTATTTTACCAGCTGAACTAAAGGACATCATCCACAGCCAAAAGAGCGATCTCTGTACTATTCATGGACAGAAACTGGATTGAGCAGAGTTCAGAATCTGGCCATGGTTTAGAAAAGCTGACAGAAGTTGATTAACATACTTTTCCTCACTTTTAGCTGCAAAAGTCAGCAGTGATATAAGACAAAAATGTATAGGATGAACAGGTCAGCATTGCTTTTCTGTAGCATGGGCATGCTGAGTTCTTTTTTCCATACCTCAAATGCATACTCACTCCTCAGGGAACTAGTGCAGACATTCAGTAGTGGAGGTACATGGACCTCAGATGCTGCCTTCCACTGAGCGGGGACAGAGGATCTAGAGAGCCAGATGATTTGGAGCTGGTGATGAACATAAAATGCTCCAGTGAGAGAGGTACCCAATGATCCAAAGAGGGCACTTGATTTCCCAGATCAGTAAAGGCAGTGGTCTACCTAGCGTGTACTCCTACTGTGATGGTTAAAGCTTCCAGAGGTAGACCAGGCAGTGAAGTAGTCTCTCCCAATGCCAACGAGATATTATTATCAAAGAAGTTAGACAACATATCCACCAAATCTTGAGTGTTCTCAATCCTAACAGCAGCACATTTGAGAGAAGAGAAATCACGAACTATTTGGAACAAGTCCTTGGCAAATCGTGAGCCCTCTCAACTTTGTGGGGATAAAACTCAGTCTTTTCCACAAAGATTAGTTTTTTATTTTCCCTCAAGGCTTTCCTGACTCTTTCTCTGGTGGGCAGCGAATAATTGCATTACCAAAGCCTTTCCAGCTTTTTACATCCCAAATAACTAGTGGCTTTGCTGCGTTCACTCATAGCATGGCGACTCACTGGTTTTCTTTTTCTTTATTCTTTCTGGGTACCTGGGTCCCATCCGCAGCACCAACAGCTTTCGTCCTTTAAAGAAAAGGTCTTTTAGAGGCAGCATGGGCGAAGGGTACATTGTTATTTGCTCACACGTGTGGAGCGTGGGCTGGGTGATGTGGCCTCAGTCCTACTTTCCCCTCCGACATGGACGTGGGGAATGGAGGAGGGCACCTGCATTGTCCATGGGACCCTGGCCACCCCAGTAGCGGATTTAGTACTGGGTCCTAGGGACACTGATCCAGCTTCTGCAGGGCTGCTTTTTTGTTGTTGCGCTGGCCCCCAGGTAGATAGGGGCACCCAGGGGTAGCTCTGAACCAGGGAAGGGCCCCAGTGATAACTTAAATAAAGATGCATCAGGGGTAATTATGAAAGCAGTGCAGAGCCTCGTGTGCTCAGCTGCTCACTCCAGGCATGTTTAAATGGGCAAATCTTTGCAGGTGCCTAACTCGGGCACCATTGAGCCGATTTTCTTGACCTTGGGCTCATTTTGCTGCTGGTGGCGAATTCTAGCCACCAGGAGCCATTTCTACAGGCAACATGACCTCCAAATTGGCGCACTCTGTAGGGAGCTTGTTTTACTGGCTTCCTGCACCAGTCTCCTTTTCTGCCTATCCTCCCCAGGCCCCATGGCCCTCTGACCATCTTGCACGCCACCCATGATGGCAGTGGAGTTCAGATCTTCCTCCGACTGGTCCTCAAGGGGCATATGGGAGCCAGAACCATTGGCCAATGGACAGACCCATCTAGTCCTTAGTCCATCTGGGACACCAGGGGCCGTATCATAGAATATGGTGCACTCTCCTTGTTAGTGCCGAGCACACCTTTCTAAAGGTGTGCTCGGCGTAAATAAGGAGAGTGTGCCGTATTACATTGAATGTGTTGCCCCCAGGGCATGTATGAATTCGTGCTGCCCTGGGGGCAGATCATTCAGGTGAACTACAAAGTGGCGTTGAAGCAGCCACTCCGTGCTTCACAGCGCAGGCCTACCCGCCTGCACTTTTAAGGGGGATTAGAGATCCCCTTGCAGGCGGGCGCAGTATGTGACTGCACCCGCCTGCAAGGAATGTCTGGGGGTCCCTAGGTTCCTCTTTCTCCCTCTAAATTGAAAAGGTGGCACAATGTCAGTGCACCTCCTGACAGCTTCATTGCCTCTGCGCTTGCGTCTATAATATAATGCAGGCGCAGTGGCAACGGGATTCTCTAATTTGCATGAGGCCATGTCCCTATGCAAAAGAGGGAACACCCTCTAGTGATAGCGCTGGCGCTGTATGTGCGCCAGCCTTATCTGTATTACAAAAAGGGCCACACAAGCTTTTGTGGACCCTCTCTGTAATACCAAAGTGCCCTTGGAGCGCGCAAAGCGGAAACAAATGCCCATTGGAATGGGGAGCAAAAAAAACATGGATTTAGGCCCAGATCTCTGTACTGGGGTGAATGTATGACATTGTACTGCATTCTGTCCATCAATTGTTCTTTTTGCATTTGTCACCCGAGTGGGACGGGTATGCCCAGACGTGGGTCCCGTGCTCTTCATGCCACTGGAGTTAAGCTATCCTGGCTGATGAGGGGTGAAACCCCGAAACCGGTCCAAGGATGCTTGTTTCCAGCAAGGGAGGACCTGGCCTGGCAGTTCAGGCTGGACTGTTCCCATTGGGCGCAGGGTCAAGACTGATTTGCATATGGCTGGGTCCAAACTGGAATGGCAGGGGAGCAAAAAAACGATGTATTTAGGCCTAGATATCTGTACTGGGGTGAATGTATGACATTGTTCTGCATTATGTCCATTAATTGTTCTTTTTGCATTGCGCCACCCATGCCACTTTGTATAATTCGGCCACAAGTAATATCACTAGAATGTTGAGTGGTCCATTGAAGAAAATGGCATATCGCCCTGAGTACTTAGATATAATGCAATGTCATCATTGGGAGACTATTATAGACAAAAACGTGGTCTGCATTATTATTGTATCACAGGTGTGTTTAATGTCAGAAATCACCTGTAATGAAAAAGGCACACCACTAGCTTGTAAAAATATTGCTGGCTAGTAGTGATATTCTGGCAGGTGAAGACCCACTTTTGGTCTGGAGGTGTACATTTCATAAATATATTGTGTTTTGCAATAGAAGTTAGCTTTTGCCAGTGATTTTATTGAATAACATACCCTAAGCAGGAATATAATAGGAATGTAAGAGTCACCTGGTGTTCAATGCCCTTACTATGGCTCTTGGCTTCTGGCCCCTGCTTCTATATGTAGCATGCAGTATCCTTATATTGTGCTGCTGAGGAAGCATGATCTGATATATTATGTTTAGTTTCCATCAACCTTCTGCTGCCTTAATATACAGTCTTGGCTTTTTCCACTCTGCCTTCCCTCAGGATCAATGGAATGTTGCTGGGCAGAGTCGAGGCAGAAAATGTGCAAGTGGGAAAGGAGAAGACACTTCGATAACCTTCCTCCAAGCAGCTTGAGCTCCGGGATAAGGGACGAGATGAGAAGCTGTTTGGTAGGGCAGAGCGCAGGCTGGTCCGCAGTGACTCCCCCTCTCTTCCTACAGGGCCCCTGCTGCCACTTTAAGACAATTGTTGCCAGTGACATGCATGCTATTTGTGAGGCTCTGACAGCCACTGTGAAGCGACATTAGCAACCACTGTGAAGTCCTCTCCTTGTTATGACACAATGGGAGCATGTGTATCCTCCAACCAGCATCAAGCAACTTGGCATATTCAAGGAAACGTCTTCTTACACGAAGAAAGTTGAACCTAAGGAAACTCTTTCTTCTGTAGAGGCAGGTCTGATTAATGGGGTTCCTTGGGGAGCTTTGAGCAATTCTTTCCACACCTTCCTTTCCAACTTTCCTATTTCTTCAGAGGCCCTTTCTGAGGTACAAAGTTCTGCCTTCTAAGCAATGGCCACCTGAACTTTGCTTCAATAACTTTGTTCAAGAAGATTGCTGACTATTGGGCTAGGCTTCTAGTAAATGTTCTGATGCCATCTTCAACTTGTTTAGCCTTTCTCAAAGCCTTCTTTGTATTGGGTGACCATGAACCTTTATCGTTGATCGGTAGCCCTAGTTATGGATATATTGAGACCACTCCCACATCTTTGTTTAACAGAACATTCAGAATGCACCTTCCCTTGAGAACCTTCCTCACTACAATGATCTTTAATTTTGTCCCATTTATTTTCAACTTTTTTGCTCTACTGGACTCCATACTTCTGAAATGTTGTAGAGTTGCAGGACTTCCTCACCAGTTCTTTAGAAAGATGGAAAACTTAACCCCCAATGCATGGAGTATTCAATGTAACTACTAGTAGCAAAGTTGTATGGATTCATTTATTTATAGATCTACAGGTGCTGTGGCTAGTAGACACCAATGCAATCACTGTCGTTAACTGTGGGCATGAACCGTGGAAGAAGGTATGGGGATGCTGCTCTGACATGTGGGGTGTTTTACATCGCCTGTAGCTCCTGCGAAGTGTTAATTTAACAGAATAGTCGACTGTTTCAGAGCTGAGTGCTTTAATAGCCATGGAGCAGGTTATTGTGGGCTACCGCTACCATTAAACCCACCTGTCTTTTTACTGGCCCCACCGTTCACTGTTCACCAATAACGCTCAAGCAGGCGTTAAATGGACAGTTTAGCCTGCTGCTGTGCTGTGGCCTGCATCCTTATGCACTACCTCATGAGCTGCATAAGTCCCCTGCAATAGTTGAATAAAGGCATTACTTTGTCAGAGGCGTGTGGACTGTAATATTTACAACATTGGTACTGATTCCAACAGGATATCAGTGTGGCATTTCAATTATAAGCACAAAGGAGAACCAAAGGATTGAATAATTTGACATTGCAGAAAAGTGAAATTGAATGCTTGAAATCCCGGAAATTAACCTGTGCCTGTGGCTGCTTCTAAGCACTATCTATAATGCTGTGCGCCAATTCGGTACTGCATGCTTGCAGATAATGACATAAAGCATCAATGGTGAAACCATGATGCTTTTCCTCAGCCTTCTTCTTGTGCTGACTTCGCAGATTCCTTCTGGCTCATAGATTTGTTTATTGCTATACAAGCCGAAAGGTAACATAAATCAAAAATGAAAAGTCAACATCAATCAATGGTAATATGTGCTGTAGCGCACCGTCTGCATATTGCTTCCCACAATCAGCACACATTTAGAGTTGAGCAGGAAACCTGACAAATTCAATTTAGAGGGGCGTTGTTTCGGTGTTAAAATCCCCGCACGTGTGTCGGGCTTGTTGTTCATAAATTCTCATTGAAGGGAGGCTTATACAAATGCGTTTCATGTGTGAAAAAAAGTTCTCTTCGTCTAAATATTATGACATCTCTCTATGAATAGATTTACCTTGCTAAATCGAGCGCTCGTTATTTTTCTTTTTGACAAGCAAAAAAATTGCAGTGCAGTTAAATTAGATTAGTGACTTCTACAGCCATTGATTTTTTTTCTTTCTTTCATGGTTGTGTTCAAAGCGCGTAGTCAGGAGGAAAATGAAAGACTGCCATGCTCGCACATTGTGGCTTTTCACACACTCCCAAGATTAAAATGAGAGTGCTGTATTCTACAGGCATTGAAAGGACTCACTGGGCCCGATTCACAGAACTAACATAAGACAAAATCCTAAACTTACTACCATTTTGGTATTCACAGAAGGCACTTACTCATTTTGGTATTCACAGCAGTTAGGACTCCTAACTTTAGGACTCCTAAATGCCTTCTGTGAATACCGAAAGTCTTAAAGTTAGGATTTTTCTCAGTTTAGAGTAGTAAAGTTGGGACTCCTAACTTTACTACTCCTAAACTGAGTAGAATCCTAACTTTAAGACTTTCGGTATTCACAGAAGGCATTTAGGAGTCCCAAAATTAGGAGCCCTAACTTTACTACTCCTAAACTGAGAAAAATACTAACGTTAAGACTTTTGGTATTCACAGATGGCATTTAGTAATCCTAAAGTTAGGACTCCTAACTTCTGTGAATACCGAAATGAGTTAGTGCCTTCTGTGAATAGCAAAATGGTAGTAAGTTTAGGATTTTGTCTTAAGTTAGTTCTGTGAATCGGGCCCACAGTTAATATGTTCTGTGACTATTTGCCATAGATGGAAATAAACTGTACACAGCAAACTATTGTATTTGGACTCGGTAGCCCCCTGAAAGGGTCAATCAAACCCTCATGCCTCTACCATCCTCCCTGCATGCCATTACAACATTCACCATCCCATAGGCCTCTTCATATTTTCCTAGAGCTGCCAGTGAAGGTAGATATGCCCCCCCCCCCCTCAATAACCAACTGATAATTTCTAAAGCTGGACATACCGGTCCTGTGAAAAGCCTGGCCACACTGGACCAGAACGTCCATACCCCTTGCCAATCAATCAATCAATAAACTTTATTGTCCTTGTTCACACCATCAAAGGTGGGTGTTAGTGTGTGTCTCAATTATTGCCTCTGTGAATACAACAAATGCTTAGCACTACCCTCTGATAAGCCTAAACCGGTCGCCCACACTACCGAAAATGAGAACATTTGGGTTTGCCTCTTGTGCCTCTGTAAACTTCAGTATCACATAAGTACTTTTCGAGGTATTGATTTTTCTCAGATAAGTAAAATATTCACTTAAATGCACCTTTATGCGGCAATGCTTTCCTAAGGGAAAAAAGGCATATACTGCATACAGTTACTTGCAATAGGTTTCCAGGGGTCTCCTTCAGGACTTAAGGTGGTAAGGGGCCAAGTTCTAAAGAACCACCAGCAGTTAGGTTTTACCTGTCCGGGTATTGGTGCTGTGCAGTTCTGGTTGACCCTGGCATCTTCTCACTAGATGGGGAGATGGATCTGACCCTCTGGAGCATTGAGACCTCTTCCTTGGTGGCTCCTTCATCAGTGGAACCAAGGGGGGTGGCAGAACGGTCGACCGGACTCTGCTGTTTGGTGCCTGAAAGCTGCAGGGGAGTAACTCTTCTACTCCAAGGGAGATTGCTGGCAATTTGTGAAGTTCTGGTGGCCACTCTGCATTCTTGGCAAATGCACAGCGGCAGGACGAGTCGGTTTGTCGTGATTGTCAGGACAGGTAGGCAGGGTTTGACGGTAAAAGGTCTGCAGCTGGTCTACAGTTTTTTCTTCTTCATACTTCTTTGTCCACTTCTTATTGTGTCAGTCTAATCTGAGTTCCCGGTTTCAGGGGTGCCACCTAAATACTCAATTTAGGGGCTTTAAGGAGGAGTGTAAGGTAGGAGCCAATGGGCTACTTATCTTTGGGGTGCCTACTCTCCCTATATGACGAAAGGACAATAAGAAAAATGGGGATAAAAGAAGTAAGGAAGGAAATGGAAGGAAGAGAGAAAGGATAATTAAGAAAGGAAGAAAAAGCAAAGAATGGAAAAAGAGAGGATAAGAGACAGAAAAAAGAAAGTAGTAAATAAGAAAGGACAGATTTGAAGAAAAATGATGAAAGGGAGAATGGAGGAAAGAAAGGAAGAAGACAAGAAGGGAAAAGAAAGGAGAGAAAGGAATAAAGAATGAGAAAACGGGAAAGATTAGAGAAAGAAAGAGGAAACAATGGGAAACAAACGAGAGAAAGAGGAGAAAGAAAGAAGGAAGGAACGAGTAAAGAAAGAAAAGAGAAAGAAAGGAACATGACTGGAACGAAGCTTAAATGTAATGCAGCTCTGAAAAATGCATTGAGTTTAATAAACAAGAAGTTCAAAGAGCTAAAATGTTACAGTTTGAAGACTTTCAAATAGTGGGCTGTTATTTCAAAGATTACCTAAATGTCAGAGTTCTTCCCAGCCAGAGCATTGCATTGTTTATTTAAGAAAAGGGGAGCTGGTGCTGCTCCAATCATCTTTCCCTTAGCACAAGCTTGGTACACAGAGTTTTAAAATGCAGCATAAGCAGGGAGGCAGCTGAATACTGCCAAACCTAATTGACAGGCAGGTAGCTACTCCAAGGCAGGCTGTGAACTACTGGTGTCAAGCGACCGACTTGATACAGACTGCTGGCGTAGAATTTCTCCTGCACAGTCTCCATGACATTTGTTGCATCAAGGATAAGTGAGTCTCTTAACTTTCAGGATCAGTGCTTTAAAATATCTGTGGAGTGAGTGTGAGATTTCTGGAAGATGCTATAAACCATTGAAGCAACAGTTTGATAAGACGCAGTGACTAGCAGATGCAGTGAAGCAACTGCTCCTGTGGTGGTACCAGAGGCGTAGCTAGAGCTTGTGGTGCCCGGGGCTATCCCTCAGATTGCCGCCCCTGGGGGGGGGGGCTTGGAGGGGGTTGCGGGGGAAAAAGGACGGCAAGCACTACAAAGAGGACCGAGAGACACGTAGTATCACTGCTAATAGTTACCTCGATCATGCAAGTTACATGCACATACATGACACGGTCCAAGGCTACACAGTTGAATACACCAGTGACTGGCAGTAAAAAAGAGAACACACAGACTGCATGATCAATCTGGGGACTCAGAAAAACCGCATGTGACATCCATCAGAGACCTGCGTGAACAATTACCTGGTAATCCCCTCAGCACAATGCAAACATGCACATACATGACACTGTTCAGGGATCCATCATCTACAGCTGACATTAAATGACCATTCATTATGGTCCCCCCATTAAAGCAGTGCACTTTGTGATCTGCATGGTACATGTTCTTTGCAGCAGGCATATTAACGCTCTGTGCTACCTTGCCAGGATTCAACCCTTCCACTAGACAAAACTCGGATCTCTCTCTAGGAAGAATATTAATCACCGAAGTTATCATGACATTTTTATTGTTTCTGAAAATTGCTGGAGGCCAGGAAGGTGGCAGCAAGATTTTTTAAACCATAATATACTTGCAAACACTACAACGTGTGCCATTACAACTCAATTTTTACAACTCAAATTCCATTACAACGCATGTCATTACAACACATGCCATTACAACACATTCCCCAAAGTAATGCCCCAGAGGAGTTAGAATAGTAATCTGCACTTGTATTTGATTATGCATTGTAATGGCTTGAGTTGTAATGACATTCGTTGTAATGGATTTTGCGTTGTAAACAGTGCGTTGTAATGGCACACGTTGCAAATGTGTGCGTTGTAACATTTCTTATTCTGTTGTGATTGACTGCAGTGAGCGTGGGAGTCCTGGTGCTTCCTGCTTCTCCCAAGAAGGAAGAGGGCACAGGAGAGGCGGTGAGAGTGATTTTATTTTTGATTTTTTCCCGTCTCTTCTCCCCCACCCGCCCCACTGCAGGTGGGAGGTAGCAGCCGCGACTGTTCTTTAGATAATTTAGGCTGTATTCCCAGGTCGTCAGGCGCTGAGTGGGTCATAATTTTTCCATTCGTCACATGTGAGTATTTCTGTTTATGAAGCATTCAGTTTCAGATGGCTCCACATCCACTGATACATGGTTCTGAGGCAACTGAACATTTGTGAGTTTCCAATGTCTTTGGGGCTTCCCAGTTTACGGAGTATATGTGTGTCATCTGCATAGCTGTAGCATGTGAGGTGAAAATCGTTGATCAGTGCAGGTAATGACTTCATGTAGATGCTGAAAAGCATGGGTGAGAAGATAGAGCCTTGAGGGACACCTGCTTTTGTGAAGTATGGTTTGGATGAGAAAGGGGGGTATGGATGACATTTCTTCTGTTTCGAAGGTAGGATGCGATCCAGTCGAGAGCAGTCCTCTCTATGCTGGCTTCGTAGAGTGTCATGGTCAACTGTGTCAAAGGCAGCTGAGAGGTCCAAAAGAAGTAGTGCAGCAACCCCGTTCCAGTCAACTGTGTTCTTAAGTTCATCCCAGATGGCAATGAGGGCAGATTCTGTGCCTCTTCCTGGATGGAATCCTGTTTGGAAGTCTGAAAGTACGAAATTATCTTCACTGAATAATGACATCTGTGCGAATGCGGCTTTTTCTATCAGTTTGACCAGAAAAGGTCCATTGGTAGTTGGTCAGTAGTTGTCTGGGTTAAGCGGGTCCAGGCTTGTTTTCTTTAGTAATGGGCGCATGTATTCCTTTTTTTAGGTCTTCTGGAAAAATTCCTATAGTTAAGGAATAGTTGATGATTCTTCTTACTAGTGTGGCAGCAGAGGTAGTTAGAAGAATTTTCTTGAAGGTTTCTGGTGGACATGGGTCAGAAGGGCTGCCGGCAGGCTTGCTTGCTTTGACCAGATCCATGAATTCATTGTGTGGTATTTGTTGGAAGGAATACAGAGGCTGGGTTAGCCTACTTTTGGAGGGGCTTTTTGTGAAAAGGTCGGTGCTGGTGGTTTTCCTTTTTTTGAAACAGGAGAGGTGCATTGCAGATTTTTAATTTGCTGTTTTATTTCTTTTAGCTCTGTATTTCTCCAAGGTGCCTGTACTATTTTGTCCTGTTTTGTTTACCTTAGTGTTATTGGGATATTAAAAGCTTCCGGTAGCCACTCATATAGTTTTTTAACAGACTTTATTGTGCCTAGATCTGTATTGGATGTTAGTTGTGTTTCTAAGTGTTCAAAATAGAGTTTGTCCCATGGTCGATAGTTGGATGCATGTATGGTGGTTTTTGATGGTCACTGGAGTCATCGTTTGAAAGGTAACTTTTTGGGGGGGGAGTTTTATATAGTGCGAACTCGACCTGAAGGTCTCAGTGCGCCTTACATGAGCACCAGCTACGTTACAGATGGACACATTCATTATTCTGTTAGGCATGGAGAGATTACATGATTTGCCCAGAATGACAGGATGTTGAGCATCCCTGTCGAGACTCGAACACATCCTCTCCCTGAGTTCTGTATTTGCACAAATGACATCTAGGATGTGTCCAGCAATGTGTGTGGGTTTGTGGATGATCAGATGTAGGTTCAGTGCATCTAGGCCAGTGATGATTGTTTTTGGATGGGGCATATTAGGTTTGTCAAATCAAATGTTTAGTTCACCAAGAATGCATAGGTTGGAGTGTAGTACTATCAGGTTTGAAACTGTGCCTAGAAGCGGATCTGTGAATGTTGCATTGCTAGGTGGAGGTCTGTAAAGGAGAAGGAATTTACAGGAGGAAGATGGTGTAGGGTTTTATCTGGTGAAGAGGGCGTCACAACCTTGTACGGAGAATTTTTCAGCTATTGTGATATTTAAAGTTTGCTTCAATACAACAGCTAGGCCTCCTCCTCTTTTGCCTATACGATTTTGTGTGATAGTTTGATAGCCTAGAGGAACGGCTTCATGCAACACTGGAGCCATGTCAACTCTGGACCATGATTCAGTTATGAAGAGTAAGTCAGGTTGTGCGTCATTGAGAAGGTCGTAGATGTCATACTTGTTTTTAGAGAGTGATCAAGCATTTATAAGTAGGCAGTTTAGAGCATGTGTTTCGGTGATGGTGTGACTTTGTTTAGTAGAAGAATGAGCAGTATTTTGTGGGCTTGTAGCAGGTGTGTCCTTACTGCTGGTATTAGCTGTATGAGGATAGCAGGTGTGTAGCTTTTCTGTATTGTATTTCTTGCCCAGCAGGCTAAGGAGGCATTTTGCTGGGTCTGCATTTGTAGGTGGTGGAGATAGTGATTGTGAGTGAGTTGGTGAGCTGTGTTGTTTGTAGCCTTGTTGTGCAGTAGATATGGAGATGTGAAGTTGTGAAATGTGGCATGTTGTTTATTTTGATGGCATCTGTTTATGCAGCAGGTCTATGAGATAGGGGAGGTGGTGAAGCATGTGGGTCATGTTGGAAGGTTCTAAATTTCCCAATGGATGAGAGGCAGTTGAAAGACAATTGCTGTGTTGCTGTATATGTGTTAGGTGTGGGGAAAAGCGAAAGCGTGGATGAAGAGTTGGTTTAGGCTGTGTATTGTTTGTGTAGCTAGAAGGGTAGGAGTGGGTGTATGTTTCTAGTTTGTGATGGAAAGTATTATGAGGTAGTGTGTGTGAGATTTTGTTGTGCTAGTGTGTGTGCAATGGTTTGATGTTAAAGAGTACTTAGAGGAGATAATGATGTATTTGGTTTCTGAGAAGTGTTTGTATGTAAAGTATTGCTTGTGAGGGTAAACTGAATGGTAGAGGGGATGGTGATGTGTTTTGAAAAGGAATGTATGTGGTGCGTGAGAGGAGATGGACAAGAGATAAGAGTGTTTGTGTTAAATATGATAGGTGGAATATGTGTGGTAGAGTGGAATGTAAGGGTTGTGTGGTTGTGTTTTTTGGTAAAAAGAGGAGGAGGGTGTTAGTGGATGAAATGTTTGAAGGTTGAGTATAGGTTTGGTGGTGAAAGAAAGGGGTCTGTTGAGAGTAAGTAGAGGGTAGAATTGGTGTTTTTATGAGCAGGATGTGTATGTCTGGATGGGATATAGTTATGTATAGTGTGGATTTGGGTTGTGTTGGCGATGTGTGGATTTGTTAGTGGTATAGGATAGAGTGGTGTTTTGTGTGGGAGTGAAGGTGCCATGGTGTGGTAGTTGGGGAGAAGGGTGCATAAGTGTGGTTTGTGGTGGTTGCTATGACAATGAAAACTGGTTAGGGTTTGTTTGTAGTAAAAGAGTAGAGTGTATTTGTTGTGAGTGTGTTGATATGTTTGTGGATGTGGATGGGTTAAGGTGGGTGCTGGTGAATGGAAAAAAGGGCAGCATCTCTTCCCTATGCCTGCTCAGTCCTGAACAGGACCAAATAGGCAACTTCCCTTGTCCTCTCCACCCTTAGTCTCGACACCTGGGCTGAGACCCACTGAACCCTAAGCTTAAATAGCCCTACGTCGGGTGACATTTGGCCAATGGGTACCCTAGCCCTAGCCCTAACCAATCAGAACACTAGCTCTAAGCCGTTGGACCAATAGGAGACCAGGCCCTTACGGCCAATCACAGTCTGAGTCCTATTAGCCAATCAGAGACCAAACCCTAAGCTCTAGGTCCAATAAAAACCCTAGCCCCAGAAACCAATTAAAACACTAGACCTATCCACCAATCAGAACCGTAACCCTAAGTCCAATACAATCACTACCGTAGGGACCAATCAGAATCCCGGACCTATCAGCCAATCAGAAACCTAACCCTAATCCCATTAGGAACAACAGATACAGCAGCCAATCTGAGCACAGATGTAACTTCCAATGGCAAACTTATATAAGGAGCGTGTGACCTCAAGCACAGGTTGATGGCCAGGGGGCAGTGAGCTGCTCCCGAAGAACAGAATCTCCTTGGATACAGACAAGCTCAATCCACACTTTACTGGTCCTGGTTCACACAACAGGAAGGCCCAAATCTAAGCCACCTAAATACTGCTTTTCCGCACAAATCCCTTGTTCTAGCCAAAAACAATAAATACTACAATATCTAAAGTATTGCCTAGCCCAAATCATAATAATGCAGGAGACACATCTTACGCCGAAGGAAGCAATGGAACTATTCAAGGCAAGGAAATGGATTGCCCATGTGGCATATACAGCTCAATCGGTCGTAACAAAGGGGGTAGCAATGCTATTTAAATGAGCGGCGCAAGTTAGCCTAGAGTCTTACGTTTCTGATAAAGCCGGAAGGTGGATTGTAGCTCAACTGAAGATACTGGCCCGTCGTTGCACACTTGCGGGCTATTATGGTCCAAATCAGGACGATGTTAACCCTTTAGGAGAACTGATGGCCAAACTTTTAAATTCCCCTGACCCAATTTTTTTAGCAGGAGATTTCAACGTAGTCCTGACCTATGCCTTGGACAGATCCTCGCACAGCAGAGCATTGGTAAACCCTAAAATGTCTGGGCTGGTAAAACAAATGATGGAACAATTGGGTTTATGGGATATATGGCGGCAAAGAGCTGGCACACAAAAAGGTTTTACCTTTTACAACATAAAATACAGACACCAGTCGAGGATAGACTATTTCCTCATAGATTGCAGTATAAAAGATGGTGTTCAACGAGTCGATCATGTAGGAGTTCACTTGTCTGACTACTCGGCAGTGATGCTTGAATTAAAGATCAGCGAAGCAAAGGGGCTATTCATTCAAGATGAACCCTTGACCGTACGATATTGCAGGTTGAGGGAGTTATAGAACTACCTAAAAGAGAAACTGACGAATATTTTTATGTATAATTGGGGTTCAACTGCAACAGGGGTAACCTGGGACGCTTACAAGGCTTTTTTAAGGGGTAAACTAGGAGCACTGGCTGCAGAGAAAAGGAGAAGTTATTATAAAGAGGTGTCAACACAGGAGGACTTGATTTGTTCGCTGGAAAAGAAATGAATAGACCCAGGAACAGAGGAGGGGGCTAGGTCAGGTTTACTACAGGAAATGACACAAGCAAAATCCAACTTAGTAATAGTCTTACAAGATAGAGTCAGGAAAAGATGGGAGGCCAGTCAGTTAGCTAATTTCGAGTATTTAGAGGGCTGTAGTAAACTGCTGGCCTGGAAGACAAAAAAGGAGCAAGTCAGAAATCGAATAGATCAGGTTGAATGTGAACAAACTGGGACCCTGATTAATGACAGTAGAGGGATTGAGCAAATTTTCTATAATGTTTTTAGTAAAGTCTATCGAGAAGAGCTTAATCCATCGGAAGATGAACTAAAAAGTTGGTTAGGGCAAGATCTTGCAAACCCTCTTACACCAGAAAAAACTGGAAAAGCTAAATAGAAAAATTGACACCAGTGACGTAGAAATGGTAATTAATCAGCTTGAGAAGGGGAAGGCTCCAGAGCCCGACGGTTTGCCCCAAGAGGTCTATAAAGTTCTGGCAAGTACCCTTTCGCCCATCTTAGGGAAGTTTTGTAACAATCTCTTTATTGCAGGGTCTAGTATGCCAACCTCTTGGAAGGAAGCTACCATCTCTTTAATTTTAAAGCCAGGAAAATGCCCTTCAAAATGTGATTCCTACCGGCCAATTTCGTTTTTAAATAGCGATTATAAGATCTATGCTAACATTTTGGCCGATAGGTTGAACAGTTTAATGGCAGAGTTGGTACACGACAACCAGCAGGGTTTTATACGGGGAAGGTCCTTGAAAGATTTGACTTTTGCATTAATTGGTTCAATAGATCCAGCAACCTCCTACAGTTTCCCTTTGGCTGTAGTGGCCTTGGATGCCACGAAGGCTTTCGACAGCGTGAACTGGGTCTATATAAAAGCCGTGGCAAAATCCTTGAATTTAGGGTCAATTTTTGTAAGGCATTGGCAGGTTGCTATCAAGCCCCAGAAGCAAGAGTTCCAAACACAGTTTTAAACTTTAAAGTAGATTCAGCATTCTTATATGCACACTCTGCTTGGCCTTTGAGAATGCAGTATGCCTTTTAACTTTTAAAGACTGAAAAGGGGGGTACTGGGGAGTTGCTCCTGCATGCCTAAGCAGGGGACTATAAAAAGGCCACGCTCATACTTCCGAAGTACGTATTATATCTATTAAGCCATTGGTGGGTGAAAGGCAAATGAACTCCACTTAGAATGCCAATAACCATATATCTAGTGATACTGTTGCTTCTGTATATGATGTGGCATCTAAGGAGGATACGTGTTCCTCAACACCTGATACCCCACTTGCACCTACCCTCAGTATGCGCTCCATATGTTGTGATATTGAAGAATGTACCTCACTTCACTGCAGGTAAGTTTAAACAGGAGTCAGATTTGAACGCTAAAGTAGATCACTGACTGAGGAAAAATTCTGGGTGGTGGGTTGACTTGCATAATGAGATCCTCTTGGATAGAGGAGTTAAACAAGTTGGGCAGTGCCTGGGTAAATCAATGACAGACTGTAGTGGTTAATTTTTGGCAACCAGGCTTGTGGCACTTCTTCTAGCCATATGCACTTTTGTTTCAAATCAGTTTTATTGAAAATACAAATCAAGACAATACAACAATCAAAATATCATGAAAAGGAAGAAAGTACAAAAAAGGAATAAAGAGAAAAAGAAGACCAAGGAAGGAAAGGAAAGGGAACGATGCATCATTAACAACTCCAGAATATCAGCAAATGAAAACACAGAGGGCAAAGCAATGGCGCATTACAAATCTGCCATATATAGAAGGACATTACCCTGGGATAAAAAGAAAGAACAAAGGGGCATCCAACATGTGTGGAGGGACTAGATTGTGATGGGACCCGTTAGGAGAAAGGAGCTATGTGAAGTGTAGGCGGAGAGAGCGAAGTATCCCACAACAAGGAACAGAGCCCCTGTGAATGGAGGATCCCAGTGTGGAGAAGGACCCGAGGTAAGTCATGCCAACGCACAGGACCAGTACCATGCAGAGGGGAGATTAAGCAGTATCCCCATTGGGCCCCGAGAGTCTGTCCGCGTCAGAGGGGAGTATGTTGTCCTCAAAAAATTGTAAAGCACGAAGCCTCGGGGCTGGAGATGGGCGTGATCGAGCTTGCAAAAATAATCTACCAATGGTTGCCAAGTTTTCGTGAATTTGGTGTCGCGGAGCTCAAGCCGCGCCGTGAGTAACTCCATTGCCATGGTATGCCACAAACAGGTGAACAGTCACTGGGGGTGCTTCAGCCTTCTTTGAGTATAATGCTATTGTTTGTTTAGCTGCGCCAAGCATGTGTAGAATTAGGTGCCAGTCCTTGTGCGTCATGGCGAGTAGGTTCGCAGGTTTGAGGCCTAAGATGAGTGTGGTCAGGGTTTCAGGTAGTGGGTAGCCAATCACCTGTTTAATGTGACTAAAAACCTCTTTCCAGTAAGTGGTCAATAGCGGGTAATGCCACCAAATGTGGAGAAAATTCACAGTCGTGCTCGTACAGCGCTAGCAAACAGGGGAGGAATTGGGGAACATTTTGTGCAACTTATTGGGAGTGTAATACCATTGTGTCATGACTTTATATGCAGATTCCCTCTGAGAAATGCTGCAGAAAACCCTCAGGATGTTGCACCATAATTGCTCCCATTGTTTAGGCATGATTTCATCAGGGGTGCCGGACTGCCATCGTAACTGATATGTATGAGGAGTAGGTCGAGGGGCATGTTGAAGGACTTGATATGTGCGAGATATCAGACCCCTAGATTCATCATATGAACGCACCAGCTGTTTGAAGGGGGTAAAAGGACGAGTGGCTCCCTGAGTGGAAGACGACGCATGTACCCAGTGCCGAAGTTGGAGATATTGTAATCTAGCCCCCTCGGAGAGAAGGAAATCCTGTTTGCATTGTACAAAGGATTTAAAGGTGTCTCCCTCGAAAAGGTCCCGGAGCGTCCGGCACCCCCCTTCTGGCCAGGCCAGGAAGGAGTGTGGATGTAGAGCAGGTGGAAAGTTTGAGTTGCGTGCAATGGGAGTGTGAGGTGACGGGAAGGAAGTGAGGCCCCTGGAGAGCACCAGCTTGTCCCAAATATCCTGCACATTTTTTGTCGGTATTGCCATATAAGTGCTGCACGGACGGGCCTCCCATGAAAGCCAGGCAAAATCCCAGATGTGTCGGCAAGCCACCGCCCTATCCATATGGAACTAAACCAAACCTTCTTGCTCTCCCGCGCAACCCATTCCGAAATAAAATGGAGATGTGAGGCCCAGTAATACTCCAGTAAGTTGGGACAAGCCAATCCCCCCCTGTCCCGAGGTAGCATAAGTATTTTATTAGAAAAGCGTGACCGCCGCCCTCCCCAGATAAACTTAGTAAGCTCGCGCTGGAGGTTCTAGATTTGGTTTTACGGAAAAGGCGTGGGCAGAGTTTGGAATAAATATAATATTTTCGGCAGCACCGACATTTTAACCGCGTTCAGACGCCCAGCCATGAGATAGGGATAGATTCCACATTCGTAGATTCTCCAAAATGGCCGCTTTATATTCCTGCCAATTGACTTGTGACCACGTGTTAAGGGTAGAGGTTAAGTTAAGGCCAAGGTACTGAATGGACTGTGAGGCCCATTGGTATGGGACAAGGGACTCAAGCGCGGGAATCTCGGATACAGGGATTGTAAGATTCAAAGCCCACGATTTTGCATGATTGATTTTAAGACCTGAGGCAATTTCAAAAGACTGAAGCAATGTATGAAGGGCAGGCAAAGAGGAACGTGGTTGTGACAATGTAATAAGGAGACCGTCCGCGAACAAGGCGATTTTGTGGTCCACTCCTCTGTGAACAATGCCTGTAATGTCAGGGGATTGGCGGATCAGGATGGCAAGAAGTTCTACGACAAGCGCAAATAGCAGGGGAGATAAAGGGCATCCCTGCCAGGTGCCCCTGTAAACATGGCTAGGACCCATAAGTTGGCCTTTACCCGGACCTGGGCTTGAGGTAAAGGTAAGGCGCCATGATCCTGGCAATCATCTGAGGTCCCAGCCCTATCTTATGTAGGATGACCCACAAGAAGACCCAGTCCACTCGGTCAAATGTTTTTTCATCATCGAGTGACAATAAGCATGCGGGTATGTTCCAGTGGTGGGCCTTCTGGACTAAGTGAGCGATGCGCCGCACATTATCCGCACCCTGCTGGTGACAAATGAAGCCGACCAGATCAGGCTCGGGCAGATGTGGATCAAGACGCTTGGCCAAAATTTTAGTGGAGAGTTTAAGAACCGTGTTTAAAAGCGCGATGGGGCGAAAAGAGGAGCACAACGCGGGTCCTTTCCTGATTTAGGGAGCAGCGTGATCTCGGCCAATGCCATAGAATTGGAGGGGCCTCCAGTATCAGAAAAGGAATTAAAAATGCGGAGCAG
This sequence comes from Triturus cristatus, assembly GCF_964204655.1. NCBI lineage: Eukaryota > Metazoa > Chordata > Amphibia > Caudata > Salamandridae > Triturus > Triturus cristatus. The sequence continues at coordinate 1,368,018,960 of NC_140591.1, forward strand.
ATAGTCTTGTATCTGCTGGGGAAAAGTGCGATAGAAAGAGACCGGGAGACCATCTGGGCCCGGAGATTTACCGAGGGGTAGGTCCTTCAGCGCACCAGTAAGTTTGTCTAGCGTAAGTGGATCTTCAAGAAGTTGCGCTGGATGTCCAGAGATCGGAGTACATCTGCATTCCCCCTGTACTGCTTGAATCTGGTCCGAATTAGGTGGCTCCCATGAGTAAAGAGAAGTGTAATAATCGTGGAAGGCTTTTAGCTTGGCGGTTTCAGTGGAGCCCATGTGCCATCATCTAATTTAATTTTTGCAATGTGAGTCTTTGCTGTCCGCCTTCGGAGGCGACGCGCTAGGACTGTTCCCACCTTGTCCCCCCTACATAGTATCATTGCTTTAATGCCAATAGAGCATGCTCCACCTTATTAGTCCTATGAGCCCGTAGCTGGCCATGAAGCATAGCAAGGCGTCACTTAGTTTGAGCTAAAGGATGTTCCTGGTCAAGTTTTTCCAGCGTTTTGATGTCCTGGACAAGTTGTCCTCGAAAAAACGAGCCTCTCGAGCCCGAGCTATCGCAATGAAGGTTATGCAACCCCGAATTGTGGCTTTAAAGGTGTCCCAGACCACAGAAAAGGTGTTTCTGGCAGATCATTGGACGAAAAATAGGACAGGATAGCATCACGGATCTCGGTAACATCCACTGGGTCCCGGAGGACATGCAGGGGTAGTCTCCAGCGAGGGGAGTGGCGTGAGTGAGATGTGCGATCGTGGAGCTGAAGCACCACATGTGCATGATCCAAAATGGAAATATCGGACATAGAAGCCGAGAGAATATCACGTACCAGGGAGTGGCAGACAGATAGATAATCAATGCAGGAGTAGGAGCGATGGACATGTGAATAATAAGAAGAATCTCGTGTAGCTGGGGAGTGATAACGCCAAATATCTAGCAGTCCCTATTTAGTAACCTGTTTCTTCAAAGAAGCAGAAATGGCCCCAGCCCCATGAAATGTACCAGTACTACGGTCTAATTCCGCATCCCACACCAGATTAAAGTCACACCCCAAAATGAGCTGATGATCGTCATGTGTTATCTGTTCCTGAAGGAGTTCCCTAGTGAAGAGATCCTGTGCTTGATTGGGAGCATAAATATTGCAGAGGGTGAATGTATGTACTCCAACCCGGACCACTAGTTTGAGAAATCTACCATCTTTGCCATGGATCACTCTGGCAGCCCCCTGTTGGATCCCCACCCTGCAGAGAATAGCCACCCCGCCGTTTTTGTAGGCGCGGATGCCCAGCATTGGAAGGGATATTTAGGGTGGGCCATAAGGGAAGTATCCGCCTTTAACAGATGAGTCTCCTGTAAGAAGATAATGTCTGGGTTCTGCTGCAGTAAATAGCACCAAATTTGACGACCTTTGTTAGGAGAGTTAAGACCCTTTACTATAAGAGAAAGGAGTTTCAAACAGGGTTCAGAAGTCATGGTAAAACTGATTACACCCAACCTCCATCAAACGTGGTGAGACCAATATACAGCCCAAAGCCCACCTGTCCTTCCCCATTAAACCACCATGAAAAGTGAACACAGCCAGAATGCATCTCAATAACCAGCAATATATAAGAGGAAGTTGATACACAAAGTAACTGCCATCGACAGAGAAATGGAACGCTCCACGTAGCGAGGCCCTCCCTCCCTCCAAACAGGGAAAAAAAGGAAAGGAGAGGAAAATTTTAAAAAAAGGAAAAAGGAAAGCAAAGTTACGAGATTGAACAACAGACAACGTGGCCAACAAGCCCTATTCCAGTCTAGGAACAGGCTAGGCTTAATAGCACTAGCCATCCAGGAGATGTCGCTCTCTTAGGAATAGAAAGGGGGGTGAGTCTCCAAGAATCAGCACTTCTGTGAGAGGGCGCAGGCCGGCACCGCTGCCACACTATAGTCAGGGTGAGAAAAGAATAAAAAGAGAACACAGGGCCCAAACCCGCCTCCGCGGGGAACTGCTGGTGGCAAAGACAATGACCCTTTAAAACACGGGTGATCCTTCAGTTCTCCTTTGACTGGGAGCTGGAGGAAGACCTCTGTCCTTCCAGGGAGCAAAGATGTTGAATAATGTCCTGTTTGGCTTGAGAGGAGGACCGTTCCCCACGCTCAGACAGCCGCCGCCGCTGAGGGCTCTAGCCCATTGTGGCTTCGCAGGCTCTTGATTTTGATCCAAAGGCACAGAGTAAAGACTCATTTACATATGGCCAGGTCTAAACTGGGGTGGCATGTGAGCAAAAGAATGATGGATTTAACCCAGATCTCTTCACTGGAGGTGAATGTTTTGATTTGTTCTGAATTCCGTCCATAAATTGTGTGTCTTTTGCTTTCTCACTCTAAGTGCGCCCGGTATGCCCAGACGTGGGCCCAGGGCTCACTTTGCCACTGGAATCAAGCTATCCTGCCTGAAGACGGGTGAAACCTAGAAACCGGTCCTAGGATGCTTGTTTCCGGTCCAGGGAGGACCTGGCTTGGCAGTTCAGGCTGGACTGTTCCCATGAGGCACAGAGTCAAGACTAATTTGCATATGGCCAGGTCTGAACTGGGATGGCATGGTGTGCAAAAGAATGATGGCTTTAACCCAGATCTCTTCACTGGGGGTGAATGTTTTGATTTGTGCTGCATTCCGTCCATCAATTGTGTGTCTTTTGCTTTCTCTCTCTAAGTGCGCCAGGTATGCCCAGATGTGGACCCTGGGCTCACTGTGCCAGTGGAATCAAGCTATCCTGGCTGAAGAGGGGTGATACCCCGAAACCGGTCCTAGGATGCTTGTTTCCTGTCCAGGGAGGACCTGGCTTGGCAGTTCAGGCTGGACTGTTCCCATGAGGCACAGAGTCAAGACTGATTTGCATATGGCCAGGTCTGAACTGGGATGGCATGGTGAGCAAAAGAATGATGGATTTAACCCAGATCTCTTCACTGGGGGTGAATGTTTTGATTTGTTCTGCATTCCGTCCATCAATTGTGTGTCTTTTGCTTTCTCACTCTAAGTGCGCCAGGTATGCCCAGATGTGGGCCCTGAGCTCACTGTGCCACTGGAATCAAGCTATCCGGGCTGAAGAGGGGTGAAACCCCGAAACCCGTCCTAGGATGCTTGTTTCCGGTCCAGGGAGGGCCTGGCTTGGTAGTTCAGGCTGGACTGTTCCCATGAGGCACAGAGTCAAGACTGATTTGCATATGGCCAGGTCTGAACTGGGATGGCATGGTGAGCAAAAGAATGATGGATTTAACCCAGATCTCTTCACTGGGGGTGAATGTTTTGATTTGTTCTGCATTCCGTCCATCAATTGTGTGTCTTTTGCTTTCTTACTCTAAGTGAGCCAGGTATGCCCAGATGTGGGCCCTGAGCTCACTGTGCCACTGGAATCAAGCTATCCGGGCTGAAGAGGGGTGAAACCCCGAAACCCGTCCTAGGATGCTTGTTTCCGGTCCAGGGAGGGCCTGGCTTGGTAGTTCAGGCTGGACTGTTCCCATGAGGCACAGAGTCAAGACTGATTTGCATATGGCCGGGTCTAAACTGGGGTGGCATGGTGAGCAAAAGAATGATGGATTTAATCCAGATCTCTTCACTGGGGGTGAATGTTTTGATTTGTTCTGCATTTCGTCCATCAATTGTGTGTCTTTTGCTTTCTCGATCTAAGTGCGCCAGGTATGCCCAGACGTCGGCCCTGGGCTCACTCTGCCAGTGGAATCAAGCTATCCTGGCTGAAGAGGACTGAAACCCCGAAACCGGTCCTAGGATGCTTGTTTCTGGTCCAGGGAGGACCTGGCTTGGCAGTTCAGGCTGGACTGTTCCCATGAGGCACAGAGTCAAGACTGATTTGCATATGGCCAGGTCTAAACAGGGGTGGCATGGTGAGCAAAAGAATGATGGATTTAACCCAGATCTCTTCACTGGGGGTGAATGTTTTGATTTGTTCTGCATTCCGTCCATCAATTGTGTGTGTTTTGCTTTCTCACTCTAAGTGCGCCAGGTATGCCCAGACGTGGGCCCAGGGCTCACTGTGCCACTGGAATCAAGCTATCCTGCCTGAAGACGGGTGAAACCTAGAAACCGGTCCTAGGATGCTTGTTTCCGGTCCAGGGAGGACCTGGCTTGGCAGTTCAGGCTGGACTGTTCCCATGAGGCACAGAGTCAAGACTGATTTGCATATGGCCAGGTCTGAACTGGGGTGGCATGGTGAGCAAAAGAATGATGGCTTTAACCCAGATCTCTTCACTGGGGGTGAATGTTTTGATTTGTTCTGCATTCCGTCCATCAATTGTGTGTCTTTTGCTTTCTCTCTCTAAGTGCGCCAGGTATGCTCAGACGTGGACCCTGGGCTCACTGTGCCACTGGAATCAAGCTATCCTGGCTGAAGAGGGGTGAAACCCCGAAACCGGTCCTAGGATGCTTGTTTCCTGTCCAGGGAGGACCTGGCTTGGCAGCAGCTGGACTGTTCCCATGAGGCACAGAGTCAAGACTGATTTGCAGATGGCCAGGTCTGAACTGGGATGGCATGGTGAGCAAAAGAATGATGGATTTAACCCAGATCTCTTCACTGGGGGTGAATGTTTTGATTTGTTCTGCATTTCGTCCATCAATTGTGTGTCTTTTGCTTTCTCACTCTAAGTGCGCCAGGTATGCCCAGATGTGGGCTCTGGGCTCACTGTGCCACTGGAATCAAGCTATCCGGGCTGAAGAGGGGTGAAACCCCGAAACCCGTCCTAGGATGCTTGTTTCCGGTCCAGGGAGGGCCTGGCTTGGTAGTTTAGGCTGGACTGTTCCCATGAGGCACAGAGTGAAGACTGATTTGCATATGGCCAGGTCTAAACAGGGGTGGCATGGTGAGCAAAAGAATGATGGATTTAACCCAGATCTCTTCACTGGGGGTGAATGTTTTGATTTGTTCTGCATTCCATCCATCAATTGTGTGTCTTTTGCTTTCTCGCTCTAAGTGTGCCAGGTATGCCCAAATGTGGGCACTGGGCTCACTGTGCCACTGGAATCACACTATCCTGGCTGAAGAGGTGTGAAACCCCGAAACCGGTCCTAGGATGCTTGTTTCCGGCCCAGGGAGGACCTGGCTTGGCAGTTCAGGCTGGACTGTTCCCAAGAGCCACAGAGTCAAGACTGATTTGCATATGGCCAGGTCTAAACTGGGGTGGCATGGTGAGCAAAAGAATGATGGATTTAACCCAGATCTCTTCACTGTGGGTGAATGTTTTGATTTGTTCTGCATTCCATCCATCAATTGTGTGTCTTCTGCTTGATCCAAAGGGGGCAGACGTGAAGGGCTAGGCGGTGGAGAGGAAGTCGGGAGGCGGAGCAGTTGAGTGGCTTCCTGGAGGGATCGCAGCACCCAACGTTTGGATTCCCATTGAAAGATTAGCGCAAATGGATGGCCCCACTGGTACTGAATGCCCAGCTCACAAAGCTTGTCAGTGACGGGTTTGAAGTCCCTGTGGCCCCAAAGCGTGGTGGGAGTAAGGTCCTGGAAGAGCTGAATGGTGGAACCCTTGTAGGTTAACTCTGATTTGGGACGTGCTGCCTTTAAGATGGCCTCCTTCTCCGTGAAAAAGTGGACCCTGGTTAAAATGTCGGGAACCAGACCAGAGCGTCCAGAGGGTACAGCCACATGGTAAGCCCTGTCAAGCGCAGGTGGAGAGGCATCGTCATTAAGCCTGGGCGTTGAACTACGCTCTGTTCGCGGAGCTTGCGAAGTTTAGGCAACTTCGCGATTCGCACAGAGCGCGAAGTTGCAGATTGCTACGCAATCTAGCGCGTAGCGTAGTAGTTTTGCTTCCTCGCGCGCTTAATATTCTTTCTCGCGCACGCGGTAACGTCTTACCGTGATTCTGCGATCGCCAACTTGCTTTTCTGTCCGTTCGCGAGCGCCACGAGATTTGTAATATGGCTGCCCAAGCCCGCGAGAGTGTGCGAACGCGAACACGTCATTCGGGCGCGCGAGCTGACTTCCGGCGGCTGTCTTGGTAAGATCGCGATCCCGAACATGCAAAAACTACAATCTGGCGAAGAATATCTCGCGATCTTCATAAAACCTTCTCTAAAATGATCATTTTGCTCAGAAAATCTCCTCAGATTGTGATTTTGCTGTAGTCTTTTGTGTAAGGAGGAGTCCTTTAATTTTTTTTACTCTTTTTTTCAAGAGGAAGGAAGTGCCCCTGAGTCTACAACTTCCTGTTCCTGTCCAGCAGGCTCCTCCCAGTGCTTTGTGCATGTACTGTTCACTTTCATTTGGATTTGGAGCTGGAAGGATCACTTTTTGTGTCTGTCTGCTGCATCATACCATTGGATTGGATTTATTTGAGGACTTTTTGATTTGAGATTTAATTTACTACAAGTAAGTTGGAGAATTGGTGTGTTTGTTTCATTTGGGCTTGTATTACCTACATTTTTCTGGGGTTTTCATTGTTTTTTAAAAAATTTGTTGTGGCGGGTGGCCTGTGCTTTCAATAGGGGCCTAGTTGTTTTTCTCTGCAATTTCAGCCAGTAGGGTACCCATGGGTCCATGTTTCGTGGTGTCTGTAGAATTTTCAACATCATGTAGGGCATGGATGGCATAGGATTATTTGAAATGCTAAATGTGGCTGTGGTGTATTTCACTGTTGGTGTGTGTGTGTGTGAAATACCTTTGTTGGATGTGTGTGCTTAATGTGTAACTTCTTTCCAATCCTTTCGTAGGCCTGTTGATTTTCATTTTTGTATTAAAGCTGTGTTGTTTAGCAGGCCTCCTTTGTCCGGTCATATATTATAGGCCTGCTTCAGTTCATTGTTTTCCATGGCCTGTTGTGACTGTGAGTGCCCATGTGGCTTGTGGCAATTTTGTGGTGGTAGTTTAGTAGTCTGTGCTTCTTTTTCCATAAAGGCCTGCATTTCTTTTCTTTGTTCCCCTTGGCTTATGCTTGTTGTTGTTGTGTCCTCCTGGCCATGTGTGTGGCGGCCATTTTGTGAAGGCAGGCATTGTGCTTTTGCCATAGGCTTACATTGACTGTTCCAAGCTTGTGGCCTAGTCTGCCAGTAGGCCCAGAGGTAGTCAGCCTCAAATCTTTGGTGCGTTATTTAAATTTACAGTTTGTGTTGTCTGTTGATTTTTTTTTTTTACATCATGGATGGCTTTGGATTTTATTGCAAAAGGTGTTTTTTTGGGGTGGAATAGCATTTTTTGAGTGTGTGTTAAATAAATAGGGCTTTTTAGCCAGTAGGTAACCCTAGGGATTCAGCTCGCGTACTTTTGGTAACTCTGCACAGGGCGACAACGCGGACTTACAGATTTCGTCATTTTCGCGCTCTCAATATGCGTGTTCGCGCACGCGATAAAGCCTTTTTGTACAGTTCGCGATCCCGAACACGCAGCATTTGCAATCTCGCAAACAATATCTCGCGAGCAACATATATCCTTCTCGAAAACGCTGATTTTGTGCATTTTGCTAAAAAAACTACTCAGATTGTCATTCAGCTGTAGTTTTGGAGCACGGAGAAGCTTTTTTTTTTAAAAAAATAATTTCGAGAGGAAGTAAGTCCCACAGAGACTACAACTTCCTGTTCCTGTCATTTGTAATCACTTTGGTATATTTGTGGTGGGTGGCCTGAGCATGTGTGGCGGCCATTTTGTGGCAGCAGGCATTGTGCTTTTTGCATAGGCCTCCAAGCTTGTGGCCTAGTCTTACAGTAGGCCCAGGGGTACTACTCATCAATCATCACGGGTGCATGGAATTTAAACAACAGTTTTTGTGTTGTGCGTTAAATTTCAACATCATGTACGGCTTTGGATTGAATTGTAAAATGTGGCCTTTACTTTTTTACGGGGGTAGATTTCACTTATTGGGTGTTGTAAATAAATGCTTTTAGTTTTTGTGTATATGTTTGTTGTTGTTGCTCCCTGATGCTGCATCCATCCCATAAGATGCACAAATTTTTATTTAGGGCAAACAGGCTAGACTACATTTATGTTTTTGTTCTTTGCTATTCTTCTTCCTGAGTGTACATAGTACAAATACAACAGGATCCCTGGCCTTGTCAGTCTCTTAATGGCTGGCTATACTGTTGTTGTTCACTGACTTCATAAAATTTTATAATTGTGACCACCCACCAGACACTAATAAGTTATATATTATATTATGGATCTTTTGACTGGTGTTCTTCTGGCTTTTTTGCTTTTAGGTGCACAAAAGACAGAGGAGGTGTGTCATCATCATACACCGTTGTGGTGCCAGACCGACGTCCTGCTGCTGTACACAACGTGACGTGTGAGTGACCTGACCAGGCATCTCTGCAACTTGTGCAACTGAGTGCTGTTTTGACATCTGTTGAAGATGCCCCCAAAGAAGGCAGGTAGCAGGTCCTCCAGTACCAAGAAAGTTGCCATGGAGAAGAAGGAACAGAAGAAGAAGGAAGTGTTACTTAAGTCTGGTGTGCCTCCCAAAACATTTTTTGGTACACCAAAAATGACACCTGCAGCAGCGGTGTCGGGGGGCCAAGCTGGGGGCAGCACCTCCACATCAGTGGGCCCAACCCACCAACCCAGGCCTAAGCAGATGAGTGTGGAAGAGGTAGCCAGCCTTATTGTAGAAAGCAGTGATGCTGAGCCTGAACTAAACTTATCGCTTTCTCAAAGTAGTACACAATCAACGCAGGAGGGAACACAGCAGATAAGTGGTCAACAGCCGCAGCCATCGCCCGCAATAGTAGCTGATGTTCCTCCCGAAGTAGGGGCAGTTCAGGAAATTGAGCCTCATGCAGAGGAACAAGAGGAAGCCACTCCTTTAGAAGTTCCATTGGCTTCCAAATCCCCAGCAAGGAAAAGGAGGGTTAGTACATCAAGTTCTTCAGCAAGCCCCCTTCTGATGATCTAGATGCCACTTGGAAGCCACAAACTGAGCCTGAGAGGGAAACACATCACAAGAGCAGGCATGGGAAAAGGAAGGTTCCAGAAAGCCTTACACTTATGGATGTTGATGTAGAAGAGCAGGATGATGATGATGATGATGATGATGAGCCAGTCATCACAAACATCACTCCCAGGCCTGAGGAGATGGAGACCAACATTTTTACACTATCCAAAATGGCTGCGAGGGATGTAGCACGCATACCTCCAACACAGGTAACACCAACACGACCTCCAGCTTCCATATTTACATTAGCAAAGGGCCGGCAGCATCCTACATCCAGCACAAGCACCACCTCAGCAGAAGTAGGTAGTGGTACTGCACAGAGTCAAATTCAACACACACCCTCCAGTTCATCCGGCATGGGAAGTGGGAGTGGCACCTCCAGCAGGAGACAAAAGTTAAGCTCCCCAGTGTGGGACTTCTTTACGGTTAGCGGAAAGGAGGAGAACATTGCTATATGCTCCGTTTGTCATACCTCTGTTAGTCGTGGTAAGCTTGGTACAAACTATGGTACCGGAGGCCAAATGACCCATCTGAAAAAACACCACGCAATCCAGTGGGAGGAGCACCTTAGTCTTATCAAAAGTGGGACCATTGCTGTTGGGCATAAACGAGTAGAAAGTCCGCTCACGGTGGAACAGGAAGAAGAGGGAGACATTCTCTGTGGTAGTGGTACACAAAGTAGCCCTGTCCCCAGCACTGCAGTGGTAACGCCCACATCCTCAGCCACATCTCATTGGCACAAGAGTAAGAGTCAGCCTGAGACACCAAGGAGTACTGCTGGCCAAAAAAGAGCGACGTTGGCCACAGGAAGGAATACCATGCAGCCTACCATTCCTAGCATGTTTAGTAGGCCGGAGGGGCAGTACAAACGCAACCACCCAATAGCAAGTTTGTACAATGCAAAGCTGGCTAAAATGTTAGCACTGGACCTTCTCCCTTTTTCTTTTGTTGAAGGGGTGGTTTTTCTTGAATTTGTGACCACCATCTGCCCAAAATGGAAAGTTCCCAGCCGCTACTATTTCGCAAGAGTTGCTGTTCCCGCACTACATCACGACGTGCTGGAATTGCTTGGAAAAGCCTTAAAACAGAGTGCTGTTCAGAGTATACACCTGACAATAGACATGTGGACCAGTTGCCAAGCCACTGATTACATGTGCATCACTGCACACTGGGTCTCTTTTTCGGGTGTTAAAGATAAGATATCTGACGGTATTGTTGACACCGCTGAGATTTTTAAAGACACTCGCAAACATGCAACTGTAGCCATGTTTGCTGTGGAGAAATCTCATTCTGCTGCAAACATTTTGGATGAGTTTAACAGCAAAGTGTTTGAGTGGCTGCGACCAAGAGGGCTTACCATTGGTTTTGTTGCCACGGACAATGGCAGTAATGTAGTTAGGGCCATGAAAGATGGTGGCTATTTCAGGGTGCCATGTTTGGCACACTGCATTAACATTGTTGTTCAGGACTTTCTGAAAAATGAAAGCAGTCAGCAGCTTACTGACCACCTGCAGAAGAATATGCACACATTTCAACCATTCTTTGAAAGCCCGGAAGCAGCTGCGGGTCATTAAACGTGAGCATAAAATGCCAGTCAAAGCTCTCATCCAGGAGGTGCCAACACGTTGGAACTCAACGTATTACATGCTTGAGCGTCTGTTTGAGCAGTACATACCACTTAATGCTTATGTCATATAAAGGTCAGGGGATCCTACTGTGAAAGGCATGACAGTTGAGATGGCCCAATGGGACCGCGTCAAATGCCTGACAGAGATGCTACTTCCTTTTGAGGTCTTCACACGTGAAGTGAGCAGGGAGGACTGTACTATGGGCCAAGCTATCCCATTGTTGTACATGCTAGAGCAAGAGCTGAAGGAGGTGTTAGAAATGTACGCAGGTGTGGATGACAAAGTAGATGCATATTATTTGGCAGACACCTTAGTCGCTCGCTTATCTGACAATACAAGGATTCAAAATAACATTGTGTCACATCCACATCACATTACTGCCTCAATTTTAGATCCACGTTACAAATTATTGCTGCGCAGTAATGAAGTAATTCCTTTTTCAGAAGTGGATGTTGCCCAGTACAAAACTTTGATAGCTGAGGAAGCCACTGACTTTGAAAACGAAAGGATCTTAATTAGAGGCCCGCCCCCCCAGGGCAGAAAAAGTACTGCAAGGCACCCGCAGTCAAGTTCTACTTCAGAGTCCAAGAGCAGTGCGTTTGCCTCCCAGCAGTCAACAACACTGCCAGCAATAACATCAACAGCACCAACAGGATCATCAGGCACATTTAAAAAAAATGGCAGGTGATTGGGTTCTACGGAAAGGGTATTGTACGTCCATGATTGATGCAAAGGCAAAAGAGGCCCAGGAAATCGGAGCACCCCTGAACATTGAGCGGATGGTTCAGGCCTATCTAGATGACACAACAGAGGTCTTCATGGAGCAAAGCCCATTGGTGTATTGGTATGGGAAAAGAAGCCAATGGCCAGTGCTCAGCAGGCTGGAGATAAAGTATGTGGCTTGCCCTGTTGCAAGTGTCTCTTCAGAGCGTGTTTTCAGTGCTGCTGGTGCCATTGTTACTGTCAAAAGGACCAGTCTCTCGCCCAAAAGCGTTGAGAGGTTAACCATGATCAAAATGAATCAACACTTTATACCACCGGAGTACAAAATACGTGAATCACAGCAGGAAGAGGAGAGCGGCTTCGATGACATAAGTAGTGGGTTGTTAGACGTACTTCTGTCCGAACCACCAGAGTTTGAGGACGAGCTCCTCTTCCCTGACAACTAGGCTTTCAAATTGTTCTCCCTTCCTTTATTTGTGTGTGACTGTGTATCTGTTTTTCTGGTTCAAAATCTAATCACAACAAATCCATCAACAGTCTCCTCTTTTTATTTCCCTATTGGAGTTGCACGTCTGTGCATAACTGTCCACTCCACTCCTCAGGGTCCTGCTCCATCTTCCTTACTCTCCCTAAGTACATTTCAAGCAAGCCAGACATTGGATGGAGATGGAGACTAGTACAATACATGTTGCCTCTAACAGTCCCTCCATAAGAAGTGAAACGTGACTCCAGCTATATTCCATTTTGTTTCCAAGCCGAAAGAAACTCATCACTTACTGCCAGAAGGCTAGGCAGGCATCAGATCAAACAGCCAAAGAGAACACCAAGACAGGTAATGAGTGATTATTGTGAATGATGATGGCATGCATTGCATTGGATGCTGGCTGACTACGAATAATTGTGCATGAAGTAGAACTATACTAGTTTATCGACAAAGTAAAAGTGATTCAGGTGTGGTGACAGTTAATGTTTCCTTGTTGTTTAATAATAACCACATTGTACTCCTACCACTGCAGGTGCCGGCCAATATCCGTTGCAATTTTGTAATATGGAATATATTATAAACCTAATCAGTCACTACAGACTGAGTTGGTGTTGGAGAATACTTACCACACGGTCATCATCATGATGCTGCTGAGCATACTATCTTTGCACACAGTCAGTTGGATCGGAGAAAATTGATGGAATAACTGTGTTTCGTGGCCTGACTTAAAAGGTAAACAGTTTGAACAAGAACCACAGCAGACCTAGGCTAGATGTCCGTGTAGTGGTGTGGACTGGAGTAGAGTGTAGTGGTATGAGGGACAGTGGCGCATTGATTTAGTCACTTCATTTGGAAAATGCTAGGTTGCTGCAGTGCATATGACATTTCTCTGGCTCGGTCAAAATGTAAGTAAGGGGTAGGGTGCCTAGCCTGTGCCGCGGTTCTCCTGTTCTGTGGTTGTGCTGGCTCCTGAGTCCTGTCCCGTTGTTGTTGTACCTTAATGCTGTAGAGTAGATACTATGTATCCTATCCAAGCTGCCTCAGTCTGAAAGTGTTCTCTCCAGAGTGTTGTCTTCTCGTCTTGCACTCCACTGTAATTGAGTTTATTGTTTTAAATGCAGTAATTTTTCAATACCCCGTTTGTTTTTCCATCTACAATTACAGGCCGGCCTTTAACCTGTGCTATAGTGGGAGAAACGACTCACACTTACCTTACCAATCCGCATCAGGCAGGCAGTGGTACCCAAGATTGATTACGGAGTGTCCATGGAAGGGAGGACCAAGAGGAATGAAGAGAATGATACAACTCCACATTTGGACCGGGATAATACAGTAACTTTAGTATCATTCATCATTCGTCTTTAAATTTATTTGATTGCTTTTTTCTCTTCAATCATTACGACTGTGTGTTGTGGTTTGTTTGGTAATTGATCCCTACAACTATTTTTGAATTTCCTTTTCTAGCTTGAAAAATAAAAGTAAGCCCGGTACAGCATGTAATTGGGTTCGGTCTGAGCTCTGAGGGCGGCAGAGGGGCAAGGCAAATTTCAATTTCTTCCCAGACTGTATTGTCTCATTGGGTAATAGTAGTTATAGTAAGTACAACTCATTATCATTAACCATCAAGTTCTCTTCCTCAGCATGCATGCATTTCCTTTTTATCACTTTATACTTTGATTTCTTTGATAATGGATCATGGTCGCCTTACAAGATTGTGTTTTAACCTTTCCCAAAACCCCACTTCCCATCCATTCATCAATCCCTAACCCTCTTCCCCCGGGCTGTGTGATTTATATTGAGGTGTGATGTGATGACTACATTAAATGTACACCAATTGATCACACGCTTGCTGGGGCAGATGTGGTGAACACTAATTGAATTTCAACTAAGGCAGGGCAAGGATCTTCTTCTGCTTGCCCACCCATGCTGTAGTTTACTTTGTGTTCTGTTCTACTACTCCTCCCACAGTCTCTCAGTCAAGTGACTTTCTATTTCTTTTTTCAAATGCTATTGCCAGTGTCTACTACTACCTCCACAATAATGGCATCTTGTCCGTTAATTTGGGAAACCAACCGTGCAGCCATCAGTGTCCCGAACTTCATCATCAATCACAGGTAAGATAAGTTTGGTGGGAGGTATGGACTGGGAGGAGAGACTGACAGTACTATTATGACAATTAAAAACAACTCAGTGAGGGGTACTGCATCTATCGGTTTGTGTGTTACAAAATCGGCAGATCTTTTAAATCAAACACTGGCTGTGGGCATGCAGCAGCACGGAAACAAAGTAACAAACCATGTAACTTAGATTGAATTCGGAAAACTGTAACCCACCACAAAACATTAACTTCGTATAAGTAAATAGTAAATAGTATATAATTTAATATCCCCTAACAAAAATAAACTATCCCACTCTGACCTAACCCACCCCCTTCCCTAACCCCAACCAATGTCAAAAACTAAACGAAAGTTGAAGAGTCCCAATGTCCGAAAGAATCCCCAACGCCCAAAAACCCACCCACCAACAAAAGGAATTAAAAAAGGGGCAAATGACGAGGTGCTCTATTGTCGGCGGGCCTTAAGGTGTTTGCCGACCAGGATCTTTACCCGCTCCTCCATGTTCTCCTCTAAGCGGGCCATCTGGCGGAGCAGCTGGCGGTGAAATGCCCTGCAGTTACATGCAGGGTGGGGGGCAGCAGTGCTTGAAATCGAGGTGCGGCGGGGGGCGGATGCCGGATCACGGCGCCGTGAAAGTGGAGGCAGGGCCTGACTGGGGCCCGGGGCATTGGAGGAGGCTGCAGCTGCAGCTTCCTCCTCCTCCTCCTCCTCCTCCGCCTGAGCCACCAGCCGACGATAATGTTCGCAGATGGCCTCCAGTTTCCGGCGCCGGGCCCTAGCGGCCAACTCCTTCCTTGATGGTTTAGTGGATGTGAAAGGAGTATCTATATCAAGAAAGAAAAAGAACATGTTGTAGCCAATACTCTTAGCAAAACAGAAACACTAAAATCATTCAACACATAGTGTCACAGTATCACTAGCAAGCACAGTTCATAACATTTGTGATTTGGTGGTAAGTATCTCTACTCCTACTTCCTTGGACTCTAACATTTGTGGGAGTTTCCGACATTATAAATATAATCGTACTATGTACTCCGGTACACCAGTCGTGTTGTTCTGTAGTTTAGCCCAATTACATAACCTTGTTGTAGCCGGCATGCCAGCTCAGTCAGCTAAGCTTGCACCCAAGAGAAACAGATATGAGCAGCATGATGCAGACTCACGTTAGTTTTATTTACTACTACTGTCTGCAGGTGGGGAAGCTCATATTTTTTTATGACGCCTTACGGCCGTTGGCACTGGCCATACTCTGTTACATGAGGGCAAATGGCATGCACAATTTCACTTACACCCTGCCATGGGTACTATAAAAAGGCTGATTATTTATCTGATCCAATGATCATTGCTTATATTCATATTATAGATGCTAATACGATACGACATCAGGTCAGTAGCGGTCGGTGGTGGGAGTGCTGCCGGGCGGTGAGTCGGTGACGTGGGAAGGTGCAGGGTGGGGATAGTAAACTATGGATTAAGGACAATCACAGGTAATTAAACAATACATTAAAAAAAAAATTGTTGCACGCACTGCATCGCATTCGGCGGTGCAGTGCGCACATTGAAAATAATTTTATTTATTTTTATGTTGATTACCTGTATTTGGCCGTAATACACAGTTTACTCGCCAGTGCCACCCACCAGTCCCCTCCCCATGTCACCGCCCGCCAACACTCCCACCACCAACCGCTACTGCAGAGGGTACTTTGCTTTCATTGATTGTGTAACCAATAACCATAAACAACAGATAGGCCACCCTTTGCAGGCTGGCTGCCCCAATCAAAAATACATTAATAATAATAGGTAGGGAGTGGTCCCCAGAGTAGGAGGAAGGGGCTTCCGCTTGATGATATATATATAAATATATATGACGTGCTTGCAAACTACTGCAAGTGTACTGTATTCTGATAATACTACCTATATTCCCCTAGGCTTTGCTACTGTCGCGCAGTTTCTTTTACATTTTCTTCAAAGTAAGAATCTCCAGTGACACTTTCCACCTATATTGTCTATTGATGATAGTACATCCAGGCATACATCCATTAAAGTAAACGTTTATCCTTCTTTTTTATATCTCTCATACTTAGTTGGTTTCACCAACAACCACCCATGCTTCCGCTCCTTCCTTGCTTGCCCTGGCTTTGAATTTGAACCAAACAACGCTGATTTTTGCTATCTAGCACTATCCACCCATACTGTGTCGCCCACCCAGGCAGGCATTCTTTCACCTTCCACCCATCCTTCAACAACCCATGCATCTGATCTGATTACTATCAGCCACCTATGCATGCTTCCAACAACATATCCTTCTGCCTGGAAACCTCCCCCTATTTTAAGTGTTCACTTGGAACATTGAAAAAAAAGTTAATACAACATACATCAGCACTAGGCAGTAAGTACAGTCCGTAGACAGACACTAGTAGTAGTAATATGGTTCCACTTCCTAGGGTCATCTAGTCCTACTCTACTCTTTTGAAAGTTAGCCTGAGCCATGTGTAACCCTTTTAGATTCATCATGTCGACTACTACTCTTTTGGCGCATATTTAATTATACCTGCCAGCTTATTGACATGTGCAGTAAATGCCTTTGAGGCCACTTGACTGTTACGTACAAGTGAAGAGGTCGGGAAAAAAAAACACTTATTGAGTTTGTTTAGTTCATATTGCTTAGCCATCACATACATGTTACACTTTTTGCCATGACTGCAAAATGCTTGCATTCACCAGTATACTATCTAACGGCTAACTCGCAGCATTTTTCTCATATAACAGGCGGAAGATTCCCTTCTACAAACTAGAGATTTACAGAACATATTATGATGCAAGATGATGTATCATGTAACCAGTATTTCTACGTTCTACGGTGAGGGGTCTTCCAGAATTCTAAAGATCTTGGCTCTTGTTCTTGTTATCATGCACTTGTAAATGTTTACTGTTTTAATCTTAGGCTTTTTGCTGGCTTATTGACTATGGCTGTAGTAAATTAAATTTCATATTAACGATGTACAGAGTTTGATACTTGTTTCAAATAAACCTTTTGAACTTACACATAGACTCTGTTGTATTGGGTGTGGTGGGGTGGACTTACACAAGTGAGTGAGCAAAATGGTGTTATTATGTTCTGGGTTGTCTGTCTCAGTCATCATCAACATTATGTATCTTCTTCGTGGGGGGGGTCGGGAGTGGGACCCTAATGTGAGACACTATAGCTAGTCGGTCAGGGGATCCTGGGTTCTTCGGACTAAGGTGTGATCAGTAAGGTCCAACCTCCCATCAGCAACATCCTATTTTGCTGTGCATAGTTCTGTATGTGGCTCTGCAGAATCACTAGACAAGAGTAGTATCATGTACTATCCGATCAAAAATACTAGTCAAATATCTGGTTGGCCATTTTGTTTGTGGTAATTGTCAAAGCCTCAACATTGAGAAGACTTGAAGAGGACAACCCAAAGGACAGGACACAGTGGCTAGAGCTATTGGTCAATCAGAGTTTTATTATTCCAAAGAAAACCTTCTATAAAGAGTGGGCAACTTTGCAAGCTTCGCTACAGACAGAGTAATATAATAGTAGTAGTAGTAGTAGTACAGAGAGTCATAGCAGAGGCAGTTAGAAGCAACTTAGTTAGAGGCAGGGATAAAAAGAATTTGGAAACAGATAGTCAAGGTCAAAGAAGTAAGCTTTTGTAAAAAATAGAATTAGAAAGTGGAACCATAATTTATAATTCAGAAAAAAAAGATGCAGTAAAAGTTAGGGAAATATAAATGTCAATATAACCACTGGAGGACTTACTGGGGCCAGCAGCAGGAGCCTCGGTAGAGGAGCGGTCCTCTGGTTCCCCCGCCGACTTCGACCCCGTCTTCTTGCCCCTGGGTGGTGCTGATGATCATGTAAAATATAATAAAGAAAGAGACAAACATTAAGGAGTGCTGTGAAAGAAATACTAATAAATCATTTGGAAAAATAAGTCAAACAACATTTTAGGAAACAACAATTGCAATAAAATTGACCTATCTAATCAGATGGATCGACTACTGGCTTCTTCCTGCATTCACGGATCGTCTACTTATTTATGAACACTCCAGTGTTCCATAATCATTCTGAATACAAATACTAACGAAGCCTAGTAAGTACCACCTGACCTACACCACCTATTCCAGACGGGCCAATTGTTCACTAAGTCTGCATTTCCATTTTTTTTCAGCCATCAAATGCATAGATGAGATGGAGGACAGATGCATACATTAGTGCATACATACATACAACAAATTGTGGGTTGGTTGCATGATTCTGATCTAGTTCTGCTACTGACTGACCATGCTAAGCCTACCACTCACTAAACAAAGTACAAAAGGTTCGACGGAGGACTGGGGTAAGCAGCACTCAGTGACAGAGGAGGCGTCACTCAGACCGCATAAAACAATTATTAACTAATACTAACAAACTAAACCTAGTATCCAATATCCATCCACCACTATTTCACAGTAGGACAATGGAAGGACTAGAGTCTCTCTAGCAAATCACATTACCTAACTTCAGTTCTGTAAAATAAACTCTTATATAATCAGCATCAGCACAAGCTAGCGCAAACTAAGTTGCAAACAAGTAAGAGTACCACCGAGCACCTGGGTCCTTAAATCAAAGAACATTTTGCTTTTTGGAACTTAATTTACCAGCAACGCTTGGCACGCAGCAGTAATCTTGTTGTTCATCAAATTTAATATACACAATAAGTTACTCACCAAGCCCGACGACCTCGACACCTAGCAGGTCCAACAGGTCCTGCTCCCGGTCCAGGATGTCGGACCACCGGTGGGCTAGTTGATTGTGGGTGCGCCGGACACTAGAGCACCGGAACACGGCCCGGCGCACCTTCGCCCACCGACGGTGCCGCTCCTGGGTAGCGTACCCGGAGACGGGCCTGCTGCCTGCTGCCAAGGTCAAGGGGAGGTGGTGCTGGATGAAAAAAACAAGGGCGGCCACCTCCTCCTCCCCAAACAGTTGCCGGGCCTGCACGCCTGCAGGACGCATTCTGCCGCAAGGCAGGCGGCCCTTCTCTGCTCCTGCAGGTCCCTTGCCCTTGGCACTCGGTGTGCCCTTGGCCATGGTTCTGGGGTGGGTGGGAGGCGTAAAAGAAAAGTTAGTAAGGGAAAAAAAGTTAGGGGGAAGAAGATAGAAAGAACTTTATAAAAGTAACAATAACACAGTAAAAGTAGAAATAAAATGCAAAATATAAACTTAGGCAAAGAGAGAGATAGATAATAACTAAAAAAAGTCAGAAAAAATGTTTTAAAGACAAAGGATTGAACAGAAAAAGGGAGGATACAAAAGTAGGCCTAGAACCAGAGCATAGAGTGAAAAACAAGATGGCCACGCCCATTCGCCACCGCGTGGGTAAGTTCGAGCGATATTTCTCGCGAACATGTACTATTCATCGCGAACAAGTAAAATGCGCTCCTGAACATGTCAATGCACATCGCGTACACGCTATCCGCGACCCGGAACAGGAAATAGGCATTGTGAGCGGGCGGGACAATTGAAAAACAAGATGGCCGCGCCCGTTGGCGACCGCATGGGTAAGATCGCGAGATATATCCCACGAGCATGCAAACAGCTCCCCGAACACGCTCACTGCGCTCCCGAACAAGAATAAGCCATCGCGAACGGGCGCACCAAGTAGCTACGCAAGCTCGCAAAGCTACGCGAAGGTCGCGTAGAGCAGGTACATCTTCGCGAAGCTTCGCGAAGCGCGGCTACGCGAACTACGCCAAGAGTTACGTCATCGCTCTGATCCCATGAAGCATCTCCGCAACAAAAGTCGCAATGTTAGAGCCCTCTGCCCCCGTCGGAACACCCCTCAGGCGCAAGTTATTACGGTGGCTCCGGTCTTCTAAGTCCTCCTGCTTAATTTGGAGCGCAATATGTTGTTCCTCCAGGAGGAGTCGCCATAGCATAGGTGAGCAGGACGATCCGCCGTAAAGGGGAGAGGTGCAGCAGCTTCTCCCCGCAACTTCCAAGGCCCCCTCCAGCCCCCCCTTCCTGAGCTGCACGAAAGGCCAAAAGTCATAGGCAGGATGGGGGTAGAGCCAGCAGGTGTGATAACTCCCCCAGCGATCACGTATGCAGCCCCGCAGGGCCAGGGGCCAGACACACAGCAGGGGGGAGGGGCCCCCGGCAGGATTGCATGGGAGCCAGCACTCAGAGGGCAGTCCCAGGAGTGTCCACAGCAGGCTCACTTTATCAGCAAGAGGAGGGCTCTGCAGAGGGGGGCAGCCCAACAAAGACACATGGTATTCCTACGATAATATTTTGGGGAGGACACCCCTCTAAAGAGTCATGGGGTTGGAGGATCACAGCATCGGTATAGCCAGTCCGAGGCCCATAGATTGCAGGCACCAACTGAGGCAGGAAGCTGCAATTCTCAGGGAAGGGGCCAGCTGTGCAAAGCCACTGACGCAGTCCCACCTCTCCTCACCAAATGTGATTCAGCGGCAGGGACCCTCCAGGACCCCAGCGATGCGGAGGAGAAGCTGCTGGGGGATCCGCAGCGTGGGCACCGACTTGCTGCCAGTAGCACAAGATGGCTGCGGCAGGTCTCTGCACTGGCAAAGCGATACTACCCTCACGCCCCAGAATGGTACTCACAGGTCAGTGCACCTCTTCGCTGATATGGCGCTCTGCTCCAGGCGACCCCGAGAAGCTCCCCGGAGCGCTATCGTCCCACGCCAGAGGGGAACCCTCGCCTGCAAAGTGCTCCCCGAGGTCTGGGGGAACCAAGATGGCAGCCGCGGGCTCCCGGACCAGGCCTCACCACCGCAGTTTCAGAAACAGGCATCCAGAAAGCCTTGTCAGGTAAGCAGATGACTCTCTGATGCCTCCGGTGACCAGGCCAGCCAAGCAGAGTCGCCAACAATGCCCCGGTGCCGCAATAAAAGCTTTCAAATGCAGCGGCAGGCTGGAGCCACCTCGGCGTGCGTCTTACCACATGTGTAGCGAGACCACGCCCTGCCATATACACTTTTGAAAATGATATTCAGGTCCTGCCTTGGGGTTTTTCTATAAACCCATTAGACAAGATAGTGTGATCCCATTTCACAAATCAAGAAGGGATGGGTCTGCCCAGGATCTTTTATCATTGTAACAATCGTTTTGAGGCCCTTGGTCCTAGGAACTATCTGGATTGACCCAAAATATATGGGGGGTCTGAAGTAGGCAAAACTGTAGTTTTTTTTAATGCTCTGGGTGGCCAAAATGGAAGCTCTTGTGCTCTGGATGATAATGTAAATGCTCACTCCAGCAAAAGTTAGACTAGTGGTTGCCCTGTTTCTATTATTACTTGCAATATTGCAGTTGTACGCACTAACCTGGAAAATCCAGACTGGTTAACTCAAATGGGTAACAATGATTTAATCGGTTTGCAAGAAATGTGGTTGGGGTCCCCTTTTAGTGTGGATGATTTTTATACTTGTTGTCCCGCTGTTCCATCGTCAGCTGGGTGAGCAAGAGGGGGGGTTTGGCGGTATTGTTATCAATCAAATGACCCCTTGTGAAAGTCGAAGAAATGTACAATTCTACGTGGTTTCAGATGTTGCTCTTATTTCCTGTGGGCTCAAGGAATCTTAATTATTTTATTGTAACATAGTTGATTACAAACAGACTGAGATGGATGAGGAGCTTGGTACACTACTTAACAATATTCTTTTAAAATTAAATTACCACATCTCAATCACACATGAAGGTGATTTAAACCATTAACTATGCAAATTTTTTGGCAAATCAGTCTGTTTAACTGACCTGAATGGTGAACAAATTACCTATTTTAATCACTGCGCTTATGGGTAAGTTCTCATTAGGATTCTCATTAAACACCATTTGTTATTTGTAATGGACCTTCTCCCCAAACATCCACCTATACTTCTCACTTTCTATGGAATTGGCAAGACTAGCACCATTGATTTTATATTCATTTCTGGTGATCTTGCTCCATTGATTAGTGATTTTTTTAATATGAGCAATTGTGCGAGTGATCATTGTTTATTATCTCTAGTATTCAACAAGGACATAATAAAGACTCAAAGATGACTGGGGAATTGGTTTATGCGTCTAGGTCAGGCATAAGATTAAAACGGAATAAAATAAGCCTCAATTTTTAATATTTAATTCAGAGTGGGAGGCCTTTTTTTTTTTTACATGTTTGTCCCTAAAGCAGATTCATCTACGATTAATGGCTATACTTCCCTTTGTTATAAGGTGTCTAGTCTCTTGATTGCTTGGAAAAGGCAATATGATGATTCAAATCTCTATAGATGGTTTAATACCACATGCACTACTGCACATCTCAATCTTTAAAGTGCACTTAAGACCATTCCCAGAGATCATGAACTAGTTAAAGACTCTAAGTCTTTTAAAGAAGCACTTTCCCGTAGGAAGATGGAATTTCAGAAATAGCCTGGGATGAATTAGAAACAGCAGTAAGGCTAAACAACCAATTCACTTTTGGAAAGTAGTAAACAGTCCATTTTTTGCTGAACAGAAATCTTAACAAATAAAATGTCTTATATGCTGAATCTTGGGTCACACATTTCTCAAACCTTTTTGATCAAGGAAATGCTGCAGAAACTGACCAGGGGGACATACAAGAAGTTGCCATTGAAGAGACTCTCCTCTTAGTATTAAACCTTTCTATAGATTTAAAAGGTGTGACTATCACCATTAAAAAGTTTGCCACTCAAAGCTCCAGGCCAAGACAGAGTCCCAATGGAATTATTCGAGGCAAATTTAGATTTATGGGCCTCTCATTATAAATATCCTGCATGCCGCTGGTATTGGCCATATACCCCCCTTCTGGAAGGAAACAATTATTGTTCCTATCTTTAAATAAAAGGAGAGAAAACTGACCCACTTTGTTAGACCCATCTCTTTGCAGGATTCAATTTCTAAGATACTAGGGCAGGTTCTTCACTCGCATTTAAAAATCTGGGCCGACGCTAACATTCTTTTTCTAGTCTAATTTGGCTTATGCCCTGGTGTGCATGGTGGAGCAGTGTCTCAGTCTTTTACTTAAAGGTGGGATATACGTTAAAGCCAGGGAAGGTGCTTTACATCTGGCTTTATTGGGCCTCTCCTGTGCCTTTGATAATGTCAACTGCTCCAAATTGTGGCTCATGAGGGAATCTATTGGTGCTGAGCCGGCACTCTTGGACCTCCTCAGCGATTACACTCAAATAACACAATTAAAATCAGATTTGGGGGGAGGAGCCTAGCGCGCAACCAAGATGGCCGCGTAGGTGCGAGGCTCCCGAGGACCTCCGCGACCTCCTGAATTAATCCTGGCGATATCCTGTCCTTGTTGAGGGGACTGTGTCGGGGAACCCGAGCTGAGGCGCCGCCCGTTTTTTGGGCTCGAATCGGACCCCGAACACCGGTGGGAGCATCGATCGAAGGTTGCGGCCTTCTCCTCGCCGGCCCCCCGGATTGGAGTAGTGGGGTGATCCGGGGACAAAGTGAATAACAGCGGCGAGCGGGGCTGGGCGGCTCGCGTACCCCGCACTTTCACTTTCGCTTTTGCGCCCTCCTTGCTTCCAGCGGGGTCGGGCTGCGGAGCGGGGTGCGGTGGTGTGGCCTTGTCCAGGTGCCCGGCTGACCCGCCGGCGGTGGGTTGTCCCGCGGCCCGGTGGTCGCCCCCGCCCCCCCCCTGGCACCCGTGATTTGGTGTGGCGGCCCGTTTGGAGATCTTGGCACGACGGTGGAAGAGCCAGCATGTCCACCAGACAAGATGGCGACCGGGCGAAGATGAAGACAACTCGCCGTGGCACGGCGCACCAGGCCAATAGTATGGATCGCTACACGCTCCAGAAGGGTTCTCCGGAGACATCGCGGACATCCCCGGTGGGCCCGACGGAGGCACCTGCCCATCCGGCAGATCTGACCCTCCGGGACGTCATGGGCGCCATCGCGGAGATGAAGGCCTCAGTGGACCAGCGTTTTGATACCTTGGCGCAAAAAATTGACTCGGTCCTGGTGGATGTGGGCCTTGTGAGGGCAGACCTGTCAAAAACAAACGACCGAGTCGACTCCCTGGCCCACACCACTACGAGCCTCACGACGGACGTGGTGGCCCTCCAGAGGGAGGTGCGCCGGCTTGGCCAGGTGAGCGCCCTGATGGACCGGCGGCTAGAGGATTCCGAGGGTCGGGCCCGGAGGAATAATGTCCGTATTATTGGTGTGCCGGAGGGCCGAGAGGCGGAGGCGGCGGATCTCTTCGTGGAAGAATTGATCCTGACCCATCTCCAGCCCCGGGGGCTGAGTAAGCTTTTTGCGGTGGAGCGTGCCCACCGGGTCCCCGGGGGCCGCCCTAAGACCGGTGCCCCGCCGCGGCCTCTTATTGCCCGGATTTTTAACTTTCGGGACAGAGATGCCATCCTCCAGACCTCCAGGCAACAGGGACCGGTCAGGCTGGACAACATGGACGTACACTTCTACCCAGACTTTACTCCGGCGGTCCAGAAGCAGCGACAGAGCTTTCTTGGTGTTAAACGTCGCCTAAGGGACCTAAACCTCAAGTACTCAATGCTCTTTCCGGCTAAGCTGAGGGTGGAGGTGGATGGCCGTACGCACTTCTTCGACCGGCCCGAGGCGGCTGGGGACTGGTTAGACACTTTGCCTGGGGATCGGGGCGGGGGGGGCGCGGCTGGCGAGGAGGGCCCGCCGGATCAGAATTGAGGGGTGTCTGTATAGGCCTTGCTCGGGATGTTGTTCCTTTACCATATTTTGCTTTCGTATGTTCCCCTCCCATGGAGGTCGGGTGGGGTCTGCTGGGGGCTTCCCTCCTCCTCTGGGGGACTAGTTAGTATTTAGCTATGGGGCGACAGGCACACTGCACTTTGGGGGGGCTGTCTGGGCTCATGCAGGGGTGCAGGGAGGGGGGAGTTCTGTTGGGACCGGGGGGTGGGGGGGGTGTGTTGTTTGTTAGCACCGCAAGGCAAACCCGCAACTGTTTTGTCGTTTTTAAGATGCTCGGTGGGGGACGACCGATTGTTTTGACGTATGATGGGGGGCAGGGATTTGACTGTGTTGTCATGGAATGTTAACGGCCTGGGGGATAGGATTAAGCGTGGTGTGGTCCTGCAGTACTTAAAACGTATTTCACCAGATGTTGTCTTCCTGCAGGAGACGCACCTTATAGGTAACACCTTTCATGCAATGAATCGGCGGGGATACCGTTTGGCGGCCCACTCCGGCTTCACTTCGGGCTCGCGGGGGGTGGGTATTATGGTCAAGAACTCGCTCCCGTTGGAGATTGACGAGGTGCGCCATGATGAGAGGGGACGCTACACTGTTCTGGTGGGACGAATGGAGGGTAGAGTGTTTATCTTTATATCAGTGTACGTCCCGCCTGGGTTACAAGCCACTACATTTGCAGACCTGGGGCGCCTCCTTCTGGACCTTCCGAGTGGCCTGTTGGTGGTTGGAGGGGACTTTAATGCGGTTGCCTCCGGGTCTATGGATCGCCACCCCCCTAGGGACCTCCCCCGGGCACAGGCATGGCTGCCCGGCCTTTTAGACACGCTGGGCCTGGTGGACTGCTGGCGCTTAAAGCATCCTGGATTGCTACAGTACACCTTCCACTCGGGGGCCCATGGTAGCCTCTCGCGGCTTGATTACATCCTTGTCCCGGCGGCCCATGCAGGGAGGGTGGGGGAGGTGCGCCATTTGGCACGGGGTATCTCAGACCACTCCCCATTGTTGTTGCATTTCGATGTCTTCCCGAGGGGGGATGGCAGGGTGGCCCCGATTAATGCATGGTATTTGCGCGACCCCACCATTCGTGCCGACTTGATCAAATCCTTACAGCGCTATTTTGAGGAGAATGTGGGGTCGGTTCCGTCTGCCATCTCCCTGTGGGAGGCTTTCAAGGTGGTTCTTAGAGGGGAGGCCCTCTCCGTTATTTCCAATGCCCGACGGCGCGAGCGGGAGGAGGTGACCCGGGTTGAGGCCGAAATTGCAGAACTGGAGGGTGACCTGGGGAGCGGGGTAACAGACGCCAAGTTGCATGTGTTGCATTTAAAGCAGGCGGCCTATCGGGCCCTCGTCACGGAGGCGGCCAGGGGCCTCAGTAGAGAGCAGCAGGGGCGATTGTATGATGTGGGTGACAAGGCTGGCAAACTGATTGCGTGGTTGGATAAGAGGGAGAGAGCGAGCCGCGTGGTGCCTTTGATTGAGAGCGTGGATGGAGTGTGTGTCACCGAGCCGGAAGCCATTGTCTCCTGCTTCGCGGACTATTTCCGCGAAGTTTACTCCCCGGTTTCTCCCTGCTCGGAGGAAGATTCCCATGCCCTGCTTCGGGACATCGCACTGCCCTCCCTTACGGTGGAGGACAGGGACTCGCTGGACGCCCCTCCCACCTCGGACGAAATTGCCTCGGCTATTCGCTCGGTTGCATCCGGCAAGGCCATGGGCCCCAATGGTATTCCCATTGAGCTATACAAGCTACGCCCGGATGTGCTGGCGCCCCACCTGCGCGCGATGTTCCTTGCGGCCCACTCGCAGGGCTCCCTCCCGCCGGACCAGCATCTGGCTACAATTGTGGTGATCCATAAGGAGGGGAAGCCCCGTGAGCGGGTCACATCCTATAGGCCGATTTCGCTCTTGAACGCGGAGCCCAAAATCCTCGCCAAGGTGTTGGCCAACCGGTTGGTTGGCGTGGTGGGCGATTTGGTCCACCAAGACCAATCGGGCTTTATACCACACCGCAACACGGCGCTTCATCTGCGGCGCTTACATGGGGTGCTCGCGCGTGTTCCATTTGTGCGGGAGCCGGCCATCTTGGCGTCCTTGGACGCCACCATGGCGTTTGATACGCTCGAATGGCCATATATCTGGGCGATGCTGGCGAAGTTTGGGTTTGGCCCGGGTTTTGTCAGCTGGGTCAAATTGCTATATTCGGGCCCGTTGGCGCAGGTGGTGGTGAATGGGCGAGTATCGGCCCCATTCGCGCTGGGGCGGGGCACGCGACAGGGTTGTCCCCTGTCGCCTCTCCTGTTCGCCCTGGCCATGGAGCCCCTGGCAGAGTGGCTGCGGTGGCACCCTTCTATCCGTGGTCTCCGCTGGACCCCCGAGCATGAGGACCGCGTGTCCCTCTATGCTGACGATATCCTTTTGTATCTCGCCTCCCCGCGCAAATCACTGATCGTCCTGGTTGATGTTTTGCGCTCCTTCGGTCGCAACTCAGGCCTGGTCATCAACTGGGCGAAATCCTGTGTCTATGTGCTTTCCGGGGAGGCTCCGGTCCTGCCACGGGACTGTCCGATCCAGATTGCCTCCCAGGGTTTCCGGTACCTGGGTATCTATATCACTCTTGACCCGGAGGCCCGCTATGAGCGGAACTTGCTGCCCCCCCTCCAGCGTTTGAGGGAGGACGTGGTGCGCTGGCGGCGTTTGCCGCTCTCGCCGCTCGGCCGAGCGGCCTTATTTAAAATGATGTCCCTGCCGCGCTTCCTCTACGCCCTCCAGAATACCATGGACTTGGTCCCGGCACGCTACTTTCGCGAGGTGGAGGGCCTCCAGCGGCGCCTGTTCTGGGACGGGAGGCCGCGTATTGCTCTGGCTAAATTGACGCTCCCGTGGTACGATGGAGGGGTCGCCCTCCCGGACATCAAACGGTATTACTGGGCCTCCCAACTAGCTGCAATTAATCATGGCCTTTACGGGCCCGCCTTGAACCCGGCATTTGAGATGGACAGGATGCTTCTGCCCGGTGGCGATTATAATCGAGCGCTCTACTCTGGCGCGCCCGACTCCCGTTTGACGGGACCGACGCGTGTCATGGTGCGTGTCTGGCACGCGGCTAATGCAGCTATGGGGTGGAAGGACCGTTTGACCCGAGCGTCTCCGCTGTATGCATCTGAGAGGTTGGGCTCCCTGTGGAGGTCGAAGGGCTTCGAGAAGTGGGACACGATCGGAATCAGCACGGTGGGAGATCTCTGGACGAGGGGGGGATTCAAAACTTTTGAGACGCTGCAGGCGGAGTTTCAGCTGCAGGGCAGTGAGTACTTTCGGTACCTACAGGTCCGCCATGCGCTGGGCTCCGTCTTCCCGGATGTCGCATCCATTCCGGAGTCTTCCCCCCTGGAGGACAGAGTGCTAGATGGCCATGTCCCGGACAGCACGATCTCCCTCATATACAAAAAATTGATCAACGATAGATCGTGCCTGCTGACTAGTCTCCGCGCGGCTTGGGTTGCCGACGGGCTGGAGCTGGACGACGAGGATTGGATTTCTGCGGTGGCCTCTCCGAAAGAGGTGGCCATCCCGGCTCGCCTTCGTTTCGTCCAGCTCAAGATCCTTCACCGGGTCTACGTGACGGGGCCAAGGCTTCTACGTATGGGTTTTGCCGGTGATGGAATGTGTAAGCGTGGCTGTGGTGCGTTGGCGACTTTCATGCATATACTGTGGGAGTGCCCGAGGGTGGAGCGATTCTGGCGTGGTGTGCATGAGGTTCTACGAGTGGTTACGCGTGTCGCGCTGCTGCCTGAAGCGAGGAGATGCTTGCTGAATGTCTGGGAACCTAATGACTATTCGGTCCCCCAGACGCGGTGGGTGACTCTGGGATACATGATAGCTAAGCGTGATATTGCTCAATTGTGGGGATCCCAGAGGCCCCCTGCGGTGTCGGCCTGGAAAGAGCATATGGATTGGTGTATGTTTCGTGAAAAGGTGGTGTATGTGGCGAGGGGTAAGCCTGGGGCGTGGATGAAACTCTGGGGCCCCTGGAACGCCTACCGCGGGGGTATTTGTGAGCCGCCACTGCTACCGGCTGCCTCGCCTGCTCCGTCTCCCTAGATGGCCCCCCTCCCTCGGCCGCGGGCGCGCGGTCCCCCAGTCCCTGATCTACTCCCGTCCCCCTCTTCAGAGTTTTGCTGCTGTTTGGATCCCCCACTTATGGAGCACGTGTTGTCACTTTGGATCGCGGGTTGCCTTGTGGTTGTAGTTTGTTGATGTTGTGTTGTTGTAAGAAAATGGAACCGTATTGTGGGCATGGAGCTATGTGGCCTGCACCATTGATTACCCCTGTTCTCCTACTGTGCACCGCTGAGAGACTTTTTGCTGTATGTTTGTAATATGCTTCTGATGCTCTAGCGGCCGGCCGTGTGGTTGTAGGCCCATACCTGTAACTTTTATAAACTGTAATAAACGGTTTCAAAAAAAAAAAAAAAAAAAAAAAAAAAAAAAAAATCAGATTTGGACAAAATGGGGGAAAGTGCTGCCCCAATTAATGCATTTTGGTTATATAAACTGTATGGACCAACATTTGATTCAAAATGGGAAAGATATGCCCCTGATAGATTGTCGTCTATTCTGTCCCTTGTCTCCTATATGCAGAAGATGCTGTGCTTCTCACACAAACAGCAAAGGTCTTCAATCATTGCTTGAATCCTTCACCTCTTTTATGCTTATTTATGGATTATCTTTTCAAAATCATTTATGATGGTCATGGGTTCAAAAAGAAAACAAAATCTAGGAGACATGGTTGAAAGGCGTTACTATTTTCATAGTATCCACTTTCAACTCTTTGGGCATACCCTTAAATAGCTCTTTAAGCTGGGCCCACCTACTTAACATTAGAGCACAACAATTTCAGGGCACGATAGAAGCACTGTTCTGTTCCTCATCTAGGCTAGGTGCCAAATTGGTAAAAAAAATATATTTACAAAAGCAAATTCATTCCAGTGAGTCTCAGTGCGCGGGTCTGGGGTTAAATAAATGTAGAGCACCTGCAGATCCTGGAAAATAGAGTTGTGAATCGTATTTTATCTACCCCAAACCCACCATCCTAGTATATAGGTCATGAGGAACTGGGCCTAAATCATTTAGTTGATATGACCCAACTTACCCAATTACTTGTGGGTCAAAATGGGGTCCTCCTCATAAGCAGCCTTCGCTATATATCCGTTTTGCAAGATTGCTTAGCATTGGGTGTTGTGGACAAGATTCTGTGGATGAAGTTCATTAAGCACTTGGGCATTAGGGATTTTTATTTTAATCCTCTAGCAACTACTGTTTTGTCTAAAGGGATACAACTATTTTACTTGAGTACCATTCCAAAAACCAAGCAGCTAAAGCCTTGAAGATGCAAACAGTGGTAGCGCATTCAAACCCGATTACTTCTACGGGTCTGGGCAGGGCTTTAAGTGGGAAGAAAAAAACTGGAGGTCTCTCAAAGGGGTGTGGCCAATGTAATTAAGGATGTGGCTTAAAGCACATAAGTGAAAAATCTGTTCTTAGCATAGTATGTCGCCTGACTTGTATTTGGCTGTTTCTGTCATTGCATCCAGATATATGATACAACAAGTAACATTGTACCTACAAGTCAGGACTATTGGCTTTGTCAATAGTTTTTAGTTGTGTAAAATAAATAGGCGGCAACTATGTTCTGTGTGACACCACAACAATGTTGCTGCCTCTGAGTTTAAAAAAACCAGAAGGGAAATCCAGAGAGAAAATGACTCTCTTTAAAGGATTTCCCTTCCCCTACAATGCTCAACTTGCATGACGTAACTTCTCCACTAGTGAGAAGTGAGCAGTGTGAGCAGCGCAAACCGATGTGCCTGCTGGCACTGCAATCCTGAAAAAATACGGACAGCCTATGTCAAGGCACAAAACAGAGCCCGATAGAGACCCGTTTCGAGGCCCCCTTTAAAACAAGCATTTGCAATGCAATAGGTCTCGCATTTGCAAAAGTTGGAGCTATTGGCATTGTAAATGACAATGCCTTTTATGTATTTGTTTTGAAAACCTGCAAGCGGTGCATAAACTCGCACTTTGTATGTATAGTCCTTGCTTACGAGAAGCAAGGCTGGCAGTAAAAGAGACTGCCAGCCTTGATTCTCATAAGCAAGGACTATAAGTACAAAGTGCTTGTTTATGCACAGCTTGCAGGTTTTCAAACGCATAAATAAAAGGCATTGTCTTTTACAATGCCAATAGCTCAAACTCTCGCAAATGCGAGATCTATTGCATTGCAAATGCTTGTTTTCTATTGTTTCGGTCATGTTCGAGAGCAATACTGTCTTCGATTAAAAGTAATTTATAAGCTAATAGTACTTTATGCTTGTAAGAATCACATGTCCCTGTGATCTGCATTAAAACTAACAATGGAGTCTAAACCTGTTCTATGTACACCTGACCGAAATGTATACATGATAGCTACTTTTTTGTAATGAAAATGTGAACTGCAAGCATGGGGTTGCCATTTTAGGCAGACAAATGTTGTTGTTTTTTATATGTTTTAAATGTGTGGCTTATAGGTGGCATCAAAAATATCTTTACAAAATAATCTTCACACCGGCTGCCTTAGTCAAAATTGTACATTTTAAACTTAAGGCCTTTAACTGATGCGGTGACACACTAAATTCTAAGAGTGAATGATATTAACTGGACAAAAAAATGTTAATGGAAAGGAGCCAACATAGTCAGATTCCTTACAATATTATTATGTTGCTAAAAAAGAAGCGTCAGAGACATAAAGTTCACTTCAGCCACCCAAAAATGAGAGGATGGAAAACCGAATGTAGAAGTGAAGAAAAACGCATGAATATGGCTAACATTATAGAAGTACTGGTTGCCATATATCACTAAATCCTTCTTAGGGAGTGACATACGATCATGAACCAGAAGAGATTGTAATCACAGGTTAGAATAAAGTGGAAAAAATATAAAGGACACGGATTCATATTTGTGTATCTGCATAATGCTCATTGCCTACTGGTGGGGTCACCAAGTGCCTGGAATCAACTCGTACAGAGGTGCGAAGATGCTTGAGCATGAAAGTGCCATAAATAATTATAATCTGTCTCTTGCAGGACTAAATCCAACGATCGATTTTATATACATATTACTAATAAATGACAAGTTGTGTGTCTATTTGTCTCATATGCTGCTATTTACTTATTACGTTGCCGAATTAAGATGCACGCACTTCTATCTAGGCCTGGGCTAAAATTTAGTTCCGTTCGCGGAAATTGCGATAATTTGACATTTTCGCGTTCCGCGGAAAGCGCGAAAATGTCAAAATTTCCGCACTCCGCAGCTTGCCGATAATTTGTCTCTTGCTTGCGCTGTAAAATAATACATTCTCGCGCGCGCGCGATCGCCTTACCTGAATCCCTGCGTTCACCGACAAGTTTTCTTGATCCGGTCGCGTTCTCCATGAGATGTTGTATTGTTTTTAGCCATTTGCGCTGTCTCGCGACAGTTCGCGCCCTCAGTGACGTCATGCGTCGCGCGATCACGTCTTTCTTCTCGCGATCATGCACCGCAAGACAACTGAAAACAAGATGGCCGCGCCCGCGAGCAACCACATGGGTAAGTTGGCGAGCCGCAACCATGCAGAAAATCTCGCGAACATGCGGGAAAAATCTTCTGCATCTTCGCGATATTTCCGCGTGTTTGCGATAATTTTTAACATTTTCGCGATAATTTGCGAAAGTGGATTTCGCAAATTCCGCCCACCCCTAGTTCTATCCCTCTAAGTGGAAGTTTCCAATTAATTTTATTGTAGATATTTTAAACCTATAGTCTTTTTATTACATGTTTTTATCCGTGTATCTTTTATGATCCGCTTTCAGAAGATCGAATAAAGATTAAAGTGAAAGTGAGTGAGACAAGCTTTGTGTTTACCAGCAACAACAAACACAAGATACAAAAGCAATGCGATGCTGGAATCCAAAGGTTTCAAAGTGGTGTAGAGCACTGTGGACAGATCTCAAGGTTACAAATGAATTGTCAGCAGCTTATTTAAGGCCATTTTACTTAAAAGCAGTTTAAGAACCTTTGGTTCAAAACATCTATATGAAGTTTGAGTCTGGCTTATTTCCATTAGGTGTTAACTCCTGGGCAAAAGGTGCAGGAGCACTAGGCCCCAAAGTTGTCAATTCTGTCTTGCTGTGACACAGGATGGAGTCTCTGTTTTGTTCTTTTGCCCGGGCTTCGAGACTCCGAGGTTTAAATATTTTGCTTCAATATGAAAAACGCACTTGTGTGGAACATAGGAGGAAGTGTTATTTATATGTTTAATTCGCCATCTGCAAGAATTTGCTATTGCCTGAAGAGTTTCTTTATGTTCTTTTTAAAACTACAACCAGGGACTATGTACCCTTTTAATAGTTCCTTATAGCACTTAGCATGCGCAGTTAATTGCATTTGCTGTTTGGAGTGACCTCGATAATGGACCTATTTAATAATAGCTTCTTGGGTTACGGGGAGGGTTTTATGTGCTTTGTATTATTTAGGTATTGGGTATTTTTATGTCCCACGAGTTTTTATTGTGATTAATTGCTCTTATGAATGTAGTGCTTCTGTGGACAGAATACTTTTTATGTTAAAACAAATAAATACATGTGATACTTGGTAAGACTGCACAGTAGGTTAATGCACCCGCTGCAAAGTTCTGTGAAACTAAAAGGCACGGACTTCAATTCAAGCAGGGACTGTTTCACTGTTTCGAAATAATAAAACGAGTACAGCTAAACTGGGATAACAGCAGCGGGGATTTACAACTCTTCCAAGTTGAAAACCTGTGAAAGGCAGGATGCTGGAATCGGTAGTCAGAGTAAAATAGGAAGGTGCAGTAGAAACCAGGGTGCGGTTCTTGTTCCAGTGAACAGTGTGATAACGGCGGTCAATAGTGCATGGCGAGGAGCTGGCATGGTGACGTATGTGACGCTGGCAGGACTGGGGCCGATGAAGAGGGAAGCTCTGGTACCAAGAGGTAATGAGATGCACCAATAGCACGTCTGGACTGTGTGAGTAGGCACAGGCAGGTGTGCGCAAAAAGGACACTGCTCGGCATTCTAGTGAGCTGCTACCAGTGGCAGCGTTGATGAAGGCAGATCGCATGTGACACTGGTGGGTGTTGTAAAGGAGTGAGCCCGCGTGGGCAGGATGAGAAGGTGACACCAGTAGAGCGTGGGAAGAACAGCTGGCACAAGGAAATATTCTGAGGAGTGTACATCGGAGGGAAGTATAGATTAGCAACAGAAGGTGGCATCGGTGGAAAGGCATTCGTGGCAGTGTAAACTGGCACGGGTGGACAGTCTGAGGAAGAGGCACGAGAGGGCAGTGAGCGGAGTAAGCACTCACGGGAAGGGCTGCCACAAGGTGAGTTTGCACCCACTGGCAGAGTTAGCACCGCTGGGCAGTGTGAGAGAGCGTCGCGGAGGGCAGTGTCTGGACTTGGCAGTTATCGGGGTGGGACAGCACCTGTCTGGCCGCTGTGCATCATTCCTCTCATCGGTCTGACCCTTTCTTCAGCAGCCACCATTCCACACGCGACATTTCCCAGGCGCAGGAGCAGATCTGCCTCAGTGCGCTGCACTCAGTGCTCACTTACTCCCTACCTGCCGAAGAGGAGGTGGCGCGATAGGTGGAACCCTGCGACCGTCAGGACAAGGAGATCGCTGCAGCCGGAACATTAACACAGTCTGCTATCTAATCAGCAGAACAACCCAGACAGGAATGACATAGACTGAATGCAGAAGAAGAGATATATTACATTCTAGGCGTGAGGCGTTTGTTTGCCTTCAGCCAGAGGCCAATGCACGTCCCTGCCGCCCTGCAGCGCAAGGGGATGGGGGAGACAAGCTCTTCAGAAGCCCCACAACACGTCAGGGACCCTCATTTAGCCAAAAGCCAATAAATATCGTGACGTGGGAGGCTCAGGGGTCTGCCCCTCTGCACATTCGGCATTATCATCGTCATCAACGTCATTATTAATACTAATTACGCTGAAGGGGCTGCAGAACTCAAATATATTTATCGGTGGAAGGAAGCAAAAAAAAATGGATCCAAAAAAGCAGAAGCCCGCGAGTGGTATGCACGCGCGTGCCACAGCGAGCCGTGGTTTCAATTATCGTGCCCGTGTCTGGGCCCGATAATTGAAACCACATGGCCTATTGGTGTCTTTTACGCGCACCAAGCGTGTAATAGACACCAATAGGCCATGGGTGGAGCAATGCACCCGCCTTTGGCCAATTGCATGCAGTCTTTTATAAAAAGACGCACGCAAAGGCCAATCGCATCGCACAAAAGGAAAAGCACACGCACGAGTGTGTGCGATTCCAGGCTCCGTTTTGGAACCCTCCACAAAAGGACTCTCGCTGCTTCGCACTGCATCGCTATAGGCGCGAGACCTAAACACTGACGGTGCTCAGCACCGGTGAGACCCGGCCCATTAAAAGACCTGGGTCTGGGGCCTTACCTTGTTTTATTTCGAAGCCCTCAATGTAGGTTTTATGTAACGAGGTTCAGATTTGTTGGCCTTAATATTTTTACAACAACTTGCCTCTGCAGAAATGTGTTGCTCTTATTAACTATATCAGAAGTGCTCTGATGAGGTGCAAATGTGCGAATTGACCTGCATGTTCGATTGGCCTTGTTTATCTTCAAGACTTTAGGTTCTTATTTTAAGCTGATGCATTGTTTTATGGTGAGATTGTATGAATTAGACCGAAATAAAAATTGACTTGAGTACAAGAAGCTTAACCCACTGACTACAGCTGGGCTCAGGTGTGAACTGTTTTGGGGGCACAAAGGGTGTTTGTGCTGCATTGTTGTGGAGCTTGGGTGCTGAGTGAAGTTTAGAAGAACTAAGAATTGAGCTGCCAAGTGATCCTGGTAAAGGATGGCATTTTAGAAGATGCGCTAACTTGTCAGCAGCACTGCTTTAAACTTCACAAGGGCCACCCTCCCTCCCCCAAAGAAAAGTCGCCTTGCTTCAGTGACAAACAATACAAATAGCAGCTGCTTACCCTTTGAAACAGTAGTCACTCTGACTCTTTTGAAGAGAAAAGCACTGACCAGCACTGCTGCACTGTCATGTAGAGCACCTTCAGACACTTCTACTATTTGAACCAGCAGCACTTCCAGGCATTTTCAAGTCAGTACTGGTTACAGTGAAAAGGAAATTACTAGTCCTAAATTTCAAAACGGTGTTGGCTTAAAAACCATGCATGTGCTTCACGTACCACATGATCAGTTGAGAGCAACATGTTTGCAAAGTTATAGGGATCATACATGATGCACAAGTATCTTTGTTTCAAATGCCCAATATCTAAAAAAACGACTAGTGTAGAAAGTAGTCAAAGTCATCACAGCACTTTGACACAAAGCCATCATTTTCTTGCACTTTATTTACTCTCCACAGTGTAGGGAGGTTTCCCCATAAAAATTCCACTTGAGGCATTGAGTATTGAGCAAAATTGTGTATTGTGTTACTTGCAGCTGTGTTTAAATTGTGGCTGAATTCTCCCCCTTCAGTGCTTAATTTGTAAAAGAATGAGTGGTGGTGCCGCAAGCTCTGCTCAGGAACCAGAGGCCTGTGAAATTAAATGTCAGCGCGTTGATGTGTTCAAAGTGGGGGGAAAAAAGTAGGGTAACTGCGGGCAGAGAATCAGAGGGCGGAAATAATCCGAGCATTGTGTCAGTGAGCGAAGTCAGAGGTGTGGCTAGAAAGAGCAAAACATCCCAATGTTTAGTATTTGGCATTTCACTGACCAGTTACAGATTATTATGTTATTTAATTCAACCAATGGATACACTTGTTTATTTAAGGTTTAATATGATTTATTGACATTAAAATACATTCAACAAGTGAGATTCGTTTTCATTCACAGAATGTCCCAAATACACTTAAAAGTGGAATCACAAGCCATTTGTCTTTGAGCCTTGCAGTTTCTGTCATCAGCACTTCTCCTCCCTTTTTCCACAAGAGCAGTTCAAACATGTATTGCAAAATATCCTAGTTTGCAAATGTTTTCCACATAATTATGGCTCTGCCATATTTGCCACGTAATACATAATCTGCTGCATAATCTGACAATTTTAACAAAAGAATTGTAGCTCAAACGGATCAAAAGTTACAAGAAAATGTGACATGTGTTGCTGCGAAGTAGAGGGCCCTTTGCAAAGGTTGACTGGTCACCTTTCTCACTGCTGCATTTGAGCATTACACTGGTATTAATGAGGCAAAATCTTTGCAGAGCCTGCTAGTATGTGTAAAAATTTCAAAATATTAAAGTATCAAAAAATGTACGGCATTAAGCTGCAGCCCTTTTTGCTGTATAATTTAGTCAACACTGCGACTTAGTTTTGTCCTCCTTTGCTGCATAATTCCAGTGGCCACAAAGCAGGCAGCACATGTTAAAAGTGCCTGTGCATGAAGAAGAGAAACCGTGAAGTTTGCAAATTTAGGGGCCAATTACGATGCGGCCCGTAAAGGCTCCAGGGCCTCATCGTAATGGGTTTCCGACTGCCTCATTATGATGGAGGCAGTCAGAAAGTAAACCGGCCAGTTATTCCGGCTGGCTCGTCGATGTCGAAAGCCGGCCAGTAATCTCAAGGGCAAGCCTTTCCGTCCTTGAGATTACGATGCATGGTTTCTGACATGGTTTCCATGCTTGCCTGTCCGACATGGAAACCATGTCGGAAAGGGTGTTTGGAGGCCCCCAGCAGGGCCCCCTTTGGTGCACGGTCTTTGGTTGGAGGCCGAGGGGGCAGTTGCCCCCCTTTTGATCCCTGCACCTGGTGGCAGGCACCTTGAGGTGGCTATCACGGGGTGCAGGGATGGACTGCACCTCCCTTTTCTCAATTAGAGCTTGTGTTACGGCCAGGTTACAGCCGTAACACGAGCTTCCATTGAGAAAAGACAGCATGCGACTTAACAGTGTTCGGTCCCATTGTAATGGGCCAGTCGGGACCAAAGACCTGGTGGCGGTCGGTCCCAAGACCGAGTCGGTCTGCATTGCAAATCCCTGATGAATTGAACTACGGCTGCTGAAACAAGGCTAATGAAGGTACCAATGGGTGAGGCAGACTAGCCTCAAGGGTCCTGTGACCTCAGTGACAGAGTCACTGTTGCTCTAGGGTATGCTATTTCATTGGCCTGCCTTTAGGACTGGAGGAGAACTTCAGTATGGATTGTAGTGGTCAGGCCTTCAAGGTTAACCCACACTTGCCGCCGCTAGGGTTCACCTGTTGGTGCTAAGATGCTGGGGCTTGTAATGTCTGTCGGGGTCTTCTAAGGTCTAGCATGAAGTCTGAACATGGTTTCCCCTGTTCCAAATTCGGCAGCTCTGGCCATAGTGCCACATCATCTCCCCCACTGAACAACATTCTACCCCACTGAGAGAAACTCACACTGTCTTAAGCTACAACCCAGTTGTGTTCCGCTATAAACACCCGAATGCAAATGTGTTTGGGTGTGAATAAAATCAATCTGGCCACTTTGCTACCACTCTTTATTTATATATTTAGTAATTTATTTTTTAGACTTTGAAGCTTTTTTTTCTCCGTCCCTAGGCTGCACTATGGAATAGAAAAATATCAGAAAAAGACGACATTTCCAGCAAATGTGTTTCTTCTTTTTTTATCTTTTCACAGGGGAACGAATGACAGAAAGGAGAGGAAAGAGAGGGTAAGAGCCCTTTCTTTAAGTCACAGTTTTCAGCAAGTGAGGAGGAGCGAGACAGAGACAGAAAGAGATGGAATAAGAGGGAGAGCCAGAGGGGGGACAGCTGTCAGTGGCAGAGCAGGAGAAGAGGACACTGTCCTTGTCTTCTCTGGGCAAGAAAGAAAAGACAGAGAGTCCCGTTCCTTCTCTGCCTACCCCAGTGCTTTAAATGGAAAAAAATAAGTGCAGGTACTCACCAAATTGAAATGTGGACTAGGGGGCGGGGCTATGGGGGCGGGGCTACTGACAATGCTAAGGGACCCGGCCAGAGACACACATTTAATTTGACTGAGATTCAATTGATGCGCAGATGTGCAGAATGATACTGAGATGCAAAACATACATTCACCTGAGCCACTCAATGCAAATTTGCTTCTAATCTAGCCTGAGAACAATTTGATTACGCTTCACTAAATAGGCCAACAATCTTCACAGCAGCTAAGTCTACTCACAAAACCCAGCAAAACGTGAGGAAAGCAGATTAAATCGGAGTAATTATCTTATGCATCTTATAGAAGGGCCTGCAGGCCAGCTAGGAGGAACGGACGGAAGGCGTGGCTTTCAGCCGTGTCTTGTGGCCACTACTTCTGGCATTAGTACCTAATGGGCCGGTCTAGTGGCAGTGGTTTTGCATCATTGCTCATCGAGATTTTGTTACAGGAATTTCCATAAAAAATGGAACTTTTGGGACACTTAACTTCCAATTGAGCAACCTACACGCAAACAACTGCAAGCATGTTTTGAATTTTTTCTGCTGCAATATAAAGGCCGCAATTTACAGACAATAGATAAATGCTATTTCTACAGCAGCATTCAGTACCAGTAAGTAATGGTACCAACTGATAACAGCAACAGTGCACAGACCACTGCACAGAGTTGGATTTAGGATTAGATGTATGGGATGCAGGCTCATTAATGCAATTTCACTATAAAAATATACCCATTTCTTTTCTTTGGGGGCTAA
Source organism: Triturus cristatus (assembly GCF_964204655.1). Lineage (NCBI taxonomy): Eukaryota > Metazoa > Chordata > Amphibia > Caudata > Salamandridae > Triturus > Triturus cristatus. Next base: position 1,368,058,302 of record NC_140591.1, read on the forward strand.
GAGGGAGAATGTTCCTTCAGTATATTCATCACCTCGACAGTCCTTTAAACTCTGGCCCAACAAATGGTGCCCCTTTTATTTTTTTTACACAATAAGGTCTGCATAAGTTTTGCTGTCTGTTGTCTTCAGAAAATGGAAGAGGGAGTGAAATGAGCAGAACCTACCAGCCAATCACATTCCACGTTCAATTATCAAAAACAGATTCTGTGGACATTCTTGGACATCCATATATCATACAGATTGAGAGCTACGCAAAGATTAATTTGTCTTCAGTTGGTAATGGTATGAATCAAAGGGAAATTAATCATGTTTCTTTCTGTGCCAGGGTCTATAAGTTGTGTTCAAAAACCCTCATTCAAAAAAGAAACGCGACACAGCTGACGAGTTGGTCCGTTTTCCTGAAGCACTCTGATGGAGTGCTAATCTCCCCTCCTGCTGGCATGGCAGAATACGGCAACGTTTGTTTGGATCTCCATTTTTCCCCTCACCATCTGGGTGAAAAACAAATCTTAACTCTGCAGCAGTGCCACCTTCACTGCCTGTGATGTAACTTCAAAGAGACTCCTTATAGTTCTTTCACAGTCTTATCATGTCAGAACTGAAGCATTTTCAGTATTATGTACAATGAAGCCATAGTTGTTGCTTATTTATCTTATCCAACTAACAACCATTGACAAAGCCAATAGCCCTGACTTTTTGTAGGTGTAATATCACTTGTTGTATTATATATCTGGATTCAATGACAGAATCGGCAAATTACCAGTCGGCGGTGCACTATCTAAGCACAGATTTTTAAGTTACGTGTTTTGAGACAATGCCCTAAATACATTGGGCACGCCCCTGTGAGAGACACTCCCAGTTTTTTTCATCCCACTTAATGCCCTGCCCACACCCATGACTATACTACATTCCTAGTGCATGTCCTTTCATGATATCTGTAAGAGGCAGCGCTGAAGCTCAGACTACTGCATGGACAGGATGTACCAGTACGGCATTCCTGAACCCCCGCATTACTCAGAGGGTCTTGTAGCGCCCTGAAGCTTCCTTTGTGGATACAAATTGTGCAGCACTATATGGCAATGTGTCAGGTTATGGTGTGCACATCTCTTTGATTTTTTTTTTCATTTTTTTTTTTATCCCTGGTTTTGCTTCCTTACTGCCTGCCTACTATGTAATGCAATTTCCGTCTGTTTTTCTTTACACTATGTATATAAAGCGCTCTGATACCTACGGGTCAAGCTAGCGCTATATAAAACTTTTAAAATAAATAAATAAAAATACATTTATGGTGCTGGCACAAGCTAGAGATAGGAGATGTTAGCGCTGCACAGTAGAATGGAAAAGAAGTGCAAGGCACTGTACAACAAACCGATGCAGGATTATTTTGGATTGGCAGAAAGATGGTCAACCAGCGCATGATAACAAGCATTGGCAAAGCCAATAGGTCTCACCTATATGAGATCTATTTTCTTTGTGATTTTTTTAGCCATGTTGTACAGCAGCATGGCTGCTGTGCAGCATAGGTTAAAGTTTGAATAAAAGTGCTATCACATGGCTAGTGTTGACCACGTCATTGTACTTTTCTTTTTTACTTTCAACCATGCTTTGCAGAGGCTGCACTACTGTGCACCACGTTAAAAAAAACATTGAAAAAGCCAGTGGACCTTGTGACCTATTGCACTGCCAATGTTTGTTTAGTCTGCGGTGCCTTTGCACCTTGTTAATACATTTTACGTGGTCGCAGATGACTCTATCCGTTAGCGAATTGACAAACACTTTGTTCATCAGATCTTTATTTTGCAATTGGGAATCACCATTTTAAATACTTCCACTGCTGGCTTGTTTCCAGGAAGAAACGATACAGACTTATAATTCATTGCTGAGAAGGAGGTGGTGATTTAATTTGATTTTGGAAACAATAAATGTTGTGGTCAACACTATGAAGGAGTAACAAATGCTTAAATGTAAATCTATAGGCTGCAAATTGGAAGTAATAATTCCAGAACAAGAACTTCCAGCATTCCAGGTTCATTGTGCCTCACGCTCATATGAGCTGGAAGTATGGGTACCCCCAAAATACCCATGCAGGAGTTCAGAAGCTGAATTAGCACTAGAGATGCCTTTAAATGTTTTGATCTTGTCACCTTAGTTGTGCTTCAAAGAAAGAGCTCAAGTCTCAGTCTGGTTGCTCTGACAAATTGCTGCTTATTCTTTTAACATGAGAATGGTGTTTCCTTTCTGTGACTGCAAAGTCAGAGTATTTGGTAAAGTGAACTATGTGATATTCTTCCCGGTGTTCAAGGAATGTGAAAAGAAAGAATAAAGGATGTCGTTTTTTAGGTCGAGCGTTCGAGACCTCTTGTATATACTTTAGTATATACTTATTATATACTTATATGTGTATGTACTTTGTGGGCTCTGGAGATCAGCCCTAGGACTTGTCTGCTTCTGCTTAGGGACCTTTTTTACTGTTCAACTGCCTCTATTTAACTGTCTTGACAGAAAACGATCAGCAGAGGTCAGTCAAATACCAGAATTGGTTTCTGCTGAGGGACTTTATTTTTTTTATTTTCCTGGCAACTGCCTCCATTTAACTTTCTTGATAGAAAATGACCAGCAGAGGTCAGTAAAATACAGAATTACTTTAGCATTCTCTAGATTCAAGTCCATAGAAATTGCCTTCCACAATCACCCGTAGCCAATAATATTTTTTTCAAATCTTGTATTTTCAGTCATATGGCCACCGAAGGCACTGATTTTATATAAAAATCAGAGCTTTGGACTATACCATTTCCAGCTGAAAGGCAATATTTCTCTTCATGTGTTCCCATACCTGGCGTATCGCTCAGTATGGTACTTACTTTCCCTCCATGCTAAAGAACAGTAGATGTTTCAGCACCCAGGCTAATGTGCTGCATAACTAAATACATGTAAGGTCCTAAAGGCGAGACCGATTGCACTGCAAATGCTTGCTTTTTCTAGCAGGCAACAACATTTCAATACTTGAAAAACGACTGTTCAGATATTTCAGGGTATTTTAGCAGTTTTTGTAATTCTGCAGTGTGAGGGAAACAAAGATATAAATTAGGTCAAAAAAATAAAGACACTTTACTCAGTGATGCACAAATGATAAATATTCACTGAAACTCGATTTCCCACATTATCCTTCGTGCACTATATTGTTTTATCAGTAAAACGGTGCACTTGTTCAAATGTAGTGACTAGTTCAATGAAAAGTGTGCATAGTGTGCACCTACATCATGCTTTAGGAGTATTTTTGTGACAGGGTGCTCCAAAATGCACCACCATCTACATGCTACACCTTTACCTGAATTAGTTTGCTACACTTGCTCTTTGTTTGACGCTAGGATTTTTTGCAACCTCTCTGACTTCAGTGATGTAACACTAGTGTCAGCACCCCCTCTCATAAAGTCAGTTCCGGCACCACTGCTCACACTACTCTGTGCACAGACTTGGGGCTTTCCTTGCTCTGTGTGCACTTGACGCTTCTTGATATTACACAAGAACTAAGGGGCATATTATCAAGAAATGGCGTTAAAATTATCGCCGCTTTAGCGGCAGAAAACTGCAGCTAAAGCGGCGATAATGGGATTGATAATATGCCCTAGAGAATTCCCATAGAAGCCCATGTTCTGGTGTCGACATGGGCTTCTATGGGAATTCACAAGGGCATATTATCAAGCCCATTATCGCCGCTTTAGCGGCAGTTTTCTGCCGCTAAAGCGGCGATAATTTTAACTCCTTGCTTGATAATATGCCCCCTAAAGCCTCTTCTCATTATTTGCACTTGACTCCTCTTGTTGTGTGTGCCCTGGAAGCCTCTTTTTATTGTGTGTGCAGTCCAAGCCCTTGTTATAGCGGGGTCTCTCATTGCTAAGTGAGCCTTTTACTTTTCCCTACATATGTTGTACTTTTGGGTCTGTTGAATTTAAACCTCTTTGGTGGTGTGAACTATTTTTTTATTTTTTATTACTGTTCTACAAATAAACCACACAGACAACACGTCATCGTTCTAAAATAATAATACAATACAAATATTATAAAATAATTCATACATCATAACAAAAGATTATTGTATTGTGGGCACTTGAAACCTGTCCTAACAGTTTCTAGGCGCAAAACATTTTCCTCAGTTTGCATACATTTGCATCTTCTTTTTATGTGTGGATGGCTGAGGCCTTTTTTGTGGAGTTTATTTGAAGTTTCTCTTTACTACGCCTGCACCTTTAGTCTCTGGATATTGTGTGTGCACTTGACACCTTTCTACGTTGCATAGCGTGAAGCCTCTTTTATCGTGTGCTTTTCAAACCTTGCCTTGATGTTTCTGCCTGGTTTATTGTTCCCAACTGGGTCGTATTTCTGTGTTTGCGGCTGAACCCTGGCCTTCTCTTGAGTTTTTAAGTCTCACCTGGCTGCAGGGCCGGCTTTAGCGCTGGTGGTGCCTGGTACGACAAACGTGTTTGCCCCCCCCCCCACCCCCCCCCGTCCTCCAATGACATCCTCCTCAGTTTCCCTCACTACCACCCAGCAAAAGAGCCCCTCATGTCTCCTTAGCCCCTCTCTTACGTACATTTCATTTGTTTGAAAGTGCTGGTAAAGGCTGGCTTTCTGATCCACTCAGCCATCCACATAAAATACAGATCTGGTCTTTGCAGCAGGCATATTAACCCTCTGTGCTACTTTATGGCGAGTCAAAACTGCCACTAGACAAAACTCTGATCTCTCTCTCTAGCAGGAACATTATTCACAAGTTATCTTGCCACTTCTATTGCTGCCTGGGAGCACCAGGAACTCTTGCAGCAGGTGCTTTTAAATTGTAAGTTATTTCTAGACACAGAGTCCCCCCTGCAATCAATGCCCCCCTCCAGATCAGCGCCCAGTGCGATTGCACCAGGCGCACTGCCCTAAAGCCGGCCCTGCCAGGCTGTGGATGAATAGCTTACTGAAGGTCTTAGGGCATGTATATGCTCTGCTCAACATATAATGTCTCTTTCCCTTCTGCATTTCTTTTTGCTAACCTCATTTTTTTGCGTTTATTAAAGGAAGCAAAACATAAGAGTATATAAACCAAGCACACAGTACGATCATGTCAAAGGAACTCGGCAGACCAACGAGAAAGTGGGCCATACCACAATACTTCAAGGTGCAAGTAGATTGTAACAAGAACACCCCTTCCCCCAAACCTTCCCATATGTGTGTGGACAACCCCATCTGCTACAGATCTGTTCCTCTAAGTTGCAGCACCAAACCATTGCTGCCCTCCTGTCAGCCAGGGAAGGGGGCATAGCAGATTTTCAGTGTCTTGAAATGTCACGTTTAGCTATGGTGGCACCAATACCCCTGAAAGTGTGTTCCCCGTTGGGACCACTGGCGTGGCAGTGTTGTAATCAAAGTTCAGAGGCCGTAGTGTAGGTTATAAGAAGGTTTATTTGATCTAGGTTTCAAGTAGATAGATGAGCCACACCAGGAGCAGCATCCTTGCTGCTCAGTCCATATCTTCAACTGATACTCCTTCCAACACAAACACCCTCACATTCTGCGTGACCTCACACACTGGCTGAGCAGCAGGGACTTGGAAGGCTGGGGAAGGTGCATAAGTTACAGCAACCACCCACATCGTCTAGGATGCCTAATAAGGTGATGCTGGGGGAGCAATCAATCGGTCGTTCCACTATCTTGGAAAGCGTGCAGAAAATCTTGGTCCACCAATGTATTATTCTGGGGCATTCCCAGACCATGTGAAAGAAGCCACAGTTGTCACAAGGCCCATTCAATAGCTGCAGCAGGTACAGCTTCAAAGTATGAGATGCTGTGGGATGGGGATCCCCAGAGTCAGACTGGCCTATAGGGCAATCTGGCAGTCCCAGAAGGGCCGATCTCATGGTCAGAGTGTTGACTGGTTGACCAGTTGTGGGCCTGTTTTATGGTCTGGTGGGTCGGTCTTCACAGTTGCTTACCCTATTACCAAACTTTGCCTGCATTAACCACAAATGCATGTAGTCATGTAGTCTCCCATACCTTACAAAATACTTGTACAGTATGTCTAAAGCTCAAAACAGTCCCCATTTGCAAATGGCCACTTTTTTTCAGCTATCTGATTTGCTAATGAGGGCCAATTATAAGATGCTGTCCAGGCCAAGGTTCTGTACCAGTCCGACCCAGGGACACCCCGAAGAAATCTTTTTTTTCTCCACATAACTGTATGTGTTCTAAATAGTATGAAATGATGTCCAAATTATATTATAATTTTCTTTCGACGCATACAAGTTAACATGAGAACAAATATGAGGTCAAGAGTGTGCAAATGTGTGAAATATGTACATGTATTTGATTTTCCCGAGGCACCTGGAAAATAGGATAATATATATTACAATTTCTTCAAAAGCTAAAGGTGAGAAATGCTGAGGAAGCCCAGTGATTATTTAGGAGAGCCAAAAACATCTAGTATTAAAATATTTATTTTTTATTACTAGTAACTCTGGAATTTAGGCTCCAAAAACCTATACACAAATCAATATACATTTAGATACCCGTTTATAACCATTAGATTTTTCTCTTCAATGGAACACCATCAAAACAGCCAAAATTTATTAAATATTGAGAAACAATGATGATTTTGAATTATGTTTTGCTGGTTTTGTATGGTAGCCACTATTGACTCTTCCCTTACATTTTAGATTTTTTTTCAGCAAATGCAATTGTTAAGTATAGATGTATGAATCTTATATTAGCGGAAGCAAGCATCACTTAGAATTTGATCTGCTGTACAGATGTCTACCATCATCACATACATAGTATTATTCAAATTTGCATGATGTTTGCCAAAAGCATATTTAGTGATACATCTTTTGGAAGCTTATGCATACGGATGTGATGTGTTCAAATTAAAGTTGGGGCAGTTGATAATTTCCCTGGTGATCTGTTTGCTATTGCAAACAGGGAGCAGAATCGAGAAGGGCCGGGACAGCTGACACCTACCCTGGCGCCATGCTCCCTACTGCTCATAGGGTGCTTGGCATCCATCTTTCATAAGTCTCTATCATCCTCATTCCTAGACTGTGGAAGTGGCCTGGTAGAGATGACAGCTCGCCCTGTGGTCTCTTCACCATAGCACCCAGGGTACCTGGTCACCTGCCCTAAGCCTTTTTTGAGCTACAAAATGATAGAGCCGAAGACGGACTGGGACAACGGTCTCCTGCTGCAGTGTCCTGTTGGGTTTAGAGAGCAGAGTGATGGGACAGCCGCCAGCTGTCCTGTGGCTCCTTTATTCTCAAGTTCTGAGGGAGAAATAGGCCAGGGACTGATGACCAGCTTAGCTTCCTTCTTCGCAAGCTTCGCAAGCTTCGCAAGCTTACTTCCAGAGCAGCTTTCGATTGTCCTGGGCATTCTTGGGCCACAAAATGATGCAGGTCAAGGAGAAAGAGGACAACTGACTCTGCCCAAGCATGCTGTTCAGTATAGTCAACATGGTGGAGAGACGGCTGTCCACTGTCCCTTATCTCCTTCACCATTACTTTTTGAGGTTGAAGAAGGCCTGGGGCAACCTAACGCCCAATGACCTGTTCGCATTTGTAAACATGAGAGTGGCTAGCTGATAGGTGCCCCGGGGAAATGGTTTGTTATGTTGTTTTCATTTGTACTGGGCCACCCACCATAGGTATGGCATTGTAGCACATTGCCAGTCTGAGCTCCTTTTCATGTGGATCTGTAAGACCAGTATTGAAACTGGAGGAATGATTGTTTGATAGTGTGTTTTTTCTTTGTGTGTGGCTAGGTGGGAATTTGTTCCCTTCTATGTTTTAAACTGATTTGCATGGGCTTGTTAGCATGTCTGTCAAACTCTAAATTAGTTTCCAAACTCTGCGGATTTCTAAATGCTCCTAAAAGTAATTGTGAAATAAAAATGTGGATTTAAGAGAGAATGTAGGTTGTCAGCAAATGGAGAAGTGGATCTGACATGAACAATATTATGTACTCCTATTTGTGGATACCAGTGGTCCTTTAGTTAGCATATAGTCACATCTCTTCGATAAAGAAGAACTCACTGCCCAAGAATCTTCTCCTTCTTTTATATTTTTGTGTGCTTGCTTCAGTTTTCATTTTCTTTCTGGAACGTGACACCCTCTGTATCTATTTACCAGAAAAGCCACCAAATTGTTTCTATCGAACAATAATCGTTCTTTCTATCAAATACATTTCCACTTCATAAAGTTTCTCTCTGTGTTAATTTGTCTTATGTTCCCTTTCAGCCCATTAGCGCCTAATGCTATTAGTTTGCAGCCCTCATTTGAATTTTAACTGGAAAGTGAACTAAAATGTAACAATAAAACTCTCTGTGAACTTACTTGATAGAATTTCATGTTAAAACATGGAGAGTTTTATTTTCTGAGTTGTTCCTTTATATGTAAACGTTTGTCAAATGGTTCAGTTTTTGCATCAAAAAATTAGGGGTGGGCGGAATTTGCGAAATTCACTTTCGTAAATTATCGCGAAAATGTTAAAAATCTCCGCAAACACGCGGAAATATCGCGAAGATGCGGAAGTTTTTTTCACGCCCGTTCGCGGTATTTTCTGCGTGGTCGCGGCTCGCCAACTTACCCATGGGGTTGCTCGCGGGCGCGGCCATCTTGTTTTCACTTGTCTCGCGGTGCATGATCGTGAGAAGAAAGACGTGATCGCGCGACGCATGACGTTACTGCGGGCGCGAACTGTCGCGAGACAGCGCATATGGCTACCAACAATCCAACATCTCGTGGAGAACGCGACCGGATCGGGAAAACTTGTTGGCGAACACGGGGATTCAGGTAAGGCGACCGCGCGCACGCGAGAATGTGTTATTTTACTGCGCGAGCAAGAAACAAATTATCGCTAAGCTGCGGAATTTGGAAATTTTGACATTTTCGCGCTTTCCGCGGAACGCAAAAATGCCAAATTCTCGTAATTTCTGCGAACGGAATGGAATTTTGGCCCAGGCCTACAAAAATACCTTTATTCCGTCGGAATATTAAACTGACCCAAATCACGCTCAAATAAAATGCTCACTTTGGGCCATAAGTACAAACACATTTTCCTATAGACACAGAATGGGTAAAACCCTTTGATACATCTGGCACTTTGTGTCTTTAATCGATCTCTACTAAAGAAGCCAATTTATTGGAAACATTGCCACTGGATGCCTTTAAGTAAAGGGTAAATACAGCACTAGTCCGGAAACTACATTTTGCTGAAAATTATCTCTTGAGTGTTTTTTTTTTTTAATTTCAACATATTTTATTAAATTTTTGTACATGAACATCTTGGCTGTTCTATTACAGAGTTAGCAGAGTTGTATCAAGTACAGCTTATACTTTAATACGTTGAGACGTTTATGTCCCGTCTGTTTAGCTAAACCCACCTGACGATAGTTAGAAAAGAAGAGAAAGAGACAGGAAGAGAAAGGGGATAGAAACAAGGGGGGAAAGAGGAGGCAGGAGACTGGCAAGGAGAGTTACATTTCTTAACAATTACATATGACATTCTATTACATATGACATTCTATTACATATGACATTCTGTGGGGTTGTTGGTATCCATGTAGGCTGGTGATCGTGGGGCTCCCCCTTGTGGCTGTCCCGGGAAGAGACCAGCTAAGTACGATTGGCTGGGAGCGTTCATAGGGGTATCAGGTTGCGTGCTGACGGTACCTTATTTTCAACGGGAGGTTCATAAGAGTCTAGGTACGTATCAAGTGCATTCCACATTTTCCTGGACCCCGTGCTCTCACAAACAACATTTTGGCTCTTTAGTGTTCCTTAATGCACCGACCCAGTTCCCTCTGCTGCGTGCCAATGTAGTCTTCCAAACGCCACAGCTTAGCACGGCGAGCAGCTTCTAAAACAAACACTGCCAATGACATCTAAAGCATTAATCATGTTTAACTGGATGCAGCAAGAGCATTCACCGAGCTATATATCATGGTATATTAAATGCATTACAAAGTCTGCTCTGGGTACAAACCACAAAGGGAGGTTTCAAACATTCACCTCGATGTACCTATGCTGGATATGTTTGAACAAAGTGGCAATCTTTTTTGTCTGGATCACTATTGATGCTGTTAATTTTGTGCATGGGCAAGGGATAAAATAGCATGTTGAGTGAAAGCTGTTCACGATTTCGAAATACAATGGAACGACTGTGCCATATTTATACCAAAACTTTTCCGATTTCGTTAAAAAAAAAAGAGGTGTGACATTTTGGTTGGGATGGCACAGAAGGTGGAGGGGGTGTGGCGCTGCGGCCAGGGCACCGACCCCGGAATCTGGTTTTTTGTTTCGCTATGGAAGCGTGATTCAAAGACTTTGCTACAAAAAAAAAAATCTTTATGACATGCGGCCCCTGGTGGATTGACCTGTCGTATTCTCCTTGCATTAAACATGATTTTTCGCTTCTTGCGCTTTTAACTGTGGAAATGCAGGCTCTGGATAGTGATAGTGTATTAGCTGCAGTAAAATACATATATCAATGTCACCTTTGCAACTAACATCAAAATAATCACAGATGGGATGTGATATTGGTCAGGGCTTTAAGTGGGCCGGGTCCTGCCTGTGCGCAGTGCCGGGTACAGTTCTAAAAAGCAGGTGCTGAGATGGGTCCCTATTGGGCTCTCCATTTTTGCCCTAATCCTCAGGGTGGAAACAAGATCTTAACTCTGCTGCACTTCCACCCTTCACTGCCTTTGATGTAACTCTAAAGAGACTGGTTACAGTTCTTTCACAGTCTCATAATTTTAGAACTGAAGCCTTTTCAATATTATTTACAATGAAGCCAAAGTTGTTGCTTATTTGTCTTATGCAACTAACAACCATTGACAAAGCCAAAAGTCCTGGCTTGTTCTAGGTGGATTGTTAATTATGGTGTTATTTATCTGGATGCACTGACAGAAGCAGCAAATTTACCAGTCGGGCGCAAAATATGCTAAGCACAGATTTCTTAGCTTTCGTGTTTTTAAGCCACACCCTTAGTTACATCGGCCAAGCCCCTTTGACAGACCCCCCAGTTTTTTCACCCCACTTAAAGCCCTGTACTAGTTACATATGGCTGTCCTGTAGCTCTTCTTCATCATTTTACTACAGCAGTCAGCAGAAACATATCATGCACCATTTGAGGTCATTTGTGTCCTGCAAGCTAGAGGCGGTGGAGACGTAAACCTTAGGGGTTTGCATGATATCACCTCAGTACAGCTTCTGACACATAAAACAAGCTACAAAGAAGGGGGCCTGACATTTAAGGTTATACTGCCCCACCTGTGATCCTCAACTTCTTGGTATAACTATACTGCTCTTCTACCTTTACCCTGCTTTCGTCCACTCTTCTTGCTTACGTTTAGATTTACTAGTGTATATCTTGCTGGCATCTTTTTGAGCTGGATTTTTTTATACTGTCGACATTTCAATATCTCAAGGTTAGCATTGATCGGCAATTCCCTTTTCATGCTTTCATGTCATACACCTTCTGCACATCTATGTGGACATGCTACAAAGATTATTGTTTCTATGCTAATGTGATTCTTCTAAATGTTTACTCCTGTTATGACAACACTTTATATGGCGCTCCGCAAATTGTTTCTCTGCACTCCTGCTATTGTGAAATCTATTGTGTAGTGCGCTGTAATAGTTTCATCATGTGCTCCCCCTACCCTTTCATATTCCTTTTACAGATCCCTCAAACCGGTTTGAGTGGAGTCTGCACAACTGAAAAAAAGAAAATAAACTGCTAGGCAAGATATTTTACGAAGAGACTGTGCCTGTTTTATTTTTCCCAGAGTCTGCTTTCATTTTCTCATGCACAATGTATGGATTTAAGACAAAGCATACTTCCAGTGCTCTGGAAATAGGAACGCACGAGGAAGGAGAGATGTGGTACTATCCTTGTGCTCCTGTATATGCGAACAACAGCAATTCAGTGACTTGGTGTAATTTTCATATTTCAGACTGGGGTGCAATGTCATCATCATTAACGGCAAATGTACTTGCCCATGGACGTTGGCTCAATTTATTAGGTCTCACATTAGCCAAGACCTTTTGGTTTTGCTAAAATTATATGTATAATATGACACAAAGCTGTCTACTCATAGGATTGCACTCTAATCCAGCAGTGCAGGACCCATTAAGCTACATCCTATGTGTGCTGCTTTACATCTCACAGTGCAAACACAAGGAGATGATGGACTTTTCAGACACTCACCCCCAGTCACAGTGGGTTGAATCCATCATCATTTTTTAGCTCATTCCGCCACCCCAGTTCAGACCCAGACATATGAAAATCAGTCTTGACCCTGTGCCTCATGGGAACAGTCCGGCCCGAACTGCCAAGCCAGGTCTTCCCTGAACCGGAAACAAGCATCCTGGGACCGGTTTCGGGGTATCACCCCTCATTAGCCAGGCTAGCTTGAATCCAGTGGCAAAGTAAGCAAGGGACCCACGTCTGGGCATACCCTGCCAACTTAGGGCGAACAAAGCAAACACAAGGAGATGATGGATGGAGCGCTGAAACTTTTCGACACTCACCCCCAGTCACAGACCTTGGTTGAATCCATCATCATTCTTTAGCTCACTTCGCCACCCCAGTTCAGATCCAGCTATATGCAAATCAGTCTTGACCCTCTGCCTCATGGGAACAGTCCAGCCTGAACTGCCAAGCCAGGTCCTCACTGGACCAGAAACAAGCATCCTGGTACCGGTTTCGGGGTAAAACCCCTCATCAGCCAGGCTAGCTTGAATCCAGTGACATCTGACACAAAGCTGGTCACTCGGAGGACTGCACTCTAGTCCAGCAGTGCAAGACCCATTTAGCTACTTCCCATGCGTGCTGCTTTATATCTCAAGGTGGCACTCAGATATGAGATGCTAGTAATAAAGTCCATCCGAACAAATCTTCCCGACCACTTCTCTCACCACAAATGCTTGCTCAGGACCATGAACTGTAAACAAAATATATTAGATTGAACAACCCAGTGCAGTAACCATATAGATTATGATCATATAAAATAACACAAAAAGACCTGTAGAGTTGCTCAAAACTACACGCATACCGAAAAAACGTGAAGTGCAGGATTGTCTCAAACTAATATAAACTTATTTTGACTTGTACTTATGTTGGTTGTCTATTTACTTATCTACCATTGCGCGATCTCCTCTGATGTGTCTGTAAAATGTACCTTTTGTTGCAAATGCATGTCCTGAATTTTGACCTTCTGTCCTGAATTTTTGTCCTGAATTTTGACCCTTTGTCCTGAATTTTTACACTCACTGTCCTGAATTTCCCCTCATGCCAGTTGGTCACCCTACTCAGCAAACCAAATAATCTCGCATCTTCTGTTATCAATTTAGACCTCTACAAAAGCAATGCCTGTATTTTCATGGAGTCTATTCTGTTGCTTACACATGACCTGTATATTGCAGAAAAAATGTCCACATTGTATGCACTTGCACTAAAAAACGGCAAGAGATACCATTGCGTGAGGTCACTGCATGAAAAGCGCCTGCACGCCTTGTGAGACAGGCATTTGCTTACATTAGAGAGATGCTGGTACAGTGCTTAGTAAGTGAGGGTTGCGTGCACAGAATGTTTAGACTTTTAGTTTTTTACCTTTAGCTTCCTCTTGCTTTTGTTTCATTGCCCCATTCATCCTTGCTAACACTTTTTCATTTTGCCTCGTGCAATACTGACCTTTATCCTTTTTTATTCTTATTTTTCCCTTTTATTTTTCTTCCTTTGTTTTTGTGTTTTTTAAGTGCCTACTTTTCAATTTTTCACTAGTTTTCTATATTTTTTGTAGAACGGGAATTCAAAGTCATTCACAGACTGACACCACAGCATGTCGGTAAAGGAGATTGCAACAATAATGAGTTACATGTCCAAGCATCTCCCTCGCTTGTTAGAAACCAGGGAAGGCCTTCAAGCTCCCACAGAAGCATCTTTGGTGTGTGCAGCACAAAACCAGCATCTCGTGTTACCCGTTCAAAGTACACAATGTTGGGCGGACGTTCATATATGGGAGGGGACTCTGTTGTTACACCTCAGTCTAAAGGTTGATGCACACATATTAAGTCATTTTTAATATTTGTTCGTAAAAATTGTAATATTTGTAAGAATTTGAGTTATTGGTTGAGTGGGGTAAAACCCTACTGGCGCAACAGCCGCAATCCTTGTCAGGGTGAACCACAAAAGTCACTAAATTAACCTGTGCTTAACCTTCTGGTAGCTAGGCACAAAATCAGTCAGGCTTAACGGAGAGGCAAATTGCAAAGTATTTATGTAGTACACAAACATTAATAAAGTTTTAAAAAAACACAACACAAACCCATTTAGACATTTTGTGGGAAATTGAATAAATAAAATGAGACCAAATAAACAAAATCCAATCAGTAGAATTGGAGATATGCAAGTCTAAATATTTACGTGTAAATAGCGCCAAGAAGCAGAAAGAGCTAACTATGTGTATCTGGTCATCACAAGGTCAGGCCAATCGTAATGGAGTGCAGGTCAGATACAGGGACCAAGTTTTTATCTGCTGAAAAAGTTAACTTCCCAGAGTCCGACGTGCAGAGTTTAAAACTTCAGGATTTCAAAGGAGGAGCTCAACTGATGGCGGCAAAGGGTCCAGGACCTAAGGAGACACCTCTGGGGGATCAGGAAATCACTCCAGCAGAGGCCAGAAAGCCCAGGAAGGCCCAGTTGCAGGTCCAGGTATGTCCAGTTGCGGGTCCAGGTAGGGACAGTGGCAGCAGGTCAGCTGGGCAGTTGCAGGGGGGCCCCTGGAGCTTGTTATGTCCTCTTAGCTCAGAAAAGGAGGTCAGCCAACTGACACTTGGAGTCTCTCTTGTAGTCTTGAGTTCAAGGAGCTGGTCCTCTCACCTTCAAGCAGCAAGGCAGACCTCAAGCGGCAGGACGTCCTCTGAGCACAAGGCAGTTGTTCTAAAGTCTTCCACAGATCCAGGAGTGTACTGAAGAGTTGGTCTGAGGGTCCAATATTTTTACCTGGTGCCTGCTTTGAAGTGGAAGAAACTTGTATAATCGTACCGCCACAGATGGTTCTGGAATTTCCATCCTCCCTGCCCAGCTCGCAAGATGTCTGAGGTGACAAAAAGCCTGCTGTCAATTCTTTGTGAGTGTGCTGAGGCAGCTCCTCTGAAATGTTAGTGGGGTAGGGAACAGCTCTGCCCCGCGCATCCTGGCAGGATTGCCTTCTACTGAGCTACACCCTGGTCCTATTGTTAAATGTCTGGGCCCAAAACACATTCCTGAAGGGGGAACAGTTAACAGGCCCAAGCAGCTGAAAACTCCTATAAGGCCTCAGAAAGGTTAGCGCAGTAAAATGCCAACTGTCTAAAAGTGGATTTTCAAAACCGTGATTTAAAATCTGACTTTACAGTAAAAGAGGTTTTAGAATTATAAATCATTTCAATACAAAGAGGACATTTCTATCTGTTCCCAATCAAAAGTTAGCACTTATCAAATGTAATAAGGGAATCCAGTGTTATTCTACGGGGGCGGTATACCTCACAGTGGTGAAAAACGAATTTGGGTATTACTCTATAAAAGGACGGGTAAAAATTACAACTACATGTCCAACTTTTTAAATAAAATACACCCTGCTCTATGAGCTATTTATGGCCTACCTTAGGAGTGACTTGTATGTATTAAAAAGGGAGGTTTAGGCCTGGAAAAAGGTTTCTTTTGCCAGATCAACTTGGCAGTATATAACAGCTCTGCAGGCTACAATGATAGGCCTGAGACATGTTTAAAAGTCTACTTATGTGGATGGCACAATAAGTTCCGCATTTTATTTACAGACCCTGGGTACATGTTATACCACCAATTAGAAACGTATAAGTAAATTACATGTGCCAATCAGGTGTAGGCCATTGTACCATGTTTTATGCAGTAAGCACAATCACTTTAGCACTGGTTATGTTGGTAAAGTGCACAGAATCCTAAAGCCAACAAAAACGAATATCAGCAAAATAGAACATTTCTTCCTTTTAGGCCTGTGTTAGCCAAGACCTTTAGATTTTTACTAAAGTTTTGCAAATAACATAGGTACTTATATGGATTTCATCCAGATGTCATCCATTAGTCTGTGGTTGGTGTAATTGACAGTGTTTTTCCACCAACTCCAGCATGCATTAAAGGGCCGTGCATTGGCCCACTTCAGCCATTGACGGACCTCTCTATGAGTTACGGCATGCTGATCTTTCAAAGGAAGACATCTGCACACAAAGTAATTCCCTTCAATGCCAGGGGTTGCCATGTTAATGTTTAGCACGTAGCAAATGATTTTATTTAGATTGATGAGGGCCCAGCATTTTACCAAACTGTAAACATTTTGCAAAAACCATGACAAAACAAGAATTGCCAGAAGGCTGTTGGCCAACGGCAGACCTAGTCGCTTTGCCATTGCTTTTTTGTTATTCTTCCCCCACCCCCCTCCTCTACCGTTCATCGGGGGAGCCATGTTGATATCCACTGTTGTCTTCACCAGTGCTGAATGATTGATATGTGACACAGTGTAATGAAGCAATACACATAGTGTCGCCCGACTTGGCTGCCTTCTTTAAAGTATAGAAAAAACATTTCTATACGTCTCCTATGGAAGTGAACCACTATTGACTCAAAAGCCTCTAGCACTGGTAAATCCAATAGGACCAGCCCTGTACTATTCAAATACCACTCACCAGCAGTACTGCACCTGCAAATCTTTCCCAGAAAACCACTACATCAATATCTCTTCTCACTACTCCACAAAAACAAAACACACAGATCTCAATATACTATATTCCTTACACATATTTTCCCTTACTATGTAATCATGTATCTATATATTTATTATTTTAGTCCTATTGTACAAGAAAATAAAATGACTCTTTCAAAAGCTTTACTCTGCCCTACCATAACACTACAACTCTATCAATTTATCCTCTCTCTTCACTCACTTTCATCCCAACCCCCCTCTAATACTATGATCTCCAAAATAACCCTTCCTAGACTCCTCTCTCCCCTACACCTCCTGGCTCATCCCAAACATCAGTTTACTGGGCCACCATCACAACTCAAGAAACCACAATGACCATCCAGTCTATACACTCCAGAGCACCCTCGGACCCTTGCTTTCACAACGTCTTCATCAAAAGACTGGACCCCATCAGCCCAGACCCCACCCTGATCCTGAGCAACTCAATCATCACAACCACCTACCAGGGTACCTACAAACCTGCCACAGTACTCACCCTCATCAAGAAGCAGTCAGCAGACCCGAAGATGCTTTCCAATTACCGACCTATTTTCCTGCTACCCAACCCGGGATAAGTTGATAAACAAGCCTCTAGCCACCCACCTCAGTGACACCATCTTCTCTACACCATTAAATTCAGATTCAGGTCCAACCACAGTACAGAGATTGAACTCATGGCTGCCACAGATGAGATCCGACTTCTTAATTTTACTAGGCCTTTCAGTAGCTTTTGACACCTCTCAATGTACCCTTATCCAACAACTGCACAAAGCCGGTATCCAAGGTCATGAACTTGGCTGGATTTGCTCCTTCCTGACATGCCGTAACTCAGTCTATCAGGCTAGCATCCTTTACCTCAGACTCCATCAACCTTTCCTGTGGAGTTCCACAAGAATCCTCACCCAGCCTCACCCTTGTCAGCCTCCAAAGTTTACTTTTTTCTTTTTAAAGTCAGTGTGAATGGATTTGTGTACCAAGCAGGTCACTGTGAATAAACGTCTTGCCTCGATGGGCAGCCAGTTTTGTTCCCGAAGAATTTGAGTGATGTGGTTAATACAGCATCGGGATATGGGTTTGCTTTTCGCAATGGAATTATAGGCCCTAAATCACAGCTTGTAAAGTGCTGTTTGATAAAATGCCAGGATTGACTGACTGACAGTGTCATAAATGATGAAGGCACCACTTGGCAGCTTTAATTAGGTCTGACAGTAAGCTCCTGAGGGCTAGCACAGGAAATTGTTGATGGGACAGCAGATGAGTTCTAATGTATGGTAGAGTTTGTCTAATGTTCTCCAATGGTTCTAAGGAAATGCTGGGAAAATCAACAGGCATCGAAAACTTGGCAAAAATAGATATTGGAATAAAGAACATGGGCGAAGAAAGTTGCCATTGTTTAAAGGATGTTCGAAAAAATATAGAGTTGCTCCGAGACCTGACATTCACAGAGGTGGTGAAGAGCTGCAAAGAAATTTCTAAGGAGCTGTAGAGACCAGCAAATAGAGAGCTGAGAACCAACAAAGATCTGATAAATAGCTGAGGTGCTCAGGGAAGCAACAGTTTAGGTCAGAGAGAGAGTCAGCAGAGGGTCTCAAAGGACTAGCAGTGATTTTTGATGGCACTGCGGCTGAGTCCAGCAATGATGGCCTGAGGTCTCAAGTGGTCTCGAGAGCCCTCGCTGAGATAAAGGGGGATGGGAAAGTGGACATAAAAGCTTGAAAGGCCAAGGGAGGGTTTCTATTGGTCAGACCTGGCAATTGTAGGGTATGCACTGTTAGAGTAATCTGCTATATTCTTCTGGCTCACAGAAGAGACATAAAACCCTGATAGAGTTGACCATATGTGTTTTAGGGCAAATGAAGGGGTTGGAGGGGCTCTGGTCATTGCTAGAAAGTTATTAATGACTGGCAAATAATACATAGAAAGAGCACGAAGACTGGCAAGGTGGCTCCAATGACTAGTAGAAGGGATCAGCAGGCTGAAATAGAGATTATGAAGCAGCCATTAGGGCTGCAAGATCCAGCAAAGAACTTCTGAAATCTCTGAGAGATGACATAGGGGATCAAGGGTCTATGAGGACTGGCAGCAGGCTGACAATCTCTAGAGGGGCAACAGGGCTGGGAGGGAGGGGTATATTCCTAATATTAGGGGATCACAGTTTTCATTTTTAGGAGCAACAAGATCAAGCCAATATAAACTTAAGAGATGATATGGAAGTCATCAATCTCATACAAAAGGTGTCCGGTCCTACACACATGGCTGGCCACATCCTTGATCTAATATTCGCTAATATAGACATGATCAGTGTTGATGGTACTGTCCCTCTCCAATGGTCCGACTGCTATTTATTACAATTCACCATCCTGACAGATATGAAGTGTCCTCTTTCGCCTAAACCTTAAGTCTCTAAATTTAGAGCATGGAGGCAGGTCAATAAAAGGAGCTTCAGGGATACCCTACACTTGCCAATAATCGAGGGCATATTTAACATAACCAACATGGCAGTCAAGTAATTTAATAATGGCATTGCAGGAGCTTTGAACACTACAGCCCCGATGCAGATTTACAGGCAGGTTAAAAGAAAACCAGAGCCCAAATGGTACACACTGGATTTGAGAGAGAATAAACGCCATTGAAACGGCTTGAACATATGCGGCATCGAACAAAACTAGAGCCTGACAAGATTCTCCACAAAGACAGTTTAGGATCCATCACAAAAATATCCACTCATCTCATCAAAACTAAT
Source organism: Triturus cristatus (assembly GCF_964204655.1). Classification (NCBI taxonomy): domain Eukaryota; kingdom Metazoa; phylum Chordata; class Amphibia; order Caudata; family Salamandridae; genus Triturus; species Triturus cristatus. Next base: position 1,368,077,837 of record NC_140591.1, read on the forward strand.
TTACTATTCAGATCAAGGCCAATAAAAATTCTTCAAACACAACCTTTAAAATAGTTGAAAACTTCCCCCATCCCTCAGCCTGGTCCCAAGCTGTCCCCCTGTCATCTTCCCTGTGCTCCATACCATCCAACATTGTTAAGATCTCCTCAAATGTTGTTCCTCAGCCAAACATAACTCTTTTCTCCACCCTTAGGAATACCTCCATCTCAATTTGGAGTGTTTGTCTACTCATTTTGATTCCATCACTACTCTGGAAGTGGAAAACGTATGCAATCTCGTTCTAAAGAAGATTTGTGTCCTCATCACGTTATGTTGTCTAATGGCACCTGTTTCTGTGCTTACTTGACAGATTTATTCAACATATCTATTCAATCAGCAGATACGCGGCTATCTGAAAGTTTGCAAATGTGCAGCCTCTGCTTGAAAAGCCTTCAGCTGACCCACCTGATGTGTCCAACTTCAGGCTTATTTCCTGAATTTTGATTCTGGCCAAAATGATTGAGAAACTTATTAACACCCAACTATCTCTTTATTTTGAGCAAAATACCCTGCTAGACCCCTCCCAGTCAGGCTTCATGGCAGATAACAGAAACCACCCAGGTGGTTGCTGCAGGCAATATCAGGATAAGTCTGGACAAGGGCAGGCTTGTGCCCCTCATCTTACTTGACATTTCAGTGGCCTTTGATATGATTTTGCAAGGCACCTTGATTAGGAGACTACATTGGTAGGGCTTTTAATTTAAAGCCATAAAAAGGTTTGTACTCTACCTATCAGCAGGAACTCAATTCATCTATCGGCATCCATTTAAGCTAATCCTGCTCGATCAACTGTGGTGTCTGACAGGGGTCAACCTATGCTCTTTAATATTTATATGGCCCCTTTGGCAACTATGGTGAGAACTTACGGCCACAACATTGTATTCAATATTGATCACAATCCACATAGACAATCCACAATTGGTCTACTGAGGACAATGCCGAAGCAGCGTGACATAGGACCCTGGACTGCCTTAATAAAGCGGCCAATGGATGAGGAACAACTGCCTCAAACTGAAAGGTGAGAAGATCACAGTGTTCTTGTTTGGCAAGGCAAAGGCAAATTCCAACAGCCCAATCATGTGGTGACATAGTGAACTTGGCCTGGCCTCTAATACCAAAAAAAGCAATTAGAAATCTGAGCATTTTTGTGGACAGCACTCTTTCCATGAAAGAGCAGATTGCATCAGTCTGTGGGACCTGCTATGGGGTTTGTGCATTCTGTGCAAATTCTTTACTTGGATTCCAAAGCAGTGAAAAAACTATCATTCAGGTTTTAATAACAAGCCAGTTCTGCTTTGGTAATGCCTTGTCTGTAGGCATGCCCAACTATCTTTTTTCTCAACTTCAAACTGTCCAGAACACTGAAGTTCACCTGGTGTGCAATCGTCTTGCTACATCTCTGTCAGTGCGTATAATGAGGACTCTTCACTGGCTGCCTGTTTGTAAATGGTCTGTCTTTAAGCTACTATACCACACACATAGAGCCCTTTATTTGTCTGGCACTTCACACCTACGAAGGAGGATTTGGTTCTACAATCTAACAAGAGCCTTAAGATCGGCTAATCAGGCTATAGCAGAAACTTTCAGAATTATTCGGGCTAGACCAGGTGACCGCTCTTTTTCCTACCTGCTGGCCTACCATCGGAACTTAGTTCCTTGGATAATCCGTATAGTTGCAAGCATTCCTTTCTTGAGAGAAAACTAAAAACATTGAGCCTTATTTATGAAGGCCTTGCAACACTTTTGCGCCGCCGTTGCGTCGCTTTTCGTGACGCAGCAGCAGCATAAACAATGTGCCATGTTACGCCATATTTACAAGGTGACTGATCTAGGTAGATGCGTCACCTTGTAAATCCCTGCGCCACATTATTTCTGCGTCAGGTATAATGTATGCAGAGTGGTCGTTCCCACATAAAAAAGGTAGTAGAAGTGTTGCAGTGAAATATATGAGATTTCACTGCAACGCTTCTAGCATGCCACTGCATCAAAACCTTAAGCCTGACTCATGGCAGGCTTATGGGTGATGCAGTGCCATAGGCACAGGCATAACCCATGCATTGCTAGATTTGTTTCATGCTTGCAACACTACTCCAGAATTTGCGTGACTTTTGCGCCAATAAATACGTCAGGATTCCTGATGTATCTGTCATTCCTTGCGACATGGAGCACTGTACATCAAATACGGCACAATCATTGTGTCGCAAGGAGGGCGCAGGGAAAACTGTTGCATTGCTGTTTTAACGCAGCGAGGCAACAGTTTTCATAAATGAGGCCCATTGTTGTCTTAGCTGCCCCTTTTTAGCAAGACCTCAACATTAGTTCCATGTAAAGAGCAATGCGACTTGTCTGAACCAGGATACTGCTCTGGGGTTGATGCCGTGCACTACGAATGCTATAAACATAACATATGAGCCCGACCTGATGAAAGGGTTAGATTAACCCCCTTTTAATTGTGCATGTTGATCGCATTTGCTTACTTGGGCTTCATTTGTGCATTTGCCCCTGATTTGTCTCCTGGCAGGCGATCGAAGCGCTGTCCGGGACCCGACTTTTGCCGCCATCTTGGGTGAGGAGCCTGGAGTGGAGCCGAGGCGAGCGGACTAGCGCTCGGCCCCTCCCGCCCTCAGCCCTACAAAATGGCCTCCCCCCCCCCGGAAGCGCAGCGGACGAGCGCAGCGGGCGCGACGCAGGCGCGCCGGAGTTGCGCCTGAGTTAAGCCCGTCTGTGCCCGTCCGCGGCCTGACGGGCCCAGGGCCTTGGGATGCTGCTCCTTTTATCACTCATTCAGCCGCCACACTTAGAGCACTACAGCACCCTCCCTGTGCTCTCTCGTCTACAATTTGGGATCGCCTAGTGTCTCTTGGCATCTCGGCTGATACACCCTTACCCCGACTCACACATCAGTCTCTGTCTGCCCCGACCCAGCCTGAGTCCTGTATCCGCATACTTTACCTTAACACACGCTCCCTCCCTCAACATCACTCTGATATATTCCTTCTTCTGACAGCCGAGAATCCCGATGTCTTGCTGCTCACCGAGACCTGGCTGTCTGACCTCTCCCTTCCTGATATCCTGGCAGCTTTGCCACCCAACTACTTTATGCTGAATTCCAACCGGCCTACAGCCCGTCGTGGTGGAGGTGTGGCAGCAATCATACGCAAAGATCTCAAATTCATTGCGTCTTCTTCGCTTTGTCTCCCTAAGGTTGAGAACCTTGTCATCAGCCTAGCTTCCGAAGCTGGAGCCCTGACTCTCATTGTCCTGTACCGTCCTCCCACTCCTATGCCTCTGTTCCCCGCTGCTCTCAGCGAACAGCTTGCCGCCCTGATGACTGCCTCTGCTCGTATCGCCATGTTTGGCGACTTTAATTATTGGTATAATCAGGCTGATGCCGGCCCCCATGCTACTGAATTGTTCGAGGCACTCCTCAGCTTAAATTTGACTCAGCACGTCACCACCCCCACTCACACTGGGGGCCACATCCTGGATCACATCTGGACGCAGGGGGTATCGCTCTCCTGTCCGATCATTTCCCCATGCGTCTGGTCAGATCACTCGTTGATCGAGTCCTCCATCTCTGTGAAGGGACTGGTTAGACTCCCGCCTTTGGAGGGTGGGGTCCCTAGGAAATGGAATGCTCTTGATCTCCCTGCCTTCCTCTCTCTTCTCGCAGAGACCCAACCCCCACCTAGTAACAGCCCAGGCGTCAATGCTTTGGATGCAAATATCACCCACTGGCTCACGACGGCTAGCGACCAATTTGCCCCCCTATCCCGGTTCCCTCGCTCCCGACACAGTAAATCTCATAAATGGTTTAACTCAGCTTTGAAATCTCAACATCTTGAGCTACGCCAAGTGGAGCGCAGGTGGAGGCGTAATTACCTTAGCACCGACAGGGAGGCGTACGTGCTTGCACGTAAAGAATACAAAAAAGTCATTACCACCACTAAGGCCGCCTTTGTCTCCAAGAGAATACTAACTGCCCCTAATAAATCCAAAGAGATATTTAAGGTTCTTGCTGAATTAACATCAGACGCCAGGACACTCCCCAACCAGGCCCCCTCCGCCGAGTCATGCAATGCCTTGAACTCTTTCTTCATCGATAAGATTTCGGTAATTAAAAATTCCATTCCTCATTCTCCCCCTCTGGCTACTGTTGTAGTCTCTTCTATTAACACCTCTACCTTGATTTGCTTTCCGACCCTTGACTCCGACTCCCTAGCCGAATTGGCTACATGAGTGAAATCTGGCTCCCCCAAAGATTGTTGCCCTCCTTCAGTGTTTCGTGAGCTCTGCTATACTTTCCCGCACAGTGTTTTACCCCTACTTAATGCCTCTCTCAGCTCTGGAACAGTCCCCAGGTCGTTCAAGGAGGCCATCCTGGTGCCTTTGCTGAAAAAGCCTGGCGCGGACCCTGCGGTCCTCGCCAATTATCGGCCCATCTCCCTCCTACCTTACCTGTCTAAAATCTTAGAGGCACATGTCACTGCTTGCCTCTCGCAATTCATTGAGGAATCCAACTTCTTAGAACTAAATCAAGCCGGCTTTAGACCAGCCCATTCCACCGAGGCTGTTATCCTCGCCGTGCTGGACAACCTCAGAAGCAATGCTGACAGAGGACTCTCCCAGGCACTGGTCCTACTGGATTTGTCGGCAGCATTCGACACGGTGGATCATGCCATCTTACTCCACCGTGTCGAGTCAGCTGGAATCCGTGGGCTCGCTCTGACCTGGGTTATATCTTTTCTCGAGGGAAGATCCCAAGCTCTCAGCCTGGGCCCTTTCAGAGCTCCCAGCGCCCCGTCGCTCTGTGGCGTCCCCCAAGGATCATCTTTGTCCCCCCTTCTTTTTAATTTGTATCTCCAACCCCTTATTCACTCCTTGGGTAGGTGGGACGTCACCGTGTTCAACTACGCGGACGACCTACAAATTATTTTTCCCCTCACTTCCCCTGACGCCATCACCAACTTCCAGGCGGTCATGATACACATCCAGCACTGGATGACTCAAAACCAACTGAAGCTCAACCCTGGGAAAACTGAGCTCCTCCTTCCCGGAAGGAGCGCTTCCCACTGGGGCCCCCAGTATTGGCCCTCTGAGCTCGGCCCTCCGCCTCTCCCAGCTGGTTGTGTAAAGAGTCTCGGGGTCATCATTGACTCTGAGCTCAATCTCAAGGCCCAGGTGAGCGCTGTAACATCCGCCTGTATGTTCCAGCTTTACAGGATACGGAAAGTCGCCCACCTTCTGACCCCGGAAGCCTTGCTACAGGTCATTATAGCATTGGTGATGTCCCGTTTGGATTTCTCCAATTCCCTGTACCATGGCCTCCCAAAATCCCTGCTATCCAGGCTACAGATCATTCAAAACCAGGCCGCAAGACATGCCTTTAAAATCCCAAGATGGCAGTCGGCCAGACCCCTACTCCAACAATTACACTGGCTGCCCATCAGTGAAAGAATAGCCTTCAAGGTCTGCTGCCTGGTCTTTAAAGCCCGGACTGGCCCCTCCCCGGCTTTCGTGAAGTCCCTGGTCACCCCCTACTGTCCCTCCCGTACTTTGAGGTCCACTAACCTCCTGCTTCTGGTCATCCCTCGTTTTAAACTCTCCAGACTAGGCGGCCGCAGCTTCATCCACCAGGCTCCCAAACTGTGGAATTCGCTTCCACTCTCCCTCAAGAGTGAGCCCTCTCTTCTGTCCTTTAGGAAATCCTTGAAAACTCTGCTCTTTTCACACCCCCGCTAGGTCCCTCCTGCACAATCTCGGTGGTCTATCAGCGCCAGGAAACTCATGGTGACAGTGCGCTTAACAAATCTCCCTTAACATTAACATTAACATTAACTCTGTGGTTGTAAGTGGGATGACGCCAGTTGATTTCTACCAAACACTGCAAATTATTTGCCTAGCCTTAAGGGCTTTTTGGGGCTTTAAAGCCTGACAGAAGGAGCTAGACGGGTCTGGAGGCTAGAAACCTAAAAGAGGATTTTAGTTGTGGGAATTAGGGGCCGTCTGAATAATCAGAGGACTTGCAAAAATGGGTAAAAATGGATTTAGGGCCCTGATAAAATAATGTAAAAGTAATCTTAGTGGTGGCAGGGTAGCATGGGTCTAGTAGGATGAAAAATGGATTCTGAAGCCAAGTGGGAGGTTAAGAGCCAGAAGAGGGGTTCTTGGATCTGTGAAGGGAGACGTGGGTATTAGGCATCTGTGAGGGCTGGCAAAGGGGTTCAAACTAGTTTGAGGGTCAGCACATCTGTGGAGGTGGTAGATTTTGGGCTCTGAAGGCTGGCAGAGCAGAGAATATGAGGAACAGCAGGCATGGGTTCAGAGATCTGATGAGGTGAAGGCTGGCAGATGGACTCAAGGGAGCACGTAGGATTGATGTCAGTAGCGAAGATCAAACTCTAGCAGAGGCGAGGCTAAGGGGCTCTGGAAGCCTGCAAAGGAGTTTGCAATGAATATTTGCAGTGGGTCTTGGAGCTGAGGGGTTCAGAGGCACAGCAAGGGTAGCACTGAGGGCATGGGAAATAAGAAGTAGTCAGTGTATCCATCAATTCTAGCAATAATAGCCAAAAAGGGGGAGGAGGCTGATGGGGTCTGAGGGACATTTAAAGGTTTACATTGCTGGCACTGAGAATAGGTGAGCTTTGAGGTCCGCAGAGCTGCACTCAGCATTGCTACACAGCTAGTAAATTGCAGAGCCCTAAGAACCAGCAGCCAAACTGCGCGACTCAGAAGGCTTGACAGAAGGGCTCAGAGCACCTGCAAAGAAGGAGTTTTGAGGGAAGGCGGGTTGGGATAGAGGTGTGAAAATGGGCGATGGTGAGTTTTGGGAGGGACATTCTTGAATGAGGCAGTGTATCTGGATAAGACAATTAATAGAAGCATTGATGTGGATTTTTATTTGGAGGAATCTGGACAATGTCAGTGCAGAGGTTCTCTCTTTTCTGTGTACTAACCACATGACTCAACTCTACTTCTGTAAAAACATAGTGGCAGATTTACAAGCCCCTTGCGCCACTTTTGCCTCACTTTTCCAATGTTAAAAATGACACAAAAGTGGCGCAAGGGGCTTGTAAATCTGCTCCATAGTGCGCAGGGTTATTTAGAAAGAAGAAAATGAAGGAGACAGATAATTGTGGGTCTAGATTGACGACCCACAGTTCCAAATCAAAGTTCCTTCTTTAACTGTGGGTCCGGATTAGAGGAAAAGAAGTGACACTCCAAGGGTAATACTCCAAATGAAGTACTCTACATTCCCAATTGGCCACCTTTCCAACTAATTTACTGAATAATAATACAATAGTCAGCAACCAGGAGCAAAATGAGGGAAGGGAAAACTGACAAGAATGACAGCATCTGCAGCCTGGGATCATCTCAGAACCCCGACTTGGTATTCTTCGAAAAGAGAGAGACGGAGAAATAATATGAGACTGGTCTACACTAGCAAACTCGCAAAATATCAAACTAGTGGCATTTACAGCTTACATTTCAATGGAGAGGACACACCATGACTGGCCCCAGTTCATCCAGGAATCAGTCCTGCAGTCAAACATGTCAATGATGGAACTGGGGACTGTCAAGATGGAGTGAAGGCAGATGCTTAGCCAAAAGAAGATTGGCTATGGCTTGAAAGTCTACCTCAGACCCATACATACATACAAGAGTGGCTCACTGATCTCCACAAAGCGCTAGTGGCAGAACACGAGTTAACACGCAGTGCCACACTAGGCACCCTGTCCATCTCTCCAACCCCCTAGAACGGATGAAATTCCTTGCGGCTATTGAATCAAAACTAAAATTACCCCTCACCGACAACGGGCCAACTACTTCCTACGGCCTTCACATAATTTCCAACGTACACGAGGTGGCATTGACGTGGAGCTCTCTTCTTGGATAGACACCCTCGGCCAGTGACCCTCCTTCTTGATATGTCTGTGCACTAGGGCATTACAGACTGACCCTTCCCCCGCACACACTCACAGCCAACATGCATTCTCCCAGCTCTCCATTACAAGTGAGACACCGTGTATCTGTATCAAAACCTACACTCGCATTGATATAGTGTGCTATCAGCCTGAAATGTAGACATGTGTGTATGTTCTTGTTATATTAATGTGCACTGAAATACGGAGGGGACGATACTGACACTGTTCCCCTTACCCTCGATGTATATATATTTGCCAGGGAACTAATTACATACTGGCATGCTGGTTAAAATTGGGTAACACCCACTGTCATTGGATGTCGCATTTATAATGTTGAAATGCAATAAAGAATATTTAAAAAAAGGATGGAGTGAAGGCAGAACGCCTATCTTGGAATGGGTATGCAGTGGTAGTAGAATGAATGAATACCAGCATCACTGAGCTGTGCTGGGCTGTGCATACTGGATCAGGTTTAGACTGATTTGCATATGTCTAGATCCAAACTGAGGGGAAGGTGTGCAATATCAGGATGCACTGGGATGCAGCCCGAGTAAATACCAGTGGCTGAGATTAAGCATTCCATTTGTCACTGTTTTGTATACTTTAGTGTGAAGCCCTAAATAAGACAGGTATGCCCAGATGTGGGTCCTGTGAACAGTGTGCCACTGGAACCAAGTGATACCAGACTGATGAGACCTAAGAAGGGGGAAGCAGGCTTGAATTGCTTTTGTTCCGGTTTAGGGAGGACTTGCATGGCAGGTCGGGCAGGACTGTTCGTATTGGAGCAAGGTCAAGACTGGTTTACATATGTCACGTTCCAAACTGAGGTGGCATGGTGTGCCAGATAACAATGTACTGGCACGCTGGCTGAGTAATTACTGGTGGCTGAGATTAAGCATTTTCATTGCGTTATCAGGATTTTAGTACAGTGCAACACAATGTCCTTCCGCGCACTGTGATCACTTGCATTGCAAGAGAGAAGGACAGTGTCACATCTACAGAGTTATAGCACTATCCTCCTCTATCCCTAGCACAGAATTATGCTGTGCGAACACCCCAAACACACCTTTGTGCCATACTGCAGAGGATTTTGAGTCTGGTATAGGATTGTACTGAAGGATACCCTTCCAGTACAAAATACAACGCTTAGACTGACTTTACAACTTTCCATACTTCTTAATTGTGCTGCATAGTGCAGCACACATGCAAAGTCGAAAAAGAAGGAAGAAATGAAAGCATTTCTCCTAGTAACGCCAGGATTCAAGTGGAGTTAACTTTAAGCACAACACCCTGTCTACTGTTGTTAGTACATAGGATTTTTCATCAAGAACCAAGGGTGGTCTCATGGGAACACCCATGGAACACCCGCTTAATGCAGAGTAACGCAAAGCAGATCTTCACGCTGGGTTCCATTACTTCTTCTTCCAAACCAGTGCAAATACAAATTTGCCTTAGTTTGTAAATCCCCACAAGGATCTTGTGTTGGGTCTTTCTTAAAAGAGTAATGCAAACCAGATGCAAAACCTATGCAGATCTAGTCCAGAGACTCTTAGATGGGTTCAGTTCTTTTCGCCATCATCTGCGCACATATTCAGATAGCTTGTCCTTGAGACAGTCCCATTGTGCCTGTGATGAAAGTCCGTTCTTCTCTCAGAGGACCTATTGATTTGTATATATTATACAGACCACAGTAACAATGAGTGCCAGGAATCTAGGCTTGCAGGAGGAAGATCCCACATCAGCAGAGATTATAGACTGTGCGATGCATATAGCCACTACTTTTTCCTCTTTCTATGTGTGCTGCAGAATGAGGGGAAAAAAAGGTATTTCTCCTCGTTACACCCAGTGCTTAATTTGTAAAATAATAAGTGCCAGGGCCCTGACCATGAGGCCACTGCAGCTTGCACCACACATCGCCCATGTCATCGCTGCCAAAACAACTACTAACCATCTCTCTCGCCTGCAAGTGCAACAGTTCAGTTTATTCCATGTGCCGAAAGCTAAAGGAATGGCTGGGGAGGCAGATATTAGTAATTTTTAATGTAGAATTTAAACACGAGGGTAGTAGTGTTCCCTAATAGGGAAAAATCTGCACATCAATACAAGAGATAATATATAAACAAAGTCAATGGTGTGAGACAGTAAATAACAATGCTGTAAGTACAGCGGGGTGCTTAGCTAGCTAGAAGCACACACTACCCAAGAGTGCTTAATAAGCAAGTTAAAAAACCTGCCTATTTAATTATCAAAAAAACAAAAGCTAATACAGCACACTCTCAAACTGTGCACATAGGTCCCCCTCAATAACCACTAATGAGGACCGATATGGAGTCTATAGAACTATTCAATAGCATTGAGAAAGTCTGTGTACTGACAAGTACTGACGAAACACAAAATAAAAAGAACGTCTTTTATTGTAAATACGTGGACTGTGCATCATGTCTGACTGGATTCTGGACTGCCATATATGATTTTATGAATTGTGAGATTGTCTCTTTGATCTTGACTTAATATCGGTCCTCATTACTGGTTATTGAGGGGTACCTATGTGCACAGATTGAGGGTGTGCTGTATTAGCTTTTGTTTTTTTGATAAATTTTAATGTATATTGTATCCATAAACAACAGTTGTTCTGCTCATCTCTAAATTAGATGAGCAACGTCACCATGTGGCAGACTGTCATAACTGTGGTGTTGACAATTAAGTGCTGGTGCCGAGCACTGAGCACCAGAAACCACTGCCTCAAATTTAGCACTGGTTGCACCTCTCCTGGGAAGGAGTCTCTTTTTGGCCCATTCCCATGTGTGCAAGGTCTTGTAAATCTGGGAATGCATCCATAACCATGGGAGTTGTGTGGAAACACCCACGCAATGTCCATGGAATGCCTACCCAGGGCAGAGTAACGCAAAGCAGTGATTTGCGCTGCTTTGCGTTACTCAATACTTTTGGAGTCACTAAAAGCCATGCAAAGATGTTTTGCATGGCTTCAAAAAATGACTTATGGTTTGTGTCACTCTTGCACCATGTTGTGTGGTGCAAGAGTGATGCAAACTGGGTCATGAATATGGTCCTCCGTTCACGTAAACTTGTCCACTAAACCTCTAGTGCCTATAAAGATATCACCCATGGACTGGCTGTGATTTTTCAATATGACGGTCCTTTGTCCATTAGGGACGTAGGGGGTACGTAATGCCCCCTGCCACTCTGACTGATGGAGGGAAAAGCCCTAAACCCTAAATCAGGTCCTTAATCTGCAGTGCGAAGTGGACTGTGGTTGCATACATCTGTTAGATATTAAAAGCACCAACATGCTTAAATGGAAGGTAACACATTGTTTAAAGGTATGCCAGTCTCATTTTTCATGCACATTAGATTCATAAAGGAGGTAACAGAGCATGAAATAGAAATCAACAGCGTGTTACTGGTTTGTGAAATGGAACCTGGTCTGGAGCACACCATCAAGTAACAACACGTGCAGGCAAATTAGACAATGAGCAGGCAGACCCTGGGATTCTATGTGGTTGCGAAGCACAGGAAACAGTGATAATGGATCAACTGGTAATGAAGCACCATTAAGTGTACCATAAGGTGTTGGACGCAGCCCGTTACAATAAGTAATCCAAATAAAGATGCAAGTTCATGGCCGGATAAAAACTGTCGTGACTTGTAGCAAAAATCTCTTGACCAAAGAACAAAACAGCCGACACGTGTTTCGTCAATATGTCTTTATCAAGGCGTAGATCCAGTGGCCTAAAGCTCGAAAGGTTCAAAGATTCAACTTTTTTTCTCTAGTAGGAACATCCCAATTGCATATTATATGACGGTATTGGTGAAGAGGTATTGCGAAGCAAAAGTAATGGGAGATGTAATCCCAAAATATCATCAATGTTAGGGCCCCTCTGCCCGCCACAGTAACGAACGCAAACGCTTGATCGGTGGGTACTATGCACTTTGGATTTCTTTCCTCTTCTTATGGTCACACTAGCGCGGATCTTATCCTTATTTATTTATTCTAGCCGTGGATGCATATTTATTTGAGTTTTTGCATTTTATTCAAATGGTTCCAATATTAATAGAGAAAATTGGGCCACATTATCGAGGAGCGGCGATAATGGGCTTGATAATATGCCCTTGTAAATCCCCATAGAAGCCCAGGTTCACACCAGAACATGGGCTTTTATGGGAATTCTCTGCGGCATATTATCAAGCCCATTATCGCAGCTTTAGCGGCAGTTTCCAGCCGCTAAAGCGGCGATAATTTTAACGCCGTTTCTTGATAATATGGCCCATTGTTTTTATTATATTGCAGGTTTAAATACACGTATATGCATGAACCGAAACTTCACCTACTGTAGTACTTTTCTGCTTTGCACTACAGTGTGTCAAGTCGTTATATGTGCGGGAAAAGAGAAAAAGTAGCAAGCAGGTGTTCATTTAATGGGACGTGTATCTGTTATAAGCTGTTATTTAAATACTGCGTGTCCGTTGATGACACATTTCCTTGGTCTCTATAATTATCTTTTTCAAGTGCATCGCAAACCTTGGGTGTTTCATGCTTGGAAAGATTTTCACAAATGTCAGGTGTTAGGTTCTTTTCAAAGTGTTTTTAGGTCTCTGGTGTTACATGCCTCACGGGATTTCCTCTGATCTCGGCTGTTACACCATACGGAGATGGCAAGTGTTACTCGTTTCTCTGCTTCTAAATGTTTCTCAAGTACACGTTTTTTTTAAATCACGTTAGATCATTCAGAACTGCTTCCAAAATGTTAGGCAGTCATTGAATTTGCAAGTATGGTTTTATTTCCGGTGTTTACTAGAACGACACATCACCGCGCGGCTGTTTTGCAGCTCTTTATTCCAGCTTTGTTTGCACAACAGGGCTTTGGTACGTTTTTCTGTGTGACCGACCTGAGTCTCTGGGGAGAGGAGAGTCTGTACTGTACCTTGCACTGGACAGAGAGGGCACTGTTCTGAGGTGAAGGCTCCATTCAGGTGTGCTGTGGATGAGGTGGTGATACAGTGGGTATTGTAATGTGGTGGGGCCCTAGGCCCCCATGCATTAGTAATCACGACACACACACACAGGAATGTAGTTGGTAGAAGTGGCCCATGGCACGTGCAACTGGCCCCTTTTATTGCCAGGGTCACATGTCCTGTGACACCGGTGTTGGATGGGTGTGGGGTGGGATGTAAGCCAGCCCTCGGGAGTGGCTGTCACAGCAAACACTAGAACAGTGACCAGCAGGTCATTACAAGTATGAACTGGGCTCTTGAATGATTGCGGAAGGGGCGGAAGCCATTTTCTAAATGGTGGAATCGAAAAGAGACCTTGATTTTAGCTCTAGGTTGTACTTGTGACCACCTGCCCCTAAGAGGGAGCCCGCCTAAATGTAATTTTAAACGTAAAGTGTCTCTATCTTGTTGAAGACATTCTACGGTGATGCAGCCATAGATGTCGCCTGGAACTTGAATGAATACTGAACACTTCTAAATGCAAGTGTTTCTATATCCTTAACCCCCAATGAAATGACCTGTGTAACAGAACCCCTGACGTAGGGTTAAGGAGTAGTTCACAGCTAATCCTTGACCCTGTTTCCAGTTTCCAAGGGTGGCTCAGCGAGCTCTCTGGTGGACAGAGATTTACAGAAATCAACACAAGAATATTTAGTAGAATGAGTTCCTCTCCACTAGGGCAACATTCAGTCTGCTTGGGTCTCTTGAGCTGACCAAGCATCGCTCTGGTGTCCAGCTCCGGCGGGACTAAAAACGTGGACCAACTGAGCTTTTAAAGCATGGACACTATACCAAATTAGGCAGCAAGCTACCTCATGTACTACGGCTGTTCAGGCAGCAAAGAGGATCACTCAAATCTTCTGTTAATCTATACACCATATAAACACATTCTTAGATGACATAACACATCTTTATTTTCCATCTCATCAAAGAAAGCTGTCAGGAGATTGATCTTTTTTAATATATAGATCATTATTAGAGTTACAGACATTCACATCAGTATTCCAGCAGCTGGGAGTGATGATCCTAATCTCAAAACCCTTCACTGGCTTCCAGTGTGACAAAGAAGCCATTTTAAAACTCTATGTCTTACACACAAGATAATATATAATACTGGCCCTAATCTAGCAAAAAAACTACAATGGTACATACCAAGAAGATCGATAAGGTCCGGTACTAAAGCATACCTTGTTCAGCCTCGCATTCGTATGTCCCGTAATGGTGGCCGCTCCTTTTCTTACCTGGCCCCCTTGCTATGGAATAAACTACCATCTCACCTCTTGTCCATAGTGGACCACAAATACTTTCGTAAAAGCTGAGAACCTGGCTTTTTCCTCAGTAAACATTCCATCAGTTTCAGGTCGCTGTCAGTTATCGCTGTTTTTCGTTGCAAGCGCCTTGAGACCTTCCGGTGATAAGTGCGCTCTACAAGAATATCTGACATTGCCATTGACATAACATATGGGTTCATATTTGCCAGGTGAGCGATTCACCGGTAATGACAAGCAATGCCTAGAGAAATGAGGAATAACCTCTGCACCAATTACCGCAGGTTTGTCTTTTTTTCTGGGCTACTTTTGCCCACACACTTGGGCAGTACGTTTTATCTGCTGAAATATGCATAAGAAAAAGCAAACAGAAGTGTGGTTTAAATGGGCAAATTGTAATTTCAATATAGACAACTTTTCTCTTTACTAGCCTCTACACTTCATGTCAGGTCTGATACTATCTCTATTAAAAAGCATTATTGATCTATATGGCCCAACCAGCCATTGTCCCTTATTCTCTGCAGTCTTGGAACTTTTAGCCTTCAACCGTTCAACATAATTTCTTACCTCCCTAAACCTAGCAGTTGATGTAGCTTCTTTTCCGGCCTGGTAGCATGCAAATGACTATGCCACACATTGGGCTCTGTAGTGCATGTCTTTATTCTTCAGAGTGAAACCATTAAATGATTTGTAATACATCACCAACTTTATTTACCCTCACCAAGACAAACCTCAATGCTTACGTCAGTCCTACAGAATACTTCGGGGACCTGAAGGTTCCTGCTATACAAAGATATACAAGACACTACATCTCCCCTTTGCTAAATAAAAAGATACACATTTCACATAAATACAATCATAGCTCCTCAATGAGTCACCAAGATGCTCAACTTAGCCTTCCCGATCTCTTTGTGTGAGGTGGCAGAGGCGAAGAAGAGGTGCCTGCAGCAGGTACAGGTGATGCAGAGGCAGATGTATGAGTTACACTTTCCGGACTCTAGGGTGAACAGACCTCAGTTCAAATATCTGGAGCTGATGAACATCTAGGAAGGAGCTTGAAGTGCGATATGTTTCTGGTAATGTACTTTCTGGGACTTTGAGCGGTCACCATATGTCCTTTGCTTGTCACGACCCATAGCAGGTCGGCATTGAAAGAAGTGTCAGATTTGCGCTTCTGCTTTTGCTAGACCAAGAATTGGTCTCGCTTTTTGAAGACCATGTCCTGAGTACCTGGGCATTCATCAGCATAGGTTTCCATCTTGGATTTGTTTAAAGAATCTGTTTTGCGTATCCCGTCTGCATCGGTCAACCTCGCCTGAGCCCACTGTGGCAGTTTCATTTCCATGACTCTCCCAAACATCCAGGTGGAAGGGCTTTCACCCATTGTGGAGTGGGGAGTGGACCTGTACGCACGAAGGGCCAAACACAGAACATATTAGAGGTCACTTTCTTCCAGTGTAGTGCGCTGTACCACTCTCTTTAGGGAGACCATGAAACGTTCCACAAATCCTTTCACCTGGGGCCAGAGATGTGTGCTTTTCTGATGCTTGATGTTCATCCTTGTGAGAAAATTGCTAAATTCTCCACTGTTTAAAGGTGGGTCGTTGTCAGACTTAAGAATGGATGGAACGCCCCATGTTGCAAAAACATCATTCGATACCCCTATGACTTTATCATGAGTAGTTGACGGCATGTCTTCCATGAGGGAAAATCTTGACTTTTTACTCACTTACTAAGAGATTGTCACGTTTCATAGCTCTTCCTTGACAATCTGCACTCACCTTTTTTTTTTAACCCTACCAAGGGGACCATTGATTAAAAAGTTAACAATATCCCGTAGGTAGCTTTAATACACTCTTCGCCACACGCACTATTGAATCCCCACACACCCGCACTCATCATTACAGCCAACAGGAAAAGATCTCCACTAGAGAGGCCTCTCGTGGGGCCGGTGGGGTGTTGCAGCACTGGCCTCATGAGTAGCTGTGCCCAATATTGATGAAGCATGACACCCACAAAAGACTTTGCCACCATTCAGCTGTGTAATCATATCTACAACGTGTGGACCTGGATGTCATTCTCACCCCAATTGCCTTGTTGGCCTGGCTCATATCAACATAGATGTGCATGGCACCTCTACTGTCCTTCTTTGGTACTACAACTATGGGTGAGACCCATGGTGTCCAACCACTAGAGCATTCAATAATGTCGTGCTTTAACAGCATTTTCAGCTCTTTTTTTAACAGCTTCCTGCAAGTGAAAAGCAATTTGATGATATTGAGCAACAGGATGAAAGTACTCATTAATGTGAAGCTGCACCTGGTTTTAAGCTTTCCTCGTCCATGAAATACGGATGGCAACTGACTTACTATGTCTGCATGTGCATTGTAAATTGATAGAAATCAGACCCATGTGAGCAGTATTGTTGAAACTGACTAAATATGTGCTTGACGAAGTGGCTTGTTGAACATGTCTTGGCACTTGTACCTTCATCTTCTTGTTTCGCATGTTCGCGAAAATGATCCGTGACTCTTTAATGCGTGGAAACTGCCCTTGTGTAGACCTTTGCCTATGGTGGTGGAAGACGGGGTACTGGAGACAGCGATTATATTTTTCTGCCGGTATGATATTTATCGGTGCACCACTAAATGATAAAAGGTACAGGACAACCATTCACTTTGAGTGTCATTTTAAGGCAGTGTTCAAAGAAGTTTGGTTTTTCCACATGGAGACCTCTCTTGGACTTGGACTCCTCTCAGCTTGAAACCAAACCTACATGTGCATGTTGTTTACTCATAGACCCCATCATCACATAGACATTTCCTTCACTGTTGCTCGACACTGACATTGAAGAGTCTGTGGACGAGGAATTGAATGATGATCGCCTTCGTTCAATCTCCACATGCCTCACTTGATGTCGCAGTTTAGCCTTGTGGGAATGGCTAGAGGGCTTCTGCAAATTTCTGGCATCCATTTTCCCTTCTCGACGTGACGTAGTTGGTTTCTCTTTCACTCTGCAATATTTTATGAAATGTTTTTCTATCCAGTAGCCCTTGCATATTTGCTCAATGGCTGGCATTTATGTTTGTGCGGAAAGGAGAATCCGTGTCAGAAACACACTTTTTTTTCTTTCTGAGATATCAGTTTACGGCCCTTGACCTTGTGTCTCTGCTTACTTTTCATGTTAAATTCTGATTCATTCTGGGGTACTCCGGCTTCCATTTCCACTGCCTGTCGATCAGCACGTTCTACTCTCGCAGCCATGAGCGCTCTCTCCAGACTGAGGTGCCAAATCCGATCCTGGAAAAATGTTCCCCGTACGAATCGAATCCGGATTTTTTTCCGTACGAATCGTACAAGTACCGTACAAACTGGCAAGTACGATTCGTATGGGAAAAAGTCCATACGAATCGCATTGGGAAAATTCCCCCACACGTCCTCGGGTCGGAAAAAGTGTCCGACACGTCCCCGGACGATTATCCGTACGAATCGGAAAAATGAAGTCCGAGCGCGCAAGTACGATCTGTCCCGTCTGTCCGAATGTACACCCGTATGGAAAAAAGACCATCTGGAGCGGACTTCAATACCAACCATGGAGACATGTGCCCGCATACGCGCCAAACCCCCCCCAGCCCCCGCATGTACGCTCCGAACCCCCCCCCAGCCCCCGTAAGTACGCTGCGAACCCCCCCAGCCCCCGCATGTACGCTCCAAACCCCCCCAGCCCCCGCATGTACGCTCCGAACCCCCCCTAGCCCCCGTAAGTATGCTCCGAACCCCCCCAGCCCCTGCATGTACGCTCTGAACCCCCCCAGCCCAGCATATACGCTCCGAACCCCCCAGCCCCCGCATTTACGTGCCGTACCCCCAGCCACCCGCGGATGTACGTGCCGTACCCCCAGCCCCCCGCAGATGTACGCGCCGTACCCCCACCCATGTATGTACAGAGCGTACCCCCACCCGTGTATGTACGCGCCGTACCCCCACCCGTGTATGTACGGAACGTACCCCCACCCGTGTATGTACGGTGCATACCCCCACCCGTGTATGTACGCGCCGTACCCCCACACATGTATGTACGGAGCGTACCCCCACCCGTGTATGTACGGTGCATACCCCCACCCGTGTATGTACGCGCCATACCCCCACTCGTGTATGTACGGAGCGTACCCTCACCCGTGTATGTACGGTGCGTACCCCCACCCGTGTATGTACGCACCGTACCCCCACCCGTGTATGTACGAAGCGTACCCCACCCGTGTATGTATGGTGCGTACCCCCACCCGTGTATGTACGTGCCGTACCCCCACCATGTATGTACGGAGCGTACCCCCACCCGTGTATGTACGGTGCATACCCCCACCCGTGTATGTACGTGCCGTACCCCCACCCGTGTATGTACGGAGCGTACCCCCACCCGTGTATGTATGGTGCGTACCCCCACCCGTGTATGTATGCGCCATACCCCCACCCGTGTATGTACGGAGCGTACCCCCACCCGTGTATGTATGGTGCATACCCCCACCCGTGTATGTACGCGCCGTACCCCCACCCGTGTATGTATGGAGCGTACCCCCACCCGTGTATGTACGGAGCGTACCCCCACTCGTGTATGTACGGAGCGTACCCCCACCCGTGTATGTACGGTGCATACCCCCACCCGTGTATGTACATGCCGTACATCCACCCGTGTATGTCCGGAGCATACCCCCACCCGTGTATGTACGGTGCGTACCCCCACCTGTGTATGTACGCGCCATACCCCCACCCGTGTATGTACGGAGCGTACCCCCACCCGTGTATGTACGGTGCGGACCCCCAGCGGACTGGTGTTGGTACGATTCGTACTTCCTGGTTCGTGAAATGCAGCCTGCATGCGTCCCGACGTCACGTCGGCGCTGTCCCGGATCACATTGGTATGTGTTTTTACAGTCGGTCGGTGTTTTTTCCGACTCGTACGGAAATGGTGTTTCCGTACGAATCGTACTTGCAAGTTTGTAGGGTTTTGTTACCGGGTACGAGTCGGACGGAGAAAACCCTCCGACCGACGGTTCGTACCCGGTTTTTCCAGGATCGGAATCGGCACCTGAGTGTCTCGGACAGCATACATCGTCTTACCGAATCAGACAGGCACCCATCGATTACTCGGAGTTGTGTGGCTTCTTCATTGAACTTGCAATTCTTGATGAGAGTCTCAAGTCTTTCCGTAAATTCATCCATCGATTCCCCAGCTTACTGTCTAGCTTGGTTGAAGATGTACCTGTCATAGTTGACATTCGACATGGATTGAACTTAACTTCTAAAGCCGCTTTAATCTGTTGGCAAGAAATTTCATCAGTATTTTCTTTATCGCTTCTTTCACACCAATACCTGCAAGGCTCTTTAAATTTTTGATGATCTTCTTGTCAACTGTTTCTTCTGAAATCATCGAACTTTTCAACCCAGGCAGTCCATCTGATTCTAATATTCAATTTTTTGGCTTTGTTAAATGGAAGCGGTGGTTTCAGGAAGGCTGGAACATCAGAATGACCAGTGGAACTTCCTGCTGTCGAGAGCAGGGCTTGCTCTGGTGCCATCTGCTGCCAGCTAGGACCTGCTCCATTCACACTATCTCTAGGCCACTGCTGCGTGTTGCACCAGTGTTTTCGCGACCGCCATGATGTCGTATGGCCCCTTTTTTAGGTCGAGCCTAGGGTTGCAGCACGCATGCGCTGCACTCTGCGAGGCATGCAGTAGTCGAGTATGCTGTGGAAGCCTCGCCTTCTCTCCGCCCATATTTTTGATTGGCTGGTGTCATTGTCCTTGGTAAATGCTGGCTTCCGATTAGTAATGAGGCTTGTTAGTCCCTCCTTTTTACCGCCCTGTCACCATTTGTTACCTCCCATGAGGACTGGATCTTTTACTTGTGGCGTTACGTGGTCTGCATTATATTGGCCGTTTGCACTATTTTGTTTAATGTTATTCCCCTCTTCCAGCCAAATGTTCGCAGCACGCTGTCCGCTTTCATTTGACTTTTAATGGCGGTCCGGTTTAACTATATATACTCTTTATTTATTTATTTATTTATTTATTTAACCTACTAATGTCGGTCCGCTTTAAGCATTTACTTATTTTTTGGGTTTTTTTTTGTTCACTAGCGGCCATGAGGCGCTTTCACATTTAAGGAGGCCATGCCTTTTCTTTAGACAAACTGTGTCTAAAGAAGGGTGTGCAGCCCCTATTAAAGTGAAAGCGCAGCATGAGCGATTTTACCAAAAGAAAACATCTGTTTGTCAACTTGACAAACAGATGCTTTTTTTAATCAAAGCGCCGGATGCAACGGTTTCACTTTAATAGTGGCCGCGCCCCTTTCTTCAGACGCGGTTTGTCTAAAGAAGGGGACGCGGCATCCATAAATGTGAAAGCGCTGCATGGGCGCTAGTGAACAAAAAAACATTTGCAATGCAATATGCGAGACCTATTGCATTGTAAATGCTTTTTGCTTTCGCCGTCCCTTCTAAAAGTATTATTTCTTTCTATGCCGTCACTGGTTCCCTTTCCCGGCTCTGCTGCCAGTGCATATACATGCGGCCTCCCTTTGTCTGTCTGTGGGTCCTGCTGCCTCTCAGAGGAGGAATGCGCTGCCAGTTGCCCAAGTTTGCTACACTCACTGAAGGGTGCGCATGGCTGCTTCTCGATCTCGGTAAGTCAGTGGCGCCATTGTTTAGCACTGCAGTACAGACAGCATTTTAATTCCATCTGTTTCATCCAAGCCACAGCATGGTTAGCCACGCGACAAAAGGCAACAGTTTGCCGTGATTGGTGCTTTGCTCTAAGAAATGAATGTACATTCTTCTCATAAGTTAACTTTAAAACCGTTATATTTCTGCCTTTAAAAAGGTAAGGATGTTAACGATCTTTTTCTGTTTCCATAATTTAAAAGGGGAATGAAACACCTGATGTTTCTTTAGGTGAAAAACAAAACCCACATGAGGAAAACTCTGTGAACTACCCGTAGTAAGCGCAGTCTTGGTGAAAATTAGGGGACGTCCGTGTGAGATAATCCTCTCCTTTTTGCACACCCCGTGGTCCATGATGCACTTTTCAAATGTTGGTGTTATTACTGCGTAAAGCGCTTCTATGCCTCTTGGTGCTCATGTGCAGTATAAAACTGTTAAAGAAAGGCATACACAATCCATGGTTTACTTTGGTTGAAATTCTTGATCATTGACAGTTGTGCAATTTCACTCAGTAATGATGGTCTTTTGGTTCTTGTGCAGCAGTGAAAGCAAAAAAGTAAAATCTACACCCACGTTTGTAAATATTTCTTGCATCCTGCTTTGTGCCTTGATTCCCTAGAACGCCACTAATACAAGGTTTCAAAGGGGTTTGTTTTACTGTTAATCAGATTGGATGTTTTTCACCAAATGCGTACAATCGCCTCATTCATGTTGTCACATTTTCCTCTGTGTAACCTGGCGGTTGTCTCAGCCTTTCAGCCTTCTACGTGAGGCTGATAAAAATAATATGCATTACAAAGGAGCGCTCAGGGTTGTTATTAATAAAAATGGGAGCGCTCTTGGGTCTTGACAACACACTCTGAAGTCTTCACCCCCAGTGGTCACGTGGAGTGCAGCAACCCCCCTTCCAGAAGACGTGTCCCTACACTCTGTTTTCTCTTTTCATAAACGAGCTGATCAGACGCGTGATCTTACGTTTCGGATTGGCCTATAGTATAATTGGACAACCCGCCAGTGCCAACGGCGCTGACCTGACAATAAGTGTATGGGCCGGTTTCTTGGTTGTTTGTGGGTCTATTTAATGGTCTGTTGGGTTGGTTTTTACTGTTAATTTCCCTGATATTACCACAAACATTGCCTGTAGCAAGCTTAATATATGTGGTCTCTGATACCTTGCAAAGCACTTGCAGAACCTATCGTAAACGATCAAAACAGTCCTATTTACAATAAGGACCACTTTTATTTTGGTGCCGGGCATGTTTTGTCCCCCAGTACCACCCTGCGCAAGGTTCTCACTAACAGACCAGAGGAGTTCCATGTTAGCACCTTTAAACTATAAGCTTTGCTAATTATGGAAGCTGCAGTCACAAGTCTCCAGTGGCTAGTGTCCATTGGGTTGTAGAGAATAGTCTGTACAGTAGACTCTGGATTCATTTTCTGAATCCTTATGTTGCACCTGCTCCTGTGGGCACTCTCTCACGTGACACCTCCACACAGGGTGTTCATCACTCCAGCAGTGGGTGACAGCAGGATTTCGTCTCACACCAACTCTAAAAGAAGCATTTGGAATGCAATAGGTCTCGCATTTGCGAAACTTTAAGCTATTAGCATTGTAAATGACAATGTCATTTATTTATGTTTTCAAAAACCAAAACAAAGGCATTATCATTTACAACGCCAATAGCTCAAACCCACGCAAATGCGAGACCTATTGCATTGGAAATGCTTGTCATCTTTGTCGGTAAGGGCAGGGTTTATTTCTTGCATATGTTCATCACCACTCACAACCATGTGCAGTGTAGCTGGTTTTCACTGCCTTTAGCGTTTCTTGGTGCCTGCGTGCTTCTACTTTTGGAGCGCTTTCACACCTGGCTCTCATGCCTTTCGCACTCCTCGTTATGTACGCTTGAAAGTTCGATGTTATGTGATGGTGCACTATCTCTTCTTTCTCCCTTACCAGCATGTTCTGTGCCAACTGTGACTGAATTTGCCATAGGGCGTTCGCCTTCTTTGGGAATCTTGCACTGGCTGGAGTGGCGCTTCACCTCCTCATATGCCACCATTGATCGTCACTTCAACTAAGGCATGCAAGTGCAGTTTACTGGATCTCGGCAAACTCTCTGGGGAAGCACTCTTGGATCATCGGTTTACAGATCCCCCCGACTTGTCGCCAGTTGTAGCATCCTCCCCAGCCCTGTGGCATGCAAATGACTATGCCACACACGAAGCTCTCTAGTGCTTGTCTTTATTCATCAGAGTGCAACTGTTAACTGAGTTGCATTCCGTCACCAACCTTATTTAACCACACCTAGACACACCCCAAATGCTTACATCAGTCCTACAGAGTCCTTCTGGGACCAGAAGGGTCCTGCTATACAAATATATACAAGACACTACAGTTGACACATTGCAATCAAATTACTGAGTCCTATACTGCACTGAATGTGCCCTCTCTCCAGTGTCTCATTTCATTATTTGAGCCCTAGGTAATTGTTAGACCTGTCATCCTTACGGTGGTCTTCCCCCAAACTTTTTTCCTTCACCCCTCCTATTTTTGCTGGTCTCGTTTTTTTTGGCCTTAGGGCTCTGCACACTTTACTACTGCTAACCAGTGCTAAAGTGCTTGTGTTCTCTCCTTTAAACATATTAGAATTGGCTTCCATCCAATTGTCAAATTTTATTTACTTGTAAGTCCATAGTAAATTGGTATCAAGGGCCTGTAAGTTAAATGCTGCTAGTAGCCCTGCAGCGCTTGTTGTGACAACGTCTTATGTAACATTTAACCATGATTCAGGCCTGCAATTGTAGCCTGTGTGCGCAGTTTTAAACTGGCATTTTGAAAATAAATCTTTTACCAGGCACAACTGTCCTTTGTAATACATATGTCACTCCTAGGGAAGGCCCTGAACAGCCCAGGCGGCAGGGTGCAGTGTATTTAAAAAGCTGGACATGTACTTTCAAGTTTTACATGTTATGGTAGAGAAAACACCCCAAGTTTGTTTATCACTACTGCAAGGCCTACCTCTCCCAAGGAGAACATTGGAGTTACCTTATTGCATTTAATAAGCTGTAACTTCCATATGGGAACAGATAAACAGGTAATATTTGGTGTCTGTGGAATTGTAATGGTAAATCCTCTTTTATGGTGAAGTCATATCTTTGATTACAATTTTGAAAACGCCACTATTAGAAAGTTCATGCAAAAACAACAAGGTGATGGATGGAATGCTTGGGGTATCACCACTCATCAGCCGGGCTAGCTTGAATCCAGTGGCACAGTGAACCCGGGACCCATGTCTGGGCATACCCGACTGCAAATACAAAATCAACAAGGTGATATATGGAATGCTTAAATTAATCTCAGCAACTGGCAATCGCTCGTGCCGCATCTCAATCCATCATTTGTTTTGCCCACCATGCCACCCACAGATTAGACTCAACCATATGCAAATCATTTTGACCCTGACACAATGGGAACAGATCAGCCCCAACTGTCAGGCCAGGTCCTCCCCGGTCCTTAAACAAGCATCCTGGGACCAGTTTCGGGGTATCACCCCTCATCAGCCAGGCTAGCTTGAATCCAGTGGCAAACATCTGGACATACCCAGCTGCAAATGCAAAAACAACAAAGTGATTGATGGAATGCTTCAATTAATCTCAGCCACTGGCAATCGCTTGGGTCTCATTTTCTTACCTTAGCCATTTACTGCCTACAGCCTGCCTCTGGGTCATATGACTGGATGTAGTTGACAGTTGGGCTTTGTGTATTCCTTCTGGACATCCACCCACACTAGAGAGCTTAGGTGTGCCTGGATAGGCCATAACTGGCAATTAGGGAGGATGAAAATGGCCCGAACCCTACCTACACTTGAATAGGCTGTTTGCTGCCTTCACACAAAGGATTGCATTCTATTTGTAGTTAGTATGGAGCCAGGGAAGGAGAAGCAGGGGACCTAGCCACTTCAGAAGGAAACCTAAAAAAAAGGTTCTCAAAGGAGGTACCAGGTATAAATATTGGACCTCATACACCAACTCTTCAGTACACGTCTAAACCTGTAGACTCTGTCAAGAAGAAGCACTGCTGTGCTGCTGAAGAGACTGCCACCAAGCTGGGCTGCTGTCCTGTTGTACTGACTTGCTGTCCTCCTGCCCTCTTTCCTGGGTGAGAAGGACTGGACCTGTAACTCTGAACCTAGGACCCAAAGTCACTCCTAGGGCTAGTTGGCTTTCCATCTTTTCAGAAGCCTCAGGGACATAATAGGCATCCAACAACCTTGAACCCAGCACCTGGACTTTGCCATCTGTGTGTCCTACACTGCCAAGTGGTGCCACCCCTGTCCTGGACTCTTGGAAGTGGGCCTGAAGGTGCTCTGGCAGCCCATCAGAAGAACCCGCAGAACCAATGCATCTCTTCTGCTGTGTGGCATAACCCTGAGTAGAATTGATGCATCACCACTGCTGCGTGGAATTTTCCAATGCAAGGACTTTGCATCGCAACCGACAGCCCCATCGCAATTGCAGCTGGAATGCACATCCCCAATGCAGGCTCTCACATTGCAAGCTTCTCATTGACAGGATCCTCAACAATAACCCAAGACCTCACATCGCCGCCTTGTAGCACCTAGGAGCCAACTCATCACCTCGGCTGCATGACACATCCTTGACTCAACATCAGACTTCACATTGCAAGCCCTCACTGAAGGGATTCTAGATGGTGTTGCAGGACTCTGCACCACAGCGACGCAATTCCCTCAGAACTGATGCATCACCTCAGCTGCGCTATGCATCCTCGATGTGGGGCTCTGAAACTTTTCACAGCCAGGATTGAAGGTACTCTGTTCAGCGGACCCAACTGGGTGCCTGTAGCTGACCCATGCTCCATTGCTGTGGGCCTGAACTCGTAACTTTGTCCCGGTCTAGAGCGACCTGATATCCACAGTTGGGGATTTGTGCTTTTTGGCACTATTTACACTGAAATCTTTAAAGCTGAATATCTTGGATTCTACTGATTGGATTTTTGTCTATTATTCATCCTCATGCTCCCACAGCTGTTACCTGTGTTTGATACTGCTGATTACTCCACGTTGAGTTCTACTCTTCTGACTTTCAGCATCATTGCCAAAGTATTTTTCTGGTTCCCCTGTTGTTCTGATCAAACCTTCTCTATGTTATGGTGTTCATTACCAACTCCATCAACAGTTGGTGTCCCAAAAGGTGTGGCCATGGGCCCCCTGCTTTTTGACTTCTATATTACATCTCTCAGGAGCATAATTTCCTTTTTTTCTTTCTCATATCATCTCTAAGCAGATGATACCCAAATCTTCTTCTCTTTTCCAAGTTTAGTTATACCACTTCAAGGTCGAATTTTTGGCTGCCTCACTGCCATTGATCACGGGTTGGTACTCCACTTTTATGCTGCAGTCTTCTAAATTTGGAATGATCTATTTCCCTGCTAAAACCACATCACATCTCCCACTGACACAATACATTTCTCTCCTGGCACGCTCATCCCAACTGCATCAGCTAGACATCTTGGCTTAATATTCAGCCGTACTAAGTTCCTGGCTGGAGTCCTTCGTAATAACCACAGATACTGCTGCTAGATATCAACTGCTGAACATTGGCAATATCAAGCATCAGTTTATAAGTAGGTCTCTATCAACATTCATTTCCCCAACTGGATATGGTAATAAATGGAATCACTGTGATGATATAAAACCTTACTGGACTTATCCCTCCTTCACACAGGGCCATTGTATCCAAATAAATTAATTGTGTGTATGCATTGAAAAACAGAAATGGACAATGTTGAAGGAACATGGTGAGCCGGGTCATTGACAGGTTTATGTTAGACATCTGTTTGTCTGTTTTAATAACATAGGTCAAAGACCAGGAACATGGCACGCTTTCCACTTCCAGCCCTAATCAAATTTAAATAGACTGTATTTTATTACATCATCCTTACACTACCCACAACCAGGGAAAAATAGGTAGTGTTGGAGCTAATAGAGATAAATATCTGTGCTGGCAAATTCCTATGACCCAGAGAATCACAAGGAGGGGCAGCAACAATTTGATACAAGAGGTTTAAAATGAAGCCCTCGTTTTTTAATCATGTGAGTGAGAGTTAGAAATTAAAGAAAACAACCATCCCAGAGGCATTTTTAGCCAATCATTGACTTGCAAGAACATACCAAAAGGGAGACTAATATATCAGAAATTGAATGATTTATTCATGTCTTTTGTATACCCTAGAGATATAAGGGGCACTATAAATCCTCATCAAGTGCTCCAATGAGGTGCCCATCATGACTAACATAAAACCTAGTCACAGTCAGGAGAAACCAGTTGATTAAGTTTGCCACTGATATTGGGAGGGAGTTAACATCCTATTTTTCTAAGTACACCATTGAGTCAAAGTCTTAAAATAGGCAGAAAGAAAAGTCAAATAACAGACCCATTACATAAAAGAGGTAAGGCACCTTTTCATGTATCTTTCCGGTGTTTTGACAGGTGCATTTTTAATGGCATAGTAAGTTTGAAAAACAACATAGATTTAGGGGAATGCTAGCTGGGACACCCTGTAAGAAAGTCAAGAACCCCAAACATCTTCTCAATAATTTCATATGGGAAAACCTCTTGTCTGATGAGTTTAAAAGTCTGTAGTGTCAAGGATTTCTCAGAAAATAGGGCTTAGGTTCAGGTTTTTCCACCTTTGTCTTGGAATGGGGAAGCAGGCCAGAACACTGCTGGCTAATTCATTACTGAAACACCAGCCTCCAGGACCATAGTCTTTGTGTGGTTCAGTTTATAGAATTTGAGTTATTTGTTGTCAATGGTAATTATGCAAGAGCAACATACTGATTTGAGATTCACGGTACAGGGTTAGAGTTAAAACAAAATGTACGCAAACTGAGTAGGTATATAGACACTGATTCCCAAGTACTGGGTAGCTGATAAATGTGGAAAAAGTAGCGGTAGGGCATATCCCTGAGGCATCCACAAGTCACTGTCTAAGAGAAAAATGAAATGACATCATAAGTTCCTGCAATCTTTCAAGCCGAAATGAATTAATTTTCAGTAGAGTGTTTCCTCTTAGGCATGCTTGAAGTTGTCGGCTCAAAATAATAGTCATTGATGGTGTACAAATCTGCAGAAAGGTCTACTAGCTATGGACCCATGGCAAATGCCACCATCCAGTTACAGCTTCAGGTTATACAAAACACATCTGATGGCAAAATCTATGTCATACAGATGGTACAAACCTGTGCGAGAGAAGTCCAAGGAGTTGGTATTCTTTACAAAAATGCTTGTTGCCTTATAACCACTCCCTCTTGTAATTTAATAAAATAGGTTTACTAACTGGTTGTCCAGCAAGAGAGATGGACGCTAGTTTGACCTCACATCTCAAAATGTGCTCCCACCTTCTGAAATATTTCGACTGGTAAGAACACTCCTCAAGGGGAAAGAGGATTGGGATGAGCGGATCAGCCAGGCGATTGCGGTTCCTTCATACAATCAGCTTCCTCTGATTTCATGAGAGTGACATCTGCAGATGAAATTTGTATTGTGACCATACAGAGTTGATATAGCCACAATTCATATATATTACATTAAAGTTTTAGCATTTGATCATTTGGCACCATAAAAGCATTAATCTTCCAGTCTGAGTTTCATGTCTTTCCTGTCTGTTGAAAAGGGACTAAGAACACCTAAGTACATCACAGTGCTAATGGCTATCACAAGAACTAGCATTTCATGACTATATACTATGTCCCTCCAGCTTGTTAAATAAATCTTCCTGACTACATTGCTGAATTCCTTGTTACATCACAGGATGTAGGTTGCTAATATATGTTCCTTTTCTATTGTTGTAGAAGTTCCTGTTTCTGCAAAGGAATAGAGTAACAGAAGAAATATTCCTTTTTGGTCTGCAGTTCCTGTAAAAAACATAATGATTCCATATTGGGTACATATTGGTCCTTTGTTTCTTTTCAAACAGGTTCTCAGGAGCTGTTGAGTTAATACATTTGGCTTGCATTAGGTTTTACCCGGTTATATGAATAGCACTGATTATTGTTTGCTGCTAAACTAATATCTAGTTTCTTGTTGTTTTTCTTTACAGTGCAAGGATTAGTCCAAAGTCAGAATATTGTGAAGAACACTATGGAAAGTTTTGACTGAAGCAAAGGAAGTTCAGAATATGGAACAAGACTGTGGTAAACTATTTTACACTGACACAGTTTTCAGAATAAATAGCTCAGTATGTATTCTTCTCTACCTTTGACAATCAATTGCCTGTTAAACCGGCATGGTACTGGGCACAGTGTATATACCATCATGATGCATGATGGCCACTGAGATCCTACTAGTCTTGCAAGAGCTCATGCCACAGTCCTCACAATGCTCTTGAGACCATATTGTTCTCATGAGAACTTGGGCTACAGACCATGCAAAGCTTCCAGTCGCATACAACTGCAACAGCTGCTGTCCATCCTCCACCTCTGACATCTCTCCAGGAAGTATTGACAGAGGGTCTCGGTTGTGCTAAGAAATCCTCCAAACAACCAACTGAGTTTAATTTAGGCTTCAATAAGAGGGCAGTAATCTTCACCTTGTTGTCCCAATGTGGGCCAGAATGTTTGCTCTTTGTGTTGAGACACCTACATGGCATTAAACAGAGTTTCAGAGGCAATAGAGCCATAGCGCTTTTGGAATGTCTGGCTTGCAAAACTCATGAAGAAAGATGGGTGGCTCTGTTCTATTCATGTAAATAGCCCTATTCCCTTTTTAATGTGAATTCTATTACTGTTCAATTAGTTTTTACAGGCAGATCATAAAATGATCTCCATTTTCCTGGCTTGTGGTTGGTTAGCTCTTATATTACAACTACTTACTTTGGCAGGAGACCCATTTAAAATGGAATAATCTGAAGTTATTTGCTCATGTGGGGTCTCCGGTATCATTTTTGCATCTGCTGATGCGGTGCACAGGGAGTGACCCTCTTGGTTAAAGTGAAAAACTAACCTAGACTAACAGGGATACATTAGGTATGTGGCTTTGAGTTACAGTCCTTCTAGATACCAAACAGTTAAACGTTTTCAACCTTAATTGCCCATTGAAGATCAAGTCCATGCTACTAACAATAATAATAATAATAATAATAATAATCTAACAATGAGCTCAGTAGGTCCATTAATTATAGGTGGTGATTTCAACTTCATTCAAATCCCCTCTCCAGATGCTTCACGCAGGGGGAAAACAAAACAATTAAAGCTAAAAAGTGCATCATTAATCTCCTTTTTGAAACTTGATTGTGGTCTTCTTGAGCCACTGCTAGTAGATAGTTCCCAGACAAAACAATACTCTTGTTTTTCTGCAAGGTTCAATTTGGCTT
Organism: Triturus cristatus; assembly: GCF_964204655.1. Classification (NCBI taxonomy): domain Eukaryota; kingdom Metazoa; phylum Chordata; class Amphibia; order Caudata; family Salamandridae; genus Triturus; species Triturus cristatus. The sequence goes on from NC_140591.1 coordinate 1,368,108,198, forward strand.
CCAGAGTGGATTCATTTTGATTTCTCCGACATTAATTAGAAAAATATCATCTATAGACACAGTTTGTTTCTCAAATTATGCCCTCCTCACTTTACAAATTGAGATCAAGGTGAGTTTCTATTCATAGACTTAGAATAGAAGTTTGTTTATTTATATCAGAAAAATTGCAGTGTAGCTAAGATCCGCAACATGAGAAAAATCTGGATAATGTCACTTCAAGAACCTCTAAACCAGGCAACGTATGCTATTTCTACATCTAATTTGCCTTCTAATTTCTAAACATTGTTACAGACTAGACAACATTTAAAGGAATACTTTTTATCAACAAGAAAACCATAGAGCAGAAATGTTATGAAATAAAGCGAGCACATAGAAACATTGTTTTTGCTTGTGTAGCTAAAGCTAAGGCCAATAACAATCAAATATCAGAAATCACCGATCTGTAGTCTAATGTATCTTTACACTAAAAGGGTCTTATTCAAACTACTTTTCATAATCATTACAAATCCGTTTATCAGACTTCAGAAGTAATCGCTCAGGATAATGTCATTCAATATGTTTAGGAGTCCCAACAATGTAAAGATCTCCTGATCAACAAGAAGTGTTAATTAAATACATTATTACTTCTGAGATTAAAATGATTTTAGGTGGACTAGCTAAGTCAAAACAAGTGGGAGGGAAGGTATATCAATCAAGGTCTAAAAAGAGTTTCCCCCCAATTACAAGATATTATAGTCCAATCTTTAAATCAAAAAATGCTAAAGGAAGAAACTCTAGTTTCCTGTTCAGCAATCATTGCTGTTATGTTTTTTTAAGGGAGGCTGCACAATGATTCTAACTCATATTTAGTCTTGTGAATGCTCACTACAAGCTTTTTACAAAGTTATTGGCTAATTGTATCAAACAGATTGTACAAAAGTTAATTCAGAGATACCAAAATTGCATTTTGACTAGCTGATCCATCTCAGTGAATACTAATTTGTTGGTTCAGGTAATGGACTACATTTTGCTACATAACTTTAAACTAACAGTCATTATGACCAATATAAACTTCAAGCATTTGCTTTTTCTCTCAATATGTTTATACTTAAAAAAATGTATATACAGATGCTTCTTAAAAAAATAAGAATCAATTCTTTGGAGACCGGCAAAATCTAAGTGTTCTGGGATACCCAGCAGGGTTGTTCAATGTATTCGATCTTATTTGCTGTCTTCATTGAGCCACTACCCAAACAATTAGTGATGATGCATGCTTTTTTTGCTCCTGTTTCTGGTATGTCAAGATTGAAAAATGCTACTGATAATATTATCTTCTATCGTCTAGATAAGCAATAAAATACACAACATGCATGAGATACAATCAATGATTTCACTTTACAAGCTGAAACATAGGAAATCTGAGTTACTTCTCTTTAATGCAACTAGTTTTGACCTTCCTTCTGTGATTAAAGATAGATATTTTCCTACTCATCCTGTATAGCATTCAAGAATTTATGTTACTTCAGTGTATTCCAGTTTGTTCAAGCTAAACTATATAACCACCATGAATTAAGCATGAAATCTGTTTGAGCAATAGTAGCTACTCCCTCTCTCAACTATTGTCAGTGCCGCTTTGGTTAAAATGTCTGTCTTGCCACTTTTTAAATTTTTAATGCCAAATGTCCCCATCAAAATTACTAAAATATATTTCAATCAAGTCAATGCACTGATCAGAAACTTTATTTGGAAAATTCAACATGCCCATATACAAATGAGTAATTTACAATTAAATAAATAGTTTGGCAGTCTCGCTGTACCATATCAACATCTACAGTAGATACTCTATCCTGCAAAATTTCTTAAGCACCCTGTTCAATGAGATCGCTGCAGTTATCCCTGTGTTCTGTAAGATACAAGGGCAACTGCAGCGATCTGATTGTCACAATGATATGAGGTTCTGGTTTACTTTTCTTAATATTAGAAGAATGCCCCAGATGCATCTGGTAGAAGAGGAAGACAAGGCTAGCACCATTTTGAAGCTGCTATTCAAGCAGAATCGCATAGTGGCTGGGTGCTGTTATAGAGTTTTACATCCAAACATGCAAGGAAGCTGACTGTAATAGTGTCATCAAAGATTGTCTTTAAATTTCTCAGTTCAGATACAAGTTCTTCAGAGCAGCCAATTTTAGAAGAATTATTTTTTTTCAAGCTGAGTGTTCTTTCATATCACCAAAATGGTCAATAAGGTTTTATCATCTTCCCCAAATCAGGGTTTTAGATGTCAAGGTAATAGGATGGGAGATTGGCTTGATGTAATAACTACTTGCTGCGCCCTCTATTCATTTTGGAGCCAGTTATTTGAGTTTTATAAGTTTTAGGCTACATAAGAAATTCGCTCCTGACTCATTCACCATTCTGTTTTGGTGTTTAAAAGATCATAACGATATAACAGTGCAGAACGAAATGTCATATTTATTTCTATATCTATCTCACGGTCTCTCATATTGCAACTTTGAAAATCTCCTGATAAACCTAATTTTACACAAATGATAAAAGTGCAATGCGTGAGAGATTTTTGGAACTAAAGTATGCTAAATGAAATAATCAGGTGCTCAAACATCAACAGATTTGGCGATTCCTTCATTTATAATAATAGTAATCATGATTCTAGTCTTAGATGCAATGACTCTTTGGATTTTTCGGACTTGGTGCTTTGTCCATGGAGTAATCCTTTTTCTTGCACACTAATTAATTTTCCTCTTAATCTATTTAATTGTTGCATGTTTCCTGGTTTCAACTTTTTCATTATTCTTTTCTAATTTTAATATTCGGCAGTAAATGTTGCTTTTGATATAACCTAATCAATAAAAAGAACATGTAGCCTGTTACAGAGGATGTATGACGTTACAACGCATACTTTTACAACGCATGCACTTACAACGCAATTTTTACAACGCAACATCCACTACAACGCATTCCATTACATCGCATGACACTACAACGCATTTTTAAAAACGACCTTTACAACGCATTCCATTACATCGCATACTACCTTTACAACGCATACCATTACAACGCATTATATTACATTGCATTTAAGGTAAGTGTTGGATAGTATAGGGGTAAAAATTACTATTCTCACTCCAGGGGGTGCAACAGTAGGGTAAGTGTTGGATAGTATAGGGGTAAAAATTACTATTCTAACTCCAGGGGGTGCAACAGTAGGGTAAGTGTTGGATAGTGTAGGGGTAAAAATTACTATTCTAACTCCAGGTGGTGCAACAGTAGGGTAAGTGTTGGATAGTATAGGGGTAAAAATTACTATTCTAACTCCAGGGGGTGCAACAGTAGGGTAAGTGTTGGATAGTGTAGGGGTAAAAATTACTATTCTAACTCCAGGGGGTGCAACAGTAGGGTAAGTGTTGGATAGTATAGGGGTAAAAATTACTATACTAACTCCAGGGGGTGCAACAGTAGGGTAAGTGTTGGATAGTGTAGGGGTAAAAATTACTATTCTAACTCCAGGGGGTGCAACAGTAGGGTAAGTGTTGGATAGTATAGGGGTAAAAATTACTATTCTAACTCCAGGGGGTGCAACAGTAGGGTAAGTGTTGGATAGTGTAGGGGTAAAATTTACTATTCTAACTCCAGGGGGTGCAACAGTAGGGTAAGTGTTGGATAGTGTAGGGGTAAAATTTACTATTCTAACTCCAGGGGGTGCATACTTACCTTAAATGCAATGTAATATTATGCGTTGTAATGGTATGCGTTGTAAAGGTAGTATGCGATGTAATGGAATGCGTTGTAAAGGTAGTTTTTAAAAATGCGTTGTAGTGTCATGCGATGTAATGGAATGCGTTGTAGTGGATGTTGCGTTGTAAAAAATGCGTTGTAAGTGTAGTGCGTTGTAAAAGTTGCGTTGTAAAGGTTGTTCCCCGTTACAGACCAGTGTAATGTCACTTTTAATTACTGCCACTGCTGCGCTTTGGCAGAACCCACCACAAGGAAAAAACTTTGCTAAGGTGGTTTTTGAGGGACGCAGGACTTCATCTCCTCGTTGACACCATGAGAGCACAATATTAAATAGTGTAGTATAGTGGGGATGTCAGGATTAGGACTCGGCCTCCTGTATGTTAAATCATCAATTCTGCCTTCAGTCTTCATCTGTGTGTTGTTCCATCTACTGTAAAATATGACATAATGTGGTGCAGGATCACTTGTGATTTAAAACATGCCAATAAACTGCGCACCAGATCGAGTAGCTGAAACAAAGTAGGATCATCTAGTTCAGAAGTTAACAGCAACAACTGAGGGTACTGTATGGAGTGATATTCAATAGTTATGATGTGGCTGCCATTAATTTTCCTAACAGGACTCTACCAAACAACATGATTTTAGTACTGTTTAAAATAATGGGGTTCGGCCCGAGGGTAAAGTGTTATGTTTCTCAATTGAAGATTGACTTGTTCAAGTTTTCCCCTACATTGAAACGTATAGAGAGCGGAGTTATCATACCGGCAGTGGATGCTACGTGAATGTCAGGAACGAATCGGCACAGATAGCAAGATTATCATTGAGAAATTGGTTTCATTACGGATGATTCGTTTTTGGAAGATATTCTAGAGGAGAGGGGAACGGACCATGATTTAGAAAACTCTAAATTTTATTGGAAGAAGAAGCGACTTAATATTGGAGAGAACGTATATTCAATGAACATTAGCATCCTTCAACGATTGACATCTATATTGACGTATTAATATTTAGGAGTCCTGATGATATACCAAGTGGGATGAAACGCGCTTGCTGCGGTTATTTAAAATTGTATAATCAACTGATTGGATATACAAGGCTGTTTAAATTAACATAGAACTTGTTGGAGCACCATATATGAAAATTCTTGAAAAAATAAAGAATTTAACTGGAAGAGATTTTCTGGACTGCATCTTTTGGGACTACAATATTTAATTGTTGGATAGTTATTATTATTACACTCCTTCCATTCTTGATTGACATATCTTTTGTATATTAGTGGCTTGAACGGTGGGCCACTGGAGGTGGAGTGGAAGCGTTTACAGACTTTACTGTCAGGTTTAGAAATTAATAGAGGCCTTAATTTGGAAAGTGGCTTAAAACAGAACTCTAAGTTCACACCACAATTGCCAAATGGGAATAATCTAAACCTGTTTTTTGTGGCCATCAACCTGGCTTTAGATAAATTGAGTAGTAATATGGGGCTGAAGTCAGTGTTCACGAAATACGTGTTGGGTAAAGCGAATCAACAGTTGACTGAATAAAGAAGAATTTCGATATCAACAATGACTGGAATTTTGATTGTTGGACTTCTTTGTGAGAGGAGTACTCAAGCGTGTTTGGCATAATCGTGAAATGTATGACTCATTATTTTATACGTGTTTTCCAGATTCATACCATATTTATGGAAAGCAGTGTAATAGAGAGTTTCTGATGCAAAAGATATTGCCCATCTATACTAGCATTGACTTCATTGATGTCAGAAGGATGAAAGGCTGAATTTGCCACACAGTAGTTGAGACTGTGCCCTGAAAATGGCATACTGGTCACATAGGGAAACATTCGTGGATGATTGTGGAAAGACTATCACTCTTCCATTCAACAAAAGAGGGTAGCAAGCATATGACTTTGACCTAAATGCAAAGTAGCAGTTCTGGTTTGTTTGTGCACTTTGTGTCAGAGAAAAAAAGACTAGGTGAGAAAGCTGCTCCAGCAACCAAGTTTGGACCAAAGCCCTCAGGATTTCCAAGCATGGGTACAAGGTATTTGCTGCACTGTAATCAATCAATCAATTTGTAAAGCGCACTAAGGGTTTCAAGGCGCTGGGGGGGGTGGGGGGGGGGTGCTGCTACTGGTCGAAAAGCCAGGTCTTGAGTTGTCTCCTGAAGGTGAGCAGGTCTTCGGTGGTTTGTCATAGGTAGAGGGGGAGGGTGTTCCAGGTCTTGGTGGAGCGGTGGGAGAAGGACCTGCCTCCGGAAGTGGTTCAACGGATGCACGGGACCGTGACCAGGGCGTGGTCAGCGGAGCGGAGTTTCCTGTTGGGTACGTAGAAGGAGAGCCGACTGTTGAGATAGGCTGGGCCGGTTTTGTGGAGTGCCTTGTGTGCGTGGATCAGGAGCTTGAAGGAGATTCTCCTGTTGACGGGGAGCCAGTGCAGGTTCCTCAGGTGGGGGGTGATGTGGTCGCGGCGCAGGACGTCGAGGATCAGCCGTGCAGAGGCGTTCTGGATTCTTTGTAGTCTATTGATGAGCTTGGACGAGGCTCCGGCGTAGAGGGCGTTTCCGTAGTTGAGTCTGCTGCTGGCTAGGGCCTGGGTGACTGTTTTCCTCGTGTTTGTCGGGATCCATCTGTAGATCTTGCGGAGCATGCGGAGGGTGTTGAAGCAGGTGGAGGAGACTGCATTGACTTGTTTGGTCATGGTGAGTTTTGAGTCGAAGATGACTCCCAGGTTGCGTGCGTGGTCGGTGGGGGCCGGGGGGGGGTCCTCAGTGATGCCGGCCACCATGAGTCGTCCCATGCTGAGGGGTTGGACCCGAGGATGAGGATCTCCATTTTGTCTGAGTTCAGCTTAAGTCGGCTTTCCTTCATCCAGTCGGTGACTGCCTTCATTCCCAGGTGGAGGTTGGATTTGGCAGTGAGAGGGTCCTTGGTGAGGGAGAGGATCAGCTGCGTGTAGTCGGCGTAGGAGATTATGTTGAGGTCGTGCTGTCGGGCGATGCGTGCTAGTGGTGCCATGTAGACGTTGAACAGCATCGGGCTGAGGGAGGATCCTTGTGGGACGCCACAGATGATCTCGGAGGCCTCGGACCGGAATGGGGGGAGGCGGACTCTCTGAGTTCAGCCGGAGAGGAAGGAGGTGGTCCAGTCCAAGGCCTTCTCCCGGATCCCTGCGTCTTGGAGTCGCGCGCGTAGTGTGTGGTGGCAGACGGTGTCGAAGGCGGAGGAGAGATCCAGGAGGATGCTGCCTCGCCGTTGTCTAGAAGGATCCTGATGTCGTCTGTGGCGGCGATGAGGGCAGTCTCGGTGCTGTGGTTGCTGCGGAATCCTGATTGGGAGGTGTTCAGGATGTTGTTGTCTTCGAGGTGACTGGTGAGCTGGGTGTTAACTATCTTCTTGATGACCTTTGCTGGGAACGGAAGCAGGGAGATGGGCCGGCAAGTTCTTGAGGTCGCTCGGATCCACCTTGGGTTTCTTCAGTAGGGCGTTGATCTCTGCGTGCTTCCAGTTCTCAGGGAAGGTAGCGGTCTCGAAGGAGAGGTTGATGATGTTGCGCAGGTTGGGTGCGATGGAATTGCCGGCTTTGTTGAAGATGTGGTGTGGGAGAGGGTCGGACGGGGATCCGGAGTGGATTGTGCCCATGGTCTTGATTGTGTCCTCGATGCTCACGTTGGTCCAGGTTGTCAGGGAGTCGTGGACGGTGGGGTGCGGTGGGTCCGGTGCGATGGGGCCCACAGGGGTTGTCCGGGGTTTGAAACTGTCATTGATGTTGGTGTTTTTTCGGTGAAAGAAGGTGGCGAAGGAGTCGCACAGGGATTGCGATGGAGGGATGTCGTTGGCGCTGGAGCTGGGGTTGGAGAGTTCCTTCACAATGTTGAAGAGCACCTTGCTGTTGTGTGCATTGTTGTCAAGGCGGTCTGTGAAGGAGGTCCTTTTGGCGGTCCTGATGAGGTGGTGGTGGTTGCGGATGGCGTCTTTGTGGGCAGTGCAGCTGTCCGGCGTCTTGTCGCTGTGCCATATGTTCTCCAATTTCTGGCAGGTGCGCTTTGAGTCGAGGAGTTCCGGGGTGAACCAGCTGGCTCTTTTGCTGGTGTCTCTGTTGGTGGTTTTTTTCAGCGGGGCTACGGTGTTGGCGCAGTCGTTCATCCAGCGTTCGAGGGTGAGTGCACCATCATCGGGGTTGGTGGGGTTGGTCAGAGGGTTGAGTGCGAGGCTTGTCTGTAGTTGTTCTTCAGTGACTTTGCCCCAGCAGCGGCGGGGGGTCTGAATGGTGCGGTGGTGTGTGAGGGGTATTCAGAAGGAGAAGTGGATGCAGTGGTGGTCTGTCCAGGTGAGTTCGGAGGCATGGGTGAAGGTGACGTGGGGGCTTGAGGAGAAGATGGCATCAAGTGTGTGACCGGCGATGTCGGTCGGCGTCGTGACGATCTGTTTTAGTCCGAGGTTGGTGAGGTTGTTGATCAGGGTGGAGGAGTTGTTGTTGTTGTTGTTCTCCAGATGATAGTTCAGGTCTCCGAGGAGGATGTAGTCTGTGGAGGTCAGCGCGTGTGTGCTGATGAGGTCAGCGATGGAGTCGCAGAATTGAGGCCAGGGTCCCGGCGGTCTGTAGACAAGAGTGCCTCTTAGGGTGGTCTTGGGGTCCGTGTGGATCTGGAAGTGCGTGTGTTCCGCGGTGCTGAGGGTGTCGTTGGTATGTGTTGAGACCCTGATGGTGTTTTTGTGGACGATGGCGAACCCTCCTCCGGCCCTGTTGGTGCGGTCGCTGCGGGTGATCTTGTACCCGTCTGAAATGGCTATGGCGATGTCTGGCGAGGAGACTTCGTTCATCCAGGTCTCGGTCAAGAAGGCGACGTCCGGGGACGAGTCGAGTAGGTCCCAGAGCTCGGCGGCGTGTTTGTGGGCGGAGCGGGTGTTGATCGAGGCTGGAGAAGCTGCAGTTCAGGCAGGTGAAGGGACCGTGGGTGCGCTTCAGGGCGGCCTTGCAGCATGTGTGGGTCCTTCCTGGGTTGAGAGCGACGAGGGTGTTGGCGTCGTAGCGGAGATGGTCTTCGTGGCTGGTGCGGGGGGCAGGGGTTCTGGCGCTGGGCGTGGACGGGCGCAGACGGGCTTGCCTTAGGCGCACCTGTGGCGCGCAGCGGCTCGCCCGCTGCGCAGCGGCCGCCATATATGGGGAGGTGGGTAGGGAGGAGCAGCTGGGAGGCGGGAGGTGAGTGTCAGGTGGAGCGAATGGGCGTGGAGGGGGCAGGGCCGCAGGGGAAGCAGCGGCTGGGACGGGGGAAAGGAGACAGACACGGGGCACGGACTCAAGAAGGGGGCACAGAAGTCAGCACAAGGGGTACAAAATAAAAGGGGGCACAGTTGGCGAGGGGTACAGAATCAAAAGGGGGCACAGACATGTAAGATTGCACTTATTTCTCCATCAAAATATCTTAGCAGTGATCGGTGCTTACAGCTGTGGCATGTTTTAGTACTGTTTCATATATTGCTCTCCCAGACTCTGGCCGTCCACACAGATATCCGGGTAAAGCAAAGCTTTGATTCTGTGCAATTGGCACAGTGCCACAGATGCCTCGTCCAAGTTATGAAGCCAGTCCTGGCTGATGAGCAAATGCTGCCAATGAGGGTGGACCGACAGTGTGCAAATGATAGACTATAAAAATGAAAAGCCATGGAATTTGCCTATTTGGTGTGTAAATAAAAATACACCTCTTATCTAGAGGCTATGTCCAGTCTCACTTGAGCCTGCAATCATTTTTTTGTGCAGATCTTCTTCGTGCATAGCAGCAGAGACTATGCTTTTACTTTCTTTTGGGATCTTCAACCCCATCTCAGTTTAAGTTTCCCTACAGTCATGGGTTGGCTCACTCCCCACAGCTGTCCGAAAAGGGCAAATAAAGCTGTAGCAGAACAAAACTGTCAATCACAGGCTTGTTCCAATGAACTTGTATCAATACAGCAGCAGGGGGTAACTCACCCAGTGCCAGATTCTCACCTGCTGTGAGAAGAGCTTCTTAAACTAAAGATGGTAGATTCTGGTGGCGGTCCCTCATAAAGTACCTGTACAACAGCTGGTTCTTGCCCTCCTGTGCTGCCCACTCTTGAGAGGCATCTAGTCTGGTCCCCTCTGATGGCCAAAGTGGGAGTCATTCACTTCTACCTGTTTGCCTTAGCAGTGCTGCATCTGGGGACACTTTCACACATCTTAGGTTGGCATCTTAGGTTGCTTTGCTTTTTATTCCATGGATTTCCTTCACCTTCTATTGTTTCTTCATTGCCTGGAGCATAGCTTCTTTACCATCCTTTTTATTAGATAACTTGTATCTTTCCACTACTTAAGCAATGGAATTACTTTTTATGTTTTCTGTCAGCATTCTATGGGAGAGTGTTAGACCTGTCTCCCTTTTCGCCTCACCTTCTCCATTTTTGCTGAACTTATTTTTGTTGCCCTTGAGACTCTGTGCACTTTTCCACTGCTTACCAGTGTTAAAGTGCTTGTGCTCACTTCCCTTAACCATGGTTACAATGGCTTATACCCAACTGGCATATTTCATTTACTTGTGTGTCCCTTGTAGAGTAGCATACTATATACCCAGGGCCTGTGAATTAAATGTTCCCAGTAGGCCTGCAGCACTACTGAGCCATCCACTTAAGTAGGACTTTAAAAGATGTCCCAGGCCTGCCATTGAAGTCTGAATGCAGTTTTGAACTGCCATGTCGACTTGGCATTACCTGCTTGCTGAGCCTTAAACTCCCCTTTTATTACATATATCATCCTAAATAAGGTAGGCCTGAGGTAGCCCATAGGGCAGGGTGTGCTGTAATTAAAAGGCCAGAGATGTACTGTTAAGTTTTACAAGGACTGATACTATAAAAAAAAACTAAATTCGTTTCTCACTACTATGAGGCCAACCCCTCTGATAGGATAACATTTGAGATTGCATATTCTATTTTATTAGTATTTTATAAGTTGTAATTTCAATTGGGAGCTGGTGGCTATGTCATGTTTGGTGTCTGTGATATTGTAATGATAAACCCTCTTTTATGGTAATGTGAGAATTTTTATTACAATTTGAAAATGACGCCTATAGAAAGATTGCATTTTCCAGCCCTTAACACTTTTGTGCCTGTAGCCTGTTTTTAGTCACATGACTGGGTGTGGCTGAAAGACTTTCTGAATTCCTCCCAGACAGTCACACAATAGAGGGATTAGGTCATCCACTGGTAAGATGGGGGGCGGAGTTGAACACAGCCCAACTTACAACTGAGTAGCCTGCGTTCTGCCTTTACACAAAGGGCATCCCGACCCTTCATTGTCACTTCAGCCAGCTTGGAGCCAGGGCAGGGGAGGCAGGACATTTTATACACTTCAAAGCCACTTTCTAGAAGCTTCTCAACTTTCCAGATCTAGGACACCAGGGTATGAAAAGTAGGACCTCAGACAACAACTCTTTAGTACACTTCTGGACCTTTAGATACTCTGCCAGGAAGAGGACTACTGCACTGCTACAAGGGTTTCCACCCTGCTGGACCGCTGCTCTAACGTAACTGCATCCCTGCTTTGTTGACCTGCTGCCTGTTACTCTCTTGCCTGGGAAGAAGAACTGGACCTGCAACATCATCTTGAATCCAGGACCCCAGAGTGACTCCAAGGGCTGGTCTGCTGGCCTCCTGATATGAGCCTCAAGGACATAACAGGCTCCCTATCCAGCTCCTGGACCCAGCTGCAGGGAGTTCCTGTCCCCCCAGTGGTGCCCCTCAGGTTGTGGAACTGTGGTGTGGCTCAGCAAGCCTAAATCAAGTTTTTGGGCCATTTGGGACCGAAAACGGATATTTTGCAGTGAAACCGTGCAACTCACAAATCACTAGCCAGTCACTTTGCGCAGCAGCATCAACCGCTCGTGGGGGACCACCAGCTTAAAGTTCTAGCCTGCCCATTCGCAACACCTGCTCTGCTCTTTGCGCTTCGCTGCGACATGCTCCTTGCTCCTGGCAGTCATCTTCAACACGAAAGGACTCTTGGCACAAAACTTAAGAAGGTAAAACTTCCGCAGGACTAATCTGGGACTGTAACCAACCTGCACTCCATCGTGCTCTGCCTGAACTTTTGACTTTGACCCGGTCCAGTTAGACCAGATAGACAAGGATTGGGGTTGCTGCTTGACCAGGGCTCACACCCTAGTCAGCCAGTAACCCAATTTCTCAAAGAAGCCATGTGATTTATTGCTCTGTCCCTTGTGTTTTTCCCCATCATATCCCCTTCATTCTCTCCGTGGTGCTCTATACCCCACTGAGCTCATCCATTGCTCACTTCACCTCTCCCAGTTAGGCTTTCTTCTGGTTTGTATATTATATTATATTTTTCAAACCCTAAAGCATAAGCTTCTCTCTATTTCTCCAGCCAGTCCGTGGTGGTGACATGCCCCCCGTCCCTTCCGTCACTGCCCCCTACCCCTTCCAGTAACACTTTTAAAAAGAAAAAAGTTTCATTTTTTGGGGGGGCGGGCAGGCAGGCTGCTACTTTTGCTTTGGTATGCTTTTTTGAGTATGCTTCCCAAAAATTAGTGCTCCAAGATTGGTGTCCACCATCTTGGTGCAAAAAATGAAATATAAAAAAATTACATATGCATGTCACGCTGCGGTGAATTTTTTCTGTTTTTCTAGTGCTGTTCTGCATTGAAAAACAAGTATTTTGTTTCCTTTTTGCTTATGCCGTAAATGCCATAGAAAGACGAGACCTCTAGACTTTGCAAATGCTTGTTAACATTATTCTTTAAAGCATAGCTTCTCAAACACAAAGGAAAGTTTCAATGATCCTTCATGACAATTCCAGTTTTTCACTTCTCTTTGTGCCTATAGCTGCCTTCCTAATCCAGTCATGTCCCCACGTAACTGCACCTGCGGTGAGATACATTAGTCTGTGTGCCACTCACCTACCAGTCCCAGTTATCCTTTTTATGTTATTTAACAAAGTTTATTTCTGAGTAAAATACTGCTGTATACTACATTTCTATCTGAAATATGCTCTTGCCTCACTCAGTTATATAATAAATAAATAATTTGAGTTTCTGACAACAATATTTCCCCTTACACCTTAATTCTACAGCAAGGACTTCTTCTCAATTTTATCCATGGTTATGTTCACAGAAAAGTACATGTTTGCTTCTAGTTTTAGGCTATTGATTTTTCTCTGCTTGCAAAACAAAAACATTGCATCCTTGCTAGTTCATTCGATAAGGCCAGATTCAACTCTCAGAGCCCACATCACAACAGCCATTAATCCAGGGCCAGTATTAACATTACCAGTATTACAGATGTTAACATTACCGGTACCCCTTTCTTGTTTCAGATGTTAACATTACCCTTACCCCTTTCTTGTGTCAAGGATGTCCAGAGAAAGTGTTGAATAACAGTCATTTGCAAATGTTGCCTTTGTCACTAAAAGGCTGCTTGGGACACTGGAGATAAGTCTAGGACCTAAGGGGGGTGGGCACTGTTATTGTCAAACCTCTGGGTACTTGCTGGAAAGGTTTATGATGCTCTGGACTGAAATAAATTGCTCAGTAACCCGATAACTGAACATGTTTTTTTCCATGGAGCATACATTGGTTGTTGTAAATGGCACTCTTGATTGCATTAGAGATGAATGGTCATCTGGCAGGCGACTTGGCATGAAGTCCGCAATTCTAATACATTAAGTGATCAGTTCTATTGTAAAAGGAAAATCATACGTTGTAGAATGTTGATAAAAAATAATAATTAAGTATTTTTTGGCGACAGTAACTTATTTTCAAATGTGCCCTATAGACTTCACTGCTTCTCAGTAAGCAATGCTTGCCTGAAACTACCACTGCCACTTGAGCCATCAGCATCTGTCCATTGAAGCCCCATTGCAACTCGCTAGCATGCTTGTCACTGCTACACGAATTCAATGAAAGAGCACCCTGCCCCAGTTCGTCACTTTATAAACATTATATCTATTGCTGACGCAGATTTGTAGTGTTACTGATATCTGCTCAAACTGTATTATATCATCCAGTGTCAGGCCAAGTTAGACTATGCTATGTTATATCATATGCTGAGTATGTGATTTGTCAAGTGAGGCATTAAGGTGAAGGCACACCAGAAGACAGCAGATCTGGCCATGGAGACTAACTAAAGGTGATAGTTTAATTCATTTTCAGACCAAACAGTTGTTGGAGCCAACTTGGTTTCAAGGGGTGGGGTCTTTCAGCTTTTGATTTCAAGGGGAAGGTGCAGAGAATCTACTTTGTTTTTCAGAAGGATTTAGAGCGCTTTATATGAGCACCAGTTACACTACAGAAGGTCACATTATTTTTTTTAGGCAGGGGATGGATCGGTAGGTGTTGAGTGGCCTTTGACCTTAAGAAAACTATGCTAGGTCTGACAGCGACCATTTTGCTATTGCATGGTCCACAGAGAAGCATTCCCTTGCATTTCACTTAACTATGACACTCAGATGGGCTGTGTAGTTCTAGTTTAGTATATTGGGGCATTCCAGCCCCCATTTTCCTCCAAGGGATATCAGAAGATTTAGTAGCGCCATTGGCCCTGCCCAGATATAATCCAGTAGATCTCTCTGAAGTTGTTGTATTTCATCTTTGGGGGTGGGGACAGGCAGGGCCTGGAAGAATATCAACATTTTGAGAGCACGATCATCTTTAAGACATGGACTCTCCTTATCCAGGATATATATTGCTTTAAGTAGCTTCTGAGATCTTCAAGAATTTGGTGTCTTAGTATGGCCAATTTGTTGTAATCCAGTTTGATGGGTCATTTGCTCGATGTGTTCCAAAGTATTTATACCGATTTAAAGGGCATCTGTCCCTTAATTGATTTCAAATGTGTCCTTGATCGAGATGGGTAACATTGATAATTAATGTATTCATTATGAATCCTGAAAGCTTTTCAAAGTGTTTACATTCTTCGATGAGAGCTTGGATTGAGTTCACTGGGTATGTTACGGGTTAGCAATATGTCCTCTTCAAAGAGACATAGCTTATGTTCTGAGCTGAATGGGATACCTTTTATATTTACTCCGTCCCTGATCGTGCCAGGGGTTCTATTACCAGAGCAAAAAAGCATTGGAGAAAGAGGATCGTTCTGACTTGTTCCACTTGGAAGGCTAAAGTGTGCTGATTGTGCTCCAATAATGCAGATTTCCCCTGTGGGTGAATTGTACTTTGACAGAATTTAGTTTTGTATGATGGGGCAAAGACCAGTGTGGCCTAGTAACCCTCTAAGGAATCCCCAGCGAACATGATCAAATGCCCTTTCGGCATTCACTAAGCATGCTTATCCAGAATGTTTCTCTATTAGGTTAGGTTTTTGCCAAATGCTACCAGAGCACTCACATTCTTTTATGACATCTGCTTTGTTTGGTTCTGTTAGGAAGAGCACTCATGCATCTAATACATTCTTAAGGATTTTAGTGACAATATTAACATCTGTATTGAGCAGAGCAATCAGCTGATGTGAGAATTCTACAGTAGTCTGCAATGGCTTGAAAATCAAGGTAATATCAGTTACAGTCAATGAGGGGTTAACAATTGCTTGAGTCGCAAACTGGCTGAAAAGGATGTTAAATATTCTTTATTATGTGGTAGAAAGAGTTTATAAAAAGACATCCAAGCTGTATTACAGTAATTTAGAAAGACTATGAACCCATTGCCAAGGTGTGCCTCCTCCTCGTTCTGCTGCCGGAATCACTTATACAAAGTGTCCTACTGCACATCACACAAACAATGGGGCCGATTCACAGAACTAATCTGAGATAAAATCCTAAACTTACTACTTTTAGTATTCACAGAAGGCATTTAGTAGTAGTAAAGTTAGGACTCTTAACTTTACTACTACTAAATGCCTTTTGTGAATACCGAAAGTCGTAAAGTTAGGATTTTGTCTCTGTTTACTTTACTACTACTAAATGCCTTTTGTGAATACTGAAAGTCGTAAAGTTAGGATTTTGTCTCAGTTTACTAGTAGTAAAGTTATTAGTCCTAACTTTACTACTACTAAATGCCTTCAGTGAATACCAAAAGTAGTAAGTTTAGGATTTTATCCCAGATTAGTTCTGTGAATCGGCCCCTATGTGTCTAGGAAGACCCACTGAGGGCAATTGGGAATAGATGCCCCCTTTGTGTAGAAATGGTTTACACATCCCAGTAAATTCTTCTAGGCTGCTTTGCTGGAGAAATGCCCTTTATAATCTACTTCATGACGTTCCTCAGCAAATCCATATTTTTATTTTTAGAATGTGATTGAAATTCATCTTAAAATCTTTCCATTTTGATAATTTTGCTCTTAGTTTTACTTGATGATACGTTTTGTGTTATTGCATCCATTGTTCTCTTGTAATATGCAGGTCTCGATTGTGAACTGAAGTCAGTTATTTCAATAATATAGTTCTGGACAGGAAAGCCCTCTTCAACCATGCTATGTGTTACAATATTTTGAAATGCCAATGAAAAGGGAACTATAACATGATTCTGTTTTGGATAACCATAACATCATAAAAGTAAGCCTATGTTTATTGGGATTGACCATTTCTGTCCTTCTTTGCCACCCCGTGATTTTGTTTAGGTTTTCCAGATATACTGATTGACGTGAGTCCAATTAGGCTTTTAAAGTTAATTTTATTCAGCAGAATTTATTTTTCGAATGTCCCGTGTGCATAGTGCAGATGTCTGATTTATTTACATTCCCACATTCAAGCTTTTTGTAGCAGACAAGCCGAACCAGGTATAACATCTGTATCCCAGACCAACAAATAGTGCAATTCTATATTTGTTCAAAGTTTTACAGGCAGGGTGTTGTTCAGAAAACATGGGTTCCTGGGGGTGTTTTTTTCTTGTGTCATTCTAGTCACTGAAGCCGTTTCCTGAACAATTGTATTTTTCCATCGACTTCCACACAAGGTCCTTACAAGTGCTGCCTTGTCTGTTCCATCCAAGCATTTATCCATTCATCCTTTCACCCTTCGATCTACCCTCTGATGTCCACCATTTCACTTCTCCATTCTGTCATCCATTCATTGATCAGTCAATCATTCAATCTTTCACCATTGTATTCATTACCACTACCACCATCTATGCATGCATCCACCCATATATCCATCCGCACATTATTCTTTGACTTACACATCCAGCAATAAAGGCTTTCATCCATCAATTGATTCTTTTAGCCATCCATCCACTCATATTTCCATTTACTCTGCCATATTTTGATCCATCCATCCATTTTTCCATTTTTCAATTTTTCCATCCATCCATCCATCACCCTCTTAGATTTCATTTACTCTGCCATACTTTTACCTGCCATCCATCTCACCCATTCATCCACCCACTCATTCATCCACCCACTTATTGTGCTGCAAATCGAAGAAACCCATAAGTAACCCCACCCCGTCCATAGCTGGAGGGAGAAGGAGGGGTTTTCGACGCCCATGCTTTCACAGTATGGAGAAGTGCTCTATGCTTGATTTACCAATGGGTGGGGATAAAAAAATGTGCCCTTTCAGAAGAAATTGTGAAACATGGCGCACAATCCACCTGCCTCAGTGAGTTGTGGAAGTTCCACTGACGGACTCACAGGTCCGCTAGAAATCGAAGAATCGTATAAATCCCACCTCTACACGATGTCCTACAGCAAAATAAATTAACATTTATTCGAAACAGTAAATGCAATATATTTTTTGACTTCATAGAATTAACTTTCCCCTTTTATAGCAAAGTTAGTTGCTTACAACCGAAAGAAAATTCTTTTTTTCTCCTCCTCTGCAATATATTTTTAAGAACTCCAAAACCCATTCCATAAACCTATATCAAAATTCCTACAACATAGGACCCCTTGGTACAACGTGTTATTGTGCGAAGGGTCCCTATAGAAAATATCAAACTTCTATAAATCATGAATGATATCATTTTTAGTTTCCCGGCGATGAGGCAGATGGCCACAAGGAGGATAACAACCACCCTGCAATTTAAACGGATGGCTTTTCAGTTGCCTTTCAAACACATTTTTATCCTCAATGCATCTGAGTGGGAGGGGGAGCTCGTTTCACTACTTGGCTGCCAGAACCGAGCAGGCTGAACTGCCCCACTGTAGTGGCAGGGTGAGGGAGGCGAGACACATGTAGTTGGGGATACAACGTTTTATTTATCTCGTGCTCAATACAGCGGCCCACGAGGAGCAGGCGGGGAGACAACCGCTAGCGAAGAATTCCGCTCCCGTCTGCCGATCCGCCGGGCCCCCCGCTGACGTCACGGCCGACTTCGAAGTGCGATTGGCCGTGACGTCAGGAGGGCAGGCGGACAGCGAGGAAAGACTGCGTTAGTGCCCCGCGGAGCTAGTCCGCTAACATCGTGTACGACATCTCCCTTATCAACAGAAAAAAATTAATAGAACACATTATCATCTCATAACGAAGTCATCAAATCTCCTGGGTGCTTTGACATGCCGTGTCGGCCTGCAAGGGGTAACATACGGGGTTTGTGCCACCCCACCAACACCTGTACCGCTTTGGCCCGGGCTCCCCATGCTGCGACTGTCACACCTCCCTGGTCTGGGGCCTGCGCCCATCTGCCTCTCAACACCTCCCGTGCCATGCCATGTGCTCCCGCTCGTAAGTGCGCTTTCGCATCCGGTCCAACCCTGTGCGGGGGAATTGCCCCCAACCTCATCAACACACATACTTCCGCCAGTGACCTCATTGTCTTGCCATTCAAGCACACTATCATCGCTCTCGGATTCACGCTTGTGACCACTTTTCATGATGATTTCCTCTTGCCCAGCTTTGAGCTTGACTATGTCGTCCTTGCTACGCCATCCCCCACCTTCCAGACACACGGCCCCTCTGGTTGCTCCGTGTACCCGCAATGGGGTTTGAAATACAGATTCCCCTTTCATTACTTTGTAGGGCTTCTTCACCAGTACCCAATCTCCCTGTGCAATTTCCTTTGGTTTGGCTCTGTTAACCGTGTCAGCATACTGTTTGTTGCTCTCTTGCTTAGCCACTATGCGCTCCTTGACTCTCAACCCCTCTTCCTGTACATCCTCCGTTCCATCCCTCATGTCATACCACTTGTTGAATTTGGGGGTAAGCTCGCTCATGCACCGTCTCCCTCTCATCAAATAGAACGGCGTATGTCCTGTGACTTCATTAGGCGTGTTATGGAAAGTGTGCACTTTATCAGCCAAAAACGCCTTCACGTTCATTTGAGACGCCACAGCCTGTTGGATACCTTCTTTAAGGAACCTGTTCATCCGCTCGACCTGCCCATTGCTCTTCGGACTGTACAGTGGGGTCTTCTCCTGCTTGATTCCAAGCTTGGCCAGGAAATCTGTCATCTGCCGGGATACCAACTGGGTACCATTGTCGGAAACCATGATCTTCGGCTGCCCCTCCGTCGCGAAGATTTTCTTCAGCACCTTGATCACCCGGTCAGTAGTAACCTCCCTAACGAACTTGTAGTGGATCCATTTGGAGAAGTAGTCCGTAAGGACAATGAGATGCCTGCAGTCATCCGGCAGTATGGTAAACGGGCCTGCGAAATCTATGGCAATCTTGCACCATGGTCCGACCGGAATGTCCACCATCTGCAGTTCCCCCTTGGCCGTCTTCCAATGCTTGTCGGCTCTCAGACACGGCCCGCATCTGTCAATGAAGCCGTAGACGTCGCTGCACATCCCCGGCCACCAGTAGTACTGCTTGAGGAGGTTTTTGGTGGCTGTACTCCCCGGGTGCCCCCTGTGAGCGATCCTGATTAGCTTGTCCCTCAGACCTTCCGGGGGTACAAACAGTTCATGCCTCTTCAGGAAGCCATCTTCAATCGTAAGTTCCGCGCTTATCTGCTGGAAACATCTGAGTGCCCCGTGCAAGTTCCGGACCAGAGGCCAATGAGTCGTCATGTGGTCCACTACCCTTCGGATGGTCACGTCTTTTTCCTGGGCAGCCAGCAATTCTTCTTCAGAGATAGACCCCTCGCAGATGGCCGTCGCGTCTACCATCGCCACCACACACTCCGTGTCGTCCAGGGAACCTTCTTCCTCGCCGGCGATAGGCAAGCGCGATAGGCAATCCGACCTGCTGTTGAGGCCCCCCTTGATGTGTCTGATGGTGAAGTGGTATTCCTGCAATTTGGACAGCAAGCGCAGGAGTCTCGAGCTGGCTTTTCCATTACCGCGGCCTTCACCGTCCATCATATAAATCAACGGTTTGTGATCCGTGACTACCTCGAACTCTTTGCCCCACAAATAGTTCTTCAGTTTCTCCACTGCCCAGACGCACACGAGCGTCTCCCGCTCGATAGTGCTATAGTGTTTCTCCGCGTCGCTCAGCGACCGGGATATGAACGCGATGGTGCTTTCCTTCTTCCCTTGGAATTGGCAGAACACTGCCCCGATACCTTTGGCGCTGGCATCGACAGTGATGACATTCCGGTGATCCTTGTTATAAGACTGTAACACTGGAGCCGCAACAATGGCCAGCTTAACCGATTCAAAGGCAGCTCGTTGTTCCTGCGCCCATACGTACTTTTCGTTCTTCCGCAGCAGTTTCCTAAGAGGCTCCACTGTGAGTGCGTAACCCTGCATGAACTTCGAGTAGTACTCGCTGAGCCCCAGGAACGACCGCAAGGCGTCCTTATCTCCGGGACATGGGGCCTCTCGAATGGCCTTCACCAAGTCCTCCTTGGGCGCAATACCATCCGGAGTCAGAACGTGCCCCAGATATTCTATCCTGCCCTCCATGAACTTGCACTTGTCTTTGGAGACCGTCATCCCTTTCTCCCGCAGGATCTCCAGCACCATCCCCAGCAGCTCCAGGTGCCCCTTCTCATCCTCCGTGTGGATCAGGATGTCATCCTGGAATGCTTCGACGCCCTTCATGTCGCAGAAAAGCAAGTCCATCAACTTCTGGAAAACCCGACGCTGATGCAAGGCCGAAGGGAAGCCGGACGTACCTGTACGCTCCGAACGGGGTAATGAAGGTGGTCAGTTTTTTGGACTCCTCCGTGAGACACACCTGGTGGTATGCTGACTTCAGGTCTATCAGGGTGAAGAACTTGGACCCTGAAGTGGACGACAGAATTTCTTGGATGTTGGGCAGCGGATGGCAGTTCACTAGGATATTCTTGTTCAAGGACCGCAGGTCCACACATAGACGAATGTCCCCTGTCCTCTTCTTCTTGGACACAACTATCGCGGACACCCATTCTGATGCGCCTGCCTCCTCTATCACGCCTTCCTGCTTCAACTTATCGAGGACCTTCTTCAGTTCCCCTCTGACAGAGAGAGGGACTGTCCTGACCTTATGCTTTATCGGTATTGCCCCTTCTTTCAACTGTATGGCGTGTACAAACCCTCTCACACGCCCCACCTCATTCCTAAAAACGGACTCAAATTCGCCAATGACCTCAGCCAAGCCCCCATGCACTTCGCCAGGTTGTATGTAGCCGACCCAGTCATCACGCAGAACAATGGGGTCGTCGGCTCCCGGGACTAGCATCACACCCAGCTTCGCCAGGTCCTTCCACCCCACAAGACTTCTCCCTTTCTCAGCCACATAGACCTTCATCATCACAGTGCGCCCTCGAAAGGTGAGTGCATCGCAGAAGAACCCTTTCATCACAATATCCTGTTCCCCAAAGGCCTTGGGATTCACATCAGTCTCACGCAATCGCACTCCCTGCCACTTCGCATTAAACGTGGTGTCAGATATCAGGGTTATAGGCGAACCAGAATCAGCCGTAAACTGCAGCTCTACAGCACCAATCAGAACGGAGCCAATAGGCCCCTTCATTCTGCCGTCCTCGGCATCAATGGACAACACTATGTCCGCACTCGCCTCCGCGTCGCTATCACTCACCGAGCTCACTTTCATGCCCCCACCCGGTTTCCTTGTCTTGCACACAGCTGCAAAATGGCCCACCTTCCTGCATTTCGTGCAGCTCTTGGTCAGAGCCGGGCAAGACCTGCTATCAGCCAAGTGGTCCCGTGCCCCACATCTAAAACAGGTGAACGGCCTCCTGCCACCCCCTCTATCACTTGCTGCTTTGTCGGGAGTCCTTGACACACTTTTACTTTTGTCCTGCACGTAGCACACCGTCGAAGCCTGACTTGTGCATGCAAGCTCCCTAGTGGACACCATGGAGCGCTCAACGGCCTTCGCAATGGCCACCACATCCTTCAGGGAAGGGTTTCTACACGACAGCAATCTCTCCTGCACCTTCTTGGAGTGGCAATAGAACACCACCTGATCTCTGATGTAAGTATCGGTCATCTCCGCATATTCACAGTCTTGCGCCAGAACGCCTAAGCAGGCAATGTACTCCTCAATAGTCTCTCCTTCCTCCTGTCGCCGCAGAGCAAACTTATGGCGCCCCACCATGATGTTACCTTCCTCGGCATATTGCAGTTCAAGCCGCTTAACCGCCTCCTGATACACATTCAGAGGAGCGGGAGCCCCGGGGGGGTCCACGAACACTGGCAGACTGTCAAAAACTTCCTGGCCGGCCTTCCCCAGCAGTCCGAACAATAGCGCCTTCTTGCGCTCGGGGCTATACCCCTCGCCGTCTATGGAAACGATATAGTTCTCAAACGCACGTAGCCACCCTTTCCATTTCATGCACGGCTTACCAGGAGAATCAAGGAACAGAGGAGGTACGCAGATGTTGACCGGCTGAGCCATCGTCAGGGGTCGGGGACCGCAGCAGGAGGACGACGACCACAAGGACAGCCACCGGACAGGCACGGCTGGAAGCGCGACCTGGAACCTCAGCACGCAGGACTGGACCACGCCTGCAGATGCACCAGCAAGTAGGGCCCCACGCCCACCGGAGCACACTGGGTGGGACAGGGAAGGATGACTCTCACGGCACACCTCCTGGGCACACGTGACAGCAAGGGCCAGCACTCCAACCCCCTCATCAAGCAGCAAACTGTACCGCCGGGGGCCAGAAGGGACACGCAGCATCCAGCCAGCAGCAGAACGGACCAAGCGTCGTCAGGATGCCCACGTGGTTGCAGGAGGACCAGCAGGGGGCAGCACCGCAGCAATGGAGGAGCACGAGGGGCTCAGGGCACCGGATATCCCACGTGGGCCGCACAGCATCAATTAACCCTCGTCGCCATTTGTAGTGGCAGGGTGAGGGAGGCGAGACACATGTAGTTGGAGATACAACGTTTTATTTATCTCGTGCTCAATACATCGGCCCACGAGGAGCAGGCGGGGAGACAACTGCTAGCGAAGAATTCCGCTCCCGTCTGCCGATCCGCCGGGCCCCCCGCTGACGTCACGGCCGACCTCGAAGTGCGATTGGCCGTGACGTCAGGAGGGCAGGCGGACAGCGAGGAAAGACTGCGTTAGTGCCCCGCGGAGCTAGTCCGCTAACATCGTGTACGACACCCACTTCTTGGTGTAGGGAATGATCACCAGCCGGGCAGACTAGGTGCAGAGATCTTTACGGGCAGTATTTGACCATCCCTTTGTGCAGATATTTAGGACCTGTCTTATAGAAGACTGAATGTGTCACCATCAAGGCTTTCAAAATGTTCCTTGTTTTACTGGTAGCTGGTGCAGCTGGATACAATCATGGGAGATTGAGGCATGTTTAGGAAGTTTGAACAGAAGGTAGATTGCCATATTTTGTACCATTTGCAATTGCTGAATAAGGTAGTCTACGACTCCTAGGTATAGAATGTTGAGAGGATCAGTGCCTGGACTAATGTTTTCTGGTTATCCCAGTCCAGGAAATTAAGAAATTTCCTTAGCATGAGGTTTTTAACCGCAGCTGAGATCTGGGGTTTAAAGGATGGGTGTGCGTCAACATGCACCCCAAGGTTCTTGGTGACCTCTGCAGCGGGAGAAGGTAAAGTGCAGCTGGCTAGCCAGGCCCCAGACCATCCGGGCAGGGGATCGACACCAAACAATAGGCCCTCAGTTTTCTCTGGGTTACATTGTAGGGAGTTAGCTTTAAGCCATGCCATCACTGCTACCATGCAGGCCACTAATTTAGCCTTGCCCTCTTATGCATTGTTGTCATAGGTCAGCAGACCAACTGGATACCAAATGATTCGATTAGGTATACCAGCTGCTTCATATAGATATTAAAAAGTGTGGGATTCAGGGCTGAGCCTTGAGGAACTCCACACTTAAGGATCTTTGCCTCAGAAAAAATGGCTTAAGCCATACTGCCTGTTCTCTATGCTCCAGAAAGGAGCCCAGCCAGGCTAGGGCTGTCCCCTCCACCCCAACAGAGGCAAGTCAGTGTAACAGGATCTCATGTGAGATCGCATCAAACGCCTTGGAGAGGTCTAAAAAAACGAATGCGGCATTATGGCCAACGTCCAGCGTGAATTTGATGTTATTTCAATAAGCAATGTCTCCGTAATGTGGTGAGCCCGAAGCCTGATTGTGAGGGATGGAGGAAGTTGAAGGTTTCCAGAATGTCGTTAGTTGAGTATTTTGTTTTTTTTCGATATCATGGAGGCCTCTGGGAGCAAAGAAATGGGTCTGAAATTAAGGAGAATTTCATGTTTCGAATTTGTTTCTTTTAGGCGGAGAATAAAATTTGCCCTTTTCTATGAGGCGGGGACTATCCCAGTTTGCAGACAGGTTACAAAGAGATCATAGTAGGTTGGCCTATTATCTTCACAACCTGAGGGGCAGGGCCGGACTGGGAACCAAAACCGGCCCTGGCAAAGTGCTCGGTCGGCCCCCCAGGGGTCGGGGGAGCCGCTGAGCTCTTTGCCAGGGCCGGTTTACGGCCGATTTTGTTACAGGGCCGATTTTGCAGCTATGCTGCAAAAACGGCCCTGTAACAAAAACGGCCCCCAGAGGCCCAAAACCGGCCCCCACCCGTGTGGCACACCAGGGGATTGCCCGGTGCTCGCTACGGCCAGTCCGGCCCTGCTGAGGGGGAAGAGATCCAGCGGGGAGCCAGATTTGCTTTTGTGAAAGAAGCATTCAAGTTTTTCGACAGTAGGAGGGTTAAACTGCAACAGTTTACCCTGAGCCAGGGACATTCTTTGATTTAGAACGTTACCCAGTGGCTTGTTGTCTTTAATTTTTAAGAGATTGTTCTGAATTTTACAAATTTTGTCTTCAAAGAATATGCTCAATTTAGTACATAGGGAAGCTTTCATTTCAAGGGGGAGTGCAGTTCCTTTAGGGTCCATGAAATGCAACACAATTCAAAACATTTCTTCTGCGTTGTTGTTTGCTTCCCCAAATATGTTAAAATAGAAAGTGCTTCGTGCAAACTTCAACTTGGTATGGTAAGTGCTCAGGGTAGGTTTGTACTGAATTATATCAGTTTCAGCATATTGTTTGCTCCATAGACATTCCAATTTCTTACAGTGCTTCCTTTCTACTACTAGTTCATTAGAGAACCAGCAGGCGGAAGGTTGGTGTCCAGGGGTCCTTGAGCTAGCTTCAGGGGCAGCCGTATTAGTGTCCTCAGTGAACCAGTTACTCACTCTGACCGTGTCTGACTCAGTAACACCAGTTGACGTAGGTTTGGTAGCTACAAGGATATCCTTCTATGAGGATATGTCTACATTATTCCAGGCTCGGTTCTTAGGGGAGGAGATCCCATTCTTGATTTGCTCTTAGGAGGGTACCATGGACAGGAAAAGGGTAGTATAAAATGGTCAGATCAAGAGACCATTCCAGACCTACTGAGATCTAGTAGGGTGTTAGACAATATTGCGTGTAGTGTGTGGCCTGCTCTATGTGTTGGTCCCATAAGAGTCGTTGAAAGATGAATGTCTGCAAGTGTGTCGGAGAGTTTTAGTGACTCTCAGATGGGTTGTCCAACTGAATGTCAAAGTCACCCAGAATTGTAAAACTTGCATAATTAATGATTTTGTGTGTCAGTGCCTGGGAGATGGAGTTAGTGAAGTCTCCCGCATAACCTATTGATTCTATGCTGTACCCCTCTGAGGCGGAAGCCGGAGGCTTAATTGCTGAATAATTTTAAACTGTATGTTTTGCTGTGTGCGCTTTGCACTCCGTGTTTTAATTTCACACTTCTGTCACTCACCCTGCACTGCTGCTTCTACGCCCGCACCTCGCGCTGACGATCTCAAGCTGACGCGCTGGAGGCAGGGCTTGCCGCCGCTGGGTTCGAGTGTCTCCACGCACCTGTGCTGGGATTGCCCCGCCCAGTTTGACTATTTACTCTCGCATTCCCTCCCGCTCGCATTAGATTCTATGCTGTACCCCTCTGAGGTGGAAGCCGGAGGCCTAATTGCTGAATAATTTTAAACTGTATGTTTTGCTGTGTGCGCTTTGCACTCCGTGTTTTAATTTCACACTTCTGTCACTCACCCTGCACTGCTGCTTCTACGCCCGCACCTCGCGCTGACGATCTCAAGCTGACGTGCTGGAGGCAGGGCTTGCCGCCGCTGGGTTGGAGTGTCTCCACGCACCTGTGCTGGGATTAGCCCCTCCCTCTTTTACTTCTACATAATGCAAACTCTGTCCCGACCGCGCAGTGGGCGGGCGCAGCGTGCGCGCCGACGGCACGCCGAAGGCACGCCAATGGCAAGCCCGCCTGCGCCCGTCCGCGCCCTGAGGCGCCCGATGACCCGTAACTCTGCCCATTTGGATCCTCCTTCTGGCCACAGAGTATCCTACTCCTCTGAGGAGCTTCACAGCCTTAATACTACCTCTTTCTCCTGTACTCCTCTTGACTGCTCACTCTTAACGTTTTTAAGGTGCTTGCATTGTAATCTTGTTTTCTCCGGTCATACCATACCCTCAGCTTCATCTACTCCTCCCTACAAGTTTTGGAGTATCAACTGTAGATCCCTGCCCAAAAATAGGGATCACATTTTTGACTTACTGTCTTCCACCCTGCCAGATGCCCTGTTCCTAACGGAAACCTGGCTTCTGGCAAGTTCCGGCCCTGATATAGCTTGTGCCCTGCCACCCGGTTTCGTAATAGTCAGGCAAGACAGAGCCACCGGTAAAGGGGGGGGCATAGCGATTATTTTTAAAGACACGCATTCCTGCTCCCTGGATGCCGTTCCTTTACCAAACTGTGAAGCCGCACTCTTCAAGATAGTTGTCTCTCCTCGATTGACACTATCAGGCCTACTTATCTATCGTCCCCCTGATAAACCCACACAGTGGCTAACCTCATTTGCGGACTACGTAGCCCCCCTTGTCATGAAGGCAGCCAACTTTACCATTTTGGGAGACTTAAATCTCCATCTAGAGGACCCACAGAATCGTCTAAGTTGCACATTTTTATCTGATTGCGAAGCCATTAATCTAACACTTCGCAATAAAGGTCCTACCCATCAGGCTGGTCACCTACTCGACCCCGTCCTTTCTAACATTCCGTTCGACTGCACCTACCCTGCCCTTCCCCTTGACTGTTCTGACCACTATGCTATTTATTTTACTTTGCCTGCTGACCCCAATAGGTGCCCGCTTCTTCCCGGCACGAGAAACTATCTCAGAGCCTGGTCCAGGCTTAACATCTCGGCCTTTAATGCCTCCCTTGCGGCCAGTTGCCCCGATATTTATCTCGGGTGCACTGTCTTAGCTCAGGAAGTATCGCATTGGCTAACATCCAACATTGACTACCACCTACCACCACGTCTTAGGCCACCTACCCCGCATCTTGCTCCCACCCCTTGGTTCACAGATGCCTTAAAAGCCACTAAATCCAAATGTAAACACTTGGAGAGGCTATGGCGAAAATCCTACGCACCAAATGACAAATTAACCTACCGCGTAGCACTCAGGCAATACCATCAAGCCTGTCGAAAAGCAAAAGCACTGTTTGTCTCACAGTCGATTACAACGGCCATAAATCGACCAAAAGCCCTCTTTTCTATGGTCAAGAAATTAGCTGGCTCAAACACTGTCCCCACTCCACCCGCGTTAGGGGAAGCAGAATGCAATGAAATTGCTGACTTTTTTATATCTAAAGTCGAAACTATCTACAATGCTCTATCTCTTGCTTCCCCTATATCTTTGTCGGACTCCTTCATCTGGTCCTTACTGAACCCACCATCCCAGGACATACTGATCTCCGAATGGCCTCTGCTCGATCCCAATTCACTGTATGCCTGTCTTACTAAAGTCAACTCAGGCTCTCCCCTGGACCCTATTCCTTTGAGCGTCCTTCGGCAACTCTCCCCCGATGCTCTATTAATCATTCAAGAGCTTCTTAATTCTTCTTTGCGGGAATCTATAGTCACGGACGATTGGAAATGGGCTTTGGTAGTGCCACTTTTAAAAAAACCTGGCGCAGATCCTAAAACGCTCGCCAACTTTCGGCCTATCTCCTTGCTGCCCATGTTCTCAAAGATCCTGGAGCGACATATTAATTTACATCTCACCTCTCACGTGGAGACCACTGGTTTTCTACATCCTTTCCAGTCAGTCTTCCGCTCCCAGTTTTCCACTGAAACAACTCTTTTGGGGGTAACTGAGAACCTTCGTATCCATCTTGATCATGGCCAGACCACGGCGCTTATTCTCTTAGATTTAAGCACCGCTTTTGACACAGTCTCACACCCTATCCTTCTGAGAGCACTGAGATCTGCGGGGGTGTCCGGCCCCGCTCTTGACTGGCTGGCCTCTTTCCTAGACCATCGCACTTTCCAGGTGGTCTCGTACGGTTCTTCCTCCTCTATTCGTTCATCTGCGCATGGTGTTCCGCAGGGGTCTTCACTTAGCCCTTTGCTTTTCAATATCTACGTGAGACCCCTTGCCTCCATCGTTGAAGACTCTGGTCTTTCCTTTTACTCATATGCCGATGACACTCAGATTCTCTTTTCTCTTTCTTCGGCCGCTGCCAACTCCCCTTCCGCTCTTAAACTAGGACTTAGTCGAGTTGCAGAGTGGATGCAAGTGAATCTCCTGAAATTGAACGGAGAAAAAACAGAGGTGCTCTTTTTGGGCAAGCAAAAGCACCTCTGGGGCCCTTTACATTGGCCGGCTGAAATGGGCCCATTGCCTGTTCCAGCGACTCAGGTTCGCAATCTCGGATTCATTATGGATGAATCACTCTCCATGCGACATCAGGTGGTTAAGGTAGCAGCCACCTGCTTTTCCATTCTGGGGTGGCTGCGTAAAATCTTGTGGATGCTCCCAGTAGGATCCAGACGCCAGGTGGTCCAGGCTCTAGTCACCTCTCGCCTGGACTACGGCAATGTGCTCTACCTTGGCATCACCCAGGAGCTCCAGCGGAGATTACAGCTGGTTCAGAATTCCGCGACTCGCCTCCTTTGTAAGGTCCCGTGGAAATCCTGAATCTCTCCTTTTCTTAGAGACCTTCATTGGCTCCGCATTACAAACCGGATTAAATTTAAGGCCCTCTGCTTTCTGCACAAAATCAAGCAAGGGCGGGCCCCAGGTTATCTCAAAGCCCTGGTCCAACCATATTTTCCACCACGTGCCCTTAGATCTTCAACACAGGGCAATTTTGTGATTCCCCGCTTCAAACTCTCGAGAATGGGCGGCTGTTCCTTTTCTTACATTTCCCCCAGATTGTGGAATTCTCTCCCGACCGCATTGAAACTGGAACCATCTCTTATGAAATTTCGCAAAGATCTTAAAACCTGGCTCTTCTCTCTTTAACATCTGTGATGGGTATTTCATTGAATCCTTCGGCGCCGGGAGACCCCTTGTGGGTAGCTGCGTGCCCTACAAATTCAAATACAAAATACAAATACAAATAACCTGGGGGGTGATACAGCAGCACCCCTGCAAAGGAGCATTGGGGATGGGTGAGATGCAAAAAAAATCATTCAGTTTCGGATCACAGATCTATATTAGAAATTAGTCTGTAAAAGACAGAAAAAGCTTTATCTAATGGAAAGTCCAACTTAAAGACTTTGTGTTTGGAACAAAGCTGCCATGCACATGTTATTTGAAGACAAAGAAAATATTTCTAAATATTTAAAATCGTTGAGCATACTGTGTGTAGACAATTAATTCCTCAGAATTGTTTTTAGTCACGGGCGTTGATTCAACTGAGAAAAACAAAACTCCTATTTCTTTAGATCCCGCAAATTAACTCAATAAAGAAATGAAGTGGGTATTGCTTGTTATTTTCAGAACTACCGGAATAGATTGTACATATTGTGATCTGGTTTAAAGTAAAATATTTCGATGATAATTACTTCTTCAAACACAGCCCCAGTCACGTCCTTCTCAGGAGTCTGTGAAATTCACACAATTAGCTTTTGTGTAATTGCAAAATCTTTGAAAAATTATAAGTAAATCACGTTACAAGCAGACTGCGAATCCTCCATTTAGCACTATGCTCTGGCGTGAAATGCGTCCTTGCATCAGTTTCTGATGCAGCGATGCATTTTGCACAAAAAGGTGTGAAAAACCCAGCTGCTGCGAAGAGCAACTTTTCGCTTTCTCGTTTGCATGTTATGGAATGTGGCGTAATGACATCATTTTGAGAATTGCACGTAACACATGTATTGAAAAATTCCTGAAAGTACTCTAATTGTGCTGGTGTAATTAAAATGTTGCCATCGTCTAGTCCTTGTTGCCCTAACCAGATGATTAGATGTTAAAGTCTGGGCAAACCTCATAGTTTACCCTTGATGATCATAAAAATCTTTCCCTCCTCGCTATCCTAAAATGGAGCTAAAAAACGAATTTGTACAGCAACGCAGGCCCATTGAACGATTTCCATCGATGTGCAGAGGGGAGACAGTGAAAGGCTCATATTTTCATTTCTGGGGTGATTCCATTGTACTCGGCCCCGCGCCTAGAGTATGAGAGCGCCTGCGGTGTCTGTCACAGGGTTTAGTTTAGTATGAGGTCAACTGATTTTTCATTCTTGATTTGAGACCTGCACTGAGTGTTCCAGGCATGGCAATGACTGCATGAGTGCTGGTGGGTGAGGTCCAACTAAAAGCCTGTGTGCTTGTCCTGCTGTATTTGTTATTTCCATTCTACACTGAGGATGAGCTGACAGTTGGTGTATGACTTCGACCTCAACATGACCGCCATTCCTATTTTTGAGGTTTTGTTTGCTGCTTTATGCCCCAACCTCCATTTGGAAATGTTTATTGAGCTGCTAATTCCACAAAACCTTTGATCTACATGGCATCACTTTGATTGGTTCGACTCTGTATTCTCCAAGGTAAACGTAAAGGTGAGCGATCATTTTAAAGTGCAGGGGAAGTGAAACCGGCCGTGATGTGCTCCAATTAAGACGGCGTGCTGAAGTGAAGTGCAGCACACTCTTTCCCAACCTTCAACTGTGCATTGCAGCAGGGTCATTGCGTGTGTGCGTGACACCATCACGTCAGCCATTGTGGGTGTACGTTATGTTGCCAAGGTGCATTGTGGAACACAACAGCACCATTGCAAATCACTTAGACTCATTTGCACATTCTCTTCAGTTCAAAGGCATCAATACACTTGTGTGCATCCCTATGATGACGTGCATCAAGACACCTATGTGCATCTCTGTGATGACGTGCATCAAGACACTTGTGTGCATCACTATGATGAAGTGCATCAAGACACTTGTGTGCATCACTATGATGACGTGCATCAAGACACTTGTGTGCATCTCTGTGATGACGTGCATCAAGACACTTGTGTGCATCTCTGTGATGACGTGCATCAAGACACTTGTGTGCATCACTATGATGAAGTGCATCAAGACACTTGTGTGCATCACTATTATGACGTACATCAAGACACCTGTGTGCATCTCTGTGATGACGTGCATCAAGACACTTGTGTGCATCACTATGATGACGTGCATCAAGACACTTGTGTGCATCTCTGTGATGATGTGCATCAAGACACTTGTGTGCAGCCCTATGATGACGTGCATCAATTCACTTGTGTGCATCCCTATGATGACGTGCATCAATTCACTTGTGTGCATCCCTATGATGACGTGCATCAAGACACTTGTGTGCATTCCTATGATGATGTGCATCAATACACTTGTGAGCATCCCTATGATGACATGCATCAATTCACTTGTGTGCATCCCTATGATGACGTGCATCAAGACACTTGTGTGCATTCCTATGATGACGTGCATCAATACACTTGTGTGCATCCCTATGATGACGTGCATCAAGACACCTGTGTGCATCTCTGTGATGACGTGCATCAAGACACTTGTGTGCATCACTATGATGAAGTGCATCAAGACAGTTGTGTGCATCACTATGATGAAGTGCATCAATACACTTGTGTGCAGCCCTATGATGACGTGCATCAATTCACTTGTGTGCATCCCTATGATGACGTGCATCAATTCACTTGTGTGTATCCCTATGATGACGTGCATCAAGACACTTGTGTGCATTCCTATGATGACGTGCATCAATACACTTGTGTGCTTCCCTAAGATGACGTGCATCAATTCACTTGTGTGCATCCCTAAGATGACGTGCATCAAGACACTTGTGTGCATTCCTATGATGACGTGCATCAATACACTTGTGTGCATCCCTATGATGACGTGCATCAAGACACCTGTGTGCATCTCTGTGATGACGTGCATCAAGACACTTGTGTGCATCACTATGATGAAGTGCATCAAGACACTTGTGTGCATCACTATGATGACGTGCATCAAGACACTTGTGTGCATCTCTGTGATGACGTGCATCAAGATACTTGTGTGCATCACTGTGATGAAGTGCATCAAGACACTTGTGTGCATCACTATGATGACGTACATCAAGACACCTGTGTGCATCTCTGTGATGACGTGCATCAAGACACTTGTGTGCATCACTATGATGATGTGCATCAAGACACTTGTGTGCATCTCTGTGATGACGTGCATCAAGACACCTGTGTGCATCACTATGGTGAAGTGCATCAAGACACCTGTGTGCATTACTATGATGACGTGCATCAAGACAGTTGTGTGCATCACTATGATGAAGTGCATCAATACACTTGTGTGCAGCCCTATGATGACGTGCATCAATTCACTTGTGTGCATCCCTATGATGACGTGCATCAATTCACTTGTGTGCATCCCTATGATGACGTGCATCAAGACACTTGTGTGCATTCCTATGATGACGTGCATCAATATACTTGTGTGCATCCCTATGATGACGTGCATCAATTCACTTGTGTGCACCCCTATGATGACGCGCATCAAGACACTTGTGTGCATCCCTATGATGACGCGCATCAATTCACTTGTGTGCATCCCTATGATGACGTGCATCAATTCACTTGCGTGCATCCCTATGATGACGTGCATCAAGACACTTGTGTGCATCCCTATGATGACGTGCATCAATTCACTTGTGTGCATCTCTGTGATGACGTGCATCAAGACACTTGGGTGCATCACTATGGTGAAGTGTATCAAGACACTTGTGTGCATCACTATGATGACGTGCATCAAGACATTTGTGTGCATCACTATGATGAAGTGCATCAATACACTTGTGTGCAGCCCTATGATGACGTGCATCAATTCACTTGTGTGAATCCCTATGATGACGTGCATCAATACACTTGTGTGCATCGCTATGATGACGTGCATCAAGACACTTGTGTGCATCCCTATGATGACGTGCATCAATTCACTTGTGTGCATCCCTATGATGACGTGCATCAAGACACTTGTGTGCATCACTATGATGAAGTATTGTGGTTCATTTTGGAGGTGCAATGCTCACACGACCCTGCAGCATAGGTAATGACAGTGTTTAAAAGTGCTGTCTCGGTGATTATAATCAGGCTGAATTCCTTCTGTCTAGAGCACATTTTATAAGGAGGCTAACTAAGCCACAGGTTTAAGAAGGAATTAATCATCCTCACCTACGTTTTCTTGTTGTTCTATGGCCAAGGATTCTACTAAGGCTGTGAGTGAGGTATAACACAAATGCATGCTATTGTGGGTTTCTCAACACTGTTGATTTAAAAGCTGAGCACAAACGTTTTGAAATTGGTGGAGAGCATTATTTTACTTCCACGTGTGACTAGGAAAACTAGTGGAGATTTGTGGTATTGAGGAGTCTAGAACACGCGCTGGGTTCCCTTCAGAAGCATTCTAAGTTTTAGAAACATAACTCTTCCTTCTAGAACAAAGCAAGGAGATCTGGAAGCTGCATTGCAGGCTATTACTCATTTCTTTTTTTTTTTACTTTTTCCCTGGTGAAACTACTTTAAAATGTACCAAACAGAAACAAGTTTTCCAATATTATACTTGAGTCTGTGGAGCTAACTTGGAGGCTGAAAGAAAATTGGCCTTATTAATACATTGCCTGGGTACAGAGAGGCGGGAGATGAAATAAAATCTCCTTGACTTAAGTCTAGAAGAAACAAATGGATTAAATGAATATGATATTGTTCTGAAGAACCTGGAAATACACTATTTACCTTGGATAAGTACTATGCTGTAGTAGTATTTATCAGAGATAAAAAGAATCTGTGGATTAATAGATCGCCACTCTCTTGCAAATGTAATGCATCGATGGAAGAAAGGATTGGAGACCTATTTGTTCTTTCCTGTAAGCTCGAAAAGACAAGATAGAATTGTAGCTCAAAGACGAGTCACATTTGACCGATGTTGTAGCCACTGTCAAGTTAGTTGGCTATATGCTGTATTGTGTGGCATGACTGAGAAAGGAGGGCAGTGGGAGGTGTGAATATGTCAGTGCAGTTGATGTTAAATATGGTAGTAAAGGGCTTAATCAGTTTTCTGTGTAGTTTGTCGTATGATATCTAGCAAAGCCTGCTAATCTTTGAAGGCACTCTGCAAAAGGGGCGGAAGAAAGGGAAACCCAAGAAAGGGATGTGAAAGAAGTCTTACATGTGGTTTTAGAAGTGGGAGAAGAGCTAAAGGGTTATCCTTCAGATGTGGTAAATGCGGTGAATGTTATGTACATTAAAATGCTGTTCGTCTCAGTTTTACATTTTTTCTGCACAAGTTTTCAAAGAAGATTAGAGCATTGGGTTGTCTTACACAACATGATATCAGACACTAGCCAGGTAGGTTATGAGGGGAAACACATCAAAATGGATTTCTTTGCAACTACATGCAAAAAATCAAATTAAAGGAGAAGGCAAAAGTCCTGGGATATCTTTGAATCTGAAAGATGCAGAGAGCTGATTGAGGCTACAGGCTGGCTAGAGCCTGTTGTGGTAGCAGAAATGACGTGTCAACCTGTTAGAGGTTATCTATCAAGGTCAATAAATTTCCCTTAGCTGATCTGATGTAAATGCTATCCATTGTTGCTGATGTACAGTTCATTACTACTTTGAACCTTTCTTCCACTTTTCATCAGTTCAAGCTGCATAAGGAGTTGCATGGTTTTATGGCGTTCCTTAAACCGATGGGTTCTTAGAGGTTCCTCATGATGCCATTCAGGCTTGTGTCCCTGTCAATATTATTCAGAGAGTGATGAATGCTTTGCTGGGTGATATGATGGGGCGATAAATAATTCCAGGATGATGTGCTTATGTCCAGTAGGTCTTGGAAGGAGAAACATTATTGTGTGCATTTTGCTTTAAAACACCTGGGGAAAGCTGGCATAACCTTGAAAGCTGAGAGCCACCTGTGTATATAGGCCACTTTAGCCCGTTTATGGCTTGTCTCTGTCAGTAGGGCCTGGCTTAGGAAAGAAGATAGTTTCTATCTAGGTTAGAGCATTTGTGGAAAAGGTGTGAAACCTAAGAAAGATCAGTGTCAGAAACAGGTTCTGTTGATGGTAAGGATGATGATGCTCAGTGGATGAAAATGTTTGTGTGATTACCCAGGGTCAATTTTGGAGGATACCTGGAAGCAAGAGTTTCATAAAGATGAAATTCTGAAGGCTTGCTGCAGGTTTATGAAGGAAGGATGGCCAGAGAAGTTGTTTATTGGTTCTGAGATTCATTCTTATTGGAGTGTTTGCGAAGAACTCACTAAAAGAAATGTAGTGGTTCTATGGCCTAGCCCACGAGAGACATCTGGACTTTATAAAGTCAAAAGTACGTTTGAGGAAGTACTTACATTTTGGAGTTTCTAGAACTAATGTGTTTATGCCTGCAGTTTCACTGGTCTACCAGATATTATCAGCAATTTGGACATGTTTGTGCATTTTACAGCCGAAGGGCCTTGCACTTAAGACAACTAATTTTGCATTTCAATCTGGGCTTTACGACATGTAGAAGTAATATATGTGTTGAATAAGGTTTCCCGATCCATTTTTTCAATTGTTGCTCAGGTGCAAACATATTACAGACTGGAACAGCATTCCTTTGTTTTTTCTATTCTGCATAAAACATGGTGCAAGAGAGTTTGCACTGTTGTATCGTACTGGCAATTTCACACAGTTGTCTGTCATGGTCTAGGTTCTATGGACCTCAGCTGGATCATAAATCCAACTGACCAAACACAAATGTCTGCTGTAACCCGAGGATTATGGGTAGCCAGATGTCTGCTGAATTGTGATAGCAGACATTCAAGCTGGTTCCAGTAGCACCTTGATATGGTAATTTGTTCCTGTTTCTTTAATGCGCTACTTCTAGCTTGGCAGTAGAATTTCCCCTATTTCCCACCACACACATATTGCCAAGTATTCATAAAACACAACTGGACTTTTGGATCCTGTAAAAACTAATGGAACTGGCTAGTTGGCTCCACACACATAATCAACCATTCTTCTTTGAGCAACTTTTGGAACTTAGCCACAGCTGTAGGGAGGCAGTTTTACTTATTTCATAACGCGACTTATTAATCAGGCGACAATGCACACCACAGCGGTTTCCTACAGCAGTAATTGTGCTTTTGCAAACAGAAGCCTCAGGGACTTCAGAACATTTTGAATTTAAAAAAGGAATTAAAGCATTATACTATAGGCTTTTCTGTACCTATTAATCTTTTATTTGCAGCCGCGTTGCATTTATTTATTACTGTAATAATACTTGCCTCAAAAACACTCTGTCGCACAAATGGGAAACAGGAGCATGCAAACAAATATAGCTTTCCAGACTATTTTTCAGACAGCATGTTTATGCTATCATAAACAAGAAATGTTTTATTGAGATTTGTATATCATTTTTACATGATAACACTTTATAGATCATTGCAAAATGTGACAGGCACAACTGCAAAATGTGATACAAACAACTTCAAAATGACAGAAAAGTTATGTAATAAACCGACACAAGAAGCCTTTGAAAATATGAACAGCTATGGGAAGACTATTGTAAGGATAGAGAAAAGTCTTGTTTCCTCCTGTCAAAGGATCTGTTTGCAACATTTATAGCATCCCTCTTATCAAACAGTAAGGATCCCAGAGCACCATTGTAAGAGTCCTTTAATGTGGAAACACATTGTCAGTGGCAGTGACTCTTGATTCCAAAACGAGGAAACTGTTCTTCTGCAGAATAAAATCCTGAAAAGAGATACATATTTATTATTCGTGAGCATGGAGTAATCCGGCAATATGGAGGGAAGGTGAATTGAATTCCCACAGGGGCATATTCAAAGACTTAGAGAATCCGCAGATATATGCATAGCCTAATGGAGTTACAGGCAGGAGTGCACAAAACTAAACTTTAATGTGCAACATTTGGTAAGGTTGACAAACTGCACTACTTCATGAAGTTGCAAAGTGTATCAAATTTACATAATGGGTCTTCTTAGTGAAGGTTTCCACATGTTTAACAGAGGAGACTTCTACAAGCATGTTGCTGGTGTGGATATTTTTGTCCAGCTGAATCTGTTTTTGTTGTCTTTCCTCTGCAGCAGCACTGTGATTACACAGCCTTTTCATGTGTTGTGAGCTGCCTTGAATTGCTCAGAAGAATATTAATTTATAGTCGGTAAACAGAGTTTCATAGCGACAATAGTGGCCATGCTTCAATCATCTTCTCTATTCCAAGGAGGTCCTTTTCGAAATTCCTCCACATCTGAGCTGGGTAATTGTCAGTCATTTAAGGAACAATCAAATAAAGCAATGCACCAGTGCTGCTTTTTTATGTGCAGGACAAATGTTGGCTGAAGTGTGAGGAGATTGCTAAAGGATCTCATTTCAAGAAACCATGAACATCATTCCTGAAAACCTATGGCAAGGGACATATGTGTGTAGTTAAATACAGGAGGTTTACGTTTACCTAAATATACTTACC
Organism: Triturus cristatus; assembly: GCF_964204655.1. NCBI lineage: Eukaryota > Metazoa > Chordata > Amphibia > Caudata > Salamandridae > Triturus > Triturus cristatus. The sequence continues at coordinate 1,368,146,041 of NC_140591.1, forward strand.
ATTTTGATATTTTGGTAATCATTATTTTTGCTACTATATTTCTGTACTACAATAGTAAATATATAATACAATACCAAGGTAAAAACAATGACAATACTACTTGCCTTCAGGAGGTAGGTTGACTGGTAGTGTCTTCTGAATGAGAAAACACAACCCGGTGACCATGAGATAAACATGGCTGGCAGAGACTTTAACAAACACAAGTTAGGTCTCTGAAGCATGTGAGAACGTTCTTAATTGAAAGAAAAGATTACTTAATTTAATTTGTTTTAGTTACCATAACTAGGATTTAATTGACATGACTAGGCCAAAGTCAGCCTGCATTTCATTTCCATTAATTTCACAGCGGCAGAAAGAATCGTGCTTTTTAATGACAAGAACACTCTTTCTGTGTGCATGTTTTTCTTCTGTGTTTTGCCGTTTCAGAAAATAAGCCACATAGAATTAATTCAATATTAATTTAATGCTAATTAAGTTAACTAGTTAATTAATGTAAATGTTCTTTACCGAGTCTGCTATGTGATTCATTCATCAGCTGTACTGTCAATTGTTTGTATTTGTTGCACAGATATCATGTTATTTCCTTAATTTCTTATGAATGTCTTAATTCTAATTATGCATGAAAGTAGGTGTTCCTAAATGTTTACCATTTGATGTATCATAATTTATTAAACAGCTATTGGTTTATGTGTATGTAACTTTATTGGTTGAGCCCTGGTATGTCAGATCTCAACATGTAGAGTATTGGTTAGAAGCCTATAAAATGTGTCCTTAATGGGAGAAAAGCCAGACTTTATGTTATTCTGTTTGTTGATTTATTCCTAGACTTCCTAGGAAGAAGGTCCTGCATCAGTCTGTTTATGGACTGAGGGGCTGGTTACGATGGCGGTCGGACTGCAACCAACGGCTCGTCGGTTGTGGTCTGACCATCATCTGCTGCTGCGTTCTGACCGACGCATTACAATGTGTGAGGTTGGAGGCAGCAGGCAGAAGGACCACGCAATACTTTCTGACGGAAGGAGCCTGTCGGTGCATCGAAGACCCTTCATAAATCCTTAATGACGGCAGCTCTGCCGTTGGGATTATGAAGCCAGTTTCCGACAGCCATTCCATGCCGGCCTTTCTGACATGGAAAGGCTGTCAGAAAGTAACATTGGGTGACCCTAGCAGGGCCCACTTCCCTCCTGGCTCTCCGCACTGAGGCCTGGGGAGCACCTATGGTGACCCCCTAAACATCCCTGCACCTTGTGGCAGGCACCTCACGTGAGGTGCTGGCCACACCGTGCAGAGATGCTTGAAAACATCCATTTTTCAATAGAAGCTTGTGCTGCGGGCCTTTTCTTCCAACTGCACAAGCTTCCATTGAAAAATTGATGGTTCTGACTGCCCTATGGGTGGTAGCATCCAAGTACTGTGGTCGGAACCGCCAACCTAAGATAGGGCAGTTCCCAATCCGCAATGGACATCCGCCCAACATCGTAATAGGCCACTTAATACTTAAACATGTTGAGCATATTCCATGTTAGTACTCTTGCTGAACTATATTTTAATTCTTCCAATTTATTTGCTTTAGAAGTTGACCTTATGTTGGTAAAATGTAATGTGGATTTGTTGAGCACTGCTTGTCACCCATAAGGGTATCCAGGCATTGGACAGTAGAATGAGGAATCAAATGGAAACAAGAAAGCAGTGTAAAAGCAAGATGCTGGGCAACAATCTGAAGTAACACCTGATAACTCTTTAAGTGATTTGAGAACACCAAGAGAGGCTGAAGTTAATCACCATTAAGTATGAAATCATCATGTGAGTATGATAAATGACAAGGAACAAAGCCAACCATTCAAAAAACCTACATTGTAGGTTGTGCAAGGGCCAGATTAATGTTTTCACTGTGCTGCTGTTATTAGATGAGCCAAAGGATTGGCATAAATGATTACCTGAGAGACCTGATTTCAACAGGACGGGGCAAGAAGCAACATTAGTGCATTGTTGACAAAGTATGGCTGTTTTGTTGGCATTGGTCTTTGGTTCAGACCCCTGTAAGAATGTCTGAATTGTTATCATAGTGGTAAATGATGGCTTCTGCTCTCTGAAATTCTAATTATGAGAGGCAATATTGTAACCACCCTTAGTGATAGGGTAATGAAAGGTCAAGATGGGATAGGAAGTTTAATTGAACTCTTTACACAATTGCCAGAATCATGAGTCATCTAGTTGGGAATAAGGTATTTACTGCACTTGGTAAATATCAACACCGTGAGGTGTGCAATGGGACATACTATAATGAATTAATTTCTTACTATGCCAAATTCTTCCATGTATTGGTAATTACCACTATTTTCCCTCTACAAATATTTCCAGATTTAGTGTGCCAAAATGTATTTTGTGAAATTGCTATGAGTATTGCAATTACTGCTATATATGGAATATGTGCAACAAATAAAATTACTGTGCATATCAGAATTTACAACCCAATAATGATTCAGGGCTGATTGTACATAGCTAGGATGATTCTTGCTTGTTTCATTTGTTCTTCCCAAAAGACACTCAACATGACCACCCTAGCAGCTGACATAAAAAGATGTCATAGCAATATCAAAAAATAAAATGATGGACAGAGGACAGAGTGTTGAAACCTCGCAGCTGTCACTTGGGCTGAACTGTTACGGATTATTGCGGTGTGGGACTGCGAGGACCAGCAGTCCACACCACCTCCAGCTGGTTACTCTTCCCGCCCCGCCTCTCTGGTGCATATAACGGCTCGCGGCCTCCGCTTCGCGGGAGCCGCTCGCAGCTGTCACTTGGGCTGAACTGTTACGGATTATTGCGGTGTGGGACTGCGAGGACCAGCAGTCCACACCACCTCCAGCTGGTTACTCTTCCCGCCCCGCCTCTCTGGTGCTTTGCCCCCGTCACTATATATACTGACGTTGGTTGCTGCGCGGGACGCACGCGGGCATGCCGGGCCAAGCCCGGGCCAAGGGCGGGCCCGTTTGAGCCCGTTCGAGACCGAAGAGACTGGGCTGGGCCACCCCCTATGTCTGTTCATTGAGGCAATACGCTTAGTGTAACTAAAATTTGTCCGAGGTTTGCCCCTTAACAATGGCGGGCGGAACGGGCCGGGGAAGAAGTGCAGCAGTCGGCGCTACTCTGGCAGGTACACTGGACAATTTCATTGTAAGAGCTGCTACCCTTCTTGAACGTGAAATTGATCTCACAGAGCGTCGCCTTTCCCTCGACCCTGTTTCCCATAAACGTTCATCATTGGGAAAAATCGCATCGTCTGTTACACCCAAGGTTAACACTAAAATTCTTGCCCTACATGACTCCATCATCTCTGATGAAGACAGTAATGATGTGTCCATCGACACAACTATGGAAAGTAAGAGCGGCAAAGAAGGGAGAAGTATCGCTAGGCATCTAACTTCCAAAGTAGACCACACGATCGTTCAAACAGAAGGTGTCTCCACTCGGGCACAAACACACGCTGTTACTGAGGCTACCATTTCTTCCACAGACCAAACCCTGGGAGCCAAACCGAAACAGAAGATTGCCCAGCGAGGAAAAAAGGGCAGTAAATTGAGATCAATGAATTCGAAAAATATAAAATCGTTATCCAAGAACCAACCAAGTGCTGCAGACCAATCCTTGTCTACAGTGTCTGCAGATCCAGTTATTAATCTGGACGAGGGACTTTGCTCCAAAATTGAGGAACTTTTTGCCCTTTCTACTCGCCCTATTCTGGATAGACTCAAGCTTATTGAGGAGCGTCTTAAGAAACTTGAACAAATGGCTCTGTCGAACCTTGAACTCAACCAAAAGCTAAATTCGGGATCGTCAACAGAGCCTATTGTGCAGCTTCCCTCTGGTAATCAGGCATCTAAGGCCAAGGGGAAAACTCCCGTACCCTTGGCTCCTATCTCTGAACCTCCGAAGGGATCTTACACGGATAAAGGTGTGGATATATTACGCACTAAAATTACCCCAGATGCAAATGGCCTTACAAATCTACCTATAAGAGTAAACACATCTCCAAGACATAGTGATGTCAATGAAAATGTAAAATGTGGTACGGTTCAGAATTTTAAGGAAACAGAGAATAGCTCCGTTCATAATAATAGTAGAGGTTTTTTGTTACCCAGTTTAGATTTGCCGCCAGAATCCTCTCCCTATGTTATCGTATTAGCAGGGGTTCCTGGTTTGGAAGATACCGCCACCGAAACATACCACGAGCTTAAGAACAAAACAATGCACTGGCTTAATACTAACTGACCACTTCCCCCTCACATACATAGTGAAATTTTGTTTGTTCGGAGAGTCAGCTGGGTGGGCAAGGGCAGCAAAGACATATCAGGGGATTGCATTGTTGTTAATTTTAAAGATACTCAGATCGTAAAATATATTCAGCAGGAGCGGCCATTCATGCCATATACAAGAAATCGGCCACTTCCCCTTCGTTATTTTTATGGTTTCAATCCCTACCAGTCAAATAATAGTACTTGGGGAAAGGTTGGGAGGGGCAAAATAGCTATTGATACTCAGAGATGCAGGTTGGCTCCAGCAGATTATGGTTGGTTAGAGGCCTTTCCGACAAAGAACAGATTTAGCGGTCTTGACATGGTTGATTGACTGTGCCCAAAATTCATTGACCTTGAATCTACACGGGAGATGATAACTGATGATAGGTACAAGCAAGCTAGTGAATATAATGTATCCTCTGGTTCCCTGGCAGTTCACTTGCCGATTGACCCTAAGGACAAAGCTACAAATGTTCTTTCTATCAGTGAAGATGGGGAGCTAAATAATTACCTTCCATTGATTGAAAGCCCAAGAGGAGCTCCTGTTACCGGGGTTTCCTCCCAAATCTCAACTGTGAGATCACTCAAAGATGCTGATAGAGTTTCCGATTTAAGACTCCTTACCTGGAATGTTGCAGGGTTGTCTGCCAGGTTAGGGGACTTAAACTGTATATCTTTCTTACAACAGTTTTCGATTATTGGCTTACAGGAATGCTGGTCAGTGGATCCCATTCATATGAATGGCTACCGTACCTTTCACACGCCGGCAATTAGTACATCAAGGGGGAGAAATAAAGGAGGTCTTTGCACTTACGTATCCAACTGTATGAAAGAAACAAATATTCTTTTTGCCCCTGTATCGGATTTTTTCCAGATTTTGACAATTATGTACGGGGGCAAACAAAATATAATTCTGATACATTTTTACAATAACATCCCAAAAGGCGAACGGACCTCGACTTTTAATGAATTACACAAGACCCTTAAAAATATCGAAGGAAAACAAGCTGTTGATACTTGTGTGATCTGGACGGGTGATTTTAACTCTTATTTATGCCCACATAGCAATCTTAATATTTGCGGGTTGGGCGAGGTTATAGACGTCCCTACAGCACATTTTTACCATACGCCTTTGGGTAATCTTTTAAACGACTTAATATTGTGCTTGGACATGGGGTTCGATAATAAACTCTGCTCCCCTTCAGTCCCCTTTAATACCACATTTATAGGAAGGGGCTGTAAATAAGTTATTGATTTTATGCTAATATCCAAACGGTACTCTAGCCATATTCGCTCATTTGAAATATGTGAGATAGTAATGAATGATTATCTGCCAATCAGTATGTCCATTTCCTCCTTGGGGGGTAATAGAAAGGCTAACACTGTGGTCCAAAACCTATATAATTATAGGCTGGGACTCGCTAGGAAGAATGGCTACACTCTAAAAAGGGATAAATTGCAACCAGTGGCTTTTCTTAGAAATCTAATTCAGTCCAAAGAGAGGGAATTTGACATTTGTCTTACTGAGAATGACGATCTTACTAATGTACACAACGCTTTCCTTAGTATTTCAGAGGAAGTACGTAACTTGCTTTTAAAACCTCAGAAATCAAGGGAGGCTAGGTTGAAGAGGTGGTTTAACAGGGAATGTAGCAAGACTCATGCCTGTTTAATGACACAGCTAAAACGAGACCCTAGGGATAAGGCTGAAGTCAGACTTGCTAGATCTGCATATCAATGTGCACTAAAAAATAGAAAAGAACAGATAAAACAGGAGGCATGGCAGACCTTGCAGGAAGCCTCCCAGACAAAAGATAATATTGCTTTCTGGAGAGCTGTAAATGCTCCCTTTTTTAAAGATAATTCATCAGACACAGTTGAGGTGGCAATTACGGAAGAGTCATGGGTGACCTATTTTGGGGAGCTCTACCAAGCTGAAACCGTGGAAGGCTCAGAGAGGGGGCTTAATTTATCTGGACAGGACATTGCTCCATACCCAATAAATGTTGAATTCCTTTTGGAAGATGTGCTGGTAGCTATTGATAAAAGTGTGGCAGGGAAGGCCCCGGGCCCCGATGGAATTCCTGTCGACATCTTCAAGGCTAATACTGCTCTGTGGGCCCCGCTTTTAACAAATGTTCCAAACAGCTTTACTAAAGTAGGATTTCCTTTTACTTGGCAGGAAGCAATTGTGGTTCCTATTTTTAAAAATGAGCCGAAGTGCTATAGACCGATTTCTTTATTGGACTCGCTCGTGAAGATTGCCGGGAGAGTTATACTCAATAAACTTCAATTATGGGTTGAGGATAACGGTATTCTCTCACAGTTTCAATATGGTTTTAGGGAAGGTTTGGGAACAATAGAGCAAGGTCTGAACTTAGCTCTTTTACTAGCCAAATATGTTGAGGCCAAAAATGAAAGCTTATTTCTGACTTTTGTAGATCTAAGCTCGGCCTTCGATTGCCTCAATCACAATAAACTTTGGTCAATAATGCAGGATATGGGAGTAGACCCAAACCTTCTAATTTTTATCAGGGAACTATATCGAGGGGCAGGCGCCCGGGTTCGCTATGGGGATAAGGGGGATTGTACTTCCAAATTTGCCATAGGGAAGGGTGTGAGACAAGGCTGCATATTAGCTCCATTCTTGTTTATCTTATATATTAATTCGGTAGCCTCTCACCTTTTGGAAGACAAGCAAGATTATCCCAAAATTGGAAATTCCTATATCCCCATTCTTTTATATGCAGATGATGCAGTGATCATGGCTCGGACACAAGTGGGCCTCCAGACATCACTTAAAAACTTCTCAGACTATATGGGCAACAGGGGCCTAAAGATTAACATAAGTAAGACCTTCAACATGTGTTGCACCAAAAAGAAGAACATCACCTGTAAAACCTTTCTATCCAATTTAAAAATTGATACGGTAAATACTTTTTCTTACTTAGGTATCAATTTTGAAAAAAAGGGTTCATGGACTGTAGCAGGCGAAACAAGAAAGTTAGCGTTTTCACGAGCAATCGGGGCACTTAAAAATTTTGCGAATAAGGTAGGAGGACGCCCAGTACCTGTCCTAGTGGACATTTATAAATCTAAATGCGTGACCACGGCATTATATGGTGCAGGGATCTGAGGGATAGCGGAAAATCACAGTATACAGTCCTGTGAGAACGCTTTCCTTCGCTATCTCCTGGCAGTGCCTGGATCCACTTCCACTTTTGTATGCCATCAAGAGCTAGGCCTACCTTATGTTATGGACCTTATTAAAGTTGACCCTATTTTATTGTGGCACAAAGTATGGTCCTCTAATGAAACAGGCCTGAATAGGGACATCATTTTGGATTGTTTAGGTCTTGAGGGGGTTTCAAAGATTTCCTGGTTCAAGTACATAAAAAAGTTTTTGGTGGACATGGGTCATCAGGAATACTTTGATGCACCGGATAGCATGGCAGGGATGTCAAGGAAGAAGCTCAAGGAATTATGTTTGCATTTCCTAGAAGAGAAACGGTGGCAGATAGAGAAATGCAAGAGCACTGTTATGGCTAATTGTTTAATTATACAAAATCAAGGCATTCAGCCATACTTGTTGCAAGTGCCCTGCTGCTATTCCCGCATGTTATTGACTCGCTTCAGGGTGGATATCTTTTTTAGATTAGTTACCTTCCCGGAGATGAATTGTTGGTCAAAAGAATTAATTCCCTGCCCATGTGACCTGGTTTCTGCTCAATCCTCCCTTCATTGTATTTTCTTTTGTAAATTTTACTCAGGACCTAGGAAAGGAATTTTAATTCCTGTTTTAAGAAAGTTTGGCTTGAGACAATGTAGAATGGCACTGCTAAGATTACAAATACTTGATGATGATTTGCTCATGTTCTCGGTGTCAACGTTTCTTAAAACCATTATTAGATTTAGGACCTCAATGAACTAAGCTTCTTATTGTAATTCTTAAATTGTTATTTAAAGGTTAATTATTTATTAACTTTGATGTATTTATCTATGAAATGTTTTAAAGTGTGCTTTTATGGTTTTCATTTTAAAATCGAATAAAGCTATTAGAACTGAACTGAATTGAATTAATTTCTTACTATGCCAAATTCTTCCATGTATTGGTAATTACCACTATTTTCCCTCTGCAAATATTTCCAGATTTAGTGTGCCAAAATGTATTTTGGGAAATTGCTATGGGTATTGCAATTACTGCTATATATGGAATATGTGCAACAAATAAAATTACTGCGCATATCAGAATTTACAACCCAATAATGATTCAGGGCTGATTGTACATAGCTAGGATGATTCTTGCTTGTTTCATTTGTTCTTCCCAAAAGACACTCAACATGACCACCCTAGCAGCTGACATAAAAAGATGTCATAGCAATATCAAAAAATAAAATGATGGACAGATGACAGAGTGTTGAAACCTTTCAAACACTCATCCCCAGTCACAGATCTGGGTTTAATCCATTGTTGTTTTGCTTGCCACATCCACCCAGTTTAGACCCAGCCATATGCAAAACAGTTGTGACCCTGCACCCCATGGGAACAGTCCAGCCCGATCTGCCAAGCCAGGTCCCCCCTGGATCGGAATCAAGCATTGGTTAGGATGTCCCCAGCGGTATTCCCACTTAATCACTTGTGCCAGGCATAAAGGTGGCATCTCTAGGCAACAACTTTTAGAACACTCTCGGACGTATGGAAGTTCAGAAGAGGACTTACCTGGTGTTTGAGATCTGAGAAGAGCCTAGAAGACTGGACCTGTCCCCCTCTTGTACACAGGACAAGAAGTGGGCTCTAAGGGTCATAAGACAGACCTCCTGTTTAAGCTGCAGGGGCACAACAAACTACAAGAGGCCTTTTCCTACAACTGGCCAGCTGACCAGTGGCAACTGGACCTGGCCTATTGGCCTCTGCCTTCCACCCTGAGTCTCGAAGTGCTACTACTGAGGTCGTAGGGGGCTTTAGAAATGTACTTCTGTGGTGGCTTGGTACTGAAAACACCAAAGTCAGATGGTAAAATTTTTGACCTGGGCAAACCTAATTAGTGTGTCTAACCCATGCTCCATCACAGTCAGTGTCACAATGTGCCTCGGTTGTTTTCTAAGAACACCATAGATTATCATTGCCACTTTGTGCTTCTTGGCGTTATTCATAGCTAAAACTCAAAAAATTCATATGTTCGGTTTTCCTTATTTGATTTTTGCCATTTTGGTGTATTTTTTACTATTAGATTTTACTATATTTTTCTTCTTTGTTTGGGAATTTTTATTGTTTTAAGTTTCATCTGCATTACTGTTGTAGTACTGCATACATTCTTTACACACTCTAACACAAAGACTCTACGAAGCCAGCATAGAGAGTACTGCTCTCGAGTGGATCACATTCTACCTTTAAAACAGAACGAATGTCATCCCTACCCCCTTGCTCATCCAAACTGTACTTCACAAAAGCAGGGGTCCCTCGAGGCTCTATCATCTCTCCCATGCTTTTCAACATCCAGATGAAGTAATTACTGGCAGTGATCAATCAATTTCACCTCAAATGCAATAACTATGCAGATGACACACAAATACTTGTTAATTTGGAAAGCCCCAGAGACATTGGAAACTCACACATTTTCAGATGCCTCAGAGCCATTGATCAGTGGATGACATGGATCCATCTCAAATTTAATGCTTCCAAATCGGAAATGCTCACAAGTGGGGATTGGAGAAATTGTGACCCACTCGCCGCCTGGTCTGATGATCTGGAAACACTGCCTAAAGTATCATAGGAAGTAAGAAATTATGGAATTACCATGGACTGCACGCTGTCAATGAATGCCCAAGTGGACTGGGTAGCAAAATCAAGCTTTGTTACTATGAAGTCTCTGCTGCACATCTTCCCCCACCTGGGATTTCCACACAAGGTCCAGGCTAAATTTTCTCTTGTGCTGTCTAAACTTGATTACGCCAATAGCCTCTATCACGGATCATCTTTAACAACTATGAAAGCACTGCAACGGATTCAGAACTCTGCTGCCAGACTACTCTTACATATAAAGCCAAAAGCCCACATTTACCCTGCCTTGAAGTCCCTACATTGGTTACCAGTTGCCAGAAGACCTGCTTTGTATCACCCACAAGTTACCAAAAAGGGTAAACCCAAAATACGTCACTGGGACCTGGGTTTGGGACAGTACAATACAAGATTGGTCCCAGTAGGAAATTATTCAACATAAACACAGCATAAGAGAGATGAAAAACATAATGAAACAGAACAGATAAGTTGAATGCTTAGAGGTTCAATCTTATTTAATCACATTGAACACTACATTGGCTTTTGTATCAATGATTAAATCAAAATGATGATAGAACAAGTGACCCACAAGGGGAGAAGGACGGGGGGAGGATAGGATAAGAAGGTATTGGGATTTGAGTGAGGATAAAAGGGGTATAAAGAAAAGATATCGGGCACATCACATGATTCCTTACATGACAAAAACACGGCTCATCCTTTAAGCCACATAAATCGAAAAAATATCCAAAGAATGCATAGCCATGATTAGAACAAATGTCACAGTGAGAAAATCGCTGTTGATCAAACTGCCAAATAGTAAAATTGTTGACGTTTTGAACCCTAAAGAAATATAAGTTTCTTATTCCCTTAAGGAGGGGTCTTCCTTAGGACTGTGGTGAGGAAGGGGCACGATAGAACACCCCAGACTAGGTTTGGTTTGAAGCTTGTTGGGAGCGTGGGCTCTGAGAAGCAAGGAACCGAAAACAGGCACTTGAATTGAATAGATATCTAACACGTCCCTCCCAAGGCAAAGGCCGAGGAGCAGAGCCAAATAATTGCTGTACCTCAAAATTATTTGAGGCGCGTTGATTGAATCTTAAGGATTCCTTTGGACAAAGGGGTGGCCGGCTCGGTGCATTGAACATGACCACTCTTCATCAGGAATAAAATCACCAAATACATTCAACAAAGGAACCTCCACTCTAAATTGCCACCTCGCCTCAAAATCCCACCATACACGATAAAACCATAGGTGGCACATCCTTCTCGTTCAAAAAGCCACACTATGGAACCATTTTCCCCAAAATCTAAGACACTGCCTTATCTTCAGAAGACGACCCAAGAGTTGGCTCATCCCCACCCAACCACCATACTCAAACAGGAATATACAGCATATCCCTGTGTAGAAAAGCATTTATTTGGACTACATTTGTGTACCTACATATTTGTATGAACATGTGTAATAATTATGTTTATAAATATAGATATCTGTTAGCTCTGCTTAACAAATGTACAAATTACTTATGGTTATATTATTCTATGTTTAACATGTATATAGGTCACTACATAAATAAGTAAATCTTTATCATAACTATTTATCTACAATTGCTTCACTATTAAATTGCAAAACAAATATAAAAATAAATAAATTAACTTAAAATACAAAAACACTTGAAAGCCTGTGTTTATTAAATGTAACTTAAATCTACATATATTACCTTCCTTACACATATATAACTTCCATGTACTTATGTATCTTTATATGTATTACTTTACTTCCAAATCAGCATCGCCAATGCACTAACCTATATATCACCCTATACCTATCTCAATATATCCTTTACCTCCACTCTCTGACTCATCCTAAACCCCATTCTACTACTATGGCCACCAAAATAACCCATTCTGGACTGTTCCCTCCTCCACCACGACTTGAATCATCGCATACTTCTTTTACTATTCAGATCTACCAAACAAGCCTTTCTAAACCCTTCCCTCTGGCTCTTCCCCCCTCCATATCCCCTTTACTCCCTGCTATTAGCTCCAAAAAATACCTTCTAGACCCTTCACTCTTCTTTGCCTCCACTATCCTTTTCAATCCAACTAACAGACTAATATGTCCAAAGCTCAAATTATTTCATATTTCCCTATAATAATTCCCCACTAGTTCTGTTTGGGATCTGGAGTAACATTCTACCCGCCAAAAAGTTCTTCGATACCTCATCAGGGATAGCAAGCGCTATAAAAATGCAAACCCTTCCCTTTTCTATCCTTGCACTATGCTGCTCCCTTCTACACTTGAATATATATTCCAAAGGTAAGTATATGCTATTAACTAAAAATAAAAAAAAATAAAAAAGGGAAAATACCCCATGAGCCTCTGAACGGGGTGGGACATCGTTCAACGAAGCCGCGGGGAGGCAGTATCCTGGAGAGGCAGTGATCTTGACAGTTGTTTGACTATAGACACTCCTTCCCACCCCGTTCAGAGGCTCATGGGGTATTTTCCCTTTTTAAAAAACAAATATATATTTATTAGCATACCTATTGGGGTATCGTAGACAGTGCATGCTTATTTATTGACATGTACTTCACGTAGTATCTTCTACTTGTATATACACTTCCTACATTTACCTTTGGAATATATATTCAAGTGTAGAAGGGATCCTTTTGGTCCTGACGAAGAAGCCAGGGGAGGGCTTCGAAACATGTTGACGACATAGGAGTAACTGCTCATTATAGCATTGTATCTCCACCTCATTCCCCACTTTTAATAACACCAGCCCAACGGAATATTAAAGTTTTTTCTTCCCAATGGGCCAGGTGTTTTTTAACTTATAATCACTCCTTCACTCACTCCTGACCCTTCCACTCACATTCCTACACTACACATAGTTTTGTTTAAAAAAATCAGTGCTCCCGCGTAGTCGCAGGTTGTATCACGCCCCGTCCCGCAGCGGGGCGGGAAGACCCCTATGATGAAGCATGACACCAAGGGCCCTTTTGGTGTGTGAGGGGTATTTTAACAAAGCTGTGTGCTTCCCACCACTGTAGGAAACACACTTGATCTGGGAGAACACGATTATACATCCATTCAAGGGTGGATCCTTTTTGTTTCTCATATAACAAAAAACAAAAGCATTTGCAAAAAATTTGAATCACTGTGCTGAAGCTTTAGCTGAGATATTCGTACTTGTTTATCCAAAGTGATTACTGTACTTTGAGATATAAAATACTAATAAATGTTCCTGAAAGTATTCATTCATCAGAACAGAGTTTAATTGAGTTGCTGAAGGAAAAGTTGCTGAAGGGAAGTAGAAGCAGTGGGGGTAAATGAGGAATAAACAGACTAAAACTGGCGTTTGTGCAGGAAAGGAGCTTTTAAAATCCTCTGCTCAATCACCACTAACATCTGTGCCTGCCCCTAAGGGAGTCAGAAGGGGGCAAAGAAACGCTCACCAAAGAATGGAAATCAGGGCAAAAGCGTTGGCGTTGGCTGAGAAAAACAAGCAGTCTGGACAGAGTGCACCTGACGAACTTTCAGAGGAAGAAGAAACTCTCTCTGAGCAATCAGCAGACTCGAGTCTTTTAGCTATAGAGGGTGAAGAAGGAGATGGAGAAGGAGATGGTGATGGTGTTGGAGCAGGTGCTACACCCAATAGGGAAGATAATAACTGGGTGAGCTCAAAGTAGTACCCTCTTTTCAGCAAGCCTTCCATTGCACGGAGTAAGATGAATAGCTCTCCTCTTGTGAATAGGAGGACCAAAGATCCGAAGAGCAAATAGACCAAGCTGGCCAATTGCATCAACAGGATCTGCAAGCTCAAAACTCTCAATCTGCAGCCCCAACCAGGTATTATGTCAGTGTCAGGTCCTCTAGAAACACTTTTGAATAGCCATCCGTCTATTTGTGAGGATCAAACATCTTCACAGATAGTGCAAAAGATAGACAGTAATATACGATTTGGGATGGGAGCTTTGGCAGAATCGGACTCGTGTCTTCAACTGAAGCAGAAAAAGAATTGGATCTTTCCTTATCAAGAGTCGATAAAAAAACTAAAAAGAAAGCCAAAGGGGACCCTCAATAAAATAAATGCTTATAACTATCCTCCAAGAATTAAGAGACTTTAAAGTATCACAAGCAATTGAAATTTTGCAGTTACATGATAGATTAACTAAGCTCGAGGAAAATCTATGTAACCTACCTAGAAGGATCACAGAAGTGGAGTCTTGTGTTTCAGCCCTGGAGGATAACATCACGGTCATCCAAAGGGATCTCTGCATGTTAAATGTGAACAAGTGTCAGATGGAATCAAAGCTCCAAGACCTTGAGAACTATAACAGGCGGTCCAATCTACACCTTGTTGGACTACAGGAGGGCCTGGAGAATACGGAAATGGTAAAATGGACTGAGTCTCTATTGAAGAAAGCAATTCCAGAGCTACAAGGGGATCTTACAATCACTAGAGCCCACAGGGTCTCCGCACATAAACACTTGAATGCTAAATATCCACGCATGATCTTAATGAATTTCTCTGATTACAGAATTAAGGAAATAATCTTAAGCACAGCAATACTAAAAAGATCATTTTCAACTGCCGAGATCAATAATTTAAAAATCTTTTCTGATATGTCAGCTGCCTCAGCCCATAGATGGAAGGACTTTGTCAAAATGATTGATTCTTTTAAGGCTAAAGGAGCGCAGGCTACAACAGTCTAAATTGAAAGTCCTAGTCAAAGGATTTTTTTTATCTTCACGGACGTATTGGAGTCCCAAATCCTTTTAGAAGAACTAAAAGCTGCATGAGAAAAGGAGACTCTGTAGTCATAAAGCGGCTCTGTATTACAACAGGTTGTGTTTAAGAAGGGCCATGAGTCTTTTTTAAAGTAACCAAGGGTGGTTGTGAGGTGAACCAGGAGTCGCAAAAGGATGCAACAAGATGGCATCCAGTAAAAAGAGGGAGAAGGAGGGAATAGTGGGACTAGTTGGGAATTTCCTCCCTCTGAGGAGGATGGGGTTGGGTATGGTGGTGGGGGTGAAGCAGTTGGAAAAAGAGAGTTCGTAGGTGAAATTATATTGTTTCAGAATAAGTATAGGATTTGTAGAGAAATCGGTCATATAGGGTCAACAGTCTGTGAATTATACTATGAATGAGAATGCACATAGAGCACTCTAATTCTTTAATATGCTTAGGAATAAGTCACAGTATTATACATCATACGCTACTTATGCAATATGTCAGCTGCCATGGAAAGATGCTGCTTAACATGCTGTCGCTACATTGCTCATTATATATTGCCCATTGCACATTACACTTTAATTTGACCATTATGTGGGAGAAGGGGGGGGGGATTTCTTCTCTGTTTGCCCATTTATTGATTATTTTATGTTGTTTAATGTATATTTTTCACAATTGGCATAATTTGCACCAAAGCATATTGGTCTAAGATTTGCGTGATTTGCACAATTGGAATGGCTTGCATTTTAGTTGGTGATACAGCCCGCTTCTTTCCTATTAGGGAGAAAAATGCTTTTGGTCATTGTTAAGAACACTTTAGCTTGTCTACTGTTGTTAGGAAAAGAAATCTCTGGTCACTATCTAGAGTTGCTGTGTATGTGCACATTTTGCACATTCAGCACAAGCTGCACTTTATAAGCACATTTTGCACACTCAGTACAAGTCGCACCTTAGTTGGTATGTGTTGTGGTCTGTGGTCTGTGGCCTAAGCAAGTCACTTTTTGTCCCCTTTTACAAGACATATGATGAATAGGAACAAATTGACAATTCTGTCCTTTAATGTTAATGGTTTAAATAATAGACGCAAAGCCTGTGCAATAGAAAGCTGGCTGAAAGGCCACCACCTGGACGTGATCTTCATGCAAGAGACACATTTTCGAACCTTATCTGATGCTAGTAAAAATTGTAAAAACTGGGCGGGTTTTTATTGTTCATCTGTATCAGGTATAGCTCAGAGGGGTGTTAGTATCTTTCTAGGTAAGCACGTACAATTCCATGTTGAAGCATCACATTCAGACCGGGGTGGTAGATGGACATTTCTTCACGGGAAAATAAACCAGGTAAATCTCATACTTGCTACAATTTATGCACCAGTGATAGACGATATGCTCCCTATTTTACAACTAAAGCAAACACTATCAGGTATACCTGGACAGATTATATTGGGAGGCAATTTTAATTTCTTACAGGACCCGTCTGTTGACTCAACAAAAATAGAGAGGAGGCAAAGTAAACCACAAGTTGCCATCGCTCTATCTAGCTGTAAAACGGATTTAGATATCCTAGATAATTGGCGTTTCAATTACCCAGTCAAACGTGGGTACTCCTGCTATTCAGCAAAATATGACTCAGCATCAAGGCTAGACTTTTTCCTGACTTCACATAATCTTACAGTTAGTAAATACGAACATATCCTAAATGCCTTCTCAGATCATGCCCTGATTACATTAGAAATCCTTGTAGGGAAGACAGATGAAGGAGTATCCAGGAGGTTGTATTTTAACAAACTTAATCTAGCAGAAAAACAATGGTGCACAGAAATAGAGAAGGAGATTAGTTCCTTTTTTAATAATAAATAAAGACTCTGCCCCAATTAATGTAATATGGGACGCTTTTAAGGCTACATTAAGAGGCATAATCACCTCAAAGGATATACCACAACAGAGAGCCAAAACGGAGGAGAGAATGGCGATAGAAAAGAAGGCTGGCATCTGTGAATCAAGAGCACTTTAGGAATAGGACCCAAAATACTAGACACAAAGTACTAAATGCCAAAATGAGAATGAGGGAATTGTATTTAGGGGACATGGCAAGTAGGCTACACCACCAGACAGGCTATGAAGATAGCGAATATACAGGAAGAATTTTAGCCTGGCAAGCTAAGGAGAAGCAGGTTCGAAATAGAATCAAGTGTATTCGGAACGAAGCAAATAAAACACATGTAAAGACTACATCACATATAGGCGAGATTTTTCTCAAACACTATAAGGATATCTATCAGACATGCCATCAGGCTTCCTCAGAAACAGTTAATGAATTTTTACAGGAATTGTCAATTCCAGTTTTGGATAAGAAATGTAGAGAAATATTACTAGCTGACTTTACGAAGGAAGAGTTAGATTTAGTTATCAGCGCCTTGCTTCACTGTAAAGCTACCGGGGAGGATGGCTTTCCCATGGAATTCTTTAAAAGATTTTCCACAATACTTAGCCACAAACTTTTGAGACTTGGAAATTATTTATTACAAGGGGGTGATCCACCAGTGTCCATCCGCACCGCAGTAGTGGTCAGCATTTTAAAAAAAGACAAAGATAACGAGAACGTAAATTCCTACAGGCCTATAAGTCTTTCAAATGCTGACTGTAAAATTTTTACTAAACTTCTCGCCAATAGTCTAAATAAAATGGTGGGCTCACTTATAGGTACCGATCTGTGCGGTTTCGTAGCAGGGAGACAGCTTCATACCAATACAAATTGTTTATTAGAAGCACTGGACTTTTTTAATACTAATAAGATTGAGGCTCAGGTCTGGTTTTTAGATGCCGAAAAAGCATTCGACCTAGTCTCTTGGAGTTCTCTGTTTACGATTTTAGAAAAGTTCGGTTTCCCAACTGAGTTTATATTTTTATTAAAGCAGCTCTATACGAACTCTCAGGCGCAAATATTAATCAACTCTGTAAATATAGGTACATGTCAAATAAATAGAGGCACCAGACAAGGCTGTCCCCTCTCACTCATTTCATTTGCACTATTTATAGAACCACTAGAAATTGCAATCAGGAAAAATCAGGGAAAAAAAGCTCTTACGGTACCTGTTCAAGGAATGACAGATCTAAACTTTATGCCGACGATATTGTTCAGGCGGAAATCATGAAGATATTTTCAGACTTTCAAGAGATAGGAGCCTATAAAATCATTAAGACCAAAACAGAAATCATATTATACAATTGTAGTGCTAATTCCTTATTAACAGAATTTATACAGGTATACAATACTCGCCCACAGAGATACTTAGGGACCTATGTGACGGAAAGAGTGGAAGACCTTTTTCCCTTAAATTATATCCCGCTGTTGAAAAAGGTGAAATCTCAACTAGCACGATGGAACCAGCTCCCACTCTCAATAATAGGCCGAGTTGCGTTAATCCAAATGTCTATCTTTCCACTATTCAATTTCCTTTATATCACAGCTCCATGTGTAACAGACTTCTTTTTTTTAAAGAGATAGACAGTATGTTCTCCTCCTTTTTATGGGCAAATAAGATACCAAGACTGGCACTCAGCACTTTAAGTTATCCTGTTGCAGAGGGAGGATTGTCTCTTCCAAATATTAGAAGCTACTATTATGCGACAGTTACACATTACAGTTTTAGATTTTTCTTTTTAGACCCTCAAGAGGCAGATAATTTTTTTTATGAAAAAGATCTTAAATGAATATAATATCACTGATCCTACAAGAATTACTAAGTACCCTAAGAAATTACGTTATAAGATCCTTCAATGGGCACTTAAGTAAAAATCCCAACTTCTAGCATATTACTGCATTCTAAGAGTTAATAATTAGACTAGGCTTTTGAATATATATACGGGGGAAAGATGCATTTTAGAGACCAGTATCCTAAGGCTGTGGGAAGAAAATGGGTATGTTCAGAACCAGGACTTTACCAGAGGTAACTGCTGGAAATCTTGGGTAAAGATTGAAAGGGGACTCCAACACTCTAATACAATTTTGAAAGAAATGGTCATTTATTAGATTAAAACCTATGTTGGAGAAATTAGGTAAGGAAAATCTGGCCTAAAAAAACAAGTATTAGTGAAGCTCTCAACTCCCCGATGCAAAGGAAGATCGGTACCTGGGTTAAGATCTTTGATGAAAACAAATCTCTTTCACTATATGAAAAAGCCACGGATAGATGGAATAAAAGGGAAGATATACAGGTTTCTAAATCAACCTGGAATAGAATTAATAAGTTTAATGCAGTTATATTTAGAGGTGCGAACTTTAAAAGCATGCAATATTACTCGAAATGGTTGATCTATAGGACAGCCTCCTTTCTCCATAAGATATACCCACAAATTGAAAACAGATGCTTCCGCTGTGCAAAGGAGGGCGGGGGCACTTGGACGCATATTATCTGGGAGTGTCCAAAAATCCGGAGTTTGTGGGAGGAAATCGAGAAATATCTTAAATTCACATTGGACCCCCTTATCTCAATTGAGGAATCTATTGCAGTTTTGGGTTGTTCACCTGATATCTCTACACATGAAGAAGGCTTATTTATTGCGGCATTAATAGCAAGATCCTTAATCCTACAACTCTGGAGAACAGTAAAGGTACCGACCTTCAACGCATGGAGAGCGAAATTGCGTAAAATCCAAGATATAGGGAAAAAAAAATGCAATAAGATTAGGTGCAATAAGAAAGTACGAGAAATATTGGAGCCTATTTGAGATATAGGATACGGTTCTAGACCTATCAGTTATCCAATACTATTAAGGGGAAGATAAGAAGGGAACATGTTTAAACTGGAGTTTTAATAGAAGGAAGGTTTTTTGCTTAACTGCTAATATGCACTCTGCACTTACCGATTGATCTAATTTTTTACAAATCTAGATCGTATTTGATAGGTATAGAAATTGTTGATATTATGTCCATAATTTATAGGTTAAGCAAAATGTGCATTTTACTTACGTATTTCAGTCTATGCTACACTTGGAATAGAAAGATAGAACATATGTGTGCTTACTTTTTGTGATTTAATACTTTTTCTGTCTCATATGAATGATAGGATTTTACTGTTGAATATTCTGAAACATGTATCTATATTTGATAGTATTTAGCACTTTGCACTTTAACTTAAGGCGATTTCTTTTTTCTCCAATATTCTGGAACATGTATTTATATATGATAGTATTGTATGTTTGTAATACTATGAACTCTCAATAAAAAACAAAATAAAAAAAAATGCATCAGAACAGGTGCTTGTAAACTGCTGAATTTTCAAATTCATAACTTCGTGAAAGGAGCACAATCTATGAGGGTAAGTTAGCTTCATATTTTTTATTTTATTTTATAATAGGCGAAATCTCTTTTAAAAGTTAGCACTTTAATTAAAAACAGTCACTTTAACACTATGGGGCTGATTACGATCTTGTCCAGAAAGCATTCCGACTGAATCGGTTCCGGAATGCTTTCTGAACGACTCGCATAGGGGGAGTCCATCGGAGCGATTTGGATGCATCCAGTTGCTTCTGAATACGATTCGGTCAGACTCCTATTGACTTCAATGGGAGCCTGTGTTCTGAAAGAGAACACAGGCTCCCATTGAAGAAAGGGGTAGCTGGGGAAAATCATGCACCCTGTGGTGGGCACCCCATGGTTCCTGCAACACTGTGTATGGTTGGTAAGAGGGGACCCATGGGTACCGCCAAGGGCCCAATTCGGAGGGCCATGTGTGAAGGGGACCTGCTAGGGGCCCCCAAAGACAGATTCCGACAGCTGTTTTGTTTCGGGCAAACCGAATTGGAACGGCTGTCGGAATCTGTCATCGTAATTGCTCGATCGGAAACTGAGTACATAGAGCTATACGAATCGGCTCTGAAAAGCTCACCTGTACAAATGACTTTTGGGACCGATTTGGACAGCCTTAACAGTTTGCGGGCATCGTAATCGGTCATTCGGAACTGTACTGGATTTGGTTGGAAACAAGGGTTCCGAATCGGATTCGACAAACCCAAATACGATTTGGAGCCCTTCCGGATGAGATCGAAATTGGCCCCTAAATTGGAAAGACAAAACAATAAGTATAAATACAGTTCTATTCCGATTCGTGCGAACCGAATCAGAGCAAATCGGAATGGCTGTCCGAATCTGTCATCATAATCGCTTGCTCGGAAACTGAGTCCATAGAGCTGTACGAATCAGCTCCGAAAGGTTCGACCTATACAAATGCCTTTTGGAACCGATTCGGACAGCCTGAATGGTTTCGGGCATCGTAATCGGTCATTCGGAACGGTACACTATTCGGTTGTAAATAAGGGTTCCAAATCGGATTCGGCAAACTAGAATCCGATTTGTAGCCCTTCCGGACGAGATCGAAATCGGCCACTAAATTGGAAAGACAAAACAATAAGTATAAAAACAATTGATTTAAATAGAATGAACTGGCTACTGTTTTTTTAAATTCCACAGTTAGTACATCTATCACTTCACAAAAGCACAACAGAACAAAAAGGTTGTAATGGAAGCACTGGTCACCATGATATTAAAATTGAAAAATTGGACAGTGAAAGCACCCAGGAGAATACGAAAATGTAAGCATTCTTTTTGAAATGTATTGAATTGGCTTTCACTCTATGCATAGCACTTTAGAGAGGCAATAGCACTTTTAGAGTTTAACCAACTAAATTGGTTGAACCGGTAATCTACTGTTAAATGAATTAAATTACGTTTTGTATCTGTTTCTCCATGAGTACCAAAAGGATGGTTGAGCCACTCTTCTTTTTTTCTTTTTTTCAGCAGCATTACAAAATATAAACTGCAAATTAGTATAACATGCCTTCTGTTAAATATGCATTGGTTATTGTAAGAATTCATCTGATTGCACTACTTCACTCCCTGGTGAATAAAAGTACAAATAGAAAATAAAATAAACGATCTTTTTATCCTAGTCCTTGCTGAAACTTAAATAAACAACATTTGACAAAACATGGAGGGCCTGAACTCCAAACTGCACTTTGTAGTAACTTATGTAGTACTACCGTAGTATTATTACAAAACATACTACATAATGATATTCACAAATTGCACTTTTGTAGTAACTTACACTTCTGTAGTTCTGTAGCTTACGTGTGTAACTTACAATTCTGTAGTAACTTATATGTGTAAAGTGCCCTTTTGTGGTTATTACACTTTTGTGTTAACTTACACGTGTAACTTACCCTTTTGTAGTAACTTACATGTCTAACTTATACTTTGTAGTTTCATACATTTTAACATAAACATATTTGTAATAATTACTTTTGAGTTCAGGCCTCATTGAAGTAGACCAGGAGGGTATTGTTATTTCTTGGATTACCTCTTCTTTGTTGTGAAGTCAGGTCAGATGGAGGTGTAGCAATAATTCACAAGAATCCTGTGTCATCAGATACTTAATGATTCCTGCACCACCTTCCAAAACCTGCTCCTGGACATCAATTAAGGGACAATTTGAACACACTTTATATACCACCTTCCGATGGAAAATACAGTGATAATTGAGTTGCTGCATATTTCAAATTAACTGATTCACTTTGATTGACTTTAGCATTCACTGGTACATTTCTAAAGGCACTGCTGTAAACTTGAGCTTATTAAAGAATGACACTTACCTGCCATATTCAGGCTTCTATCCTTGGTAATCACATGAAAATACCGTATTCACATATCTGATGACCCAATCCCTGCTTAGAGCAGTACATAAACAAGAGACTATTTGTCCCCAGAACGTTGGCATTGGATACGGATTTGGACACAGTAAATCCAGGTCCATTTATAATTTCACATTGCTGAGACAAATACTCACGAAAGCACGTTTTATAATTGGGGATACAGATCGGAAGCATTATTTCCAGCCAGACTTTGTCCCAACACATAAATCAAGACACCTTGTTAGAGGAGGCCTGCGTCTATTTACATCATCACTCCTGGATTAAGACCTTGACTAATAATGTTTCTATCTGCCCATATCAAGCTGTCAATCCCTCTGCTTCTAACACTAATGATTGCACAAAGGATAATCTTAAATAATTTGCAACCCTTAAAAGTAAAAGAGAAAATCTAAACCTCCTGTCTATGAGGATCTGAAAGAAAGCCTTCAAAGGGAAAGAAGAGTGATAAAAAATAATTGGAGACAATTCTCTCTCCTTTTTCAAATTGGATAGACTGAGTTCAGCCAGAAGGCTGTACAAGAAATATATTGTTAATGCGAAGGCCATCCATATCAAAACCCTTTCACACTACTGACGTACTCCTTAACCATGCTTTTGAAGACATAAACATAGCCAATAATCCATCCTCTCCTTTTATTGCCAAAGATCTAGCACTAGATGCAAAGGATTTGTTCGTTTCTGTGTTGATAATGTTAGATGTATTAAATGTTTACTGACTCAAATTGTAACAGCTTAATAACAGCTCCAGGGCTAATTGGTGTCACTTTACTGAAATTTCAGGGGGCAAATTTGTAAAAATAATAATTAAAGTGAAAACATCAAACCCTTTTGCTGACTTGACCCTTGGAAATTTTACTAAGAAACTGACCTACAAATTTCGGGATAGTAGACTCACTTAGGGTCTGATTACGACTTTGGGACACAGGAAACCGGCCGCCACGTCAGCACTCTGCTCCCAGGTTGCCAAAGTGTTTCCTCGTTGTCTGGCAGGTGGGCATACCAGCAGTCCCATTGCGGTGCCTATTGAATAGGTACCGCAATGGCAGCACCTAAAGCCATTCCTTTTGATTAAGGTTAGCTTGTGAGTGTTCTATTGGATTTTTGATTTTTGTGGGAAGAAGTTGTAACAGGTCAATGATATCATCGAGGCAAGACGGATTGCTGCAGCTAATTTCAAGTACAGTGAATATTTGTTCAATTTTCTTTAATGATTTGGAATCTTCATGCAGTTGTTTTAAACCAGTGTTAATGATTTTCAGTATTGTGACTTGTTCTGTAAGCAGTGATGATTGTTTTGTAAAGATGTCTGACGTTTGAAATAAGGTGATGCTTATTGCCCATCCTAACAAGCATTTACCTATATGCCAAATGCTTATTAGAAATACAAAATATGCATAATTTACATTAATATGAAATATGTGTTGTGTAAAACTTTAGTAGGCAACCATACTTAGAACCTATAGGCTTGTAACCTAGTAACAAGGCCTGGATTTATTTTTAAGTTGACATATGTAATCACATCATGTTTTAACGCAAAGGCCCATTAACGCAAACATTTTGTTTTTTACATTAGCTGACAAATTGAGCACGTTGTTTTTCTTCTCTTTGCTGTAGACGTGGCATTTTCAGAGGCTACTGTTTATTAGTTAATGAGTAGATATTTGTTGTATTAGATGACTGTTAGTGAGGTTTACATCACAGAACATGTAGACGGCAGGGAGGATGATTCATGGCATGGTAAGACGATATTACAAACAAGAAAGGATGTGCCCACAACATTCAAAGATATATGGTTGAAAGAAGATTGTGAGAAAACAAGGTGTAGGCCAGTTCCCAGGCGTGAGCTGAAGTCTCATTGGTTAACATGAAGAAGAACAGCAGATTAATGTTGCAAACTAAGATAACATGTTTATATTAATGTGTGTTCCTAGACTAGTTAGGCTGATTCTTCCACACCCTTGATGCAGAGCAGACTGATTGAGTTTTCACTCAACTTATTCTCTTTCCTGACTCTCTGAGAAGAGACTCTGTACTGAGTTTCTTGAGTTTCTCTTTATGAGAATTCTTAGATTGTTATTATTTGAGCTGAAAATACTTTCCAGCTTATTCTGCTAAGAAGCTTAATGTTCATGTTCTATTCTTTCATTAGAACCCTTCATGGATTTCCGAACTGACATCTACAACCTTTTTCACATTTATATCAACTCTAGCTTAGAATAGGGACATTGCTTTATGGAACATGCTTGATACAACTCATTTATGTATGTTTATTATGGATTAATGAATACATTAATCCATTTCTAAATATTGATTGATTGGTTGTTAGCCATTACTGATGAACTTTGGAGAATAATACTTCAGTAAACGAGTGAATAACAAAATGTTTTAATTAAAACCCTTTGGCTCAACTAAACTCTCTTTATTTATTGAACTAAAGTAATGACAATCGGCACTGATTCATTTTGAGATTAATTTTGATGTCTCAGCTGACAACAAAGATCCATCGACCTGAAATGTGCACGGGGTTTCTGGTAAGGAGTAAGTGACAGACTGTGCTCCAGCACCCCAATAGCACCAAGTGCTGGTTAAGATGGGAGAGTTATCTTGATATTCTTTCAATACGACGTTTGGTGGTTGGTTGGCATGGAGTGCTCAGTGCTTTGTGAGTATACTGGAGAGTTTGGATGAGAGTCAGATGCAATTAGACCAGTAAGTTCTGTCAGAGTTATCCAAAGACATACCACTATGGTGCGGCACCGGGCATGGCTAATTGACTCGTTTACCCTGGTTACTTCTATTCCATAGATAGAATCAGTTTCTGAGTTATTGTCAAGATTGCTACAAAATGAGCTCATGGTATGTGAAGTTATATTGATTTTGGTGATGGTTGTTACAACAGGTGAATGTTTACCCCTGTAATTTTTAAGTGCTATCCCCTCACTTAGGGTTTCGGTTGCTACAGTTGTTTCTACGGAGAAAGATGAAAAAAGGTTCTGAAATTGTAGTTTTAAACAGCCTAATATTGTCAGTTGACTTATTTTCTTAGGTGCTAAAGTGCAGTGTTTAGAGTGGATGTAGGTCCAGACTAGCCAACTGTTATAATATTTAATTGTGGCAAGTTTTGACTCACAAGTCCAGTATTTACTTGATTTAAAGCAAATTGCAGCAGATCAGGGTCCATGTTTCCCTGACTCAAGGCCTCGCAGTTTTTGGTTTTAAGGATAACAGTTCCAGCGTCATCTTTGGATGCTTGGTAAAACTGCAGGTAGAATTTCTAGTTTGTCATACCGAGTTCTCATATTGAGTAAAGTGAATAGATCAGGGTCAGGATCAGAATCAGAAACAGCAAAACTAGTCATAATTAGTCAAATATGGACTACTTCTTAGATCCGATATTCAAGCACTGACATTATTTTTCTTTTTTCAAGATAGCTAATTCCAATTTTATGGCCACGGTCTCCAAAAAGGTCTCCCGTATGGTCCAATGAGGTCTTACATCAGGTGTCCTATAATGATAGTTCAAACCCCAGCATGTAGGATGTGGATACAAATATGGTGCCCCTCTGGTGCAGCGCCTCCCTCTTTTAGACCCTCGCTTACAGTGTAACTGGCGTGGATGCCACCACCCCCAAAGTACCCCAATGTACCCCCAAGACCCAAACATTGAACCCTGACGACACCAGTCGAACAGTAGGCGGAATACCTATTGGCACCAGGATGTTTGTTGGCACCAGGCATCAGCACACCACAAAACAACACATGACGGCCCCAAAAGAGAGAATCTAACTGCAGCTCCCTAAAGGTTGGTGCTGCAGGCGGAGATACCATAACGCCGAGATAACCGGATATCCGCCCCTGCTGCCAGCCCGTGCCAAATGGGTGGTGGAAATTAGAGTAGCTCATAGTTTCTCCGGGTGTAGTGTGGGTAAGAGGAGGCAGGAAGGGTGATAGCAAATGGCAAGAACCGTGATGTACCCCACGATAGAGCCAGGAAGCGAGAATCAAGAGGATTGAGAGAGAGCAAGCTCAGCACTTAATTCTAGGAAGGGAGAGATTTAGACTCAGTAAGCTGCAGCTACTACAGAGAAATAGGGTTGATCACCAAAATAAAGGTTCTCATAGCTGGCTGGCCTCACAGGTGATGGTCAATCAGCATCTTCAGCCCAAGACTTTGAAGACAACTATCAATAATTCTACCATGCCTATATATGGTATCAACAGCATAATTCAGCGCAGGAGTCATGGGTCCCTCAAACAGCATTGCCCCTCAGCTTCTGCCAATTTTCGGTATTGCATGTCAAATGTGAATATATGAATGGTTAATTGGGGTCTATTGAAGTCCATCACAAGAAATAAAGTCACTAACTTGTTGGGTCTAGTTAAAGATTTCCTGAATTTAAACCTGAGCTGAACCCCTGGTAGCTATACTACAAACCAGTGTGTGCACAAAGTGTGTAAACCATTTAGAAACACCAAAGCAGTTATACAGTCATAGATGGAACACAATAAAAATCACACTCCAATGTATAAAAAGAGAGACAAATTTAATAAGGAAATGACACCAAAATGACAAAAATCTAATATAGGGAACATGAATTTCCCAACTTTCTTCTTGTGACCAAACAACCACAATAGTATACTTCTACGGCCTCCAGGACCCAAGTAGAGGCATTTAAAGACAATCATGTGCCAGGCAGAGGCCAACAGCAGGGTCTCATGCAGCTTGTTGTATTCCTGCTGCCACACAGGGGGTCAGTCAACTGACCCTTGGAGTACACTTCTTTGTCCAGGGTCAGCCCTTCAGATCTCCTCACAGGTCTTAAATAGCAGAAGCAGTCCTTCTTCTATTTTTCCTCACAGGTCCATAAAGTGTCCTAAGAATGATGTCTCAGGGTTCCACAGTTGTGTCTGGCACCAGCTAGTGGGTGGTGGTGCCTCCTGGCTCTTACCTAACCAAATGGGTTAAAGGTTCCCAGGGCCAACCCTAAACTCTTTTACAACAATTCCTATTTGCCCCACTGCAAACAATCTCACAGTGCAAATTATCCCCAAAACCAAAGATGAGGAAACCATTCTCCACTTGTACTGAGTCTGTGTGCCCGCTCATTGGTGTTGCTAGGGTACTGAGCAGTCCCTCCTCTGTGCTCTCTCAAAACCATTTCTGGGGGGTGGCTTTACTCCCACTGATTTTGTTGCCAGTCTATCTAGGGGACAAAGGTTGGGTCCTTTCCAGGTGCCACCTGGTATTTACTTGTGACAGGGCAGGTCCCTTTGAAGTTAATTCAGTTCCTAGGGCATCCTCAATGGGAAACAGCCTTTACAACGAGGTAAATACATCGCATGCATTTGCCTCACATTTTTTAGCATGCATTTCTTTACCGTGATTATGCATTTACATCGCATACCAATACCACGAATGTAAGGTAAGTTGGGGGTTGGGGTGGTCTCCCCCGACAAATACAATGTTTAAATATAAAAATAATGCATGGTATTGGCATGAGATGTAATTGCATAACTGCTGTAAAAACATGCACGCTAAGAAAATGCGAGGCAAATGTATGCAATGTATTTGCCAGCGTTGTACCGTCGTACAACCATCCTCAAATGGCCTCCTTTCCAGAGGAAGAAAACACCACCCAACAGCCAGACCATTGTCACTGCTCTGGGAGCGGTTTTGACACCCCATTACGGTGAAGCTCTTTATTGACAGCTGCTGGACAGCTAATGTAAATTCACCACCAGGAGTTTCAGACAGTGAAAAGGTAAATTTCTAAAAGTTACTTGTCATAAATATTGATTACAAATCCAACTTCAATATTGGTTTTTAATGAATGTTAAAAAGAGACTTTGAATTAACCCTATTGTGAATAAATGGGGAAATGAATCAATAATCAGAGCTAATGGAATTATGCGGGTTGTGTTGCACAGTTGGCTAAATCATGCAGCAAGAAACGGCAAATTATGCAGCATAATTCGGGCCATTTTGTGATAGTATTGCTTTATTATGTTTTCATTTTTACACATGGTAACATTGTCTGGGCGAAGATTACACCTTATTAGTACCTGTTTAACAACCAAATATAGCAAATTGAAATTGAAAGATGACCAGTCAACGTTTGCAAAGGCTTTCCACTTGACAGGGATATGCATCGTCACACTTTTGACCCGTATGAGCTAGAAACATTATTTATTTTGTTAAAAATATTCAGATTATGCCCCAGATGATGATTATGTTACAAATGCAGCAAATCCATAATTATATGGGAAATACTGAGGTCAAACAATTGCATAATTCCAGTGGCTCTGCCAATAATGGACAAACATGCTGGGTTACTACCAGGGTTGTACATAGGAAAGACTCAAAACTAACCAAAGCAACATGAAATATCAATGCAGATTACTCTTAATGATAGTGCAAAGCAAAAACCTCAGGAAAATTTAAATAAATATGGCACAACTGGCACAACTTTCAATTACCATCACTCATAGGATCAGGGCCCTTTCCGCACAAATTTCTACTCTCTCAAGTGGTGGATCTTTGCCACCATATATTGATCAAAGGAGTTACTTCATCATCACAAGCAATTTTAAATGGAATTCCAAATTTCAGTTAATAATGAGAGTTGTGAGTAATTTTAAAGGGTTTTATTTTCTAATTAAAGTTTAGTTATTTCTGATTCTTTATTCAGTAGTCACATATCAATCATGTTACAGAATTGCTAATAGAAAAATAGGGTTAGTGCTGATCATATAATAATAGACATTTAGTGTGTTCCATACAGAAATAATTCTCTAGTCTAAGGGGCAGGGCACAAACAGCATCAGTAAGAACCCATGAAGAGTTCAAAAGTAAAGGCAGAGTGAGAGTAGCATTAAGCTAAAATCACTAATTAATAATTGCAGAATTTCCTATAAAGAGAAATAAAGCATAGAACAAATAAGCCTTGGCAAAAGCCAATTAGTTGGGTAAGCATAAAGCTTGGGTTTAATAAATGTCAAAAGGACTCAGTCTGTCTCTCTCTCCCTGTGCTCTGAATCTCGCCTCATCTGAATCTCATCTCCCCTCGTCTGCTCTGTGAACCCATCTGATCTCGCCCCAGCATCTGAACACCTAAACTAGGAATACTCCTTTAAGGACAGTAATTCATGTTGCAGAAACATGTGGCCAGTTCTCATCTCCATACAATGAGAATTCATCATTCTCCAAAAGACACATTTCTCTTCTCAGTTCCCACAAGTCCTCTGAGCTAGCTTCTTTCTTTGATGCAACAATAAATTTGCGTGGCACTTTCCTTAATTTGAGTCTTTATTTAATACGACTTCACTTCCCTAATATAAACAAATAATCAGTGTACAAACATTACACTAGCTTCAAGAAAAGATCATTAAGCAGGAAATTCATTCATTAGAAATATAAATAATTAAAAGATGCATAATACGTGTATTTTCTCAGTAAGCAGACAATTCTGAATGGTGCTCTGTGTGAACAGATAACATTTAGCAGCTACAAAAAATACAAGTGTCTTCGTTATTTCACAAAAATGAAAGGGCACATTCCTTTAACTGAAGCAGTTTTAGAGTTACAATAAATCTTTCTGTTAAAAGAGAAGGCTAAGATGAGGTCCGCTTTTCAAGCAACTCTATGTATTGTATTTTCTATTCACGTGTCATTTTAAAATGCAATTTTCATGTTTGAAGCCCAAGGCAGATTATTGTTAGTAGTGACTACATTTTACAGGAAATTTTCAACTTCCACAATAGTTATCTTACAAACCCCATAGAATGGAAGCAGCACATGTGATTGTGTATCTGGACCTTAGGACACAAATAAGGATTGTACATACATACATGAGACAAGCCCTTATGGGTTCAGCAGGAGACACATGGCGACTCCTAGGAACACGTTAATGCCACTTGTCACACTTAAGGCACTTAAGACTACATGGAACACAGGAAAACAATTGAGGCAGGAATTCCCCCCTTGAAAGCAAGAGCCAACCCCTATATACACAGGTGAGAAAAAAATAGTACACTTACCAGACACAAGAAAGAATGAGGAGTACACTGAGCAAGCATTAAAAAGGAACCTAAGTAGTCAGGAGCAGAGTATTCCAAGAAAGAACTGGAGAACAAACTGGGCTGGACTAGCACAAGGATACAAGAGCCCGTAACCACAATGAAACTAGAAACTGCAAGAGAAACACAGAGAAAGGGGGCATAAGTAGTAGAAGCTAGGAGACTGGGAGAAAATACAAGCACCATGACAAACAAAAGGAATAAACGATGGGAAATAATAGCAAGAACAGAAGGAACTATGAACATATAGAAAGGGAGCAGCTCAGGAGCTACACCTGACTTCAGAAAAAAAGGGATACAAGGAGGAAAGCAAAAAACAATGCAGGACTGGGAGAAATATGCAGCAAACTGCTCAGGAACATTACACTGGATCTGGCTGAATCAAGGCATGATCAGGCCAGGAATCAGGAAACAAGAGATCTGGTATACCAAGGTACTAACATTAATGCATGAACAAGGAGCTTCAGGCATTAAAAGCAGTTTCAGGCAGCAGGAAGCCCAGGGCGGAGTCACATGACTGGGCTGCATAAGGTTAGTCTCAGGTGTGTGCAAATCCTACCTCTCACAAGTCCTGGAATAAATAATCCAATGCTGACGAACATCAGGACTAATCCCATTGAAAGGATTGTACAGTGGGTGCCAGATCTCCTTGAACATGAGCAGTACATTCTATGATCAGTAGCCCATCGAAGCAAACACAGGTTTTCCAATGAATCCAAGACTGAAATGGGAAGTAGGCATTAATCATACAAGGACTTTGGATGAGTCCTAGTGGTGATTTCCAGGATGCAGTGTGTCCAAGTACAGTGTCCCAAGAAGTGGAACCATGAAATTGCAACCTCTTGTCAATGCAAGGAGCTGCTGACATTAAACTTCTACATGTCCCATTTTTAAAAAATATGCACACTACCAGGTGGATGACAAGGCCTACAAAGTTGTAACTTCTTAACTTACAAAGTAAAAGAGTTGAAGGCTATTTGCAAAAGCCTAAAAGTCCAAATCAGAGGCCTCACCAGGAAAAAGAAGCTACAAAAGGCAATAAGGGCTTGGGTAGCAGCCAGACATGCCAATGGGCAGTCTGGTGATCTTAGTATGGAGGCAGAGGAGCCTATTCAAAGGGTTGATATGCGTTTGGGAGTGGAGGGTCCTTTTTGGCCAGGCCAGTGGTTTGTCCCCAGGGGAGCTCGAGGACAGGAGTGAAGCCAGAGGTAATCAAATAGAACTGGAGAGGCTCAAGATGAAATCACAAATGATGGTTTTAAACCATGAGTGTGGTATCAAAGAACTGGAGCTAAAGAGTAGATCCAGCATAGACGAGAGGTGGGGGCTTTCTTAGGGCTCACTGGTTATTAACCGCTTAACCGCGGTTTGAATTCTGCTGCGGTGGTTTAATTAGGTGGGCGGGGCCGCGTCAGCCAACGGACGTGCGCAGCACTACGGAGGTAGTGCTCATGGCGGCCGTCGACAGACAGAAGCAGCGAAGGGGCTATAGGAGGTTTGTCAAGGGCTATGGCACCATTGTTGCCCCCTTGACTGGGCTGACTTCCAAGAAGCAGCCCAGGAAGGTGATCTGGACGGATGCCTGCCAGACCACTTTTGATGCCCTGAAGGCAGCCATGTGCATGGCGTCCGTGCTCAAGGCACCCGACTTCTCCAAGGAATTCTTAGCGCAAACAGATGCTTCAGAGCATGGTGTGGGAGTGGTGCTCTCACAACTGAACAGAGAGTGCCTAGAACGGCCTTTAGTCTTCCTTAGCAGAAGACTACTCCCCAGGGAACAGAGGTGGAGTGCAATTGAGTGTGAGGCATTTGCTGTGGTCTGGGCACTCAAGAAACTAAAACACTACAAGTTTGGGACTCACTTCCGAGTTCAGATAGACCACAGACCCCTCAGATGGCTGATGTAAATGAGGGGTGAGAACCCAAAACTGTTGAGGAGGTCTATCTCCCTACAGAGAATGGACTTTACGGTGGAACACCACCCTGGCCCAGAACATGCCATGCTGATGGTCTGTCCAGGTTCTTCCGTCTTAGTGAAGAGAACTCTCAAGAGGGTGGGTAGTTCTCCCTACTTTCTGCTGTAGGGGATATGTGTTAGACCTTGCACCTTTTGGTGTGTTTCCCCTGTCTTTTTGCTTCTGACCTCTTGGTTTTTGTGGTACTCTGTGGATATTATTTTTGCTGGTTTAGTGTTTCGGCGCACTTTAATACTGCTGTTCAGTACTAAAGTGCTCCAGGTAAATTGTGTGACTGATTGGTATATCCATGATTGGTATATTTGATTTACTAGTAAGTCACTAGTAAGGTGCACAGGCGTGCCAAGGGCCTGTAAATCAAATGCTACTAGTGGGCCTGCAGCACTGATTGTGCCATCCACAGAAGTAGCCTTTCAAAGGTGTCTCAGACCTGCCACTGCAGTGTCTGTGCACTGTTTCACTGCCATGTCAACCTGGCAAGTTCCCCCACTTGCCAGGCCCAAACCTTTCCTTTTCTTACATGTAAGGTACCCCTAAGGTAGGCCCAAGGTACCCCCATGTTCAGGGTTTGTGTAAGGTAGGACGTGTACTGGTGTGTGTGACATGTCCTGATTGTGAAATAATGTGTATTTCGCTTTTCACAATTGAAAGGCTGTCTATCTGTCTCATAGGCTTAACATGAGAGTTGCCTTGTAACATTTTACAAGCATAACTCTCCATTGGGATAAGATAGAAAAATTGAGTTTAGTATGCCTGAACCCAGGATTTAAATTACATCTTTTAGTGAAGATGATATTTATGTTATGTGTTTTAAAATGCCACTTTTAGAAAGTGAGCATTTTCTTGCTTAACCATCCTATGTGCCTCTTCCTTTTGTGCATTCACTGTCTGGTTTTAGAGTGACAGGAGCAGGGTGTGTGCATTCACACTAGACAAACACAAAGGGGGGTTGAGGTGTGTCCTGCCTTTCCTGGATGACTCATAGCCAGGCTGAATAGACCTGGCTGCATTTAGAGTAATGGGAGGAGTTGTTGCTGGCACCTGAATGGACTGTGGCTGCCTCTCACAAAGCTGTCTACACCTCCTGTGGTGAACCTTGCCTGAGCCAGGCTGAACTGGTTTATCTGTGCCAGAGGAAGTTTGATTGTACCAACTTCAAAGGAAAATGTGGTATACATATTGGGGCCCTGACCTTAGAACTTTAAAACTCTTTTGGATCACAAATCCTGCCAAGAAGAAGAGCTGGAGAAGCTGTGAGGAGAGAAAACAACCTTGCTGTGCACTTTGCTGTATTGGCCTGCAGTGGCTGCTTCGGTCTTGGGAAGTGAAAGGACCGGACTGGACTTTCTGCAACTTATTTTCCTGAGTGTCTCCAATGGCTTGAGGTAGAGCTTGCCCCTTGTGCAAGAAGACCCAGCAACAGCAAAGACTTCAAGTTCATCTGCTACCAGCCCCAGGAATTGTGTGTTTTGGGCCGCACCAGATGAAAAAGCAACCCGACACCATCAACGCTGCCGCTGACTCCGAGACTTGAAGGCACAGCAGATGGCACCATTGGATCTCACACCGCAACCCTAGTCTCAACGATGCCACCGTCCGGCGCCACCACCGAGTCGCTGCTTGCATCATGACCTGTGGGCGCTTCACTCTGCCTCCCTGATATCCCCGATAACACTGCTCCAAGCAACATCGACGCCGCTGCCTGCACATTGGTTTGGGGACACCGCTCGTAAGTTACACGATGCACCGCCCTGTCCCACACCTCAGCATTGGCCCACTGACATCGACGCCATCGACTCCATTGACTCCAGTTTGTCAGCCGATGACAGAACTCCAACAATGATGCTGTGTGCACCCTGACCTGCCAGCACCGCGACAAGCACGTGCCACTACACACCGCAGCCCTGATCTCACCAACACCGATGGATGACCGTTACAGAGTCGCTGCCTGCAGACACTGCACACCGCTCCACTGCACACCGCAGCTCCGAGTTCAACTTGCAATGAAAGGTACTGTTTTGTGGGTCTTCCTGACACCGTAGCTGGCCCACGATGCCGCAGTCAGCCAGAACTATTGGATTTGTGTGTTCATGATGCCGTGATAGCCCTGGGCAGAGCTATCGAATTCAAGGAACTGTTTTTAAAGTCTATTTTTGCTTTATGGATATTTTTAATAACTGTATATTGGATCCTATTCGTTTTGGTGTTGTTTTACACAGAAAAATATTGGCTAGTTTTCTAAAACTGGTGTGGTGTCCTTTTGTAGTTTTTTCACTGTATTACTGTATGTTATGTGCAAATGCTTTACACACTGCCTCTGAAATAAGCCTGACTGCTCATGCCAAGCTACCAGGGGTTATTTTAGAAGTGTAACTCCCTTATCCTGACTAGGAAGAAGGGTCCCTACTTGGGCAGGGTAAGAACCTGCCAACTAGACACCCCCATTTCCAACAATATATAAAATGACTTTTTTTTATCTTGTCAAACAGGTTATTACTGCTCACTGACAGAAGTAGAATGTTTGAGTCCCGTGAGCACACCACAGACACAGTTGTGAAGGAAAAATGTGATACATATTTTTAAATGGAGGGAAGTGGGGTCAGTTCAGCATTGCATGATTATGGATTATTTCAGAACCTAGATCCATAACTAGAAAATTATCCTCTTCTGTTGTAGTTTTCTTGCACCACTTGATTGCCAGTTTGGTGTTAACTTGGCTGTGTGTGCGTTTGCCATGTTGTCAGTTCTAAAAGAGGAAAGAAAGACTCTCATTTGGGGTTGGGGTGACAAGTGACTCTAAATAAAAATGTTGTCCTGTCTACCCACATGTCATATCCCCATATCATCAAGAGATAGAGAGTTATCCATTATCTTGATGGGATTACCACTACCTGCTCCTGAACATTCGGTCAGAATGGATTATAGACTTCTTTGCACCCAATATTTTCACCTGTCATTTTTTAGCTCAAGCTTCTCTTATGCTGCTTTTGGAGTCTCCAAGAGATCTTCTGTGAGCTCGATCTTTTTAAAAGGTAGCTCGACATATTCATTTGCTTAGCTTTCCTTTCATGATCTATTCACACAACATACCCATCCGCTTCCATTTGGATCAGGCATCTTCTGTTACACCAATTTTCAGAAGTGCCATGTTATTGTCCTTACCTGGATGAACAAAAAATCCTTGAAAATCAACACAGATGAAATCAAGATCATGGTCATTAGAAAGCACACCTCGGAAAAGGCCCACATTTTGTGACCTTCCAAAATTTGTTCACTCCTTGTTGTAGTGTCCGAAGACTTTGTTTAATCAGTCTTTGTCACTCTCTACTCAGTTTAATATGATCTCTTCTTGCTTGTTTCAATTGTGTCTCTTAAGCAAAATGTCTTCCCTCTTAAGGTTTGTCAGGCTATAGTCCAGGCACTGATACTTTTTTGACTTAAGTAGTGTAATTCTCTAGACCTAAGCATCACTGCCTTTCTCACATCTACGTGCAGCAGTTTGCTTCATCTCTAACTTTCCTAGGCATTCTTCTCCTTGTCCATGCATGCTCTTCACTCTTTACAAGTATCAAAGTGTATTATTTTTAAATCCCTTTGTTTGGTCTGTTGAGCCTTTCACACTCAGGGACCCCAATACCTTCAAACCAAATGTACTCACTGCTTTCCCTCTCTTCCTCTATTCTCCACCCCCCATTGCTGTATTTCAATTCCAATAATTCTCCATTCCCAATGTATTGGTTGCACGTTCTTTTTCCTTGCCACCAAGCTCTGGAATTTCATTCTAGTTTTGCTAAGACTCATTGATGATCATCAAAGGACTTAGAACTCTTCTTTTCAGATAAGAATTCTGACCTACTGTACTCCATCTAGTTCTGAACTAATCATTCAGTGCCAGGATACCCTGCTGGGTAAGAATACACTCTAAAAATAGTATATCATTGTCATCACTGTGGCTCCACAACACAGTACTTCCCTCTCCCAGGGGCTTATTAATGAGAGGCTTGCACTGCAGGAGTGTCACTTTTTTGACGTTACGGTGGCGCACGCCTCTCAATCATATCAACGTGGAAGAGCAAAGCCAGTCTGCATGGTTTTGCATGGCTTCATAGATATGGACATAGAGCAGCACAAGTCACTACCTTGCCTCGCTGTGCATCAAGGAGGTGTTCCATGGGTGTTGCGGTGGGTTTTAACAAACAGTAGCCATGGATTTTGAAACTACCCCAGATTTACTTAATCACATAAACTTGAGGCAGCGACAAAACCTTACGCCTCCCCAGAGCAGGAGCATTCCGCAGTGCACATAGAAAGAGAATAATGCCTCTCAGGATTGTTTTTGTGGAGGAAGGTGCCCTTTCCGACCGACATTGAAATAGGCCCCATAATATGAAGAAAGCAGACAAGAAAACAACATTTCCCAGCGTCCACCTCTATGGAATGTGACCTCAATGCATTTCCCAGCATCCATCTCTGCAGGGATTAACATCACATGTTTTTCAC
The DNA here is from genome assembly GCF_964204655.1 of Triturus cristatus. Classification (NCBI taxonomy): domain Eukaryota; kingdom Metazoa; phylum Chordata; class Amphibia; order Caudata; family Salamandridae; genus Triturus; species Triturus cristatus. The sequence continues at coordinate 1,368,183,117 of NC_140591.1, forward strand.
CAAAATGTATTTAAAATGGAGAAACCAGAGCCTGACTCCATTGGGTGAGAGGAGCTAGGGCGGTCGACCTCGAATCTGGGGACTGGGTTTGAGTCTTGGCAATGACACTCAACATCCTGTGATTCTGGGCAAATCACTTAATCTCCCTGTGCCTAACAAAAATGAATGTGTCCTCATATAATGCAACTGGTGCTATGTAAAGCGCTCTGATATCCGATTCGGGTCAGGTTCACGCTATATAAAACTCTGTAATATAAAAAATAAACAATAAAAAAATTCCAAGCATTCATCACACAATTCAGTATTCCCCAACATCCATCTCAACTGGTAGTGATATCACTGGTCCCCCTCCAAAACCAAGTTTGAAAATAAAAAAACAGAAAAGCAGACCTACCTTCCCAGAATCCACCTTGTGTAGTGGCTGCTACTGTGCGTCCCAATATCGGGTGCACAGTGCAGTCGACATGGTTCCCAGCATGCCCTGCTGGGAGACAGAGAACGCTTGCTAGCGCTCCTCAATTGCCCGCATTCGGCCCCTCCCCTTAGTCGCACTGCATCTGGCGTGCTACGGGCTCCCTAGGCAAAAAATAAAAAGCGCGCTCAGGAGTCTGCGCCTTTTGCCAGTGATTGTGACAATTTTGTGAGCGCTCTCTATGTTTATTAGTGTATTTTGGCCTGATACTTGTTTTCTGAAGGTTTTCTTCGGATTCCCTTCAGTTCCTTCTGTTTCCTGTGAATCCCTAAAAATGTACCTGCATTTTTTGGAAGGAAGCTTAGGCCAGCCTCTTTCTTCTATTCTGTGCAGATTGTCCTCAAAAAGATAAAATAAAAAGAATATTTACCAACAGCAAACCATTCCACAAAAGTCTGGTATGGTGCATCTTATTATAGCATTTTGAAGGTACTTACCATCCTTGTGGAACTTGCTGGATTTCTTCGGGACCTAAAACTTCTCTTCAGAGCAACATTGTGTAACTTTGGAAGACCTAAAGGAGATCAACAAAAAGAGACTTATGCATGTAAATATATATACATGTATAATAATAGATTGAGATTGACAAAAGAAGGACCAGTTCTAAGAAAGGTTATGCATGGATTATATGAACATTTGAATGAACTTGTATAGTTACAATTGCATGTTTGGTTAGTCTAATTTAATTTGTAGGAATTACATGTTCCAGGTGTGAAAAGACCTTACCATACATATTGTGATTTTGCAAGGGAAGTGTTGGTGAAAAGGAATGTGTTTTATACATACGTATACATTAGATCTAACTGGCCCGGCTCCCTAAGCAAATCAGCAACATCCAAGTAATATCAACTCACCTGCCACTTTCCCTTGTTGACATCTAAGGCAGTCATCTTCAACCTGATATACAGACCCTTCAGACTCATGAAAGATTTTTCCCAAAAATCATTGACCGAATCGGATCTGCCTCCATGCAGCACATCAACCCCATATTCCTAAGCGATCTCAACCTCTCTGGAGATTCAGCTCTCAAGACAATGAATGAATCATTTACACATCCCTGCAACTACACTCTCCGGTGGAACACTCTTGATTTCATCATAACTGGCTCCCTAAGCAAATCAGCCTCACCCATAATCAAATGCAGATTCTTAATGCTTTTGTCTGAATGGATCATCTTTCCACATCTTTCTCACTGAACGAACCAAAGTCAACCCAGGAGAGAAAAACAAAATTACCTCTCCATCAAGGACTTTCCCATGGCCTCGCTTCAAAATGAGCTCTCAAAATCCCTCAAACCTACTTCGAATGAATGAATGAATGGATGATTAGCATTTTATAAATGGGTTACCTACAAAGGGGCATCCTGGGACTGACAGCTAGACAGGGAGCTAAGAAGCTAGAAGAAGGATGATAATGAGTGAATAGCAAGACATGCCTCACATATACAACAGCATGAAAAATAACATGTATCTCACAATAGCACCAAAACATGATCCTCCAAACCCAAAACACCTACCCCATCTTATTCATAACCCCTCTCAGAGAACAAATGCTCCAATGCAGACACAAAAAGAAATATAGATGGACCAAATCCCGTGACGGCCACAACACACTAAAAACACTTTAACCTGAATACAGATCCCTCAGTGCTAGAGCCACTTTCTTCAACATATCCATTAGTAAATTAAGCAACAATAGTAAAAGACTCTTCAAGGTATTTTGCACTGCATTAGCCACCTGGGACACTAGGGAGATAAAATCAGAACCCACTTTGACAACATCAAAGCTTCAGCCTTTCCTTGTACACTGAACTAACCAACATTTTCAACTCTCTCAAATCTATGATTCATGAAGACAACATTCTACCATCATCCACTTCATGAACGCCTAAGACTAGCCTATCTGCACCAGTGTGAATCCCATTGGTAGGCTTGTTGTGTCATCATGTCCAAATGTATCTTGTCCGTAGGATCAGAAGGCTCTATTTTTTTAAATTGGGATTGAGGGACTCTGCGATTTTTCTATTTCTATTTTCTCCTCGGTGGGAATAAAAGGCGTTGGTGGTCAGGTTATCCCTACCTTCCCCTACTCTATGTTATTTTTTTTATTTTTTTGAGGTCACAGGGCATGAGTCACCATGTCCTAAAATGGCTGCCAAATATGTTGGCTGATGTGAGCCATCCAATCAGATTTTATATTGGTCTGCCAATCTTGTGGTACTTCTGTGTCTCTAGATATCTATAAATTGTGAACCATAATTTCTCAAAAACTAGTGAACAGATTTATAATTTCAGAAATGTAACAATACCAAAAAAGCATGCTTTATGGTTAAAGATCTAGCTTTCTGGCAAATGTGGTGTAATTCCATTGGGCTTTTTTGGCTGTAGCTGCGTTTATAGTTTCTGTGGGAAGTTACATGGGGAAAATGCGTTTTGGGACGCATTTGTTTTGGACCACGCTTGACGGATCACCCCCGAAATTTCCAGGAAGGAGCTGAGGTAGAAAAACTATATATAAAGAGAGAGAGAGAGAGAGAGAGAGAGAGAGCGAGAGAGAGAGAGAGAGAGAGAGAGACACACACACGTGTCTTTTTGATTGTTGCTTATATGCAAAACAGATTTTAAGCAATTTTAATTACAGAATTATGGGAGCAACTGAACAATAAATGGGTGATGGTGCACAGCTCAGTGAAGAGCAATGTCAATGGGAAGTGAATAATATGAAAAAACCCGATGTGACTGGATTCAATACAGAATATATTTTAGAAATATCTGAAAGTAAATATAAAAGCAAAAAAATAAATTGACAGCGCTCAATTTTTGTCATTGTTTCAATCCCATAAGGTTTATTTTTCAGTAATTTCCTCAGGGCAGAAAAAGTAGGTGATAAGCTTAGCAATTTAGCAACCCTAGGGAAGTGTAAAGGACTTCTTAAATGTTGTCTTAAGAGTTCTGTAACTAACAATCATTCTTTGAAGATTTTTAAGCCATTGCCCTTTAGAAGGCTCTTCTCAATGTACAGCATCATTGTTCACTTGATAAAATCCTGGTGTCAGTAAAGGAACAATGCTATTAACAGTAATGGACAGCCTGGGCGGTCTTTTCCATCCATAAAGACTGTCAGACATCGCAAATTCTAAGTAGAATTCTTTGAATTTCTTCTGAACTTTTTTTAATTTTTGGGTGTTCTTTATTTCTCAGCATTGGCACCAAGGCTTTGGAAACTCCTGCCATTTATGATAAAGTGTAGTCCCACTCTTCTAAAATTATAAAAATCTCTCTCGTGATCTTGTGTTTTTTCAATTCTTGAGGCCAAGAAAACCTTCCGGTGTTCTGTGCACTTCTAATTATATTTCCTCCCAGTGATCATCAAATTTCATGCTTGACAATTTTCTTAAACCTCTGAGTTCTCTTATTTAGGTATATATGATTTTGATGGCTGGTTAGTTTTGTCTTAAATGTTTGCAAAAGCCACTGTAATGACTAATGAAGCGCGGGCGCACAAATATTTTAAACCTCTCTTCAGGACATTGAGACATAATGCATCTTAGAGATTATACTGGCATTTATTATACACCGACATAGCAACATATGTACTAGAAAAGCTAGAAGGGCAGAACTGTGGCAGTGTATATTGATTTCAGTAAACTTATTTTAATTAACAGTTTATACTAAACATATATTTTTATTTAAAAAAATGCAAAATACTATAAACCTTTCTCTGGGTACTTCTTTTGTATATTAACTATAAAATACGCATTGCTTAAACGAACTGATGTACAGGCATGTTGGTTACTGTGTTGTCTCGAAGCTATGCACTATTGAATAGATCCACTTCATACGGTGTATTGCTAAATATATAAATGTACAGCTTACACTGACTCACTGTTGCAATGTATGCGCTGTCCAAACATACAGACATAGATAAGGAGAGTAATGTCGCTGGCATTTACGGTAGCCTTCTGCATAGCGCCTCTTCCCAATGCCTGACTCAAGGGAGGAGGCTGGAGAGTTCACTATGTCATCACAAACATCATTGGCTGAGATTCAGAGAGCACTGGTGTTAGACATGCCATATAGCTTATGCACATCTAAACTTCAAACAAGAGAACAATCTTTTAGATCACAAAGACCTTGTGCATGATCAGTCACTGTGCAGAATAGCTGCCTCTTCGATTACACATTTTATAGCCTCAGGTCAAAAGTCTTTAGATAACAGAGATGTTATCAGCCTGGGATTCAGAGCTGACAGATGGATTGCAGAAGTTGTACAGGTTCATGCCACAGACCGCAGGGCCAGCAAACATCACACAGATCTCTCAGAATCTGGACATTGGACAGGCATCCAGACATTCCTCTGTTTAAAAAAAATCCACAAATAAGGCCTCAGACTGAAAGTTTGTCTATTTGTGTACAAGGATCTTGCAGGGTGAGCTTTGGGGCAGCCAGGATACTCAGGCTGCAGGTAATTTGTAGGCTAATGACACTTCTTTAGGTTACACGGATCACAGAAGCTCTGGAAGTGGAGCTGCCTCTAGGGCTGCAGAGATTGTGTGGGATGGTAATTTAGAGTTTAGCACGTTCCCCTTGGGCTCTGAACAGCAAACCTAGCGTTCGTGTTCCAGAAGTTAAACAGGCTGAAGAATTAGCACACGGATTTGGGCTTTGGGTGGAAAGGCTTTCTACAAGGTGGCCCATATTTTACAGGTTCAAGCAGCAGGAGTTTGGGGGGTGTGGGGGGAGGAGAAGGAATGAGGTGGTCCTGAAAGCCTTGGGCCACGGCCCAGCATCTTTTCTGCCCATCCACGGAAACGCCTCTGCCCAATGGAAGTATGGAATATATTGTGCAAAGTCTCTTTAAATGTTCAATAATCACTAGCAAACTCTTGAAGGAAGAATAGCCAGATAAGATAAGAATACTGTGTCCGAAGCCATTCCCCCGTGCCTTTGTGTTTGTGCCTGCGAGGTGTTAATGGGGGTGATTGGAGGGTGCTGGAGACTATATTTAAGAAAGTTTGTTGTTGAATGCCAGAGGCTAGCTGTTCTTCATGCAACATTACGTGCAACACCTCTCGCACTGCCAAAGAATTGAGGGTCATATGTACGAGGTTAGTGCGCCACCGGAACGTCACTTTTTTCGACGTTCCAGTGGCGCAATGCCCTGTACCATATTTACAAAGCTGCGCTGAGCCACTCTGCATGGCTTTGTAAATATGATACCCTTTCACGCCTGTATCTGCGTGAAAGGGACGTGCAATGGGTGTTGCTGTGGGCGTTCCAACGCAACACCCATTGCTTTTTGACACCTCCCAGATTTACAAGGAGGTGTAAATCTGAGGCAGCTCCAAAAAGTAACGCCATGCAAAAGCAGGCATTAGATTGGCGCAACGAGGACAAATGCTTTTATCTCTCCTCGTTTTTGCTTTTAGAGCAAACGCCATCAATGACTGTTTTAGTACATGAAGGTGTCCCTTCCTGCACAAAAACAATCATTAAATAATGGTGATTTGCTGCTTCTAATGCAGCACACATATGTGCAGGAAGGGACTCCTTCCTGCACATAAACAATCATTACATAATGGCAATTTGCTGTTCTAATGCAGCACACATACATGCAGGAAAGGACACCTTCCTGCACATAAACAATCATCCCTGCAATGCAGGCACCCTTGCATTATGGCACAAGAGTGCCTGTGTTGGCACTAGGCAGCGATTTTCAGCACCTGTGCAAGGAAATACGTGAGACGTATTTTTGTAAATACGGCGCATTCCTGCATTTTTAAATGACGCAGCCTGGCGAAATTTGCAGCAGCGCTGTGCTGGGCCATTTCCTGGTACACATGCCCGAGTGATCCTGCAAGTTTAGGAATTGTCGTCACCTCCTCCTTCACCCCAGGTTAACTAGAACATTTTTCAAGTGAATGTGAACATTCCACATATCTGAAAGCTCCCAGTCAAATGAATGGGCAGGCTTCTTTGAAGGAGGCAGTCCAGCGGCAAGCCCGCTTGGAGCTGGAATGCAGAAAACTGTCATCAATCATGAACTGGAGTGTGGAATGGCCAGCTGGCTCTGCTGTCTGCTCAGCTCCTTAGCAGGCTCACCCGCAGACGTGCTGTGTGATCGCCGCGCTGGTGCACTGCTTGTCACAGTGCGCGCGTTCTTTTGAGGGTGTCATTATCTTTTCCAGTACATAAATTCCACTCAATACACTGCACATTTATTTTGCTTTTATTTAAAAGTACCGGAGTCAATGTGATAAATAAAAACGTCCTCACTTCTACCACGTTTACAGGAAAATAACGACCATAATCTGGGTGCAGAGAAGCCCTCGGATTCACGGACCCCGGTGCCACTTCATGTGATGCTCCAACGAGCCCCTGACGAATAAACCCAACTGGAAAAAGCTTCTGCGTATGTGATATTTAAGAGTTTCTAAAGAAGTCTGTATATTTTTTTGAGATAATACATTTCCTTCGTCTCAATAATTGTCTGTAAATTATATTGCTTATTTTGGGGTTCATGAGTTGTCTGTTAAAGGTGGCACAAATGCTACAATTTCAACTTTTGTAGATGAGCTTTGTTCGCCACCACGTGGCTACATTTGGTATTACAGGAAATTTAGCACCTGCATCGTGTACGATTTTATCGTATTGACACATGCCACACTCAAGCATAAAAAAACGTCGTTCTCTGATGAAAGTCCTTCATAACTCTTTGGTGGCAGATATTTTATATTGGATCTAAAACGAGCCTTGAAAGGTAAAGATAAATAATTGTGCTTTTTCACGATTAAGGAGGAAATGGTTTCAGACGTATTTTAACACACTTGAAAGTGGCAGAAAAGCAGTATGAAGCCATATATATAGAAACAATGAAACAAGTTAGGTAGTGCTGGTTCCATTATGTAATTTCGCAAACGAGGTAAAACAATTGCATGGAATGAGCACGCAGCAATTGAAAGTGGTTCAGATGAATTCAAGAATTCCAATTCATCACTATTTTTGCTGTCTACATGAGTCACGGTAAAAGAGTTGGGTATGCGCAGACCTGGTCCCTTGTTTGCTGTGCCACGGGTAATTCAGATACACGTCACTAATGAATTTCAACGGGCTGAAATTATGCTCAGACTACGTATGGCCCATGCAGAGGGGGCGTGGCAAAGCAGTTCCGGTGGGGCTATTAGTCAATGTTTACAGTGGATTTTCACGTGGCTGAGTCACCAACAAATGGCAAAAACAAAAGCTAAGAAACAATGGAATGGAATGTACCCAGAGTAACTACCAGTGAACTCAAACGTTTGATAACATCTCATTTTTGCTCACTTAGTTCTGGCAATAACATCCGTGTATTGTAAGTTAAAAAGAAATAACTAAATACAACAATGTGCTTCTAAAAGAGTAGTTGTTCTTGTGTTGTGCTTGTTAGAGCACAGATAGTGTTTGTAAAATTAGCTGGTTTCATATTGAGAAGCAACTGAGAGGTGACATTTAATTTACGTGTTAAGGTAGTGCTTGGGGGTGGACAGGGCATAGCTTTCACTGTACCTGTGCTTTGAGGCAGGACAGGCTGTAGAATGTATGGATCCCCAGGCAAAAGGGGAATGTGCAAGGCCCCTCTAGCTTAAAGACAACATGATATCATTGGAAATGATATGAAAGAAAGTGCCATCAATTGGCTATTAGTCCTCTTCTTTGAAGCAGCTTTGTAAGACGCCACTTTCTTGGTGTGGAGATCAGTAAAAAATACAATCAGAAATAAGAACTCCCAAAAAACTAACTACATACATTTTCAAGCTCTATGAAGTGGATATACATTATGTTCGTCCCACTTGGTGGGAACATTTGGCTAAAGACTCTCCAAACTTATATCCTACCTCAAATGTTGACAACTTGTTTCCAGATCAGTGCATTTATTATGTTTGTTGGCATGTGGTATATATAGTGCAAACTCAGTCAAAAGTCAGCGGAGAGCTATACATGGTCAAAGCCAAAGATACAGTGAACATGTAGGAATGGTGCGTCAAAAAGGGGAAGAGGGGGGGACCAGGAGCTAATTAATGGTCGAGTACCTGTGCTCCGAAAAATCAATGAGGTAATCACTAAGGAGGTACTGTTCCGAGGTGGATGTGGTCAAAGATCGACCGGTGTCCACCCTCAGGTTAAGAGAGGAAAAAAGAGAGAAAAGGGGTCTAGGATATGGTACTAAGGGTGGGGTGGAGACATAAGGTGTCTCTTGTTGCCCTCACACACCCCGAGGGATGTCATGCTTCATCATCGGGCGTGTGCTCCTCGTCGGGCCGGCGGTGCAATGCCCTACGGGTCCCCCGAAGGGTCTCTTTAGCGGAGATCTTTTCGAGAACTGCCGATGGGTGCATGCGGGTATGTGGAGGGGAAGTACCAAGATCAGTGATAGGGGTAGTGTGTGCAAAGTGAGATAAAAATACCTAAGGGTTACCACAGGTAGGGAATGTTTTAATAAAGAGGTACCCTTGGTATAGTAAAAAACCCGTCGGTTAATAGGGGCATATCAACAAAAACCGGCGATAATTATCGCTAAGCGCACTTAGCGCTAGGATAATTATCGCCGGCTAGCGTTGATTTTTATCGCTGAGATAGCGTGCTATTAGCAACGCTTATCTCAATAGCGATAAAAATCCTCACGCTAAGTGGCTAACGTGAGATTATCGCTGGAAACCCAGCGATAATCTCACGTTAGCTTGTTGATAGGGACAGACGAACTTAGCCATGATATCCTCCTTCCATAGGATATCATGGCTAAGTCAGAAAAATACCAGACGTAAAAAAGCAGCGTGAACCGCGGTTAGCGCTGCTTTTTTTGTCTCTAACAGGGTTAGCGATATTCTTGATAGTAGGAGAAATGTTGCTTAGCGACATTTCTCCTATTATTTTACTCTGGAACGCCCCCTTTGCATCTCATTAGAGATGCAAGGGGAAGCGTAGAGTAAATGGGTGCTAACATGCAAATTTGCATGTTAGCACCATGTTGTTGATAGGGTGCTAGTTTTATCTCTGCTTTTTTGGCTTTTAAAGCCAAAAAGCAGAGATAAAGCCCTTGTTGATATGCCCCATAGTTACCTATCAAGACGTAATGTGTCTAAGGTAGCTTACAAAGTGGTCGACATGTTTCACGCCTTAAGTGGTCAGAACGATCCTTGGGGTTTCATCAGGACCGGAGAAGGTGAGTGATGTGAAAAAAAGGTGCACAGACTAAGTGTAGTGAGTGGGGTATTAATCACCCTCTCACTGGGCAAAGGAGGAGGTAGTATCTCTTACACAAATAGTGTGTGGTTGGAGAGTGAGTTATGCCCCCTTTGCATTAGACCTAGACCAAAGGGGAGAACAACAAGAAAATAACAAAAAGAAAAAAGAAAGTTAAAATACGGAAATTCCGTTCCGTGCGGTATGTGTAGACAAAAGTCATCTCTACATGGTGCCAAGAGGCAGACACAGTAACACACATAGGGAGCAGGTATGCTCGGTATAGTCAATGTAAAACAGCTCTGAGTAGTGTCCCATGCCAGCCGTATATGAAGCGTTCCGGAGGGAGTGGGGGCCGTGGAACCCACCGATGGCGGGGCCGGGTAACCACTGGTTCCCACAACCACTCCCGACTGTCACTGCCGACCGGACATCGGGTACACCACTCACAGAAGGATGTGCGATAGTTCAAGGTATATATCGAAGCCTCAGTTGTAGCTTCACAAGTCCCGCAAGCTCAGTGTGAGCCGTGGCGGTGAAACCAGGGAAACAGTCTTACCTAGGAAGGGAGTTGGGATTACTCCATGAGCTATGCGGCGCAGGATGCCCACACCATCTAGGGCTGCCGGCACACAATCACGGGTACCAGACAATGAGGTAGCCGAGTGGGGGGATGAGAAAAAGTTAAAAACAGTGAGGCGTTAGATATAACGAGACACGAGTCCAAGTGGTACAGTAAGGACTTACTTTCAGTGAGCATGTAGTTGCCTTGAGGAATACTCACGGGTTACTCAGGTGACGGCACTGGAAACCCGCCCGATCCAGACGCCAGCTCGAAGGTGGATGAGTGAGCTGAACCCGTGGGTTTAAAGGCGTAGGACCAGGGGAGGCGGGAGGTGCCTATTTTCGGTTTACCGTGAGAACGCTGTGTCAGTGGATCCGGAGCTGCTCATGCGTGGAGGTTTTTCGGATTACAGTGCTCACTCGTGCATGCGTATCCCAGTGCTCACTCGCGCATGCGTGGCGTGAACAGTGCTTATCCAGCGCATGCGAGGAGTGAAGGTGTTCGCGTGGGATCTCAAATAAAGTTTTGTGAGATATGTATATTAAAGTAATGGTCGTATATTCCCCAGTTCGTATAGGAAGGAGACCTCTGAAAGAGGTTATGAAGGTAAATACCGGGCACAGAGCGGGAAAAGGTATGAGATGCGTAAAGACTCTCCGTGCTGGTGGAGTCAGAGCCTCATATGGTGCTGAGATTGGGTAGTGTTACCAGTGAATGGGCACGCTGGAGGCGCAGGGAGAGGGGCACGTGACCCGCTGGAGATGATCCTAAATAAGATCACAAGTGTTTTATGAGGGTTGCTGTTGTGAGGTTCATGCTGAGACCTGTCTGAATGTGGGGTGGTCATATGACCGGGGTGGAGATAGCCCTATCCCAGATAGGGTTGGTCTGGACAAGGCCCTTAACAGTTCTGACCATTTACAGTTCTGACCATGGAATGTCGTCATTTAGCCCCTAAGTGTCTGTTTGTAAGCGGTGGACCCAACGTTGTTCTCGCCTAAAGAGGGAGTCACTGGTCCAGTTGGTATTGGCTTCCAAGATGGTCCATTGGATTGTTTCACAGGGGTAGCCCTTCTCCAGGAAGTGGTTAGTCAATTTAGTGGCTGAGCGTGCTCGCCTGACAGTACTTTTATGTTCACTAATCCTTGTCTTGATTTGTCTGGTGGTCATCCCAACATAATACAAATCGCATGGGCACGAGATTAGATATATGCAATTAGTTGTATTGCAGTTAGTATGCCTGCATTGTTCCCATCTCAGATTGCCCAGTTGTAAGGATTTGGTGTGTCGTGTCGAGGAACACGCATTACATGTGCCACATGGATAGTGGCCTGTGACTGCTGGGAGGTCCCATAGGGTGTTCTCTCTCCTCATCTGCTTGGGACGTGGTCGTGTGTTGATCAGCTGGTCCCTTAGGTTCTCAGTCCTTTTGAAGGCGAAGCAGGGTGTAGGGATATTCAGGGAATCGGTGTTCAGGATTTTCCAATTGCGATTGATGATTTTCTTGATTTTGTTGGAAAGGGGGGTGAACGTGGTCACACAGGTGATTAAGTTGTTGATTTCGGGCTCCCTTGGTTCCAGAAGGCCTTCTCGGGTGTTGTTCCTGGCCCGTTTCTTGGCCTGATTGATCACCTGTGCCGGGTAGTGTCTTTCTGTCAGATTCTCTGTCAGGTTGTTAGCTTGCAGTGTGAAGTCCTGTATTTTGCTGCAGTTACGTCTAATTCTAAGGAACTGACCATAAGTTAGGTTTTCCCTTAGGGCTTTTGGGTGGTGGCTTTTAAAGCTCAGGAGGCTGTTGCAGTCCGTGTTTTTCTTATATGTACTGGTTTGTAATACCCCATTTTCAAGTTTGATGGACAGATCCAAGAAGGGGATCACCTCCTGACTAGATGTCATAGTGAAGCACAGATGGGGGTCTTGATTATTGATCCATTTGAAAAATTCAAGTGTCACGGATGCAGGGCCCTTCCAAAAGATCAGGGTGTCATCTATGTATCGTTTCCATGTTACCAGATGTTGGTGGAAAGGATTGGTATCTGTGAAGATGTGGTTAGTTTCAAAATGGGACATGTACAACCCTGCCAAGCTCGGCGCAAAGGTGCTACCCATGCTGGTACCTTGTACCTGGTGATATATGGTGGTTTTGTACATAAAAAAGTTGTTAGTTAGAGCTAGGGCGATGAGTGCCGTGATGAAGCTAGCCGGAGTTTGAGTGGGGAGTTCTGATTCCTGTAGGAGGTTGCTGATGACCTAGATGGTGGCCTCCTGTGGTATGTTTGTGTAGAGTGCTTCTACATCAAGTGTCAGTAGTAGGTCGATTTCCTCGGTGTACTCTTCGTTTATGACCCGGATGAGATTGAGGACATTGCGGGTATCCTTCAGGTCTGCTGGTGTTGCTTGAACCAGAGGGCGTAGGAAGAAGTCACTAAACTGACTTAGGGGTTCCAAGAGGGAACCAATCCCAGAAACGATGGGGCGGCCTGGGCAGGGGGTAGCCCCCTTGTGAATTTTAGGAAGGAGATAGAAGTAGGGCATCCTTGGTGTGGAGTTTACCAAAAAGGCTGCTTCTCTCGGTGTGATCCAGCCTTCTGTCGATGCTTCATTGACCATGGTACGGATCTGTCCCAAAAGTCTCGTGGTCGGGTCTTGGTGTGGGCATCCTATGCCGCATAGCTCATGGAGTAATCCCAACTCCCTTCCTAGGTAAGACTGTTTCCCTGGTTTCACCGCCACGGCTCACACTGAGCTTGCGGGTCTTGTGAAGCTACAACTGTGGCTTCGATATATACCTTGTACTATCGCACAACCTTCTGTGAGTGGTGTACCCGATGTCCGGTCGGCAGTGACAGTCGGGAGTGGTTGTGGGAACCAGTGGTTACCCGGCCCCGCCATCGGTGGGTTCCACGGCCCCCACTCCCTCCGGAACGCTTCATATACGGCTAGCATGGGTCACTACTCAGAGCTGTTTTACATTGACTATACCGAGCATACCTCCTCCCTATGTGTGTTACTGTGTCTGCCTCTTGGCACCATGTAGAGATGACTTTTGTCTACACATACCGCACGGAACGGAATTTCCGTATTTTAACTTTCTTTTTTCTTTTTGTTATTTTCTTGTTGTTCTCCCCTTTGGTCTAGGTCTAATGCAAAGGGGGCATAACTCACTCTCCAACCACACACTATTTGTGTAAGAGATACTACCTCCTCCTTTGCCCAGTGAGAGGGTGATTAATACCCCACTCACTACACTTAGTCTGTGCACCTTTTTTTCACATCACTCACCTTCTCCGGTCCTGATGAAACGCCAAGGATCGTTCTGACCACTTAAGGCATGAAACATGTCGACCACTTTGTAAGCTACCTTAGACACATTACGTCTTGATAGGTAACTATTAACCTACGGTTTTTTTACTATACCAAGGGTACCTCTTTATTAAAACATTCCCTACCTGTGGTAACCCTTAGGTATTTTTATCTCACTTTGCACACACTACCCCTATCACTGATCTTGGTACTTCCCCTCCACATACCTGCATGCACCCATCAGCAGTTCTCGAAAAGATCTCCGCTAAAGAGACCCTTCGGGGGACCCGTAGGGCATTGCACCGCCGGCCCGACGAGGAGCACGCGCCCGATGATGAAGCATGACATTCCTCGGGGTGTGTGAGGGCAACAAGAGACACCTTATGTCTCCCCCCACCCTTAGTACCATATCCTAGACCCCTTTTCTCTCTTTTTTCCTCTCTTAACCTGAGGGTGGACACCGGTCGATCTTTGACCACATCCACCTCGGAACAGTACCTCCTTAGTGATTACACCATTTAGGAATGGTAACTGGTTTGTGGACTGTTACTGCATTATGATATAGTATTCTTTAAAGAGGTGAGTGGTCAGCTGTTTTGCGTTTGAAGCAGGATTGGTGCTGTAAGGATGAATATGCTTTGTAGATGATGCCGCTGGTTATGATGGTGGTGTAGGGATGCAAGGGGAGTCTACGGAGTTCTATTAGGGAGAGGTGATTTGGTCATATTTTTTCAGGCATGCTGCAGGTGTGCTGCAGCATGTAGGATGTCCTAAAGGGGGAGACAGTGTAGAGTAAAATTCCCAAATCATTTACCGGATACCCAGTGCAAGATAGGGTGTGTGGCACAGAAGATACTCCAGCAAGCAAGAGAGCTAAGAATCAATCAATTAATCAGTTAGGGAATTGAAAGCGCGCTACTCACCCGTGAGGGTCTCAAGGTGCTGATAGGAGGGGGGGGGTGGGGGGGGGGGTTCCGCTTATCTGTTTAGCCGAAGAGCCAGGTCCTGAGGGTCTTCTTGAAGGTGTTCACGGAGGGGGCGCGTCTGATGTCTGCCGGTAGCTCTTTCCAGGTCTTGACTGCAATGTGAGAGAAGGACCTTCCACCTGCTCTGGCTCTGTGGATGCGCGGGGTTTCGTCCAGTGCGAATGTTGGAAGATCGGAGCTGAACATTTGAAAATAGCTTGACTCTATGAAAGGCATCACTTAAGCCACTGTAAAATTAAGAACGGGGATCTATCAAATACACATGAGAGGAAAATAATTTTTAAAGTACAATCTTACCAGAGGGTATCTTAGTGCTGAAAACTAACCATAAGTTAACAGCGAAAACCAACAATAGCATAGGGCAGAATAGAGGGAGCGTAGGTCATAAAGAGCCAAGTTTTAAGGATTTTGTAAAAAGATTATGATTAAACAATGATTTGATGCGGCAGGGCATGGGGTTCCAACATTTGGCAGTGGCAAAACGAAAAGATCTATCACCCTACCGGCTGCGTGCCACTCGAGGCACCACCACATCTTATCGTCTGTGGAACAAAGGTTCTGCTTGGGAATGTACCACTGAAATATAGTCCTAATGAGGACTAGACCAGTATTATGTAAAGCTTTATGGGCCAAACTTAAAGCCTTGAATATAATTTCTTTCCTTACTGGTAACCTGTGAAGTTTTGTTAAATGTTGAGATTCCAAATGAAGTTTAGGAATATTTAGAATAAGAAGTGCAGCTGCCTTTTGGACCATATGAAGTGTATTGAGAGACTGTTGATTAATATTCAAATGAAGAGCATTGCAATAATCAAAGCGAGATGAAATCATCACGAGAACTGAAGGACTGGGTTTTTCTAAGACCCAGCGGTGCCAGGGAACAACACCTGAAACCTTCGCGGGTTACCTGTTCTGGCGTACCAAACACAGAGACACGGGACACTTCCAGCGACGTCAGAGATCAGCGTTTATTTACTGCAGGGATACAGAGGTCACAAGAAGTACACAGCGTGTAGGTTCTCGGAGACTGCTTCAATTTGCAAAAGTGGGTCGCTCCTTTTATACACGTTTTTCCCATAGAACAGTATAGTGAACAAAGATTACAACCCGGTTCCCATAATAAACTTCAAAAGGGTCGCGTTCATGTTTCAGGAGGCCGGAACATGATCACCACAGTACTACCGGTTCCCAACTGTAAAAACATATCTTCTCTACAATAAAACACATTCCATCCTGATCGTAAACACATTAGGAGAAGGGACAAGAACAGATGCAAAGAAAGGACAAGGATGCACAACAGATTAGAGAAGAGTGTTAGGAGTAATAAAGGGAACTTGATAACGGGATCAGAGACACCGTGTCTAATGTATGCATGGCTGAAACAATAGACCGGCACGGCAAGATGAGCCTTGAGAGGGGCCATCTGCCTTCGTCGTGTCGTTTCCCTCGTCATAAAAGTCATACTCCAAAGAACACGTGTCCCTCATGTAAGCTTGGGCGTCCCAGGGTCACGAAGCGGACAAAGTCCGTTCGCTGGCTACTTGAGGGCAAGAAACAAAATGGATGCCGTATCTAAAATGGAACCCGAGGGGTCAGATGAACAAACCCAAAAATCAGACGAACCATACGTGGTTGCGTAGCGAAACTGCGTACACCCACTATACTCGTCATTTGCGGTTCATAGATACCCAACTCACCCATATTCGTCACCACCCAAAAAGTGTCGTTCCGTCCCACACGGAACCTCAGACGCTCCTTTTGCCCTCATGTAGGCAAGCACTAGTCAAGATCGGAATCTATTTCAATATTCATCAGATCGTTCAGTTGCTGCTGGAACATTATTCTATTCATCAACGTCTCCTTGGTAACAGATGGCCGTCTTATACACGTTGTAGCACATAGGCCACATAAGGCAGGACCACACTGTACACAAAGACAACACGTGAACAGAAACGTCACAACAACCCCTACGATCATCAGAATCTTCCAACCCCAAGTTGACATCAGGCCCCAAAACCATCCTAGTAGCGTCCAATTACCTTCGTCCACGTGTATGGACTCGGAGATTTTGTGCAACTTCGAGATGGCTTGGTAGACAGTTGGAGCATTGTCAGGAATAAAAATGCAACAACTCGAATGGATAACTTTACACACGCCACCTCTATCTGCGAGAACAACATCTAGAACCATACGGTTCTGTAACGTCATGAGTCTATCCGCCTGAAGTTCAGCTGTGAGATTACCAAGGGCACTTGCAGTAATATTAGCAGTCGACTCTACTACACGTGTCAGCTGTCTTAGGTTCCTACTATTAACCATAGGTCCCCAAAACGGCAAGAAACCCTTAAAGAAGTCTCCTGCTTCTTGACCGGCAGTATCCTCCTTACTAATAACGCCTCTCACAACTCTAGTCTTGTGATAATCTGAGGCAACTGTGAAAGTCGGTGGTAAAAGATTCGCAATATAACATGTACCCGAAAAGTCACGGGGTAGCCATGTATAGGCGCGTTCATAACATACAAAATAAGTGCCCTTAGCGGTCAGAAAAACAGGGGAAGAGAGCATCGGCAGAACATACGTGTCAGTGCAAGCACTGTTCCCAAGTTGTGCTCTCGGATTTCGACCCAGACCTTTCAAGCAGAAATTACCGAGGTGTGGTACAATCCATATTGGGGACGAGCTCTTAAGCTGTCTATCACCCACTGACGTACTATACTCAGCCTCGCTCAGATCCTTATAAGCCTGTACCTCTTCATTTGGGATAAGCGATGCATCAAGAACATCTCTATCTAAATCCGCTATCGCTATCGCCAAAGGTTTGTGATACGGCCCAGGACCAAAATTGGCAGAACGCGGCTCTCGACTGGGGTAGGAATCTAGTGCACTACGGAACATAGTTTGGAATGCTCGAGCCGAACCCTGGGAACTGTAAGGTAGAACCAAATATGGAATACCCCTATCCATGGTATGTGGCATTAACCCACACACCCAACAATTGGTAGTATTCATCACCAACTGATGCTGATGTAGAAGTTGAACGAAGGAGTTATTCATAAATTCCGCACGCCTAACCTGTTCATGTTGAGGCAGGGGATGAAAAGAATGTGGGGAAACAGTGGTGAGGGAGCTCAGTTTAGGAGCAGAGGTAGGTGAAACAGAAGGCAATAACAACTGTACTCCAAAATACACTCCACCCACCAATAACATAGATACGATCAGGAACAATAGGAACACCTGAAACAAAAAGCATTTTGTACATACATCTCTTCTTAATTCTGATCTCTGCGCCGACATCCTTTCTACTTCCAACAGCTTAGAGAATGCCATCCTCTACAAACCGTCCGTGACGTATTTGACGCACTTCGTTCTGAGTAGCGATTATCAATCCCCAGGAGTTCCCAGGAATCGACAAAAGTAACCGACCTAGCGTCAGAAACCTGCTAAACAGAAAGGAGTACCCGCACGGCCCTACGGTGACCCGGATGGAGAGGTTCCCTCAAAAAGTTCAGATTACAAATCTCTAAGCCGTGGGAAAGCACATAAAAACTCAAAAAGGAACGATATAATTGTCCATAATGTTCATAACATCAAATGCAAATATACAACTAATTTTTATTAGTCCTTGAACGAAGAAAGTATCGACTTCTTCCAGGTCGAGTTTGCTCTACAAACAATTGTTCGGCTGGCGCAACAGTATTCGATAAAATGGACAACGAGTCAGACCTTGGGCTTTCTGCTACCGGTAACTCCACATGTGGGTTTGGCAGTGACAAATCATTCCCCACAGGTTTAGCGTCGCTAAACGGCACAAAGTGCAAAGGAGTCTCAGTTTCTGTTGTCGAGATCCCAGTCCTCACCCAACCATCCGTCGGTAAGGGAATCGGTACCCTTTTCGTATGGCTGGCGTGCACCCAATTCTTCCGGCCCTCCAGTCGAACCGCAGTCCTCGTCGTCAATAAGACTTGAAAGGGGCCTACAAATCTTGGCTCCAAGTTGCGCTTTCGACCAAAATTCCGGGTAACAACCCAGTCTCCTGGCCGGAGCTGGTGTCCAGGGCCCTCTGTCTGCGCCGGTAGAGTTTCAAAGACCTGTTGATGGATTAACCGTAGTTTAGTGGTTAAATCATGCAGGTAATCAATTAACATTGGGTACTCAAGACTATTAAAAGCCCTTGGTCTCGGGACCCCCCAAATATTCGCAGGGCGGCCGAACACAATCTCATATGGGCTAAGCCCTACTCGAGAGTGTACGGTCGCTCTGGTCGATAGGAGAGCCAGAGGCAAGGCATCAGGCCATGATAGACCAGTCGTAGCCTGGATCTTAGCGAGTTTTAGTTTTAGGGTACCATTGTACCCTTCAACCAAACCCGCTGCCTGTGGATGATTAGCGCTATGGAACTTTTGGCGAATTCCAAGACCCTTGCACACACTCTGCATTACACTTCCCACAAACTCACTTCCATTATCCGACCATACAATCCGTGGCATTCCGTACCGAGGAAAGTATTCCTTCAGCAGGATTTTTGCTGTGGACAGGGCAGTGTTATCCTTAAGAGGATAGGCCTCAATCCATCTGGAGAACGCACAAACCACAACCAAAACATACTTTAGGTTATTGCATCTCTCCATATGGATAAAGTCCAGCTGGATAACCTCAAAGGGACAAACAGGAGGAGCAAAATGACCAGGTGGAGTGGGAGTGCCCTTGCCGGGATTGTGCATTAAACACACCATACAGTTCTTAACCACCCTCTCGGCACACTTAGCAATACCCTCATTTCTCCATACAGGTGACAAAAACCTACATATTCCTTTCGCACTAATATGTGCCAACCCATGAGCCATCGTCACAACAGCTAGTACGTACGCATCTGGTAACATCCACCTCTGACATTCCGTCAGATCAACCCAACATCCATGCATGTCCAACTTTCCCGTACTTTCTTTCCACTTAGTCTTTTCGGCTTTAGTAGCTTCGTTCTGAATTGCTTTCACACTCTCAATAGTATTTTCACACATACCAGTCTCCATCGGCCACCTCACTGAACTCGTGACATACATTCGGGTCGCAAGATCCTTAGCCGTTTCCTTAGCAATCTCATCCGCGAACGCATTACCACGACCAACATCATCCGTCACCTTCCGATGTGCACTACATTTAACAATCGCCACTTGTTTAGGCAGTGTAAGTGCATCCAGAAGGTCATTCACAAGCTGCCCATGCTGAATCTTCGTACCATGTGATGTCATAAATCCTCTTTCTCTCCACAATCTTCCAAAGTTATGCGCAACACCGAATGCATACTGACTGTCGGTAAACACATTCACTCGCTTTCCTTTAGACAAGACACAAGCTCTTGTCAATGCAATCAACTCTGCAGCTTGCGCTGAATTCTGATTCAATCTCGCAGTTTCCACAACCGTACTCAACGTCACTACAGCATACGCAGTCGTCACATCACCATTCGGCAATTTAAAGCATGACCCATCCACATACAAGGTACCATCAGGATCTGTCAAGGGAGTGTTTTTCAGGTCCACACGACCTTTTGTTTCTTCCTCAGTTCGTAAATAACAATCATGTGGTGGCACATCATCTGATTCCATATTAATCGGCAACAATGTCGCCGGATTCAGTACATTACAACGTTTGATCTGTATATGACTTGCCAAAAGGGTCAGCTCGTACCCAGACAACCTTGCACTCGTCAGATGTTGAGTCTTTGTCCGATTCAAAAGAGTATCAACTGCATGCGGAACCATCACCATGAGCATATTATCCATCACAAGACCTGCGGACTGCCGAATAGACGCCGCTGCTGCCGCTGTCGCCCTCAAGCAACTTGGGAACGCTCTCGCTACCGGGTCTAAGGTCGAGGAAAAATATGCACACGGGCGCTGCTTGTCACCAAATTGTTGCGTTAAAACACTCAACGCACAACCTTCCCTCTCGTGAACGTATAATGTGAATGGCTTGCTGTAATCAGGAGTACCTAACACAGGAGCCGAACACAGTGCGTCACGTAGTTCAGAAAAACTTTTCTGACATTCCTCCGTCCATGGCAAAGGAGTCGAAACATCCTTGCACGTGAGAGCTATCAATGGCTTCGCTAACAGTGAAAAATTCGGAATCCACTGTCTGCAGTATGACGTGATACCTAAAAAGGCACGCACATCTCTCTGGGTCGTTGGCACAGTCATTCGAGCAATTGCTGCGATTCTTTCAGGGGTCAACCTTCTTCCCGCCTTTGACAATAAGTGACCTAAGTAGGTAACTTCTTGACAACAATATTGTAACTTAGAAGGTGACACTTTGTGGTGTAAGTCACAGAGATGCTGCAATAATGACACAGTAGCAGTCCGGCAAACTTGTTCAGTATCTGCAGCTACCAACAGATCGTCAACGTACTGAATCAAAGCCGCACCAGTTGGCAGCACAAATGCATCTAGTTGACTTTTAAGAGCTTGGCTGTAGATCGATGGGCTCTCACAGTAGCCTTGAGGTGCGCGTTTGAACCGGAAACTGCGACCTCCTAACGAAAATCCGAACAAATCACGGCTTTCCTCAGCAATCGGAATGCTAAAGAACGCATTCTTCAGATCGATCACCGAGAACCACGATGCAGAGGCTGGAATCAGAGTCAGTAAAGCTGTAATGTCTGGAACCACAGGAAACTGCGGGACAACAATTTTATTTACTTCCCGCAAGTCAATAACTAGACGGTACACGGGAGGCTTGGACGGATCAGTTTGTTTCAAAATAGGCAACACGGGACTATTACACACGTTACCTCGTGTCTCCTCGATAACGTCCTTACCGATCAGATCATAGATGATCGCTAATAGTGCCCGTTCACCATCAAGGGAAATACGATACTGTGGTATGCGTGGTAAGCGCGCATCAGCTTTCAATTGAACAACATAAGGTGGGATGCTCAGTAGGCCCACATCATTGGGACCTGTTGCCCACAAAGAAACCGGAAGAGAACTCAATTCCGGCGGGAGCTTATCGATCGACAGGTACATAGGGGAGATCACATTCTCACCCAAGGTAAGCTCCACACCCGTAGGAGAGCAGTACAAAGTCGCATGTAACCTCTTCAGCAAATCCAAGCCCAAAAGATTCTCACCACAACCAGTAGTCAAAATCAAAGGAGCTTCTAACTCGTGAGACCCAATCGTAAGGGGCAAGGGGCTAGAAACTGGATTGCTAACGGGGGCGCCAGAGAATCCAACGGAAACATTCGTTAAGCCAGACAAAGGCGCGCCAGGGAGTTTCGAATGCATAATGGAACTTTTTGCTGCACCAGTGTCCAACAGAAAAGGCTCAATGACGCCCAATGTGGCTACTGCAACATAAGGCCCTCTCTGATCAACCGGAACTGACACTTCTCCCTTCCTTTGTCTATGGCTGTCCTAGTAGATACCATCCGTATCAACATCATGCTCAACGTAATGGTCATCCACATGATACTGCGCAGATCTACCGGACGATGGTTCACGTCGATCGAAACAATTCTGCGAGTCTGAGGAAGTGGCAAAACGCTCGGCCTGATTCTGAGTAACTCCACGACCTCTACCACGTGAAGCTTGTTGAGGACCACCACGACCTCCTCGAGCTGACACACCATTATTCCTATCACGGAGAACCGGACAATTAAACTTCAAATGGCCCTCCCCTCGACAGTACGCACATTGATTATATCCCAACACAAAACGAGGTGCGGGAGAGTCATTCCGTGTCTGCGATCTAGAGAACTGTGATTGCGATCTATTTGGCTGGTGCGAGTCATTGAAATTTGAGCGCGGAGGATACGCTTGCTGCAATAGGACCTTAGTTTTAAGATCCTTCGTTTTCTTGTCTGCACGTTCACTTTCCTCCTTTTCCCTATTTTCGTAATATTGGGCCGTAGCCAATATTTGAGCAGTGGTAGAAACAGCCCATGAACTCTCGGAATTTTTCAACTTATTGCTAAGTTCGGGCAACAAGTTCGATACAAACTTATCAACAAACAACCGCTGACCACCTTCTGAACCCATGTCCTGGCCACTATGATCGACAAATGCTTCTTCAAATCTCGTAAAGAAGTCGGATACGCTTTCATCCCTCTTTTGCTTGCACGCGGACAACTTGTCCCAATTGACGCGCATCGCTGGCATAAGCGTTTTCATGAGTGTAATTATCCTCTGGGGCAATGCCACAATAAGCTGCTCAGGCTTAGCCCCACCAACTTGCTGAGCGTCTGCCGCCGTAAGGGCAGCCCAATCACCGCCCAACTCGGCCGCGTGATTCTCGTGACGAATTTTCGCCCAAATCGGCTGAGGCACTACATTGCCAAACAACATATCAATATCAGCAAGGTTCATAACAGTAGCATCCACCAATTGAGACAACTCCTTATAATAACCCGCTGGATTTTTATGGGGATCAGGCAAAGTTTGCTTCACCTGCAAGACTTCCGATCGTTTCCAAGGGAGGTGTATCCACACTCTCTGAAAACGGCCTGGGACAGCGGGGTTAGCATTAGGATCACCTGGCATCCATACTGGGGGAACTTCCCACATCGGATATTGACCAGGTTGTGCCATCCACGCTGCAGTCTCTTCCTTAAACAATGCTCGAGGTTGCACTGTACATCGAAATGATAACAGACGTTCTAGAGCTTCTCGAACCTTTTCACCTACGATCACACCAGTGGTGAACCGATGCTGGAGATCAGAAACCTCTGACGGTACATTATCTACCACATCGTAATCCCACTCCTCTTTCAACGATTTACACAATTCCTCGAACACGAATCGTTGAGTGGGCACATTAAACTGAGAAAATGTGTCAAACACTACACGTGAAGAGTATTTAACGGGATTACGTATCCATTTACGTGCCATTTTTACCAGCGATTCGCGTTCCCTATCATCAGGAAGCTGACTACGCCGCTGAGCGGCATCAGAAAGAGTTGAGCCGAGTATTGGCCCAAAAAGCAGAGAATAAAGAGTAGCAACAGCAGTCAGGAGATGACTACGAACAGAAGGAGAAGAGGAAGAAGATGCAGGCGCAGCAACAGTAGGGGTAGAGGCAATAGAAGTTGACGCGGCACCAGGAGTAGTAGGAACGACAGACTGAGGAGGGACTTGAAGGGGTGCAGTAGGAAGAGAAGCCGGTAAAAGAGGAGGGACTATTTGTGGCACAAGGGGTTGCGGGGGAGCGGGAGGAACAACGGGCTGACCAGCGGCCGCCAAAACAGCAGGTGGAGGAAGAGGTAGAATCACCGGACCCAGAGTATCGGGAGCATAGGGAGGTGGTGATTTCAACAGATAAGACAATAGCGAATCCTCTACCGCTTCTTCACCTGACTTATCGTCATTAGACGGTAGCACCGGATAACATTTATCCACCGCCATATGATGAAGTCGAGCCCTAACTTCCTGCTCTTTCTCATTTTTGTCTCGCTGATACTGTTCAGCATCTTGCATCACCGCAATAACACCGTCTCTTTTATTTTTCTTACTCTGTTTGATTTCTTTCTGCTTGGCCTCTTTCCGCCACAACCGGAAGGAATCAAACATGGCCGGCCTAGCCTTCTTTTTAAACAGTTTAGCTTCCAAATTATCTAAAACGGCAGTTTCGAAACTACCATGAGATGGCCAACTAAGAACCCCATCATTTTTAGTGTAGCGGACCCAATAGTCATTATACACAATAGGACCCACGCCATGGCGACTATAGAGCTCGTAAATTGGAGTTCCAACCGGAGGTATCGGACATGAATCCTCCAGCCGGGAATCCATTCTGCAACATTTGAGAAACCTGAACAAAGGACTACGGCTAGGCATCGCGCACACTAACCGAGTTTACAAACTTCAAGGGCTATCGAATTTATGATATCCTCGCAAAAAGTTTGCGAGACCCTCGGTTTTTGGCAATTGCAATCGTCAAATAAAACCCAACAACTAAGAACCACTAATGCTATGGCACCATGCAAACAACAACGGAACACTGGGAGTGACCCACAAATACTTAACTGAAAGAACAATGGCGTCACCAGGAAGGCCCGTCTATCGTCTCGCCGTACAAAGGACTACGCCAGGCGCCCAAACAGGTCGACAGTCAGGGCATCAGTCCGTCGCAGCCGTCAGGAGGCGGGGATCTTCGCGGGAAAAGACGTCGGGCCACTTATTTCGACAACTGGATCGATGAAGCGGGGTGCACCTTCCCTCGGAGATTTCAAACGAAGTTCCTCACGATCGTCGGGCTTTGGACCGGTACCGCTGATGTCGCCCCACGTTGGGCGCCAACTGAAGGACTGGGTTTTTCTAAGACCCAGCGGTGCCAGGGAACAACACCTGAAACCTTCGCGGGTTACCTGTTCTGGCGTACCAAACACAGAGACACGGGACACTTCCAGCGACGTCAGAGATCAGCGTTTATTTACTGCAGGGATACAGAGGTCACAAGAAGTACACAGCGTGTAGGTTCTCGGAGACTGCTTCAATTTGCAAAAGTGGGTCGCTCCTTTTATACACGTTTTTCCCATAGAACAGTATAGTGAACAAAGATTACAACCCGGTTCCCATAATAAACTTCAAAAGGGTCGCGTTCATGTTTCAGGAGGCCGGAACATGATCACCACAGTACTACCGGTTCCCAACTGTAAAAACATATCTTCTCTACAATAAAACACATTCCATCCTGATCGTAAACACATTAGGAGAAGGGACAAGAACAGATGCAAAGAAAGGACAAGGATGCACAACAGATTAGAGAAGAGTGTTAGGAGTAATAAAGGGAACTTGATAACGGGATCAGAGACACCGTGTCTAATGTATGCATGGCTGAAACAATAGACCGGCACGGCAAGATGAGCCTTGAGAGGGACCAGCTGCCTTCGTCGTGTCGTTTCCCTCGTCATAAAAGTCATACTCCAAAGAACACGTGTCCCTCATGTAAGCTTGGGCGTCCCAGGGTCACGAAGCGGACAAAGTCCGTTCGCTGGCTACTTGAGGGCAAGAAACAAAATGGATGCCGTATCTAAAATGGAACCCGAGGGGTCAGATGAACAAACCCAAAAATCAGACGAACCATACGTGGTTGCGTAGCGAAACTGCGTACACCCACTATACTCGTCATTTGCGGTTCATAGATACCCAACTCACCCATATTCGTCACCACCCAAAAAGTGTCGTTCCGTCCCACACGGAACCTCAGAACCACAGGTTTATGTGAAAAAATTGGAATGAAATAAAAATCTTCTTTAGCATCCTGATGATATTAAAACCGGATGAAGTTGCTTGATTGAGCTGAGAAGAAAAGGTCAGTGTCTCATCAAACTCCACTCCTAGATTTCTTGCAGCATTAACTGGAAGGGCACCAAACTCACTTGGCCAACATGCAGCGGTGCAGATGGAAGGCCCTTTGTCCAAGAGAAGTACTTCTGTTTTTTCTGCAGTGAGCTTAAGATAACTGTATTTCATCCAAAGACCGAGTTCCCGCATACAATTGTGGAAGTTAGTTGCAGATTTGTGCACGGTCTCAGAAATGGTAACAATTATTTGTGTGTCATCAGCTTATAACTTGACAGCCAGACCAAAAGATCTTATCAATTTGGAAAGAGGGGATAAATAAACATTGAAAGGAATTGGACTTGAGGATGAGCCTTGTGAAACTCCACAAGGCAAAGAAAAAGGTTTGGGCACAAAATTATTAATGGTAACATCAGGGCCTCTCCTCAGTTCTAGCAGGGGAGCGTCGCCCCACTGAAATGCCCCAGAGACAAAAAATAAAATGGTAATGATGTTAATTCATTACCATTATATTTTTCATCACCCCCCTTCCAAATGCAGTGTCAGGATGGGGAGGACTGCCTTTGCACATGTTTAAAGTGCTCGTCTCTTTGGCCGGCCATCTTGCGATGGCCAGTCAGACATGTGCACTTTAAACCTCTCTAACCCAGCTGTCTTAAGAGAAAGCAAAAGCCTCCAGTTCTCTTGTGAGCACTGATAAAGGCCACTCCCTCTGGTTAACAGCATGAGAGCAGCCAGGATTGGTTAGGGGAGTTGACTGGGGCCCTGGACATCACAACGGAAGAAGAGGACTGGAGCAAGGAGGATGCAGCAAGCACAGTAAGTAATGTTTTATTTGCTTTATTTTAAAAATTAATGTATTTTATGTACTCACCCACCCACCACCCATTTGCCCGCCCACCCATTTGGTATAGTTACCAGCCACCACTGGGTAACAGCCTGAGCTCTGTCTGTCAAAAAAGTGTTCAACAACTCAAGAGCTTTATCCTTGATCCATAAATGGGCTATGTGGGCCCCAAGCACAGAGTGGCAACAGTGTCAAATTCCACCAATAGATCTAAAAAAATAAGGATTGCTAAGCCCCACCCCACCACCAATCTACAATCCTTCTAATGTCGTCTATGGTGGTAACAAAGGACACTTTTGTGCTATGGTCACTTCTAAAACCTGACTGTGATAAGTCAAGAAGATCATTGTGCTCCAAGAAGCTCGTACGTTCTTGGTTGAGCGACTTTTGTAATATTTTTGCCGGCATGGATAATAAAGATATAGGACGATAATTATTTAGGTCTTTAGGACTGGCTAAAGGTTTATATATCAGAGGAGTTACATAGCCTTTTTCCAGTCCATGGGGAAGACCCCTACATAAATTATTGTATTATATATTGCAGCTAGATGTTTTGCAACACTACTAGGTATCATATCGAAGATTCTAGGGGGACAGCGATCAGATGGAGCTCTCGATTTAGTAGTGAGAATAAGATATTGCACTTGCTGTTCTATAGGATGGGAATATTTCTTGAAGGCTCATTCTCTATATATACACTCCTTTCAGACATATATTGCGGACCTTCTCTTCATGCCTGTCAGCAGAAGGAAATTCTTGGTATATAATAAAAAACAACTGACGTCTAATATATTTGTCTTCATTATTTGAAAGATTATAAAGAACAGGTCAGACCTAGGTAAAGGGCAATAGAGTGCTGCACACAGCATTATTATTTAGGATTGCTCCTGACAATCATTAGCTCTCTGAGGGCCCGATTCACAGAACTAACTTAAGACAAAATCCTAAACTTACTACCATTTTGGTATTCACAGAAGGCACTTACTCATTTTGGTATTCACAGAAGGCACTTACTCATTTCGGTATTCACAGAAGTTAGGAGTCCTAACTTTAGGACTCCTAAATGCCTTCTGTGAATACCGAAAGTCTTAAAATTAGGATTTTTCTCAGTTTAGTAGTAGTATAGTTAGGACTCCTAACTTTAGGACTCCTAAATGCCTTCTGTGAATACCAAAATTCTTAAAATTAGGATTTTTCTCAATTTAGTAGTCCTACATTTAGGACTCCTAACTTTAGGACTCCTAAATGCCTTCTGTGAATACCGAAAGCCTTAAAATTAGGATTTTTCTCAGTTTAGTAGTAGTATAGTTAGGATTCCTAACTTTAGGACTCCTAAATGCCTTCTGTGAATACCGAAAGTCTTAAAATTAGGATTTTTCTCAATTTAGTAGTCCTAAATCTAAAATTTAGGACTACTAAATTGAGAAAAATCCTAATTTTAAGAATTTCGGTATTCACAGAAGGCATTTAGGAGTCCTAAAGTTAGGAGTCCTAACTATACTACTACTAAACTGAGAAAAATCCTAATTTTAAGGCTTGCGGTATTCACAGAAGGCATTTAGGAGTCCTAAAGTTAGGAGTCCTAAACTTAGGACTACTAAATTGAGAAAAATCCTAATTTTAAGACTTTCGGTATTCACAGAAGGCATTTAGGAGTCCTAAAGTTAGGAGTCCTAACTATACTACTACTAAACTGAGAAAAATCCTAATTTTAAGGCTTTCGGTATTCACAGAAGGCATTTAGGAGTCCTAAAGTTAGGAGTCCTAAATTTAGGACTACTAAATTGAGAAAAATCCTAATTTTAAGACTTTCGGTATTCACAGAAGGCATTTAGGAGTCCTAAAGTTAGGAGTCCTAACTATACTACTACTAAACTGAGAAAAATCCTAATTTTAAGACTTTCGGTATTCACAGAAGGCATTTAGGAGTCCTAAAGTTAGGACTCCTAACTTCTGTGAATACCGAAATGAGTAAGTGCCTTCTGTGAATACCAAAATGAGTAAGTGCCTTCTGTGAATACCAAAATGGTAGTAAGTTTAGGATTTTGTCTTAAGTTAGTTCTGTGAATCGGGCCCTGAGATTGTTCATCCCAAACCTACATTGCTAAATGTAAAACTACCAGAATACAATGATATGAAGGCAAAAAGGGTTTAATTGCAGGTGCCCAAAGCAATGACTCCAAGTGCAGCCTTTAAAAGTTCTTATACTATTTATAAGTATACACTTAGGAAGCACAGAGAGCGTTTCCTTTTGTAAACTAACATGATGCAGGTTCAGTTAACAGTTTTGAGATATATCTTCTTTCAAATCCAGACAATGATTTTTCCCAGTTGCTCAGCCTACCTGGAAAGCACATGCCCAACGCACGCCTAGCTCACTAACCGGCCCATCACCTTGGACCTTGCAGTGCTGGACTATGGGCCATGCAAGGTTGACAACACAGTTCACTGTAAGGTGCATTCCTCTGCAGTCCCACACTCTACCAGTTTGCCCACACAGTATAGGTGCTGTACCGCTTTCAGTTGTTTTGATGATTTAAATAAATACAAAACATGTACAGTCTGTCTACAGCCATGAAACAAATGTATGCATCAGAATGCTTGTTATTTGAAAGGAGGGACAGTGGGATCTCTTGACACATCATTGATTTACTAATGTATAGCACTGAGGTGTCAAACCACTTCTCAGATCAGTTTATTTCTTCATTCGGAGTGATTTCAAAATAAAAAATAGTCTGCTTTCTCTTAGAATTAACTTTTGTTCTTTGGAAATACTTCTTATATCAAGATATTTTAACATGTGGTTTTCTAAACACTTACTTAGACTTGTCTTTAGTATTAAATTGAAGAGAAAAGGAGATAGTCAGCAAATGGCTGAATTTCGCAGTATCAGACAAGAGCTCAAATCCCAGCCTCCCTGCTGAATCATCGTGAGTGTATGAAGAACTTTGTGCATGTTTCTGAGTTCGTGTCTAAAATCGAATACTGTTTTTAAATGAGGTTGTTTCTTTTCACTCCCAGTTGTATGCCTCTCCAACATCATCCGTGCGTTATGGTAGTAAGGGAGAACGCACTGAGAATTTACTGGTGACCCGGGGGTCAGGCAGGGATGTGTGCTTGCTCCTCTATAGTTCTCCTTATACGGGGTGGACCGTTTTCTGCAGAATGTGAATGCTGATGCCCCTTGGGTGGGTGCCCGTTTTACACCTATTTTGCTTTACGCAAACAATGTTGTGCTCATCTCCCGGACAGCAATTGACCTCCAGCAGTTGATCCCCAATTTTGTGAATTTTATGGAGAACAGAGATCTAAAATTGATCCTAGGCAAAACATACATCATGGACTTTGGGAAAAAGAAGAGATTTGGGAAGAGTGTCTAGGCCCAGGGCAAACATTAGAAGAGCTAAAAGCCCTTAGCTACTTGGGTATGACTTTCTCCCGGAAAGGTGATTGGTCATTTACATGGAAATAGCTCAATTAAAATGTATTGGGGCTATTGCTGCAGTGTTAAGCTTTTCTAAGAAAACAGGAATTAAGCCCATAAGAGACATCATCAAGCAGTACAGAAGCAAATGCCTAGCAGTAGCTCTGTATGGGTCCCCAGTCTGGGGCAGGGAAAAGTATAACCTGCTGCAGGTCCAAGAAAATATTTTTCTACCGAGGTTTCTAGGTGTACCTAGCTCGACCCTCGCCTTCAGAGTACATAAAGAACTTGGCATGGAGTATAGAGGATACCATTGACATTAGTATCGCGAAGAAGTGGCATGGTATCTGGTTAAAGGTGGGCTCCAAGTTCACTAGGGAGGTCACTAGGGATTGCTTGGGCTTGGACCACTGTGATAAAATCCCGTAGCTGCAGAATGTAAGATCTTTATTGCATGAATTAGGGGAAGATTTGAATCCCCTAGAACCCTATGGTTTCCTGAAATATAGTAAAAAGGAAATTACATCTATTTTAGTAGGGAAAAGGAATGTCTGCAGAGAATACCAGGATAAGGTCAAACTCACAATTTACTGATACTGTATGCGCCATGTTGAACGGGGGGGGGGGGGGACAAGACTACTTGGTAGGAGTTAAAAATGTTTAGGATAGGTTTTTGCTGACTAGGTTACAGTTAGAGTTAATCCACCATTTAGTGGTCTTCCCAAAAACTGATTTGTGACCCCGGAATAATTTACCTAGATGCCTGTGCGATGGGAAGGCAATACAATCAACATCACTCTTTATGTTGTTCTAAAAATTTTATAGCGACATTAGAGGGCTTTCATTTCGACCCCTCTTCCTGTCACAAGGCGTTAGTTACCATCAGTAGGCACTTTTTTTTTAAATGATTGAATATTCATACATGCTGTACGATTCTTGCATTTATTAAAATGGCCCTACGTAGGTGTAAATCATTAACCTATCTAGACCATCGACACTACGAGGACATTTGAAAGGGTTGTGGAGCTACGTTAAAACGTTGATCCTCTCTGCACATTTCTCCATCAGTATTTTAAGATTTTGTTATCTGTAACATGTTTTATATCTTGGTCTGTATTGACTTTTTATTGTAAATATTCTTATTTCAAATATATTGACTGGCACATTCTATTTTAGCTTTAAAGTGCGTGGATTTTAAATGCTTTTATTGTATTTTGTTTCTTTAACGGATTTGTATATAAACCCGAATAAAACTTTGTTTGATTTTGTTTTTTTAAAATTACTTTTAATGTCATGCTATGCATCACTGCGATCTAATTTTACTCAGTGGTGGACGAAACATCCCTGAAATTATTCTTTTCTTCCAGCCCCAAATTTTACTAAGTGAACATAGTGAGCAAGACTGACATTTTCCCAGTGAGGACTGGGGACAGAGTCTGTTCCCAAAGAAACTTTAGCAAAAAACATGCCAGCATGGTTCATCAGATAGCACAATTTCATACACATATAGGTTAAAATGACAAAATGTTTCACTGGCATCACTAAAGGGCAAGTAATGAAATACTCCAGTAGTTCAAGAACTTCTACAACACCCAGCAGACATAATTTACCATTGCAGAAAATTATGCATCAATAAAGAAACTGTGTACCCAATAATGAAAAAAAAACTGTATTCCCCATCAGGCAAATTTTTTGCTGCCGGAAACAAAATGCCTATTGGATTCAGCGTGACCCTGCTTGGAAAAGCAAACCCTTCAAATATCTTATGCCAAGAGAAACAGCAACAGTGTTTCCAAATATTCAAGGATGCGACCACATTTATAATGGTGCTAGACAAGTATTAAATGTAACTAGTCAGGTGAAATAAGTGCTACTAAAATAGTCCATTGATCCTCATGAGCTGGGGAGGAAGTCTGTGTCAAAAGGCTGCTAATGTTGCTAATGGTGGTTGCTTATGGTGGTCTGAGTCCTTCAGTGCCCACAGATTACTGGCATTAATGAACTGGGCACCACATAGAAGAATTACCCTCCAGGTTGCTGTTGGTACCATGATGGTGGTGTCCTCAGTGTCCACTGCCATCCCGGTTTGACCTTGCTCCCAAGTATAAGACACGTTAGCCACTTTGCAGTATTCTCAAGTGCCTGAAGCACCATGACCATGCTTCTATGCACCATGGCTCAGTATGTAAAGCATCAGCATGGCCAAGCCAATTTGTGCAATGGAACAGAATGTACAGCACCAAAGCCAGGCCAGTGTGTCCACAAATGGAAAGCACCACGACCAGCCCAGTATTACGCCAACACGTAAAGCACCACAGCTAGAACTTTTTCCACAAATGATGTGCTCATTATGTAAATCACCATAGTGTGGCCTGTACTTTACCAGTAAATGAAGCAAATGAGCCAGGCCAATAATGGCCCAGTATTTGAAGTACTGTAATATGGCAATAATCTATGTTGCATGTGTATGTAAAGTGTCACAGCCAGGCCAGTACTTCCTCAGTATTGAAAGCAGCAGTCAGACTAGTATTGGCCGAACACGTAAAGCATGACTACCAGACCAGGAGCAACATTTAACTCGGTATCACCTATGTGCATAGAACCACAGGCAGGTCAATATCCCCGAAGGGTCAAGAACCAAATTCTAGAATAATTAAGGTACATTTATGCATGCCATTATATTAGATAGCACACTTGTGAGCCAAAATCAATACTGTCTTCAATCGGTTAACCTGGGAAGGTAAAAGAGGGAGCATTTTAGGCGCTGCTCAACAGGTAGAGTCTACCTCTGTCTCTGATAGAACCTTAGAATTGTCACCTAAGAGGAAGAGGTGTGGCGCCGCCGCCAGGGCGACTGACTCCGGAATCTGAGGATCACAGTTCGATCCCCGGCGCCGACTGCAGATTAGTCCAGCACCATGTGACTCTGGGCAATAGCTTGCTTAATCTTCCCGAGGGCCCCCAGCGCCTAGAGACCCTTATGGGTGATTGTTCACGCTTTACAAAGGAGGATTATTACATAGTGGAGCCAAGTGAAACTATCCAGGCACCATAAACCAAATGGAAACAGGCAAAATGACATAGAATGGTACAACTGTGATAGGGAGCATTGGAACCTTGGAAAGATGAAGCGCCAAAGCAACTTTCTAAGCCATTTCCACCCATGGACATCATATTGCAAGCACATTCCTACAGCAGGTGCATTAACCCATGGAGCTATTTCTTTTTCTGTGTGTGTGTTTGTAATATCATTTTCTTCTAACAGAAGAGCTGCTGTACAGGCCTTCGCTCTGGGCTTATAAAAATAGGTTTTCTGGCTTAGGTTCATATAAAGCAAAAGTGGCCAGGGAAATATAATTCTAAAGGCATGTCATTGTCATGCCTGGGGTTCTAAAAATCTGGTAGGTTTGGAGAAAAGGCAGTCGCTGGCCAGGCTCACCTCTGAAAGCTCATTTGACTTGCGGCACAGGCATTCACACTTTGGCTCTTCGGGCTAAGTCAGACACCTGGGTCAGTTCTTGCTCATCTCTCCCTATTGATCTGCAAGCTTACTGGTTGTGAGTGAATATGGAGAGAATGTACTTAAGGGAACCTGTCCAGAAGAATCTTTCTCCATGAAGCAGTTTCCTTAAATATTTCTTTATGAATGCCACTGGTACCTGCCAAAAGTAGCTCTGAAGTACACAGAGATTCTATGCTGTTGTAATTTTGATGGACATATTCTCCTCACATGTATTCTGATGGTAATTTTTTTCTGTCATGGTACATTGCTGTTATACTGTCATGGACATTTTCTGTTGTCTCTCTCATTATAGCATGCATGAAGGCTAATATATTTCATAGCACAAGATTTCTAAAGGTACATATTTAAGCTATGGTAACTTTTCCCGGACAAGCATGTTTTCTGATGTGCCTCAAACAATACTACAGTGGCAGATTTTGAAGTGTTGGTTGGTTTCATGAGCACTGCCTCTCCCTACCCAACTATGTCTAAAAGCGAGGTCTTTTAGCCAATGCTCTTGAAATAATGAGATTTAAGGTTATATTTACCATATTTCTTTGTGAAATGAAACAGAGATGTTGACTCTCAGTGCTGCAGAGGTAGCAAACTTGCTTGAATAGATATATATGTTATGTCTCAGGTGTGCACTCTGGTCAGAAAAGTGTGCTTCTAATTACTACACACCAAGAAAAATAGTTAGAAGGAACACTGGTTGAGATCTGGCCACTATTTTAGAAGTGTGGCCAGTATTTTCATGTCTAAACCAGAAGAAAAACTGGATAAAGGAACAAAAGCTGGCATTTGTCTATGTTTTCAATAGGAGGACCAAGGTTGGTTTGCATATGGCTGATCTTCATCTGTAGCACTCCAGGCAAAACAATGATAGCCTGGAATGCTGACTACAATAATTACCACCATCAGACATTATTTCAAGCATTCCACCCTTCATCTTTTTCTTCTTTTCAGTGAATCTCCTTAGGTGCAATGACGATGCCCAGATGTGTCCCCCATAGCTCACTGGGCCATAGGACACAGTCTGCATCTACATGAAGAGGCCTAATAAGGATGAGGCCAGTCTGTAGATGCTTGTGTTTCCATTGAATGGGACAAGACAAGGCTGTATTGTTCCTATCCGAGCAGGGCAAAGATTGATTTGTAGACCATTGGCCCCTTATAGTAGTAACACAGTGAATTAAAATCTGGAATTGATAACAAAATTGAGCTACTCCCAGTGGGAAAACTTATTGAGTTTGAACATCAAAGACAAACATGATGAATGTCTTTTGAGTTGATCTCTCACTCTATTAGCTTTTGTACAAAAATAATACATGGAGTCCAGGGGGAATTTTCTGGTCTCTGCATTTGTGATGGAGAACTCCTCACATAAAAAGAAAGGCCTGTCCTATCATTTTATGTGAAGAGTTCTCCGCCCTGACTGCAGGGTCTACACAGTCGAAAACTTACTATTAACTTGTCGTTTGTTAATACAGAAAAATAACATAAACCTACACAAGCGTATAAGTTTACCTTTGTGAATCAGGTCCCCGGTCTCCAGATTAAAATTTAGGAAACACAGCCACTAGAACACAGCTCACCTTTTCCTAATGAGATAAGACACTTCACTAGATGGTGAAAAATCTGAATAATTCAACTGTGCTTAAACCAGACAAGCCAGTCAATCATTGCTCTTCCTACAGACCATTATCACTCCTAAATACAGACACCATGGGCCAGATTCACAAAGAAAATCTGAGACAAAAGTTTAACTTAATGAATTTTGTTATTCACAAAGGTCATTTACGAGTCGTATCTTTACTTCCGCAGTTGGCTGGAATCTCCGCACCCGGGCCGTACTCTCCGCACATGGGCCATACTCTCCGGCTCGGGCCAGACAAAGTGTAATCATTGGGCCGGAATACAATTTTTTACAAAAGGAACATTAGGAACGTGTGATAAATGGTAGAGGAGGTCATAAAAATCAGTTTGGGCAGGGAAAAGGGTGTGGACAGACACTACATCATATCCCAGAAAACTTTGCTCCTTTGCATCATGGTACATGCAGTCCACGATTTGCGCTCCCCTCAGTGTTGACTGTAGTGTCAGCACTAGTGTAGTGTTCATTAGAGAGGCAGCAGTATGTCAGAGCCACACTCTCCATTGTCATCACTTGCGGGCCTCTGCATAATTTTGGGTAGTGTACAAGTTATATAATACATAGGATTCTGTAATCCTTACATAAACACCAGTCTCTAATTTCTTTACAATCAGCGTCTTGTGACTCAGTCACCGATTATACAGAAAAGACACAGAACTTCACTATTATACGTTATTACAGTCAAGGTCTGATGTCACAATGCCTGCTGCCAAAGCCAGCAGCCCAGGTGAAAGGCAGGTCAGGTCATGGAGCATAATTGAAGCAGCTGTTTAAAGCAACAAGCGTGAAGGGTTGATTTTCTTTCTTCTGCTCTATTTTAATACGTTAATTACAAGAAGAGAGAATATGTTTATTTTTTGCATCTCTTAGAGAAAAGCTAGAGTCTATCTGCATGTTCTGACTTGTACTGAACTGTGTCTAATTTTTGTTTGTACAAAATATCTAGCATGTTTTTGATATGTTTAATTTTGCACTAGAGGCTTTAATTTTATTTTTCATGCTTGCAAACATACACATTCTTTCAAATGAAAGATCTACACACCAGGATTTAAGTGGTTTGTGGGAAAGGTGATGGAGTGGCCACGTATTATGTGGGATAAAGTACCCTCCTGAATTAAATGATAGGGATATCGCAAGTCACCTCGGTGTCCATAACCTTATAAAGGAACTTGGGCTTTGGCCTCGTTCATCTATATCAGGGGCCTTCAAACTGGGTGTTGGACCCCTCTAGGAGGGCCTCAGGTGATCCCATGGGTGCCCCAGGCTCAGGCCAAAAGAAGCGTTATGATCTGTAATGGGTCATCACTAACATATTTTGTTATTTATATCCTAGCTGGGAGTATGTGTCAAAAGGGAAGGGACTCCAAATATTCTTCAAAAAAACCAAGCCACACACTGTGGATACTTTTAATAATTTAGAAGAATAATTGTTAAAAATTCTGAGGGGGGCCCGATGATTTATTTTTCCACTTGGGGGTTTGGTGGCATTAAAACAATTGAAGACCACTGTTCTATATGGTTGAAATCCTTGGTGACTTGCAATATCCTTATGTACATCAGGCGGTACTTGGTCCCTTATACCAACTCATCTTCTAGCATATTTTATTATTTCCTTTTTGGTAAATTATGGATGCTGAGATGTCAATATACACTAGAAACCCCTTTTGTTAACAAAAGACACACAGGCACTATTTTTGATAAACAAATTTTTATTGTTTTGAGTGATACAACAGAAAAAACATTGAGCCTGACGAACCACCAAGTTACAATCACACAGCACGAGACCACGCCATCCCCCCGCCCCCACCCGAAGCCCCCCCTCTGCCCCCCCCGAACCGCATAATCATAACACATTGCCAAACCATTTCCCCCAGACCCTACGGTATTTTTTAAGGCAGCCCCTCGCCTGATAGAGAGTCTGCTCCTGTGCCGCACACCAGTCCACTCCAGTGCTCCATTTGGCCAAGCTAGGCGGCTGCGGATGCTTCCAAGCCGCTGCTATATCTCTTTTCGCCACCATTAATGCGGTCATAAGGAATTGCTTCTCCGCGCGCGTGCCATCCAGGCCGTCAGTGATGCCCAGAAGGGTGTGTCTAGGGTTATGTGGCACCACCCATCCCAAGACCTCCGTGAGATCGGCTTCTATGCCCCTCCAGTAACCCCCCAAGTCCGAACAAGACCACACCATGTGGATGAAGTCAGCCGGGGCAAAACCGCATCGGGGGCAAGCTGCCGTAGCGGAGAGGCCCGCACGGTGCAGACGAGCCGGCGTGAGGTAGGCAGTATGAAGATAATAAATTTGAATAAGCCTCAGTTTGGCGGAGGCCGTCACCAGCCTGGGGGCCATAAGGGCATCCCGCCAGTCGACCTCGTCCAGGGGACCCACCCACTCCTCCCACCATTCTTTCAGGCCTTCCCGGGCCATTGGGGTATTATTAATAAGAGAACGATGTATTCGGGAGATGCCTCCCGCCCTAGGTTACCCAGCAGGACCTGAGCCTCTGGGGGGCTGTGGTCCGGCAGCCTAATGTCCAGAGGGGTGTAGATGCGTATGGCGTGCCGCAGTTGGAGGTACCTGTAAAATTGAGATGAGTGGAGGGAGAAGCGCGCCTGCAGTTCCGAGTATGAGCACATGCGTCCCCCTCGCCAGACATCCCCCAGCTGGGAGATGCCGAGCAGGTCCCATGATTTGAAACCCTCCAGGTCCGCAACGTCCCGCATCCATGTCCCATGCCAGAGGGGAGTGGCACGAGTCAGTCTCCCGGTCCACCGGGTGTGGCGAAGCGCCGCTCGCCAAGCCAGGTAGACCGCTTTGGTGATGTCTGGGCAGGAGGCGGGGATGGGGGCACCATACAGGCGGTCTTGAATGCAGGAGAAACCCAGGTCCTCTAATTCCACCCTGTAGGCCGGATTGGACCATCCCCCCCCAAACCAATCATGGATGACCAGGAGGCGGGTGGCCAAAGAGTAGAGGTAAAGATTGGTCATGCCTAGCCCTCCATCAAAGGTGGGCAGGCGTCACGCCGACAAGGCCAGCCGCGGTCTCCCACCGCCCCAGAGAAATCTGGTCGCCAACCCATCCAGTTCACGAAACCAAGGCCTTGGGAAGGACACGGGAGTGTTTTGTAATACATAAAGGAACCGGGGGAGAATCATCATTTTGTATAGTGCCATCCTCCCCAGCGGATTGAGCGGGAACGATTGCCATCGCGCCAGATCTACCTTGGCCTTCTTGACCAGGGGGGTCACGTTAAGAGCCCAGCTCAGTTCCGGGAGAAGGGAGACCCAGATGCCCAGATATTTGAAGGACAACCGACGGAGGGGAATAGTGTCCTGCCAGTCAAAACACTCCCGGGAGGGGTGCAGAGGCACAAGGACCGATTTCCGCGGGTTTAAATAGAGGCCAGACGCGCGGCCAAAGCGGCCCAAGAGATGGAGTGCACAGGAACCCGAACGCGCTGGATCACTAAGGTACAACAGAACGTCGTCCGCGTAGAGGGCTATTTTATCCGACGCCAGGCCCGGCCACTCCCAGCCCCGAAGGAGAGGATCCGCCCGGATCAGGGCAGCAAGGGGCTCCATTGCAAGAGCAAAGAGGAGAGGCGACAGCGGGCACCCCTGCCGCGTTCCCCGGCCGATCTGAAATGGTCTCGACAGTGCCCCTTTGACCAACACTCTGGCGCGGGGGCGCGCGTAAAGGACTCGCACCATTCCAACAAAATTGGGGCCGAAACCCATGTGGGTCAGGACTTCAAATAGGTAGGGCCACCCGACCGAGTCAAAAGCCTTCTCGAAATCGGCAAGAAGGAGAGTGAGATATGGAGATATGCGATGGCGGTGAGCCAAGGCCACGTGAAGGCGACGAAGGCAA
Source organism: Triturus cristatus (assembly GCF_964204655.1). Classification (NCBI taxonomy): domain Eukaryota; kingdom Metazoa; phylum Chordata; class Amphibia; order Caudata; family Salamandridae; genus Triturus; species Triturus cristatus. Next base: position 1,368,222,259 of record NC_140591.1, read on the forward strand.
TGGCGAGTGCCCTGGTCCGGCATGAAGCCGCATTGGTCCGGATGCACCAAGCCCGACAAAAAGGGCTGGAGCCTCTGGGCCAGGACCGTCGCGTAAAGTTTGATATCTGTGTTAATAAGGGAGATCGGCCGGTAGGCCGACCTATCACAAGGAGGTGGCATGGACATGGCCGGGCCACAATCGTGGCCATGTCGGCTTCCGGTGGGAAGGAGCCTTTCTTGACCGCTTCAGCGTAGAGAGCACCCAACCGTGGGACCAGGTGTTCCTTATAGGTGGCGTAAAACTCCTGGGGAAAGCCGTCCGGTCCCGGGGTCTTCCCCGCGGACGTGCGCCCTATCGCATCCCCAATCTCCTCAGGAGAAATGGGCACCTCCAGACTCTCCCAGTCACCCGACCGAAGACGGGGAAGCTGTTGGTCACTAGCGGCAAGCAGTGAAGCCAGGGAAAGGTCCGTCGCCCGGGCCCGATATAGCTGCGAGTAATACTGAGCGAAGGCTTCCGCTATTGCCACGGAGGAAGATTGGAGCAGGCCATCAGAGACGGCCACCGCCGGGATGATGCGTGATGCCCTGGGGTAAGTAGCCAGCCGATGTAGGAGCGCACCATTCTCGTCGCCCCACCCATATACCCTCGCCAGCGAGGATTGCCAGAGGAGCTTAGCCGCATCAAGCGACCGCTGACGAATCTCCTCTCGCAGAAGTCGCAATTGCCGGGTCCCAGCCGGATCGTCCGACCCAGAGAGAGATTGCTCCAGTCGTAGCGCACGAGCCTCACAGGCAGTGAGCCGCTGGAGTTGCGTCTGGCGATGCCGTACCACCTGTGCTTTGGCAGCCCCCCTGATGGTGGCCTTACAGGCCTCCCAAAGGGTGCCCGCCGAAGAGACAGACCCGTTGTTGTCACCAAAATAATGCGTCAGTGCGGACCCCACCTCCTTGCGGAGTGTCCTATCCTGGAGGAACCAGGGGTTGAAGCGCCACACCTGGCGGGCCCCTCGAGGCGGGGGAACCAGACCCAGGAGGACCGGAGAGTGATCAGATATCCCCCTAGGGAGGATGCGTATGTCCTGGATGCCTACACAGTCAGCGGGGGGGACAAAGATCGCATCAATACGGGCATGGGTGTGGTGGGCTGCCGAAGTATGAGTATATTGCCGTGCGCGTGGGTGCCAGGTCCGCCACGCATCGCATAAGCCCTGATCCTCCGCCCAACTCGCCAACTGCTTCGCCCACGCGGCGCGGGGCGCCGAAACTGGACCGGAGGAGTCGAGCTGCGGAGCCAAGACAGCATTGAAGTCCCCCCCCAGAACAATAGCGCCCAGCGGGAGATTTGCTAATAAAGATGCGACGTGAGATAAAGCCTGAGACAGCCCGGTAGGCGGCGCATAGAGCGACAGGAGACTGTCGACCCTCAAGCGTGCCGCAAACGGCAATCCCCGTCCTGTGGGGGTCGTGGATCACCCGGGTAAACACAAATGGGAGGGAGCGGCGCAGCAAAATGGCGACCCCCGCGATCCGCGCGAGAACCCTGAGTGCCACACCCGGTCGTACCCGTAGCGCGCCAGGAAGGGACATTTCTCACCTAGCAGGTGGGTCTCCTGAAGCAGGAGCACATCGGCCTCCGCGCGCTGGGCATATTTAAGGACGGCGGTGCGCTTAAGTCTATCCAGCAAGCCGTTCACGTTCCAGAACAGGACGCTCGTCTGCGCCTTAGAGGCTAGGTCAGCCATGGTAGTGATGGGAACGGAGCGCGTCGGGAGTGAAGCGGCCAGGGGAAGCCAGGACTACGGATCTCACACTAGGGGAAGCCAGCAGGCAGCGCAGGAAAGTGGTCGGCAGCGGAACCCGCGTGAGCGGCTGCATGGAGAAGCGTGGCGACACGCGGGGCGTGATGCTGCATAAGAGGCTCAATGGAGAACAGACCCAAACCAAACAAAACAGTCCCCCGAGGAGGAACAACCAACAATTACCCAACCCCAACCCCCCACCCCCCACCCTACACTTCAAGAACAGAAGCATCTGTCGCCCTAACTGAACCAACAATTACAAGGCCCCAAGCATAGGCGCTCGGGTGTAAAGAGCGTGGTGGACCCCTCCTGAAGCACGGATTCCAGTGTCTCGTCCTAGGTTGTTGTGGGAAAGCTTGAGACTGCAGAGCGCACCACCCCCGCAACCTGACAGGGTCGCCGCCTCCCCCTGTGGATGCAGGAAGCAAACGTTAAGTCATATAGCAGGACTGCGGGAGAGGTCCGACAGGTCAATTTGCACGTTGAGGGGGTTTGAGACCCGTCCAGTCGGGGCGACAGTCGGCGCCGGGACCCCCCAGCCGCATGAGATGATGTTCCAGAGGAGGCTGAGGAGTCTCTCACCCCTCTCCTGGAGGTGCCCGCAGACCGGGTCCGGGCCATCGACGCGCCTCGGCGTTGCCGTGAATGCGTGCGCTTCCTGCGCCGTGGTCGTTGGGACCCAGCTGCTCCCTGGCCCCGGGGTACAGTAGTGGACGACACCCCTCCGGGTTGGCGCAGAGGTCTTTCCTCAGTGAGCCAGGTCCAGGCCACCCTGGGAGTGTCAAAGAACAGCGTCTTATCCTGGAAAGCGACCCGCAGGCGGGCCGGGAACTGGAGTTGGTATTGGAGGCCCACGGAGCGCAGCTTTTGCTTTACATCCGTGTAGGAGCGGCGCTGCTCTTGGACCTCCCGGGTGTAGTCCGGGAAGATCATAATGGTGTGGTTGTTGAAAGTCAAAGGGCCACTCACCCGCGCCTCCCGCAGGATAGCGTCTCTGTCCCTAAAGTTGAGGATCCTAAGAATAAAGGGGCGCGGGGGGGCTCCCACAGGAGGCTTGGCCGCCAACGACCGGTGCGCCCTCTCCACCACGAACCAGGCCGACAGACCAGCCGCCGGCATCCAGGACTTAAACCATGTTTCGAGGAAGTCGTCCGCCCGGCCAGACTCGGCCCCCTCCGGAAAGCCCACCAGGCGAAGGTTGTTGCGGCGGGCGCGATTTTCGGCATCTTCCGCCCGTCTGTGCAGTTCTTTGGAGTGGGTAGTGAGCTCTCGGACTTGGTCCTGCAGCAGGCGAATGTCATCCTCCGCAGTGGAGATCCGGGATTCCGTTTCCGTAATGCGGGCCGTGGCGTTTCGGAGGTCCTGCCGCAGGAGAGCAACGTCTACCTTCACTTCCCCAACCATCCCCTCCAGGGATGTGCGGGAGGCATCAATGGCCTGGAGGATGGTGGCCAAGTCCTTATTTGGGGCCGGCGCCTCCCCTCCGCCCGCGCCCGGCGGGTCCGAGCTCGTGAACTGATCAATCCTCGTCTGGTGGGACGCCGCTGGCGGCCTGGGGCCTTTTTCTTTGCCCATGTCGGACCCAGGGAGCACGCACCGGGCAAGAGGGCGGGCGCAGTGAACCGGCAGGCGGCCCCCACCTGCCAAGCGAAGCCGCCCCCCGCGCCAGGCCAGGGACGGGGGAATCGAGGAGAAGGGGAAGGGCGAAGGCGTGTCCTGTCCCCGGCGATGGAGGGCCTAGAGCCCATTCGGCAAGCACCCCTTCAGACGGATCTGGGACGAGCGGCCCTCACCACGTCGCGGGCCTCGCGCTGGAATCCACACCGGTGATGGCCCTCCGTCAATGTACAGCGCACAGGCCGTCGGAGCGCCGTCTATCGCCCCAGCTCACAGGCTCGACCAAGTCTCCGGCGAAATCCGCGGCCACCCTCGTTCCGGGGCCGACATCCGAACCCCCCCCAGGCGCAAGGGACCAGGCACAGCACCAGGGAAGATAGTCAAGGTGCGAAAGGGGGGGTGCCCTCCTCGCCGGCAACGGCTCCTGGGCAATGGTGCGGGGTAAGAGAGGTCCGGCACAGCTTCTCTCACAAGCTGGCGCCACGGGTGCCAAGGAAACGTCCCCACTCCGTGCACGATGGGTATCCGCAGGGTCCAGTGGGGCCGCACCGCCTCCGGGGCGCCCAAACAGGAGTCCACCAGGCCAGGTCAACGGGGGGCCAGGGGGAGCTGTCCCCCTCAATCAGCGTCGGCCCAGCGTAGGGAGAGAGCGGGCGCCAGCGGCGGCGAAACCGGATCCAGCCCGTCAGTCGGGCCCGTTCAGCTCAAGCCGATCCGCCCACCGGCCAGGGCCCCCTCACCACCGGGGGGCACTCACCATCCGCCACCCCCCCCCCAGCTCACCTGAGGTCCGGCACCAGCTCGGGCTCACTCCGAGGGTCCTCCGATCGCTGGCCAGCCGCCGACAGTCACACGGCCCTCACCCCTCGTGGAGCGCCGGGGGCACGCGTAGATGACACTGCTGGCCGAGGAACCGGCCGGATGTGTCCCAGCCACCGGTGCCGCTCACGGGCCGCCTATCTCGGCTCCAGCAGCTCCAAATCAGCCGAAATTTGTACCGGGGGCAGAGCTCCTCAAGCCTCGGTGGTCATCAGATCACACCCAGGACAGCCACAGCAGATGTAGGGCGGATGCGAGGGGTCAAGCATCCAGGAGCCTCACCGTAGTGCGGCCATCTTGGGCAGCGCCACCTAGCGCTCTCCCACACAGTCACTATTATCCTAGCAATGGAACATAATAATATACAGTGACTGGATAAAAGGAGAATGTTGGGCATGATTTTACAGACTATTTCTGCCAGCAACATGACCAAAAATGAACCCACCCTTTGTTCTTAAAAGCGGATGACAAATTCCTTTACAGTTACAATCCTATGGGATTCCATGATATCTACAGGCCTATGCACATGTATATTATGTGATATTTCTTATATCTAGCTTCCAATGTTACTGTAACTCTAAATAACTGGAGACTGCTCAGTCATAATGTGCTTGCCCCATCGATTTCTGCCACTATGGACCATGTCGTCTGGAATGCCTCTGAGGAGGGTGAGTGACTTCGATACAAGTGGTTGTTGCATCTTTACCTTCAGAACTTTGTATCACTTATCAGGTAGGTCTACTAAGTATTGTCATAGTGCTGCAAATTGATTACAAATTGAAGGTTACTCTTGATTAAGTATATTTTAGAGTGAGACAAGTCAAGACAATTATCAGTTTCCCTTTATCTGCCACATATGTTGTTCTCTGTATGCAGGTACTGGGACCTATTTCTCAAGTCAGTGTTTATTTCGCTGTCTTTCCTATTTATTCAATTTGCTTCTCTTTTGCTATGCCAAGGCTGCATGTTTTGAGTCACGTGGGCGGAAGGACGTGGATTGGGAAGGTCTTCAAAAGAACCAGGATCCTCAGTATTCTCCTGTTGGTTCTCTTGATTTCTTTAATTTCTTTAGATGGGAATCTTACTGTGTGTTGGGTTCACTTATTCGGGGAAAACTCTGAGATGTAAAAATGGATGATGAGAGAAGTGGATGGGCAACCTTCACCAGAAAGATGCATATCTATCAAAAGGCATTTTGTACTACGCAAAGTCCAGCCCACCAAGAAGCCAAACCTGCATGCCACAGACTAATTGTGAAGTGGAGAAAATATCCAGCCAAGGTCTCAAGGGCTTGTTTTCCTGAGACTGAGGTGAATATCTATGAGGGCATTAAACTCTGAGAAGACTTGCGATAATGTTATAATGTATATTGCAATGGGACACTAATCCATGCAGTGAGCTTTTCTCAAAACCTTTTAGCCGCTATGTGAGGCCCCATCCTGCTGCACCTGGTCATGCAGGGTGCTAGGCTGCTGTGCTCAGCTTCTTCCTGCTGTGCTTTGTTGTGTGGCGTATCCCTGCTGTTTTTGGCCTCCCACATGGGACTAAAGCAGTGACCTTTCCCTGCAGTGCTACACCACTATATACTGCCACCTTACTTATGCAGGAATGTGTTATGTGACTGTCCAGATGAGGTGCCACCATCATGCATGGCCTCTTTTCACACTCAGAGGCCTCTTTGCTACATTGATGGACCCCTTCCACAATGTTTGAGGTGGCAGAGGGAGATGGAAAGAGACCCTCACACTGACAGCGGAAGACAGATATTTGTCACGATATACCTACCTGCGTGCGTATGTTCAGAACATGCCTGCAATAAGAAACTCATCTTGCGCACATTACAGTAAAATTGCAGTTTCACGCTCAAAATAACAATTTCTAACCAGATGGTCAAAGGCAATGTGAACCGTAAGGGAATTCAATGTCTCCGGCATGGTGACTTACCACTTGGGTGAAATTCGGCCTCCATTTTGTCGTGGTAAACTTCACTCTGAGGGTAAAACCTTTGTAAAAGGAGTCTCCTCCCTATACCTATCACTTTCATAACATCAGTGTTTCTTTTATGTGTCCTCTCGTTCCATAACAAAAAACACACAATGTACATCTGGCTTGAAGTGAGAACAATGAGAATAGTATGATGTTAGGGCAGACAAAAGGAAGGGGAAGGAGAAATCCTTTCCTTTGCACATTCATCGAAGAGACTAAATTCTTGGACTCTCACCAGGCAAGTTTCAGACCGTCACACTCGACTGAATCAGTCACCTTAGGCGTAGTGGATGACCTGAAGGAGGGAGCAGACAGGGGGTGCACACGGGCATTGGTCCTGCTCGACCTGTCTGCTGCGTTCCATAACATGGACCACACCATATTAGTGGATAGAATGGCAGCGGCAGGCCTGAGAGGCACGGCCCTGGATTGGATGATTTGATTCCTAGGGGACCGCACCTAGTCTGTTAGGCTGGCACCCTTTATTTCAGCCGGGGTCAAAACCACCTGTGGTGTACCTCAAAGCTCGTCCCTTTCTCCCCACCTATTCAACCTTTATATCTGCCTCCTGATCCACTCCCTCCAAAGCAGGAGAGTAAAGGTATATAATTATGCAGATGATATGCAGCTGATATTCCCGATAGATGAGATGGAGGAATCTAAGGCCTCAAAGATTTCACGGTACCTTCCCAAACGGAATCTCAGATCAGCCTCAATGAATATGCTGACTATCCCTAGATTTAAGCGTAAGAGAATGGGTGGCTCTCGTTTCTCTGTACTCGGCCCAGAACTCTGGAATTCCCTACCGATTGATATCAGACTAACGTCATATTCATTTTTTTCTCGGCACGACTATGGAAGGCGAGCTAGAACTTGGCGAGAAGTGTGCCCTGTTTAAATCCTCAGAGGAGGAGGTGCTGTACCAGAGTGTAGGTCGCCGGTTATGATATGAGGACTCAACATAGATAAATTAGGGCTCAAGTTAATGGAAATTACTGATGAAAAATCAGGGCATATGTGATGATTCGTGATGGTAGTGCAAACACTAGTCTGTACATGAGCATTCGTGTGCAAACCTTCATGCACTTGTCTATTAGTGCCTCTTATACGTGCTTCTGACTCAAAAATGTAATTCATTTTGTTTGGAGATTCAGATAACGGCAGCCACTCCAGGACATGACCTTGTCAGGAACATAAAACATTTTGAGCTTGTTTTAAAAAGCAAAGCAAAATGACTGCCTCCAAGCCTTGGAGAGTTTATTAACCTTCCCTTTCGCAATACAGGCTCCAAAGCCGGAATTCATGCTGGCGACTCCAACCATGAATCACAACACACGCTGTCTTTGAAGGGAAAAAGTGAAGACTTTATTTGCACCAGAGCACAGCAGCTTAGCAGGAATTTAGAGCTATGCGTTGAACCATGGATGACTGCACATCCCACGGTCTCATAAAAGAGGCGTGCAGCTTTTACCATTAAAATGTTGGAAGTGAAAACAATTTGCCCTATAAATTTGAGATGCCATTCATGATTGGGAGCAGAGAAAATTATTTCTAAAAAAGTGTGGTTTCCTGCATAGATTTCGGCAGTTACAGAGTACGTTGTAGGAATGGTGAACAAATGAATTAATAGAAAAGATGAAGAATAATTAGTGAATCGGGAGTATATTAAAACATTAACGCATCTTTGCATCATAGGCACTAAAAAAACAATTGTAAATTAGAAAGCAGATTGAGTTTCTATTTAGCTTGGAAAAAATACCGATTTCAATTTAACAATTAATTATTATATAAATAAATCCTGCACATTAAAATAGCGTGCATACATTTACAGATTTTTTCATTTTGTTCTCACGATGAAATTTTACACACAATTTCACTCTAAAAGGCACTCAAAAAAGGGAAGTTAATGGACCAGGTGCTAGATTAAACACAATAAAGACAAGAATTGGCAAAGACAATACGTCTGGTGCTGGCTGCAGACCTAAAGGCACATTAGTCAAAAAATCATGTAGCTCAGCAACCCACCTTGCTGCGCTGCATGATAGGTACAGGGCAGGAATGCACCATATTTAACATTATACAGCACATTCCAGTCTTTTCCTTGGGATGGCACACAATGTGCTGTCTATGGTCAATGCAGGCACCCTTGCACCATGATGCAAGGGTGTCTGCGTTGTGAGCAGGATTGTTTTTGTGCAAGAAGGGACACTTTCCTGCACAAAATCAATCCTTAGAGGCATTTTCTTCCTTCTCAGTGTACTGCAGAATGTAGTACACACAGAAAGAGGAAAAACGAGGGGAAAGAAAGACATATCTCGTTACGCCTCACCTGGGGAGGCGTAGCATTTTGGCGCATTCCCAGGTCTATCAGTAATGGTAAATCTGGGAAGCCACCACAATTCATGAGTGGATGCGTGGGAACACCCATTCTCCTCCCATGGAATGCCTCCCTAGGTCAGAGTAACGCAACTTAGGGATTTGTGCTGCACTACGTTGGTTACTCTTGGTTTATCAAGCCCCTCAGGGCCACGCAAGGTGGCCTTGTGTGAATTGATAAATCTGATTTTGTTGCTGCATGGCCCCCTTGTGGGGCGCAAGGGTGATGCAACAACAATGTTGATATGCCCCCTATTGTCTTGGCAAGTGCTTATTCAAATTGAAATGTTTTTGCAATGTTTTATTACAAAAGCATTTAAAGATGGGCCTCTGTGTAAGAACACACATGCACATTCATGCACCTGCAGAGTGGACAGTGGGAATGATTTTGGTAATAAAGTTTAAGATAGAAGCGTAGGTGCCCTCCACCACACACAAGGCCAATCAGGCGACCATCTTTGTATGGTTTTCAATAAAGTAAAACAAAAATTATTCCTAGGTGTCCATCCATGCACACACATGGGTGCATCTTGCAATGGTTTAGAATACCTATTTCCAAGAAGGCGGCCACTTGCAGTGTGCACATGTAATGCGATACACTGCAAGTGACAGTGACGATTCAACTGCAGTGTCTGAGAGCTGCCAGGCCCTCTCACAAGGTAATAAAATATATGCAAAAGCAAAATGCAATCATTGGCCAAGCAGGCCCTGTCACTGGAAGGGACAATTTTCTGCGTGAATGATGATATTGCCTTTAAACAGAATTCTGTCACTCATACAAGAGGAAGCCAGTGCATAAAGTGGGCTGACCCATTTCTCCTTTCTGCATGCTGTGGTGGGTGGAAGCAAAATTTAAACGAAACTAGAACAGACGCATGGAAACCACTAAATCAGGATTCCCTATGGACCCACGTCCGCTTATGTATTACAAATGGTTCTCCACACGACTGCGACCTACCTTGTTGTACTTCTAAATGAAGTACTTCCTCAGGGCCCTTTCCAGAAGCTTGGAAAAAATCTTATCTCTGGTTCACAGCAACCATCAGAAGATCCTACAGAGCTCAAGAATTATCTGCCTATACCTTCCTACCACTCCCACTAAGATCTTAGAAAAAGCTTTAAATTAAGATTTGATGGCCTTATTTGGAAGCAAATGATCATTTGGATCTATCGCAGCACGGTTTCAGGCCACAGCACTGCACAGAATCAGCGTTATTTGCAGCTACTGAGGGGATTCGAATGCAGGTAAACAGGGGAGGGAAGGCGGCACTTATTCTGTTGGACCTCTCAGCCGCGTTTGGGAATCAAGGGTATGGCGCTAAGCCTACTTTGTTTTTTTCTGTCAAACAGACAACAGACTGTGGTGTTTGGAGGGCAAGCATCAATATCTTTCTCTCTTCCCTGTGGGGTGCTTAAGGGATCATCATTATCCCCAACATTATTCAACAACTATGTCACCCCATTGGCACAACTCATTCAATCTCACGATCTCACGGTTTTTCTGCAATATCCTACACGGATGATACACAGATAGTGGTATCAATTTCATTTCAGTTCAACAGTGTGGCCAAAGAATTTAACAACATTTTGGCACACCACTAAATGGATGCAGGAAAACTGTCTCAAGCTGAATACTGAGAAAACAGAGGTTATACTCTTTGGAAACAACACCTCTTTCTGGAATGATTCTGGGTGGCTGATTGTCTCAGGGCCGTGTCCATCCCAAGTTTGAAAAGTACAAAATCTGGAACCATATTCGACGACCAACTTTGTTCCTCAGAACAGATCAATCATGTAATATCTTCATGTTTTTATATCGAGAAGATTTAAAAAAGATCTTTCCATTCATCCCATTAGACTTACAAAAAATGGGAATAGTTGCCTTGGTTGTATAGACTACTGTAACGCACTCTAATTGAGAGCACTGAAGCGTTTACAGTCGAAGCTTCAGTCTTTGCAGAATGCGGCAGCCTGTTTACTACTAAAAATAAAAAATGTAGTTCCATATCAAAGAGCATTAGGGATCTAGACTGGCTGCCTGTCCAGGCTAGGGTAAAATGTAAGGCCTTATGTATTGTACATAAGGCTCTCCATGTTTTGGGCCCCTCCCATCTTTCAGACGTCACGTAGTTGGCATGTCCCTCGACGTGACCTAAGATTATCCACCGCCCGGTTGGAGGTTATCCCCAAGTTAAAGAAGGCAAATTGGGGGTGGCAGATGTTTTTTCCATTTGGTCTGTAAGCTGAATAATTCCATACCTTTCTCATTGAGGTCTCAAACTAGCAGGCTGGATTTTAGAAAATCCTTGAAGATCTGGTTCTTTGCTTCTAGTGTCTAAAGTATGTCTCTCTCTCTCTCTCTCTCTCTCGGTCAGTGATAGCATTCATTAGCGCTAAGACGCCTTGGCATTCACACACTTTAGAAAAATATTACTAACTTACTTACTTACTATGAAGAAAACTGACTGAAAGCCCCTGTATGTATGTATGTATGTTGTTGGTACATATAATTAATTATTAAGTAGTTTTTAAAAAAACAAAAGATTATGGCTAAAGGCAAACGTAACAAAAATAAGCCCTAAGACGGGTTCCTTCTGGAGCTCTGTTTTTGTCCTTCACTATGCACATTATTGCTGGGTCTATTGTGTTGAAAATAATTGTTAATTCTAGTGACAAGACAGAGCTGTGTAGTACGTTAAAGTGAATTCCTTTCTGCCATGTAGGGTCCAGAACAGAATGAATAATAGGTTTCATTTCGGGTGAATGTAAACTTTATACATATGATTCGATTGTTTTTTATGATGAGGTAGAGGTATTGAACCTTAACATGCCTTTTCACTGTGTCTGACATACTTTTATGTCTGCATTATTTGTAACAATACATTCACGATAGGAGGCGGGGCAGATTTACAAGGAACTGACACATCTGCATAGATGCGTCAGTTTCCTTGCACCAGTTCCAAATGTCCTTGCGCCACCATGGATGCGCTGTATTTACAATACATTGCTCCATGGCGCTAGGATTTACAGATGCGTCAGAAATACTGACGTATCTGTTGGCACAAAAGTGATTCATTGCTGGAGTTGCTCATGAAAGTGACTCAACTCCAGTAATGTGCCACAACAGATATGTGAGTCCCATACAAAAAGTCCTGCATCATTCCTTATGCCTGGTCTGAGCAGGCGTAGAGATTTTGATGCAGTGAAGGCGTAGAGTGATGCAGTGAAATGTTGTATATTTCACTGCGTCAGTTCTACATGGCTTTTTGTGTGGGAACGCCCACCCTGCATACATTATGCCTGGTGCAGGTATAATGTGATGCAGGGATTTACAAAGTAATGCATTTCGCTAGATGCGTCATGTTGTAAATTGGCTTCATTGTTTGCACCACCGTTGCGTCAAAAAAAGTAACGCAATGGCGTCGCAATGAGGCGCAAGGGGCTTGTAAATCTGCTCCTGCATTTTATGGTATTACACTCTGAGACTTAGGGAGCAGTAATGTGTTTGGTATGCACTTTATTTTGTACTGTTTTGTTATTTTACAGTATAAATGTAACAAAAACATTTCTAAGATAAATTTCTGCTCTTCTGCACTCTTATATTAAATAGCAGCTACATTGTTGGAAACAAAAAATCAATCTGTTTTACGAAATTATTAATGCTGAAATAGCACCGAATGATTTTTCTAAGAATTCATTAAAACAATTCCAGAAACTGTACTCAACTCTGGAAATTGTTACATTCAATATATGTGATGATTTAACAAATATGATGCTTACATACTAAATGTATGACATTGCAGTGCATGAATAGGCCAATGAATGTGAGATAATAAGGTTCTGAACCTATCATTAGTTGAAGGCGTGGTACCCGATAGCTGGAAGCATGGGAAAATTCTCCCACTTTAAAAAAAAACATCCGCTGACCCTTCGATAGCCAGCAATTACAGACCTATTTCGCTGCTTCCATTTTTTTCCAAGGCTTTGAAGAAATGTGTAAATCAGGTCGACTGGCGGTGCACATCATGAATGCTTTAAACATCCTAAACATAATGATGCCAGTGTAAATTTCAGTAAATGTGATATTTTGAAGCAGTAAAAATTGTTAGATTTCTGACTGCAATCCTTTCCTTCCTCATCTGTAAGTTCTTACTATATCTGAGAGAGCTTTGCCATTTGAAATGCATGTATGTGGTAGTTCTATAGTGTGATACCTTCCAAAAGGCAGCCCAGAGCTGAACAGGGACAAAGACAGGCATAACATCACTGAGTGTTAGGAAAGGTAACTGGTTTGTGGACTATTAATGCATTGTTATTTAGTGTTCTTTAAAAAGGTATGTCATCAACACAATTCAAAATTAGGAGCAGAATTGAGGTGGTCCTGATGGATATTGGAATTGTGTTCGAGATTCTGAGCCCTTATATGGAAAAGGCCTGCCACCTTGTTCTTTCTTTTTGACACTTCTTAGTCTGCAGGATAATGGTGTCGTGGTTGTGGGTGTACTGAGGTCCATGAGAGATTGTCAGCTGGACTGTAAGATAAGCGGCGTGGCATCATGATGGCTTTGTAGATAATGCAAATGGTTTTGAAGATGGCACAGACCAACATGTGAAGCTGACTTCCATGAGGAAGTGGGTGATGTGATCATATTTTTCCAGGGCATAGATGAGATGTGGTGTGTAGGATGCACCTAAGGAGTACCAATGTGGAGTTTGGAAGGCTGAGGAGCAGAGCGTTACCTCATCCAGATGTGAGTATGATGGCTTGGATAGCATTTCTGAAGTCACTTTCTAGAACAAATGGCTCCACTTTCTTTAGGAGAGAGAGCTGGTGCGAGACCAACTTTGATTTTTGTCAGTCTTCCCTAAGGATTAGGCTGGTGTCCAATAGGAATTCCAATTACTTGGCATTCAGTGAAAGTTGGGGTTTGAAGCCGTCACGGTTCTTGTCGTTGTGGCAGGAGCTGTTGTTTGTTTATTGTTCTTGCCATGAAGCCAGAATCCATTTTGAAGCAGGTTTTATCTAAAGCTGCGCAGAGTTTGCAGAGTTCTGCTAGCGGCGGAGTGCGCTTGATCACCTATTCGCATTGATTTTCAGCGCTGGGTATTTGTCCAGCCCTGGATAATCACTGAGAATGGCACCGTGTGCAGAGCAGGAGGGCACTGCTTCTTTTCTGCCTCTCGAGCAGGTTTTCTACCCAAGTGGCAACTTTCTCAATACGTAGAGAAGGTTTCTCAAAGCGAGAGGTCGTGACCACCCGTGACCGCCTGCATTGAGAAATCCGACCGCCCACATTGAGAATTCTCAGTGGGAGGTGGGTTTTTCTCGCTCGCGCTCGCCTACTTGATGTTAAAATATCTCACCCGGAGATGAAGTTTCCTCGCTCGCTAACTTGACGTAGGGGAGCGAACAAGGAAAAAAAATCTGCTTGCTCCCTGGAGCGCGGAGTGCAGAAAACTCTGCAAAATCCATGAACAGAGCGCTGTTCACAGCCTGGGCTTAGTTTTATCAAAGTACTGAAACATAATTTATACATAAGTAGGAGAAAATGTATAACTCTGCCTATTGTCAGTTGTCAGTCTTACATAGCAGACCCCTGGCATTTACTAGTCATGTAAATACCAGTGATTACCATAACTTAATTTTAGAGCACTTCATTCAGTAACCTTGAGAGGATAAAAGGCTTATTCTGCCTTGACCAGATTCGACCTCATAACCTTCGGAACACTTCACATGTTAAAAGAGATATCAACTCACTGAGCCATCTTGTCAGATTGATTATACAGGAATACTCCATATCAGTAGCATTCAGTTTTTGCCTGAAATATCATTCTCATCCACTCACAATGTGCTGTAGCTTGCATGCAACCTCAACAGTGATACTAAAGTACATGCCATTCCTGCTGTTGTATGAGGTCTCATGTCATTGCTTGAATTCAAGGTCTCGCGGATGATTTCAAGCCCTGAATTATCCTTTGGTGAGGCCATGCTCGTCACTGGCAGACTTCTCTACCCTACATGCTGTAAGGATTTTACAAGTATTTGTCTGCAGTAACAACACCTTCAATCTAGTGATGGAATAATGCTTCTGTGCTGATGCCCACACAAGATGCATCAAACAGAAACTCAGAAACAACTGGCATGGAACCTGGAATGGTGCACAAAGGAATACTGTACAAGAAGCAGATTATGGAGCAAAGGTAAAAACATAGGGCCAGATGTACGAAATCGCGTGTTTTGGATTTTGTAATACCAAATTTTAGCGATTCGCTATTAGGAAATTGCAAACTGAGATGTACAACAGTGTGTTTGACACTGTTAGCGATTAGCAGTGGGTCGCAAATTGACCTGCCTCATCAATTTTCATGAGGCAGGTCGCACTTTAAGACCCATTGTGAATGGCTACAATCACAGCTATGGTGGCCTGCTGTGCTCAGCAGACCATCATGTCTGTGATTGCTTTTTAAATAATGCAATACATTTTTTCTGTAATGCAGTCCCTTGATGCATTTCAAAAATAAAAATGAAAAGCTATCTTTTCATTTTTTAAGAGTAGGCAGTGATCCGTGGGACTACTGCCTGCTCTAAAAAAATTTCACGCCCACATTCATAAAGGGGAAGGGGACCCACTGTTAGAGACTGGGTTACAAGTTGGTGGTAAATGCAAATGTTTTGCAACCACTTTCCCTGTCGCAAAACATTCCTACATAACAGTGCATCGCGCTATTAGGAAGTGACACCCTTAAAATTCCCCTTCCTAATAGTGACTCGCAAACCCTATTTCGCGGGTCGATAATAGGTTACCGACTCGCAAAATAGGGTTGGTACATGCCAAAAAGCATTTGACCGGTCCCAAACGAGCAGTAAAATGCTTCGTACATATGGCCAAAGGTCCCGTGGCAATCTACTACATGGTCCTACTATAATTGACTTTAGGTGCGATTTTATGAAGTCATGAAAGCTGTTTGAATTTGTTTATTTCCATGTTAATGACCCTGTATTCAAGAATCCTACGGGCGTGTTTCAGAAGATTTTTCATGAGTTTATATTATGCTATATATTGAAGCCCTTTCATTGTTTCATATCGCTAACTCTCTTTTCCTTGACGAAAAAATAATCAGATTTAGCCCGACAAGGGATTACATCTTGCATCCGGCAGTCGTTCCGTTCTCTTTGTTCTTTTCTTCTTTCTATTGTTTTCGAAGTGGTTTCTTCGGTGCAACTCACCCTGTATTTCTACTATCATGCTTGCAATTCCTGCCTTCTTCAAGCCATGTCACTGTCTTCTCTTTTGGTGTGGCTTGACAACGCAATACCTATTGTTATTAATTATTTTAAATATACACAATGGGGGCTTTGTTGCCACCAGAGAAATATGACTTATTGACTGGTGTATCATTTCGACTTCTATGGATTGCTTTAATTGGAAAGCAAAGGCATGAGATACTATTTTACATCTCAAAAGTGCACTGAATACTTGCACATACATCTATTTATCTCAAAGATGTATTGTACGCAGAGAACAATAATATATTTTTCTTCTTTTTCCTCTACAGCAGGCCCTTTTTTTAGGTCTCGCCTGCGAACGCAGCGCGAAGCGCTGCTGTCCGCCAGCGAGATCTATTGTTGCTGACTTGCCTCGGAAGTGGGACAGAAGATGGGCACGCGCAAGGCTTTTGGCGGATTTGAGCCGGTGTACGCGCACGTGAACACGCACGTGCACACACGCGATGTGCACATCTCCTGTCCCGCTTCCGATAACATGCCAGCCCCGTTGGAGGCTCCGTGTGGGCTATTGTTGGTGCAAAGTGTACTTTTGCAATTCTGAGCAACAATAGCTCACACGGAGCCCCCCCAGCCCTTCTTTACTCACCGGGCTGCTCTTCTGGGGGGGCTCCTCCTCGCGGCTGCAGCACTTCTGTTGCGGGCCTTCCCTGCACTCCTGGGAGCCCCGCGCTGCTGTGGTCATCCTCGGCCGCCGCATTCTTCACCCGGGCCCCCTCCTGGGACCCGGGGCTTCTCTTCACTCCGGCCAACACCGCGGGGCTCTCCCTTCAACATGGGAGCCTCGCGTTAGCACGGCACGCCGGTTTCTGTTTTTGCCGGAGCAGGCCCCGCCCATGCCCATGTCCCGGGCAAGGGCGCCTGACTTCCGGCTTGAAGACAAGAAGTTAACAAGCAATTGCAATGCCATAGTTCTCGCATTGACGCGAGTTTGAACTATTGACATTTGCAAATAATAATGCCTTTTATTTTTGTTTTCTTTTTAAAAACCTAAATAAAAGGCATTGTTATTTACAATGTCAATAGCTCAAACTCGCATCAATGCGAGACCTATTGCATTGCAAATGCTTGTTATGTTTTAGCCGGGCTGAAAAAGCAAGCCATACTTATTGACATTGTCAGTTGCTCGTTTCTCCTCCATTTATTCATTCTCATCATCCCCTTAACTTATCCCTCTGGGTTTCCTTGCTATTGGGGCAGCATTTATCCATTTATTTATTTTTGTATTGATCTATTTCTTACTTATTTTTTTATATATTTGTGTAAGTGCTAATATGCAAATTTAATGTAAATATCTATACTATTATATGAGAGAGCATGCTTGCAATTATTAGGGCACATTGAAAATGGGGAATGGGGTCCCAACTGAAGCCATCACATATTCCTTGTGCCTCGAAAGCGAGGGAGTTAGAACTCGTGAGGTGAGCAAATTGGGGACCCGCAGGCGTAGCTCATGCAGGCACGAGCGGTGGTGGGAGGGCGGGAGTCGGCATACGACGAAGAGGAAAACAAATTTAAAAAAATAAAATAAATTCAAAAAAATAAAACCGCTTACCTTGCACTTGCCGCATCCCCAATTCTTTTACCTGCTCGGGTTGCGCCTGGGGACCCGGCTCCAGTGCTGCTGCACTGTGGTGCACTGCCGAGGGAGTGGACTGGCAGATGGTGGTGGGTGTACAAGGTGGGGCATTAGACCAGGGTGCCACCACTTCCTTATCTGCGTGGTTGACAATGGGGAGAGGTGCCAGGATGTGCAGATGCTAGTGTGAAATGTGCTTGTGGTAAGCACCTCCCGACAGTAGAACCTCACATAGGCCACAAACTGTCCTACTGTTGCAACGCTGGCAACCTCAAGTTACTGAGGTTTAAAATACCTAGACTAAAATATACACTTAATCAAACTATATGTGTAAAATACAATAAAAGCATTTAACATATCAAAAATGGAAATGAAGCACACAACAAAGGTAATAAACATATAAAAATGACGGAAAATGGTACCTATAGGAAGTAAGTATAGCGAAGCATGAACACATCTAAAGACTACATTATTCTAAATAATATGATGATTATATATGTGTATTGCAATCTATCTAGAGTGTTTTATGCATGTTGGCGATTAAACATACCAGTGACAATATGAAATTGGCGAGATTAAAAACATGCGGTAAATAAAATAAAGGCATACATTAAAAGTAGTCTCATTAAAAGGAACAGTTTTCTTCAGTTCCTACATAACATAAGTATTTGTAAAGCACACGTATCACCCCAGGGTCTCAAGGCGCTGAATAACAGATGTATATTGTTACCCAACTCAATGGTACTCATTTTATTGACCTCAGATGGATGAAAGGCTGAGTGGACCCGCCAGGATTAGAACCTGTGACCATGAGGTCAAACACAGGCCCCTACAGTGGAGACATTAGTCCACTGCGCCACCAGACCCAGGTTTTTGTGGTATATATGGTGAATACAGGTCATTGATCAACTCTCATGTTGAGTTCATTCCTCATCAGAAGACATGTCAGCATCGTCGGGTGCACATGCAGCATACATGTGAGCTTTATGAAAACCATAGAGAGCGTGTTTATAGTTGCGTATTTGTGTATTCAATGGACCACCAATTGGTTGCACATCCGAGGAAGTCGATGTTGATTGTAACTCCACTCCAGGGGGCTTTAAAAATAGGAATGAGTAATGCCATGGGTGATACTGATCTGTCATATGCAGCATCATGTAGAAGGGACAGATGCTCAGCATTGTCTCTGGTGTTTGTGTGGAGGTTTAATGATTGTGTCCATAGCAAGGTAAGCCACTGGGGCTGTTCCAGCTGTAAGTCTAAAATGATTTCAGTTTTTGCACCAAAACACAGCTCTTACTTGTATAGCATCCATTTTGCGAAATGTGAGCATCCAGTGCTCACTAAGTTCGGATAGGCAGGCATGTCCCATGTAACATGCGAGTCCCTCTGCAACTTTGTTTAGCTGGATACGTGTACTCCATGTTGTTGATTTCCTTGTCGAAACAGGACAAAGAGGGCACCACAGCTGATTAGAAGTATGATGATAAGAAATCCTCCAAAAAGGCTGGAGAACAGATCATGAAAAATTATGGAATCAGTCCAAATACTGCTTTAAATCCAGTCACCAAACCAGATCCACTGTTCTTAAAAAGATGCACCACACCAGTTGTCAAAGATGAATTAAATATTTGTATAATATCGGTGTAACCGTCTCTGAATTTCTGAAGCAGTTCTGGTTGCCTACAGGTTATACGTTTCAACCGCTGAAGTCAACGGGAATTCTTTTTGCAATAGAACAGACAATAGCTTGTTTAAACCATGGATTTCATGTTTATATTAAGCCAAGGGATGTTTCTAGTGATATTTCAAGGTAGTGGATACAAGGCCCTTTCACAACACTATAGTTTCTGAAACTGTAATCAGGTATGGCTGGCCGAGTTCCAATCAACGACAAGTAACATTTGTTAGAAATAAATGTGTACCATTATTCAGGAGTTCATGATGTGTGGGAATGGATGTAATAGGGGAAACAGATAAAATACATCTTTACATGGGTATCAAGGCACTACGCATTCCGTGCAGTGACATGGTGTCACACAGATGGGAGAGTCCAAGGGGATTTCTGCAATTTGTTGTACTGATATACACAGTGTAATCTTCATTTTCATTCAAACAGACGTAGAAGAAAGGAAATTTCCATGAATGGAACAATTGTGAATTGTGCATATTTACATGCCAGCCAATAGATTTATAGTTTTGATAGTTGTGAAAATTAAACATTGTAATGGCCATGGAAATAATACTACGTATTAACCATATAATAGGCAGAGTGTCAAATTAACCGTAAATGATGCTTCTTCAACTCGTTCTATACTTAATAGCGTGCATGTAGATTCTTTCTTGGGTATTGTTTTTTGAGTAAGTGTCAAATTCTACAGTTCAAACAAGGCTGCTTCATTGAGAAGTTGCCTAGACATGAGTTTCATAGGGCAAAACTAGCTGCCTCTCCTTGCTGTTGCAGATGCAGTCATGTTAGAGGGGACAGAATTCACTTACTTTGGGGATGCCCAATAACTCTACCCCACTGGGAGGCAGTCTGGTATGTTCTTCAAAGTGCTACTGATCTGCATCTACAGCCATCACGGGATCTGGCACTCCTGCATGCCACACAACGTTGATGACATCTACTCTCATCAAAAACAGTGACTCAACTCCTCTCTGGTGGTGGCCACAATTTGTGTCCAGAGACACTGGAAGTCTGCTGCACCACTGACTGTGGAAAAATGGATGACGGCTGTGGCAGATATGGCATCCCATGAGAAGGTGTTTATAAACTGAACAATCATATGGACGTTTTGAATGATGTTTGGGGTTTCTTGACTTAAGCTGCTCTATAAGCTCCGACTGTTTGCTATGAGAACTTACAAACTCCTTTCCTAATCCCTGCTATGGCATCATTCACCCTGCCCAAACTCTGTATGACACTTTGAGTATGCAGTCAAAATCCCAGGCATGATCTTCCCAGAGGCAGGTTTTTTACAGAGGACTACGCCGCAGCTGGGAAGTTTTTCCACTTGGGTTCTCCTGTCAGTGGTTTAGCAGAGCCAAGACATGGCACGACATGACAAGAAATGTATCTTTAGATGGAGCTGGATTTGACACTCGAGTGGAATATCTGTAATGTGTAGGATCACTTTTTGAATGCTCTTGCTTACCTCCTACTGTGTGGTTCAAATTTATACACTTTGTAGTGGTACTGGAACCTACTATTGCTTACTGCAAGATCCAATAAATGAAAATTGTAAACAAACAATAGGACCCAAATTACTTCTTGGCTATAAGGGTACTCCATTGCGATGGAATATCCTAACCGCCAAGAGTGCGGTCCTCCCGCCAAATTTATAGGTTGGCAGAAGATAGGTTTAATCACGGTGGAGACTACTCTGTCTCCACCATGATTAAACCCCTCCGACAGTCCTGTGGATTAGGGGCA
The DNA here is from genome assembly GCF_964204655.1 of Triturus cristatus. NCBI lineage: Eukaryota > Metazoa > Chordata > Amphibia > Caudata > Salamandridae > Triturus > Triturus cristatus. The sequence continues at coordinate 1,368,243,140 of NC_140591.1, forward strand.
GCCAGAGGCTGCCCTTTTATTCAGCCCATCTAGTTTAGATCTGAGAAACTAGAGGTCAGTTTTCACTGCTTGTCACTGCCAGCAAAACCCTGGTGGTAAGGAGCACTGAAAACAGCTAAATGCTGCCCTTGTCATTGGAGCAGACTTCCATGGCGAGGGGAGCATTTTTATTGTCGAAAAGAAAACCGCTTTTCAGAATTTTATTTTTCAAAATTAAAATAATAAAGTGATTTATCCAGGACTCCATCCCAATGATAGAGCCCTGCACCAAAAATGAAAATGCATCGACAGGAACTGCTGTTATGCCAGCTTATGGCAATGCTTTAAAAATGACTGCCAGCTTGATGGTCATTTAAAAAATTTGGCTGGTCAAGTAGTCTCGGCCCGGTGGATGTAAAGTCCTTCGCCAGGCCAATGCAGATTACTTCGTCCGCCAACAGCAACATTGGGCAATTAGAGCCTCATCTACAAATAAATGATGCAGCAAGGTGCTGCAAGTCATTTACCTGCGCCGTGCTGCGTCATTATCAAAAGCACAGGGATGCGTCATATTAACAACAATGTGACGCATTCCTGTGCTTCTCCTGCGCTGGTGCACAATTGGCTGCCATGTGCCAGCACAGGCACCCTTGCATCATTTTTCAAGGGTGCCTGCACTGCAGGGATGAATGTTTTTGTGCAGGAAGGGACACCTGCCTACACAGAACATTAATTAATGGCATTTTTCTCCTTCTATGTGTGCTGCAGATTGCAGCATGCATGGAAAGAGGAAAAGAATGAGGAATAAAAGTATTTCTCCTTGTTGCACCACTCCTATGCCTCCCCTGGGGAGGCATAGGATTCTGATGCATTCCCAGTTTTACAAAATGTTGTAAATCTGGGAAAGCGCCAAGTTCCATGGATGTTGCATGGGAACACCCACAGCAACACCCATGGAATGCCCCTTTCACGCAGAGTAATGCGGGAAAGGGACCCATATTTACAAGGTCATGAAAAGTCATGCAGGGTGACTTTACGTAGCCTTGTAAATATGGGCAAGCCCCGTGCGCCACCATTGCATCAAAAAAAGTGGCGCATCAGGGAGCTTTGGGCTTGTAAATAAGCCCCTTATTGGGTATCATTTCTTTGCCTCTTTAAAAGCTCAACCGAAAAGCCACCTATTCGTGACCCAATTCATTGCACCTTAAATCTCTCCAGGTAGTGAAATGTATCCGTATGATACTCGTTTGAAAGTTTATGCACTGAAGGCTCGCCTCTATCTAACCGATGTTTTGTGTGGAAATGTGTCTATTTTTATGTAAACATCTAATATAACTATTTGGTATTCTATGGAATATAAGACTGCCCTGCCCCACTTGTCCGTAAAGTCCTCTAATATCCACTGATGAAAAGCCTGTGCTGTGAAAAACAGCAGATAAATAAACATCTCTATGTGCAGGCAAATATTGCTGCTATTAATCAATAGCAAGAAAACACCAAGCTGAATTTACAAACATTGTATATTGATCTTGACATATCAGCAAACACACCGATCCAGTGAGAGGAAAGCTAACCTTACGACAGAAGGCAACCTCAGAACACTAGTGGTTGTAGGAACATATTGTGTGTGCTATAGAGAGACCAAGTAGTGGACACCCAGAAGTAGCTGGATTTGCTTGCATGACATCCATTGATTAATCTACTGCATAAAATCTTCCAAGTGATTTCCTCAAATACTTCTGATTTACTTCCATTCACATGCCGCAGTGCTGCAAGAGTCGTGGCCTAAACGCAGGTGTTTAGTTTCATATTCAGTGCTATTTTTCCATATCCCAGTCATTGTCTAGCACAGGGGTCTCCAACCTTTTCTGTAATAAGAGCTACTTATGTTCAATGATTATTACCCCACGCTACTGTAAGTGATTAGATAGTCCATTCAAGACTGCTAGCAGTGATCACATCTGTGTATTAAGCAGGGTTGCCAGCAGTAAAGTTAAAAAAATATGATCAATTTGGAATGCATCTACATGGGTAAGACATAACAACCATAGCTGCTATTCCCGGGCACCAAGGTAATAATATGAGTAATAAATGTCTCCAACTGAAATAATAGATTTAAATTTATTTGAAAAAAAACATCTTTCTCCAAACATCAGCTAATGAGTTCTGAAAATACACACATTTTCGTCTCTAATGTATCCATTTTTATTTTGGGATACAAATAATAATATAACCAAGCATAGGCTTTCATGTTAATAATCTGAGCTGCACACAGCCGAGCTACTAACAGGCAACGCCTGGTCCAGCAAGTACACCTGAACCTCTCTTTCCCTCAAGTAGGATTAGTTTCCTGGAGGATTTGAGTGAATTTGACCCTATCATATTGTGGCATAAAATCTGTCAGCAATCAAATTCTGGACTCTCTAAGGCGCTTTTGGTTGACTGCTTGGGCCGTGACAATGCCCATCGAATTCCATGGTTTTCATATTTGAAAGGAACTTCCTTGACTAGCACTATGATAACTCAAGGGTCTTAAATACAGTTTCTAAAGAGAACTATGAGAAAAACATATCCATCAAATAGGGCCTGGATGCGTAAATTAAAGGTAGAATCCTTTAGAACAGTGGTTATGTGTTCGGCCCTTTGTGTTTCCTCCGGGTCTGAGCCATATCTGACTTTTATCCATAATTCGCAATATAGATTTCTTTCTTACCCATTTTTGAATTATCACAATGCACTTTTCAATGGCTTTCCCGATTCAGGGCAGATGGTTTGATTAATTCCCCATATGTTACTGCGAGTTGCCCCAACCACAAAGTACGAGCCACTTTATGTTATTTTGCACAGTTTATAGTGCTCCACGCAGACGTTTTTTGGTACCCCATTGTATGTGGCCAACATTAGACAACATCATGCTGCTTTATTATACTTACAGAAATTAATCTCTCCCGACATATGCTATGCTGTTTCACACAAAGATGCACTTATAAGAAAGCTCTATGGGACTTCTGTGGTGCACAGACAGAATATCAAGTTTTAAATATCGACATACACAAATACTGAATTGGAAATATTGTGATACAGAAATATCGACAGCAAGAATATCATGGTCATGAATATCGACTTTAAGGTAAGAAATATTGTTTTTGAAAATATCGAAGTTAGTAATATCATTTGCAAAAACACAGGGGGATATTCTCAAGAACGTGTGATAAACATCGCAAAATTAGCTTAATGCAACATTGCATATCTCAGTCTATCATGGGAAAATAACGCTGTGTTAACGCAGTATTCACAACACGGCGGCACCATGCTATAGTCCCACGATAACGCATCAAATGACTGCGCTAAAATCAACGCGACGCCGCAAAATGCGAAACACGAACGCAGAAAAAGTTGCGATGAGGCCAATCGCGATACAAAAATCAGCGATAACCAGCGACAGGCCTGCAATTCCCAGGCGTCAATGGGGAAAATGCACTATAAATGCAGAACCAAAAAAAAGGCAAAAAAACCCAAACTGCGTAGCCCCATGGATGCACCCAGACCGAGTGCCCAGGCCAACGCGAACCACATAAGCCCAACCGACCACCAGCAAGGAACCCCGGGGTCTGGGAAGGCCAAGGAGAAGAGGAAGATGAAGACGGGGTTCAGTCCGCAGGAAAACCTGATCGTGGTCACGTAGGTGACAGAATACTAACAACAACTGCCCGTCGCCTCCACCGTGTCATTAGCAACACAGACGGAAAAATGGCATTCATCGTGATTGTAGTCGGAGTGTCGAGGAGGCCAAGACACGCTGGCATGATGTGAAAAGCCAAACCAAGTACAAACCCTCTGCCAACTGGAAGGTAGCAACGGCGACAGGAGGTGGGAGTCCTGCGCCACAGGAGGAGCTGGAGAAAATGGAGGCTGCAGTCATCAGTGTGGAGAAGGGGCAAGGAGTTGGGAGTCAGGACACAGCTCGATAGGACCTGACACAACATCAGCAGGTGAGTAACGACCAGGGACTGGGGGGACGGGGGGAGTTGGGCACAATGGCACACATGCACAACGATGTGTAGCACACTGCCTACCCACAATGACCCTGGATCATGTCCCTGATCCCCTTGGCACACTGCAGCACACACACAAACACCTAGTAGGCCCCCGTCCACCATGTGCCCAAAGGGGCCACATCCCACACATCAACAATCCCACAACCAACACATGCACACGTGCGAAACCCTGCACAGATGCATATTTGTGAGCCACACTGACATTGTAAGTGACACTACATGACGATCAGCATGGCTGCACTACAATCATCATGACATTGTGCATGCAACAACACTGAGGTGGCTGAGTGTAGACCACATCCGGAAAGGAGCAGGTCACACTCTGACACATCCACGTGCACAAACAAGCGCTGACGTTAACAACACATCTGCAGACAAACAATGCAGAAGAGTACAATAACCGTCCAAGAGCACAAATGACCCAAGTTGCCAACATCTCAGCACCATAAAAGCTCAAAAGTCAAAGGCACACCGCCTCCGAGGGATATGGGGCAGCAAAATCACAGCTGCAGGGGCGACCTTCCCACAATGCTGCACACACATAGCACCAACAGCACATCCACATTGATGTAATGTGGTACAAAGTGCAACACCTACACCGCAGAACAGAGGACACAACTGGGCCCACTCATGTGTAGAAACAGGCCAATATCAACTAACATAGAAGGAAACTGCGAGATGGCAATGTACATGTACAACCTCATATCCGCCATGTCGTCCAAACGTACACTGTCCCGCATCAGATATTCATCTCCTCCCACACAGTCACAATGTACATTGTCATACAGTCTGCCTGTAAACTAGAACAATACACAAACATACATGTCAACACAAGGTCAAAATGCATCTCCCCTTTACATTGCAGAGGGACAAACAACACCTCCAGCAGAGCAGACCACACAACTCATCAGTGATGCTGGAAAGGATCATCGCACCTTCAAAACCAACACCCTACAACAGCTCATGGACATCTTGGGCAACCCACCTCCAGGAATAGGGCAGCCAAGCTACATAGAGGAGACTCCAGCCCCTGCACAGACCACACAGCAGGAAGCACCTGCCACCACGGCTGGCTCCCAACACTTCACCGAGGCACACATCGCATTCCAAAGCCAGTTGTCAGATTGCCAAAAGGAGGTGGCCGAACAGGTGCAGGTGGGGTCCAACCTCATGGAAACCAAACTAGATAACATACATGGGTGTCTAAGTCCCATCAGGGACCACCTACCCCCACAAAGGAGACACACACTGACAGAGACACATGCATTCCTGTACTGAACCACGCTCAGAGCCCCGTAATTATCATTCACACACCCATGCTATACTTGCGCATGACGGCCCAGTCAACTCCTCTCACGTATTGAGTGGGTGACGACAATGCTACATCTCCAAGGTCTTACCCCCTGCCTGCGGTGACATGGTTGCGTCCACTGTACACAGCACATTGTAATGTTATAGGGCCCGGGGCCCTCATGCATACATCATGGCCACATGGACACACGCAGATAGTTTGTGGAACTGGCTACGTGCACGTGTGCCCGGCACCTTTATTGGCAGGGTCACATGTACAGTGACACCTGTGCTGGATGTGTGTGGGGTGAGTGTGAGCTAGCCCTCACAGAGTGGTTGGTGCTGGCAACAACTTGAATAGTGATCACTATTAAAACGGAAACAGAAAACATCAGCATTACAGGAACTACAGCAAAGCATTATGGTGGTAGCCGTAGCAAGTACAGAGGTCACCCAATATGCAAACAGAAGTGTCGGTGAGTTGCAGTGCATTGAGGTTGGGGCACTAGAGCTGAGCGTGCTCATGTGAATAAATTGTCTAGGACAGTGTCCCTTCGTGATATTCCTGATGCAGCTGCAGTGGGGTGTGTTACACCTGCATCATCGTCCCAGGTCTCCCACACAGCCTGAGGTGACTGCTGCCTGAGCTCTCCACAGCACACAACACAATCAGACATGGACCATGAGTAGTGGTGCACTGAGTTAGTGGCACCTGAAGAGTTGAGCAGGGTATCAGGCAGATGATGGCATCCACGACAGGTGTGAGCAACTCTGTTAGTCTGCCAGTACGACTGTTTCGACTCTGGCAGTTGTCGTTTGGAGGTGGTCCTGGCAGTGGTGGTGTGTGCCCCCTGCGGTGCTGTGACATCCGGGCCAGTCAGGACTCGAATTGATGTGTGAGCCCTGGTGGACCACATTTGAGACCGGGGGCAGCGGACAGCAAAGGGCCACATACACATGGTGTGGATTACCCTAAGGCCATCGACCCAGAGGCCATCCAATATCCTATCAGAGAAGGTCCCTGACTTAAGCTGCACAGAGTTTGTGGCCCCGGATGTGCTGCGGCTGGCAGGGTCACACCGCCACTGGATGGTGACTTGGGCTGCACTGAGGTAGGGCCATGGGGACTGAGCGGGTCATCGTCGATGTCGAAGGTGAATGTTGCGGAGGGTTGCAGGGGACAGTGGAAGGTGTCTTCCAGGACATGATGCAGAGGGCAAAAGCCATCCGGAAGCGGCAAATTGAGGAGTGGAATGCTACAGCCTCGTTTTTACCACCAAGTCGGTATCAGCTACATGAGGACGAAGACAAGCAGGGGCCCACAGCCACGTGTCGTCGGTTCACGATGCACAGAGTTAGTGACACCAGGGCAGTTGTTGGTAGTGTTCGATCACCTCCGTACAGATGATCCTTTTTTCCTCCTGACTGAAACTCATCTTCCTCTTACACCGCTCCTTGCATGCAATGATATGAAATCGGCCATGAAGAAATCAAGACTCAGTTCCAAATGTGTGACCCACTCGAGCGCAGTGTGAGCCGAGGTCAGTAGTCCGCGAGGGCCCACAGACACTTGTGGTTGGAAAGCTATACACAGACTCGGTGGCACCACATCGAAGGGAGTGTAGTGACATAAAATCAGCCATCAATATGTACTCTGCCATTGTGTAATCAAGACTCAGTTCCAAATGTGTGACCTACTTGTCCACTGTGTATGCTAGTGGAGTACGTCAACGAGAAAGGAGGACTGCGGTCCTTGCTCGAGGAGGCCGTGATGGTCTGAGCAGGCTGCCAATGTCGCGGGCCTCGGGCTTGGAGGTTGCATCGGCACGTGGTGGGCCCTCTTTGACACACGCCGGTGAGACTTGGCTGCGCAGGGGCGGGCAAGACAGGTTCGGGGACCAGAGGCCTGGGGTATGGCAGATGCACAGGATCGCAGGCAACTCTGCTCACGACGACGGCATAATGTTTCTAGTGAGGAGCAGTTTCTTAAAGTGTATTTTGTATGAAGTGTAGACACCTCAGTACTTTGGTGATACAAATTAAAGTCTGATGTCCGCCCGCCATGACAACGATGATGGGACCGACCGCCAGACGTGCGGCGGTCCCACCCGCCCAATTAGGAGGCGCCCTCCATGCTGGCAGGCGCATCCTGGCCTTTTACCATTGCAGACAGTGCTGTAGCACCATCCGCAATGGTAAAAGGGCATGCACAGTATTTCCCTGCACCACATGGCAGGCACCACATGGTGCCTGCCACTTGGTGCAGGGAACTGCAGGGGGTACCATGGGTACCCCCCAAGTGCACCCCCCACTCCCCTCGGGGCCTCCAATGGGCCCCCAAAGCCAATCCCCGCCAGTCAATCCCCGCCAGCCTTTCCACGGCGGCATAACCACCATGGAAAGGCCTTTAAACCACCCACATCCTAATATGGCTGGCGGTGCCTGCTAGGCACCGCCACCATATTAGTGGCCCAGCTCCGCCCGGCCGGCAATTGTAACAATTGCCGACCAGCGGAAAAGCGGCAGACGGACTTTGCGTCCGCCGGGATACCCACCACCATCATAGTATGGCGGGGGGTATTTCACAGTAGGATGGCGTAACAATCGCCACCGCCGGCCCGGCGGTGGCGATCGTTACCCCATCCTAATGAGCCCCTAAGTTCCAGTCAAGGTCCCAAACTACATATTATTTTAAAAGTTACATATGGTGGAGGTCAAACATTAAGGAACACGTCTGTGTTTTGTTTTATTCTTGAAAGCGTAAAAAGACATGTGTAAGGGAGCTATTACGTTTATCGTTGTATTTGTTTTTTTAACAGTGACATTTAAAACTCTCGAAAACCTTTCCCAATATGATTATCAAAGTACCTAACATACCCAACCTATTAAACAAAACATCTAAAATCAATGTGTGATTTGGGGACATTTAAGCAACCTTCTTTTTTGTGTTTTATATTTCTTTTTTTTTTTTAAGGCAAAGAATAGTATCGAAAGAACAATGAATACTTCTTTTTCACCAGCCTACTTAAAACAAAATTCAACACTTTTTCACATTTTCAAATGTGATGGAGGTACTGAGTGGATACATTGTTTTGAAAACTGTGAATCTGCTTTTTCTGCGCTATCCCCCCCGGTTAATCATGTCTTTACTGATGACACACACCATTCACATCTTGTGGACATTGTTGCCTTCTTCATTTCCTCATGATGGGAGAGCAATACTGAGATCAAAAGATCTGAGAATGAGAACAAACAGCATCTGTTTGCAGGTCCCAACAAGCCTTTCAGTGCAGTCATACACTGGTGCATCAAGTACTGGGTTTCAGCCACACACTGACATGAATGTTCTGCTACACCTGTAAGCAGAAGCTTACAATGTGATCTATTCTCTTTGTATTGTGAGGCCTCAAAGTATAGTTAACAATCATTGTACACCTCATTTGCCAGCACCCTTTGTCAGTTAATTAAAGCTCTTGCTTCCTGGTGATGAATTCCTCCTTTGTACCTTTCATTCACAAAAATGTTGCATTCTTTGTAGGCCCCACATTTGGCTCCAACTGGTGGCTTCTCGGGGTAAAATATGACACTCATTAACTGGATAAATGTGCAGTCTGCACTCATGGCATACAGTTCCTTCTCTGGGTTTCTCTTTCAGAGACTTTCGCACCCTCATTGCCCCACCCTACTCCTCCTCAGCAGCACCTTTGTTCATGGCCTCCTTGACCATCGCTGTCTCACTCTCTTCCAGCCCCAATGGAAACAGACACTTGAAAGGCATTTGGGAATTTGAGAAAGTTCAGTATGCAGAGCAAGTGCGGGCTTCAATATGTGTTTAGAAGTGTTGGTGATATTTGTTTGCATCATTCCTGCCCAGTTCCTGCCTGGAGCTTATAGGATTATTATTTGAAATGCCTCTATTCAATATCATATAAATATTTGTATGCAATTGGGTGTCATTTGAGTGTTAAAGTAATAGAAGTGAGGCATGAATGTGAGAGAAACAGTGATAGATCAGCGGTATTGCATATGAACAGATTTCTGCTTTTTCATAGCTTATCTTTTTCGTCCCTTCCTGCACATAAGCAATCTTAAATGGCGATTTGTAACTTCTATGTCTGCTGTTGCAACTCGTCATTTTAAAAATGATTGTTTATGTGCAGGAAGGGACACCTTCCCGCACATAAACAATCATGCATGGCGTTTTGCTTTTTCAATGTGTGCTGCACAATGCAGCACACATAGAAACGGCAAAAACAAGGAGAAATAAAACATTTCTTCTCGTTTCGCCATGTTAAGACCAGATTTTTATTGATCTATATTTTGGCTCTGCCTCCTATTTTCCACCCTTGTTAATTTAATAGGGGGCAGCATCAAAATCAATAGGTATTGCAGCGAAACGCCCACTCAAGACCCATTGTCCACCCCTTTCACGTATAGTGTAAAAAGGTGCCTAATGTACAAGGCAGCGCTAAGCCACATTAAGTGGCTTAACATTGCCTTCTAAATAAGGCGAAGCCCGTACCACCACAGGAGCATCTAAAAAAGTGAAGTACCTGTGGCGATAGGGGCTTGTATAAATGCCCCAAGAGAGTGCTGTTACCCCCTCAAATTATTAGCCTCATGAAAAATGAGAAGCACAGGGCAACAATGTTCCATTGTCAACAGGTAAAAAGACTCTAGCTCCTATAGGACCTTGTTGTGCTATAACACATACCACAAATGTATAATATTGAATTAACTATCCACATTATCATATAAGGAAGGAAAATGTTTTGCACCAATTCTATTGCAGGAACTTGAAAACTAAGAGAAGAAGAAAGATTTGCTACTAATTTTCCAGACCATTTTTTAACAGCATTTTAGTATAGAGGACAATCTTACGGTTCTCTCTTTGCTTATTTACCTCGCAACTCATACAACGGATAACAATTTCCTCACAGCTTTCATAACTTTTAAGACTGCTTCAAACTGCATAATTCTCTGTTTATTGTGGGCAAACTGGGGGATGTTTTCATTGCTTTCCGATGCTATTATAGCACTGTATTCTGATTAAGCCTGGGGGGAGTTCTCAGAGTTCTGCTATGCGGAACTCTGCGAAGTGCAAAAAACACTCATCCGCACTACGCGAAGCTCCGCAAATGGCAGAGTGCATTGGATAAATGTTGTTTGCGGTGATTTTCAGTGCCAGGTGCTTATCTGCACTGTGCAATCATCGCGAATGGCACCATGCGTAGCGCAAGTGGGCGCTGCTTCCTTTCTGCCGGTCGAGTAGATTTTTACTTGAGCGGCAAAATTCGCAACGCGATATGACAGTTTCTCACGTGAGCGGTCTCAAGCATGCACAGCCACTCACAATGAGAAATCTGTCTGCCTGCGTGGAGAAATCTTGCTGAGAGGTTGGTTTTCCATGCTCACGCTCGCCAACTTGATGTTGACGATCACGAATGAGGAGAAATCTCACCAGGAGGTGGATTTTCCTCGCTCGAGCTCGCCAACTTGATGTTGACGAATGCGAGCGAGGAACAAAACTCTGCTCTGTCTGCTCTGCTATACAGAGCAGAGTTTTCCAGAACTCCACGTAACGCGGAGTGAGGAAATCTCCGCAAACTCTGCAAGCGGAGCGGAGTTCACCGCCCAGACCTAATTCTGATACGGAGAAGCTAGCGGAGTCAACCATATTCACACACAAAATCTATACCTAAAGAGGCCCAAAGCAGGATTTTGTGCTGGTGTCCCTGATTTCTAACTTATTTATTGCAGACCTTGCCACTGACATTAATCATGCCAATATTTTTACACCAAAATTTGCAATCAAGCTTTACCTATTTTGCAATATGCTGACAGGATCAGTTTGTAAAGAGCATTACATGTTTTAGGTACTTGCTGTTGTTTAAATAAGTTGACTATATATACTTAAAAGAGAAATGTTTTCATATTTTGCCACAAGTTGCACAATGGGTCATTGTGCTGTGGAACAAAAAAAAGTGGAACACGTATCTGTATATGAATACCTAGAAATGTGGAGGCATATTTACAGAGGCATATCGCCACCAGAACATACAAAGTGGCGTTAAGCCACTTTTTGTGGCTTAATGGCGACTTGTAAATAAGGCCCCTTTACATGCTTCACTTAGCGTGAAAGGGGCGTTGCTGTGGGCGTTCCAATGCAACACACATTACTTTTGACGCTGCCTCAGATTTACAAGGAGATGTAAATCTGAGGCAGCCCCAAAAACTAACACCATGCAAGAGCAGGCAAAACGAAAAAAAATACTTTTATTTCTCCTTGTTTTTGCTTTTTCTATTTGTGGTACGTTCTGTGACACACATAGAACTAGCAGAATGCCATTAATGATTGTATATGTGTGGGTAGGTGTCTCTATATGCACATAAACAGTCATTAAATAATGAAGATTTGCTACTTCTAGGTGTGTTGCAGAATGCTGCATACCTAGAAATAGCAAGAAGTAACACATCACCATTACTGATTGTTTATGTGCTGGAAGGGACAACTTCCTACACATAAACAATAATTTGCTGCAACAAAGGCACCGTTGCAGTATTGTGCAAGGGTTCCTGCATTGGCACTAGGCAGCTAAATTTTGCGCCAGCGCTAGTGAGAACACAGGGGTGCACCGCATTCTTGTGAATACGGCACAACCCTGCATTTTTAAAATGTCGGAGCGCGGCGCTGCCAAATTTGGCGCAGCTCTGCTCTCCGAAATTTCCTCGTAAATATGTCCCATGGTATGAAGAGATGGATGGTCATCACCTATACCTTTCTTCTTAGAAGGCAGAGGCTTCGGCACTGAATCAATTTTGCCCTTTTGCAATTAAGCAACAACTTTCCAGTCCATTATTAAGCCGAATAGTATTATTATATAAAGCCAAATTAATGACTGCATTGACATATATCGCACTTTCTGATAGAATGTTTTTTGAACCGATATAGTAGTATTGATTGTCACTCTGCTGCTCGGATGCTACCACATGAGACCATAGTCACCTAGAATTTGCTTTTTTGAAGCTAGATTGCTCACTTCTGGCCAGCTATGTTATCTATATACCAAGAGTTAGATAGGTCACCAAATGTTATATTAAAGCATTTAATCCTGGTGGAGAGGAATTAGCTAAACCATCTATTATTACAAGCAATCCTTTGTTAAATTACCTACAATGAATTAACATGGGACAGTCAATTTCCACCAGACATCTTTAAAGAGCTAGTGGAACACGAGTAAGGTTCATATCAAATACAGAAGATCTTGATACATGTAAGCAAAGGAAACATGCCTGGACGACTGCACATTTTTACACGGATGGGGCAGTTGAGGAATATTTGAACAAACCAATTTTGTTTGCACCAAGGTGTAAATTCACCTTCAGGTATTTCTCATGAAAGAATCTTATGGCAAGTGGAAATATACCGTGTATGTAGCTCTAAAGTTGAATGCTTGGTGCATATAGCTTGGTTATGACCGGCATTATTATTGATAAGAAGGCGACTTTTCAGCCCCTCTTTATTGGTTAGAATTTTAAAAGCGTGTTGAAAAGGTGAAATTCCACAGCTCATGGCCTTTATCTTGTAGTTCATGGACCATGTAGAGCGCTTATTTTCTTGAAACTACTGTTTTTTTTTAATTCCTATTTTTAAACCTAAAACTTAAATCTGTACGGAGGCGGTGACTCTGATGAAAAGAGAGAATTCACAGAAAATCTTCTGTTTTTACAAATTATGTTAATTATTCTGAATATGTTTCAAATGTATTACGATTTTACTGGAATAAGTATGCAAGCCTTATTAGTATGATTTTAACTTCTGTATGTGTGGGGCCACAGCCAGGGCTTATTCAATAATTGCACTAGTAAGTGGATCTTTCACTGTCTACAGATCCATTACTTTGAGGTTGAGTTGTCACTCTAGAGTAAAACAACCACAGTCAGATACAACGGAGCTCAAAAAGTTTCAGGGGTATATTTACTCATTTTCAGCGATGTGTTTATGACACAAAAGTAACGCAAATGAATGCAAAATCTTTTTTTTACAATTTTTTAGCATTGGATAACACTCAAAAGTACCGCAAAGCAGTGCATAGCGCTTCTTTCCACAACTTAGTGCCAAGGGGGGCATAGCATGGGTGGTGCATGGGCATTCCCATGCAACCACCCAAAGTTTCTGACACTAAACCCTATCTGCTCAGAAAAGTAGACAGGGTTTAACGTGAGAAAAAAGTGCACATTTAAAATAGGTGCTATGAAGAAGAAATGCTTTCATTTTTCCTTTCTTTTCCGACTTTGGATGTGTGCTGTACTGTACAGCACACATACAAACTGGGAAGAAGTTTTAATTTAGTCTAAGCATGGTATTCCAGTACAAAACGTATGCTAGACTCACTGAGACACCCTTGCACTATGGTGCAAAGGTGTGTCTGGGGCGCAGGGCAGCATATTTTTGCACCGGCGCTAGGGAAAGGGGAGGTATTTCTGTAAATATGGCACTCTTCAGCTCTCTCCTCACTTGCACTCATTTGCAGCTGCTGCACTGCTCTCTGTGAGAATCTAGTACATCTGCCCCTAAGTGCTTTTGGGAAAGTGGCAGTCAGACAACCCTTGGCTGTTCAAGAAAGGCTACAATTAAATGGTGAATAAAGCAAAACAACAAGGAAGTTGTTGGAGGGGCTGGTGCACTATCTTATAGTGGCTGATGCACTTTCTTGTCATGAAAAACAAATAATCAAGATATCCTGATGTTGTAAGGAATTACTGTGTGGCGCCCCGCCCTGCGACCAGTTGGTGGCAGCAGAGGAATAAATATGTCTAAATTAAGTGACAGTCTGTACGCCTGATTCACAAGACTGACTTACACTTTTAAGTAATTTACCCTTTTGACTATATTTACTACTTTTTGTTTAAAATAATTAAAAACCTAAATAAATATAATTTATGTTAAAAATGTATAAATAAAATATATTTATTATTAAGCTATGCAAATATTGTGATACCATATTTTGAATTTAAGAAGTAAAGTAACAACAGTGTGCATTAAAATTAAAGGAATTCAAATTAATAAATTCTATACATCACTTTTAATATTCCTTAATGCATAGGAAAAACGTTTTTTCTTTAGGTAGGAATATATTATTGTATTTAAACTTCAGAATTTCTTATTTATTTAATTGAATATACTATTATTAATTAAAGATTTATTTCAAAATTAAGTTAATAGTGCTGTAGCATTTTTGTTCCACATTAGAAATAAAGATATAAAATACATTTATATTAATATTTAAAATAGAATAGTTGTAATATTTTTCTTCAAGTTAAATAAATGTTTTAAATGTGCCCTATACTCTACCATAGGGAAACTCCACAGTCAGGGCCAAGATCTGCAGGGCAGCTGTGTAGCATATGTATTTGCGGCATCATTATAATACGTCCTATCTGTCAGCCAGTTTTAATTTCTTGTGTATCATTCCCAAGCCACAGCAAATCACCACCATTCATTTAGCCAACAGAAGAGCTATGACAGAGAAAGTCCGGATTCTAATTCATATTTTCTTGACAACTCATCAAACAGGCTGGCGGAGGGAATGCGATTAGGGGTATACCAACCAATATTGAAAGTGTTGAGGGTCACGACCATGCCAGATGCATGAAGTCCACATCTAGGGGACAGCAGCAGTTTCACATCAGGTCCACTTCTATCTCAGTGGCCTGCAATGTCAACTGTGTCTGACAAATTCTATGTAAAATCTTGAAATGTAAAAGGTTATGCTTTCTATTCACTGACCCCTCCTTCTTTCCCATAATCCCTCTCACACTTACATATTGCTTCAGAAGTTGACACTGGTCTAAGACTGACAATCATCAGAGGCGTTTTAAGGCATGGACAAAGTGGGCAAATGCCCAGGGCCGCCACCTTTCAAGCACTCCCCAGATAAAGGTTTGGATAGTGAAAAACTTGCTATAATGGTGTTATAAAACAGCACTGTACAGCATATATACAATATGTGGATTGTTTTAGACTGTGTCTAGGCATAGGATTTTGTACTGGAAGGGTATGCAACTAGTACAAAACCTGCAGTAGTCAACTCACACACACATCTGCACCACTGTGCAAAGGTTGTGCACTAGCATAGGGGTAGTGAGCAGCAGCAGGCCATTTTTATATCTTAGCTCTGTGCTGCTTTCTGCCCCTTGCGCAACTCATCACTGTAACTTTGGTTGGTGACCTGCATTGCACTGCAAAATACATCTGCCCCTTTGTGTGCCAACCTGCCCTGCCCAGCATTACCCTTGCACCCTCTGGGAGCTGATGGCTTTTCTCAGGCTTTCCATGTCATCTCTCTCTCCTTACTTCTCCTCTCTCACTCTGTCTCTACTTTCTATGTATCGTCATACTTTCTCTCTATCTCAGCTCTCTCTACTTTACATTTATCTACCTCACCTCTCTCTCAATTTACCCAAAATACCTCACTTGACTTCATCTGTGCTCCTTTCTCTGTATCTCTCTGTGCATATATCTATCACACTTGATCCCCTCTCTCTACCATAATCCTTTCTCTCTACCTCAGTGCACTTTTACCATCAGACCTTCCTATATCTCTGCTCCATCTACTTTGCTTCTTACAAGAGCTCATTTCTATCTTTACCTCACCTGTCCACCTCTCTTTCCATGTCTTTGCTACCTTACCTCTTTCTACCTCTCTCTCAGCCCTTTCAGTACCTAAACCTCCCTATTTCATTTCTCTCTCTACCTCACATGTCCCTCGCTACCTCACCCCTTTATACCTCATCTCTCTCTCTCTCTCTCTCTCTCTCTCTCTCTCTCTCTCTCTCTCTCTCTCTCTCTCTCTCAATACCTAACCTCTCAATTTACCTCACCATTAGTTCACTGCCTCACCTCTTCAGCTCCTTTTTTCTCTCTACCACACCTTTTAGAGTCCTGAACTCATCTGCCTCTCTTTACATTCCCTTTTCCCTATCTCTATTTTCATCTGCCTTTCTACCAAGCTCTAAAACATGACCTATTCTCTCTCTCTTTTTCTACCTAGATCTTCCTTTTTTAACTCTCCTTATCTACCCTTCTGGCTACCTCATCTTTCTTTATTTCCTTTACTTTTCTCCCTACTTTATATATATTGCTATGTCATCTCTATCTCAAACCAATTTTACCTCTACTTCACGTCTCTCGCTATACTGTTCTCTTTATGTCTCTATGCATCTCTTGTATCCAGCCCTATTCCATTTCTCTTACTCTGTGGGGTCACATGTGATGGAGTGGATTTTCTAATTTTTGCAATTTAAACACAATTAACTGAAGAGTGCTAATTTAAGTCAAATCAATGGAAAGATTTGTAGGATGTAATCACATTTAAGCATTTAAATGACACATGAATTAATATATGGACTTAAGTTAGCCTAACTACTGATGCAATGCTATATGTTGACTTTATACCCTTGGGACACAAGGCCTAATGCAGATGCTGTAATTTTCCAGAAGCCTTCTGCTAGCTAGTACATATGAATGTATTATGTATTAGACAACTAATAGTGAAGTTCTCACTGGGAGTAGAGGAGACGGCAGGAAACATGACTTGTGAGAAGAATAGTCTGATCTACAAGATGTGATCAACGTGACATTATTCTGTACTCTATTGTGAAAATGTGAGAAACTAGGGAGTATATCCCAGAGTTTGCTGGAGGCTGATTGGTTGGTGGGAACGGGAAATGTAAGATTTGTTACTAATCGTGTTTTGTGGTCCTTAGATTAGTCAGGAACAATCATTCAGAAGCCCTTCTCGGGGATACATTTTATTCCGGAGAGCTTCCCTTTCTCGCCCAAAGAACAGTGGACATATTTATTAGAAAGTGCCGCAGCGAGTCGTTAGCCTCCTTGGATTAACACCACGCTCCACCACTTCTGAAACGCAGAGCTGCACTGTATTTACAAGGCTACAGGGCAGCCCGGCCTTTCCCGCGGTGCTGGAACTAATTGCAGCTGCCTAGGGCCAAGACAGACACCCTTGCACCATAATGCAACTGTGCCTGCATTGCAGGGGAAGATTGTTTATGTGTACATAAACAATCTGAAATGGTGTTTCGTAACTTCTAAGTGTGCTGCTTAATGTAGCACACATAGAAGTTGCAAAACATAATTTCTTTTTAAGGTAAACTTGCCTGCACATAAACAATCAATGTTTTTTTGTTGTTTCTATGTGTGTTGCACAAGGCAGCACACATGGAAACAGCAAAAACGAGAAGAAATTAAACATTCTCCTCGTTGCAACAGAGTAAGACCAGGTTCTCCCTGGTCTTAATGTTGGCGCGGCCACATATTTACACCACCCTTGTAAATATGGGGCAGCATCAAAATCAATGGGTGTTGTGGTAAAACGCCCATCAGAACACATATTACCCGCTAAGTATAGCGTGAAAGTGTGCCATATTTACAAGGCAGCGTTAAGCCATGTTAAGTGGATTAACGCAGCCTTGTAGATAAGGCAAAGCCCCTATCGTCACCAAACGTCAGAAAAAGTGACGTTGTGATGGCGATAGGGGCTTGTAAATATGCCCCGGAGTTTGCAGATTTTGGGGATGTCTGAGGACTTTTGAGCTGAGAATACTTTCCAGCTTTGTAAATTTTTCATTGCTTGAGTGCTAAGGCTTCACGACTATGGGGTCCATTACGATGCCATTCGGAAGGGCTTTGAATCAGATTTGGGTTTGCCGAATCCGATTCGGAACCCTTGTTCCGTACACAGTTCCCAACTACCGATTACGATTCCGGCTGTCCGATTTGGTTCTGAAAGGCATTCGGACAGGTTGAGTCTTTCTGAGCCGAATCGTACAGCTCTATGGACAGGGTTTCCGAGCGTGCGATTACTATGACCGATTGTGACAGCCGTTCCACCTCGGTTTGCCCAAAACAAAATAGCTGTTGGAATTTGTCTTTGGGGGCCCGTAGCAGGCCCCCCTTCACCTGGGGCCTTCTGAATCTGGCCCCTGGGGGTACCCATGGGGCCCCTCTTTACAACCATGCACAGTGTGGTAGGCATTATCGGGTGCCTGCCACAGGGTGCACGATTTTCCCCAGCCATCCCTTTTTTCAATGGGAGTCTGAGTTCTTGTTTGGAACACAGGCTCCCATTAAAGTCAATGCGAGTCCGACCAAATCGCATCCAGATGCATTGTAATCGGCCAGTCGTACTCACAGAACCCGATTCATTGGTAAATGATTCCGAAACCAATTCGGTTGGAAGGGTTTCCTAACGAGATCGTAATCGGCCACTATGCATTATTATTCTCTCATCAGAGCTCTTCATTTGGGTTTCTGAAACTGATACCTTAACATGCTTACTGAAATTAAATGCCATTTTATGTCCAAACTTTATCCATTTTGATTAGGGACTGCTCTTTATGGAACACACTTGCTGCGTTTTTTCTATATTATTTGTAATTCTGACTAATGTATATTTTATCTAGTCCTGAAATATCGATTAATGGACTATTTGAATTTATAACCATGATGATGAAATTGAATACTTGCTAAATAGACAATTTGACTTGAATTCATTTTCTAATAAACATTTTAAACTCACATAAATCACTTTGGTGCCGATCACGATCCGGTAAAAAAAAGGCCCGTCCGACTCGTATCCGGTCTTTTTACCGTACGAATCGGACAAGTGCCGTACAAACTGGCAATTACGATTTGCATGGTAAAAAGTCCATACGAACCGCCTCGGGAATCATTCCCCACACGTCCTCGGGTCGGAAAATGTGTCCGACACGTCCTCGGACGATTTACCGTACAAATGTGAAAAGTCAAGTCCGACCGAGGAATCACGATCCTACCCGTGCGTCCCAACTCACAACCGTATGGTAAAAACACCGTCCGCACCGAACTCCCATTGCAACCATGGAGATATGTGCCCGAATACGCGCCAAACACTCCCCCCAGCACCCTTACGTTCGAGTCGTACACCCCGTTAATGTACACCCCCCGTATGTACACCCGTGTACGTGTCGAACCCCCACCCGTGTATGTACACCCCAGTACGTTCGAGTCGTACCCCCACCCTTGTACGTGTCACACCCCCGTGTACCCACACCCCAGTACGTTCCAGTCGTACCCCCACCCCAGTACGTGTCATACCACCGTCTAAGTACACCCCAGTACGTTCCAGTCGCACCCCCACCCCTGTACGTGTCACACCCCCGTGTACCCACACCCCAGTACGTTCAGTCGTACCCCCACCCTTGTACGTGTCACACCCCCGTGTACCCACACCCCAGTACGTTCCAGTCGTACCCCCACCCCTGTACGTGTCACACCCCCGTGTACCCACACCCCAGTACGTTCCAGTCGTACCCCCACCCTTGTACGTGTCACACCCCCATGTACCCACACCCCAGTATGTTCCAGTCGTACCCCCACCCCAGTACGTGTCGTACCACCGTCTAAGTACACCCCAGTACGTTCGAGTCGTACCCCCACCCTTGTACGTGTCATACCACCGTCTAAGTACACCCCAGTACCTTCGAGTCGGACCCCCACCCTTGTACGTGTCACACCCCCGTGTACCCACACCCCAGTACGTTCCAGTCGTACCCCCACCCTTGTACGTGTCGTACCACCGTCTAAGTACACCCCAGTACGTTCGAGTCGTACCCCCACCCTTGTACGTGTCGTACCACCGTCTAAGTACACCCCAGTACATTCCAGTCGTACCCCCACCCGTGTATGTGTCGTACCACCGTCTAAGTACACCCCAGTACGTTCCAGTCGTACCCCCACCCTTGTACGTGTCGTACCACCGTCTAAGTACACCCCAGTATGTTCCAGTCGTACCCCCACCCATGTACGTGTCGTACCACTGTCTAAGTACACCCCAGTACGTTCGAGTCGTACCCCCACCCCTGTACGTGTCACACCCCCATGTACCCACACCCCAGTACGTTCGAGTCGTACCCCCACCCTTGTACGTGTCACACCCCCGTGTACCCACACCCCAGTACGTTCCAGTCGTACCCCCACCCGTGTACGTGTCGTACCACCGTCTAAGTACACCCCAGTACATTCCAGTCGTACCCCCACCCGTGTACGTGTCGTACCACTGTCTAAGTACACCCCAGTACGTTCGAGTTGTACCCCCACCCCTGTACGTGTCACACCCCCGTGTACCCACACCCCAGTACGTTCGAGTCGTACCCCCACCCTTGAACGTGTCACACCCCCGTGTACCCACACCCCAGTACGTTCCAGTCGTACCCCCACCCGTGTACGTGTCGTACCACTGTCTAAGTACACCCCAGTACGTTTGAGTCGTACCCCCACCCCTGTACGTGTCACACCCCGTGTACCCACACCCCAGTACGTTCGAGTCGTACCCCCACCCCTGTACGTGTTACACCCCTGTGTACCCACACCCCAGTACGTTCCAGTCGTACCCCCACCCCAGTACGTGTCGTACCACCGTCTAAGTACACCCCAGTACGTTCCAGTCGTACCCCCACCCTTGTACGTGTCGTACCACCGTCTAAGTACACCCCAGTACGTTCGAGTCGTACCCCAACCCTTGTACGTGTCGTACCACCGTCTAAGTACACCCCAGTACGTTCGAGTCGTACCCTCACCCCTGTACGTGTCACACCCCCGTGTACCCACACCCCAGTACGTTCCAGTCGTACCCCCACCCCAGTATGTGTCGTACCACCGTCTAAGTACACCCCAGTACCTTCGAGTCGGACCCCCACCCCTGTACGTGTCACACCCCCGTGTACCCACACCCCAGTACGTTCCAGTCGTACCCCCACCCTTGTACGTGTCGTACCACCGTCTAAGTACTCCCCAGTACGTTCCAGTCGCACCCCCACCACAACCTCCTAAGTACGAAGCGCACCCCATGCCCCAACATCACAACCGCATGTACGAGTCGTGCCAAGCCACACACAAGGACAGCACCGTACAACCAAATGGACCATCTACACACCGTACACACGCTCAAAACGCACGTACACAATCAGGAAAATACAATACAAAACAAGAATACACTATTCGAATGGCACAAAGCCACTAAACATGGCCAACAAACACTCATAAAACACACATTCACTGACCTGCAACTGCCAAAAACAAACAGAGGCCCTAAACACCACCACTCCTTATAACACACCCACCCAAACTTCAAACACAGCCACACCCACCAATGGACCAATAAAAAGGGCCCACACACACAAACCATGAGCCTTTGCAACAGACTCACTGCTGCCAGACACCACAGACAACTTACAGCACCTTACTAAAAGCTTCACCACACCTTACACTTGCACACCTTCACACAACCACCTTCACAAACACCCCCTCATCACATTCACACACACACACACACCTGCACAACCACACCCACACACCCACAACCATCCACACACACCCCCCACCATCCACACACACCCCCACCATCCACACCCACACCCCTCACCATGCCCACTACCAAGAATCCAAAGTTCAGTAACCGAGAGTTGGAGGTTCTTGTCGATGAAATCCTCAGAGTCGAGCCACAGCTCTTTGGAACATTGGTCAGAAACACCAGCATGGCAGCTAAAACAGCCATGTGGCAGACCATCGTCGATGCTGTGAATGCTGTTGCGGACACCAGAAGGACCAGGCAGGAATGCCAGAACAGGTGGTACGATCTGCGGAGGAGGGTCCGAGCCAAGAGGCAGGAGGAACACGACCAGGCCAACGCCACCGGAGGAGGGCCCTCCCGCAGACCCATACACTACCAGCCCTGGGAGGAGAGGGTGATGGCCATACTGCCGGTGGAGGCAGTCGAAGGATTAGAAGGACTCCGAGACCCGGGTGAGTACACAAACAACGCACCTCACATGGGGGGAACGGCATCCACAACCAAAATCACTAACAGGCACGCAACCACCCCAAGCCATCGCATGACTCAACCACACTCCATGAGCACGCACATGCCACTGCTGCCACCATGCCCCATGCACCCAGCTGGACAATGTCAAGTCACAGGCCACAGAAGACACCAACACATGACACGGTAACCCGGATGGCGGGAGGGTGGGCCCCAAAAATCACATAGTGCAACTCAGAAGCAGACAACAATGCCCTCTGCCCATATGGCCCAGGTCACAGCCAGACAAACACTGCGTCCCCACACAGGAAAGACTCGCCAGCAAATGGCGGACGCCTTGCATCAACACATGGGGGTGAAGGCACTGTTTTGCACATGACAGCAGCTAATGAACAGCCAACATTGTGAAAGAGTGGCAGCACACACCACCATAGCAGCAGCGCACAGACACACATCACACCCAATGGGTGCCTGGAGATCAGAAACAAACTCACATCAACAAGCCAAGGGCCACTCAAAGATCTGCTAACAGTGTGTGCCCAGGAAGCTGGGCTGAGGTGACAGAGGGTGACACACAGAGGGAGGGAGAGGGGGACAGAGAGGGAGGGAGACGGACAGAGGGAGGAGGCTGACGCACGGAGGGAGGGAGAGGGGGACAGAGAGGGAGGGAGAGGGGGACAGAGAGGGAGGGAGACACAGGGAGACGGACAGAGGGAGGAGGCTGACACACGGAGGGAGGGAGAGGGGGACAGAGAGGGAGGGAGAGGGGGACAGAGAGGGAGGGAGACACAGGGAGGGAGGGAGAGGGGGACAGAGAGGGAGGGAGAGGGGGACAGAGAGGGAGGGAGACACAGGGAGACGGACAGAGGGAGGAGGCTGACACACGGAGGGAGGGAGAGGGGGACAGAGAGGGAGGGAGAGGGGGACAGAGAGGGAGGGAGACACAGGGAGGGAGGGAGAGGGGGACAGAGAGGGAGGGAGAGGGGGACAGAGAGGGAGGGAGACACAGGGAGACGGACAGAGGGAGGAGGCTGACACACGGAGGGAGGGAGAGGGGGACAGAGAGGGAGCGAGAGGGGGACAGAGAGGGAGGGAGACACAGGGAGGGAGGGAGAGGGGGACAGAGAGGGAGGGAGAGGGGGACAGAGAGGGAGGGAGACACAGGGAGACGGACAGAGGGAGGAGGCTGACACACGGAGGGAGGGAGAGGGGGACAGAGAGGGAGCGAGACACAGGGAGACGGACAGAGGGAGGAGGCTGACACACGGAGGGAGGGAGAGGGGGACAGAGAGGGATCGAGACGGACAGAGGGAGGAGGCTGACACACGGAGGGAGGGAGAGGGAGACAGAGAGGGAGGGAGAGGGGGACAGAGAGAGGGAGGGAGAGGGGGACAGAGAGGGAGGGAGAGGGGGACAGAGAGAGGGAGCGAGACACAGGGAGAGCAAATCAGCCATGTGGCGTGTGCGAATTTCTGCTCGTCAGCAGGTAGACTGCGTGCATGTAGACAAGGGTGGCCAGTCCCAGAACCCCCCCTCTTCACCATGGCAAGACACAGGGCCATGTCACAACCTGTTCACGAGCACAACAACAGCTACCTGGATCATATAAGTGTGTGGATCCACTCCATGTGCACATGTACAGTGCTACACGGAAGGCGCCAATGCATGGCTCGCCACACCTGCCCACTCCACTGCTGACTGCAGTCACACTTGACGCAGCAAGTAAGACCGTGCCACACATAGTTAAAGGGGCCAAAGTGGTGCCCAAGGGACACACCCATGCACAAGTGCACTGTGAGTGGAATGCAATACAGATCCAAATTCCAAGAGGAAATGTCCCAACTTTGAAACAGATGAAACATGGATGTTGCATGCACCAAAATTAACATTGTCTCTCTCACACACAGGTCAACGTCGTGGTTCACCCCCCAACACTGGGGGGGGAAGACTCACAGGACCCGGATCTGCGGGAGCCCGATCCCACCGGCAGCGACCACTCTCACCACTCTGTGGACGACCCCGACCGACCTGGCCCCTCTGGTGTCCAACCACCTGCAGCACCTGCGTCAGGTACAACGGGGCCATCCACCACCCCCACTCCTGCCACATCCCAGGAGACACCCAGGATCCCTGCCCCAACACCACAATGCAGCCATGCTGGCCAGGAGGGACACGGTGTCCCGGGCACCCAGGAGGAGGCAGGTGACAACGCCAATGCCACCCCTCAGGGGTCCCGGAGACCCGATGTACCCACAAGGGCAGGCCAGGTGCAAGTGGGCAGGGGTGGTGGGAGTGGAGGACGGCGGAGGCGCGAGCCTGACCAGTTGGCTGGGGAACCGGTATTTGCCCATGTCCGTAACATCATGGACACATACCGGCAGGACACCACGGGCATGGCCCAGGTTGTGTCCATCCTCGAGGGGATCAAGACCCAGCAGGCCCAGCAACATGCCAGTCTACTGCAACACCAACGGAGGATGGAGGACAGACAGGCTGAGCAAGTGACGGTGTTCCAGGGGATTCACGATACACTCCGTCGGATGGCCGACAACATGGCCGACCCTCCCTGTGCCAGAAGGCGGAGAACATCACCACCCACAGGGAGGGATCAGGAGGAGGAGGAGGAAACATCCGATGGAGCATCCCAGACGTCGTCACGGCCTGCTGCTGAGGGTCCCCGCAGGAGGCCGGGTCGTCCACGGAAAGGACCGTGAGGGTCGGCGCTACATCACCAACTCCCAGGACACCTGGCCTGGCACCTGGCCCAATGGAGCAACAGCATCAAGAGACATTCTCTGCCACATGGCCCTGCTGGTCACTGGCTGACCAATGTTGACAAAGACAGTGGCATGGACTCTGAGGATTTCAAATGGCAAGGACACCAACTCCCCTACAGAACTTTGGATTCCAAACTCCCGGAAAGCTCCTCACTTTGTCCCGTCCCCCCCCAATAATAAATCACACTATGAAGAGTAGATGCCTGCTGGTTGCATTATTACCTAACATGTGTCTTGTAAAGTCTAAACATGCCTGAGTCATCTTTTGTCTTCAACCATCCACACCCTGGGGCCTGAGTCTGGCACTGGACACATGGGTCACAGTGTATTAGGCAAGACAGACATGGAGCACCATACACACCCGTGATGGGCCCAACCAGCTGAGGGGGTGGCCGAACAACCATGCAGACAGACACATTGAGTACAGCAACAGTCATGCGCAGAGGTCAGGGATCCAGTCCAGTGTCCTGGGGGGCTTCCAGGTATGTGTAGACAGGTGGCAGAACCATGTCCTGCAAGCTTGAGTCTGGTGGATGCAGAGAATGGGGTCCTGGACAACGTTGGATGCATGGGGATGGCACATGTCACAATACCCACACAGTCATGGACATCATGCCCAATACACAGTCTCAGCCCACACACACAGCTTGCATCTTGCTACTCGACACATTGACACATAGCCACAATCAGGGAATACCATGCCAGACATGCTGGATGCACCGTGGCAACACACCAGCATTGACTGAGAAGAGGCACCTTGGAGGCATAGGGACACCTTTATTAGTCATGTTTTCGGGATTGCAGAGGCAACTTGAAGTACACATGAACACATCATGTGGAGTAACATGTGGGTCCAACACTGGCACCCCCCTTCTGCAGCACAAAAGCGTGTTCGCCATGGAACTGGCACACAAGCGTCGGCTAACAGCTGAACACCCACAGCTGCTCACGGAGAGCCTGCCATACACCATAGATCCACTGATGTGGAAGTCCCACACCATGTCAAGCCAATGCTAACCGTACGTGTCCGAGGGCAGTGTCACACACATTGATGCTATCATCACAATCCCCTATCCCATCACTGATGACTGTCAACCAGGCAGACCATCTATTCAGGTGTACACAGCTGCATGTCGTGTCCCATGGTGATGCTACATGGCTGCAGAGGAACCAAACATCGACAGGGGCAATGTGCATACATCGTGAACAACTGCCACACCCAATACACCCCAGATGCATCCCTTACCCTATGGAGACTTCCAAACGTGTCCGTGCCTGTAACGCTGAGTCAGCCCACGATGTCATGTCCATGATGAATAGCAGTGCCACAACAATGCAAGCAGCAGACGGCATGCGCAAGTACCTGGGGAAGAGAGACACACAAGTAGTCAGCCACAAAAAGCACAGCCACTTGCATGTGCATTTACTCGACACATGTATGGATGACAACATGCTAGGTCACAATTATGACTGAGGAAATACAACCATCACTGCCACCATCACTCCAGTGACACACCCACACACACCTCTGACTCACGTGCCATACATGCAGGTGGACACACACATCACAACACATGGCACACGGGGACCAATGCGTGCACACTCAGACACTGGCACTCAACACTAAGCAAAGAAGTCGCGTATGAGCCGAGTCCGGATGTCCTCTTGCGGCTCCACATCCTCCACATCACTAGCCCCATTGCCAAGCCCTTCGTCCTCCACGGGTGGATGGTCCTCGTCATGTTGATTCAGGATGAGTGGCACTGCTCTTTCAACTGCCATGTTGTGCAGCATGCAGCAGACCATGAAGATCTTGCAGACCTTCGCCGGGGCATATGGGAGTGCGCCGCCGGTCTTGTGTAGGCACCTGAAACGGCTCTTCAGCAGGCCAAACGTCCTCTCGATCACTCGCCTTGTCCGGCCATGGGCGGTGTTGTAGCGGAGCTGGGCCGGCGTGATGGGGTTGCAGAGAGGTGTGAGCAGCCAAGGCATGTTGGGATAGCCAGCGTCCCCTACATGGGAAGCACATGGACATCGTTAGAACTGGTGAAGCGGTCGTGCTGGTAGGTTATGCAAAATTACAGGACAGACAGACTGTACCCACCAACAACACATGCCCGTTCGTTGCGCAGCTGCATCATCATTTCAGGCATCCTGCTACGCCTCGTGTGCTGATCCTGGAAAACGAGCACAGACATGTGAAATCACCATGTTGGCCTGACACACCACAAGGGCATTAATGGAGTGGTAGTGCTTTCGATTGCGGTACGCCACCTCCCGTGCGTGTGGTGGTACCAAAGCTACATGTGCCCCATCTATGGACCCAATGACATGGGGCATCCCTCCCAGGGCATAGAATCCACGCTTGACCGCAGTCATCTGTTCAGGGGTTGGGAACTTGATGAAGTCATCCAGGTGAATCAACATGGCCTCTAAGAAATCATGCAGCACACGGCAGAACATGCTCTGGGACATGCCACCAACATGAGCTATGGTATTTTGAAAGGTACCCGTGGCAAGAAAATGTAGGGCAGCCATTACCTTCAGCTGGGGTGTCAGTGCCGTAGGATACCTGTGCTGCGGTTGCAGGTGTGGTGCCAGTCTCGCCGTCAACTCCAGAATCAACGGTTGGGTGAAGCGGTAGAGCCGGATGCTGTCATTCTCCTGCATGGCAGCCAAGTCCGGAATTGGTCGGGCAAGAGGCGGCGCTCTGCAGTAATTTGGAAGTGACAAGGAAGAGTGAGTGCACTACGACAACAATTCATATGTACTGAGCACATGTTAATCTGTCAATACACATATGCTACATAGGGAGTCAGGTATGTGCTACATGCCCAGGACACGTATGGATGCAAGGTGACACTCCTACCAAGACCCAGCTACACACGGAGATTGAGAACCTCCCCATGCCACGCCATGGGAATAGCTGTGTCCCAGTGCAAGTGAACAGCCAGACGCAAGACAGGAGTAACATACGCCCACACATCAGCAGCAGTAGGATGCCGATTGCAGAGACTGGTAGCGGAACACTAGAGCCACAGGTCACATGACATCACACTAGGACAGCCCACACACCTTGCCATGAAGGTGCACATCTCATGACTCACCACACATTCATTGAGGATGCAGACATGTCCTTGTCACGCTACTCCGTATCCCATGCATACATGTGCACCTCACATCCGATACCACATGTGGCATGGTGTGCGGAACAGTGTGCAATGTCAATCTACACACAGACACATGTTGGTTGCTGCAACGGCTGCAGCTTTTGAGGGTGCTCCAACATCAACCTGATGGGAAGCCCCCACACATACATGCCATAGTCACATTGTGCACCGTGGGTAGTGACAAGTCAGGTGTGGTAACCCCTGTACCGGGCATCAGGGGACACTTCCGTGTGTTGGTGTCCGTGCCATGCCAGTGACGCTCACCCCAAGTGTGCAGTACGACATTCACACATGTCAAAGGAGTCAAGGGCATGCCTGGCACACATTGCACCATCACACAGTACATCTGTACACATCTCATCATACATCTGGTGCCTTCTCGACTCAGGGGTCATGTTCCACATCACAGGCCGTCACACCTGTGCCCCACACATGTAGTAATGCACAGACGATGCCTCGATGTCGACTAATGGACAAGTATGTCCATTCATGGACAAGTATGTCCATCCATGGACAAGTCTGTCCATCCATGGGCAAGTATGTCCGCCCTATCCCTACCTGTGTGCCGCCTGTCACCACTGTGATGTGTGAAAACCACTGTACTGCTGCAAAGAGGGCCTGTGTACGTTACCATTTCACTATGGGAGTGCTGCCGTATGTGTACCCATCGTGATGGCGAGCGTACAGGCATGTGTACGGGCCATACCACTACGAGTACGCATACGCAAGAACACCCATAGTGGTACGGGCCGTACACACGCCTGTACGTTCACTATCACTACGAGTACGCATACGCGAGGCCACCCATAGTGGTACAGGCCATACACACGCCTGTACGCTCCCTATCACTATGGGTGGCCTCGCGTATGCGTACTCGTAGTGGTACGGGCCGTACACACGCCTGTACGTTCACTATCACGGCACTGACGGCGGTCAGCCAGATCTGCTCCTTGGCAGTGGCGCCTACCTGTGAGGAAGAACAAGTGAAACCACATCAATACACCAGCCACATGTCACAGAGAGACACATGAGAAAAAATTAGCTGGTTACAACAAGGCATGTCATGCAGCCAACGCATTGCACCTTTGTCATAGGGACATGATCCTCTGGGGAGGGAAGAAGCAGTACGTGCCATTGTAGGTACACAGGTGGAATGATGGCAATGTCACAATCAATGATCAAGGCTCACACTGTGCATCACACCCACCCCTCCTGTCTCAGGGCACTGCTGGGAGTGTTAGGCACCCACCCCTCCTGTCTCAGGGCAGTGCTGGGAGTGTTAGGCACCCACCCCTCCTGTCTCAGGGCACTGCTGGGAGTGTTAGGCACCCACCCCTCCTGTCTCAGGGCACTGCTGGGAGTGTTAGGCACCCACCCCTCCTGTCTCAGGGCAGTGCTGGGAGTGTTAGGCACCCACCCCTCCTGTCTCAGGGCACTGCTGGGAGTGTTAGGCACCCACCCCTCCTGTCTTAGGGCACTGCTGGGAGTGTTAGGCACACACCCCTCCTGTCTCAGGGCACTGCTGGGAGTGTTAGGCACCCACCCCTCCTGTCTCAGGGCACTGCTGGGAGGACTCTGCACCCACCCCTCCTGTCTCAGGGCACTGCTGGGAGTGTTAGGCACACACCCCTCCTGTCTCAGGGCACTGCTGGGAGGACTCTGCACCCACCCCTCCTGTCTCAGGGCACTGCTGGGAGGACTCTGCACACACCCCTCCTGTCTCAGGGCACTGCTGGGAGGACTCTGCACCCACCCCTCCTGTCTCAGGGCTCTGCTGGGAGGACTCTGCACCCACCCCTCCTGTGACTGGGCACTGCTGGGAGTGATAGGCACCCACCCCTCCTGTCTCTGGGCACTGCTGGGAGGACTCTGCACACACCACTCCTGTCTCAGGGCACTGCTGGGAGGATTCTGCACACACCCCTCCTGTCTGAGGGCACTGCTGGGAGGACTCTGCACCCACCCCTCCTGTCTCAGGGCACTGCTGGGAGGACTCTGCACCCACCCCTCCTCTCTCAGGGCACTGCTGGGAGGACTCTGCACTCACCCCTCCTGTGACTGGGCACTGCTGGGAGTGATAGGCACCCACCCCTCCTGTCTCAGGGCACTGCTGGGAGGACTCTGCACACACCCCTCCTGTCTCTGGGCACTGCTGGGAGGACTCTGCACACACCCCTCCTGTCTCAGGGCACTGCTGGGAGTGATAGGCCCCCACCCCTCCTGTCTCAGGGCACTGCTGGGAGTGATAGGCCCCCACCCCTCCTGTCTCAGGGCACTGCTGGGAGTGTTAGGCACCCACCCCTCCTGTCTCAGGGCACTGCTGGGAGGACTCTGCACACACCCCTCCTGTCTCAGGGCACTGCTGGGAGTGATAGGCCCCCACCCCTCCTGTCTCAGGGCACTGCTGGGAGTGTTAGGCACCCACCCCTCCTGTCTCAGGGCACTGCTGGGAGGACTCTGCACCCACCCCTCCTGTCTCAGGGCACTGCTGGGAGGACTCTGCACCCACCTCTCCAATTTCACAATATATACGCTCATGACATGCACGGATGTGGGTACGCTCCATACATACGCGGGTGGGGGTAGGGGTCGTACTTACACTGTTGGGGTGGGGGTACGCTCCATACGTACGCGGGTGGGGGTACGTGTCGTACTTACACTGTTGGGGTGGGGGTACGCTCCATACGTACGCGGGTGGGGGTACGGGTCGTACTTACACTGTTGGGGTGGGGGTACGCTCCATACGTACGCGGGTGGGGGTACGGGTCGTACTTACACTGGTGGGGTGGGGGTACGCTCCATGCATTCGAGGTGAGGGTACGTGTCTTACTTACACTGTTGGGGTGGGGGTACGCTCCATACGTACGCGGGTGGGGGTAGGGGTCGTACTTACACTGTTGGGGTGGGGGTACGCTCCATACGTACGCGGGTGGGGGTAGGGGTCGTACTTACACTGT
Organism: Triturus cristatus; assembly: GCF_964204655.1. NCBI lineage: Eukaryota > Metazoa > Chordata > Amphibia > Caudata > Salamandridae > Triturus > Triturus cristatus. The sequence goes on from NC_140591.1 coordinate 1,368,274,251, forward strand.
TGGGGTGGGGGTACGCTCCATACGTACGCGGGTGGGGGTACGTGTCGTACTTACACTGTTGGGGTGGGGGTACGCTCCATGCATTCGAGGTGGGGGTACGTGTCGTACTTACACTGTTGGGGTGGGGGTACGCTCCATGCATTCGAGGTGGGGGTACGTGTCGTACTTACACTGTTGGGGTGGGGGTACGCTCCATGCATTCAAGGTGGGGGTACGTGTCGTACTTACACTGTTGGGGTGGGGGTACGCTCCATACGTACGCGGGTGGGGGTAGGGGTCGTACTTACACTGTTGGGGTGGGGGTACGCTCCATACGTACACGGGTGGGGGTAGGGGTCGTACTTACACTGTTGGGGTGGGGGTACGCTCCATACGTACGCGGGTGTGGGTACGGGTCATACTTACACTGTTGGGGTGGGGGTACGCTCCATACGTACGCGGGTGGGGGTACGTGTCGTACTTACACTGTTGGGGTGGGGGTACGCTCCATGCATACGGGGTGGGGGTAGGGTCCGTACATATCCGTCCCCACGCTATGTGATGCTTGTGCGGCCCATACCCAGGCCTTTGCCACGTGGGTACGAGCCGTCCCGCCATTGTTGGGGTGACGTGGGTGTGGGCGTGGTACGACTCGTACCCACGCTCTTCAGGCGTGGGTACGGGACGTACCTGTCTGGTTGTGTTTCCGGTTCGCGTCGTGACGGACTTCCGTTGTGGCGGTCGCTGGCTTAGCTGGACACGCCCCCACCCCCTCGTAGTGACCAGGGCATGGGAGTCAGGTATGTCCTGGGCATGTGTGCTGTGTGACTTTGGTGGGGGTTTTGTGGCCTGCCCTGGTCCTGCCACCCCCACCCCACCCCACTTTCCCCCCTCCCTTAGTTATTCTGACCTTCTGCGGCGTCTGCGTCGGAACCTGTAGAGGAGGTCGACTGCTATGAGGGCCGGGATGACACGTAGGTTCAGGTCCATGTCTGTCCGTCGCGTACGGGTCCTCCTTGTTCGCGTCGTCCTGTCTGTCCGTCGCGTACTGGTCCTCCTTGATCGCGTCGTCCTGTCTGTCCGTCGCGTACTGGTACTCCTTGATCGTGTCGTCCTGTCGCGTACTGGTCCTCCTTGTTCGCGTCGTCCTGTCTGTCCGTCGCGTACTGGTGGTCCTTGTTCGCGTCGTCCTGATTTCCCGGCAGTTTTTGGCAGCCGGAAAATATTCACCGTGCGGGATGACGTCGGTGCGAATCGTAATTCCCGGTTCGTGAATGGCAGGCTGCGAGCGTCCCGACGTCAGGTCGGCGCTTTCCCGGATCGCATTTGTAGGTTTATTTTGTTCGGTTGGGCTTTTTTACGATTCGTACGGAAATGGTGTTCCCGTGCGAATCGTAATTCCTTGTTTGTAAATTTTGACGACCGGGTACGCGTCGGACGGAGAATATGCTCCGTCCGACGGTTCGTACCCGGTTTTTGCCGGATCGTGATCGGCACCTTTATCGTTTCTTCTGAATCCCCAAATGGACTTCACTATTGAGAGTGTTTGAAGTAAATGATTGCTCCTTATCATTGCTCCTTGTTGACTAACAAAGGTCCATATGACCAATGGCGGGGGTTATTTACTGATAATACTCGAAGACCAAGGTACAAGAATCCACGCTCTTGCACATGTAACTGTCTAGCCAAAGAAATGCACACTTATAAAGAGAGAAGAATAGGCACAAGCCACGGTAAGAGAAATTAAGAGAAAGTTATAGATGTTTACTAAAGGAATGGTGAAACTCCTCAGTGCAGTGCTTTGATTAAAAAAGTTGCCGCAAGGATGCCAGTAGTGAAGTGGTGATATATTTGTAAAGTAAAATATTAAACAATTAAAGCTACAATTTCAAGTGCTATAAATGCATATATCTTACTATAATATTATGCACTAATCCACTAAATATCTATCAAGCTTCCTTTAGCGTGTATTTTCTACACTGGGAGTATCAACCTGGTTTGGCATCACAAGGACCTGAATGAGCCAGAGAGAGGTAACACATTCAAAGTTGCTTCAAACAGGTTGCCCTAAAATATATCTTGCCCAGGGTCTCACAAATCCTTAAGCTGTCCCAGACAATCTAGCCTAAAGTCAACAGATAAAAACACCCTGTGTATCCCTAGCAATCAGATAGGGTAGTGTCATAAAGGCAATTAGGTCGTTCAGTAATATAGGATAACATTCTTGGATTGAATGCGTAAGTCTTAAAAAGAGGAAATTATTTAGTGCGGTCATCCCACCCACCTCCTTGAAACTGTCCAGCATCATAAAATTCCCCGCTGGGCATTGATCTCCCATCTTCTCAGGGTTTTCAGTTCCATGGTGACTTTCAGGAGGGGATTGCCCAGCAGGGGATGTCTAGGAGAGCTAACAGCATCTGCCCCCACACTAGAGAAGAGTCGATGCTATGCCAGCATTGTATAGGCCACCATACTAATCAACACACGTGGTCTCAGAATGGGCTTGGCAAGTATTTTATTCAGTAGATAAGGGGATCCTATGTCAGCTTCACTGTCATGGAGAGGCCAATGATCCATATAATACCATCCATAGGCATGCTGTGCCGGTTCCCATCAGATGTATTGTTCCATAGTGGGGGTGGAGAAGTCCTCCCTCTTGTACAGTATGGTCATTGTATCCCAACTTAACTGGGGCTGGTTAATATGAATTTCAAGAAGAGGATGTGCAGAGTTTTAAAAGAAGGAATTCATCAGAGGAGCTGGCATATTGATGAAGAGATACAGCTACTTAGAGAGGAAATTTTCAAAACAGCTACTGGCTCTGCCAGGAATAATGGGAAAGTCAGACGTCTGGTCATGATATCCTAATTTTAGCAACTGCAGGGTCATAGTTCTCTTGATGCCTAAATATATCACCAAATCTTTCTATTACACATTTCACCTGGCTGTGAATGGAGTGATGAGAAGCCCTTCTGTCTTGCTCCAGTTTGTCTCTAACCCAGATAATAAACCAAACCTTGTGATCTTTCACACTAGAGTAGCTGCATTGTTTGCAGTATCTCTTGCACAAAGCATAATATTATCTGCACAAAGTGGTATTAGGCAGTTCTTTCGCTCTATCCAGAGGGCCTTATTGTCATTATGTTCCCTAAGGGCACATGCCAAGGGCTCCATTGCTACAGCGAACAATAGCGGGTAAAGCTGACACCTCTGGTTAGTATCCAGAATTATCCTTACAGTGGGTCATAGACAGCCACTTATTCTGGCTCAGAGTAAAGAAGAGATTATCAGCCTATTAGCCCCTCTCCCAGTCCCAGTATCATCAGAATTAGAAACAAATGGCAATTCAACGGAGGTAAATGCCTTTTCAGCATTTAATAGTAATGCCATAGCCGAAAAGTCAGTAAAAATCTGATGCAGGCGTGGCAATTGATTGAGGTTGAGTGGCCTGGAATAAAGCCTGCCTGACTGGGTAAAACCAGTTTCATCACATAAGTCATTAGTCGCATGGAGACAACTTTAACTAGAATATTAGCAATGCTTTACAAGGATATGGGGGGCTTCCCCGCTTTAATTATGACTTAAGTTTATTTCTCTCAGTGTAGGCCAAATACTTTAAAAAATGCTCTAGCACTATTAAATTAATTTTAAAAGAAATTATTAATTTAAATGGATGTATGACATTACAACGCGTGTCATTACAACGCGTGCAGTTACATCGCATGCGTTACAACGCATGCAATGTTACAACGCTATGCCATTACAACGCAAGTCTTTACATCGACTTGCGCTAGATGGCGTGCTAACATTAGAAAAGTGTAATTTACTATTCCAACTCCAGTCCACTTAACAGTAGGGAAGGTGTTGGGATAGTAAACTACACTATTTGTAATGTTAGCACGCCATCTAGCGCAAGTCGATGTAAAGACTTGCGTTGTAATGGCATTGCGTTGTAACATCGCATGCGTTGTAACGCATGCGATGTAAAGGCTGCGCGTGGTAAAAACCGCGTTGTAATGGCTGTTCCCCATTTAAATATATTAAAATGATATATGATTATTTTATTAAAATATTCCCACCTAAAGTAAAATATTTGCTTATTTATTCTTTTTTAAATGTTACTAAAGTTATGTATATAATTAATTTGATTTGATTTGAATATGTTTCAAAAAATAAAATAACATTTATATATTTTTAAAAGTTAACATTATTTCCAATAGGGTGGAATGTAATTCCCTGTGTTCATTATTTTCTAAGGGAGTCTGTTGTAGCAGCAATATTTGGCCATGTGTGGTGCTGGACTTTATGACTGTTTTGTGTCCTTTTTGGCTGTAATAACTTTAGAAATTCATTTTATGAATAGCAATGCCTTACTCTTTTGTGGATGTGTGCATGTCCCTCCTTAACCCCTTACTTAGCCATCATAGAACCCCTCCTTACCCAATCCCAAAACCCTCCCAAACACCGACGTTCATGTGCGGGTATCTCAGCTGTTGGGCTAGAGATCTCCACACAGAAAAATAGGAACAGAGGCGACATAGACCTTCACACATAGCTTAATAAATATCATTTTGTGCTACTGTAGTACTAACAAAAGTGTAGCAAAAAGTAGTCTGTGAATAGGGCCCATAATGCCTAATCTATTTCACTTTCAGGGTATAAAGGCATTGCCAGTTTCAGGTCAAGATCTCAGCAGTTACTGAGAAGCTGGTTTGATCTCTCTTCTTCAGTGGTGACAATCTATGCCTGGGTGAAGATCACAGTCAATAATAGCACAGGTAGGCTCTGTTTACAAAAAGGGACATTGAAAGTACTGTTTTAAGACTGGTCTCTGCCACAGTTTTGGGATGAGTGGTATCTCAAATAGTTGAAGAGGTCTAGCAGTGGCATTTTACCAACTTAGGTAGTGGTAAATGGTTATTTGTCATTGAAATGTAAAGGTTTGTGATGTTTTTGACTGAAATGAAGCAGCTTTTTTGACATCTCTAAGGTAATCAACAGAACAAAGCACACTGACATAACAAGAAGCAAAATAGCAACACATCAAACATATGACAGGACACAACACAACAAAACAGCAAAAACAGAATGCAATACAACTGCAGTGCAAGACACAACCTAATGCAATAATGCAGAACAAAAGCCAGTAGCACAACAAAACACATCACCACAACAAATATGCACAGAACATAAGCAGCTCCAAACATCTGCTTTCATAACATGTTAGTAAAAGGTGTTTGCAGCAAGAACTGCCTTATTTTCTGTCAATGACATATATTAGCACCAGTCAAAAATGTTTTCAGATCCGGCCCCATAGCTCTTAAATAAATGGGACCCACAGTTATCAAACCAGCTTCCCAGTAGGGAAGAACTTACAAAAACAATTACAATATAGCTTGCTATGAGATAACATAATTTAGCAAATCAAAAAAGTATAACCATTCAAATCGACACATTTTGAGAAACACGTCATAACATAACATAGCATAACATAACACATCAATGAGTACAACCATTCCATTCAAAAGCCATATTTCCAATAACTTACCATAACATAACAATTAAGTATAGCCATTCCACTCGAATGAACACATTTTCAATTTTAAGATTACATTCATTTTCTGTATACTTTAAGGACGGTGACTGTCATATAGAAACCTTCATACACCACACTGAACTTGTCAGAAGGTATTAACCTTTTTGGAAACCTGACTTAATTAGTGCAGAAAAGAGACCACATTTTTCCTGACCGCTAGCATGTTTCATTTTTATTTTAATAGAATCTGACGTGCTGATGCTGAACCCAACAGGCTTTCCCAAAGGGTCACTATTTTTAGTGAAAGTGCTGAACCAGGACACGCTGCAGCCTGACGAGTTTGATGGCAGCAGAGTATAAACACTTTTGAAAAACATAAAACACAGTTGTAAAAAAAAAGCTCAATGTGGTTTCATTTCTGAGGATCACTTGTTTCGTTTTGTTTTTTAAGCGATATAGGAATATTATTAGAAGACACTTGTGTTGAAGGATGGCTCAAACTTTGTATTTTCCTCAATCTTTTCTATGCGCTGTGTTGTCTTTCAGGCAAATCAAGGTAACTTCAAAATGGTTTGTTGACCAAGCCCTGCTAGTCAGCTGCACCCTCCACCTCAATAATCTTTGCACTCTTTTGGTCTAAAGTCAGCCAAAAAGGTAATTCAGCGCCCAGGTTGAGTGCTGCTGTTTCCATAACATTGCACCTCGAGCTTCTGAGGCCTTTGGGCCAGATGTACAAGTATCTCTTCGAAAAATACTGCTCACAAATTCAGTAGTGGCTGGCAGGAAACGAGAGTGGAGGGGCGGGGGAGGTACAAAATACAACAAAAAACACTTACTTCCTCGCCGCGTCTCTCCTCCATCGTCTCTCCGCCATAGTCCCTCGTCGTCTCTCCGCGGCTGGAACTAGGAAACAAACAAGCTCCCTCCCCTTAACCAATCACAATTCTGCAATGCAGCGTTGTGACTGTTATCACAATAGCAGTACAACTAACAGCACAAGTGATTTATTACAACCTCATCCACCACGGGTACATCTGCTTCCATTTCCAATGAACAAGCAAATTGTTCAACTGCTGACTAATCAAACTTTAGTGGCTAGTGTAGACCATTCATTTCAAAATGCATTACCAACCCAGAGAAGGGAAATGAGTGTGAGTTGTAGACAAAATTATGTTTTCCTTACAAGACATCAACGTCAGTGATTGAACCCAAATTGTTATAGGACAAATTCTGAAAATAATTCCAATATCATATGAGGCTGACTCATGCCACAGGGCTTCTTGTGGAACTGAAATAATCTATAGAAATTTGTTAGTAAGATCAATGTCATGGAAAGGATGTTCACAGAAAGCAATTTATGTTTCCATCAGGTAAGTCAGAAGCTGTAGTGAGACACGCAGCATCAAATACTTGTGGGACCATGTCATAACTCTTCAGCGCACAGACTATCACCCCAAATTACTATCTGTTTAGTTCTGCAGAACATACCCACATACTGTCTGCTCTATGGTTGAGCCTGTCTTCTATGATTTTCCCCACCTCACTTCCTACACAATATTTCTTCTCCAGTAACTTCTAACGATGATGAATGACAACTTAGTTATGGGAAATGAAGGGTGCTTCTCCTTGGATTTTGGAAGCAAAAGGAAGTAGATTGGCAACATAGCCCGAAATCTAAGCCAAAGCACCTCAATCACTGAGAACAAATAGTTATAAAAAATGGCCCATGGCAATTTTGATCTCACTCCCAGTAGCATGGTTATCTCATTTCCAATTCTAGGCTTTATGTCATCACATTAATGGTTCTGGGACATAGCTATCTACAGAAAAATAATAGAAAAGTCCAGAACTCGAAAAGTTACTTCCTGTTTGAAAATAGCCCTCTCTGAAGGGTCACACCAAACTTTCTGTCTTCCTCCTCCTCTTTATCTGACCTCGTTTTTGTTGGTTTTAGGACTCTGAGCACTTTACCACTGCCAAACAGTGCTAATGTGCATGTGCTCTGTCCCCTAAACATGGTTTGATTGGATTGTCCACAATTGGCATATTTAATGTACCTGTAAGTTACTAATACAATGTGCTACATGTGCCCCGGGCCTGTAAATTAAATGCCTGCAGCACTGATTGTGCCACCCACTTAAGTAGCTCTTCAAACATCTCTCAGACCTGCAACTACAGAGCCTGTGTGGGCAGTGTGCACTGCCATGTCATCTTGACATTTTTATACCCCTTGCCAAGCCTTAAACTCCCCTTTTATTACATATAAGCTGCCCCTAAGGTAAGCCATAGATAGCCAATTGGGCAGGGTGCTGTGCTATCAAAAGGTAGGACATGTACTTTTAACTTTTGCATGTCCTGGTAGTGGAAAACACCCAAGTTAGTTTTGCATTACTGTGAGGCCTACCCCTCTCATAGGTTTTCACTCTTTCTTACATCTAGCAAGTGTAATTCCCAGTTGGAAGGAGGTAGAGCTGTCATGTTTAGTACCTATGGAATTGTAATTATGAATCCTCTATCCTCTTTAATGGTGAAGTGGAATTTATCATTACAATTCAAAAAATGCCACTTTTTGAAAGTTGATATTTTTCTGCTCTTAGGGTTTTCCTGGTAGTGATTGGCAGTGAGAACTAACCTCTAGTTCAACCCATCTAAATTAGGTGGACAGAATACTGGTCTGCCTCTGACGGCCCTTACTTCACAAGGTCACCAGAGAGTTTTAATTACAGCAGAGACAGAGTAGTCTCCACTGTGATTAAACCAAGGTCCTTCCGCATCTAAATTTGATGAGTGGACAGCAATTTTGGTGGTAAGGATAGTCTATCACCATTGCAACGGAGCATCCTTACTGCCAAGAATTAAATCAGGCCCTCAGTTCTGCCCCCATTTTTATTAAACCATTGTCAAGGGGAACCTGGAACCCTCAGGCAATAAACTATTGTTTTTCAAAGGTATTGGCAACATTAATCGAAAATCCGTAGATACTCAGATTTCACAATTCCATAACTTTTGGCTGGTTATAGTTTGGTGGAGACGGTACTCTGTCGCAAATGCAATTAAAACCCTGGTCGCCAAACTGATGGTCCACCCATTACATTTAGAGTCAGGCAGGCTATAAGCTTTCTGTCAGTGGTGCTCAATTGGAGGGATGAAAAAAAGACAAATAATTACCGCCAATCCCACAGATCTAATTTGAATTGATTTGTGCATTTATATAGCGCATGAATGCCCAGTGGCGTCTTGGAGCTGATACCAGCAGAACAGAAACAAACTCCTTTGGGGTGGTGGTGATTAGTTATTTGTTTTCAATAACAAACTACCACTTTGGAAGTTTGTTTTTTTAATATAGAAGGATTGTAGACAATTATAACTTATTTGTAGATGCTTTTGTTCTCGACAAGTTGACAACTTATCTCAATACATACTTGAATAAAGACAATGATGTGACAGCACTTCCAACATAAAATTAATTTGACAATCCCTGCTCCCCTAAAACATTCACAGTAATATGGAAGATTGTAATATTTTGCGAGGATGCTACCTACTTATGTATCTTCAGAAAGTCCAGTATCTACAGAGAGAAAATTATGTGTTTTTATTATTTTTGCATGACATTAATGAATTCCTTTAACCCTCAACCAAACTCAGTACTAAAAAATTGAGAGCCTCTTGAAGGTATGTGTCAGATTATACCAAGAGTGACTAAGAACTATCCCAAAAACTCAGGACCTGATAATTACCAATAATCTCACCTTAGGCAATTTCAAGCCACTCTCGCCTAACTCTATTCAGAAAGTACTGGCAACTGCCAAATCAGTCTCCTTTAGTCATTTTTCCACCCCACATTTCAACGACCTTGTCCTTTCAGCTTGCCCCAGCCATTTGCTCACTATTCAGCCTATCCATCAGCACCAGAAAATTCCCCTTAGCTCGGAAAGCAGCATTGGTCACCCCTATTCGAAAAAAGTCCAATCTGTCACCTATCGATCGCACCAATAATCAATCCATTTCTCTTCTACGCCTCTTGGTTAAGCTGTTGGAAGGCCAAATCAATACCCAACTCATGGAACGCCTTGAAACGAATAAGCTGCTGAACCTGTCTCAATCGGGCTTTAGAGCCATGCACAGTACCAAAACTACAGTGGTTGCAGTCGCAGACCAAATCAGATGCTCCTTAGACAAACACATTCCTTCATTACTTGTTTTGCGGGACATCTCCACAGCGTTCAATACTGTCTCACATCCCAGATTGCTTCAGGGACTGCAGGAGGCAGGAATCCAAGGCACAGCTCTGTCTCGGTTTATGGATTTTCTAACCAACCGAACCCAGACTATTAATCTGGGTTCTTAAATTGTGTACCTTGAAAACTGATAAGGGGGTGCCACAGGGCTCCTGTTTGAGCCCCACATTCTTTAGCATCTATGTGGCCCTCTATGCAAAGTTGTTAAAAAGTTTGGCTTTGAACCACTGTCAAATGCTGATGATAAGCCATTGCGACCTAAACGACAGATAATTTTCTCCAGCTGAAAACCACCAAAACAGTAATCATACTGTTTGGTAAGGCTCAACAGATTTGGACACCCGACTGGTGGCCCTCTGAACTTGGCCTAGCTCCAACTCCCAAACTAGTAAAAAAAAACGTAGGTGTTTGCCTTGACCAAGCACTCATTATGAACGAAGAGGTTGGTACAACCATTCAGGGAGTTGTAAGCGCGCTACTCACCCGTGAGAGTCTCAAGGCGCTGGGGGGCGGGGGGGCGGGGGTCCGCAGTTCCGTTCAGTTGAAGAGCCAGGACTTGAGGGCCTTCCTCAAGGCGTTTAGGGAGGGTGCGTGTAGGAACCTGGGTTCACCAGGCCCTAAGGGCGGTAACGTGGCGCGAGCCGGTCAGGCAATCAGAGGGCTATGTGTTAAGCAACCATACACCACACGCTTCTCATGGACTAGAGTCACACACAATAAGGGACGCCACACCGTTTAAATTATGCAAATACTTCAAGTTTATCCAAGTATAGCTGGTCAGTTGCAGTTCAGGAAATAACAAGGTAATACATGAATCATAATACCATCGTTCAGTACATGCGACACTCTTGGTGATATCTATGCAGTGCCTAACCTCGTTCATGTACCCACGCCCGCGGGTTAAATGCGGGAGATTCTAGCGCTGTGCGCGCTTATGTAAAGTCTTTCCCTGAACAGGCCGTCTAACACAGCGCACTACTTGTAAGGGGGAACATTGGGGTCATCAACATGGCGCCAGTCGAACTGAGCGCTCCTCGTGACCACTGGCCCCTAGTACTGTGAAGCAAGGCATATAAAACACAGCGCTACGCGCAATCAGTTGCATATGGAAACGTTTGCGTAGAACAGTTATCACAACACGTTACTCGTAATCAGTTGCATATCATTACCTTCGAGCAGAGCATATAACACAGTGCGCTACTCGCGTTCCTGGGCAGGTAATTACTTTCGAGCAGAGCATATAACACAGTGCGCTACTCGCATTCCTTGGCATGTAATCTACTTTCGAGCAGAGCATATAACACAGTGCGCTACTCGCAGTCCTGGGCAGGTAATTACTTTCGAGCAGGGCATATAACACAGTGCGCTACTCGCATTCCTTGGCATGTTATCTACTTTCGAGCAGAGCATATTACACAGTGCGCTACTCGCATTCCTTGGCATGTAATCTACTTTCGAGCAGAGCATATAACACAGTGGGTTACTCGCAGTCCCGGTCTCTCCGGCTGGGGAAGCAGGGTCGGTGGCGTGAAGCGCCACACAAGGGTAATGTCAGTCAGTTCTTTGGGCGGCTTCCAGCGGGGAGGGTGACCGGACTTGAGGAGCGGGTCCCTATGCTCCGGTGCAGTTCACAGAGCACCGCGCTCAGTATTACCAAAGGGGGGACACGGACAGGATCCCTCGGCGGGGTCTCTCCGTCGCGCAGGCAGGGGAGGGGACTCCCACGGAGGGGACAACCCGGGCCAAGTGCGGTGTGGTTTCCAGACCAGCAGGGGGCGCACCAGGGGGGATCTCGGCCTCCGGGCTTACCTCCGTCTCGGCGTCAGCAGGCGTCCGTCCTCACGACGTTGGGGGAACTCGGCCCCACGACCTTGCGCACCTCCTCACACGGCTGCGACGGCAGCGACGGGGCCCCGGGCTTCGCCTGGGCCTCGCGACACAGCAGGGCACTCCTCCAGGCCTCCAGGCCGCGGCGGTGAGCGCGCTGGCTTCGTCGTCGCAGGGGGGGGGGCTCAAATTAAGGATGGGGTAAAGTGCTCAGCGGAGCACGCTGCCGGGGGTCCCAGACCAGGGCAGGGAGCGCGGGGGTCACAGCGCTAGTACCTGGTCGATCCCCGGTGGCTTGGCAATCGGTTTAGCAATTAGTTCAATAGGTTAGCTTGGACACGCAGTCTCAGCTCTGGCATTCAAGGCTTACAGCTCGCTCTTGTCATGCAGTCTCAGTTCTTAAAGTTAGGTTTCAGTTCTCAGTTGACAGATGAAGTCTTTTGGCGCAGATGTATCTGGCGCCCTTAAGGGGTTCTGTTACAGGGGTAGGGATGGAGAGGGCGACTAGGTCCTTCCTAGTCAGGCTGGCAGAGAGTCTCTGGGTCCTCCTACTACTGGGCAAGATCAGTGGGATTCACAGGGCACCTCACTCACTTAAGAGGCAGTATCTAAATCCTGTCACTCTCAGAGGCATAAGTCCCTGGCTAGGCCCTACCGCCTACACTCCTGGTGGATTCTTCCAGCTCTGCTTCACCCCAATGGCCAACTCACCACAAAAGTTTCCCTCCCACTCTTAAGTAGCCCTAGGTCAGGTGACCTCTAGCCAAGGCGGCAAAAGTAAAACCCCACCTCCCTTCTAGAAGGTTCCAGCTTCTTCCAGGAGCTTCCCCACTCTAACTATGGGACAAAAAGGCAGGCTGGTATCGCAACATTGTTGTGGGTCCCAGCCAGCTCCTGGCAGCTAGGGTGCTACTATGAAAAACGACCACCCTGCAGTAGCAGGGGTCTGTGGCAGCCATCTTGGGAGAAGTAAGCACCTGCACCTTAACACTACAAAAACGAAAACAATGAGGGAAAAAGGGCCAAGTCCAACATAACCCCCTTCCAGCCGAAAGCCAGGGTAGACCGATCAATGCCTTGATGGTCTTCCCTGCTTGGGCGAGAAAAGGTGGACGCAGGCCCGCAACGGCAGGAGCACCCGCAGGTTCTCCTCCGCTCTGGAACCCGATGGTTCCCTAACAAACCTCCCTGGACCAACGAAACCACCCCACTGGGGCTCCCTAGCTAGTTGTGGCCAGGAACGGCCCCTGGGCCGTCCAGATGTCTCTGGCCCGGGTGATCTCGCGGAGTGGGGGGCATAGCCCCAGGCCTGTAGTGCCTGTTGACCACTCCGGTCCTCCTCCTTGCAGTCCTAAACTGCCTCTGGTCCTTCCTCCTGGGGTTCACACCCTTAGGCTGACCAGCCTTCAGGGGCGAGGCTCTCCTCCCCCTAACTCTCCTTCTGGGGTTCCTCACCCTACCCTGCGAGGAACCCTCAGACCACCACTTCCTCCTCAGTCTAGGGCCTTGACCCTTCAACTGATTCCTCAACCTAGGGTCTAAACCCTTAGGCTGAGTCGGTGCCCGAGGCGAGACCTTCCTCCCTCTGTACCCCCTCCCAGAGTTCCGCACCCTCCCACCGGGAAAGGTACCCCTGGAAGTCAATCCTGGGGGGACACTGCTGATAGATGTCCCACCCGCCAGGTCAGGCAACCCCTGAGCCTGGCACCCCAGCACAGGATCCAAACCCTGAAACTGGGCCAACCCCAGAACCTCAGGCGCGCTGGTTACAGTCGCCCTGGGTCCTCCTGACACTAGGGGCTCCCCTGCACTGGATGGCACATCGGGACAGCCTAGGCTCCCAACCTGGGGCTCCCTTGCGGAACTCTCCAGGCCCTGAGACTTTGGTTGGGGCACCTCGGGACACCTCCCCGTCTCACGCCTTCCTACAGATAGGTCGTGAGGCCCTACAACCCTCTCTCCCTGGGACCTAGCTGGGCTATCTGCCACTTCTCCCACCTCGCTGGGTTGGGAGATCCCTGCACCACCCCCTTCAGGTTCACACCCCAATGCCTCCTCAGACACCCTAGTGATGTCATCCTGGGGTAAATAAACTTCTAGCTCCTGTGGAGCTTCCGGTATGCTGCCACCAGTGTCCTCACTGGACACACTCATCTGGAGGGCACGCAGCTCCAACTCCTTCATCCGAAGCTCGTGCGCCATCCTCCTCTCCTCCATTGCCCATTTCTTATTCTCTCTTTCCCTTTCTTTTTCATGCTCCAACTTGGCTAGTTCCCATCTTAATTGCCTCTCTTCCCTTCTGTCCTCATACTCCTTTGGAGACGCGCTCCTACTAGACCCTGTCCTACTACTGGCCCCAGAACGTCTCCCTGGGGGCACATTTCCAGACTCCTCTATGTTTACGATGTCTAGGACTTCCTGGGCGCTCTCCTCCTGAGGTGCATCTGGCGCCTCCTGTCCCTCATCCCCTCTCCCTTCTGGGTGGGCTTCTACCCATGCCCTAATGGCGGTACGGAGTTCCGGCCCTTTGGCCTTCCGCATCCCAGGCACCCCCATCTCCTGCGCGAACTCCCTCAGTTGCCTCACGGTGTACCCCTCGAGGTCCGCTAGCCGGGATTCCATTCTGGCAGGTGGGGACCTAGACACTAAGGAGAAAATTCCTAGGGTGTAGGCAACAGTCAATAGCTAACCAGGCTTCTTGCACTCTCTACCTGGACAGTGGAACCAATAATTCAGCAAACAATGGTTTCTGAGCTCTGGAACAAAACAAAATGTAGGATAGGCGTTTAATTGTGGCGCCCTTCGCCTCACGGAAGGGTGCTCTATGGTCACAGGTCCCAAGGATCCCACCGCTGCCACCAATGTAGGAACCTGGGTTCACCAGGCCCTAAGGGCGGTAACGTGGCGCGAGCCGGTCAGGCAATCAGAGGGCTATGTGTTAAGCAACCATACACCACACGCTTCTCATGGACTAGAGTCACACACAATAAGGGACGCCACACCGTTTAAATTATGCAAATACTTCAAGTTTATCCAAGTATAGCTGGTCAGTTGCAGTTCAGGAAATAACAAGGTAATACATGAATCATAATACCATCGTTCAGTACATGCGACACTCTTGGTGATATCTATGCAGTGCCTAACCTCGTTCATGTACCCACGCCCGCGGGTTAAATGCGGGAGATTCTAGCGCTGTGCGCGCTTATGTAAAGTCTTTCCCTGAACAGGCCGTCTAACACAGCGCACTACTTGTAAGGGGGAACATTGGGGTCATCAACATGGCGCCCGTCGAACTGAGCGCTCCTCGTGACCACTGGCCCCTAGTACTGTGAAGCAAGGCATATAAAACACAGCGCTACGCGCAATCAGTTGCATATGGAAACGTTTGCGTAGAACAGTTATCACAACGCGTTACTCGTAATCAGTTGCATATCATTACCTTCGAGCAGAGCATATAACACAGTGCGCTACTCGCGTTCCTGGGCAGGTAATTACTTTCGAGCAGAGCATATAACACAGTGCGCTACTCGCATTCCTTGGCATGTAATCTACTTTCGAGCAAAGCATATAACACAGTGCGCTACTCGCATTCCTGGGCAGGTAATTACTTTCGAGCAGAGCATATAACACAGTGCGCTACTCGCATTCCTTGGCATGTAATCTACTTTCGAGCAGAGCATATAACACAGTGCGCTACTCGCATTCCTTGGCATGTAATCTACTTTCGAGCAGAGCATATAACACAGTGGGTTACTCGCAGTCCCGGTCTCTCCGGCTGGGGAAGCAGGGTCGGTGGCGTGAAGCGCCACACGAGGGTAATGTCAGTCAGTTTTTTGGGCGGCTTCCAGCGGGGAGGGTGACCGGACTAGAGGAGCGGGTCCCTATGCTCCGGTGCAGTTCACAGAGCACCGCGCTAAGTATTACCAAAGGGGGGACACGGACAGGATCCCTCGGCGGGGTCTCTCCGTCGCGCAGGCAGGGGAGGGGACTCCCACGAAGGGGACAACCCGGGCCAAGTGCGGTGTGGTTTCCAGACCAGCAGGGGGCGCACCAGGGGGGATCTCGGCCTCCGGGCTTACCTCCGTCTCGGCGTCAGCAGGCGTCCGTCCTCACGACGTTGGGGGAACTCGGCCCCGACCTTGCGCACCTCCTCACACGGCTGCGACGGCAGCGACGGGGCCCCGGGCTTCGCCTGGGCCTCGCGACACAGCAGGGCACTCCTCCAGGCCTCCAGGCCGCGGCCGTGAGCGCGCTGGCTTCGTCGTCGCAGGGGGGGCTCAAATTAAGGATGGGGTAAAGTGCTCAGCGGAGCACGCTGCCGGGGGTCCCAGACCAGGGCAGGGAGCGCGGGGGTCACAGCGCTAGTACCTGGTCGATCCCCGGTGGCTTGGCAATTGGTTTAGCAATTAGTTCAATAGGTTAGCTTGGACACGCAGTCTCAGCTCTGGCATTCAAGGCTTACAGCTCGCTCTTGTCATGCAGTCTCAGTTCTTAAAGTTAGGTTTCAGTTCTCAGTTGACAGATGAAGTCTTTTGGCGCAGATGTATCTGGCGCCCTTAAGGGGTTCTGTTACAGGGGTAGGGATGGAGAGGGCGACTAGGTCCTTCCTAGTCAGGCTGGCAGAGAGTCTCTGGGTCCTCCTACTACTGGGCAAGATCAGTGGGATTCACAGGGCACCTCACTCACTTAAGAGGCAGTATCTAAATCCTGTCACTCTCAGAGGTATAAGTCCCTGGCTAGGCCCTACCGCCTACACTCCTGGTGGATTCTTCCAGCTCTGCTTCACCCCAATGGCCAACTCACCACAAAAGTTTCCCTCCCACTCTTAAGTAGCCCTAGGTCAGGTGACCTCTAGCCAAGGCGGCAAAAGTAAAACCCCACCTCCCTTCTAGAAGGTTCCAGCTTCTTCCAGGAGCTTCCCCACTCTAACTATGGGACAAAAAGGCAGGCTGGTATCGCAACATTGTTGTGGGTCCCAGCCAGCTCCTGGCAGCTAGGGTGCTACTATGAAAAACGACCACCCTGCAGTAGCAGGAGTCTGTGGCAGCCATCTTGGGAGAAGTAAGCACCTGCACCTTAACACTACAAAAACGAAAAAAATGAGGGAAAAAGGGCCAAGTCCAACAGTGCGCGTCTGATGTCAATCGGGAGCTCGTTCCAGGTCTTGGCCGCGATGTAGGAGAAGGCTCTTCCCCCTGTTCCGGCTCTGCGGATGCGTGGTGTATCGGTGAGGACGAGTTTGGTGGATTGGAGGTTTCTTTTGGGTACCTGGAAGGTGATTCTCTCGTTGAGTTATTGGGGTCTGATATACAGATGATCCCCAGCAAGTCGCTGAAGGGGGGGGGGCCATGCTTGACTGGGCTCAGACAGTCCCACTCTTGGCTCGTCTTGGTCCAGACCATAGCCGAGCGCACGCTGCGCTGCTGAACAAAAGAACATGCTTAGTAGCACGTGTACAACAATACTCCTTCTCCTGTCCTCCCCGCTGTCAAAGGATTGTGGGCCTAGTAGTCCTTGCCCCCCCTCTGAAATACCGGCGTCCCTGCTGGAAATGAGATTGTGGCCTACTGTGATAGTTGCGCAAAGAGATAGGCCACGGCCTATTAAGCAGTGTGTATGTCATGACATTTCAAATGTGAACAATGGCTTTGCAAAATATGAACAAGCCTTTGCCAGGCACACAGTCACAGAATGGAGCCTCACCAATTGAAGAGCTTGGCAGATTAATATGTAACCAAGGTTGGTAGTTGTAAATGCCACAGCGAGTCTTCCTATAGGTGGCAAGTTACCAGTTCTAAGAAAAACAAATGCACCTCGCCTAACCATTAGCGCCCCAGATAGTCCTCTGGTCTCCTCTCTTTCTATTTTATTTATTAGAACTGAGTTATAATAAATGCATAATAATTGGTTTATGTCAATATGTATGAAGTACCTTCTTTGGAGCATGTTGTAGATAATGTTTAGTTGAAATATAATTGATAACGTGATCAATCAATAAATGATTTCATAGCTATATAAATGAATCCGTAGTACAACTATTATAACCAATGCAGGCACTCAATGACTAGAGTACCTGTTTGATGTTGATAAGTGCTGCTACTATGCCTTCCTAATTAAAGAAGTGCAGGCAATCAGTTCTGGACAGTGCCTGCCTATTTAACGCACTGGTTATAATGCACTTGTATCACGGATACCCGCCTCGGTCAAGAGCTTGGAACGAAAAATAGATCAGCATGATAATAGAACTTGCAGTAGTTTGTTAAAATGTTTAGTTCTTGTGTTAATTAAATTCAGCACTTGAGGGACAAATCGTGCAAGACAAATACATCTAATGGAGCCTCATGAATGCTCATTCTCCAGCTAAAATTCATGCAGGGGGTCCTGGGGTGCTGCCCTGCACCACTACTTCCAGCACCCTTACACATTTCACAATACTGCAGACACGCTTCGACTCAGTCGAGGAGCACACCATTTTCAATGTGCTTTCTGATAGCTTGCCGCCGTCAGTATTTGGTGTTCTGCTACCTGTGACTGCCATCTAGTGGGCAAGTGTAGAAAACACAGTTATGATTGCCGCCCCCAGATCTCTGTTCTGTGCAAAAACGTTTTGCCTCCAAAGTGTATCGCACTTGGAATGCACAAATAATAGAATAACTTTAAGTTTTATAGGCAAACTTCTTCTTTCTAGGTTGCCGTGCAATAAGCAAGCTCACATTTTGTTTGTTGTTTGCCAGCTTTATTGGACTTAGCAAATAATATATAAAAATAAAATAAAAAAAAAGGTTTGAGTTTACTTTCAACCTGTGATGAAGTTTGAGTCTCCACTTGAGTTCAAAAGCATTGTGCAGCACTCAGGGGCACATTATCAAGAAACTGCGTTAAAATTAATGGGCTTGATAATATGTCCTTGAGAATTTCCATAGAAGCCCATGTTCTGGTGCCAACATGGGCTTCTATTGGAATTCTCTGCGGCATATTATCAAGCCCATTATCGCCGCTTTAGCAGCAGTTTTCTGCCGCTAAAGCGACGATAATTTTAACGACGTGCTTGATAATATGCCCCTGTTAGTTGAATGTCTGCAAGGGTCCATATTTATAAACAATGCTGTGTTGCGTAAGAAAAATCCGCACTTTGTTGCGGTATTCCCTTGCCCCATGGTTGTGCCCTATTTATGGAATGACGCACCATGGCACAGGGACCAAAGATGTGTCATGAATTCTGAGGCAACAGTGCCGGGAATGGCGCAATATGCTGCAAAGCAAGTACTTCCTATGTTGTAAACCACCTCTGCATGCTGCAAATCAGCATTGCATCACGCATGAGTGCTTTGCATCGTGGGAACGTTTGATAAAGAGATGCAAGCAACACAGCAATACTCCTCAATGCTGGGAAGCAAGGAAGGAGCCAGGAGGAAACCAACCCAACACAGAAGACTTTCCATCATCCCAGGGGAAGAGGAAGGGGAAGTCTAACTTAAAGAGTAGGAGAACCAGATGTTAATAAGAGAGGTGACAAAAAATAAACATGTCCTATTTGTCACCTCAAAATTGCCATTAGTGAGGAAGGATGCCATTTGGCAATCCATAGTGGATACAATTAATTGTGCAGCACAACCAAAACGAACCATCATGCAGTGCAAGAAGAGGTGGCAGAATTACAAGCAGAGAACCAATGAAAAACTGGCCTGGAACCTTAAGGCAGCCATGAGTATCGGAGGAGGACCTGAGATCCAGAAGGAGTTGGATCCTTTGGAGGAGCAGGAGGCGTCCTTCTTTCCAACAGATTGGGTAGCTGGAGTGGAAGGGCAGGACAGTGCTGAAGTGGAGGACCAGCAAGAACTACGGGGTGAGTCAAAACAAGCACCATATATTAGCAAACTGTCATGCAGGGCAAGGCAGCGACACACTTTGCTGTGCTGCGTGAAAGGGAAAGGGTGGGAATGCCCTACATGTTAACTCATCCTTCACATAACTGTCCTTTCCTTGGGCAGGACCAATTTTGCCAGCCCAGTACAGACCTGGCAAGTCTCCCAGGTCCATGCATGACGTGCTGCCCCAGTCAAGGTATTACTTCTCAATACTGGGACTTTGTAGTATAATTTATCCCTTCACAAAACAGGACTACAAGCTACAGAATGCAAAGTAAAAAACATGGACTGGAGCAGCACATCATGCATGGAGCTGGGAAAGTTGGTAGATAAGCAAGTGCTAATGCACCATCACTCAATTGTGCTTGTGTTGGGTCCAGATAGCAAACAGATTACTGTAATGTAAAATCCATCACTGTGTCTTTGTAGAGGGTCAATGTGTCAACCTGGAGGGTCTCCAGGTGCTGAGGGTCTGCATGCACTACAAATATATCACTCAAAGGGCCAGGTGTCCAGTTTCTAGTACAATCCATATTTGACACAGCTGACCTAATATGCTGGAGGAGGTTGTCCCAGGTGTAGGCTGCCATATATGAGAACACCCTACTGTCTGTCTTGCTCATATGGATATTGGATGTGTCTGTGAGTGCAAGTGCAAGTGATGCAGAGCAGAGGTTTATGATTGGTTGAAGGAAGCGTAGATGGTGTGTGAGCTAGGTGGGTGCCTGGTAGTGCAGTGCCTTGTAGGTGTGGCTGAGCATCATGAACTGCCAGTGTGTCTGACTGGGGAGGCAATGTAATTTTCTGAAGTGGCGTGTGATGTGCATGCTGCAAGGTAGGCTGAGTAATAGTCTGGCAGTGGGGTGTTGGTTAGTTTGCCTCTTGAGTAGCAGGTGAACAGAGATGCTGTACTTATGGGCATTGGTGTACTGCTGTCAAAATGTGATGATGGCCTGGGTGATGGTCATGCAGGTGTTGGGAGGGAGCCAAATGAAGAAATGTCTGACCATGCAAATAAAGTGAAAGCAGGTGGAGGTGATCGTGGCAATTCAGATCCTCATGGTGAGGTAGGTGTCCAGGATGATGGACAGGTATCTATGGTGGTAGGAAGGAGAGGGTTCCAGGCTTAGTCATGTGGGCAACCAGGGTGAGTACATGTTGCAGAATGTCATCACTTCTATCTTGATGGGTTGAGTATGAGCAAGTAATCTCACATACAGGTAGCCATTTTGGTCAGTGGCATGATGTAACTATTGTTGGTGGTGTTGGTGTCTCCTGAGAGTTATTGTATGATCTGGGTGTCATCAGTGTAAGAGATGATGTACAGTCCCTAGATCCGAATGATGATTGCCAGAGGAGTCATGTACATGTCTAAGAGAGTGGGGCAGAGTGAAGAGATTTGCCGGACTCTGCAGATGAGCTTCTTGGGTTCTGAGAGAATGGAGTGCGCATGAGCTGTTGCATACTACCAACTATGAAGGAGGCTATCCACTTCAGACATGCTCCTTATTTCTTAGTGTTGTGTCGTCTGAAGTTGAATGTGTGTGTGCTAGAAAACTACAGGATGCTCCAGACAAATTGGGATTATGGCATGTACAGGCCCTTCCCCTTACATGCAGTGCAGCAAAGTGGCTTACCGTGTAGTGTTGTGTAGATGTTTGTGAAATATGAACCATAGGGTGCGTTAAGGACCAAATTGCATGCAATACAGTACAGCAAGGCAGCTTGGTGTATAGTGCTGTGTGAAAGGCAGAGTGCAGGATAGTGTGAGTTATAATATTACTTGACATATCTTTGCTAGAGCTGGGCTGCAAACAGATGGCTAGAGAAAATGCAGGCACCCTTGCTACACGGTGCAATGGTCTCTGCAGTGGTGTTAAGAAGCAAAATGTGCATCAGTGCAGGAAGACAGCAAAAATGTACTGTAACAGATAAAATGTGGCCCATTCCTGCACTCACTCTTTTAGGCAGGGCAGGACAGCATGTTTTCTAGTTGGGTTGTGGTGTGTGAAATCTACATCAATACCCCCTAGTGAATACTGAGGTTGTGTTAACAACATACATGTATTGCCATGTGAAAAGCAACAATAGTACAACATGGCCATATACACTTGTAGAAACCTATGTTCCACATATCCCTATGGCCCTAAAAGTGAATACAAATATGTCCAAATGTCACAGAAATCACTTGTGTTATATTGAATCAAGGAATCTTCGCAACATATATCTATTTTTTTCCAGACGGACAAACAACACCTTCTGGAGATCAGTCTGCCCATGATGTCCAATCTGTTGAAGACCCTATCCTACCCCCCATCAATGAGGACACCTTAGAACAACTCCTGGAAACTTTTGATTCTTCTCCTCCAGAACTGGCAAGGGAAGATGATGTTGTTGGGTGTCCAGATGAAGCAACATACTCTGGACATGGACCATCAACTATGACACCGCAGCTGAGGACTCTAAGGCCCCTAAGTGGCTTTTCAATAGTGAGAGGAAGGAGACAAGCACCTAATGGCTGATGAGGTCTGGTTGGGGATGGAGACCGTAGTGGGTACTCTTAAAGGAGTCCATAGGTGTTTAGCACTAATAAGGGGTTGACAAAGGCTATCACAGACACCTAGACTTGGCGCCACTGGATTGATGAGTCCCTAGCTGACTTTGCTGGTGTCATGATGCAAAAGGAACAACAACACCAGCCTTCTACATCTGATACCAGTGATGTTGTCAGGCAGCTAGGGGCATTAACACATCCATCCAGTCCCTGTAGGGAGTGCCCATAATAGCAATGTTGTTGCTTTGTTGGCAAACCATCAACCCAGCGCCAGGGACTACCATGCTGCCTTAATGGCACTCACAAATGTTGTTGGGAACATGGGAGTTACATCTTCTGCTTCTGAAGTGTGTGTGCCTCTCAACTGCCTCCCATTTAGAGACCACAATTTTCAGGGGAGGCAGAACAAGCATCAGAAGAGAAATATGTAGAGTTCTCCAGTTACCGCTGAAGGACGTCCCGATGAACATTTGTGAGGGCCCCCTGGCCAGTTTTCTTTCTGTCCTGTGTAGAACATCCTGCAACCCTCTTTAGAACACAGGATAGTACTCTTTGTTTGTGCAGTACCTAATTGTGTGCACTTGTGCCCCTAAAAACAATGCAACACTTGATAATGTCAATGTTTTTTTACTCATTGATCTCACTACACACATATACATGTGTTGTAACATGCGTAAACTAATGTATTTTACACACAGTATCTAATGATTTGACATATGTGTTTGTAAAATGTTCTAAAAATAAACCTACTCACATATTGTAATGTGAAGATAGTAACTTCTGGAAGAAAATAAATATGATTTAAGAAAGCACCATGAGAGTTGTATGGTTGTTCCTCAAAAGTCTACACACACATATTGTAACTATAACACCCAACATCCCTTTTTTGAAGCTGAAGAAGAGCGAGCAAGCTGTCTTTGTATGTGCATCTACACCAATTATATCTATTGCAGTGTTATGAAGGGAAATGTGTACCTTCTCAATGTAATGTCAGACTGCATCAACAAGATGCTTTTTCTTGATAGACACACAGTGAGAAGATTCTTGCAACTTACACTCAAATTTACCACCTATAAAAGGGACGTGTGAGGCATGAGAGGACAAAACACTGTAACAAATATCGACATTAGTGTTGCAATGTAACGATTACAAAATCATTCCCAAATGTGAAAACATCACTGCTCACACAAAAGATATCCAACAGTACATAGATCTGGATAATTGTACCAATACTAGCCACATACTCATGCCCATATCCCTCAGGGATTTGCATTGCACTTGTGACACACAAGGATGCACAAGGGCAACCCAATACCTTGAGTGCCAGTAACCAAGATATGCAAGTGCACCTTGCCTGGCCCTGTGTATACTGATAAATGTTGAGTAATGCAACAGAGGTAAATATTGCCAAATTATGTATATCTGCCCCAGAGATGCATTACGTGTGTTGAGTGCGAGTGCATTCACACATGACATCATTTTTATATTCTATTTTGCATACTTGGCAGACCATGGATCCTGTGACCATGCTACATCTCCCGAGGGCAGGCGAAAATGCAAGATACATGGACAAAAATACTTGTTGTTCGTTATCTTCTAAGTGAGTTGCATGATGTACCACACTTAGCAGGTAGTAAATGTCAATGATGATGGATGTTCTCCATGCAGGTGTGACTTCATGTACATGTATTAGCCAGCCAATAAGACAGACCCCCTTGTACAATGGTGGAAGAGTGTCTGATTTAGTGCTAGACAGCAGTCTATGTGCCAGAGCAGTCAGGGAGCAGCAATCTGTACCCAAATATCAAATCCTGCACTTACCTGCCCTTCCCTTTCACACAGGGCCCTACAGTGAGGAGACTACCTGTGTTGTGCTGTGTGAAAGTACAAATACTGAACCCCACTTTCAGTGTTTAAACTATGAAAATGGTTCCCTACATAACTCAAATGTGAGAAAGCCTTACAGTTGTCCGGAGGTCTCTGACAATGCAACATATTCCTACAGTGTACTCATGATAAGTTGCCCACCATGTTCTCCCCTGATACAATCATAACAATTCATTGCAAATAAATAATATCCAACTAGTGAACAATTAATATTTTAATAAAATAAAAAACCTTAATTCTAAAAACAATATCTCACCTTAACTAACCTACACTAACTATCCTTAAAACTTGCCTACACTATCAAATCTAAAAATGAACCTCTCTCAACCACTATTGACTTATGACAAGTTAAAGATCAAACCCCAACCCCCTTAACACACATAGCTCAGTACAATACAAGCATCAACTACATCCTACACGTATACTAACTACACAGCAAAAACCAAAGGAAATGATGGACGGAGTCTTGAACATTGCAAGCACTCACCCCCAGTCAACTGATCTGGGTTTAAACTATCACCGTTCTTTAGCCCACTCTGCCACCCCAGTTCAGACATGGCCATATGCAAATCAGTCTGACCCTGTGCCTCATGGGAACAGTCCAGCCCGAACTGCCAAGCCATGTCTTCCCTGGACCGGAAACAAGCTTCCTAGGACCGGTTTCTGGCATTTCAGCCTTCTTCAGCCAGGCTTGCTTGAATCCAGTGGCAAAGTGAGCAAGGGACTCACGTCTGAGCATACCCTGCCAACTTATGGCGAACAAAGCAAAAACCAAAGGAAATGATGGACGGAGTGTTGAACATTGCAAGCACTCACCCCCATTCAACTGATCTGGGTTTAATCCATCACCGTTCTTTAGCCCACTCTGCCACCCCAGTTCAGACATGGCCATATGCAAATCAGTCTGACCCTGTGCCTCATGGGAACAGTCCAGCCCGAACTGCCAAGCCATGTCTTCCCTGGACCGGAAACAAGCTTCCTAGGACCGGTTTCTGGCATTTCAGCCGTCTTCAGCCAGGCTTGCTTGAATCCAGTGGCAAAGTGAGCAAGGGACTCACGTCTGAGCATACCCTGCCAACTTATGGCGAACAAAGCAAAAACCAAAGGAAATGATGGACGGAGTGTTGAACGTTGCAAGCACTCACCCCCAGTCAACTGATCTGGGTTTAATCCATCACCGTTCTTTAGCCCACTCTGCCACCCCAGTTCAGACATGGCCATATGCAAATCAGTCTGACCCTGTGCCTCATGGGACCAGTCCAGCCCGAACTGCCAAGCCATGTCTTCCCTGGACCGGAAACAAGCTTCCTAGGACCGGTTTCTGGCTTTTCAGCCGTCTTCAGCCAGGCTTGCTTGAATCCAGTGGCAAAGTGAGCAAGGGACTCACGTCTGAGCATACCCTGCCAACTTATGGCGAACAAAGCAAAAACCAAAGGAAATGATGGACGGAGTGTTGAACATTGCAAGCACTCGCCCCCAGTCAACTGATCTGGGTTTAATCCATCACGGTTCTTTAGCCCACTCTGCCACCCCAGTTCAGACATGGCCATATGCAAATCAGTCTGACCCTGTGCCTCATGGGAACAGTCCAGCCCGAACTGCCAAGCCATGTCTTCCCTGGACCGGAAACAAGCTTCCTAGGACCGGGTGGCAGAGTGGGCTAAAGAACGGTGATGGATTAAACCCAGATCAGTTGACTGGGGGTGAGTGCTTGCAATGTTCAACACTCCATCCATCATTTCCTTTGGTTTTTGCTTTGTTCGCCATAAGTTGGCAGGGTATGCTCAGACGTGAGTCCCTTGCTCACTTTGCCATTGGATTTAAGCAAGCCTGGCTGAAGACGGTTGAAATGCCAGAAACCGGTCCTAGGAAGCTTGTTTCCGGTCCAGGGAAGACATGGCTTGGCAGTTCGGGCTGGACTGGTCCCATGAGGCACAGGGTCAGACTGATTTGCATATGGCCATGTCTGAACTGGGGTGGCAGATTGGGCTAAAGAACGGTGATGGATTAAACCCAGATCAGTTGACTGGGGGTGAGTGCTTGCAATGTTCAACACTCCGTCCATCATTTCCTTTGGTTTTTGCTTTGTTCGCCATAAGTTGGCAGGGTATGCTCAGACATGAGTCCCTTACTCACTTTGCCACTGGATTCAAGCAAGCCTGGCTGAAGACGGCTGAAATGCCAGAAACTGGTCCTAGGAAGCTTGTTTCCGGTCCAGGGAAGACATGGCTTGGCAGTTCAGGCTGGACTGGTCCCATGAGGCACAGGGTCAGACTGATTTGCATATGGCCATGTCTGAACTGGGGTGGCAGAGTGGGCTAAAGAACAGTGATGGATTAAACCCAGATCAGTTGACTGGGGGTGAGTGCTTGCAATGTTCAACACTCCGTCCATCATTTCCTTTGGTTTTTGCTTTGTTCGCCATGGGTTGGCAGGGTATGCTCAGACGTGAGTCCCTTGCTCACTTTGCCACTGGATTCAAGCAAGCCTGGCTGAAGAAGGCTGAAATGCCAGAAACCGGTCCTAGGAAGCTTGTTTCCGGTCCAGGGAAGACATGGCTTGGCAGTTCGGGCTGGACTGGTCCCATGAGGCACAGGGTCAGACTGATTTGCATATGGCCATGTCTGAACTGGGGTGACAGAGTGGGCTAAAGAACGGTGATGGATTAAACCCAGATCAGTTTAATGGGGGTGAGTGCTTGCAATGTTCAACACTCCGTCCATCATTTCGTTTGGTTTTTGCTTTGTTCGCCATAGTTGGCAGGGTATGCTCAGACGTGAGTCCCTTGCTCACTTTGCCACTGGATTCAAGCAAGCCTGGCTGAAGACGGCTGAAATGCCAGAAACCGGTCCTAGGAAGCTTGTTTCCGGTCCAGGGAAGACATGGCTTGGCAGTTTGGGCTGGACTGGTCCCATGAGGCACAGGGTCAGACTGATTTGCATATGGCCATGTCTGAACTGGGGTGGCAGAGTGGGCTAAAGAACGGTGATGGATTAAACCCAGATCAATTGACTGGGGGTGAGTGCTTGCAATGTTCAACACTCCGTCCATCATTTCCTTTGGTTTTTGCTTTGTTCGCCACAAGTTGGCAGGGTATGCTCAGACGTGAGTCCCTTGCTCACTTTGCCACTGGATTCAAGCAAGCCTGGCTGAAGACGGCTGAAATGCCAGAAACCGGTCCTAGGAAGCTTGTTACCGGTCCAGGGAAGACATGGCTTGGCAGTTCGGGCTGGACTGGTCCCATGAGGCACAGGGTCAGACTGATTTGCATATGGCCATGTCTGAACTGGGGTGGCAGAGTGGGCTAAAGAACGGTGATGGATTAAACCCAGATCAGTTGACTGGGGGTGAGTGCTTGCAATGTTCAACACTCCGTCCATCATTTCCTTTGGTTTTTGCTTTGTTCGCCATAAGTTGGCAGGGTATGCTCAGACGTGAGTCCCTTGCTCACTTTGCCACTGGATTCAAGCAAGCCTGGCTGAAGACGGCTGAAATGCCAGAAACCGGTCCTAGGAAGCTTGTTTCCGGTCCAGGGAAGACATGGCTTGGCAGTTCGGGCTGGACTGGTCCCATGAGGCACAGGGTCAGACTGATTTGCATATGGCCATGTCTGAACTGGGGTGGCAGAGTGGGCTAAAGAACGGTGATGGATTAAACCCAGATCAGTTGACTGGGGGTGAGTGCTTGCAATGTTCAACACTCCGTCCATCATTTCCTTTGGTTTTTACTAACTACACATACAGGTCTGAGAAAATATATATCTTTTTGATAATTTTTTATTGTTTTTTTATTTCTTTGACACAAAACATCAACCCCCACACCTACTTAAAAACCTAACACAAAAAAATACTAAAAAACTACTACATAAAACTACTTACGTATCTAAAACTAACCTAAACTATTCCTAAACCTACACTATAACTATGTCAAGTAAAACAACTATATAATATGTAGAATAAAAAAGGAAGGGGATGTCCATGGGAGAGGTCATATTTGTGCTGCAATGTGCTCCAGTGTTTCATGGCACTTTTTCAGAAGCTCTCCATGCTGCTTCTGGTCCCTCTCCAAATTTACAATCCTTTTGTCAATTTTCCGCATCCACCTTACTAGCAGAAGGTTGAATCTGTCCTGTGAAGAACCTCTTACTTGGCATTGCCCAGAAGCTTGCTGCTGCTGTGCTGCTGAGGATCCAGGGGTGGTGTGTGATGTGCCTGGCTGCTGACTTACACGTGGGTAGCTGTAGTGGAAGTGGTCATTGGTGCCTGTGTGGATGAAGGTAGCATCCAAATTCCAGCACACTTTGCCTTGTAATACATGAGGCCCATGTTGTGGAAGGCATGTTCCGTCTCCCTCAGTCAGGAATAGAGTGCCTGTCAATGTAACCCAAGTAAGGTCAGTGTAGATGTAGAAAACATCTATTTAGGCACTCATACCAGTGATCCCCACTCATTCTGATGTGTTGAATAGTAAATAATAACCATAGGCCAGATATGTAAACTTTTGCTGCAGGTCTTGCATTATGCAAAGGTGGCAAGTTCAAGGCAAATCCTAAGTGAGATGTGTAAACATAATCCATGGTAGCTGGTGTGGCTCTGCATGCCTTAAAGAATCACACTGGTACCTTTCTTTGTTCTGCGGCAGTGACCCATTCCATAGATGGAGGATAGGTGTCTCATTGCATCAAAACCCTTATGTTGGATTTGCAGATTCGGCATCAGTGCTACACCTGGAAACATGTCATGATGTTACAAGTGTACCTAAACCAAGAGAAACAATCAGATTTCACGTTTCTTTCACATCCTTCTTCCCTTGGTGCATTCTGCAGCACACAAATAAGTAGCAAAAACCTCTCAAAAGTGCTTCTGCAGGCATCTGTCATTACCTGCCCTAGAACTATTTTGCCTAAAATGCAGGACCCCTTGCACCATGAAGCAAGTGTGCCTGAGTTGGTACTAGGCAGGCAAAAGTATGCCACTAGTAGGAAAGGAAGGGTATGCATTGTATCATAAAAACATTGTACATTCATGCCCTTCCCCTTCAATGCAGTGCAGCAAGATGACTTGCCATGTTGCATTGCTTGACAGCTTGGCATAAATGGCACATAGGTTAGATACTGCGCAGGAGCCTGGCGTTTATTTGCCAATATTTGTTAAATTTAGAGCATTTGTCCTACTGGCCAAACTTAGTCCAATGACTATGTATGCATGCAGTCAGGCCTACTGGGGCTGCATAGGTATTACAAAAATGCTATAACCACTCTGTGGTCAGCAGATACATAAAGTACAGAGAGATGCAGGCTGACATCCACAGAACAACTGCAGGGCACATTTCCTGCCATGTGTGCATCTACACTCACAATGTGCATTAGACAGGCTGAGAGCTATTTTAATAAAGCAAACATTGGATTGATAAATGAGTAGCCCTACCTCTACTCATCAGTGTAATGGGGCGACTGTCACTCCATTCTACATAGGCCGGACATGGACACTTCTGCTGGTGGCTAAGTCACCCTTGAGACTGGATAACATCAGCTATACCTCTAGTAAGTGGTAATCCTAAGGGAATGTTTAGATGTCATACAAATGACTCACACCCCTGCGACAATACATGTTGAGATGTGAATTGTACCTTTTCATGGATTGTTACAGGATACAACCAAAGTTGGGATGTTAATGCCACATTGCCAGCATCTATCTGTTGTACCATGTTATGTTATGTTATGTTATGTTATGTTAATAAGGCTTATAAAGTGCACTGTTACCGTGAGGTGTCCTGTCCATGATTGCAATGTGATGGCTAACCTGGTAACACTGTAATGGATGTTTGTGCAAAGTGTTGTTAGGCATGACACACCGGTACTGTCACAGGTATATCATCCCCATATTTAAAGGTGGTACTGCAGTAAAAACTTACTCACACCTATGTTGACACTACATTCACATACCTCCTTGTTTTTCTTAACATATGTTGACACATGTGATGTTGTATTTGATCAATGATTCTGAGTGTTTTTGTGGCTGGTGATCTATACTTCCCCCAAAACACATCACACTGTTACAAATTTCATGGATCACACACGCACATCACAGAGCTTTGACCATGTAGTCGTGACACTTACATTAGTATCCTCAAAGCTGTCAACTTCACCCTGGGTGATTGGGAGATGCCCACCTGCAGAACAACAATGGAGGCATTGCATTAAATGTAAAGCAACAGCCCACACTTTTAATTCTTAACTGAGCACTATGACATTCTAGTGTCATGACACACTTAGGCACCCTTACATACATATGTATACATTGTCAGACCATGGAATGCAGCTAGGCACTTTGCAGGGCTGATATGGCTGGGGTGAAAGGTCAGAGATTTCTTACATCATATGTCAAAATGATGCCCCAGCCATGTGATGTTGCCAGAGCTGCCGGCCAGCTGCAACACAGTCCCCCTGCACCATTCCCTCCCTTTCACTTTCACGCAGCACAGCAAAGAGACATGCTGTGCTGCGCTGCACAAAGATTTGATAGATGTGTCCCTTGGTACATACATACTAGCCTTACTACACAGACATACCCAAAGCTTTGTGCAGTGTGGATAATGATCTGCATTGAGAATCTAGCCACAGAGGTGGATATAGCCACATATTGTGCAGTGCTGCATCACATAGGTGAGTAAAAACAGCAATAAATGTTTAATCCTGATACATTTACCATCAGTACTTGATATTGCTAAATAGAAACCCTTATTTGGACAAAGTGCTGCTTAGCATTATTAGCTTCAAGGGTGGTAGCTCCTTGGAAGGCACCAC
Source organism: Triturus cristatus (assembly GCF_964204655.1). Taxonomy (NCBI): domain Eukaryota; kingdom Metazoa; phylum Chordata; class Amphibia; order Caudata; family Salamandridae; genus Triturus; species Triturus cristatus. The sequence continues at coordinate 1,368,304,945 of NC_140591.1, forward strand.
TGTATTTATGCCCAGTTTGCTACTTTGTGTGACAGTTTGATACATCTGCCACCTGGAGTCACTGTGTTTTGCCTTGTGTGTCACAAGGCATCTACACCCTGCATATAAAGTTTGATATTCAACTTAGCAAAGTTATCTACATTAACACATGCAGATGGTACATTACTACATATCTACGGACCCTCCAATCCCAGATGGTCCACGACATCTGCCTCCCAGGCTATGACATCCGCCCAACGATGTTTGATCTGGGAGATGGGGCGCTCCTCCTTGATTGCCTTGCTCAGGTACCATCACACCCGCTCCCACCGATCCTTTCGAGCTCTTTGTTGGTACCCCTGACAGTCCCTTTCCCCTGAAGCCAGCATCAATGGCAGGAAATGCTTCAAAAGCCAGATCAACCACCAAACCTCTCTGGCACTGAAGTTTCTGCCTGGCCTGACATGGCCACAATGGCACAAACCCCACTTAATATACCCCTCTAAACAAAAATAGAATACCCTTAAACCCCAAACTATGCCTAACTTACAAATACCCCAAAAGGAGAAACACGCGACAATATAAAGATACAATAACAAAATACAACCATAAAATACAACAAGGATTAGCATAGCCAATAGGTCTCGCCTTTGGGACCTTAGAAGTGTTTAACCAGAGCTATTGACTCTGACAATGTATTTAAGCTATGTTGTAGAGCAGTGTGGCTGCTGTGCAGCATGTTGAAAAGTTATAATAAAGTGATATAAGCATTTTTTTTTACCTTATATTTAACCAAGTAGACATTATGTACAAATGAATGACCCTAGTAGAAAAATAATTAACATACACAATGTCTTCTAGTTTTTCTGTCCTTGCAATACTGGCAACTTCTTCCTGCTGTTCTAATGCTCATTTGTTATAGTTTTTTTTTGTTATGTGGGGCATAAAAAAACCAGAGGGTAGAAGTTGGGAAACGGTACCTGAAATACAACATGAGCAGCGGACGGACACTAGGGGAGAAGCAACAGATACAGATTCCAGATTCCGAGGGCAGACTGAGGTGATGCTGAGGTGGTGGTGTGCAGGTGCAAAGGTGATGCTGAATGATGTTGAGGTAGTGGTGTGCTGGTGCAGAGGTTATGCTCAGGTAATGCTCAGGTAATGCTGAGTGATACTGAGGTGCTGCTGAGTGTTGCTGAAGTAGTGAGTAATGGTAAGGTGGTGGTGCTCAGGGAGTGCTGAACTGGTGCTGAGTGATGCTGAGGTGGTACTGTGCTGGTGTTGTGGGGGTATCAGGTCCTGCTGTGTGATGCTCAGGTGGTGCTGCAGTGGTGCAGATGTAGTGGGTCTGACTGGTGCTGAAGTGGTACTGCACTGATGCTGAGGTGGTACTGTGCTGATGCTGCGGTGCTGCTAAAGTGGTGCTGTGCTGGTGCTGAGTGATGCTGAGGTGGTGCTGAGTCATTCTGAGATGGTGGTGCTGGTGCATAGGTGGTGCTGAGCTGGTGATCAGGTGGTGCTGCGCTGATGCTGAAGTGGTGCTGCGTTAATGGTGAGTTGCTGATGAGGTGGGACTGCGCTGGTCCTGAGGTAGGTCTGATCTGCTAGTGGTGCACTGATGTGAAGGTGGTGCTGTGGTGATGCTGAGATGGTGCATGGTTCTCAGGCAATTTACTGCACTATTTGCATTTTATAGTCTATGACATATCTTTTCTGGAATGCCGTCTGCTTTTAGTGTCTCAAACCCTCTGAAGAGGATAAAGTGCAACACATTGGCAGCCAAAACAACTAAATAAAAATACATATAAATCTGCTTAAACACAATAGCACCATCATTAATTCATAGTAAATATAATTTCAAAACTTAAAAAAACTATGAGGGAGGTGAGCGAAAAGAAAAAGCTACAACAAAAACAAGGCTTTTTTACACTCAGACAAAAAGACAAGTGCGTTGTTCATTGTTTTCACCTTTCCTGCTACTTTATTGTCATCTTTTAAGAACTATACCATATTTTCTGCTTACTTTGAAAGGTCCTAAGGTACCTTGGATGAGGTGTTTGCTGTCTCCACTTATCACATACCCATACACATACGTCCAGCACCCCAAACTAGTGCCTCTCAAGCACAATAAGGTCAAATATATGTTACTAACCCTATGCATTAAGCAACCAAGATGGCTCTGCAGAGCAAACAAGATCACTGGGAGACTCCTTAGGGGAAACATAATATGAGTACACCCTAGACCCTCTACTCTTCCTTATCACTTCTGGTCTCTTCTGCATTCTTTCTTCATCTTTATTCGGTCAAAGCAAATAGACCATAAAAGCACAATTAACATATATCAAACATGTATAGTAAATAAAACAATACATTTTCTGTCTCATTTCATTACCATTTCTTTACATCCATTCAATTTGCATATACAGTGGTAAAAACACCTAAGTAACAATCATCATACTTTGTTTTTACAGTCTATACATTCCATACCTGTCCCATAATTATTCTATCCCAATTAGCTAGAGCAAGCAAATACCTTAACTCATTCTCTACTGGTTGTATTGCAGAACAATCCGCATAGCCCCATATACCAGCCCCGTATAATGCTATGCTTACATATTTCGCCTTGTAAATTGCAAGGATTTCTCGTGGCGGGTTAGTACCTAACCTTATGGCAAACTTACACAGCGCCCGGCAGGCGCTTCTAAAAACAGTGTCCTGGTCTTCATAGCGGGGGTACACGATCCATCTTTATCAAATCAGACATCCAAGTACGAAAAAGTGTCAGTAAAGTCAATACTGGATTCACGGATTCTCATGTTACGAGTGTTACCTGTTTTCCTACCGCACCTCATGATAAAAGTCTTAGATTGATTTACCTGCAAATCAAGGTCCTGCATATAGTTGACAAAATCATTCAGTACCAGTTGCATGGAGATAGGGGTGTGTGCCATTAAGACAGCCTCGTCAGCATTGAGGATTGGAGGGACAGGGTGGTGTCCTACCTGGGCCAAATCTCTTGGTTTTGATGTCAGGCCAATGCCTATGTTATTTATGTAAAGCGAGAATAGGAAAGGTGCAAGGACACAGCCCTGCCTCACCCCCCTCTCCATGCTGAACGGTCTTGTACATTCGCCTTTGCTCCCATATCTGATTCTAGCCTTGGTACCAGAGTATAAATTCTGTAAAAAGGAGACTATAGCAGGGTCCACCCCCATATCACTCATTATTGCCCATAGTTTGAAGTGATTAACAAAATCAAAGGCAGATGACAAATCTCCAAACCCCAAATACAGTTTTCCGCCTCTGATCTTCATGTATTTTCCTATTAGAATATTCAAATTAAGACTTTGTTCAATAGTTCCCACCCCAGTCCGGAACCCATATTGTGTATCCACCAAAAAGCCCCTTGAATCAGCTCACTCCTGAAGTCTATTCAGCATTTTCTCCCCGCAATTTTGACAAGTGAATCGAGGAGTGAAATCGGCCTATAGCATGCCGGATTGTGTCGGTCCCCTTTTTTATATATAGGAACTATTTTTGATCCCGCCCGAGTCTGAAGGAAATCTACTACACAGCATGCCCTTAAGACAAGAGTTAAAATAGGTCCCCACAAAGGGATAATGGCTTTATACAGGTCTACCGGGATGGCATCAGGGCCGGACGCTTTCCTTCCTTTGCTAGACATTATAGCATTAGTAACCTCTTTTAAGGTAAAAGGTGTAAGCCAGGTTATCATTAGTTATAAAGGGCCAGGTGCCATCAGGTTCTAGGATCTGTGCAGAATAAATTGCAGAGAAATATTTGATCAATTCATCCTCGGGTATTACAACCACGATCCCTGGCCCTACATCTTATTTCAAAAGGGGAGAATTTACTATTTTCCAAAAGGTATTATTATCATTCTTACTGCTTGCTTCACATAAAGCCACCCAAGCCTCGTCCCTTAACTGGCTTTTCCGTTTTTTCTGGGCCTCCCTATCAGCAGACCTACATTGTTGAACTTCAGCTCTACATCTGGGGTTTCTGTGAAGTGCCTCCTTGAGTCTCTTATTGACCTTAGTGCACTTCGTATCGAAGCAGCCATTCCTATTTTTATTTGTTTTTTTGGCCGTTTGCAGATTCGCCTTCACAGACTTATCAATAGTTAAAAAAGAAGTTATAATCTCCTCCGGATGTGAATTATTATCCAGGCAAGTCTCAAAGGCCTTCCCCTCATCATGGATTAGTTTTTCCAGGAAGCCCTGCAGTGTGCTCTGATGCCACCACAGTGTGAAGCCATTAAGTGTGGCTAACTCTAGCTCTCCAGCAGGGACTTGCCCAGGACTATTCGGTTCTCTAGTTAAAAAACCCTTCGTAATTTTTACAGTGTGGAGATAATGGTCACTTAATGGTATAGAATGGGTTTTAAAATTATAGACATGGGAGCTTAGGTTGTTAGATGTTAAAACATAATCAATAAAACTATAATTATTTCTTCCATTAAAGGTGCACCTGAATAGGGCATATAGTAATGACATTTCATTTGAGAAGGATAGACCCAATATAAAAATAAGTTCATTTAATTTGTCTCCATCGCAATTATGAGTAAAATGTGTGTTACTGGTTCCATCTAAATAGCTCATATCACATGCTTTTTCGGTATATGAACAACATAATTGGAGGTTGAAATCACCTCCCCACACAATCAATAGCTTTTGTTTGTTGTTATTTTCCATCTTTTCTTGGTACTCATATAATTTACCCAGGTGCATTATCATGTCTCCACTGTCAGCATTATTATAAAGATCAACCACTACCAAGGTTGTTGTACCTTTTCCTTAACATACGATCACTTGATACTAGGGATTAATTAGTCCTTTCACTAATTTTATAGGTGGTAAGCTGTTGGAAGCAAAGATACATAGGCCACCTTTAGGTCTACCATGAATTCCTGCTACAGCTGGGACATGAATTGTTCTAAAGCCATTCATGTGAAGAGGTTCCACCAGTAAAGTCTCCTGGAGGTAAATAACATTATAACCCTCTACAAAATTATTCCATTCAGGTTTCTTAATTTAATTCCAAAGCCCTGCCACATTCCAAAACAGGAAGCTAATGCTGTCATTTGGAGCACCAGAGGAGCACCCAGCCACAGTAATTGACCGGGATTCATTATTAGGCCTGTCAGAGGTCTGTAAGGTGTTGAGTACCAATTGAGTAGGGTGAGATGATAATACAGCCTGTCCTGCATTGCTGGGGTATGTTAATATTTTTGCTCCCTCTCTTAGATCATGCTTGCTTACCCTGTTCTACCCTAATGGTCAATCTATATCTTCAAGATATTCTAGTCCCTGAAATCTATCAGAAGTTGGGATATTATAGGGACGTAGGGTGGCAGTAGAAGGAAAGCTTGAAGGCAAATACTGATTGGTGGGTTCTATTGAACCTGGTTGATAAAAAATATCCAAATGGGAGTGTTGAAATCATATTTGAGTCAATTTGGGTGGACCACGTTCTATTTAAAACATGTTCCACCAATCTTGGTGATTTAAAAGATAGCACTACACAGTCACCTGGTAGATTTTTCTCGGTCCTGCTGAGGAAATATGAAATTTTTATGGTTAATTGTGTCCCCTATCTTAGACCCCAACGGCTCCATGTACATGCTACAAGTACATGTATGTTCCCTCCAGTTCCAGCTATGAAGACGCAAATATATGTGCGTCCACCGTCAACATGTCCTCTTTCAGATCCACCATGAATGGGTCGAATATTCCATTCCTAAGTATGATTGGCCACCGACTTTATATGGTTCACTTTTCACGTTTTTCAGTTCAGGCGAGTAGGCCCTGAATTCTGCCATCAAGCCTTTTTCTGCTTCTGCCTCTGAAATGCTCCAGCTTGGACCTGCATCTGTATCCATGAACTTTGTCCTACTCCCTGCGCGGCTAACGGTGCCTGACGCGGCCTGTTGCCTGCCAAAAACTGTATTCAGCCTTCAAGTTATCTGCTCCGCTCCTCATCCAATGCATTCCTGTCTAGTAGTTTAGGTAAACATCCTTCCAGCTACCGAGCAAAGAGCTTGGCCTCGCTGGCTTTATGCAAGTAATTCATAGCCCCTGTTACCCTGGAAGATTCCTGCCCCCTCGCATCTCATGTAGACACATAGACGCTTATACATGCACTAACAGTCAGTATAGAATAGATTCCGTCCGGGAAACCTTTCCTTTTGGATAACACAGTTCCTTAAACAAAGATATTAGATACGATTTGGGATTAGGTTGACCTGACCCCCCAGACTTTTGTCTCCACATGTAGAGCTAAATGTCAATTCCCCTTCACCCTCTAGTTGCACGTCAATCACACGTCATGCGGCTGCGCGCGCATCTCTGCCAAACATTTCTGCTGACACTGCAGGATTCTCTTATGGATCCACCCACTTGTGACATCATTTTAAATGACGTTTCTAGTATACGCCTGTTATTACGCCCATTTTCATTACGTATGTGTATTCTTATCTGTATTATCAGCTGTTACGCCTCCTGCATCTGTCTTAGTGCAATGCTTTTCATATATATATTGTTACTTGTCAATAATGTATTGCCTATCCCTTCCTGAACCTTCGTGGTGATGGAATAAATTCCTTTGTAAGGAATAAAGCCCTTTTCAGAACCTCTAATACCACGGATTCTGCCTCTTATTTTGACTGAGTTATTCTTACTAGACTTTACCGCATAAAAAAATAGTACAGGTAATTTAAATATTTACCACATAAATTGGCGCCCGAACAGGGACACTTTCTCATCTCACGCGCCGGAGGTGCGTTGCAGGCCCGGTCCTCTGCCATAGCTGGACGGACAAAAACGCGTACCCGCAGGATTTCCTGTATCTCCCTCCGGCCAAGCGGGGGTGACTGAGGCTGCGATCAACACCCAGACGAGGCGGTGAGAAGTGCGAAGTATCCCGACCAGAGCCTAGCTGAGAGAGCAAGATCCGAGGTATACAGAGGCCCACCAGGTTCCGAAGTTTCCGAGTCGAGTCGAGTCCAGTCCGGTTCAGTTCAGTTCAGTTCCGAGGCCTTCCGTTCCGTGCTACCCGGTGAGTACCATTGCTGGGGAGGCAGTTAGACGTGCACATTGGTTTGTGCCGGTCCTGACGGGTTTGGGTACACAAATCCGGTCTGCACTGTTTTAGCAGTGTATCTGTACTGTTTAGCAGTATATCCAGTATGTTCATGTATATATAATCTAGTATTATCTAGTATTAGTATTATGTCAGTAGTTAGTTTTCTCTTAATTATCATTGTTCGTTAAATGTTAAATGTTTTACTGTGTTCAAAAATTGTGGTATGAATGAATGTTCATTATTGTGTTTTTCGTATTAATTGTGTTCAAGTTCAGTTCAAGTAAGAATCAAGTGGCAAGGTTTAAAAATGCCGTTCTTTTCAAAATTAAGACAGATCAAAACTAGAAAAGGAGTACTCGAAGAAGCTGTTCCCATTCCACCTAGGGATAGTCCAGGGTATTTTATGTACCATAAGCATGGCCTAGATGCTGTATTATATCTTGATTTATGGGTGGACTACACCAAGGATTTAGCAGAGAGTCAGAGATGGCCCGCAGCTGGGACACGGGATGCAGATTGCATCATGAGAATAGAAGAAGAATTATGGAAAAAGAAAGCCAGACAGTCACAGAAAGATGCCATTGAACTATGGCGTAAAGAATCGCATAGGCGCACAGAGAAAGCGCTCAGACTGGAAGAGAAAGGTAGGGAGAACTTAAATAAAGCCCGAGAAAATATGCTAATTGAGGAAGGTACCCGAGTAAAAACAGAACAAGTAGACAGACAACGAAACACTCTTATGAATGGTATGTATCCTCTCTTGGCCGAAGGTTTACCTAAGGCCACCCCGGAAATACCGAAAGATTTGCCACCCCCATTACTCCCGATTAAAGCACATCCCAAGACCGCAAAATATATTTTCCTTTCCTCCTATTTAGACGATGTAGCTCCCGAATACGTTAATGTTCCACCACACCCACCACCTGTCGATGGTGCTCAACGCCGAGATCATCCGCCCCCAACTCCGCAACAACAAACTCCTCCGCACAATCCAACTTTTCCTGCATCCACAGTTTCTACATTACATCCCACAAACCCTTTTATGCCTAGCACCTCAGAAGGTGCGACAGGAGGTGCGGCAGCAATTTTCGCCACGCCACCATTACGAAGCAAATCGTCTCTTAGAGATTTAGCAAACCAACGTACACCACAAATAGCAACGTCCGACATGTTTAAGGAACATCTTATAGATTGTAGATATGATCCAGTGCCCGGTAAAAATGACAGAATGCTGTTATCATCACTACGTATACGACGAGCTTCAACGTATTTAACGACATTACCAGGAATGATTAAACATTTAGACAATATATATCGCTTTGTCCAAACAGGGCAAGGCCCTGAAAGTATTGACGAAGCCATGGAATACCAGAAAGTGGATGTACAGAGACTACTGTTACGTTTCTTCATAAACTGCTTGATCAGAGACAGAGATAGGTCCGAGGTAGATCAGGATGAAATGCAAGTCCTTACCAGATGGGGTCAGAATATATCAGAGGGAAAGCACGATAAACAGACATGTATAGTAGCTATGTGCCGAAAGATCCGCAAAGAAGTAGAACGAACACATAAAGCCAGATCGGAGGCAGACAAAACTGAATCAGAGGGAGAGGAGGAGGAAGAATCAGAAATGCCCACAGGACAATTAGAAACGATTGCTTATGTAGGTAGGGGAAGACCCTGTAACAATACCAGATACTTTAATGACACGATACGTCCGATACGTCCAGAATGTAACAGACATTTTCAAGCCCCTATGCTAAATGCGAAGTCCCCTGAACACTTATTCCAGGCCGCTGATAAATTACTCCGAGACCGAAGGGGGTATCATATGCTCGACTCTATGGATGAACAAGAATTAGCCAGGTCAGCAGTACAATGGGCTGACAGTTCTGAAAAATACAGTGATGATGCGTTAGCACACACGTTTTTGAATCTTAGCCCAGACGAACAGCGTTTAGCTGGTATATACATGATACAGCACCTCGTTATATTGTATAGAAGCCAACGTTCCGATCCTGGTCCCCTACCTGATATATTGGTAGAATTACTCACGAATAAATGGAGAGGTTCGGGTACTGATTTAATTAAAGAAATTCTAGAATATCGACACCAGTACATTGTCTTCGTATGCCCAGAACATGTTTCAGTTCCCCCCAAATTGGAAAGAAAAACGTATCACATAGACAGACAGAATCCCTTACGCGAAGTACACCCAATCAGAGGTGAAGACAATACTTTTAAACGCGTGTTTGTGTACACGCCCATAACAAAAATTGAATTATTAGAAATGAAGAAAGTAGTACCTAGCCATGACAAAGACCCAGCAGGTTTCCACCGTGAGATAAAAGACATGTTACTCATGGGAGAGTATACTTATCCTGACATTATGAAAATATTAAAGGTTTTATTGCCTGCCGGTATTTACGAGAAACTCAAAGAAAAGGAATGGGAGGTGGGAGACCAAAAGATAGAGTGGACAGCATTAGAAAACGAAGAAAAAGCCCGAGCTGCAGGTTCAGGGCTTGGGGAAAAGACCACAGCATTACCAGGATTATTAGTGCAGGTACTACCACGTTTATTAACTACGAAAAAGGAAGACTGGGGTGCAATTTCAGCCTGTAAACAAAAACAAGATGAAGACACTAGTGATTTCTATTCCCGATTTGAAAAATGTTTTGGTATTAATAGTGGCATAAAAGCAAGTAGTGAGTCGTATCCACATCTGTTTGTGACAAAATTAGTTGAGAATTCCCTGCCGCAAGTTAAAGGTAGAGTATTAAAATTCGAGAGTACCTGGCAAGGTAACACACCGTCACAGATGTTACAAATGTTACAATATCATCACAATAGAATTAGAGAAGAACAAGAAAATGAACAAAGACGTATGAAAGACACGAAAATGAAAATGCTTGTTGCGCAGTCAGTTCCAGCTGATGGTCATAAAAAGGGTACAACACAGTCCAATGATTCAGTAGGTCCTGTTAGAGGGACATGCAACTATTGTAAACAGCCAGGTCATTATATACACGATTGCGCAGTTCTAAAACATAATATCTCTACGGGTATAACGAAAGAGAGACCACGTCCGCCTAGACAGGATCAGATCCAACAACAAGTACCTCAGAATATACAGCCTATGCCAGTTCCACAACAGACCGCACCACAACCACAACAACAACAACAACAACAGCCACAGCCTATTGCTGCAACACAAAACACGACACAACAGATGTACCAGTATGCACAAAATGACTATCCAGAGTATCAGCGCTACACATGAAATAGCCTAGAGAGGGAAGTTGGCCCACCCCTTATTGAGGTTCCCGTAGATCAAGAAGGTCCTTACGTACAGAGTCAAGTATTAGGGAAAGACAGAAAGTTTCTACTCGATACAGGGGCAAGCAGAACCACTATCCGTCGCAGCGAAGTCCCAGGGGTACCCCTCTCAGGCTCACAAAATATTTCCCTTGGTTTTTCAGGAAAGCCCACTGTTAATGAAGTATCGCAACCGCTTGCATTAACGGTCGGTCCATTAACACGGACTACAGATCTATTGCTCACAAAATCATGCCCAGAAAACTTGTTAGGTATAAAAACATTGAAAGCTCTAGGAGCTGTAATATGTTGTTCTCCGGAAGGAGTACGACTATTTTTGCGTGACTTTAAAGGTCACTATGTGTCTAGAGACATGGATCACCGGTTACAGAATCTACCTGCACATTTATGGGCACAAGGCCCCACTGATGTAGGTTGTATGCACATTACACCATATCGAGTTACACTCAAAACAGGAGTAGTATTACCACGAATACGACAATACAAGTTACCGCCAGATGCTGTTGTGGCTTTACTGCAAATCATTGACGAGCTCATTGCACAAGGAGTGGTTGTAGAAACGGACTCCAATATATGTAATTCCCCGATAATTCCGATTCTTAAACGAACTGATCCAAAAGCACCACCAGTATATCGATTAGTTATTGATCTGCGAGAATTAAATAAATGCATTGTACCACAATACCCCGTGGTCCCAGATATCTCTTCATTGCTAACAGCCATAGATTCAGAAGCAACGTTCTTTACTGTAATTGATCTCAAGAACGCTTTCTTTAGCGTCCCAATTGACCCGGAAAGCCAATATTTGTTCGGATTCAGTTTAAATGGACGAAGTTTTAAATTCGCACGCGCACCTCAAGGATTCACAGAAAGCCCCAGCATCTATAGCCAAGCACTGAAAAGAGAAGTTGACAGTATCCACATGCCAGCTAACACTGCCTTGCTTCAATACGTCGATGATCTGCTGATCACCGCCCGAAGCGAACCTGAATGTGAAAAAGCATCACTGACGGTTTTACATTTCCTAGCCGATAAGGGGCACAAGGTGTCCCCTTCAAAGCTGCAATTCTGTGTCCAGCAAGTTGTGTACCTTGGGCACTTGCTGTCCAAGGGGGGAAGACAGCTTACACCCGACCGTATCCAGTTAATTGTTAACATGCCGATACCCAAGACACAAAAGGAGGTACGGGCATTCATAGGCCTCACTTCGTACTGTAGGCAGTGGATCCCTCAATATGCATTTCTAGCAAAACCACTCATTCAGTTGACAACACAGGAGGCAGCGACATCAACTGTCCTCCCTTGGACTCAGGAACATACGCAAGCTTTTGAAAGCTTAAAGAAAGCTTTATGTCAAGCACCTGTTTTAGCAACACCATGTTACAACAAACGTTTTACACTTTTTGTTACAGAACGTGAAGGTACTGCTTTGTCAGTACTCGCGCAGGAACAAGCAGGATCATACAAGCCATGTGCTTATTTTTCCAGTACATTAGATCCCGTAGCTCAGGCTCTTCCTGCGTGCCTGAAATCAGTCGCAGCAACAGCTTTAGCAATCAGACAAAGCGATGCCATAGTGTTAGGACATCAATTGACAGTACAAGTACCACACGCAGTAGAGGTTCTCGTGAACCGGACCCAAACACAACACTTGACCATAGCAAGACTGACGGGTTATGAATTAACATTGTTCCAGCCACACATAGAAATCAGACGTTGTAGTACATTAAATCCTGCCACACTTTTGCCAGTAAGTGGAACAGACCCATTGGCACATGATTGTATTGAAGTCATTACTATTACAACGAAACCCAGACAAGACTTGACAGATATTCCATTATCAGATCCAGACCTGACATTGTATGTAGATGGTTCATGCATGAGAACAAGTACAGGAGAGTTAGTGGCCGCTTATGCAGTCACAACAGACACTGAAGTTATTGAAACAAATTGCATAGATACCTTGTCAGCTCAAGCAGCAGAGCTCATCGCTCTGACACAAGCCTGTATTCAAGCCAAAAATAAGAAAGTCAACATATACACAGATTCACGTTATGCATTCGGAGTCGTCCATGACTTCGGCGTGCTTTGGCGAGAGAGAGGTTATTTAACTTCTCACGGTGCCCACATCCAGCACGGTCCCCTTATTCAGGCTCTGTTAGATGCAATACATCTGCCGATTGCAATATCGATTATGAAGTGTAAAGCCCATACAAAAGTGACGGACATTATTTCTCAGGGTAACGACCTAGCTGACAGAATCAGACTCATACAACTGACACGACAAAGACAATAGTTTCGACACCAACACGCTGCATGACAGTTAAGGATCCCGCCCTTGATGTAATTGACATACAGACACATGCTACACCAGAAGAAATAAAGAGATGGACTGAATTAGGAGGGATCCAAACGGATCAAGGATGGATGACAAAGGGAAAATCTATATGGTTTCTCCCCGACTCAATGGTTCAAGTCATCATTAACACAATACATAGTCCAGCGCACCTAGGAGAGAAAGCTATGCTAGACAGTATTCAACACATTTGGTTCAATAAACACTTGCGAGCAGCAGCTAAACAGAAAGTACGTACCTGCATGATTTGTTGTCAGTTCAATCCAGGAAAAGGCGTACCTGTAGAACAAGGTGGATTTCAACCCCCCGATCACCCTTTTGAAGTCCTCCAGATGGATTATATCCAGATGGAACGATGTCGAGGATTCAAATATGTCCTCGTAGTTGTATGCGCTCTTTCCCGGTGGACAGAGGTGTATCCCGTCTCAGATTACACTGCCCCGACTACCGCCAAACAGTTAGTTCGAGAATTCTTCCCACGGTATGGTTTGCCCCGTGTCGTGTACTCAGATAATGGCCAACCGTTCTCATCCGAGCTAATGAAACATGTTTCACTTTTGTTAGGCTATCAATGGAAATTCCACTGTGTCCGACATCCCGAGGCAGCAGGTCTCGTGGAACGGCATAACCAAACTCTGAAAATTAGACTGTCCAAAGTATGTAGAGAAAAAGGTGTCGACTGGATAGTAGCTTTACCAGTTGCGCTCTTTTACATGAGAATGGTAGCACACTCTCGAACAGGGCTATCCCCGTATGAGGTGATCTTCGGTAGACCACCAAATATGTGGGGGACGCCTATACCCCGTAAAATAACTGATGTTGATTGTAATATGCTGACAGATTACCTGGCTTCCTTGATGTCTGCACTACAATCTTGTCGTTCACAGGTAGCTGCAGCTTTTCCCGATAACACTGAGGTGAAGCCCCATGACGTGGTTCCTGGAGATCTGGTACTGATAAGGAACTTCGACAGAAGGAACCCGCTGGAGCCTCGCTGGCAGTCGCCTAAACTCGTCTTATTGACCACAAGGACAGCTGTGAAGATTGAGGGACGTAAAGGGTGGTTGCACTCGAGCCATATTAAAAAATTTCATGGACTATCATCCGACTTGAATTATCAGCCCTGCATTCCCTCACAGACTGACTCAAAACTCCCCCTGGTTGACAAAACCGAAAAAGAAAACTATAAACTGAAACTAAGGTCTAGCAAGTCAGACAATTTGATTGTTTAAGTCCTCTTCAAGGTGAATCGGTTGAATTTGTCTCTGACATGTATCCTCTAGACCGAAATAGAGAGAGAAATAGACAGAAACAGCTAAAAAAATATGCGTACTGTAAATCACTTCGTAGTCACTGCATAGTGACATTGTTAATTATGTTTTTCTAAGTCTTCTGATTATCATTACCAGTATGTTATTACACATGTATTACCCTATTTCCAAGCGTGCTTTCAATGTTACTGCCGAACATTCTTTTAGCGAACTACCCCCGCATGAGTTGTCCTATAGATTTGCGCTGCGCAACAACACATTCATTAGTATGTTACATCATTCCCATCAGACCAGCAATGCTACAAATTGTTGGATATGTGGCCGACTCCCTCCCTATCAGAAATACAAGGGAGTTCTGCCTCTCTTTCCGTATCCATTCACCCACAATGGCTCCTGTGGAGCATGGTTTAGTTTGATTAATTCCCTAGATTCAAATTCAGTAGTTTATCAAGACAACTGGGTTTGGGGAAACCTGAACCTAGTTTTACTTAAAGTCTGCTACCCTAACAAGGAGGGACTTCCCAAAAGAACAGGAACTGATCTAGAAAATGAAGTATATGGATTAGGTAACTTTACACTTAATTTCATGATCCTGAATGTTGAATCTGAAGCTACACCAATCTTGCCCGCTATGTCAGTATTTCCAGTTAGAGGTGAATTATGTGTAAGAAAGAATGGTTCAATTCACATGGGCCATAGTAAATGTACCACTGTAATAGAATTCAGTGATAAAGGCAAATCTACGTTTAGAGCTTCTCGTCATTCCTACTTCATCTGTGGTCACACCGCATACATACGCCTACCCCTAGATTGGGATGGTACCTGTTACATTGCATTCCTTCTGCCACCTGTTTTCCTAGCCCCGCCCGATTACCATAGGAATACCCATTTAGTACACAATAGACAGCAGAGAGATCTCCCGATTGTCGACTACACCGAAACAGCATGGGAGCAATACACAGATTTCAATAAAGGTTTCTTTCCCTACATAGGTACAGTCACTAATAGTAAGTTGATACGTAGATTAACTAGAACCCTTGAAGCAGTAGTGAATGAAACTACTTCCGCCTTAGGCAACTTAACAGAGGAGCAGTCTGCGATGCGGATTGTTGTTCTTCAAAATCGTCTTGTCCTTGACGTCATCCTGGCCGATAGGGGCGGAGCTTGTAGGGTCATCGGATCAAGTTGCTGTGTTTTCATACCAGAAAACGCGCCGTCAGTATATAAAGCCATAACTCGACTTCATAAGATCGTAAGCCAGATACACCAGAATCCAGGCACCTGGACTTGGTCCGGTTGGTTTTGGAGCATGTTGTCAGCCTGGGGATGGAGGATCCTATCCTTCCTAGGTATTGGCTTTCTCATTTTATTCAGTTGCTGCTTGTGTCTACAATGTGGGCCAGCGATTTGTGGTCTGTGTGCCACATCGTGTATCCCGCCTTCGAATTTTCATTCAAGATCCCGGAAGAAGAAAGAAGAACAAATGATGCTATATGAACAGATTGATGGATTGATGAAGATGGATATTTCATAAGGGTCCGTAGGGGACAAGGAGGGAATGAGGAAATATGAAATTTTTATGGTTAATTGTGTCCCCTATCTTAGACCCCAACGGCTCCATGTACATGCTACAAGTACATGTATGTTCCCTCCAGTTCCAGCTATGAAGACGCAAATATATGTGCGTCCACCGTCAACATGTCCTCTTTCAGATCCACCATGAATGGGTCGAATATTCCATTCCTAAGTATGATTGGCCACCGACTTTATATGGTTCACTTTTCACGTTTTTCAGTTCAGGCGAGTAGGCCCTGAATTCTGCCATCAAGCCTTTTTCTGCTTCTGCCTCTGAAATGCTCCAGCTTGGACCTGCATCTGTATCCATGAACTTTGTCCTACTCCCTGCGCGGCTAACGGTGCCTGACGCGGCCTGTTGCCTGCCAAAAACTGTATTCAGCCTTCAAGTTATCTGCTCCGCTCCTCATCCAATGCATTCCTGTCTAGTAGTTTAGGTAAACATCCTTCCAGCTACCGAGCAAAGAGCTTGGCCTCGCTGGCTTTATGCAAGTAATTCATAGCCCCTGTTACCCTGGAAGATTCCTGCCCCCTCGCATCTCATGTAGACACATAGACGCTTATACATGCACTAACAGTCAGTATAGAATAGATTCCGTCCGGGAAACCTTTCCTTTTGGATAACACAGTTCCTTAAACAAAGATATTAGATACGATTTGGGATTAGGTTGACCTGACCCCCCAGACTTTTGTCTCCACATGTAGAGCTAAATGTCAATTCCCCTTCACCCTCTAGTTGCACGTCAATCACACGTCATGCGGCTGCGCGCGCATCTCTGCCAAACATTTCTGCTGACACTGCAGGATTCTCTTATGGATCCACCCACTTGTGACATCATTTTAAATGACGTTTCTAGTATACGCCTGTTATTACGCCCATTTTCATTACGTATGTGTATTCTTATCTGTATTATCAGCTGTTACGCCTCCTGCATCTGTCTTAGTGCAATGCTTTTCATATATATATTGTTACTTGTCAATAATGTATTGCCTATCCCTTCCTGAACCTTCGTGGTGATGGAATAAGATTGCCTAGTTCGAACTATGATTCCTTTGTAAGGAATAAAGCCCTTTTCAGAACCTCTAATACCACGGATTCTGCCTCTTATTTTGACTGAGTTATTCTTACTAGACTTTACCGCATAAAAAAATAGTACAGGTAATTTAAATATTTACCACACTGCCCACCCATTTAATTCGTCTCACCATCTTCAGGTCTGCAAATAAATGCTCCGTCAAACCAGATCTTGACCCCAACCAATTTAATCCCTTGTTCTTGAGGGAGGTCCATGATTCAAAGGTCTTATTCTTTAAAGGAGGGACATTCGATAACTCAATTACATATGGCATGGCAGCAGGTCTAGAAACTCTGGTGGTTTTGTTTGCCCGGCGTCTACGGATTGATTTTTGATAGTAGATGCGGGCAACGGTCTGGCAGGATTATTCCCTTTATCCCTACAGGGACCTAATTGATGTTGGCATGTTGCACTCTGGGAAATATGGGAACCTGAGTGGGTTACTTCCCTCACTGTATTAGCCACATCTAATTTACTACCAACTATTTCAGTCCTAGTTAACTCACTTGACAGTCGATTATTCAATTGGTCCATGCATATATTACATTTTGTTTCTAGTTCTTTCAAACGTATCTTTAAACCATCTAGACCGTCTTTCATGAACTGTTCTAGGTATCTGACATTTGAACATAGTGTATCCAATTTTTCATTAATTAAGTTACTACACTGCATAGATCGATCTATGGGCACTGTAGGTGGATTGCTCATAGTTCTATTTTGGGTTTTAGTCCTCCTGCTATGAGGTAACTCCTTATTTGAAGAACTAACCGTGGTACATATATGTGGTTTTTTTAATCCGTTTAGAGGGCAATGGAGAGTCTGATTTTGATGAGTTAATAGTGTCAGATATACTCTGTATGCACCCATTCCTTCCCTTCTCTGATGTTGATGCCAAACCTTTGTCACAAACGCTTGTGGTCTCGTCCTTGTTGACTGAGCTTACGGACTCCTCAACATTTGTAATCAGCTTCTCAATTGCCCCTATGGCGCAGGAGATAAACTTTAACAAAGAGGTCTGAGTGTGCGTTTGGGGACGTTCTGGGGAATTGATACTTCAATGATCGGGTATTAACTTTCTTTTACCCATGTTTATGACCCACTAGGTAGATAGCTGTGTGAAATATGTAAGTATATATTGTATAAAAATAGGTATACTTTATCTAGGGGAAGGAGTAAAACCAGGTTTATTTTTTATATCTTCCTCAATACATAAAATACGATGTCTCACAATGTCACAGGGTGCTGGCTATACGGTCCCGACAGGCTCTTATAATTAAGCAGCAGTGATATCGTCAAATAATCAGGACAATTTAATTCTACCAGGTCTCCAAAAAGGACATACAGTCCAGTTAACATAATACAAATATAACTTGCAGTGTGTACCTGAAGTCCTTTTTGCAATAGAATACAGTTTATACGATGTTACGGTTTCTTCACCAGAGACCTTCCCTGATGGATGGCCTCTGTCCACTCTTTCCGACTCTTGCCCAGGGCCTGTCAATACGTGGTTGATTTCGTGAAGTGCCCTGTTATCCTGACTGAGAATCAAGAGGGGTGTCCCAGCCCAGCCTCCGAGGATTTTTTAAGCGCCTCCTGGCGTGAATAAGTGGCGTCGGTGGTGGAAAACCGCCGGTGGTGCTGGGACTCGAAGTCCTTGTTCCAGGGCAGGTCCCCCACAGAAAAAAAAAGCAGCAGCAAATAACGGGCGTCACTTCTGCTTTCCCCAGCAACTAGCCACTAAGAGATTGGGCAGGTCAAGAACATACATGCTGACAAAAGAGACAGACCCATAGCTACACTTTGTGGACGGGAACATAAAGACAGGTAATAGAAGTAACAGAGACAACAAAGACCATTTTCAGATCGATTGAGGGTGATCAACATCCCATGACCTCCCTTCCGACCACTTTTCAGCATAATTCATTCACTTAATAAACTGAGGCACATCAAGCAATAAATTAACTTTTTTGACACTTACATTGCCAATTAATCCAAAGGGATTAATTAGGCCCGCCCTAAAAAGGATCAACTTCTTCAGAGATGAAACGGACTACATATATGGAAGTGTCTTGACATATCCTAGGAAATGTGATGGTGCCGTTAAAAAAGATACTAGGAATACAAGCATTGGTAAATGAATTAGGTTTCGCCTATGTGATTAATAATAAGCTGGTTTTTTTGCAAACATAAGACAATAAAAGCTCACTATTTTAGATGCAGTGCTCATTATTACATTTTAGAAGGTTTTAGAGACCCAATGAAAAATATAGTGTGGGTGTCTCATCACACACTCACTCAGTGTTTTTGTTTGTATTCTGGATGTGTAGTCCTGCTTTTCCATTTTGGGAAACCATGAATCAAGCACCAGAAACGTACATTGTAAAACCTGCAAGGCGGGGCAAAGAAATACACCCCGGAATCGTAATGAGAATAATTTGAGCGGAACTAAAACCTGTAACAAAGACCGCTTTCATAGACTTGAGCAGTGTTGAATTAGATAACCGCTCCTCCACCCTGCTGTGACCCTGCTGTGATGAAGATGTAGTCTGTCGGCTTAAACTGCCGACTTTGGTGCAGGAAACCAGGGTTCGAGCCTCGAGGTCGCGTCCACATCCTGTGATCCTGGGCAAATCACTTTGGGGCATATTTACAACGAGGCGATAAAAAATTATTGCCGCTTTAGTGGCCGTTTTCGTCCGAAAAGCGGCGATAATATTATCGCTATATTAGCAAGGTCACGCTAACGCGTGAAACCTTGCTTTAGCGTGGGGATTTCTAACGCCCAGCTTTGCATCTCTAATGAGATGCAAAGTGGGTGTTCCTGACCTGACATGATAGGAGAAATGTCGCTTACCGACATTTCTCCTATCATCAAGCCCCACGCTATGAAGCATAGCATCAGGAAAAGTAGCGATAACACCTGTTATCGCTACTTTCCTAACACCTGCTTCAGGACTGACTTAGCCATGATATCCTATGGAAGGAGGATATCATGGCTAAGTTTGTGAGTCCCTATCAACAAGCTAACGTGAGATTATCGCTGGGTTTCCAGCGATAATCTCCCGTTAGCCAGTTAGCGTGAGGATTTTTATCGCTATTGAGATAAGAGTTGCTAATAGCACGCTATCTCAGCGATAAAAATCCACGCTAGCCGCCGATAATTATCCTTGCGCTAAGTGCGCTTTGCAATAATTATCGCCGGTTGTTGTTGATATGCCCCTTAATCAGCCCTAGCCTGAATATGTAATGTAAATACGGTGCTCATGTACAGCGCTCCAATACCTTCGGGTCGAGTTTGCGCTATATAAAAGATGCAAAAAAAAAAACAAAAAAAAAGTATACATGAAGGACGGTACCTAATACCTGCTCGCCACATTAAAGAGGCGAGGTAGGGAATGCCTTAACACAATTAAAGTAGCAAGCTACTCATGAAACAGAGAAAGGTGAGCATGCACAACATGTAACTCGTTCAGCAGTGAAGTGCTGGATGGGGACCATCTGAAGCCCATGCCCCAGCTCCACTGGCCCTGGCACCACCACCGAAGTTGTTGACTGTGCCAAGAAACAACATGGAACAGACACTGCATCGTGAAATGCACATTTACTTGTCTATCTGCCTTTTACTGGAAAGCAATGTTCGTTTGAGGCCTTGCACGAGTCTGCAGGTCTGTTTTCAATGTGTACAACTGACTTCTAAGTATGTGCATATGTGCACACACCAAAAGTCGGATTTAAACGCACATACACATGCACATGTACTTTTAACTACCGCGTGCGCCATTCATCCCCAGACAGGAGCATTCTTCCTACCCAGGGGATTAATGGCCCGCCGAAGATCACCAGCAAACATCAACTTCTGCAGCGACCAGGTCTGCTCAATAGATCATCAAGTGACAGGTCAAGTTCTAGCAGGAACATACCCCGCAATCCGTTTTGTCAAGAACATTAAAAATGTTAAGAACCCGACATTTCGCAAGCAGCGCTTCCTGACCCAAGGAAGGGATGGGCCACTGGTAAGAGCTTTAATGCCGGCGGCGTTGCATCGTAAATCCACTCTCAACCAGTGGTCGAAGTGGGCAAAAAAGTAGGGGAGCTGTGGGTGGATTTGGTCAGTGGGCGGAGTCAGAGGTGTGGCTAAAAAAAGCAAAACATACCAATTTTTGCATGTTTGGCATTTCACTGACCAGTTACAGCTTATAACGTTATTTAATACAACCAATGGATACACGTTTATTTGAGGTTTAATATATGAGTTAATGACATTAAAATACATTTACAATGTGGGATAAGTTTTCAAACACAGAATGTCCCAAATACGCTTATTATTGGAACCAGATGCCATTTGTTTCCGAGCCATGCAGTTTCTTTCACCAGCACTTCTCCTCCCTTTTTTTAACCATTACTGAACATAAAATTTGGGTTTAAATTCTATGATGGGAGGCCCCACATGTTGGGGAACACTGTTAATTACATCATTCTGTGGCCCTCCGTCAATGCAAAATTGTAGTCCTACGTTTTTTATGTGCTTCGCGCAACATGTCATGAAGCCAGCATTAGATGCCTCCTGGTTTCCCGTTATTGTATCTGGAAATAGCACTCACAAATTAATATACACACCTAAAACAACCCAGACCTGTTGGTTTTGCAGATGCTTTAAGCAATATCAGATGAATGAGATACAATTATTATATTAGTAGTTTGTGTAATTACTACTCAAGTTAGTTAGCAATGGGAATTGCAAATGTATAAATTCTGAAATTATGAGACTCAAACAGTGGTAGAGTCAGAAATAGGTAGTGGTCCTCGGTTTATCTCAATCAGTTATTTTCTCCCCTTCAGACTAATATCCTCTGAAATCACTATTAGACAACTTCATCCTTTGTCTCTCCACAACAATGTAGGTGTCTAGAAATACCACCCAACAGAGACTGCATGAGGAAGTTCAAACATGAATGGCAAAATACCCTAGTTTGCAAATGTTTTCCACATAATTATAGCTCTGCCATATTTGCCACATAATACACCATCGGCTGCATAATCTGATGGTTTGAACTAAAAAGTTGTTTGTAGCTCACACCGTTCAAAACATGTGACTTGTGTTGCTATGAAGTCGAAGGCCCTTTCCAAAGGTTCGGGCTGGACTGTTCCCATGGGGCACAGGGTCAAGACTGATTTGCATATGGCTGGGTTCAAACTGGAATGGCATGGTGAGCAAAAAAACGATGGATTTAGGCCCAGATCTCTGTACTGGGGTGAATGTATGACATTGTACTGCATTCTGTCCATCAATTGTGTTTTTTGCCTTTCCAAAGGTTGACTAGTCACCGTTCTCACTGCTGCACTTGTATGCTAAACTGATATTATTGAGGGAAAAGCTTTGCAGAGACTGTTAGTATGTGTAAAAAAGTCAAAATAATAAAGTATCAGAAAATGTACCACACATTACGCTGCGGCCTTTCTTTGCTGCATAATTTAGTCAACACTGCAACACAATGTTGTCCTCCATTTCTGCATAATTGCAGTGGCCCCAAAGCAGGCAGCACATGTTAAAAGTGCTTGTGCATGAAGCAGATAGACTGTGAAGTTTGCAAACTTAGAGGTATATATACGGGAATGGTGGTGTAGGGCAGCGCAACAAGTTATGTTGCTATGCTGCCCTGCGTCACAGGGAAAGGGCAGGAATGCACTGTATTTATCCAATACGGTCCATTTCTGTCTCTTTCCCCCGGTGCTGGCGCCGTTTTTCCAGCCTTGCGCCAATGCAGGCGCCCTGTTGCATGCAGGATTGTTTTTGTGCAGGAAGGGTAACAAAAACAATCCTCAGAGGCTTTTTCCTCTTTCTATGTGTGCTGCACATATAGAAAGAGAAAACAACTGGGAGAAATAAAGATATTTCTCCTTGTTGTGCCTCGCTTGTGGAGGCGTATGATTTTGATACATTCCCAGGTTTACAAGTCTTTGTAAATCTAGGAATGCATCAAAAACCATGGGAATTGCATGTGAACACCCACCACAATGTGTTCCTTGTGCAGAGGAAGGCAAAGCGGTGATTTGCGGTGTGTCGCATTACTCCATATTTATGAAACCATTTAAAGCCATGCAAAGTGGCTATGAGTGGCTTCATAAATATGACTTAGAGACTTGCATCGTGCCTTTACCATGTTCCGTGGTGCAAACAGGATGCAAGGTCCTCGTAAATATGTCCCTTGGTTTGGTGTGCATGCAAATCCTGCATTGCCAATCCCGGGTGAGTTTCACTACTACTGCTGGAACAAGGCCAATTGAGGCACCAATGGGTGAGGCGGACTGGCCTAAAGGGTCCTGTGACCTCAGTGACAAAGTCTCTGTTTATCTAGGGTGTGCATCTTCATAGGCCTGCCTGCAAGACTGGAGGAGAACTTCAGTAGGAACTGTGGTGGACAGGACTTCAAGGTTAACCCACACTGGCCACCAGTAGGGTCCACCTGCTGGTGCTAAGAGACTAGGGCATCTATGGTCTAACAAGGCCTTCTAAGGTCTAGTAGGGGAATGTGCTCCCTCAGGAGTGTGGTCTAGTCATGAAGCCTGATCCTGGCTCCCCAGTTTCAAGTTAAGTAGCTCTGGCCATAGTGCCTCATCCTCTCCCCCCGAACACCTTTCTGCCCCACTGAGAGAAACTTACACTGCCTTCAGCTACAACCCAATTGGGCCCAGTTATAAACACCTGGATGTGACTCAATTCATATTATGCACTGCCTGAAAAAAAAACAACAGCATCATGGAAAAAGCAAACACTAATGCAAAATTATGTAAAGCATGCAAAATATAAGCAGGAAAGACATGGTTACCTTAAATCTTTTACACTCATTGTTCAGAAATCAATGAGTGTTTTTTGCTTCAAACGTTGAGGACATGAATACAGGGCTCCTCCTGTACACAGGTGTGCCTTTGTTGCTTTCGTGGACAGTAAGGAAGGGTTTAAGTAGGGCTCAGAAAATAAAGGGACTCTTCAGGAGAATCTGATCTTACTCACGGAAACCCACATGGTCTCCACCACATTCATGTCAGACAACTAGCTGCTCAAACATCAACATTATGTATCCAAGTGTTCTGCAAAGGATACCTTTGGAACTGTCCGGCTTGGCTAACTCTCCTACCCGCAAAAAATTTGAGAGAGCTCTTGAGAGTAAAAGACAAAATTATATTTTCATTCGCGAAGTGAAGGATACATCCAACTTTATTTTTTGGGGTGACACAATAATATGTTAGTGATACTGTAAAGCGTCACAAAAAAAAATCACAATCCTAAGAGGTCTCAAAAGCAAGATCTATTGGCTTTGCCAGTGCTTGTTTAGTCATGGCGTAGAGGTAATGATTGGTGTGATCATGTACTTCGGAAAAGACCCTACAGGGGACCGAAGTAGGTTGTAACTGGGGGATGGCAAAGTGTTAGGGTTGATTTTTTTCCAGGTCTCTTTTCCATATTTTAGGTCTTGTGGTTTGCTCCGAGTTAAATTTCAAAATGTCCTTGATGTAGAAGGTAATAATATGATGGTCTGATCAGTCACAGGGTTGGATCGACTGGATCTGAATGGAATCAGTTTTAGAGATTATTAAATCCAAGATTGAACCTTTATCGTTTGTAGGGCTGTTACATATTTGGGTTAGATCTAGGTCATCTAGGAAGTTTTTGAGACTATTAACCACTCTGTCATTGTGATCGTTCCAATGTAGATTGAAGTCTCCAAGGAATATTTGGGTGTTTTGGCGCCCCATATTCATTGATACTGATGCAGCGGGGAACGTCAAATCCTCCCTTCGTTACAGACCAAATATCACACAAGCACATTCACTCAATACATTCATTGGTGGGGCCCATAACACCAATACACACATCTGCTCTTACGGGAGGGATACGTTTTCCAATTGCTGACATGAAAGGAATACCTTGTGACCTGAAAGAACATATTTACATATACATACATTGAATACCTTTATTAAACTTTGAACCTCGAGATATTCCCTCCATTTAGTCGATGGATCAATTAGTTGCTTTTGGATAATTGGTAATTCAATTCTTCTATTTTATATTCAATCTCAATCTAATCTCTTCAATAAACAGCCCAACACATTTGTCTGTAGATCAATACTTTTTTATCTAATTAATTGAAAAATTTAATGAATCATTAAATCAAACCACGGAACATCATATTTACCTAATCTGGCTATTAGTCGTCCTCTAAATCAATCAAGTTGTGAAAGTCTTTAATTCATCAAAATCAGGCAGCAATTCAGTCTGTCAAAGATTCAGGGAAACAGCTGTCCAGCAGTGTCACCGTCCTGTCCGTCAGCATAACGTCAGGAAAATAACCATCAGTTCGCTAGTCGAAGTCGAAGAAATCTCTCCGTCAGCCTCTTGTCAACTCACTATTCTACCATCTTTTATAATAAATTTAATGTCAAGATGTAACAAAAATCAGTTTTAGGCAGTCCTGATTGGTGGGTTTGGGGTCGTTCGGTGAAGTTCTCACATAGTCTATTTGGTTAGGTCATCACACTTGCTGGTTCCGGTTTAAAAGACAGCCCTTTGTTTAAAGTTCTGGCAATTCTCCCATTGTGACCTTGATGGGTACATCTTGCATGGGGTCAGGACGAGGCCACTGTTGCTCGCGGTGGCGCGGGCACATTTCACCCGAAACCTCGTGGAATGGTGACTAGTCCCGTTCAGTCAAAAGTAGGCCATCTTGACGTAGGCCCAATTCGGTCAACTTAAGTAAAACAAACACAAAGTAATTAAAACATGGAAATAACGATTAAAATGTTTAACCCTCACTAATTCCCCTATGTGTAAGTAATTATCTAGCATAATAGCAACATTAAAAGCTATTATATTCACCCAACGATGTCATCTAGTGCGACTTACAATTACATCACAAAAGCAACATATATCATGCAATATTCTAATTTTCTAGCATTAGTATGCGTACGTATATTAGTTTACAAATTATTTTAGTCATGCAAATGCAAATCTCATGTGTAATTCTTTCATTAATACGATTGATTAGATATCACTTCAAACAGATTAATATTATTACAATTAATAGATTATTCAGATTAATATGAATCATGCAGAAATGGGGGGTATACAAAATTTTGTACTACCCGCTCCAGCAATACCATATCCATGAAGTGTTCGGTGAAGGTAAGGTCCTCACCAGGTGGATGATAGATGGTGTGTATAGAACATAATGGTTTGCCATTGCTGATGATGTCGATGAATAAGTATTCGCAAGAGGGGAATACAGGGGATATGGCTCTGTTTACTGAAATATTGCTACGATGTATACAGGCGATACCTCCCCCTGTTTTATCGGTTCTGTCTAATCTAATGATGTCGTAGTTTGGGGGTACTAATATGTCCATGATTGGTGTGGAGGAATCTTTTAGCCAGGTTTCAGTTAGCAGTAACAGGTCCGGTTCCTGTGTGAGAATGAGGTCAGCTATGTCAGCAGCGTGTCTAGATGTCGTTCTACAGTTTAAGAGTATGCATTTTAGCCGGGGCGGGATGAGGTAGGTTCCTGAGTGAGGGGGATTCTTCTTAGGTTGTTGTTAATAACGCCTGTAGTGATGGGTTTAGTAGTCCTGTGAGGGTTGGAGGGGATAGTAGGGATCATCATTGAGGCGGGAGTGAGCTTGTTCAAGGGAGCGGGTTCATATGAGTTTAACAGAGAAAGTAGGTCGCTCTCTGACAGCGGTTACTGCTTCTGATCGAGTTGAATTATTACAGGAGGGGACTGAATTCCATCTGGGCGGATTGAGTTTCGAAGAGACTGTTAGATGGTTCAGAGGCCAGCTAAGTTTGGACTGTCTTGTAGCTCTAGTAAACCACGGGTTTCTCGATATCCGATCATTGAATACTTGTAGTTCTGCTTTGATTTGAATTAGTGAGATCATGATCTCATCAAGTCTGGGGTTAGGTACAGATACGAGTTGGGTCAAGGGTTGTGTGATGGGTGTGGATGCCTGCGATGTAGTTTGGTCGGATTTGTGGTCTGGGGCAGGTGTGGGTGGAGTTGGGAGGGGTACTACGGGTGTGGGTGGGCGTGTTGTAGATATGGTTGAGAGGGCTGTGGTGGCGGATGGTTGGGATGTGGGTGTAGGAAGTGTTCTAGATGTGGGTGGGTGTGCTGTGGGGGTGGATGGCTGGGCTGTGGGTGTAGGCAGTGTGATTGGGTGCAGAGTGTTAATGGAGGGTAACATGTCTTCTGTGTGGTAATGGGGTGTCCTATTGTGCCCTAGCACCTGAAGTGGGGGTGGTGGTCTAGAGAGTTGGATGTGCATGTTAGTAGTGTCGGTGCTCAACAAGGATGAGGTGGCGTGAGAGTTAGTGTGGGGGGGATGGTATCTGCTGAGGGGGCATCTGTGAATGTAATTAAGGGGTGTGCATTCTCTATTGGATCTGTGTATGTGATTGCCGTTGTGTCGGGTAGGTGGAGTATGTGTGTGTCAGGCAGCGTGTTAGTGGTATGTGTCTCCAGTGCGAATAGTGGTCTGTGTAGTGGAGGAACAGGATTGGTGGGGGGATTTGGTAGAGTGATTTGCCGTGTGTTGGTGTAGTGGGAGGTCCGGGCTGGAGTAACGTTTGACTCGGATGCAGGTGATGTTTGTGCAAGTAGTGGGGAGTGGTTGTCTGAGGGGATAGACAAAGGGGTATGTTGTGTACTGGTGGAGGGAATATCCTGAGTGGTAGTTTGGGGTTTACACAGTTGTTCTTTGATGACTGAGAAGATTTTGTCCAGGAGGTTTAAACTACGGTCTGGGGATTGCATAAGAACGGTTCCATTATTGTAGATGGTGATGGTTGCAGTCGCTTGGAAAAGCTGTGAGGGGGAGATGTAAATAACTATACCATGAGCAGTTTTCCTAGTGGAGGAAATAGTGAATAAGGTTAGGAATGCTCTTCGTTTAGTGTGGATCATTGGTTATATGTCCGATATGTGTTGAGAAGTAAGGGTCGGTGATGGGTATTTCAGGGTGATGTTTTATAAAATTGTGTTTGAATCGTTTGGCTGAGTTTCTTGAGAGATTCGGGGGGTAGATGGTGGTGAAGGTGTAGGTGTATGTGCCTGTGAGCTCCATAGTGTGAACAGAATATTTGGTGAGATGTTAAGGGGCGTGAAATGTATCTATGGCTCGGGTGGAGGTCCGTGCAATAGGATGTGGTGGGCTGGCTTAATGGGGTGGATGGGAGTGTATGGGGAGGAGTGGGGGGGAGGTGTCAACTGTAGTGGTGGAAGGGTTATAGTATGCATGGGGAAGGATTGGTTCTAGAGTCCGAATGATTGCATTATTGGTGTCTCGTGCGGGTAGGATCGGGGACAGGTTAGGTAGAAGGAGATGTAAAAAGAAATTCTGACCTGTACTAGATGGGTTTGATGAACGGTGGATGTAAGTTAAGTGTTGTATCCCTGTGATGGAGCCGTTCCAATATGGCCGCCTCCTTTGGGTAGAGCCTCTTAGACAACTGTACAGTCCTATGTCGATGCCAGTGACCCTGGGTGTCCTGGTGTAGTCTTGTTTCACTTTCCAATCACATTTCCCTTCCTCCTTTTGTTTTAGTCCTGTTTCCGTTGTTATGTATTATGTTGGCCCAGGGTGATCCAAAAGGTAGGGGGAGGGTCTCTTATCCTAGTTGTAGTTGTAGTGGTTAGCCATGCATGCTAATCCATGCCCCAAACAAACATTGTAAGTCATTTTAGCACGAAGTTAGTGCTAAAAGGTGATATTACGACATCCCCAATGTTGTCGTTGCCCTCAATGTAAATCCTATGTAGTTGAGCCACGATAAGATCATCCTTTTATAAGATCCCGGGTTCTGCAGTCATGATTCATGTATCCATGTTTGGCTGATCGGTAGTGGCGAGTCTATTGTTGTCATTGTGTGCTCTTGGCGCTATCATGCACCGATCCAGAGGAGGGGCCGGGGCCGAGCAGCAGTTTCCTCCGCTGAACCAGGAAGAGTGTTGCCCGGTCTGGCCCCGATCTCGCATACACAGCTTCCCGGCTTGCCTCGTAAATGAGCGCAAATTCTACAGTTCCTCGCGGTGATCCCGCCCTTCCTTGGGCTTTCCCAGCCGCTCCGATCATGAGGAAGAGACCTCCGCGTGCCGGCTCACGTTGCGAACCTGCTTCGTGCTTCAGAGCTGCCCCTCCGGTTGTCAGCAGCCCTGTCCGCTGGATGCAGCGGTCCGCTCCAGCCTCATTAGAGACAGCCCGCTGCCTCGTCTGACTTACCGGGGGTCAACTGCAGCCCCGTCCGCAGAAGTCCGATCTGTGTCCGTAATGGTGATTATGCAGATGGCGGTCATACATCCCTTCCCGTAGACGAGTCCAGGTGAGCGACATATTACGGGGTAGTTTCAAGTACTTTGTTGATGGATCCTGTTAAGCTTGCGGTTTTGGTTGGTAACTTAGCTTGTTACATGGTCTGTGTTATAAGTGGGTGAGCACTATTTTGTTTATTGACACTGATGGGGACGATAGCGGCTGCTTTTGTATTTGCAGCGTGCCCAAAATGGCACCACTTTTCCTACAGAGCGCTATGCCGCTTTAACTTGCATGCTGAGCGTGGCACCCGCTTCAGGGCCACCGCGCTCTGTTCCCTTTTTTTATTATTCCTGGTCCGAATATAGCCAGCTGATAATTCATATATTTATCTATCAAACAGCATTGTCTTCTGAGCCCTTATACAGAAAACATAGTGGCAGTAAAGTGTAAGAAGGCCCCATTGGGGAGTGTGAAATGGTGATAAAATCGTACAGAGGTGGATGCTAACAATATAAAATACAGATTTAACAAGCGCTCAATATTATGCCTTGTTCTTGTTTCTTTATATGGTGATTTGGGTAGTCCGGGATTTGACTCATGACAACAAAAGTCTGAACATCAGAATAAAAACAGGCACTGGCTAAGCTACTTTTCTCTCACTGTTCATCCATCAAATACACTGCTAAATCCTGCATCCCATAACTGGGTAACCGCACCTCCGAGGTCATCACGCATGACAAGGAAGCACTTCCCACATGGGATCACACCCTATCAGCCACACAGCCTGCCAGGCGTGCCTGCCCCCCCACCCCCCCCCACACACACACAGAGTGGTAAATGCTACAATGTTAGGCAATACTCTATCTGCGCGTTTTGCAAATTGCACTCCATGCAAGGTTTCTTAGCTTCGATGTATTCCTGTTTCACAGCTGGGCTGGAGAAGATGACATTGATTTGACCAATAACATTTTATGATGGTAAATAATAGTGAATTTCAGGTAAAACAGCACCGAAATTCCACTGACCATATTTAAGCTTAGACACAATGCGCTACGGACTTACAAGCAGACCTAATTTGCAGTGCTAATGTTAGCACTACAGATCCCAGAATGCATTTTTTGTTTATACCAATGCAGCGGGACTAGTTACCATTATTCCCCAGTGGGCCCACCTTTAAATATATTTGATTACAGGCTTGATTGGTCTCCCTAAGCAAGTGAGGGTGACAATGAGTGTCGCAAACTACGACCAAAATGCATTAGAAAAGCAGTGCGTGTCCCAGTAGGACAGCAGAAGATGTCACGCATCTGATTTATGGTGACACAGCAGCGTAGAAGGGCGAAGGAGTTCCGGATTATAAAGCATACTTTTCTAAATTAAAATTAAAAATGATGCTGTATAACACAGTGTATCCTGTGACATTATTAGTTTCCCATGCTGTTATTTTAACACTAATGAATACTGCCACGGTGTAAATTTCACCTCGTTAGTACCAGTATAACATAATCCGAAAGCTGCAATCAGTAACTATAATTGATTGGTTAAGCTCTCCAATATGTCTAACACTTTGCGACACCACATTGGGCACTTTCTCTTACGAATATCACATTGGCTTGATTTAGAAGCAAAATTGCTTTGGGTCACAGCTGTATATTATGCTGGAGTTTGTCAATTATTATGCAAGTGCAGCATATTCATAATTATGAGGGAAATCTCCACACCAGCACAATCACATACATCCAGTAGGCAGCAAAAATGAACTGGATTGAGTTGTAATGACCTCGACCCCACATAATCCATTACTTGCAGATTAAATCACACAAACTTCAACAAGCATTTGCAATGCAATAGGTCTCGCATTTGCAAGACTTTGAGCTATTGGCATTGTAAATGACAATGCCTTTTATTTATGTTTAAAAAACCTGCAATAATAAAAGATATCATCATTTACAATACCAATAGGTCAAAGTTTTGAAAATGCGAGACCTATTGTATTGTAAATGCTTGTTTTTTAAAGCGCCAAGGTTTTGGCAGAGTCTGCCAGGAATTCTACACTGGAGTGCTCTTCCTTTCTTTGTGATGTCTATGTGTGAGCCTGAAAATAAAGGGCAGATGAGGTCAAGGGAGGTGCCTAAAATGCATCATGGTGGGACCATTGTATTGGTCACAGTGGGGGCAGGCAGGTGGCCTCCTCACTAAATGGGGTGTAAATCACACTCTAGCAGCAGGGCCACCAAAGGTTGCGCGTGCTGGTTGATTGCTCCTACAGTGTTGCTTTGTAGGACCCTGCCCCCAGAAACAGAGGGGAAGGGGGAGGAGATCATGGGAACTGCCTTCCTTAATGCGCAACACATAGGGCTGGACGATCACACAATATATTTTGAATTCGGACCATTCCTGCCATCCTGGGACTCCTTTTTAAAATAAAGAAGTAGGGGAACGGACTGTGTTAAATTTAAAAAGTAGGGGCACGCCGTGCCCTTCTGATCCCGCCCACTTCTACCACTGCTCTCAACAGCACTGCGGTGGCTCCACAGAGGAAACAATAAAGTAAGCACAGCACAAGCATTGTGCAGAGTAAACATTAGAATAAGTTTTGATTCTGGACACAGCGGTTTTTTCAAGCCTTCAACCCTCGAGGCACTCACTGAAGTGTTGGCCACTCCGGTGACTCGCTAACTAAATGATTGCACCGCAAGTGATCATCCATTCCATAGGCTAAAGTTCATATGCTCACATTTGTCCTGAAGATGAACTCGAATAACTGAGTTCGAAACGTCGTCGACCTTACGCAACTTGAACCCTTTATACTAATTTAACAAAAATGGTTCACAATTGTTGCCAATGCGATGTTCTCTTTTAAAGTTCACCCTCACCTTCACATCACGCTTGTTGTCACTGAATATGTGAGCACTTGAATTCATCTTATGTATAATAAATAAGTGTCATAATTTGACTTTCTTGTCCCTTCTCTATATTAATTAATTTCTCTATATTAATTATCTCTCTCCCCTTTGAGTCTTTGTACCTATACAAAATCACCTGCCCTCTCTAGGGCTTTTCACTATCCTGGACCTTCATAGGCCATTAAGAACCATTGTATTCTCCTACATTGTATCACCCCAGGTTCACATATTGGGGTACCCTTGTTCCTTAAAAACACATTAGAATAAGCACAGCACAAGCACAGTGCGTGGAAAATAGGCACAGCACATGTGCTGTGCAGTTTAAATATGAATACAGTTACCCCAAATGTGGCTTGCGGCAAGAGCTTTTATGCTGGTGGTGTCGCGTTGTAAAGTCACACTCAATGGCATTGCGGTGGCTCCTCAGAGTAAACATTAAAGTCCACACAGCGCAAGCGCTTTGCAGAGTAAACTTTAATATAAGCACAGTGCAAGCGCTGTGCATGGAAAATAAACACAGCACATGAGCTGTGCAGTTAAAACAGGAATACAATTACTCCAAAGGCGGCTGGCAGCAAGAGCTTTAATGCTAGCGGTGTCGAGTTGGCTAGGTAACGTGTCTTCAATCCACGCTGAGCTGCACTGCTGTGGCTCCTCATCTGGCGGGCTAAACATAACAAGCACTCACAGGCTGCATGTATGGACTGCATGCGCAGTGCTGCTCGCTCCCTTGGCAAAACTCCATTGGAGTGAACGTCCCAGAAAAGGTGGTACATGCACCCACCATTAGCTATTTGCCGGCTACCATTTCAAAATGATGCACACAAAAGCCAATCAAAAGGGTGGGAGGTGCCAGACCCCACACAGCCCTTACAACAGATCGCCTAATAGCGCAAGCGCTGTATAGGGTCGACCTAAAAAGTACAGAAGACATAGGTAACAGGGACAGACCAGACACATAATACACCACAAACAGCCAAGATATCCTCAAAACTCTCTCTCCACTCCAACAACAACCAGCTCCAACCAACAGACACTAACAGAAAGTAACTTTTACATTTCCAGTATTAAGCCTACAACACCCATTGCATCATTTCCTGTGTGTAACCAGCACGTTTTCGACATTTGCATTGATTTTTCTAATGCAGTGCTATGCAAATGTACATTGCGTGATACACGGCAAAGTTGCACTAATGTAGCAACAGCAATACTCCGGTTTTGAGCCACACAGCTTGGGGCAATGCACCCATTCTGCCCCGCGCAACAGAGGCGATGTGCCGGTTGCGTCTTGTGCAACAGCGGAAATACACTGAATTTACGAAATAAGCTTGGCTTCAGCTGAAGCAAACATCTTAGTTACACTTCCATGAGTCCAGGACTGGGGTGGCACCACTTGGTAGGGCAGACTGACAGATGGCAGAGTCCAGTTGCTGCAGCAAGGTGGTTGGAAGTCCCTGAAACTTCATAACAGGAGGCCAGGCAGATTGCCCTTTGAATCAATCTGGGTTCAAGGGATGCATGTGCAGTCCTTATCACCCAGCCTGGGGAATAGCAGGCAGCAGGACAGCACAGCAAGGCAGTATTCCATACCTGATTGCTTCCACACCAATATTCATATGAGTTACCAGGGTACACACCTGGATGCCAGCCCCAGTCATATGTCCATTAACAGGTTGATCCTAGGCCCTCTGCCCTACTCTTTTAGGTTACCTATTCAGCCCAATCTCTCTCTTCCTGATATGTGTCCAGGCCCCTTTCTTGTGATGTATCACTGATTCAAAAAGCACTTAGAGAAGCACAGAAACAGGCTGGTTCTCCCACACACCAGTGTCCCACCCAGCTTGCAGCTTTGCTGAACTATCAAACTCCATCTGGTCGGATTCCTCTACTCCTCATGTTTTCCCCAGGCAGCCATGACTTTCCTCACAGAGAAACTGACGAAGCAAGATTTTCAAAACCATAATACACAACACATTTATGAACTAAAGACACGAATAGTTGAAAGTGCACTTAGCACACATTAGACACAATGACACATGAAAATGAGACAATGAGGCCGCAAAATGGCCGCGGGGAAGGAGCACTAAGATCGAGCTCCCGGCACCGGGATCACAACCTTAGTGAAAATCCCTGCCGTCCCCCCCACCTACACACCCAAGAGATCCAGGACTCACCAGACCATAACCCAAGCATGGCGAGCCAGAATTGCGTTGCATCCTCCTCAGGAAACGATGATCCGCATCCCGATACCTCCAGGATGGCAACAGTTCCCTCGGAGGTGATCGTCTCTGCGGAGCCCACCAAGCGATTTCTGGACAGCTCCACATTGGACTCGCAAGAGTCCCGAATCTGACAGCTGATCATAGCTAGGCACGATAACCAGGACCCATGCTAAAGGAGAAGCCAACACCAGACCAGCGCTGATCACGTCTGACAATCTGAGACTGCCTGACCTTATGATGGCCATCCATGGCCTACCCACGGATCTCTCCCCAAGGAGTAAACTGTCCGGTGAGCATTGGACCACTCATCTCAGCGAGGCACTGTAACCAGGACTCTGGATTGAGAAGAAGCTGACACTGATCCAGCGCTGATCACCGCTAACTTAAAAGGCAGCTCATCAAGTCAGAATGCCTAACCTCAAAATAGCAGTCTCCATCACACAGTAACCGTTCTCTAAGCAGATCAATGCCCTCCACCCCAGTCAATACCCCACTGGACTCACCATCCCTCCGACCAGGGCAACAGCTAATCACAGACGCGCGGACCCACCGTCCCTTCGCTTAGTGTAACAGCTAAGCACAGATGCACAGATGCACAGACACATAATTATAGAAGGCCCACCACTCACCTTCCCTTCTCACCACAAGATCCCTATCCCCTAGATGGCGGCTCCTGACCATTTTTAATCCCTCACCCCGGATAAAACCCCAGTTTCCCCCCACGGAAACGTAACAAACCTACCCCTAAGGGAACCATCCTGTTGTTCAACCAAGATATAAACGTCACCTGCAACGCCAATCTTCACTAGCCCCTCCGCACCAAACTACTTGAAACCACACGGCGCGAACTCCTATGCGATCAGTTTCCCCCCAACCTCTAACTTAAAGCAAAAAGAAACTTCAAACATAGACTGATTAGACAGCACCCAGAAATACTATTCATGGACATATACCACTGCTCCTCCAAAGGGCAAATAAAAATGGATTTCATTTTCCACACGGAAAGACCCGAAAACTGGAACGCCACTTTCAGAACACAGCTCCACATCTCGAAAACAACTAACACTCCTCATTGCTGCAAACTGACAACCTTAATCCCTAACCACCCGATGCGGATTTGTAACACCTCTGTGACCATCTACTTGAACGGCACAGTCCTGATCCAAGCCAACAATGACAACCTAGAGGCATTCAACTTCCTCTTCCCCGCACTACGAAACGCCCCCCGACACACACATTTCTCCCTCACTGACCCACTCCCTACCCCCGGACAGCCTGTCTTGCCAGGAGAGCCGACTAACCATTCCCACACCCTAT
Source organism: Triturus cristatus (assembly GCF_964204655.1). Lineage (NCBI taxonomy): Eukaryota > Metazoa > Chordata > Amphibia > Caudata > Salamandridae > Triturus > Triturus cristatus. The sequence continues at coordinate 1,368,340,396 of NC_140591.1, forward strand.
GCCAAAACCAACATCCTCTCCCCACGAGACACCACCCACACCTCTGCCCCTATGAATAAGGCACTCCAATCCCCCGCTGAGCATCACCCTCACCCTCCCCCATATCACCTCCACCAACAAACCAGGAACGACCCCTACCTGCAATCATGGACCCCCAACTACATCACTCCAACCGCATGCAAGAAGACGTTAAAACCACGACACGACCTACCACACCCCCATGTCAACGGTCCCAGACAGAGTCAACACGGACAGCACAATCACCAATAGGCATCACAGCAATGACATGCCCACCACCTCTAGGGACAAACCTGCCCAGGACACCCCCACCCCTGCCTCAGAAAATATGGCGCATCTTCTTGCCCTACTGGAAAGCTAGCTAGAAACTATAATCCTGGGCCTGAACGAAATCTTAACTAACCTCGCCACGGTCCGAAAGCATAGTCAACCCCCTCCCCGGACTCCAACCTTGTCTAGCTCCACCCAACTAAGGCCTGCCAAGGTTCCGCGCCCTAGTGGGATCCCAACCACCCTCGTGAACCTGATACAGAGACCCATAAGAACTAAAGCCGCAATGTCCTCAAGTGAAGCAGCAGATCTAGTATCAACGTACAACTCTCACCCCACTGTCACCCCAAAATCCAGGTGATCACTGGAGTCAGAAGAGAATACCCCCCTCTGAAATCCCCAAGACCCCCGGCCCTCCTCACTAACATCCCCAGGGCCCCCCCCAATAAAAGAACACAAAAAAGAGGGGTCCTCCACCAACTGCATGCTCATAAATTGAAGATCAGCCACCAAACATGCAACAGAACTAGCAGAATCCATCCTCTCCCATGACATAGACATCGCTTTCATCACTGAGACATGGTTAAATGAGTTCTCCGCTCCAATCATCGATATGCTTGTGCTTGAGCCCCAGGTTTTACTATCATCAACAAAGACAGAAAAGATCAAAGAGGAGGGGGTATAGCAATCATACACAAGAACAACATCTTCATTGTGGAAAGTGACACCTTTGAATGTCTTACTGCTAACATCAAGACAAGCGACAACAGAGCAATACTCTGCCATCTTCTGTATCATCCCCAAGGTAACACCACCGCATTCGGTGAAAACTTTTCTGACTTGATTGCTCACTGCTCACTCCGAGACTCAAACAACTTAATTCTTGGTGATCTCAACCTACGCTGGAATGAAGTAAACAACTCGCTAATTCAAATTCTGAATGATCTTCTACATGACAACAATCTTACCCAGCACTGCTCAGAGGAAACACATAACAGGAGCAATCCTTGATGCCATTATTGCCCAACGTGACTCAGTCACAATTGACCACATCCTCCCCGTGGACTGGTCCGATCACCACATCATCCTATTCCACATCATTCCAACCCCCCTCGCAAGACCCCCCCCAAATGGACGAGAAACCTAACTCAGATTTCCCTGGCCGACCTAGAAGAAAGGATAAGGTCGCTCTTACCCATCACCACTGATAATCTCTCCACAACAGAACTCACCTCTCACTACAACACAATTATGACGTCCATTCTAGATCAACTAGCCCCCCTGAAACTAAAAAAAACAGGAACATTCCATCCAGATCATGGTTTAACACTGACATTAACTCTGAAAGGAGAAGACTAAGAGCTACAGAAAGACTCTGGAGGAACAACCCTTCCGTTATCCTCCGCGAGCAACTCACAGCAGCCCGCAGGAAGTACAAAAAACACATAAAAACACATACTACTCACCCCGCTGAAAATACGCAAACAAAATCTGGGACTCCATTCCTCCACACATCAGGACTATCCCCTCCTTTGCAAAATTGAAAAGACAGCTCAAAGAACTCCTCCTCAATCGTTCCCTCTCGAACAGATAGGAGCCACCGAAGTGCACTGGCCTGCACTTCGCAGCACTCCAACACTGGGACCTCAAGACCTCTATCTCCTTCACCACCCTGACCCCTACCTCGTTCCCACCTCGCTGAAAGAGGAGTTCAGCCCAAGACAACGTGCACTCATCTAAGACATTTCAGGACCTCCTTACCCCAGTGTTACAAAGCGCCCTGGGACTTTCATACCAAGATCTATACTATTACTGTATTCTGTGATTTTCGCAGTACGACTGCTGTAAAGTGCTCCGATACCCTCGGGTCTGGCCAGCGCTATATAAAACTCCATAATAATAATAATAATATTAATAATAATAAGTGTAGTAGAAGCACCTTAAAAGCGTGCTTTAAAATGCAAGATGAAGAAAACATACATACAAAGCAATACTAATACATATAACTGAGTTGCACTAATAAGAGTTAGTTATGAAAATGTTGTTTATTAATGTTTAGTGATGAAATCGTGCTGTTAATAAAGTGACTTAGGGCCATATGTAGGTACCTAAATACCGGTCGGTAACGGCCGAAAATCGGTAAATATCCCGTTACCGACCGGTATTTAGGCAATTGAGATGTAGGTGGCTGGATTTCAGGATTTGGTAATTTACCGAATCGGAATTTTAAGAAATCGATAAAATACCGATTCGGTAAATTACCGAATCCTGAAATCCTATGTAGGGGGCACTCAAGTGCGTGCATTTTTGGTTTCTGGATTCGTTATTTACCACCAACTACAAGTTGATAGTAAATAACGAATACCTTTTAAAAAGCAATTTTGTGCTTTTTGAAAAGTGCCATGTGGCAGACATACATGCCCTTCGGGCATGTATGTGCGCCACATGTGCACACATGCACGATTCAGGGGTGCAACAGGGTGTCAATGTGACACCCTGCCACCCATGAATATGCTCCCCCTATTACCGATTCGGTATTTACCGAATCGGTAATAGTGAATGGCTTCCCATTCATTCCTATGGGCCTCCAGGCCCATAGGAATGAATTGGAAGGGATGCATTATTACCGATTCGGTGAATACCGAATCAGTAATACCGAATATTACCGATTCGGTAATAATTACCGAAAGTTTGCCTACATTCTATTCTATTTACCGATTCATATCGGTAAAATTCGGTATTTATGAATCGGTAAATAGAAATTATCTACATATGGCCCTTAGTGTTTCTAATGCTTTTTGTTAGAATGCACCATTCAGAAATTAGGTATGGTCTTGAAATTGCACATAGTAATGCTAGAGATTTTATAGTTTATGCACAATGAAAAACAAATTTTGTAGTATGAACTCCGAAAATGTTATACATATATGAATGTTGAGAAAAATTGTGGTAGTTGGGTATTTCTAACATTAGCTATTTCCATGTAATAATCTTTAGTGAAAGTCCTATATGAATTTATTTTTTAAATATTTTTTAAATAACTATATTTGATATGATTTAGAGTTTATTTCATTTAAAATGTGTGATGCTAACTCAGAGGCTTTTTCAAAAATGCTTTTTCTCCAATGCTGATCTTTCCTCTGACCTAATTCAATGGACCATTTATCACTGTTGTTTTATTTGTTCTGTGCATGTATAAACGCTGCCATACCTAAATGTTTCTTCAATGTTCACAGACAAAATATTCCTGTTGAAACAGAATTTCAGCTGTAGCTATAGATGGACACTTTTTATTTCTTTTTACCGATATTAGGTCTATGTGGACTCTCAAATCATTTGTTTCTCATGACCAGCATGAGAAAGCATCTCACTGTTGCGAGTGTCTTAAGTGTCATTATATAAATTTGAGCATACAACATACAACAATGTTCCGATGGTGGTATGACCGTATGATGCCCCATTACTGGAAATTGCTAGAAACTTTATAATAGAAGAAACCCCAAAGGAGGGGAAAATCCACTGATTGTTGCTTCTTGCCGAAAAGCCTTTCTGATTTTCCCTACTCTGTGACCTGGACCGATTTTGATGATTACTAAGAGCTTTTCCCTTACTTTGGACTGCTTTGCTGATGCCACAGTCAGTAGCTGATGGACTGAGACCTTTGCCGAATTATTTTTATTTTTATTTTAGTTTATTCCCTTATTTTTGCTAATGGACTCGCTCTTATTGGACTTTGAATCTGAATCCTTTCTCCTTCCGTGTAGGATTTGAGTTGTTAGGCAACAATCTATCCTTCTGCCTTAATGGTAGTGGGACGACTGTAGCTCTATAAAGTGACTCTAATAATAACCGTCCGATAAAGCTTTGTTTTATGCTTTAATGCAAGCTGTGATATTCTTACCTGAAATTCTGAAAAGGCTGCTAATGGCTATAAATTTCGGATCTTTAATACAATAACCAAATTAATCTAATACATGTCTGTGTCTATTATTGAGTCTTGTTGGTTATTCCAACTAAACTGTGCTATTTTACAAATGTTTAAATGCATTTTAGAGAGAATCAAAGAGCTCTGACTGAACATCAAGTATTACTTCTTTTGTTCTGTGTGGCTATTGCACAGATACTAGTCTACATAATTCTAGCCCAACTTACCTTCTTCAGGAGAAGGGACTTCCAGTTGTTATTCTTTATTTCTACAAAATGGTTTTAAGGGTGGTGTACCTACATCTGATCTCAAATTTGTAAGTTCGTTAACAATTAATAATCCTCATTGGACAACTAACGTGATGATTTGACTACTCTGATTTCCACCGCTACTATCGGCGGAGAAAGATTCATGAGAGGATTATTGCTTCTGTGGTGAATGGAAATGCAGCAGATTGTCTAATTGCTAAGGGCCCAGTATTGTTAGAGTACTAAGAAGAGAAAGCATATTATAATTTGTTTACCACGCTTCCGCTGTAAAACATCTGAGTAGAAAAGCTCTGGTTCTCTCCAGTGAAGTGATATTTTAGGGTGCCAAAGTATTCTTTAGCCCAAATCCAAAAAGTCCACAATTTTTGGTTTGGCATAAAGAAGGATTGATGGAGTGCTGATGGAGTATCTCTCCGGACAGAGTCAACGTATAGCAGCAAAGGAGTGTGAGTATTAATAGGAATGTGCATTGCTATTGTTTTTGCTTAAGATTGTGGGTTTTTAAATCACTGTGTGTTATTTAGCGGAGTGAAGTGGATAAGTCCACATGGTTAATGTCCATGTTTGATTGTGGCATTTAGTGTAAAGTTGAAGTGTAAACGGGTACGTCGCGGCTTAAGATCTCTTGATATTTACCTACGGGTTGTCTCAGTGTAGAAGACACTAAGTAAGTTGTCTGCTGTTTTGTGGTGTTGGTTCTGAGATGGTGTTGACAATGCTTTGGTAAGGGTTTTCTTTGTGTGTTAGTGGTAAGCCGTTGATATGGTTGACCTTAGGTGCACAGGTTATAAATATATCAATTAAGGGTGAAATCCTGCTGGTCGAGATTTCATTTGAAGCAAAAGAGTATAGAAAAGTTTAGTTACCTTATGAGTATGAATATCCTTTAGTGGAGCAAACAGTTTTATTGTTGTCTGCATTGTATTGTCATTTTGCGTAGAGAAAATGCGCAGGAGAAGATTGTAAAGGAGGGTGAGCTGCTGTGAGGAACGAGACTGACCTCACTGTGTGTCATGCTGTGATTGGTCGATTGGTGTGAAGCCACGCTGGCAATGGTTGACTATGTCATAAGAGTCGTGCTGTCATTAGTTTAGGTTGTCGAACAGGTGGGTTGTTTGAGAATAACTTTTCCTGGATTTATGGAAATCATTTGTGAATACAGAATTAAGTAAAAATGAACACGTTCAAGTCATTGCAGAAATTAGTAAAGGAAGATGAGACCATATCTGTCAAAGCAAAGGTAGAAATACCACCAGAGGGTATGCCAGGATAAATTGTCATGATGGACAAAGGATTACATCCATGTCTGTGGCTCGGGTTTTGGCATAAACTTACTGAGAAAGATGAGACATTACAGTTCCCACAATATGCAACATTTAATTTGAGGATTTTAGAAAATTTAAGGAACATAATGTACGAAATGAAAGTCCATGTTAGAGCCACTGCTATTGAGGTTTTGAATACCTGAGCAAATATTGCTCATCAGAAAGACAAGGAGAAATACCAAGGGAGGTATAGGAGAACTATGGCTCATTACACAGAAGCTAGATGGGATGCTCAACAGAAAATGTAAAGAGCAGATGTAATACACAGAACACAATTGTATCTGGTACTAGATGTTGAGGAAGATGCTAAGAGCAGAAGAGAGAAAAAGAAGCATTTAGGGACGGACAAAATTGATTCAGAGCAAGAGGGAGAAGAGAGCAACATAGATGATGAACTTTTGAATGATTTATTGATGAATCGTCCAGCAACTTACAATGAGACACAGACTAGCGACTTGATACATACTAGTACAGCTGAGAAACCTAATGTTCCTATAATGCCTAAAATGCCTAAAGAATCTATGCTTATTTCTTCAACGAGTGGGAGAACATAAATGTCAGCTCCTATGAACCTGCTTGAGTAAAGTACTCCTGAGGCTTTGGCTGTTCCTGTTACTATGTTGTGCCCCTTTACATGTCTGGGTTACAGGTAAATACTGTTCAAAATGTGTCTGTACCTGTTAGAGTAAATACAGTACGTGGAAGTTCTTCAGATCTGACAGCAAGGTCACCGCTTCATATGCCCATGGTACCGATTCAAACCGATAATGCTTCAGCTATGAATGTTGTCCCACATCAGACACAATTTGATCTGACACAAAGAATGGTTAAGGGGTTTCACCTTTTTATGGCCCAAAATCGAGTGGACCTCCTGATGTGCCAAAGGGTATTTCAGCTCCAGATAAGTCTATACTAAATGCGCCACCTTGAGCAAGTGCAAATTTGAATAATGGAAGCTTAAATTAAAATAATAGACAAGAGCAACCAGGGTTTACTCCTCAAGAATTTGACAAATGGCTTAAAGGATATAGTACCAATAATAATCAGAGCTCAGCAATAGTTCAAGTTTCACTTATGAATTCAGTCCTATTGCAAACTTCAGTTTTCTAGTTCAGCGCCTACTTCAGATTTGGTTGCAGTTTCGAGTTCAGTCCAAAATTCAGTTCAGAAAAATAGAGCACCCATGTATTATAGCTGATTAAAAGTTGAATTAGAAGAAATTATTCAGGGAAGGCTTAGCCCTTTAAGATTAGAGATTTACCAACAGGAGGATCTATTTTTTGTCTATAAAGACATTACACAACAAGCAAAATTGACTTTGAGAGACTATCAGAAATGGCTCAGAAATATGTAATAGATACAAGAATCCTACAAGTTAGATTTTACTGGCAAAGACACTGTGAACATGAGGGCACCATGAAAGAGATTGCAGATAAATGAGGTAGTGGTATTAATTAGAAAATGGGAGGTAGGAGAAAAATGGGAAGGCCGTTGGTCGAAAAATAAGGAAACAAACTGAGTTAGAGTGCAGTCACCACCTGATGTTTCTGGTGGTGGTGTAGGTGAAGTACAAATACTCCCTATGAGAGAAGACCCTAAAGGAGGTTATGTTCACATAACATGTATAAAGACAAGATATTTAGTCATTTACAAATCAATCATTCAATCAAATCATATTTATATAGCGTGTCCTGTCACCCAGGGCGGTATCTGGGTGCTTACTGCTGGTCTCATTCGTACAACCAAGTCTGCAATCCCTTCCTGAAGGCGGTCAGTGGTGGTGCAGTGCGGAGGTAGAGGGGCAGGTCATTCCAGCCTTTGGCAGTGAGGTGGGATAAGGAGCGTCCTCCAGTGTGGCTGTGTCATATGCGTGGTATCTCTGCGAGGGCGAGGTGTGCTGAGAGGAGGATCCTGTTTGGCTGGTAAAAGTGCTGGCGGTGGTTCATGTGGGCAGGTTTTGTTTATGGAGAGCTTTGTAGGCATGGGAAAAGGCATCTCTTCTGGACTGGGAGCCAGTGGGGTCCTCAGGTGCTGGGTAATATAGGTTCTCTTGAACAGGCTGGGGATCAGTCTGTCCACTGCATTCGGTTTCAGCTGTAGTCTTTGCATGCGTTTGGAGGAGGTGCCCTGCAGCGGCCTCCATATGCAGTCCTGAGAGGAGTGTGGGGTTGGCCGGGAGGCAGGGAGCAAGAGGCAGAAACAGCGGGAAGGTGCCGCGGGTGAAGAAACAGACAACAAAAGAAAACCCAAGCAAAGACGAAGGGCTAGACAGAAATGATTTCCCTAAATTGAGAGAGAAAATCCTGTGGAATGGTACAGACAAATTGAATTTTTTTTTTGTGAAAGGTTTAGTAGATTGGTTTGAATACTCTGTTTGAGATTGTGGTTCCAGGAGATTTGTGGGCTGAATGTAAGGTTACTGTGGAATGGCCTGAGTTAGAACCAGAAAGAGATCCTAGGAAAGGAGCACCATCTCCAGTGGTAATGAGGAAATACCTGAAGATGAAAATTTCCACGAAAGAGATTGATTGGATGCAGATAATAGAACGACCCAAGAACAGAAATAATCTGTACATGCCTTTTACAAGAGATTAGCGCAGGCTTTCAAACAATATAGTGGATTGGGCAATGTTGCAGATAAAGATGTGGGACATTTTATTTACAGGTTTGTGTTCAGTTTGAGACCTGAGATGTCTAACATGATCCGACAGCAATTGCTTTGCAAGTCATTGGATGAGATTTTGCGGGATGCAAAATATTGTGGTGACAAGACTGAGATGAGCCACAAGAAGCTTAAGGAGAAATTAATGATTGCCCAGATAAAAGCAATGCAGAATGGTCAAAATCAGATGGGTTTTGATAACACAGTACAGGTACAGGGAGGTTATAATCAAGTTCCAATTATGCAGGGTGTTAATGGTTTTCAACAGCAGAATTTCCCATGCCAAGGAAGAAGTCATGGTAATCCTGTAGAACCTAGAACTGATATTGATGTGTATCTTTTGAAGAAAACAAATCTATGTCATGCATGCAGAAAATGTGGACGTTTAAAAAATTTGTGTAATTCTGAATAATGAAGGGAATCAGATGCAGAATGTAGAATATGCACAGTCTCAAGGTAATATCATGGGACAGACTCAACAGATGCAAGGACCGATAATGCAGAATTCTAATGTATAACAGCAAATGCATATGCACCAAGCTCCACTGCCGCAACAGAATGTTTAGGTACAAAAATACAACGTGTTTTAAAATCAGCAGATGTTAGAAATTATTTTCAAAATGCAGCACAGAAGTATTCAATCCAATTGTATGACAGTGATCAGTACCCGTTAGCATGACAGTGCCTGAGGGGGGAGGAAGACTGCGTGCTTGGCACTGCCTTAGCAGTAGACCAGAGTGGTGCCTATGTGGATGGAGAAGTGGTTGGGAATCCTGTCTCATTCCTTGTCGACACTGGTGCTACCCACACTACCGTAAGTACAGAAGAGTTTCCAAACCTACCTACCTACCCTTCTTGGGAGAAAATATCCAAGATGCAGGAGTTAAAAATAAAAGGTTTTCTATCCCAATTCTAGATCCTTCACAAAAGGTGCTACAGAGGGATATAGAGTAGGTCGCCCTCCACTCAAACTCAATAATCCTAAACAAAAACCTGCCCTAAACCGGGATAAACGTCATGAGCATACCAAACACCAAAGATTTCTCAAATGTGTCTGTCCCCAGTACAAAGATAGGTTGTGTACGTTTCTCACACCCAGGAGAAAGGAGTGAGGAAAGTGTCACAGGAAAGAATCTCAGCTATTCTTAAGATGAATCCTACAGCTACCCAAAAATAAGTATGCATGTTCCTAGGAATGGTGGGCTATTGCAGACAATGGATTCCAATTTTTTCCTTAACAGCAAAGTCTCTCCAGAGATTGACACACAAAGACTTGTCTGATACAGTACCCTCGAATGACAATTCCCAGAGTGCGAGAATGCGTTTGCAGGGCACAAGCTTTGGGAATGCCAGACTACAACAAGTGCTTTGTGTTATTTTGTAGTGAAAGAGAAGACAGAGCTCCTTCGGTGTTGACACTGATGCTTGGAAACAATCGTAGGACTATCGCCTATTTTTCGGCGGCACTTGACCCTGTTGCAGCTGCTTTGCCTGAATGTTTGAAATCAGTTGCATCCACATGTGTGGGTCTTGAACACTGTGAAAGTGTTGTCATGGGTCATCCACTAACAGTATTTGTGCCCCATTCAGTGGAAATATTGTTGACTCATACTCAACCACAGTATCTGACTTGTTTTACTAAGTACGAGCAAATTTTTCTGGGTGCATAGAATGTGACTCTTAAGAGGTGTACAGTGTTGAACCCGGCTACTTTGATGCCATTGTCTGGAAATAAGACGTGATTGATAAGGTTGAGCATGATTGTTTGGATGGGACAAAGTTGTGTAAGAAGCCACATCATAATATTTCCAATGAGCCATTGCCTGAATCGGATCATCTATTGTTTGTTGATGGTTTATGTTTCAGAGTCAATGAAGTAAATCTGAGAGCTGCTTCTGCTATGTGCACAGTTGGGGATGTTTTGGAAGCTTCATGGCTGCAAAGAGAGTTTTCTGTGCAAGTTGCAGAGCTCATAGCTCTGACCCGAGCATGTAGCATTTCAGAACAGCTTCGAGTTAGAATTTATACTGACAGTCACTATGGCTTTGCAGTCGTACATGACTTTGG